>NW_027181881.1:6796907-9494407 GCF_029961685.1 Aristolochia californica
GGATATGCTTTTATTTACAACTAACCAAATCTGTGAATATGAAACACACTATAAATTCTGTTCAAGATTAAAGTGAGACTATTGTTGCAAACTACATTCTTTACCATGTTCAACGATACTAAGCATCCAATTTATCACTTGTTCATTTCCTCAAGTCCACTGTCTTATGCTTGGACCCTGTAAACTCTAGATGAAACTCAACCATGCAAATCTTTGCCAACTTCTGTGTGGGGACAAATCCGTGTTAACAGCATTGGGTTGGCTGACCAATCAGTGAATAGATTTTGAAAGGACAGAGATCCTCCATGTGCCAAGTTCAGCACACCTAATATAAAACAGCTACAAAGCTTAACATTTCCGCCTTCCATCAGTTATAGAGCATAAGGCATATTCACAACATACTTAACGATCTTTCCTAGAAGAAACTTTCTGAGTAGTTGAACCCATTGTAAACATATACAAACCTTTCAATAGCACAATGGCAGTCCTCCGTGTCTTCAATTTAAATTGAAAACAGATTATAGATAGATGGACTAGAATATTTAAATGCACCCATATCTGATCCAAGAACAAGGCTATGACAAGGAGAAAGGAGAGCAAATAAAGCTAATAGAGAGGCAGCCATGTGTTGTAGAAAAGGAGGAAATAACTCAAATAGAAAATCCACTTGAATAGGTGAAAGAGTAGGCCATGGAAAGAGCAACAGCTTAGCTCAGAACAGGAGCAGAAGTTTGAAATTAAGAGAAAAAAATATTAGAGATTGAACAGATGCAGAACATATGGCGATGTTATACATTACACATTCAAAACGTGAGAAAGGCTTCAGATTAGAAGATGACAATTTTCTTCTATTTTTTTCTTAAAGAAAACAGATTATAACATTCATAAGTTTCACATCCAGTTTAGAAAATTAATAAATTCAAATCTTATGTGTTTACCCCTGAGAAGATCCTTTAAAGTATAATTTATTGACTGGCACTTAGCTGAACCAGCTTTCAAGTATCTGTAATTGGTCTACATGGAGACCAAAGAATAAAACTATACTCTTACCCAGACGTTGATCAATAGAAAGGGATAAAAAATAAAGGCAAAGGAAAAATCAAGGGTTTAAAATATAAGAAAAATCGGAAAAGAGTTCTTTGAACCAGTAGTAGAGCTTTGAAATCTTGAAGAAAGGAAATTAAAAAAGAATGCAAGAGGAATTGTGAGAAAACAATCAAGAGATTAGAAGATCATACTTGCAAGAAATTACTTGGCTTGAAGTATTTGAGAGAAACAGGAACCATCAGTGGAGTCAACATTCTTTATTAACAGGTTATCATACCAGATAAAATATGAAATTATAAATCCATAAATATGGTAGAATTTACAACCCTACACAGAAAGAAAAAAAAACAGAAAGAAATCAAGTCCTGATTCTGAAAGCAATTACAACTCCAGATTGAAGCAAAAAGGGGATAGAAGCAAAAAGTATAAATTATCTACAGGTAAGATTTTCATGAGCAAAATAATATGAAGCAATATACCAGATCAGTGGATACCTTCATATTGGCACATTAGTCCGGGACAAAGTTAAGGTGGGGCTAGATAATTACTTTCAGCAAAATCATGCAATGTGCGATGTGCCCGGGCCCCCCTCATGACCACCCCTGCTAAGTTCTTGCTTCAAGGTCCTTCTAAGTTCATCAGAGTCCTGTAGAAACACTTTGAAAGCAACAATAAATAACTCTAAAATGCAACCCCTCAAAACAAAAATTAAAGCCATTATAGTATAGACCTGTAAAAGTAGCATCATCTGCTTTCAATGGTACCACGCATTGCCAAAGTTTCAACATAAATGGGTCGTGTAGCCCCCATGCGATGAGCACGACTGATTACTTGTTCCTCCATGCTGATCAAATGCAGCATACTGAGTTAGACTTCTTAGGGATAAGAACATTACTGAGTTTAAGAATGAAAAAAGAATAGATTGAGATGCCTTTCAACATAAAGATATGGTATGTTGAATTAGCACATGACCAAACAAAACTGAAACAACATCATATACATGGTAAAACAAGTATACCCAATGACATTTTTACCTTCTGTCCCAGATAGGTTCCATCAAAAATACATGTGTCACAAAACTCAAGTCAAGGCCTAAGGCTGCACTGCCATCCATAAGCAGAGCCATGCAATCTGGATCATGCTGAAAAGTAGTGAGAGACTTCAACTGCAGCAGGAGAAAGAGAATTCAATTCATGAAGACTAAGATAATAAAATAAATAATGAATGAAATACACCAAGACCTTGTTACTTAAATGCATTGGACTGTACATTCCAGCATATTTTATACCAGCACCTGTTAACTGCAGACATCAAATGGTAATCAATGCTTTAATTTTGGAAGCAACATGCAAATTTTTTTTCTCTCTCCCATTTTTAAAGGGGGGGGGGGGGGGGGGGGGGGATTGTTCGGGTGGTACCTGTTGTTCAATTAAATGTATATGCTCAAGAAACTGAGAAATATAACTGGTAGTATCCCATGTGATTTATCACTTGACTCAGAATTGACCTGATGGTGCGCTAGGATATTCTGAATGGCCTTTTTGGTATGACAAAAGAACCTCATCAAGGGGGATCACATTTTCATATCCATCCAGGTAATAACCTAGCTTCTTATTAACCTCTTGTAGAGCCTTCAACTTTTCCACAAGGTATGCAACTTTACTGCTAGAAGTTGCATGCCAATCTGGATCCCAGTTATCCTGAGAAATAACAAAATAACCAGATTAATATCGAAATAAAAGCATTTTCACTCGTACATGTCCACACACGTGTTTTTTTGTGTGAACTGAGTGAGAGATTAGTGAGATCAATGCATGCCTGTTTGTAAGATGGCTGTAATTCTATTAGATCCATGGGAACAGGCCACTTTGGATTAGGGTTTTCTGGATATGGCAATGTATCAGGGTTTCTGCATTTCATAAGGATTACCACAGCCAGGGAGAGTGCATCTTTCACTGTCAAGAGCAACACAATCAAGGCATAAAAGATGCCTACAGGGTGTGATAACTGGTAAACGGCACCATTCTTGGCACCTGAACCCAAAACACATAAACAAGTCATGTCATATTCACACAGAAAATAACTTAACCATAGCACAGAAACAAGGAATTTCAATTTCCACCTGAAGCAGTCACCTCCATTCAAAAGAGAATACTTGATGAAAACATACTCTTCAGAAGCAGGGTCCAGCCCTTGTTCCACTAAAATATCCATTGTTTCCTGGATATCTCGACCAGCAGTTGTCATTTTAATATGTCCAGCCACACAACAAGATAATCTCACATTCCTAATTGTATTACTCCTGAATCTCCATTGTTTTGGGTTCAGAAGTGATTCAACATGAGAGGGATCATTCCAGTCAGCCATCAAAATATTGCGATGAAACTGTAACTACCAGCTCGTTGTAAGTTTTTGCATGTTGTTCGGTAAAATCAAGAAAAATCACATTCTCTATACAAGGAGGAATAGATTGCACATCGATTTTCCTTGCACTAATCATGCATCTACGAAGTAGCTGCAGGAGACGAGCTCTTCCTTCTTCCATCTCTGCTTCAAAAGGCCTGAGGATACCAGCCTCCCCACAATTTTGGTCTTGTCCATAGGCCTGTTCATGAAGAAACTTAAGCATGGGTTGTAGATGAGATACTTGACTGTTGGGCGTATTTGGAGTAGGAGTTCCAGTCAATAGCCACCTATTGGTAGCTGCTAAAGAAATTGCCATCTTCAATTTCTTTGCCAAGCTAAGACTAAAACGAAGTGGTGTGACCTTCATCTAGAATTACTCTAAGCCAGTGGACTTGCATCAGTGGGCTATTCATTTGGGAGCCCCACTCTGCACCTAAACGATTAAAGGTAACGATGACAACATCAAAATCCCAAGCAAAGGTTAGGAGCAGGTGGTTCCATTAGATCAGTCCAAATAAAAATTCGCAGCTGCCCAGGTCTGACATGTTTCACAAAATTTGGTTTCTCCAGTGATCCACTAAATTTGCAGGAACCACTATAAGAGTTGCTCTTTGACAAATATAACCTGGATACATCCAGTGGCTTAGTTAGAGCAATTTGAAGTGCAGTTGTATCGAATGCCAAGCTCCCAGAAAGAGTAGATGGATAGTACCATCTACTTGTACTCCCTTTCAGCCTTTCCAACAAGGCCAAAAGCCTCAAAGATTTTACGGTATCCATAAAAATTTCCAGTCAAACCAGCATCTACCACCGGGAGTCTTAGCCCAACGACTTGCATTTCTGCAAGCTTTTCATTTGAAAGAGTAGCCAACCATGTTAAAGCCTTCTTAGCTTCAGAGTTTATGAGTGTGAAGTGCTTTTTCAGCACATTTCGAAAAAAAACTACGTTGTGCTCCTTACCCTGTGGCATGCCCTTAGTACCAAATCCTGGCAAATCAGTTATGGATCTTTTGTGATCTGAGGATTCCTGAGGAACATAGCAACTCTGATGTAAAAGATCAGCATTCATGCTGCAGAACCATGCAGCAGTAGCATCTAGAAGAATTCCATCAGAGAGCTTTCTCCACTTGCCACATGCATCACACTGCACCCAACTTTCATTTGACTCGGAAAAACCAGAAGTAGCCTCTTTGGATTTCATGTAACTATTGGACAGGCCAGAGAATAAATCAACTTGCTTTCTCATAGAAGCACAAACAAGGCTGCCAGATTTGGAAGTGTGTAGCACCATTTGCTCTTACCTTCTTTTTGTTTGCCGGCAAGGAATTTCTCCCAAAAGCATTCAATAGATCTCTCTTCACACCACTCAAGCTCCTTGTACATCGCATTACATGGGTTGCTGATAATTGATCAGTAAGAGGAGTATGTGTTGATCCATGATATAGTCCAAAGGCTATCCTTCCTCTTTTAAATAAGAAAGTTTCTGATTTATCAGCAGAACTAACTTCTGGTGAGAGCTTGTCATGAGAAAAATTTCCCTGCCCATGCAGACCGATAATTCTCTTCCATGGTGATAAACAGCTACCTCCAGTAAATTTGTCAGAACTAATTTCATAGTAGCCACATTTTTTGTCAGAATGATGTGTATAACACAACCCATCTGCTCCCTCAGGTGGGTCTGCTAACATCCCTTGTGTTTTCAGAATAAGAGAGAGGGTGGTTATTGTCTTCCCTAAACCTGGTTCGTCACAAAACATCCCACCCCGAAAATCAGTGACAGTTGGAACCACTCCAGTTGATATTTCCCCTGAAACAGCATTTAAGTAGAAATTGCATCCGTCTTCAGTTAAAAATTCCATGTACAGAGGATGAGGCAGAACCTCAGGGTTACGTTCCCGATGTAGCATCCACTCAACTGCTGCTTGCTGGTGAGGGTAGAGCTTAAGCTTCATACCTGGCATGATTGGTCTAGCCAAACACCTGAAATGGCAACAAGTGGCAGCCACTCTGAGAAGATCCCGAGGACTAAGTAAGGTGAGCACATTATCCAACACATCATCAGAGAGATCCCAAATACCAGAACCCAAAGAAGGATTTGCAGGATTGATTATGGTAGTATATGTCTTTCCTTCCTTACCAATAGCACGAAAGCTCTTAAAAATTTCATAAAGTTCAAACAACTTTCTTTTAATGGGGTCTGACATACTGCAGTGTGTAGTGCATCCAAGAACATGACAATCAGGATGCTTCCAAATGCTATCATCTCCATGATCCGGTTTCTTCTGATCATGGCAACACGCCAGCAATGAGTTCCGCTCTTTCCAGTCACAACTGCAATTAAAAGTAAGGCATAGAAACACTTTTAGTAGTTGACATTATATGTAAAATACTTCTTGTTTTTTAGAAATTACAAGCTGTTTACAGCTTGGGTGCAGTTATTGTCTCGAGCTTCAAGGTACAAGGGAAAGGGAATTCCCATGACGTCAAAGAAACTAAAATAACATACATCCATAATAAATGCGGTTGATACCATCAATACACTGAAGAATATTGGCATGGATCTAAAATAACAATGCATTACCAATGTTATTCGTGCAATTTCTAACTTGTTCTAGAGAAAACTTACTGCCTTGGTGATGCCACCAAAATGAGCAAAGCCATGAAGATGCCAGCTATGTAATGTTGAAAATAAATAAACAAATGCCAACACTTTAATTGTTTTCTCTACGTTCAACATTTTGGTGCTATTTGAACTATACACTGGTCAGAAATTACCACCAATGGATCTTTTAGCCTGTCTGCAGATCATCCACCCACCTACTCACCTATCCAACCATCCATTAATCCATCTACTATCTATCAATCTATCAACTATCTATCTATTTATCAACTACCTATCTATTTATCAACTACCTATCTTTTAGAGTATAACCAGTATTCAAGCATACTTGATGACCCTCGTTTTAAGTAATTAATTGAGGGTTACCACGGTAACTCAGAATGCTGTGCTCTAAATAAGACAATGAAGAGGTTGAGATTCCTCAAGCTCAAAAACTCATTCAAAATCTTCTCACTTTCTACTCCCTCTCCTTTCAATCAATTTTATTCTCAGGAGTTCTCTCCTCTCTTCTTCTCTTTATTGCAGAATGTAGAGTCTTTACTTTTCCTCTTTTTGACATATGAGATGTAACAAAACTTGGGTAAGAAGGCCCTAGATTTATAATACTATCTATCTCTCCCAATTCATCCACTAATTAAGTCATAAGAGCAAGAACCTATCTTTGTAAGTAAAAATCAGAGAACATAAGCATGCATTCAAATCAATAAATAGAATTTCCACCAATTTAACAGCAACTATCAAGCTTATCCACATATTCTGAAGCTCAAGTTAACTGAAATACAAACCTAAAAACTAAAAACACTCTCAAGAAATGGCAGAGTACATGTTCCCCATACAAGGAACACGCTGCTCAGGAGATAACCAGCACTCTCATTTTGAAAAATAAAAGAAAAAGAAAATAGACTACTAGCAGACAAGAATAGCATTTGGATGAAAATGAGTAATGCACCAATTTATCATTTCACACAGAAAGTGAGGTTCTTATAGCCAAAAGCATCCATTTAAGAAAATTGGGGTCTCTTTCAATGGCTAACAAACACACATGGCTAGGATTCTACAGTCTGCAGGGCAATTTATCACAAAAATACAAGTAAAGATAACAATGAGTCAACCACATTCGTTTTCTGCTGGAATAAAGTGGAGGCACACAATTATGCAAGCCACAATATTCTCAACTACTTTTGTGGATGCTCTTTTGTTCAGTTTAGTTGCCTAGCGTGGATGGGTAATGCATACTGATAAAGTTATCTCCTGTGAATGACTTCAATAGCAGATTGCAAGTTGGAATCTCTTGAAGCAAACCCCATGTTTGGACTGTGTCAAACAATATCAATCATACTAGAAACTGTAAGATAATTATAGTCTATGATCATATCACTGCTCCTATTGCTACTCCAGATCTGTACATGAGATCTCTGCTTCATATGCCTCCCAGATGCCACAAATAATTTCAGGACCGAATCAGTATTATCCAGTCTTGCTTTTCTTTTATGTTTTTTTGGAGGAGGGAAGGGGGGAGGATTGGGTCCATGCATCAGAGTGTAGTTTCCTTCAACTAGTGAGAATCAAAAGTTTTAGATAATTACTTTTCATTCTTCTAATTGGATCTCACCTCTATTTTTCCTAAAAGTCTTCTGATTAGTTCTCAGTAATTCTCTATCAAGAGGAGGGAAAAGTGTTTTCTTCCTTTCGCTAATTAGACGTACACAAAGGAATTGTTAAAGTTTTTCTTCTGGAACGATTTATTTTATCACAACTTTGGAAGTCATTTAAAAGGTCAAAAAGAGTGGGGATTCAGAACCTGCTCCACATACTCTTGCCAACCAATTTGCATCTGTTGATGATTGTCATTCTTAGATATGCCAATTTAATCTTTTAAAATAATTGCGTGGTGAGCATAATCCATATTATATCTCTAGCGTATTAATTCGCAAGAGAAACGCACAATAGGGTAAATAAGTACCAGTCCACATTCTAAATATTTGAAGTATAAAAAAGCAGCACATTACCTTAAATGCCGGAACAAGGAGGCAGCTATCTGTCCAGCTTTAGGAAATTGCCATCCGGACCAGACTGCTATTGGTAGAAACACATCGACCAATATCACAGCTCTTGCTTCCGCATTTCGAAGCAGAACCTCAACGACTCTTGCCTCAATTTCCAGACACTTATTCAACTTCAAAGCGTGAATTTGATGCACGACGCTCAAGCTGTCGCCTACTAGCCCCATTGCCCTCTGCCTATTCCTTGAACCACCCGAAACTCGACTTCTGCTTAAACCGGAGTTGGAGAGAGCAGAAGAATAACGGCCTGCATTCACTTCCTGACCGTTGTCAGGTGTGGCATTATCCCTGGCTTTGATAGGCATGAGCGAGTATAGGCCGTCCTCGGAGCGAAAGCCGACAACAGAACCTTCCCGGAAGAGTGACAAGCGGCTCCCAGCAGTCAAAGCCTCAGAGACGGAATTTCCTAGAATTTGCAGGGGATTCACAGAAAGCACGGCACGAAGGAAGCCACAAAGCTTGTGGTGCTGAAGCTGAAGGTCATGATTCTCAGCCATAGCCTACAGGAGAAACCGAATTTTCTTAGAAATAAGGCTTTCAGGTAATTAATTGGCAACAGCAGGCGATTTTCTTAGAAATAGGGCTTTCAGGTAATTGGCAACAGCAGGATAAGCAAACGCTGTTAGAAAGGAAGAGGCATGGGCGAGGAAGAGCGCGGCTCTGTGACGAAAAAGCGGTTCGACTTCGACACGCTCGATCGTCGATACAAAAGGAGGACGGAAAGCGGGAGTGAGAGTGGAAACGACCAGAACGGCGGCATTGGCATGTGATAGAGCACGACGACTACCTATTACATAGCCGTTCATGTACGAACGTACAATTCGGCGGATGCAAGATTATTAGGTCCAATGAGTAAAGTCAAGGATCCATGGGCGGGTGAATTTCTCATAAAAAATGCAATTCAATCCTCAACATATGCGATATGTACTTGAGAAGAAGAAAAAAAAGTGTCCCAAAGGATTTGTAATGGTCCATAATCCTAAAACAAGTTATTAATTCATTCTCAAAGTTGTTCAATCTACTCTAGTTAAATGAGACTTATGTCAAACCCACAAAGGTCCAAATATAACTCAATTCTACAAAAGTCATTATAAATAGCTAATTCTCTAATAGCCTTTTTGTTTTCAAGTTCTATCTCTAAAGTAAAAAAGAGATTGTGAGTCATGGTGGACCATAACAACATTTGGTGGTAACTTAGTCGAGCCAAAAATCATTAAATAGATAGTTTCTAACGGTAAAAAAATTAGTCATCTGATCAGAAAATGAACCTTTTCTCCCTTAGCAAATGTTGATGAAAACTACGTTAAACAATTATGAGAAAATATTTTAAAAAAAAATTAACTATTGATTACAATGGTAGATCACTTACGTTGTTTAATAGCCTAATCAAACTTGATCGAAACTCAAAAAATAGTTTTCCAAATTTCTATCTAGCATCACTCGATGTATGTTGCTTACAAGTGTGTTTTTGTTGGCTCAAGTTCCAATGTTGTTTTGCTGGCTTGGGCATTCGAACATCGATTGACATCTTGATGCTAGAAATTCTCCAAACTATCATTTCTAGCATTCAAATTTCGATGGGCATTCGAATGTCTAAAAATTTGTAAGTGTGTTTTAAGGCTTCACCATTTGAATGCCATTTGGATATTAGAATGCCCACTAATTTAGGGGTGTCATCGAATCGAGTCAAACCCGAACTTGCCTATGTTCAAGGTGGCATTGATTTAAATATTTCGAACTCAAGCTCGAGTCGAGCCCAGCCTCAAACCTAGCTCGAGCCGAGTTCGAGCTCCAACTTTAGGATTTGGTTTTAATTTAACTGAAATTTATATAGTTGGAGTCCTATATATCTATCTATCTATCTATCTATCTATATATATATATATTGGGAATTACTCTATTTAATAAGTTGGATGGCTTCCATATAGGTCATTTTGACCTTCACAACAATACAAATACAACTCCCTTCTCATAGGGAAATCGTTTTGACCAAATCTGTAAGTGATTAACATTATTCATTCACATCTCTATCATATGTAAAAAAAAAAAATCATAATTTTCCTTTTTTACAAAGATTCTTTTAAGTCAATTCCACCACAAAACAAACAGTTCACTCTTGTTTAAGACAATTTAAGAACTGATAAAGGTATTGTCCAAAGTCAATTCCAACACAAAACAAATAGTTCACACTGTTTTTGCATGAACACTAAATTCTAAAAGACAATTTAATTGATAGAGGACTGCTTACAGTTACAGGCAAGGGTAGCTTCGAACCGAGCTGGCTCGAACTCGGCTTGATTCTGGCTCGGTTCGATTCAGGATACCCAAATCTCGAGCCAAGTTCAAGATCCGGGATCGGCTCGTTTAAATTAACGAGCCGAGCTCGACCGAATCAAGGTTCGACTCAAAATCTAGAGAGTCGACTCGTTAATTTAACGAGCGGCGCAGGATTCGGGGGAGTCGGAACAGAGGAGCGGGACTGGAGCACCGAGCGGAGCGGGAGCGAGAACGAGGGGGGGTGGAAATTCTTCCTCCCCTCGTCACTGTTGAGCCCCTCCGACCGCTGTTGTGGCCGCCTCTGTCGTCGTCGACAGCTGCCTTCTGCCTTTCTATCGCCGCCGCTCGATTTCTTCCCCTTCGTCTGCCTTCGCTTTTGTTTCTGTCGTCGCCACCTCCGTCGCAACCCCCCCATAAAGTGAAAAAAAAAATTCTTAAACTCTCCTTCTTTATGGCTCTTGAAGAAATTAAAAATACATTTTAGTAGAAATAAGTTTATAGGGACTATTAGTGTCTCATTTTTTTGTAAACATTTTTCTAATTGAAAATTCTTTTTAAAAATATCATATAATTTTCTAAGTAAGATTTTCTTGCCAAGATTGGCTAGAAAACCGTATAGAAAATTTTTGAATAAGTATTTGACAGTTGATGTTGTAATACTTTTAGCATGAGGCAATTTTCATAGCAATTTTGTGTTAGACATTTTATTTGATTAAAAATGTATCGATAAGTATAGTAATATATTAGATTGATTATTAACTTTTATTTATTTCCCTAGAAGAGGCAATAAGAAGTCCATTTAACTTTCCCAAGAAAATTTTAAAATATTTCTTGTAATTTTCCAATAAGTCACTAATAGTAATAGGATTTTATTTAAAGGTTTTTTTTGGAAATATGTATAATAGGAAAAACATTTCTAGTTTTTCCTAGAATATAAATTTTCAACTAGCGGCACTAAGGAGGCCATAGTAAATTTATGGCTAGATTCAAAAATTACAAAATAAGCTAGACAACATTTGGAGTAAAAAAATTTAATATTGGTGCGTTCTAATCTATTATTGAAATTTAATTGTGAACCTCCCCTGTAATTCTTTTTTTAAAATGTATGCATAATTTTATATATAATTTATCTGACATATATAGAGTATTAAATGTAGGTTAAGCTCGAACTCAGTTAGAGCTCGATCTCAAACTCGGTTAAAATTATTATGCTTGAGTTCAATTATAATTTTAGGTTCGAGACTAGGGTCGGCTGAGCTCAAGTTCAAAATATTTTAATCATTCGATGCCACCCTTATGCCCAATTTTAAGTAAAGGTCATTCCCAATTTGATGTCAAATGTATGCATAATTTTATATACAATTTATTTGACATGTATTTTTTAAAAAAATTTAAATGTATGTTGGAGCACAAACTCGAGACTTATATTTTTTGAAAAGTTTTAAATGAATGTTGAAGCTCGAGCTCGGCTCGAACTCGGTTAAAATTATTAGGTTCGAGCTTGATAACAATTTTAGGCTCGAGCTCGAGTTCAAAATATTTAAATCAAGCTCGGTTCGAACATAGGCAGGTTCGGACTCGGCTAGTCTCGATGCCACCCCTAGTTACAGGACATATTAGTTTTATGGGGTTAAGAATTACAAAAAAATTGTCGGTTAATTTCAGCGACTAACTAACCAATAGAAAATAAACTTATACCTGCTAAAATAAAATCTCTGACTTCTATTTAATAATCAAACACAAAAAAAAAATCATTGAAATAACGTACCTACTAAAATAGAAGTTGAAATAACTTTCAATTATGCAAAAAACTCTAACAACTTTACGAAATAAATAGAGCTCGAGCCAGATATGAGCCACTAGCCTTACTGTCCTTCTTCTAATTAGTGTTGTTGTCCAAAACCAGCCTTTATTTTATCTGTCTTCATCGTTAGATCATCGTCATCGAACATCAAAATCCCCAAATGTCCATTTAGGGACCACCAAACTGACCAAACCTTTGATCTGAGAGATTGTCAAAAGATGACCACCGTCTTGATCAATGGATTGTTTGGATAAAAAATGGCGGTCGCCCTCGTTCAGGCATCCATAACCCATTAGTGGGTGGCTTTCATTTTGGAAGAAAAGTCAGTGATTTAGCTTGGGAAGACAATAATGAATCTTATCTTGCTTTGCCAGAATGACTTTTCTAGTTTTCTAACTCTTTATCTTTCAGTAGAAAGGAGATAATTATTCCAACTTTTTGTACCTCTAGATTGTGGATTTATTGACTCTCGTGCATGAATTCCGGCCCATCTTCCTCTTCGAAACTTGAACCTCACTTTCTTTTCTTACAATGTGAAGAATATGAATGTCATTTTGATGATTGTTGTGTAAACACAAGCAACAGAATTGGAATTGGGAATCAAGAGCACTGTAAGCGGAAGGAAGAAGATGAGAGAGGAAGAAATCAGAGAAGAACATCGAAGAAAAAGATATAAAATAGACTTAAAAACAAAAAGTTACCTAAACAAGCAGATTTTGGTTCGATTTTTCTCGCCAAGAGCAACTGATTTTCCTCCAATCTTCCTGAGCCCGAAATCCCCATTTCCCTGATTCCCGAGCTCGAAATTGCTGATGTCTACTGCATATCTCCTGCATCGCTGGTTTTTCTTGGGCCCTTGTTAAGTTAATGAATTGGCATGTGAGCTTTTGAACCGAACAATGGTTCGCTCGAGCTTTGTTTGTTAACTTAAACGAGCCCAAACTCGATCTCTAATTCAATTTGAGATCGAGATAAATCGAACCGAACCGAGCCGGAACTGAGCCGATCTCAAGCAGTTGGTGAACCGGCTCGGTTCAATTCCACTCCTACCCACTATTGTTGGGGCACTGCGTTAACTAAAAAGTTTGTCTAAACTCCATTTAAACTACTTGGTTAGTTTACTTGTTTGTTGTTGTCAAAATTAGGTAAAGGGGGGATCTTAAGAGCAACTCATCTAACATTTCTCTTTCTTTTTTTTTTATGATGGCAAACATATTTAAAATTTTAAGCTCATGGTGAAATATGCATGCAATGAATAATCC
The DNA here is from genome assembly GCF_029961685.1 of Aristolochia californica. NCBI lineage: Eukaryota > Viridiplantae > Streptophyta > Magnoliopsida > Piperales > Aristolochiaceae > Aristolochia > Aristolochia californica. The sequence continues at coordinate 6,810,387 of NW_027181881.1, forward strand.
TATTCTTCTCCTTGAGTATAAACCACTTTAAGCAATTAGATTTCTTTAATTTCTACATAGACTTTACTACTTGGCTCTTTATCCTAATTTTATTTATTTTGCCAAGTGTTAAGTCCACTGAGGAACAAATCTAGAGGAGTGAATAGGTGTGTTAACTTTGTTACTAATTTTTTATTTCTTTTTATTTGAGTTGTGTGTTTTCTCCCTTTTTATGTTTTCTAACTTGCAATCTAGATTTCACTTTCAATACCTATACTAAAAGATAAATCATATAACGTAGGACTTCATAGTAGTTCACAACTCTCTCTGCGGAGTGTTAACCCATTTCCTAGTTGTCTACACCTCAGAGTTAATAGACTATGTTCGAGTTGTCAATTGATATCTATAGTAGATATAGTAGATCACAGTTCAGCCCAATTACAATTTTTCCCATACAAAAACTTAGGCATTCAATTAATTACTACAGACAATTTACAATAGCATACTCTTACATAGATTTACAACTGCAAACTAAACACATCATAGACCCACATAAGGATTTGTAGTAGCTCACTAAGCTACATGCATAGACCCGCATAGGGATTTTGTTAGTAACCAACCAAGTAATTCAGCTTAGACCCACAAAAAGGGTTGTTTAGTAGCTAGACCTTAGCCACAAAGGCTTTTCTCAATAATGTGAGATGAGAAAAGATCTTGACTACACAAGGTTCAATCGATGCTTGCAAGGATTACTTACAATTTAATACAAATAAAATTCTTATTAGATTGAGTTTACAACACAAGCACAACTGAAATGTAGAACCGCTCCTATGTACCTAATTCATATAATAGCCACTAAATAGGTCTTTGTATGAGTGAATTTCAAAATTCAATCTCAAAATAAATATTGGATTGGTTTTTCAAGTTGGAGAAACACATGTAGCTCAATGCAAATGTTGTTTTCATAATTCAAACCCAAAAAACAACTCTAAACAAGGCAATTGGATTTCACAGTAAGAGAGCTCTAATTCAGAGATATTTGACTCAATATGATCAATTGATTTCAAAATACTTGCACATAGATACTTGGATTTTAAAATTTCAGCCACAAATATTTAAAATGATTTAAATACTACTTCAAATCCACCTGCTAAAATGGATAATATGATTTCAAAATAAGAGGAATATTTTGGCAATGATTAAGGTAAAGTAAATAAAGATTTCAAAGTAATAACTTAGAGAGAAAACTTAAATAACAAAAAAAAAAAAAGGTTTACAGAGAAAATTAGTGGTTGTTTGACTTACTAAGGATAATCTAAGTGCATGACAACCATTTAACCCAATAAGAGGGAGAAAGCTTTCTATTTATATTTGTCCACTCCATATGTTCAAATGACCATGACAATGAAGGTCATAAGAGAAAAAAAAAAAAAAAAGGAAATCCTTGCACTATCAAGAGGACCCTTCAACCAAATATACACCATCCAATTGCTTGAGAGAGTGAAAGCTCTCTTTTAGAGTTGTTCACTCAAATGCTTAAACAACTAGCTTAATGAAGGTAAAAAAATTTGAGAAAACAAGCCCCGCCAAAAAGATTGTTAAACCATATAGATAACATATGAATGAACATGAGAGAGAAATGACTCTATTAGAATTCATCTAGCTAACCATCCGAAGGGATTAAAGGAAAGGAAAAAGGGCAATGCAGGAAAACTATGCAGATAGTTAGAAAGTGTTCAAACAGATTAGTCTAGAAAATGTCATGGGAGAAAATTTAAAACTTTGATTCGACCACTACAGGTCTCCAAGATTTATAACTGACCTGTAATTGTGACTACTAGTGCAAAATGTTAATTTTATTTGCTTAGCTTAATCATTTCTCCTTTTCTTGGGCTACCCTTTTCATTTTTGACACCAAAATCAATGATTGAACATGGTTAGGATGAAGCGCACAGTGAGGAAAGATCCTCCTCCAAGTGAAGAAGAGTTTTGTGAAGAAATGCCTAAGTGGAGAGATCATTTCCGGTCAAGGAATCAAATTAGTAAGTTCTTAAAGTCTTTTGCTTCCAAGGGTATGGTTGAGCCCATTGGGCTCGACCTTGGATTTTGAAGTAGAGAGGTATGAAGTTTTGAGGAGGCCTTTAGGCCATATATGAATCTATTTGAGTGTTAAAGCCCAATGTATCCTGTTGGAAGATAGGGCCCAAGCCCACATGACCAAGGAATGCCCATATATCCAAGTGTATTAGAAGATGGGCCCAAACCCATATGACCAAAGAAGACCCATGCATCCAAGAGATATAGAAGATGGGCCCAAGGCCCATAGATCAAAGAGAAGGCCCATAGGCCCACATACAATGATGTCATGATGGTAAATAAAGGGTCATCTCATACAGATGGCATTGATATAATTAGGTTAAAGTTCCAAGGTTAAACCCTAAACCCTAAGTTTAGGGGCATTATTGTAATACAATAGTTTCATTAATCTATAAATAGAGCTTCAGGGAGAGGGTTAGGAAATCAAGTCCATAACCTTTTCTTCCTCTGGTTTTCTCCTAATGGGTCTCTCTCCCTTTTTCTCCATGAACTAATTCATGGAGTTCTGAAAATCAATATATCCCACATTGGTAAAAGTTTTATACTCAAATTTGGAATTTGAAGAAACTTCACTAGGAACCCTCATGATCACCTCCTATGAGAAGAAGATTCCCATTGCCATCTATTTAGAAGACATCAATTGGATGTTTTGGGAATCTCCACCGATGGACTGAAGATATCAAGGAGATTTGTTGACAAGATATGCCACTTGACTATCCTCAAAACATCCAGGATGTCATCTCCTTGGTATTTTGCTAGATAGTCATAAATTCCTACAAGATCAAAATTAAGGATCTCAACATGGAACTACGATTTTTTTATAGAAATTATGACCTATATCCTCAATCTGATGAAGAGCACATTCTCCCGACTAACAATGACTGATACCTTTTGGTTGTGAGCGATCATGCACCACATGACAATCGACTTTGGGTACTTCATGGGTTATAGGATGTCAGCCATATCATGAAGCACTTAGGTCGATCGGTTTCCATTTAGGCAATAGATCACCATCATTCTTCATATCTTCGGGGTTGACTTTACTGATGAAGAGAGTGTAGATACTATGAAGAAGATGAGCATTTGAGAAAGAAAGGTTGGAAATTTTGGGTTTTCCAAGTGAAGAAGTGGATGGGTTCCCAAGGATACCATTGGAAAACTTCAACTCACGAAGAAGGCTCAGAAGATGAACCAAGCTTGGATTGGTCTCAAGGAGAGCAACATGAATTTGTCAGGAGGAAGAGGATTGATGCTACTTCCTCATCCAATTGACTCCAAAGGCAAGAGGATGTCATAGAAGAATTCAAGGTTAGGCAGCAAGAGCTAAAGGAGGGCCAACTTGAGCTTTTGTCCTTTCTTCATATCATCCTCAGCCACCTTGCACCTCCTCCACCAGAGTATTAGGTTGACCTAGAGTTGATTTATGTAATTTTTTACTTATTTATATGTAATCAACTCAATTTTGTACTAAATTGATTATTTAAGAAATGAATGGTCTAGAGCCATTTTCGCTTCACTTTGTATATCTTTTTGTTTATGACTAAAAGGGGGAGAAATAACGAAAAAAAAATTTGAGGGGAGCTAGCTAAAAATTTAATTCAATCACTTGAATAATTTTAATGGCCCTGACACATATAGTAAATGTTATTTTTAGTTTTTCCTATGTTAGGTTTTGTCATTATAAAAAAAGGGGAGATTGTTGACCTAGAGTTGACTCACATCCATATTTTGATGATAACATAACTTAATGTTGCTAACAATTATAAATTTAGCATTTCAAATGATTTTCTTTCAAGAGATAAAAAATCGGAGTCTTTATAAAAGAACCAACATATGCATCTCAAGACCTTAAGCTCTATCGATGCGTCAAGTCATCTTGAAGAAGCACTTACACGTGAATGTGTAACAAAGCAAACCCAAAAATTCAAATTTGATGTGCAAATGACATTTTTTGAGCTTCAGGGCATATTTCATCCACATCATTGTTTTATCGATGCATATCAAAGTTCTAAACATGTTAGAATCACTTAGGAAAGTTTTTTATCATGCTTTGAAGACTAGATTAGAAAACTAGCACTGGCATGAACAATCTTACCTGCTAATGAGTGATCATCCAGAATGCAACCTGACAAACATATAAAGCATGATCGATCAATCATGGTGTTTCATCAATCAAACAAAACTTTGCTAGAATGCACTATAGAGCATAGTAAGTCATACCTATAGTCTTGATTGACCATCCAGAAGTGTGCCAAAGAGGGAAACAAAGCATGATCGATCATACACAATTTATTGATCGATCATACTTAAGTTTGCATAGCTAGAGCGTCAATGCAAAATCAATCGGTCGGGGTAGACTTATTGATCAACTTAAGTTTTCTAATAAGCCAGATAGGCATTGATCGATCAATTAGCCTATTGTTTGACAAAAATATAGTTATTACATAAGATTGATTGATCATACTTTCACATTAATTGATCATTGTGCTATCAACTTTTTTGCAAATAGCCAAATAACTACTAGTTTGGCTTAGGAAAGTTATAAATGCCCCCACTAAACGTGCCTTAGAGATATTATCAAGCATTTATTTACAAACTTATTGTATTCGTGCTTCAAAGTTGGAGGCTTGGAAATTCCAAAGGAGAAGGTTGTGTCTCCATCAAAATCAAGGGTATAAGTTTTTTTTTATTAGTACTTTTATCTTTTATTTCATAGGTTGGTATAGAGCCTTTAATTATAGATAGAAGAGTTTGCTAGAGCTAGAATCTAGATCATAAATCTCAAGTCAGATTGTTGTAATTGTGTATTTGAGCATAAACGTGGCTTAAAAGAAAGCCAAAATTTCTTTTGTACAAATTCTAGCTAATAGAGCTAATTAGTGGAATTTTCCAAGTAAGGGCCCTTGGGTGGTGAATACAACTAAGGGAACATTGATAACAAAACATCTTTGTGTTATTTTGTGGTGTGTGTATTTTTATTTTTCATATTTTCTTTAATTTTAAATTGGCACACTAAGTTTAAATTTGTAAAAACTAAACTCGATCTCTCCCCCCTCTTGAGAGGCCACCTGGGCCAACAAGAAGATTACCCATTAATTATTCTAAGGTGATAGTCTAGACTATTCTAATGTCATTAATGGTTGTCATCTAGGGCATCCATTCCTTAATCTAAGGACTTAGTCCACTTTTTGTTTCCCAATGTATGTAGACTCAAGTAGAGCAAGTCTACTCACAATTATTTTAAATCTCTCACTCATACTCTCCATGGACTCACCAAGTTTTACCTTAGAGTTTCTATATTCACTAAGGATAATGTTCACCAAAGTTGCTTTCTCTTTAAAGGTACCCTCATGGGTTACTTCAAGTTTGTCTCACACTTGATTGACACTAGATGCACCAATTGCTCTTGAATACTTTGTAGCTCTCAAGGAGAACTAAAGCATATTCAATGCTTTGTGATTTAAAGACACCTTTTCTTCATCAATGTACACACAAACTTCTTTCTGTACTTCCTTTTATCCTTATTTCTTCACAGGAATGAAGGGTCCTTTGGGGGTGAGTTCTCAAAGGTAAAAGTCAAATCTTAGTAGAAAATGTTTATCCTATATTTCCACTAGGTATAATTGTTTTCATCAAGCAAGGGAAGTGGTAGAAATGTTGACGTGAAAAGGCTTGGAAGTTTCTTGAGCTATCCATAAGTGGATCTTTAATACTCAACTTGAAACCATGCAAATCGGAGTATACATTCTCTTATACCACTTGATAGATCCTATAAGGAAAAACTTTGTACAAGGGGCGGGGGAGGGAGGGTGTGGATAGGTTTATCAAATTTTATTGGCTAATTCAAAATTTTACTCTAACAGTCAACACGCAAGTAAATGAACCATGCAATGAAATAAACTATCTACTGATGCATCCAAAAGAATCACAACTATTTTAATAATGGTTCACAACTTTCTATTCAGATTGGTCATCCACTCTAAAGGTGTTTGAACATTAGAGTTAATTTATTATGTTCAATAGCATAATGACATCTACAACAACAAACCACAAAGGTCTAATTATAGCATTTGATCACTCTTGGAACCGATGGTCAGTAGCAACAAGGCACAACCACCTAGACCCACATTTTGATTTTTAACTACCTATCAACTAATCCAAACTTAATTGATAGGTTTACACATGCAAATATTACTAGCGAGTTGGACTTACAATTTCAAAAGCCATTGACCAAAGAGCAAAATATTTATTATGTTTTTACTTTGGAATCTTATATGCTTAACATGATTCTTGCTAGATTCTCATGGCATTGCTTTGATATCATCAAATTTGTTCTAGCAAGTAAATTTGAGTGGCATTTGTATGATTTGAAACTGTTTGGGGCATTTAAAAAGGGGCTACTGCACAAAATTGATTGGTTGGGGGGTGGGGGGGGGGGGGGGGGGGGGGGGGGGGGAGGGGGGGAGGGATTTTCAAAATTTGTTCATCATTGAAATTATATTTTTGTAATATTCTGATTGGGCTTGATCTAGTAAATCTAAATACTAAAATTTAGATCGTTGACTAGTGTGGTTGTATTGTGACATCATATTTAGTTCAGGTGCCTAGTTTGATATTCTCACATTTGACCCCATCCATTTTATCGAGTTTTGTAGAATTTAGGACTCCTTCATAACGATCTCGAGCCAAAGAGGGAGAGGAGGAGGAGGAGGAGAAAAAGAGAAGAAGAGAGAAAGGTGAGAGTTTAGATATCAACTTCCAAGAGAAGGGAGAGGAGAGTTTGGACGAATTTGAGAAGAGAGGAGAAAACTTTATGCTCTACCTCTTAGCCAAGGGCTTCTATTTATAGTTTTTTTACAATGCCTTTAGGGCTACAACATTATAAGAGAAGAGAATAAATAAATAAGTAAATACATCTTCATGCCATCTTTATGAAAAATCTTCTTATTTACCAATATGCCACCTCTTGGATGTGGGGGCTTAAGACCCCCTTCTAACACTCCCCCTCAACTTGGAGGAAAAAAATATCATAAATACCCAACTTGCCACATATAAAAGATAGGATCTTAGACGTAACCAGTTTAGTAAGAATATTCGCTACTTGCTCTTGTGAGGAAACATGTTTAAGGGAGATTATACCCGCTTGAAATTTCTCTCATATAAAGTGGCAGTCTACCTCAATGTGTTTGGTCCTTTCATGGAAGACTAAATTCGAAGTGATATGAATAACTGCTTGGTTATCACAATATAAACCCATAGAATCTCCTTTAGAAAATCCTATTTCGGTAAAAAGGGACCTGATCCATAGGACTTCACTGACTGTGTGAGACAAAACCCTATATTCTACTTTTGCATTAGATCTCGCAACCACATTTTTCTTCTTGCTTCTCCATGTAACCAGGTTCTCTCCAATAAGAGTGCAATATCCAAAAGTGGACTTCCTGTCATCAGGTGATCCAGCCCAATCTGCTTGTAAGAAACCTTCTAAGTTGAAGTGGCCATTTTTCTGATAAAGCAATCCTCTTCTTAGGGCTCCTTTTAAGTATCGTAATAAACTTTCCAAGGCTTGACAATGGGTAAGTTGTGGTTTATGATGTACTGACTCACCATACTTACAGTATATGATATGTCTGTTCAAGTTACCGTGAGGTAGATAAGTTTGCCCACAAGTCTTTGATATTTGCCAATAACAATATCTTCTCCAGAACTTGCACATAATTTAATATTCACATCCATAGGTGTGTCAGCTAGGTGGCACCCCATCATTCCTATTTCTTCGAGGAAGTCCAAGACATACTTCCTCTAAGATAATATTATCCCATACTTGGACTGAAGAACTTTTATGCCTAGAAAATAATTTAGAAGTCCAAGATCTTTAGTTTTAAATTCATAATATTTCATGTTTTTTACTTCTTGTATGCTATTCACATCATTGCCAGTTAAAACAATATCATCAACATACACAACCAATAATATCTTTCATTTTGAGGTATATTTAATAAATATTGAATGATCCATTGAGCGCCGACGAAATCCAAACCGTAGTAGTGCTTGGCTAAATTTATCAAACCAGACCCAAGGGGGCTGTTTAAGCCCAAATAAGGATTTCTTTAAGTGGCGTACAGACTCCCCCTCAACCACAAAACCAGGTGGTTGAATCATATAAATTTTCTCGCATATAACACCATTTAAGAAATCATTTTGACATCGAGTTGATAAAAGGGCCATGAAGAGTTAGTGGTAAGCGATAATAGGATATGTACCGAATTTAACTTGGCAACAGGAGAGAAAGTTTCCTCATAATCCACTCCATAACATTGAGTGTACCCTTTAGCAACGAGGCGGGCTTTAAGGCGAGCAACAGACCCATCCGAATTATGTTTGATGACAAAAACCCATTTAAGACCCACCGGTTTCTTACTTGTGAGAAGCGGTGCTAAGTTCCATGTGTGATTTTCATATAAGGCTTGCATTTCCTCATCCATAGCCATCTTCTATCCTAGATATATTAGGGCCTCCAAATAGGATTACGGAATATAGATGGAAGAAAGAGATGCAAGGAATTGATAACATGCGGAAGACAAATGATGGTGAGACATAAAGTTGGATATAGGATGAGAAGTATTACAAGTATGAGGTTTTTTTCTTATAGCAATGGGTTGAGTATCAAACTGTGGACCAAATGGAATAGGGGAAGGACTTACCTCGATAGGCTCCGAAACCACAGGTGTGGTGTCGGTCGATACTTCAGGGGACGGAGTAATATCGGCATTAAAGGGCACAAATGGACAAGGAGTGATAGGAGGCAACGACAAACTCGAATGAGCTTCATTCGAGGAATAGAATGTAGTGTTTTAAAAAAATGGTCACATCGCTAGACACTAGTAACCGTTGATGGGTAGGATTGTTATAGACATAATCTTTTTGGGTGCGAGAGTAACCCATGAAAATGCACTTCGTAGAGCTAGGAGAAAATTTAATTTTCTGAGGAAATGTGATATGGACAAAACAATCAAACCCAAAAACCTTTTCGGGAAGATAAAATGGGTCTTCCCTAGGAAATAATACAGAATATGAAGTCTTATGACTACCTTCCTCTATTATAAATAGAGGTTCATGTACTCTGATTAGAACAAGCCAATAAAATATTTTTCTTTTCCATAAATTCAACATGGTATCGGAGCAGTTCTATGAGTTGACATGGTCAACCCACAAAGGTAATGTGATCCTTTTCTCTAAACCGTAAACCCTACGTCTAGGTTCGTAGTTATTTTTTTAATCCCTACATCTGTAGTTATCTTTGTGATTTTCACCTATATACTGAGATTTTAATATTACAATTTATATATTGACGAAAAAATATTTGAGTCTACTTTCCTAGGAAAATGTCTTTTTCCAATCGGAGTTATCTATAGAGAGATATCAATATTTTAATAAGCAAAGGTCAGATTGCAAAAGAGGTTTGAGTAGGAGCAGAAACCTTAAGCTTCCGAGGTATTTTATGCTCTCAAGAACTAAACTTTATATGGAGAAATATATATCCAAAGAAATATCTATAAGTCTATTCTTTTACCTATTCAACCAATTTATTTATTTGAGTTATCTACAACGAGAAATCTATATTTGAAGAAGCAAAGTTAGATTTCAAAAGAGGTTCGAGCAGCAGCAAAAAACTTCAACTTCCGAGGTATTTTATGCTATCAAGAATGAGACTTTATAAGGAGAATTATATATAAAACGAAATATATGTAAGTCTATTTTCTTACCTATTCCAAAAACTCTCGGTATGAGTTTTTTATAAGGAGATATTGATCTTGGAAGAGTTAATGGTCATTATGGAAAAAAAGGAAAAATAGTACTTAGTTCGGCCAAATGACAGAGACCGAAATTTATAAGATTATTTATCTTCTGATAATTATATTTTATGAAGAGAAGTTATACTTGGATGAAATTTATTTAATTCTATTTTCATAAGGAGAAAATTTCATATCATTCTGATATATTTAAAATTATATTCGCATTGGAAGAATCAAAGGTCATGCTGGTATTCTGATGTATTGAAAAATACGAATTTATGCTCTTTGTTTTGCATCACTATTTGAGTTGCTATATCAGGAAAATATCTCACTTCTCCCTGGTTTAAGGGTTTATTACTACATCTTTGTTATTTGGGTTTACTGCTGCATCTATGATATTTGGATCAAGTTGGGATCACTACCATTACGTCCTAGCTTGAGGGGGAGAACTAGAAGAAGTACAAGAAAGAGATATTTTATTCATATATTGTGGATAAGTTTATGTGACCAAAATATTCAAGAAAGGGGGAGCACAAAAGATGAAGCTCATCCATCAAATAAAAAATATTTACATCAGATTATGATTATTTCACCGGTCCTTCTACAAGGTTTATTATTTTGGTTTGTGTTATATATGTTGGAAGATGGGCGTGTTACATTACAACTGTTGTTATTATGTCTCTTTGAATGAGACATTATTATTGAAGAAGAGGTGGCCTCAGTACCTTTTCTCATACCATAATTTATTTGACTCTCGAAAATATCATGGTTGGGACACCTTGAGAATCAGTGCCCGAATTGGGATACCTTGATAAATTTAACTTTTAAAATATCACGGTTCAGATACCATGAGAGTAAGTGTCCGAATTGGGACACCATTATAAATAAACCCACAACGCCCCCCTTCACCCCTGTAATGGCTTTTATTACTCCTACCACTTGAGAGTCGTTGTCCTGTGGAGGGACACGGTGGTGGATACTTCAGAGTAATGCCGATAGACACACTACCTATAGAAGACGGAGTGTGCCCTACATCCAGCATTAGGACTGAAGTATGGAGCAGTATCTTTCCGGCTAGGAGTGATTTTTACTCTCAGTTATATTATGCCAACAGGGCCTCATGGAAGGACGTAACAGCGTGAGGAGGAGTATTAGAAGTTGAAGGCATATTGGAAGATGTGCCATTTTATACAAAAATGTTCTATACATCATTTGCAGCAAGTTGGGAGTTCATGATGTTCTCTCACCCCCAGCTTGAGGAGGAGTGTTGGAAGATGGGCTCTAGCCCACACGACCAAGGAAGGCCAACATATCTAAGAGTATTATAAGATGGGCCACACGACCAAGAAAGGCCCACAAGATGGGCCAAAGCCCATAAGTAGGACCCACCATGATTACCATGAGCTGATATCCTTATCACATAAGTTAGAAGATCAAGAAGGACTCACAAATGCATCTTTATCTTATGGTCACATCCTAGAAGAGTTCTAGTTTGAGTTATATTTGTCTTTTATCTATATTGTGTTATTTAATTATGCTAGTACTTATCTTTAAGTGTTAGAGTTTGGGTGTAATTGGGACAAAAGTAGTTTTATTATAATTGGACTCTACTACATTCCTCTATTATAAATAGAGGTTCATGTACTCTGATTACAACAAGTCAATGAAGTATTTCACTTTTTCATAAATTCAACAATGAGTTTAGGCTTGACTGCCTAGGGTGTTGCTAAAAATCCCTTTGGAATCCTAGTGTGTTATTGTAGACAAAGTGAGACTGTGTTATTGTAAGTTGGCCGGAGTAATAAATTGAGTAGTGTAAGTCCCTATGTGGTAGCATTGTGAAGAGAGAAATTTAAAGCATGAAATTAATTATACCAAGGAAGAAATAGTGAACTGTTGATTTCTAGGAGAGAATAAGAAGAGGAAAAGAAGAGAGAAGAAAGGAATTGTAGCTCCTGGGAGAGCGGAGAGAAGATATCATGAGAGAGCGAGAGAGAGAATGGACGAATTCCAAGAGTGGAATGAGGCTCAAGTGGCTAGAGTTTGATGCTCTCCCCTAGGTCCATTGGGCTCTATTTATAGTTGTGGAGAGATGTTTACTACGGCAACAGTACCATTAGGGCTATATCTCTTAAGACGAACACTACAAGAAAATGGGTTTACCAACAAAAAACCCAATAGCGAATTTAATTTCGCTGGGAGAAGTACACTTATGTCAGCAAATCTCAAAAATTCGCTAGGAGAGCTCTTCCTGTGAATTTTTCAGGTTCCTAGGAAAAGCTTCTAGCAACGAATTTAACAAATTTGATGTGAGAAAGTGCAAAGCTCCCAGTGAATTTAACAATACACTATGAAAGTTCTAAACCTTTCTCGGTAAATTTTTTAATTCGGTGGAAAATATACTTTTCCTTTTAATTGTTCCATTTACTTCTTTTTTTCCTTTTCTACCTCCTCTTTTTTCCTAGTTTTGCTTCTCCAACTTCGTCCTTATGTAAGAAGAGAACTAAATTGGAAAAGTAGGAAATTTATATTTCTCCCAACAAATTTCATAATATTGCTGATTTTTTTCCATCTGTGTTTTTTTCCTTTTATTCCTTGTGAAAGAAGATAATCAAATTTAAAAGGATAGGAAATTTGAATTTTTCCTTGAAATTTTTTAATTTTTGCTAGGAAAATATTTTTTTAATTTTCCCTTCTTTTTCTTCTTCTCCTTCTTCTCTTTGTTTTCCTTGTGACAGAAGAGAGAAAAAATGGTTAAAATTGGTAATTAATATTTCTCCCAACAAAATTATGAAATTCGCCCGTAGAGATTTCCTTCTTCCAACGAATTTTTTAATTTCACTAGGAAAAGTTTTTGAAAGTTTCCCTTTACTAATTTATTCCTTTTATTTATTCTTTCTTCCCAATCTCCCTTTCCATATTTACATATTTATTCACATCTCATGCTCATAAACCCTCATGTAATTAAATCATTAATTAGCTAATTCAAGTGGAATGAAAGAAAAATAACCTTCTTACTTTCATTTTTGTTTCCTTATATAAATAACTATCATATATTTGTTTGATTCTTTAAAAAAATACACCCATTTTAAATAATCTTTCTTATTAATAAAATATTATAAGTGTAATCACACGTGTAAAATATTTAACAAGAAGCTATGGAAAAGAAGAATTTTCTTTTTTATTCTTCTTATTTCTTCTTGACATTAAAAAATGGTTAAGAAGTTACCTCTTATTTTAATTTTAATTTTATTATTTATATTTTTCTTACACAAATAGACCAAATATAAAGTTTTTATCATAATTTCCACTATATTATCATAATTGCCAAAATCTCATTGCAACGAAAGTAGAACAAATAAAAATCCCATTACATGTGCATGAACCCTTATTTAATTAAAAACTTTTGAATTTAATGGAAATATTAATTGGTTAATGTAATAATTACCTATAGATTAGTGATTAATTAATCAATAAACTAATTATTGTATTAATAAACCAAATAACTCATTTAATGTAATAAAATTATTTATTGAATTAATACTAGTTAATTAATTAGCAATTAATCCATTAAATAATTAAATAATTACTAATAAGGTAAGTAAATAATTAATTACCCCAACATCTGTGCTAATTAACTAATTAAAATATTTAATATAATAACTAATTAATTATTTAATCAAACAACTAATACTTAATTAAGTAATTAATTTTAAAATTATAATTATATAATTAAGTAATTAATTGAGTCAATTAATTAACTTAATAAGATTAATTGAGTCACAACCAATACTATTTAATTAATTAGAAATTAATCTATTTAGTAATTAAATAATTATTGATCAGGTAAGAAAAAAGTTAACTACCTCATCATTTGTGCTAATTAACCTAATAACCTATTTAGTATAGTAGTTAATCAATTATTTAATCGAACAAGTAGTAATTACTCAATTTATTAATAATTTAATATTCTAATAATATAATTAACTAATTAATTGATTCAATAATAGGATTAATGTAGTAGGTTAGAAAACCAAAATGAAATATTATTTGATTGCAGCAAAGTCATGTTCACCATAAGAATTGGAAAAGACGAATTATCAAATCGACATACCATAGCTGGCATAGCAATAAACAAGATCATTGATCAATTGAAACATAAGTGTAACCAATTGAAACGTTAAGTAACTAATCAATCATTTAGTGAAGTAATTAATTAACTAATGAAGTACTTAATCATGTCAGTAATTAAGTAGCCAATTGATTGTATTCGCTAGTCAATTACTTAATTGGTCGAATTACTTAAATTCTATAGTCAATTACATAATGCGATACACAATCAATATAAAGAAAATTGCATTTTCTTAAATAAATTGATAATATACTTAATCAACTGATAATTAATAATATATATTAATTAAGTATGCATTTAATAATTTAATAAACCTATAATTTTTCTTTTTCCTTTGCATTTTCTAACAACTAACAACTTATTGCTAGATTTTTTTTTCTCTTTTACTCATCCTTGGAAGATTAAATTAGAGTAAATTAATATAATCTGTATTACATATTATAAGCCTTTGACAACGTATTGCTAGATTTTTTTTTCTCTTTTACTCATCCCTTGGAAGATTAAAATAGTTCTATGCTTTGACCGTATACTAACTTGAAGAGAGAGAGAGAGAGAGAGAGAGAGAGAGGATTTACAAGTGACGTCACCAACGAAGAGAGTGAGGAAGAAGACTAATCACTCACTTGAGTAGAGTGGAAGAAAGAAGGAGAGAGTGACAAGAGAAAAACGACTTTAAAGAAGATAACATAGGTCATGTCACGTGGACCTCGATGTTATCTTTATCCATTCTTTCTTGATAACATAGGTCATGTCATCAGATGTCTGCTTATCTCTAGAATAAGACTGGACAAATAACAAAAGAATTAAATAAGTGAACTTCGAAGTGTTGATCTAAAGAGGAAATTGTAGAAAAAGTAGCAACGCGAGTGGACACTTGCTCTTGGATGCTCCTCTCCAACTGCTGGACAAAAAAGGATGTTAAAGAGAAAAAAACGGAAGACAGATGATTTAATAAAAAGGATCTTTTAAGAGAAAGTTGGAAACATATGTAACACAACTAGCCGTTCAATGTTTTAAACACTAACACAAATACTGACTCTCAATTGGATAAAATTTGATAAACTAAAATTAAGTCAGAGAAATCAGAGCCTTAACGGGTAATAACAGTTTCCACTTGTAAGGGCTGAAGCAAATAGCAAATCCACAGAAGATGACACCTACTATGAAGTTTCCTAGCTACCACAGAAAGGTATTCACAGCTTGGAAGACGTATGAAACCCAAGAATCAAGATAGTAAGTCACATGCTGTCTGCTGTCTGCTGTCCATATTTGATACCTTTGTCTTTATTTTTCTCGCTTTTAAGTGTTTTTTTCTTTCTTTTGGTTTAGTCTCTGAAGAAAAGCAATGAAGCTGTGACTAAGAGTAAGAGCTACCTGCATAGCGTGGCAACACGGAAACATACTAAACACTTCATAGCAAGTTGAATGTTCTGTCTACATGACATATTCAAATGTAGTTTGTCTTCAGCCATTCATTTTGACAAGGAAACTGACCGAATGTGAATCAGAAATTGACAAAGTTTTTCTCCTTCAAGCTTTCAACCGTGTCCTTGAGCCCCACCTCCAGAGGGATGAACTCGATGCCCAAGGCTTTTGCTCTCTCCTTTGAAATCTGGTATGTCGGCTCATAAGGATTGTCATCAACAGATCTGCCAACAAAGAACTGAATAAATCAGACACGATTTATATCTCATTCAATGACTACACAGATGAAGTTTAAGGTTTAACTTCTTCTAGGCCGCTCAGCTCTGTGTATTCAGATTAATCATTAGTGAGGTCAAACAGTGACTGAATAAAACAAATTACGTGGAAGGGGAGTGAACATGTATGAATTAGGAATGCAATCACAGAAGCATATGGAAACTTAGCAGAAAGCTTGGTCTCGTTGTCCTAAAACAAGACCTAGATTGCTTGAGAGTTACTACAGTACTTTCTGCACTCATGTATCCAGATGCAAGAGCTCATACTAAAAAATAACATTTTAAAAATCTCAACAATTAGTCAAAATATAAGCGGCACCCCACTGTAAGCTACTATCATCTGTTGTATTTTCAATCTCTTAACTGTGTAGAATAACTCAATGATTCCTTGTAGAAACTTCAACAATTGAAACCACGATAAACAAAATGAACTAAAATCTTACTTTTCAGGGAGTGGCAGATTGGAGTAAAGCTTTTGTAAAATGTCTACAATATCCGAGTAATGAGCAACTCTTTCAGATAAGCAATATCTTCCACTTGCTGAAGAAACCTCGTATGCCAGAATATGTGCCAATGCAACATCTCTCACATGAACCCAGCCAAATGTTGCATTAGGAAATGTAGTAGATCCTAAAGGAAGTACAGTGAGTAATTTACTTAGCAGAACAAACCAAGTTAACCTTAAAAAGAGTAAAATATACCACTTATTAAGTTCAAAATCGCCCCAGCACTTGTGTTGAGGGTTGGTTGCAGGAGAGGACCAATAACCATTCCTGGATTCACTGTGACCATGTCAAGTCCCTTCTCCTTAGCAAACTTCCAAGCAGCCTCCTCTGCTAATGTCTTAGAGAGTTCATACCAGGCCTAGAGATAAAAATAACATTTGGGAAGAAAGAAAAGAAACATATTTAGGAGCTTATTGAACCAACTTCAAAGTGATAAAATATAATTCAAGCATCTAAAACCCAGTGCAAGGAAACTTGCCAGAGGCTACAATGACACTACATTTTTAAGCATCTGATTGGGCAATCATCGTATAGAAACTATTAGAGTGGAATAAGAAAATGGTATATTAGTGATAAATATTCAATCAATGGCCTAAGTGGAACCACACCAGATGTTTGCACTATAACCCAAATTCCAAATATTAACAGAGCACAGCAGGGATGTGCTTGCAGAAGTAGAACAGTAGTTTGAACAATTCTGCAAGTAAATATATTAATCTAGCAAACAAGATAGCAAAACTATCTTAAATTTTTACCTTCATCGATCGACATAACTCTGGATTACTGAACCAAGTCTCATCAACCACTACATCTGGAGTTAGTGGCTTTCCTGTTAATTGAACTGCTGCAAGGGAGGATGTCACTACCACCCTTTTAACTGAAGAAGCTTTTGCACAGGAAGCAAGAACATTGAGAGTTCCTTTAACTGCAGGTGCAATTAATTCAGCCTGACATGGAAAATAAAAAATCCAACAATTGATCAATATGCGGATTGGCAGACACAAATTGAAAAGTTACTTTCAAAACATATACAAGAACAACAGAGGGAAATGTGATTTGGATATTTCAATCTATAAACAAGTATTCACAATCAAAATTTGATTGTTAATCTGAAGAAATCAAGTTTGGAAACAAGGAAGGCTATATAGACCTCCTACTATAAGACCTTGGTCCTAACAGTTTTGTAGATTTCTATATACCAATACATGCATGGCATGTACATGTCTGTCAAAGTCTCACATTGCGTAGGCAGATTACTCAACTTAATAATGTCCTGTTCAGATAAGACTTAAGCTTCTAAGGCTTGATTGGGACTTCCATGAAACTATTGAGAATGACTGAATCTTGTCAAGAATTAGAAGTTCACTTAGATCTTTTATTAAAATATGAAAATACATTTCTCCATAGTTGATTTCGCCTGTTTGATCTACTTCAAAACTACCACATTGGTAAACCCCATTCAGAATGTTTCTTAGTCCATTGGTGGAATGTAGACTATAAATCCCTATCCATGACAATCTAAGCGCTTTCTTATTTGAGTAAACCAGACCCAAGAAAAGCCATTGCTAATGCTTCAGAAATTTGCAAGGTTCTGAAAAATCATATCGATTTTTGTCTGTAGTATCAACCTCAGGATCTGTGGCGGCAAGAAAGAAGGGAGATGCTGTGTGGAATACTCCCTCGCAGCCATCTACAGCTGCATCAAATGCTCCCTCCTCCAATAAGTCTGCCTTCAACAGATGTAGCCTTTCAGGAGCTCCTTCCAGAGTTCGCAAGTGAAGCGTCTTCTTTGGATTGTCTGCAGTAACGAGAATACAGGTAATGAATAAAAAACGGAAAAAGTGACATCAAGCAAGTAAAGCCAGATCTGAATCAAAATATCATTCTTTTACTTTCTCATGAAAAAAATATAAACAAATCCTAGCAAGTTGGATCTTTTCTTTTCCATATCTTTTGCCCTTTTATACCTCGTTTCTCTGTGCACTTTTTTTTAAATCAAATTTCCAAATAAAGGCATAATTCGACATTTATCAACATGAACTGATCCTCTTTTCTCTGCGCCTGTCACACTTAAAGCCGATTCGCTTAGAAAAGCCTTCATGCATCGTCTACATCGATCATAGTTCAGCGGCTTAAAGGTAAAGATATCACTGACAAGTGTACTAATGGTAGTCTTGCTTGCAACTGACATTTCGCATATCGATCTTGATCAAGAATATGATCTCTCCCTCTGGTGCGCTAAAGAAAAAGAGGATCTCATGTATATAGATGTCAATATTGAAAGTATAATCACGTTTCTATTGCAGTAGCACAGAAAATACTAATACCATTTGATATTTTCAGTTCACATGCAGTTGCGTTTAGCCGAAAAAAAAGCAACAAACGGAAAAAGTCGGATAGAAGTTCTCACCGGGATTGCGGACGGTGGCCTTCACTGTGTAACCCCGCCCAAGAAGAAGCTTCACCAGCCAAGAAGCGATGAAACCAGATCCTCCAGTGACGCAGACGACTTTGCCGAGTCCACTCATCGCGGTTTCCTTCACTCTCTATCTCAGGCTGATCAAAGGGAGGAATCTTCCTTCACACTCTTTTATCTAAGTCGAGCGTTTTCCATTTTTAAGGGGACAAGAGGCTGCTCTCTCTCTCTTAAAGTCTACTTCGCTTCGATCTTCTTTGAGAACCAATCTTTCATTTTGATATTTTTAATTATTCTTTAATTATTTTCTTTATATCTCACACATATTCTTTAAAGAAATTATTTATTTTTAATAAAAATTCTTTTAAAAATAACATACAAATTTAATCTATACCATGATAACATACAAATTTTTAATGCAATTATGATGATATTCTTTGCGATGACATGGTGCAATTATGATGATATTATTGGTAGAAGAAAACAACATACAAATATAATCAGAATATTTGTACTCATTAATATTATTGGCCCAAGGCCCATCCCAAAATGATTAACCAAGTTAGGAAAACACTTTTTCAACTAATATACATAAGATCTTTGTACTCATTAATCTATGTGAGACTATTCTTTAATAATAGAAGTCGTATTTGAGACCTAGGGACATTGAGTTCCCCCAAACCATGTCTAATAAAGTGGCAAGACCATTCAACCTTGCATAGTATAATGAGCACGAAGATTAGCTCGTGTAACATAATAAAAGATGTTATTTTTTGTTGATATTATTTTAATTTTACAACCGAAAACACAAGAAGGAGGTGAAGATGCATTCGTTGTTGATCGATTCAAAATTAGAACAAAAAAGAGAAATTCTTCTGCCCTAAGGGCATGAGTCTCTTGTCATAGTAAAAAGTGACAATGGCAACGATTGTCTTTCAAAGGGCATAATGAGTTTGATGATTAAAGAAGTCAAGGTATGTTTTTTGAACTATTACAATTTTAGCTAATTATAGTCAAGATATTGCTCATGTTATTTTACATAATACTCCAAAAATCTCAAATTAGTTACAGTAAATGTTCAAAAGGTATTAGTTTATGTTGCTATCGTTGAAACAACTAATGTCTTTATTAAAATTTTTGAAGATGTATTATTTTAATACTCTATGTTTATGTGCATTGAGATATGTCAAATAAAGAATAGCTAATAGCTACTCTATGCTTATTGAGTTTTTTCTTGGCATAGTACATTTTTAACACCATTACTATGAAACTTTAAAAAAGGCATTAAGTAGTTGTGTCCTAAACATTGATTAATCATACCAAGATTATAAGGACAAAGATATGACAAGGCTACTAATATGCATGGAGAGTTAAATGAGCTTAAACCAAAGTGCATATTATATTTCTTAATGTTTTAAACATCAACTTTATTTAGCTATAGTTGTTGTTGTTGTTAAGACCAATATCAAATTGTTTTATTCTTTAACTTGCTTGCTACCATATTTAGCATTGTTGTAGCATCATATGTAAGCAACGTGACATCTTTCTTGAAAAGGAAGCTCTACAAATAACACTAGCACTATATAGTGAAATTAGCAGTGGAAGAGGTTTAACTTATAAAATAGGTTTGAAAAGACTTAGTGAGATTCATTGAGGTTCCTATTATAGTGCACTGATTCATCTAATTTTTATGTTTGCATGTGGTTAATGTGACAAATATTGTTATAGAAGTTGCTGAAATTCAGATTAATGAGTTGAAACATTGATGTTATTAGAAACAATATAAACATATGATTTTGTCATTAATTTTCATTTAATAAAAAGAATCTTAGGAATCACAAACATTGCAAAGAAAATATGAGATATTAACAATGTTATGAGATTAGTTAGTATTTTCATTATCCAAATGTATTTTCTTTAGTACAATTAATAGTACTTGACATACACTTATATCATTAGAAACTTATATCATCAACGTATACTTTATTTTACTTAATTAAGTAGAATCACCCAACTTGCTAACAAGATAGTTGAGATGGAAAAAAATATAGTCTATTTATTAATATTGATATTGCCCGTTACTACAACTACTACGGAGAGAACATTTTCTATAATGAAAATTATGAAAATTTAATGACTCAATAGAATGGAAGATCAATGTAATAATGGTAATTTGGTGATACACATGAAAAAGGTTGTGTTTGATGAGGTAGTAATAAGGTAGTAGAGTAACAATTTCAAATATGAAAAGTCGTTGAGGCAAACTCATTTATGAAAAGTCTTTTATGAACAATGTGTTATTTTTTCAAATCCTATTATTATATAATTAATCTGAAATTTTAGAACAGAAGTATTTTTACTAATCATTTTTATTTCAAGACTTCCCCCCTTTCCCTACCCATTTTTTTGGTTCTACCACAATATGTGTGTAATTTTAAAAATACACCACTTAAAAACTTTCAGATGCAAGTATGGGAGTACAAAAATGTTGCAGAATTCGCAAAGATGTGATTTAGGTATGGGTTTGTGAGCAAGAATAGGGTTAAAAATCCTTTCCTTTTATTGAGTATTCATGAGATTGGGGTTCTCGAGGTGGGTTTTGCTAACCCGACCTCCATTGTTGCCATTCCTACTTAACGTAGAAATTGATAAAATTGCTTGCCTCCAAGATTCGAGAAATTTTAGTAAAAATAATATAATTTATTAAACATTTAGTAAAGAGGATTTGTTTATTTATCTCAATAGATAAGTGTTGTGTTAAGTCAATTGTTATGCACTATTTTTTAAAAGGTAAAATTTTAAATAGGATATCCTTAGATAGCATATTCAATTATGTCCTTTTCATGTCAATAGGTCATTATAACCTTTTGATTAAAAAAATTTAATAGATATTATTTCTTGGTATAATAATTTTGATTTTGAAGTTTTTATATTTTAAAAATAGTAATATAATCAATAGCACATGTGTATTTGGTAGGTATCTTATTAAATAGTGAGGGTTAACAAGAGGGGAGCCCTTCCCCTTGTCGCTCCTCTCTCTAATACATCTCACTAACAAAACGAGAAAGATGGGGGAGTGGAAGACTCCTTCCACTCTGTCACATCAAGAGGGCTAGTTTTGCCCCTTCATGCAATCATGAAAATAAAGGAAAGGCAATATTTCCCCTTCTTCCCCTTATGCCTCCATTTCTCTTTTGTTTGTGTTGTTGAGTAGTTATGGAAGAGTCTTACATGACTTTCGCAATAAAAAGTCTCACAGAGCCACAATTCATATGGTTGAGTCTTACAGGAGTCTAATGGAAAGAATTCTCATAGAAGTGTCTAAGTTAAAAGGTGTTTTTTTCCTATTTGAATCTTCTATTCATATTCAGTTGTTTAATTACTCTAGAATTTATCTTTAAGTGTTGAACTTAGGTGTAATTGAGACATAGGTATATTAATTGTAATCTGATTCTACTTATTTTCTCTAATATAAATAGAGGGTTATTGTACTTAGGTATAATCAAGTCAATGAATTATTCTCTTTTCTAGAAATTCAATATGGTATCAGAGTAGGTTCTTTGAGTTGACTTAGTCAATCCAAGACAATATAGCACTTACTCAAGTGTGATCCTTAAGTTTAGTTTCATTGTTTACTCGTTTAGTGTAGTCCTATATGTGTTTCAATTAGATTTTCCAGTTCTTTTGTTCCCCCTAAATTTCTACGTTGTTGTAAACTAGTTATTTTTCACTAGCTTCTTCTTGTTTCTTAGAACCTATTGTTGCTTTATCCTTTACCTACTGCCCTTCCTAGATGGTCACAAGATGTTGTGCTTTATCTGCCTATTCAATTCCGTCCACTTATCAAAGTTGTTTCATCAATGTTCACCAAATCTCCCTTTAAGGCCCAAAATCTCTTTAGCAAGCAACTTGATTTGCACACAAGGCACTCCTATTGTTTTAAAATATCCCAAGAAAGTAGTCGATTCAAGTTTGGCACATGCGAATCAGTAGCCAGTGAAAAGAATCCCTCAACACTTCTTTTATAACTGTATTTCCGGTTCATAGTCAAATGGAAATTCTTGTGTTGTTGATGCTAGAGGAAGTTGTAGGTCTAGTTTATCATTGATTGTGGTCTCTCCATTTCCCCCATCTTTGTTTCCTTTATTTGTGGTGAAGTAGTAGTGGCTAAGATGGGACTAACTAGCTGGAGGCCAAGTTCTTGCAATAAAGAAGTGATAAAAGGCATAAGTGAATTTGAGCAGAAACTTGAGCTCTATCAAAGGTTAAAGAGATCATTGCACCTTTAGCTATCAAACTGAATTCTTGATGAAGAAGAACTCTATCCAGCAACCTCTTTGATTTTTCGAATGAGTCCTAGTTGGAGGAGAATAATTGAGTTGCCTAGAAGATAATTGAGTTGTCTTTCTTCTAGGAGAAAAACCAATAAACATATGAAGAGAGCCAATAGGTTCTTTGAAGCCTATATCTAAATTGACAATTTTTTCTACATTCAGAAGAAGGATCTTGCCCTGCTTTGATGGATTTTCTATAAATGGCATTGTTGAACCAGCAACAAGTCGAAAGGTTTTAGCTCATGATTTTTGGTGATGGAGGAACAAGGGAAATGACCTTTGCAGGCATCTCATTGGAGTGTTTGAGAAGAAGTATGAACTTACCATTGGCATTGAGGTTCATCCTTTGGATTTATTCACGGATTGTGTTAAGTTTAGTTTTCATTGCTGGGATACAACTAGACAAGATAAGTTTTCATGGGCAGTGTGCCAATATAATGTTTGATGTTTGTTAGATTTATGATCCCATGATAGGTACTCAGCCAAGAGGGTGACAAAAAAGGAGAGGATGAAGGAAGAGAAGAAGAAAAGGAGAGGATGAAGGAAGAGAAGAGAGAGATGGCTAAGGAGAAGAAGAAGAAGAAGAAGAAGAGAGAGAGAGAGAGAGAGAGAGAGAGGGGGGGGGGGGGGGGGGGGTTTGAGAGAAAAGTGTAAGGATGAATTTGATAAAGAAGAGGAGAGACTTAATGATCTGCCCCTTGCCTTGAGTCTCTATTTATAGTATATGAAGAAGGTTATAATGTCTACATTACCTTTAGGACTACAAGCTCTCAAAAGGAAAAGATATAAGTAAACATACATCATCTTCTGTATTTACACCCATGTGCCATCCATATGAGAAGGACACTAATTTACACCCTTTGCAATCTCTTTGATGTAAAGAAGGTATTTACCTTAATGCCCCTTAGAGATGTCTTCCAACACTCCCCCTCAAGCTGAGGAGAGAAAACATCGTAGATACCCAGCTTGTTGTTTATAGTGGTTTGTATCTTGGATGTGACCTGTTTCATGAGTATATTTTCTGCTTGTCCTCTAGATGAAATATATTTGGGAAAAATGAAGCTAGCCTGAAATTTTTCTTGTATGATGTGGAAATCTACCTCAATATATTTTTTCTCTCGTGGAAGACTAGATATGAAGTAATATGAATGGCTTCCAAGTTCTCACGAGTTCCATAAAGGGTCTTTTTGTGGAACCCTAATTTAGTGAGGAGAGATTTGATCTATAGAAGATCACTGACTACATAGGCCATAACCCTGTATTCTACTTCAGCACTAGATCTAGCAATCACATTATGCTTTTACTCCATCTAACTAAATTCCCTTCAACTAAAGTGCAATAGAGGTGGACTTCTTGTCATCAGGTGATACTACCCAATCTGTATCTGCAGATCCTTCAATGTTGAGGTGACCTTGACATTTATATAGAAGTCCCTTGCTGAGAGCTCCTTTTATGTAGAATCCTCTAGAGCTTTCCAGTGAATAACTTGTGGTTTATGCCTATACTAACTAAGCACACTTACGACATATGCTAAATCTGGGTTGTTTACTATATGATAGATAAGTTTGCAAGAAGTCTCTGATATTTTCCTTCATCCACATATTTGTTGGAGCTTGAACACAACATGGTGTTAGCATCCATAGAAGTATCTTCCGGTTGACATCCCATCATCCATGTGTCTTCTAGCATATCAAAAAAATATTTCCTCTGAGATAAGATAATTCCATATTTTGATTGGAAGACCTCAATACTCAAAAAATAGTTTAGAAGTTCAAGGTATTTTGTTTTGATTTCCTTGCATATATTCACTTTGACTTCTTGTATTCTTTTCACATCACTACAAGTTAAGACAATATCATCTACATAAATCACCAATAATACCCTTCCCTTCGAGGTGTTCTTGAAAAACACAAAATGATCAACTGATCATCTATGGAATCCGAACCGCAACATAGCTTGGCTAAATTTGTCGAACGAAGCCCGATGAGACTGTTTTAAGCTGTATAGTGATTTCTTCACTCTGCATACCAACTCCTCCTTAACCACAAAACTAGGTAGTTGATGTATATAGATCTCCTCCTTGATATCACCATTTAAAAAGGCATATTTTCATCGAGTTGATACATGCGAAGAAAAATTTACAACAAGTGATAATAGGATTCATATAGAATTTAAATTGGCCACTAGGGAGAAGGTTTCCTCATAATCAACTCAATAGCACTGAGTGTAGCCTTTAGCAATGAGACAGGCTTTAAGACGAGCCATAGAATCATTGAGATTGTGCTTGATGGTAAAAACCCATTTACAGCCCATGGGTTTCTTCACGGAAGGAAGCGGAACCAAGGTCCATGTTTGATTCCCATATAAAGCATTCATTTCTTCTTCCATTGTTGCCTTCTATCCTAGATGTCTCAGAGCCTCCTAATATGTCTGTGGGACAGATACAAAGGAGATGGATGCAAGAAATTGACAACAAAGAGAAGACAATCGATGGTGAAAAACAAAAATTGGTATAGAGATGAGAAGTTGAGGGCCAAGCCACGTGCAAGTCCTAGGTTCCTTTTTTAGAGCTATGTGCCAAGTATGAAATTGAGGGGTAAAGATGATAGGTGAAGATGGGCTTACCTCAGAGGGATCTGTAAACTCCATTGGTGTAGTATCGACCGTTGCTTTAGGGGTTTGAAGGAGATCTTCATGCGCATTACGCAGTTCATGTCCTGGTGTCGTTAGGGGGCGCCGAAATTCATCTCATGTACATGAATATACATGAATCAGAAGTTCATGTCCCAAGAGTAAACGGCGGAAAGCACTTTCCGCCCGATTTTGAGAATCATCTACATGACTCTCGCGCGGGGCTGTCTTTCGGGGCTCTCTTTGTCGCACACCTCTCTGCCATTGCATTCCCGTAGCCCTCTCTCATTCTCTGCTCCCTCTCTGCCATTGCATTCCCGCAGCCCTCTCTCATTCTCTGCTCCCTCTCTCATTCCCGCAACCCTCTCTCGTCTCCAATCCCGCAACCCTCTCTCGTCTCCATTCCCGCAGCCCTCGCTCGTCTCCGTTCCCGCAACCCTCTCTCATTCCCGCAACCCTCTCTCATTCTCTGCTCCCTCTCTCGTCTCCATTCCCGCAGCCCTCTCTCATTCCCGCAGAGCATGGGAGGTCGAGCTCTATTGCAGAGCTTCTCGGCCTCCCTCTCTTCTCCCTCTCGGCGTACCGTCAGAGCGCCGCCTCTGTCGGCATTGCCCGCCGCCGTCGCCTTTGCCTAGCCCATCCCCGTCGCCATCGCCGTTGCCTGCTGGCTCACTGCAAAGGAAGACGAAGATGTTTAATTTTTCCTAAGTTAGGAAAAATTAAACTATCTTCATAAAAATCATTAATTTATAATTTTTATTTATAAAATAATTATTTTGATTTTACAATTACTATATTAAAATAGTGATTTAATATTCGTAATTAAAATGTTGTTAAAATAAATATTTGATAAATTATTTTGGCATAATTATCCGATTGCTATAGTTAATTAAACCAATGGTTTTAAATTTTGTGATAATATATTATTAATTAATAATACATAAAATATATTTTGTACAAATATATTGTGTGTTAAAGTTATGATTAGATCAATTTTTTCTCTTAAAATATTCATTTTTAGGTTAAAGTATATCATATGTTATTAAGAAATTAATAACTTAACGTATTACTTTCGTTTTTTTATTTATAACGTTATTTATTTATTATTTGTAATTAATCATATACATATTTCATTGGCTCATGTAATTATCATATTAATGCATAATAAAATATCAAATTCAATTAATAAATATATTAATATATTTATTTATACATTAAATAACTTATTTGCGTAGTAATAATGGTTGTTTTACCTAATTTGGGGTTTAAGGATTATGTTGTAATTAAGTGCACTGTAAAGGTTTAGAGATTCTCTTGTTTTTAATGTTTTTCTCGTGTTGGGGCACTAACACTGGAAACTGTTTTCCAGTGCACATGAAGTTGTCAACACTAACACCAAGTGCGAAGATGATCTTCATGTACATGACTGACATGATCTTCATGTTGGACATGAACTTGATCTTCAAGAATCCATTTGGGGCACTAACCCCCCGAAGAGACTGATTGAGAATCAATTAAGAATCATTGCCCTGTTTAGGGCCTTCCTTGCAGAGGAATTTGACCCTCCATTATAGGAGCTAATCAAGCTAAATCATTCATTTCCTGTACAAATCAAATATCTTGTTATCAATTGTAAATGCATGTAATTGGGATATCACTCTTATAAATTAATGAAAGCATAGCACCAGTGTGGTGAATTTTTAAATCGTTCTCATGGTATCAGAGCTCCATTTGGATTAACATCCCATGATCCTCATGGCCTCAAAATTTTCTTCCGATCTCCTCCCCTTCAACGCCTTGATTCATATGGTCAATATCAAGCTCTCGTCCTCAAATTATCTTCTATGAAAGAGTCAATTTCTTCCCCTTCTTGATAGCCAAAGATTACTGGCTCACGTCGATGGCACCCTTGAGCCACCACCTCCGTTTGATCCTCCCTCCTCTCAGACTTCAAATCCCAAATTTCAGGCATGGAAAGCGATGACCAACGCTGCCTCAGCCTTCTGCTGTCGTCTGTTTCCAAAGAAGCCATGGCCGAAGCTGTTGGCCTGACCACATCCCGAGAGGTGTGGATTGCTCTAGAAAATTCCTTCAACCACCGATCGAAGGCTCATGAAATTCGTCTCAAAGACAACCTCCAACTGATGAAGCGCAACAGCTGTCCGGTCAGCACATATGCCCGTGCGTTCAAAGCACTGTTCGACCAACTCCATGCCATCAGTCGTCCCATTGATGACACCGACAAGGCTCATTGGTTCCTCCAAGGTCTCGGCCTGGAGTTTTCCGGCTTTTCCTCAGCCCAAATGGCCAAAAAACCTCTCCCCTATTTTTTCGATTTGGTGTCCCATGCCGAAAGCTTCAAAATCTTCTAGAAATCCTTCGAGCCTTCGGCGACGGTGACTCCCAAGGCTGCCTTCACAGCCAATCGAGCTCCCTCCCATCGTTCCATCGGCTCCTCTGGCCCGAATCGTGGCCGTGGAAATCATCATGGCAATTCTTCTAGCCACGGGTAGAGCCCCTTCTTCAATCACGACTAGGGCAATGGATCGGGCGGCAATTCCGGCCATGGCCAAGGTCGTTCCACCATCAGCTACCGTCGCCGACCACCGCGCTCCCAATTCTGCCCCTAGGAAGGGCATTATGCTGACCGTTGTCTACAACGGTACTCTAAGAAAGACGACTCTCGCCAAGAAGCACGTTTCACTGAATCATTTAATTTAGCTTCCTCTATGTCCGAACATGTATCTTTGGACTAGTTCGTCGACACTGGAGCCTCGGCCCACATGACCCCGACCCACACTTCTCTAGATCATTCTGTCACCTACACGGGTAAGGATTGTGTAATTATTGGGAATGGTGTGTCTCTCCCTATTACTCATACCGGTCATCTTTCCCCTTCGTCAGATATTAAATTATTAGATGTTTTGGTGGTTCCCCATCTTACTAAAAATCTTTTGTCCATTAGTAAATTAACGCATGATTTTCCTTTATATGTTACATTTACTAATGATTTTTTACTATTCAAAATCGCCAAAGGGGAAAGGTGGTGGCAACCGGTAAACGTGATGGAGGCTTATATGTGCTAGAGCGTGGCAATTCAGCCTTTCTGTTTGTTTTAAAAAATAAATCTTTGCATGCTTCCTATGATTTATGGCACGCTCGTTTAGGACATGCTCATTATTCCGTTCTTTCTTTCTTAAATAACAAGGGCCAACTTCATCTTACTTCGTTATTACCATCTCCAAAATTATATGATACATGTCAACTATCCAAAAGTCATCGTTTACCTTATTTTCGCAATGAAAAAAAGTCCTCTCATGTGTTAAATTTAATTCATTGCGATATATGGGGTCCTTCACCCATCACATCGCATTTGGGGTTTATCTATTATGTTTTGTTTATTGATGATCATTCTCTCTTTACTTGGATTTATCCGTTGAAATTGAAATCTGATTTCTACAATCAATTTCAAAATTTTGTGGAAAACCAACATTCCACTCGTATCAAAATTTTTCAAAGTGGTAGTGCCGAATTTATTGGTAATCGTTTTCAAAACCACCTTCGTACTTATGGAATTCATCATCAGCTATCATGTCCATATACCCCTGCTCAAAATGGTCGCGCTGAACGCAAACACAATCATATTACTGAAACTGGTTTGGTTCTGCTATTTCATCCCATATGTCTACTCGCTTCTGGGTTGACGCTTTTAACATGCTGCCTACATCATCAACCGCTTACCCACACCACTTCTGGGAGGTTAGTCCCCTTTTGAAATTCTTTATGTCTTTCTCTAGATTATGCAAATTTTTATCCTTTCGGTTGTCGTGTTTATCCATATTTACGTGATTATATGCTTCATAAATTTCTTTGCAAAGTCTACCTTGTCTCTTTCTAGGATATAGCTCCTCGTACAGGGGTTTTCGTTGTCTTGATCCCATCACTTCTCAGATATATATCACTAGACATGCTCAGTTTGATGAAACTCATTTCCCATCCTTAGCTTCTTCTCAAGCTCAACCCCTGTCCTCCCTCCAATATTCCAATTTTCTAGAACCTAGTTCTTCCTCTCCTGACATACCCCCATCTCTTCCAGCACCCCATTCCCGACATATTACTCCATACGGCTCTCGTTCGTGTGTTATTTGTACTGATCCTTCACTTTTAGTCTTTCATCGGCACTCTGACATCCTTTATTTGCTCTTATATGTTGATGATATTATTATTATGGGCAACAACCCCTCTCTTCTTGATAGCTTTGCCAGCAAGCTACACCCACCGCACGACATCCTTGCTCGGGCTCAATTACTTGACAACAAGCCTGTTTACACTCCTATGGTGGTTTCTCAGCATCTATCCTTTGATGGTCAGCTATTTTTGGATCCTACTCTTTACCGATTTGTTGTTCGTGCTCTTCAGTATTTGACCATCACGTGTCCCGATATTTTTCATGTTGTCAACTCAGTGAGTCAATATCTACACTCTCCCACTGCTGACCACTTCCTTGTTGTTAAGCGCATTCTTCGGTATGTCAAAGGCACTCTCCATTATGGTCTGTCCTTCCGTCCATCTGCTTCACCGGGATCTTTAGTTGCTTATTTTGATGCTGACTGGGCTGGATGTCCCTGACACTCGCCGCTCCACCTTGGGTTACTCTATTTACCTTGGTGACAACTTAGTCTCCTGGAGTGCCAAGAAGCAACCTACAGTTTCTCATTCCAGCTGTGAGTCTGAATATCGTGCTCTTGCTCTCACTGCCGCCGAACTTCTCTGGTTCACCCATCTTCTTCGTGATCTCAAAGTTCCCATTCCCGAGCGGCCACTACTCTTATGCGATAACAAAATCGCTCTTTTCTTGAGCTCCAACCCTGTTGTCCACAAGCGGGCCAAACATGTTGAGTTAGACATTCACTTTCTGCATGAACTTGTTGTTGCTGGAAAGATTTGCACTCAATATGTGCCCTTTCACTTATTGGTTGCAAATATCTTCACCAAAAGCGTCTCCTGGCCTTTATTTCAATTTTTTTGATTCAAGCTACACGTTTGTCCTAATCCAACGCTTAGCTTGTGGGGGGTTGTTGAAGATACTGCCTTAAGAGACTGATTGTGAATCAATTGAGATTCATTGCCCTGTTTAGGGCCTTCCTTGTAGAGGAATTTGATCCTCCATTACACGAGCTAATCAAGCTAAATCATTTCTTTCCTATACAAATAAAATATCTTGTAATTAATTGTAAACCCCTATAATTGGGATATCACTCTTATAAATTAATGAAAGCATAGCACCCCAATAGTGTGGTGAATTTTTAAATCGTTCTCACACATCAAGTGGCCCAACAGGTCTCAGAGTTGTTTGAATCGATGAGAGTCCTAGAGGAACATCTTTGGAAGAATAAAATGATGTGTCCTAAAAAACATTAACATCCCTAGAAATAAGTACATTATGAAGAGAAGAATTATAATAGACATAACCCTTTGGGTATGTGTGTAACCAAAGAAGATACACTTAAAAGACTTAGGATCAAGCTTACTCTTATGGGGGGGGGGGTGGGTATGACTTGAACAAAACTTGTGCATCCAAAAAATTTTAAGGGAAGAGAGATAGGATCTTCATTAGGAAATAACAATGAATAAGGGAATATAGTATAAAATACCTCAAAATTTGGAGCTCTCTGTTACTGGTCGAACCTTTTCTTTGCAATCTGACCTTCACTGCTTCAAATATCAATTTCTCTTTGTAGTTAACACCGATTGGAAAAAAATTATTTTTCCTTGACAAGTAGACTCGAATATATTTTCTTCAATATATAATATGAAATGTGAATATAAAAATCCTAACGAGTTTAGGGACAAAAAAGAGATAAATACGAAACCTAAAATGCTTGAAATAATAGATTAGAAAAGGATGACATTATCTTTGTGGGTTGACCGAGTCAACTCACAAAACCTGCTCTCATACCATGTTGAATTTATGGAAAAGAGAAATACTTCATTGATTTATTATAATCAAAGTACATGAACTTCTATTTATAATTGAGGAAAGTAGTGGAGTCCAATTACAATAAAACTACCTTTGTCCCAATTACACCCAAACTCTAACATTTAAAGATAAGTCTTAGCTTAATTAAATAACTCAATATAAATAGAAGACAACATAACTCAAACTAGAACTCTTCTATGAGAACGTGACCTTAAGATAAAGATGCGAGTTCGTGACTATCTTTGCGGGTCCAACTTGATCTTCTAATCAGCTCATTGTTATCTTTGTGAGTCCTTCTTGATCTTCCAACCAACTTGTGGTTATCTTTGTGACTCTCACTTGATCTTCCAACTTATGTGGTAAGGATGCCAACTCAAGGTAATCATGGTGGGTCCTACTTCTTATGGGTTTGGGCCCATCTTTCCTTGGTCGTGTGGGCTTGGGCCTATCTTCTAACACAACGGACTAGTTGGATTTGAGATCAAAATCCCTTTGGTAAGAAAAAATAGTCATAATCTCAAGGCTGATCCTATGCTCGCATGCTGGGTGCGGGAGGCTGGAGACACGAAGAACCAGAAACCTCCTCGACAAAAAGCCCAAGACGAAGATCGTCGGCAAAACTTGGTCATGCGTCGTGCTTATGGACTTGGGCCAAGATCGATGGACGATGAGTTGGGCCCGTTTGGATAGATCTTTCAAAATGATAATTTTATTTTTTGTCTTCCTAGGCATCACAAACATCTCTTCATTTTGTTTTACATGAAGGCAAAGGATTCAACTGTCAGACAGTGGAGACTTTCTTCTCAGGAACTATGCAAAGAAAGCCAAAGAGCTAAAATATTCACGGAGTTGATGTAGATGACTTAAACAATTAATCAGACACTCTAAAAGTTTCTAAGAACTATAAAAAAAGAATCATCAATATGACAAAGAAAAAAAAGGTTTCTTGAATCCTGAAAGACCATACTACGAGTCTTGAAAATCAATGCTTTGATACCATGTCGATTTTCAGGACTCCATAAATTTAGCTTATGGAGAAAAAGAGAGAGATACCCATTCGGAGAAAATAGGAGGAAGAAGAAGTTATAGACTTATTTTCCTAACCCTTCTCCTGAAGCTCAATTTATAGATTAATGAAATTAAACTATTACAATTATGCCCCTAGAACTTAAACCTAATTACATCAATGCCATCTCTATGAGACTCTTTATTTACCATCCTGCTATCATTGTATGGACATATGGGCCTTCTCCTTGATCTGTGGGCCTTCCTTGGTCTTAAAGCTTTGAGCCTATCTTCTAACACACTTGAATGTGTGGGCCTTTCTTAGTCACATGGGCTTGGACCCATCTTCCAACTGTACCCAAGACTCAAATCCTCAGCTTAGCTTCTCTTCCCTCCTTTTATGATATAAGTGCTACACTTTGACATATCTTGGATCCATCCACCACCTACCAAGTTGATGTCTCTTCAGCCATGTACTGAAATAATAGAGGTGGAAATTCTAGTGATCAGGGACGAGGAAGAAATACTAGCGATGGTTGTGGAAGAGGTGGTAGAATGGACAAAGATCTTCTCGATCTAAAAATCTAACTTGTTCTCATTGTGGGAAAGTAGGTCACATAGTAGACACTTGTTGGAAAATCCATGGGAAACCAGTCTGAGTTACAACCAACCAAGCTTCTACCAATAGTGGGGACAAGGTAGAGAATAGACCAGACATATCTAAAGGTTAAAAAAATATATCCGAAGAAGATTTAAACTTCAATGGATGAAGAGTATGATGATATCTACCTCAAAAAAGACCCCTCCCACTACAACATCTACAACTATCTCTGGTATGATCTCAGCTACTTCACCCTCTCCATCCAGGATTATTGACTATGCAGCCTCTGAGCACTTGAAAAGTAATGGTAACCTTCTGAGTTCTATGTCCCCTTGTTTGATTGATAAATTTGTTTCCATAACAAATAGATCCCAAACCAAGGTACAAGGGATGGGGTCCACATATGCTACACCTACATTACACTTACAAGATGTGCTTTTTGTTCCTCAATTTTATTTAAATATTCTATCACTAGGTCAATTAACAAAAAAAATTAATTGTTCCATTACTTTTTCTCCTTCCCCTTGTGTCTTTCAAGACAGACACTTAAACATACGATTCCATCATTACAGTCTATTTCTCATTTGAATTGTGAGAAAATGTCAACTAAGTAAATACCAACAAAGTACTTACTCCCCTCGAGGTGAAACTAAAGGTGTTGCTCCTTTTTCATTACTTCATATTGATGTGTGGAGACCACCCTTGAGCATATCGAATATTTCTCATTCAAAGTATTTTATTATATTTGTTGATGACTTCTTTCGGGTTACATGGTTTTTTTTACTTAAAGATAGATCGTAGGTAGTTCCTACTTCATATATTTTTGTGCTATGATATCTACTCAGTTTAATACCACCTTAAAGGTTCTCCACACATATAATGCAAAAGTATATATGTCGAGAGAATTCTAATTTTTTTTGCAACGATAATGGAATCATACATCAAACTTCTTGTGTCTACACACCAAAAAAAAATTAGTGTAACTGAAAGAAAAAATAGACACCTTCTTGAGGTTGCTTAGGCCCTTACTCAACATATGCATGTGCCCCACTTCTATTGGTCCCATGCTATCCTTATGGCATGCTTTCTCCTTAATAGGTTGCCATATTTGGTTCTGAATGATCAATCACCCTTCTCCTGCCTCCTCCCTACTAAAGACATATTTTCCCTTCCTATGAGAGTATTTGGGTGTACTTGCTTTGTCCATGTAGCATCTCCTCATACGACTAAATAAGACCATTGGGCTATTAAATGTATATTTTTGGACTACTCTCGTACTAAAAAAAGGATACTTATGTTATAATCCTTCCCTCAAGAAAATGTTCATTTTCCAGAGATATGACCTTTTTTGAAGAACAACCTTTTTATTCATCCACTGGTGGCCCACCTGGTTTCTCTCCTACTAATGAGTTTCCTAAGCATGTTGTGCCTATCAAAGACTCAACAAATCGTGGTCGTGATAGCTTATCTGTTCAGCCCCTTAAAGCATTGGCTGATACATCACTTGTGGAGTCTCCAACTCCTTTAGAGGTAATTTCTCCTTGTACTCGTATTTTTTGTCCTCCCTTTGACACACAACCAATTGCTCTTCGAAAGGAGTTGATGTCTTGCACACGAACATCTACCTCTAACCCCATCTCCAATTTTTTGTCAACTCATCGATTATCACCATCTTGTCATTACTTCCTTGACTCCATATCATCTACCTTTGTTCCTCGGTCTTATCAAGAGGCCCTTCAACATCCAAGTTGGAAAACGGTGATGGATGGAGAAATGATCGCTCTACTTGAGAATCAAACTTGAACACTTGTTCCCCTCCATCTGGGAAACAACCAGTGGGCTGTAAGAGGGTCTTCACTATTAAAAAAAATTGGATGGTTCTAGGGCCCACCTTAAAGCTCACCTTGTAGCAAAAGGTTACACTCAATGTTATTGTGTCGATTATGAGGAAACCTTCTACCCCGTTGACAAGCTCAACTTAGTATGTCAATTATTATCTCTTGTTATTGACTTTTGTTGGTCAGTATTTCATCTTGATTTGAAAAATGCATTTCTCAATGGGGAGCAACCACCTTGCTATGTGGTTGAGGGGGAGTTGGTATGCCATTTACATAAATCTTTATATGGGTTCAAGCAGTCTTCGTGAGCTTGGTTTGAGAAGTTCAATCTAGCCATGATTCATTTTGGATTCTCCAGGTGTTCTATGGACCATTCGACATTTATCAACCCACTAAGAAGGGTGTGCTGCTACTTCTTGTATATGTGGATGACATTATTGTGACAGGAAGTGATACTAAGAATATAAGTCAAATTAAACAAAAGAAATGTAGTGAATTCAAGATAAAGGACAAGAGACTCCTCAAGTACTTCCTGGGTATTGAAGTCCTTTAGTCCAGGCATGGAAATATCCTATCACAAAGAAATTATGTACTTGACATTCTTAAAGACACATGAATGATGGGATGTCGCCCAACTGACACCCCGATGGATACAAATGTGAAATTATGTAAAAACTTTGGTGAGGATGTTGATGTGGGCAAGTACCAAAGGCTGGTTGAAAAATTAATTTATCTTACAGTTACTACGCCGAATATCTCATTTGTGATTAGTGTTATTAGTCAATACATACACAAACTTCAAATCTCTCACTAGAAGGCACTAGAGAGAATCTTTAGATACTTGAAGAGGATCCTCAGATACTTGAAAGCTTTGCTGATGCAGATTGGGCTGGATCTTGGAATGACAAAAAAATCACATAAGGGTATTGTACACTAGTCAAAGGCAACCTTGTGACATGAAAAAGTAAAAAAAAAAAATGTAATGGCAAGATCCCGTGTCGAGGCAGAATATCAGGCTATGGCACATGCGGTAAGCACTTCTATGGATCAAATCCATTCAAGCAGAAATGGGTTTTAACAAAAATGGCCAGATAGAACTCCCATGTGATTTAAGTTGCAATACACATTGCTTCCAACCCAGTCTTTCATGAAAGAACTAAGCATATTGAAGTTGACTGCCACTTTGTCAAAGATAAGCTGGAAGTAGGCTTTATAAGTCTAAAGCATGTCTCATCTCACAACCAACTTGTGGATATACCCACAAAAATAGTAAGCTTGAAGGTTCTCTCCACTATGAGCACCAAGCTGGGAATATACGATGTCTTCTCACCACCAGCCTGAGGGGGAGTTTTAGAAGGGATCCATGTGGAGGGGTGGCATGATAGGTAAAAAGGAGGAAGCTCTCACCCACATTTAGGGGTGGCAAAGGAGATAAATAAGACAAATTTCATAAGGATGACATAAGAATGTAATTATGTAAGAAGCTTTATGTCCACTTATGTCTTTTCTTTCATAAAGCTTGTAGCCTTGAGGGCATTAGTCATTGTAAACATCCTCCTACAACTATAAATAAGAGCCTTAAGGCATGGGGTAGAGCACCGAGCCTTTCCTCTTCTCACTCTCATCCCTAGCCTAGATTCTCTTCTCCCACGGGTTCTCTCTCTCTTTCTCAACCAATCATCCCTCTCTGGCTCTTCTCTTCTTCTCTCTTCTTCCTCCTCTCTTTCTCGACCACCTTGATCGAGACTTCCACCATGGAATCCTAAATTCTACAAAACTTTTATACTAGTGCCTTTACATGGGTTTTTTTTATCACCATCCTTTGAGTGACAAACATTACCTTGTGTTTGAAATCCTTCGAGGTTGGTTTCAACTCCTTATCACCCATAATTTTTTTATTTGAGAGTTTGTGTTCGGTTAAGTACTTATCCTTGGGACACCTTTGTTGAAGGAGATAATTAATATTATTATTTTTTTTGTTTCAAACTAGTCTCACTATCATTACCGTCCAACTTGAGGGGGGAATTATAGGAGAAGTATAAAGGATAGGCTAGGTAACAAAATCTACTGAAAGAATTTTTTTCTTGAAGACCAAGAATCTTTTTTCATGTAAGCTAAAGTTATGAACTCCAACTTCAGAAGTGTTAAAGCGTAAGTGTAAAAGAGTCTTACACAACTCTCACAACAAGAAGTCTCAGAAAGCAACAATTATTATAGTGGGTCATATAGACGTCTCAAGGAAGGAAGTCCCACAAAAGTGTCTTAAGTAAAAAGGTGTGTTAGTTATTGTAGTCTTCTATTCATGCTTAGTTAGTTAATTACTTTTGGACTTATCTTTAAGTGTTAGACATTGGGTGTAACTGGGACATGGGTAGTTTAATTGTAATCTGATTCTACTTGTTTTCTCTGTTATAAATAGAGGCTCATTGTACTTGGTTATAATCAAGTCAATGAATTATTTTCTTTTCCAGAAATTCAACAGTTTGAACAAAGAGGAGATTCTTTATTGAATGTGGAGGAAAAATGAAGAGGGGTGTTGCCCCTCCTTGTTTTTGTTAGTGGGATTGTGGTACTCTCTCTTGGATCTTACACCATTAGTTCTAAGGATTTATTATCGTACTATTAAGAGAGAGACAACCTCGAGTTGGAAATGTAGGTCTCAAGTTCCCCATTGAGATAATTTTGATGATAAGAATATTTGTTATTAATGATGTACATTAAGAATATCTTAACAATACAAAATCCCCAAAATAAATCTGTAGCAATACATCCACTTGACTGGTCATGGTTGTACAAAAAGAGAACAAGTAGCTCATGTTAAAAAGCACATTGTCAGAATGGCCTAGTAGCATTATCCTACAGGACAAAAAGAGAAAACTCTCAGGAAGCAAGGTTTTATGACTCGGCATTGGGACGCAACTCAGAGTTGCCCAATCCCAAGTCGACTCGAATGAGTTAGTTGGTCGGGTTGCCCATATCTTTCTATAAGGTGACTCGACTAGAAAAAACT
Source organism: Aristolochia californica (assembly GCF_029961685.1). Lineage (NCBI taxonomy): Eukaryota > Viridiplantae > Streptophyta > Magnoliopsida > Piperales > Aristolochiaceae > Aristolochia > Aristolochia californica. The sequence continues at coordinate 6,848,412 of NW_027181881.1, forward strand.
TTCAAAAAATAACTAAAATAATAAAAATGATTCTTCATTATGGTATATAATATGTTATATATAGTTATCCAAATATTATAATTATTTCTAATGCATAAATTTAGTGTGTGATGGGTCCATCATGACTCATGACTAAGTATTTCTTTGGCTGAAATAGAAGAGCCAAGTCCTTCCTAGGACTCCAATCTCTCAATCCAAAATTTGTTTCAACTCACGCAAGTAGTGATTTGACTCGAAGGGTCAAAAAATCGTATGACCTTATGGTTCCCAACTCGATGGTATCCTCTAATGATTTTTATACCCAACTCCTCCGATCCTCTCCCCAACTCGGTAATATAACCTTCACCAAAGTAGAAACTGATACAACCAAAAATAATATTAACTTAAAATATCTTCATTTGAGTTGAAAAGGATTGGCTGAAATAAAAGGATCGAACATCTCCCTACTACCCAAGTCTCCCAATGCAAAATCCGATACAACGCGATGAGTAAAAAAAAATCTATTATTATAAGTAGCATTAATATTTTGTTATTAATAAATAAAAAAAATTATATAGCTATTATTATTACATAATTAATATGATTATATTTATTACTTTAGGGTTTATCAATTATTAGTCCTAAAATTTATTGATTTTGGTTTCCTATTGTTATTATTATTACTTTATTTAATGTAGAAATTTCAGAACCTTATTCATAAAAATGTGTGGGTGTAACATACTAATATATGAATTAATCAAATTTATTACTTATTCAATTATTTAGAAAATAAAGCAATTAAAATTTTATAATGGACAAATAAAAACATAGATATAATTTCTTATTCATTATTCATTATTTAGTGAGAATAATAAGTTTAAAATATGATAAAAATAAAAATTAATTATTTTATACAATTTATAGAATTTGATATTATATGTGTACATAATTAGTTAAATATAATAATTATTTTTAGGAATAAATATAAATTATTTTAATAATAAATTATAATATAAATTAGTATTATTAAAATACTTATTGTTAATTTAATTATTAATTAGCATTATAAATTATAATTGATATTAATTATTAAATCCCTACTATTTTATTAATGTTAATATTTTTTAAACTTGTTGTTATTTATATTAATAAAAAAGTTTTTAAAATTAGACTACAAATATTAAAAGATTATTGAAACCCTTACGACATGTACACTCCATCATATACTATATTTCTAATAATATTATTGTTTTAAATTAATTTTTACTAATAATAATTAATAAATAAAATTTCACTTAATTTGATTGATTATTATACTTAATATTGATTATTAATAATTGTTATTAACTATTAATAATTTAGATTTGATTGATAATTTAATCTTTCCTAAGTTTAAACATAGGAAATGAAATTAAAAAATCATCGAGTGGGAGGAATGGTTGGATTAGGAGGAAGAAGGAAGATGGAGGGAGAACCGGGAAGATTCATTGACTCCTTGGCATGTGCTAGATATCCAGGCAGATGACTAGACGACTTTGGCGACAATGGTATGACACTGAGTTGATTGAAAAACTGACATTGCCAATGTTAGAGAAACAAGGTAGGAAAGGAAGAAATGGAGAGAGACATCAAAGAAGGGGGACGTTGCAGGAAGTCAATAGAATTCAGCACAGAAATGAGTTGGGAAGGGAGGGTAGCTGATGGGTGAGGTAGAAACTATTGAAGTTGAACGAATGGCATCTCTTGTAATTGAGTGAGTGAGTGGCGTAAGATATAATTATGAGAGTTTTTAAGTCCTTTTTATTTTACTAATGTACTAGGGTTTCTACCCTAAAACTATAAATAAGAATTGAGGGGAAGGCCATAAAAAACTCATGCCCTCCAAGCCTTTTCTGTTCCTCTCTTGTCTCCTGTGCTCCTAGTCTTTTTTTCCCTAAACTCTTCTTATCTTCTCGTCTCCTTCTCTCTTCTTCTTCTCCTAAACTATGGTTCTTCTAAGATTGAAACCCTAGAATCTAACATGATATTAGATTAGGGATTCTATGATTTCCAATAAAGCTGCTCCAAAAGTGTTAAAAGTGTGCAAAGGAGGAGTTTTTTTCCAGCCATTAAAGGAAGCAAGGTGTTGGATTTTTCAAATTCCAGCAAGGTTCTAAATCAGATAAGTGTTTTCTATCCATTGAAATTTGTTTTAATTCAGCCAAAATCAAATCCTAAACATCCATAGTGTGTTCTAATTTCAGTTTGCATTGAAAATTGTCCTCTTTCCTACTCATGCATGGCTGAATTCCGCATTTTTAATAGGCAAACATAGCTCTATTATAATCTTGAAATTGAAGCAAAAAAATTCAGGCTTTGAATTTTGAAAACTCCCTCATGTTGTTGGCTTCAATCTCCTCTTGTTGAATATTAATTTGGTTTTCAAATCAATAAAACCCTAAAGTAGGGTTTGAGGTTAATTGTTGAAGGAAGTTGTTTGATTAAGTCAGACTTCACTCCCACTTTAAAGGTGTTTTTTTTTTGTAGGTTAATTATCAATTTTTTCAGCATTGAATCAACGTTTAACTTTCTGGAATTGATTGACCTCAAGTTCAAATTTGAATATCATAATTTTCTTCATACATGAATTCAGTTTTTTCATAGAGTTATATTTCATCTATTCAACCATACTTTGTGAATTTTTGTTGACTCTAATTCTGAATTGTGTGTTTGTTTAGCTAATGTCTTAAGTTAATTATAAAATAAATTGCTTATAATTAATTTAGCATGGTAGAAATCTCAAGTAACTCCTCTTTTTCCTCATCATGTGGTGATTTTTAGCAAACATAATCCTCTCAAGGGTTTGAGTAAGTAACTTTCTTGGTATCAATTTTTCAGACATATTTTTTATTAGTAGAGACCTTGTTGGACATATAAACCAGACACCTATGCATGTTGATGAACCTTCCTCTCACAAGTAGTTGAAGGAAGATACCTTAGTTATCAATTAATTAATAAATAATATGAAAGAGCAAGTCACAAATGATATTGTTAACTTGGAAACACCTAAGAAAACCTGGGACCGTGTCTTGAATTATATTCTACTCCTGATAGCCTTCAAAATATTTTAACATAATTCAGAAGATGTGCATGACAAAGTATAAAGATAATCTTCATGAATATTTTGCCAGGTTCTGATGCCTACTACAGGAATGGAAGGTTGCCCAACCTTATTCAATTGATCTAGCAACTCAAGTAAAGTAAAGACAGGAATTGGTCTCAACTATATGCCTTACAAATATACGACCTCATTTGGATATTTCAAAGTCATAAGTACTTATTTATTTAGTCAGACTTCTACATGATTAACAGAGCCTCAAAAGGAAAGTGAGGGTGGTGGTATCCATGATCTTATTCAAGACTCAGAAGTTGAGGTTGTTTAAGTGGTTGATATAGAGGATGTAGAAGGGTGGTTGAATTGGTGTATCAATGGTTGAGGATGAAGACATTGAAGAGAATGTAGAAGAAGAAGATGAAGTTGAGGTAGAGGATATGTCCGATGACGAATAAGATGAAGCAAGAGAAGAAGAAGTTGAAGTTGATGGAGAGGTGGAAGAAAGAAATGAAGATATATGATGTTTGTTACAATGTGGGACCCACCATGGTGCACGTGCTGGTGGGACCCACAATGAGGATGTAGGATGCCAAGAAGAGTCCTCGCCCAAGCTAGAACGAGTTAAGAAGATAAGAAACACAAGATGAAATGAGTTAGAAGACTTGAAGATCAAGTGGAACCCACAAAGATACCACGAGCTGGAATCTTATCAATATGAACTGGTAGATCACGTGGGACCCACAAGGATAAGGCCACGAGCTGGCCTCCTCCCTTATGTCCACGTTCTTGAAGAAGTGTTATAGTTCAATTTATATTAGAACTCTATTAGATTGTGTTATCCTTTCGTGGTAGACTTATCTTAGAGAGTTAGAGTTGGAATGTAATTAGGAGATTTAAAGGTTAATTATATAAGGACCCTATCACTTCCTCTACTATAAATAGAGGTGTTGTAATTCAGAATTAATCAAGTTCTATAATTCTCTCTTGAGTAAATCTCTCTCTCTTTGCTTGGCATACACCTTGTTCCTCTTCTCTTCTTCTCTCTACCTGAGAGCCTGCATCCCCTTTCTCCTTTTTATTTCTCTCTTCCCTTGATCATAATATTGGAAAAGCAATCCTAAATTGAACATGATATCAAAACATTAACTTTAGGATCCCTACATCAAAAGGAATACTCTAAGAAGATATGATCAACAACACTCATTGAAGGCTCCTTGTGAAGGAAGATCAAAAAGCGTGAGATAAGTTCCGTCAGTATTTTTTTATTACTTCATGTTACTAGTTTCCAGATTTAGAAGATGATTTAAAGATGAGTATGTGAATATTTGTCATCTGATGAGATTGTGGATCTGAATGTCTCTCGATCTAGAAGAAGCTATCAAAGCAGTTTTGTCGGTTTGTAATTTCTTTTAATCGAGACCAGTCCATGATTAGATTGTTGGAAAAAAAATTGTGGGAACAAGATTCCCATGATATAGAGGATTGATATTGAGTTTATTATGAGTGGCTATTTACTCAGAAAAAAATCAGAATAATGATTGTTTAATGCCAATGCTAAATTTCTCCATGCACCAAGTTGTTTGAAGAATACTACTTGGATATTTTGATTAGAATTTTTTGGAGAATTATTTTTGTTGAAGTGCCTATTATGGCTGAAGGAAATGTGAGGAGCAAAGGTGGTATACTCAGAATTACCATAATACCCGTAAGAAGGGTATCAAATTTTATGAGTTGGTCCATATCGGTCGGAGGTTTCTTATAACAAATGACCTATTTGGTCATCTCACCAACCGTGGACCACCTTTTGATCAAGAAGACATTTTTTATAAGAAATGGTTAAAAAATGATACCATTGTGATTAGTTGGCTAATCAAAAGCATGGAAAAATTGTGGAAAGAATGCACTCATTGTGGAGATATATCCATTACAAGGAAAGAAGTTACAGTGGAAAAAATGGTAACTATAGGGAAATATGTTATAATGCCAACGACAACTCAGACTTGACAAGGGTAATCAAGCCTTCGTAGGTGATACAAAGGAGGATCAGCCCACAAAATCAACTTAAAAGAAAAATTTTACTAATGGAGAATATGAGCTATTTCAAAAAATGATGTGTTCTTCTCCAAGTTCCTCGTTAAATACCGCTGCCACCATTGCTTTAGGTATGCTATCTGCCTCATCTTCATTCTGGATAATTGACTCAGGAGCCTTCGAGCATCTTACAGGTAACAAACATTTATTACATTTTGTATCTCCGTGTTTTTTGCATAAGTTTGTTATCATAGATGACAGTTCTCAAACCAAGGTTCAAGGGAAAGGATCCACTTCCGTTACATCATCACTTCCGCTCACTAATATTCTATTTGTTCCTACCATCCCTTTGAACCTGTTATATGTTAGTCAGCTGGGAAAGTATTTTAATTGCTCTAGAACCTTCTCACCCACTTCGTGTGTATTTCAGGATCTTATAAAGAAGTAGGTGATTGGTGGAGGCCGTGAACAAGGGGGGTTATACTGCCTGGATGTGCTAAAAATAAATACTGTTTCTACCAGTGAAAATGAGACAAGGCTATGGCACAACCGGTTGGGACTTCAATCTTCACAATCTCTTCATTATATGTTTCCTACTCTTAAAGTTAGGTCCGAGTTCAATTATGAAGTTTGTCAACTGAGTAAACATCAAAAGAGTACATACTCACCTCATCAAGAAGTCAAAAGTATTACTCCATTTTCATTAATTCATACTGATGTATGGGGAACCTTAAGTATCTCAAATATTTCTCAAGTTATGTATTTATTTCATTTATTGATGACTTCACTCATACCACTTGGTTGTTTCTATTTAAGGAGCGTTCTGAGATACCATTGATTTTTAAGTCTTTTCATGCTATTGTACTCACTTAGTGTGGTTAGAACATAAAAATACTTCGGTCTGATAATGCCAAAGAATACATTTCCAAAGAACTTGATTCTTTTTGTCAAGAAAATGGCATTATCCATCAAACATCTTGTGCCTAAACTCCTAAAAAAATGGTGTAACTGAATGAAAAAATCTTCATATTGTTGAGGTAGCTCGAGGTTTATTATATGACATGAAAGTTCCATACTTTCATTGGCCTCATGAAGTCCTTACCGTATGCTTTCTTATAAATCGTCTACCATCTTCCGTTATTGGTAATAAATCTCCTTACTCTATATTGTTACCAAATGATGATCTATTTTCACTGCCCTTGAAAAACTTCGGGTGTCAATGTTTTGTCCATATTTCCTCCCCAAAACACAGTAAACTTGATCCTAAATCTATCAAGTGTACCTTTCTAGGATACTCTCGTACACAAAAAGGTTATGTTTGTTATAATCCTACTATTCAACATTTACTTGTGTCCAGAGATGTCGCATTTTTTTAAGATTCTCGATATTATTCTGACAATGCTCTTCCAAGTTTATCTTCAGTACTAGGTTCTCCTCGACCTGTTGTGCCTGTGCTACAGAAACTTCTTAGCCCCCAGAAACACTGACTGAAACCACACCTACAGAGTTTATGGATCCCACTGAGGTAAGTCCATCTTCTCCAGTTATTTTTGGCCCACAATATGAAACTCGTCCTATCGCACAATAAAAAACAACCCAAATCATGCACCACACCCTCTATGTCTCATCCCATATCAAATTTTGTGTCTCATCATCGTTTGTCTCCTGCATGTTGTCAATTTCTCTCTGCTATTTCTTCCATATCTATACCACATTCCTATCAGGAGGCTCTCAAACATCCAGGGTGGAAGTTAGCAATGGATGAAGAAATGCAATCACTTTATGAAAATCAGACATGGGATCTAGTCGCACTTCCATCAGATAAGAAACTCGTCAATTGCAAATGGGCACTTCCATTAGATAAGAAACTTGTCGATTGCAATCCGAATGGGTATGTGGCTTGGCTGAAGGTTCGCCTCATGGCTAAGGACTATACACAATGTTATGGAATTGATTCCTTGTCTCCAGTGGCAAAAATGAACTCGGTACGTGTGTTATTATCTCTGGTAGCTAACTCTTCCTGGCAAAAGAAAAAAATCCTTTTTGAATGGGGACAACAAAGAAGAAATCCCTGGGTATGTGATTGAGGGGGAGTCTGTATGTCGACTAAAAAAATCTCTGTATGGTCTAAAATAGCCCCCTCGTGCATTGTTTGAGAAATTTAGTCAAACCCTCATACGGGCAGGATTTTACAGATGCTCTGGAGATCACTCAGTTTTTTATTAAAAACACACCTTGAGGCAAGGTAATTCTTTCAGTATATCTTGATGATATCATTTTAATTGGTAGTGATTCTGAGGGCATCTAAGAAACAAAAGAAAAAATATGTGTTGAATTCAAGACAAAGGATCTTGAACTACTCAAATATTTTCTGGGTATTGAAGTATTACAATCCATACATGGGATTACGCTATCCCAAATGAAGTATGCCCTTGATCTACTGGAGGAGATAGGAATGCTGGGATGCAAACCAACAGACACTCCTATGGACTCAAATACAAAATTATGTGCAAGTACTGGAGAAGATGTAGATATCGAGAAATATCAGAGACTAGTAGAAGACTTATTTACCTGTGTGTAACAAGGCCAGAAATATCATATGCAATAAGTGTGGTGAGTCAATACATGCACAAACCACAACTTAGTCATTGGCATGCACTTGAAAGGATATTACGACATCTGAAAAGAGCTCCAGGAAGAGGGCTTCTCTATAAAAATCATGGTCACTTCAACATCAAAGGATTCTCAGATGCAGACTGGGTTGGATCCCCGGATGACAGGAAATTTACTTTGGGATTTTGTACGATGGTTAGAGGAAATTTGGTTACATGGAGAAGTAAGAAGCAAAATGTAGTAGCACTGTCCAGTGTAGAAGCATGATACAGAGCCATGGCACACACTCTTAGTGAACTCCTATGGATAAGATCTTTTCTCATTGAATTGGGATTCTACAAAGAAGCTCCGATGGATATATATTGTGATAATCAAGCAGCAATATACATTACATCGAATCCAGTCTTTCATGAAAGAACAAAATATATTGAAGTAGATTGTCATTTTATACAAGAAAAGTTCCAAGCAGATCTTTTATCTCAAAAGCATTTATCATCACAAAGTCAGGTTGTAGATATTCTCACTAAGTCGGTCACTCACAAGATTATGTCTACCATCTGCATCAAGTTGGGCATCTACGATGTTTTCTCACCCCCCAGCTTGAGGGGAAGTGTTACAATGTGGGACGCACCATGGTGACCAAGTTGGTGGGACCCACCATGAGGACGTGGGATACCAAGAAGAGTCCTCACCCAAGTTAGCACGAATTAAGAAGATAAAAAGCACAAGCTGAAATGAGTTAGAAGACTTGAAGATCAAGTGGGACCCACAAAGATACCACGAGCTGGAATCTTATCAATATGAGCTGGAAGATCATGTGGGACCGACAAGAATAAGGCCACGAGCTAGCCTCCTCCCTTATATCCACGTTCTTGAAAAAGATTTGTAGTTCAACTTATATTAGAACTCTATTAGATTGTGTTATCCTTTCATGATAGACTTATCTTAGAGGGTTAGAATTGAAATATAATTAGGAGATTTAAAGGGTAATTGTATAAGGACTTTATTACTTCCTTTACTATAAATAGAGGTGTTGTAATACAGATTTAATCAAGTTCTATAATTCTCTCTTAAGTAAATTTCTCTCTCTTTGCTTGGCGCACACCTTGTTCCTCTTCTCTTCTTCTCTCTACCCGAGAGCCTTCTTCCCCTTTTCTCCTTTTTCTTTCTGTTTTTCCTTGCTCAGAATATTGGAAAAGGGATCCTAAATTCAACAATGTTCCTAGACAAGAATAAATCAACAAATTTATTTCATGGGTCTACAATATTATTTGTTTATAAAATTATTAATTTAAACATCGTTAGTGTTATTCTTTTTTTTAAAACAATGTTATTGATGCTATAAAAATACTCTATTTGCAGGTTAATCTAATATGATGCCTCCATGCCTACCTAGGGTACGATAGGCCACACACTCCCAACATCATTCGAGATGGCATCAACACCACCACCATCTGATAACGAGTTACGTGGGAGGGATGACCATGTCACAAAGACACAAAGTAAGAAAGGCAACTAAACCCCTCTCTTTTATGTTAAATTATATCTTTTCAATGGTAATTTATGTTATATGTATATAGATACATCCACATCATCTCCATCCACATTGGTGCGTCCATTGACATCAACTCCATATGCATCCCCGTATATCAGGCAATCATCAGGCCTAAGCTGGGGATCCATAGTTGATGAGCTAGTGGTAGATCTCGATGGAAGGAAGATCCGAGTAGAGTTATGAGATGAGCATAGGATGGAATTGGGACTCCATACTGCCATTTTCATTGATTGGGTGGGCCACCAACTGAGGACTTTTATGGAGGTGAAGGTGGAAAAGTTCAAATCCTACACTGAGGATCAGATTGATTTACAAATTATTTAATTAAATTTTATTTTTACTTTTTCTAGTTTACAATGTTAAGGTTGATAATGTTTTGTGTTATAGGAAAATTTTAATGTCGATTTCACTAGTAAGGCAGCAACATGAGCAATTGTGCATTCTATATTGGGTGTTGCATTTCAACAGCATGCATGGGCAAAATAAGGAGCGTGGAGGCCACCCCATGGCACTGTCTTCTTCTTATAGAGGGGTTTCCCATGAGGACCGACAATGACTGTGCTTGAATGTGTTTGAGAGAGAGAGGTTCAAGGTGATTAGATTTGTATATATTTTGTTTTAAAATATAATTTATTTCTTATTTTACTCATGTCTAATTTTCATTTACAGAGACATTCCCAACTAAATGTCGAAAAAGTTAGAAAACAAAATGTACAAGAAACCATGGGATGAAAGTTTTTTATACATATTAGAGTGAAGATGGTACATATGTTTAATTTGGAGTATGGTTTATTTTAAATGTACTACTATTTATATTTACATATTTATGTCCTTATAAATGTGCAGGGTACATATTGCTCTAATATCGAGCAACTTTGGCTTACTCATCGGTCCAATGAAGGTGAGTGGATTGACGGATCTAAAGAAAAATATGTACGTAGAACTTTCTTATAAATATTAAAATTTTAAGTTTGAATCATTATAAATTTTCTCCTTTTATTTTTCATAGGAGAAGATGCAACAACTAGTCCAAGAGGCACATAAGGCTGGTGAGCAAGTTAATGAGAGTGCCATTATGTGTCGAGTTTGTTGGAAGATGGGCCCAAGCCCACACGACTAAGGAAGGCCCACATATCCAAGTATGTTGGAAGATGGACTCAAGCCCATAAGATATGGACCCACCATGATCACACGAGCTGGTGGGACCCACCATAATCACGTGAGGTGGCATTATGAGTCTTACACAAGAAGTCTTATAAAGCCACAATTATTATGGAAAAAGGTCTCATAGAAGAGTTTCAGTTTAAAGTTGTTTTAGTCATGTTAGTCTTCTATTTATATTGAGTTATTTAATTATGCTAGGACTTATCTTTTAAGTGTTAAAGTTTCAGTGTTATTAGGACAAAGGTAGTTTAATTGTAGTTGGACTCTACTACTTTCCTCTATTATAAATAGAGGTTCATGTACTTTGATTATAATAAGTCAATGAAGTATTTCTCTTTTCCATAAATTCAACATGGTATCAGAGCAGATTCCATGAGTTGACTCAGTCAACTCATAGAGATAATGTGACATTTTCTGATTTATTATCTCTAGCAGTTTAGGTTCGTATTTATCTTTTTTTTTTTTCTGTCCCCATACCCGTTATATTCTTTAGGTTTTCACCACTATAAATATTTTTTCATATTGTAAATTATATATTGACGGAAAGATATTCGAGTCTACTTTCCAAAGAAAAATAATTTTTCTTCCAATCGAAGTTATCTACAAAGAGAAATCGATATTTGAAGCAGTGAAGGTCAGATTGCAAAAGAGGTTCGAGCAGCAGTAGAAAACTTCAATTTTTTAGCTAGTTTATGCTATCAAGAATGAGACTTTATATGGAGAATTATATATCACAAGAAATATTTGTAAGTATATTTTCTTACCTATTCAACCAATTCTCTATCTGAGTTTTTTATATGGAGATATTGATCATGGAAGAGTCAATGGTCATACTGGCAAAAGGAGAATGAGTACTTATTAGGCTAGATGACAGAGACCGAAATTTATTTGATGAAAAAAATTTATACTTGGATGAAATTTATTTAAGTCTATTTTCATAAGGAAAAAATTTCATATCAATCTGATCTATATTTAAGGATATATTCGCATTGTTAGAATCAAAGGTCATGTTGGTATCCTGTTGCATTGAAAAATCCGAATTTAAGCCGAATCATTTCATGTGTTCTTATTACTCTTAAGGACTTCAATATTTACCGGTTATCTACTTCTATACTATTGCAAATTTGGTACATGTTGTTTGGGCATTGGCCCATTTCCGCTGCTGCTATTATGTCTCTTTGACTGAGATATTATTATGAAAGGACTCTTCAGTTGCTATCTATTGTCAGCATTAATTATCTTGATGAAGATTTGAATAAACAACATTGTGGCCCCATCATCTTATCATCCTTTGATTTCCATTATCATTTTATTGTTATTGTTATTACTACATCTATGTTATTTGGTTCAAGCTGGGATCACTACCATTACCTCCCAGCTTGCGGGGGAGAAGTACAAGAAGTACAAGAAAGAGGTATTTTATTCTATATAATGTGGTAAGTTTTATGTGACCAAAATATTCAAGAAAAGGGGAGCACAAAAGAAAATTGAAGATCAAGAATCTTGACTCGCAATAATAATTGTGGTAATTAATGGTGATACCTGACTTTGCTCGACTCAATTCTATTTATCCGACATGATTATTACTTTGAGGTATTTGTAACATATTCGTTAGTCAGCATTTTATTTGGTGCAACTCACATTGGATTATTTCATGGGTCATTTTACAAGGATTTTTATTGTTTTGGTTCGTGTTATATGGACCCAAGCCCATTTCAGCTGCATCTATTGTATCTCTTTAGATGAGACATTATTATTAAAGAAGTGGTGGTCTTAACATCCTATCTTCGTCTTTACCCATTACACATTGGTTATTTGGCAACATTTCTCCTACCATCCTTTATTTGACTCTCACATACCTCTTTGGGCCAACCTCTTGTGTGTTTCTTCGGTTGGGAGTTTAAGTCCATCATGGTTGGGTGTTTTAAGTCCATTGAGACTTTTTTTATATACCTGTGGGTCTTTTATCGCCATCTTGTGAATGACATGCATTACCTGCTTATCATGTCTTTTATCGTCATCTTGTGAATGACATGCATTACCCACTTATCACGTCTTTTATCGTTGTCTTGTGAATGACAAGCATTTATCACATATCACGTCGTTGTCTTGTGAATGACATACATTTGTCACCCATTTCTACCTATGAGAGTCGGTGCCTGGGTTGGGACACCATGATGGAGGAGCTTATTACTACATATATGTTACATCCCCCCCTCCCCCCCCCCCCCTGAATTGGCATTTATTACTCCTACCACTTGAGAGTCGTTGTCCTATTGAGGGACACGGTGATGGAGGATTTTTTATACACTTCTGAACACTGTGTATAGACCCACTACTTGTGAAAGATAAGAGTGCCTGTACCTGCGAATGATAGGCGTGTGCCTTACATCCAACAAGGGTTATGACTGGAGTATGGAGCAATGTCATATGACTTGGAATGATTTTACTCTCACTTATCTTATGCCAGTTGGGCCTCATGGAAGAGAGCACCAACATGAGGGGAGTTTTGGAAGTAGGGGTGGCATCGAGCCGAGCCGAGCCCGAACCTACTTATGTTCGAGTCCAGTTTGATTTAAATATTTCAAGCCGAGCTTCGAGTCGAGCCTCGTCTCGAGCCTAAAATTGTTATCGAGCTCGAGCCCAACGAGTTCGAGCCGAGCTCGAGCCTCAACATACATTTAAAATTTTTCAAAAAATATATATCGAATAAAATGTATATAAAATTATGTATACATTTTACATAAAATTGGGCATAACTTATATATATAATATGTGTATAAGATTGGGCATAACCTCTACTTAAAATTGAGCATAATCTATATATATAATACTTGTATAAAACTCGGTATGACCTCTACTTAAAATTGGGCATAATCAATATACATAATACCTGCATAAACACTCCATAAAATTGTCTATACATTCCATAAACACTTCATGAAATTGTTTATACACTCCATAAAATAATCTAAACACTCCATACACTGCATATCATTATAAATAAACTCCATACAATAATCAAACACAACAAAATTAAATAAAATATCACTATCAATCTACAATCACCCAAATAAAAACTATAAATCCTTTAAATAAAATCCTATTACTATTACAGACTTATTAGAAAATTACAAGAAATATTTTAAATTTTTCTTAGGAAAGTTAAATGGACCTCTTATTGCCTTTTCTAAGGAAATAAATAAAAATTAATAATTAATCTAATATATTATTATACTTATCGATAAATTTTTAATCACATAAAATGTCAAACACAAAATTGCTATGAAAATTGCCTCATGCTCAAAGTATTATATCATCAACTGTCAAATACTTATTCAAAATTTTTCTATATGATTTTCTAACCCATCTTGGCAAGAAAATCTTACTTGGAAAATTATATGAATTTTTAAAAAGAATTTATAATTAGAAAAATATTTTGAAAAAATATGAGGCACTAATTGTCCCTATATTTCTATTAAAAATGTCTTTTCAACATTTATTGAAAAAATCACTAATAGTCTCTAGAAACGTATTTCTACTAAAATATCTTTTCAATTTATTTAAAAGCCATGAGGAAGGGACAAAGAGTTTTTTTTTCCTTATTTATGATCTCACACGTAGGGGTAGCTTTGAATAAATTATATATAAAATTATGCATACATTTTTAAAAAATATAATGAAAGGGGAGGTTCAGGATTGAATTTCAATAATGGATTAAAATGCACCAATATTAATATTTTTTACTCCAATTGTTGACTAGCTTGTTTTGTAATTTTTGAATCTGGCCATAATTTATTATGGCCTCCTTAGTGCCCCTAGATAAAAATTTATACTCTAGGAAAAACTAAAAATACTTTTCCAATGATACATATTCCCAAAAAAATATTTAAATAAAATCTTATTACTATTAGTGACTTATTAGAAAATTACAGGAAATATTTTAAAATTTTCTTAGGAAAGTTAAATGGACCTTTTATTGTCTCTTCTAGGGAAATAAATAAAAATTAATAATCAATCTAATATATTATTATACTTATCGATAAATTTTTAATTAAATAAAATATCAAACACAAAATTGCAATGAAAATTGCTTCATGCTAAAAGTATTACAACATCAACTGTTAAATACTTATTCAAAAATTTTCTATACAGTTTTCTACCCCATCTTGGTACGAAAAATCTTACTTAGAAAAATATATGATTTTTAATAAAAAATTTCAATTAGAAAAATTTTTAAAAAAACATGAGACACTAATAGTTTATAGAAAATTATTTCTATAAAATTTATTTTTAATTTTTTCCAGAGGAAAAAGTTTTTTTTATTTTTTTATTTAATGATCTCGCACATGCGAGATCATCTTCTCGCGACGAAGGGGGAGATTATTTCTCCCCTGTTCTGGTTTTCCACCGAGACGACGCAGAGGGAAGGGGGTTACGGCGCCGGGGAGGACCTATCGTCGGGGATGACGGCCACGACGGAGTCGGGCAGCGACGGAAGCGGCTGTGACAGAAGCGGCAGCGACGAAAATAGAGGCGACGGCGAGGAGAGGAAGAAATCGAACGGACGGCCACAGAGGCGGCCGGTGAGTAGCTGCGACGGCGGTATGGACGCTGGCGAACAGCTACGATGGCTGTAGAGGCGGCGACAGAGGGGACGGCGGTGACGAGGGGGGAGGAAAAAAATTTCCCCCCCTCGCTCTCGCTCCCCCGCTCGCTCGCGATCCATACCGATTCATACCGATTTGACTCGTTCCGAGCCGGCTCGCGAGCCGACGAACCGAACCTAGCTTCGGTCGAGCTCGGCTCGTTAAGGTAAACGAGCCGATTTCGGTGCTCGAGCTTGGCTCGAGCTCGATAAATGACGAGTCGAACCGAGCCGGCTCGCGAACCGGCTCGGTTTGAAGCCACCCCTAGTTGGAAGATATGTAGGACTATCATTTTATACGAGAAGATCCTATACATCATTTGCAGTAAGCTGGGAGTTCATGATGTTTTCTCACCTCCAACTTGAGCGGGAGTGTTGGAAGATGGGCCCAATCCCACACAACCAAAGAAGACCCACATATCCAAGTGTGTTGGAAGATGGGCCTAAGCCCATAATATATGGATCCACTATGATCACACGAGCTGGTGGTACTCACCATGATCATGTGAGGTGGCATTATGAGTCTTACACAAGAAGAAGTCTTATAGAGCCATAATTATTATGGAAGAAGATCTCACGGAAGAGTTTCAGTTTGAAGGCGTTTTAGTCATGTTACTCTTCTATTTATATTGGGCTATTTAATTATTCTAGGACTTATCTTTAAGTGTTAAAGTATGTGTGTAATTGGGACAAAAGTAGTTTAATTGTAGTTGGACTCTACTACTTTCTCTATTATAAATAGAGGTTCATGTAATCTAATTATAATAAGTCAATGAATTATTTCTCTTTTCCATAAATTCAATAGAGTTCTTGGATCTCATTTTGGCAACATTAAGGAGTTGGGATTGTCTCAGCAATCTCTACCTGAGATGGATCAACCATCTTCGTCCTAATTGCCAGCACATATAGAGGATGAGTTACGGATAACTACAAAGGGGTTATGGACAACTAAAAAGCAGCTATCCGAAATTCAGGAAGATCAGAGAAACGTAAAATGTCGTGTTGAGGAGTAAGATAATAAGATAAAGAGCTTAAAGATGTAAATCTAAGTGGTTCTTTCAGCAAAGGTAGACTTATAGCCAACAGCCAGCACATCCTCTTCCCACAGATTGATTGTAGTTTATGTATTATTTTTTTAAAATTTTTAATTTTTATTGTTGTAACACAGTTTTTTATACTTCATAAAAATCTATTTAATAAAATAATTTTTTGGTTATACATTTTTTCTTGTATTTTTCACTTTTATTATTTTTATGAATCATTAAATAGGGAATAAATAAAATTATAATTTTTCTATTTACCATAATGCCACCCTACTCACGTACATATCATTTAACACTCCCCCTCAAGCTGGTGCTCGTAAATTGACTTTGGAACAATCTTGGTCAAGAAACTTGTGTACTTGAAAAGAAATTCTGATCTTGTGTTGCTTGAAAAAAATTATAATTTCTTTGCTTTCATCTTATTCTTATTCACTTGTTTCTTGTGTACTTCATCTTGTTCACATCTTGTGTTGCCTCTTACTTAGATATTCTAGTCACTTAAAATTTGATTGCCATAACATGTGGAATTCTTCATTGTTGGTTACCTATTTCTTGTACTTTTTCTTCTACTTCTCCCCCTCAAACTGGGGATCTCATTGTTCTTTACCAAGAGACCCAACTTGCACAAAATAATGGTGAAAGAAGAAAAATCACCCTAGCTCAATAACAAAACTCCAACTCTAGTGTTAAATGGTTGCTCAAATTTAAAGGCAGTCAGATCCATTTTTGGGTAATGAAAAAAGTCTACTCACTTTTTAAGTGTGACTCAAAATACCACTTGTATAAAAAAAAATTGATTTAAGTTGGATGTTGTGTACACACCTGGTCTTTGCAAGTAGTGGATCTACATGCATTGCTCTAAAGTGATTTTAAAAAACATGAATTGAAGAAAGTACTCTAAGGAATTAAGTACATGAATAAAAAGATATCAACTCTCGTACTTTAAACAAAAGGAGGCATACAATGCAGCTCTTCATACTTCCAAGTAAGAAATGTTGAATTTCTGGAAAGAAAAATATTTAACTGAGTTGTTGTAATTTGAGTAAAATGAGCCTCTCTTTATAAAAGAGGAAACTATTAGAATTTGATTACAATTAAACTACTCTTGTCCCAGTTACACCCAAAGTCTAATACTTAAAGATAAGTCCTACCACAATTAACATAAATACAAGACCAAATTAACTAAAACACCTTTAACTGAGAATTTTTAGTGAGACCTTCTTCCATGGGATCCCTCTTAGACTCTTCATCTGAATTCTAACTCTGTTAGACTTCTTGTTGTAAGAGTCATATAAGACTCTTCTAAACCTACTCATAGATACAAAATTTTCATCTTTTGTTCTTGTTGAATTTATGGCAAAGAGAAAAACTTTATTGACTTTATTAACTTATTATAATCAAAGTACATGAACCTCTATTTATAATAGAGGAAGGGAGTAGAGCCTAATTACAATAAAACTACCTTTGTCCCAATTACACCCAAACTCTAACACTTAAAGATAAGTCCAAGCATAATTAAATAACTCAATATAGATAAAAGGCAAACATAACTCAAACAAGAACTCTTCTAGGACGTGACCATAAGATAAAGATGCCTTTGTGAGTCCTTCTTGATCTTCCAACTTATGTGATAAGGATGCCAGCTTGTGGTAATCATGTTGGATCCTACTTCTTATGTGCTTGGGCCAATCTTGTGGGCCTTCTTTGGTCATGTGAGTCATCTTATAATACTCTTAGATATGTGAGCCTTCCTTGGCCGTGTAGGCTTGGGCCTATCTTCCAACACTCTCCCTCAAGCTGGGGGTGAAAGAACAACATGAACTTCCAACCTATTACAAATGATGTATATAATATTTTTGTATAAAAGGGCACATTTTCCAATATGCCTTCATCTTCCAACACTCCCCCTCACGTTGTTTCATCCTTCCATGAGGCCCAACTGGCATAATATACATGAGAGTAAGAATTACTCCTAGCCGGTAAGACATTTCTCCATACTCCAGTCCTAATGTTGGATGTTGGGCACACTCCGTCTTTTTCAGGTAGTGTGTATCAGCATTGCTCTTAAGTGTCCACCACCGTGTTCCTCCATAGGACAATGACTCTCAAGTGGTAGAAGTAATCATCGCCATTACAGGGGGTAGAAGGTTTATTTATAATGGTGTCCCAACCGTGATATTTTTTAGAGTTAAATTTATCATGGTTTCCCAATTCGGGCACCGACTCTCATGGTATCCCAATCGTGATATTTTTGAGAGTCAAATAAATTATGGTATGAGAAAAGGTATTGAGGCCACCTTTTCTTCAATAATAATGTCTCATCCAAAGAGACATAATAGCAGCAATTGTAAAGTAACACGACCATCTTCCAACACATATAACACAAACCAAAATAATAAACCTTGTAGAAGGACCCATGAAATAATCATAGTCTGATATAAATATTTTTTCTTAGATGCATAAGCTTCATCTTTTGTGGTCCCCTTTTCTTGAAAATTTTGGTCACATAAACTTATCCACAATATATGGAATAAAATACCTCTTTCTTATACTTCTTCTACTTCTCCGCCTCAAGCTGGGAGGTAATGGCAGTGATCCCATCTTGAACCAAATATCATAGGTGTAGCAATAAGCCCAAATATATTATGGACTCCATAGCATCTAGAGTCATTGCTAGACGTAGAACTTAAGTGGTGTCATTTTCAAGTTACGTTATGGGCTGGGTCTAATGTAATTTTCAGTTATGTGTGTGGGGCTCGTCATGGTTAGGGAAGTTAGCATAAGCTTTTGGGAAGTGTAAAAGTCATTTCTTCGGTAGTGTATGCTTTGGGGAAGAGTAAGCGACATGGTGGGAAATGTATGGACGTCATGGGAAAGAGAATGGCTTGGGAAATATATGGACGTCATGGGGAGTGAAGGGCTTGGAAAGTATATCATCATAGCCCTTCTTGTTATAAGAAGGAAGGTAGTCAGAATGTAATCAAGCTTTGATCAATTAAATTATAGCAAGGTTGGATTCTCCCTTTCCCTAACGAGCTCCAGGGAGAGTTTCCCTTCACAAGCTCAGTTATTCCTCCTTTCATTAATTCAGTATTCCAACTATTGGTCGATCAAAGAACTCCAATTCTCCTTCAATGTTGCATGTCAATCTGGAAGGTAGGTGTGATCGTTGGGTGAGTCGATCTATGGTGAGGGAACCTAACAATGTGGTATTAGACAAGACCACCGTCGGTGATTCCTCTTCCCCTACGGATGTGAGTAATCAGATGGATGAACTCAAAATGGAGACAATACTCTGTAGCTTCTGTCCCACAGAACTAATTGAGTTGTGGGACTCCTTCCAACAATTTTCTCTTCAAATGGAAGAGTTTATGGCAAGGGTCACTGCCCCTCCTGCTTACCTTCACCACTAACACCAACAGCCACCTCCCCCGCCACCACCAATGGCTCCTCTGCGCCCCGCCCACCTTGTTCCAGGAGGACTTCACGCCAACAACCCTTCAACAATGCTCAGGTACACTAAGTTGGACTTTCCTCCTTATGACGGGTCCACAGACCCTCTGATTTGGTTGCACCGGTGTGACCAATTTTTTTGGAACCAATGAACCCAGCCTGAGGACCGGGTTCCGTTAGCAGCATTTCGCATGCTTGATGAAGCAAACCTGTGGTATCACCAATTTAAATCTGAGCATCCAGTGCATAACTGGGACATTTTTTGATATTTTTGTATATTGAGATCTGGGCCTCCCGCCCGCAGCAATCCTCTAGGTGATTAAGTCAATCTGAAATAGACGGGTTCCATAGAGACCTACCAGAAACAATTTCAGGAACGACTTGGCCGAGCTAGTCCATATGTACGTCCCAATCAATATGTTAATCTGGCTTAGCGGAGGCACTTCGCCTCACCACCACCCCCCCCCCCCCCCCCCCCTCTTGAGCCAATGCTATGAATTTGGATGCCAAACAACGACTTACGAAAGACTCAATGGGGCGTCGCCCACCCTGGCCAGGCCGAGCAGCTACTGGAAACTCCTACGGCCATAACTCCCCTCTACGCCAAGGGCCAACTCCTACTCAGACCTGAGAGCTTTCCCGGTCCACTCCACCACCACAATACTTCAAGCGCCTTTCCAAATCAGAAATGGACCAGCACAAGGCACATGGGCTTTGTTTTTAACTGTGATGAAAAATATTTGCCAGGTCACTTATGCAAGCGGCTCTTTTGGTTGGAAGTGGAAGATCTCGAGGAGGCCTCCCCACCAGAAGATGAGGAAGTCCCTGAGGAGGAAGAACCGGTCATTTCCATCCATGCAATGACTGACTTACACATCACCAACACTATGCAAGTACACACGGGCATTCAAAATTTCCGGTTACTTGCCTTGGTTGATTCGGGTAACACCCACAATTTTCTAAGCCAAACAGCAGCCACCCAATTGGGACTAGAAATTCAGAAGAATTCTGGACTCTCTGTCTCAATAGCTAATGGGGAAAAGCTCACCAGCGTTGGTCTCTGTTCAGCAATGCAGTTTTTTATTGAGGGCCACCACTTTGTAGCGGATTTCTTGGTTCTTCCATTGGCCGGGTTTGATTTAGTATTGGGAATTAAGTGGCTCCAACAGTTGGGTCCGATATTGTGGGATTTCACTTCATTGACAATGAGTTTCACTTTGGGCCAGCACCACATCACCCTTCATGGGACTCACACCCCTTCGTTGTGGGCACTCCAGCAACTTCAAGTGGCTGACTCCGCCCGTAGTCACTTACACTCTCTCATTTCAGAATTTTGGGATTTATTTATGGAGCCGCAATCACTCCCTCCTCTCCGCAACTGTGACCATCAAATTCGTCTGAAAACGGGAACGGAGCTGGTAGTGGCAAGACCATATTGTTACCCACATTTGAAAAAAGATGAAATAGAACGCCAATGCCAACAAATGCTTGAGCAAGGCCTCATTCAAGCCAATAGGTCTCCCTTTGCGTCTCCAGTGCTCTTAATGAAGAAAAAGATCATACTTGATGTTTTTGTGTTGATTACAGAGAATTAAATGCACACACTGTCAAGGATAAATTCCCCATTCCAGTGGTCGATGAGCTTTTGGATGAACTACATGGCGCCAAATTCTATACCAAGCTGGATTTGTGCTCCGGGTACCATCAGATCCGTGTACACCCTGCAGATGTGGAAAAAACCGCCTTCCATACCAAACATGGCCATTTTGAGTTTTTGGTCATGCCATTTGGGCTTTCCAACGCCCCCTCCACTTTCTAGGTGCTCATGAACGAGGTATTTCGGCCACTTTTATGAAAATTTGTACTTGTTTTTTTTATGATATTTTGATCTACAGCCCTACCTAGGAAGGCCACCTACAGCACTTGTGTTCCGTATTCCACATATTGTGTGTTCATCACTTATTTCTCAAGCATTTGAAATGCTCTTTCGGCGACCCGAAGGTCGCTTATTTGGGACATGTTATTTCAGCCTCTGGCGTCAATGTTGATAGTACTAAAATTCAGGCCATTATTGACTGGCCCCCTCCTCAATCAGCAACTACGTTAAAGGGCTTCTTGGGCTTATTTGGCTACTACCGCAAATTTATACAAGATTATGGCCAAATAGCAGCTCCACTGGCAAGTTTGCTGAAAAAGAATGTTTTCATTTGGTCTGAGGCCGCATCTTCCTCCTTTGCACAACTCAAGTACACCTTAGCGTCAGCACCAGTACTTCGTCTTCCTAATTTTGAGGATCTTTATTATTGAATGTGATGCATCTGGGGGCGACATCAGAGTGGTATTACAGCAGCAGGGCTATCCCATTGCCTATTTCAGTAGACAACCGGCTACACATCATCACAAATTGGCGGCTTATGAGCGAGAACTTATTGGCTTAGCCAAAGCCATTCAACATTGGAAACCATATTTGTGGGGCCACCACTTCCTTATTCGAATCGATCACTGTAGCCTAAAGTACTTGTTGGAGCAACGCCTTACCACTTCACCCCAATAGCACTGGCTCAGTAAATTAATGGGGTTTGACTTTTGGGTGGAGTTCAAACCAGGCCAACTCAACCGAGGCGCATATGCATTGTCACGCAAATATGTACCAACACCACAACTCAATGCCATCAGTCAAACTCGGTGCTTGTTGCTGGATTCAATTCGGGGTGAAATTCAACAAACACCAGACCTCCTAGCCTTATTGCACAGCATGGAACAACAGGTCATCCAGGACCGCCTCATCTTGTACAAGCAATGACTTTATCTTCCTACCACCTCAGCCTTACTGTCCACCATCCTTTCCACCTATCATGACAGTACCCATGAAAGACAGCAGAAGACTTATTTTCGCCTTAGTCGTGACTTTTATTGGAAAGGAATGAAAAGAATGGTAGTTGACTATGTATCAGCCTGCCAAGTCTGCCAACTCAACAAAACAAAAACTTTAAGCCCAACAGACTTACTCTAGCTACTTCAGCTCCCTACTTAGATTTGGGCCGATATCTCCATGGACTTCATTGATGGTCTTCCAAAATATTCGGCTAAATCTATCATCTTGGTGGTGGTGG
This sequence comes from Aristolochia californica, assembly GCF_029961685.1. Classification (NCBI taxonomy): domain Eukaryota; kingdom Viridiplantae; phylum Streptophyta; class Magnoliopsida; order Piperales; family Aristolochiaceae; genus Aristolochia; species Aristolochia californica. The sequence continues at coordinate 6,871,105 of NW_027181881.1, forward strand.
ATTGTTTCTCAAAGTATGGGCATTTTATTCCCTTATCACATCCATATACATAGCTCAAATTTTCATGAATCACATTGTTTGACTCCACGGCCTTCTGAAATCCATGACCAGTGACAAAGATGCCATATTTACGAGTAACTTCTGGAAGGAGCTTTTCAAGCTACAGGGCACCAAGTTGGCTTTCTCCTCCGCTTACCACCCCCAGACAGATGGGCAAACTGAGGTAGTCAACCGTACTCTAGAAATGTATTTGCGTTGCTTGGCGGGCGATCATCCCAACACTTGGGTCCGTTGGCTTGCGTGGGCCGAATTTTGCTACAATACTTCCTACCACACCACTCTCGAGACCACTCCCTTCTAGGTGGTTTATGGTCAGGAACCCCCTCGACTTGTCTCTTATATTGGTGGTTCTTCTTGGATTGCTTCTCTTGATCAGGCATTGGAGGAAAGAGACCGCATGCTAGCCCAGGTTCGAGCCAACTTACAACAGGCTCAAGCGCTCATGAAGAATACTTATGACAAGGGCCACCGTGACCAATCTTATGCTCCAGGAGACTATGTGTAGTTGTGTCTTCATAAGTATCGCCAGTTGTCCCTTAATGAGTCCCAACGGAACAAACTCTCACCCAAGTACTATGGCCCATTCTAGGTCTTGGAGGGCATCAACAGCATGGCTTACCATTTCCAGCTACCCCCCCCCCCCCCCCCCCCTCCCACACACACACACACACACACCCCCTATGCCCAAATTCATGATGTCTTCCATTTATCACTGCTAAAGCCACTCAAGGGTGACTCGCCGATGTTGCACACTCCTCTGTTGGCCCTTCATGTTGGTCGCGTCTTGCCCACTCCAACTCACGTCTTCTAGGCTCGCCGTGTCAATGATCTTTGGGAAATCTTAGTTCAGTGGGCGGAGACGGATCCGTTGGAAGCCTCGTGGGAACCATTGGAAGAATTTCAGGCCCTCTACCCCAACTTTGAGCTTGAAGACAAACTCTTTCTCCAGGAGGGGAGTGATGTTATGGACTCCATAGCATCTAGAATCATTGCTAGATGTAGAACTTAACTGGTGTCATTTTCAAGTTACATTATGGGCTGGGTCAAATGTAATTTTCAGTTATGTGTGTGGGGCTTGTCATTGTTAGGGAAGTTAGAGTCAGGTTTTGGGAAGTATAAAAGTCATTGCTTGAGTAGTGTATGCTTTGGGGAAGAGTAAGCGTCATGGTGTGAAATGTATGGACGTCATGGGAAAGAGAATAGCTTGGGAAATGTATGGACGTCATGGGGAGTGAAGGGCTTGGAAAGTATATCGTCATGGCCCTTCTTGTTATAGGAAGGAAGGAAGTTAGAATGTAATTAAGCTTTGATCAATTAAATTATAGCAAGGTCGGATTCTCCCTTTCCCTAACGAGCTCCAGGGAGAGCTTCCCTTCACAAGCTCAGTTATTCCTCCTTTCGTTAATTCAGTATTCCAACTATTGGTCGATCAAAGAACTCCAAGTCTCCTTCAACGTCGCACGTCAATCTGGAAGGTAGGAGTGATTGTCAGGTGACTCGATCTATGGCGAGGGAACCTAACAAAATAACATAGATGTAGTAATAAGCCCTTAAACCAGGGATAAGTGAGATATTTTCCTGATATAGCAACTTAGATAGTGACACAAAACAAAGGGCATAAATTCGGATTTTTCAATACAACAGAATACCAGCATGACCTTTGATTCTTCCAATACGAATATATCTTTAAATATAGATCAGATTGACATAAAATTTTCTCCTTCTGAAACTATACTTAAATAAATTTCATCCAAGTAGAATCTCTCTTCATAAAATATAATTATCAGGAGATAAATATTCTGATGGATTTATGTCTCTGTCATCTGGCCGAACTAAGCACTATTTCTCTTTTTTTTCCAACATGACCATTGACTTTTCCAAAATCAATTTATACTTATTAAAAACTCAAATCGAGAATTAGTTGAATAACTCATAAAATAGACTTAAATATATTTATTTTTATATTTAATTCTCCATATAAAGTCTAGTTCTTGATAGCATAAAATACCTCAAAAGTTGAAGCTTTTTGCTGCTGCTCGAACCTTTTTTGCAATCTGACCTCCGCTCATTCAAATATCTATATCTCTTTGTAGATAACTCCGATTGGAAAAAATAGTTTTTCCTTGGAAAGTAGACTCAAATTTATTTCCTTCAACATATAATTTTCAATATTAAAATTTTATTATAGAGGTAAAAAATGCAAAGCAAACTAATGGGTCTAAGGACTGAAAAAAAGTAACTACGAACCTAGACTTAGGGTTTAGGGTTTAGAGTTTAGAGAAAAGGATCTCATTATCTCTTTGGGTTGACCAAGTCAACTCAAAGAACTAGCTCTGATACCATGTTGAATTTATGGCAAAGAGAAAATTTTTATTGACTTTATTAACATATTATAATCAAAGAACATGAATCTCTATTTATAATAGAGGAAGGTAGTTGGGTCCAATTACAATAAAACTACCTTAGTCCCAGTTACACCCAAACTCTAACACTTAACGATTAGACCTAGCATAATTAAATAACTCAATATAGATAAAAGACAAACATAACTCAAACTTGAACTCTTCTAGGACGAGACCATAAGATAAAGATGTCTTTGTGAGTCCTTCTTGATCTTCCAACTTATGTGATAAGGATGCCAACTTGTGGTAATTATGGTGGGTCCTACTTCTTATGTGCTTGGTCCCATCTTGTGGGCCTTCCTTAGTCGTGTGGCCCATCTTATAATACTCTTAGATATGTGGGCCTTCCTTGGTCGTGTGGGCTTGGGCCTATCTTCCAATAGTTCTTCACCTTTCTTGAATATTTTGGGCATATAAAAATTTTCACAACATGTGGAATAAAATACCTATTTCTTTTTTTTCTCTCCCTCAAGCTAGATAAAGAATCCTAGCTTGGACAAAGCACAATATGGGAGAAGAAAATCACTCCTAGCCATGTGACAAAGCTCCATAGACTAGTCAAAATGATCATAGTTTGAAACACAGTCCCCTCAATTTCTAGGGTGAAAAAAAGACCTAATTTTAGGCCACAACAAATGGACTGACTTTTTAAAGGTAGTTCAAATACGAATCACCTCTTGAGAGAAGAATAAAAGACTTAACTCGAGCTGGATATTGGGCAAACTACCAAACTTTTTAGATAGTGGGTCTAGGCATTGCATTGATGTGATAAAAACAAAAGAAGATAAATTCAAGAAGTACCACGAAAAATAATTTTAACCAAAGGAGGTGACTATACAACACTCATACTTCCAAAAAAATCCAGAATGTGACCTTGTTTTTTTTTTTTATAGAAAAAAATATTAATAATGCCCTAAAAATATTTATAGTTGTGGAGAGATACTTACAATGTCAATAATTCCCTTCAGACTATACCCCTTAAGAGAAAAAAGACATGAAATGACATGCACCTTCTTGTATAATTACAAAGTCATGCCACGTCTTATTGAATAGTTATTGTATTTATGACAATGTCTCCCTACACATGTGCATATCTTTTAACGCAAACAAGAGGAAGAATATTGAGGTAGAGAAGAGAAATAGGTTATGTCTAGGAAGAAGTCATTCCCTCCTCCACGTGAATCTCTTTTATTGATAATCGTCACTTGGGGTTACATTATAAAAGACAATAATACCATTAATAAATAAGAAATAAAAAAACAACCAAAAAATAACAACTAAATGTCAACTAAATACTTTACTTTCTTACACTTCCCTCATGCTAAAGAATAGATATCAAATAAGAATCTTCCAGTTGCGCAAACGATTTTATATGAAGATATGATTCCTCTCATTACTGTATCTGTAACAAAGTAACAATCAACTTCAATATGTTTGGTGTGGTCTTGAAATATTGGATTGTTGGCTATGTGGATGGCTGCTTGATTGTCACATGCCATGGGCATAAGATCTGTGCTATTGAATCCAAATTATGCAAGAATGGATTTAACCGACATCATTTCAAATGTTGTGTGAGTCATTGCTTAGTACTCAACTTCAACACTTGAATGAGCAATAATTGTCACAATTTTTGAAAGTTGTTGCTTTGTTTCTAGGTTTTTTGGAGAGTGCACTTTGTAGAATTAGGAGTTTCTTAGCCTAGTCATTTCCTATGTTATCTAGCCTAGTATTTACCTTCTTTATTTAGTCTAACAATATCCTTGTTTATATATGTTTCCTAGTTTCACGACAATTATATTATTTTGTCTATAAACCAAGAAGTGCATGGCTAATGGAGGATTCTTGAAATCTTGTCTTTTCTTCCCTTAGCTAGGTACTTCTTGGGGAAGAGAGACAGATGAATGAAATCTGAAAATTACATGAGAAGAGAGTCTTTTCAGATTTCGTCTACCTCTCTCTCTTCTCCAGGAGAAGTAGATGTCCAGGGGAAGAAAAGGCTTAGGGTTTTAATAATTCTTCCCCTAGCCATGCACTTCTCCTTTTATAGATAAAATAAAACTTCTATAATGAAACTAGGAAGCATAACCAAACAAGGATACTGCTAGACTAAATAAACTACGAAACAAAAGATTAAATAAACTACGAAACTACAAAGGTGGATAAAATAGGAAACAACTAGGCTAAGAAGGAACACTCTTTTAATGGAGAAGGGAGTGGTCTCCTTTGAAATTGGGTTTAAATAAATAAAGTTAGAGTAAATTAATATAATATGTATTACATATTGTAAGCCTCTGACAACTTATTGCTTGAGTTTTTTTCTCTTTTACTCATCCCTCTAGAAGATTAAAATAGAGTAAATTAATATAATGTGTTTTATATATTATAAGGCTTTGACTACTTAATGCTTGAGTTTTTTCTCTTTTATTCATCCCTCTGGAAGATTAAAATGGCTCCATGCTTTGACCACCTAAGTAGAAAATGTAAAATTGAAAAGCACTAAAGAAAATTGGCTACTACCATTAAGCCAAGCCACCATATGATTAGAAAATTATTATATAAGTCATATTGGTACTTTAAAGAATTAAATGAAATTGAAGACATTGGTAACATAGGGTGTTATGTAAGAACACCATCATTGCTTGGATTTTGAAGTAAGTAACACAATTCATGTTTTAGAAAGGCCTAGTTGGAGCAAATCGACGGACCCCTTTATCGCCTTGGCAATGAGGCAAGTGCCTCAATATTGAGGAGGGTTTTTTACATATGTCTTAAATTTATTAGTTAATTTGAACATTACAAGAATTTAAAATCTATCTAGTATATGTCTTAAAAATAATTAAATATTAAAAAAGGTCTAATAATCCCCTCAATAATATGAAGAGAAAGAGAAGATTTACAAGTGACATCACCAACTTAGATTATGTATATATAAAAGTGAAAAAGATCTTAAATAGGAGAGAGCAGTGAGGAAGAAGACTAATCACTCACTTGAGAGTGACAAGTGAAAAAGAAGTAAAACTATTTTAATGAAGATAACATAGGTCATGTCACGTGGACCTTGATGTTATCTTTGTCTATTCTTTCTTGCTTAAAAAAATTAAAATATTCTAATTGGAGATAAAAAGATGAAAACCATAAGACAATAGTGGTCACATCAGGTCATTCTATGTTTGCTTATCTCTAGAATAAGACTGGACAAATAACAAAAGAATTAAAGAGGGGGGAAAATTGCAAGATAGATGATTTAATAAAAGGATGTTAAAGATCTTTTAAGAGAAAGCTGGAAACATATGTAACACAACTAGCCAATCAATTGTTTAAACACTAACACAAATACTAACTCTCAATTGGATAAAATTTGATAAACCAAAATTAAGGCAGAGAAACCAAACATTCATGACTCAATTATATCTTGGTTACTAAATCAGTTGGGGGGGGGGGGGGGGGGGGGGGAATTTGTGTATTTCAAATTAAAAAACCATGTAAGGCTTGTAAATAAAGAGTCATGCAAAATCACATTTTCAATGAGGAATAAACATGCACACACCATAAGACAAAGAGAATTCTTGTTATCGATGTTCCCATATTGGTATTCACTGCCCAAGAACCCTTGCTTGGGAAATTCCACCATTTTTAAGCTCTCGTAACTAGAATTTACATAAAGATATTTCGGCTCTCTTTAAGTCACGTGTAGGTCAATACAAGTTTTTTACATTAACAATCTCCCCAAGAGATTGGGTAGATTCTAACTCCAATTGGCCCATTCTATCTAGATGAACCTTTCACTAATTGAAATCAAAGAAAGGAAAAACTTGCACTATTTCATTGGAGAGCTCCTTCTCCTTGAGAGATCCAAGATTCCACTTCTTTAGCAGCACAATGTGGAGTGAGGGAACTTGTCTAGTATGCAATGAAAGGAAATAAATGTAAAGAGTACTAAATTATTCAATGCTAAGGCTCACTCTTTCACTCTAAAGTACTTTTAAGAAGTTTTTCAAGTTTGAGGATAAAAGCTCAAAGGTTTTACTAATAAATGCTCATTAACTTCTCACTGCATGGTTTGATGGGGTATTTATAACTTCCCCAAGCCAAACTATCCGTTTTGTTCCCATTTGCAAAAATCAGACTATTGATTGGTCGATCACTGTAAGTGATTGATTGATCAATCTATCATAACGACTCTTTTTGTGTCAAGATGTGAATTAATGATCCACGAACTGATCGATCATTGTCAAGGGATGATAAATCAATCATAATTCCCTCTAGGTGCAATGCAAGTATGAACGATCAGTCAACTTCCTCTGATCGATCATGCTTTATATCCCTAACTGGCAGGATTGTGTTTGATTGATCAATCATGTGAGATGATCAAACATTCCATGTGAAATTCACTTGCCTGGACAGTAGTGATCGATCAATCTAGATGGGATGATCGATCAATCGACTAAGGTTGATCGATCATGCTTTAGAACCTTGTCCTTCACACTCCTAGATGATCAATCATTGGCAAAGGTCAATTGATCATTCCAGTGCCAATTCAACTAAGTTGACTTTAAAAGCATGAGAATAATTGTCTAAGTGCTCTAACATGTTCTAAGGGATGCATATAATGTTCCTAAACATGGTTATATGCAACGTGGTTATATAGAATCTATATCCTAAAGCTCCATAAACACCATTTTACTTAAATAAGGGAATTAGGAAAAATTGCTTACATTTGTTTTTAACATATAACTTTTACACTTAAACTTTAGTCTTCTTGTTGCCTTCTTCCTTGTGGATGCTTCTTCAAGAGACGTCCTTCAATGTTGTTTGAGGTCTTGAGTAGGCTTGGTCGTTCTGCTTTAGACCTAGAGATGCATTGACTCTTGAAGGTAAAGTATCTTAAATACTTAATTTTGAAAATTATTAGATCTATTAAGTTTTGTTATCATCAAAAGTAATAAGGAAGTCAACTTATGGTCAACAAAAAGTAGTGGAGAATATAATGGTAGAACTATAAAAATAACTTAATAAACCAATTTGACCAAATATGACCTCAAATAAATTTTCTTGTGGGTGAACATAATTTTTGGAGATGATACGCAAATATGACCTCAAAGGCAGAAGATACACAACCAAGTAACAAAAACACCAAAAAATTGAAAACAACTTCCAAGCTGCATACTTGAATGTGCACATCATTGAGTGATTAAGTCTAACTAAAACTCTTTGATTATAAGAGAAATTTTTCTAAAAACCTAAGACTCTAAGAGAAAATAAACTCAATTTACATTAATGCATGGAGAGGTAATAGGAGAGAAAATAGGAAACAAAGAGATTTTTGGTATAACTAACCTTTGATACTTCTTATATCAATATCTCCAAAAATATAGCTCATGATCACAAAAAGTTTATTGCTCAAAAACCTAGACTCAAATATCTTTAGTTTGATACCCAATTTGACATAAAAGCTTTGTTCTTGAACCTGTTATAATCGCTTGGTTTGCTTTATTCTATAGCATGATCCATGCAACTCCAATGAGAATATCTCCATAAACATATCAGATTGACATGACAGTTGCTCCTTCTAAAATTAGACTTTGATGCCTTCCAATCAAGTATATTATTTCTGAATTAAATATACTTCTTTTGAGAAAAATAATATGATAAATTTCAAACTCTACAATTTTGTCGAAATAAATACTTTTCCTTCTTTGGTCAGCTGACCATTGACTTTTCAGATATTGATATAATCCTCTAAAAAACTAAGATTTAGAATTGTTTTAAAGTGTATGAAAATATACTTAAAGATATTTTGTTTAACATATAATTCTCCATATAAATTATCATTCTTGATAGCATCAAATGCCTCGAAATATGAAGCTTTCTATTGTTGCGTCAAATATTGATTTCTCTTTGAAAAAAAATTCTGATTACCTAAATTCATTTTGAATTAGAAAGTAGAGTCAATATCTTTTCATAAATATATAATTTTTAATGTGAAATTATGTGTATGAAGGTGTGAATCACAAGGAAACAATGGGCACTAGGACAAGAAAAGAAGAGAAATATAGATTATGAACCTAAGTTACTAGAGATGACAAATAAATAAAGGATCACATATATCTTTGTGGGATGATCAAGTCAACTCATAGAACCCGCTCTCATCCATATTGAATATTTGAAAAATAAAAATACTTCACTGACTTATTGTAATTTGAGTACAATGAACCTCTATTTATAATAGAGAAAATAACTAAAATCAAATTAGGATTAAACTACTTTTGTCCTAGTTACACCCAAAATCTAATACTTGAAGATAAGTCCTAGCATAATTAATTAATTGAACAGAATAAAAGACTAGAATTACTAAAAGAACTTTAAGTAAGATTTTTCAGTGAAACCACCTTCTGTGAGATTTATCTTTGACTCCACATATTAATTTTAGCCCTATGAGACTTCTTGTTGGGAGAGTCATGTAAAACTCTTCCATACTTGCTCTTCAACAATAAGGAAGCACTTTTATAGTAATAAATAGATAAAAGGTGATCAATTTGACTCAAAAATGAGATAAAAAAAATCAATTCCTTTATGAACATGATGATTGAGGAAACTTGAAAAACTAAAATTTTTTTTTTTGAGATGGAACATAATAATGGACACTTTTTTAAAATAGACTTATCCTATAAGACAACTAGTTTTAAACGAACTTGACAAATTTAGAAAGAAAATATTCAAGAAAGAAATCATGGAATAAGGGAGATTTAGGATACTGATATTTGAAATTTAGAATGAGGAAAAAAGACTTTCTAATTCAAAAATAAATTAGACTTTATTAACAAGGAAACTGAACTCATATAAGGAAGAACTTCTTTTAAGAAAATTAAAGAACAGAAAAACTGAAGGAAGGAAAGGTACTCAAGTTGGTAAAATATTGGCTAGAGTTTGAAAACAAATAGGAAACTTAACCAAGATTAGTAACACAAAAATGAAGCAAAAAAATGGGCTTAAATTTGGTTTTTCGCATGTAACATATACTAGTATGACTTTTGATTCTTCCAATATAGATATCTCTTTCTAAAATAGTCGGATTGAGAAATTATTTATTCGGATAAAAAGTAGACTCACAAAGAGTTCTTCTAAGATAGAATTATCTATGTACTTTCACAGTCATGTTGGTATAAACTGTCCAAAAAGTTGAGGCTTTTTGTTGCTACTCAAACATTTTTGGTTCCTGACCTTTGCTACCTCATATGTTAATTATTATTTAAGAAAACTCTGATAGTAAAAATAAAAATTTGAGTTGGAAAGTAGACTCAAATATATTTCTGATAGTATATAATTCGCTATATGAAAATAATGGTAAGAGAGTGCAAAATACAATAAAAGAGAGTAATTGGGAAAGAAGAAAACTAAAGAGAAAAATGAGAAACTCCTCTTTTTTTTTTTCCTTTTTTTCTTCTTCTTTCTCCCTTGCTTCTCCATCTTCTTCTCCTTTTCAAGTCAGACTTTTGCCTGCTCTGATACCATATTTTTTTTAGGGCCTTCATATAACTACAAGACATCTCAAAGGAAGGAGAGAAGAGAAGAAGGAGAGGAGAAGAGAAGAAAACTAAGTCTTGGGAGATGAGAGATGGGGTGGGGGGAATGAGGTTCAAGAGGCTAGAGCTTGATGCTCTACCTTATTCACATTGGGTTATATTTATAGTTGTAGAGAGATATTTACAATGTCAATAATGCCTTTTAGACTATACCCCTTAAGAGAAAAAAAGACATGAAATGACATACACCATCTTATATAATTATAAATTTATACCACCTCTTATTGAATAGTTATCTTTTTACGATAATGCTGCTCTACACACGTGGATATCTTTTAACACGGACAAGAGGGAGAAGATTGAGGTAGAGAAGAGAAACAGGCTATGTCCAGGAAGGAGTCATTCCCTCCACGTGAATCTCTTTTATTGCCTTGGCAGCCTCAATATTGAGGTGGGTTTTTTACTTAAGACTTAAATTTATTAGTTAATTTGAACATTACAAAAATTTTAAATCTATCTAGTATATGTCTTAAAAAGAATTAAATATTAAAAAGGTCTAATAATCCTCTCAATAATCTGAAGAGAGAGAGAGAGAGAGAGGATTTACAAGTGACATCACCAACTTAGATTATGAATATATATAAAAGAGAAAAAAAAATCTTAAATAGGAGAGAGAAAATGAGGAAGAAGACTAATCACTCACTTGAGAGTGACAAGGGAAAACGAAGTAAAACTATTTTAATGAAAATAAGATAGGTCATGTCACGTGGACCTCGATGTTATCTTTGTCTATTCTTTCTTGATTAAAAAAATTAAAATATTCTAATAGGAGAGAAAAAATGAAAACCATAAGACAATAGTGGTCACATCAGGTCATTCTATGTTTGCTTTTCTCTAGAATAAGACTGGTCAAATAAAAAAAAGTGAACGTCGAAGTGTTGATCTAAAGACGAGTGAGAATATCGTGGTTGCCAAATCAGTGTTAATTTTTTTAATGCAAGTAAGAATGTCCAGGTCAAAACTGTGAAGAAGATAACACCTACTATGAAGTTTCCTAGCTACCACAAAAAGGTATTCGCAGTTTGGAAGATGTATGAAACCCGAGAATCAAGATAGTAAGCCACATGCTGTCTGCTGTCTGCTGCCCATATTTGATATCTTTGTGTTTATTTTTCTCGCTTTAAAGTTGTTTCTTTTGCTTTAGTCTCTGAAGAAAAGCAATGAAGACGTAACTAAAGAGTAAGAGCTACCTCCATAGAGTGGCACAACACAGAAACATACTAAACACACCATAGCAAGTTGCATGTTCTGTCTACATGTGACATATTCAAACGTAGTTCGTCTTCAGCCATTCATCTTGACAAGGAAACTGACCTAATCTGAATCAGAAATTGACAAAGTTTTTCTCCTTCAAGCTTTCAACCGTCTCCTTGAGGCCCACCTCCAGAGGGATGAACTCGATGCCCAAGGCTTTTGCTCTCTCCTTTGAAATCTGGTATGTCGGCTCATAAGGATTGTCATCAACAGATCTGCCAACAAATTATGTGGAAGGGGAATGAATATGTATGAATTTCGGAATCCAATCATCTGAAGCATATGGAAACTTTGCACAAAGCTTGGTCTCGTTGTCCTAAAACAAGACCTAGATGCAAGAGCTCATACTATAAAATAACATTTTAAACAATCTAAACACCTAGTCAAAATATAAGCGGCACCCCACTGTAAGCTATTATCATCTGTTGTATTTTCAATCTCTTAACTGTGTACAATAACTCAATGACTCCTTGTAGAAACTTCAACAATTGAAACCACGATAAACAAAATGAAGTAAAATCTTACTTTTCAGGGAGTGGCAGATTGGGGTAAAGCTTTTGTAAAATGTCTACAACATCCGAGTAATGAGCAACTCTTTCAGTTAAGCAATATCTTCCACTTGCTGAAGAAACCTCGTATGCCAGAATATGTGCCAATGCAACATCTCTCACATGAACCCAGCCCACTGTTTGATTAGGAAATGTAGTAGATCCTAAAGAAAGTACAGTGAGTAATTTACTTAGCAGAACAGACTTAAGTTTGTAGTAGATCCTAAAGGAAGCACAGTGAGTAATTTACTTAGCAGAAAAGGCTAAGTTAACCGTAAAAAGAGTAAAATATACCACTTATTAATTTCAAAATCTCCCCAGCACTTGTGTTGAGGGTTGGTGGCAGGAGAGGACCAATCGCCATTCCTGGATTCACTGTCACCATGTCAAGCCCCTTCTCCTTAGCAAACTTCCAAGCAGCCTCCTCTGCTAATGTCTTAGCGAGTAAATACCAGGCCTAGAGATAAAAATAACATTTTGGAAGAAAGAAAAGAAACATATTTAGGAGCTTATTGAACCAACTTCAAATTGATAAAATATGAGTCAAGCATCTAAAACCCAGGGCGAGGAGACTTGCCAGAGGCTACAATAACACTACATTTTTAAGCATCTGATTGGGCAATCATTGTATAGAAACTATTAGAGTGGAATAAGAAAATGGCATATTAGTGATAAATATTCAATCAATGGCATAACTGGAACCTCACCAGATGTTTTCACTATAACCCAAATTCCAAGTATTAACAGATCACAGCAGGGATGTGCTTGCAGAAGTTGAACAGTAGTTTGAACAATTCTGCAAGTAAATATGTTAATCTAGCAAACAAGATAGCAAAACAATCTTAAATTGTTACCTTCATTGATCTACATAACTCTGGATCACTGAACCAAGTCTCATCAACCACTACATCTGGAGTTAGTGGCCTCCCTGTGAATTGAACTGCTGCAAGGGAGGATGTCACTACCACCCTTTTAACTGAAGAAGCTTTTGCACAGGAAGCAAGAACATTGAGAGTTCCTTTAACTGCAGGTGCAATTAATTCAGCCTGACAAGGAAAAGAAAAAAAATCCAACAATTGGTCAATATGCGGATTGCCAGACACAAATTGAAAAGTTATTTTCAAAGCATATACACGAATAACAGAGGGAAATGTGATTTGCATATTTTAACCTATAAACAAGTATTCACAATCAAAACTTGATAGTTAATCAGAAGAAATCAGGTTTGGAAACAATGAAGGCTAGACCTCCTACTATAAGACCTTTGATTTCGCCTGTTTGATCTACTTCAAAACTACCACATGGGTAAACCCCATTCAGAATGTCTCTTAGTCCATTGGTAGAGTGTAGACTATAAATCCCTATCCATGACAATCTAAGCGCCGTCTTATTTGAGTAAAACAGACCCAAGAAAAGCCATTGCCAATGCTTCAGAAATTTGCAAGGTTCTGAAAAATCATATCGATTTTTGTCTGTAGTATCAACCTCAGGATCTGTGGCGGCAAAAAAGAAGGGAGATGCTGTGTGGAATACTCCCTCGCAGCCATCAACAGCTGCATCAAATGCTCCCTCCTCCAATAAGTCTGCCTTCAACAGATGTAGCCTTTCAGGAGCTCCTTCCAGAGTACGCAAGTGAAGCGTCTTCTTTGGATTGTCTGCAGTAACGAGAATACAGGTAACGAATAAAAAACGGAAAAAGTGACATCAAGCAAGTAAATCCAGATCTGAATCAAAATATCATTCTTTAACTTTCTCATGAAAAAAATATAAACAAATCCTAGCAAGTTGGATCTTTGCTTTTCCATATCTTTTGCCCTTTTATACCTCGTTTCTCTGTGCACTTTTTCTAAATTAATTTTCCAAATAAAGGCATAATTCGACATTTATCAACATGAACAGATCCTCTTTTCTCTGCGCCTGTCACACTTAAAGCCGATTCGCATAGAAAAGCCTTCATGCATCAGCTACATCGATCATAGTTCAGCGGCTTAAAGGTAAAGATATCACTGACAAGTGTACTAATGGTAGTCTTGCTCGCAAGTGACATTTCGCATAACGATCTTGAATATGATCTCTCCCTCCGGTGCTCTAAAGAAAAAGAGGATGTCATGTATATAGATGTCCAATATTGAACGTATAATCACGGTTCTATTGCAGTAGCACAAAAAATACTAACACCATTTGATATTTTCAGTTCACATGAAGTTGAGTTTAGCCGAAAAAAAGCGACAAACGGAAAAAGTCGGATAGAAGTTTTCACCGGGATTGCGGACGGTGGCCTTCACTGTGTAACCCCGCCCAAGAAGAAGCTTCACCAGCCAAGAAGCGATGAAACCAGATCCTCCAGTGACGCAGACGACTTTGCCGAGTCCACTCATCGCGGTTTCCTTCACTCTCTATTCTCAGGCTGATCAAAGGGAGGAATCGTGGACAGGGGACTGAAAAAGATCTTCCTTCACACTCTTTTATCGTAGTCGAGCGTTCCAACGACGAATGGTACAGAAATAGAAGAAAACTGATGCGACACTGCCGCGGCCCCGCCACGACTCATGATTAGGCTTCTTTTGTCGAGGCGTCGCAATAAATCCGCGTGTCACGAAACTATTTATCTAAGTCAAACGTTTTCCATTTTTATGGGGACAAGAGGCTGCTCTCTCTCTTAAAGTCTACTTCTGTTCGATCTTCTTTGATAACCAACCTTTCATTTTGATATTTTTAATTATTCTTTAATTATTTTCTTTATATATCATACATATTGTTTAAAGAAATTATTTATTTTTAACAACAATTCTTGGTGCAATCACGATGATATTATCGATAGAAGAAAAACAACATAAAAATATGATCAATACTTTAATCAACTCAGATTTTTAATTTTAGTAAATTTAAATTTGAAAATATATGAGTTACAAAGACTTATGATGTTGTTCTCTTATATTTCAAATTTATTTTAATAAATGTTAAGTTATTTGAGAGAAAAAATAGGTTGCATAAAAAAATATTTGTGATTTTGACATGTAACTGACAATTTTTTGAAAGATTTTTTATAGATAGGTTGAATTTTTAACAATAATATGACATATATATATATATTACTGTTATATGTTGAAATTTTTAAAGAATTGTTCACCAAATTTATTTATTGTTTATGGATAAATTTTGAAAAAGAGATTCAACCCTTAATATAACAAGATTAGAGAGAATACGATAATCTAAGCAAGACATCAAATCCATCAAAGAGAGCATGTGAGGTTGTCGATAAGGGTGGCATCGAGCTGAGCCGAGCCTAGCCTCGAACCTAAAATTGTTATCGAACTCGAGCCCAATAATTTTAACCGAGTTCGAGCCGAGCTCAAGCTTCAATATTCATTTAAAACTTTTCAAAAAATACATGTCTTGAGTTTGAGTTTCAACATACATTTAAAATTTTTCAAAAATCACATATCAAATAAATTATATATTAAATTATGTATACATTTTACATAAAATTGGGTATACATTTTACATAAATTGGGCATGACCTCTACATAAAATTGAGAATGGTCAATTAAATTGAAAGGGTATTCTAGATAAGTATTATTCACTTAAAAATCCATATTAATAACTGAATCTCAATTAATAGGATCAAGTTTATCTCCTTTACCTACTGCTCCCTACTTTCATCTGGTTTTGACCTTTCGGCCCTCACAAGTCTCAAAGACTTGAAATATACTAAGTTGTGAACACAAGAAACTTTCAAACTGAGAACAAGATTTAAGTACAATGATTTAAGAACATGGCTCAATTGTACAAGAAACTATTAACAAAATATTTCTCATGCATAAAAATATCTTTTTTATAAAATAGTTTATATTTATTTTCCTCATTTTTTACATTTATTATATTTTTAATTCATTTTAAAATTTTAAATATATATTTTAATTTTTTCCTTCATTCTTCTCCTCTTCTTGCTATTTTTTTCCTTTTCCTTTTGTCCTTCAACTCTTATTTATTTTTCTTTTCCTTTTTCCCTCTCCTCCTTTTTTTCATTTTCCTTTTTTTCCTTATTCTTCCATTTTTCCTTTTTTTCTTCCCTTTTTTTATTTATATTTTTATAAAATATTTTATATTTATTTTACTCATTTTCACTTTAATTATAATTTTAATTCATTTATATTTTTTAAATATATATTTTAATTTTTAATATTTGCCTTCTTGCTTCTCCTCTTACTGCTATTTGTTTCCTTTTTTCCTTTTGTCTTCCAACTCTTATTTATTTTTATTTTCCTTTTTCTTTCTCCAATTTTTTTGAATTTTCCTATTTTCCTTTTTTTACTTCCCTTATTTTTTATTTATATTTTTCTAAAAATAGATTATATTTATTTCCTCATTTTTCACACTAATTATAATTTTAATTAATTTTAAAATTTTAAATATATATTTTTTATTTTTTATTTTTTCCTTTAATCTTCTCCTCCATTTTTTTAATTTTCCATTTTTCATTTTTTTCTTCCCTTATTTTTTCTTCATATTTTTATAAAATAGTTTATATTTATTTCCTCTTTTCACATTAATTATAATTTTAATTCATATATTTTTATTTTTATTTTTTTCCTTCACTCTTCTCCTCCATTTATCATTTTTCTTTTTTCCTTTTTTCCCTGATTTTTTTATATTTTTATGAAAAAGCTTATATTTATTTCCTCATTTTTCACATTAATTATAATTTTAATTCATTTTAAATTTTAAATATATATTTTAATTTTTAATTTTTTCCTTCACTCTTCTCCTCCATTTTTCTCATTTTCCTTTTTCCTTTTTTCTTCCCTTATTTTTTTATATTTTTATAAAATAATTTATATTTATTTCCTCATTTTTCACATTAATTATAATTTTAATTCATTTAAAATTTTAAATATATATTTTTATTTTTAATTTTTTCCTTCACTCTTCTCCTCAATGTTTTTCATTTTACTTTTTTTCTACTCTTATTTTTTTATTTATATTTTTATAAAATAGTTTATATTTATTTCCTCATTTTCACATTAATTATATTTTTATTCATTTTATTTTTTAAATAAATAAATTTATATATATATTTATTTATTTATGTTATTTATTTTTTTCCTTCACTCTTCTCCATTTTTTTTTATTCTTCCATTTTTTCTTTTTTTTCTGCCCTCTTTTGTTCTTTGTTGCCTTTATTTTTCTTTACTTTATTCATTCTTTTATTCACTAAGGTTTATTAGTCCTACAGAGGTAAATAAAACGGGGAGAATGGCTTGAGAGGAAGCTTATAAAATCCTAGCTAGAGGGAACCCAAAACGTTTTCCATTGGATGGGGTGAGTCAGTGATGAGTTATTAATCTGTGAGTCGAAACTCGAAGACATCCTGTCTTGAGTCTTGTTAAGTAAACGAGTTGGTTCGCGAGCTTTTGAATCGAGCCATGGTTTGTTCGAGTTCGACTCGATAACTTAAACGAGCCTCGTCTGGATCTCGAACTCGGTTCAAGATCCAAAAAAATCGAATCGAATCGAATCGAATCGAGCTGGAACCGAGCCGAACTCGAGTGGCTCGCTAACCGGCTCGGTTTGAAGCCACCCCTAGTTGTCGATATTGTAAACTTTTTTCATAAATCTTGGGATATGAAAATGAACTATTGATTATCATCCAAATGATAGATGTGAAGTTGGGCCCAAGGCCCATCTCAAAATGACAAACCAAGTTAGGAAAACATTTTTTCAACTAATAAACCTAAGATTTTTGTACTCACTAATCCATGTGAGACTATTCTTTAACAATAGAAGTCTATTTGAGGAATGTAAAAGAAGTCATTTCAACCTAGGGACATTGAGTCCCCCCAAACCATGTCTATTGAGAATGAAGATTAGTTAGTGTAGCATAATAGAAGATGTTATTTTTTGTTGATATTATTTTAATTTTAGAATCGAAAACACATGAGTGAGGTGAAGATGCATTCATTGTTGATTGATTCAAATTTAGAAAAAAAAGAAGAGAAATTCTCCTGCTCTAAGGGCATGAGATTCTTGTCATAGTAAAGAGTGACAATGACAAGGATTGTCATTCAAAGGGCAAAATGAGTTTGATGATTAAATAAGTCACGGTATGTTTTTTGAACTATTACAATTTTAGCTAATCATAGTCAAGATATTGCTCATGTTATTTTACATAATACTCCAAAAATCTCAAATTAGTTACACAAAATGTTCAAAAGGTAATTCGTTGTAACAACTAATGTCTTTATTGATAATTTTGAAATGTATTATTTTAATATTAGTTTATGTGTATTGAGATATGTCAAATAAAGAATAGCTAATAGCTACTCTATGTTTATTGAGTTTTTCTTGGCACAGTACATTTTTTAACACCATTACTATGAAACTTTAAAAAAGGCATTAAGTAGTTGTTTCCTAAACATAGATTAATCATACCAAGACTATAAGGACAAGTATATGACAAGGCTTTTAATATGCATGGAGAGTTAAATGGGCCTAAAAAGATGTGTATATTATATTTATTAATGTTTTAAACATCAACTTTATTTAGCTATAGTTGTTGTTGTTGTTAAGACCAATATCAAATTGTTTTATTCTTTAACTTGCTTGCTATCATATTTAGCATTGTTGTCGCATCATATATAAGCAACGTGACATCTTTCTGAAAAGGAAGCTCTAAAAATAACACTAGTGTTGAATTTTGGATCCCTTTGCCAATATTCTGAGCAAGAGAAAGAAGAAAGAAAAGGAAGAAAAGGGAAGAAGAGCTCTCGAGTAGAGAGAAGACAAAAGAAAAGAGAAAAAGAGGTATGCACTAAGCAAAGAGAGAGGGAGAGATTAACTCAAGAAGGAGACGTGTAACTTGATTAGTTCCGAATTACAACACCTCTATTTATGGTAGATGAAGAGGTAGAGTCCTTGTACAATTAGCCTTTCAATCTCCTAATTACATTCCAACTCTAACTCTCTAAGATATGTCTATTCAAAACAATCTACTAGAGGAGTAATATGAGTTGAACTAGAACTCTTTCTTCAATCACGTGAATATAAGGGAGGAGGCCAACTTGTGGTCTTATCCTTGTGGGTCCCTCATGATCTTCCAACTCATCTTGATAAGGTTGCCAACTCGTGGGATATTTGTGGGTCCCACTTGATCTACAAGACTTCTAACTCATTTCAACTTGTGCTTCTTAACTTCTTAACTCGTGCTAGCTTGGGTGAGGATTCTTCTTGGTGTCCCATGTCCTTATGGTGGGTCCCACCACCTCAAGCACCATGGTGGGTCCCACATTGTAACACACCCCTTCAAGCTGGGGATGAGAAGACATCATAAATGTCCAGCTTGCTGCATATGATAGACATAATCTTGTGAGTGACAGACTTGGTGAGAATATCTGCAACTTGACTTTGTGATGATATATGCTTTAGAGATAAGAAACCTGCTTGGAACTTTTCTCATATAAAATGGCAATCAATTTCAATATGCTTTATTCTTTCATAGAAGACTGGATTCGATGTAATGTGCGTTATTGCTTGATTATCATAGTATGATCTATCAAAGCTTCTTTGTAGAATCCCAATTCAATGAGAAGAGATCTTATCCATAGGAGTCACTAACAGTGTGTACCATGGCTTTGTATTCTGCTTCTGCACTAGATCGTTCTGCTACATTTGGCTTCTTGCTTTTCCATGTAACCAAATTTCCTCCAACCATCGTACACAATCCTGAAGTAAATTTTCTGTCATCCGGGCATCCGGCCCAGTCTGCATTTGAGAATCCTTCGATGTTGAAGTGACCATGGTTTTTATAGAGAAACCCTCTTCTTGGAGCTCCTTTCAGATATCGTAGTATCCTTTCAAGTGCTTGCTAATGACTAAGTTGTGGCTTGTGCATGTATTGACTTACCACACTTACTACATATGAAATATCCGGCCTTATTACACAAAGGTAAATAAGTCTTCCCACTAGTCTTTGATATTTCCCAATATCTACATCTTCTCCAGTGCCTCCACATAATTTTGTATTTGAGTCCATAGGAGTGTCTACTGGTTTGCATCCCATCATTCCTATCTCCTCTAGTAGATCAAGGGCATACTTCCTTTGGAATAGCACAATCCCATGTCTGGATTGTAATACTTTAATACCCAAAAAATATTTGAGTAGTCCAAGATCCTTCATTTTGAATTCAGCACATATTTTTTCCTTTGTTTTCTGGATGCCCTCGGAATCACCACCAGTTAAAATGATATCATCAACATATACAGCCAGAATCACCTTATCTCTCGATGTATGTTCAATAAATACTGAGTGATCTTCAGAGCATATGTAAAAGCACGCCCGTATGAGAGCTTGACTAAATTCCTCAAACCATGCCCGAAGGGACTGCTTTAGACCATATAAAGATTTTTTTAGGCGGCATACTGACTCCCCCTCAATCATATACCTAAATGGTGGTTGCATCTAAATTTCTTCTTTAATATCACCATTAAGAAATGCATTTACTGAGTTCATTTTTGCCACTAGAGAGAAGGTTTCTTCATAATCAATTCCATAACACCGAGTATAACCTTTGGCAACCAGTCGAGCCTTCAATCGTGCAATTGATCCATCCAGATTATGTTTGACAGTATAAACCCATTTGCAACCAACATGTTTTTTATCTATTGGAAGAGGAACCAGTGACCATGTATGATTGTCATTAAGTGCCTTCATTTCTTCATCCATTGTTGCCTTCCACCCTGGATATTGTAGAGCCTCCTGATAGGATTATGAAACAGATATGGAGGAAATAGAAGAAAGAAACTAACAACATAAAGGTGAGAGGCGATGATGAGACATAAAATTTGAAATGGGATGAGAAGTAGAAGGTCTAGTGCATGATCTAGGTTCTTTCCTTATAGCAATAGGACGAGTATCATATTGAGGGCCAAAAATAACTGGTGATAAAGGACTTACCTCTGTTGGATCTATTAAATAGGTAGGTGTGGTGTCGGCCACTTGCTCTGGGGGTTGAATAATCTCTGTATCACGAGGCACAACCGGTCGAGGAGAACCTGGTACTGAGGACAACCCAGGAGGAGCACTATCAGAATAAAATGAGGAGTCTTCAAAAAATGTTTCATCCCTGGACACAAATAAGCGTTGAAGAGCGGGACTATAACAAACATAACCCTTTTGTGTGCGAGAGTATCCCAAAAAGATACACTTGATAGATTTAGGATCAAGTTTGCTGTGTCTAGGAAATGAATTATGAACAAACCATTGACATCCAAAGACTTTCAAAGGTAGTGAAAATGGATCATCATTTGGTAATAATCGAGAGTAAAGAGATTTAATACCAAGAATGGAAGATGGTAGACGATTTATAAAAAAAAAGCAGTAAGGATTGCATGAGGCTAATAAAAGTATGGAACTTTCATGGCATATAATAAACCCCAAGCTACCTCAAGAATATGACGATTTTTCCATTCAGCTACACCATTTTGTTGGGGAGTGTAGATGCATGATGTTTGATGGATAATGCCATTTTCTTGACAAAAAGAGTCAAGGTCTTTGGATACATATTCTTTTGCATTATCAAACAGGAGAATTTTTATTTTTTGACCAAATTGTGTGAGTACCATAGCATGAAATGACTTAAAAATAAATGGTATCTCATAACACTCCTTAAATATAAACAACCAAGTTGTGCGAGTGAAATAATCAATAAATGTAATAAAATATTTTGCTTGAGAAATGTTGGAGACACTCAAGGGCCCCCAAACATCAGTATGAATTAAAGAAAATGGAGTAACACTTTTGACTTCTGGACGAGGAGAGTATGTATTCCTTTGATGTTTAATCAATTGACAAACCTCACAATGAAATTTTGACCTTACTTTAAGAGAAGGAAATGTATAATGAAGAGACTATGCAAATGGATGTCCCAACCAATTGTGCCATAACTGTGTCTCATTTTCAGTAGTGGAAACCATATTCATTTTTGGCATGTCCAAGTAGTAAAGCCCCCCTTGTTCATGGCCTCCACTAATCACCTACTTCGTTATAAGACCCTGAAAGACACATGAAGTGGGTGAGAAGGTAATAGAGCAATTAAAATATTTTATCAGTTGACTAATAGATAGTAGATTCAAAGGGAAAGTAGGAACGAAAAGAATATCAGTGAGCGGAAGTGATGGTGTGATAGAAGTGGAACCTTTCCCTTGGACTTTGGTTTGAGAACCGTCACCTATGGTAACAAACTTGTGTGAAAGACTCGGAGATAGAGAATGTAATAAATTTTTGTTACCTGTAAGATGCTCGGAGACTCCTGAGTCAACTATCCAGGATAAAGATAAGGCAGAGAGCATACCTGAAGCGGTAGTGGCAGAAGTAGTTGCGGAGAAACTAGGAGAAGAACCCAACATTGTCTTCATTTTCTGAAATAACTCATACTCTTCATCAGTAAAAATTTTCTATGCTGCTGATTTTTTTTGCTGTTCTTCTTTTGTATCACTTACAAAGGCTTGATTAGCCCTTGTCAATTCTAACTGTCCATTGGCTTTATAACATATTTCTTTATAATGGCCATATTGTCAATAGTAAGTGCATGCCTTGGAATCCTTGTAATAACATTGATCTATAGTGTGGCCAATTTTTTTACAATGAGTACATTCTTTCCTATCTGCTCTGCCAGCACCAGTTCTTCCACCTCCTCTTCTGCCTGCTCTATAACCTCTGCCTCGGTCGCGGTCAGATGATGATCCTCTATGATCGGAATACATAGCGGATGATACTTCAGTAGTGAAGGAAGAAGTATCTGGAATACGGAGTAGTGTTGTACATATATCATCAAACTTGGGGACAACAGAAGCACTCAGAAGTTGACTCTTGCCAATCTCAAGATGGGGTTTAACATTTCAAGGCAAATAGCAGTAATTAAGGCTTCCTTCTGTTTGTCTTGGATAGAAATATCTGTGGTTGAAGGCTGAGCTAACTTCCACTCTTGAAGAAAGCCTCTAAAGCAGGCCAAGTACTCATGGATGTTTTCTCCTTGTTTAGTATTCAACATTCTTTAGAGAATGTAATATGGTCTATGTAGAGTATTCGGGCAAGAGTACAGCTTAGCACATGTCTCCCAAATTTGTTTAGCAGTGTCAAGATGAATGACATTATTGGAGACATGTTCT
Organism: Aristolochia californica; assembly: GCF_029961685.1. Taxonomy (NCBI): domain Eukaryota; kingdom Viridiplantae; phylum Streptophyta; class Magnoliopsida; order Piperales; family Aristolochiaceae; genus Aristolochia; species Aristolochia californica. The sequence continues at coordinate 6,894,118 of NW_027181881.1, forward strand.
TCCATGCTATTGATTAGCCAACTAATCACCAAAGTATCAATTTTCATCCATTTTTTATAAAAAATATCATCTTCATCAATAGGTGGTACTTGGGTGGTGAGGTGACCAAGTAGGTCTTTTTTTATAAGGAACCTCCGAATTGATGTGGACCAACTCATAAAATTTGATACCCCATGTAAGGGTATGGTGGTAATTCTCAGTATATCACTTTTGATATTCATATTCTCTTCAGCCATGATAGGCCATTCTTAAAAAAATTCAAATAATAACACCAAATAGTACTCTTCAAGCAACTCGATGTATGGGAAATTTTAGCATTGATGCTAAATTATTATTCTGATTTTTTTCTCTAATACCACTCATAAGAGAATCAATAACAATCTTCTATATCAGGGGACTCTTGTTCCCATTAAAAAAATTCCAACAATCTGATCATGGACTGGTCTCGGTAAGCAAAATTTCCAAATCGACAAAACTGTTTTGATAGCTTCTTCTAGATAGAGAGGCATGCATATCCATAATATAATAAGATGAAAGCATTCAAATCATCCTTAAATCATCTTCTAAATTCGGAAACCAGTAACATGAAGAGAAAAAAAATTAAACACTTATCTGACGTATTGTGTTCTTCCTTCACAAAAAAACCTTCTTTGAGTGGTTTTATCATCACTTCTTTAGAGCATTCCTTTGACGAGGGATCCTAAATTTAATGCTCTGATACCATGTTGAATTTAGGATCCCTTTTCCAATATTCCAAGCAAGAGAAAGAAGAAAGAAAAGGAAGAAAAGGGTAGAAGAGCTCTCAGGTAGAGAGAAGAAAAAAGAAAAGAGAAAAAGAGGTATGCGCCAAGCAAAGAGAGGGAGAGATTAACTCAAGAAAGAGATGTGTAACTTGATTAATTCCGAATTATAACACCTCTATTTATAGTAGAGGAAGAGGTAGATTCCTTATACAATTAGCCTTTCAATCTCCTAATTACATTCCAACTCTAACTCTCTAAGATAAGTCTAATCAAAACAATCTACTAGAAGACTAATATGAGTTGAACTAGAACTTTTGCTTCAATCACGTGAATATAAGGGAGGAGGCCAGCTCGTGACCTTATCCTTGTTCGTCCCTCATGATCTTCCAGCTCATCTTGATAAGGTTGCCAGCTCGTGGGATATTTGTGGGTCCCACTTGATCTTCAAAACTTCTAACTCATTTCAGCTTGTGCTTCTTAACTCCTTAAACTTATGCTAGCTGGGTCAGGACTCTTCTTGGTGTTCCACGTCCTCATGGTGGGTCCCACCAGCTCGAGCACCATGGTGGGTCCCACATTGTAACAACTAGCACTATGTAGTGAAACTAACAGTGGGAGTGGTTTAACTTATAAAATAGGTTTGAAAAGACATAGTGAGATTCTTTGAGGATCCTATTATAGTGCACCGATTCATTTAATTTCTTTGTTTGAATATGTGGTTAATGTGACAAATATTGTTATAGAAGTTGCTGAAATTCAGATTAATGAGTTGAAACATTGACGTTAATAGAAACAATATAAACATATGATTTCGTCTTTAATTTTCATTTAATAAAAATAATCATAGGAATCACAATTGCAAAGAAAATATGAGATATTAACAATGTTATGAGATTAGTTAGTATTTTAAAGCAACAAGTACAACAACCAAAGTATGATGTACATATTCTCATAGGTTGGTGGTTTCTTCATTTTGTGCAACATGTTAATATAACCATTCTTAACATGGGTGTCATATTCAAACCTTGAGGTCATTCAAGATGAATTCCACAAGCTATAAATCTACATCATAATCGTCAAAAGTTAAATTATTTAGTTTTAGGTATGCAACTCCAAGAGCTTTTATGGATTTACAATGATCTATGTATTTTGTTTCATGTTTGAATGTAGAATGAACATCTGCAACTTACAACGAAGAAATTTTGATCAAACTTGATCAACATTATCCAAATGTATTTTCTTTTGTACAATTAATAGTACTTGACAAACACTTATATCATTAGAAACTTATATCATCAACGTACACTGTATTTTACTTAATTAAGTAGAATCACCCAACTTGCTAACAAGATAGTTGAGATGGAAAAAAAATATAGTCTATTTATTAATATTGATATTACCAGTTCCTACAACTACTACGGAGAGAACATTTTCTATAATGAAAATTATGAAAATTTAATGACATAATAGAATGAAAGATCAATGTATTAATGGCAATTTGGTGATACACATGAAAAAAGTTGTGTTTGATGAGGTAGTAATAAGGTAGTAGAGTAACAATTACAAATATGAAAAGTCATTGAGGTAAACTCATTTATGAAAAGTATTAAGTTTATGAACAATGTATCTTTTTTTTTAAATCCTTTTATTATATAATTAATCTGAAATTTTGGAACAAGAAGTATTTTTATTAATCATTTTTATTTCACGACTTCCTCCCTTTCCCTACCCAATTTTTTTGGCTCTACCACAATAAGTATAAGTGTGTAATTTTATAAATACACCACTTAAATACTTTCAGATGCAAGTATGGGAGTAAAAAAAATGTTGCAAAATTTGCAAAGATGTGATTTAGGTATGGGTTTGTGAGCAAGAATAGGGTTAAAAATCCTATCCTTTTATTGAGTATTCATGAGGTTCGGGTTCTCAAGGTGGGTTTGCTAACCCGACCTCCATTGTTGCCATTCCTACGTAACGTAGAAATTAATAAAATTGCGTGCCTCCAAGATTCAAGAAATTTTAGAAAAAATAATATAATTTATTAAACATTTAGTAAAGAGGACTTGTATATTTATCTCATTAGATAAGTGTTATGTCCATTGTTATGCACTATTTTTAAAAGGTAAAATTTTAAATAAGATATCCTTAGATAGCATATTCAGATAGGTCCTTTTCATGTCAATAGGTCATTATAACCTTTTGATTAAATAAATTTAATAGATATTATTTCTTGGTATAATAATTTTGATTTTAAAGTTTTATATTTCAAAAATAGTAATATAATCAATATCACATGTGTATTTGGTAGGTATCTTATTAAATAGTGATGGTTAACAAGAGGGGGGCCCTTCCCCTTGTCGCTCCTCGCTCTGATACATCTCACTAACAAAAAGAGAAAGATGGGTGAGTGGAAGACTCCTTCCACTTTGTCACGCCAAGAGGGTTAGTTTTTCCCCTTCATGCTATCATGAAAATAAAGGAAAGGCAATATTGCCCCTTTTTGTACCACCCCTTATGCCTTCATTTCCCTTTTGTTTGTGTTGATGAGTAGATATGGGAGAGTCTTACATGACTTTTGCAATAAAAAGTCTCATAGAGCCACAATTCATATAGTTGAATCTTACATGACTCTGATGGAAAGAATTCTCATAGAAGCGTCTAAGTTAAAAGGTGTTTTTTTCTATTTGAATCTTCTATTCATATTCTATTGTTTAATTACTCTAGAACTTATCTTTAAGTGTTGAACTTAGGTGTAATTGGGACATAGGTATATTAATTGTAATCTGATTCTACTTGTTTTCTCTATTATAAATAGAGCTTTATTGTACTTAGGTATAATCAAGTCAATGAATTATTCTCTTTTCTAGAAATTCAATACAATATCGGAGTAGGTACTTTGAGTTGACTCAGTCAATCCAAGACAATATAGCACTTACTCAAGTGTGATCCTTAAGTTTAGTTTCATTGTTTACTCGTTTAGTGTAGTCCTATATGTGTTTCAATTAGATTTTCAAATTCTTTTGTTCCCCTAAACTTCTACGTTGTTGTAAACTAGTTATTTTTCACTAGCTTCTTCTTGTTTCTCATAACCTATTGTTGCTTTATCCTTTACCTGCAGTCCTTCCTAGATGGTCACAAGATGTTGTGCTTTATCTGTCTATTCAATTCCGTCTACTTATCAAAGTTGTTCCATCAATGTTCACCAAATCTCCCTTTAAGGCCCAAAATCTCTTTAGCAAGCAACTTGATTTGCACACAAGGCACTCCTATTGTTTTAAAATATCCCAAGAAAGTAGTCGATTCAAGCTTGGCACATGCGAATCAGTAGCCAGTGAAAAAAATCCCTAAACACTTCTTTTATAACTGTATTTCCGGTTCATAGCCAAATGGAAATTCTTGTGCTATTGATGCTAGAGGAAGTTGCAGGTCTAGTTTATCATTGATTGTGGTCTCTCCATTTCCCCCCATCTTTGTTTACTTTATTTGTGGTGAAGTAGTAGTAGCTAGGATGGGACTAACTGGCTGGAGGCCAAGTTCTTGAAATAAAGAAGTGATAAAAGGCATAAGTGAAATTGAACAGAAACTTGAGTTCTATCAAAGGTTAAAGAGATCATTGCACCTTTAGCTATCAAACTGAATTCTTGATGAAGAAGGACTCTATCCAGCAACCTCTCTGATTTTTTGAATGAGTCCTAGTTGGAGGAGAATATTTGAGTTGTCTTTCTTGTAGGAGAAAAACTAATGAACATATGAAGAGAACCATCTGGTTCTTTGAAGCCTATATCTAAATTGACAATTTTGTCTGCATTCAGAAGAAGGATCTTGCCCTGCTTTGATGGATTTTCTATAGATGGCATTGTCGAACCAACAACAAGTCGAAAGGTTTAAGCTCATGATTTTTGGTGATGGAGGAACAAGGGAAATGACCTTTGCAGGCATCTCATTGGAGTGTTTGAGAAGAGGTATGAACCTACCATTGGCATTGAGGTTCATCCTTTGGACTTATTCACGGATTGTGTTAAGTTTAGTTTTCATTGTTGGGATACAACTAGACAAGATAAGTTTTCATGGGCAGTGTGCCAATATAATGTTTGATGTTTGTTAGATTTAGGATCCCATGATAGGTATTCAGCCAAGAGGGTGAGAGAGAAAAGAAAAATGAAGAAGAGAAGAAGAAAAGGAGAGGATGAAGGAAGAGAAGAGAGAGATGGCAAAGGAGAAGAAGAGAGAGAGAGAGAGAGAGAGAGAGGGAGGGTTTGAGAGAATTGTGTAAGGATGAATTTGAGAAAGAAGAGGATAGACTTAATGATCTACTCCTCGCCTTGAGTCTCTATTTATAGTATATGAAGGAAGGTTATAATGACTACATTGCCCTTAGGGCTACAAGCTCTCAAATGGAAAAGATATAAGTAGACATACATTATCTTCTCTATTTACACCCTTGTGCCATCCATATGATAAGGACACTAATTTACACCCTTTGCAATCTTTTTGATGTAAATAAGGTATTTACCTTAAAGCCCCTTAGAGATGTCTTCCAACACTCCCCCTCATGTTGGGGAGAGAAAACGTCGTAGATACCAAGCTTGTTGTATATAGTGGTCTGTATCTTGGATGTGGCCTGCTTCATGAGTATATCTTTTGCTTGTCCTCTAGATGAAACACATTCGGGAAAAACGAAGCCAGTATGAAGTGGAAATCTACCTCAATATGTTTTTTTTCTCTCGTGGAGGACTAGATATGAAGTAATATGGATGGCTTCCAAGTTTTCATGAGTTCCATAAGGGTCTTTTTTCTGGAACCCTAATTTAGTGAGGAGAGATTTGATCCATAGAAGATCACTGACTACATGGGCCATAGCCTTGTATTCTATTTCAGCACTAGATCTAGCAATTACACTATGTTTTTACTCCATCTAACTAAGTTCCCTCCAACTAAAGAGCAATACCCAGAGGTGGACTTCTTGTCATCAGGTGATACAACCCAATCAGTATCTGCAAATCCTTCAATGTTGAGGTGACCTTGACATTTATATAGAAGTCCCTTACTGGGAGCTCCTTTTATGTATTAGAGGATTCTCTCTAGAGTTGTCCAGTGAATAAGTTGTGGTTTATGCATGTACTAACTAAGCACACTTATGGCAAATGCTAAATCTGGATTGTTTACTGTATGATAGATGAGTTTGCAAGAAGTCTCTGATATTTTCCTACATCCACATATTTGTCGGAGCTTGAACACAACAAGGTGTTAGAATCCATAGGAGTATCTGCTGGTCGACATCCCATCATCCATGTATCTTCTAGCAGATCAAAAACATATTTCCTCTGAGATAAGATAATTCCATATTTTGATTGGAAGATCTCAATACTCAAAAAATATATTAGAAGTTCAAGGTCTTTTGTTTTAATTTCCTTGCATATATTCGCTTTGACTTCTTGTATTCCTTTTACATCGTTGCCAGTTAAGACAATATCATCTACATAAATTGCCAATAATACACTTCCCTTTGAGGTGTTCTTGAAAAATACAAAATGATCAACTGAGTATCTATGGAATCCAAACAAAAACATAGCTTTGCTAAATTTGTCAAACGAAGCCCGAGGAGATTGTTTTAAGCCATATAGTCATTTCTTCACTCTCTATACCAACTCCCCCTCAACCACAAAACCAGGTAGTTGATGTATATAGGTCTTCTCCTTGATATCACCATTTAAAAAGGCATATTTTGCATGCGAAGAAAAATTTACAAGAAGTGATAATAGGATTCATACAGAACGTAACTTGGCCACCAGGGAGAGGGAGAACGTTTCCTCATAAACATGTGAATCCAAAATTTTTTAAGGGAAGAGCGACAGGGTCTTCATTAGGAAATAAAAATGAATAAGGGAATTTATGTTTAAGCACTGAGGAAGGCAACCAATTAATAAGGAAGCATGCAGTAAGTATGGCGTGAGGCAAGTAAAAATATGGCACATTCATAGAATATAGTAGGTTACATGCTACCTCTAGGAGATGTCTATTTTTTCTTTTGGCTACACCATTTTGTTGAGGGGGTGTAAGAACATGATCCAAAATGGTCAATGATCCAAAATGAAGAGGAGTAAGTGGCTGAGAGCATACATGAAGTGGTAGTCGCAACAATAGTGGAAGAAGATGCAAGAATTTATAATCTTCATCAGCTATAGTTGTCTTGCTTTTGTGTGACTCAGGTTTGTTTGCATTTTTATCAGTAAGAATCAAGGTCTTGTTGGCAGTGGCTCAGTCTGGTTTTTCATGCAGCTTCCAATAGGTTTTCCTAAATGATTTTATCCTCCACAATGAGTGTGGACACAATTATCAGACCTCGAAGAACCAAAGGTAGTCCTACCACCTCTTGCTCGACCTCCTATGTAATTTCTACCACACCCTCTAGTCTTAGAAGGTGTACCCATGTTACCTGAGTACATAGTGGAGGATACACTAGTGTGAGTCATGGAAGAATGGTCTCGTATTCGAAGTAAGGTGGCTCTTATGTCATCAAAAGATGGAAGATCCAAGGAGCTAAGAAGTTAAGTCTTAGCCACCTCACGGTATGGTTTGATATTTTCTAAAAAGATAGTAGTTGCTAAGGCTTCCCACTACTTTTCTTGAACTGATATATCAGTGAACTAGGGCTAAGCAATTTTCCATTCTTCAATCAGTGCCCGAAACCCTGCCAAGAACTCATGTAGGTTGTCCCCTTATTTGGTTTTAAACATGTTCTGAATAACATCATGCAATTTATGGATGTTCTCTGTGTTGGAGTACAACTTCACACAAGTATCCGATATCTGTTTGGTTGTCTCAAGGTAGAACACATTATTAGCCACATGCATCTCCATGCTATTTATCTACCAGTTGATTACCAATGTATCATTCTTTAACCACTTAATAGAGGAGTTGTCCTCCTCATCAATAGGTAGAGTTGGTTTGGTGAGATGTCGTAAGAGGTCCCGTGTCAGCAGAAACCTTTTAACCAACTGTGACCAGCTCAAGTAAGTAGATATCCCTTTCAAAGGTATAGTGGTACTCTTGAGAAGGTTACTCTTACTCCCCATGTAATCTTCAGCCATTAGAGATGAACCAAAAAAACTTTACTTAGATGAGAGTTGTAAACCAAGAGGGAAGCACCAAAGAAGACTTTTAAAAAGAACTTATAAGTCTGATATGTGTAATGGAAGCACCTTGAATCAAGCCAATAAGGCAACCACAAAGAATATGAACCAACCCAAGAGGAGGGAGACAAAGGCCAACTCGGGTTGGCACCAACTCAAAAAGAAAGAGCTAACCAGTTCGGGTTGGAAACAATTGGCGAAAGGAGGAAGATATATCCTAAAAAATTAAGGAAATCTTTGCAAAAATTAATCATGCACTAAAAAAGGAAAGTGCATGCTTTTCGAGGTCAACAAATAGATAGGACAAGTGCTGCCTTTTCACTTAGGAAATAATATTCACCAAGAAATCAAATCAAAGATGATCTTCCTTCAATCAACCACTTCCAAAAAAAAAAAAAGGAAACCTTCCTTTAGTGTCTTATGTGTGACTTCAGCAAATCAATCTCAATCCTTGACTTGCCTTAATTATTTTAGACAAGGGGATAATCAGGGAGGTAAGCAGTAATCATATCAAGAAAAAAAATTCGGATATCTTGGAGATCCTTTAAAGAAGGAACCTTTCCTTCTAGTTGTTTGGTGCCAACCTCTAAGAAATCCAGCCTTTGTTGCCTTTTTTCTTAAAAAAGTTTTGTGTAAGGATTTCTAATCTTATCTCACATGAGATACACTCCAATGCAAAGATCAAGGTATGTAAAATAATACCAAAAAACAAGAGATCTCAATCAATCATGTGGATCTTCTAAAGAGGGAATTTTCATGTGCCGACTAATCATGTAACTCCAGCCTTTTCTTTCCCTTTTTTATTTTTAAAATTTTAGGGAAGAGGATCAAGAGAAATACTTAATGATAGAATCCCCTCCAACATGAGAGAACAACATGTATTTTTGTTTAAAATAATCCTTGCACCAATGCATGCACCTTCATGAGTTAAAAAAATCAAATGAACTATAATATCAACCTTCAATCTTCACAATATATAAATATAGCCTTTCAATCATAAAACACCATGGAACCATCAATGGAATATCAAGACTTCTTTCAAAAAAATAACAAAAAATGAACAAGCTATATCAGTCTAAAAATTGATCTCTGTAACTGAAGATAGCATGGATTCACACCGATATTAACCAAGTAGAAGCTAATATATAAGTTATAGTAACCCAATATTTTTTGATAAAAATTCTTAATAAACCTTTATCTTTTCGAGATATACAACAAAATTCATCTCAAGGAAAAGAAGAGAAGAAATTTTTTATCTTTGTGAGCCAAAAAAGGTTCAAGACCGAACCTTGATCAATACCTCAACTTCCACCGACAGAGTTGATAAAAGCTTGATTAACCAGCATCATAATTTTGGGATCCCACACCTAGTGCTCTTATACCATGTTACATTTAGGATCCCATGATAGGTACACAACAAAGAGGGTGATAGAGGAGATAAAGAAGAAGAATAAAAGGAGAATTAGAAGTAAGAGAAGAGAGGGAAGGCTAAGGAAATTGAGAGAGAGAGAGAGAGAGAGAGAGAGAGAGGGTTTGAGAGAAAAGTGCAAGGACTAGTTTGAGAGGGAAGAGGGGGAACTTAATGATCTGCTCCTTTTCTTGAGTATCTATTTATAGTTTACGAAGTAAGGTTACAATGACTACATTTTCCTTAGGGCTACAAGCTCTCAAAAGAAAAAGACATAAGTAGACATACATCATCTTCACTATTTACACCCTTGTGCAATCCATATGGGAATGATACTAATTTACACCATTCGCCATCTCTTTGATATGGGAAATTTATGTACTTCCATGTTTAATTTTGGCTGAAAGTCTTTTTGTTGACTTTCATTGTCTAAATATTGTCAACCTTGAATGTCAAGTCAACGCAGTCAATGCCTCTTTGATTATCCATCGTTTTATATGCATGGTATTTTGTAGTGGTTATGGTTTTATTGTTGATGAATCTTATCTTTATACCTTTTGACTCATCATGTTTATGCCCACAAGAAATTTTCCTTTGAGGTCATACTTGGTCAAACTTGTTTGTTATTTTTACAGGACTACTGTTACAATCTCCTTCTAATTTTGTTACCATGGTGTTTATTTTACTTACCTTTTATCCCCATAACCCTTTTACTCGGTCATACTATCTCTTTTTCTAGACTCTTTTTTACCCTTTTAGACCAACCCCTTGTTTAGTTGCATAGGACGGTTTCCTTTTTTTTATTATTAATATGTATGGGTGTTTAAGTCCATTGAAACTTGTTAGAAGGCACACATGTGAAGGGGTGGTGTTAATAAATAGTCTCGTATGGATTAGTGGGTACAAAGATCTCAAGTTTATTAGTTGGAAAAAACGTTTCCTAAGTGGCTAGTCATTTTGGGATAAGGCCTTCGACCTAATTTAACATGGTATGAGAGAAAACCACTCAGTATGTGGGCCTCCACATAAATTATCCACTTGTAGAGCCACAAAAGTGAGTGGGCCTACATGTGAGGGGGAGTGTTAAGAAATAGTCCCACATGGATTAATGGATACAAAGATATTGAGTTTATTAGCTGAAAAAAAAATTTCCTAAGTGGCTAGTAATTTTGGGTAGGGCCTTCGACCCAATTTAACAAGTGGCATGATTGGTAAAAAGGAGGAAACTCTCACCCACATGTAGGGGTGGCAAAGGAGGTAAACAAGATGAATTTCATAAAAATGGCATAAAGGTGTTATTATGTAAAAAGATGTATGTCTACTTATATCTTTTATTTCATAAAGATTGTAATCCTGAGGGCATTGTAGGCATTGTAAAAATCCTCCCACAACTATAAATAAGAGCCTTAAGGCATGGGGTAGAGCAGAAAACCTCTCCTCTGTTCACTCTTGTCCCTAGCCTAGACTCTCTTCTCCCATGAGCTCTCTCTCCTCCTTTCTCAACCAGTCGTCCCTCTCTTACTCCTCTCTTCTTCTCTCTTCTTCCTTTCTTCTCGTCTTCTTCCTCTCTTTTTTCCAACCACCTTGATCGTGGCCTTCCACCATGGAATCCAAAACTCCAAATGGTATCAAAAATGGTTTTAGGATTCCATGTTCCTCTGTTAAGGTGTTAATTATGCAATTTTATTAAGCTTGTCAATTTCATTTGAGCAAAGATTGAGCAACTCGTGCTCATTCAAGTTAAGTGTTCTTCTTTATTTTTTGTTGAGATGATCATTGATGATTAAACTCATGAAGAATGTTTTAGAATGCACATTATCTTCTTATTTGCATGAATATTAAGTGTTGCTACTTTGTTTAAATCAATATAAGTTTTTTTTACTCATCTTTCACTCATTTATGCTAGTTTCGATTAAGGAGCAGTTTTATATACCTTAATGCTTTTTTATCTTTGGAAAATTATTTTAATCAAGCCTAGTTGATTATATAATGAAATCATAGTTTATTTTTCTTAGTACCATGGTTAAAATTCATTGAACAGCCTCCAGATGACTGTTGCTCTTGACTGTTTGTTGATTGGTTTTCCTCACCATTGAATTATTGGTTGACGTAAGGCAAGGGGGATTTTTTTTGAAAGAAGGTTGCTGAATTAAAAAATGTTTAGGTTCTTCTAATTTGAACTATATTCTGAGATTTCATTATCTAAATACCCAAGAGCAAAAGGAAAGTAAAAAGGTTGATATTTCTTTACATATGGTTTATGCACTTAAGAAGGAAAGTTTCCTTCTTCTTTTTTGAATTTAGGATCCCATTAGAAGGTCTTAGAGCAAGGTAGTGAACTAGGAGAAGAAGAAAAGAAGGAAAATAAAGGAGAAGAGAGGAAGAAGAGAGAACTCGGCTACAGAGATGGAGAGCTTGGGAGAGGAGACAATTCTCAGGACGAATTTGAGAGAGAAGAGGGAAGACTTAATGATCTACCCCATGCCTTGAGCCTCTATTTATAGTTGTGGAAGGATGTTTATAATGAATATAATGCCCTTAGAGCTACAATATTTGTTAAAAAAAAGACATAAGTAGAAATCATTATCTTCTTTAAGTACACCCATGTGCCATCCTTATGAGACGACCTTTAAATTACCTCTTTTACCACCTCCTTGACGTGAGGGAGGTATTTATTTTGATGTCAGTTGAAGATATCTTCCAACACTCCCTTTCAAGCTGGGGGAGTGAAAACATCGTAGATACCTTGCTTGTTGTATATAGTGGCTAAAATCTTGAATGTGACTGGTTTCGTAAGAATGTCTTCCATCTGTCCTTGTGATGAAACATGTCTAAGAGATAAGATACTAGCCTAAAATTTCTCTCGTATAAAGTGGCAATCTACCTCAATGTGTTTTTTCCTCTTGTGGATGAAAATATTTGAAGTAATATGAATAGCTTACTGGTTGTCGCAATATAAATCTACAAAATTTTCTTCATAGAATCCCAATTTAGTAAGAAGAGATCTGATCCATTGAAGTTCATTGACTGTGTGGGCCATAACTCTGTACTCTTCTTCTACACTAACTAGGTTACCTCCAACTAAGGTACAATACCCTAAAGGGGATTTCCTGTCATCAGGTAATCTAGTCCAATTTGCGTCCAAAAAACTTTCTATGTTGAAGTGGCCATGATTCTTATAGAGAAACCCTTTTCCCAGAGCTCCTTTTAAATATCTCAGTATCCTCTCCAAGGCTTGCCAAAGGGTATGTTATGGTTTGTACATATACTGACACACCACACTTACTGCATATGATATGTATGGTCTGGTCATTGTGAGGTAAATAAGTTTTCCCACAAGCTTCTAATATTTACTTATATCAACATCTTCTTCAAAACTTGCACATAACTTTGTATTGGCGTCCAAAGGAGTGTCTATTGGTCGACACCCGATCAATCCATGTGTCCTATAGTAGATCCAAAACATACTTCCTCTGAGATAATACAATCCCATGTTTTGACTGGAATATCTCAATGCCTAGAAATTATTTTAGAAGTCCAAGATCCTTCATTTTAAATTCTTTGCATATATCTTCTTAGACTTATTTTTGGTTGTCTGCATCACTGTCATTTAAGACAATATCATCCACATAAACTACTAGTAATACTTTTCCCTTTAAGGTATCCTTGACAAAGACAAAATGATCTACTAAGCTCTGGCTGAATCCAAACCGTAACATTGCTTAGCTAAATTTGTCAAACCAAGCCCGAGGAGACTATTTAAGCCCATATAAAGACTTCCTCAATTTACATACCGAGTCCCCCTCAACCCAAAAACTAGATGGTTGATGTAAATATATCTCTTTTTTAATGTCCCCATTCAAAAAACCATTTTGTTACATCCAATTGATATACCGACCAAGTGGAATTAGCAGCTAGTGATAATAATAGAACCATAATATTGAGTGTAGCCCATTAAACTGAGTTGGGCTTTGAGGTGAGAAACATAACCATTCGGATTGTGCTTGATAGTGAAAACCCATTTATTGCCCTCAAGTGTCTTGTTGGGAAGAAGGGGAACTAGAGCCTTAGTCTGATTCTCATATAATACATGCATTTCTTCTTCCATGGCGGCCTTCCATCTAGATGCCTCAGAGCCTCCTAATATGATTATGCAACATAGAAGGACGAAATAGATTCAAGAAGTTGACAACATGAAGAAGACAATCGATGGGGAGAAACAAAATTCGATATAGGATGAGAAGTAGAGGGCCTACTACAAGTCTGAGGTTCCTTCCGTAGAACTATGGGTTTAGTATCAAATTGTGGCCCCAATACAACTGGGGAATACGGGCTCACCTCAGAGGGATCGATAAACGCCACGGGTGTGGTATCAGCCGATGTTTCATGGGGCTGAAGTAGATCTGCATCAAGAGGCACATTGGGCTTCAAAGTTGCCTAGACTAATGAAAGACCCTAAGGAACATCTTTTGAGCAATAATAAGATGTGTACTAAAAAATGTGACATCCCTAGAAACAATTGACCTCCAAAGAGAAGGATTATAATAAACATAACTTTTTTGGGTACGAGAGTAACCCAAAAAAATACACTCAAGAGATTGAGGGGATGCAACATGAACAAGGCATGTGCAATGAATATGGGGATTTAGGGCTACATGCTGAATATGGTAGCTTATTAATAAGGAAACAGGCTATAAGAATGGCATGAGGATTGTATAATTAGGGCACATAGTGTAGGCCATGAGCTACCTCAAGGTGATGTCAGTTTTTTTCTTATGGCTACACCATTTTGTTGAGGAGTGTAGGCACATGATGTTTGAAGGATAGTAAATCTTGACAAAATTATTGAAATTCACTAGATAGGTACTCTTTGGCATTATATGACTGAATCACTTGTATTTTTTTTTCCAAATTGAGTGAACACCATGGCATGAAAGGACTTAAATATGGAAAAAAGTTTAGACCATTCTTTGAATAGAAATAGCCATGTGACTCAAGTGGAGTCATCAACTAAAGTGACAAAATACTTAACTTGAGATATGTTTGAGATACTTAAGGGTCCCCATACATCTGAATGAATTAATTAAAAGCACCTTTAAGTTCAGTTCGAGGAGAATATGGTGTCCTCTGGTGTTTACTCAACTGACAGAGTTCACAATTTAAACTTGATAAAGTTTTTAAAGATGGAAACAAGTGCTGAAGTATTTTTTTGATGGATGGCCAAACCGGTTGTGCCATAATTTGACCTCTATCTGAGAAGTGGAAACCACAATTAATAGAGACAAGTTTAAGTAATAAAGGTCCCCCTGTTCATGGCCTCCACCAATCACTTACTTCGTTGTTTGGTACTGGAAAACACAAGAAGAAGGTGAGAAGGTGATGGAGCAATTAAACCGTTTTGTTAATTGGCTAACAAATAACAAATTTAAAGGAAATCGATGGACAAATAAGCACCAATAAGTAGAAGTTATGGTGTAATAGAGGAGGATCCCTTCCAAAGAACTTTGGTTTGGGATCTGTCAGCTATGGTAAAAAATTTGACTAGTAAACATGGACACATGGAATGTAAGAAAATCTTATTACTTGTAAGATGCTTCGAGGCCCCTGAGTCGATGATCCAGGATGAAGTAGTAGAAATTGTACCTAGAGCAGTGGTGGCAGCACTAGTAGTTGAAGATGCAAGAGAAGATGGAGAGGATACCATTAGTTTTCACCCTCTGTAAGAATTCATAATCATCATCACTGATAGTATTCTTGCCTCTTTGTGACTCAGACTTGTCTATATTTTTCTCTTTAGTAACTAATGCTAGATTGGCAGTGATTGAGTCTGGTTTGCCATGAAGCTTCCAACAAGTATCCACCAGATGGTTTATTCCACCACAGTGAGTGCAAACTATTACAAGGTGGGACCCACCATGATAACGAGAGGTGGCATGATGGGTCATCACATGAGCTGGCATCTTTATCACATTAGTTGGAAGATTTGGCAATCAAGTGGAAGATTTCACAGAAGAGTTTTAGTTTAAAGGAGTTTTAGTTATGTAAGCCTTCTATGTATGTTGAGTTATTTAATTATGTTAGGACTTATCTTTAAGTATTTGAGTTTGGGTGTAAGTGGGACATGGGTAGTTTAATTATATTTGGATTCTACTACTTTTCTCTATTATAAATAGAGGTTCATGTACTCTGATTACATCAAGTCAAGAAACTCTCCATTTCTCAACTCATGAAGAATCTCTCTCTAGCCTAAACTCTTTTTCCTTCTTTTATCTTCTCTCCTCTCTACCCGAGCTCTCTCTCTCTCTCTGTTTTCTCTTTTTCTTCTTCCTCTCTCACCTTGCTCAAGATTTCAATCATGGGGTCCTAAATTCAAAGCAAACCCAATGATTTGACCTTGAAGAACTAGAGCCAATTCTACTACCTCATGCTCGACCTCCTCTATAATTTATACCATGCCCTCAGGTGGTAGAAGATGTACCCTTTTTTCCTTTGTACATAGAAGAAGATACTTCATTATGGGTAGTGGAGGAAGGATCTGGTATCCTAAGTAACATTGCACTTATGTCATCGAATGATAGAAGTATGGAGGAGTTGTGAAGATGGGTCATAGCCACTTCAAGACATGGCTTGATGTTTGACATACAAATAGCAACTACTAAGGCCTCCCGCTGCTTTTCTTGAACTGAGATGTTAGTGGAGTAGGGCTGAGCAATCTTCCACCGTTGAATCAGTCCTCTAAATTGAGCCTAGTATTCATGTAGATTGTCCCCTTGCTTTGTATTGAACATGTTTTGGAACACATTATACAACTTCTGTAAGTTTTCAATACTAAAGTACAACCTAACACAAGTGTCCCAAATTTAGTTTGCATTTTCATGGTGAACAACATTGCTGGCTACATGCTCCTCCATGCTATTAATTAACCAACTAGTGGCAAATGTGTCATTCTTGAGCCATTTCACATAAGAACTATCTTCTTCATCAATTAGTTGAGTTGGTTTGGTTAGATGGCCTAAGAGGTCTCGAGTAATGAGATACCTCCCAATTGATTGTTATTAAGTTGTGGAGCTTAATCAATGCCTTATGCTGAGTTGGTACGTGGATCGAATAATATGTCAAGCCAACAAGCAACTTGAGAAGAAAATCGTGCAAATATACAAATCAATTTGAGAAGAAAGAAGCAACTTGAACTCAAATAGTATGCATCTTCAATCTTCTATCAAAGTGAAGTCCACGTTCTGTCTCATAGAAGGTCAATCTCATATCTTTATCACACATGAAATCAAATTCGGATTGGAGAGGATCTTCAATCAAGAGAGAATAAAGGTAAGTTTTTATCCTGTTTGAGACACTCTTTAAATAGGAATGGAATGCTAATCATGTGTTGCTCATGACAATTAGAGAGGATTACAATCTTCCTCAATTAGGAAATAATCTCAAATAAAATCAAATATGTATTTGAACTTGAATCAAATCAGAATCCAGCTTGGGTATCTTTCAAAGAGGGAAACCTTCTTTCTTTGTCAAATGTGTCAACTATAAAGTGGAAAATATCACAATCTCTACTTATTCTTCCTTAAACCAATTAAGAAATAAATGCAACTGAATCTTTTAATAAGTGTTGAATTTAGGATCTCTTTTCCAATATTCTAAGCAAGGGAAGAGAAAAAGAAAAAGGAGAAAAGGGGAAGAAGGCTCTCGGGTAGAGAGAAGAAGAGAAGAGGAACAAGGTGTGCGCCAAGCAAAGAGAGAGAGAGAGATTTACTCAAGAGAAAATTGTAGAAATTTATTAATTCTGAATTAAAACAACTCTATTTATAGTAGAGGAAGTGATAGAGTCCTTATACAATTAACTTTTAAATCTCCTAATTACATTCCAACTCTAACTCTATAAGATAAGTCAATCTTGAAAGGATAACACAATCTAATAGAATTCTAATATAAGTTGAACTATAAATCTTCTTCAATAATGTGGAAATAAGGGAGGAGGTGATCTTGTCGCCTTATCCTTGTGGGTCCCACGTGATCTTCCAGCTCATATTGATAAGATTCCAGCTCATGGTATCTTTGTAGGTCCCACTTGACCTTCAAGTCTTCAAAATCATTTCAGTTTGTGCTTCTTATCTTCTTAACTCATGCTAGCTTGGGTGGGGACTCTTCTTGGCATCCTACGTCCTCATGGTGGGTCCTACCAGCTCGTGTACCATGGTGGGTCCCACATTATAACACTCCTCTCAAGCTGGGGGTGTGAAAACATAGTAGATGCCCAACTTGCTGCAGATGGTAGACATAATCTTGTGAGTGACCGGCTTGGTGAGAATATCTGCAACTTGACTTTGTGATGATATATGCTTTAGAGATAAAAGACATGCTTGGAACTTTTCTCATATAAAATGTTAGTCCATTGCAATATGCTTTGTTCTTTCATGGAAGACTGGATTCGATGTAATATAGATCCATCGGAGCTTCTTTGTAGAATCCCAATTAAATGAGAAGAAATCTTATCCATAGGATTTCATTAATAGTGTGTGCCATGGCTCTGTATTATGCTTTTGCACTAGACCGTGCTACTATATTTTGCTTCTTGCTTCTCCATGTAACCAAATTCTCTCCAACCATCGTACAAAATCCCAAAGTAGATTTCCTATCATCTGGGGATCCGACGTAGTCTGCATCTGAGAATCCTTTGATGTTGAAGTGACCATGATTTTTATAGAGAAACCCTCTTCTTGGAGCTCTTTTCAGATATCGTAATATCCTTTCAAGTGTTTTCCAATGACTAAGTTGTGGTTTGTGCATGTATTGACTCACCACACTTACTACATATGATATATCTAGCCTTGTTACACACATGTAAATAAGTCTTCCCACTAGTCTATGACATTTTCGGATATCTACATCTTCTTCAGTACCTACACATAATTTTGTATTTGAGTCCATAGGAGTGTTTGCTAGTTTGCATCCCAGCATTCCTGTCTCCTCCAGTAGATCAAGGGCATACTTCCTTTGGGATAGCACAATCCCATGTCTGTATTGTAATACTTCAATACCCAGAAAATATTTGAGTAGTCCATGATCCTTTGTCTTGAATTCAGCTCATATTTTTTTCTTTTGTTTCCTCGATGCCTTCAGAATCACTACCAGTTAAAATGATATCATCAACATATACTTCCAGAATTACCTTGCCTCTAGGTGTGTTTTTAATAAGAACTGAGTGATCTCCAGAGCAACTGTAAAATCCTGCCCGTATGAGGGCTTGACTAAATTTCTCAAACCATGCACAAGGGGACTCTTTTATAGAGTTTTTTTAGTCAACATACTGACTCCCCCTCAACCACATACCCAGGTGGTTATTTCTTATAAATTTCTTCTTTGATGTCCCCATTCAGAAAGGCATTTTTCACATCATGTTGATATACCTGCCAGGAAGAGTTAGCTGCTAGAGATAATAACACACGTACCGAGTTCATTTTTTCCATTGGAGAGAAGGTTTCCTCATAATCAATTCTATAACATTGTGTATAGCCCTTAGCCACCAGGCGAGCCTTCAGCCAAGCCACAGACCAATCCGGATTGTGTTTCACAGTAAACACCCATTTTCAATCTACCGGTTTCTTATCTGATGGAAGTGGGACTAAAGCCAATGTCTGATTTTCATAAAGTGTTTGCATTTCTTCATCCATTGCTGCCTTCCACCTTGGATGTTTGAGAGCCTCCTGATAGGATTGTGGTACAGATATGGAAGAAATAGTAGAGAGAAATTGACAACATGTGGGGGATAGACGATGATGAGACACAAAATTTGATATTAGATGAGACTAAGAGGGTATGATACATGATCTGGGTTCTTTTCTTTGTGTGATAGGACGAGTATCATATTGTGGGCCAAAAATAATTAGAGAAGATGGACTTACCTTGGTGGGATTCGTAAACTCGGCAAGTGTGGTGTCATTCTGTGTTTTTGGGGGGGAGAAGTTTCTGTAGCATGGGGCACAACTGGTCGAGGAGAACCTGGTATTGAAGACAAACCTGGAGGTGCATTGTCAGGATAGTATGGAGAGTCTTCAAAAAATGTGACATCCCTGGACACAAGTAAATGTTGAAGAGTGGGATTATAACAAACATAACCCTCTTGTGTACGAGAGTATCCTAGAAAGATTCACTTGATAGATTTTGGATCAAGTTTACTATGTTTTTGGGAGGAAATATGGACAAAACATTGACACCCAAAGAATTTCAAGAGCAGTGAAAATGGATCATCATTTGGTAACAATATAGAGTAAGGAGATTTATTACCAAGAATGGAAAATGGACGAAAATTTATAAGAAAGCATGCGGTAAGGATTGCATGAGGCCAATAAAAGTATGAAACTTTCATGACATATAATAAACCTCAAGCTACCTCAAGAATATAACGACTTTTCCATTCAACTACACCATCTTGTTGAGGAGTGTAGGCGCATGATGTTTGATGGATAATATCATTTTTCTTGACAAAAAAAGTCAAGTTCTTTGGAAATGTATTCTTTGGCATTATCAGACCGAAGTAATTTTATGTTCTGACCAAATTAAGTGACTACCATAGCATGAAAAGACTTAAAAATCAATGGTCTCAAAATGCTCCTTAAATAGAAACAACCAAGTGGTACGAGTGAAGTCATCAATAAATGTAATAAAATACCTGACTTGAGAAATATTTGAGACAGTCAAGGGTCCCCATACATCAGTATGAATTAATGAAAACAGAGTAATACTTTCGACTTTTGGACGAGTGAGTATGTACTCCTTTGATGTCTACTCAGTTGACCAACTTCACAATTAAACTCAAACCTGACTTTAAGAGTAGGAAACATATAATGTAGATATTGTGAAGATGGATGTCCCAACCGGTTGTGCTATAGCCTTGTTTCATTTTTACTGGTGGAAACAATATTTAATTCTTGGCACATCCAGGTAGTATAGGCCCCCTTGTTCACCGCCTCCACCAATCACCTGGTTCGTTATAGGATCCTAAAATACACACAAAGTGGGTGAGAAGGTGATAGAGCAATTAAAATACTTTGTCAAGTGACTAACAAATAACATATTCAAAGGGAAGGTAGGAACAAATAGAATATCAATGAATGGAAGTGATGATGTAACGGAAGTGGATCCTTTCCCTTGAACCTTGGTTTGAGAACCGTCAGCTATGGTAACAAACTTATGTGAAAGACACGGAGATACAAAATGTAATAAATGTTTGTTACTTGTAATATGCTTGGAAGCTCCTGAGTCAATTATCCAGGATGAATTTGAGGCAGATAGCATACCTGAAGCAGTGATGGTAGCGGTATTTAATGAGGAACTTAGAGAAGAACCCATCATTTTCTAAAACAACTCATATTCTTCATTAGTAAATTTTTTCTTTTCAGTTGATTTTGTAGGCTGATCCTCCTTTGTATCACCTACTAAGGCTTGATTAGCCTTTGTCAATTATGAGTTGTTGTTGGCATTATAACATATTTCTCCATTGTGACCATTTTTTCCACAGTAACTCCTTTCCTTGTAATAGCATGTATCGATAGTGTGGCCATATCTCCCACAATGAGTGCATTCTTTCCACAATTTCCCATGCTTTTTATTAGCCAACTAATCACAATGGTATCATTTTTTAACCATTTTTTGTAAAAAATGTCTTCTTGATCAATAGGTGGTCCACGGTTGGTGAGATGACCAAGTGGGTCCTTTGTTATAAGAAACCTCCAAACCGATGTGGACCAACTCATAAAATTTGATACCCTTCATAAGGGTATTATGGTAATTCTGAGTATACCACCTTTGCTACTCACATTTTCTTTAGCCATAATAGGTACTTCAACGAAAATAATTCTCCAAAAAATTCTAATAAAAAAATCCTAGTTTTCTTCAAACAACTTGGTGCATGGAGAAATTTAGCATTAATGCTAAACAATCATTATTCTGATTTTGTTCTGAGTAAATAACCACTCATAATAGACTCAATATCAATCTTCTATATAAGGGTAATCATGTTCCCATGAATTTTTTTTTCAAAAATTTGATCATGGAATGGTCTCGGTTAACTGAAATTCCAAACCGACCAAACTACTTTGATAGCTTCCTCTAGATCGAGAGGCATTCATATCTACAATCTCATAAGATGAAAAACATTGACATAATCATCTTTAAATCATCATCTAAATCTGGAAACCAGTAACATGAATTAATAAAAAAAATAATGAAGGAACTTATTCACACATTTTTTATCTTCCATCGCAAGGAGTCTTCTATGAGTGGTGTTGATCATATCATCGTAGAGCATTCCTTTTGATGTAGGGATTCTAAATTTAATGCTCTGATACCATGTTAAATTTAGGATCCCTTTTCCAATATTCTGAGCAAGGAATAGATAAAGAAAAATGAGAAAAGGGGAAGAAGGCTCTCAGGTAGAGAGAAGAAGAGAAGAGGAACAAGGTGTGAGCCAAGCAAAGAGAGAGAGAGAGATTTACTCAAAAGAAAATTGTAGAAATTTATTAATTCCGAATTGCAACACCACTATTTATAGTAGAGGAAGTGATAGAGTCCTTATAAAATAAACCTTTAAATCTCCTAATTACATTCCAACTCTAACTCTCTAAGATAAGTCAACCTTAAAAGGATAACACAATCTAATAGAGTTCTAATATAAGTTGAACTATAACTCTTCTTCAATAACGTGGAAATAAGGGAGGAGGTGATCTTGTGGCCATATCCTTGTGGGTTCCATGTGATCTTCCAGCTCATATTGATAAGATTCCAGCTCATGGTATCTTTGTGGGTCCCACTTGATCTTCAAGTCTTCTAACTCATTTCAGTTTGTGCTTCTTATCTTCTTAACTCATGCTAGCTTGGGTGATGACTCTTCTTGGTATCCCACGTTCTCTTGGTGGGTCCCACCAACTCGTGCTGACAATAAGAGAAAGCTTCAAATCAACCTAACAAACAATGGTACTTTCTCTTAAAACAGCACCTCTCGGTTGTCATCGAGAAGGAAACTATCCTTCTCTAATTATGCGCCAACTTTGGATGATTGAATCACAACCCTTTTATGCTCTTTTTTTCTGTAATGTTTTTGGTAAGTTTCTAGAGAGGATAAGACAACCAATGAAAGAATAAAAATCATTGCAAAGAAGAAACATCCTTATCAAAAAGAAAAAAATTCTCCTCGATACCCTTTCAAATAGTCATTTTTCTGAAGTCTTTGGGAAGAAACAAGAGGAGAAGCAAATAACTAATATTATAACTCAAAATTTTTAGAACAAGTTTCAATCATAGTGAACTCAGATGCCAATAATAAATATAGTGAACCTTGATTCAGAAAATTCTAGTCACAAACATCAACATAATATGCAAGAAAGAAATAACACAGTCTTGCAGGGGGAATAAAAATTGAGCATAATCACTATGGGCGAGCCATTTCCAAATCCAAGAATATAATCACCAGCTTCTTGTTGAATTTAGGAGCCCATGATTGAATCCTCGAGCAAGATGAGAGAGGGAGAAGAAAAAAAAGCAAAGAGAAAGAGAGAGCTACGGTAGAGAGGAGAGAAGAGAGAAGAGAGAAATAGACTTTAGGCTAGAGAGAGATTATTCCACGAGTTGAGAAGTGGAGAACTTGATTGAACCCTTCAACCAATTTATACTATTTCCATTAAATATTTAGGGAAACTTCAGAGATAAGTTAGGATCCCTAATATCCCTAATTACATCAATCATGATTATCCAAATCTACATAAATCAAGGGAAGATAAATCGATTATATTAATCAAGGAAGATTGTCAAATCTTCCAACTCGTGTGATAAGGATTCCAGCTCGTGTGATGACTCATCATGCCAGCTCGTATGGTCATGGTGGGTTCCACCTTGTAACGCTCCCCCTCAAGCTGGGGGTGTGAAAACATCTTAAATGCCCAACTTGCTACAGATTGTGGACAAGATCTTATGAGTGACTGGTTTGGTGAGAATGTCTGCATTTTGACCTTGTGAGGAGATATGTTTGAAAGATAATATGCTGACTTGGAATTTTTCTCGTATGAAATCATAGTCTACCTCAATGTACTTTGTTCTCTTATGGAAGACCGGATTTGAGGTGATATGTATTGTCACCTGATTATCACAATGTAGATCCATAGGGGCTTCTTTATAGGATCCCAACTTATTGAGAAAGGATTTGATCCATAGAAGCTCACTAACTCTGAGTGCCATGGCCATATATTCTACTTCTGCACTGGACCTTGTAACTACATTCTACTTCTTGCTTCTCCATGTAACCAAGTTTCCTCCAAGCATTGTACAATATCCTGAAGTAAATTTTCTATCATCCGAGGATCCGGCCCAATCTACAGCGGAGAACCCTTCTATGTTGAAGTGACCATGGTTCTTATAGAGAAGCCCTCTTCTTGGAGCTCCTTTCAAATATCACAATATTCTTTCTAGTGCTTGCCAGTAAGTAAGTTGTGGTTTGTGCATGTATTGACTCATAACGCTTATTGTATATGATATATCTTACCTAGTTACATAGAGATAAATGAGTTTTCCCACAAGTCTATGATAGTTTCCGATATCCACATCTTCTCTAGTGTCTGCAGATAATTTTTTATTGGAATCCATAGGGGTTTATGCTGGTCTACACCCCATCATTCTTATCTCCTCCAGTAGATCAAAGACGTACTTCCTTTGAGATAGTATAATCCCATGTTTGGACTGTAGTACTTGAATACCTAGAAAGTATTTAAATAGTCCAAGATCTTTTGTCTTGAATTCTTCACATATCTTTTCCTTGGTTTCCTGAATGCCCTCGAGATCACTACCAGTTAAGACAATATCATCAACATATATGGCCAACATCACTTTCCCTTTAGGTGTGTTTTTAAGAAACACAGAGTGATTTATGGAACATTTGTGAAATCAAACCCGTATGAGTGCTTGGCTAAATTTAACAAACCATGCACAAGGAGACTGTTGAATACCATAAAGGGATTTTGTCAATCGACGTACTGACTCCCCTTGAACTAAAAATTCAGGTGGTTGTTGCATATAAATTTCTTCCTTTATATCCCCATTGAGAAAAGCATTTTTCACATCAAGTTGATAGATCGGCCATGAAGAATTAGGAGCAAGAGATAATAAAATACATACTGAGTTCATTTTGGCCACCAGAGAGAATGTTTCCTCATAATCGATCCCATAACACTGCGTGTAGCCTTTGGTAATGAGGTGGGCCTTAAGGCGAGCAATTGACCCATCCAGATTGTGTTTAACTGTAAAGACCCACTTACAACCGACAAGTTTTTTTTTTTTCTGATGGAAGAGGAACTAGAGCCCATGTCTGATTCTCATAGAGTGCCTACATTAGTTTGTCCATTGCCGCCTTCCACCTTGGATATTTTAGAGCTTCCTGATAGGACTATGGGACTGAGATGGAGGAGATAGACACAAGAAATTGACAACATAAAGAGGATAAATGATGGTGAGACACAAAATTGGATATGGGGTGAGAAGTAGAGGGCCTAGTGCAAGTTTTGGGTTCTTTTCTTAAGGCAATGGGTCGAGTATCATATTGTGGTCCAAAAGGAATAGGAGAAGATGGACTTACCTTCATGGGAATGGCAAACTCGGTACGTGTGGTGTCAGCCAACGCTTTAGGGGGTTGAACAGTTTCTGTAGCACGGGGCACAACCGGTCGAGGAGAGGATGGTACAGAAGAGAGATATGAAGGAGCATTGTCAGAGTATTATGAAGAGTCTTTAAAAAAAATTACATCCTTGGACAAAAGTAACTTTTGGAGAGTGAGATTGTAGCAAATATAACCTTTCTGCATGCGAGAGTATCCTAAGAAGATACACTTGATAGATTTGGATCAAGTTTACTATGTTGTAGGGAGGTAATATGAACAAAGCATGTACAATCGAAGACTTTGAAGGGAAACAAAAAAGGATCACCATGTGGAAACAATAAGGAATGTGTGGATTTATGACTGAGAATAGAAGATGGTAGCCTATTTATAAGAAAACATGCAGTAAGGATGGCATGTGACCAATAAAAGTATGGGACTTGCATGGTATACAATCAGTTGCAAGCTACTTCAAGAAGGTGACGGTTCTTCTATTCTCTTATACCATTTTGTTGGGGGGAATAGGCACAAGATGTTTGATGGATAATGTCATTCTCTTGACCAAAATAGTCAAGATCTCTGGAAGTATATTCTTTGGCCTTATCAGACCTAAATACTTTGATTTTCATACCAAATTGAGTGACAACCATAGCATGAAAGGATTTAAATATGGATGGTATTTCAGATCGCTCTTTAAAAAGAAATAGCCATGTGGTACGAGTAAAATCATCAATAAAAGTAATAAAGTACTTGACTCGAGAAATGTTTGAGATGCTCAAGGGTCCCCATACATCTGTGTGGATCAATAAAAAGGAAGCAACACTTTTAGGTTCTGGACAAGGTGAGCATGTGATTCTCTAGTGTTTGCTCAGTTGACAAACTTCACAATTTAAATTTGACCTATCCTTAAAGGTAGCAAAAAGAAGACGAAGAGATTGTGGGGATGGATGTCCCAACCGATTGTGCCATAGACTTGTCACAATTTCCTTGGTTGAGAAGACATTTATTTGAGGCACATCCAGGTAGTAGAGCCGGTTTCGTTATAAGATCTTGAAACACACAAGAAGCGGGTGAGAAGGTAATTGAGCAATTGAAATGTTGTTTCCGCTGACTAATAGATAAAGATTCAAGGGAAAGGTAGGAACAAAAAGAATATCTATGAGCGGAAGTAACGGAGTAACAGAGGTGGATCCTTTCCCAAGAACTTTAGTTTGGGAGCTATCGGCTACAGTAACAAATTTATTTGAGAGACAAGGAGAAATAGAATGGAGTAGATTTTTGTCACCTGTGAGATGCTTGGAGGCCCCTGAGTCAATTATCCAGGATGAAGAGGAGGAAGTGGCAGAGAGCATACTTGAAGTGGTGGTGGCAGTAGCAGTTGAAGAGGAACTTGGTGGACAGGCCATCAGAGTTTTCATTTGCTGGAACAAGTCATACTCATCATCGGTATGGGTTTTCTTTTCTGTTGGTGGGGTAGACTGGTCCTCCTTTGTATATCTTACTGAGACTTGATTAGCCTTAACCCAATCAGGTATGCCATGGATTTTAAAATGCTGATCTATAGTGTGATCATATTTCTCACAATGGATGCATTCCCTGACATCTGTTCTGACAAAAACATTCCTTCCACCTCTTCCTCGCCCTCCTCAATAATTTCTTCCATGGCCTCAGCCTCAGTCAGTTGTGTTCCCCTATGCCCACATTACATAGTGGAAGAGTCTAGAATGCGGAGTAATGTTATGGTCCTGGGTTAAGTATTTGGCTTTACGTTACCTACCAGGCTGGTCTTTTGGGTAGTATGGGCTAGGTACCTAACATTAGGTATCAGAGCAGGCGCCCACGTCACGAGTTCGAATCCCGGTATGAGAAAACTTAGCGAAGGGGGCGACCTAGAGGCTGGATTAAAATTACTGGTAGAGTCACAAAAAGGTGGGTCAAGCTAGTGTCGCTAGAGTGGGTCGTCGCTTAATAGTGGAGGGGGCAACCTAGAGGCTGGATTAAAATTACTGGTAGGGTCACAAAAAAAAGTGGGTCAGGCCAGTGTCGCTAGAGTGGGCCGTCTTGGACGTCGGCTTGTGAAGGTGGGATGTGATGTTATGGTCCTGGGTTACGTACTTGACTTTCCTCTACCTACCAGGCTGGTCTTTTGGGTAGAATTGGCTAGGTACCTAACAAGTAATATGGCACATACATCATCAAAGGTGAGAATAACAAAGGCACTAAGGAGTTGACTTTTAGCAACTTTGAGATATGGCTTAATGTTTGCTAGGAAAATGGTAGTGGCTAAGGATTCCTTATGCTTGTCTTAGACAGAGACATCGGTAGAGGTAGGCTGAGCTAGCTTCCATTCTTGAAGAAGGCCTCTAAAATGAGCCAAATATTCATAGATATTTGCTCCTTGTTTAGTTTTGAACATTCTTTGGAGAATATCATATGGCCTATGTAAGTTGTCAGAGCGTTTGATTCATTTTATGTAAAACATAATATTCTATTCTTGATTTTCCAAAAACAGTCAGCCAATTCGTGGCTCTCAAAAAATTCTCCAAAAAATCATAAAATCGAGTAGAGTTCTTCAAACAACTCGGTTAATGGAGAAGCTTAGCATAGAAGCTATGTAAATTAGATATTTAAAATCCAATGGATAAAAATCCACTCATAATAGGCTCAAGAACATTTTTCTTCATTAAGAAAATCTTGTTTCCACAAAATTATAATATTTTATATAGAAAATCTCAACATAAATCAATTTTCACCCAAAAAGTTGCAAACTGACAAAAATGCCTTGGAAAACTTCTTCTAATCCGATATGCATAAATCTCAATAATTTTATAGGGTGAAGACAACAATAAAATCATCTCTGAACCAACTTCTAAAGATCCAAAAACCAAGAGCATGAAGTACTAATAACAAGAATGAAAAACTTATATCACAAGCATCAATCTTGTTTCACAAAGAGCCTTCTATGAGTAGCTTTGATAATAACTTCTTGGACCATTCTTTTGACGTGGGATCCTAAATTTGATGCTCTGATACCATGTTGAATTTAGGACCGCATGATTGAATCCTTGAGCAAGATGAGAAAGGGAGAAGAAAAGGAGCAAAGAGAAAGAAAGAGCTCGGGTAGAGAGGAGATAAGAGATAAGAGAGAAAAAGAATTTAGGCTAGAGAGAGATTCTTCAACGAGTTGAGAAGTGGAGAGCTTGATTGAACCCTTCAACCAAGATCCCTACTTATACTATTTCCATTACATATTTAGGAAAACTTCAGAGATAAGTTAGGATCCCTGATTACATAAATCATGATTATCCAAATCTACATAAATCAAATAAATCGATTACATTTAATCAAGAAAGATTGTCAAATCTTCCAACTCAAGTGATTAGGATTCCAGCTCGTGTGATGATTCATCATGCCAGCTCATGTGGTCATGGTGGGTCCCACCTTGTAACACTTCTCATTCAGATTAGACGAAAAAGTCATTCATAAACCATCTTTTAGAGATAAAGAACTATTAGCAATAATCTTATACGAGAAAAAAACTTATCTTGGTGCAACACAAAAAAAAACAGCTTCACAACAAGAAGAACTCCACGTGAAGTTAGATCAATGAAATGTTTCAAATTTTCATCATGACGAGGGGATCCTAAATCCACTACTTTGATACTATGTTGAATTTAGGATCCCATGACAAGTTCCTTGATCAAGGTAGTGATAAAGGAGAGGAAGAAAAGGTGGAGAAGAAAGCAGAAGAGAAAAGGAAGAGAGGAAAAAAGAGAGAAGTTGCCTACAGAGATGGAGAGAGAAGAGGGGAGACTTAGTGATCTACCCCATGCCTTGATCTTCTATTTATAGTTGTGGAAGGAGGTTTATAATGACTACAATACCCTCAGAGCTACAAACTTTGTAAAATAAAAGACATGAGTAGACATACATCATCTTCTTTAATTACACCCTTGTGTCACCCTTATGAGAGGACATTTAAATTACCTCCTTTGCCACCTCCTTGACGTGGGGGAGGTATTTACTTTGATGCCACTTCGAGATGTCTTTCAACGCTTTAAAATTGACTTGATTTTCAGCAACATTTTCTAATTTGATTGGATTCTCTTTTGGATTAGGTGATTCTTTGTTGATTAAGAATGATACAAAATCCTTCTAGATTGCATGGGACAGTATGTGAAAGGTTTACTCTTGTTTAAATGCATGCATGAATTGAGGTTGGGATTTAAGAAAAATTGCACTCGATATGTACTCTCTTTGATTCATTTGTTGTTCTCTTGGCTTAATTATGGGTTGTAACACCTTATACATGAATCTAGTTTGATTTTCTCTTGGTTTTTACTACATATTTGGCTTTAAAATCAAGAGGACATATGTTTGTTTTTCTAATGTCTTAAGTTAATTATAAAATAAATTCCTTATAATTAATTTAGGATGGTAGAAATCTCAACTCCTCTTCTTCCTCATCATATGGTGATTTTTAGCAAACATGATCCTCTCAAGGGTTTGAGTAAGTAATTTTCTTGGTATCAATTTGTCAAACATATTTTTTATTAGTAGAGACCTTGTTGGACATATAAACCAGACACCTATGCACGTTGATGAACCTTCCTATCACAAGTAGTTGAAGGAAGATACCTTAGTTATCAATTAGCTAATAAATAGTATGAAAGAGCAAGTCGTAAATGATATTGTTAACTTGGAAACACCTAAAAAAACCTGGGACCATGTCTTGAATTATATTCTACTCCTG
This sequence comes from Aristolochia californica, assembly GCF_029961685.1. Taxonomy (NCBI): domain Eukaryota; kingdom Viridiplantae; phylum Streptophyta; class Magnoliopsida; order Piperales; family Aristolochiaceae; genus Aristolochia; species Aristolochia californica. The sequence continues at coordinate 6,923,804 of NW_027181881.1, forward strand.
ATAGCCTTCAAAATATTAAATATTTTAACATAATTCAGAAGATGTGCATGACAAAGCATAAAGACAATCTTCATGAATATTTTGCCAGGTTCAGATGTCTACTACAGGAATGGAAAGTTGCCCAACCTTATTCAATTGATCTAGAAACTCAAGTAAAGAAAAGAGAGGATCTGGTCTCAACTATATGCCTTGCAAATATACAACCTCATTTGGATATTTCAAAGTCGTAAGTACATATTTATTTAGTCAGACTTCTGAAAGTTGCCCAACCTTATTCAATTGATCTAGAAACTCAAGTAAAGCAAAGAGAGGATCTGGTCTCAACTATATGCCTTGCAAATATACAACCTCATTTGGATATTTCAAAGTCGTAAGTACATATTTATTTAGTCAGACTTCTACATGATTAACAGAGCCTCACAAGGAAAGTGAGGGCAGAAGTATCCATGATCTTATTCAAGACTTAGAATTTGAGGTTGTATAAGTCGTTGATATAGAGGATGTAGAAGGGTGGTTGAATCGGTGTATCAATGGTTGAGGATGAAGACAGCGAAGAGAATGTAGAAGAAGAAGATGAAGTTGAGGTAGAAGATATGTCCTATGACGAATAAGATGAAGCAAGAGAAGAAGAAGTTGAGGTTGATGGAGAGGCGGAAGAAAGCAATGAAGATATATGATGTTTTTTACAATGTGGGACCCACCATGGTGCACGAGCTGGTGGGACCCACCATGAGGACGTGGGATGCCAAGAAGAGTCCTCACCCAAGCTAACATGAGTTAAGAAGATAAGAAACACAAGCTGAAATGAATTAGAAGACTTGAAGATCAAGTGGAACCCACAAAGATACCATGAGCTGGAATCTTATCAATATGAGCTGGAAGATCACATGGGACCCACAAGGATAAGACCACGAGCTGGCTTCTTCCCTCATGTCCACGTTCTTGAAGAAGAGTTATAGTTCAACTTATATTAGAACTCTATTAGATTGTGTTATCCTTTCATGATAGACTTATCTTAGAGAGTTAGACTTGGAATGTAATTAGGTGATTTAAAGGTTAATTGTATAAGGACCCTATCACTTCCTCTACTATAAATAGAGGTGTTATAATTCGGAATTAATCAAGTTCTATAATTCTCTCTTGAGTAAATCTCAATCTCTTTGCTTGGCACACACCTTGTACCTCTTCTCTTCTTCTCTCTACCCGAAAGCCTTCATCCCCTTTCTCCTTTTTCTTTCTCTCTTCCCTTGCTCGAAATATTAGAAAAGGGATCCTAAATTCAACATGGTATCAGAGCATTAAATTTAGGATTCCTACATCAAAAGGAATACTCTAAGAAGATATGATCAACAACACTCATTGAAGGCTCCTTGTGAAGGCAGATAAAAAAGTGTGAGATAAGTTCCTTCATTATTTTTTTATTACTTCAAGTTACTGGTTTCCAGATTTAGAAGATGATTTAAAGATGAGTATGTGAATAATTTTTATCTGATGAGATTGTGGATCTGAATGTCTCTCAATCTAGAAGAAGCTATCAAAGCAGTTTTGTTGGTTTGGAATTTCTGTTAACCGAGACAAATTCATGATCAGATAGTTGGAAAAAAAAATTGTGGGAACAAGATTCCCATGATATAGAAGATTGTTATTGAGTCTATTATGAGTGGCTATTTACTCAGAAAAAATCAGAATAATGATTGTTTAGTGCCAATGCTAAATTTCTCCATGCACCAAGTTGTTTGAAGAATACTACTTGGATATTTTGATTAGAATTTTTTGGAGAATTATTTTTGTTGAAGAGCCTATTATGGCAAAAGAAAATGTGAGTAACAAATGTGGTATACTTAGAATTACCACAATACCCGTACAAAAGGTATCAAATTTTATGAGTTGGTCCACATTGGTTCGGAGGTTTCTTATAACAAATGACCTATTTGGTCATCTCACCAACCGTGGACCACCTATTGATCAAGAAGACATTTTTTATAAGAAATGGTTAAAATTTGTGTGATTAGTTGGCTAATCAAAAGCATGAAAAAATTGTGGAAAGAATGCACTCATTGTGGAGATATGGCCACACTATCGATATATGCTATTGCGAGGAAAGGAGTTATTGTGGAAAAAATGGTAACTACGGAGAAATATGTTATACTGCCAACGACAACTCAGACTTGACAAAGGCTAATCAAGCCTTGGTAGCTGATACAAAGGAGGATCAGCCCGCAAAATCAACTTAAAAGAAAAAAATTACTGATGGAGAATATGTGCTATTTCAGAAAATGATGGGTTCTTCTCCAAGTTCTTCATTACATACTACTGTCATCACTGCTTTAGGTATGCTATTTGCCTCATCTTCATCCTAGATAATTGACTTAGGAGCCTCTGAGCATCTTATAGGTAACAGACATTTATTACATTTTGTATCTCCGTGTTTTTCGCATAAGTTTGTTACCATAGTTGACAATTCTCAAACCAAGGTTCAAGGGAAAGGATCCACTTCTATTACATCATCACTTCCGCTCACTGATATTTTATTTGTTCCTACCTTCCCTTTGAATCTATTATCTGTTAGTCAGCTAACAAAGTATTTTAATTGCTCTATCACCTTCTCACCCACTTCATGTGTATTTCAGGATATTATAACGAAGCAGGTGATTGGTGGAGGCCGTGAACAAGGGGGGTTATACTACCTGGATGTGCCAAAAATAAATATTGTTTCTACCAATGAAAATGAGACAAGGCTATGGCACAACCGGTTGGGACATCATTCTTCACAATCTCTTCATTATATGTTTCCTACTCTTAAAGTCAGGTCCGAGTTTAATTGTGAAGTTTGTCAACTATGTAAACATCAAAGGAGTACATACTCACCTTGTCAAGAAGTCAAAAGTATTACTCAGTTTTCATTCATTCATACCGATGTATGGGGACCCTTTAGTGTCTCAAATATTTCTCAAGTTATGTATTTATTACATTTATTTATGACTTCACTCATACCACTTGGTTGTTTCTATTTAAGAAGTGTTTTGAGATACCATTGATTTTTAAGTCTTTTCATGCTATCGTACTCACTTAGTTTGGTCAGAACATAAAAATACTTCGATCTGATAATGCCAAAGAATACATTTCCAAAAAACTTGATTATTTTTGTCAAGAAAATGGCATTATCCATCAAACATCATGTGCCTACACTCCTAAGAAAAATGGTGTAACCGAACGGAAAAATCATCATATTCTTGAGGTAGCTCGAGGTTTATTATATGCCATGAAAGTTCGATACTTTTATTGGCCTCATAAAGTCCTTACCGTATGCTTTCTTATAAAACGTCTACCATCTTCCGTTCTTGGTAATAAATCTCCTTACTCTATATTGTTACCAAATGATGATCCATTTTCACTGCACTTGAAAAGATTCAGGTGTCAATGTTTTGTCCATATTTCCTCCCCAAAACACAGTAAACTTGATCCTAAATCTATCAAATGTACCTTTCTAGGATACTCTTGTACACAAAAGGGTTATGTTTGTTATAATCCCACTCTTCAACATTTACTTGTGTCTAGGGATATCACATTTTTGAAGACTCTCCATACTATTCTGACAATACTCCTCCAGGTTTATCTTCAGTACCAGGTTCTCCTCGACCGGTTGTGCCCCATGCTACAGAAACTTCTTAGCCCCCAGAAACACTAACTGACACTACACCTGCTGAGTTTACGGATCCCATTGAGGTAAGTCCATCTTCTCTGGTTGTTTTTGGCCCACAATATGATACTCGTCCTATCGCACAAAAAAAACAACCCAGATCATGCACCATACCCTCTATGTCTCATCCCATACCAAATTTCGTGTCTCATCATCATTTATCCCCTGCATGTTGTCCATTTCTCTCTGCTATTTCTTCCATATCTATACCACATTCCTATCAGGAGGATCTCAAACATCCAGTGTGGAAGGTAGCAATGGATGAAGAAATGCAAACATTTTATGAAAATCAGACATGGGCTCTAGTCACACTTCCAACAGATAAGAAACTAATCGATTGCAAATGGGCACTTCCATCTGATAAGAAACTTGTCGATTTCAAATGGGCACTTCATCAGATAAGAAACTTGTCGATTGAAAATGGGCACTTCCATTAGATAAGAAACTCGTCGATTGAAAATGGGTGTTTACTATCAAACATGTAGAATTTAGGATCTCATGCAAGGAACTTTAGATCAACAAAAAAGAAGAAGAAGAAGAAGAACGTGGAAGGAGAGGGTTTGGATTAAGGGAGAAGAGGGTTGCGTCAAAAAAAAAAATGAGGGTTGGACGAATTTGTGGAAAGAGAGGAGAGTGCTTCAATGCCCTACCTCTTAGCCAATGCCTTTATTTATAGTTTTACAATGCCCTTAGGGCTACAACTTGATAAAACAAAAGACATAAAAGGAACACATATTTACACTTCTATGCCATCTTTATGGAAAGTACCATATTTTACACATATGCCACTCCTTTGACATGTGGGCTTCTTGTCTTGAGCTCGTGGGCTTGAGCCCATCTTCTAACACTCCCCCTCAAGTTGGAGGAGAAAAGACATCATAAATACCCAACTTGCCACATATAAACAATAGGATTTTAGATGTAACGGGTTTAGTGAGAATATCAACTACTTGCTCTTGAGATTACACATGTTTGAGAGAGATTATTCCTGCTTGAAACTTTACTCTTATAAAATGACAATCCACCTCAATATGTTTAGTTCTTTCATGAAAAACTGGATTTGAAGTGATATGAATGGCTGCTTGATTATCACAATGCAGATTCATGAACCCCTTTTAATAAAAACCTAGTTCGGTAAGAAGGGTCCTGACCCATAAAAGTTCACTAACGGTATGGGCCATAGCTCTGTATTCTACTTCGGTGCTAGATCTTGCAACCACATTTTACTTCTTATTTTTCCATATAACAAAGTTTCCCCAACCTGAGTACAATATCCTGATGTAGATTTTCTATCATCAGAAGATCCAACCCAATCTGCATCTGAGAAGTCTTCTATGTTGAAGTGCCTATGTTTTTTATACAGCAATCCTCTTCCTGGAGTGCCTTTTAGATAATGTAATATTCTCTCTAAAGCCTGCCAGTGGGTAATTTGTGGTTTGTGCATGAATTGACTCACCACACTTACAACATATGATATGTCTGGCCTAGTTACCGTGAGATAAATCAGTTTTCCCATGAGTCTTTGATATTTGCCAGTATCAATATATTCTTCATTTGTGGCACATAATTTTACATTTGTAGCCATAGGTGTGTCAACTGGTCTACAACCCTTCATTCATGTTTCTTCAAGGAGATCCAAGACATATTTCCTTTGAGATAATATTATCCCATGTTTGGATTAAGAAACTTCTATACCCAAAAAATATTTAAGCATACCAAGGTCTTTAGTCTTGAATTCCTGACATATCATCTGCTTCACCTCTTGTATGCTCAAAGCATCATCACCGGTTAAGATAATATAATCCACGTATACGGCCAATAATATTTTCCCTTTGACCGTATCTTTATAATATATGGAATGATCAACTAAGCACCAATGAAAACCAAACCGTAGGAGTGTTTGACTAAATTTATCAAACCAAGCCTGAGGCGACTGCTTAAGCCCATTATAAAGAATTTTCTAACCGGCATACTGACTCCCCCTCAACCACATAACCAGGTGGTTGAACCATATAAATTTCCTCACTGATATCACCATTTAAAATAGCATTTTTAACATCCAACTGATAGACGGGTCATGAGGAGTTAGCAGCAATAGATAAGATGATGCGTATTGAATTCAATTTTGCAATAGGAGAGAAGGTCTCCTCATAATCTATTCCATAGCACTGCGTATAACCCTTAGCAACCAGTTGAGCTTTAAGACGAGCAACCGATCTATCCGGATTATTTTTCACTAAAAAAACCCATCGACAACCAACCGATCTTTTACCTTTCGGGAGTGATGTTAAGTACCAGGTTTGGTTTTCGTATAAGGCGTGCATTTCTTCATCCATAGCTGCCTTCCATCCTGGATGTCTTAGGGCCTCCTGATACGACTGTGGAATGGAAGTAGAGGAAAGGGACGTAAGAAACTGAAAACACTCGGAAGACAAGCGATGGTGAGACATAAAATTTGAGATAGGATGGGAAGTAGTACAGGAGCGACGTTCTTTTCTTAAAACAATAGGCTGAGTATCAAATTCAAGCCCATACATAGGAGGAGAAGGACTTACCTCGGGTGGATCTGACAACTCCATAGGTGAAGGTATGACCGATGCATCAGGGGATGGTTCCACTTCAAGATTGAATGGCACAAGCGAACAAGGAGTAGTAGAAGGACAAGTCTATCCTGGAGGAGCATCATGGGAGGAGTAGAAGGGGGTGTCCTCAAAGAAAGTCACGTCCCTAGAGATAAACATCCTTCGAAGGGTAGGATTGTAACAGACATAACCTTTCTGGGTGCGAGAGTACCCCACAAAAATGCACCTCATAGACCGAGGATCAAGTTTATTTTTATGTTGGAATGTAGCATGAACAAAACACGTACATCCAAACACTTTCAAAGGAAGAGAAAAATGATCTTCACCATTAAATAACACAGAGCAAAGAGTTTAGGATCTCTCTTCATGGAGTTATTATAAAATATGTTCAAGAAGTTGTAAAGGAGTTCAGTCATGAAGAGATAAGTTCGTGCTCTTCTTATTTATGTTTTTTTTGTTTCCTTTTCTTATTTACATACTCCTTTTTACTTTTTTTGTTTACTTCTTGAATTTTGAGTCACATCAAGTCAAGATAAATCTTTATATGTTGTAAAGATTTATTTCTGTGACTAAATTGATGTTATAATCTCGACTCCTTGTAAATCAATTACAAGAGTGATTAAGATAATTTGTTGTTTGCATCTTATTAAGATTGATGGGTGAAATTCAATTACCTTTATGTAATTTGGATCCATCTCATTTGAGGTAGAATTCCAACACATGTTGTTGTATCTTCTCCTACTTAAGGTTGATCATGGGTTTGTGTTATGTTATTGGATGCCCATTATATGTTGCTCTGATACCATGTTAAATTGGGTCAAAGGCCCTATTCCAAAATGACTAGCCAACTTAGGAAACCTATTTACCAACTAATAAAATCAAGATCTTTGTACTCACTAATCTATGTGGGACTATTACCTAACACTCCCACTCACGTGTAGACCATCTTTTGTGACTCTACGAGTCGATAATTTAGGAGTAGGCAGTTTAGGTGTAGGCCCTCTTTTTGTGGCTCTACAAGTGGATTGTTTTTAGGTGTAGGCCCTTTTTTGTGGCTCTACAAGTAGATAGTTTTTAGGTGTAGGCCCACATATGAGTACCTGCTCTGATACCATGTAGAATTTAGGATCTCATGAAAGGAACTTTAGATCAACAGGAAAGAAAAAAGAAGAAGAAGAACGTGGAAGGAGAAAGTTTGGATTAAGGGAGAAGAGGGTTGCGTAAAAAAAAAATGAGGGGTGGACGAATTTGTGGAAAGAGAGGAGAGTGCTTCAATGCCCTACCTCTTAGCCAATGCCTTCATTTATAGTTTTAAAATGCCCTTAGAGCTACAACTTGATAAAACAAAAGACATAAAAGGAACACATATTTACACTTCTATGCCATCTTTATGGAAAGTACCATATATTACACATATGCCACTCCTTTGACGTGTGGGCTTCTTGTCTTGAGCTTGTGGGCTTGAGCCAATCTTCCAACAAAACACAATCCAAATGGGTCTGTGGCTTGGTTGAAGGCTCGCCTCATGGCTAAGGGCTATGCACAATGTTATGGAAACCTTCTCTCCATTGGCAAAAATGAACTCGGTACGTATGTTATTATCTCTAGTAGCTAACTCTTCCTGGCAGGTATATCAACTTGATATGAAAAAAGCCTTTCTGAAAGGGGACAACAAAGAAGAAATTTAAATGCAACAACCACATGGGTATGTAGTTGAGGGGGAGTCAGTATGTCGACTAAAAAAATATTTGTATGTTCTAAAATAGTCCCCTTGTGCGTTTTTTGAGAACTTTAGTCAAACCCTCATACGGGCAAGATTTTATAGATGCTCTGGAGATCACTCAGTTTTTATTAAAAACACACCTTGAGGCAAGAAAATTCTGGCAGTATATGTTGATGATATTATTTTAATTGGTAGTGATTCTGAAGGCATCCAGAAAACAAAATAAAAAATATGTGTTGAATTCAAGACAAAGGATCTTGGACTACTCAAATATTTTCTGGGTATTGAAGTATTACAATTCTTACATGGGATTGTGCTATCCCAAAGGAAGTATGCCATCGATCTACTAGAGGAGACAGGAATGATGAGATGCAAACCAGCAGACACTCCTATGGACTCAAATACAAGATTATGTGCAGGTACTGGAAAAGATGTAGATAGCGGGAAATATCAGAGGCTAGTAGAAGACTTATTTACCTGTGTGTAACAAGGCCAGATATATCATATGCAATAAGTGTGGTGAGTGAATACATGAACAAACCATAACATAGTCATTGGCATGCACTTGAAAGGATATTACGATATCTGAAAGGAGCTCCAGGAAGAGGGCTTCTCTATAAAAATCAAGGTCACTTCAACATCAAAGCATTCTCAGATGCAGACTGGGTTGGATCCCCGGATGACAGGAAATCTACTTTGGGATTTTGTACGATGGTTAGAGGGAATTTGGTTACATGGAGAAGCAAGAAGCAAAATATAGTAGCACGGTCCAATGTAGAAGCAGAATACAGAGCCATGACACATTCTTAGTGAACTCCTATGGATAAGATATCTTCTCAATGAATTGGGATTCTACAAAGAAGCTCCGATGGATATATATTGTGAAATCAAGCAGTATTACACATTACTTCGAATCCAGTCGTCCACGAAAGAACAAAGCATATTGAAGTGGACTGTCATTTTATACGAAAAAAGTTCTAAGCAGGTCTTTTATCTCTAAGGCATATATCATCACAAAGTCAAGTTGCAGATATTCTCACTAAGCCAGTAACTCACAAGATTATGTCTACCATTTGCAACAAGCTGGGCATCTACGATGTTTTCTCACCCCCCTAGCTTGAGGGGGAGTGTTACAATGTGGGATCCACCATGAGGATGTGGGATACCACCATGAGGATGTGGGATACAAAGAAGAGTCATCACCCAAGTTAGCACAAGTTAAGAAGATAAAAAGCACAAGCCAAAATGAGTTAGAAGACTTGAAGATCTAGTGGAACCCACAAAGATACCACGAGCTGGAATCTTATCAATATGAGCTAGAAGATCACGTGGGACCCACAAGGATAAGGCCACGAGCTAGTCCCCTCCCTTATATCCACGTTCTTGAAGAAGAGTTGTAGTTCAACTTATATTAGAACTCTATTAGATTGTATTATCCTTTCATGATAGACTTATCTTAGAGAGTTAGAGTTGGAATGTAATTAGGAGATTTAAAGGTTAATTGTATAAGGACTCTATTACTTCCTCTACTATAAATAGAGGTGTTGTAATTCATAATTAATCAAGTTCTACAATTCTCTCGTGAGTAAATTTCTCTCTTTGCTTGGCGCACACCTTGTTCCTCTTCTCTTCTTCTCTCTACCCAAGAGCCTTCTTCCCCTTTTCTCCTTTTTCTTTCTATTTTCCCTTGATCGGAATATTGGAAAAGGGATCCTAAATTCAACAATATTCTTAGACAATAATAAATCAACAAATTATTTCATGGGTCTACAACATTGGTTGTGTGTAAAATTATTAATTTAAACATCGTTAGTGTTATTCTTTTTTAAATAATAATGTTATTGATGCTATAAAAATACTCTATTTGCAGGTTAATCTAATATGATGCTTCCTTGCCTACCTAGGGTACGATAGGCCACACTCCCTACATCATTCGAGATGGTGTCAGCACCACCACCATTTGATAGCGAGTTATGTGGGAGGGATGATCGTGTCACAAAGACACAAAGTAAGAAAGGTAACTAAACCCCTCTATTTTATGTTAAATTATATTTTTTTAATGGTAATTTATGTTATGTGTATATAGATACATCCACATCATCTCCATCCATATTGGTGCGTCCATTGACATCAACTCCATATGCATCCCCGTATATGAGGCAATCATGAGGCCTAAGTTGGGGATTTATAGTTGATGAGCTAGTGGTAGACCTCGATGGAAGGAAGATCCGAGTAGAGTTTTGAGATGGGCATAGGATGGAATTGGAACTCCATACTACCATTTTCATTGCCACCAACTGAGGACTTTTATGGAGGTGAAGGTGGAAAAGTTCAAATCCTACACCGAGGATCAGATTGATTGCGTTTATCCTTATATTAAAGGAAATATTGCAAATTATTTAATTAAATTTTATTTTTAGTTTTTCTAGTTTACAATGTTAAGGTTGATAATGTTTTGTATTATAGGAAACATTTAATGTCGATTTCACTAGTAAGGCAGCAACATGAGCAGTTGTGCATGCTATATTGGGTGTTGCATTTTAACAGTATGTTGTTAATCACCTAACCAATACTACCCAAAAGACCGGACTGTTAGGAGCGGAAGGTATAGGTACTTAACCTCATGACCATAACAGTACACCCACCCTTACGAGCCAACGACCACGGTGGCCGGGATTAACACACACAGCCAGCAGCCAGGATTAACACACACAACTATCGGGATGTCCGGGATTAACACACACAGACGCCTCGCGCGGGAGTCAAACTCAGGATGTAGTACCCGCTTTGATACCAAATGTTAAGCAGCTAGCCAATACTACCCAAAAGACCGGCCTGTTAGGAACGGAAGGCATAGGTACTTAACCCTAGGACCATAACATATGCATGGGAAAAATAAGGAGCGTGGAGGCCACCCCATGGCACTGTCTTCTTCTTATAGAGGGGTTTCCCATGAGGACTGACAAAGACTGTGCTTGAATGTGTTTGAGGGAGAGAAGTTCAAGGTGATTAGATTTGTATATATTTTGTTTTAAAACATAATTTATTTCTTATTTTACTCGTGTCTAATTTTCATTTACAAAGACATTCCCAAGTAAATGTCGAAAATGTTAGACAACAAAATGTACGACAAACCATGGGATGAAATTTTTTTTATACATATTAGAGAGGAGATGGTACATATGTTTAATTTGGAGTATATTTTATTTCAAATGTACTATTGTTTATATTTACATGTTTATGTCCTTATAAATGTGTAGGGTACAAATTGCTCTAATATCCAGCAACTTCGGCTTACTCATCGGTCCAATGAAGGTGAGTGGACTGACGGATCTAAAGAACAATATGTACGTAGAACTTACTTATAAATATTAAAATTTTAATCTTGAATTATTATAAATTTTCTCCTTTTATTTTTCATAGGAGAAAATGCAACAACTAGTCCAAGAGGCACATGAGGCTGGTGAGCTAGTTAATGAGAGTGCCATTATGTGTCGAGTTTGTTGGAAGATGCGCCCAAGCCCACACGACCAAGGAAGGCCAACATATCCAAGTCTATTGGAAGATGGACTCAAGCCCATAAGATATGGACCCACGATGATCACACGAGCTGGTGGGACCCATCATAATCACGTGAGGTGGCATTATGAGTCTTATAGAGCCACAATTATTATAGAATGAGGTCTCACATAAGAGTTTCAGTTTAAAGTTGTTTTAGTCATGTTAGTCTTCTATTTATATTGAGTTATTTAATTATTCTAGGACTTATCTTTTAAGTGTTAAAGTTTGGGTGTTATTAGGACAAAGGTAGTTTAATTGTAGTTGGACTCTACTAATTTCCTCTATTATAAATAGAGGTTCATGTACTTTGATTATAATAAGTCAATGAAGTATTTCTCTTTTTCATAAATTCAACATGGTATTAGAACAGATTCTGTGAGTTGACTCGGTCAACTCACAGAGGTAATGTGACATTTTCTGATTTATTATCTCTAGCAGTTTAGGTTCGTATTTATCTTTTTTTAAGTCCCTATATCCGTTATTTGCTTTAGGTTTTCACCACTATACAAAGCTTATCCTATTGTAAATTATATGTTGACGGAAAGATATTCCAGTCTACTTTCCAAAGAAACATAATTTTTTTTCAAATCGAAGTTATCTACAGAGAGAAATTGATATTTGAAGTAGCGAAGGTCAGATTGCAAAAGAGGTTCGAGCAGCAGTAGAAAACATCAACTATCGAGCTAGTTTATGCTATCAAGAATGAGACTTTATGTGGAGAATTATATATCACAAGAAATATTTGTAAGTCTATTTTCTTACCTATTCAACCAATTCTCTATCTAAGTTTTTTATATGGAGATATTGATGTTGGAAGAGTCAATTGTCATGCTAACAAAAGGAGAATGAGTACTTATTCGGTTAGATTACAGAGATTGAAATCTATCAGATTATATATCTCAATAGAAGTATATTTTATGAATAGAAGTTATACTTGGATTAAATTTATTTAAGTCTCTTTTCATAATAGAAAAACTTCATATCAATCTGATCTATATTTAAGGATATATTTGCATTGGAAGAATCAAAGGTCATGTTGGTATCCTGTTGCATTGAAAAATCCGAATTTAAGCTGAATTATTTCATGTGTTCTTATTACTCTTAAGGACTTTCATTATTTACCGGTTATCTACTATTATACTATTACAAATTTGGTACATGTTATTTGGGCATTGGCCCATTTCCACTGCTGCTATTGTGTCTCTTTGACTGAGATATTATTATGAAAGGACTCATCGGTTGCTATCTATTGTCAGCATGGGTTATCCTGATGAAGATTTGAATAAAGAACATTGTGGCCCAATCATCTTATCATCCTTTGATTCCCACTATCATTTTATTGTTATTTTATTACTACATCAATGTTATTTGGTTCAAGCTAGGATCACTACCATTACCTCCCAGCTTGAGGGGGAGAAGTACAAGAAGTACAAGAAAGAGATATTTTATTCCATATATTGTGGTAAGTTTTATGTGACCAAAATATTCAAGAAAGGGGGAACACAAAAGAAGAAGCTTTTGCATCTAAGAAGAAATTTTTGCAGCAAAGAAAATTGAAGATCAAGAATCTTAACTCGCAATAATAATTGTGGAAATTAATGGTGATACCTGACTTTGCTCGACTCAATTATATTTATCCAACTGGATTATTATTTTGAGGTATTTGCAACATATTCATTGGTCAGCATATTATTTGGTGCAACTCACATCGGATTATTTCATGGGTCGTTTTACAAAGATTTTTATTATTTTGGTTCGTGTTATATGGGCCCAGGCCCATTTCAGCTACAGCTATTGTGTCTCTTTGGATGAGACATTATTATTGAAGAATGTGAAATTTAGGATCTCATGAAAGGAACTTTAGATCAACAAGGAAGAAGAAGAAGAAGAGAGAAGGAAAGGAGAAGAAGAAGGACGTGGAAGGAGAGAGTTTGGATTAAGGGAAAAGAGGTTTGCGTCAAAGTGAAAATGAGGGCTGGACAAATTTTTGGAAAGAGAGGAGAGTGCTTCAATGCTCTACCTCTTCGTCAATGCCTTTATTTATAGTCTTTACAATGCCCTTAGGGCTACAACTTGTTAAAATAAAAGACATTAAAATAACACATATTTACACCTCTATGTCATCTTTAAGTGAAGTATCATAATTCACACATGTGCAACTCCTTTGACGTGTGAGTTTCTTGCCTTGAGCTTGTGGGCTTGACCCCATCTTCCAACAAAGAAGTGGTGGCCTCTTCATCCTATCTTCCTCTTTACCCATTACCCATTGGTTATTTGGCAACCTTTCTCCTACCATCCTTTATTTGACTTTAACATACCTCTTTGGGCCAACCTCTTGTGTGTTTCTTCGGTTGGGAGTTTAAGTCCATCATGGTTGGGTGTTTTAAGTCCATTGAGACTTTTTATGTACATGTGGGTCTTTTATCGCCATCTTGTGAAAGGCAGGCATTACTCGCTTATCACGTCTTTTATCATCGTCTTGTGAATGACATGTATTACCCACTTATAACGTCTTTTATCATTGTCTTGTGAATGGCAGGCATTTATCATATATCATGTCGTCGTCTTGTAAATGACAGACATTTATCACCCATTTCTACTTGTGAGAGTCGGTGCCTGGGTTGGGACACCGTGATGGAGGAGCTTATTGCTACATACATGTATACACCCCCCCCCCCCCCCCCCCCCTTTTAATTGGCATTTATTACTCCTACCACTTGAGATTCGTGTCCTATTGAGAGACACGATGATGGAGAAATTTTACTACACTTCTTAGCACTGTGTATAGACCCACTACTTGCGAAAGATAGGAGTGTGCCTTACATCCAACATGGGTTATGGCTGGAGTATAGAGCAATGTCATATAGCTTGGAGTGATTTTACTCTCACTTATCTTATGCCAACTGGGCCTCATGGAAGAGAGCACCAGCATGAGGGGGAGTGTTGGAAGATATGAACTATCATTTTATACGAGAAGATTCTATACATCATATGCAGCAAGTTGGGAGTTCATGATGTTCTCTCACCCCCAGTTTGAGGGAAAGTGTTGGAAGATGGGTCCAAGCCCACACGACCAAGGAAGGCCCACATATCCAAGTGTGTTGGAAGATGGGCCTAAGCCCATAAGATATGGACCCACAATGATCACACGAGCAGGTGGTACTCACCATGATCATGTGAGGTGGCATTATGAGTCTTACACAATAAGAAGTCTTATACAAGAAGAAGTCTTACAGAGCCATAATTATTATGGAAGAAGGTCTCACAGAAGAGTTTCAGTTTAAAGGTGTTTTAGTCAGGTTAGTCTTCTATTTATATTGGGTTATTTAATTATTCTAGGACTTATCTTTAAATGTTAAAGTATGGGTGTAATTGGGACAAAAGTAGTTCAATTGTAGTTAGACTTTACTACTTTCCTCTATTATAAATAGAGGTTCATGTAATCTAATTATAATAAGTCAATGAAGTATTTTTCTTTTCCATAAATTCAATAGAGTTCTTGGATCTCAGTTTGGCAACATTAAGGAGTTGGGATTGTCTCAACAATCTCTACCTAAGATGGATCAACCATCTTTGTCCTAGCTGCCAGCACATATAGAGGATGAGTTACAGGTAACTACAAAGGGGTTATGGACAACTAAAAAGCAACTATCAAAAATTCAGGAAGATCAGAGAAACGTAAAACGTCTTGTTGAGGAGTAAGAAACTAAGATAAAAAGCTTAAAGATGTAGATGTAAGTGGTTCTTTCAGCAAAGGTAGACTTATAGCCAGCAGCCACCGCATCCTCTTCCCACAGATTGATTGTAGTTTATGTATTATTTGTGTAAAATTTGTAATTTTTAGTTTTGTACACAGTTTTTATAGTTCATAAAAATCTATTTAATAAAATAATTTTCTGGTTATTCATTTTTCTTGTATTTTTCATTTTTATTATTTTTATGAATCATTAAATAGGGAATAAATAAAATTATAATTTTTCTATTTACCATAATGCCACCCTATTCATGTGTGTGTCGTTTAACACCCCCCCTCAAGCTGGTGCTCGTAACTTGACTTTGGAAACAATCTTTGTCAAGAAACTTGTGTACTTGAAAAGAAATTCTGATCTTGTGTAGCTTGAAAAAAATTATAATTTCTTTGTTTTCATCTTGTTTTATTCACTTGTTTCTTGTGTACTTCATCTTGTTCACATCTTGTTTTGCCTCTTACTTAGATATTCTAGTCACATAAAATTTGATAACCATAACATGTGGAATTCTTCATTGTTGGTTACCTATTTCTTGTACTTCTTCTTCTACTCCTCCCCCTCAAACTGGGGATCTCTTTGTTATTTACCAAGAGACCCAACTTGCACAAAATAATGGTGAGAGAAGAAAAATCACCCCTAGCTTAATAACAAATCTCCAACTCTAGTGTTAAATGGTTGCTCAAATTTAAGGTGGTCTGACCCATTTTTGGGTATTGAAAAAAGTCTACTCACTTTTTAAGTGTGACTCAAAATACCACTTGAATAAAAAAAAAATTGATTTAAGTTGGATGTTGTGTACACACCTGGTCTTTGCAAGTAGTGGATCTACATGCATTGCTCTAAAGTGATTTTAAAAAACATGAATTGAAGAAAGTACTCTAAGGAATTAAGTACATGAATATAAAGATATCAACTCTCGTACTTTAAATGAAAGGAGGCATACAATGCAGCTTTTCATACTTCCAAGTAAGAAATGTTGAATTTCTGGAAAGAAAAATATTTAACTGAGTTGTTGTAATTTGAGTAAAATGCGTCTCTCTTTATAAAAGAGGAAACTATTAGAATCTAATTACAATTAAACTACTCTTGTCCCATTTACACCCAAAGTCTAATACTTAAAGATAAGTCCTACCACAATTAACATAAATACAAGACCAAATTAACTAAAACACCTTTAACTGAGAATTTTTAGTGAGACCTTCTTCCATGGGACCCCGCTTAGACTCCTCATCTGAATTCTAGCTTTGTTAGACTTCTTGTTGTAAGAGTCATTTAAGACTCTTCTAAACCTACTCATCAACACCCATCCCCCCCCCCCCCCCCCCCTCAAGATGGAATTTATAACTTCAGCTTGCAAGAAAAAAATATTTTTGGTCTTCAATCTTCTTTTGTTTGAAATTTTTTTCATAGATACAAAATTTTCATCTTTTGTTCTTGTTGAATTTATGGCAAAGAGAAAAAATTTATTGACTTTATTAACTTATTATAATCAAAGTACATGAACCTCTATTTATAATAGAGGAAGGTAGTAGAGTCCAATTATAATAAAGTTAACTTTGTCCCAATTATATCCAAACTCTAACACTTAAAGATAAGTCCAAACATACAAACATAACTTAAACTAGAACCCTTCTAGGACGTAACCATAAGATAAAGATGTTTTGTGAGTCCTTGATCTTCCAACTCATGTGATAAGAATGCCAACTTGTGGTAATCATGGTGAGTCATACTTCTTATGTACTTTGGCCCATCTTGTGGGCCTTCTTTGGTCGTGTGGCCCATCTTATAATACTCTTAGATATGTGGGTCTTCTTTGGTCGTGTTGGTTTGGGCCTATCTTCCAAAACTCCCCCTCAAGCTGGGGGTGAGAGAACAACATGAACTTCCAACTTGCTGCAAATGATGTATATAATCTTTTTTTTATAAACTGGCACATCTTCCAATATGTTTTCACCTTCCAACACTCCCCCTCACGTAGTTGCATCCTTCCATGAGGCCCAACTGGTATAATATACGTAAGAGTAAAAATTACTCCTAGCCGATAAGACATTGCTCCATACTCCAGTCCTAATGCTGGATGTAGGGCACACTCCGTCTTTTTTAGGTAATGTGTATCAGCATTGCTCTTAAGTATCCACCACCGTGTCCCTCCACAGGACAATGACTCTCAAGTGGTAGAAGTAACAAAAGCCATTACAGGGGGTAGTGGGTTTATTTATAAAGGTGTCCCAATCCGGACATCGACTCTCATGGTATCCCAACCGCGATATTTTTTAGAGTTAAATTTATCATGGTTTCCCAATCCGGGCATCGACTCTCATGGTATCCCAATCGTGATATTTTTGAGAGTCAAATAAATTATGGTATGAGAAAAGGTTTTGAGGGCACCTCTTCTTCAATAATAATGTCTCATCCAAAGAGACATAATAGTAGCAGTTGTAAAGTAACATGACCATCTTCCAACACATATAACACGAACCAAAATAATAAACCTTGTAGAAGGACCCATGAAATAAACATAATCTGATATAAATATTTTTTCTTAGATGCATAAGCTTTATCTTTTGTGCTCCCCTTTTCTTGACTATTTTGGTCACATAAACTTATCCACAACATATGGAATAAAATACCTCTTTCTTGTACTTCTTCTATTTCACCCCCTCAAGCTGGGACGTAATGGCAGTGATCCCATGTTGAACCAAATATCATGGGTGCAGCAAGAAGCCCAAATAACATAGATGTAGTAATAAGCCCTTAAACTAGGGATAAGTGACATATTTTCTTGATATAGCAACTTAGATAGTGACGCAAAACAGAAGGCATAAATTCGGATTTTTCAATACAACAGAATACCAACATGACCTTTGATTCTTCCAATACTAATATATCTTTAAATATAGATCAGATTGACATAAATTTTTTTCCTTATGAAACTATACTTAAATAACTTTCATCCAACTAGAATCTCTTTTCATAAAATATAATTATCAGAAGATAAATAATCTAATAGATTTCGGTCTCTGTCATTTGGCAGAACTAAGCATTGTTTCTCCTTTTTTTCCAACATGACCATTGACTTTTCCAAGATCAATATCTCCTTATAAAAAACTCAGATCCAGAATTAGTTGAATATATCATAAAATAAGCTTAAATATCTTTCTTTTTTATATATAATTATCCATATAAAGTCTAGTTGTTTATAGCATAAAATACCTCTGAAGTTGAAATTTTTTGTTGTTGCTCGAACCTCTTTTGCAATCTGACTTTCACTCATTCAAATATCTATATCTTTTTGTAGATACCTCCGATTGGAAAAAATAGTTTTTTCTTGGAAAGTAGACTCAAATATATTTCCGTCAACATATAATTTTCAATATTAAAATTTTATTATAGATATAAAAATGCAAAGAAAACTATGGGTGTTGGGACTAAAAAAAAGTAACTACGAACCTAGACTTAGGGTTTAGGGTTTAGAGAAAAGGATCTCATTATCTTTGTGGGTTGACCAAGTCAACTCGTAGAACCTGGCTCTTATACCATGTTGAATTTATGGCAAAGGGAAAAACTTTATTCACTTTAGTAACATATTATAATCAAAGAACATGAACCTCTATTTATAATAGAGGAAGGTAGTTGAGTCCAATTACAACCAAACTCCAACACTTAACAATTAGTCCTAGCATAATAAATAACTCAATATAGATAAAAGACAAACATAACTCAAACTTGAACTCTTCTAGGACCAGACCATAAGATAAAGATATCTTTGTGAGTCCTTCTTGATCTTTCAACTTATGTGATAAGGATGCCAGCTTGTGGTAATCATTGTGGGTCCTACTTCTGATGTGCTTGGTCCCATATTGTGGGTCTTCCTTAGTCGTGTGGCCCATCTTATAATACTCTTAAATATGCGGGTCTTCTTTAGTCGTGTGACCCATCTTATAATACTCTTAGATATGTGGGTCTTCCTTGGTTGTGTGGGCTTGGGCCTATCTTCCAATAGTTCTTCACCTTTCTTGAATATTTTGGGCACATAAAAATTTTCACAACATGTGGAATAAAATACCTATTTCTTCTTTTTCTCCCCCTCAAGGCAGGGATAGAATCCTATCTTGGACAAAACACAATATGGGAGAAGAAAATCACTCCTAGCCATATGACAAAGCTCCATAGACTAGTCAAAATTATCATAGTCTGAAACACAGTCCCCTCAATTTCTAGGGAGAAAAAAAAGACCTAATTTTAGGGCACAAAAAATAGACTACTCACTTTTTAAAGGTAGTTCAAATACAAATCACCTCTTGGGTGAAAAATAAAAGACTTAACTCAAGTTGGATGTTGGGCAGACTACCAAACTTTTTAGATAGAGGGTCTAGGCATTGCATTGATGTGATGAAAACATAGAAGATAAATTTAAGAAGTACCACGGAAAAATAATTTTAAGCGAAGGAGGTGACTATGCAACACTCATACTTCCAAAAAAATCTAGAATGTGACCTTGTTTTTTTTTCAGAAAAAAATATTAATAATGCCCTAAAAATATTTATAGTTGTGGAGAGATACTTACAATGTCAATAATTCCCTTCAGACTATACCCCTTGAGAGAAAAAAGACATGAAATGAGATGCACCTTCTTGCATAATTACAAAGTCATGCCACATCTTATTGAATAGTTATTGTATTTATGACAATGTCTCCCTACACATGTGCATATCTTTTAACATGAACAAGAGGAAGAATATTGAGGTAGAGAAGAGAAATAGGTTATGTCTAGGAAGGAGTTATTCCCTCCTCCACGCGAAACTCTTTTATTGATAATCATCACTTAGGGTTACATCATAAAAGACAATAATACCTTTACTAAATAAGAATTACAAAAATAACCGAAAAATAACAACTAAATGTCAAGTACATATTTTACTTTCTTACACTTCCCTCGTGCTAAAGAATACATATCAAATAAGAATCTCCCAATTGCTCAAACGATTTTATATGAAGATATGATTCCTCTCATTACTGCATCTCTAACAAAGTAACAATCAACTTCAATGTGTTTGGTGTGCTCTTGAAATATTGGATTGTTGGCTATGTGGATGGCTACTTGATTGTCACATGCCATGGGCATAAGATCTGTGCTATTGAATCCAAATTATGCAACAATGGATTTAACTGACATCATTTCAAATGTTGTGTGAGTCATTGCTTTGTACTCAACTTCAACACTTGAATGAGCAATAACTGTCACAATTTTTGAAAGTCATTGCTTTGTTTCTTGGTTTTCTGGATAGTGCACTTTGTGGAATTAGGAGTTTCTTAGGCTAGTATTTCCCTTGTTTATTTAGTCTAACAGTATCCTTGTTTATATATGTTTCCTAGTTTCTCGACAATTATATTATTCTGTCTATAAACCAAGAAGTGCACGGCTAATGAAGGATTCTTGAAACCTTGTCTTTTCTTCTCCTAGCCGTGAACTTCTTGGGAAAGAGAGAGAGATGAATGAAATCTGAAAATTACATGAGAAGAGAGTCTTTTCAGATTTCATCTACCTCTCTCTCTTCTTGAGGAGAAGTAGATGTCCAGGGAAAGAAAAGCCTTAGAGTTTTAATAATTCTTCCCCTAGCCATGCACTTCTCCTTTTATAGATAAAATAAAACATCTATAATGAAATTAGGAAGCATATAAAAACAAGGATATTGCTAGACTAAATAAATTACGAAACTAAAGATTAGATAAAAATGAGAGACTACTAGACTAAACATACTAGGAAACTACAAAGGTAGATAAAATAGGAAACAACTAGGCTAAGAAGGAACACTCTTTTAATGGAGAAGGGAGTGGTCTCCTTTGAAATTGGGTTTAAATAAATAAAGTTAGAGTAAATTAATATAATATGTATTACATATTGTAAGCCTCTGAATACTTATTGCTTGAGTTTTTTCTCTTTTACTCATCCCTCTAGAAGATTAAAATAGAGTAAATTAATATAATGTGTTTTATATATTATAAGGCTTTGACTACTTAATGCTTGAGTTTTTTCTCTTTTATTCATCCCTCTGGAAGATTAAAATGGCTCCATGCTTTGACCACCTAAAAGGAAAATGTAAAATTGAAAATGCACTAAAGAAAATTGGCTACTACCATTACTTAAAGCCAAGCCACCATATGGACAGAAAATTTATTATATAAGTCTTATTGGTACTTTAAAGAATTAAATGAAATTGAAGACATTGGTAACATAGGGTGTCATGTAAGAACACCATCACTGCTTGGATTTTGAAGTAAGTAACACAATTCATGTTTTAGAAAGGCCTAGTTGGAGCAAATTGACGGACCCCTTTATTGCCTTGGCAATGAGGCAAGTGCCTCAATATTGAGGTGGATTTTTTACACATGTCTTAAATTTATTAGTTAATTTGAACATTACAATAATTTAAAATCTATCTAGTATATGTCTTAAAAATAATTAAATATTAAAAAGGTCTAATAATCCCCTCAATAATCTGAAATAAAACTTAAATAGGAGAGAGCAGTGAGGAAGAAGACTAATCACTCAGTTGAGAGTGATAAGTGAAAAAGAAGTAAAACTATTTTAATGAAGATAAAATAGGTCGTGTCAAGTGGACCTTGATGTTATCTTTGTCTATTATTTCTTGCTTAAAAAAAATAAAATATTCTAATTTGAGAGAAAAAGATGAAAACCATAAGACAATAGTGGTCACATCAAGTCATTCTATGTTTGCTTATCTCTAGAATAAGACCGGAGAAATAACAAAAGAATTAAAGAGAGGGGGAAAAAATGCAAGACAGATGATTTAATAAAAGGATGTTAAAGATCTTTTAAGAGACAGCTGGAAACATATGTAACACAACTAGCCAGTCAATTGTTTAAACACTAACACAAATAATAACTCTCAATTGGATAAAATTTGATAAACCAAAATTAAGGCAGAGAAACCAGACACTCATGAATCAGTTATATCGTGGGTGCCAAATCAGTTGGGGGGGGGGGGGGGGGGGGGGGGGGGGGGGGGGTGGGATGGAGGTTGGGTTAGGGGAGGGGGAATTTCAAATTGAAAAACCGTTTAAGGCTTGTAAATAAAGAGTCATGCAAAATCACAATTTCAATGAGGAATAAACATGCACACACCATAAGACAAAGAGAATTCTTGTTATCGATGTTCCCCTATTGGTATTCAGTGCCCAAGAACCCTTGCTTGGGAAATTTTACCATTTTTAAGCTCTCGTAACTAGAATTTACATAAAGAGATTTCGGCTCTCTTTAAGTCACGTGTAGGTCAATACAGGTTTTTTACATTAACAATCTCCCCAAGAGATTGGGTAGATTCTAACTCCAATTGGCCCATTCTATCTAGATGAACCATTCACAAATTGAAATAAAATAAAGGAAAAACTTACACTCTTTAATTGGAGAGTTCCTTCTCCTTGAGAGATCCAAGATTCCACTTCTTTAGCAGCATAATGTGGAGTGAGGGAGCTTGTCTAGTATGCAATGAAAGGAAATGAATATAAAGAGTACTAAATTTTTCAATGCTAAGGCTCACTCTTTCACTCTAAAGTAATTTTAAGAAGTTTTTCAAGTTTGAGATAAAAGCTCAAAGGTTTTGCCAATAAATGCTCATTAACTTCTCAATGCATGGTTTGATGGGGTATTTATAACTTCCCCAAGCCAAACTATCCGCTTTGTTCCCATTTACAAAAATCAAACCGTTGATTGATCAATCACTGTAAAGTGCTTGATTGATAGATCACTGTAAAGTGCTTGATTGATCGATCACTGTAAAGTGCTTGATTGATCAATCTATCATAATGACTCTTTTTGTGTCAAGACGTGACTTAATGATCCATGAACTGATCGATCAATATGTTATCATTGGTCTTGAAAGTTTAAGTTGATCGATCATTGCCAAGGGATGATAAATCAATCAGAATTCCCTCTAGGTACAATGCAAGTATGATCGCTTAGTCAACTTCCTTTGATCGATCATGTTTTATGTCCCAAACTGGCAGGATTGTATTTGATTGATCAATCATGTGAGATGATCAATCATTCCATGTGAAATTCACTTGCCTGGACAGTAGTGATAGATCAATCTAGATGGGATGATCGATCAGGCTTTAAAGCATGATATGGCCATATTCTAGATGATCGATCAATCGACTAAGGTTGATTGATCATGCTTTATAGCCTTGCCCTTCACACTCCTAGATGATCGATCATTGGCAAAGGCCAATTGATCATTTCAGTGCCAGTTCAACTAAGTTGACTTTAAAAGCATGAGAATAATTTTGTCAAAGTGCTCTAACATATTCTAAGGGATGTATATAATGCTCCTAAACATGGTTATATGCAACGTGGTTATATACAATCTATATCCTAAAGCTCCATATACACCATTTTACTTAAATAAGGGAGCTGGGAAAATTCTCTTACATTTGTGATTGAGTTTTAACATATAACTTTTACACTTAAACTTCAATCTTCTTGTTGTCTTCTTCCTTGTGGGTGCTTCTTCAAGAGACGTCCTTCAATGTTGTTTGAGGTCATAAGTAGGCTTGATCATTCTGCTTTAGACCTTGAGATGCATTGACTCTTGAAGGTAATGTATCTTAAATACTTAGTTTTACAAATTGTTAGATCTATTAAGTTTTGTTATCATAAAAAATATAAGGAAGTTAACTTATGGTCAACAAAAAGAAGTGGAGAATATAATGGTAGAACTGTAAAAATAATTTAACAAACCAATTTGACCAAATATGACCTCAAATAAATTTTCTTGGGGGTGAACATAATTTTTGGAGATGATACGCAAGTATGACCTCAAAGGCAGAAGATACAAAACCAAGTAACAAAAACACAAAAAAAATTGAAAACAACTTCTAAGCAGCAGACTTGAAATTGCACATCATTGAGTGATTAAGTCTCACTAAAACTCTTTGATTATAAGAGAATTTTTTCTAAAAACCTAAGACTCTAAGAGAAAATAAACTCAATTCACATCAATGCATGGAGAGGTAATAGGAGAGAAAGTAGGAAACAAAGAGACTTTTGGTAAAACTAACCTTTGATATACTTCTGATATCAATTTCTCCAAAAATATAGCTCATGATCACAAAAAATTTGTTGGTCAAAAACCTAGAGTCAAGTATCTTTAGTTTGATGCCCAATTTGACATAAAAGCTTTGTTCTTGAATCTGTTATAACCGCTTGATTTGCTTTATTCTAAAGCATGATCCATGCAACTCCAATGAGAATATCTCCATAAACAGATCAGATTGACATGACAGTTGCTCCTTCTAAAATTAGACTTTGATGTCTTCCAATCAAGTATATTATTTCTGAATTAAATATACTTCTTTTGAGAGAACTAATATGATAAATTTCAAACTCTACAATTTTGTCAAAATAAATATTTTTCCTTCTTTGGTCAGTTGACCATTGACTTTTCAAATATTGATATAATCCTCTAAAAAAATCTGATTTAGAATTGTTTTAAAATATAAGAAAACATACTTAAAGATTTTTTGTTTAACATATAATTCTCCATATAAAGTATCATTATTGATAGCATCAAATGCCTTGAAATATGAAGCTTTCTATTGTTACGTCAAATATTGATTTCTCTTTGTAAAAAACTCTGATTACCTAAATTCATTTTGAGTTGGAAAGTAGACTCAATATCTTTTCATAAATATATAATTTTTAATATGAAATTATATGTATGAAGGTGAGAATCACAAGGAAACAATGGGTACTAGGACAAGAAAGGAAGAGAAATATAGATTATGAACCTAAGTTACTAGAGATGACAAATAAATAAAGGATCACATATATCTCTGTGGGATGATCAAGTCAACTCATAGAACCCACTCTCATCCATATTGAATATTTGAAAAATAAAAATACTTCACTGACTTATTTTAATTTGAGTACAATGAACCTTTATTTATAAGAGAGAAAATAACTAAAATCAAATTACGATTAAACTACTTTTGTCCTAGTTACACCCAAAATCTAATACTTAAAGATACGTCCTAGCATAATTAATTAATCGAACAAAATAAAAGACTAGAATAGCTAAAAGACCTTTAACTAAGATTTTTCTATGAAACCTCCTTCTGTGAGATTTCTCTTTGACTCCACATATTAATTTTAGCCCTATGAGACTTCTTGTTGGGAGAGTCATGTAAGACTCTCCCATACTTGCTCGTCAACAATAAGGAAGCGTTTTTATAGTAATAAATAGATAAAAGGTGATCAATTTGACTCAAAAGGGAGATAAAAAAAGTCAATTCCTTTATGAACATGATGATTGAGGAAACTTAAAAAAGTCAATTCCTGTATGAACATGATGATTGAGGAAACTTAAAAAATTCAAATAAAAAGTTTTGAGATGGAACATAATAATGGACACTTTTTTAAAATAGACTTATCCTATAAGACAACTAGTTTTAAACCAACTTGACAAATTTAGAAAGAAAATATTCAAGAAAGAAATCATGGAATAAGGGAGATTTAGGATACTGATATTTGAAATTTAGAATGAGGAAAAAAGACTTTCTAATTCAAAAATAAATTAGACTTTATTAACAAGGAAACTTAACTCATATAAGGAAGAACTTCTTTTAAGAAAACTATAGAACGGAAACCCTGAAGGAAGGAAAGGTACTCAAGTTGGTAAAATATTGGCTAGAGTTTGAAAACAAATAGGAAACTTAACCAAGATTAGTAACACAAAAAAGAAGCAAAAAAATGGGCTTAAATTTGGTTTTTCGCATGTAACATATACTAGTATGACTTTTGATTCTTCCAATATAGATATCTCTTTCTAAAATAGTCGGATTGAGAAATTATTTATTCGGATAAAAAGTAGACTCACAAAGTGTTTTTCTAAGATAGAATTATCTATGTACTTTCACAGTCATGTTGGTATAAACTGTCCAAAAAGTTGAGGCTTTTTGTTGCTACTCGAAACTTTTTTGGTTCCTGACCTTTGCTACCTCATATGTTAATTATTATTCAAGAAAACTCTGATAGTAAAAATAAAAATTTGAGTTGGAAAGTAGACTCAAATATATTTCTGATAGTATATAATTCGCTATATGAAAAATAATGGTAAGAGAGTGCAAAATACAATAAAAGAGAGTAATTGGGAAAGAAGAAAACTAAAGAGAAAAATGAGAAACTCCTCTTTTTTTTTCCTTTTTTTTTCTTCTTTCTCCCTTGCTTCTCCATCTTCTTCTCCTTTTCATGTCAGACTTTTGCCTGCTCTGATACCATATTTTTTTTAGGGCCTTCATATAACTACAAGACATCTCAAAGGAAGGAGAGAAGAGAAGAAGGAGAGGAGAAGAGAAGAAAACTAAGTCTTGGGAGATGAGAGATGGGGTGGGGGGAATGAGGTTCAAGAGGCTAGAGCTTGATGCTCTACCTTATTCACATTGGGTTATATTTATAGTTGTAGAGAGATATTTACAATGTCAATAATGCCTTTTAGACTATACCCCTTAAGAGAAAAAAAGACATGAAATGACATACACCATCTTATATAATTATAAATTTATGCCACCTCTTATTGAATAGTTATCTTTTTACGATAATGCTGCTCTACACACGTGGATATCTTTTAACACGGACAAGAGGGAGAAGATTGAGGTAGAGAAGAGAAACAGGCTATGTCCAGGAAGGAGGAGTCATTCCCTCCACGTGAATCTCTTTTATTGCCTTGGCAGCCTCAATATTGAGGTGGGTTTTTTACTTAAGACTTAAATTTATTAGTTAATTTGAACATTACAAAAATTTTAAATCTATCTAGTATATGTCTTAAAAAGAATTAAATATTAAAAAGGTCTAATAATCCTCTCAATAATCTGAAGAGAGAGAGAGAGAGGATTTACAAGTGACATCACCAACTTAGATTATGAATATATATAAAAGAGAAAAAAAAAATCTTAAATAGGAGAGAGAAAATGAGGAAGAAGACTAATCACTCACTTGAGAGTGACAAGGGAAAACGAAGTAAAACTATTTTAATGAAAATAAGATAGGTCATGTCACGTGGACCTCGATGTTATCTTTGTCTATTCTTTCTTGATTAAAAAAATTAAAATATTCTAATAGGAGAGAAAAAATGAAAACCATAAGACAATAGTGGTCACATCAGGTCATTCTATGTTTGCTTTTCTCTAGAATAAGACTGGTCAAATAAAAAAAAGTGAACGTCGAAGTGTTGATCTAAAGACGAGTGAGAATATCGTGGTTGCCAAATCAGTGTTAATTTTTTTAATGCAAGTAAGAATGTCCAGGTCAAAACTGTGAAGAAGATAACACCTACTATGAAGTTTCCTAGCTACCACAAAAAGGTATTCGCAGTTTGGAAGATGTATGAAACCCGAGAATCAAGATAGTAAGCCACATGCTGTCTGCTGTCTGCTGTCTGCTGCCCATATTTGATATCTTTGTGTTTATTTTTCTCGCTTTAAAGTTGTTTCTTTTGCTTTAGTCTCTGAAGAAAAGCAATGAAGACGTAACTAAAGAGTAAGAGCTACCTCCATAGCGTGGCACAACACAGAAACATACTAAACACACCATAGCAAGTTGCATGTTCTGTCTACATGTGACATATTCAAACGTAGTTCGTCTTCAGCCATTCATCTTGACAAGGAAACTGACCTAATCTGAATCAGAAATTGACAAATTTTTTCTCCTTCAAGCTTTCAACCGTCTCCTTGAGGCCCACCTCTAGAGGGATGAACTCGATGCCCAAGGCTTTTGCTCTCTCCTTTGAAATCTGGTATGTCGGCTCATAAGGATTGTCATCAACAGATCTGCCAACAAATTATGTGGAAGGGGAATGAATATGTATGAATTTCGGAATGCAATCATCTGAAGCATATGGAAACTTTGCACAAAGCTTGGTCTCGTTGTCCTAAAACAAGACCTAGATGCAAGAGCTCATACTATAAAATAACATTTTAAACAATCTAAACACCTAGTCAAAATATAAGCGGCACCCCACTGTAAGCTATTATCATCTGTTGTATTTTCAATCTCTTAACTGTGTACAATAACTCAATGACTCCTTGTAGAAACTTCAACAATTGAAACCACGATAAACAAAATGAAGTAAAATCTTACTTTTCAGGGAGTGGCAGATTGGGGTAAAGCTTTTGTAAAATGTCTACAACATCCGAGTAATGAGCAACTCTTTCAGTTAAGCAATATCTTCCACTTGCTGAAGAAACCTCGTATGCCAGAATATGTGCCAATGCAACATCTCTCACATGAACCCAGCCCACTGTTTGATTAGGAAATGTAGTAGATCCTAAAGAAAGTACAGTGAGTAATTTACTTAGCAGAACAGACTTAAGTTTGTAGTAGATCCTAAAGGAAGCACAGTGAGTAATTTACTTAGCAGAAAAGGCTAAGTTAACCGTAAAAAAGAGTAAAATATACCACTTATTAATTTCAAAATCTCCCCAGCACTTGTGTTGAGGGTTGGTGGCAGGAGAGGACCAATCGCCATTCCTGGATTCACTGTCACCATGTCAAGCCCCTTCTCCTTAGCAAACTTCCAAGCAGCCTCCTCTGCTAATGTCTTAGCGAGTAAATACCAGGCCTAGAGATAAAAATAACATTTTGGAAGAAAGAAAAGAAACATATTTAGGAGCTTATTGAACCAACTTCAAACTGATAAAATATGAGTCAAGCATCTAAAACCCAGGGCGAGGAGACTTGCCAGAGGCTACAATAACACTACATTTTTAAGCATCTGATTGGGCAATCATTGTATAGAAACTATTAGAGTGGAATAAGAAAATGGCATATTAGTGACAAATATTCAATCAATGGCATAACTGGAACCTCACCAGATGTTTTCACTATAACCCAAATTCCAAGTATTAACAGATCACAGCAGGGATGTGCTTGCAGAAGTTGAACAGTAGTTTGAACAATTCTGCAAGTAAATATGTTAATCTAGCAAACAAGATAGCAAAACAATCTTAAATTGTTACCTTCATTGATCTACATAACTCTGGATCACTGAACCAAGTCTCATCAACCACTACATCTGGAGTTAGTGGCCTCCCTGTGAATTGAACTGCTGCAAGGGAGGATGTCACTACCACCCTTTTAACTGAAGAAGCTTTTGCACAGGAAGCAAGAACATTGAGAGTTCCTTTAACTGCAGGTGCAATTAATTCAGCCTGACAAGGAAAAGAAAAAAAATCCAACAATTGGTCAATATGCGGATTGCCAGACACAAATTGAAAAGTTATTTTCAAAGCATATACACGAATAACAGAGGGAAATGTGATTTGCATATTTTAACCTATAAACAAGTATTCACAATCAAAACTTGATAGTTAATCAGAAGAAATCAGGTTTGGAAACAAGGAAGGCTAGACCTCCTACTATAAGACCTTTGATTTCGCCTGTTTGATCTACTTCAAAACTACCACATGGGTAAACCCCATTCAGAATGTCTCTTAGTCCATTGGTAGAGTGTAGACTATAAATCCCTATCCATGACAATCTAAGCGCCGTCTTATTTGAGTAAAACAGACCCAAGAAAAGCCATTGCCAATGCTTCAGAAATTTGCAAGGTTCTGAAAAATCATATCGATTTTTGTCTGTAGTATCAACCTCAGGATCTGTGGCGGCAAAAAAGAAGGGAGATGCTGTGTGGAATACTCCCTCGCAGCCATCAACAGCTGCATCAAATGCTCCCTCCTCCAATAAGTCTGCCTTCAACAGATGTAGCCTTTCAGGAGCTCCTTCCAGAGTACGCAAGTGAAGCGTCTTCTTTGGATTGTCTGCAGTAACGAGAATACAGGTAACGAATAAAAAACGGAAAAAGTGACATCAAGCAAGTAAATCCAGATCTGAATCAAAATATCATTCTTTAACTTTCTCATGAAAAAAATATAAACAAATCCTAGCAAGTTGGATCTTTGCTTTTCCATATCTTTTGCCCTTTTATACCTCGTTTCTCTGTGCACTTTTTCTAAATTAATTTTCCAAATAAAGGCATAATTCGACATTTATCAACATGAACAGATCCTCTTTTCTCTGCGCCTGTCACACTTAAAGCCGATTCGCATAGAAAAGCCTTCATGCATCAGCTACATCGATCATAGTTCAGCGGCTTAAAGGTAAAGATATCACTGACAAGTGTACTAATGGTAGTCTTGCTCGCAAGTGACATTTCGCATAACGATCTTGAATATGATCTCTCCCTCCGGTGCTCTAAAGAAAAAGAGGATGTCATGTATATAGATGTCCAATATTGAACGTATAATCACGGTTCTATTGCAGTAGCACAAAAAATACTAACACCATTTGATATTTTCAGTTCACATGAAGTTGAGTTTAGCCGAAAAAAAGCGACAAACGGAAAAAGTCGGATAGAAGTTTTCACCGGGATTGCGGACGGTGGCCTTCACTGTGTAACCCCGCCCAAGAAGAAGCTTCACCAGCCAAGAAGCGATGAAACCAGATCCTCCAGTGACGCAGACGACTTTGCCGAGTCCACTCATCGCGGTTTCCTTCACTCTCTATTCTCAGGCTGATCAAAGGGAGGAATCGTGGACAGGGGACTGAAAAAGATCTTCCTTCACACTCTTTTATCGTAGTCGAGCGTTCCAACGACGAATGGTACAGAAATAGAAGAAAACTGATGCGACACTGCCGCGGCCCCGCCACGACTCATGATTAGGCTTCTTTTGTCGAGGCGTCGCAATAAATCCGCGTGTCACGAAACTATTTATCTAAGTCAAACGTTTTCCATTTTTATGGGGACAAGAGGCTGCTCTCTCTCTTAAAGTCTACTTCTGTTCGATCTTCTTTGATAACCAACCTTTCATTTTGATATTTTTAATTATTCTTTAATTATTTTCTTTATATATCATACATATTGTTTAAAGAAATTATTTATTTTTAACAACAATTCTTGGTGCAATCACGATGATATTATCGATAGAAGAAAAACAACATAAAAATATGATCAATACTTTAATCAACTCAGATTTTTAATTTTAGTAAATTTAAATTTGAAAATATATGAGTTACAAAGACTTATGATGTTGTTCTCTTATATTTCAAATTTATTTTAATAAATGTTAAGTTATTTGAGAGAAAAAATAGGTTGCATAAAAAAATATTTGTGATTTTGACATGTAACTGACAATTTTTTGAAAGATTTTTTATAGATAGGTTGAATTTTTAACAATAATATGACATATATATATATATATTACTGTTATATGTTGAAATTTTTAAAGAATTGTTCACCAAATTTATTTATTGTTTATGGATAAATTTTGAAAAAGAGATTCAACCCTTAATATAACAAGATTAGAGAGAATACGATAATCTAAGCAAGACATCAAATCCATCAAAGAGAGCATGTGAGGTTGTCGATAGGGGTGGCATCGAGCTGAGCCGAGCCTAGCCTCGAACCTAAAATTGTTATCGAACTCGAGCCCAATAATTTTAACCGAGTTCGAGTCGAGCTCAAGCTTCAACATTCATTTAAAACTTTTCAAAAAATACATGTCTTGAGTTTGAGTTTCAACATACATTTAAAATTTTTCAAAAATCACATATCAAATAAATTATATATTAAATTATTTATACATTTTACATAAAATTGGGTATACATTTTACATAAATTGGGCATGACCTCTACATAAAATTGAGAATGGTCAATTAAATTGAAAGGGTATTCTAGATAAGTATTATTCACTTAAAAATCCATATTAAT
Organism: Aristolochia californica; assembly: GCF_029961685.1. Classification (NCBI taxonomy): domain Eukaryota; kingdom Viridiplantae; phylum Streptophyta; class Magnoliopsida; order Piperales; family Aristolochiaceae; genus Aristolochia; species Aristolochia californica. Next base: position 6,955,903 of record NW_027181881.1, read on the forward strand.
AACTGAATCTCAATTAATAGGATCAAGTTTATCTCCTTTACCTACTGCTCCCTACTTTCATCTGGTTTTGACCTTTCGGCCCTCACAAGTCTCAAAGACTTGAAATATACTAAGTTGTGAACACAAGAAACTTTCAAACTGAGAACAAGATTTAAGTACAATGATTTAAGAACATGGCTCAATTGTACAAGAAACTATTAACAAAATATTTCTCATGCATAAAAATATCTTTTTTATAAAATAGTTTATATTTATTTTCCTCATTTTTTACATTTATTATATTTTTAATTCATTTTAAAATTTTAAATATATATTTTAATTTTTTCCTTCATTCTTCTCCTCTTCTTGCTATTTTTTTCCTTTTCCTTTTGTCCTTCAACTCTTATTTATTTTTCTTTTCCTTTTTCCCTCTCCTCCTTTTTTTCATTTTCCTTTTTTTCCTTATTCTTCCATTTTTCCTTTTTTTCTTCCCTTTTTTTATTTATATTTTTATAAAATATTTTATATTTATTTTACTCATTTTCACTTTAATTATAATTTTAATTCATTTATATTTTTTAAATATATATTTTAATTTTTAATATTTGCCTTCTTGCTTCTCCTCTTACTGCTATTTGTTTCCTTTTTTCCTTTTGTCTTCCAACTCTTATTTATTTTTATTTTCCTTTTTCTTTCTCCAATTTTTTTGAATTTTCCTATTTTCCTTTTTTTACTTCCCTTATTTTTTATTTATATTTTTCTAAAAATAGATTATATTTATTTCCTCATTTTTCACACTAATTATAATTTTAATTAATTTTAAAATTTTAAATATATATTTTTTATTTTTTATTTTTTCCTTTAATCTTCTCCTCCATTTTTTTAATTTTCCATTTTTCATTTTTTTCTTCCCTTATTTTTTCTTCATATTTTTATAAAATAGTTTATATTTATTTCCTCTTTTCACATTAATTATAATTTTAATTCATATATTTTTATTTTTATTTTTTTCCTTCACTCTTCTCCTCCATTTATCATTTTTCTTTTTTCCTTTTTTCCCTGATTTTTTTATATTTTTATGAAAAAGCTTATATTTATTTCCTCATTTTTCACATTAATTATAATTTTAATTCATTTTAAATTTTAAATATATATTTTAATTTTTAATTTTTTCCTTCACTCTTCTCCTCCATTTTTCTCATTTTCCTTTTTCCTTTTTTCTTCCCTTATTTTTTTATATTTTTATAAAATAATTTATATTTATTTCCTCATTTTTCACATTAATTATAATTTTAATTCATTTAAAATTTTAAATATATATTTTTATTTTTAATTTTTTCCTTCACTCTTCTCCTCAATGTTTTTCATTTTACTTTTTTTCTTCTCTTATTTTTTTATTTATATTTTTATAAAATAGTTTATATTTATTTCCTCATTTTCACATTAATTATATTTTTATTCATTTTATTTTTTAAATAAATAAATTTATATATATATTTATTTATTTATGTTATTTATTTTTTTCCTTCACTCTTCTCCATTTTTTTTTATTCTTCCATTTTTTCTTTTTTTTTCTGCCCTCTTTTGTTCTTTGTTGCCTTTATTTTTCTTTACTTTATTCATTCTTTTATTCACTAAGGTTTATTAGTCCTACAGAGGTAAATAAAACGGGGAGAATGGCTTGAGAGGAAGCTTATAAAATCCTAGCTAGAGGGAACCCAAAACGTTTTCCATTGGATGGGGTGAGTCAGTGATGAGTTATTAATCTGTGAGTCGAAACTCGAAGACATCCTGTCTTGAGTCTTGTTAAGTAAACGAGTTGGTTCGCGAGCTTTTGAATCGAGCCATGGTTTGTTCGAGTTCGACTCGATAACTTAAACGAGCCTCGTCTGGATCTCGAACTCGGTTCAAGATCCAAAAAAATCGAATCGAATCGAATCGAATCGAGCTGGAACCGAGCCGAACTCGAGTGGCTCGCTAACCGGCTCGGTTTGAAGCCACCCCTAGTTGTCGATATTGTAAACTTTTTTCATAAATCTTGGGATATGAAAATGAACTATTGATTATCATCCAAATGATAGATGTGAAGTTGGGCCCAAGGCCCATCTCAAAATGACAAACCAAGTTAGGAAAACATTTTTTCAACTAATAAACCTAAGATTTTTGTACTCACTAATCCATGTGAGACTATTCTTTAACAATAGAAGTCTATTTGAGGAATGTAAAAGAAGTCATTTCAACCTAGGGACATTGAGTCCCCCCAAACCATGTCTATTGAGAATGAAGATTAGTTAGTGTAGCATAATAGAAGATGTTATTTTTTGTTGATATTATTTTAATTTTAGAATCGAAAACACATGAGTGAGGTGAAGATGCATTCATTGTTGATTGATTCAAATTTAGAAAAAAAAGAAGAGAAATTCTCCTGCTCTAAGGGCATGAGATTCTTGTCATAGTAAAGAGTGACAATGACAAGGATTGTCATTCAAAGGGCAAAATGAGTTTGATGATTAAATAAGTCACGGTATGTTTTTTGAACTATTACAATTTTAGCTAATCATAGTCAAGATATTGCTCATGTTATTTTACATAATACTCCAAAAATCTCAAATTAGTTACACAAAATGTTCAAAAGGTAATTCGTTGTAACAACTAATGTCTTTATTGATAATTTTGAAATGTATTATTTTAATATTAGTTTATGTGTATTGAGATATGTCAAATAAAGAATAGCTAATAGCTACTCTATGTTTATTGAGTTTTTCTTGGCACAGCACATTTTTTAACACCATTACTATGAAACTTTAAAAAAGGCATTAAGTAGTTGTTTCCTAAACATAGATTAATCATACCAAGACTATAAGGACAAGGATATGACAAGGCTTTTAATATGCATGGAGAGTTAAATGGGCCTAAAAAGATGTGTATATTATATTTATTAATGTTTTAAACATCAACTTTATTTAGCTATAGTTGTTGTTGTTGTTAAGACCAATATCAAATTGTTTTATTCTTTAACTTGCTTGCTATCATATTTAGCATTGTTGTCGCATCATATATAAGCAACGTGACATCTTTCTGAAAAGGAAGCTCTAAAAATAACACTAGTGTTGAATTTTGGATCCCTTTGCCAATATTCTGAGCAAGAGAAAGAAGAAAGAAAAGGAAGAAAAGGGAAGAAGAGCTCTCGAGTAGAGAGAAGACAAAAGAAAAGAGAAAAAGAGGTATGCACCAAGCAAAGAGAGAGGGAGAGATTAACTCAAGAAGGAGACGTGTAACTTGATTAGTTCCGAATTACAACACCTCTATTTATGGTAGATGAAGAGGTAGAGTCCTTGTACAATTAGCCTTTCAATCTCCTAATTACATTCCAACTCTAACTCTCTAAGATATGTCTATTCAAAACAATCTACTAGAGGAGTAATATGAGTTGAACTAGAACTCTTTCTTCAATCACGTGAATATAAGGGAGGAGGCCAACTTGTGGTCTTATCCTTGTGGGTCCCTCATGATCTTCCAACTCATCTTGATAAGGTTGCCAACTCGTGGGATATTTGTGGGTCCCACTTGATCTACAAGACTTCTAACTCATTTCAACTTGTGCTTCTTAACTTCTTAACTCGTGCTAGCTTGGGTGAGGATTCTTCTTGGTGTCCCATGTCCTTATGGTGGGTCCCACCACCTCAAGCACCATGGTGGGTCCCACATTGTAACACACCCCTTCAAGCTGGGGATGAGAAGACATCATAAATGTCCAGCTTGCTGCATATGATAGACATAATCTTGTGAGTGACAGACTTGGTGAGAATATCTGCAACTTGACTTTGTGATGATATATGCTTTAGAGATAAGAAACCTGCTTGGAACTTTTCTCATATAAAATGGCAATCAATTTCAATATGCTTTATTCTTTCATAGAAGACTGGATTCGATGTAATGTGTGTTATTGCTTGATTATCATAGTATGATCTATCAAAGCTTCTTTGTAGAATCCCAATTCAATGAGAAGAGATCTTATCCATAGGAGTCACTAACAGTGTGTACCATGGCTTTGTATTCTGCTTCTGCACTAGATCGTTCTGCTACATTTGGCTTCTTGCTTTTCCATGTAACCAAATTTCCTCCAACCATCGTACACAATCCTGAAGTAAATTTTCTGTCATCCGGGCATCCGGCCCAGTCTGCATTTGAGAATCCTTCGATGTTGAAGTGACCATGGTTTTTATAGAGAAACCCTCTTCTTGGAGCTCCTTTCAGATATCGTAGTATCCTTTCAAGTGCTTGCTAATGACTAAGTTGTGGCTTGTGCATGTATTGACTTACCACACTTACTACATATGAAATATCCGGCCTTATTACACAAAGGTAAATAAGTCTTCCCACTAGTCTTTGATATTTCCCAATATCTACATCTTCTCCAGTGCCTCCACATAATTTTGTATTTGAGTCCATAGGAGTGTCTACTGGTTTGCATCCCATCATTCCTATCTCCTCTAGTAGATCAAGGGCATACTTCCTTTGGAATAGCACAATCCCATGTCTGGATTGTAATACTTTAATACCCAAAAAATATTTGAGTAGTCCAAGATCCTTCATTTTGAATTCAGCACATATTTTTTCCTTTGTTTTCTGGATGCCCTCAGAATCACCACCAGTTAAAATGATATCATCAACATATACAGCCAGAATCACCTTATCTCTCGATGTATGTTCAATAAATACTGAGTGATCTTCAGAGCATATGTAAAAGCACGCCCGTATGAGAGCTTGACTAAATTTCTCAAACCATGCCCGAAGGGATTGCTTTAGACCATATAAAGATTTTTTTAGGCGGCATACTGACTCCCCCTCAATCATATACCTAAATGGTGGTTGCATCTAAATTTCTTCTTTAATATCACCATTAAGAAATGCATTTACTGAGTTCATTTTTGCCACTAGAGAGAAGGTTTCTTCATAATCAATTCCATAACACCGAGTATAACCTTTGGCAACCAGTCGAGCCTTCAATCGTGCAATTGACCCATCCAGATTATGTTTGACAGTATAAACCCATTTGCAACCAACATGTTTTTTATCTATTGGAAGAGGAACCAGTGACCATGTATGATTGTCATTAAGTGCCTTCATTTCTTCATCCATTGTTGCCTTCCACCCTGGATATTGTAGAGCCTCCTGATAGGATTATGAAACAGATATGGAGGAAATAGAAGAAAGAAACTAACAACATAAAGGTGAGAGGCGATGATGAGACATAAAATTTGAAATGGGATGAGAAGTAGAAGGTCTAGTGCATGATCTAGGTTCTTTCCTTATAGCAATAGGACGAGTATCATATTGAGGGCCAAAAATAACTGGTGATAAAGGACTTACCTCTGTTGGATCTATTAAATAGGTAGGTGTGGTGTCGGCCACTTGCTCTGGGGGTTGAATAATCTCTGTATCACGAGGCACAACCGGTCGAGGAGAACCTGGTACTGAGGACAACCCAGGAGGAGCACTATCAGAATAAAATGAGGAGTCTTCAAAAAATGTTTCATCCCTGGACACAAATAAGCGTTGAAGAGCGGGACTATAACAAACATAACCCTTTTGTGTGCGAGAGTATCCCAAAAAGATACACTTGATAGATTTAGGATCAAGTTTGCTGTGTCTAGGAAATGAATTATGAACAAACCATTGACATCCAAAGACTTTCAAAGGTAGTGAAAATGGATCATCATTTGGTAATAATCGAGAGTAAAGAGATTTAATACCAAGAATGGAAGATGGTAGACGATTTATAAAAAAAAAGCAGTAAGGATTGCATGAGGCTAATAAAAGTATGGAACTTTCATGGCATATAATAAACCCCAAGCTACCTCAAGAATATGACGATTTTTCCATTCAGCTACACCATTTTGTTGGGGAGTGTAGATGCATGATGTTTGATGGATAATGCCATTTTCTTGACAAAAAGAATCAAGGTCTTTGGATACATATTCTTTTGCATTATCAAACAGGAGAATTTTTATTTTTTGACCAAATTGTGTGAGTACCATAGCATGAAATGACTTAAAAATAAATGGTATCTCATAACACTCCTTAAATATAAACAACCAAGTTGTGCGAGTGAAATAATCAATAAATGTAATAAAATATTTTGCTTGAGAAATGTTGGAGACACTCAAGGGCCCCCAAACATCAGTATGAATTAAAGAAAATGGAGTAACACTTTTGACTTTTGGACGAGGAGAGTATGTATTCCTTTGATGTTTAATCAATTGACAAACCTCACAATGAAATTTTGACCTTACTTTAAGAGAAGGAAATGTATAATGAAGAGACTATGCAAATGGATGTCCCAACCAATTGTGCCATAACTGTGTCTCATTTTCAGTAGTGGAAACCATATTCATTTTTGGCATGTCCAAGTAGTAAAGCCCCCCTTGTTCATGGCCTCCACTAATCACCTACTTCGTTATAAGACCCTGAAAGACACATGAAGTGGGTGAGAAGGTAATAGAGCAATTAAAATATTTTATCAGTTGACTAATAGATAGTAGATTCAAAGGGAAAGTAGGAACGAAAAGAATATCAGTGAGCGGAAGTGATGGTGTGATAGAAGTGGAACCTTTCCCTTGGACTTTGGTTTGAGAACCGTCACCTATGGTAACAAACTTGTGTGAAAGACTCGGAGATAGAGAATGTAATAAATTTTTGTTACCTGTAAGATGCTCGGAGACTCCTGAGTCAACTATCCAGGATAAAGATAAGGCAGAGAGCATACCTGAAGCGGTAGTGGCAGAAGTAGTTGCGGAGAAACTAGGAGAAGAACCCAACATTGTCTTCATTTTCTGAAATAACTCATACTCTTCATCAGTAAAAATTTTCTATGCTGCTGATTTTTTTTGCTGTTCTTCTTTTGTATCACTTACAAAGGCTTGATTAGCCCTTGTCAATTCTAACTGTCCATTGGCTTTATAACATATTTCTTTATAATGGCCATATTGTCAATAGTAAGTGCATGCCTTGGAATCCTTGTAATAACATTGATCTATAGTGTGGCCAATTTTTTTACAATGAGTACATTCTTTCCTATCTGCTCTGCCAGCACCAGTTCTTCCACCTCCTCTTCTGCCTGCTCTATAACCTCTGCCTCGGTCGCGGTCAGATGATGATCCTCTATGATCGGAATACATAGCGGATGATACTTCAGTAGTGAAGGAAGAAGTATCTGGAATACGGAGTAGTGTTGTACATATATCATCAAACTTGGGGACAACAGAAGCACTCAGAAGTTGACTCTTGCCAATCTCAAGATGGGGTTTAACATTTCAAGGCAAATAGCAGTAATTAAGGCTTCCTTCTGTTTGTCTTGGATAGAAATATCTGTGGTTGAAGGCTGAGCTAACTTCCACTCTTGAAGAAAGCCTCTAAAGCAGGCCAAGTACTCATGGATGTTTTCTCCTTGTTTAGTATTCAACATTCTTTAGAGAATGTAATATGGTCTATGTAGAGTATTCGGGCAAGAGTACAGCTTAGCACATGTCTCCCAAATTTGTTTAGCAGTGTCAAGATGAATGACATTATTGGAGACATGTTCTTCCATGCTATTGATTAGCCAACTAATCACCAAAGTATCAATTTTCATCCATTTTTTATAAAAAATATCATCTTCATCAATAGGTGGTACTTGGGTGGTGAGGTGACCAAGTAGGTCTTTTTTTATAAGGAACCTCCGAATTGATGTGGACCAACTCATAAAATTTGATACCCCATGTAAGGGTATGGTGGTAATTCTCAGTATATCACTTTTGATATTCATATTCTCTTCAGCCATGATAGGCCATTCTTAAAAAAATTCAAATAATAACACCAAGTAGTACTCTTCAAGCAACTCGATGTATGGGAAATTTTAGCATTGATGCTAAATTATTATTCTGATTTTTTTCTCTAATACCACTCATAAGAGAATCAATAACAATCTTCTATATCAGGGGACTCTTGTTCCCATTAAAAAAATTCCAACAATCTGATCATGGACTGGTCTCGGTAAACAAAATTTCCAAATCGACAAAACTGTTTTGATAGCTTCTTCTAGATAGAGAGGCATGCATATCCATAATATAATAAGATGAAAGCATTCAAATCATCCTTAAATCATCTTCTAAATTCGGAAACCAGTAACATGAAGAGAAAAAAAATTAAACACTTATCTCACGTATTGTGTTCTTCCTTCACAAAAAAACCTTCTTTGAGTGGTTTTATCATCACTTCTTTAGAGCATTCCTTTGACGAGGGATCCTAAATTTAATGCTCTGATACCATGTTGAATTTAGGATCCCTTTTCCAATATTCCAAGCAAGAGAAAGAAGAAAGAAAAGGAAGAAAAGGGTAGAAGAGCTCTCAGGTAGAGAGAAGAAAAAAGAAAAGAGAAAAAGAGGTATGCGCCAAGCAAAGAGAGGGAGAGATTAACTCAAGAAAGAGATGTGTAACTTGATTAATTCCGAATTATAACACCTCTATTTATAGTAGAGGAAGAGGTAGATTCCTTATACAATTAGCCTTTCAATCTCCTAATTACATTCCAACTCTAACTCTCTAAGATAAGTCTAATCAAAACAATCTACTAGAAGACTAATATGAGTTGAACTAGAACTTTTGCTTCAATCACGTGAATATAAGGGAGGAGGCCAGCTCATGACCTTATCCTTGTTCGTCCCTCATGATCTTCCAGCTCATCTTGATAAGGTTGCCAGCTCGTGGGATATTTGTGGGTCCCACTTGATCTTCAAAACTTCTAACTCATTTCAGCTTGTGCTTCTTAACTCCTTAAACTTATGCTAGCTGGGTCAGGACTCTTCTTGGTGTTCCACGTCCTCATGGTGGGTCCCACCAGCTCGAGCACCATGGTGGGTCCCACATTGTAACAACTAGCACTATGTAGTGAAACTAATAGTGGGAGTGGTTTAACTTATAAAATAGGTTTGAAAAGACATAGTGAGATTCTTTGAGGATCCTATTATAGTGCACCGATTCATTTAATTTCTTTGTTTGAATATGTGGTTAATGTGACAAATATTGTTATAGAAGTTGCTGAAATTCAGATTAATGAGTTGAAACATTGACGTTAATAGAAACAATATAAACATATGATTTCGTCTTTAATTTTCATTTAATAAAAATAATCATAGGAATCACAATTGCAAAGAAAATATGAGATATTAACAATGTTATGAGATTAGTTAGTATTTTAAAGCAACAAGTACAACAACCAAAGTATGATGTACATATTCTCATAGGTTGGTGGTTTCTTCATTTTGTGCAACATGTTAATATAACCATTCTTAACATGGGTGTCATATTCAAACCTTGAGGTCATTCAAGATGAATTCCACAAGCTATAAATCTACATCATAATCGTCAAAAGTTAAATTATTTAGTTTTAGGTATGCAACTCCAAGAGCTTTTATGGATTTACAATGATCTATGTATTTTGTTTCATGTTTGAATGTAGAATGAACATCTGCAACTTACAACGAAGAAATTTTGATCAAACTTGATCAACATTATCCAAATGTATTTTCTTTTGTACAATTAATAGTACTTGACAAACACTTATATCATTAGAAACTTATATCATCAACGTACACTGTATTTTACTTAATTAAGTAGAATCACCCAACTTGCTAACAAGATAGTTGAGATGGAAAAAAAATATAGTCTATTTATTAATATTGATATTACCAGTTCCTACAACTACTACGGAGAGAACATTTTCTATAATGAAAATTATGAAAATTTAATGACATAATAGAATGAAAGATCAATGTATTAATGGCAATTTGGTGATACACATGAAAAAAGTTGTGTTTGATGAGGTAGTAATAAGGTAGTAGAGTAACAATTACAAATATGAAAAGTCATTGAGGTAAACTCATTTATGAAAAGTATTAAGTTTATGAACAATGTATCTTTTTTTTTAAATCCTTTTATTATATAATTAATCTGAAATTTTGGAACAAGAAGTATTTTTATTAATCATTTTTATTTCACGACTTCCTCCCTTTCCCTACCCAATTTTTTTGGCTCTACCACAATAAGTATAAGTGTGTAATTTTATAAATACACCACTTAAATACTTTCAGATGCAAGTATGGGAGTAAAAAAAATGTTGCAAAATTTGCAAAGATGTGATTTAGGTATGGGTTTGTGAGCAAGAATAGGGTTAAAAATCCTATCCTTTTATTGAGTATTCATGAGGTTCGGGTTCTCAAGGTGGGTTTGCTAACCCGACCTCCATTGTTGCCATTCCTACGTAACGTAGAAATTAATAAAATTGCGTGCCTCCAAGATTCAAGAAATTTTAGAAAAAATAATATAATTTATTAAACATTTAGTAAAGAGGACTTGTATATTTATCTCATTAGATAAGTGTTATGTCCATTGTTATGCACTATTTTTAAAAGGTAAAATTTTAAATAAGATATCCTTAGATAGCATATTCAGATAGGTCCTTTTCACGTCAATAGGTCATTATAACCTTTTGATTAAATAAATTTAATAGATATTATTTCTTGGTATAATAATTTTGATTTTAAAGTTTTATATTTCAAAAATAGTAATATAATCAATATCACATGTGTATTTGGTAGGTATCTTATTAAATAGTGATGGTTAACAAGAGGGGGGCCCTTCCCCTTGTCGCTCCTCGCTCTGATACATCTCACTAACAAAAAGAGAAAGATGGGTGAGTGGAAGACTCCTTCCACTCTGTCACGCCAAGAGGGTTAGTTTTTCCCCTTCATGCTATCATGAAAATAAAGGAAAGGCAATATTGCCCCTTTTTGTACCACCCCTTATGCCTTCATTTCCCTTTTGTTTGTGTTGATGAGTAGATATGGGAGAGTCTTACATGACTTTTGCAATAAAAAGTCTCACAGAGCCACAATTCATATAGTTGAATCTTACATGACTCTGATGGAAAGAATTCTCATGGAAGCGTCTAAGTTAAAAGGTGTTTTTTTCTATTTGAATCTTCTATTCATATTCTATTGTTTAATTACTCTAGAACTTATCTTTAAGTGTTGAACTTAGGTGTAATTGGGACATAGGTATATTAATTGTAATCTGATTCTACTTGTTTTCTCTATTATAAATAGAGCTTTATTGTACTTAGGTATAATCAAGTCAATGAATTATTCTCTTTTCTAGAAATTCAATACAATATCGGAGTAGGTACTTTGAGTTGACTCAGTCAATCCAAGACAATATAGCACTTACTCAAGTGTGATCCTTAAGTTTAGTTTCATTGTTTACTCGTTTAGTGTAGTCCTATATGTGTTTCAATTAGATTTTCAAATTCTTTTGTTCCCCTAAACTTCTACGTTGTTGTAAACTAGTTATTTTTCACTAGCTTCTTCTTGTTTCTCATAACCTATTGTTGCTTTATCCTTTACCTGCAGTCCTTCCTAGATGGTCACAAGATGTTGTGCTTTATCTGTCTATTCAATTCCGTCTACTTATCAAAGTTGTTCCATCAATGTTCACCAAATCTCCCTTTAAGGCCCAAAATCTCTTTAGCAAGCAACTTGATTTGCACACAAGGCACTCCTATTGTTTTAAAATATCCCAAGAAAGTAGTCGATTCAAGCTTGGCACATGCGAATCAGTAGCCAGTGAAAAAAATCCCTAAACACTTCTTTTATAACTGTATTTCCGGTTCATAGCCAAATGGAAATTCTTGTGCTATTGATGCTAGAGGAAGTTGCAGGTCTAGTTTATCATTGATTGTGGTCTCTCCATTTCCCCCCATCTTTGTTTACTTTATTTGTGGTGAAGTAGTAGTAGCTAGGATGGGACTAACTGGCTGGAGGCCAAGTTCTTGAAATAAAGAAGTGATAAAAGGCATAAGTGAAATTGAACAGAAACTTGAGTTCTATCAAAGGTTAAAGAGATCATTGCACCTTTAGCTATCAAACTGAATTCTTGATGAAGAAGGACTCTATCCAGCAACCTCTCTGATTTTTTGAATGAGTCCTAGTTGGAGGAGAATATTTGAGTTGTCTTTCTTGTAGGAGAAAAACTAATGAACATATGAAGAGAACCATCTGGTTCTTTGAAGCCTATATCTAAATTGACAATTTTGTCTGCATTCAGAAGAAGGATCTTGCCCTGCTTTGATGGATTTTCTATAGATGGCATTGTCGAACCAACAACAAGTCGAAAGGTTTAAGCTCATGATTTTTGGTGATGGAGGAACAAGGGAAATGACCTTTGCAGGCATCTCATTGGAGTGTTTGAGAAGAGGTATGAACCTACCATTGGCATTGAGGTTCATCCTTTGGACTTATTCACGGATTGTGTTAAGTTTAGTTTTCATTGTTGGGATACAACTAGACAAGATAAGTTTTCATGGGCAGTGTGCCAATATAATGTTTGATGTTTGTTAGATTTAGGATCCCATGATAGGTATTCAGCCAAGAGGGTGAGAGAGAAAAGAAAAATGAAGAAGAGAAGAAGAAAAGGAGAGGATGAAGGAAGAGAAGAGAGAGATGGCAAAGGAGAAGAAGAGAGAGAGAGAGAGAGAGAGAGAGAGGGAGGGTTTGAGAGAATTGTGTAAGGATGAATTTGAGAAAGAAGAGGATAGACTTAATGATCTACTCCTCGCCTTGAGTCTCTATTTATAGTATATGAAGGAAGGTTATAATGACTACATTGCCCTTAGGGCTACAAGCTCTCAAATGGAAAAGATATAAGTAGACATACATTATCTTCTCTATTTACACCCTTGTGCCATCCATATGAGAAGGACACTAATTTACACCCTTTGCAATCTTTTTGATGTAAATAAGGTATTTACCTTAAAGCCCCTTAGAGATGTCTTCCAACACTCCCCCTCATGTTGGGGAGAGAAAACGTCGTAGATACCAAGCTTGTTGTATATAGTGGTCTGTATCTTGGATGTGGCTTGCTTCATGAGTATATCTTCTGGTTGTCCTCTAGATGAAACACATTCGGGAAAAACGAAGCCAGTATGAAGTGGAAATCTACCTCAATATGTTTTTTTTCTCTCGTGGAGGACTAGATATGAAGTAATATGGATGGCTTCCAAGTTTTCATGAGTTCCATAAGGGTCTTTTTTCTGGAACCCTAATTTAGTGAGGAGAGATTTGATCCATAGAAGATCACTGACTACATGGGCCATAGCCTTGTATTCTATTTCAGCACTAGATCTAGCAATTACACTATGTTTTTACTCCATCTAACTAAGTTCCCTCCAACTAAAGAGCAATACCCAGAGGTGGACTTCTTGTCATCAGGTGATACAACCCAATCAGTATCTGCAAATCCTTCAATGTTGAGGTGACCTTGACATTTATATAGAAGTCCCTTACTGGGAGCTCCTTTTATGTATTAGAGGATTCTCTCTAGAGTTGTCCAGTGAATAAGTTGTGGTTTATGCATGTACTAACTAAGCACACTTATGGCAAATGCTAAATCTGGATTGTTTACTGTATGATAGATGAGTTTGCAAGAAGTCTCTGATATTTTCCTACATCCACATATTTGTCGGAGCTTGAACACAACAAGGTGTTAGAATCCATAGGAGTATCTGCTGGTCGACATCCCATCATCCATGTATCTTCTAGCAGATCAAAAACATATTTCCTCTGAGATAAGATAATTCCATATTTTGATTGGAAGATCTCAATACTCAAAAAATATATTAGAAGTTCAAGGTCTTTTGTTTTAATTTCCTTGCATATATTCGCTTTGACTTCTTGTATTCCTTTTACATCGTTGCCAGTTAAGACAATATCATCTACATAAATTGCCAATAATACACTTCCCTTTGAGGTGTTCTTGAAAAATACACAATGATCAACTGAGTATTTATGGAATCCAAACAAAAACATAGCTTTGCTAAATTTGTCAAACGAAGCCCGAGGAGATTGTTTTAAGCCATATAGTCATTTCTTCACTCTCTATACCAACTCCCCCTCAACCACAAAACCAGGTAGTTGATGTATATAGGTCTTCTCCTTGATATCACCATTTAAAAAGGCATATTTTGCATGCGAAGAAAAATTTACAAGAAGTGATAATAGGATTCATACAGAACGTAACTTGGCCACCAGGGAGAGGGAGAACGTTTCCTCATAAACATGTGAATCCAAAATTTTTTAAGGGAAGAGCGACAGGGTCTTCATTAGGAAATAAAAATGAATAAGGGAATTTATGTTTAAGCACTGAGGAAGGCAACCAATTAATAAGGAAGCATGCAGTAAGTATGGCGTGAGGCAAGTAAAAATATGGCACATTCATAGAATATAGTAGGTTACATGCTACCTCTAGGAGATGTCTATTTTTTCTTTTGGCTACACCATTTTGTTGAGGGGGTGTAAGAACATGATCCAAAATGGTCAATGATCCAAAATGAAGAGGAGTAAGTGGCTGAGAGCATACATGAAGTGGTAGTCGCAACAATAGTGGAAGAAGATGCAAGAATTTATAATCTTCATCAGCTATAGTTGTCTTGCTTTTGTGTGACTCAGGTTTGTTTGCATTTTTATCAGTAAGAATCAAGGTCTTGTTGGCAGTGGCTCAGTCTGGTTTTTCATGCAGCTTCCAATAGGTTTTCCTAAATGATTTTATCCTCCACAATGAGTGTGGACACAATTATCAGACCTCGAAGAACCAAAGGTAGTCCTACCACCTCTTGCTCGACCTCCTATGTAATTTCTACCACACCCTCTAGTCTTAGAAGGTGTACCCATGTTACCTGAGTACATAGTGGAGGATACACTAGTGTGAGTCATGGAAGAATGGTCTCGTATTCGAAGTAAGGTGGCTCTTATGTCATCAAAAGATGGAAGATCCAAGGAGCTAAGAAGTTAAGTCTTAGCCACCTCACGGTATGGTTTGATATTTTCTAAAAAGATAGTAGTTGCTAAGGCTTCCCACTACTTTTCTTGAACTGATATATCAGTGAACTAGGGCTAAGCAATTTTCCATTCTTCAATCAGTGCCCGAAACCCTGCCAAGAACTCATGTAGGTTGTCCCCTTATTTGGTTTTAACATGTTCTGAATAACATCATGCAATTTATGGATGTTCTCTGTGTTGGAGTACAACTTCACACAAGTATCCGATATCTGTTTGGTTGTCTCAAGGTAGAACACATTATTAGCCACATGCATCTCCATGCTATTTATCTACCAGTTGATTACCAATGTATCATTCTTTAACCACTTAATAGAGGAGTTGTCCTCCTCATCAATAGGTAGAGTTGGTTTGGTGAGATGTCGTAAGAGGTCCCGTGTCATCAGAAACCTTTTAACCAACTGTGACCAGCTCAAGTAAGTAGATATCCCTTTCAAAGGTATAGTGGTACTCTTGAGAAGGTTACTCTTACTCCCCATGTAATCTTCAGCCATTAGAGATGAACCAAAAAAACTTTACTTAGATGAGAGTTGTAAACCAAGAGGGAAGCACCAAAGAAGACTTTTAAAAAGAACTTATAAGTCTGATATGTGTAATGGAAGCACCTTGAATCAAGCCAATAAGGCAACCACAAAGAATATGAACCAACCCAAGAGGAGGGAGACAAAGGCCAACTCGGGTTGGCACCAACTCAAAAAGAAAGAGCTAACCAGTTCGGGTTGGAAACAATTGGCGAAAGGAGGAAGATATATCCTAAAAAATTAAGGAAATCTTTGCAAAAATTAATCATGCACTAAAAAAGGAAAGTGCATGCTTTTCGAGGTCAACAAATAGATAGGACAAGTGCTGCCTTTTCACTTAGGAAATAATATTCACCAAGAAATCAAATCAAAGATGATCTACCTTCAATCAACCACTTCCAAAAAAAAAAAAAGGAAACCTTCCTTTAGTGTCTTATGTGTGACTTCAGCAAATCAATCTCAATCCTTGACTTGCCTTAATTATTTTAGACAAGGGGATAATCAGGGAGGTAAGCAGTAATCATATCAAGAAAAAAAATTCGGATATCTTGGAGATCCTTTAAAGAAGGAACCTTTCCTTCTAGTTGTTTGGTGCCAACCTCTAAGAAATCCAGCCTTTGTTGCCTTTTTTCTTAAAAAAGTTTTGTGTAAGGATTTCTAATCTTATCTCACATGAGATACACTCCAATGCAAAGATCAAGGTATGTAAAATAATACCAAAAAACAAGAGATCTCAATCAATCATGTGGATCTTCTAAAGAGGGAATTTTCATGTGCCGACTAATCATGTAACTCCAGCCTTTTCTTTCCCTTTTTTATTTTTAAAATTTTAGGGAAGAGGATCAAGAGAAATACTTAATGATAGAATCCCCTCCAACATGAGAGAACAACATGTATTTTTGTTTAAAATAATCCTTGCACCAATGCATGCACCTTCATGAGTTAAAAAAATCAAATGAACTATAATATCAACCTTCAATCTTCACAATATATAAATATAGCCTTTCAATCATAAAACACCATGGAACCATCAATGGAATATCAAGACTTCTTTCAAAAAAATAACAAAAAATGAACAAGCTATATCAGTCTAAAAATTGATCTCTGTAACTGAAGATAGCATGGATTCACACCGATATTAACCAAGTAGAAGCTAATATATAAGTTATAGTAACCCAATATTTTTTGATAAAAATTCTTAATAAACCTTTATCTTTTCGAGATATACAACAAAATTCATCTCAAGGAAAAGAAGAGAAGAAATTTTTTATCTTTGTGAGCCAAAAAAGGTTCAAGACCGAACCTTGATCAATACCTCAACTTCCACCGACAGAGTTGATAAAAGCTTGATTAACCAGCATCATAATTTTGGGATCCCACACCTAGTGCTCTTATACCATGTTACATTTAGGATCCCATGATAGGTACACAACAAAGAGGGTGATAGAGGAGATAAAGAAGAAGAATAAAAGGAGAATTAGAAGTAAGAGAAGAGAGGGAAGGCTAAGGAAATTGAGAGAGAGAGAGAGAGAGAGAGAGAGGGTTTGAGAGAAAAGTGCAAGGACTAGTTTGAGAGGGAAGAGGGGGAACTTAATGATCTGCTCCTTTTCTTGAGTATCTATTTATAGTTTACGAAGTAAGGTTACAATGACTACATTTTCCTTAGGGCTACAAGCTCTCAAAAGAAAAAGACATAAGTAGACATACATCATCTTCACTATTTACACCCTTGTGCAATCCATATGGGAATGATACTAATTTACACCATTCGCCATCTCTTTGATATGGGAAATTTATGTACTTCCATGTTTAATTTTGGCTGAAAGTCTTTTTGTTGACTTTCATTGTCTAAATATTGTCAACCTTGAATGTCAAGTCAACGCAGTCAATGCCTCTTTGATTATCCATCATTTTATATGCATGGTATTTTGTAGTGGTTATGGTTTTATTGTTGATGAATCTTATCTTTATACCTTTTGACTCATCATGTTTATGCCCACAAGAAATTTTCCTTTGAGGTCATACTTGATCAAACTTGTTTGTTATTTTTACAGGACTACTATTACAATCTCCTTCTAATTTTGTTACCATGGTGTTTATTTTACTTACCTTTTATCCCCATAACCCTTTTACTCGGTCATACTATCTCTTTTTCTAGACTCTTTTTTACCCTTTTAGACCAACCCCTTGTTTAGTTGCATAGGACGATTTCCTTTTTTTTATTATTAATATGTATGGGTGTTTAAGTCCATTGAAACTTGTTAGAAGGCACACATGTGAAGGGGTGGTGTTAATAAATAGTCTCGTATGGATTAGTGGGTACAAAGATCTCAAGTTTATTAGTTGGAAAAAACGTTTCCTAAGTGGCTAGTCATTTTGGGATAAGGCCTTCGACCTAATTTAACATGGTATGAGAGAAAACCACTCAGTATGTGGGCCTCCACATAAATTATCCACTTGTAGAGCCACAAAAGTGAGTGGGCCTACATGTGAGGGGGAGTGTTAAGAAATAGTCCCACATGGATTAATGGATACAAAGATATTGATTTTATTAGCTGGAAAAAAAATTTCCTAAGTGGCTAGTAATTTTGGGTAGGGCCTTCGACCCAATTTAACAGGTGGCATGATTGGTAAAAAGGAGGAAACTCTCACCCACATGTAGGGGTGGCAAAGGAGGTAAACAAGATGAATTTCATAAAAATGGCATAAAGGTGTTATTATGTAAAAAGATGTATGTCTACTTATATCTTTTATTTCATAAAGCTTGTAATCCTGAGGGCATTGTAGGCATTGTAAAAATCCTCCCACAACTATAAATAAGAGCCTTAAGGCATGGGGTAGAGCAGAAAACCTCTCCTCTGTTCACTCTTGTCCCTAGCCTAGACTCTCTTCTCCCATGAGCTCTCTCTCCTCCTTTCTCAACCAGTCGTCCCTCTCTTACTCCTCTCTTCTTCTCTCTTCTTCCTTTCTTCTCGTCTTCTTCCTCTCTTTTTTCCAACCACCTTGATCGTGGCCTTCCACCATGGAATCCAAAACTCCAAATGGTATCAAAAATGGTTTTAGGATTCCATGTTCCTCTGTTAAGGTGTTAATTATGCAATTTTATTAAGCTTGTCAATTTCATTTGAGCAAAGATTGAGCAACTCGTGCTCATTCAAGTTAAGTGTTCTTCTTTATTTTTTGTTGAGATGATCATTGATGATTAAACTCATGAAGAATGTTTTAGAATGCACATTATCTTCTTATTTGCATGAATATTAAGTGTTGCTACTTTGTTTAAATCAATATAAGTTTTTTTTACTCATCTTTCACTCATTTATGCTAGTTTCGATTAAGGAGCAGTTTTATATACCTTAATGCTTTTTTATCTTTGGAAAATTATTTTAATCAAGCCTAGTTGATTATATAATGAAATCATAGTTTATTTTTCTTAGTACCATGGTTAAAATTCATTGAACAGCCTCCAGATGACTGTTGCTCTTGACTGTTTGTTGATTGGTTTTCCTCACCATTGAATTATTGGTTGACGTAAGGCAAGGGGGATTTTTTTTGAAAGAAGGTTGCTGAATTAAAAAATGTTTAGGTTCTTCTAATTTGGACTATATTCTGAGATTTCATTATCTAAATACCCAAGAGCAAAAGGAAAGTAAAAAGGTTGATATTTCTTTACATATGGTTTATGCACTTAAGAAGGAAAGTTTCCTTCTTCTTTTTTGAATTTAGGATCCCATTAGAAGGTCTTAGAGCAAGGTAGTGAACTAGGAGAAGAAGAAAAGAAGGAAAATAAAGGAGAAGAGAGGAAGAAGAGAGAACTCGGCTACAGAGATGGAGAGCTTGGGAGAGGAGACAATTCTCAGGACGAATTTGAGAGAGAAGAGGGAAGACTTAATGATCTACCCCATGCCTTGAGCCTCTATTTATAGTTGTGGAAGGATGTTTATAATGAATATAATGCCCTTAGAGCTACAATATTTGTTAAAAAAAAGACATAAGTAGAAATCATTATCTTCTTTAAGTACACCCATGTGCCATCCTTATGAGACGACCTTTAAATTACCTCTTTTACCACCTCCTTGACGTGAGGGAGGTATTTATTTTGATGTCAGTTGAAGATATCTTCCAACACTCCCTTTCAAGCTGGGGGAGTGAAAACATCGTAGATACCTAGCTTGTTGTATATAGTGGCTAAAATCTTGAATGTGACTGGTTTCGTAAGAATGTCTTCCATCTGTCCTTGTGATGAAACATGTCTAAGAGATAAGATACTAGCCTAAAATTTCTCTCGTATAAAGTGGCAATCTACCTCAATGTGTTTTTTCCTCTTGTGGATGAAAATATTTGAAGTAATATGAATAGCTTACTGGTTGTCGCAATATAAATCTACAAAATTTTCTTCATAGAATCCCAATTTAGTAAGAAGAGATCTGATCCATTGAAGTTCATTGACTGTGTGGGCCATAACTCTGTACTCTTCTTCTACACTAACTAGGTTACCTCCAACTAAGGTACAATACCCTAAAGGGGATTTCCTGTCATCAGGTAATCTAGTCCAATTTGCGTCCAAAAAACTTTCTATGTTGAAGTGGCCATGATTCTTATAGAGAAACCCTTTTCCCAGAGCTCCTTTTAAATATCTCAGTATCCTCTCCAAGGCTTGCCAAAGGGTATGTTATGGTTTGTACATATACTGACACACCACACTTACTGCATATGATATGTATGGTCTGGTCATTGTGAGGTAAATAAGTTTTCCCACAAGCTTCTAATATTTACTTATATCAACATCTTCTTCAAAACTTGCACATAACTTTGTATTGGCGTCCAAAGGAGTGTCTATTGGTCGACACCCGATCAATCCATGTGTCCTATAGTAGATCCAAAACATACTTCCTCTGAGATAATACAATCCCATGTTTTGACTGGAATATCTCAATGCCTAGAAATTATTTTAGAAGTCCAAGATCCTTCATTTTAAATTCTTTGCATATATCTTCTTAGACTTATTTTTGGTTGTCTGCATCACTGTCATTTAAGACAATATCATCCACATAAACTACTAGTAATACTTTTCCCTTTAAGGTATCCTTGACAAAGACAAAATGATCTACTAAGCTCTGGCTGAATCCAAACCGTAACATTGCTTAGCTAAATTTGTCAAACCAAGCCCGAGGAGACTATTTAAGCCCATATAAAGACTTCCTCAATTTACATACCGAGTCCCCCTCAACCCAAAAACTAGATGGTTGATGTAAATATATCTCTTTTTTAATGTCCCCATTCAAAAAACCATTTTGTTACATCCAATTGATATACCGACCAAGTGGAATTAGCAGCTAGTGATAATAATAGAACCATAATATTGAGTGTAGCCCATTAAACTGAGTTGGGCTTTGAGGTGAGAAACATAACCATTCGGATTGTGCTTGATAGTGAAAACCCATTTATTGCCCTCAAGTGTCTTGTTGGGAAGAAGGGGAACTAGAGCCTTAGTCTGATTCTCATATAATACATGCATTTCTTCTTCCATGGCGGCCTTCCATCTAGATGCCTCAGAGCCTCCTAATATGATTATGCAACATAGAAGGACGAAATAGATTCAAGAAGTTGACAACATGAAGAAGACAATCGATGGGGAGAAACAAAATTCGATATAGGATGAGAAGTAGAGGGCCTACTACAAGTCTGAGGTTCCTTCCGTAGAACTATGGGTTTAGTATCAAATTGTGGCCCCAATACAACTGGGGAATACGGGCTCACCTCAGAGGGATCGATAAACGCCACGGGTGTGGTATCAGCCGATGTTTCATGGGGCTGAAGTAGATCTGCATCAAGAGGCACATTGGGCTTCAAAGTTGCCTAGACTAATGAAAGACCCTAAGGAACATCTTTTGAGCAATAATAAGATGTGTACTAAAAAATGTGACATCCCTAGAAACAATTGACCTCCAAAGAGAAGGATTATAATAAACATAACTTTTTTGGGTACGAGAGTAACCCAAAAAAATACACTCAAGAGATTGAGGGGATGCAACATGAACAAGGCATGTGCAGTGAATATGGGGATTTAGGGCTACATGCTGAATATGGTAGCTTATTAATAAGGAAACAGGCTATAAGAATGGCATGAGGATTGTATAATTAGGGCACATAGTGTAGGCCATGAGCTACCTCAAGGTGATGTCAGTTTTTTTCTTATGGCTACACCATTTTGTTGAGGAGTGTAGGCACATGATGTTTGAAGGATAGTAAATCTTGACAAAATTATTGAAATTCACTAGATAGGTACTCTTTGGCATTATATGACTGAATCACTTGTATTTTTTTTTCCAAATTGAGTGAACACCATGGCATGAAAGGACTTAAATATGGAAAAAAGTTTAGACCATTCTTTGAATAGAAATAGCCATGTGACTCAAGTGGAGTCATCAACTAAAGTGACAAAATACTTAACTTGAGATATGTTTGAGATACTTAAGGGTCCCCATACATCTGAATGAATTAATTAAAAGCACCTTTAAGTTCAGTTCGAGGAGAATATGGTGTCCTCTGATGTTTACTCAACTGACAGAGTTCACAATTTAAACTTGATAAAGTTTTTAAAGATGGAAACAAGTGCTGAAGTATTTTTTTGATGGATGGCCAAACCGGTTGTGCCATAATTTGACCTCTATCTGAGAAGTGGAAACCACAATTAATAGAGACAAGTTTAAGTAATAAAGGTCCCCCTGTTCATGGCCTCCACCAATCACTTACTTCGTTGTTTGGTACTGGAAAACACAAGAAGAAGGTGAGAAGGTGATGGAGCAATTAAACCGTTTTGTTAATTGGCTAACAAATAACAAATTTAAAGGAAATCGATGGACAAATAAGCACCAATAAGTAGAAGTTATGGTGTAATAGAGGAGGATCCCTTCCAAAGAACTTTGGTTTGGGATCTGTCAGCTATGGTAAAAAATTTGACTAGTAAACATGGACACATGGAATGTAAGAAAATCTTATTACTTGTAAGATGCTTCGAGGCCCCTGAGTCGATGATCCAGGATGAAGTAGTAGAAATTGTACCTAGAGCAGTGGTGGCAGCACTAGTAGTTGAAGATGCAAGAGAAGATGGAGAGGATACCATTAGTTTTCACCCTCTGTAAGAATTCATAATCATCATCACTGATAGTATTCTTGCCTCTTTGTGACTCAGACTTGTCTATATTTTTCTCTTTAGTAACTAATGCTAGATTGGCAGTGATTGAGTCTGGTTTGCCATGAAGCTTCCAACAAGTATCCACCAGATGGTTTATTCCACCACAGTGAGTGCAAACTATTACAAGGTGGGACCCACCATGATAACTAGAGGTGGCATGATGGGTCATCACATGAGCTGGCATCTTTATCACATTAGTTGGAAGATTTGGCAATCAAGTGGAAGATTTCACAGAAGAGTTTTAGTTTAAAGGAGTTTTAGTTATGTAAGTCTTCTATGTATGTTGAGTTATTTAATTATGTTAGGACTTATCTTTAAGTATTTGAGTTTGGGTGTAAGTGGGACAAGGGTAGTTTAATTATATTTGGATTCTACTACTTTTCTCTATTATAAATAGAGGTTCATGTACTCTGATTACATCAAGTCAAGAAACTCTCCATTTCTCAACTCATGAAGAATCTCTCTCTAGCCTAAACTCTTTTTCCTTCTTTTATCTTCTCTCCTCTCTACCCGAGCTCTCTCTCTCTCTCTGTTTTCTCTTTTTCTTCTTCCTCTCTCACCTTGCTCAAGATTTCAATCATGGGGTCCTAAATTCAAAGCAAACCCAATGATTTGACCTTGAAGAACTAGAGCCAATTCTACTACCTCATGCTCGACCTCCTCTATAATTTATACCGTGCCCTCAGGTGGTAGAAGATGTACCCTTTTTTCCTTTGTACATAGAAGAAGATACTTCATTATGGGTAGTGGAGGAAGGATCTGGTATCCTAAGTAACATTGCACTTATGTCATCGAATGATAGAAGTATGGAGGAGTTGTGAAGATGGGTCATAGCCACTTCAAGACATGGCTTGATGTTTGACATACAAATAGCAACTACTAAGGCCTCCCGCTGCTTTTCTTGAACTGAGATGTTAGTGGAGTAGGGCTGAGCAATCTTCCACCGTTGAATCAGTCCTCTAAATTGAGCCTAGTATTCATGTAGATTGTCCCCTTGCTTTGTATTGAACATGTTTTGGAACACATTATACAACTTCTGTAAGTTTTCAATACTAAAGTACAACCTAACACAAGTGTCCCAAATTTAGTTTGCATTTTCATGGTGAACAACATTGCTGGCTACATGCTCCTCCATGCTATTAATTAACCAACTAGTGGCAAATGTGTCATTCTTGAGCCATTTCACATAAGAACTATCTTCTTCATCAATTAGTTGAGTTGGTTTGGTTAGATGGCCTAAGAGGTCTCGAGTAATGAGAAACCTCCCAATTGATTGTTATTAAGTTGTGGAGCTTAATCAATGCCTTATGCTGAGTTGGTACGTGGATCGAATAATATGTCAAGCCAACAAGCAGCTTGAGAAGAAAATCGTGCAAATATACAAATCAATTTGAGAAGAAAGAAGCAACTTGAACTCAAATAGTATGCATCTTCAATCTTCTATCAAAGTGAAGTCCACGTTCTGTCTCATAGAAGGTCAATCTCATATCTTTATCACACATGAAATCAAATTCGGATTGGAGAGGATCTTCAATCAAGAGAGAATAAAGGTAAGTTTTTATCCTGTTTGAGACACTCTTTAAATAGGAATGGAATGCTAATCATGTGTTGCTCATGACAATTAGAGAGGATTACAATCTTCCTCAATTAGGAAATAATCTCAAATAAAATCAAATATGTATTTGAACTTGAATCAAATCAGAATCCAGCTTGGGTATCTTTCAAAGAGGGAAACCTTCTTTCTTTGTCAAATGTGTCAACTATAAAGTGGAAAATATCACAATCTCTACTTATTCTTCCTTAAACCAATTAAGAAATAAATGCAACTGAATCTTTTAATAAGTGTTGAATTTAGGATCTCTTTTCCAATATTCTAAGCAAGGGAAGAGAAAAAGAAAAAGGAGAAAAGGGGAAGAAGGCTCTCGGGTAGAGAGAAGAAGAGAAGAGGAACAAGGTGTGCGCCAAGCAAAGAGAGAGAGAGAGATTTACTCAAGAGAAAATTGTAGAAATTTATTAATTCTGAATTAAAACAACTCTATTTATAGTAGAGGAAGTGATAGAGTCCTTATACAATTAACTTTTAAATCTCCTAATTACATTCCAACTCTAACTCTATAAGATAAGTCAATCTTGAAAGGATAACACAATCTAATAGAATTCTAATATAAGTTGAACTATAAATCTTCTTCAATAATGTGGAAATAAGGGAGGAGGTGATCTTGTCGCCTTATCCTTGTGGGTCCCACATGATCTTCCAGCTCATATTGATAAGATTCCAGCTCATGGTATCTTTGTAGGTCCCACTTGACCTTCAAGTCTTCAAAATCATTTCAGTTTGTGCTTCTTATCTTCTTAACTCATGCTAGCTTGGGTGGGGACTCTTCTTGGCATCCTACGTCCTCATGGTGGGTCCTACCAGCTCGTGTACCATGGTGGGTCCCACATTATAACACTCCTCTCAAGCTGGGGGTGTGAAAACATAGTAGATGCCCAACTTGCTGCAGATGGTAGACATAATCTTGTGAGTGACCGGCTTGGTGAGAATATCTGCAACTTGACTTTGTGATGATATATGCTTTAGAGATAAAAGACATGCTTGGAACTTTTCTCATATAAAATGTTAGTCCATTGCAATATGCTTTGTTCTTTCATGGAAGACTGGATTCGATGTAATATAGATCCATCGGAGCTTCTTTGTAGAATCCCAATTAAATGAGAAGAAATCTTATCCATAGGATTTCACTAATAGTGTGTGCCATGGCTCTGTATTATGCTTTTGCACTAGACCGTGCTACTATATTTTGCTTCTTGCTTCTCCATGTAACCAAATTCTCTCCAACCATCGTACAAAATCCCAAAGTAGATTTCCTATCATCTGGGGATCCGACGTAGTCTGCATCTGAGAATCCTTTGATGTTGAAGTGACCATGATTTTTATAGAGAAACCCTCTTCTTGGAGCTCTTTTCAGATATCGTAATATCCTTTCAAGTGTTTTCCAATGACTAAGTTGTGGTTTGTGCATGTATTGACTCACCACACTTACTACATATGATATATCTAGCCTTGTTACACACATGTAAATAAGTCTTCCCACTAGTCTATGACATTTTCGGATATCTACATCTTCTTCAGTACCTACACATAATTTTGTATTTGAGTCCATAGGAGTGTTTGCTAGTTTGCATCCCAGCATTCCTGTCTCCTCCAGTAGATCAAGGGCATACTTCCTTTGGGATAGCACAATCCCATGTCTGTATTGTAATACTTCAATACCCAGAAAATATTTGAGTAGTCCATGATCCTTTGTCTTGAATTCAGCTCATATTTTTTTCTTTTGTTTCCTCGATGCCTTCAGAATCACTACCAGTTAAAATGATATCATCAACATATACTTCCAGAATTACCTTGCCTCTAGGTGTGTTTTTAATAAGAACTGAGTGATCTCCAGAGCAACTGTAAAATCCTGCCCGTATGAGGGCTTGACTAAATTTCTCAAACCATGCACAAGGGGACTCTTTTATAGAGTTTTTTTAGTCAACATACTGACTCCCCCTCAACCACATACCCAGGTGGTTATTTCTTATAAATTTCTTCTTTGATGTCCCCATTCAGAAAGGCATTTTTCACATCATGTTGATATACCTGCCAGGAAGAGTTAGCTGCTAGAGATAATAACACACGTACCGAGTTCATTTTTTCCATTGGAGAGAAGGTTTCCTCATAATCAATTCTATAACATTGTGTATAGCCCTTAGCCACCAGGCGAGCCTTCAGCCAAGCCACAGACCAATCCGGATTGTGTTTCACAGTAAACACCCATTTTCAATCTACCGGTTTCTTATCTGATGGAAGTGGGACTAAAGCCAATGTCTGATTTTCATAAAGTGTTTGCATTTCTTCATCCATTGCTGCCTTCCACCTTGGATGTTTGAGAGCCTCCTGATAGGATTGTGGTACAGATATGGAAGAAATAGTAGAGAGAAATTGACAACATGTGGGGGATAGACGATGATGAGACACAAAATTTGATATTAGATGAGACTAAGAGGGTATGATACATGATCTGGGTTCTTTTCTTTGTGTGATAGGACGAGTATCATATTGTGGGCCAAAAATAATTAGAGAAGATGGACTTACCTTGGTGGGATTCGTAAACTCGGCAAGTGTGGTGTCATTCTGTGTTTTTGGGGGGGAGAAGTTTCTGTAGCATGGGGCACAACTGGTCGAGGAGAACCTGGTATTGAAGACAAACCTGGAGGTGCATTGTCAGGATAGTATGGAGAGTCTTCAAAAAATGTGACATCCCTGGACACAAGTAAATGTTGAAGAGTGGGATTATAACAAACATAACCCTCTTGTGTACGAGAGTATCCTAGAAAGATTCACTTGATAGATTTTGGATCAAGTTTACTATGTTTTTGGGAGGAAATATGGACAAAACATTGACACCCAAAGAATTTCAAGAGCAGTGAAAATGGATCATCATTTGGTAACAATATAGAGTAAGGAGATTTATTACCAAGAATGGAAAATGGACGAAAATTTATAAGAAAGCATGCGGTAAGGATTGCATGAGGCCAATAAAAGTATGAAACTTTCATGACATATAATAAACCTCAAGCTACCTCAAGAATATAACGACTTTTCCATTCAACTACACCATCTTGTTGAGGAGTGTAGGCGCATGATGTTTGATGGATAATATCATTTTTCTTGACAAAAAAAGTCAAGTTCTTTGGAAATGTATTCTTTGGCATTATCAGACCGAAGTAATTTTATGTTCTGACCAAATTAAGTGACTACCATAGCATGAAAAGACTTAAAAATCAATGGTCTCAAAATGCTCCTTAAATAGAAACAACCAAGTGGTACGAGTGAAGTCATCAATAAATGTAATAAAATACCTGACTTGAGAAATATTTGAGACAGTCAAGGGTCCCCATACATCAGTATGAATTAATGAAAACAGAGTAATACTTTCGACTTTTGGACGAGTGAGTATGTACTCCTTTGATGTCTACTCAGTTGACCAACTTCACAATTAAACTCGAACCTGACTTTAAGAGTAGGAAACATATAATGTAGATATTGTGAAGATGGATGTCCCAACCGGTTGTGCTATAGCCTTGTTTCATTTTTACTGGTGGAAACAATATTTAATTCTTGGCACATCCAGGTAGTATAGGCCCCCTTGTTCACCGCCTCCACCAATCACCTGGTTCGTTATAGGATCCTAAAATACACACAAAGTGGGTGAGAAGGTGATAGAGCAATTAAAATACTTTGTCAAGTGACTAACAAATAACATATTCAAAGGGAAGGTAGGAACAAATAGAATATCAATGAATGGAAGTGATGATGTAACGGAAGTGGATCCTTTCCCTTGAACCTTGGTTTGAGAACCGTCAGCTATGGTAACAAACTTATGTGAAAGACACGGAGATACAAAATGTAATAAATGTTTGTTACTTGTAATATGCTTGGAAGCTCCTGAGTCAATTATCCAGGATGAATTTGAGGCAGATAGCATACCTGAAGCAGTGATGGTAGCGGTATTTAATGAGGAACTTAGAGAAGAACCCATCATTTTCTAAAACAACTCATATTCTTCATTAGTAAATTTTTTCTTTTCAGTTGATTTTGTAGGCTGATCCTCCTTTGTATCACCTACTAAGGCTTGATTAGCCTTTGTCAATTATGAGTTGTTGTTGGCATTATAACATATTTCTCCATTGTGACCATTTTTTCCACAGTAACTCCTTTCCTTGTAATAGCATGTATCGATAGTGTGGCCATATCTCCCACAATGAGTGCATTCTTTCCACAATTTCCCATGCTTTTTATTAGCCAACTAATCACAATGGTATCATTTTTTAACCATTTTTTGTAAAAAATGTCTTCTTGATCAATAGGTGGTCCACGGTTGGTGAGATGACCAAGTGGGTCCTTTGTTATAAGAAACCTCCAAACCGATGTGGACCAACTCATAAAATTTGATACCCTTCATAAGGGTATTATGGTAATTCTGAGTATACCACCTTTGCTACTCACATTTTCTTTAGCCATAATAGGTACTTCAACGAAAATAATTCTCCAAAAAATTCTAATAAAAAAATCCTAGTTTTCTTCAAACAACTTGGTGCATGGAGAAATTTAGCATTAATGCTAAACAATCATTATTCTGATTTTGTTCTGAGTAAATAACCACTCATAATAGACTCAATATCAATCTTCTATATAAGGGTAATCATGTTCCCATGAATTTTTTTTTCAAAAATTTGATCATGGAATGGTCTCGGTTAACTGAAATTCCAAACCGACCAAACTACTTTGATAGCTTCCTCTAGATCGAGAGGCATTCATATCTACAATCTCATAAGATGAAAAACATTGACATAATCATCTTTAAATCATCATCTAAATCTGGAAACCAGTAACATGAATTAATAAAAAAAATAATGAAGGAACTTATTCACACATTTTTTATCTTCCATCGCAAGGAGTCTTCTATGAGTGGTGTTGATCATATCATCGTAGAGCATTCCTTTTGATGTAGGGATTCTAAATTTAATGCTCTGATACCGTGTTAAATTTAGGATCCCTTTTCCAATATTCTGAGCAAGGAATAGATAAAGAAAAATGAGAAAAGGGGAAGAAGGCTCTCAGGTAGAGAGAAGAAGAGAAGAGGAACAAGGTGTGAGCCAAGCAAAGAGAGAGAGAGAGATTTACTCAAAAGAAAATTGTAGAAATTTATTAATTCCGAATTGCAACACCACTATTTATAGTAGAGGAAGTGATAGAGTCCTTATAAAATAAACCTTTAAATCTCCTAATTACATTCCAACTCTAACTCTCTAAGATAAGTCAACCTTAAAAGGATAACACAATCTAATAGAGTTCTAATATAAGTTGAACTATAACTCTTCTTCAATAACGTGGAAATAAGGGAGGAGGTGATCTTGTGGCCATATCCTTGTGGGTTCCATGTGATCTTCCAGCTCATATTGATAAGATTCCAGCTCATGGTATCTTTGTGGGTCCCACTTGATCTTCAAGTCTTCTAACTCATTTCAGTTTGTGCTTCTTATCTTCTTAACTCATGCTAGCTTGGGTGATGACTCTTCTTGGTATCCCACGTTCTCTTGGTGGGTCCCACCAACTCGTGCTGACAATAAGAGAAAGCTTCAAATCAACCTAACAAACAATGGTACTTTCTCTTAAAACAGCACCTCTCGGTTGTCATCGAGAAGGAAACTATCCTTCTCTAATTATGCGCCAACTTTGGATGATTGAATCACAACCCTTTTATGCTCTTTTTTTCTGTAATGTTTTTGGTAAGTTTCTAGAGAGGATAAGACAACCAATGAAAGAATAAAAATCATTGCAAAGAAGAAACATCCTTATCAAAAAGAAAAAAATTCTCCTCGATACCCTTTCAAATAGTCATTTTTCTGAAGTCTTTGGGAAGAAACAAGAGGAGAAGCAAATAACTAATATTATAACTCAAAATTTTTAGAACAAGTTTCAATCATAGTGAACTCAGATGCCAATAATAAATATAGTGAACCTTGATTCAGAAAATTCTAGTCACAAACATCAACATAATATGCAAGAAAGAAATAACACAGTCTTGCAGGGGGAATAAAAATTGAGCATAATCACTATGGGCGAGCCATTTCCAAATCCAAGAATATAATCACCAGCTTCTTGTTGAATTTAGGAGCCCATGATTGAATCCTCGAGCAAGATGAGAGAGGGAGAAGAAAAAAAAGCAAAGAGAAAGAGAGAGCTACGGTAGAGAGGAGAGAAGAGAGAAGAGAGAAATAGACTTTAGGCTAGAGAGAGATTATTCCACGAGTTGAGAAGTGGAGAACTTGATTGAACCCTTCAACCAATTTATACTATTTCCATTAAATATTTAGGGAAACTTCAGAGATAAGTTAGGATCCCTAATATCCCTAATTACATCAATCATGATTATCCAAATCTACATAAATCAAGGGAAGATAAATCGATTATATTAATCAAGGAAGATTGTCAAATCTTCCAACTCGTGTGATAAGGATTCCAGCTCGTGTGATGACTCATCATGCCAGCTCGTATGGTCATGGTGGGTTCCACCTTGTAACGCTCCCCCTCAAGCTGGGGGTGTGAAAACATCTTAAATGCCCAACTTGCTACAGATTGTGGACAAGATCTTATGAGTGACTGGTTTGGTGAGAATGTCTGCATTTTGACCTTGTGAGGAGATATGTTTGAAAGATAATATGCTGACTTGGAATTTTTCTCGTATGAAATCATAGTCTACCTCAATGTACTTTGTTCTCTTATGGAAGACCGGATTTGAGGTGATATGTATTGTCACCTGATTATCACAATGTAGATCCATAGGGGCTTCTTTATAGGATCCCAACTTATTGAGAAAGGATTTGATCCATAGAAGCTCACTAACTCTGAGTGCCATGGCCATATATTCTACTTCTGCACTGGACCTTGTAACTACATTCTACTTCTTGCTTCTCCATGTAACCAAGTTTCCTCCAAGCATTGTACAATATCCTGAAGTAAATTTTCTATCATCCGAGGATCCGGCCCAATCTACAGCGGAGAACCCTTCTATGTTGAAGTGACCATGGTTCTTATAGAGAAGCCCTCTTCTTGGAGCTCCTTTCAAATATCACAATATTCTTTCTAGTGCTTGCCAGTAAGTAAGTTGTGGTTTGTGCATGTATTGACTCATAACGCTTATTGTATATGATATATCTTACCTAGTTACATAGAGATAAATGAGTTTTCCCACAAGTCTATGATAGTTTCCGATATCCACATCTTCTCTAGTGTCTGCAGATAATTTTTTATTGGAATCCATAGGGGTTTATGCTGGTCTACACCCCATCATTCTTATCTCCTCCAGTAGATCAAAGACGTACTTCCTTTGAGATAGTATAATCCCATGTTTGGACTGTAGTACTTGAATACCTAGAAAGTATTTAAATAGTCCAAGATCTTTTGTCTTGAATTCTTCACATATCTTTTCCTTGGTTTCCTGAATGCCCTCGAGATCACTACCAGTTAAGACAATATCATCAACATATATGGCCAAAATCACTTTCCCTTTAGGTGTGTTTTTAAGAAACACAGAGTGATTTATGGAACATTTGTGAAATCAAACCCGTATGAGTGCTTGGCTAAATTTAACAAACCATGCACAAGGAGACTGTTGAATACCATAAAGGGATTTTGTCAATCGACGTACTGACTCCCCTTGAACTAAAAATTCAGGTGGTTGTTGCATATAAATTTCTTCCTTTATATCCCCATTGAGAAAAGCATTTTTCACATCAAGTTGATAGATCGGCCATGAAGAATTAGGAGCAAGAGATAATAAAATACATACTGAGTTCATTTTGGCCACCAGAGAGAATGTTTCCTCATAATCGATCCCATAACACTGCGTGTAGCCTTTGGTAATGAGGTGGGCCTTAAGGCGAGCAATTGACCCATCCAGATTGTGTTTAACTGTAAAGACCCACTTACAACCGACAAGTTTTTTTTTTTCTGATGGAAGAGGAACTAGAGCCCATGTCTGATTCTCATAGAGTGCCTACATTAGTTTGTCCATTGCCGCCTTCCACCTTGGATATTTTAGAGCTTCCTGATAGGACTATGGGACTGAGATGGAGGAGATAGACACAAGAAATTGACAACATAAAGAGGATAAATGATGGTGAGACACAAAATTGGATATGGGGTGAGAAGTAGAGGGCCTAGTGCAAGTTCTGGGTTCTTTTCTTAAGGCAATGGGTCGAGTATCATATTGTGGTCCAAAAGGAATAGGAGAAGATGGACTTACCTTCATGGGAATGGCAAACTCGGTACGTGTGGTGTCAGCCAACGCTTTAGGGGGTTGAACAGTTTCTGTAGCACGGGGCACAACCGGTCGAGGAGAGGATGGTACAGAAGAGAGATATGAAGGAGCATTGTCAGAGTATTATGAAGAGTCTTTAAAAAAAATTACATCCTTGGACAAAAGTAACTTTTGGAGAGTGAGATTGTAGCAAATATAACCTTTCTGCATGCGAGAGTATCCTAAGAAGATACACTTGATAGATTTGGATCAAGTTTACTATGTTGTAGGGAGGTAATATGAACAAAGCATGTACAATCGAAGACTTTGAAGGGAAACAAAAAAGGATCACCATGTGGAAACAATAAGGAATGTGTGGATTTATGACTGAGAATAGAAGATGGTAGCCTATTTATAAGAAAACATGCAGTAAGGATGGCATGCGACCAATAAAAGTATGGGACTTGCATGGTATACAATCAGTTGCAAGCTACTTCAAGAAGGTGACGGTTCTTCTATTCTCTTATACCATTTTGTTGGGGGGAATAGGCACAAGATGTTTGATGGATAATGTCATTCTCTTGACCAAAATAGTCAAGATCTCTGGAAGTATATTCTTTGGCCTTATCAGACCTAAATACTTTGATTTTCAGACCAAATTGAGTGACAACCATAGCATGAAAGGATTTAAATATGGATGGTATTTCAGATCGCTCTTTAAAAAGAAATAGCCATGTGGTACGAGTAAAATCATCAATAAAAGTAATAAAGTACTTGACTCGAGAAATATTTGAGATGCTCAAGGGTCCCCATACATCTGTGTGGATCAATAAAAAGGAAGCAACACTTTTAGGTTCTGGACAAGGTGAGCATGTGATTCTCTAGTGTTTGCTCAGTTGACAAACTTCACAATTTAAATTTGACCTATCCTTAAAGGTAGCAAAAAGAAGACGAAGAGATTGTGGGGATGGATGTCCCAACCAATTGTGCCATAGACTTGTCACAATTTCCTTGGTTGAGAAGACATTTATTTGAGGCACATCCAGGTAGTAGAGCCGGTTTCGTTATAAGATCTTGAAACACACAAGAAGCGGGTGAGAAGGTAATTGAGCAATTGAAATGTTGTTTCCGCTGACTAATAGATAAAGATTCAAGGGAAAGGTAGGAACAAAAAGAATATCTATGAGCGGAAGTAACGGAGTAACAGAGGTGGATCCTTTCCCAAGAACTTTAGTTTGGGAGCTATCGGCTACAGTAAAAAATTTATTTGAGAGACAAGGAGAAATAGAATGGAGTAGATTTTTGTCACCTGTGAGATGCTTGGAGGCCCCTGAGTCAATTATCCAGGATGAAGAGGAGGAAGTGGCAGAGAGCATACTTGAAGTGGTGGTGGCAGTAGCAGTTGAAGAGGAACTTGGTGGACAGGCCATCAGAGTTTTCATTTGCTGGAACAAGTCATACTCATCATCGGTATGGGTTTTCTTTTCTGTTGGTGGGGTAGACTGGTCCTCCTTACTGAGACTTGATTAGCCTTAACCCAATCAGGTATGCCATGGATTTTAAAATGCTGATCTATAGTGTGATCATATTTCTCACAATGGATGCATTCCCTGACATCTGTTCTGACAAAAACATTCCTTCCACCTCTTCCTCGCCCTCCTCAATAATTTCTTCCATGGCCTCAGCCTCAGTCAGTTGTGTTCCCCTATGCCCACATTACATAGCGGAAGAGTCTAGAATGCGGAGTAATGTTATGGTCCTGGGTTAAGTATTTGGCTTTACGTTACCTACCAGGCTGGTCTTTTGGGTAGTATGGGCTAGGTACCTAACATTAGGTATCAGAGCAGGCGCCCACGTCACGAGTTCGAATCCCGGTATGAGAAAACTTAGCGAAGGGGGCGACCTAGAGGCTGGATTAAAATTACTGGTAGAGTCACAAAAAGGTGGGTCAAGCTAGTGTCGCTAGAGTGGGTCGTCGCTTAATAGTGGAGGGGGCAACCTAGAGGCTGGATTAAAATTACTGGTAGGGTCACAAAAAAAAGTGGGTCAGGCCAGTGTCGCTAGAGTGGGCCGTCTTGGACGTCGGCTTGTGAAGGTGGGATGTGATGTTATGGTCCTGGGTTACGTACTTGACTTTCCTCTACCTACCAGGCTGGTCTTTTGGGTAGAATTGGCTAGGTACCTAACAAGTAATATGGCACATACATCATCAAAGGTGAGAATAACAAAGGCACTAAGGAGTTGACTTTTAGCAACTTTGAGATATGGCTTAATGTTTGCTAGGAAAATGGTAGTGGCTAAGGATTCCTTATGCTTGTCTTAGACAGAGACATCGGTAGAGGTAGGCTGAGCTAGCTTCCATTCTTGAAGAAGGCCTCTAAAATGAGCCAAATATTCATAGATATTTGCTCCTTGTTTAGTTTTGAACATTCTTTGGAGAATATCATATGGCCTATGTAAGTTGTCAGAGCGTTTGATTCATTTTATGTAAAACATAATATTCTATTCTTGATTTTCCAAAAACAGTCAGCCAATTCGTGGCTCTCAAAAAATTCTCCAAAAAATCATAAAACCGAGTAGAGTTCTTCAAACAACTCGGTTAATGGAGAAGCTTAGCATAGAAGCTATGTAAATTAGATATTTAAAATCCAATGGATAAAAATCCACTCATAATAGGCTCAAGAACATTTTTCTTCATTAAGAAAATCTTGTTTCCACAAAATTATAATATTTTATATAGAAAATCTTAACATAAATCAATTTTCACCCAAAAAGTTGCAAACTGACAAAAATGCCTTGGAAAACTTCTTCTAATCCGATATGCATAAATCTCAATAATTTTATAGGGTGAAGACAACAATAAAATCATCTCTGAACCAACTTCTAAAGATCCAAAAACCAAGAGCATGAAGTACTAATAACAAGAATGAAAAACTTATATCACAAGCATCAATCTTGTTTCACAAAGAGCCTTCTATGAGTAGCTTTGATAATAACTTCTTGGACCATTCTTTTGACGTGGGATCCTAAATTTGATGCTCTGATACCATGTTGAATTTAGGACCGCATGATTGAATCCTTGAGCAAGATGAGAAAGGGAGAAGAAAAGGAGCAAAGAGAAAGAAAGAGCTCGGGTAGAGAGGAGATAAGAGATAAGAGAGAAAAAGAATTTAGGCTAGAGAGAGATTCTTCAACGAGTTGAGAAGTGGAGAGCTTGATTGAACCCTTCAACCAAGATCCCTACTTATACTATTTCCATTACATATTTAGGAAAACTTCAGAGATAAGTTAGGAT
The DNA here is from genome assembly GCF_029961685.1 of Aristolochia californica. Taxonomy (NCBI): domain Eukaryota; kingdom Viridiplantae; phylum Streptophyta; class Magnoliopsida; order Piperales; family Aristolochiaceae; genus Aristolochia; species Aristolochia californica. The sequence continues at coordinate 6,991,668 of NW_027181881.1, forward strand.
CCCTGATTACATAAATCATGATTATCCAAATCTACATAAATCAAATAAATCGATTACATTTAATCAAGAAAGATTGTCAAATCTTCCAACTCAAGTGATTAGGATTCCAGCTCGTGTGATGATTCATCATGCCAGCTCATGTGGTCATGGTGGGTCCCACCTTGTAACACTTCTCATTCAGATTAGACGAAAAAGTCATTCATAAACCATCTTTTAGAGATAAAGAACTATTAGCAATAATCTTATACGAGAAAAAAACTTATCTTGGTGCAACACAAAAAAAAACAGCTTCACAACAAGAAGAACTCCACGTGAAGTTAGATCAATGAAATGTTTCAAATTTTCATCATGACGAGGGGATCCTAAATCCACTACTTTGATACTATGTTGAATTTAGGATCCCATGACAAGTTCCTTGATCAAGGTAGTGATAAAGGAGAGGAAGAAAAGGTGGAGAAGAAAGCAGAAGAGAAAAGGAAGAGAGGAAAAAAGAGAGAAGTTGCCTACAGAGATGGAGAGAGAAGAGGGGAGACTTAGTGATCTACCCCATGCCTTGATCTTCTATTTATAGTTGTGGAAGGAGGTTTATAATGACTACAATACCCTCAGAGCTACAAACTTTGTAAAATAAAAGACATGAGTAGACATACATCATCTTCTTTAATTACACCCTTGTGTCACCCTTATGAGAGGACATTTAAATTACCTCCTTTGCCACCTCCTTGACGGGGGGAGGTATTTACTTTGATGCCACTTCGAGATGTCTTTCAACGCTTTAAAATTGACTTGATTTTCAGCAACATTTTCTAATTTGATTGGATTCTCTTTTGGATTAGGTGATTCTTTGTTGATTAAGAATGATACAAAATCCTTCTAGATTGCATGGGACAGTATGTGAAAGGTTTACTCTTGTTTAAGTGCATGCATGAATTGAGGTTGGGATTTAAGAAAAATTGCACTCGATATGTACTCTCTTTGATTCATTTGTTGTTCTCTTGGCTTAATTATGGGTTGTAACACCTTATACATGAATCTAGTTTGATTTTCTCTTGGTTTTTACTACATATTTGGCTTTAAAATCAAGAGGACATATGTTTGTTTTTCTAATGTCTTAATTTAATTATAAAATAAATTCCTTATAATTAATTTAGGATGGTAGAAATCTCAACTCCTCTTCTTCCTCATCATATGGTGATTTTTAGCAAACATGATCCTCTCAAGGGTTTGAGTAAGTAATTTTCTTGGTATCAATTTGTCAAACATATTTTTTATTAGTAGAGACCTTGTTGGACATATAAACCAGACACCTATGCACGTTGATGAACCTTCCTATCACAAGTAGTTGAAGGAAGATACCTTAGTTATCAATTAGCTAATAAATAGTATGAAAGAGCAAGTCGTAAATGATATTGTTAACTTGGAAACACCTAAAAAAACCTGGGACCATGTCTTGAATTATATTCTACTCCTGATAGCCTTCAAAATATTAAATATTTTAACATAATTCAGAAGATGTGCATGACAAAGCATAAAGACAATCTTCATGAATATTTTGCCAGGTTCAGATGTCTACTACAGGAATGGAAAGTTGCCCAACCTTATTCAATTGATCTAGAAACTCAAGTAAAGAAAAGAGAGGATCTGGTCTCAACTATATGCCTTGCAAATATACAACCTCATTTGGATATTTCAAAGTCGTAAGTACATATTTATTTAGTCAGACTTCTGAAAGTTGCCCAACCTTATTCAATTGATCTAGAAACTCAAGTAAAGCAAAGAGAGGATCTGGTCTCAACTATATGCCTTGCAAATATACAACCTCATTTGGATATTTCAAAGTCGTAAGTACATATTTATTTAGTCGGACTTCTACATGATTAACAGAGCCTCACAAGGAAAGTGAGGGCAGAAGTATCCATGATCTTATTCAAGACTTAGAATTTGAGGTTGTATAAGTCGTTGATATAGAGGATGTAGAAGGGTGGTTGAATCGGTGTATCAATGGTTGAGGATGAAGACAGCGAAGAGAATGTAGAAGAAGAAGATGAAGTTGAGGTAGAAGATATGTCCTATGACGAATAAGATGAAGCAAGAGAAGAAGAAGTTGAGGTTGATGGAGAGGCGGAAGAAAGCAATGAAGATATATGATGTTTTTTACAATGTGGGACCCACCATGGTGCACGAGCTGGTGGGACCCACCATGAGGACGTGGGATGCCAAGAAGAGTCCTCACCCAAGCTAACATGAGTTAAGAAGATAAGAAACACAAGCTGAAATGAATTAGAAGACTTGAAGATCAAGTGGAACCCACAAAGATACCATGAGCTGGAATCTTATCAATATGAGCTGGAAGATCACATGGGACCCACAAGGATAAGACCACGAGCTGGCTTCTTCCCTCATGTCCACGTTCTTGAAGAAGAGTTATAGTTCAACTTATATTAGAACTCTATTAGATTGTGTTATCCTTTCATGATAGACTTATCTTAGAGAGTTAGACTTGGAATGTAATTAGGTGATTTAAAGGTTAATTGTATAAGGACCCTATCACTTCCTCTACTATAAATAGAGGTGTTATAATTCGGAATTAATCAAGTTCTATAATTCTCTCTTGAGTAAATCTCAATCTCTTTGCTTGGCACACACCTTGTACCTCTTCTCTTCTTCTCTCTACCCGAAAGCCTTCATCCCCTTTCTCCTTTTTCTTTCTCTCTTCCCTTGCTCGAAATATTAGAAAAGGGATCCTAAATTCAACATGGTATCAGAGCATTCAATTTAGGATTCCTACATCAAAAGGAATACTCTAAGAAGATATGATCAACAACACTCATTGAAGGCTCCTTGTGAAGGCAGATAAAAAAGTGTGAGATAAGTTCCTTCATTATTTTTTTATTACTTCAAGTTACTGGTTTCCAGATTTAGAAGATGATTTAAAGATGAGTATGTGAATAATTTTTATCTGATGAGATTGTGGATCTGAATGTCTCTCAATCTAGAAGAAGCTATCAAAGCAGTTTTGTTGGTTTGGAATTTCTGTTAACCGAGACAAATTCATGATCAGATAGTTGGAAAAAAAAATTGTGGGAACAAGATTCTCATGATATAGAAGATTGTTATTGAGTCTATTATGAGTGGCTATTTACTCAAAAAAAATCAGAATAATGATTGTTTAGTGCCAATGCTAAATTTCTCCATGCACCAAGTTGTTTGAAGAATACTACTTGGATATTTTGATTAGAATTTTTTGGAGAATTATTTTTGTTGAAGAGCCTATTATGGCAAAAGAAAATGTGAGTAGCAAATGTGGTATACTTAGAATTACCACAATACCCGTACAAAAGGTATCAAATTTTATGAGTTGGTCCACATTGGTTCGGAGGTTTCTTATAACAAATGACCTATTTGGTCATCTCACCAACCGTGGACCACCTATTGATCAAGAAGACATTTTTTATAAGAAATGGTTAAAATTTGTGTGATTAGTTGGCTAATCAAAAGCATGAAAAAATTGTGGAAAGAATGCACTCATTGTGGAGATATGGCCACACTATCGATATATGCTATTGCGAGGAAAGGAGTTATTGTGGAAAAAATGGTAACTACGGAGAAATATGTTATACTGCCAACGACAACTCAGACTTGACAAAGGCTAATCAAGCCTTGGTAGCTGATACAAAGGAGGATCAGCCCGCAAAATCAACTTAAAAGAAAAAAATTACTGATGGAGAATATGTGCTCTTTCAGAAAATGATGGGTTCTTCTCCAAGTTCTTCATTACATACTACTGTCATCACTGCTTTAGGTATGCTATTTGCCTCATCTTCATCCTAGATAATTGACTTAGGAGCCTCTGAGCATCTTATAGGTAACAGACATTTATTACATTTTGTATCTCCGTGTTTTTCGCATAAGTTTGTTACCATAGTTGACAATTCTCAAACCAAGGTTCAAGGGAAAGGATCCACTTCTATTACATCATCACTTCCGCTCACTGATATTTTATTTGTTCCTACCTTCCCTTTGAATCTATTATCTGTTAGTCAGCTAACAAAGTATTTTAATTGCTCTATCACCTTCTCACCCACTTCATGTGTATTTCAGGATATTATAACGAAGCAGGTGATTGGTGGAGGCCGTGAACAAGGGGGGTTATACTACCTGGATGTGCCAAAAATAAATATTGTTTCTACCAATGAAAATGAGACAAGGCTATGGCACAACCGGTTGGGACATCATTCTTCACAATCTCTTCATTATATGTTTCCTACTCTTAAAGTCAGGTCCGAGTTTAATTGTGAAGTTTGTCAACTATGTAAACATCAAAGGAGTACATACTCACCTTGTCAAGAAGTCAAAAGTATTACTCAGTTTTCATTCATTCATACCGATGTATGGGGACCCTTTAGTGTCTCAAATATTTCTCAAGTTATGTATTTATTACATTTATTTATGACTTCACTCATACCACTTGGTTGTTTCTATTTAAGAAGTGTTTTGAGATACCATTGATTTTTAAGTCTTTTCATGCTATCGTACTCACTTAGTTTGGTCAGAACATAAAAATACTTCGATCTGATAATGCCAAAGAATACATTTCCAAAAAACTTGATTATTTTTGTCAAGAAAATGGCATTATCCATCAAACATCATGTGCCTACACTCCTAAAAAAAATGGTGTAACCGAACGGAAAAATCATCATATTCTTGAGGTAGCTCGAGGTTTATTATATGCCATGAAAGTTCGATACTTTTATTGGCCTCATAAAGTCCTTACCGTATGCTTTCTTATAAAACGTCTACCATCTTCCGTTCTTGGTAATAAATCTCCTTACTCTATATTGTTACCAAATGATGATCCATTTTCACTGCACTTGAAAAGATTCAGGTGTCAATGTTTTGTCCATATTTCCTCCCCAAAACACAGTAAACTTGATCCTAAATCTATCAAATGTACCTTTCTAGGATACTCTTGTACACAAAAGGGTTATGTTTGTTATAATCCCACTCTTCAATATTTACTTGTGTCTAGGGATGTCACATTTTTTGAAGACTCTCCATACTATTCTGACAATACTCCTCCAGGTTTATCTTCAGTACCAGGTTCTCCTCGACCGGTTGTGCCCCATGCTACAGAAACTTCTTAGCCCCCAGAAACACTAACTGACACTACACCTGCTGAGTTTACGGATCCCATTGAGGTAAGTCCATCTTCTCTGGTTGTTTTTGGCCCACAATATGATACTCGTCCTATCGCACAAAAAAAACAACCCAGATCATGCACCATACCCTCTATGTCTCATCCCATACCAAATTTCGTGTCTCATCATCATTTGTCCCCTGCATGTTGTCCATTTCTCTCTGCTATTTCTTCCATATCTATACCACATTCCTATCAGGAGGATCTCAAACATCCAGTGTGGAAGGTAGCAATGGATGAAGAAATGCAAACATTTTATGAAAATCAGACATGGGCTCTAGTCACACTTCCAACAGATAAGAAACTAATCGATTGCAAATGGGCACTTCCATCTGATAAGAAACTTGTCGATTTCAAATGGGCACTTCATCAGATAAGAAACTTGTCGATTGAAAATGGGCACTTCCATTAGATAAGAAACTCGTCGATTGAAAATGGGTGTTTACTATCAAACATGTAGAATTTAGGATCTCATGCAAGGAACTTTAGATCAACAAAAAAGAAGAAGAAGAAGAAGAACGTGGAAGGAGAGGGTTTGGATTAAGGGAGAAGAGGGTTGCGTCAAAAAGAAAAATGAGGGTTGGACGAATTTGTGGAAAGAGAGGAGAGTGCTTCAATGCCCTACCTCTTAGCCAATGCCTTTATTTATAGTTTTACAATGCCCTTAGGGCTACAACTTGATAAAACAAAAGACATAAAAGGAACACATATTTACACTTCTATGCCATCTTTATGGAAAGTACCATATTTTACACATATGCCACTCCTTTGACATGTGGGCTTCTTGTCTTGAGCTCGTGGGCTTGAGCCCATCTTCTAACACTCCCCCTCAAGTTGGAGGAGAAAAGACATCATAAATACCCAGCTTGCCACATATAAACAATAGGATTTTAGATGTAACGGGTTTAGTGAGAATATCAACTACTTGCTCTTGAGATTACACATGTTTGAGAGAGATTATTCCTGCTTGAAACTTTACTCTTATAAAATGACAATCCACCTCAATATGTTTAGTTCTTTCATGAAAAACTGGATTTGAAGTGATATGAATGGCTGCTTGATTATCACAATGCAGATTCATGAACCCCTTTTAATAAAAACCTAGTTCGGTAAGAAGGGTCCTGACCCATAAAAGTTCACTAACGGTATGGGCCATAGCTCTGTATTCTACTTCGGTGCTAGATCTTGCAACCACATTTTACTTCTTATTTTTCCATATAACAAAGTTTCCCCAACCTGAGTACAATATCCTGATGTAGATTTTCTATCATCAGAAGATCCAACCCAATCTGCATCTGAGAAGTCTTCTATGTTGAAGTGCCTATGTTTTTTATACAGCAATCCTCTTCCTGGAGTGCCTTTTAGATAATGTAATATTCTCTCTAAAGCCTGCCAGTGGGTAATTTGTGGTTTGTGCATGAATTGACTCACCACACTTACAACATATGATATGTCTGGCCTAGTTACCGTGAGATAAATCAGTTTTCCCATGAGTCTTTGATATTTGCCAGTATCAATATATTCTTCATTTGTGGCACATAATTTTACATTTGTAGCCATAGGTGTGTCAACTGGTCTACAACCCTTCATTCATGTTTCTTCAAGGAGATCCAAGACATATTTCCTTTGAGATAATATTATCCCATGTTTGGATTAAGAAACTTCTATACCCAAAAAATATTTAAGCATACCAAGGTCTTTAGTCTTGAATTCCTGACATATCATCTGCTTCACCTCTTGTATGCTCAAAGCATCATCACCGGTTAAGATAATATAATCCACGTATACGGCCAATAATATTTTCCCTTTGACCGTATCTTTATAATATATGGAATGATCAACTAAGCACCAATGAAAACCAAACCGTAGGAGTGTTTGACTAAATTTATCAAACCAAGCCTGAGGCGACTGCTTAAGCCCATTATAAAGAATTTTCTAACCGGCATACTGACTCCCCCTCAACCACATAACCAGGTGGTTGAACCATATAAATTTCCTCACTGATATCACCATTTAAAATAGCATTTTTAACATCCAACTGATAGACGGGTCATGAGGAGTTAGCAGCAATAGATAAGATGATGCGTATTGAATTCAATTTTGCAATAGGAGAGAAGGTCTCCTCATAATCTATTCCATAGCACTGCGTATAACCCTTAGCAACCAGTTGAGCTTTAAGACGAGCAACCGATCTATCCGGATTATTTTTCACTAAAAAAACCCATCGACAACCAACCGATCTTTTACCTTTCGGGAGTGATGTTAAGTACCAGGTTTGGTTTTCGTATAAGGCGTGCATTTCTTCATCCATAGCTGCCTTCCATCCTGGATGTCTTAGGGCCTCCTGATACGACTGTGGAATGGAAGTAGAGGAAAGGGACGTAAGAAACTGAAAACACTCGGAAGACAAGCGATGGTGAGACATAAAATTTGAGATAGGATGGGAAGTAGTACAGGAGCGACGTTCTTTTCTTAAAACAATAGGCTGAGTATCAAATTCAAGCCCATACATAGGAGGAGAAGGACTTACCTCGGGTGGATCTGACAACTCCATAGGTGAAGGTATGACCGATGCATCAGGGGATGGTTCCACTTCAAGATTGAATGGCACAAGCGAACAAGGAGTAGTAGAAGGACAAGTCTATCCTGGAGGAGCATCATGGGAGGAGTAGAAGGGGGTGTCCTCAAAGAAAGTCACGTCCCTAGAGATAAACATCCTTCGAAGGGTAGGATTGTAACAGACATAACCTTTCTGGGTGCGAGAGTACCCCACAAAAATGCACCTCATAGACCGAGGATCAAGTTTATTTTTATGTTGGAATGTAGCATGAACAAAACACGTACATCCAAACACTTTCAAAGGAAGAGAAAAATGATCTTCACCATTAAATAACACAGAGCAAAGAGTTTAGGATCTCTCTTCATGGAGTTATTATAAAATATGTTCAAGAAGTTGTAAAGGAGTTCAGTCATGAAGAGATAAGTTCGTGCTCTTCTTATTTATGTTTTTTTTGTTTCCTTTTCTTATTTACATACTCCTTTTTACTTTTTTTGTTTACTTCTTGAATTTTGAGTCACATCAAGTCAAGATAAATCTTTATATGTTGTAAAGATTTATTTCTGTGACTAAATTGATGTTATAATCTCGACTCCTTGTAAATCAATTACAAGAGTGATTAAGATAATTTGTTGTTTGCATCTTATTAAGATTGATTGGTGAAATTCAATTACCTTTATGTAATTTGGATCCATCTCATTTGAGGTAGAATTCCAACACATGTTGTTGTATCTTCTCCTACTTAAGGTTGATCATGGGTTTGTGTTATGTTATTGGATGCCCATTATATGTTGCTCTGATACCATGTTAAATTGGGTCAAAGGCCCTATTCCAAAATGACTAGCCAACTTAGGAAACCTATTTACCAACTAATAAAATCAAGATCTTTGTACTCACTAATCTATGTGGGACTATTACCTAACACTCCCACTCACGTGTAGACCATCTTTTGTGACTCTACGAGTCGATAATTTAGGAGTAGGCAGTTTAGGTGTAGGCCCTCTTTTTGTGGCTCTACAAGTGGATTGTTTTTAGGTGTAGGCCCTTTTTTGTGGCTCTACAAGTAGATAGTTTTTAGGTGTAGGCCCACATATGAGTACCTGCTCTGATACCATGTAGAATTTAGGATCTCATGAAAGGAACTTTAGATCAACAGGAAAGAAAAAAGAAGAAGAAGAACGTGGAAGGAGAAAGTTTGGATTAAGGGAGAAGAGGGTTGCGTAAAAAAAAAATGAGGGGTGGACGAATTTGTGGAAAGAGAGGAGAGTGCTTCAATGCCCTACCTCTTAGCCAATGCCTTCATTTATAGTTTTAAAATGCCCTTAGAGCTACAACTTGATAAAACAAAAGACATAAAAGGAACACATATTTACACTTCTATGCCATCTTTATGGAAAGTACCATATATTACACATATGCCACTCCTTTGACGTGTGGGCTTCTTGTCTTGAGCTTGTGGGCTTGAGCCAATCTTCCAACAAAACACAATCCAAATGGGTCTGTGGCTTGGTTGAAGGCTCGCCTCATGGCTAAGGGCTATGCACAATGTTATGGAAACCTTCTCTCCATTGGCAAAAATGAACTCGGTACGTATGTTATTATCTCTAGTAGCTAACTCTTCCTGGCAGGTATATCAACTTGATATGAAAAAAGCCTTTCTGAAAGGGGACAACAAAGAAGAAATTTAAATGCAACAACCACATGGGTATGTAGTTGAGGGGGAGTCAGTATGTCGACTAAAAAAATATTTGTATGTTCTAAAATAGTCCCCTTGTGCGTTTTTTGAGAACTTTAGTCAAACCCTCATACGGGCAAGATTTTATAGATGCTCTGGAGATCACTCAGTTTTTATTAAAAACACACCTTGAGGCAAGAAAATTCTGGCAGTATATGTTGATGATATTATTTTAATTGGTAGTGATTCTGAAGGCATCCAGAAAACAAAATAAAAAATATGTGTTGAATTCAAGACAAAGGATCTTGGACTACTCAAATATTTTCTGGGTATTGAAGTATTACAATTCTTACATGGGATTGTGCTATCCCAAAGGAAGTATGCCATCGATCTACTAGAGGAGACAGGAATGATGAGATGCAAACCAGCAGACACTCCTATGGACTCAAATACAAGATTATGTGCAGGTACTGGAAAAGATGTAGATAGCGGGAAATATCAGAGGCTAGTAGAAGACTTATTTACCTGTGTGTAACAAGGCCAGATATATCATATGCAATAAGTGTGGTGAGTGAATACATGAACAAACCATAACATAGTCATTGGCATGCACTTGAAAGGATATTACGATATCTGAAAGGAGCTCCAGGAAGAGGGCTTCTCTATAAAAATCAAGGTCACTTCAACATCAAAGCATTCTCAGATGCAGACTGGGTTGGATCCCCGGATGACAGGAAATCTACTTTGGGATTTTGTACGATGGTTAGAGGGAATTTGGTTACATGGAGAAGCAAGAAGCAAAATATAGTAGCACGGTCCAATGTAGAAGCAGAATACAGAGCTATGACACATTCTTAGTGAACTCCTATGGATAAGATATCTTCTCAATGAATTGGGATTCTACAAAGAAGCTCCGATGGATATATATTGTGAAATCAAGCAGTATTACACATTACTTCGAATCCAGTCGTCCACGAAAGAACAAAGCATATTGAAGTGGACTGTCATTTTATACGAAAAAAGTTCTAAGCAGGTCTTTTATCTCTAAGGCATATATCATCACAAAGTCAAGTTGCAGATATTCTCACTAAGCCAGTAACTCACAAGATTATGTCTACCATTTGCAACAAGCTGGGCATCTACGATGTTTTCTCACCCCCCTAGCTTGAGGGGGAGTGTTACAATGTGGGATCCACCATGAGGATGTGGGATACCACCATGAGGATGTGGGATACAAAGAAGAGTCATCACCCAAGTTAGCACAAGTTAAGAAGATAAAAAGCACAAGCCAAAATGAGTTAGAAGACTTGAAGATCTAGTGGAACCCACAAAGATACCACGAGCTGGAATCTTATCAATATGAGCTAGAAGATCACGTGGGACCCACAAGGATAAGGCCACGAGCTAGTCCCCTCCCTTATATCCACGTTCTTGAAGAAGAGTTGTAGTTCAACTTATATTAGAACTCTATTAGATTGTATTATCCTTTCATGATAGACTTATCTTAGAGAGTTAGAGTTGGAATGTAATTAGGAGATTTAAAGGTTAATTGTATAAGGACTCTATTACTTCCTCTACTATAAATAGAGGTGTTGTAATTCATAATTAATCAAGTTCTACAATTCTCTCGTGAGTAAATTTCTCTCTTTGCTTGGCGCACACCTTGTTCCTCTTCTCTTCTTCTCTCTACCCAAGAGCCTTCTTCCCCTTTTCTCCTTTTTCTTTCTATTTTCCCTTGATCGGAATATTGGAAAAGGGATCCTAAATTCAACAATATTCTTAGACAATAATAAATCAACAAATTATTTCATGGGTCTACAACATTGGTTGTGTGTAAAATTATTAATTTAAACATCGTTAGTGTTATTCTTTTTTAAATAATAATGTTATTGATGCTATAAAAATACTCTATTTGCAGGTTAATCTAATATGATGCTTCCTTGCCTACCTAGGGTACGATAGGCCACACTCCCTACATCATTCGAGATGGTGTCAGCACCACCACCATTTGATAGCGAGTTATGTGGGAGGGATGATCGTGTCACAAAGACACAAAGTAAGAAAGGTAACTAAACCCCTCTATTTTATGTTAAATTATATTTTTTTAATGGTAATTTATGTTATGTGTATATAGATACATCCACATCATCTCCATCCATATTGGTGCGTCCATTGACATCAACTCCATATGCATCCCCGTATATGAGGCAATCATGAGGCCTAAGTTGGGGATTTATAGTTGATGAGCTAGTGGTAGACCTCGATGGAAGGAAGATCCGAGTAGAGTTTTGAGATGGGCATAGGATGGAATTGGAACTCCATACTACCATTTTCATTGCCACCAACTGAGGACTTTTATGGAGGTGAAGGTGGAAAAGTTCAAATCCTACACCGAGGATCAGATTGATTGCGTTTATCCTTATATTAAAGGAAATATTGCAAATTATTTAATTAAATTTTATTTTTAGTTTTTCTAGTTTACAATGTTAAGGTTGATAATGTTTTGTATTATAGGAAACATTTAATGTCGATTTCACTAGTAAGGCAGCAACATGAGCAGTTGTGCATGCTATATTGGGTGTTGCATTTTAACAGTATGTTGTTAATCACCTAACCAATACTACCCAAAAGACCGGACTGTTAGGAGCGGAAGGTATAGGTACTTAACCTCATGACCATAACAGTACACCCACCCTTACGAGCCAACGACCACGGTGGCCGGGATTAACACACACAGCCAGCAGCCAGGATTAACACACACAACTATCGGGATGTCCGGGATTAACACACACAGACGCCTCGCGCGGGAGTCAAACTCAGGATGTAGTACCCGCTTTGATACCAAATGTTAAGCAGCTAGCCAATACTACCCAAAAGACCGGCCTGTTAGGAACGGAAGGCATAGGTACTTAACCCTAGGACCATAACATATGCATGGGAAAAATAAGGAGCGTGGAGGCCACCCCATGGCACTGTCTTCTTCTTATAGAGGGGTTTCCCATGAGGACTGACAAAGACTGTGCTTGAATGTGTTTGAGGGAGAGAAGTTCAAGGTGATTAGATTTGTATATATTTTGTTTTAAAACATAATTTATTTCTTATTTTACTCGTGTCTAATTTTCATTTACAAAGACATTCCCAAGTAAATGTCGAAAATGTTAGACAACAAAATGTACGACAAACCATGGGATGAAATTTTTTTTATACATATTAGAGAGGAGATGGTACATATGTTTAATTTGGAGTATATTTTATTTCAAATGTACTATTGTTTATATTTACATGTTTATGTCCTTATAAATGTGTAGGGTACAAATTGCTCTAATATCCAGCAACTTCGGCTTACTCATCGGTCCAATGAAGGTGAGTGGACTGACGGATCTAAAGAACAATATGTACGTAGAACTTACTTATAAATATTAAAATTTTAATCTTGAATTATTATAAATTTTCTCCTTTTATTTTTCATAGGAGAAAATGCAACAACTAGTCCAAGAGGCACATGAGGCTGGTGAGCTAGTTAATGAGAGTGCCATTATGTGTCGAGTTTGTTGGAAGATGCGCCCAAGCCCACACGACCAAGGAAGGCCAACATATCCAAGTCTATTGGAAGATGGACTCAAGCCCATAAGATATGGACCCACGATGATCACACGAGCTGGTGGGACCCATCATAATCACGTGAGGTGGCATTATGAGTCTTATAGAGCCACAATTATTATAGAATGAGGTCTCACATAAGAGTTTCAGTTTAAAGTTGTTTTAGTCATGTTAGTCTTCTATTTATATTGAGTTATTTAATTATTCTAGGACTTATCTTTTAAGTGTTAAAGTTTGGGTGTTATTAGGACAAAGGTAGTTTAATTGTAGTTGGACTCTACTAATTTCCTCTATTATAAATAGAGGTTCATGTACTTTGATTATAATAAGTCAATGAAGTATTTCTCTTTTTCATAAATTCAACATGGTATTAGAACAGATTCTGTGAGTTGACTCGGTCAACTCACAGAGGTAATGTGACATTTTCTGATTTATTATCTCTAGCAGTTTAGGTTCGTATTTATCTTTTTTTAAGTCCCTATATCCGTTATTTGCTTTAGGTTTTCACCACTATACAAAGCTTATCCTATTGTAAATTATATGTTGACGGAAAGATATTCCAGTCTACTTTCCAAAGAAACATAATTTTTTTTCAAATCGAAGTTATCTACAGAGAGAAATTGATATTTGAAGTAGCGAAGGTCAGATTGCAAAAGAGGTTCGAGCAGCAGTAGAAAACATCAACTATCGAGCTAGTTTATGCTATCAAGAATGAGACTTTATGTGGAGAATTATATATCACAAGAAATATTTGTAAGTCTATTTTCTTACCTATTCAACCAATTCTCTATCTAAGTTTTTTATATGGAGATATTGATGTTGGAAGAGTCAATTGTCATGCTAACAAAAGGAGAATGAGTACTTATTCGGTTAGATTACAGAGATTGAAATCTATCAGATTATATATCTCAATAGAAGTATATTTTATGAATAGAATTTATACTTGGATTAAATTTATTTAAGTCTCTTTTCATAATAGAAAAACTTCATATCAATCTGATCTATATTTAAGGATATATTTGCATTGGAAGAATCAAAGGTCATGTTGGTATCCTATTGCATTGAAAAATCCGAATTTAAGCTGAATTATTTCATGTGTTCTTATTACTCTTAAGGACTTTCATTATTTACCGGTTATCTACTATTATACTATTACAAATTTGGTACATGTTATTTGGGCATTGGCCCATTTCCACTGCTGCTATTGTGTCTCTTTGACTGAGATATTATTATGAAAGGACTCATCGGTTGCTATCTATTGTCAGCATGGGTTATCCTGATGAAGATTTGAATAAAGAACATTGTGGCCCAATCATCTTATCATCCTTTGATTCCCACTATCATTTTATTGTTATTTTATTACTACATCAATGTTATTTGGTTCAAGCTAGGATCACTACCATTACCTCCCAGCTTGAGGGGGAGAAGTACAAGAAGTACAAGAAAGAGATATTTTATTCCATATATTGTGGTAAGTTTTATGTGACCAAAATATTCAAGAAAGGGGGAACACAAAAGAAGAAGCTTTTGCATCTAAGAAGAAATTTTTGCAGCAAAGAAAATTGAAGATCAAGAATCTTAACTCGCAATAATAATTGTGGAAATTAATGGTGATACCTGACTTTGCTCGACTCAATTATATTTATCCAACTGGATTATTATTTTGAGGTATTTGCAACATATTCATTGGTCAGCATATTATTTGGTGCAACTCACATCGGATTATTTCATGGGTCGTTTTACAAAGATTTTTATTATTTTGGTTCGTGTTATATGGGCCCAGGCCCATTTCAGCTACAGCTATTGTGTCTCTTTGGATGAGACATTATTATTGAAGAATGTGAAATTTAGGATCTCATGAAAGGAACTTTAGATCAACGAGGAAGAAGAAGAAGAAGAGAGAAGGAAAGGAGAAGAAGAAGGACGTGGAAGGAGAGAGTTTGGATTAAGGGAAAAGAGGTTTGCGTCAAAGTGAAAATGAGGGCTGGACGAATTTTTGGAAAGAGAGGAGAGTGCTTCAATGCTCTACCTCTTCGTCAATGCCTTTATTTATAGTCTTTACAATGCCCTTAGGGCTACAACTTGTTAAAATAAAAGACATTAAAATAACACATATTTACACCTCTATGTCATCTTTAAGTGAAGTATCATAATTCACACATGTGCAACTCCTTTGACGTATGAGTTTCTTGCCTTGAGCTTGTGGGCTTGACCCCATCTTCCAACAAAGAAGTGGTGGCCTCTTCATCCTATCTTCCTCTTTACCCATTACCCATTGGTTATTTGGCAACCTTTCTCCTACCATCCTTTATTTGACTTTAACATACCTCTTTGGGCCAACCTCTTGTGTGTTTCTTCGGTTGGGAGTTTAAGTCCATCATGGTTGGGTGTTTTAAGTCCATTGAGACTTTTTATGTACATGTGGGTCTTTTATCGCCATCTTGTGAAAGGCAGGCATTACTCGCTTATCACGTCTTTTATCATCGTCTTGTGAATGACATGTATTACCCACTTATAACGTCTCTTATCATTGTCTTGTGAATGGCAGGCATTTATCATATATCATGTCGTCGTCTTGTAAATGACAGACATTTATCACCCATTTCTACTTGTGAGAGTCGGTGCCTGGGTTGGGACACCGTGATGGAGGAGCTTATTGCTACATACATGTATACCCCTACCCCCCCCCCCCCCCCCCCCCCCCCCCTTTTAATTGGCATTTATTACTCCTACCACTTGAGATTCGTGTCCTATTGAGAGACACGATGATGGAGAAATTTTACTACACTTCTTAGCACTGTGTATAGACCCACTACTTGCGAAAGATAGGAGTGTGCCTTACATCCAACATGGGTTATGGCTGGAGTATAGAGCAATGTCATATAGCTTGGAGTGATTTTACTCTCACTTATCTTATGCCAACTGGGCCTCATGGAAGAGAGCACCAGCATGAGGGGGAGTGTTGGAAGATATGAACTATCATTTTATACGAGAAGATTCTATACATCATATGCAGCAAGTTGGGAGTTCATGATGTTCTCTCACCCCCAGTTTGAGGGAAAGTGTTGGAAGATGGGTCCAAGCCCACACAACCAAGGAAGGCCCACATATCCAAGTGTGTTGGAAGATGGGCCTAAGCCCATAAGATATGGACCCACAATGATCACACGAGCAGGTGGTACTCACCATGATCATGTGAGGTGGCATTATGAGTCTTACACAATAAGAAGTCTTATACAAGAAGAAGTCTTACAGAGCCATAATTATTATGGAAGAAGGTCTCACAGAAGAGTTTCAGTTTAAAGGTGTTTTAGTCAGGTTAGTCTTCTATTTATATTGGGTTATTTAATTATTCTAGGACTTATCTTTAAATGTTAAAGTATGGGTGTAATTGGGACAAAAGTAGTTCAATTGTAGTTAGACTTTACTACTTTCCTCTATTATAAATAGAGGTTCATGTAATCTAATTATAATAAGTCAATGAAGTATTTTTCTTTTCCATAAATTCAATAGAGTTCTTGGATCTCAGTTTGGCAACATTAAGGAGTTGGGATTGTCTCAACAATCTCTACCTAAGATGGATCAACCATCTTTGTCCTAGCTGCCAGCACATATAGAGGATGAGTTACAGGTAACTACAAAGGGGTTATGGACAACTAAAAAGCAACTATCAAAAATTCAGGAAGATCAGAGAAACGTAAAACGTCTTGTTGAGGAGTAAGAAACTAAGATAAAAAGCTTAAAGATGTAGATGTAAGTGGTTCTTTCAGCAAAGGTAGACTTATAGCCAGCAGCCACCGCATCCTCTTCCCACAGATTGATTGTAGTTTATGTATTATTTGTGTAAAATTTGTAATTTTTAGTTTTGTACACAGTTTTTATAGTTCATAAAAATCTATTTAATAAAATAATTTTCTGGTTATTCATTTTTCTTGTATTTTTCATTTTTATTATTTTTATGAATCATTAAATAGGGAATAAATAAAATTATAATTTTTCTATTTACCATAATGCCACCCTATTCATGTGTGTGTCGTTTAACACCCCCCCTCAAGCTGGTGCTCGTAACTTGACTTTGGAAACAATCTTTGTCAAGAAACTTGTGTACTTGAAAAGAAATTCTGATCTTGTGTAGCTTGAAAAAAATTATAATTTCTTTGTTTTCATCTTGTTTTATTCACTTGTTTCTTGTGTACTTCATCTTGTTCACATCTTGTTTTGCCTCTTACTTAGATATTCTAGTCACATAAAATTTGATAACCATAACATGTGGAATTCTTCATTGTTGGTTACCTATTTCTTGTACTTCTTCTTCTACTCCTCCCCCTCAAACTGGGGATCTCTTTGTTATTTACCAAGAGACCCAACTTGCACAAAATAATGGTGAGAGAAGAAAAATCACCCCTAGCTTAATAACAAATCTCCAACTCTAGTGTTAAATGGTTGCTCAAATTTAAGGTGGTCTGACCCATTTTTGGGTATTGAAAAAAGTCTACTCACTTTTTAAGTGTGACTCAAAATACCACTTGAATAAAAAAAAAATTGATTTAAGTTGGATGTTGTGTACACACCTGGTCTTTGCAAGTAGTGGATCTACATGCATTGCTCTAAAGTGATTTTAAAAAACATGAATTGAAGAAAGTACTCTAAGGAATTAAGTACATGAATATAAAGATATCAACTCTCGTACTTTAAATGAAAGGAGGCATACAATGCAGCTTTTCATACTTCCAAGTAAGAAATGTTGAATTTCTGGAAAGAAAAATATTTAACTGAGTTGTTGTAATTTGAGTAAAATGCGTCTCTCTTTATAAAAGAGGAAACTATTAGAATCTAATTACAATTAAACTACTCTTGTCCCATTTACACCCAAAGTCTAATACTTAAAGATAAGTCCTACCACAATTAACATAAATACAAGACCAAATTAACTAAAACACCTTTAACTGAGAATTTTTAGTGAGACCTTCTTCCATGGGACCCCGCTTAGACTCCTCATCTGAATTCTAGCTTTGTTAGACTTCTTGTTGTAAGAGTCATTTAAGACTCTTCTAAACCTACTCATCAACACCCATCCCCCCCCCCCCCCCCCCTCAAGATGGAATTTATAACTTCAGCTTGCAAGAAAAAAATATTTTTGGTCTTCAATCTTCTTTTGTTTGAAATTTTTTTCATAGATACAAAATTTTCATCTTTTGTTCTTGTTGAATTTATGGCAAAGAGAAAAAATTTATTGACTTTATTAACTTATTATAATCAAAGTACATGAACCTCTATTTATAATAGAGGAAGGTAGTAGAGTCCAATTATAATAAAGTTAACTTTGTCCCAATTATATCCAAACTCTAACACTTAAAGATAAGTCCAAACATACAAACATAACTTAAACTAGAACCCTTCTAGGACGTAACCATAAGATAAAGATGTTTTGTGAGTCCTTGATCTTCCAACTCATGTGATAAGAATGCCAACTTGTGGTAATCATGGTGAGTCATACTTCTTATGTACTTTGGCCCATCTTGTGGGCCTTCTTTGGTCGTGTGGCCCATCTTATAATACTCTTAGATATGTGGGTCTTCTTTGGTCGTGTTGGTTTGGGCCTATCTTCCAAAACTCCCCCTCAAGCTGGGGGTGAGAGAACAACATGAACTTCCAACTTGCTGCAAATGATGTATATAATCTTTTTTTTATAAACTGGCACATCTTCCAATATGTTTTCACCTTCCAACACTCCCCCTCACGTAGTTGCATCCTTCCATGAGGCCCAACTGGTATAATATACGTAAGAGTAAAAATTACTCCTAGCCGATAAGACATTGCTCCATACTCCAGTCCTAATGCTGGATGTAGGGCACACTCCGTCTTTTTTAGGTAATGTGTATCAGCATTGCTCTTAAGTATCCACCACCGTGTCCCTCCACAGGACAATGACTCTCAAGTGGTAGAAGTAACAAAAGCCATTACAGGGGGTAGTGGGTTTATTTATAAAGGTGTCCCAATCCGGACATCGACTCTCATGGTATCCCAACCGCGATATTTTTTAGAGTTAAATTTATCATGGTTTCCCAATCCGGGCATCGACTCTCATGGTATCCCAATCGTGATATTTTTGAGAGTCAAATAAATTATGGTATGAGAAAAGGTTTTGAGGGCACCTCTTCTTCAATAATAATGTCTCATCCAAAGAGACATAATAGTAGCAGTTGTAAAGTAACATGACCATCTTCCAACACATATAACACGAACCAAAATAATAAACCTTGTAGAAGGACCCATGAAATAAACATAATCTGATATAAATATTTTTTCTTAGATGCATAAGCTTTATCTTTTGTGCTCCCCTTTTCTTGACTATTTTGGTCACATAAACTTATCCACAACATATGGAATAAAATACCTCTTTCTTGTACTTCTTCTATTTCACCCCCTCAAGCTGGGACGTAATGGCAGTGATCCCATGTTGAACCAAATATCATGGGTGCAGCAAGAAGCCCAAATAACATAGATGTAGTAATAAGCCCTTAAACTAGGGATAAGTGACATATTTTCTTGATATAGCAACTTAGATAGTGACGCAAAACAGAAGGCATAAATTCGGATTTTTCAATACAACAGAATACCAACATGACCTTTGATTCTTCCAATACTAATATATCTTTAAATATAGATCAGATTGACATAAATTTTTTTCCTTATGAAACTATACTTAAATAACTTTCATCCAACTAGAATCTCTTTTCATAAAATATAATTATCAGAAGATAAATAATCTAATAGATTTCGGTCTCTGTCATTTGGCAGAACTAAGCATTGTTTCTCCTTTTTTTCCAACATGACCATTGACTTTTCCAAGATCAATATCTCCTTATAAAAAACTCAGATCCAGAATTAGTTGAATATATCATAAAATAAGCTTAAATATCTTTCTTTTTTATATATAATTATCCATATAAAGTCTAGTTGTTTATAGCATAAAATACCTCTGAAGTTGAAATTTTTTGTTGTTGCTCGAACCTCTTTTGCAATCTGACTTTCACTCATTCAAATATCTATATCTTTTTGTAGATACCTCCGATTGGAAAAAATAGTTTTTTCTTGGAAAGTAGACTCAAATATATTTCCGTCAACATATAATTTTCAATATTAAAATTTTATTATAGATATAAAAATGCAAAGAAAACTATGGGTGTTGGGACTAAAAAAAAGTAACTACGAACCTAGACTTAGGGTTTAGGGTTTAGAGAAAAGGATCTCATTATCTTTGTGGGTTGACCAAGTCAACTCGTAGAACCTGGCTCTTATACCATGTTGAATTTATGGCAAAGGGAAAAACTTTATTCACTTTAGTAACATATTATAATCAAAGAACATGAACCTCTATTTATAATAGAGGAAGGTAGTTGAGTCCAATTACAACCAAACTCCAACACTTAACAATTAGTCCTAGCATAATAAATAACTCAATATAGATAAAAGACAAACATAACTCAAACTTGAACTCTTCTAGGACCAGACCATAAGATAAAGATATCTTTGTGAGTCCTTCTTGATCTTTCAACTTATGTGATAAGGATGCCAGCTTGTGGTAATCATTGTGGGTCCTACTTCTGATGTGCTTGGTCCCATATTGTGGGTCTTCCTTAGTCGTGTGGCCCATCTTATAATACTCTTAAATATGCGGGTCTTCTTTAGTCGTGTGACCCATCTTATAATACTCTTAGATATGTGGGTCTTCCTTGGTTGTGTGGGCTTGGGCCTATCTTCCAATAGTTCTTCACCTTTCTTGAATATTTTGGGCACATAAAAATTTTCACAACATGTGGAATAAAATACCTATTTCTTCTTTTTCTCCCCCTCAAGGCAGGGATAGAATCCTATCTTGGACAAAACACAATATGGGAGAAGAAAATCACTCCTAGCCATATGACAAAGCTCCATAGACTAGTCAAAATTATCATAGTCTGAAACACAGTCCCCTCAATTTCTAGGGAGAAAAAAAAGACCTAATTTTAGGGCACAAAAAATAGACTACTCACTTTTTAAAGGTAGTTCAAATACAAATCACCTCTTGGGTGAAAAATAAAAGACTTAACTCAAGTTGGATGTTGGGCAGACTACCAAACTTTTTAGATAGAGGGTCTAGGCATTGCATTGATGTGATGAAAACATAGAAGATAAATTTAAGAAGTACCACGGAAAAATAATTTTAAGCGAAGGAGGTGACTATGCAACACTCATACTTCCAAAAAAATCTAGAATGTGACCTTGTTTTTTTTTCAGAAAAAAATATTAATAATGCCCTAAAAATATTTATAGTTGTGGAGAGATACTTACAATGTCAATAATTCCCTTCAGACTATACCCCTTGAGAGAAAAAAGACATGAAATGAGATGCACCTTCTTGCATAATTACAAAGTCATGCCACATCTTATTGAATAGTTATTGTATTTATGACAATGTCTCCCTACACATGTGCATATCTTTTAACATGAACAAGAGGAAGAATATTGAGGTAGAGAAGAGAAATAGGTTATGTCTAGGAAGGAGTTATTCCCTCCTCCACGCGAAACTCTTTTATTGATAATCATCACTTAGGGTTACATCATAAAAGACAATAATACCTTTACTAAATAAGAATTACAAAAATAACCGAAAAATAACAACTAAATGTCAAGTACATATTTTACTTTCTTACACTTCCCTCGTGCTAAAGAATACATATCAAATAAGAATCTCCCAATTGCTCAAACGATTTTATATGAAGATATGATTCCTCTCATTACTGCATCTCTAACAAAGTAACAATCAACTTCAATGTGTTTGGTGTGCTCTTGAAATATTGGATTGTTGGCTATGTGGATGGCTACTTGATTGTCACATGCCATGGGCATAAGATCTGTGCTATTGAATCCAAATTATGCAACAATGGATTTAACTGACATCATTTCAAATGTTGTGTGAGTCATTGCTTTGTACTCAACTTCAACACTTGAATGAGCAATAACTGTCACAATTTTTGAAAGTCATTGCTTTGTTTCTTGGTTTTCTGGATAGTGCACTTTGTGGAATTAGGAGTTTCTTAGGCTAGTATTTCCCTTGTTTATTTAGTCTAACAGTATCCTTGTTTATATATGTTTCCTAGTTTCTCGACAATTATATTATTCTGTCTATAAACCAAGAAGTGCACGGCTAATGAAGGATTCTTGAAACCTTGTCTTTTCTTCTCCTAGCCGTGAACTTCTTGGGAAAGAGAGAGAGATGAATGAAATCTGAAAATTACATGAGAAGAGAGTCTTTTCAGATTTCATCTGCCTCTCTCTCTTCTTGAGGAGAAGTAGATGTCCAGGGAAAGAAAAGCCTTAGAGTTTTAATAATTCTTCCCCTAGCCATGCACTTCTCCTTTTATAGATAAAATAAAACATCTATAATGAAATTAGGAAGCATATAAAAACAAGGATATTGCTAGACTAAATAAATTACGAAACTAAAGATTAGATAAAAATGAGAGACTACTAGACTAAACATACTAGGAAACTACAAAGGTAGATAAAATAGGAAACAACTAGGCTAAGAAGGAACACTCTTTTAATGGAGAAGGGAGTGGTCTCCTTTGAAATTGGGTTTAAATAAATAAAGTTAGAGTAAATTAATATAATATGTATTACATATTGTAAGCCTCTGAATACTTATTGCTTGAGTTTTTTCTCTTTTACTCATCCCTCTAGAAGATTAAAATAGAGTAAATTAATATAATGTGTTTTATATATTATAAGGCTTTGACTACTTAATGCTTGAGTTTTTTCTCTTTTATTCATCCCTCTGGAAGATTAAAATGGCTCCATGCTTTGACCACCTAAAAGGAAAATGTAAAATTGAAAATGCACTAAAGAAAATTGGCTACTACCATTACTTAAAGCCAAGCCACCATATGGACAGAAAATTTATTATATAAGTCTTATTGGTACTTTAAAGAATTAAATGAAATTGAAGACATTGGTAACATAGGGTGTCATGTAAGAACACCATCACTGCTTGGATTTTGAAGTAAGTAACACAATTCATGTTTTAGAAAGGCCTAGTTGGAGCAAATTGACGGACCCCTTTATTGCCTTGGCAATGAGGCAAGTGCCTCAATATTGAGGTGGATTTTTTACACATGTCTTAAATTTATTAGTTAATTTGAACATTACAATAATTTAAAATCTATCTAGTATATGTCTTAAAAATAATTAAATATTAAAAAGGTCTAATAATCCCCTCAATAATCTGAAATAAAACTTAAATAGGAGAGAGCAGTGAGGAAGAAGACTAATCACTCAGTTGAGAGTGATAAGTGAAAAAGAAGTAAAACTATTTTAATGAAGATAAAATAGGTCGTGTCAAGTGGACCTTGATGTTATCTTTGTCTATTATTTCTTGCTTAAAAAAAATAAAATATTCTAATTTGAGAGAAAAAGATGAAAACCATAAGACAATAGTGGTCACATCAAGTCATTCTATGTTTGCTTATCTCTAGAATAAGACCGGAGAAATAACAAAAGAATTAAAGAGAGGGGGAAAAAATGCAAGACAGATGATTTAATAAAAGGATGTTAAAGATCTTTTAAGAGACAGCTGGAAACATATGTAACACAACTAGCCAGTCAATTGTTTAAACACTAACACAAATAATAACTCTCAATTGGATAAAATTTGATAAACCAAAATTAAGGCAGAGAAACCAGACACTCATGAATCAGTTATATCGTGGGTGCCAAATCAGTTGGGGGGGGGGGGGGGGGGGGGGGGGGGGGGGGGGTGGGATGGAGGTTGGGTTAGGGGAGGGGGAATTTCAAATTGAAAAACCGTTTAAGGCTTGTAAATAAAGAGTCATGCAAAATCACAATTTCAATGAGGAATAAACATGCACACACCATAAGACAAAGAGAATTCTTGTTATCGATGTTCCCCTATTGGTATTCAGTGCCCAAGAACCCTTGCTTGGGAAATTTTACCATTTTTAAGCTCTCGTAACTAGAATTTACATAAAGAGATTTCGGCTCTCTTTAAGTCACGTGTAGGTCAATACAGGTTTTTTACATTAACAATCTCCCCAAGAGATTGGGTAGATTCTAACTCCAATTGGCCCATTCTATCTAGATGAACCATTCACAAATTGAAATAAAATAAAGGAAAAACTTACACTCTTTAATTGGAGAGTTCCTTCTCCTTGAGAGATCCAAGATTCCACTTCTTTAGCAGCATAATGTGGAGTGAGGGAGCTTGTCTAGTATGCAATGAAAGGAAATGAATATAAAGAGTACTAAATTTTTCAATGCTAAGGCTCACTCTTTCACTCTAAAGTAATTTTAAGAAGTTTTTCAAGTTTGAGATAAAAGCTCAAAGGTTTTGCCAATAAATGCTCATTAACTTCTCAATGCATGGTTTGATGGGGTATTTATAACTTCCCCAAGCCAAACTATCCGCTTTGTTCCCATTTACAAAAATCAAACCGTTGATTGATCAATCACTGTAAAGTGCTTGATTGATAGATCACTGTAAAGTGCTTGATTGATCGATCACTGTAAAGTGCTTGATTGATCAATCTATCATAATGACTCTTTTTGTGTCAAGACGTGACTTAATGATCCATGAACTGATCGATCAATATGTTATCATTGGTCTTGAAAGTTTAAGTTGATCG
Source organism: Aristolochia californica (assembly GCF_029961685.1). NCBI lineage: Eukaryota > Viridiplantae > Streptophyta > Magnoliopsida > Piperales > Aristolochiaceae > Aristolochia > Aristolochia californica. The sequence goes on from NW_027181881.1 coordinate 7,016,381, forward strand.
ATCATTGCCAAGGGATGATAAATCAATCAGAATTCCCTCTAGGTACAATGCAAGTATGATCGCTTAGTCAACTTCCTTTGATCGATCATGTTTTATGTCCCAAACTGGCAGGATTGTATTTGATTGATCAATCATGTGAGATGATCAATCATTCCATGTGAAATTCACTTGCCTGGACAGTAGTGATAGATCAATCTAGATGGGATGATCGATCAGGCTTTAAAGCATGATATGGCCATATTCTAGATGATCGATCAATCGACTAAGGTTGATTGATCATGCTTTATAGCCTTGCCCTTCACACTCCTAGATGATCGATCATTGGCAAAGGCCAATTGATCATTTCAGTGCCAGTTCAACTAAGTTGACTTTAAAAGCATGAGAATAATTTTGTCAAAGTGCTCTAACATATTCTAAGGGATGTATATAATGCTCCTAAACATGGTTATATGCAACGTGGTTATATACAATCTATATCCTAAAGCTCCATATACACCATTTTACTTAAATAAGGGAGCTGGGAAAATTCTCTTACATTTGTGATTGAGTTTTAACATATAACTTTTACACTTAAACTTCAATCTTCTTGTTGTCTTCTTCCTTGTGGGTGCTTCTTCAAGAGACGTCCTTCAATGTTGTTTGAGGTCATAAGTAGGCTTGATCATTCTGCTTTAGACCTTGAGATGCATTGACTCTTGAAGGTAATGTATCTTAAATACTTAGTTTTACAAATTGTTAGATCTATTAAGTTTTGTTATCATAAAAAATATAAGGAAGTTAACTTATGGTCAACAAAAAGAAGTGGAGAATATAATGGTAGAACTGTAAAAATAATTTAACAAACCAATTTGACCAAATATGACCTCAAATAAATTTTCTTGGGGGTGAACATAATTTTTGGAGATGATACGCAAGTATGACCTCAAAGGCAGAAGATACAAAACCAAGTAACAAAAACACAAAAAAAATTGAAAACAACTTCTAAGCAGCAGACTTGAAATTGCACATCATTGAGTGATTAAGTCTCACTAAAACTCTTTGATTATAAGAGAATTTTTTCTAAAAACCTAAGACTCTAAGAGAAAATAAACTCAATTCACATCAATGCATGGAGAGGTAATAGGAGAGAAAGTAGGAAACAAAGAGACTTTTGGTAAAACTAACCTTTGATATACTTCTGATATCAATTTCTCCAAAAATATAGCTCATGATCACAAAAAATTTGTTGGTCAAAAACCTAGAGTCAAGTATCTTTAGTTTGATGCCCAATTTGACATAAAAGCTTTGTTCTTGAATCTGTTATAACCGCTTGATTTGCTTTATTCTAAAGCATGATCCATGCAACTCCAATGAGAATATCTCCATAAACAGATCAGATTGACATGACAGTTGCTCCTTCTAAAATTAGACTTTGATGTCTTCCAATCAAGTATATTATTTCTGAATTAAATATACTTCTTTTGAGAGAACTAATATGATAAATTTCAAACTCTACAATTTTGTCAAAATAAATATTTTTCCTTCTTTGGTCAGTTGACCATTGACTTTTCAAATATTGATATAATCCTCTAAAAAAATCTGATTTAGAATTGTTTTAAAATATAAGAAAACATACTTAAAGATTTTTTGTTTAACATATAATTCTCCATATAAAGTATCATTATTGATAGCATCAAATGCCTTGAAATATGAAGCTTTCTATTGTTACGTCAAATATTGATTTCTCTTTGTAAAAAACTCTGATTACCTAAATTCATTTTGAGTTGGAAAGTAGACTCAATATCTTTTCATAAATATATAATTTTTAATATGAAATTATATGTATGAAGGTGAGAATCACAAGGAAACAATGGGTACTAGGACAAGAAAGGAAGAGAAATATAGATTATGAACCTAAGTTACTAGAGATGACAAATAAATAAAGGATCACATATATCTCTGTGGGATGATCAAGTCAACTCATAGAACCCACTCTCATCCATATTGAATATTTGAAAAATAAAAATACTTCACTGACTTATTTTAATTTGAGTACAATGAACCTTTATTTATAAGAGAGAAAATAACTAAAATCAAATTACGATTAAACTACTTTTGTCCTAGTTACACCCAAAATCTAATACTTAAAGATACGTCCTAGCATAATTAATTAATCGAACAAAATAAAAGACTAGAATAGCTAAAAGACCTTTAACTAAGATTTTTCTATGAAACCTCCTTCTGTGAGATTTCTCTTTGACTCCACATATTAATTTTAGCCCTATGAGACTTCTTGTTGGGAGAGTCATGTAAGACTCTCCCATACTTGCTCGTCAACAATAAGGAAGCGTTTTTATAGTAATAAATAGATAAAAGGTGATCAATTTGACTCAAAAGGGAGATAAAAAAAGTCAATTCCTTTATGAACATGATGATTGAGGAAACTTAAAAAATTCAAATAAAAAGTTTTGAGATGGAACATAATAATGGACACTTTTTTAAAATAGACTTATCCTATAAGACAACTAGTTTTAAACCAACTTGACAAATTTAGAAAGAAAATATTCAAGAAAGAAATCATGGAATAAGGGAGATTTAGGATACTGATATTTGAAATTTAGAATGAGGAAAAAAGACTTTCTAATTCAAAAATAAATTAGACTTTATTAACAAGGAAACTTAACTCATATAAGGAAGAACTTCTTTTAAGAAAACTATAGAACGGAAACCCTGAAGGAAGGAAAGGTACTCAAGTTGGTAAAATATTGGCTAGAGTTTGAAAACAAATAGGAAACTTAACCAAGATTAGTAACACAAAAAAGAAGCAAAAAAATGGGCTTAAATTTGGTTTTTCGCATGTAACATATACTAGTATGACTTTTGATTCTTCCAATATAGATATCTCTTTCTAAAATAGTCGGATTGAGAAATTATTTATTCGGATAAAAAGTAGACTCACAAAGTGTTTTTCTAAGATAGAATTATCTATGTACTTTCACAGTCATGTTGGTATAAACTGTCCAAAAAGTTGAGGCTTTTTGTTGCTACTCGAAACTTTTTTGGTTCCTGACCTTTGCTACCTCATATGTTAATTATTATTCAAGAAAACTCTGATAGTAAAAATAAAAATTTGAGTTGGAAAGTAGACTCAAATATATTTCTGATAGTATATAATTCGCTATATGAAAAATAATGGTAAGAGAGTGCAAAATACAATAAAAGAGAGTAATTGGGAAAGAAGAAAACTAAAGAGAAAAATGAGAAACTCCTCTTTTTTTTTCCTTTTTTTTTCTTCTTTCTCCCTTGCTTCTCCATCTTCTTCTCCTTTTCATGTCAGACTTTTGCCTGCTCTGATACCATATTTTTTTTAGGGCCTTCATATAACTACAAGACATCTCAAAGGAAGGAGAGAAGAGAAGAAGGAGAGGAGAAGAGAAGAAAACTAAGTCTTGGGAGATGAGAGATGGGGTGGGGGGAATGAGGTTCAAGAGGCTAGAGCTTGATGCTCTACCTTATTCACATTGGGTTATATTTATAGTTGTAGAGAGATATTTACAATGTCAATAATACCTTTTAGACTATACCCCTTAAGAGAAAAATAGACATGAAATGACATACACCATCTTATATAATTATAAAGTCATGCCACCTCTTATTGAATAGTTATCTTTTTACGATAATGCTGCTCTACACACGTGGATATCTTTTAACACGGACAAGAGGGAGAAGATTGAGGTAGAGAAGAGAAACAGGCTATGTCCAGGAAGGAGTCATTCCCTCCACGTGAATCTCTTTTATTGCCTTGGCAGCCTCAATATTGAGGTGGGTTTTTTACTTAAGACTTAAATTTATTAGTTAATTTGAACATTACAAAAATTTTAAATCTATCTAGTATATGTCTTAAAAAGAATTAAATATTAAAAAGGTCTAATAATCCTCTCAATAATTTGAAGAGAGAGAGAGAGAGAGGATTTACAAGTGACATCACCAACTTAGATTATGAATATATATAAAAGAGAAAAAAAAATCTTAAATAGGAGAGAGAAAATGAGGAAGAAGACTAATCACTCACTTGAGAGTGACAAGGGAAAACGAAGTAAAACTATTTTAATGAAAATAAGATAGGTCATGTCACGTGAACCTCGATGTTATCTTTGTCTATTCTTTCTTGATTAAAAAAATTAAAATATTCTAATAGGAGAGAAAAAATGAAAACCATAAGACAATAGTGGTCACATCAGGTCATTCTATGTTTGCTTTTCTCTAGAATAAGACTGGTCAAATAAAAAAACGTGAACGTCGAAGTGTTGATCTAAAGACGAGTGAGAATATCGTGGTTGCCAAATCAGTGTTAATTTTTTTAATGCAAGTAAGAATGTCAAGGTCAAAACTGTGAAGAAGATAACACCTACTATGAAGTTTCCTAGCTACCACAAAAAGGTATTCGCAGTTTGGAAGATGTATGAAACCCGAGAATCAAGATAGTAAGCCACATGCTGTCTGCTGTCTGCTGTCTGCTGTCTGCTGCCCATATTTGATATCTTTGTGTTTATTTCTTTTGCTTTAGTCTCTGAAGAAAAGCAATGAAGACGTAACTAAAGAGTAAGAGCTACCTCCATAGCGTGGCACAACACAGAAACATACTAAACACACCATAGCAAGTTGCATGTTCTGTCTACATGTGACATATTCAAACGTAGTTCGTCTTCAGCCATTCATCTTGACAAGGAAACAGACCTAATCTGAATCAGAAATTGACAAAGTTTTTCTCCTTCAAGCTTTCAACCGTCTCCTTGAGGTCCACCTCCAGAGGGATGAACTCGATGCCCAAGGCTTTTGCTCTCTCTGAAATCTGGTATGTCGGCTCATAAGGATTGTCATCAACAGATCTGCCGACAAATTATGTGGAAAGGGAATGAATATGTATGAATTTAGGAATGCAATCATCTGAAGCATATGGAAACTTTGCACAAAGCTTGGTCTCGTTGTCCTAAAACAAGACCTAGATGCAAGAGCTCATACTAAAAAATAACATTTTAAACAATCTAAACACCTAGTCAAAATATAAGCGGCACCCCACTGTAAGCTACTATTATCTGTTGTATTTTCAATCTCTTAACTGTGTACAATAACTCAATGACTCCTTGTAGAAACTTCAACAATTGAAACCACGATAGACAAAATGAAGTAAAATCTTACTTTTCAGGGAGTGGCAGATTGGGGTAAAGCTTTTGTAAAATGTTTACAACATCCGAGTAATGAGCAACTCTTTCAGTTAAGCAATATCTTCCACTTGCTGAAGGAACCTCGTATGCCAGAATATGTGCCAATGCAACATCTCTCACATGAACCCAGCCCACTGTTTTATTAGGAAATGTAGTAGAACCTAAAGGAAGTAAAGTGAGTAATTTACTTGGCAGAACAGACTAAGTTTGTGGTAGATCCTAAAGGAAGTACAGTGAGTACAGACTAAGTTAACATTAAAAAGAGTAAAATATACCATTTATTAAGTTCAAAATCTCCCCAGCACTTGTGTTGACAGTTGGGGGCAGGAGAGGACCAATCGCCATTACTGGATTCACTGTCACCACGTCAAGTCCCTTCTCCTTAGCAAACTTCCAAGCAGCCTCCTCTGCTAATGTCTTAGCGAGTAAATACCAGGCCTAGAGATAAAAATAACATTTTGGAAGAAAGAAAAGAAACATATTTAGGAGCTTCTTGAACCAACTTCAAACTGATAAAATATGAGTCAAGCATCTAAAACCCAGGGTGAGGAGATTTGCCAGAGGCTACAATAACACTACATTTTTAAGCGTCTGATTGGGCAATCATTGTATAGAAACTATTAGAGTGGAATAAGAAAATGGCATATTAGTGATAAATATTCAATCAATGGCATAACTGGAACCACACCAGATGTTTTCACTATAACCCAAATTCCAAGTATTAACAGATCACAGCAGGGATGTGCTTGCAGAAGTTGAACAGTAGTTTGAACAATTCTGCAAGTAAATATGTTAATCTAGCAAACAAGATAGCAAAACAATCTTAAATTGTTACCTTCATTGATCTACATAACTCTGGATCACTGAACTATGTCTCATCAACCACTACATCTGGAGTTAGTGGCCTCCCTGTGAATTGAACTGCTGCAAGGGAAGATGTCACTACCACCCTTTTAACTGAAGAAGCTTTTGCACACGAAGCAAGAACATTGAGAGTTCCTTTAACTGCAGGTGCAATTAATTCAGCCTGACAAGGAAAAGAAAAAAATCCAACAATTGGTCAATATGCGGATTGCCAGACACAAATTGAAAAGTTATTTTCAAAGCATATACAAGAATAACAGAGGGAAATGTGATTTGCATATTTTAACCTATAAAAAAGTATTCACAATCAGAACTTGATTGTTAATCAGAAGAAATCGGGTTTGGAGACAAGGAAAGCTATATAGACCTCCTACTATAAGACCTTTGATTTTGCCTGTTTGATCTACTTCAAAATTACCATATGGGTAAACCCCATTCAGAATGTCTCTTAGTCCATTGGTAGAGTGTAGAATATAAATCCCTATCCAAGACAATCTAAGCGCCTTCTTATTTGAGTAGACCAGATCCAAGTAAAGCCATTGCCAATGCTTCAGAAATTTGCAAGGTTCTGAAAAATCATATCGAATTTTGTCTGTAGTACCAACCTCAGGATCTGTGGAGGCAAGAAAGAAGGGAGATGCTGTGTGGAAAACTCCCTCGCAGCCATCAACAGCTGCATCAAATGATCCCTCCTCCAATAAGTCTGCCTTCAACAGATGTAGCCTTTCAGGAGCTCCTTCCAGAGTACGCAAGTGAAGCGTCTTCTTTGGATTGTCTGCAGTAACGAGAATACAGGTAACGAATAAAAGAAGGAAAAAGTGACATCAAGTAAAGCCAGATCTGAATCAAAATATCATTCTTTAACTTTCTCATGAAAAAAATATAAACAAATCCTATCAAGTTGGATCTTTGCTTTTCCATATCTTTTGCCCTTTTATATCTCGTTTCTCTGTGCACTTTTTTTAAATCAACTTTCCAAATAAAGGCATAAAATTCGACATTTATCAACTTTTTTTAAATCAACTTTCCAAATAAAGGCATAATTCGACATTTATCAACATGAACTGATCCTCTTTTCTCTGCGCCTGTCACAGTTAAAGCCGATTCGCTTCGTCATAGTTCAGAGGGTACATTGATCATAGTTCAGCGGCTTAAAGGTAAAGATATCACTGACAAGTGTACTAATGGTAGTCTTGCTTGCAAGTGACATTTCGCATAACGATCTTGATCAAGAATATGATCTCTCCCTCCAGTGTTCTAAAGAAAAAGAGGATCTCATGTATATAGATGTCAATATTGAACGTATAATCACGGTTCTATTGCAGTAGCACAGAAAATACTAACACCATTTGATTTTTTCAGTTCACATGCAGTTGCGTTTAGCCGAAAAAAAGCGACAAACGGAAAAAGTCGGATATAAGTTTTCACCGGGATTGCGGACGGTGGCCTTCACTGTGTAGCCCCGCCCAAGAAGAAGCTTCACCAGCCAAGAAGCGATGAAACCAGATCCTCCAGTGACGCAGACGACTTTGCCGAGTCCACTCATCGCGGTTTCCTTCACTCTCTATTCTCAGGCGGATGAAAGGGAGGAATCGTGGACAGTGGACTGAGAAAGATCTTCTTGCTTCTCAAATGTTCAAACGATGAACAGTAGAGAAATAAAAGAAAACTGATGCGACACTGACGCGGCCCTGTCACGACTCAAGATTAGGCTTCTTTGGTCGAGGCGTCGCAGTAAATCCGCGTGTCACAAAACACTATCTCTAAGTCAAGCGTTTTCCACTTTTATGGGGACAAGAGACTGCTCTCTATCTTAAAGTCTACTTCTCTTCGATCTTTCATTTTGATATTTTTAATTATTTTCTTTATATCTCACACATATTCTTTAAAGAAATTATTTATTTTTAACAACAATTCTTTGGGATGACTTGGTGCAATTATGATGATAATCAATACCATGATAAATTCATATTTTTTAATTTTAGTAAATCTAAATTTGAAAATATATGAGTTGGAAAGACATATGATGTTGTTCTCTTATATTACAAATTTCTTTTAATAAATATTAAATTATTTGAGACAAAAAATAGGTTGCATAAAAAAAATATTTGTGATTTTGACATGTAAGTGACAAATTTTTTGAAAGATTTTATATGGATAGGTATGTTTACCAAATTTATTTATTTTTTACAAATAAATTTTGAAAAATAAGTTCAACCCTTAAATAACAAGATTAGAGAAACTATTATAATCTAAGCAAGACATCAAATCCATCAAAGAGAGCATGTGAGGTTGTCGATATTGTATACTTTTTTCATAGATCCTGGGACATGAAAATGAATTATTGATTATCATCTAAATGATAGATATGAAGTTGGGCCCAAGGTCAATCCTAAAATGATTAACTATGTTACAAAGACTATTTCCCAACTAATAAATCCAAGATCTTTGTACTCACGAACCCATGTCGGACTGTTCTTTAATACTCCCCCTCACATGCAGACCCTCTTTTTGTAGTTCTACATGTGGATAATTTAGGTGGAGACCCATGTATAAGTATTTGCTCTATTACTATGTGAAGTTGGGTCCAAGGCCCATCCCAAAATGACTAACCAAGTTAGGAAAATATTTTTTCAACTAATAAACCTAAGATCTTTGTATTCACTAATCCATGTGAGACTATAATGTAAAATGGGTCATTTCAACATAAGGACATTGAGTTCCCCCAAACCATGTCTAGTAAAGTGGCAAGACCATTCAACCCTGCATAGTATAATGAGCATGAAGATTAGCTAATGTAGCATAATAAAATATGTCATTTTTTGTTGACATTATTTTAATTTTTAGACCAAAAACACATGAGAGAGGTGAAGATGCATTCGTTGTTGATCAATTCAAAATTAAAATTAAAAAAAGAGAATTATTACAATTTTAGCTAATCATAGTCAAGACATTTCTCATCTTATTTTAGATACTACTCCAAAAATCTGAAATTAGTTGCACCGAATATTCAAAAGAAAATAGTTTATGTTGATAATGTGGAAACAACTAATGTCTTTATTAATAATTTTGGGATGTATTATTTTAATATTAGTTTATGTGTATTGAGATATGTCAAATAAAGCATAGTTAATAGCTACTCTATGTTATATTGATTGAAAGATCATGTTATTGAGTATTTCTTGGTATAGTACATTTTTTTAACACTACTACTATGAAACTTTTAAAAAGGCATTAATTAGTTGTTTCCTAAACGTTGATTAACCATACCAAGATTATTCGGATAAAGATACGACAAGGCTAGTAATATGCATGGAGAGCTAAATGGGCTTAAACAGATGTACATATAATATTTATTAATATTTAAAACATCAACTTTATCTAGCTATAGTTGTTTTTGTTAAGGCCAATATCAAATTGTTTTATTCTTTAACTTGCTTGCTAACATATGTAAGCAACGTGACATCTTTCTTGAAAAGGAAACTCTAAACATAACACTAGCACTATATGGTGAAATTAATAGTGGTAGAGGTTTAAATTAAGAAATAGGTTTGAAAAGACTTAGTGAGATGCATTGAGGTTCTTATTTGTTGATTTCTAGGGACAATACATAAACACAAGAAATCTCAAGGAAACGAGAGAAGAGAGGAACTCTAACTCTTGGGAGAGAGGAGGGAAGAAACCAGGGGAGAGAAGGAAGAGGAAAAGAGACAGAGGTGCATGGACGAATTTGAGCCAAGGGGAAGAGGCTTAAATGCTCTACCCCATGCCTTAAGGTTATATTTATAATTTTGTAAATGTGTTTTACAATAACTACAATGCCCTTAAGGCTACATGCTTAAAAAAAAAAAAAACATAAGAGGACATATACCAATTTGCATAATTATAACTCTATGCCATCTCTATGAAAGTTCTCCTTATTTACTAGTCATGACACCCCTACACATGGGTGTCTTTTAATACTCCCCCTCAAACTTGTGTTTGTAACTCCACATTGCTAATAATCTTGGTCAAGAAACTTGAGTCGTTGAAAAGAAATTCCAAAATTGTGTAGCTTGGAAAAGAAATTTTGATTGTCTTGCTTTGATTCAACTTGCTCTTGTTCACATCTTGCTTGTAGTCTTCATCTTGTTTTCATCTTGTTTTCACCCTTACTTGGATATTCTAGTCACATAAAATTTGATTACCACAATACATGGAGATTATACTTCTTATTCTCAAATGATAGCAACATCCATATTTCAATTAGGAAGGAGGCACAACCATTGTAGCACTCAACTTCTACTCTCATCCTTCATGTCCTTCTATTCTACCCCGCAAGCCAAGAGGTACTGGCAATGATACCATCTTGAAACAAAAAAATAGTTGTAGTCATTGTCTTCTCTAGCAAGGTGTCCCAAAGATAAGTACTCAATCAGACATAAACTCTCACAAAGTAAAACATGGGTGATAAAGTAGAAGTTGAAACCAACCTTAAAGGATTTGAAAAAAATACTGAGAATAATCACTAAAGGGGGTAACGTCAGTCACTCAAAAGACGGTGATAAAAACCCAAAAGGTACCAATAAAAAAGTCTCAATGGACTTCAAAACATCCATATATAAAATAGAAGACCAACCAAAACAATGCACTAAGGGGTTGACCTAAGAGGGTAAACGAGAGTAAAAAAAATGATGGTAGGAGAAAAACAACCATGTAAAAGGGTAATGGGGGGTTCAAGGCAGAAAATAACCACCACCGTAACAAGAAGGAGATTGTAGTGGTATTACTGAACTAACTTAACAAATTTGAGCAAGTATGACTTTTGGGGGGTGACCAAGTTTGACTCAAGAGGGAGATAAAAAAAATTCCTCTATGAACATGATGAGTAAGGAAACTTAAAAAAAAAACTAATAAAAAAGTTTTGAGATGGAACATAATCATGGACACTTTCTAAACATAGACTTTTCATATAAAGCAATTACTTTTTAACACAACTTGACCAATTTGCAAAGAAAATATTCAAGAGATAAAATTTCTGAAATGAGAGAGATTTTAGGACTCTAAGAGTTGGAACTTAGAATAAGAAAACTTTCTAATTCAAAATTTTTAGACTTTGTCAAAAAAGGAAAGTAAACTCATAATGGGAAAGACTTCTCTTAAGGAAACTAATGTAATATGAGATCAAATAAAAGAAAATTTTAAGGAAGGAAATATACTTAAGGTGGTAAAATCTTGACTAGATTTTGCTAACAAATAGGAAACTCAATAAAGATTAGCAACTCAAAAAGTGAAGCAAAAAAATTGGCTTAAACTCGGACCTTCGCATGCATCAGGATACCGTTATGATCTTTGATTCTTCCAATGTGGATATCTTTCTCTAGAAATATCAGACTTGCAAGAGAGAAACTCTCCATTGAGTCTATTATACTAGATTGCCAAACGACTAGCCAAATGAAAGCAAAGAATAGAAAGAAGAAAACATGCATATTGAAGAAGTTCGTCCAATCCGACAAACTCTGGACGATTAGCCTGGAGAGAGAAAAGCTACCAAAAGTGTTCATTCTACAAATATTCGAGTGGCCAGAGGCCAAAGAAGCCAATGGCCTTAAAGAGAAGAAAGAGGAACTTACTAAAGATTGTTCAACTGATCCATAGTCATCCAATTGGCAGGGGTTCCATAAAAGTTATGGAACAAGATCAAAGGTTTTGATTTAGCTGAGCTAAGCTTCCAAAATCTATAAGGCACTTATCCATCTGATTAGCAACTCATAAAGAAACCTTTAGTTAATTTGTTTTTCAGTTTTTAGTGAAAATTTCACCTAGACTTGCAAAGGACAAGACACGCCTTTTCAAGCTCAATAGTTCTATTTTTTATCGTTGAGAACTTGCTATTAAGTTATTGTTTTCTCAAACATATTCTATCTTGACTCTTAAGATACCATGATCGCTGCCAATGCTCTTACGCTTCAACATAAAATATGAGGATCAAATTTGGGTTTTTGAAAAGCCAACTCCAAAGTGCTATGTATCTTTTCCGTTTTCACTTTGAAATCTTTGCTCACTTAGCACCTTTAATGGTAGAATGATTGCTTTGTTACTTTGAAATCATATTATTCATTCTAGAAATTGAATTTGAAGAAGTTTTTGAAAATTATTAAATGTTTGGGCCTGAATCTTAAAAATCCAAGTATCAACGAGTTTTACTTTGAAATATTTGATTAAAATTGGTCAAGTATTACTAAACTTTTGTAATTTGGAATTTTTTATTAAGTTCAAATTACTACTACATATAAAATTTGAAAATCATTTATTATATTGAGTTGCTTGAGTTAGTCCTCCAATTTGGAAAATCAATAGCTTTGGATTATGACATTCGATCAATCAAGGATATACGGAGCTGCTATTTATATATAATAGTTACATGGGATTGATTGCACCTCTTTGATTGTGCTTGCATTGTAAAATTTGCCTATTTGAAGGTTATTGTAAAGGGTTGAATAGCAAGCAAGTAACCCTTCCAAGCATTGGTCTAGCCTTGTGTAGGCAAGACCATCTCTCATCCCATGTATTGAAAGAAGCCTTTGTGGCTGAGGATTAGTTGTTATAAATTCTTGCGTGGATTTATGTTGAGTTGCTTAGCTAGCTATTGTATTCCTTGAGAGAAAAGGCTGAGAACCCTTGTTTGGTCTAGTTTGCAGCTATGTGGGCCATATGTTCTTGTGTAGGCAAGAGGTGCTAAAAACCCCTTTGTGGATCTAGGTTGGCGTGCCTAATGAGCAATTGAAAATCCCTTTGTGGGTATGCCTAGTTTTTTGTACTAAATATATGAGGATATGCATTGTAACTTGACTTTTGTGGTCAATTAAGTGACATAAGTCCTAGTGTAAGTAGCATTGTAATTGGTCATAGAGGCAATTTTCTATCAATATTATTAGGAAATTCAAACATAGTAGATTAACTCCGAAGTGAAAACATCTGAGAAGTATATTAGGAATCTAAAATAGGGTCATAAAGCACTAAAAATCCTTGTATGATAATAAATTTTGTCCTTGAGCTTTGATTGTAAAATTAATTATGTATAGTGAATTATTGAATAGTGTGGACATACATAAGCTCAATTAAAAAGGAGTAAAACTTTTAGTAGAAAGATTAACAAACCAATACCCCACCCCTCCCCCTGCCTCTCTTCTGTGCTCTCTAGGTTTGTTCCTCTTGGGACCTAACAAGAAAGAAGTGTAAGACAGAGAAGTAGATAATAGCATGGATGAGAGGAGAAGAGTTGGACATGTTAGAGAAAGAGTAGAAACACTAGACTTAAAAAGAGAGAAAGCTCACTCATCAAGCACTCCTCTAATGTCTGATATATATAACTATGAGGTTATAAAGTTTGAATATATGCTCCACAAAATGACTTAAGATGAGTGTAAAAAAGTTTTAAAAAAATTAAAATATAAATAAAAATAAAAATACATATATGGAGTTCTTGAAAAAACAAAAAGGGGAACACCTATTTCCCTCTTCTCGTCTTTATGCTCATCTAAATGGAGGAGAGAAGGGGGCAAAGTGCTCCATTATCCGTTGTTACGAAAGGAACATAAATCTTGTGATTCACTTTTTCATTTTAAAATTTGATTAATTACTAATTACCTTCATAATTAACGGGTTTTGTCAATCATATTCAAAATTAGACCATATTAAAAAATAAAACATCTAAATGATCATATTTGGACAACCAAATCATATTTTAAACTCACCCTGTTTTTAGAACATGCCATTTTCCTACATGTATAATTTTTCCATGATGCATTTTTTGTAATAACATATATTTTCTTTTTGACACAATTATGTTATGCATAGTTTGAAAACACGTTTATCGTAGTTGATCACAATGATATCAAGTAACCTAGAAAATTTTACTTGGATGACTTAGATAGGTAACTCATATGAGTTTTGAGAATTTTGACTCAGGATATAAATATATATAATAATATTATGTTAATATTTATGAAAGTTAAAGTATTCTTTAATAACTATTCTTTAATGATTTGACCTTGACACAATGTAACATAACATTTAGTTTTCTAAGAGTGGTTTCAAGTTAATTTTCCTTTGATCATGTCAAACAATAACATGCAAAATTTATAGTTTAGTAGAATACAAGAGCATGCATTCATCTCTAATAATAATAGCACTATTAAATCTTCAATCATCTTTTAAATTACTTTTTTTTGTAAGTACTATTTGAATAACTTTCACATGAGTTAATATGATAATTTTTTTTTGTATTTTGATAAATAAATAAGCATTGGTGATGAAAAGGAGGTATAATTAGTCCAGAAATTCTAGAAAATATAAGAGGAAGATGGTACATATGAAAGATTCAAAGAAGGCAATAGCAGAGTTTAGGAAGATTTTATCTTAATTTTATAAAGATTTAGCCCACCACTATCATTAACTTCTTTAAAGATACTTTATGAAAGTCTGTCAAAGCAAAATGTGATAGGATTGAAGTTGCTTTTATCATAATATAACAAAAAAAACATAACAGGAGATAAGGACATAACAAGAGATAAGCACAGGGAGATTTGACTTTAGTGATTCCAAGTGCCCAAAGAGTAAGAGTTTATGAATAGGTGAAGAGGTGTTAAATTGTGTTGAATTTCTAGAAAAGAGAAGTATTTTACTAACTTGTTGTAATTTGAGTATAATGTACTTCTATTTATAATAAAGGAAACAAGTATAATCCAATCACAATTAAACTACCCTTGTCCCAGTTTTACCCAAAGCGAAACACTAAAACAAAAGTCTTGGAATAATTGAACAACTGAACATAAATAGAAGACTACAATAACTAAAATACATTTAACTAATACTCTTGTGTGATAGCTCCTTCTATGAAACTCTTGTAAGAATCCACCATAATAATTTTGGATCAGTAAGACTTTCTGTTGTGTGAGTCATGTAAGACTTTTTCATACCTTTTCTTTAACACTCCCCTTCAAGCTGGAGTTTATAACTGTAGCTTGCAAAGAAAAAAATTCTAGATCTTCAATCTTCTATAGCTGAAAAAAAAATCATAAATGCAAAATTATTTATTTTTTGTTCTCCCTCTTTCTTAAATATTTTGGTCACATAAAAATTACCACAATATGTAAAATAAAATACCTATTTCTTGTACTACTTCTCCACCTCCTCAAGTTGGGGATAAAAGGGACATAAAGACCCAACTTGGATAAATCACAATATGGGAGAAGAAAATCACTCCCAACTATACAATAAAGCTCCATAGACGAGTCAAAATGGTCATATGCTTAAACACACTCCGTTTAATTTTAAAGGCAGAAAAATGACACAACTTTAGGGTACTACAAAGAGACTACTTGCTTTATAAGGGTAGCTCAAACACAAATCGCCTATTGGGTGAAGAATAAAACTTGACTCGAGCTAGATGTTGGACACTCTCTTTAATTTTTAGGTAGTGGGTCTTGGCATTGCTCTGAAGTGATAAAAACACTAGATGATAAACTAAAGAAATACTAGAGGAAAACAACTTTAACAAGAAGGAAACGACTATTCAATACTCATACTTCCAAAAGAATCTAAAATGTGACTTTTTCTTTTTGAAAAACTAGGGGTGAATATAACATTAGAACTTAATAAATTTTACTAAGCATAACTTTTTTTAGGTGACCACAAGTTTTCGAAGTTGACAATGCCGAAGATACACAACCAAGTAACAAAAACACAAAACTTGAAAACAATTTTACAGCAAAATATTGCATACCTATGAGTAGGGGTGGCATCGAGCCGAGCCGAGTCGAGCCCAAACCTGCCCATGTTCGAGCCGTGCTTGATTTAAATATTTTGAACTCGAGCTCGAGCCTAGCCTAAGCTCGAGCCTAAAATTGTTATCGAGCTCAAGCCTAATAATTTTAACCGAGCTCAAGCTTCAACATTCATTTAAAACTTTTCAAAAAATACATGTCTCGAGTTCATGCTCCAACATACATTTAAAACTTTTCAAAAAATACATGTCAAATAAATTGTATATAAAATTATGCATATATTTTACATAAAACTGGGAATGACTTCTACTTAAAATTTGGCATAAGGGTGGTATCGAATCCAGCTGAGTCTGAACCTTGATGAAGTCGAGCTTGATTTAAATATTTCGAACTCGAGCTCGAGCCTACACTTGTAATAGAACTCGAGCCTAATAATTTTAAACGAGTTTGAGCTTGAGCTCTAGCTGAGTTCGAGCTTAACCTACATTTAATACTCTATATAGAATATATGTCAAATAAATTATATATAAAATTATGCATACATTTAAAAAAAATGATAGGGGAGGTTCAAGATTGAATTTCAATAATGGATTAGAGCGCACCAATATTAAATTTTTTTACTCCAAATATTGTCTAGCTTATTTTGTAATTTTTTAATCTGGCCATAAATTTACTATGGTCTCCTTAGCACTCGTGATTGAAAACTTATATTATAGGAAAAACTAGAAATGTTTTTCCTATGATACATATTTCCAAAAAAATATTTAAATAAAATCCTATTACTATTAGTGACTTATTAGAAAATTACAAGAAATATTTTAAAATTTTCTTAGGAAAGTTAAATGGACCTCTTATTGCCTCTTCTAGGGAAATAAATAAAAATTAATAATCAATCTAATATATTACTATACTTATCGATAATTTTTTTATCAAATAAAATGTCCAACTCAAAATTGATATAAAAATTTCCTCATGCTAAAAGTATTACAACATCAACCGTCAAATACTTATTCAAAAATTTTCTATACAGTTTTCTAACCCATCTTGGCTGAAAAATCTTACTTAGAAAGTTATATGATTTTTTTAATACGGATTTTCAATTAGAAAAATGTTTACAAAAAAATGAGACACTAATAGTCCCAAGAAAATTTTTTCTACTAAAATGTATTTTCGACCTCGCACGTACGAAATCGTCTTCGCGCCAGAGGAGGAGGGGGGTGTGGTCTGTCAAGTCGACGCGGAGGGAAGGGGGTTAGCGGTGCCGGCCAGGACCTGCCGTAGGGGATGACGGAGGCAGCGACGACAGAAACAAAGGCGAAGGCAGATGAGGGGAGGAAGAAATCAAGCCAACGGTGACAGAGGCGGTCGACGAGTAGTTGTCAATGGCGACAGAGGCGGCGACAACGGTGGATAGGAGGGGCTCAGCGGTGACCGAGCCCCCCCCCCCCCCCCCACTCCCGATCCTGACTCAGCCTGTTAACGAGCCGACTTGCAAGCTTTCGAGCTGAACCTTGATTCGGTCGAGCTCTGCTCATTAATTTAAACGACCCAATCCCGGATCTCAAATTCGGTTTGAGATCCAGGTATGCCGAATCAAACTGAGCCGAGCTCGAGCCACTAGCGAACTGGTTCGGTTCGAAGCCACCCCTACCTATGAGCACATCATGGAGTAATTAAATCTAACCATAACTCTCTGATTATAAGAGAAATTTGGCTAAAAATTAGGATTCTAGGAGAAAAAGAAATTCAATTCACGTCAATACATGGAGAGATTATAGGAGAGAAAATAGAAAAAGGAGAGATTTTTATAAAACTTAACTTTAATACTTCTGATATTGGTATCTCCCAAAATATAGCTCAGAATCACAAACAGTATGTTGTTCAAGAAACTTTACTCAAAAATATTTAATTTGATACCCAATTTTACATAAAAAAATTTATATTTGAATATATTATGGCTAGCTGATTTGCATCATTCTATAGCTAGACCCTTGTTGACTCCAATGCACTTATCTCCTTACATATAGATCATATTGACATGAAAATTAACCCTTCTAAAACTAGACTTCAATACCTTTTCAATCAAGTATAATATTTTTCATAAAATATATTTATTTTGAAACATAATGTGATAGATTTTGGATTTTGTAAGCTGGCCGAATTGAGTATTCTTTCTTCTTTGGCTAGCATGATCATTCTCTTCCAATCTTGATATATCCCTAAAAAAAACTCAAATTGAGAATTGGTTTAATAGGTTAAAAAAATAGACTTATTGATATTTCTTTTAATATATATTTCTCTATATAAATTCTCAATTTTTATGGCATCAAACTCCTCGAAAGTAGAAGCTTTCAGTTATTGTTCGAACCTCTCTTCTAGTCAAAATTTTGCTACTTCAAATATCAATTTGTCTTTTTAGAAAACTCTGATTACCAAATTCATTTTGTGTTGGAAAGTAAACTCAAATATCTTTCTGTTAATATATAATTTTTAATATAAAAAGTTCAATTTGGAGATATGAACACTAAGGAAACAATGAGTACAAACGTAGACCCGCTAGAGATGATAAGCCAAAAAATGATCACATTATCTCTATTGGTTCATCGAGTCAACTCATAGACCCGCTCTAATGCCATGTTGAATTTTTGAAAAAAAGAAATACTTCACTAACTTGTTGTAAGTTGAATACAATGTGTCTCTATTTATAATAGAGAAAATAAGTACAATCTAATTACAATTAAACTACCCTTATCCCAGTATACCCAAAGTGAAACAATAAATGATTAGTCTTAGAACAATCGAACAATTGAATATAAATAGAAGACTAACATAATTGAAACACCTTTTAACTGAAACTCTTCCATGGAAGCTCCTCCTATGAGACTCCTATAATACTCCACCATAATATTTCTGGCTCAGTGAGACTTGTGGTTGTGGGATTCATGTAAGACTCTCTCATACCTGCTTTTCAACATATTGCAATGGCCCAAAATAGTCAATAAAATTCATCTTTATTCGTTCAAAAAAATGACTCGAAAATTTGACGACTTGGAGAGGGATAACATATGGCTTTCAGCTCTACCAAACTAAGCCTTCCCAAACACAAAATATTTACATCTTCTCTATTTAGACTTCCTAAACACAAAATATTTCTGTCCTCAAATTATAAGGCTTCTTTCGTTATAAAACCTCACCCGAGATACAGTATATCCAACTGAGTTCAATCGCCCGAGGCACGTCAAAATGATATCGGTATTTTGAAAATAAAAAATAAAATAAATCTTCAAGAAAAGAAAAATCCCCAACAAGAGTTATAGTGGGAGAAGAGGGGGCAGAACAGGACCATGCCCTCCCCTTTTACTCTTCCTCTGGTTTTGATTTCATATAATTAAATGGGGCACCGAGTTCGGAAGAACCCAGTTCAACCGAGCAGTTCAATCCGAGTTTTATAACACTGATTAAGATGAATGACAATTCATTTGTTGTTGAGTTGGATTTATAAATACGAACTCCAACTCAGAGGCACCTCAGGTTATATTTTCTACAAGCATAGCATTTGCCATTTATATTTTCTTTATAGATATTATTTTAATTTAATTGCAAGCCTTCGATTTAAACGTAATAAAATTACTTTATTTTTTAAGTATTTAAACTAAAATAATAATATTTCAACTGTCATATTTTATAATTTTACAAAATTTTACCGGAGCACCAGAGAGACATCGGTAACACAAACGTCCAGCTGAATTTCCTCACCAGTTAGATGCCTGAAAAGGCCTACCTTAAAGAGCACTTTTTTTAAGACCGATACTGTAGCTTGTATAAAGATGAAATATCATCAAATTGAACAACTGTTCACGTTGAGTTTGATAGAAAATGGTACTTGGATTCAACATAATCCTCGGCATCCCATAGAAACGATCCAAAAGCAACTGCTTCCAACACCAACATCGTAAGCCCAGACAGTGTTACGTTAACAACTTCGTCGTGAGAAGTATCAAGCGAGCCATCCTGAAGAATTCTGATATCCGGCCTCCCAAACAAGGCTTGTGTCTGTTTCTCTATCAAAGAGATAGCTGCTTTAGACCGTATAGTGGCATATCTCTGCAGTGTATCTGCATCCAAGTGCATAACATAAGACCTCAACTTATTTGACTTTGCCTCCATGGATTCCAATTGACTTTGTTCAAAATCATCTTCAACTGTAATTTGAATCATTGAATCCACATCCCAAAGCTGAACCCCGGGGCCTGCGCCTTCGATGATCATCTGATCATCTTCTTTCATGCTCTGTGGAAGAGTTTTCATGGTTCTCTCAAGTTGAAACCTCTGATCGACCCTTCGAAGAAAATAACCATACATTATGGATGCTGCATAAAGCTTTCCCAGCTTCAGCTTACTGATCTGAACAATGGTGTTGAGGGGACCCACAGGCCTATCCCCAAGGACAAGAGAGAGATGGCTCTGGATCATTTCAAAGGCTTCTGCAGAATGAACTGACTCAAGTTTCTGTTCTTGGTTTGGCCATGAATCTATAGTTGCAATAGGATCAGATGGAGGGGAGATTGGGGGTATCATAGATATTTCTTTGTCCATGAACTTCTGTACAATCAAGCAGTAGATAATCTCCTCCAGAGACTTCTGTCTCTCCTTGCTTTTGACTTCAGCTATTCTCCTGGAAACAGAGATATGATTAAAAGAAGTAAAAGCAGAAATCTACAAAGATCCAGAGTATAGTTAGGAGACAAACTTGTAGAGCATATCTTGCAAGGAAGGAGTTTCTTCTTTCTGGGCGTCTCGATCGGTAAGTAGATTCTCAAGCTGCTGGTCAATGGCTGCAGGAGCCAGATGAGGATGATTTTGCAGTATCTGAGACAGAAACTGACCAGATGGAGACTCCAAATGAAGAGGAGCAACTGGAGCTGAATTGTCACTAGAATCCTCTGATGCCTTCACCATAAAGCTCTTTCCTCGAAAACTCTCTCCTCTGAATCCAAACTTAGCAATATAAACTGAATGGCCATTCTACAAGAGGAAAACTTTTATGAGGATTCACATATACATAATCTTGGAAAAATCAATAGAGCCCAATTTCTGAATTATGAGAGTATGGAGTAGAAGCTGTAGCTGATGCCGGTACTTAGAAGAAACCACTCATTATTACTGAACTTAACGAGTTTTGTTCATTTCCAGATGAAACATTTCAGGAACTACACTAGAGCTCCTAGGGCGAAAAAGTTTCAAACTGTGTTTTTCCCAATTTACCGGTTAAAAAATCCAATTAGTTAAAGAACAATAACAGAAATACACTTCCATTGACACATCTGAAACCACATAGGGCAACAGTTCTAGTAGTTATAAATGCCAACTATATTACCAGAACCTCCTGAAACAAATTAATTTGCTAAATAAATAGAAAACAGCTCCAAAAGCATGTCTAAGTTCAAGAGAACTGGGATCTAGCATCTTATTCTTGATGTTAACACAAGTCATGAGCTGAGGGCTGATTAAGAGGACCAACTAGACAACTAGAAAAAGTGAATCACCTGATGAAGCAGAAACTGCATGTGGATTCTAGTACTATAAACTTTTATAAGGTGAGAGTAATTACATAGTGGCAGTGACTCCATTAATTTGTCATTGTTAAATCCCTCGACTGTGCTTAACCAGTCTTTGGAGAAAGTAAAATTCTGATTGACTGGCAGCAGACTAAGTGAATTTCCAAAGCTCAACACTCTTTTTATGCTCATCATTTCCACGAGTTGAAACCAATCAACACTAAAGCAGGTAATTGTTCTCAAGTTCTCAACAGAAGAATTACTAAATGCCATCACAGTTTTTACCATGACAACACGCCCATCGAATGTTTCACAGACTGTCCTAACACGGCCAGATATAACAGAATAAAACGACCGCGCCGCCTTCCGCACGTAAGCACATTTAGTTTTGGACTTGAGGAATAATCAAGCAGAAATTTAAGGAAAATAAATGTCTTTCACGGCGCTTAATTTCCATCAGTCATAAAAAAACCGAAAGGATAAAAAATTGAAAGGAGAAAGGATAAGGAGTAGACGCACCCTTGAGAAACCACCAGAAGACCCAAATTTCGCATCAGAGATTGCCACCGCAAGTCTTAGTTCATGTGATCTAAAGCCTCCGGAAGCAGGTAGAACTGCGAGACCATCACGAAGAACGCCAAGACTTTGCATCTTACTCCTATTCTGTGCGAAACTCACCTAAAAAAAAAATCCAGATTCGGACGGATTACGCAAATAAAGTTTTTGCGCTTGGGCGGGCAAGGAGAGTGGGGAGAGAACTTGATGAGGTCTTCGGCTTTCGTGTGCTTGCAAATTTGGAAAATATCGAAAACACACCCTCTCAAATATTTCCTTATCGAATGAACCCATCAACCATTTATCTGCCAGTATTTTTATTTTATTTTAAAATGCAAAAATACTTGGGAGACCTGTTTTTATTCATTTTCTCTATTTTAGAAATTCCTCATTAAACTAAATTTGTTGATTTATCTAAAACTAATGAGCACATCCTTGGGATACTTTTTCTCATACTACCTCCCAATTCTATAGAAAGTTGAACTTTTAATTTGATAAGATACATAAGATAATCAACTCATGTGATTTTATTCAACTTAAAAAGAACCGTGTATCTCATATAAAAATTGGGCCGATTATTAATATAAATGGGAATCAGATAAGAAGGCGATTAAAATTGTAAACTTAATGTCTAATGTAGTTGTTGGAAGATTGGTCCAAGCTTATACGACCAAGGAAGGCCCACAATTCCAAGTGTGTGAAAACCCATAGGCCCACATAGTGATGACATTATGATAAATAAAAAGTCATCTCATAAAGATAACATTGATGTAATTAGTTTAAGTTTTAAGGATATAATTATAATATTATAAGATTATTAATCTATAAATTGAGTTTCATGGGAAGGTTAGGATAAAGTCCATAACCTCTTTCTTCATCCTGTTTTCTCCCAACATGTCGTCTCCCTCTTTATCTGGGTGTTAAATCCATAAAGTCCTGAAAATCAACATAGTATCAGAGGTATTTTAGAATTCCATTTTTTCTTTCTGTTTTTCTCTTTGTCTCGTGCCCCTGCTTTTGCATGGTGTTCTTCTTCTCTGTTTGATCAAAAAAGTGCATGTAGTCTGATTTGAGAAAGAAAAATTGAAGGAAGAACATTTGCTTCAATGGAGACATCTCTGCACATTTGATTATCTATGTTGGCAACACTTATTCAAGGAATTGGCATCAACTACGGAATGGTGGCGAACAGCTTTCCTCCACGAGTTGCAAGCATGTTTCTTTCCAGAAAAGAATGGTATGGAGCTTAGGAGCCTCCAAGACTGAATTCGGTGAAAAAGGACCCGAGTTGGCGTTGGACTAGTCGTTGAGGGATCAATGAACAAAGGCTTTGGAGGAGACCTACTTGAAGTTCCAAGTGCTTCTCAGTCGTGGCTAGTTGGCAGCGTTGGAATAATATCTCACGGCTGAACAACATCACCATTGCTCTTTGCCTTCGTAAGAATGCCTGCATTGCTCGCCATTACCCGACATTGCTTCCTGTCAGTGAGTCCATATTGGCAGTAGGTCGAACTTGATTCTTTCATTTCAGAACTATCCGTCGAGATTCAAATCAACCTGAAGGCCGAAACATCCATTGCGTCATGGTATTATTGCTCAATCCTTTATTTCTAGAAGATTTATTCCCCGCAAATTGCTCTTTTCGGGAAGATATACGGTTGTTTCCAATATATTGGTTTGACCTTGGTCTCCAAAAATATATTTGATCTTCCTCTGTTTGGAAATATCATCACTCTGGGCCAGTAATCTTGCTCTCGGTTTTTCATTATGCTCGGACAACATCTAATTACTGCTCTATTTTGGAAAGATCTATTATTTTAATTATACAAGTTGTTGTTCTATGTTGGTTCTCAGTGCTGCCTTGCCATTATTCTGAGGTCTCCACTAGATGATTTTCTCCACCGCAGAAACAGGAAGATTGCCGAACTCGTTCTCTGGTTTTCAGCTATGTTGCTCTATTTGGAAGCGGGGAAGACAATGACTTGAAATAAAATGCCAACTTAGGTGTTGCAACACTTTTAATTCGTTGAGCGACCCGAACCGACTCTACCATGTTCCACCCAGGTTAACCCAGCCAGTAGGTGACCAGAATGACTCTGTTCCGCTCGGGTTAACCCAGCAGGTTGGGTTAACTCGAACCTAGGTCAACCTGACTCGACCCACTTGCTTACTACCTCTGTTATACATGTTCGGGTCCTGTGTTCTGTACCTATTTCTTCCGCGATTCAGCTATATTGGTCTGATATCTGACTCAGCTCGACTCGATCCCTTTTTCTCGAGCTGGATTATTATCTTGAATTATTACTTGGTTCCAGCATATTATTTGGTGCAACTTCCTTATTTAATGATGGACTATCTGTGAATTATTTTATGTGTCCTTTTTAAGGATTTTCCTTATTTGGTACGTATTATTTGGGCCTAGGTCTATTTCAATTGCTGCTTTTGTGTCTCTTTGGCTAAAACATTATCATTGAACAAGGACTTCTCAGTTGTTGATTGTTGTCAACGTTGGTTATTCTGATGGAAAAGAAAACATATGGTGGCCTCAAAATATTATCTTCAAATAATTACCATTTTACCCCTTATTTGGTCTTTTTACTCCTACCATTTGAGAGTGTGCCTTGTGGAAGGACACCTTGATGGAGGAGTTTACTACTACGCTTCTGAGCAATACCTATAAACCTACTACTTACATAGGATATGAGTGTGCCCAATACCCAGCGTGAGTCAAGTATGTTATTCACCCAAGAGGTATTTTTTTAGTTACCCTCAGAAAGTGGGTAGACTCTGTGCCCCCACAGTAGGGCTACTTTTTGCCTGTGAAATTGAGCGGAAAGTAATTTTGACCATGACCATTTGACTAGAGTATGGAGTGATGTCTTACGGCTAGGAGTGATTTTGCTTTCTTATATTATGCTAGTTGAGTCTCTAAGAGACCACCAATTTGAGGAGAAGTGTTGGAAGATATAGTGGACTGCCATTTTATACGGAAAGATCCTTGACACTATTTGTAGCAAATTAGGCATTCATGATTTTCTCTCACCCCTAGCTTATAGGGGATTGTTGGAAGATGGGCTCAAGCCCACACGACCAAGGAAGGCCCACAAGTCCAAGTGTATAGAAGATGAGCTCAAACCCACAAGACCAAGGAAGGCCCACACATCCAAGAGAAGTAGAAGATGGGCTCAAGACCCATAGACCAAGGAGAAAATCCATAGGCCCACATAGTGATGGCATTATGGTAAATAAAGAGTCATCTCATAAAGATGACATTGTTGTAATTAGTTTAAGTCTTAGGGGTATAATTGTAATATTATAGGATTATTAATCTATAAATTGAGCTTTAAGAGGAAGGGTTAGGACACAAGTCCATAACCTCTTTCTTCCTCCTATTTTCTCCTATTCACTTAAGAGTTATATTTGTAAGATGGCTGCTTATATGATACTAGATTTTTTTATACAATAGTAAGATGTCGTCTCTCTTTTTCTCCATGAGCTAAACCCGTAGAGTCCTGAAAATCAACAGTAGTCTTGTAGTTGACATCATGTGTTATACCCATTATATTCTATGATGATACGACATCTTACTATTGTATAAAAAATCTAGTATCATATAAGCAGCCATCTTACAAATATAACTCTTAAGTGAATTATCTCAATTTTTAACATTATATTCAAACATTTGGAAACTAACTATAAATTGATCTTAAACAGAAAGTTACTAGAAATAAATATAACACATGATCCATCTGAACGGCCAAGCATGCAATCAACTAGCCTATAAAAAAGGCCAGATGGGATGACAACAGAATAATGGTGTTAGTTCAACTACCAATCATTTGGACGATCAACCAAGAAATAAAAAGATATTGTTGTGGTTTGTTTGTTCAGATGTAAGATTTACCCAAATATACGATGAAAAGTAGAGAATCAACAATGTTAAGGCTCTTGAATAGGTTAAAATCTATCCAGGTGACTAAGAAAGATAAAAATTATTGTTGATGATCGTTCACCCTAGCGTCCGACTAGCTTGCTTCTACTAAGGTTAAAAGAAGGATGGATAATAGTAATTAGCAAAGAAGGTTGTCCCATTGGACCTTTAAAAAATTAGCAAAGAAGGTACCCATTTGCCCCACTAGTTGATCAAACTGAAGAAATGAGAATATGCAATTATAGAGGACGTTTGACAGATCATCAAACAACTTATCAGCTAATTCAAACATTCCTATCACAAATTTAAAGATTCAATTTGGCCACCTTAAGTTACCAAAATTTGTAAGTGGCCTACCACTATCATTAACAGCTCAAATCATGGATTTTGAGTACTTTGAGATATATAATGTGAAACCAATTTTAAGTCGAATTATTTTAGGATTTCCCCCATAAGCCAATTCGATTTATATTGAGCTTATATTTTAAAATTCGGTCATTTAAGGACCCTTGAGCTACAACATTGCATAGGTACTTAGGATTAGTTTGTTTATCTTGTTATGTGTGAATTGTGAAATATGTCAAAGTCCTAGGCAAGAGTACTTCCCAGGAGGTCACCCATCCTAGAATTACTCTCGCCCAGGCTCGCTTAACTATGAAGTTCTGAGTCAGATACCTAGCCAATACAACCCGAAAAGACTAGCCGTTTAAGGTGCGGAAAGCTAAGTATCTAACTCAGAACACAAACTCTAACAAGAGTGGACGGAACCACTCTGACACCCACCCCGCCCATTCTGGAGCCGCTTCTCACGGGATACGAACGCGGGCCGTGGCGTGCCTAGCTCTGATACCATGTCAAAGTCCTAGGCAAGAGTACTTCCCAGGAGGTCACCCATCCTAGAATTACTCTCGCCCAGGCTCGCTTAACTACGAAGTTCTGAGTCAGATACCTAGCCAATACAACCCGAAAAGACTAGCCGTTTAAGGTGCGGAAAGCTAAGTATCTAACTCAGAACACAAACTCTAACAAGAGTGGACGGAACCACTCTGACAAAATATGCTTGTTGGAGAGGCCTCAACTCAATTTGATTGAGAGTAGTTCGTTTGGCTATGAAGAAGCTACTGTAACATCCTTTATAGGTCTAGGTTAATGCTTAGTTAGTTGTTGTATTCATAAGGAAAGGTTGTGAAGTTGTGCTACTACTGGTACTATACCGTAAATCCTTATGTGGGCATGTGGTATTGAAAATCCCAGTCTTGGATCTAGACTTGGTGTGTCTAGTGAGTTGCGACTACAAAACCCCTATTTGGGTTTCGACAAGATTGCTTAATTAGCTGTTGCAAAATCTCTTTGTGAGTCTAGGTTGGATGTCTTAGTTTTTGGTTGTATTCTTGAGTGATGGTGAGCTTTTGTAAGTTAATTGTTGTTGTTATTTGAGTGATGTAAATCCCAATGTACGTAACTATAATTGGCTTTATACGCAATTTGTTGTAAGTGTCCTTTGGCAACCCAACTTGGTAAATATTTTAAGTTCAAGGTTAAAAACAATTGGTAGTGGATTAGTAATTTGATATACAATTGTGAACCACTATAAAAACTGTGTTTTTTGTGGTTTCAATGCTTTTGTATGCTCCTTTAATTGTGCAACTAATTTTACACATTAAATTACTATTAATATTTTGAGTGCACCCAAGATTAAGAGAAAATTTTAAAAGGAATATGTTAAAAGACACCCACATGTGTAGGCTAGTAAATAAGGACAATTGCCATAGTGATGACATAAATTGTTTTAATGCAAGTCGGTGTATGTCCTCTTATGTATTCTTCCTTTTGAATGCAGTAATCATTGTAAATAACCTTTCACAATTATAAATACAACCTCAATGCATGGGATAGAGCATTCAAACTTCTTCCTCTTAGTTCAAATTTGTCCTTAAACCTCTCTCTTTGTTCCTCTTATTTCCCTCACTTGGTTTCTTCTCTCCTCTCTCCCAAGAGCTATAGTTCCTCTCTTCTCTCCTTCCCTTGAAATGTTTTGTGTTTATGTGTTGACCCTAGAAATCAACATGATATCATAGTAGTCAAAGATCTGATATTGGAAAAAGAGCAGAAGATGGAGAAGAAAGGGAGGAAGAAGAAAAAGAAGAAAAAGAAAAGAAAAAAGGAGGAATTTCTCATTTTTTTTCCTTTAGTCTTCTTTCCAAAGTCCTATTTTTATTGATCTTCTCACTCTATTATACATAAGTTTATATAGCAAATTATGTGTCATTGGAAAAATTGTGTATATTTTTCGATTCAAAATAATTTTTGAAATAAGATTTTTTTAGAGAGGGAAATCGACATTTGAAGCAACAAAGGTCAAGCAGTAAAAAAAATTTCAAGTAGCAGTAAGAAGCCTCGAATTTCTGAATGATTTTTATCAACAAGAATGAAAACTTATATAGATAATCATATAAAAAAAGAAAGCTATGTGAGCCTAATTTCTATCCAATAAACCATATATCAATCTAATATTTCTAGAGAGAGATATCCACATTGGAATAATCAAAGGACATGTTGGTAGCCTATTATTGCAGACGAAAATACGAATTTAAGCCAATTTGTTTTTACCTTCACTTTTTGAGTTGTGAATGTTGGTTAATTTTTTATGTTTTTAAACTCTAGTTAAAATTTACCAACTTGAATATCTTTCCTTCCGTACAATTTTTCTTTCGTTGATCTCACATTAAAGTCTTTCCCTATATGTGTTTAGTTTCCTTTTTTAACAAAATCTGAAATTTTTGAATTAGAAAGTCTTGTTTCCTCATTCTAAACTTCAAATATTAGTGTCCTAAATCTCCATTATTCCAAAATTTATCTCTTGAATATTTTCCTTCCAAATTGGTCTAGTTGTGTTAAAAAGTAATTACCTTATATGAGAAGTCAATGTTTAGAAAGTTTCTATTATTATATTTCATCTTAAAACTTTCTTATTGGAGATTTTCTTTAAGTTTCCTCATCATCATGTTCATAAAGGAATTTTTTTATCTCCCTCTTCGGTCATATTTGGTCAAATTTGTTAAGTTATTTCAGTACTACCTACAACTCTTTCTTATTACAATAGTGGTTATTTTCTCTTCTTTTAATCCTTCATTACCCTTTTATTCGGTTGCATTTCTCCTACCATCATTTTTTTACTCTTGTTTACCCTCTTAGGCCAATCCCTTAATGCGTTTGCTTTGGTTGGTCTTTTATATATATAGGTGTTTTTAAGTCCACTGAGACTTTTTTATTGGTACCTTTTGGAATTTTTAGCACCATCTTTTGCGTGATAGGCCTTACACCTTTAATGATATGTGATTAATATCACTATTTTTTTAAAAATCTTTTGAGGTTGGTTTCGACTCATGCTTTATCACCCATATTTTTTGCTTTTTGAGAGTCTATGTCCGATTGAGTACTTATCCTTGGGACACCTTGATGGAGGAAATAATTACAATAACTATTTTTTTGTTTTAAGCTAGGATTACTACCATTACCTCCTAGCTCGAGGGGAAAAATAGAAGGAGAAGTATGAAGAATGAGTAGGTGACAGAATATACCATGATGGATTCTACAAGCTGAATCAAATTTGGTACGTCGTCTTCTTATTTTCTTTATGTGTAAGAATTCAAATTAGAAGTTGAGTGTTGCAGTGGTTGCGCCACCTTCCAAATTGAAATATGGGTGTTGTTATCATTTGATAAGAAAAAGTATAATCTACAATGAAGAATTCCAAGAGTTGTTGTAATTGAATTTTATATGACTATAATATCCAAGTAAGGGTGAAAATAAGATAAGAACAATATGAAGACTGCAAGCAAGATGTGAAAAAGAATAAAATGAATCAAAGCAAGGCAATCGAAATTTTTTTTTTCAAGCACACAAGTTTCTTGACCAAGATTATTTGCAAAGTGAAGTTACAAACACCAGTTTAAGGGGGAGTGTTAAAAAACACCCACTTGTGTAGGGGTGACATGGCTAGTAAATAAAGAGAATTTTCATAGATATGGCATAAAATTATAATTATGCAAACATGTGTATGTCCTCTTATGTCTTTTTCTTTTTGAATCATGTAGCCCCAAGGGTATTGTAATCATTTTAAATATTTTTCCACAACTATAAATACAACCTCAAGGCATGGAGTAGAGCATTCAGGGCTTGGCTCAAATCCGTCCTTAAACTTCTCTCTTTGTTCCTTTTATTTTTCTCACTTGGTTTCTTCTCTCCTCTCTCAAAAGTGTTAGAGTTCATCTCCTCTCTTTCCCTTGAGATATCTTGTGCTTATGTGTTGACCTTAGAAATCATCAAAATAAAAATTAACAACAAAGTTAATAAACTTATTCACTCCCCTAGGTTTGTTTCTTACCAGACCACAAGTTTGGCGTTGTTGTGTTTGAGACATCTGATAGAGCTGGGGAGTTAAAGGGGAGATTTTGGTTTTGAAGAATCTCATATTTCTCGCTTTGACATTTGGCAGAACATCTTCGACACAAATTTTTGTTTATGTGAAAGACATGAACAAGTCATGTCATGTTGGGATTGGAGGGTTGAACATAGACAGGATGGGAATGCTAATTGCCATTTCCATCTTCTTCCTTTGAGGGTGGTAGACAAAAAATGGCACCCTTGGACTTATGTGCTCTTTTTGAACAATAATACTAGATTCAATGAAGTTGGAGAGAGGGATCCCCTTTAGACATGACCACAAATTGTAACTTCTAAAGAGATCCAATCTAATTAAGAATAATTGACTTTGTTGGATCATATTA
The DNA here is from genome assembly GCF_029961685.1 of Aristolochia californica. Taxonomy (NCBI): domain Eukaryota; kingdom Viridiplantae; phylum Streptophyta; class Magnoliopsida; order Piperales; family Aristolochiaceae; genus Aristolochia; species Aristolochia californica. The sequence continues at coordinate 7,047,050 of NW_027181881.1, forward strand.
TGTCTTTACATTTACCCATGAAATTCCATCACAACCTTGTGGCTAAATTTGAAATTAGACTTACCATTTAGGGTTTTATTTGAATATTGTTAATTTTTATTATCACATAATGAGTATCTAAAGCCAAAAGAGTAGTAGAACAATCTAGTTTTCCACATGATGCAGTGTTAGTAGTAGTACATAGAGTACTCGTTTCTTAAGATCCTCTTTATTGGTTGGTTTTGCACATACCATTGTCTCATTTCCCATGGACATCCAAACGAGAGAAAATAAACTTATTTTCTTTTCTTTTCTCTCCACTTTCTGTGTTCCAAGCACAGCCTAACTGAATTACAATTTTCTAAGCTTAAAACTCGTGTCAATTTCCATAAAAAGATTCAAGATTTCTTTATGTCTGAAAGTAAAAGAAACAAGCAATAAGAAAGAATTAATATTTGATGAAAATTCACCAAATCGTGATGACCTTATTCCTTTGTCTTCCCTCTTTACACTTGTCTAAATATTGGTGCCATGAAATGATGCAATATTAGGAACTTCGACTTTTTATCATTTGAACTTCTCAAAACATTCTACGGCGTTTTGGAATTTTGGAATTTTCAGATCAGTTGAGCCTCCTAACATCATCTCCCAAATTGTAGTCTATGTGCTTGTTTCGATTGAAGCTTCTCTTACCATTTGATATGATTTTCCCAATTTTCTTGCAAGATATTGAGAAGGCTTTTGCCGGAATCGCTTGGCATCAACTCTTAGCCCTGAGAAAGCGAAAAATAAAGAGAGTGAGAATGTAAGTGAGAGAAACGGAAGAACAAGGGAGGTGAAAACCTTGAAGTTCTGTCCCAAGAGACTTTACAAACTTCTTAATGATGATGGAAGAAGGTAAGAGACAAAAACAGAAGAAACAAGGTGAAGTGAAAACGCTTTTGTTCTTTCTCAAGGGACTTTTCTTTACATCGTGCATCCTGTAGTTATTTCTATACGCAGAACTTTGTGCTACAACCATATTTATGCTCACACTTCTGTCAAACGAACCTGCTACTGTTAAAATCATGGTGATACTCAGACCATTCTTTTCACTTTATTCTCTTCAAACTTTATATTTACAACTGCATGACCTTGATGTATAAACAGCTGTGCAAGAGAAACATAGTTGCATCAACTGATCCACATTATCAACCAATTCATTGGGCATTATTCTTTATTTAACACAAGCTATAATAGCTGATACTTCACAATCTTCGCATACATATTGTCTGTGCACATAGTCCTCCATAGCAGCAGCACCGAACTGACTAGAAAATATACCGGAAATTCAAAAGTTCACAAAATTCTTCTCCCTCAAACTATCAACGGTATTCTTCACGCTCAATTCCAGAGAAGTGAACTCGAGACCCAAGCTTTTTGCACGCTCCTTGGAGACTTGGTAGGTAGGTACATACGGATTGTCATCTGCACACCTGCCCATGAAAAGAAACTGTATAAGCAAAAGAGTGTTCATATGTCAAGTAATATCACCCGGCTCCTGTTCCCATAGAAGCAACCAAGAGGTTGCCAGGTGAAAAGGAAGATCCATGACAACCATTACTAAAAACTATGTACTGCACATTCAAAAAAGTAAAGAAAGCAACTCTATATATATGCTCTTTAAGGTAAATAGTAAAACTGGTGCTTACTTATCAGGAATGGGTAAATTGGGATAAAGCTCTCTCAAAATCTTTGCAATCCCAGATAAATGAACAACTTCTCCAACTGTTAAATATCTTCCGCTAGCTGAAGAATCCTCGTATGCTAAAATGTGAGCATTAGCAACATCTCTAACATCAACCCATCCAAATGATGAATTGCGAAAAGAGGGGCTTCCTGCAACAACATTACAACATAAACATCATGATAATGCATTTGCTTCCATGACCATACCAGGAGAGGTTTTCCAAAACAAATTATTGGGTTTGAAAGGACATAAAAAATTCAAAGTTTACAATCCATATTGGCTTCAAACAGTAAAAAATATTACTATAGCCTATGATTCCACATTTGTAGCATACATCATTATGTGAAGGTAGACTTTTCTCACATTCATCCTATGAGAACTCCTAGATTTTTTTTTTCCTTTCTAATCTCATAGATTTGCTTCCATTTTGCTCACAGTTTTTGTTTCATATTTGGATTTATCCAAAGGAGTGATAGTTTTAAAAGTAAATATCTTTAAGGCATGGGATAATTCAAAAGCTTTTTTTATCGGCTAACCATTAGTGGGATTTTAGCAATTTATTTTCTTCTTGAAGTTCTAAAACCTAATGCAAAGGTATTCATTTTCATTTCTCAACCCATGAATGTTTGAAGAATGGAATTTAAATTTTCACATTCTCAGATGAGTCTCTCATTTTCTTCTCTAGGTTCAAGTTTGCAAGAACAATCACCATTCAAGAATTCAATCTCATTTTCCAATTTTGAAAATTGTCTTCTTAACTTCTCAATTTCTTTTTCTTTTCTTTTCTTTTCTTTTCTTTCAAGGGAGGATATGGATCTACCTAATAATTTCATTAATTCTTCCTTATCCAATTTCTCATAAGTATCACACTCATATGTCTCCTCTCGATTTGAGATGATGTTTCCAACTAAGCATGAGTGCATATAATCATCAATACCCGCAATGTCTCTAGTGAGAAGAGTCACATTCAATGCTCCTAAAAAAATTAGATTCTAGTTTATCCCATAAATCATTGGCTAATTTATAAGAGGAAAAAACGTCTAATATTTCATCACTCAAGGAACTAAGTACAAGTTCCATAGCGTTAGCATTGCCATCAACTTTTTCAACGCCTAAGTCATCACAATCACATACCAATTTCGGAATAAATCTTCCTTTCATGTTTAGGGATGGGATGAAGGGTCCACTAATAATTTCCCATAATTAAAACCCAATGGATCATAAGAAAATTTGTTATCCCAATTTTCCACCATCGGTATTGTAAACTATCAAGTATGGGTGTGGATTCAGGATCATGACCCGGAACATAATATCTTCTTCAGTTGTCATGGAAATCGATTAAATGAAATCAAGTTAAATTTGGATTTCAATCGGTTAAGGTTTGCTCTGTTACTAATTGTTAGCCTAGGTGGCATTTCAAGAGGGGGGTGAATTGAGAATGTAAAATTAAAATTAAGTACTTAATGTGCAAAAGTAATTGAAAATGAAGTAAAGATGCACAAACCACAAAGGTAAAAAAAATTTGTTCTCAATATTCCCCTAATGGTAATCACTTTCCAATAACCCTTGCCCAAGAAATATTTCATTGTCTATCTCTAGTAGCAAAAATATAAAGAGATTAATCCCTCTTTAAGTCATGCATAATAACCAATTAAACTCATCTCAATCTCTCCCTAAGAGATTTTCATACAACTAGATTCCACCTCGAGTGGGCAATTCCCTTCCTCTCAAAACAAAGTAAAAATACAAAAGAGAATAAAATCTACTCCCTCTTTAGGAAGAAACAGTCTTCTCCTAGTAAGATCCAAGCTTCCATGTTTTAAGTGCATGGAATGAAGTACGCGGAGCTTAATAGAACTAGGAATGCCATGAAATATGTAGAGAATTTGATAATGTAGGCAAGTTTGGGTTTTTTTTTCAAACAAAAGAGTTACACAGGAAACTGAGGCACAAAAATCTTTCTTCAAAGGTTTGTATGCCAATATATGGTCATTACAGATCCCTATTTATAAGTTTTTGGGCGAAACTAACCGTTTTAGATCGTTGTGTAAAAGTTTCACAGAGCAGTTGATCATACCTTTACATTGATCAATCAATTGATCTCCAACAACTATTTTAGGAGTCCCTATAGCCTTATGATCAATTATGGCATCAATCCACTTTGTAACCCTTCACAAATTTGTTTAATCAATCATGCTTTATACCGTTGATCGATTCATGCTTTACATTCTGCCTTGGCAACATTATATATGGTCCATCATGCATTGCAAAAAACCGATCATGTTTTATAATTTTTGCTTGAACGATCCATCATGCATTATAGATGATCGATCATGCTTACTAGTAGAATATACAAACAAGCTCTAAGCATGATTTAGGTCAACACTAAAAGAATGAGATGTTCTAAGACATTGGAATAAGTTTTAAAAGCATGGTTCTAGAAAGAGTTTGTATATCCTATTCTCCAAAATATATTTTTACCTAAGAATTGGAATTTGACCGACTATCCTCTTATATGGCCAAAGGTCTTGACTTTTTTTATGACACTTAAGACTCTAGATCTTCAAGTCTTTATGCTACCTCTGTAGGTAAATTCTTCTTCGCAGCAATATTTCTTCAATAACTTTTTGCCTTGGATCTTGCCTTGGCAACTTGATTGTTAACTATCTTGTCATGAGCTTTTGCAATAGACCACATAAATTTGCGTTGGAAGTATAATATGTCTAACATACCTTAATAACACCAATTAATAGCACAATTTCCTGCTACTCGTTTTTTTACCATCAAAATAATGGAGACCAACATGATTTTAGTCTTTTGTCTAACAATCTTCCCATTTTTTATTATGAGAAAATTCCTAGCTTGAGGTTTATACAAATAAAACTCATGTTGATACTCTCTCTCTCTCTCTCTCTCTCTCTCTCTCTTTAGAAAAGAGACTAAAAAAAATTTAAAAAAAAAAAAACTAAAATAACAAGTATTAGCTAAGTGCTCAGTCTAACCACAGATATAACAAGAGAGCTTATTTTTATAAGTTCTCTTTGGGTTGAAACGCCTGACATGTCTGTCTCTGTTAAGCTATGGTTTTCTACTTTTAGATCTTCTAATAAAATATCCTTTTCTAACAAACTTTTTAGGTTTTCTTAGTTTCTGTCTAGAGTCTTTTAAACCATAAGCTTGGGCAGTATAGATTTGTTTACAAAATCCAAAATCGTCTCCTTTAAGTTGTCTTTGGATCTGAATATCAGTGCATTTTTCTTGTAAGATATTCATAATGAATTTTGTTCTCTGCCATATAGAATAAGTTACATGGGGATTAGAACTTTCAATATTCTGCCACTTATCATATATTTCTTTCCCTAAGGCGCCTGGTAATTTCCTAAAAAGTTTAATACCTAAGTCTTTATTAAAGGCATTTCCTGAAATGCAAGTATAATAAAAGTAATCTTGTAAAAACTTTTTAATATATTTATAATTATAAAGACTAAGTTGCTCTAAATGAATAACTGCATCTTTTTGCAATGTTAAGGATCCTAAATTAGGGTCATCTCCTGTGACAAGTTGGAAAACCTTGTTCACAAAATTGTAAGGATTAGGACCTAAGCTCATGAGTTGCCCAAATTGTACAGGATCAAATCTTTTATAGCTTTCCCATAGAGCTTTGACACTTTCTCCTAAAAAGGTTTCTAAGTATCTATACATCTCTTCTACGTCTTGAGATGAAAAATGCTGAATATAATCAGAAACTACTTGATTTTTCCATAGGTCTAAAATTGTGGTCCATTCTTGGGGATCATGAGCTGAAAGATTAAGGATCTTTCCTTTTCCTTTATCTTGGAAAGTAATTGGTCTTTCCGTGTCCTTCCGTTTTCCTTTGGGATGTATTTTCTTATCAAAATTAATTGGTTTAGTATAAGGAATTCTTGGCATATTTCCAGAATTAAAAACTTCCCTAGGTGGTGGAGTAGGATATGTAGAATGTGGGATTATTAACTGAACTTTCTGCTTCCATATAGTCTTTAACACTAATATTTTCTTCTTGTGATTCTTCAGGAGGTTCTAAAGGCATGGTACCTATTCTGATGTTTAATTCGTTATCATAGTATAAATATTCTTCTTCTTTTATTCTGTTATTTTTTATTAGATCTTCTTCTAGGTGTAATAATTCTCTTTCTTCTAGTTGTAATCCTAATTCCTTAGGATAAATTATTTCATCCATCTTTGTTTCAATATTAACTAAGTCATAATTTTCGCTAGAAATAGATTCAGTTTCTTCTGTATTTTTCTGTTCATAACTATTAAATCTGATGTTAACATTTCCTCTTGTATCTGTATGCATGATACTTTCTTCTGGACTAATTACTTTTTCTTCTCTAAATTTTAAGTTCCAATCTAATCCTGCTAGATCTTCCGGTGAATATTTTATAGGTTTCAATAATTTTATTCCTTTATTGCCTATTAGATTTACTACATCATCTATTTTGATTTTAAACTTTGTAGCACAAGAACTTGTACATCTACCTAAAAATCCAATACATAGTAATAAATTGTTACCTACAAAGGATTCGTATCCTTTGGTTTGAATACCTATCTTGATATATTTTCTAAAGTCTTGTAATCCTAAAAGAAAATCTGGGGAGCAGTAAAAAATACCTCCATTCTGATTCATATCTACTTCTGCTATTCCTAACATTGCTTTCTTAGGATCTGCCCATCTATCATCATAAATACTAAGTAAAGTTTTTGTACCTAGGTGCTTTCTTCCTAAACCTTTTATTCCGATAACGATTAATCCTAAATGGATTAGAGAATATACCTTTTTATTTCCTTAAAGGCTTGTTCTGCAATTAGATTAACATTTACAGTGTCTTGCCCTACGCAACTTACCTGAATTTCTCTGTAGTGTCTAAATAATCAGGTCTGGAAATTTAAAGGCCCCGTTCGATATAATTGCCTAGGATTAAGTAGGTTAAGTTGATTATTACTAAATACAGTAATGTCTTAGTCAACGTCTATTATGTCATCTAATTGTATATCTCTTTGGTCTAAACTACGTCTACCAGTAATTCTGTCTAGAATATTTAGGTTTCTAAAAGAACTGCTTACTTCTGAGATTGCTGAGTCACTTCTCCGTGAAACTGCCATTGTCTTTTAGGAGGAGTTGTTTTAGGCTGGTCAATCTTAATAGCTTTGAGTTTTTGGGTTATAATATCTATTTCTTTATCTATATTTTGTTGAGCACTTTTACTGGTTCTTAAATAATCCAAATTTTCAGCTAAACCTCCTATCCTTGTTCTAAGGGCTTTTATCTCTTCTTGGGTCTTAGTTAAGATAAAATCTAAGTCTGTTATTTTAGTTTGGAGAGAAGTCCCTAGGCTGATTATTAGGTCTATGATACTGTTTAACTGTGGATTTGAACCGTGTAAACTATGTTCTTCACTATTAAAATGGCACTTTATAGAACTAGAGCCTACAAATTTATATTCGAATTTAGAGGGGATTCTTAAATCTAAATATTCTATCTTTTTAAAAGGATCCAGAATGTTAGGGCTCTGATACCAAATTTAGGGGGATACTCTATTTTAATCTGGAGTATTCAGATCTGAACTATTACCGTTTTGTCTAGGTTGGACTCTTCTGATAATTTGCCTTCTAGAGGTTCTAGGTATGAGTATAGGTCTAGGAGTTTCAAATACCCTAATATAATGATTTAAAGACAGGACAAAACAGATAAAACTAAATATTATTAAATTGCTGAAAACTATTATAAGAACAATATTAACAAAGATCATAAAATTTTTCTATTAATTTAATTATTATGCACAAATAGATAAATACGTCTGATTCTAAGAGTTCAACAATCTGTTCTGGAAAGAAAACAAAGTATTCAAATAATCTTAAGGCTATTACTCCTAAGATAAAAAATATAACTTAAATTACCTATTTTAATAAAACAAAGAGTTTTTTCTTAAAATCCTATAAAGCAAACCAAGATATAGATAATAACACGGCAAATATCTAAGAAAAACACGAGCTATCTGATGTAATATAAAGCTAACAAGCCAAATAAACATATAAGGGTACGGCGGCGTTGTAGCAACCGGGAGCGACGCTTGGTCCTTTGGAACAGTGGTTCCGCAGAAGCAGAGGCGGCTGTCAGGGCGTAGCCCTCACCCAGTGGTGTTCTAGCCTAATATACCCAAATATGCAGAAGGAGACTATGAACTTAAACTGAAACAATACTAACAGACTATGAAAGCAGTAATTACAAGAGAGAACAGAACAATACCAACAACTATAAGTAGAATTAGCATGGAAAGGAGGAAAGAAGTAGAAAGACTGAAGGCAGATAAATGTAAACTTCCGTAAGGTAACTCCTAAGTATCTTTTGTTTAACTCTTTCTGAGATTTCCAACAAGTCTCAGACACCTAAGACATGCCGAGGTGTGTGCTTCCCTAGCCTGTACAGCTTTGGCCACGGGCTCCGTCAACGTTCTGAAACAACAGGCCCTTTAGTCACCTTAGGACAACAGCGGGCAAAAATTCAGAACTCAGGACCGTGAAACCTCAAAGGGTTACACAATGCTTTTACTGCATGCTCAGGATGAATCCAATGTGAGAGAAAATCCTTACAGAGTTAAACAAGAAGAACTTAGGAGGTCCCTTAAGGAAGACCCCGAACTACTAGAAATAAAGAAAAGGATGTCGAGAACTTACAACAGAGATTGGGAACGAACAGAACTTAGAGAGGAATTGGGAAACAGGCAGAAGTCATGGAAGCTTCAAGGTGGTAGGCGAATACTCTCTTTCATTCATATCGTCTAAACATTACATGAGGCCTTTATAGCCAAACTCTGCCGACACTGGGAGGCAAAAGGAATCACTCGGGTGCTCATTGGGCCCCATCGTCGGTGATAAATCCTTGTTTGCTTTCCAAGTGTTCGGTGTGGCATTATGCCAATACAAAAGCAAAAAGAAAAAGTACAATAATGGGGAACTTTACAAAAGTGAACAATAAAATATGAGCTGTCTTCAAACTATGAGCTGTCTTGAAACCATGTGCTGGCGAATCTTCTTGAAACCATGTACTGGTGAATCTTGAAACCATGTTGTAGAACTTGAAAAGTATTGTTTTTTTTTTTTTTTTTTTTTTTTTTTTTTTTTTTAAGTCTCTTTTCTAAAGAGCATCTTATCGTTACTTTTAGTCTTTTCTAACCAGTCTCTTTTCTAAAGAGCATCTTATCTTTTCTTTAAGATTTTGGATGATCTTATCTGTCTTTTACTTTCCATCCAAAGTGATAAGGTTCTGGATGGCTTCAGAGTCGTAATCATAGTCTTCGTCTTCATCTTGGGAGTAACACTGTAAAGTCTGAGTGCCAGTGGACCCTGTCTTGGTAGATGATGAATCTGAGTCCTTTTTCTCGTAGCCTTGGTCTTTAAGATATTCTCTGAAATAGTCGTCCATCATCTTTTTAATTTCGTCTTTGTCTGGAACAGTCTCAATCTTCTTTTCTTTATTCTTTTCTTGTGGCATTTTTGGCAAATGCCCAGCCATCAACGGACTTGATGTGTCTTTACCGGCTGCCGTTTGAGCCGGACTAGCTAGTGAAAGCCCTTCACTAGTAGGGGTCTGGGTACAAAATGTACCTGTTGCCTTTGCTTTTAAAATTTTGTTTTCTTCTTCTAAAGAATTGATATATTCTTTCTGGCATAAATTCTTTTCTTCAAGGAGTCTTCTCTTCTCGTTCAGTCTTTGAATAGTCTTTGTAAGCGTGTCACAATGGTCACAGAATATAATTCTTTTGGTGTCTTTGGCTATCCCATAAGAAACCTGGTCTTCTCTAATATGTCTCAAAGAAGGGGCAATATAGTAATTGGTTCCTATAGTTAATTTTGCAGCTTCTAAAGCTTCTTGGAGATTATTGAATCCTTTTGTAAACAGGTCTTTGGTAATTTTGAATGCTTTCTACAACTTCTGTCCAGGAATGAAAGACCCCTGGAGTATGACCTTGGAAAACGACATAGAAATTGAAACTCTTCTTTTTCTGAGTAAAATATTCTGACAGACCATTAAAACTTGCTAAAAAGTACTTTTGATCTTTAGGGACTCTTTGGTACGCTAACCATAAATTATCTAAAAGACACTGTTCTTCTTTTGTAACAGAAACACTTGGTAAGGTTTTGAAAGTAATATTAGATTTTGGGAAAACTACTAATTTCTGACTACCAAAGCATAAAAATTCTTGTCCATAGTTGTTAAATCTGGCGGAAGAAGGTCTGATAGAGCGATCAGGAAAATCCATCTGTCAAGAAACAAGCTTTGTATCAAAAAATCGACGTATCAGCAAGACTATTGTTTTTGCCTTTTATATGTTCAAATATTATTCTATAGCCATTACCTGTAATAATATCTACTAGATTTAGGTTCTTTTTGTGTAGTAGTGGTAACTTGGACTGATCCAATGTGCTGTACTTCTTCTTCAAATGTCTGAGATTTTTGTATAGGGACGTCAACTAGGTCTTCATAGCAAAGGAGTTTATTATCTAATTTAACTAAGTTATTTTCTAACTGTTGTTCTAAAGCTTGTATGGTAGCCTGGTTGCTATCCCTTTTACAGCTTCCTAAAATAGTGCACTGGCAACTACTATTGTTAGAAGGATTTAGACTACTAGGGCCACCATGCTCCGCTGAAGAGGAGAGAGTGGGAGAGTAGTGAGTCTGGACGGGGACGATACTAGAATTCTTGTGGAACTGGAGGTAATCGCGAGAAATAGTAAGGGAGCCGTTGTTATGGAGAATGAGATTAAGACCTAAAATAAAATCTACTTTGAGTTTAAGGTCACGGACCCAAGTTAAAGGTAACGGGTAAGAACCAGAGAACGTGGAGCAATTGGTGAAGAACTGGATCTTACCGTCATCAAAATATTGGGTATATGGATTATAGGTTCCATCTACTTGCTGGCTAAATACCTGCTTGCTAGTATGTTTGAGGTATTTTCTAGGGACAAGTCTACGATGGATGATACACTTGGTACAACCAGAGTCTACTAGAGCATCTAAAACTATAGAATGTTTGTCGGGAAAAGTTATCTTAGCACGGACGAGAATACTAGAGAAGGATTTGTCTTGATTACAAACTAAGGAAGTTTCGGGTTCTGGTTCGCTAAGTCCTACAGTAATACCTTCATACGTATCTTTTTCAATAGTATCTAGTCTGTGTTTGAGTATTGAGATCTCTACTTCACAGTTATCTATTTTTATAGCCATAATTTCTAATTTCGTGTTGTAAATCTTATCAGATTGGGATGGCTCTGTGGGTGTGATACCTAACTGTTGAAGGCAAGGAAGACAAGCCTCTGTAAAGTAGAGGGAGCACTTTGCCCTTTGAAATATGATCTTGTAGGGGGATACTCACTACTCTCCCACTCTCTCCTCTTCAGCGGAGCATGGTGGCCCCAGTAGTCTAAATCCTTCTAACAATAGTAGTTGCCAGTGCACTATTTTAGGAAGCTGTAAAAGGGATAGCAACCAGGCAACCATACAAGCTTTAGAACAACAGTTAGAAAATAACTTAGTTAAATTAGATAATAAACTCCTTTGCTATGAAGACCTAGTTGACGTCCCTATACAAAAATCCCAGACATTTGAAGAAGAAGTACAGCACACTGGATCAGTCCAAGTTACCACTACTACACAAAAAGAACCTAAATCTTATATAGCACCTATCCCTATTCCTCAAGATTACCCAGAAGAAATTATGGAAGAAAATGAAGACTTTGACGACTAGATAGAAAGAATGATAGATCTAGATTACTCCTTTCTACATACGGAAAAATTATATTTAGAAATTATTAACATTCACCATAAAGATAAACAACATTTACAACAGATTATAGACAAACTAGACCAATTAGAATATTTTGGAGAAAACCCTCTCAAACATTGGGAAAATAATCATATTCAATGTAGATTAGAACTGTTAAATCCTAGTTATATTGTTAAAACAGCAAACATAGAAGCCACAAATCTAGACAAAGAAGACTTCAAAATGCATATTAATGAATTATTAAAATTAGGCATAATAAGAAAATCCATTAGCCCACACAGATCAGCAGCTTTTATAGTCAGAAAACATAGTGAGCAAAAAAGAGGAAAATCTAGAATGGTAATAAATTATAAAAGATTAAATGATAATACGGTTACAGACAGCTACAATATTCCAGACAAATCCCAACTTATTAATAAAATTCAAGATAAGAAGATTTTTAGTAAGTTTGATTGCAAGTCAGGATTTTGGCAGATTAAAATGCATCCAGATAGCATAGAATGGACAGCATTCACATGTCCAGAAGGACATTTTGAATGGCTAGTAATGCCATTCGAGTTAAAAAATGCACCAGCTGTCTTTAAGAGAAAGATGGATAATATATTTAAAAAGTATGATAACTTTGTCCTAGTTTATATAGATGATATCTTAGTCTTTAGTAAAACAATAGAAGATCATATAGGACACTTGCAATTAGTCTTAGCAACCTTTATGCAAGAAGGAATCATAATTAGTAAAACAAAAATAGAACTGTTTAAAGAATATATAAAGTTTCTAGGTGTTAATATAGGACAAGGACAAATAGAACTACAAGATCATATTTCAAAGAAAATTTTAGAGATGCCAGATGACATGTCAGATACAAAACAGTTACAAAGATTCTTAGGATTAGTTAATTATGCTAGACCATTTTTAAAAGATATTGGAAAAATGGTTGGTCCATTATATGGAAAGACTTCACCAAATGGACAAAAGTTTTTTAATCAAGAAGATAAAAATTTAGTAAAAAAGATCAAAGAAAAGGTTAAAACTCTATCAAAACTACAAATGCCTTTAGATTCCGATTATATTATTATTGAAACAGATGGAAGTAATTTAGGATGGGGAGGAGTCCTTATCTCCAAACCACATCAATATAGTGACAAAGAAGAAGAAAGGATTTGTAGCTATGCAAGCGGAAAATTTAAAGAAAAAGGTAATATGAGTAGCATAGATTCTGAAATTTTAGCTGTTATCTACTCCTTAGAAGCCTTTAGATTATTTATCATTCATAAACAAGAATTTACCTTAAGAACTGATTGCGAAGCTATAGTAAAATATTTTCAAAAAAGTAAAGAAAATAAGAAAAGTAGAAGACGATGGTTAAATCTAGTAGATATTATTACAGGTAATGGCTATAGAATAATATTTGAACATATAAAAGGCAAAAACAACAGTCTTGCTGATACTCTAAGTCGTCGATTTTTTTATACAAAGCTTGTTTCTTGACAGATGGATTTTCCTGATCGCTCTATCAGACCTTCTTCCGCCAGATTTAACAACTATGGACAAGAATTTTTATGCTTTGGTAGTCAGAAATTAGTAGTTTTCCCAAAATCTAATATTACTTTCAAAACCTTACCAAGTGTTTCTGTTACAAAAGAAGAACAGTGTCTTTTAGATAATTTATGGTTAGCGTACCAAAGAGTCCCTAAAGATCAAAAGTACTTTTTAGCAAGTCTTAATGGTCTGTCAGAATATTTTACTCAGAAAAAGAAGAGTTTCAATTTCTATGTCGTTTTCCAAGGTCATACTCCAGGGGTCTTTCATTCCTGGACAGAAGTTGTAGAAAGCATTCAAAATTACCAAAGACCTGTTTACAAAGGATTCAATAATCTCCAAGAAGCTTTAGAAGCTGCAAAATTAACTATAGGAACCAATTACTATATTGCCCCTTCTTTGAGACATATTAGAGAAGACCAGGTTTCTTATGGGATAGCCAAAGACACCAAAAGAATTATATTCTGTGACCATTGTGACACGCTTACAAAGACTATTCAAAGACTGAACGTGAAGAGAAGACTCCTTGAAGAAAAGAATTTATGCCAGAAAGAATATATCAATTCTTTAGAAGAAGAAAACAGAATTTTAAAAGCAAAGGCAACAGGTACATTTTGTACCCAGACCCCTACTAGTGAAGGGCTTTCACTAGCTAGTCCGGCTCAAACGGCAGCCGGTAAAGACACATCAAGTCCGTTGATGGCTGGGCATTTGCCAAAAATGCCACAAGAAAAGAATAAAGAAAAGAAGATTGAGACTGTTCCAGACAAAGACGAAATTAAAAAGATGATGGACGACTATTTCAGAGAATATCTTAAAGACCAAGGCTACGAGAAAAAGGACTCAGATTCATCATCTACCAAGACAGGGTCCACTGGCACTCAGACTTTACAGTGTTACTCCCAAGATGAAGACGAAGACTATGATTACGACTCTGAAGCCATCCAGAACCTTATCACTTTGGATGGAAAGTAAAAGACAGATAAGATCATCCAAAATCTTAAAGAAAATATAAGATGCTCTTTAGAAAAGAGACTGGTTAGAAAAGACTAAAAGTAACGATAAGATGCTCTTTAGAAAAGAGACTTTAAAAAAAAAAAAAAAAAACAATACTTTTCAAGTACTACAAGATGGTTTCAAGATCCTGCACATGGTTTCAAGATTCACCAGTACATGGTTTCAAGAAGATTCGCCAGCACATGGTTTCAAGACAGCTCATAGTTTGAAGACAGCTCATATTTTACTGTTCACTTTTGTAAAGTTCCCCATTATTGTACTTTTTCTTTTTGCTTTTGTATTGGCATAATGCCACACCGAACACTTGGAAAGCAAACAAGGATTTATCACCGACGATGGGGCCCAATGAGCACCCGGGTGATTCCTTTTGCCTCCCAGTGTCGGCAGAGTTTGGCTATAAAGGCCTTATGTAATGTTTAGACGATATGAATGAAAGAGAGTATTCGCCTACCAACTTGAAGCTTCCACGACTTCTGCTTGTTTCCCAATTCCTCTCTAAGTTCTGTTCGTTCCCAATCTCTGTTGTAAGTTCTCGACATCCTTTTCTTTATTTCTAGTAGTTCGGGGTCTTCCTTAAGGGACCTCCTAAGTTCTTCTTGTTTAACTCTGTAAGGATTTTCTCTAACATTGGATTCATCCTGAGCATGCAGTAAAAGCATTGTGTAACCCTTTGAGGTTTCACGGTCCCAAGTTCTGAATTTTTGCCCGCTGTTGTCCTAAGGTGACTAAAAGGCCTGTTGTTTCAGAACGTTGACGGAGCCCGTGGCCAAAGCTGTACAGGCTAAGGAAGCACACACCTCGGCATGTCTTAGGTGTCTGAGACTTGTTGGAAATCTCAGAAAGAGTTAAACAAAAGATACTTAGGAGTTACCTTACGGAAGTTTACATTTATCTGCCTTCAGTCTTTCTACTTCTTTCCTCCTTTCCATGCTAATTCTACTTATAGTTGTTGGTATTGTTCTGTTCTCTCTTGTAATTACTGCTTTCATAGTCTGTTAGTATTGTTTCAGTTTAAGTTCATAGTCTCCTTCTGCATATTTGGGTATATTAGGCTGGAACACCACTGGGTCAGGGCGTAGTCTCTCTCTCTCTCTCTCTCTCTCTCTCTCTCTCTCCCTAAACAAGAAAACCAATTTACAGAACCAGAAGATGTTAAAAAGAAATAAAGATTCGGACAAATCCAGCAGAACCGGGTCCACAGACTCTGGCACCCAGACGTTACAATGTTATTCACAAGGAGATGATGATTATGACTATGACTCCGAGGCCATCAATAACTTGACCACACTTGATGGCAAATAGAAAAGATTATGATAGAAAAGAGACTGCATAGAAAAGACTGAAAAATGAAAAGATTTTAATAGAAAAGAGACTGCCAAAAAAAAAAAAAAAAAATTCAGCACAAGGGCCCTTAAACAGCCCTATGTTTCCAAGACAATGGTAGCACCCAAGGTTTCAGCACACAGTTTTCAAGACAACGGTGGTTTTCAGCGCCCAAGGTTTCAACACACAGTTTTCAAGATTCTCAGAAAATGGTGGTTTTCAGCGCCTAAGGTTTCCAGAACAGCACATAGCAGCCCATGGTTTTCAGCATCCAGTTTAAGCAGCCCACGGTTTCAAGATCCTGGTTTTCAAGAATAGATAAGATGTGCTCCAATTATTGTACCTTTGTACAGTCAATGTTCCCTAATTATTGTACTTTTTACTTTTTGTACAGTCTTTTTATTTTGTAATCCGCACACCTGGAAAGCTAAAGGAATCAATCACTGACGATGGGGCCCAATGAGCACCCGAGTGATTCCCTTTACTTTCAAGTGTCGGCAAGTTTTTGGCTATAAATAAGCCATATGTATTACTTTGAAGTTATGAATGAAAGAGTGCTTTGGTCTATCTCTCTGGTTTCAATGACTCCTGCCCTCTTCGTCCCGAACCTCTTGTAAACCATCCAGTGATCCTTGTCATAAGTAAGTTTACTCCTTTCTTTTTTATTCCGTAGTTCAGGGGTCTTCCTCAAGGGAACTCCTAAACTCTCTTTGTTTAGACCTGTAAAGATCTCCCCTTATTTTGGTTTCATCTTGAGCATCAGGTAAAAGCATTGTGTAACCCTCTGAGGTTTCACGGTCCTCAGTTCCGATATTTTGCCCGCTGTTGTCCACTGGGACTTTAGGGCTTTTGTTTTGTCGGGATAATCACAGGAGCCCGTGGCCAAAGCTTTATGCTAGGGAAGCACACACCTCCTTATGTCTTAAGTGACCATAACCTGAGGGAGATCCCAGAAAGGTCTAAACAGAAAGAAGTTTAGGAGCTACCTTCTGGAAGTTTTACATCATAAATTTCCTATACTTCCTTTCCGTATGCTTTTGCTCTTTATTGTTCTTGGTGTTGTTCTTTTTTCCTTAATCCTCACTGCTTTCGTTATATGTTAGTTACTTCTCTTTCTCTGTGATAGTCTTTCTCTTTCCTTAGATTCCTTAGAATTTAATTTAGTACAGAAGGTATATTAGGCTGGAACACAACTGGGTGAGGGCTACGCCATGACAGCCGCCTCTGCCTCGAAAGAGCCAAGCGTCGCTCTCGGTTGATAACAACGCCGCTGTACCTTTTATGTATATTTGGCTAGTATATAAAATACTCAGACAAATTTTCCGTGTATTTTTAAGATTCCTACCTATATACTACTTATACTTAGGATTATTATATAGAACCTTAAGAAAGAATTCCTTGTTTTATTAAGATAGGGCCTTCTACTTACATACTGTTTTTAGGAGTAATAAGCTTAAAACTTTTTGAATATTTTGTTTTCTTTCCAGAACAAATAGTTGATTTGCTAGAATCTGATATATATCTGTTTTTGAGCATTATAATTAGAATCATAGAAAATACATGATTTTTATTTCTATAGCTCTTACTATCGTTTTCTGCAATTTAGTAATTTTTGGTTGTATTTGCTTTACATTATCCCTATACTCTTATAGAAGATTTGAAGAAACCTCAAGACATATCATAATACCTAGAGTATCTAGAAGACAAATTATCAGAAGACCAGTTCAAATAGGGCATCTGAATACTCCAGATTAAAAAAGAGTACCCCCTTAAGATTTGGTATCAGAGCACCATTATTATGGAGGATGAAGTTAAGGCCTAGTATAAAATCTACTTTGAGTTTAAGGTCACGAACCCAGGTGAGAGGTAAAGGGTAGGAGGCTGAAAAAGTAGAACAGTTAGTGAAAAATTGGATTTTACCTTCATCAAAATAAGTAGTGTAAGGGTTATATGTGCCATCTACCTGTTGGCTAAATACCTGTTTTTGGGTTTTCTTAAGGAACTGAGTGGGAACAAGTCTACGATGGATTATGCATTTGGTACAGCCAGAATCAACTAAGGCATCTAAAACTAAGGAATGTTTATTAGGGAAAAGGATTTTGGCTCTTACAAGGATACTAGAAAAGGATTTATCTTGGTTACATACATAAGACGTTTCTGGCTCTTCGACACCACCAACAGTAATGCCATCATAGGAGTCTCTTTCAAGAGTATCTAGTCTTTCTTTGAGAAGGGAAATTTCTGCTTCACAATTATCTATTTTTCTAGCCATAATTTCTAATTTAGTATTGTAGATTCTGTTAGGGTATGGTGGTTCTAAAGGTTCGATGCCTAACTGTTTTAAACATGGTAAACAGGCTTCTAGGAAACATAAGGAGCATTTGGCTCTTTGTTTCTTGCTAGGAAACCAAGAACACTTAAAACAGGGATTACTATCTAAACCAGTATTCCATAACCATGTATGATTACATTCAATAGCAGTGTCCATAAGATCATGGTTATCTTCTATATCTAAGTCTATAATAAGTTCATCTTCTGAATCAGAAGTGTCTAAAGGAGTATTGGGTATACTAACTATACTATAAATGGATTCTGTATCGGACATGTGCACGCTTCAAGTGGTTGGCCGAGGGTGACGCTAACACAAAGTTCTTTCATGCTATCGCCTTGGCCCGTAGGAGGACTAACCAGGTCACCTCCTTGTCTACTGACAACAAGGTTACCTTAGATAGGACCTCCATTACTAATGTCTTTCTCAGTTTCTTTGTAGATCTATATAGGGAAGAGCAACACCACCGGCCCAGACTTTCCAAGCCTTCGCTTCACTGCGATTTCGCCCATATTGGCGAGATTTATTGAGCTTCCTTTCTCTGACTTGGAGGTTGAGGATGCGGTCCAGGGTCTCCCCCGGGATTGGGCCTCGGGGCCTGACAGGTTCAGCGGGTAATTCTATAAGGCTTGCTGGCCCACCTTGAGATTGGATACTATTTCCATGGTCCAAAGCTTCTTTGTTCGTGGAATCACTTTCAAGAGTGTGGGTGCCTCCCTTATTGCTTTGGTCCCCAAGAAAGCTAGTATGGAACGCCCTCAGGATTATCGGCCGATCAATCTCGTTTCAAGTCCTTACAAGATCATCGCCCGTATCCTGGCCTGTCGTCTCAAGGTTATTCTTCCTACCATCATCCACCGGGGTCAGAGTGCCTTTATCAGAGGTCGTGACATTCTTGACTCTGCTATGACCACGCATGAGATTGTGGATCATTTTGCCAAGTTGAGTCAGTCGCAGTTTGTTCTCAAGTTGGACCTTGAAAAAGCTTTCGACCGGGTTAGTTGGTCCCTCTTAGACGACATTATGCAGCGTATGGGATTTGGTGACAAATGGAGGTTTTGGATCCGCAGTTGTATCTCTTCAGCCTCGTACTCCTTGCTTCTCAATGGCACAGTTTGTGGCTTCTTCTAGGGCTCTCGAGGCACCCGTCAAAGAGACCCCCTCTCCCTGCTGCTCTTCAACATCATTGTTGAATACCTATCCTCTATGTTCTACTCTGCTTGCAACACTTGTTGGCTAGAGGCCGTCTCTGATCAAAGTTGTTTTGACATCCCCTTGCTCCAGTTTGCGGATGACACCATATGCTTCGGTGTTGGCACCCTTGATTAGGTCTCAACCTTCTCGATCATTTTGAGATCACTTCTGGTCAGAAAGTTAACTGGGGAAAGTCGTCAATTATGGGATATCATATTGATCCCCCCTTGCTTCAGATCATGGCTGAGACTTTGGGATGTCTCGTTGCGATTGCTCCCTCTTACTATCTGGGCCTTCCATTTACAGACAGCAAACCCCGAATGGGGCTATGAGCTCCAATGATCGAACAGCTTGAGCGTCTTTTCTCCACGTGGAAGGGTAGGATGCTCTCCAAAGCAAGTAGATTGATCCTCTTAAATTCTTGCCTCGCGGGTATACCTAACTACTTCCTCTCCTTCCTGGCTTGCCCCGCCTCTATTAGCCTGCGCATTGACATGATCAAGAGACATTTTCTATGGCGCGACACTAAAAATGAATTTCATTATCACCTTGTCGGTTGGAATAAAGTGTGTAAGCCAAAGTCTTTGGGTGGGCTCGGGATCAGGCGCACCAAGGAAATGGGGCATGCTCTATTGCTCAAGTGGTTTTGGAAGCTCAACTCTTCCTCGAGGGCTTCATGGAAGGCAATGGATGCCTTCAAGCTTCGGTGTCTTGGAGATAGATGGATCACTAACGAAAATTGTCGTCATCTCTCCCCCATCTGGTAGGCCATGTTTCATCTGTTTTCTACTTTCCACACTGCCATTCGATTCTTTGTTGGGGATGGCTCCAGTCTGCATTTCTGGATGGATTGGTGGTCAGGCGATGGCTGTCTCCCCTGCCTACCACCATCTTATGGGATGGTCTCGGCCGCGTGCCCCCCACCCGATTGCTTTTGTCTGGCACCTCTCGGCCCTGCCCAATGTGAAGTTTTTTCTCTGGAGTGCCTATTGCAATAAGATTTTCATTGCAGACAACCTTATCAGGCGTGGTAACACCACTCCCGATCGTCTCTGCCCCTTCTACGGGACAAAGTCAGAAACCGTGCATCATCTTCTTCTCCATTATGGCTTCACCTGGAAGGTGTGTACTTACATGATTGACAGTATGGGTCTCAACTTCTACATCCCACTTGACCTGATCACCATGTGCCGTTTCTCTTCTGGAACCCGCCTTCCCAGCCTGGGCAAGCTTCTGTTGGCTGCCTACATTGCTTTCGTCCCTTGGTGCCTTTGGAAGGAGAGGAACTCCAGATGGTTTAACTATACTTTCCGTTCTACTGTTGAGGTCTCCTTCACCGCCAATAGGCTCATCTCTACATGAATCCGCTCCCGAAAAGAATTCGCTTGCCTCTCTTGTTTCCCGGTCTGCACCAACTAGAAGATTATTGCTCAGATGTTCGTCCCCTTTGCCCCCGTCGAGTTTCTGTTCTGGAACCTCCCCCTACCGGACATTATAAGCTAAATTTTGATGGTGGCGCCTTTGGGAACCCGGGTTTGGCTAGCTTTGGCAGGGTTATTTTTTATCCGGGCGGCATTGCAATACTCTCTTACTCTGGCCCTCTTGGAATTGTTGACTCGACCACTGCAGAGCTCTCTGGTCTCCTTCACGGCTTGCGTATCTTTCAAGACCGCTTCAATGGTCCCCTTACTGTAGAGGGAGATCCCAAGGTCGTCATCGAATAGTGCTCCACCTCATCCTCCCCTCCATGGTGTCATTGGCAGATTTTTCTTGATATTTTGGACTGTAGAATTTAGAATCGCATGAAAGGAACTTTAGATCAACGAGGAAGAAGAAGAAGAGAAGAGAAGGAGAGGAGAAGAAGAAGGATGTGGAAGGAGAGAATTTGGATTAAGGGAGAAGAGGTTTGCATCAAAGAGGGCTGGACGAATTTGTGGAATGAGAGGAGAGTGCTTCAATGCTCTCCCTCTTAGCCAATGCCTTTATTTATAGTCTTTACAATGCCTTAGGGCTACAACTTGATGAAATAAAAGACATAAAAAGAACACATATTTACACCTCTATGCCATCTTTAAGTGAAGTATCATATTTCACACATATGCAACTTCTTTGACGTGTGAGTTTCTTGCCTTGAGCTTGTGGGCTTCCGCCCATCTTCCAACAAAAACTAAACAAAATTTAAAAATGGTTTTAGGATATCATTCATTCTTCGTTGAAATATGTTTGGTGTTTGTTTTAAGCCAAAAGGCATAACAAGCCACTTGTAATGTCCCGAGGGACAGCTGAATGCAATTATGGGAATAGCTCAGTTGGTTAACCGAATTTGCCAAAACCCTCATTGGCAATCAAATTTGGAAAACAATTGTTTTCCTCAGATTGATGCAATCAACCTTTCTTTGTTAGGAAGGTAATAGTCATCCCTTTTTGTGGCTTCATTAACTTTTTTATAGTTAATGACCATTCTTGTTTTTCCACGTTTGATCTCTGCATGATTTTTTACTAGAAATGCAGGAGATGTATGTGGAGAATGACTTGCTAGGATTAGTCCTTGGGAGAGCAAATCGAATTTCCTTAAAATCCAAAGGTGTATAAACCATTGGTTTTACTCGAATTTCCTTATCGGGGTCAATAAGTTCAAGATCTGCAAATGGTTTCTGCTTATTCCACCATTTTAAAGGTTTTTCAGAACAGGTGGATTCGAGAAGTTGTGTAACTTCTTGATTGCAGGTCTCTACGAGGAGGAGAGATTCTAAGGGGGGAACCTCATCACCACGCTTGCTGCGTTTTTTGAAGGCTTCATGGAGGTTTCCATTGCCAGAAATGGCATAAGCCTCAGTGGGTTTGATGGCATACACGAATACCGTAGTGCCATTTACTTCGTGTCTGGTGAGACATCGAATTTTAAAATACAATGGTGTCTATTCTACGTGAGCGTGGAACATCAACCATTCGTTTCCTAGGACTAAGTCTGGTCCTGAATTTCTTGTTTTTCCTAAACTTAAAAGTGAAGGAACTAGAAATTTTTCACCTTCGATGTCGAGATGAATGTTTTTGGCTTCATAGGGAAGAGTATGAATTTTTCCTCAGCCAATTGATACACGAGGTGGTATATCAAGGTTTTTCCAGAGGTCTTCTAGAAGTAAGGTATGTCTGGCAAGACAAAATGTACTGCCAGTCTACCAGAGCATGTATGTGGAATTTTATATATCCTGAAAGTTTGAGGACAACCGTGATATATGAATTTCCAAAGGCTACATGCTTTGCATTTATTCGGATACTCATTCGGATTCTGATCCCAATGAATCCGACAAGTTCTCAGAGTTTTCTAAAGTAAAAGACTATGTTTGTAGATGAAGTTCGTAAACTTCATCTTTGGATTGTATGTCATCATGATGACATATTTCTAATCCTTTTTCTTCAGTCAATATCATATATGTATGGTATTGCCTACGTTTTTTATCATTGGGACAATCTCTGGCGAAATGTCCCCTTGGGCAATATGCATTTGAACCTGTACTGAAAATTTTGGAGCCAGAACTAGGTTATGTAAAAAGTTCTTTTCCTAAAATACCTCTTTTTAGGAGTATATTTATTTTTGTGAACTTTTTTGAATCCTGAATTTTCTTTTATGAAATTTCTTGGAATATTTTTTATGTTTTGAACTATGATTTTTACAACCATAAGCTCCTACACTTTTGTTTTGTTCTGAACAACAAAGTGTTTGTTTATATGCTCGACTACTTTTCTTTTGTAGTCTTTGCATTTCACAAAGGTTTGCCAACATGTCTTGTACAAACCTATGTCTCCTTCCGATAGTATCTGTCAGTAGGAAGTTTTCCAATATTATCTGGATACTCTGGGTTGTTTTGCCAATATTTTGCTACATATTCTTTTTCACATGCTGTAGTGAAAGGTTCTGGCAATTTTGAGTAGAAGATACTCAAATAGTGTTTCTGATCTTCTTTTTTTAGTTTGTAGAAATAGCTAGCAAACTCACAATAGTATTTCTCATAGAAACAAATGTTGCATATTTGTAACTTGTTAAGTTTTTTAAGAGTTTCTAATGTAGTTCTAGATTTTAAACTTTCATTTTGTGCTTCTAAGGAATGGTGAAGTCCTAGAAATTCCTTCGAAATTTTTGCAACAATTCCTTTTAAAATTGATGCAATGGATGTGGATCCATCTGGTTTTGCATTTTGGTTTTCGGGAAGGTTGTCCCACCAATTGGCAACATTACCTTGTAAAGCATAGCTAAAGAAGTTATATGCAAAATCCTTATCCCATGATTCATGCATATTAGCAGCATTGTTCATGCTCCTTTCCCAATCTTTAAGGATTTTTTCTTCATCTTTGGGACAATCCAAATTGAGATAAAATCCGAAAGGGTTTATGCTATCTATAGAACTATGTCCTTTGATAGCATTTGTTACAACGAATTAGACAAAAAATACTTATAAAAATCAACATAAAAATCATGCATAAAAATCATGCATAAAATCAAATTTCACAGTGAACTAATTCATAGCCATGAGATGAGATTTTTAAAATCTTGATAGAGATCTAAAAAATAAGTCCATTAATTCCAAATATAGGCTACCTAAATATCAATGCCTATTACACAATTAAGCAATTTTTGTCCTTCAACTCAGCCAAGTCATTAATTCTTACTAAACAAGGGATTTTTAAAATCTTGATAGAGATCTAAAAAACAAGTCCATTAATTCCAAAGATAGAGTACCTAAATATCAATGCCTATAACACAATTAAGCAAATTTTGTCCTTCAACTCAGCCAACTCATTAATTCTTACTAAACAAGGGCTAAAGCAATGTATGCCTAATTTACCTAAACAAAGTGATTTCAATAATCTTTTCACTTATGAAAATTTCAATTAGTTCCCACATACTAGGCAAAAAGGCATCCTAAGTAAACCCAAATTTAACATTTCAAATTTAATCTAAGATTGGGTTACATACCCTCTAATGGAAATAGGATATGAGGATTTTATGTTTATCTTCTATTTGGTCCTAATCCATTTCAATGACATTAGACAAATTTAGTTTGTGTAGATAGACAAATAATTTCATGAGTCTCATTTTTCTAACAAACTAACCTTCCCTCAAGGTATAGCTATTCTAATTTTGGGAAAATACCTAATAGACATTTATAGTTTACCCAAGCACATCAAGCATCATGATTTGCAAGAGTAACAAATCAATGATTGTGAACTAAGTTCATGTAAAAGAATGTGGCTACATTTATTATGCTAATTAAATCATTTTGTTGCGGGTACAACTATATTCTAACTTATGACTATGGATTTGAATTGCATTTTAAGTCAAAGAGTCTCATCAGTAGCACCTAGAGTAATATATCCATGCATAAGGTTTAAAACTTATCTTATTTCTAAATCCTCAATCAAGTTGAAAACCTAGTGCTATACATGATTTAGTTAATGGTGGAATGTTAATTTTCTAAGTCAATTCAATTCCACAAGAACGAGTTGAAGATTAGTTAATGGGGTAGAAATAGTTTTAGCTTTAAGACTTCATAACCAACTTGAATTCTTTTATATCCAAAATGACCCGAAAACAAGTACCTTATAAATTTTAGTAAAAATGGTCAAGGTACATTATAAACAAGTAGGGAATGCATCAATTTATGAACAAGGAAAGCCACTCATTTTAAGAAGTCCCTCAACTATGTCTTAGTGAGTAGGGTTTTTTCCATTAAGGCTAATTGTTCTATTTGAACATGGTAGATTCATATGAATCCCTTGTGACATGGAAATTGAAATGGACATATATTTCAAAAGAAAAGGTTCAAAATGGACATGTTGACATTAGTTAACCACTTGAGTCATAACCACTCGATTCAATAAGCAGTATGAACCAAGACTAATCACATTACTACACAATATGCACAACCATACTAAGAACAACCAATATTATTTCCAACTTACATCAACTAAATTTAGATTGAGCTGGAAACTAAAAGAAATTTTCATTGACATATCATTAGCTATTTGATAATTAAATATATTTAAAGCCAATGATTACTAAAGTGCTAGTTTATACAGAATTTTGATTTTCATAGACATTCTAAATCTATATAAACTAGACAAGGATGGTATTTTGAGGTTATAAGGAAGCCAAATTTACTTCACTCCATTTAGCTTGGATCTTGTAGTCGAGTTATCTTATGCATTATGGCCTATGATTCCACATTTATAGCATACAAGAACTCCTAGATTTTCTTTCATTTATAGTTACATAAACTTTAAGTCCAAGTTCCGCTTTTCTCACATTTTTGTTTCACATTCGGATTTATCCCAAGGAGTGGCAGTTCTAAAAGTTAATGCCACTAAGGCATGGGATAACTCAGAAGCTTTTCTTTCGACTAACCATTTGTGGGATTTTAGCAATATACTTTCTTCTTGAAGTTCTAAAATCCTAGGGGAGAGGTTGTCATTTTCATTTTTCGGCCCATGAACGTTTGAAGAATGGAGTTTAAATTTTTCACATTCTGAGATGAGTCTATTATTTTCTTCTCTAAGCTCTTTTAATTTGAAGGAACAATCAACTTTCAAATATTCAATCTCTTTTTCTAATTTCGAAAGCTACTTTCTTAACTTTTTTTTTTCTTTCAAGAGAGGATATGTATCTATCTAGTAATTTAATTAATTCTTCTTTATCCGGCTCCTCATAACTATCACTCTCACATGTCTCATTTTTATTCGAGATGATGTTTCCAACTAAGTATGAGTACATACAATCTTCAATGTCTCTCGCGATAACAGTCATATTCAATGTTCCTAGAAAAATTAGATCCTAATTAAGAGTCACATTCAATGTTCATAGAAAAATTAGATCCTAATTTATCCTATAAATCCTTGGTTGATTTACAAAATGAAAAAGAATCTAGCATTTCATCACTCAATGAACTAAGAAGATTTTTCATAGCTTTAACGTTGTCATCAACTTTTGCAATGTCTAATCATCCCAATCACATACCTGTTTAGAAATGGATCTTTTTTTTATGTTTTGGGATGGGATGAATGGTCCATTAATGATTGTTTCCCATAATGAAAGCCAATAGATTGTAAAAAAAATTCATCTTAATTTTTCACAATTGGTATTGTGAACAATCAAGCATGGATGCAGATTCAGGATCATAACCCTCTTGGAATAAAATATCTTCTTGAGATGTCATGGAAATCGATTGAATGAAATAAAATTAAATTTGAATTTCAATCAGTTAATGTCTGCTCTAATACCAATTATTGGCCCAGGTGGCGTCTCAAAAAGGGAAGTGAATTAAGTATAAAAGGTAAAAGTTAAATACTTGTAGTGCAATTGAATAAAATAAATATAAAAACACATGCACACAACTACAAAGAGACAAAGATTTTTCCTTTTCGATGTTCCCCTAGTGGTAATCAACTACAATTGATACATAGTAGCTTAACAAATCAAATTTCTTACCATTTATTAAATTCAGAATTGTCTCTGCACTTGCATTAAGCGATGGCTGCAAGAGTGGACCAATCACGACAGATGGGTTTATTGTTACTAGGTTTATCCCCTTATCCTTTGCAAACTCCCAAGCAGCCGCCTCAGCCAAGGTCTTCGAGAGCAAATACCAAGCCTATAATAAAAGAACCAACTTAGAATGTCCAAAAGAAATGCAAAGAAAAACCTTGATCAATAACAAAGAAATAAAAGCAATTCACAGATACAGGACCGAGGATCTATTTTTATTTATTTATCATTTACTGTTTTAACATTTTGTACAATAGACACATCAGTGATAAGTATGAGATTGTAAAGGGAGGCCTTAACATAAAATTTCCTTTCTTTTTCTTGTTTGGACAGTAAGACCTTAAATATAAGATACAACAGTGAGAAATCTCATACTAAGGTCACACTTTACAATTTTAGAACAGATAAAAAAATGGCATAAACTTGGAGGCATAGAAGAATAGATTATTTGCATGTGAATCAAAATTATGAAATAATATAATCTTTCATGATTCAAAATTATGCCAGCATAAAATAATCTTGCTAACTTATAATAATATCCAGTAACATAATATCCAAGACATCCTCCTCATATTTAATGTCGAACACATGACAGCTTGAAGTCTAAAGACTTCTAGAAGTATCTTATTCATCTTCCTAAACAAATAACACACTCAGGAATTTATTTGGTAAATGCACAGTGATAACTACATAATGCAAAATTACAAAATACTCAACATCTTTTGGAACCTTACTCAAGATTCAAATATTGAATATATTTCAAGTCTCTCTTCACTTCAACAATTCTAATAACAACCACTGGCAATCCGGAACATGGTTAAAGGCTGAACAGCTGCTTCTTTTTTTATTTTTGTTTTTATTTTTTGTGGGGGGAGCAGATAGGAAGCTTTTCTTACCAAAACATACTGCACTGAACCACCGCTTGTACCTCTGAGAACCAAATCTTCTAAACTTAGCATTAACAGATGCACAGACAACATGCATGCTTAGATGTAAGCATTTGTTTCTGCTGAAAAACAAGAACAGGGGCATTTTGGTCATTTTACCTTTTCATTATTTATACCTTGATGTAATCTTATTCTATATGTCAAACTATGTCTACGGACCAAATTTTATGTAAAGGGGACACGTAGTATAGGAGATGTAGAGTTTTAGGGTTTTCACTTAAAGAAGGGGCAATGTTGTAAATTGACCTCACCTACTCAACCCTAAATCTATAAATAGAAGTAGGAGGACGCCCAGCCACGAATTTTCAGTTTTCTTTTCTCAATTTCTCTTCTCCAAGCTCCCTCCTCCTCATTCTCTCTCTTCAACCTTTATTCTTCTTACTTTTTACATGGTATTAGAGCAATAGATCGCATCTGGGAAGGATCTTTGTGAGTTTTTTCTCCTCTTTGAAGCATAAATCTACATAAAGGAAGATCATTTTCCAGGTTTTTTGGTTACAGGTTAGTAAAATTCAATTTTTTCTCCTTTTTTCTCAGCCATAACCCTAGGGTTACTGGTCCTACAGTCCTAAGAACATATTCTGATGTTCTAAACTGCCAAAAGAGGCTCCTTAAGCTGATCTAGAGGTGTGCGCCAAAATTCCAGAACTGTAACTGCTGACATCATCTGTACATTTGCTGACGTCAGCCCTGGTGCAGGTTCTGGTGCACTTTTTCTTCTGAATTCAATCTCCTTGTTGGATTTTCTGGATTGTTTGATCTGAATACATCTTATAACTGCCCTAATTGTGGTTTTTTTTACGTGGTGGGGCCCACTTGAACTAGTTGATTTGGAATTTTTTGAAGGGTTTATTTGATCTTCTATATCTGTTATGGTTGACTCTGGTGAGGTTTACACTCCAGCAAAGGGGTCATATAATCCTGATGGTAAAGATATTATCACCTCTGATAGGTTGAATGGTGATAACTATCTTACTTGGTCCAAATCTATTAGAATGTACTTGAAAGGCAGGAAAAAGTTGAAATTTATTAAAGATGACCCTCCTGTTCCTCAGGATGATGATTGGGAGGCTGAAGACAGTCAAGTGCTGACATGGCTTGTCAACAGCACGGAATCTAATATCAGGAACCAAGTTATGAACTTTGAAACGGCCAAGGCTATGTGGCTGTCCTTGGAAGCTCTTGATGGACAAGACAGCAATTTTTTTAGGGTTTACGAATTATATACATAATTTTTTGGCTCAAAAAGGGATAACAGAACTGTGACAGACTACTATAGTTCTTTTTTGAGTGTCTAGCAGGAAATTAATGTCTTTCATCTTTTTACTACAGATGAAAGAGAACTTCAAAAACAACAAAATCAACTTCTTATAGCGAAATTTCTAGATGAATTGAATGCTGAATTTGACAACATAAAGGCACAAATTTTGGCCTCAAATGAAATACCCAACCTCTCTACTACTTTTAATAGGGTACAAAGAGCTGAAAAGACTATTGTGCCTAGAGTTGGAAAAGATACTAAAGAAGGTGACGCTATTGCCCTTAATACATCGGCTACAACATCTAATTCTATTGATACGTCCAAGGGACATACAAGGGCAGGTAGAGGCAGAGGTAAAGATAATTTTGGCAGAGGACGAAGATGAGGAGATGGTAAATCTGAGCTCAAGTGTGTTCACTGTGGATGCACCAATCATTACTAAAATAAATGTTGGAAAAATTTTGGGAAGCCTGTGTGGGAAAATGTTAGTACACATGAAGGTATAACACCAAAACTACAATCCCACCTGGTGCTCCAGATGAATTACAGAAATTGATCCCACAGCAACAGATTTCCCAGAGTATGGCACAATCTATTCCCTCTGCAACCTTGGCACATATGACTCCTACTACAGTTATGTCTGCACTCTCAGTGACTTATTCCCCATCTTGGATTCATGACTCCGGTACAACAAAACACATGTCAGGTATGTCCTCACTATTTTTTTATTTAAAAGAGTTTATTCTCGTTAAGCATGTTAATCTTGTTGATGGGTCAGTTTCACCAATACAGCAGTGGGAAATGTTACCTCTGCACCTTTTCTTTCACCTCAATCTACAATATTAGTTCCAAAATTTCCTTTAATCTGTTGTCAGTCAATTAGGTGGCTAAGTCTATGAATTGTTCTCTCACGTTTTACCCTACTCATTGTGTGTTTCAAGATCTCGTAACGAGGAAGATGATGGGTTCCGCTCATGGGAGAGGGGGACTATACTATCTGGACAGCCACAATCCAAACAGTACTTTGCATGTCCTACACAGAGTTGATTCACCTCTTCAGTGGCATCTCCAACTTGGTCATCCATCTCCAACAAAACTGATTCAAGTAGTTCCAAATCTTCCTTCTAGTATTACTTTCCAATGTGAATCATGTCAACTGGGAAAGCATCACTGGAGCTTCTTTCCTGTTTCATCTCATAAAACTAGTAAATCTTTTGAGCTTTTCCACTCAAATATCCGGAGTCCTTGTCCTATGACTAATCAATTTGGTCATAGGTATTTTTATTTCCTTTATTGATAATTTCAGTAGATGTACTTTTTGATTTTTGATGTTTTTCAACTATTTTTTAATGAAATAGAGAATCAGTTTGCAACTTCTATCCATATATTTCGTACAAACAATGGTCTCGAGTTTATGAATCAAAAATTTGGCTCTTTTTGTCAGTCATAAGGAATCATTCATTAGACTTCTTGTGTGTTTACTCCACAACAAAATGGAGTTGATGAACGCAAAAATCGCCATTTACTTGAGGTAGCTCGTACGATATTGATTCACATTAATGTACCTAAGACTTATTGGGGGTGATGTTGTTCTTACTGCATGCTTTCTGATAAATAGAATGTCATCTTTTGGTCTTGATGGCAAGATCCCTATTCAGATTGTTTTACCTACTGCACCTTTGTTTTCAGTAGCACCTTGGGTCTTTTGGTGTGTATGCTTTGCACATGTTTTTTATCAGTCAAAGGATAAGTTGTCTCCACGATCTATCAAGTGTCTTCTTACTGCATGCTTTCTGATAAATAGAATGTCGTCTTCTAGTCTTGATGGCAGGATCCCTTTTAAGATTGTTTTGCCTACTGCACCTTTGTTTTCAGTAGCACCTTGGGCCTTTGGGTGTGTATGCTTTGCACATATTTTCTATCAGTCAAAGGATAAGTTGTCTCCACGATCTATCAAGTGTGTTTTACTGGGGTATTCTCGAACATAGAAAGGCTACAAATGATATTGCCCATCTATGAGAAAAAACATTTCTTTCTATTGATGTTACCTTTTTTGAGGATGTTTCCTTCTTTGAATCTTCTACATCTGAATCAATTCCACCTAAACCCTCTATACCTACTCCGGTTATTCCCCTTCCAGTTGATGAATGTGCCCCAGCTTCACGAGATGCTCCTACTGAAAAACCACTACAGGTATACTAGCGCCGACAGCAACCTTCTCATTTAGATCCAGATCCCCTCCTCACATCCGACCATGACTCTTCATCGTCTCCTGATCCTAAGGTAAGTGATCTACACCTTCCTATTGCCCTTCAGAAATGTGTTCATAAAGGTACCTGCCATCCTTTATCTCATTTTGTCTCCTTCAATTCCTTGTCTGATAACTATCGTAAGTGAGTTTTGTCCATCTCCACTTGCATATTCCTTCTTCAATGCAAGAGGCCTTGTTGCAACCTCATTGGAAGAATGTCATGGATGTTGAGATGGAAGCATTAATAGATAAATGGACTTGGAAGTTATGTGACTTACCTCCAAGTGCTACTGTAGTTGGATGTCAATGGGTCTATACTATTAAATATAACTCAAATGGATCGGTTGAACGGTATAAGACTCGTCTTGTTGCAAAAGGGGTGGATGTTTTTTAGACTTTTTCTCGAGTTGCTCCCATGTCCTATGTTCGTATACTTATTTCTACTACAATCCATCATAGCTAGTCTCTATTCTAGCTAGATATTAAAAAAGTCTTCTCGTATGGTGACCTTGAGGAAGAAGTTTATAAGAAGGCTCTTTATGGCTTCAAACAGAGACCGCGAGCTTGGTTTGAAAATTTTAGGCAAATGCTTATATATCCATGGGATTTCGTAGAAGCCATTGTGATTAGTCATTATTTATTCTAAAACGATCATTTGGAATTATTTTCTTACTGGTATATGTAGATGATATCATTCTATCTGGGAGTAATAGATCAGGTATTGAAACAGTTAAATCCCAATTGGTGAATCACTTTTAGACTCTCTAGGTCAGTTGAAATATTTTCTAGGTATTGAGGTAGCAAGAACCAAAGAAGGAACAACACCGACTCAGAGGAAATATGTTACTAAGATGCTTCAAGAATATGGTCTTCTGGGTGTTAAACCTACAGATACACCTATGGAAGTAGGACTTGATCTTCATGATGATCAAAGTCCAGAACTAAAAGATAAAACAATGTATCTAAGGCTAGTGGGAAAACTCATCTATGCTACAATTACTAGACCAGATATTTCATTTGCAGTGAGTGTAGTGAGTCAGTTCATAGAGCATCCATGTATAATTCACCTAGAGGCTGCACAAAGAATCTTGAAATATCTAAAGGGATCACAAGGAAAATGTCTCCTTTTCAAACCTAATAATCACTTGAAGATTGAAGCTTTCTCTGATGTTGATTATGTAGGCTCCAAGCATGATAGAAAATCAACCACTAGATGTTGTGTATTTTTTGGAGGAAATTTAGTCAACTGGAAAAGTAAAAAAACAAAATGTTGTTGTTCGATCTAGTACAAAAGCGGTATATAGAGCAATAGCCCACATTGTTAGTGAGCTAATGTAGATAAAATCTATTGTCCAAGAGTTTGGCCTTGATCAGCAAGATTTTATTATTGTATTGTGATAACCAGGCAGCAATCTTTATTGCAAATAATCCAGCCTTTCATGAAAGAACAAAACATATAGAGGTAGATTGTTACTTCATCCAAGATGCAGTAATGAGGAAAGAAGTAACTATTCCGTATGTTCGGTCTGGTGATCAACTCAACAATATCCTAATTAAAGCATTGGGAAAGGGTGAATTCCTGAATTTCTGCAGCAAATTAGGATTGTTCGACATATACTCTCCAGTTTGAGGGAGAGTGTTGATAAACAAGAACAGGGGCATTTTGGTCATTTTAGCTTGTCGTTATTTATGTCTATGGACCAAATTTCATGTAAAGGGGACACGTAGTATAGGAGATATAGAGAATTAAGGCTTTCACTTAAATTAGGGGTAAGGTTGTAAATTTACCTCACCTACTCAACCCTATATCTATAATAGAAGTTGGAGGAAGTCCAACCACGAATTTTCAGTTTTCTTTCCTCAATTTCTCTTCTCCAAGCTCTCTCTCCTTCTCATTCTCTCTCTTCAACCTTTCTTCTTCTTACTTTTTACAGTTTCATATCGACTAGGATAAAAATTAAAGACTAATTCAACAATGACATGTGCTCAAGACATGAATCATAAATAAAACTATCTGGAATTAAAATAATAGAAAAGCCAAAAAACATTAACCATAATTATGCATTCTGTGATAAATGAGTTTTAGCCCAACCACAAGGCATAACCAATGGCAAAAAGTGAAAGAGCAGACAGTGTCGGCAACAATAACTGAAAGGTTGGATAAAGTATAAAAAAAAATACATGCAGAAGCAGTGAACATGATCCAACAATACCTTTATTGACTTACAGAACTCTGGGTCACTAAACCAGCTCTCATCAACCACCATCTCAGGGGTCATTGGTCTTCCAGTGTAGCCAACAGCAGCAAATGAGGAAGTCATGACCACCTTTTTGATTGATGAGGTTCTTGCACAGGATCCTAAAATGTTTAGAGTGCCCTTCACTGCAGGATCAAGTAATTCGACCTGGAAGAAAATAAAAATTAACAAGAAAAAATTTGCATTAAGAAACGTAGCATATAACTAGACAATACAAGTGAAGTGTGCAGACATAAAGGGTAGAAAATTTTAGATGACAGATAAAAAAATTTAGATGATACGCCCTGGTTTACTCTTGCTGCAGACTTGTGCACTCGAATGAGGACATGAAAATAATTTTTCAGATGACTCTGCATATAAGTTGGGCAGGTCTTGTTTTAATAGCAAATGTTAGCCACAATCCAGTCTTCCAACAAGCATTTTAACTTTGATATGTAAAACTCGAATACTAACACGATAATACATGGTAAGTATCAAGGAAAAAGAAAATTGAGAGCTTTCGGACAGACCAAAAATTTTGCCTAGGACTTTTTTTTTTGAAAAGGATATATATATTAACAAAAAAGCAAAGAATTACAAAGGGGAGCAAATCCCTAACAACAAGAGATCTAGGACTTACAAACTTGACAAATGCAAAAAAAAAAAAAAAAAGTAATGATGAGTCGAAAAGCTTCAACAGGATTTCACCATTACCAATGTCAAAGAGGGAGGTTCAGAGTTCAGACATTGTTATCAAAGTAAACCTGAAGGATTTATGTTTTAGGAAAGGAATAGGTATACCACTACAGATGCATAAGTTTTTACTTATGTTATTATATGAATCCAAGAGCAATTGTTGTTTGAATGTGGAAGTGTACATAGTCCAATAAATGAGTAAATAAATTACCTGCGGATCTGTGACTCGAAAATAAACTGGAGATGCAGTGTGGAAGACCCCTTCACAACCATCAACTGCAGCATCAAATGATCCCTCTTGCAACAAGTTCGCTTGTACAAGATGAAGTCTTTCCTTGGCCCCTTCCAGTGCAAGCAAGTGTTCTGTCTTCTTTGGATCATCTACAGTTGTTAAGATCAACAGAGTTAAACACTAAACTAACATAAGGAAAATAATTAATTAATTAATTAATACATAAATAAGTAAACGAATAAATAGATAGTTAAGAAACCATCAAGCTTGGTGTTGGTAGAAGTTCAACTGAAAGGACCTTTACAGCAGGAAGTTAATTATTTAAAAGAGCAGTATGATTTATATTTAAAATATTACAAATAGAATTAACTAATAGCACAAAAACCATTAATATTTATAAGGAACTCCATAATTTACAACCAGTAACATGCTGACACATGCAAGACATCTTCCCGCAAATCATATCGGATTGCAGCAACACTGCAGGCACATTGGTCTTTGTCTTTTTTAGTTTTTTTTTTTTTGAAAGCAAAACTTTGAGATCAGATGTGCCACTATCATCCATTAAACCAGATCTAGGAGAACCCCTTTCACCACGGCCTGATGTCATTAGATCTACTGAACCCATGGATTTCTATACTACTTGTCCACTAAGATCCAATATTTGTGCTAACCAATCCGGATTGCACAAACTTTTGTTTTCAAATAAATCATCTTTTCTTTCTAAATTTCGACCTGGACAATCAGAGAATTATGAGGCTTGCCTGATTAATGATCGACAGTGGACTAATTTTTGTGTCATTTAATTTTTCAGCTCTCAAAACAAAATAACCAAACTCAACCAGCAGAAAGCAAATCTGTGGTATTCCAGTAATACGGCCTCTCATTCGGGGTAAGTTCCTATAAACATTCTTTTCTTGTTTTGAAAGAAGAAGTCACAGTAAAGAAAGCTGCAAGAAAGAGAGACATGTTCATCTAATATAGCATCGGTGTATTTGACAAAAAAGACAGCTAAACCTTCTCCTCCTCGGCCTGCATGCTTACACCTACAGTTACTGTTGTTTGGCAGTTCTCCATCCCTCAACAAAACTGATTGAATACAGATAATGGCAGTTCAATTAAGCAGTCATTCACTGTTTCATAAAATAAGGGAGAAAACTAACAACAAGGTTCTAAGCATTTGAATCATGACTCAGAAAATCCGGAGAAAGATATAACTTGCACTTTATCATAAAGTAGTTGCGAAATCACAATGAGCCACACTTGATTTGGCACTTTCTCTTTCCTTTGGTGATCTAGCCATTCATTTAACCTAACTAAATGAATCCAGCACCTCGTTTCCGTCTCCAAACTCGAATTTTCCAACATAATTCTAAGAATCTAGCGAAACCGTTGGGACAAAATGAATCGAAATTATCAATAACAGGGGCAAAAAAATAAGATAGAGTGAGAGATACGCATAAGGTAAGTTAAAAGTTCTTACTGAGGTCCCGAACAGTGGCTTTGACAGTGTATCCTCGTTTAAGGAGGAGTTTCACTAGCCAGGAGGCGATGTATCCAGAAGCGCCAGTGACGCAGACCACTTTTCCGACTTCGCCCATCGCTCTTTTTCAGAGCTCTTCTTCTGCACCACCACTATTTCTAACGACTCTCCTCTCCCTCTCCCAGCACATTTATGACTTTCAGACATCGGCTATTGGACGGCAACGTCATCGCTGACGCTTGGTCGTCCAACGGTCCGACCTTTACCATTTGACCGTTAACGGAGAGAAGGCAAAACCCAGACAAGCGTGCTTAGAATTGTACCACTGAGAACGACCTAATTGACCCTCCAAGGGATGGGAGAAATAAGTAGACAAATTAAAGCGACAAAAAACAGAGATATCCATTAAAAACGGCGGCTTCATAAAAAAACACACAGAGAAGTAAAAGTCGAAGAGATTAAAACAACACAGATAAGTAAATAACACCATCAAGAAAGAGAATAATATGCTTATTTCATGTTTGTGAGAAACCAGATGCCGATGATGAAACGGACTAATTTTTATGTTTGTGTTAGTGTTGACGCATTCGTGTACAGGAAAACAGTTTACAGTGAATAGTGCTCACTCATTAGAAAAATATAAAAAACAAAAAAATCCCTAAACCTGTATAGTACACTTATAATTACAACATAATCCTCAAACCCCAAATTAGGTAAAACAATCATTATTACTACACGAGTAACTTATTTAATGTATAATTAAAATATATTAATATATTTATTAATTGAATTAGATACGTTATTGTGTATTAATAATGTGAGGCAATGAAATACGCACATGATTAATTATAAGTAATAAATAAATAACGTTATAAATAACAAAAACGAAAATAATATGTTTAGCTATTAATTTATTAATAATATATGATATACTATAGCCTAAAAATGAATGTTTTAAGAGGAAAAATTGATCTAATCATAACTTTAATACACTATATATTTGTACGTAATATTACCACTATTAAATCACTAATATAAAACAATAAGTAAAAAATAAATATAATGAGTAAATAAAAAATTATTATATTAAAAACGTAATATGCATAGTATTAATTGATAATATATTTCCAAAAAATTAAAATTAATCAATTGATCGAATACATATTGTAACTATATTTTATTTATCAAACTTAAATATCTAGTTTAATATAGTAATAAAATTTAATAAATATAATATATAAATAAATATACAACTTTATTACTAATGTAATAGAGTTTAATTGTAATAACCAATTCGTGATTAGCATTAAAATCATCAAATTACAAGTTTAGTACATAAGAACAACACATGTTCAAATACAATAAAAGATACAATCATCAGTTATCATTTCACATGCAAGTCGCTATGTCATCTCGAAATTGTGCGGCTCTTGTGGATTCTAATGCACGATGCCTCCGAAAGCTTGTTACTTGGGTATCCTCTTCCACAAGACCATCGCTATCATCGCTGTTTGTATCGTCCGTTGCACGTAATTGAACCCCATCACCTCCTCCACCAAACTCATCATCCGAATCATTATCTTCCAAATCAAATATATCATTGTAATCCTCTGTACGTATATAATTATGCAATATGCAACAAGCAATGACAATTTTTTTCTGCATCTTAAAAGAAAATGGAGGAGTACCTTTCAACATTTGAAATCGAACTTTTAAAGCACCAAAAGTTCTCTCAATAGTATTCCGCAAAGACTAAGAACGAAAGGCTAAGAACTGCTTCCCTGATCTTGTAACCTTCTAGATCATGTGAGTTTAGTGGTTTGGTGGATGATGATCACTGAGCAGGTAAATGTAATAATATAGTAGCTTCTTATATTTGGTCTTAGTGCCACCCCTTGATATATGAGTGTGCTAGGCACACTTGTTGCCCTTTATTCAGGGTGTAATCTATCTTAGTTTTGTGAAGGAAATTGTACAATTCATGTGAGTTGAGCCCAAGTTCTTCAACATTTTTGCTTCCTATAAAATGAAGAAAAAGTACCTTCTTTGCTTGGTATCGCTGGAGACAAACATTAGCTTCAAAGCCAGCTCGACTTTGAACAAAGTCCCAAAGGAGTTCCGAAGGACCACTATAGAGTAAGAAGATCACTGACGACACGAGAAGGTATTATAGGGTACGAGAAAAGTCCCAAAGAACCATTTGTTATGAAGTATGACTAAATGATGTGAATTAACACCGTAAACATTTCTCATTAAAACTAGTAGGGATATTAAACAGAGCATATATAGAAGAGCACTTGTAAAGAGCCTCCTTACAAAACACAAAAAAAAAAAAAAAACCAAAGCCTGCTTTCGTAGTTCATGATTTTGGTGGAAAATATTGTGAAGATAACAGCGCAAATGAAAATGAAGATAGTGATAGTAGTGATGATTTTGAGGATGATGTGGACACTCAAATAAGTACTCAAAGGGAGTCTGCATTACAATCTATAAGAGTATTGTATTTTTTAGATGTATTAGTAATTCAAATGTGGCAAAATTATTGACTATTATGTTTTAATGGCATTAAATTTTATTTTATTTTGTATTTTTTATGTACAGTTGTATGTTTTTTATATTAAATAGGTGATTGAGTTATGTTTTTATTATTTTTATTTTTATTATTACGATGTTTGTGTTGTACGTTGGGTAATGAATTTAAACAAATATATATACGTTAGTTTAAGAGTGAGAATTTAAAAAAATTTAATATAATAATTGCATTATATTTTTGGATATTATAATAGTAAGTATTTGTGTAAATATTTTAATTTTTATAAATTAAGTTAATAAATTAATATTATATCGATATTACTAATAGATATTAAGTTAATAAATATTTTATAATATCCTTTTTATATAACTATTTCATATTTAGATATTAAAAAATCACAATTTGATTACAATTTTAATAGTATAAAATTAACCATTTGTTTAATCATTATATTTAATATATTTTATTTATTAACTAATATTAATTAAATTTTCTAAAAGGTGGATATATCAAAATATTTCATTAATAAATAATCTCTCTGCACTTTACACCGCATTTTCTATTAAGCACACTAACACTAACAAGTACTTTATACTACATTTTACATAGGGAGGGAGTTAGTCAACAAACTTGAAATTTGAACTTCAACTTCAATTTGAACTTCAAATTCAAATTCAACTTCAAATTTGGTGTTAGTATGGACGAGTTCATGTGCACTAGAAAACAGTTTCCAGTGTTAGTACCCCAAAATGAGAAAAATATAAAAAACAACAGAAAGAGTAACTTGTAATAATATACTTAAATAAAACATAATACCGAAACCCAAATTAGGTTTAAAAAAACATGATTACTACACTAATAAGTAATTTAATATATAATTAAAATATATTAATATACTAATTAATTAAATTAGATATTATATTATTTAATGATTGCAATTTATTGTACATTAATACAGTAATTATGTGAGCCAATTAATTGTGCACATGATTAATTATAAAAAAATAAAGCTAAAAATAACATAAAAAATATAATAAATTAAGTTATTAATTTATTAATAACAAAAGATATACTTTAACATAAAAAGGAATGATTAGACAAAATGAATTGATCAAATGCTAACTTTAACACACTATATATTTTTACGTATTATTAATTAATTATATATTTTCGTTAAATTTCAAACCGTTGGTTTTATTAATTATAAAAATGGGTTAATTAAACCAAAATAATTGATCAAATGTTTGATTTAACAATATTTTAATTGCCATTATTAAATCACTAATATAATACAGTAATTATAAAATAAATATAATGAATAAATAACACTGGTTTAATTTTTCCTAACTTAGGAAAAATTAAATCAACAATGTCGTCTTCCTCATAGTGCTGATAATTGCAGGGAGACAACAGCGACGGAGGCGACGCTCCGACGGTATGCCAGAGGAGACGGTACACCGGAGGCGCTACAACAGAGATGCTCCGACTGGATGCTCTGCAATTGGAGCGGCAGTAGGTAACTACGATGGAGACTTTGCGATGGCGGCGCTGCAACAGAGGCCGAGAGGGAGAAGAGAGGGAGGCCAAGAAGGAGAAGATAGAGGGAGAAGCTAGCGGGAGGTCAATGTAAGGACTATGGACACCACCTATCTCCACTTTGGGCCTAAGCCCTCATGGATTTGCTCTTGGGCTTTTACCCAAAAGGCCTCATACCAATAGAGATAGTGTCCACACTTATATATCCAAGATCCTTCCTACTTCTAACCAATGTGGGACTTTTGGTCATATACCCAACAATCCTCCACTCGAACAAATAACCACTAAGCCTCCCCTCAAACAATTCTTTTGTCCACTATCTACCAACCCGGATTTTCCACTCCAATGCGTTGGAAGCACACACCTTACATGGAGTACCACCTTTCTCGAGAGTATGCTATATCCAAATCAACTCCTCTTCACCGTGTTGGGACTAGGACACGCCCATGAAAAATTCGAAGCACACCACCTGTCCAATAGAGCACATCCACGGATCCCTTTGCAATCTAATTTGAGGCCCACTACCTTCGTTCGGTATTCAGAGGATTCATCCACCATGGCTATCTCCGGGGCATAGCTCTGATACCATTTGTAAGGATTATGGACACTACCTATCTCCACATTGGTATGATATTATCCACTTTGGGCCAAAACCCTCATGGATTTGCTATTGGGTTTTATTCCCAAAATGCCTCATACCAATAGAGATAGTGTCCACATTTATATATCCAAGATCTTTCCCACTTCTAACCAATGTGGGACTTTTGGTCGTATACGCAACAGTCGAGAGGGAGAAGAGAGAGGGAGCCCGGGACGATGTCCACAACGAAAGGGAGAAGGGAAAGGGAGGCCGAGAGGGAAAAGAGAGAAGCGAGAGGGAGAAGGGAGAAGGGAAAGGGAAAACCGAGAGGGAGAAGGGAGAAGGGAGAAGGGAGATGGAGACCGAGAGGGAGAAGAAAATTTAAGAGGAAGAAGACCAAGAGAGGGAAGAGTGCTAGAGAGACAAAAAAAAAAATTGACGGTATGGTTCAACGTGTCCCGCTCGCTTCATTTGGATGATTCAAACAATACTATAGAATCCGAAATTCTGATATTAAACTGTGGGTGTTATTTTTGGATTCATCTAATTCATCGACATGAATCGGGAGTTGGTGCTCCACTAACGGCGTCAGGAGATGAATTGAGTAATGCGGTTGAATTTAATCTCCTGATTCAAGTTGACTAACCCCCCTATAGTGCACACTAATACAAACAAGTACTTTACAGTGCACTTTTCATTATGCACACTAACACAAACAAGTGATTCACTTTCATTTTCACTTTTCCCTCTCACTTACAAAGTGCACTAGCCCCCCAAAATACAGCAAACCATGACCAGAAGATATCATTGCCAAACTAATCATGGTGCACCTTTGGTTCAAGTTCAGATCAAGTTAAACTGAAAGCTAGTATTATTGTGGACGAGTTCAAGTGCATTGGGAAATAGTTTCTAGTGTTAGTACCCCAAAATGAAAAATATAACCGAAACAAGAGAATGAATAACTTTTTATAATATACTTAAATAGAAAATATTTAAACAAATAATTAACCAAAACAAACATGGTCACTACACTAATAAGCAATTTAATGTAGAATTAAAATATATTAATACACTAATTAATGATTACATTTCATTGTACATTAATACAATAATTACGTGTGACAATTAACTATGCACTAATTAATTATAAAAAAAATTAAAAATAACTTAAATGAATACAAAAAAATTATTTATTTATTTATTAATAACATAAGATATATTTTAACATAAAAATGGAATAATTACATAAAAATAGTTGATAAGATGCTTAATTTAATAATATTTTAATTACCACTCTTAAATCACTTTTTTTAGTGGCAAAATACTTGAAACCTCTTTTAGTTATTTCTCGAGAACAAAGTAAAAGTACATATTATAGGAAAATTATTTTTTTTACATGGGCTTATGGGACCCTGGTACAAAAAAACTCAATTCAAATTTGGCTAAACTCAATTCAACATACTAATTCAATTTGGATTGTATAACACAAAGTGGGGTTAGTCAACAAACTGAAAATTTGAAGTTCATCTTCATATCCTACTTCATATTCATTTCATTTATCTACAAAACTTCATCTTGAAACTTGGTGTTAGTGTGAACGAGTTCATGTGTACTGAAAAACAGTTTTCCAGTGTTAGTGCCCCAAAATGATAAAAATATAAAAAATAAGAGAATGAGTAAATTGTAACAGTATACTTAATTAAAATATAATACTTAAACCCCAAATTAGGTAAAACAAACATGATTACTACACGAATAAGTTATTTAATGTATAATTAAAATACATTAATATACTAATTAATAAAATTAGATATTATATTATTCAATGATTGCATTTTATTGTACATTAATACAATAATTATGTGAGCCTTAATTATAAAATAAATAAATAACGTTAAAAATAACATAAACGAATATAATAAATTAAGTTATTAATTTATTAATAACATATGATATACTTTAACATAAAATTAATAAATAATAGGTAATGGGGGTGAAGCATTAACTAATTGTTGAATTTGCAGATGCAGTGACAATGATACTCCTATATTTGTTACAGAAAGGCATTGACATAATCACTTGCACGATGGTTGAAGTTGGTTGTACAACAATTGTTGGAAGATGGTGGGAATTGAAGTTGCTAATGAGTTTTGAGATGTCCAAGATTTTTATTCTTTGGTCCAATGTGTGGTATTTTAGCTGGGCTAACCTAATGTATATTAGGGGCTGTGGGAGTGGGAGGTTTCCAAGCTAAGGATCTTGCTCATTGTTTTCGAACTTATTGGTAGAGAACACCTGCATATTATGGCTAAGCTTAACAAGCTTGAGATCCTCATGACATTTGGACATGGAGAAGAAAAACAATTTTGTATCTGAATGTCGACATAAAATCAGTAAGTTATTTCTCGATATGTATTCTAATTATTTAGGCACAACATCATTGTTGTACCAACTTTCATTTTAATCTGATCAATTCTAAGGATGAACAACACATTTTGATCTGGATTATTCCATAAGTCATTTCATTCTCATTGATCTGAACACCATCTCTTGTATTGGTTATTGTATTTCCTTTCTCTTTTCCCACTAAACTTCGAATCACAAAAAAAGAGGCCTATCAATATCTATGCTTGACTGTCCTTGCACAAATTTATCCAGGAATCATTTTCAAATGCTATACCTATTTGATGCATGGCAAGCCGCAACCTGAGAGTAGGTTCCATCTTCAAAGAGAACGAAAGGGATTGTACAAACTTATTTGAGATTTTTTGCAGCTTCCAAGATTGGTTAATTCTGACCCATTTGATGTGATTGATGTCCACATTAATCACTCCAGATTCAGCTAGACTTTCCAGCAGAGTTACATGTGAATTGGAGTCATCTATATCACTGGAGGGTAAACCTTGCATGACTTTCAAAGATACAACAAATTTACCTGGATAATGCAAACTGAGAAATTAAGACAGGAATCAAACTATTGTCTTTCACTTCATAACTATTTTCAGGTCAAGTATGCAAGACAAAAAAAATTCTTGTACACAACAATAAAAATCAATTAAAGCACAAAGCAAAATCAGATAGCCAATGAATCACTGGAGGTGTATCTATAAGTTGGTTTTCTCAAACTAAAAACTAAGACAAGAAGAGATCCCTAACCAATAGAAATTACAAAATCCAGTAGGCTCTAAATGTCACCTTTGCCCTGATCATGTAGCTAGCACACATACCGAAATATTGTTAATTATGTGCAATGATATGGATATGATATAGGCCAAGCATCTTAAGTGATCCTAAGTGAAAGGACACTTCAGATTAGGCAACTTGCTCATCACAAAATTTCCTTGTTCATTTGACGTTTAGGCCATGCGCCATTAGAGCCAATTTGACAACTTTACTAGATGCCATGTTACTCTCTGGTGTAGTGCAAAAGAACTGGACTAAATGGCAGGAACTTCTGTCTTGTGAAAAGAAATATTTAATATAGAAAAGTTTCACACTATTGTAGAGGCTAAACTATGGCAAGCTTGGAGAATGAGAAGACTGCATGCTAAGTTATAGGTTCAAAGGAGACCCGATGTCACCCCGTGGGAGAACAAAAGATACTTCGCTATGTGAAATTTGACTTTCAGAGGAGGCCAACCATAACTGCAACTACTGACCCATTGATCTCTTTAATCCTCTCTTCTATCCTATCCAATAAACACATAGTTTTATCCACTTGGGAAACTCGACAGAATTGGTTTATGAAAACACCAAAACCGATGGTATTGAAGCTGATTTTTCTGAAAAAGCATTGTATCAAGGACATCATGAAAAAATTGTAAGTGCCCACCAGATGAAAGAGTAGCGAGAAGGGAGTGGCAGATATTGGGGTCAAAATCAATATTTGCGGTTGATTTGATCATTTGATCAAACAAG
Organism: Aristolochia californica; assembly: GCF_029961685.1. Classification (NCBI taxonomy): domain Eukaryota; kingdom Viridiplantae; phylum Streptophyta; class Magnoliopsida; order Piperales; family Aristolochiaceae; genus Aristolochia; species Aristolochia californica. The sequence continues at coordinate 7,091,201 of NW_027181881.1, forward strand.
TGGTAGGCTTCAAATGGTTTCTTTTCTGCCAAATGGTAGACGTGTCAATGTTTGTTTCCGACAACGAACTAACCCATGGAACTCTGGTCTTCACAGAGATGGGATACATCGGACAGGCTGACGGCACAGCAGGCTCACAACTCTTATGGTGGTGGATGGAACCACCACTATCTCATGGGACTAATGGAACAGTCCAAACGACCAAACGAGAGAGAGCGTTGAGCTCTTTGATTTCTCGGCGAAGACAACGAACACGAGAGAAGAAAAATAAATTCTTCCAGTTTCAGGGCGTGTAGGACAAACTGTGATGAAATGACCCAACTTCTTGCAATAGCTACAGGACCTCTTGGGGAATTCCCGAGCAAAGTGACCATTTGCCTTGCAGTGGAAGCACTAAACGGAACTCGTGTCCCGACCCTTATTTCTTCCTTGTGCTACATAAGCCACAAGAGCCGAGATATCAGCCTGGACTCGATGTTCCATGTCAGCTTGAGTAGCAATGCGCTGCTCCTCCCTAAGAAGTTCACTCAAACAGGCATCCAGTGACGGCACCGGATGATGATTCATCAGATGTGATTGAGCAATCTCAAATTCTGGACAGAGCTTCATCAAGAATTGATCCATTTTACTGGTTTCATGTATGACTTGCACAACAGAGAGAGCAACAATAGGGACATTCTCATAAACAATATCAGTGTAGTCAGCCCACAGATTTTGGAAGCCCGAGAAATATTCTTCAATGGAACGACTGCCTTGCATGAAATTTGCCATTTCATATTCAACTTGAAATCAACGGGCCGTGCTGTTTTGACAATAAACCTTGTGGAGGTAATTCCATATATCCGCTGCAGTTTTGTAGGGCCTCAGATTAAGGACTAGATGAGGCTCAATGGATCCAAATATCCAAGTCATGACTCTAGCATCCATGGTGGTCCATTTTGACAATGCGTCAGCAACGCAAGGTGCCAGATCACTCCCATCAATATGACCCCATAAACCCTTTCTCTGAACAAATAACCAGAACTGAAATTCCCAAGCACTGTAGTTCTTGCTCGTGAACCCAATTGGAAATAAATCTAACTTGTCTGCTGACAAGATAAGATCGGATCCAACAAAATTCTAGATCTACCCTCTTAATATAAAAAATTCCAAATATACCTCCACTCTTCCGAAATTGTAAATAGACCCCCACACCTTCAAAAATTTCAGATCTACCCTCAAACTATCAGAAATTCGAAATATACCCCACACCTTTAAAAATTCCAGATCTACCCCAAAATATAAAAAATTCTAAATATACCCCCACACCTTTAGAAATTGTAGATCGGCCCCCAAAGTTTCTGAAAATTTCATAAACTACCTTAAGCAAATAATTTTCCTCTTAATCGTATGTGAACAAAGGGCGGAACAAAAAACTAACCTTTTCATTTCCCCTTCCGGTGAGAATAAATTTCCCGACGAGAACCTCCTTGTCGGCAACGGAACCACTCGTTGGAGCTTTTCCGGCAATAGAACCACCTGTTGGGGCTTTTTCGACGACTTTTCTGAGCTCAGACGGTGTTTTTCGACAACCCCCGAAAGCGCTGACGAAATCAAAGTCGTCGGACAAGGATTCTTCGGGTAGAAAATCTTCGGACGAAGATGCTTTATCACTCTTCAGAGGAATCAAGTTCTAATACCGTATCAAGAGGTGGGGCAATACAACCTAAAAGACTAGTCGTTTAAGTGCGAAAAACCAACTTAATCAAGAGAGGTGGACTAGAACCACCTCTGACACCCACCTTACCCCTTATCGTTCCACGCGGGATTCGAAGGCGGGACGTGCCAAACTTGGCTCTGATACCATGTCAAGAAGCTGGCCAATACAACCTAAAAGACTAGTCGTTTAAGTGCGAAAAGTCAACCTAATCAAGAGATGTGGATCGGAACCACCTCTGACAAGGCGATGCCGGATGAAAATTGTATGTTGGAGAAGGTCGATTTGTGAGTTTTTAGATGATCATAGGAATGGGACGAGAAAGAGGCACCTAAGGTTACAACCAAAGGATGGAGAACTCTTTATTAATCCTACAACTATGCAACAATCAATACAAATTACACACAAAAATTAAAATTAAATTAAATACAATTAATCTAAAAATTAAGGTTTAGGCTTACCTTATGAAATTTGTGGAAAACCGAAGCTGAAGGGTGAAATTGAATCTGAATGTGGAAATCGAAGCCGAATTGAAGTAGAATTGAAGAAATCGATGCCAAAATGTCAAAAATCGAAGAAAATCAAAATCAAACAAAATCATGAGGTATTTTGGAGGAAAAGAGAGTAACAATAGGGAGAAGGGAGTGGTACGCCGAGAGGGAGAAGAGAGGAAGAAGCGAGCGGGAGGCCGAGAGGGAGAGTGAGTGAGAGAGAGAGAGAGAGAGAGAGAGAGGGAGGCCGAGAGGACGTTCGCAGCAAGAGGGAGAAGGGAAAGGGAGACCGAAAGGGAGAAGAGAGAAGCGAGCGGGAGATGGAGGTCGAGAGGGAGAAGAGAGTGAGGCCGAGAGGGATAAGAGAGAGGGAGAAGCGAGTGGGAGGCCGAGAGGGAGAACAAGTGTGTGTGTGTGTGTGTGTGTGTGAGAGAGAGAGAGAGAGAGAGAGAGAGAGAGAGAGAGAGACCGAAAAACACATTTCGACGTGGGTTTGTAGCACCGAGCCCACTTCATCTGAATGATTCACAATATAATGTGGAATTCGGATTCAAAAAATTAAACCGTGAAGATGATTTTTGGGTTCATCTGATTCATCAACATGAGTTAAGCGTTGGTGCTCCACTAACGACATCAGGAGACGAACCGAGTAATGCAACTATAGTTCATCTCCTACGTCAAGTTGATGAACACCCCACCCACACCCCCCCCCCCCCCCCCCCCCCCCCCCCCAAAGTTGAAAATCTTTACATGTTTTCATACATAATTATCCAATTGAGTGTAAAAATTGACATGGAAATTGGCACTATAATTTAAACGAGGACCAAGAACAAATTTGTCATGGAAATTGGCACTATAATTTAAACGAGGACCAAGAACAAATTTGTTGTGTCCAAATCAAAATGGCCAAAGGTTATTTCACACACCTTCCTCTCATGTAGCATTAGTAGCATGATGAAGCCATAATTACTTGAAGTGCAACTTCAAGTTCAAGTTGGGTGTTAGTATAAATGAGTTCAAGTGCATAGGAAAACAAATTCCAGTGTTAGTGGCTCAAAATGAAAAATATGATGTAAACAAGAGAATGAGTAACTTTTTATACTATACTTAAATAGAACAGATACCTAACTAAATAATTAACCAAATAAACATCGTTACTAAATTAATAAGTGATTTAATGAAGTATTAAAGTACATTAATATACTAATTAATGAAATAGGATATTATATTAATTAATGATTGAAATTTATGGTAAATTAATACAATAATTATGTGTGACAATTAATTTTACAATAATTAATTATAAAAAATAAATAAAAAAGTAAAAAAATAACACAAGTGAATATAATAAACTAATTAATTATTTTATTCATAACATAAGATATATTTTAACATTAAAATACTAACTTATATAGTAATAATAAAAAAATAAATATATTATTTTATCAATAACATAATATATATTTTTATGTATTATTAGTTAATAATATACTACCACTAAATTTAAAAATTTTGGTTTAATTAATCATAACAATGGGATAATTAAACCAAAATAATTGATCAAATGTTTACTTTAACAATATTTTAGTTATGACTAATAAATCACTAATTTAATACAGTAATTAAAAAATAAATATACTTAATAAATAAAAAAAATTATTTTATAAATAACAGAAGATGAATTTTTTATGTAGTATTAATTAATAATATATTTCTACAAAATTAAAAATGATTAGTTTTATTAATTATAAAAATAGGATAATTAAACCAAAATGATTGATCAAATGCTTTATTTAATAATAGTTTAATTACCAGTCCTAAATTTCTAATTTAATATAGTAATAAATTAATGAATATAATAAATAAATAAATAAAGAATTTTATTAATAACCTAAGATAGATTATTAATAACATATATATAATTAAAACTTAAAAAATATGCTTCAAAATGAACCAAGTTACTCGTAATAGTCCACAATTACAACATTAAAGCAAACATTTATGCCTTGGAATATAACAACGAGTTCATGTCTTTAATATTAAAATCATCAACTAACTAGTTTAGTACATATGAACGACAAAATACATATTCAAAAGCAATACGATACAAACATCAATGATCATTCCACATGTGAGTTGCTATGGCATCTCGATATTGTGCGGCTCTTGTGGATTCTAATGTACGCTGCCTCTGAATGTTTGTTGATTGACTGTCTTCATCCACAAAACCATCGCTATCATCGTTATCTTCATCATCATTTACACCTGTTAATTGGACCTCATCACCTTCTCCACCAAATCATCATCTTTCGTTTCAAACATATCATTGTAATCCTCTTTACTTATAAAATTATGTAATATGCAACAAGCTATTATAATTTTTATCTGGATCTTATAAAAAACAGAGGAGCACCTTTCAACATTTGAAATTGAGCTTTTAAAGCACCAAAAGTTCGTTCAATAGAATTTCTCAAAGATGAGTACCTTCGGTTGAATAATTCTTTATCATTCTTAGGAAGATTGTCTCCAAATTCTTGCATATGATAATGAGTTCCTCGATATGGAGCAAAAATCCTTGCAGATTTGCATAACCAACATCGACTAGATAATATTTACTTACAATAGAAAATATTTCCACATAAAATAATTTAATATAATAATACATAAAAAATATTGAATAAAAAAATATTATTTACCTTCAAGTACAAAGAGTCTATCTTGGCGAGTCAATGCTTTCTTCAATACACGGGAATCAACTGCTGATCCCTCTCATCCAGCAAGTACATAAGTGAATTGCATATCAAATGTACATGTTGTCTTCACATTTTGTGAGAGATAACCCTTTCTGTTCTAGAACCTTTGTTGTTCTTCAAGTAGGATGTTCGCTTTTATATGAGTTCCATCAATAGCTCCAATACAATCTTAATTGATAAAACATTGGATTGTTTAAAATCTTAGAGTGAGTGCATTCTGAAGGCCGTTTAATGTAATCAGAGTGAAGTCTTATAATAGAATCCAACACCTTATTGAAATACCTACTTATGGTCCATTTCGATCTATCAAACATCTTTGCTATGACACTATACTATTGTTGTTGATCAACAACTAGGAGAAAATATGCAAGTTGTTCTTCCACTGAGATGGTCTTTGTGGCTGATAAATATCCTTTACTATTAAATATCTCTGCCAATTTGTGAATACAATTTGATTCATCCTGTATACTTTTCAAAATTTAACAGGTGATTTGTCTAATGGATTATGAAAATACAATGGACCACCAATCCCACAAAAATGTGGTACATGTCTATTGCAATGGCTGAGATAGTATCTACCCATGGCGAACAAAATACTTGTGAATGCTAACATAGTTGTAATCTTTTCTTCGTCTGTCATAATAGCCATGAAAACCTGCAAATACAATCACCACAAGCACAATGATGACTACAAAAATAATTCTTGTTTCTTCATAAAAGTCATAAACACAAACATACCCCTATCTTCAATCATAACCTATTTTCAATCTCACTTCTACACAACCATATCCAATCACACATCCATTTTGTATCGCCATTCCCACATTCCTACCTTCAATCACACTTCCTACTTTCAATAACAACCATACACAACAATATCCATTCAATTGTTCACGTCCATACTCATCGACAATATTCATTCACACAATAAGAACCAAACAATCATGAAAACCCAAATCTTAACCATAATGAGATTCATAATTTATCAATGATAAGTCTTACAATGTCATAATTCAAAAAACATCATTAAAATACAAACCACTCGTGCCTAAGTAGATAGTGTACTCATTACTACATATCACCAGAACAATATTTAAGCCACTGGAGTCGCTCTTCCACTGTCAGATTCGTAAGCATGTCCCTCTTAATTTTTCGTATCCAACCATTCAAAAGCGTGAAATTTAAACTGTATCGGCAAGTCCAAGATTTCCAGAAGGGCTTCGAACCAACCATTTTTGACATTACCATCTTTAGACTTGATGGCATGCCTAAATGTCGCGATGATATCCTTCAATGCATCAATGAATCCGCCAATGTTAACAATGAACATTTTGGTTCTCTTTCTACGATGACTTGAATGTGACAGGTTACCTCTTTGAGACTACTCACATGTTGACTCATTCCCTCTAAGGAATGGTGATGAAGTATATCTACCTAAATCAACATCCTCTAGCATGTCCAAGGGTACACGTTCTAACTCACGCTGGACATCATCGCACATGTCTATGCAAGTTTGACTTGTTGTTCCCATAGCTATTGAGTTTCCCACTTCCAAAGCCAATTTGTTGTAAAACAGGCACCCTTCACGTCTATACTTCTCAACATCTTCATGCTCCTACAAGAAAAAAAATCTTTTAGACGTCTTGGAATAGAGTTCTAATAATGTGGAAAACATACAAAATGTTTTGTAGTTCAACATGATTTACTGACCCTGGTGTAGTCTTGCCATGCAGAATAACATGCTGTAACTCGTTGTGCGGTTGCATCCCAACCGAACCCACTATTGTTAAGACAGCTCGTTACTGTTTGGTAAGTTTTCTTCCCTGATATTGTTCGATTCTTGAGCTGTTGAACAGTTTTTTTATTGACTGCGTCTTCATTGAACCTATTAACATAGTCCATATACACTTCATGCTTCCAAATCCCATTGGGTAACTTGTTCCCCATATTGAACTGCTCAACACAGAGATTGAACATTTTGCTGTCATCTTTGAAGGTCCAAATGTCATATGATCGAGCAGTTTGCTGACTTCTTCTACCCATTTATAATCTAAATCCGAGATGGTCCTCATGGAAAATTTTTTATCAAACAACCTTTACTCGTCATAGTAACTAGGGATACATGGAAACACAAATAACCACTTGAAAAAATACCACTTGGTGGATATTTATAACCCATCCGAATCTCCTCACCACATGGCAAGATCATTCCATAACACTTCAAAATTATTTAACAACATACTATAACATTTACAAATTAATCAAATTAATTCCATTGCAGAAGACTAGAACAATGCAAAAACACACTCATCAAGTTCAAATTCACCGAACACCCTTGGTATAGCCCCATATGACTTTGCGATCACTATGAACCGTACCTCATTAGTGATGGCGGTTGGGTTTCGTTGGCTAATAGATGCCCGTGTAGGCGACTCAGCCTAGTTTGCACTGGACTCAACCCACCCTCCATTAACCCCTGAACCCACCCTCCATTAGCCCCTAAACCCTAAACCCTAAACCTAACTTTTATTAACCCTAAACCATAAACACTAACTCGATTAGCCCCTAAACCCTAAACCCTTAAACCTAACCCTAATTCTAGAACCTAAACCCCAAAGTTTTTACACTAAACCCCCTAAAGCCCCAAACCCTAAACCCTATAACCCCAAATTCTAAACCCCTAAACCCTAATTTCTATTAACCGTCCCTTGAGTGCGCTTAAAAAAAATTCTAAACCCTAAATACCTTAACCATACTCTAAATACCCTAAGCCCTAACCCTAAACCCAAAATTATACCCTATCAAGACGAAATTGAACCCTAAATACCATAAACCCTAACCCTATATCCCAAAATTATGCAAATATTGCACAAAGAAATTAAGATTAAATCAAATACAACAGTAAATTAATTGAAAAAATTTGGGTTTAGGGTTACCTTCTGAAATTTGCGGAAAACCGAAGCCCAATGGGGAAATCGAAGCCGAATGGGAAGGGAAATCAAAGTAGAATTGAAGAAATTGACGCTGAATTGAAGAAAATCGAAGGAAATCGGGAGGATTTTTAGGGGAAAAGAGAGGAGCGAGAGGGAGAAGGGAGTGGGAGAAAGGAGAGGGAGGCCGAGAGGGAGAGCAAGTGTGACAGAGAGACATAGAGAGGAGATGTGAAGACGATGAAGGGAGAAGAAGCCGAATGGAGTGCGAAGACGAGAGGGAGAAGAAAAAAAAATTGGGGCAGGAAGAGACACATCCCAAACGATGACTTCAAGTGGATGAATCGCAAATTTGGGTGGATTCTTGATTCCACGATTTTAGCCTGAGGTGATTACCTACATATTTCAGATGAAGCTGGCGTTAGTGCATCACTAATGGCTTCATTGAATGACCTAAGTAATTGAGATAAACTCCCCATAATCGAAAATGTTGATAAGCATAATTGAATTGATGCCGTTCAATCAACCACTAATAATACAAAATAAATGAAATAATTAAAGTTGGATTTTTGTTCCTTTATAATATAGATACTAATACACATATGCCTTTTATACACTACATTTCTTCATATATTTACAGCAATGCATAAAAAACAATTTTTATTTTATTTTAACATGTTGTACACAAGTAACAAACCAAATTGCTAACAAGAGGGGGTGGGCAAACAGTCAAATAACTAGAAAGAGAGGTGGTGTAGCTACCTACATTTGACTCTGAACAACCCAAGCAGCTTGATAATTTTACTATCAATTGGTTTGAAAAAAGTCAACAATTAATATGTAAAGGCTATGCAAGGTGATGTTTCAACTGTAAAAACATTGACAAAAATCAAGAGCAACAAAAATATATAAAAGTCCAGACACAAAATAGCACCATATGCCAAAGTGAAAATTTGGGGGGATTAGTCAACATTGAAGTTGAAGCTGAAGTTAGACTTCATATCCAAGGCAATGATTTGATTCAACTTCAACTCTCCCTTGGGTATTAGTGTAGACGAGTTCAAGTGCAATGGAAAACAAATTCCAGTGTTAATGCCCCAAAATGAAAAATAAGATGTAAAAGGGAGAGTGAATTTTTTATAATATACTTAAATATACTATATACCTAAACAGATAACTAACCAAAATAAACATAGTGACTACACTAATAAGTGATTTAAAGTAATATTAAAATATATTAATATACTAATTAATGAAATATTATATTACATTAATTAATGATTACAATTTATTATAAAATAATACAATAAATTATAATAAATTAATAAATAAGTTGTAAAAAATAAAGTAATCGAATATAAAAAATAAATAAATAAATTTTTTAATAACATAAGATATATTTTAAGATTAAAAATCTCTAATTTAATACAGTAATAAAAAATAAATATAAAATTATTTATCAATAACACAATATATACTTTTATGTATTATTAATTAATAATATATTGTCACAAAATTTAAAACCATTGGTTTAATTAATTATAACAATGGGAAAATTAAACCAAAGTAATTGATGAAATGTTTACTTTAACAATATTTTAATTACGAATATTAAATCACTAATTTAATATAGTAATTACAAACTGAATATACTGAATAAATAAAAATACTTATTTTATTAATAACAGAAGATGGTTTTTTACGGACTAATTATTAATAATATATTTTTACAAAACTAAAATAATTAGTTTAATTAATTATTAAAATGGGATAATTAAACCAAACAATTGATCAAATGCTCTCTTTAACAGTATTTTATTTTCCATGATTGATTATAAATAACATATAATAAATAAAAAAATATATTATTTTATTAATAAACTAGGATAGATTATTAATAACACACACACACACACACACACACACACACACACATATATATATATATATGTGTGTGTGTGTAATAAATTAAAACTTAAAAAACATACTTAAAACATACTTCAAAATGAACTGAGTTACTCGTAATAGGCCCACAATTTACAGCATTAAAGCAAACATGTATGCCTTGAAATATAACAACGAGTTCGTGCATGTAATATTAAAATCTTCAACTTACTAATTTAGTACATATGAACGACAAAATGCATGTTCAAAAGCAATAGGATACAACCATCAATGATCATTCCACATGCTAATCGCTATGGCATCTCAAAATTGTGTGGCTCTTGTAGATTCTAATGCACGCAGCCTCCGCATGTTTGTTGATAGGTTGTCTTCATCCACAAGACCATCGCTATCATCGTTATCATCGCTATCTTCATCCTCATTGACACCGGCTAATCGGACCACATCACCTCCTCCACCAAGCTCATCACCTGAATCATCATCTTCTGATTCAAAATTATCATTGTAATCCTCTTTCCGTATATAATTATGTAATATGCAACAAATTATTACAATTTTTATCTAGATCTTATAAGAAAATGGATCGCCTTTCAACATTTGCAATCCAGCTTTTAAAGCACCAAAATTTTGTTCAATAGTATTCCTCAAAGATGAGTGCCTTCGGTTGAATAACTCTTTATCATTTATAGGGAGATTGTCTCTAAATTCTTGCAGATGATAACGAGTTCTTCGATATGAAGCCAAAAATCCTGGTAGATTTGTCGACTAGATAATATTTACCTACAGTACAAAATATATTCATCCTAAAATAATTGAAGATAATAATAGATAGAAATAAACAGAATAAAAACATAGTATTTACCTTCCGATACAAAGAGTATCTTCGTGAGTCAATGCGTTCTTTAACACAAGGGAATCAACTGTTGATCTCTCCCATCCATCAAGTACATAAGTGAATTGCATATCAAATGTACATGTTGCCATCATATTTTGTGAGAGATAACCCTTTTTGTTCCAGAGTCTTTGTTGTTGTTCAAGTGGGATGTTCGCTTTGATATGAGTTCCATCAATAGCCCCAATACAATCCTAATTATACCATTTAAATTAATACAAAGTAACTCTGAATATTAATCTAAAATTGTTCATTATAGGGCAAGTGATGTTACCTTAAAATACGGATAAAACATTGGATTGTTAAAAACATTTGAGAGAGTGCGTTCTGAAGGCCGTTTGATGTAATCAGACTGAAGTCTAATAATTGAATTCAACACCTTATTGAAATACCTACTTATGGTCCAATTTGATATATCAAACATCTCTGTTGTGACACTAAACGATTGTTGTTGACCAACAGTTAGGAGAAAATACGTGAATTATTCTTCCACTGAGATGGTCTTTGTAGCTGATAAAAATCATCTACTATTAAGTATCTCTACCAATTTGTGAAACACAATTTGATTCATCTCGTAAACTTTTCAAAATTTAAGAAGTGATTTCTCTAATGCCTTTTAAAAATAAATCGAACCACCAATCCCACAAGAACATGGTGCACAACTATTCCAATGGGTGAGATAGTATCTTCCCGTGGAGTAAAAAATACATGAGAATGCTAACATACTTGCAATCCTTTCTTTGTCTGTCGTAATATCCATGGAAACCTACAAATACAATCACCACAAACACAATGACGACTACAAAAATAATTCTTGTTTGTTCTTCAAAGTCATAAACACAAACACACCTCTATCTTAAATCATAAACTATTTTCAATTGCACCTCTACACAACCATATCCAATCACACATCCATTTTCATCCACATTCCCACATTACTACCTTCAATCACACATTTTACCTTCAATTACAACCATACACAACTATATTCATTCAATTGTCCACATCCATACTCATCCACACAATAAGAATCCAACAATCATAAAAACCCAAATCTTCACCATAATGACATCATAATCTATCAATGATAAGTCTTATAATGTCATAATTAAAAAAACATCATTAAAATTCAAAAGATTTGTCCCAAAGTAGATAGTGTACTTAAAACTCATTACTACATTTCACGAGAACAATATTTAAGCCACTGGAGCCGCACTTCCACTGTCAGTTTCGTAAACATGTCTCTCTTAATTTTCGTATCCAACCATTTAGGAGCGTGAAACTTCAACTGTATCAACAGATCTGGGATTTCCATGAGGGCTTTGAACCTCTCTAACTTTACCATCCTTAGGTTTGATAGCATCACTAAATACCGTGGCGATTTTCTTCATTGCATCAAAGAATATGAAAGTGTCATCAATGGACATTTTAGACCCTTTTTACGATGAGTTGAAGTTGACGGGTTACCGCTTTGAGACAGATCAGGTGTCGACTCATTCCCTCTAAAGAATGGTGATGGAGTATCCCTACTAAATCAACATCCTCGAGTACGTCCAAGGGTGAATTTATAATTCACGTTGGACATCACTGCACATGTCTACACAAGTGTTACTTACTATCCCCATGGCTATTGAGTTTCCTACTACCAAAGCCATTTTTTAGTAAAACGGGCATCCTTCATGTCTATACTCTTAGCATCTTTATGCTCCTACAAGAAAGAAACAACTTTTAGACCTGTCTATACAAAGTTCTAGTCATGTGAAAAACATACAAAATATTTTTTAGTTCAATATGATTTACTATCCTTGATGTAGTCTTGCCATACAGAATAACATGCAGTGACTCGTTGTGTGGTTGCATCAAAACCGAACCCACTAGTATTGAGACAACTTGTTACTGTTTGGTAAGTTTTCTTCCATGATCTTATTCGATTCTTGAGCTGCTCAACAATTTTTTTATTAACTGCGTCTTCATTGAACCTATTGACATGGTCCATATGCACCACATGCTTCCAAACCCCAGTGGGCAACTTGTTCCCCATATTGACCTGCTGAACCAAGAGATCGAGCATTTTGCTATCATCCTTGAAGATCCAAATGTCATATGATCAAGGAGTTTGCTATCTTCTTCTAGCCATTTATAATCTAAATCTGAGATGGTCCTCAAGGAAATTTTTTTATCAGACAACCTTTACCCGTCATAGTAAATAGGAACACATGGAAACACAAATAAGAACTTAAAAAAAAAAACACATGGTGGATATTTATAAGCCATCCGAATCTCCTCACCACATGGCAAGATCATTCCATAAAACTTCAAAATTATTCAACAACATTCTATAACATTTACAAATTAATCAAAGTATTTCCATTGCAAATGACTAGAACAATGCAAAAACACACTAATCAAGTCCAAATTTACTGAACACCCTTGGTAGAGCCCCATATAACTTCACAATCACTACGAACCGTACCTCGTCAGTGAAGGGGGTCGGGTTTCGTTGGCAAATAGACGTCTGTGTAGGTGACTCAGCCTAGTTTGAACTGGACTCAACCGACCCATTAGCTCCATAAATCCTAAACCCTAAACCCTAAAACCTAAACCTTAGCCCCTAAATCCTAAACCCTAAACCCACCCTCCATTAGCCCCTAAACACTAAACCCTAAACCCTAACTCCATTAGCCCCTAAACCTTAAACCCTTAACCCTAACCCTAATTCCATAACCTAAACCATAAGCTTTTTATACTAAACCTCCTAAAAGCCCCAAACCCTAAACCCTATAACCCCAAACTCTAAACCAATAAACCCTAACTACTATTGACCCAACCTTGATCGCGCTTTAAAAAAAAAAACTTTAATCCTAAATACACTAAACCCTACCTTAACCATACTCTAAATACCCTAAACCCTAACACTAAACCCGAAAATATACCCTACCTTAACCCTAACTCTAAATACCCTAAACCCTAAACCCTAAACAATAAATATGAAATTTAAAGCTAACTACCACAAACCCTAACCCTATATCCCGAAATTATGCAGAAACTAAACAATAAATACAAATACTACACACAAAAATTAAGATTAAATCAAATACAACAATAAATTAATAATAAAAAATTAGGGTTAAGGGTTACCTTTTGAAATTTGGGAAAAATCGAAACCCAATGTGGAAATCAAAGCCAAAATGGGGAAATCAAGGGAAATCGATATAGAATTGAAGAAATTGACGCTAAAATGGGAAAATCGAAGGAAATTGAAACTGAAATGGATTAAATTGAAGGACATCAAGAGGATTTTTAGGAGAAAAGAGAAGAGCGAGAGTTAGAAGGGACAGGGAGGCCGAGAGAGACAGAGAGAGGAGATGTGAATACAATGAAGGGAAAAGAGATGCAAAAATGATGAGAAGGGAAAGAGATATGAAGACGACGAAGGGAAAAGAAGCCGAAGGGAGTGCGAAGACGAGAGGAAGAAGAGAGTAGGAGAAAAAAAAATTCAGGAGAGGAAGGCCGAGAGGGAGAAGAGAGCACAAATGAGAAAAAAAATCGACGCTTCAAATGGATGATTCGCAAAATTGGGCAAAATCAAGATTCCACAATTTTAGCTTGAGACGATTACCTGCATATTTCAGATGATGCTAGCGCTCATTCACCACTAAACTTGAATTGAAGTGAAGAATTGAATTGAACTTAAATAAATTGATTCAACTTCAACTCATCTTTGGGCGTTAGTGTAAACGAGTTCAAGTGCACTGGAAAACAGATTCCAGTGTTAGTGCCCCCAGTGTGAGTGCCCCCAGTGTTAGTGCATCATATTTCAGATGATGCTAGCGCTCATTCACCACTAAACTTGAATTGAAGTGAAGAATTGAATTGAACTTAAATAAATTGATTCAACTTCAGCTCATCTTTGGGCGTTAGTGTAAACGAGTTCAAGTGTACTGGAAAACAGGTTCCAGTGTTAGTGCCCCCAAATGAAAAGTATGATATAAACAAGAGAATGAGTAACCTTTTATAAGATACTTAAATAGAATAAAAATAATATATTTTATAAATAAAAAATATAAATTATTATTCTTATTACAATGGTTTAATTTTTCCTTAACTTAGGAATAATTAAACCATCTTCTTCCTCACGGCGCGCGTCGTCTTCCTGCAGGCCAATGGGCCACGGCGACGAAAGCGATGGTCCGACAATACGCCAAAAAGAGAGGGAGACCGAGAGAGAAGAGAAGTCGGGAGGCCGAGAGGTTTGGCCTCCCGTGCTCTGTGACATAGGTCGAGAGGGAGAGGAGAGGGAGCCCGACCGGGGGGGGGGGGGGGGGCGACGGGGGGAGTGGGGGGAGGAGAGAGGGAGTAGAGAGAGTGAAGACGAGAGGAAGAAGATGGGGCGAAAAAAATCGTCGAGAGATGAACGCCGAGTGCGAGGGAGAGGAGAATAGCGAATGACGATAAAATTTTCGTTTCGGAGGGGGGGGGGGGACGAAACAACGCGCGTCGCACGAAGAAAGTGGTTGATTCGCAAAATAGGTATGAATCAACTTTCACCCGTTTTTGCCTGAGCTAATGAAATGGTATAATCTCACTTCAATTCAATTCTTTCTATACTAACACCATTATTTGATGAACTGGGTAATGTGGGGGGAATTCATTCCACTTCATTGTGGACTAACCCCCCTTAACGGTCTAATTGAATGAACTACATAATGTGCGTGAACTTCATTGTGGACTAACCCCCCTTTGTTTAAGTGGAAGAGGCTTTCCCATTACTTTTCTTCTTAAATAGTACCTAACTAGCTTTACATCTGTTGGATGAAACCAAAAGCTTGGGGGGAGAGTATTCTTTGCCTTCTTCCGATTTCCAATATAGAAACTTTCTTCAGAAACAAAAGTTCTTGAATCCTCTAATACGCATAAAAAATAGCTTTGGAACAAATAAATGCCACAGTCAAGATTTTTCTTGAGAAATACAAGAACCAAAATTGGTCAAGTCTAGTGCTGGAATAAGCAAAGTCGTGAGCACTACAAGTTATTGCGGTACAAAAAACAAATATCATAGAGGAGAAGCCACGAATACAAGTTAATTTCTCTCTCAGACACATAGGGCAAATATAGAAGCATCAAACACCCAAATTTTTTATCAGAGTACAAGCCCATACTATCTAAAACAACAACAAAAATAATAGAGAGACCAAAAATAACATCAAACGTACTCAAATCAAAATTTCGGATGTTAAATTTGAAAGATACTGAAGAATGGAGGAGATGCTCAAAGAGAAATTAATTAAAATCAAATACAACAGTAAATTAAACTAAAAAAATTAGGGTTTAAGGTTACCTTCTGAAATGGGGGAAAACGAAGGAAATCTGGTGCATTTTTTTTGGAAAAGAGAGTGAGAAACGAGAGAAGGGCGAAAAAGAGAGGTAGAGGCTAGAAGAGAGGAAGGTCGGAGAGGGTGCTGCGGACTGAGAGCAAGAGGGAGATGAGAGAGGAAATTTCACCGAGATCGGGAGCGAGAGGTTGCAACACGGTGGGAGGCCGAGAGCGAGAGGGAGAAGAGAGAGGGGGGCTGACTACGAGTGGTAGGGGTGGCATCGAGCCGAGCCGAGCCCGAACCTGCCTATGTTCGAGCCGAACTTGATTTAAATATTCGAGCCGAGCTTCGAGCCGAGCCTCGTCTCGAGCCTAAAATTGTTATCGAGCTCGAGCCCAAAAGTTTTAACCGAGTTCGAGCCGTGCTCGAGCTTCAACATACATTTAAATTTTTTCAAAAAATATATATCAAATAAATTGTATATAAAATTATGCATACATTTTACATAAAATTAGGCATAACCTATATATATATATATATATATATATATATAATACATGTATAAGATTGGGCATGACCTAGCTTAAAATTGAGTATAATCTATGTATATAATACCTATATAAAATTCGACATGACTTCTACTTAAAATTAGGCATAATCTATATATATAATACTTGCACAAACACTCTATAAACACTCCATAAAATTGTCTATACATTCCATAAACACTCCATGAAATTATTTATACACTCCATACACTGCATAACATTACGAATAAACTCCATACAATAATCAAACACAACAAAATTAAATGAAATATCACTATCAATTTACAATCACCCAAATAAAAACTATAAATCCATTATAAATTTACAAACTGTAGTTGTTTCTCTTCACGCTAGAAAATAATATACGTCCCTGCATGAGCAAAATCTCCACATATGACAAAAACAAAAAAAATAAAATTAGTTATTGTCAGATAAGAAAATACTCTTCCACTACTATTTACTTAATGTCGTTAAAAATATTAAAATTACCATGATGAGAAAAACATGAAAAATCATGTAGCTGGTAGCATTATCTCTACACTCTTCTTCTCAGGCTGTAATCATAAAACAAATTTTTAATAAATAAAACTAAAAAAATACTAA
Organism: Aristolochia californica; assembly: GCF_029961685.1. NCBI lineage: Eukaryota > Viridiplantae > Streptophyta > Magnoliopsida > Piperales > Aristolochiaceae > Aristolochia > Aristolochia californica. Next base: position 7,108,334 of record NW_027181881.1, read on the forward strand.
AAAATATCATAATAAATAATTAATCAAAGAAATTCACCTTTTGATTTTTCTTTACACCGTGAACGTGAAGAGCCCGAACCCAATCACTTCCACAAATCAAAGCTTGAACTGTATCTGGTGCCAAGGAAGAACGATATGAGTCTATTACTAAATGTAGACTTTGAAGCTACTGCGGATATGAGAATTATAAGGGGGGTTAGTCAATAAACTTAAAATTTGAAGTTCATCTTCATCTCCTGCTTCAAATTCATTTTATTCATCTACATGAAATTCAATTTCAAACTTGGTATTAATGTGGACAAGTTCATGTACACTGGAAAACCAGTGTTAGTGTCCCAAAATGAGAAAAATATAAAAAACAAGAAAATAACTTATAATAATATGCTTAATTAAAACATAATACTTAAACCCCAAATTAGGTAAAACAAACATGATTACAACACAAATAAGTAATTTAATGTTTAATTAAAATAAATTAATATATTAATTAGATATTATATTATTTAATGATTACAATTTATTGTAAATTAATACAATAATTACGTGAGCCAATTAACTGTGCACATGATTAATTATAAAAAATAAATAAATTAACAGGAAAATTTGATCAAATGTTAACTTTAACACACTATATTTTTACGTATTGTTGCATCGTCCGGGGGAAAAGCAGTATTAGAGGCGGTTAGGGCTAACAAAATTGCATCGTCCAGAGGAAAAATAGGTTGAGAATAAGATTTCCAAGTTTTATTTTTTTTATAAAAAAATCGCACGTGTGAGTTCGCATGTTGTGCGGGACGGAGCGTCGAGGGGGGAAAATAATCCCCCCCCTCAACTTAGGTATCGAGGGGGGGGGGGGGGGGGGGGGGGGGGGTCTGTGTCGTTCTGGCAAGAGCGGTGGCCGGCTAATCTGACGGCGGCAGCAGGCGGTAGTAGGGGGGTGATGACGACGGGAGAGGGTTCCGAGCACCTACTCTAGCTGGGGTACGATGAGGTGAGGGCGACGCTATGGGAGTCGATGCCGATGAGAGGCAGAGAAGGTGATGCGCGGGGAGAAGGATTAGGTGCGGCGGCGGCGGTGAGAGGGAGAAGGGAGATGGAGGCCGAGAGAGGGAGAAAAAAATTTTGGAGGAAGAAGAGAGAAGGGAAGGAGGAGACCAAGAGAGTGAGAGAGAGAGAAAGACCGAAAAAAGAAATTTCGGGAGACGGCAGACTGCCGAAAATTTCCCAAATCCCCCCGAATACGCCGCTCATTAAATTAATGAGCCAGCTCGCAAGCCGTCGAGCCGAATCTGGTTTTGGTCGAGCTCGGCTCGTTAATTTAAACGAGCCGATTTTGGATCTCGAGCTCGGCTCGAGCTCGAGAGATACCGAATTGAACTGAGCCGACACCAAGCCGAACTCGAGCAGCTCGTGAGCTGACTTGGTTCGAAGCCACCCCTAACGAGTGGGACAAGGAGGTGGTGCTGAGAGGGAGAAGAGAGCGGGAGCGAGAGGAGGAAAAACATTTTGAGAGGAAGAAAGACAACGTCAAGAGAAAAATATCGCATCTCGACGAGTTAAGTGGATGAATCAGGATTTTGGTGGGAATCTTGATTCATCCCTTATCCCTATAGTTCATTCAAGTAAATGATTTGCCTAATTTAGGAGGGGTTAGTCCAAAATGAAGCAGAGATAAATTATTTGTGCATTACTCCGTTCATTCAATTAGGCCGTTAGTGGTGAATGAGCGTCTCTTCATTTGAATCATGCCAGGTAATCTTCTCAAGAAAAAATTGGAGAATTATGTTTTATACATATTTTTCAAATCATTCACATGAACCGATTGCGCGGAATGCTTCTCTCCCTCCCCCGATGAAAAGTTTTTCCTCATTTCGCTCTGTTCTCCCTCTCTCTCGGCCTTCCTCTCCCAAAAACATTTTCTCCCACTCTCTTCTCCCTCTTGACTTCTTCTCCCCTTCTCCCTCTCTCATCTGCTTCTCCCGCTCTTTTCTCCCTCTCGATTTTTCTCCCTTCTCAGCTTTCCTCCCACGAATTTTTTCCCCTATCTTCTCCCTCTCGGCTTCCCTCTTTTCTCCCTCTCAGCCTGTGTCGCAAAGCTGCCATTGTAGAGCATGGGAGGTTGAGCCTCTATCGCAGAGCCTCTTGGCCTCCCTCTCTTCTCCCTCTCGACGTACCGTTGGAGCACCGCCTCCGTCGTCGTGGCTTGCTGACCCGCCGTTGTCTCCCGCCATTATCGACACCATGAGGAAGATGACGTTGGTTTAATTTTGAATAATTAAAATATTCTGAAAGTAAACAATTTATAAATTGTTTTGGTTTAATTATCCCATTGCTATAATTAATTAAACCAATGGTTTTAAATTTTGTGGCAATATATTATTAATTAATAATACATAAAAATATATATTATTTTATTGACAAAATATTATATTTATATATATTTAATATATATATTTTTTATTACTGTATTAAATTAGTAATTTTTAATGTTAAAATATATATTATGTTATTAAAAATTTATTTATTTATTTATTATATTCGGTTCTGTTAGTTTTCTTCTTTATTTATTTATTTTTTTATAATTTATTCTGGTCACACGTAATTATTATATTAATTTATAATAAACTGTAATCATTAAGTAAGATAATATAGCCTTTTATTAATTAGTTTATTAATATATTTTAATACTACACATTAAATCACTTATAAGTGTAGTAACTATGTTTATTTTGGTTAATTATCTGTTTAGGTATATGTTCTATTTAAGTATATTATAAAAAGTTACTCATTCTCTTGTTTATATCATATTTTTCATTTTTGGGCACTAACACTGGTGTTTTCTAGTGCACTTGAACTTGTCTACACTAACACCCAAGGATGAGTTGAAGTTATATCAATTCATTTAAGATGAATTGAAATCTTAACTTCATTTCAAGTTCATCATAGACTAACATCACACCCCCCCCTCCGACCCACTTGATGCCTAATTCACTTGAACCCGTGGGAGGTGCACCACTAACGGGTTTAATAATTTTGTACCCCCAATTGTGAATATAGAAACGTACGTATTCCTTTTAGCCTTTGAATTTGGTCTCACTCTAACCAAAACTTTGGGTTTCATCTCTCTTTCTCTTTCTAAAGTTCACTTCTCCTCTCACTGTTTCTAAAGTTCACCTGAGCTATAGTAATTTTGTAATTTCAAGCAGAGAATATATACATACAACTTCTTTCTTTACATCTGGTTGTATTATTTTTTAATCTAAGTAGAGAGAGAGAGAGAGAGGGAGATACTCTTGTGCCCTGTTAGTTGCTCAAGAAAGTTGTAAGTGAAAGTGACTTGAAACCCGTTAGTACACATAGGAAAAGTTTAATCTAAGTGCTCTAATATATTTTATAAGATGTGTATGATATTTCTAAACATGTGTAATGCAACGTGTGTCCTAAAACTCCATGTATAGCATTGTACTTTAAAGAAAGGAGTTAGGAAAGCTCTCGTACATTTTTTACTAAGGTTTGATATACATTATTGACACTTAAACTCTAGTCCTCACAATGGCTTCTTCTTCATGGGTGCTTCTTCAAGAGATGTCTTTCAATGTTGTTTGAGATCTTATGTAGGCTTGGTCATTTTGAAGCTTTAGACCTTGAGATGCTTCTCTTGAAGGTAAAATATTTGAAATACTTAGTTTGCAAATTGTCAGCTCTATTCAGTTTTATTTTCATCAAAATCAATAATGGAGTCAAGTCAAGGTCAACAATCTCCCCTTTTTTTATGATGACAAAACCTAACATGGAAAAAATAAAGATATGTACATTCGCTATGGTTTGGAGCTAAGTTAAGTATGTAATTTTGACAAATATTCCCCCTAATCTTTGCATAGTATGTTCAAGTCATTTTAAATTTCAATTTGTAATTTCTAGTGTGCCTAGGTCCAAGTTCTATCTTTCCATCTTTGTCTCCCTCTTTTTGTCATACTCAAAAAGATACTAAAAGAGAAACACATGAGTAATAAAAAAGGTTGGTTCACAAATATATGCAAGGCATTACAAAAGATGTACTTAACTACATTGCTTTTAGTAATAAAAAAGTACATGTATCATTCTTAAGTACAAAAGAGAGTATAAAAAGGTGGTCTTAAAGACTAGAGAGAGGGGTAGCTAGGCTGGAGGCGGTAGGCGGTTGAGGATAGTCATGAGAAGATTTTCAATCCTCTACTGGACCTACTGAAGCTCGATATACCCGACCTTCAATTGTTCTAGCGTCGCAAGAACGACTACCTTAGTCAGCCGAATGTCATCCAAAGCAACTTCAAGTGTTGATAAACGATCAGTGGATGACGAGGTGCCATCTTTAGTGCATCTCCTCTTCGCAAATTCGAACTAATCTGCTTGAGGCTCCAGACTTAACTCATCTTGGGATATGACTAGATGAGGGGCGACGTCTCTTTGAATTGTATCCTTCTGAACCCATTGACTTTGCCATTTAGCGAAGCCAAACTTATTAACCTTTGTTTCCCCAATGGACATCTTTTTGGTGGTGTCCACTAACTCCTCATATGATAAATCAACTCTGCTCTGTCGGAGGATGGTTGTGATGGCTTGAGTGAAAGGAAGTTTGTCTGCTTTGGAGCTAACCGCTATGTCGGCCATCCGACTAGCCATGAAATAGCCAAAGTTGAGTTGCACTTCTTGAGTGATCACCCACATCCAAAATATGTCAGCGGTCGTCAATATTGAGTACATTCGCTTCCTTGGGTTGAGAATGTGAGTGACAACTTCCATTATTACTCTTTGTGCCATTGAGAAGTCCTTAATTTTTACCTTGTAGGAGCTTCCTGCTTGTTGCCTGAATACTAACAAAATTTCATTTTATATGTTCTGGGGGCAATCGGGGTGAAGGTCCATCGGCCAATTCTCCTTCACATGTCGGTTCATCCCCATGAATGTGGTCCCGAGAAGACCATGAAAGTCCATGGAGTGAATGGATATCATCATTTTCTTTACATAGGATGGGATCTTCATATTGTTGAGCCTGACCTATTTGATTTCAAGGTTTGAATAAAAAATATTGACTAGTAGGGGATAAACTAACTCATCTAACTGAAGCAACCCTTTATGAGAAGAATATATCCTCTCAAAACCACCAAATGGTCCCTCTAGTTGGGCATATCCTCGAAGATTTCAAGCTCCTTTGATGGGGTTTTCTTCTTCTTAATGACATTCGTGTGTACCATTGTGGAAAAAACAAATTTCGAGAGAAGGAGAGGCTGAAATGAGGGTTTTCGACTCAGATTTGAATGGAAATCAATTAAAATCGAACGGGAAATGGAAGATTATGGCTTTGGAGCTCTTGGGAAACGTTGGAATAGTGTTTTGAAATGATTTGGAGTGAATTGATTGGGTTAAACATCATTTGTGTCTCTTCAACTTCTCATTCCACGTCGCGAACGATCGATCAGTCTAATTCGATTGATAGATCAATCGTTCAAGTTGATCAATCAACCAATAGGCCAATATTGATTAATGACCTATATAGAGTGACAAAAATGTAATCTTTTAACTGTGTTCAATAAAATAGATTATTAAAGGAATTCTCATCCACATATCAGTGAATTTATGGCATACAACTTGAAGGTCATGTTGGAGAGAAAAAAAAGAAATTTTTGGCAGGCGTGACTTTTATATGGTGCATGAAATATAGGATTTTGATAGAGAAGAAAGTACAACGATGTGCATGGATATTAATTGATAACGCATGCAATTGAAAACGAACAAACTTTGGAGCCTAGATTATGTACTCAAAAGGAAAAACGACCAAAATTGAGACACATAACTTATCTTTTAGGGAGTTTAAAATTTGGATTTTCGCAAGCAACATATTTTCAATATGACCTTTGAGTCTTTTGATATTGATCTCTCTCTAGAAACATAAGATTGAGAAACGGTTGGTTAGCTCAAAGACTAGACTTTCAAATCTATGTTTTGAAATATAATTATTCATATATAATCTCGTTTTTTATGGCAAAAAATGTCTAAACAAATGAAGTTTTTTGTTGTCGCTTGATCATTTCCTGTTCCCTGACCTTTGCTGCTTCAAATATTAATTTCTCTTTGTAGAAAACTTTGATTTCTAAAATTCTTTTTGCATTTGGAAAATAGACTCAAATACCTTTCCATCAATAAATATTTTTTTATGAAAAATGTAGTATGAAGATGCGAACTCCAAGGAAAAACAAGTACAAAGATAGAAAAAAAATCAATGAGGAAGAAAAAAGTAGAATACAAACAAAAAACTAATAGAGATGATAAATAAAAAAAATGATAAAACTAGTAGGCAACTCGTAGAACTTGCTTTGATACTATATTAAATTTATAGAAAAGATAAATAATTTATTAACTTGTATAATTTGAGTACAATAGACATATATTTTTAATAGAGGAAATAAATAAAATCATAATAAAATTAAATTACCCAAGTCATAGTTACACCTAAAATAGTACTCTTAATATAATAAAATTAATAAATAATTAAAAAGAACTAAAATGACAAAAACACCTTTGAACTGTGACTTTCTCTCATGAGACTCTTGTTAAACTCCATACTAATTATGCTTCTTTGAGACTTCTTCTTACGAGAGTCATTTAAGACTTCCACAATTGCTCTTCATATAAGGTTTAATCAATTCACATCATTTGTAACTTAATTATTTGTTATCACCAAATCATCATAATGGGATCCAGACACCAGCATGTGTGTGTTCATACACATTGATAGTTTTGTTATTTTTGAATTAATTCAAATGGTATATATAAGGTAAAAGAGTTTCTTAGAAAGAATTTTAAACCAAGAATTGAGGACAATTGTTCCTTTGAGATTTGAAATTGCTAGAAGCAGAGATTATGGCTCCCTCTGCATGTTAGTTGATATAGATGAAAATTAGTTTCATTGAATTTAGATTTTTTTATGGGCCAATAAGATATCTGAAATCCATTAGGAGATTTGTTCATGAAATCCCTCATATGTTTAAAAAGTTACATCCACTTGAGGGAGAGTGCAAAACTATCAATTTATTAATGCGTTAGTAGGTTCATAGCATAAAGAGTAGTTTAGTTGGATCATATATTAGTTGTTCAATCCTCTCTTGCTACCAAACCTTTATTGTTTTAAATATAAAATTTTCTTTATAGAAAACTCCGATTGTCGAAATTCTTTTTGCATTGAAAAGTAAACTCAAAGATTTTTTTGTCGATATATAATTTGTAATATAAAAACGTTAATATGAAAAGGCAAACACCATGAAAATAATAGGTACTAGGATAAGAAAGGAAGAAAACAGAAAAAATACAAACTTAAACTATTAAAAATGATAAATCAGAAAATAATCACATTATCTTTGTGGGTTGATTAAGTCAACTCATAAAACTCGCTCTAATATCATATTAAATTTCTTGAAAGTAAAAATACTCACTAATTTGTTATAATTTCATTACTATGATCCTTTATTTATAATAGAAAACATAACTAGAATCTAATTATAATAAAACTATTTTTATTTTAATCACATTCAGGGGGGATTAGAATAAATTTAATAAACTCCACGATATTAATTTTGGCTCTGTAAAGCTTCTTAATGTGAAAATCATGTAAAACTCTTTCATACTTACTCTTCAACATATTGTACAACACTTCTATTTCAAGAAAATGATCTATTTGTTTTTCATATTATAGTCAACACATTTCGTTGGACTTGATGTTTATCTATCATTCCGAAGTAATGTGGTTGTGTAAAAAATAATTCATAAAAGAGTGCAAAGAACAAAATTTCTGGCTGGCCAATTTTTTTTCTTTTTTTTTTTTGTGCCAATATTTGGGAAAGAAATGTTCAGACCAAATATTTTTGTACAAACAAAATAATGAGATTTGGAGATGATTTTTCTAATTGTTCCAATAGGAAACAATAAGGAAAACAAATTATAAAAAACCAATATTGCTACAAATTTGGTCATAAATAGTTTATTTTTAAATAAAAATCAATAATGGCATGAATGGTCCCATAGGAGCTAAAAGGCAGACAGAGAGACCATGCACACCGTGTGGCTCCTCTGTGGACATTGTGTTCTTTATCATTAGTTTCACACCAGTGGTCTATGTAGACCTTGATGTATAAAAAACTTTGCAAGAGAAATAAATTCCAAACTACATTATCAACTAATTCATTTAGGTCTCGTTATTTTTTTCACAAAAGAGAGATTGCTAGTACTTAACAATGTTCGCATGAGTTCTCTTGCAAAAGAGATAATTGCTGGCACCTCACAATGTACGCATGAAACAACATTCAGGTAGAACATGTGATCTGCATATAGCTTCCTCTAAATAACTGGATCACTAGAAATTTAAAATTTCAAGAAATTCTTCTCCTTCAAACTTTCAATGGTGTCCTTGATGCTCACCTCCAGAGGAGTGAACTCAATACCCAAGCTTTTTGCGCGTTCCTTGGAGGCCTGGTAGGTAGGTACATACGGATTGTCATCTGCACACCTGCCGAAGAAAGAAACTGTATGAGTAAAGAGGGAGTTCACGGCAGTAGATTGCAGGAGAAATCTGCCGGCTCCTGTTTTCTTAGAAGCAATCAAGAGATTGCGAGGTGTGGAGAAAGACCCTTCAAGAACTTTTTTTTTTTTTTTTAAATAGTGTTGTTTTACTTCAGAGTTTTGATGGGATCCGGTGCATTAGTGCTGGTATGATTGCACCCGACCTTTAAAAGAGCCGCTCAACAAGCAAATAAGTATACAAAGCAACTCTCTTAGGTAAATAGTGTAAAATGCTGCTTACTTCTGAGGAACGGGTAAATTAGGGTAAAGCTCTTGCACAATCTTTGCAATCTCAGAGAAATGAGCAACTTTTCCGACTGTTAAATATCTTCCACTTGCAGACGAATCCTCGTATGCTAAAATGTGAGCATTGACAACATCTCTAACATCAACCCATCCAAATGATGCATTTGGAAATGTTGGGCTTCCTGCAACAACATGACAACAATAATATAAGTATCATGGAAATAATGCATTTGCTACCATGACCAAGGGAGGAGTTGTTTCCCAAAACAAATTATCAAGTACTAAATGAAACAAGAACTTAACAGGCTTCAAACAGTAAAAATATTACTGTCGACTACAAATTAGTATATTAACTTCACAAATCAAAATTCTAACCATTTACTAAATTCAGAATTGCCTCTGCACTTGTATTCAGGGTTGGCTGCAAGAGTGGACCAATCACCATGGATGGGTTTATCGCTATCATGTTTATTCCCTTTTCCTTTGCAAATTCCCAAGCAGCTGCCTCTGCCAATGTCTTTGAGAGTACATACCAAATCTATAGTACAAGCACAAACATTAAATGTGGAAAAAAAATGCAAACGAAACTCTCCAACAATTATGGCCTTTCAGAAATAAATGCAGTGATCGGATACAGTACCAAGGATGTAAATTTATTTACTTATCATGAGCTTTTGTACGTCTTGTTCCAAAATTACATCAGTGAGAACCCCAATATAAAATTTGCATTATCTTTTTTTTTGTTCAAACGGTAAGAGCTCAGAATAAGATATAACAGTAAGAAATCTTTTATTGAGGTCATACTTACAAGTTTTCTGAATACATAACAAAATGCAACAAACATGTCTTTAACGTTCGACAATAATATCAGCAGAGAAAATCTTGCTAACTTATAATAATATCATTACACAATCTTGTCCAAGACATCCTTGTACTTAATGTTAAATACATGGCACTTCTAGTCTGAAGAGACTCTAGAGACCTCTTCCTGAACAATCACAGGTAAACGCATGGTGATAATTGCATAGTCTCAAATCTACAAAACAGCAAACATCTTTCGGAACCTTGCTCAAGATTCATATTTTTCATGTATTTCTTTGTGGACCTCACAAAATCTGAAAACAGCCACTGGCAATCTGGAACATAGTTAAAGTGACTAAAGTTTCTTCTATTGATGGGGGGATAAGGGCAACTTTTTGTAGCAAAACATATTGCATCACACCCACCTCTCTTTGTACCTCAGAGGACTAAATCTTCTAAAGATGCCATTGATAAATGGGCACAACAAAATACATACTCAGATGTAACTGGAAGTTTGCTTATCAACAGGGACAATTATACAGGACTAACTCAACAATGACAAAATTCCAAGATATCATTCATAAATGAGTATAATCTATCTGAAATTCAATTGATAGAAAAGCCAAGAATCAATAACCATAATCTCGTATTCTATGAAAAATGAGTTTTAACTCATTCACAAATCATAGCCAGTGGTAAAAAGTTAATGAGCAGACTGTATAGGAAGCAATAACTGAAAGGTTGAACTAATAAATATAAAACGAAGACATGCTGAAGCAGGGTATACCATCCTACAGTACCTTCATTGACTTACAAACCTCAGGGTTACTAAACCAACTCTCATCAACCACCACCTCAGGGGTCCTTGGTCTTCCAGTGTACCCAACAGCAGCAAATGAGGAAGTTACAACCACCTTTTTGACTGATGAGGTTCTTGCACAGGAACCTAAAACATTTAGAGTTCCCTTCACAGCAGGATCAAGTAATTCGGCCTGGAAGAAATAAAAAATTAACAACAAAAATTTGTTGCAAAGAAAAGTTGCAGATAGCATTACAGATCTAGTGGTTTGCAGTTATAATTAAGGGGAAAGAGGAAGTGGACTACATTATCTTCATAAGCCCAGGCTTACTCTAGCTTTTGCACAGCAGAATGAGGATAAGAAGATAAGGTTTCAGATGAATCTGCATATAGCTTCTACAGGTCTGGTTCAAATGGTACATGGTAGCAACAATTTAGTCTTTTTACCAGCATTTCAATTTCCATTTGAAAATTTTGAATACTATCAATATTACATGGTAAGTACAATTAAGTCTGTGAAACACACGCAAAAAAAAAAGAAAAATGAGAGTTCTTGGACAGGCTAATTTGTCTAGGACTTGCAAACGTGACAAATGCCAAAACATAAAATCCTGAAGAATCATAAGATTTAACAGAGTTTCAGCATTACCAATGCCAAAGAGAGAGGTTAAGACTCTAATAAGAGTAAATCACCAAGTGATTTACATTTTAGAAAAGGAATAGAAATATCACCAGCAATATTTATGGTTTTCACTTATGGCTTTCTAGGAATCTAAGAGCAATTTTGTTTAGGTAAGGAAGTAGATACAGTTAATAAATAAATAACCTGTGGATCTTCGACTGCATGATAAAATGGAGATGCAGTATGGAAAACCCCTTCACAGCCTTCAACAGCAGCATCAAAGGATCCCTCTTGCAATAAGTCTGCTTTAACAAGATGAAGTCTGTCTTTGGCCCCTTCCAGTGCAAACAAGTGTTTTGTCTTCTTTGGATCATCTATAGTTGTTAAGATCAATAAAGTTAAACATTACAGTCATAAATAAAGAAAAAAAGGAATAAATAAATAAAAAGGAAAAAAAAACCTCAAGCTGGGTGTTGGAGGAAGATCAACCAAATGAACCTTACCAGCAGCAAGTTCATCATTTGCAAGGACAAGTATGAACTATGTTAATGAAATCATAAAATGAATTACCTTAAAGCACAAAACCCATTATTATTTCTAGTGAACTCTATCATTTAAAATCAAGGACTTTCCCACACATGCAAGACTTCTTTCCACAGAACATGTAAGATGGCATCAACACCACATGCGTACTGGTGTTGGTCTTTGAATGGAAAAACATGAGATCAGATGTGAAACTATCATCTATTCAACCATATCTAGGAGAATCCCTATCACCATGCTCCATTGTCATTAGATCGACCAAACACATGGATTTCTATTCTACTTGTCCATTAAGATCCAATTTTCTCTATCAATACATTTGGATTTTACAAGCTTGTGGACAATCCAAATTAGTTAGCTCAGAAAACAGGATCTTAGTGGGTAACTAGCAAGTGAGAATTATTAAAAACCCTCCCTGATTCAATAATTCTATAACGGATTAAACGTTTGTGTTATTTGCTCTTTTACTCACTCAACAAAACAACCAAACTAAACTAGCAGAAGGCAATTCAGAGACACTCCAATGACTGCCTCTCATATGATGTATGTCCCAAGAAGTCACATTAAAGAGAGCTGCATGAAAGAGAGAGAGAGAGAGAGAGATCTAATAAAGCATCTGCAAATTAACCAAAACACAGCTAACGTTCCTGATAAGCTCATTAATGTCCTCCTCAACCTGGATACTTAGGCGTCTAACGTTGTCGTTGCTTCGCAGCCCCACACTCCTCAAGAAAACAGATCCAGTACAAATGATGGCAGTTCAATTAAGCAGTACTGTTTCCTTCATAAGGAACAATAATATCAACAAGGGGTAAGCTTTTGAACCATGACCGAGAAAATCAGAAGAAGCTCTAACTCCCACTTTAGCAGTTAAGTAGTTGAGAACACAAAGTGAACCACACGTTAATTCGCGCTTTCCTTTTCACTATCTCTTTCCACAAGGGATCTTCTTTTATCTGCTCATTAACCCTAACTAATTGGATCAAGCACATCGAATCCGTCTCCAAATGAATTTTCCAACATAGTTCGATGATCTAGCGGAAGCGTTGGGACAAAGTCATTCGACATTATCAACGTAATGGACAACAGAGTAAGACAGACTGAAAATTACGCATAAGAAGAGTTAGAAGTTCATACTGAGATCCCGAACTGTGGCCTTAACAGTGTAACCTCGTTGGAGAAGGAATTTCGTTAGCCAGGAGGCGATGTAACCAGAGGCGCCAGTGACGCAAACCACCTTTCTTACTGCGCTCATCTCACGAGTTCAGTTCTTCTCTTCTTCTGTACGAACTACTTTTTCCTACGATACCCCAGCACACCAGCAGATTTATATGTTTCGAGCGCAGGACTGGGTCAGACGTTCAGCGTCATCACTGACGCTTGGTGGTCGATGGTGAAGGAAAACCAGAGGCCTACTGAAAATTGCAATACTAAGGACCGTATGTGCCGCTTAAAATAAAAGGACAGATAATCATTTTCTTATATGTCCATTTATAAATGGACGAGTAGAATACTAGAATTGATAGTTTGATTAAATTGTAATATTAGATTCAGTGAGACACATTGGACTTGCAAATAATGACAATCACTTTTTTTTTAATTAAAATTATAAAAAATCTTAAAAAAAAATAGCTATTAGTTTTATTCTAAATTCAAAATATTGAATAAGCTAATAAATATTAAAGTGGGGGTTAAAATTTATAACATAACTTTTATTATTTTATTATAATTTTATTATGTATAAAATAAAGTTTTTAAAGAAAATTTTTATCTAAAAAATATAGTTAAGCATGACCCACTTTTATTTTTATTTTTATTTCTTTTAGAGAATTCTATTTCCTGACCCATTCTAAGCACACAAATGGTTGCCCTTGGTTGCACAAAATGAAAGTGAATCTTAAGAGAAATATGAGAAAAAAATGCAGTATTGTACCTGAAAAGTCTAGATAGAAGCCACATTAACCTCTTTTTTCCACTCATGCAAGGAGGGGCTCAGCCAAAGGGCTAAGGCTCCTTCCCACTCGAGTAGAAAATAAGGGGAGAAGAGGGGGTAAACCACTTGCTAGTGGAGTACCCATGGCATTGGTTAAGGGTAGCTTGCACAAGGGGAGTGCCAAAACTTCTCTCCTTACAATCCTCTCCTAATGACATTTCAACGAGATGTTTTTTTAGTCTTAAAATGACCTCATTTAACATCCAAATCCCATTCAATAAAATGGAGGGCAATAATACTCCCTAAAAATTAAGACTTAGTTGGAAATAGATTTTTAGTATTTCTTTGCAAGTAGGGGTGGCATCGATATTTGACAGTTCCGACTTTCCTGTGCTGAACTGATGTCATATATTATACTTCCACACTGTATTTTTCTTGCCTTTATATGAGAGAAATAAATTAGGGACGAACTTTGTTATATCTAGGGGGACTTAAGGATAGAGACGTACTGAAGTACATATTGCAATTACAATGGAAGGAATTGAATGACCAAATATTTTTAAATTTTCAAATTGAGGAAACAATTTAATCGAAGAAAAGACTCTGGATTAGAGTCTAACTCAACTTTTCATGTCAAAGTTTTTTAGAAATTTTATGTTATTTACAATATTATTCTTTATTTATTTTTGTTAATATAAATATAAAAATTTTAAAAATCTCAAATGGTTGTTATCATGATCGCTTCATATCAAAGAATAAGAATTAAAAAATTAATTTTTTAGCTTTAACTTATACTTGTTAATAAACTAAAATTTTAATTGCATCTAAGGTATATATATTAAGATCCATGTTATATATATATATATATATATATTGATTGTGAAGAGACCCATTTATAAGTACAATAGCAAAAGAAAAATTACAATTTGAGGTTTTAATTCAATCTTAGAAATTTCTCCTCTAATTGAAATTTTAGTCGGGAATTTGATTAGTGTTGTAGACCATCTAACGTGAGTTTGATTTTTCCTTGGTTGGCAACATAATAGCTGGACTATACTTGTTACTTGATTTTTTTTTTTATCTTTTTCTCTTCTTGGTAATTTTAATTTTTTTACTACATTAAATAATTAGTAGTGGCAAAGTGTTTTTATCAGTCAATAATTTTTTATTCTTTTGATTTTTTAATAGGTGGAGATTTTGCTCATGTGAAAGGGGATTTAGCATATTGTGTTCTAGCATGAAGAGAAAGAGTTAGAGTTTATAAATTTATACTGGATTTATAGTTTTTGTTTGGGTGATTTTAAATTTGATATCGATATTTCATTTAGATTTTTTTGTTTGATTATTGAACATTTTATGCATGATTTTATGAGTGTTTATAAATAATGCTATACAAAGTATATGGATAATTTTAAGCAGAGTTTATGTATAGTATTTATGTAAAATTTTATGCAGAGGTAATGCACATTTTTTTGTAGAATTTATGCATAATTTTATAATTTATTTTATATGTATTTTATGTAAAGTTTTAAATGAAGGTTGGAGCTTGAGCTCATGCTCAAACTGAGTTAAAAATTTTGGGCTCGAACTCGATTCCAACTTTAGGGTCGAGGTTGGGCTCGGCTCGAGCTCGAGCTTGAAGTATTCAAATCAAGCCAAGCTCAAACCTACACCAAGCTCGATCCAATTTGAAGTATATAGATCAAGTCAAGCTCGAACCTATGCCAAGCTCGATTCAGTTTGACGTATTCAGATCAAGTAAAGATCGAACCTACGCCAAGCTCAAACATATGCAGGTTGGAATTTGGCTCAGCTCGATGCCACCCCTATTGCCAAAACACTAAAACATTCAATTTGATGTAAAAGATCTACTATGATTACTTGTTTGGTGAAGAGCTGATATGGAAGAGTCTTACATTATTCTCACAATAAGAAGTCTTATAGAGCCATAATTAATATGGTGGAGTCCTACAAGAGTCTGATAGGAGGAGCTCTCACAAAAGAGTATCAATTAAAGATGCTTTGGTTATGTTAGTCTTCAATTTATGTTTAGTTTTTCAATTATTCTAGGACTTACCTTTTAGTGTTTAACTTTGGGCGTAACTGGAATAAGGGTAGTTTAATTGTAATTAGATTCTACTTGTTTTCTTTATTATAAATAGAGGCTCATATACTCAAATTACAATAAGTCGGTGCAATTTTCTCTTTTTCATAAATTTAACATGGTATTAGATCGGGTTTTGTGAGTTGACTTAGTCAACCCATAGAGATAATGTGATCCTTTTCTGATCTATCATCTTTAGTAGTTTAAGTTTGTATTCTATCTTTTTTCCTTATTTCCTATCCTAGTACCCATTAGTTTCTACCTTTTACTCAGTATTGCAGTCAGCAATGGTTAGTCCCTTCATCAACTTGAGATCAACAATGCCTTTTTTCAGGTTGAATCTTAGAAAATGTTTATATGATTCAACTACTTGGCTTCGTTGATTCAAAACATCCAACCTATGTCTACATACTTCATAAAGTTATCTATGGTCTCAAACAGAGTCTACAAGCTTGGTATCATGAATTGCGTTAATTTCTTATGGGTTCAGGTTTCAAAATATTCTCACTCTAATACTTCCCTATTTACTCTCAATATTGGCAAGCATGTCCTATTTCTATTGGTGTATGTTGATGACATTATTATTACTAGTAATAATGATGATCATATTTCTTAATTTGTTGATTGCCTCGCTCATTGTTTATCTTTGAAAGATCTTGACTCTCCCTAACTTTCTTGGAGTTGAAGTTACTTGGCATCACAATAGCATATTACTCTCTCAATGTAGATACATTCTAGACCTGTTCAGAAGGACTCATAGGAAAGATGCTAAACATATTATCACCCTATTGCTGACGAACTCTTCCTCACTCACCATGACCTCAAGCTCTCCACTTTCTGATCCATCTTAGTTTCATGAAGTAGTTGACAACCTGCAATATCTCCCTCTCTCACTCAGAGTGAAATTTCTTTTGTTGTCAATAAGATGTCCCAATTTCTACATCAACCGATTGACGAGCACTGGATATTTGTCAAACGAATTTTAAAGTATTTATGTGACACATTGGATAAATGACATCTTTTACATCGTAAGTCTCCTATATCTCTATATGGGTTCTTTGATGCCGATTGGGATGGTAATAAATGTGATTACTCTTCCAGTGGTGCCTACCTTATCTATCTTGAATGTAATCTCATTTCCTGGAGTTCAAAGAAGCAACACGTTGTTGCCTGTTCTTCTACTGAGGCGGAGTATCGATAAGTGGCTAGTATTGCTGTTGAACTTCGGTGGGTGTGCTATCTATTTACTGAACTTAGTTTGACTTTACAGTCTTCTCCTATAATCTATTGTGACAATATTGGTACCAATCAGTTAAGCTCCAATCCCATGTTTCACTCTAGAATGAAACATGTAGCAATTGATTATCACTTCATTTGTGATCAAGTTCAATTTGGTCGACTTCGTGTTGCTCATATTGCTTCACCTGACCAAATTGCTGATCTCCTTACAAAACTATTGCCACAGTCATAGTTTCAGTTGCTAAGACACATAATTGACCTCTCTGACCATGTCCTATCTTGAGGGGGCAAGATAATGGATTAACGAAGTCTCTGATTTATCTTCTCTTCGGTTCATGGATAAGCTCTCCATTGTATTTATTACTTTGTTGTAATTATCTCTTCGGTTAAGCTTATCGTTGTAAACTGTATATAACTACCACTCTTACTCAATGCAAATATGTGTGGTTCAATTCAATATCTCATAAGGAGGAAGTTTCTTTTAAATGCTGCAACAGCTGTCCAAAGAAAATAGTTGTTGTTGCTGCTGTCCAAAGAAGTCGATGTTGCTGCTGCTGCTGCTGCTTGATGATGCAGAAGATTGAGTGATGCTTAATACGGGAAGCACCGCATGCTGCGGGTAAGATCTTGGGTGGCTTCTGTCATCTACTTGGTTACACCTGGAAAGCAGCTGTTGTCACATAGTTTATTTGGTTATTCTAGCTGCTGAAGGAAGGATGAGTTGGTGACCGTCCTAAAAATATAACAGGCCATTCATTAGAGTAGAGGAAGGAAAAGATGCTTGCTGCTGTTGAGGCCCGTTGTTTGATTTGCAGCAGGATAGAACCCAAATAGCAGCACATTGTCCACCTGACCTGCTTGTGTGATTTAGTATTGATTAGCATGTCTTCATGGGGCCACGTTCTGTCTTGAAATTACATTGAAGTCCAGCTTACTAAAATGATAGAGGCAATGGAGTGACGTTGACAACAAGTGTTCAAGAAGACCTGAAGTTATAAGTTGGGAAGGGCCAAGCATCTCCAAAAGTTTTCTCCTTCAAATCAGGTATTGCCTCTCCTGTCTCTTCACTTTAGTACATGGTTCTTAGTCATGTTTGTCCAGTGTGCAATTTGCAAAGGCTGTTCTTGGGTTTATTCTTCTAACCGGTCTGGATTTGCAGATGTCTTTTTTTTTTCTTTTTCTATTTACTTATTATTACTTACAATCATAGATTTTCTATTTCCATTAAAGTTGCTGAAGTCATTCGTGTAGGAGTCTTACTTACAGAAAAATAGTCTACAAGTAATTCCTCTATATGAAATTGTTGTTTCTTTGGGTTACAATTGATTGCATATTTTTTACATCGTCAACTCCGTAAAATTTTAGTCATCCCCAGAAATTCCTTTGAGGTCATACTTGGACAAGTGGGTTGTTAATTTATTTCATTGTTTTCCTTTTTTTTAAAAAAAAGGTTACATTCTATATTCATTCGGAAGTATGAGTGTTACATAGTCACCTCCTTTTGGTTAAAGTAATTTTTCTTTAGTATGTCTTCAGTTTATCATTTTGTGTTTTATCACTTAATAGCAATGCCTAGACCAACTACCTAAAAAGTATAGGAGTGTGCCCAACATCCAGCTTGAGTCAAGTATTTTGTTTTTTACCCAAGAGGTAATTTGTGTTTGAGGTACCCTTAAAACACGAGTAGACTCTTTGTTAACCCCTAAAGTTGGGCCATTTTTCTGCCTTTAAAATTGGGAGTCTCATGGTAAAAAGTTTTAGCCAAGGAAGAGTTTTACTGTTTAACTTAGAGTTATTTAAGTGTTCTAGGATTTGTCTTTAAAAGTTGTACTTGGGAGTAACTGGGATATGGGTAGTTTAATTTAACTCAAATTCTATGTATTCTCTCTATTATAAATAGGGATCCAATGTACCCAATTTACAATAAATCAAATAATTAATTTTCTTCTCCATAAATTTAACACCTATCAAGGATGATGGTTCTCCTAAATCAAGTTTCTCAATGCTCTCACTTCAATATTCATCATCTTTTTTCCTGAGATGATGTAAAGACTCATGGGCAAGTGCCTAGGTGAACATTCAAGGTGAGATGTGTTATACTCAATATTCTTGAAGTAAATTGATTCTACTTTATCCAAATTGCTTTAGTTGATTTGTAGGAGGCAATTGAATCAACTACTTTATTGCTCAATGTGTTGAACAAAAGTCGCATGGATAATGTATTGAATTGATGGAAAAGAGAAATACTTCATTGACTTTTTGTAATCAGAGTACATGAACACCTATTTATAATAGAGGAAAGTAGTAGAGTCCATTTACAATTAAACTTCCTTTGTCCCAATTACACACAAACTCTAACACTTAAAGATAAGTCCTAGCATAATTAAATAACTCAACATAAATAGAAGACTAACATAACTAAAATACCTTTAAACTGAGATTCTTCTATGAGACCTGCTTCCATAATAATTTTGGTTATGTAAGACATGATATGAACCACGTCAACATGTGACAAAACCCGATACCAAATCTGGAAATTGACCCCAAGACCTTTCAAGTTTGAAGGAAACCGCGACCCATTGCCTAGTAAAGCAAGGACCTTGGTATGATGAAGACGCCCCAAACGGGTATGGAAAATTCGTTTGATAAGTCGTTTTGAACGCCACAAGGAAACCTTGATAAGTTCAAAAAATTTCTTCAAGAACTCAAGAAGAATAATTCACAATATGAATAAACATAAAAAAACTATCTTAATCCATGTACATGATCCTCTATTTATAGTAGAGGACGTGGTAAAGTCCATGTATAATTAACTTCATTCTCCTGATTACATTCAACCTCTAACTCTTAAAGATAAACCTATCATGATAAGATAACTTATGTAAAATAGAAGTCTAATATAATTCAAACTCTAACTCCTTCTTATGAGGACGTGACCCTTAGGATAAGATGCCAACTCTTGGCTATCCTTGTGAATCCCACTAGATCTTCTAACCAGCTCATGGATCTCTTTAGGAGTCTTTCTTGATCTTTCAACCACATGCTTGTGGTCAATGCACGTGTATGGCTGATTGGCTCTCTTCTGGATCAACTTTGATGAGTAAAACCAGCATTTGTTCAGCCTCAGTATGAACACACTCTCTTCTTGTTGTAGGACTCTCCGGACCATGTTATTCAGTGTTTCTTTAAATCTTTTAGCTCGAGCCCTCGTCACTGGACCAACTGGAACTTAAATTGGTTCGTGAATATTTGGTGTAGCCTAGATGTCCAACTTGTTTTGGTACCACATCACACAATACCTCGTCCTCATATTTATTGATTCGAAATGGTACAACAACCTGTTCTGTAACCCTTACTTCACCACTATCATTCAACTATTGCAACTTGTATGGATGAGGGTGCTTAAGTGTTTTGAGCCCTAGCTTTTCAACCATGGAAGTACAAACAACATTATAGCAACTACTGCCATCGATAATAACACTACATACCATGTCTTTTATGTGGCAGTGAGTGTGAAAGATATTCTCCCGCTGTACTTCTTCTTCCTCTCCTTTAGCTTGCATGTTTAAGGCTCATTGTGCGACTAGTCCAAGCATCTCACCATGATCTACCCCGAACTCCTCATCTCCTATTGGGGCATCCTCCAATGGTGGCATATCATCTAGATCAACTTTGTCTTTAGAATCAATTTCACCATTTTCCCGGATCTCCATAACTCGCTTGTTTAGACATTGGCCAGCTATGTGTCCTCTCCCCTGACATTTGAAACATTTAATCTCACTAGAACGAGTCGAAATAGGGGCTGATTTACCTTGAAAAGCCGTGGTAGTGGTGGCTGTTTTGGGCTCAGGTTTGGCCTTGAAGGTGGACGGGTTCTCTTCTTTCTTTGGGTAGTTTGACCTCCAAGGTGTTGCACTCGAATTTTGTGGGACTGGTCTTGGCCATGTACCACCCCTCTTGAGTTGCATCTCAACTTTGATGGCCATATGCACCAAATCCTCCAATTCCACATATTGATGTATCTCAATTGTGTTAGCAATCTCTCAGTTTAAACCATTCCAAAATCTGGCCATTGTCGCCTCTCGATCCTCCTTGACATTGGCTCTAATCATAACCGTCTCCATCTCTTTATAATACTCATCAATGCTCCAGTTACCTTGATGGAGACCTTGCAGCTTGAGGTATAGATCTTAGTAGTAGTGACTTGGTACAAATCGTCGTCTTATCACTCTCTTTATCCCATCCCAATTTTCAATAGGACGTTCTCCATTCCGTCTTTTATTGATGCACAACTAGTCCCACCACACAATAGCATAATCAGTAAATTCGATTGCAGCGAGTTTTACCTTCTTTCATTCGGAGTAGTTATGACAATCGAAAACCAACTCCATCTTCTTTTCCCACTCAAGGTATGCTTCGAGATCACTTTTTCCTTGAAACACAGGAATTTTCATCTTGATACTTCCTAAGTTGTTATCTACCTGGTTCCTAGCTTCTCTATCCCGGCCATGTCCCCTATGGCTGCCCATTGACATCCTATCATACTCCTCTAAATCATCACCTTCAAATTCACCCATATCCTCAACCTCCCTTCGATGCAACATGTTCCTCCTTGGGATGTTCAGAACAAATGATGGTTGCTCACATGTATATCTTCTAACTTTGCCCTCATCATCTGTATCATCTCCCCCATTAATGGTTGCATTTGTAGATTCAGAACAACGGGTGACGAAATCTCTTTGTTTGTGTTTTTCTCTTGATTATACGACATGATTTGAAATCTGAAAACAAGGTTAGAACAACATGCAAAAAAAAAAGGACCTCACCTCATTCCCTCACTTGTTTCACTCGAAAAATAATTCACTCAAATCCACTCATGTTTCACTCAATTTAATTTGGTTTTTACCCTCTAATATGCTCACACACTTTGACTTTTTCCACTCGTATTCTTCTTGTAGTTCTTTCAAAACTAATCAAACAATAATAAGAAGGATTCAAGCAGCAAATCAAGATGAGAAACAAACCAAACAAATCAAAATTTGTTATGGATTTTAACATTCAAATGTGGGCTTCTGGAAAAATGGAATGTAGAACATGAGAAACAAGATTAAAAAAAAACATTTTAAGATTGGTTCCCGGACTTTTTTTTTTTTGGATCCTCTTCTTTTTCTTTTGGCTTCTTTTCATTTCTTTTCGTTGATGTCACAATAACGAGTAGCAAGGAACAAGAAATAAGAGAATCGGATTTTTAGAAACACTAGAACCCTAATTCACATTTCTAGGGTTCATAAACATAGTGGAATCAAACACTAATATCGAGAAAAGGATAGAAATTAAGACTCAATCAAGAACGAAGAATCAAAATCAAGATTCAACCAAAAACGACGAAAGGCAACAATTAGGCAATTTTTTTTGTTGTTGGCCGAATTGAAAATCTAAACCTAAAACACACGACTTTGACGAGGAAGAAAAATAAGCAAAAAAAAAGGTTAGGAAAACCTGATGAACCAAAGCTCTAATACCAACTGATATGAACCACGTCAAACATGACGAAACCCGATACCAAATCTGGAAATCAACCCCAAGACCTTTCAAGTTTGATGGAAACCGCGACCTATTGCCTAGTAAAGCAAGAACCTTGGTATGATGAAGACCACAAATGGGTATGGAAAATCCATTTGATAAGTTTTTTTGAACGCCACAAGGAAACCTTGATAAGTTCAAAAAATTTCTTCAAGTAGTCAAGAAGAATAACTCACAATATGAATAAACATAAAAATATATCTTAATCTGTGTACAAGATCTTCAATTTATAGTAGAGGACGTGGTAGAGTCCATGTATAATTAACTTCATTCTCATAATTACATTCAACCTCTAACTCTTAAATATAAACCTATCATGATAAGATAACTCACTTAAACTAGAAGTCTCATATAATTCAAACTCTAACTCCTTCTTATGAGGATGTGACCCATAGGATAAGATGCCAGCTCGTGCCTATCCTTGTGGGTCCAACTAGATCTTCTAACCAGCTCGTGGATCTCTTTAGGAGACCTTCTTAATCTTCCAACCACTTGCTCACGTAACCACATGCTTGTGGTTAATGCACGTGTATGGCTGATTGGATCTCTTCCAAATCAACTTTGATGAGTAAAACCAGCCTTTGTTCACCCTTAGTAGTAAACACACTCTCTTCTTGTTATAGAATTCTTTGAACTAAATTATTCAGTGTTTCTTTAAATTTTTTAGCTAGAGCCCTCCTCACCAGACCAATTGGAACTTGAATTGGTTCGTGAATATTCCGTGCAGCCTGGATGTCCTCACCAAGACTTCTTATTGTGTAAGACTCATTGTGCCACCTCACGTGATCATGGTGGGTCCCTCCAACTCGTGTGATCATGGTGGTCCATATCTAATGGGTTTGGGCCCATCTTCCAACACACTTGGATATGTGGGCCTTCCGTGGTCGTGTGTTTGGGCCCATCTTTCAACACTCTCCCCTCAAGCTGGTTGTGAGCAAACATCATGAACTCCTAGCTTGCTGTAAATAATGTATAAGATCTTTTTATATAAAATGGCAGTCCTCCATATCTTCCAACACTCCCCATCACGCTGGTGGTCTCTTCCAGAAGGCCCAACTGGCATAAGATAAGTGAGAATAAAATCACTCCAAGTCGTATGACATTGCTCCATACTCCAGTCATAACCCATGCTGGATGTAGGGCATTCTCCTATCTTCTGTAGGTAGTGGGTCTATATGCAATGCTCAAAAGTGTAATAAAAACTCGTCCATCACTGTGAATAAACCCTAGGCATCGACTCTCAAGTGGTCGGAGTAATAAATGTCAAGTAAGGGGAAATACGGGTAACATAGATGTAGTAATAAGCTCCACTATCACGATATCCCAACTCGGGGCTCCGACTCTCAAAGGCAGAAATGGGTGATAAGTGGGTAATGCCTGTTATTCACAAGACGACGATAAAAGACCCACGAGTATATACATAAAAAAATCTCAATGGACTTAAAACACCCATATATATATATTTATGTATGGACTTAAAACACCAACCGAAGCAACACAAAAGAGGTTGGCCCAAAGGGGTATTTGAGAGTTAAATAAAGAATGGTAGGAGAGAGGTTATCAAATAACCAATGGGTAATGGGTAAAGAGGAAGACAAGATGCTGAGGCCACCACTTCTTCAATAATAATGTCTCATCCAAAGAGACATAATAGCTACAGTTGAAATGGGTTTGGGCCCATATAACACAAACCAAAATAATTAAAATCCTTGTAAAGGGCCCATTAAATAATCCGATTCGAATATTTGCACCAAATAATATGTTGCGAATACGTTAAAATAATAATTCAGCTAGAGAAATAGAATATACTTGCACCGAGTCAAATAGTAGACCAATATAACTGAGTCGTGACAAAAATATATGTAAAACTTGGGCCCGGACATGTATACCGAGGTAGAAAATAAGTGGGCCGAGTCAGGTTGATCCAGACCAGGTTGTCTCGAATTAACTCAGTAGATTGGTGCTGCTCGATATCTGCTAGAAGGGCAGCCTGGTTCGCTAGGTTGACCCAGCAAGGTCTGGTCCGTGTTGGGTAGAACAAGTGTGGCCCGAATTTAATAAGTTTGCTAGCTTAGGAACTGTAAATAAGGTAACAATGCCTTTGTTATGCACCTAGCCAATACTACCCAAAAGACCGGTCTGTCAGGAGCGGAAGACATAGGTACATAAGCCAGGACCATAACATCACACCCACGCTCGCGAGAGCCGACGTCCACAGTGGCCCACTTGCGACGGCCTACTCTATCGACGACCCATGGTGCGGGAACACACTCAGGTCACCCCTTCTGCTTATAGTGGTGGCCCATTGGTGCGGGCAACACACTTTGGTCGCCCCTTCCACTAGGTCACCCCCTCTGCAATCGCCCCCTCCGGGATTCAAAGTCGCGACATAGCGCTAGCTTTGATACCAAATGTTATGCACCTAGCCAATACTACCCAAAAGACCGGCCTGTCAGGAGCGGAAGACATATGTACATAACCCAGGACCATAACAACCTTCTTCTTCTCCGATGTCGAAGGACTCAGTTGAAATAGTCCAAAAATGACAACTCAGTGTTGGTGATTGCCGAGCACATCAGAGAACCGTGTGAAGTCCGTTGTCTCCGGAAATGGTAGAGGATAATCCAGCAAGAAGAAACAAGATATATATTTCCGAACAGAGTCGTGATCTTTCCGAATAGAGGAAGATCAAATATTTTTGGAAGCTAATATAAACCCAAGATATTGGAAACAGTTATAAATTGTATGGATCTCTGGATAAATATCCGAAGATAATCTTGCTGGAAAATTAATCAATCTAGTCTTTGAATTAAGAGAAATCAGTAGCCTTTGAATCAAAGATTCCGGATAAGCAGCAGAAGAAGAGTTTCTGGAAAAAAATAGATCTTTAGAAATGGCAACAGAGCACCAGTTTTGCCAGAGAAGATCAACGAGAGATCAACGTAATAACTTTTGGGGATTAATGTGGAATTATAGAACACTTATTGGGTAGAGACTTCCATTGGATGACAACGGTGCCAAAACTATATTTCCAAAGCAGAGCGCCTTCCGATGGCAGTAGCAATAAAGGAAACTTTCCTACAGCAACAACAATGTTGGATAATAGGCTGGGTCTGTGATTAACTTGGAATGAGTCCAACGTCCATGCTGAATGAAAGAGCACTGGAGATAATCTTGACAAATATATTGTATCAAACTATACTTCAATCAATCAACAACAATGCCAACCAACATAGCAATCAACGTGGTGCAATGAAGTGATTAGTAGACAACAACGCAAAATATTTTTTCGAAGATAGATGGCAGTTGTGTTCGTCTAGAAATGGAGATAAGATCTCGGGTTGACAACCAGCGAAGTAAAGAGCTTTCCTCGAAGCAGGGGAGCAGCTTTAGAGACAGAGAGGGATCATCACGGTCGGTGATCATGAACTAGAGACTCCTAGAAATAGAATAGTAGTATAGAGGTGAAAAGGTAAAGCAAATAATGGGTATAGGGACAGAAAAAGGATAAATACGAACCTAACATTCTAGAGATAATAGATAAAAAAAAAAGGATCACATTATCTCTATGGGTTGACCGAGTCAACTCACAGAACCTGCTCTGATAGCATGTTGAATTTATGGAAAAAAGATATACTTCATTGATTTTTTTTTTAATCAGAGTACATGAACCCCTATTTATAATAGATGAAAGTAGTAGAGTCCAATTACAATTAAACTACCTTTGTCCCAATGACACCCAAACTCTGACACTTAAAGATAAGCCCTAGCATAATTAAATAACTCAACATCAATATAAGACTAAAATAACTAAAACACCTTTAAACTAATACTCTCATGTGAGACCTGCTTCCATAATAATTTTGGCTTTGTTATCATGCCACCTCACGTGATCATGGTGGTCCCACCAGCTCGTGTGATCATGGTGGATCCATATTTTATGGGCTTGGGGCCATCTTCCAACACACTTGGATAAGTGGGCCTTCCTTGGTCTTTTGGGCTTGGGCCCATCTTCCAACATAATGTATTGTCATTCACCTTGGCAATGTCTTTCTCCTCCCAATAGTTTACATATTTTGGGATAAGTAAATCATTTGCTTTTTTTAATGAGAGATGGGGTCCATTACATATGGACTGCCATGTGTAATGAATGAATTTTTTTATTTTATCAATATTGATATTATGTCTCTGTTGAAGAATAGATATGGAAGAGCCTTATATGACTCTCACAATAAGAAATCTTAAAGAGCCATAATTTTTATAGAAGGAGGTCTCACATAAGAGTTTCAGTTAAATGTTTTAGTTATGTTAGTATTCTATTTATGTTCATTTGTTTAATTATGTTAGGACTAATTTTTAAGTATTATACTTCGGGTGTATATGGACAAAGTTTAATTGTAATTGGACTCTTCTACTTTCCTCTATTATTAATAGATGCTCATATACTCAAATTACATCAAGTGAGTGATTTTTTTCTCTTTTTCATAAATTCAACATGGTATTAGAGCAGATTATGTGATTTGACTTGGTCAACCTACAGAGATAATGTGATCTTGTTTCTGATCTATCATCTCTAGTAGTTTAATTCCATATTTTATCTTTTTTTTTCTCTTTCTAGTCCCTATACCCATTGTTTTTGTCTTGTTTGCACCCCCATACTTAGCTTTTCATATTGCAAATTATATGTTCACAGAAATATCTTCAAGTCTACTTTCCAATGCAAAAATAATTTTGGAAATTGGAGCTTTCTAGAAAGAGAAATTGATATTTGAAACAGCAAAGGTTAGAATACAAGAGAGGTTCAACCAGTAGTAGAAAACTTCAATTTTTGAGCCATTTTATGCAATCAAGAATGATACTTTATGTAGAAATTTATATATCAAAAGAAATATCTTTAAGTCTATTTTATTACCTATTCAACCAATTCTCAATCTGAGTTTTTTAGTGGGAGATATCGATCTTGGAAGAGTCAATGGTCATGCTAGCCAAAGAAGAAAGAATACACAGTTCGACCAGATTACAAAGTTCAAAATCTATTAGATTCATAATACTTGGAAGAAAATAATTGAAGTCTAGTTTCATAAGGAGAAAATTTCATGTCAATATGTTCTATATTTAAGGGGATATTTGCATTGGGGTCAGCAAAGGTTAAACTACAAAATGAAGAGAATCAAGAGGTCATGAAAGATTCAATAATGAATCTATTTATGTCAAATTAGATATCAAAGTAAATATCTTTGAGTCTAGTTTCTTGATAAATAATGTGATCATGAGCTATATTTTTGGAGATATTGATATAAAAAATTCCAAAGGTTACTTTTGCCCAAAATCTCTTTTTTCTTCCTATTTTATCTCCTATTATCTCTCCTGACATTGATGTGAATTGAGTTTCATTTTCTCCTAAAATCCATGTTTTAGCCAAATTGGTCTTCTAATAAGAGATTTTTGGATTGACTTCAACATTGCTAGAAGAAATAGGCAAGCATGGGTGTTATTGTTGTACTTATCTTATGTTTTTTTGTCTCTTCCTCACTCCTA
Source organism: Aristolochia californica (assembly GCF_029961685.1). Lineage (NCBI taxonomy): Eukaryota > Viridiplantae > Streptophyta > Magnoliopsida > Piperales > Aristolochiaceae > Aristolochia > Aristolochia californica. The sequence goes on from NW_027181881.1 coordinate 7,136,334, forward strand.
CTAGGGTGAAGGGTATACTTGTAATATTGATACTTTTATCCTATGTTGATTTTCAGGATTCCATAGGTAATGAGATTAGGCAAAGGAGAGGAAGAAGAAGGGAGATGAAGGAAGAGAAGATAGAGTATGATACACGTCCAAGAGAGAAAAGAGAGAAGAATACAAGAGGGGAAAAAGAGGCAGAAATTAGGATCTTGGACTTTTCCAAACCCTCCCCCATAAGATATATTTATATGTATCAAAACTACCAATATTACAAGTATACCCTTCAACGTAATAAGAGTGAAGAAGAGACAAGAAATTTAAACTAATTACTTTAGTGTCACCCTAATAACATCATATCTTCTAACACTCTCCCTCAAGCTGGGAGGTAATGGCAGTGATCCTAGCTTGAACCAAATAACATAAATATAGTAATAAGCTCCTCCAGCATGGTATCTCAAGGATAAGTATGACACCGGGTACAAACTCTTAAAGGGTAGAAATGGGTAATAAAACATAAATCAAAACCAACCTCAAAGGATTTCGAAAAAATATTGAGATAATAATCACTAAAGTAGGTAATGCATATCATTCACAAGACAACGATAAAAGACCCACAGGTACCAATAAGAAGTCTCAATGGACTTAAAAACACCCATATGAATAAAATGGACCAACCAAAGCAATGCTTTTAAAAGGGTTTGGCTAAAAGGGTAAGGGAGAGTCAAATAAATGATGGTTGGAAAAAGACTGCCAAAGGGTATGCTCTTGATTTCTGTCAATGTTTTTTACAGTTGAAACATCAACTTGTTGAAACATCACCTTGCATAGACTTTACATAATAATTGTTGACATTTTTTTTCAAACCTATGGATAGTAGAATTGTCAAGCTGCATAGGTAGTTCAGAGTCAAATGTAGGTAGCTAAACCACTTCTCTTTCTAGTTATTTGACAGCTTGTCACCCCCTCATGTTAAAATAAAAAATAAAATAAAATTGTTTTTATGCATTACTATAAATATCTAAAGAAATGCAGTGTATAAAAGGCATATATGTGTCAGTATTTGTATTGTAAGGGAAAAAATCCAACTTTAATTATTTCATTTATTTTGTATTATTAGTGGTTGATTGAATGACATCAATTCAATTATGCTGATCAACAATTTTTATTATGGGGGTTAGTCAACATGAATAAGGAGATGAAGTTCATCTCGATTACTTAGGTTATTCAATGAAGCCGTTAGTGGTGCACCAGTGCTAACTTAATTTGAAATACATAGGTAATCGCCTTAGGCTAAAATCGTGGAATCAAGAATCCGCCCAAATTAGAGGTAAAAAGAAAAAAGAAAATAAAATAAAATTGTTTTTATGCATTACTGTAAATATATGAAGAAATGTAGTGTATAAAAGGCATATATGTATTAGTATATGTATTGTAAGGGAACAAAAATCCAACTTTAATTATTTTATTTATTTTGTATTATTAGTGGTTGATTGAACGACATCAATTCAATTATGCTGATCAACATTTTTTATTAGGGAGGTTAGTCAAAATGAATAAGGAGATGAAGTTTATCTCGATTACTTAGATTATTCAATGAAGTTGTTAGTGGTGCACTAGTGCCAGCTTCATTTGAAATACATAGGTAATCACCTCAGGCTAAAATTGTGGAATCAGGAATCCGCCAAAATTTACGATTCATCCATTGGAAGCCATCGTTCAGGACACGTCTCTTCCTCCCTCGATTTTTTTTCTCCCTCTCATTTTTGCATTCCCTTCGGCTTCTTCTCCCTTCATCGTCTTCATATCTCTTCTCCCTTCATCGTCTTTGCATCTCTTCTCCCTTCATCGCCTTCACATCTCCTCTCCCTATCTCTCTCTCTCTGCCTCCCTCTCCCTTCTTCCTCTCTCTTCTCCCTCTTGGCTTCTCTCTCCTTTTTCCCTCTCGCTCCTCTTTGTTCCCTAAAAATCCTTCCGATTTCCTTTTATTTCACCCATTTTGGTTTTGATTTCCTTTGATTTTCTCCATTTGGGCCTCAATTTCTTCGATTCTACTTCGATTTCCCTTGATTTTCCCATTGGGCTTTGGTTTTCCCCAAAGTTTAGAAGGTAACCCTAAACCCTTATTTTTTCCAATTAATTTACTGTTGTATTTGATTTAATCTTAATTTTTGTGTGCGGTATTTGTAATGAATATTTAGTTTCTCCATAATTTCGGGATATAGGGTTAGGGTTTATGGTATTTAGGGTTCAATTTTGTCTTTATAGGTTATAATTTCGGGTTTAGCGTTAGGTTTAGAGTATTTAGAGTATGGTTAAGAGTATTTAGGGTTTAGAGTTTTTTTTAAGCACGGTCAAGGTAGGGTTAATAGAAATTAGGGTTCAGGGGTTTAGAGTTTGGTGTTATAGGTTTTAGGGTTTAGAGCTTTTAAAGGGGTTTAGTGTTAAAAGTTTAGGCTTTAGGTTCTAGAATTAGGGTTAGTGTTAAGGCTTAAGGGTTAAGGGTTTAGGGTTTAGGGGTTAATGGAGTTAGGGTTTAGGGTTTATGGTTAATATAAGTTAGGTTTAGGGTTTAGGGGCTAATGGAGGGTTTAGGATTTAGGGTTTATGGGCTAATGGAGGGTGGGTTGAGTCCAGTTCAAACTAGGCTGAGTCGCCTACTCTGGCGTCCATTGGCCAACGAAACCAGGTCCCCCATCACTGACGAGATACGGTTCGTAGTGACTGTGAAGTCATATGGGGCTCTACCAGGGGTGTTTGGTGAATTTTGACTTGATGAGTGTGTTTTTGCATTGTTCTAATAATCTGCAATGAAATTAATTTGATTAATTTGTAAATGTTATAGAATGTTGTTGAATAATTTTGAAGTGCTATGGAATGATCTTGCCATGTAGTGAGGAGATTCTGATGTTTTATAAATATCTACTATGTGGTATTTTTTTTAAGTGGTTATTTGTGTTTCCATGTGTTCCTAGTTACTATGACTGCTAAAGGTTATCTGATAAAGTTTTTTCCATGAGGACCATCTCGGATTTAGATTATAATTGGTTGGAAGAAGACATCAAACTGCTCGATCATATGACATTTGGACTGTCGAAGATGACAACAAAATGCTCGATCTCTTGGTTGAGTAGGTTAATATGGGGAACAAGTTGCCCAATGTGGTTTGGAAGCTTGAGGTGTATATGGATTGTGTCAATTGATTTAATGAAGACATAATCAATAAAAAAACTGTTGAGCAGCTCAAGAATTGAACAATATCATGGAAGAAAACTTACCAAACAGTAACGAGCTGCCTCAACACTAGTAGGTTCGACTGGGATGCAACCACACAACGAGTTACTGCATGTCATTCTGTATGGCAAGTCAACATCAGGGTCAATAAATCATGCTGAAATGCAAAACATTTTGTATGTTTTCTGCATTACTAGAACTCTATTCCAAGACGTCTAAAAAATGTTTTTTTATACTAGGAGCATAAAGATATTGAGAAGTATAGACGTGTGTCCGCTTTACGACAAATTGGCTTTGGTAGTGGGAAACTCAATAGCCATGGGGACAACAAGTCAAACTTGCTTAGACATGTACGATGATATCCATCGTGAGTTAGAACGTGCACCCTTGGACGTGCTCAAGGATGTCGATTTAGGTAGGGATACTTCATCACCATCCCTTAGCGAGAGTGAGTCGACACCTAAACAGTTTCAAAGAGGTAACCCGGCACTTTCAACTCATCGTAGAAAGAGAACTAAAATGTCCACTGATGACACTGGCAGATTCATTGATGCAATGAAGAATATCGTCGCGACATTTAGGGATGTCATCAAGTCTAAAGATGGTAGTACCAGAAATGATTGGTTTGAAGCTCTCCTGGAAATTTTGGACCAGCTGATATAGTTGAAGTTTCACGCTCTTGAATGGTTAGAAATGCAAATTAAGAAGGACATGTTTACGAAACTCACAATGGAAGAGCGACTCTAGTGGCTTAAATATTGTTCTGGTGAAATGTAGTAATGAGTTTTAAGTACACTATCAACTTTGGGACAAGTGTTTTATATTTTAATGATGTTTTTTAAATTATGACATTGTAAGTCTTATCATTGATAGATTATGAATGTCATTATAGTTAAGATTTGGGTTTTCATGATTGTTGGGTGCTTATTGTGTGGATGAATATTCTGGATGAGTATGGATGTGGACAATTGAATTGATATAGTTTTGTATGGTTGTGATTGAAGATAGGACTTGTGATTGAACGTAGTAATGTGAGAATATGGATGAAAATGGATGTGTGATTGGATATGGTTGTGTAGAGGTGTGATTAAAAATAGATTATGATTGAAGATATGGGTATGTTTGTGTTTATGACTTTTAGGAAAAAAACAAGAATTATTTTTGTAGTTGTCATTGTGTTTGTGGTGATTGTATTTGCAGGTTTCCATAACTATTATGACAGACAAAGAAAAGATTACAATTATGTTAGCATTTACATGTATTGTTTTCGCAATGGGACGATACTATCTCAGCCATTGCAATAGACATGTACCATATTTTTGTGGGATTGGTGGACGCACTAGACAAATCACCTGTTAAATTTCGAAAAGTTTACAAGATGAATCAAATTGTATTTCACAAATTGGCATAGATAAAATATTTTTATCAGCAACAAAGACCATCTCTGTGGAAGAATAACTTGCATATTTTCTCTTAACTTTTGGTCAATATAGGTATTTCAATAAGGTGTTGGATTATATTATCAGACTTCACTTTGATTACATCAAACGGCCTTCTGAACGCACTCACTCGAAGATTTTAAACAATCCAATGTTTTATCCAAACTGTGAGGTAATATCACTTGCCCTCTAATGAACAATTTTAGATTAATATACAGAGTTACTTTGTATTAATTGAAATGGTATAATTAGGATTGTATTGGGGTTATTGGTGGAACTCATATCAAAGCAAACTTCCCACTTGAAGAACAACAAAGGTTTTGAAGTAAAAAGGGCTATCTCTCACAAAATGTGATGGCAGTATGTACATTTGACATGCAATTCACTTATGTACTTACTGGATGGGAGGGATCAACAATTGATTCCCATGTACTGAAGAACACATTGACTCGCCAAGATAGACTCTCTGTACCTGAAGGTAAGTATATGTCTTTATTCAATATTTTTTATCTATTATTATTTTCAATTATTTTATGTGGAATATATTTTTTTATTATAGGTAAATATTATCTAGTCGATGCTGGTTATGCAAATCTCCCAGGATTTTTGGCTCCATATTGAGGAACTCGTTATCATCTGCAAGAATTTGGAGATGATCTTCCTAGAAATGATAAATAATTATTCAACTGAAGGCAATCATATTTGAGAAATACTATTGAACGAACTTTTGGTGGTTTAAAAGTTCAATTTCAAATGTTGAAAGATACTCCTCCGTTTTCTTATAAGATCCAGATAAAAATTGTAATAGCTTGTTGCATATTACAAAATTACATACGTTGAGAGGATTGCAATGATATGTTTGAAATGGAAGATGATGATTCAGGTGATGAACTTGGTGGAGGAGGTGATGAGGTCCCATTAGCAAGTGCAAATGATGATGAAGATAGCGATGATAGCGATGGTCTTGTGGATGAAGACAACCAATCAATAAATATTCGGAGACAGCATGTATTAGAATCCGCAAGAGCCGCACAATATCGCGATGCCATAGTGACTCGCATGTGGAATGATCATTGATGGTTTTATCTTATTGTTTTTGAACATGTATTTTATCGTTTAAATGTACTAAACTAGTAAGTTGATGATTTTAATATTAAAGGCAAAAACTCGTTATATTCCAAGGCATAAACATTTGCTTTTATGCTTTAAATTGAGGACTATTACGAGTCACTCAGTTAATTTTCAAACATGTTTTTTAAGTTTTAATTATATATATGTTATTAATAATCTATTTTAAGTTATTAATAAAATAGTATATTTATTTGTTAATTATATTTATTACATTTATTAATATATTAAATTAAAATTTTAAGACAGGTAATTAAAAGATTGTTAAAGAAAGCATTTGATAAATTATTTTGGTTTAATTATCCCATTTTTATATTTAATTAAACTATTTTTAAATTTTTAAGAAATATATTATTAATTAATACTACATAAAAAATCCTTCTGTTATTAATAAAATAATTGTTTTTATTTAATCACAATATTTATTTTTTAATTACTGTATTAAATTAGTGATTTAATAGTGTTAATTAAAATATTGTTAACGTAAACATTTGATTAGTTATTTTGGTTTAATTATCCCATTGTTACAATTAATTAAACCAATGGTTTTAAATTTAGTGGTAATCTATTATCAATTAATAATACGTAAAAATATATATTGTGTTATTAATAAAAAATTATATATTTTTGTACTGTATTAAGATATATTTTTAATGTTAAAATATATCTTATGTTATTAATAAATAAATAAATTTATTTATTATAGTTGATTTTATTATTTTTTGCTTTATTTATTTATTTTTATAATTAATTAGTACATAATTAATTATAACACGTAATTATTATATTAATTTATAATAAACAGTAACCATTAATTAATATAATATCGTATTTCATTAATTAGTATATTAATATATTTTAATACTACTTTAAATCACTTATTAGTATAATAATCATGTTTATTTTGGTTAATTATCTATTTAAGTATATGTTCTATTTAAATATCTTATAAAAAATTACTTTTTCTCTTGTTGAATTAAAACATTGCCTTAAATTTTAAATTAAAATTGAACTTCAAGTAATTACTTAGATTAACTAACCCCCCAAAGCCTCAACAGGATATTCTTACTTCTGTTTTAAATAGCAGCATTGCACAGTAAGAAGGATCGTATTACAAGCCACCAGGATCCTCTCAACAACCGCTATCCTGTCGTATATTTATTGCCACCTACCAATCTATCAGAAAGCAATCTCTTATCTGACGCATTTATGCTGCAGGAGGGGGATTTTACTTGATCTCTTCTCTTTCGTCTAAGTCGAGATCTGTGGGGACTGGTTATTGTTCCCCCCTTTTCCTTTCACTACGTGTGACGGCTCGACGACACCTGAGATCCTTTTTTCCTTGGAAGTGCTGAAACAAAAAGAGAATTGGTTGGTATGGTCGGATCTACGATCCAATTTGGAGATTACAGTGAGGCCTTGTGTGTGTTGAAGGAATTCCAATATAATGTGGGTATTCTTTACTCAATCGCCTAGGCAGCTTTAAAAAAAACAAAAAAAACACAAAAGCAAAAACAAAAACCAGAAGTTTCGCTCAATGACTCTTCTCGCTTGCTTCTAGCCTGTCTAACTTGGTAGCAAAGAAAACTTCTCGTAAGTGTTGTGGTCGGTCTGGTCTGGTGGCTATAACCACTCATGGGCATGCAATCGCACGTCACTTTGAGAAGAAAATGCATTTTGACCATTTGGAAACTGTAATCGTTAATCGGAACTTGCGTCTACAGGTCACTCTTCCGGATATGAAATGGGTTTTACTCTGCAACCACTCCATTAACGAAGGGTCCACGGGAGACCACCATCGATTTATTCGAGATTAAAGGGTTATCGGTGGTTGATCACCCGAAAGGAGCTGAGCGGCTCCCATTTGGTAATTGGTGGTAGAACACAGTACAAGTGCAAAGGCAGAAAGGAAACGGCCAAACTAGCGACTGGCCAGTCCAACTACTGGATGCTCTGTGAGCTTAAGTTGAAAACAGGTAGAGGAAAGGAGGCCGTCTGTCTGTCGGCAGCAGCTGAGAAGTGAGAAGGGGCATCTGGCTATCGAAACTACAAAAAAGAAGAGGCTAGAAGAAGAATCAGGAGGAAAGGGGCAGACTTGAATTCACTCGGATTTTATAGTGGGAAGAGAGAATTGAAGAAGGAAGAGGAGAACTGAGATTGGAAGACAGGAGAGGAGGAAGAAGTAAAAAAATCAGAGAGGGGGTAGCGGGTCGATTTTTATCCAATGCTGGTCCAAGACCGTGCAGCGCCGAAACCCTCGAAGCCCCATCCGAGATCTCTCTCCCCTCTTCGCTTCTCGGAGCCCAAATCGCTCGACTTCTCCACATGGCTCTCAGACAATCTTTACAAAGTTCTCACTGTGGGTCTCCTGATCGGCGCCGTCGCCGCTTTCTTCCTCCTTCGCAACTTCTCTGATACGGCAGCGATCCTCTGCCTAGAGTCACGGGTCGAGTCCGTCACCTCCATCCCCTACCCAAAAGTCTCCTTCAATTCCATCCCGGCCAATCCTGACGCTTCGTCCCCTTACGCCTCCTTCCGAGCCGAGCGTTGGATCGTCGTCTCCGTCGTCGACCCTCCCAGTGATACCCTCCGAAATCTCGCCAAGATCAAAAGGTGGCAGCTCCTCGCCATTGCCAGCGCCGACACGCCACCTGATTGGTCTCTCAAAGGTGCGATCTTCCTTTCTCTAGATGACCAAGCAAAATTAAACTACCGTGTCTTGGATCACCTTCCCTACAATTCTTTTGTCCGTAAGACTGTTGGGTATCTCTACGCTATCCAGCACGGTGCAAGGAAGATCTTTGATGCGGATGACCGAACCCATGTCATAGATTCGGATCTTGATAAACATTTCGATCTTGAACTGGTAGGCGAAGAGGCACGCAGACATACGATCTTACAGTACAGTCATGACAACCCTAATAGGACGGTGATCAATCCATACATACACTTTGGGCAGAGGTCCGTGTGGCCTCGCGGCTTGCCTCTGGAGAATGTGGGAGAGGTTGCACATGAGGAGTTCTACACCGAGATCTATAGTGGGAAGCAGTTCATCCAACAAGGCTTATCTAATGGCCTACCTGATGTGGATTCTGTCTTCTACTTCACCCGAAAATCCCAGTTTGAAGCATTTGACATTGAATTCGACGAGCAGGCTCCCAAAGTTGCCCTACCACAGGGTATCATGGTACCTGTTAACTCTTTCAATACTCTTTTCCATTCGTCAGCATTCTGGGGTTTAATGCTTCCGGTGTCTGTTAGTAGCATGGCTTCTGATGTGCTGAGAGGTTATTGGGCACAGAGAATTTTATGGGAAATTGGAGGGTTTGTTGTGGTTTATCCTCCTACAATTTACCGTAATGATAGAATTGAATCATACCCCTTCTCTGAAGAGAAAGATCTTCATATAAATGTGGGTCGGTTAATCAAATTTTTGGTCTCTTGGAGAACTAACAAACCGACATTATTTGAGAAGATCTTGCATTTGAGCTACGTGATGGCTGAGGAGGGATTTTGGACTGAGCAGGATGTGAGGTTCACGACAGCTTGGCTGCAGGACTTGTTGGCTGTGGGGTATCAGCAGCCAAGATTAATGTCTTTAGAATTGGACCGACCACGAGCCCAGATTGGGCATGGAGATCGGAAGGAGTTCATTCCTCGTAAACTTCCATCTGTTCATCTTGGGGTTGAGGAAGCTGGGACAGTAAACTATGAGATTGGAAATCTTATACGGTGGAGGAAGAATTTTGGAAATGTTGTACTTATTATTTTTGTTAATGGACCTGTAAATCGAACAGCTTTGGAATGGAGGTTGCTTTATGGGAGGATATTCAAGACAGTAGTGATACTTTCAGAGGACAAGAATCTGGATTTAGCAGTGGAGTATGGGCAGTTGTGGCAAGCATACAAGTAAGTAAATTACTCAGATATTCTTTTATGTTTCTAAAGATTTATATATTACTTATTGCATTATGAAGACATTAATAAGTATACTTCATTGTCAGCACGAAAAGCTGTACTAATGCTGATTAATGGTTTTCTAATTTGGCAAAAATACAATGACACGAAATCTTTGTTGACATTTGAAAGAGCAGAAAAATGGTTTCTATTTTGCTGGGGTTTTCTCTTCCTCTCTCCTTTTTCTTCAATGTTTCGTCATGGTGTAGAGGTCCAATGTTGCCCATTTCTGGTGAAATGAGATAACTTAAGAATTGTTTGAAATATTTGACTCCATGATTGCTATAGATGAAATCAAATGTTAGTATTGACCGGTAACAATGTTCTTAGGTTTTATTTCACTGATGAAATATCCAGTAGCTTTTTATTTTTAAAAAACTCATATGAGGAAAAGGAATTATAATGGACCTCTTCATCTTATTTTCTGAGATTTTTCTTTCCTTAGCTACTATTTTCCCTGAGAAGCTTTTGAAACCTTACTCATCCACTTTGCCACAGTTATTGACTGGTTGAGGCATTAGGACTTATTTTGGTCCATCTTATTTTCTGTACTCTCAGTCACCCTTTTTCTTTTTGCTGAAGTGACCAAGATCCTTCAAGTTGTCTTTGTTCTTCTGTCTCCTCCCTGGAAACATCAGTTGTTCTCCAGAACTTGAAATCATAATCAAGATAATGGTCTGTCTCTTCCTATGGAGAGTTCTTAAGTTTTTGGTTTTCTTGATCTTAATGGATGTTCACTGTTATCTTTTACATTCGTTTCATGATGAAGTAACCAATCTTATTATCAGTGCAGCTGTCCTGTAAGCTGTGGAAAGTCTTTGAGGTTGCTTAATAGGATTTCTAAGGCTAGTTTTGAGGACACCTAGTATTGTGTTTCCTTGAAGGCATGATATTGTCTATATTAAATAAATGATGTGATTACAGGAAGGTTTTTCTGTCATCTTTTTGTTACTGGCTCCTGTAATGGAGGGCAAGTCTGAAGCATAATTTTCCCTATCACTGTTCAGCTAAGTGGAAAGTTTTTTGTCATCTTTTTGTAACTGGGCCTGTAACTGAGAGTAAATCTAAAGCATAGTATACCCTATCATTCTGTTCTGTAAAGTAGAAGTCGTTTCAGTTTGCTAGGGGCGTCTACTGGTGCGAGTTCCTTCTACTGAAGGTCTGGGTGTTCATCAAATAAACATTATAACTGGATTTCCTTCATGAATGACTCAAATAAATATCAGTGGAGTGGAAGGATTCCCACTAGAATTTGTAAACTACAATTAAAGACCTTCAGAATGCCAGTTGGGCCCATATTCCTTAGTCAGAGAAGAATTTCCAAAAGCTTTATGAGCTCTGGAATCTGATGTCGTATTAAGTGGCTCAATTTTCAGGTGGAAGTCATTGTTATTGTGGTCTTTGACATGAGATTTATGTTGTCAGCAAAGTGGGGATGCTCCTTGAACCTTTTTATTTCGACTCTTTGAACTCTTTTTTTTGGGTGCATGTGGGGGTGTGGTTGTGTGTGTTTGTGCTCCGACTATTGAGCCAAAGGTACACCTTGGACAGTGATCATGTCAAAGGTGAATACTAGATTACCAAATTGTCATGTCTGTCTTGGTTTCAATTGGACGTTGCATCATATATGAGAGGATTTTTACAACCAAGGTTGAGATTTTTCTCTTACAAATTGCTGTAGCATTCAATAAAAATGGGATTTTCTATGACAAATTTCTGTAGCATTCATAGAAATGGCAAATTTTCTATGGCAAATTTCTGTAGCATTCCTTTTCAAAGTCACATGAAGATGGCTTATATTTGATTGATCATACTTTATAGGCCTATGATCTCTTCTATCACCAAACCTCACAATTATCTGGTTTTAATCCTAATTGTTATAAAGAAAATACACATCCTAATTCCACTCATGTTTTTGTTTTTTTGTTATTTCTGTCCATCAATATTCTTTGGGCATGCCTCATGTTGTTTGGTATAATTATTTAGCCTCTGGTGAGTTGATCGGTAATACCCAAGGGTATCATTAGTTCAACATCAAAAGTGTTCAGAATAAGGAAAAAAATATGAATTGTTAAAGTCGGGGCTGGTTTTTCCTAAAATGACTAGTTGAAGTTAGGAGGCCTCTTCCCAAATAATAAGCATAAAATCTTATTAAACCCAAACTATTATGGGGTTATTCTTTCACATAAAGCAACTCTACTTCACATTTAACCTGAGATGTGGAGTAATTGAGTAACTATAGCATGGTGGACTTCTTACCCACTAGCAAAAAGGAAATGTTTAGCACTGATCTGGTCAACCAAGAGGAAATGTCTGCTTAAACTTTGAAAAGCTTTCAAATGTAAGTAGTCTAGAGCATTCTTGAATGAGCTGTTGGCTATAGGTCCCTCTGGGGATAGGGGTGGGCATCAAGTCGGGTTTCGTTGGGAACTCGACCTAACCCGAAAAATCCGAGGATGGGGTTCCTGTTTCACCCTACGGATTGGGGATGGGTTAGGGATATTGATAGAACCCCCTTGTGCAAGGTCCTATCTTTTCTTAAAAAGTGCAAGAGAGAGTTGAAAGATAAAGGTTTAGAGGGCTTGAACAAGAAAAGGGAAGAGACAGAGACAAAGTAGAGGGAGAAAAAGTGATAGAGAGAGCTAGCAGAAAAAAGAGAAGACGAGAGGAGAAAAGAGAGGAAAGGTTTTAATGCATAATTGGAGAGAGAGAAAGGAGAAATAAGAAATCAAAAATAAAATTAAAGGTTTAAGGTAATTGGCTGATTTTCCCTAGCCTAGCCCCTTCTATTTATACCTTTTCAAATACATAATGTTGAATTTTATTAAGAGAGCTCAAACGAGCAGATTACAAGAGGGGAAGCTTTCCCAAACAATGAGAGATTGCTGGGAGGTTCCGAATTTTGCCAATTTATCAGCCAAAGAATTGGCTGATCTAGGAAATACATTCAAATTTAGAAACTCCTAGTTTAACTATGACTTAAATAACATCTTGATTAAGACTCTAGGACTTTTCTAACTTTAGAAATCACATCGAATAGGAGACTAGGACTTCTAATAGAAAACTAACTCCTAGGTTGACTCTTTTCTTTACTTTTTCTAACCAACTTTTTTCCTAAAATACCCTTGAAGGAGCGTTGCCTTCCTTCCTCAATCATGAGGCCTAAGTCTTTCCAAAACTACTCCCTATTGAATTCCAAATTTCCCCTATTGATTCCCTTGCTCCCCCCTTTCATGACTTTGCATGTTTACAAATTAATCCATGTGCCCTCCTACTCTTATTACAAAATTGGATTCTATCATCCACCCTCCTGGAAGTTCAACCTTATCCTCAAGGTTGAAGTAGTGGGAAGTTGTATGTAAGAATGTGTCTGTAAGCTCCTCACTTTATCTTCCTGTGGCCCATGACTCCACTGTTTTGTGCTTCATGACATGAGGAATTTGTATTTGTTGTTGTGCTAAGCTGAGTTGGTACTTCATGAGTTTAAGGGCTAGGTCTTTGTTCAGCCAAGCTTCCTTGAGAGTAACAACTTTGTGGCTTTGGATGGACCGATGGGACGCATAGAGTTGTTCAGCCATGTAGGACCAATTGGTTGGGTCATCCTTGGTTTTGGACATAGGGAAGTTAAGCTTAACAATCTTTGGTTGTCAGGGTTTAGAACATGGAGGATATTGGGTAATGTGGGGAGGTTGTGCTCAGTATGATTGTGGCTGATGTATAGGGGCTCGGGTGTGGTTGGTGAGAAGAGTGAAAGTGTACTTGTTGTTGTGGCATATCACGTGTGGAGTGGTTTGATTTGGGAGGGGATGGGGTGGCTGGAAAGTGAGAGTGGCATGAGGGTTTACACATGGGGGAATATGTTTGACTTGGTGGGAGGCTATGGTTAGAGTTGGTAGGATAAGTGAAGTATGGGCTGGTTTGGGAATTAGGGTCGTCATTTGGAAGGACATTGACATGGGGATGGGTGGTTGGAATTGGGAGTGGAACAGGGTGGTAGGGGTAGGAAGAATGAGGATTTGTTTGGGCATAATGACAATGTGTTTGGGCTGAGAGAGATAGGAAATAGGAGGGGTTTTGTTGAAAGGTTGAGGGAGAAGCTTGGCTTGGAGGGGATGAAGATGAAAAGGCAAGTCTTGACCTGGATGTGGCTTTCTTGGCCAATGGTTGATGAGAGGGGGAAGTATTAAGTTGTGAAGCCTAATCAACGCCCTACGCTAAGTCGGTACGTGGATCGATCGAATTAGTGGATGCTGCCAAAGGGAGTGGCGATGTCATACGCAAAAAGGAAGGGACTCATAAAACGGCAGAGGCAAATTGAGCTGATGACGTCCGGTCGTGGACGACGTTCGGGTGTGTCATTTCCGGGTTTGCCCATTGACCCAGTCTGAGAAGGCAGCAACAGTCTTCTCCTTCGGAAGCTCGTTGCAAGAACTTGAGTAGATGTCGCCAGGGGCGGGACTCGTCATGGCATCTGAATCTCAGGCATTAAATGACTTGGGTCGAGTTATTCGGGCCGCCGGCAACCCCATTCGCGAAAATCGCTGGTCCCCTAGTGGGTGTGGGAGAAAGACGAATCGGTGTGACGTAGCGCTGAATCTCAGTGGATCGTGGCAGTAAGGACACTCTGCTACTTACAATCCACGATATATTTACTCCTATTTCATTAAGGGCAGTTTGGGAATTTTATTTTTGTATTGCAGTTGCCCTAATTTTCTTTTTGTATTTGGGGCGCCGTTATTAGGATTTTATTCAATTAATCTAAGGAGCATCTTGATTTGCGGCCCGAGAGAGGTTAGAGAAAAAAACACCTATAAGTATGTGCGGTTTTTCTTGTAAACTATTTCATCTTTATAGTGGATTACTATAGTGGCGGAAGACAGGACGTAGTCTCACCTTGAGGTGAACCTGTATAAATCTTGTTTGTTCTTGTGCTTGCTTTTCCTTTCTTCCGCGATTATTACTATTGCTCTCGTTAGATTGGAATTCGGGCGTCTAATTCCTAACAGGAAGGAGGCATTGAAACTTTGTCTTTGGTGCAGAAATCCATCCAAAGTGTCAATTTTTCCCACTTGGGGTGCTAAAGTGGACATTTGGATACTTTTTAAAAAAATGTGGACATTTGGTCTCCAAGTTTTTCAAGCTTGGCCATAATTTGAGCAAAGTTTTTGGTGCTAGGGGTTGTAGGTGCACCTTCATCTTTTTGCTCTTTGTCCATGCTTCTAGTGTTTACCATGGTTAAAATGTAATTTAGAAAAGTCTAGGGTCGTGGGTTTGGCTGAGAATATCTTGGGAGAGAAGTTATAGCTGAGTTAATCTTCTCCCCAAGTAACTGCTGAAACAGAGAAGGTCCTATAGAAGGACTGCTCTGATACCACTTTGATAGAATTCCCTTGTGACAGGTTTTCTCTTTTTTTAAAAATGCAAGGAAGAGTTGAAAGATAGAGGTTAAGGGGGATTGAATAAGAGAAGGGAAGAGAAAAGGACAATGTAGAGGGCTAAAGGGAGATAGAGAGAGAGCTAGTAGGAAAAGAGAAAAGAAGAGAGGAGAAAAATAAAAGAGGTGCTAGTGCACAAATTGGAGAGAGAAAGAGGAGAAATAAGAATTACAAAATTAAATAAATGTTTTAGGCAATTGGCTGATTTTTCCTAGCCTAACCTCTTCTATTTATAACTTTTCAAATACATTCAAAACAAGAAACTCGTATTTTAACTATGACTTAAATAACACCTTGACTAGGACTCTAGAACTTTTCTAATTTTAGAAATTACATCAAATTGGAAAGTATATCAAATAAGAAACTAGGACTCGTAATAAAAAACTAACTCCTATGTTGACTCTTTTCTTGTCATAAAATAAAGAAACTAGGACTCCTAATAAAAACTAAGTCCTAGGTTGACACTTTTCTCGACTTTTTCTAAATCTTTTTTCCCTAAAATACCCCTAAAGGGGCATCCCCCTCCTCAATCTTGGGGCCCAAGTTTTTCCAAACTACTCCCTATTAAATTTTGAAGTTGTCCCCTATTGGTCCCCTAGTTCTCCCCTTACATGACTTTACCTGTTTACAAATTAACCCATGCGCCCTCCTATTCTTATTACAAAATTGGATTCTATCGAGTACAGAGACAGGCAGGGATACAAGAATGGGTCGGGGCATGAGGCAGGGTTTGGGCGGGATGGGACAGGGCAGTGACGGGGTTGAGGGGAACGGGAACAAGTCAGGGACACGGTTGGTTTTCCAACCCTATTCAGGTTTTTCTTGGGTTGCATTTTGGGGTAGGATTTGGGGTTGGGCTTAGGTTGGGGTCGGGGTCAACTTTTTAGAAACCCGACCCAACCTGGCGAATGCCCTCCCCTATGTGGAGAGCTACAATAGTTGGTATGTTGCAGTGTTGTTTAGCTCATTATGTTTAAGGCAACTCATTATGTTTAAGGCAACTCAAAATCCTTGGAATAAATCTTATTTAAATAAAAAAAGAAAAAAAAAAAGAGTGGAGAGAGCTGTTTCTAGCTGAGTGGCTTCAGGAAGTTTATCTGACATCTAAGATGAAAGAAAACAGGAAGAAGGAGCTCTTATCAGATGGAAATTTTACTCTGCGATGATTCCCCTAGCTGATGTTCTACCTAGAATAAATCAAACTGTATTCTTCAGATTTACATCTGGGATAATTTTCTACTCACACTAGAATTCTTTTTCTATTACTTGAGCAGTACTGGACCCCCCTTATTTTGAGAAAGATAATAGTGGACCACTTATTTACTCCTGGTTGAATTAATAGGCTTTCTTGTTTCAGGTTGTTCTGTATGGTTCTCTCTTACTCTCTGGCTACTTAATAGTTTGACATACAAGCGTAAATAGTGGACCACCTATTTAATCCCAGAGTCTTGTATGACCAGTTGAAAATCTCAGAAAGCTGACCAACTGTGGTTTCCATTCCTTTTAGTTCAGTAAATAGAACTGATGGTAATTTCTATGTATTATGTGTCTCTAATCTCAACCAATCAGATCTCTTATATAGAAAAAAATGTGCTCTCCAATGCAAAGGGAATGTCTCACTGTTCTCTGTGCTTGCTACAGGTATCTTCCGAAGATATTTGACCGGTTTAAGGGTGCAGATGGGTTCTTATTTCTGCAAGACAACATGATTCTTAACTACTGGAATCTGCTTCAAGCAGATAAATCAAAGCTCTGGATTACCAATAAGGTGGGTGTCGGAAAGCTCTGGATTAACCCAAAATTTCTTTATTTCTTGTTTCAGTGTGGCGACTCACTAGAATTTCTATTAAATCTGAAGGTTTCTGAATCATGGACGACTTTTTCTATGAAGACGAACATGTCGGCATGGTTTACACAACAGGCAGAACTTGTGAAGAAGGTAGTGAGTAGCCTACCAGCTCATTTTCAGGTGAGTTACAAAGGAAGCATGGATGAAACGAGCCTCACCCTTTGCAGCTCTGAAATATTCTACATTCCCGAAAGGTTTATAGGGGACTTTGTAGATCTTGTAAGTCTTGTAGGGGACTTGGAAGTCCATCACAAGATTGCTGTGCCAATGATGTTTATGGCAATGGACTCCGTAAGTAATTTCGATTCAGATGCTTTAAAGACAATAGTTTATAAGAGAGATCCAGAAGTCTCAGATCCCGTCAGGATTTACTCAGCCCAAGTACCAGCAGTATATCCATGGAATGTCTCCAGCGAAGCTGATTTTATGAGGCTGATAAGGTCAATGGCATTAGGAGACCCACTTCTGATGGAAATGGTCTGAAGGCTGGCTACAAAAAACATGTATTACATTCATTAACTATTGCTCACAGGGGGAAAGGAAGTGGCCTTTTGGTGTTATTCTTTTTGTAGATGTATTCTGTATTATTATTGTCATTTTTTAACATCATGAATACAAAGATAACCGCCTTCTACACACGAACCTGCACTGTCAGTAAATAATTTTTTGAT
This sequence comes from Aristolochia californica, assembly GCF_029961685.1. Taxonomy (NCBI): domain Eukaryota; kingdom Viridiplantae; phylum Streptophyta; class Magnoliopsida; order Piperales; family Aristolochiaceae; genus Aristolochia; species Aristolochia californica. Next base: position 7,154,029 of record NW_027181881.1, read on the forward strand.
TTTTCTTTTAATGGTGGGAATGGTGAAGTTCGTGGTCCATTGCTCGTGCTTTTTTGTTTGCTTCTGAAACCAATGTCTCGGATTATAGAAGAAGAGAACCAAAAACAAATTCAGTTTTCAGATTGGAAGATCGACATAAATGACTAGCTCTGTGATCTTCAGTTGCAGAGAGTCTTTAATGGTGGTCGTGGAACTCTTAATGATTTTCAGTTTAGAGCCCAGTACCCATGTAATTGTAGACAAAACATATCGGTGTAGAGAGAGAGAGAGAGAGATAGGGAGATTGTTGAGACATTGAAAGCAGAGCATTCTTCCCTTTTACAGCTGCTGCTACCACCATTCCCCGCTGCGATGTCTTCAGAAACTTGGGAAAACGACAGAAACAAAAGGTGGAAATCTTTGCAACGTGCAAGGTTTTCCTCCCCATGGAGGTAATCTTGAGACAAAAGGTCCTCTGTAGATTTTGAAGAATTTCATTCTGGTGACCCTCGTACAAGAGGATTTAATTATGTTTTTCATTTCTATATTAGATTATGGTGGATGATTTAACTATATATATATATATATTTTTTTTTTACTTCACATTTTAATATAATTTATATAAATTTATTTCTGCTCTCGATATCCTTTTTCCCTAAACCGAACTTTGGTTGCCTTTGGTTCATTGGTTAATTTAACGAAATATAATTAAATTAGATGCCTTTTACAAAAAAACTTACATTTCATATGGAAGAATTAAAATATTATTTCAATTAGTTCGGTTAATTGGCTTTTTATCTTATATTCCTTCTGCATAATAAATCATAAATACCAGTAAATGAATTCATCTGTGTTGGGATTTTTTTTTTTTTTTTTTTGATAGATTAAACGGTGGACATTTTTTAGGCGTTCTGTCGTATCATCGTCTACCTCAGAAAAATCCCGTCGCTCCAAAAAGTGAACTTTCAGGATCTTTTGTACTTTCATCATCCAAAACACTCCCTCTAGGCTTGATGGGCAATCCCAATGGACCAATCACAAGAGAGTTAACTCCATCCTCTTTACTCAGAATCTGAAAAGCGAGCTCGACTGTAACATGGACGCATAGACGGCTCCGTCCTCGATCAGACATCACCTTCAGGTCCCTCTTCCGGCCACGCGTCTTTAACTCCTCCACCAACTGAAAACAAATGGCTCAAATCGCTGTTTCCCCTCTCTCCACACAAATAACTTCTGATTTTTTTTCTTTTTTATGGCATATACATAGATAAACCAATTACTCGCTACTGATGAGAAAACCAGTAGAAGGATATCCTTCCTCTCTGTAACTCGGAAAGGAAAGGAAGGAGGAAGAAAGAGCAGCAATGGCGTCTATACTATCTTCTCCATTTACTCTAAGCAGTTCTAGAACAGAACCCAGTTTGTATCTTTCCCGTAGAAACTTTTTTCTCCATTCTTTCATTTCTAAGAGGCTGAAGCCGGGAAGAATCGGGCTGAGAGTGCGGTGCGCCGCGATTGGCAACGGCCTTTTCACTCAAACAACTCCCGAAGTTCGGCGAATCCTCCCCCAGAAGGATTCGAATCTCCCACGGGTTAAAATTGTATATGTGGTGCTGGAAGCACAGTACCAGTCTTCCCTCTCTGCTGCCGTGAACGTTCTCAATAAAGAAGCAACCTATGCTTGTTTCGAAGTGGTTGGTTACTTGGTAGAAGAGCTTCGGGACGAGTCTACTTACAAAGCATTTTGCAAAGACTTGGAAGACGCAAATGTCTTTATTGGGTCATTGATCTTTGTAGAGGAGCTTGCATTGAAGGTGAAAGCGGCGGTAGAGAAGGAGAGAGACAGACTTGATGCAGTCCTTGTCTTCCCTTCGATGCCTGAAGTGATGAGACTGAACAAGTTGGGTTCTTTCAGTATGTCACAGCTCGGGCAATCCAAGAGCCCGTTCTTTCAGTTGTTGAAGAAGAAGAAACAATCTGGGGGGTTTGCCGATAGCATGCTAAAGCTCGTGAGAACCTTACCCAAGGTTCTAAAATATTTGCCCAGTGATAAGGCCCAAGATGCTCGGCTCTACATACTCAGCCTTCAATTCTGGCTCGGCGGGTCCCCTGAAAATCTTCAAAATTTTGTGAAGATGATATCGGGTTCGTATGTTCCCGCTCTCAAAGGCACCAAAATAGAATACTCGGATCCCGTCTTGTTCCTTGATAGTGGAGTTTGGCACCCATTGGCTCCTTGTATGTACGACGATGTGAAGGAATACTGGAACTGGTACGACACCCGGCGGGACGTCAATGAGAAGCTCAAGAAAAAGAATGCGCCGGTGATTGGTCTGGTATTACAGAGGAGCCACATTGTGACGGGCGACGAGAGCCACTATGTGGCTGTAATAATGGAGTTGGAGGCCAGAGGAGCGAAGGTGATCCCCATTTTTGCCGGTGGACTAGATTTTTCAGGCCCTGTAGAGCGATACATGGTCGACCCGGTGACCAAGAAGCCGTTCGTGGACTCCGTGGTGTCGCTGACAGGTTTCGCGCTCGTTGGGGGACCGGCGAGGCAGGACCACCCCAGGGCAATCGAGGCACTGATGAAGCTCGATGTGCCTTACATCGTGGCCTTGCCTTTGGTGTTCCAGACAACAGAGGAGTGGTTGAATAGCACTTTGGGCGTACACCCAATTCAGGTGGCATTGCAGGTGGCGCTACCGGAGCTCGATGGAGGAATGGAACCCATCGTTTTCTCTGGTCGCGACGGAAGAACAGGTAACTGATACTACATTTCATTCCCCATGACCTCCGTTTCTCTTTCTTCAAACGAGTCTTTTAGTCGATGATACTTCCCTCAATCTGAACTTCTGCCCAGAATTATCCGCTTTTTCCCCTCGGACTTCCCATCTTTTGGGTTATCAAGCATCGCAATAAATAATTGCTTGATTTGATTAGTCGAAATTCAAAAGTCAGTGGGAGGTTAGAATATCATCAATTACATCTTGGGAGAGATTCCATCTTTTGCTGTAAATTAATCGAATGAATGCTTCTTCTTGTTTTCAACTGTACCCACTTAATATATTTTATTATGGTATTGGGAAACAAAGAAAGCACTTTCTTCTTACAGTAATAGTTAGCCAAAAGAAAAGAAGGATTCAAAGGTATCAATTCTGGGGAACTTGGTACATTCAAAGGATTCAAAGACAGCACAGGCTCACTCTAAAGAGGCTCTCACAGTGTTTCTACCTTGATTTATTTCTTCCTTGCAGTGTTGTTTCTTATTAGTTGTTGCTGTCTTCCTGCTTTTTCTTGATTCTGTTTCCGGCAGATTCTTAATTTAAAATACTAAGTTGGATGTTTGTTTGTGTGTGGCTGAGTGCAGGCAAATCACATGCTCTACACAAGAGAGTGGAGCAGCTCTGCACAAGGGCCATCAGATGGGCCGAACTTAAAAGAAAAACCAAGGTAAAAGTCCTTGGCGTCCCTATCTCGCCTATCTCTTGTTGCCTTCTGTTGCATGTTTCTTCTTAGTTTCTGAACTCTGGTACTGGACATCTTAAAGAGCAAAGTGGTTTTATATATGCGAGATCCTTTCCTTATGTCACTCATCTCTTGTCTGTCCTTTTCTGCTCTGGATTTAGTAAATGAGGAATATAAACGAGACATATGATAAGTATGAAGGTTAAATATAGTGGTCAAGGTCTTCACTGGTCATCCTTCAAGCACGCAAGCAAATGAACAATGGATCATAATAATTTTCTCTGCATATTTGACATTTATGTTTCTCTGGGTGCTCTTCTTATTTAAAAAGAGCAGTTTAATCATCACCGATCCTTGGTAAGGGTTGTTTTGAAACATTTGAGTTATCAAAACTGCTTTTTGTGCAAGTTCTTTTATACTACAGTAAGAATAGGATCTGACGTACGTCCAGCAAGTACAAGTAACAGATATGTTTCACAGCCTCATATCACAATGTAAATTAGTCTTTTATGATGGTGTTAACTGATTCATATGAGCGTGCTTTCTGCTATTTTAGGAGTAGAGCTCTAGTAGAACTTTGATTTGATTCTTCTTACTTTGACTCTGCCAATGCCGTCCTCAATTGAGGTGGCTGACATTTGTCTTGTGATATTCACTGTTGTAATATCTCCTTGCATTAACCTAGTCACTGACTGTCTGTCGCATGATATACTTCGAAGGAATTTTGTTTCTGGAGTTAGTTCTCTACTATAAGATTCTTTCTGACATCAGATTTCTCTATGGACACAGGAGGAGAAGAGGGTGGCGATAACTGTTTTCAGCTTCCCACCTGACAAGGGCAATGTTGGAACTGCAGCTTATCTCAATGTCTTTGCATCCATTTATTCTGTCCTTAAAGACCTCCAGAAAGATGGTTACAATGTTGAAGGCCTTCCAGAAACAGCTGAAGCACTCATCGAAGAGGTAATCCATGACAAGGAGGCCCAGTTTAGCAGCCCAAACCTCAATGTAGCATACAAGATGGGTGTTCGGGAGTACCAAAAACTCACCCCTTATGCCTCAGCACTGGAAGAAAACTGGGGCAAGCCTCCAGGCAACCTTAACTCTGATGGAGAAAACCTCTTGGTCTATGGAAAGCAGTATGGTAATGTATTCATTGGTGTCCAGCCCACATTTGGTTATGAAGGCGATCCAATGCGTCTTCTCTTCTCCAAGTCAGCTAGTCCACACCATGGTTTTGCAGCTTACTACTCTTTTGTTGAAAAGGTCTTCAAAGCTGACGCTGTTCTGCACTTTGGTACTCATGGTTCTTTAGAATTCATGCCTGGAAAGCAAGTTGGGATGAGTGATGCTTGCTTCCCTGATAGCCTTATTGGAAATATACCCAATATCTACTACTATGCAGCAAATAACCCCTCAGAGGCAACAATAGCTAAACGCCGTAGCTATGCAAACACAATTAGCTATTTGACACCACCTGCGGAAAATGCTGGTCTGTACAAAGGGCTTAAACAATTGAGTGAGCTAATTTCTTCTTACCAGTCACTCAAGGATACTGGTCGTGGGCCACAGATTGTGAGCTCCATCATTAGCACAGCAAAGCAATGCAACCTTGACAAGGATGTAGCTCTTCCAGATGAAGGAGAGGAACTTTCTAGCAAAGACCGTGACCTTGTTGTAGGAAAAGTTTATTCCAAGATCATGGAGATTGAATCAAGACTATTGCCGTGTGGACTCCATGTCATTGGTGAGCCACCTTCAGCCATGGAGGCAGTTGCAACATTGGTGAATATTGCTGCTCTTGATCGCCCAGAAGAAGGTATATTCTCTTTGCCGGGGATATTGGCTGAGACAGTAGGAAGGAACATTGAAGATGTGTACAGAGGGAATGACAAGGGTATCCTGGCTGATGTGGAGCTGCTTCGTCAAATAACTGAAGCTTCCCGTGGGGCAGTATCAGCTTTTGTGGCGAAGACCACCAATAAGAAGGGTCAGGTGGTTGACGTGGCGGAGAAGTTGGGCTCCATTCTGGGGTTCGGTTTGGTGGAACCTTGGGTGCAGTACATGTCTGAAACAAAATTCTACAGGGCTGACCGAGATAAGCTCCGTGTCTTGTTTAATTTCTTAGGCGAGTGCTTGAAACTCATTGTGGCCGACAATGAACTGGGGAGCCTTAAACAGGCTTTGAAAGGCAGTTACGTTGAACCAGGCCCTGGAGGTGACCCAATCCGGAATCCAAAGGTGTTACCAACAGGGAAGAACATCCATGCTCTAGACCCACAATCAATTCCTACCACTGCAGCAATGCAGAGTGCCAAAGTGGTCGTTGATAGGTTGCTAGAGCGGCAGAAGGCAGACAATGGCGGGAAGTACCCTGAAACAGTGGCTCTTGTCTTATGGGGTACTGATAATATCAAGACGTATGGTGAGTCACTTGCTCAGGTGCTTTGGATGATTGGGGTGAGGCCTGTGTCGGATACATTTGGTCGTGTTAACCGTGTGGAGCTTGTTAGCCTTGAAGAGCTTGGACGCCCTAGAATCGATGTTGTTGTTAACTGCTCCGGTGTCTTTAGAGACCTTTTCATTAACCAGGTACCATTCACTCAAATATTTTTAAAATTCATTGAAATGGCATAAGCCATAGTGAACTTCATATTTTGAATCTTCCCTGATGCCCTGTTAGTCATTGACTGAGCTGAATCACAAGCTAAATGATCAGCATGACCCATCTTGAAAGTGGGTTTCACCTTCCTGTCAGTGTTTTGCATTATAACATTGATTCTAATTATTAATTTTGATCTAATTGTGAACAGATGAACCTCTTGGACCGAGCAGTGAAGATGGTGGCTGAGTTGGATGAGCCTGAGGAGATGAATTATGTCAGGAAGCATGCGCAGCAACAAGCTGAAACCTTAGGTGTACCAGTGCGTGAAGCCGCATCTCGTATCTTCTCAAATGCCTCTGGATCCTACTCCTCCAACGTCAATCTTGCTGTTGAGAACTCTTCATGGAATGATGAAAAGCAACTCCAAGATATGTACCTAAGCCGCAAGTCTTTTGCATTTGACAGTGATGCCCCAGGGGCTGGCATGATGGAGAAGCGCAAAGTGTTTGAGCTTGCCCTTAGCACGGCTGATGCAACTTTCCAGAACCTTGATTCATCCGAGATCTCCCTCACTGATGTGAGCCACTACTTTGACTCAGATCCCACCAACCTTGTACAGTCGCTTCGCAAAGACGGTAAGAAGCCTAGCTCTTATGTTGCTGATACAACCACAGCCAATGCCCAAGTTAGGACACTATCAGAGACCGTGCGTCTGGATGCTAGAACCAAGTTGCTTAACCCCAAGTGGTATGAAGGAATGATGGCCACTGGGTATGAAGGAGTGCGGGAGATTGAGAAGAGACTGACTAACACAGTGGGTTGGAGTGCAACTTCAGGTCAAGTCGATAACTGGGTCTATGAGGAAGCCAACACAACCTTCGTCAAGGACGAAGAGATGCTCAAGAGGTTGATGAATACTAACCCCAACTCTTTCAGAAAGATGGTGCAGACTTTCCTGGAAGCTAGTGGACGTGGGTATTGGGAAACCTCTGAGGAGAACCTGGATCGGCTGAAGCAATTGTACTCTGAAGTGGAGGATAAGATTGAAGGAATCGAGCGGTAGATGGGCACAGAAAATGTCAAATAAACTTGCAATTTCTCTTTCTCATGAGGCAAAGGACTAAGAATGTGAATTCCATTGCCCAGTTTCGATTGTAATAATGATTTTTTTTTTTTTGCTTATTGGGACCATATAATCCATTTTCCTTGTAGAAATAGAAATGGGTCTGTGAATGTAGTTTCCTGCAATTAGCATAGGCAAGCTGCCATGTTCTCTGATTTTTACTGTTGGAGTAATAGGATCGCAGAGGCTTTTTGGCAATCAGATGGTCCAGTTTTGAGCTCCAAAAGCTCGACAGTCGACAGTCAGACTATTCGTCGTTTAGTCTTCTTGTCTTTTCCACCAATATCAAGTGGCCTGGACGAGACTGAAATGAGGTGCTTCACCTTTGAAGAACAGTTACGGCCACAAAATGGAGCTCCTGAGTAATAATTGGCTTCACATCGATTCCAAACATAGGGTTCAGCTTTCTTCTTCAGACTTTAACAATTTCTTATCCTCTTCGCTAGAGAAGATAGAAGAGACTGTATAAAAGTTTTTTTTTTTTAGCCTCTTTGATTAGAGAAGGTTCAGGAGACTGACAAAAACATACTGATTTTTTTTTATTTTCGTGGCATTTTTATTAAAATTAAATTTTTTTTTTTTTCCAAAAACACTTTAACGAAAAAAAAATAATAACAATTCAGGAAATTTATATAACTTAAAATATTAATATAAAGGAATATTTTTATAGTTATTTTTAAATTCAATTTTATAAATAAATTTCAAAAAGAAATTATAGTGACAATTTCCAAGAAACAAATCCTAAGATAAAAAATAAAAATAAAAAAACCAAATAACTCAACTCATTTATTTTACCCAAACCCAACCTGAGTTATCTATTGTCTAGGTTGTATTTGACCTAATTAATAGGAATTATCTTTAGAATACGAAAGAAATGGATAGTAGAATGTTCACATGTTCAAAAGAAAGATATGCAAGAAGAAATCATAATTTTGATGAAACCTAAAAAAAATAAGGCAATGAATCATAACAGATGGGGGTGAGACATTGATTAGGTTCCCTAAATATTCTAATGAGAAGTGGAAAGTCGTGAAATTTGTGGAGGGTCACAATCATGTCCTATTGACTCCTCGTAAAAGGGACCTTTTGCACTTAAACAGGGAAATTATATAATTGCATAAAAAGTTGTTTCATACATTAAAAAATGCTAATGTTTTTACATCAAAAGTTATTTCTTTCTTCGAGATATTGTCTGAAGGATATGATAAGGTTGGTATACTGAAAGAGATGTTAGAAATTATGAGAGGTACATGAGATAAGAATGAAGAGACTATGATGCTCAAATTTTGTTGGATCATTTCTAGGATCTACAAGAAGAAAATAATTCATTTTTCTATTCATATGAAATGGATAATAAGAAGAATTTAACTCACTTTTTTTAGACAAATGGAGAGGCTAGGAAGGCATATCACCATTTTGGCGAATTACTTTCAATACTACTTATGATTCTAACCAATAGTAATTGATATTTGCACCTTTTACTGGAGTCAATCATCATGGACACTCTACAACATTTGGTTTTAGGTTGTTAATGGATGAGAATGGGGATTCATTTATTTGGTTATTTAAGCAATTTTTCATTGCTATGTCAAACCAACACCCTCATGCCATTGTAACATATCAAGATCCTAGTATAACACTTGCAATCAACATTGTATTTCTAAATACTCTTCGCATGTATTGTTGTGGCATGTACTAAATAAGGTTGATGATAGAGTTGGTCATGTTGCTCGTGATGAAAAATTCTAGTGTGCTTTTTTAGATAGTGAATGGAGCTCTAACACACTAGAATAATTTGAAGCAAAACGGTTTTGTATTAATGAAAAAATTTAATTATACCATAATAATGGGTTGCACAAAATCTTTAGTGACAGGAGTCCTGCATATTGCAAACACATATTCATGGTTGGAATGCATATGACCCAAAGGAGTGAAAGTATGAATTCTTTCTTTGACGCATACTTTAGTAAAGTGAAATCATTAGTTGAATTCACACAACTATGAAACAGCCATAAGGAAACAAATGCAGCAAGTGAAGAAGACTGATCATGACACATCATATACAAAGCCTTGAATACTTACCCCAATTCAATATTGATAAGAAAATAGCAAAGGTATACAAGGTCCATATTTTTTAAGTTTCAAAAAGAACTAAAAAAAAAGTCTAAACTTTGGTTCACAAAGGGAGGAAAATTCAACAATACATTGGGTAAACTTGCTTGGGATAGGTGCATCCTCAAAAGAATAGCCTCACTGAGTTTCATATAATCCACATCAACAATTTGCCTATTATCCTTGTATGAAGTTTGAGTCAAAAGATATCCTTTGTAAGCACACTCTTGTTGTTTTAAGAAATGAGTATGTTGATCAACTTCCCCAAAGATGGATACAAAGTACAACTGTTAATTAGGATCGTTGTGGTTGTGAACTTCGAGGTAATGTAGTGCCCTTAACACCTAAAGAAGCAATGAGTTGGGACTTATTTGGGTTGATCGTTTACATATAACAAATTGTTCTAATGAAGCATATGCATTCACAAAACAGGAAATAGTTGTCCTTCACAGGCAGTTACTTGAGGTCCAATTACCTAAACAAGTGGAAAATGAATTTTGGAAAGAGAAAAGTAAAACTAATCATTCAATCTATCTTCTTGAGATTTTGAAAATACGTAAGAGATTGAAGGGAGGTAAAGATAAGGGAATGAAAGAGGTTTCTCAAATCAAAAGGTTGTGTGGTGGTTGTAATTAAACAACACACATGATAAGCGAAATTGTCCTAAGTTGAAGAAAAGGTTTTTATTTAGTTATATTTATAATATTTTTTTAAGTGAAACATCTATATCAGTAAAGGGGCATCCATTGTAGGAGTGTCAAACTTCAACAACAAATGCAAACAATGGCGAGTTTTGAATTTATTCTTATTTGAATGGTTATATGGGTGTTCTATATTTATATATTTTAGTGTGGTGATACAATCACAAGAGTTGGTATTACTCTAATTATTTTTCAGGTTTATGAGACCACTAAAAAAGATGGTTTATTATTATGAGCTAGATTAGAAGATTGTGAGCTTTTACAAGGAAATGCAGGTTACTCGATCTTTCATATTGAAAGCTCATAATTAGAGTTTGCCAGCATATACTAATACTATAATTATTTTGAAAGTATACATTGACCTTTTAGATTGATATTACTTTGCACAAGTTGGGTCACAAATGTCGAAGAGCATAGGGTTGATTATCAAAAGTTTCGAGGATGAATTTTTTTGTCAAGTTTTAAAGCATATTATTCTTGTCATTTGTATTAGAAAATCCTCTTCATGCTATGAACTGTATCACATAAATATGTTTTTGTAGTTTCAGATGTAGTACTCATGTGGTTTAAATGGATGTAATTTGAACAGAGTAATTTCAAATGTAATTTGAGTATTGTAATATTAATTATTTGTCATTTCAGATGTACTCTTGGACTTGATTCAAACAAATACACAAATTAGAGTTATTCAAATCAATTTAACCTATATTATCCATAATGATTGCACTAGCAAGAAGAATATGATGAAGGGTTTTTGCCAATAACTCTCCCAACCAAAGTATATATGCCATAAAAAACATAGTTGTTCAATCATTTCCATAGTTTCCAGCAAATAACAACAAAATTGACAAGGAGCAAATAATAGTAAAAATGCACTTGTTGTGTCCTTTCTAGATACCAATAGACAAAGAGCTTCAATATCAAGAAGTTCATGACGAAGTTTAAAATGCCAAGGGAAGAGAACCAACCCGAAGAATTTGCAAAAAAAATGAGGGAAAACCACTAAAGATTTCTAGAAAATGAGGAAAAACCACTGAAGATTTGTCAAAAAATGAGGGAAAACCAACCTAAACAGCAAGGGGGCTTGAAACCATATTGCCCTATCAATTGTAGAAGTTCTCTTTGCATTGTCTCATAACCAGATATTGAAGAACATCATCAATTTTCACTTAGTTACAATTCAAAGAAACCCTAATATAGAACCCAGATTGGTGGAAAAAATGGCGATTGTACTGGGAATTGAACTCAAATCCTCTGACTAGGCCAATGCCTTACCCCTTAGGTCATAATTTCATGGAAAATAACAGATCAAGAATTTCATACCTCGGAGAAAAGAAACTTTCTGATGTTTTTGTGCCCATGCAAACTTATAATTCACAAATGGAATGAATAAGATATTGGTTATGATATTCGTTATTAGAAACACACTCTGAAACAACATGGATTTGAAAACAAGCAAAACCTACAAAGGTTTGCAAGAAAACTCACAAGAGACATTGCAGTCATAGAGATGCCATTGGCAGCTCCTATTCCATACGGACCTTGTCCTGTTATGTTATCTAAAAAATGTATGAGTGTCATTGCAACTAATTTTTCACTAACTGAGATTACATATCAAATTCAATAAGGAAAATAAATAAAGAATGAAATAGTTCTTACCAACAACATTGTGTTGCAAGCGAAACAAACCATGTTTTCATTTAAGATATATTTTTACATTATTTTCAAAAAAAAGAAGAAACACTAAGAGAAGGAGAGAATAATTATTGTGGGAGTTTTGCCATAATTCTAACTAATTTATTTGGCTCTGCTCAATAGAGGTTGGACATTGAGGAAAAACTGCCTTTGTCAATCTATGTACACCTTGACATAAAAACATACTGAAAAATTTTAGGATTACCTTAGCACGGAATTATGGAGTGTAAATCTGACCATGAGGACCGTTTAGTGGATTTTTTGGTGTATATTTTCTAGTAAGAACACCTGAAATAAAATGATTAAAAATAGTAAAGGCACCTGTTAAGCAAATAGACAGATAAAACCACATAACTAAAAGCATAGATAGATAAAAGACATCTTCTCTCACAAGCAGCCTTTACGTCTTTTTGCTGCCAATCTATGCAATACCACAATGGTATAGTGATAATTGAAACAAGAAAAGGAAAGCAAGAAGAAGGTTTTGCATGCAAGTAGATTCTATTATGAATAAACTGTTGGAAGATAAGCTCAAGCCCACACGACCAAGGAAGGCCCACAAGATGGGCCCAAGCCCATAACCACAATGATTACCATGAGTTGGCATCCTTATCACATCAGTTGGAAGATCAAGAACTCACAAAAGTATCTTATCTTATGGTCATGTCAAAGAAGAGTTTTAGTTTGAGTTATGTTTGTCTTTTATCTACATTGAGTTATTTAATTATGTTAGAACTTATCTTTAAGTGTTAGAGTTTGGGTGTAATTGGGGCAAGGGTAGTTTTATTGGACTCTACTACCTTCCTCTATTATGAATAGAGGTTCATGTATTTTGATTACAACAAGTTATTGATGTCAATGAAGTATTTCACTTTTCCATAAATTCAACATGGTATCAGAGCAGGTTCTGTGAGTTGACTTGGTCAACTCACAGAGGTAATGTGATCCTTTTCTCTAAATCCTAAACCCTAAGTCTAGGTTTGTAGTTATTTTTTTCAGTCCCTATACCTGTAGTTTTCTTTGTGTTTTTGACCTCTATAAAGAGTTTTTAATATTACAAATTATATATTGACAGAAATATATTTGAGTCTAAGTTCCAAATAAAAATGATTTGTTAAAATCGGAGTTATATGTAGAGAGATGTCGATATTTGAATGAGTGAAGGTCAGATTGCAAAAAGGTTCGAGCAACAACAACCATCTTCAGATTTTGAGGTATTTTTTTCTTTCAAAAACTAGACTTTATATGGAGAAATATATATCAAAAGAATGATATATAAGTCTAGTTTCTTACCTATTTAACCAATTCTCGGTATGATTTTTTTATAAGGATATATTATTCTTGGAAGAGTCGATGGTCATTCTGGAAAAAAAGGAGAAACAATTCTTAGTTCGGCCAGATGACAGAGACTGAAATCTATCAGATTATTTACTTCTGATAATTATATTTTATGAAGAGAAGTTATACTTGGATGAAATTTATTTAATTCTACTTTCATAACGAGAAAATTTCATGTTAATCTGATCTATATTTAAAGAAATATTCATGTTGGTATTCTGTTACATTGAAAATCTGAATTTAAGCTGATTGTTTTGTGTCATTTTTTGAGTTGATATATAAGAAAAATATCTCACTTATCTCTAGTTTGAGGGCTTATTTATACATCTCTGTTATTTGGGCCTATTGCTATATCTATGATATTTAGTTCAAGCTTGGATCACTGCCATTACCTCCCAGTTTGAGGGGGAGAAGTAGAAGAAGTACAAGAAAGAGGTATTTTATTTCATATGTTGTGAATAAGTTTATGTGACCAAAATATTCAAGAAAGGGGGATCACAAAAGATGAAGTTTGTGCATCTAAGAAGAAATTTTTATATCGGATTATTTCATGAGTTCTTTTACAAAGTTTATCATTTGGTTCGTGTAATATGTGTTGAAAGATGGTTGAGTTATATACAACTGTTTCTATGATGTCTTTTTGGGGACATTATTATTGAAGAATAGGTGGCCTCATATCATTATTTAAAAAAAATATCACAGTTGGGAAACCATGACGGATGATAACCTGTAAAAAAATATCACAGTTGGGAAACCATGACGGAGGAACTTATTATTACATCTATGTTACCCACTCCCACCCCCTCCCCCCTCAACCCCCCCCCCCCCCCCCCCCCCCCCCCCCCCCCCCCACCACCACACACACACACACACACCCCTGTAATGGCTTTTATGACTCCCACCGCTTGAGATTCATTGTCTTGTGGAGGGACACGGTGGTGGACACTTCAGAGCAATGTCGATAGACACATTACCGATAGAAGACAGAGTGTGCCCTACATCTAGCATTAGGACTGGAGTATGAAGCAATGGCTTACCGGCTAGGAGTGATTTTTACTCTCACTTATATTATGCCAGCAAGGCCTCATGGAAGGACACAACAATGTGAGGGGGAATGTTGGAAGATGAAGGCATATTGGAAGATGTGCCATTTTATACAAAAATATTATATACATCATTTGCAACAAGCTGGGAGTTCATGACGTTCTCTCACCTCTAGCTTGAGGGGGAATGTTGGAAGATAAGCTCAAGCCCACACGACCAAGGAAGACCCACATATCTAAGATTATTATAAGATGGGCCACATGACCAAGGAAGGCCGACAAGATGGGCCCAAGCCCATAAGAAGTAGGACCCACAATTGTTACCATGAGTTGACATCCTTATCACATCAGTTGGAAGATTAAGAAGAACTCACAAAAGTATCTTATCTTATGGTCACGTCAAAGAAGAGTTTTAGTTTTAGTTATGTTTGTCTTTTATCTATATTGAGTATATAATTATATTAAGACTTATCTTTAAGTGTTAGAGTTTGGGTGTAATTGGGACAAGGGTAGTTTTATTGTAATTGGACTCTACTACCTTCCTCTATTATAAATAGAGGTTCTTGTACTCTAATTACAACAAGTTATTGAAGTCAATGAAGTATTTCACTTTTCCATAAATTCAACATAAACAAATGCCTAGTTCATGAAAATGATCTTATGTATGTCACCAAATGCAACTAAAACAAACTTAACCAAAAATATAACTAACTTTAAAGAAGTTTTACAACTATAAGTTTCATATGAGTGTCTTACAAACATGTTATCATAGTCTAGAATAGAAAGCTGACTCAAACAAAACTTTACCAAGAGTCTCATGCAATTCTTGCAACCTTCGACACTTTATGAATAGCACAGTACCTACACATTTTTATAAGTCAAAATTTACTTTGTTGTAATGTAGTAAAAAAAAGATATTAAGAGGGAGGGACTGCATAAGATTAAAATGTTTCCACTTTGGTATTCAGGAACTCTTATCCTTCAAACCATTTCATGTTCTCCTTAATTGTAGCCTACATGTATTTGACACTCAATGCTTCGTGTTCTCCTTAATTGTAGCCTACATTTATTTGACACTCAATGCTTCATGTTCTCCTTAATTGTAGACTACATGTATTTGATACTCAATGCTTTATGCTCTCCTTAATTGTAGCCTACATGTATTTGACACTATTTGCTCTTACATAACATTGTCTTCTATACTTAACTTGTAACTATCATGCAACACAATACTGGACAAAGTTAGCTCCTTTAGGATCAAACTCTCTAGTTCTTTTTGTAGCTTCTTGATTTATTCGACCAAAATTGCTTGGAGTGGCAATCTAATCAATGGTCTCCTAAGAAAGCCTAAATCAATAAAAGGCTAGCATGCATACAAGAATATGCATGCACATATGTTGGCCTAAAAACCTATATACATGTGAAGATAGATTTCCTGAATCCACAATTGAAAACAAACAGAGTCAGATGCTCATGTTGACTATCCAACTATGAGAAAATTAAAACAAACAACAAAACTACCTCCTAAATACAAAGAACTTTTTCATTCTACAAGTGTTTGACCTTTTCCTCCATGTTGGCCTGTAGAAGATCCAGATAGTTAGAAACCCAATGTAGAAAACTATCGCATAAAACTTTAGTGTATTTTTATTAAAAAAAAAGAATCAATAAGACAATACACCTAGTGCACGAAATGATAATTATTTCAAAGGAATGGAAATGGATTGATAGATCATCATGACATCTTCAACTTGCAGTATTGATTGTTTTATGGGAGCTAAAATAGGCTAAGGTATAACAACATCCACCAATGCCAAGTAACTAAAGACCGGTACAACAGAAAGTGAGATTGGAAAATGTTGAAAATATCATGATTTAGATGAGTAACTTAAAGCTTAAAAATGATGCTTACAAGAGATTTTATCCATTAATACCCTTAAATTTATCTTCTACTTGATTTGTTGACCGAGTGTTGAATCCCATCTTGATTTTGATGATAATAAAACTTAATTAATCTAACATTAGAAATACTAGCATTTCAGATGCAATTCTTTTAAGAGACATAAAAGCCAAGGTATGTGCAAACTACCAACAAAACCTTCTCATAGACCTCGAGCTACAACACCATGTCAAAGTTATCTTGAAGAAGCATCCTCAGAAAGAAGAAACAAAGAATTGAAGACTAGAGTTTAGGAAGTCTTGGTAACTCACAAAAACTTGATCTATATAAGAAAGCAACCCCAAACCTTCAAACTTGAGGTATAATGGAAGTTTTTGGATCATTGTCTACATGTTTTATCAATACATATATATGTTTTGAACATGTTAGATTCTCGTATGATCAATTTTAATCATGTTTTTAAAACACATTTAGATATTTGGCACTGGATTAATCGATAACATATGCCAATGATTGATCAACTAGAATGTGCATAAGCCAAAAATATAAAGCATGATCAATCAATCAAGGGTGACTGATTGATCAACCAAAACATGGCCAAACTGAGTTATGAAGCATGATAGATCATTCCTTGTAGACTGATCAGTCAATAATGTCCAGGCGATGTAAAATTATGAAGATTGATCAATCAACCACTTGACATTGATCAATCATAGCAAAACCATTGATTGATCATACTTGAAATGCACTACTAGTAGGAATTATGATTGATCTATAATTCCTTGGACATTGATCGATCAACTTGAATTGTCAGACCCAATGAGAGGATATTGTTCGACCATACCATCAATTAATAAGTAATTTTTTGACAAAAATATAGCCACTAGACACGATTGATCGATCAATACCTTCCATCGATCATTCAATGCAAAGTCACCTTTTTGCAAATAGGCAAAAAAGACTAGTTTGGCTTGAGGAACATATAAATACTCCACCAAACATTCTTTGGAGAAGTTAATGAGAATTTATTAACATATCCACTGTATTCAAAGTTCTCAACCTTGAAACTCCTTTCCTAAGTTAATTTTTGAGAAAGAAACAACTTTCCTTGTAAACCCATTCCTCCTTTCTCAAAACCTACTCCTTGAATTCATTAGACAAGATCCAAACTCATCTACATTATGAATCAAAGCTAGAGGCTTGGACAAATCAAAGGAGAATATTCTCTCCAAAGTTCAAAAGGTGTAAACTTTTCTCTTTTCTTGTAAAATTTTTAGGTTAATCTAGAACCTTGGATCTAGATTGAAGAGCTTGCTAGAGCTAGAATCTAGCTCAATCGTAAGGGAGATTGCTTGTAATCATGTATTTGAGCATACACATGACTTAAAAGAGAACCAGAATATATTTTATGAAATTCCAAACTAATATAGCTTATATTAGTGGAATTTTCCAAGCACGAATTTTTGGGGGGTGAATACCTATAGAGAACATTGATAACAAAAAAAAATTGTTGTTATTGTGGCATGCACATTTTCTTTACTTTTACATGTATTTACATTTATTTTAATCTATGCACACTTTTTTTTAATTTTAAAAATTCAATTTATGTACCAGCCCCCCCCCCCCCCCCCCCCCCCCCCCCCCCTCTTCACCTGAGAAGTGATAAGGACCAACAAAATCTTGAAAATAGTAGTTCAATGAGTCACATTCTCCATGCCCTTTCTCCAAATTAGTAAAAATGGATCATATGCATTATGAAAGAATTGTAAATGCCTCATCCATTCCATCAATATTGAACCAATAATAGATTAATTGCACCTAGAAAACATAAATGCTAGGGAATACACTGACAAGCAAATCGCATATTTCTAGGATGTGATTCTGATATGAACTACAAATATGTATTACTACTCAGCGGTACACCAATTGCTCATCATAGAAAGTGCATGTCACAAGAAGAGACTGATTCCCAAAATTGGACATCTTCTGTAGAATCACATCAGTATAAATACATGAGAGAACAAATCAAGACTACTATTCATTATAGATGTTAAGTTGTGGAGCCTAATTAATGCCTTACACTGAGTTGGTCGCAAATCGATCTTCACAGTAAGGTCACCGTGGGGGTTGGAAGGGGGGTGCGAGGGGGTGCGAGGGCAGAGCCCCTGTCCGATCCACGATATATTGACTATTATTTTATTAAGGGCAGTTTAGAAATTTTACTCTTGTATTGCAATTGCCCTAATTTTCTCTTTATAATTGAGGGGTGCCGCTATTAGGGTTTTGATCATCTTAATCCGAGGAGCATATCGAGTTGTAGCCTGAGAGGTTAGAGAGAAACACCTGTAAGTGTGCGATTTCTCTTGTGAACTATTTCATCTACATAGTGGATTACTACAGGGGCAGAAGACAAGACGTAGTCTCACCTTAAAGCGAACCTATATAAGTCTTGTTGCTTTTTCGTGCTTGTTTTTTTTCCTTCTTCCGCATCTATTATTATTGCTCTCGTTAGTTTGGAATTAGGGTGTCTAATTCCTAACAAGTGGTATCAAAGCTTTGGTTCATGATTGAGAGCAATGGCTAACGGAGAAGGATTGGCACTTGGAATCAACAAGTTTGATGGTATGGATTTTGCGTTCTAGAGGATGCGAATAGAAGATTATTTGTCACACACCAATTTTGGATATGAAACTAGAAGGTATGAAAGATGATGAATGAAATCTCCTCAATATACAAGTGTTGGGAGTAGTCATGTTAAAACTATTGAAGAATGTTTCTTACAATGTGGTGTCAGAGAAAACCATAGCGGGGATGATGAAGATTTTGTTCGACATGTATGAGAAGCCTTCCGCAAATAATAAGATACATATCATAAAAAAACTCTTCAATTTAAAGATGATAGAATATACATCAATTTCCTCGCATTTGAATGAGTTTAGCATGAACTGTTCAAATTAAATTTGATGATGAGGTTCGTGCTTTAATTCTTTTTGCGCCTCTACCAAATTGTTGGGAGCCTATGAGGGTTGCGGTCATCAACTCTGTAGGCAATGGGAAGTTGAACTTTAATGATGTTTGGGATACCATTCTAGTGGAGGAAGTTTGTAGAAAAGGCCTCTAAAGACTTGTCGACATCTAATTCTGCCCTAAGTGTTGATACTAGGGGCAGGAACTTCGAGAGGAATTCCAACAAGGGCAATGAAAGAGGGAAGTCAAGGAATGGTAGAAGCAAGTCCAAATTCGGAAGGAATGTGGAATGCTGGAATTGTGGCAAGTCTGGTTATATAAAGAAGAATTGTAAAGTACCAAAGAAGGATGAAAAGAAAAATGATGCTACAAATGCAGTGACTGAAGAGGTACAAGATGCTTTACTCTTGTCGGTTGATAGCCCCATTGACTCTTGGGTATTAGATTTAGGAGCTTCTTTCACACAACCGTACATTGTGAGATCATGGAGAATTATATTACTGGAGATCATGGGAAGGTGTATCTTGCTGATGGAGAACCTTTGGATATTGTCAGTATTGGTAATGTCAGTGTTAGGATGTGAAACGGGACAATGTGGAAAATTCACAAGGTGAGACATGTACCAAAACTGATGCGTAATCTGATCTTAGTAGGGAAACTTGATGATGAAGGTCATAATGTGACTTTTAATGGTGCTTCCTGGAAACTCACAAAGGGATCCATGGTTGTTGCGCGAGGAGTTAAAACTGGAACTCTTTACATCACTTCCAGTTGTAGAGACATGGTTGCAGTTGCTGATGCTGTTATTGATTCTGACTTGTGGCATTCTAGGTTCGGACACATGAGTGAGGATGGAATGAAAGTGCTTCAATTCAAAGGGAAACTACTAGGGTTGAAAAATGTAAACAATAGTTAGTGTGAAGGCTATATTTTCGACAAGCAGAAAAGGGTTAGCTTTTCTAAGGCTGGAAATGAGCAAAAGACAAAAAAATTGGAGTTAGTTCACACAGATGTGTGGGGGCCTTCAATTGTTACTTCCCTTGGTGGTTCTAACTACTATGTAACATTTATTGATGATGCAAGTAGAATGGTATGAGTTTATTTCCTGAAAAATAAATTTGATGTCTTCGATACCTTCAAGAGATGGAGAACAATGGTTGATAATGAGACATATTTGAAGGTGAAGTGCTTGCAATTAGATAATAGGGGACAATATGTAGATGATGATTTCAAGCGGTACTGTGCTGATAATGGAATCAAGATGAAGAAGACCATTCCTGGAAAACCTAAACATAATGGTGTGGTTGAGAGGATGAACAAAACTTTGAACAAGCGTGCTAGGAGCATGAAATTACATGCGGGATTGCCCAAGATGTTCTGGTCTGAGGCTATTAGCAGTATTGCCTATTTGATCAATAGAGGTCCCTCAACACCATTGGATTGCAAAATATCAGAAGAGGTCTGGAGCGGCAAAGAGGTAAACATTTCTTTCTTGAAAGTGTTTGGTTGTGTTTCTTATATGCACATTGATTCTCTTGCTAGAAGTAAACTTGATGCCAAATCTAAATTATGTTTTTTTATTGGCCATGGTGGTACCGAGTTTGGTTATTGCTTCTGGGATGACCAAAGTCGTAATGTTATCAGGAGCAAGGACGTGATCTTCAATGAAGGTGCCTTATATAAAGACAGGTTGAGAACAAAGTCTAAGAGCACAAGTGATGAAGGCAAGAAGTCTAAAGTGATTCAATTAAGAGATGTTCTAGTTATTGAGATGGGGAATATTGCTCAGAAAGATCAGGAGAACATACCCCCAAAAGTACATTAACATTCCTGTGACTGAACTTAGGAGATCTGCCAGAACTAGCAAACCACCACAGTGGTACTCCCCTGCACTTAATTATATTTTTTGACTCATAAAGGTGAACCAAAAAGTTATGAGGAAGCCGTGAAAGTTGATGAATCAACCAAGTGGGAGTTGGCCATGCGGGATGAGATGGATTCATTGTTATCCAATCAGACATGGCAGTTGACTGAGCTACCAAAAGGAAAGAAGGCCTTGCAGAATAAATGGGTGTACTGAATAAAAGATGCACATGATGGCAGCAAGCGGTACAAGGCAAGACTGGTGGTAAAGGGCTTTCAACAAAAAGAAGGCATTGACTACACTGAGATTTTCTCTCCAGCAGTGAAATTGACTACTATTAGAACAGTGCTTGGACTAGTGGCAAATGAAGACTTGCACTTAGAGCTGTTGGATGAAAAGACAACCTTTCTTCATGGTGATTTGGAGGAAAAAATTTACATGATGCAGGCACTGGGTTTCAAAGCACAAGAAAAGGAGAAAATGGTGTGTAAACTTTAAAAGAGCTTGTATTATCTTAAACAAGATCCAAGACAATGGTGTAAGAAGTTTGATACCTTTATGAGTAGTAACGGTTTTTTGAGGTGCCAGCAGATCATTGCTGTTATGTGAAGAAGCTTGATGACTCCTACATCATTCTACTGTTATATGTTGATGACATGTTGTTTGCAATGAAGGATTTGGGTGTTGCAAAACAATTCCTTGGGAGGAGGATTACTAGAGATACTTATGTCTTGAAACTATCACAAGAAGAATATGTGAAGAAGGTGCCAAGAAGATTCAACATGAATGATGCAAAACCAATGAGTACTCCTTTGACTAGTCGTTTTAGGCTATCTAAGGAGCAGTCACTTTCAACAGAGCAGGAACGAGCCAACATGGCCAATGTGCCTATGCTTCTGCTATTGGCAGTCTCATGTATGCCATGGTGTATTCGTTGCCATTTTTTGCTAATTGATAACAACGTCATTCTCACTATTCTTCGCTGGCTTTTCTCTGGCTGTTCAGTGTTATATCATTCAAAATTAATCTCTAGAAGTTATTATACTGATTTCTCGATAATCTTTCTCGGTGTTTGATATTTTCGAAGTTGATACTCAAGTTACTTGATTTTTCCTAGCTGTTTGATTGGTGATCGTCTATTTTTGGAAGAACAAGATTTTCATTCCAAGCAGAAGTTTCGCATTGCTTCTCTATCTCAGTGAGCATTCAATGCTCTTTCATCCAGCCTGATATCTCTTATATTTTCTTTGTTGGTTCTTGATTATAGGAGTTGTTGTTATCTTTGGCATTTTATCCTTGGTTGCTAGCTTGCTGATTGGTCTTACATTGGCCGTCAATCACACTCTGATTGCTCTTAAATTGCTCGACTTACTATTCTGAGCCAATTACCAACTTGTCTCTATGGGATAACCTACTGGTGGAGGTTTTATGTTGGTATCCCAAGCCAATTACCTTTTGTTTGGATCATCACTGCTTTTAAGTTTCATTTTTCATTCTAGTTATTCTCACGTCTGGGTTGCTATTATTTCGAACGTTGTTGTTGTTTTTTTTTTTTCCAAAAGTTATCTGGCTAGTCTACATCGCCAACTTGCTATTTTTGGAGGATGACGACTTTGATGTTAATCAGAGTCATAGAACCGTTACTATTGTTGGCTCGGGAGAATAAGCACTGTCGTGAATATCGATTGCTGCTATCTGAGTTATTGCATTTCCTCACTCGGACCAAAATCTTAATCTGGTAAGTTACTAATTATTACTACTATTTTGTCGTGTTAACTTGGATCAACTCGGACTCGAGTCAGCCTGACTTGCTCCACTTACTCCCTGCCTCTGTTATACTGGTCTGTATCCTGAGTACTCTACCGATACCTTTCGTGACTTAGCTATATTGGTTTGATACATGACTCGGCTCAACTCGGATGCTTGCCTTAGTCTGACTTGGTCCCTTGGTTCCAATTTGATTATTATATTGGATCATTGACATTTTATTACTCACTTCTAGCTTATTATTTGGTGCACTGCTTCCTTATCAAGGATGGACTCACTATAGATTATTTCATATGTCCTTATTACTCTTAAGAACATAATTTGGTACGTGTTATTTGGGCATTGACCCATTTCCATTGCTACTATTATGTCTCTTTGATTGAGACATTATTACTGAAACAAAACTCTTTGGTTGCTTGTCTTGGGATCATTATTTGCTAATTGTTGTCAGCATTGGTTTATTTGCTAAAGAATTTGAATTCCTTTGAAAAATAAAACACATGATGACCCCGACTTCTACACCTTATCTTCTTTATTACCCATTACCCTTTAACAATTTTTCTCCTACCTTCCTTTTATTTGATTCTCACTTACCCCCTTTGGCTCACCCTTTTGTAGCGTTGATTTGGTTGGTCCTTTTATTTATATGGGTGTTTTTTAAGTTCTTTGAGTCTTTTTATTGGTACCCTTGGGTTTCTTATTCTTGTCTTGTGAATGATTGACATTACCCATTTTAGTGATTATTATCACTATATTAGTTTGAAATCATTTGAGGTTGGTTTCGACTCATCACCCATTTCTACCTTTTGAAAGTTTGTTCCCGGTGTCGTACTTATCCTTGGGACATCATAATAGAGGAGCTTATTACTACATCTATGTTATTTGTTTCAAGTTGGGATCACTGCATTACCTCCTAGCATGAGGGGGGAATGTTGGAAGATATGATGTAATTAGGGTGTCGTTGATGTAATTACTTTATGTTTTTTGTCTATTCTTCACTCTTACCAGGGTGAGGGGCATAATTATAATATTATACTTTTATTAGTTATAAATAGAGCTTAGTTATAAGGGGGAGGGTTTTGATACAAGTCCATAACCCCATTCTTCCCCCTGTTTTCTCCCCAATGTGTTTTCTTCTTTCTTTATGAGGTAATCCATGCACTCCTGAAAATCAACATATTTTTTCTTCGCTTCTTGGGGTAAACGGTATTGATATAATTTCTATTCTTCTTAGGGACTCCCCTTCTTGACTCAAAATAAGAGGCAAGGTGATGATCCCCTTGTTTTCGATCAAGTAGCTGTGTCGGGTGACCTAATTGACCAATTATGTTAGTGGGTTCACCACTTAAATGGTTAATTCAATCGTTTCACTTGGGTTTTAAGTTTTTTGATGTTATTGTCTCGAACATCATATTGAATTGGGTTGAATTCGTTGATTCAATTCAGGTTTTATAACTAACATCTTTTGATGGAAATCCACATTTACCGCCTCAGCCCTAATGCCAGAAATTAGAATTCATATGGGTGGAAATGGAATTCTATGGATTGCCAAATTGACACAAGCTAATACTACTTAGAAGAAGTGAGAGTCACGTGTACGAATCACCAATGCGTAGTGGTAGGTGAAGGTTGGGTTTGGTCTGATTTTTTTAAAACTCATCTCCACCATATGAAAAATAATTAAAATTTACAGAAATCCTATAGTAATTTATTTTAATAATTCATATATTTTTAATTGAACATTAAAATTAAAATAATATTTTTTCTTATTAACTCATAAATCCAGAAAAATCCTTCCGGATCCCTTCGGGTTTAATCTCATCTGGTCGGATTGGCTGAGTCGGGTCCGGTCGGGTCTTATCGGGTTCTCCCTTTAATCAACACGTGCCAAGCCCTGGGAACTGGGCAGCATTGTCCATTGGGTATTTCTGGTCATTTTGGATTGGATTGTCGTCATCTCTCCATCAAAACGCCGGGAGAGGTCATCCTGCGTCTCCCCTTCTGCACCCTGCTATCCCTTTTCTCTCTCTTCGGAGAGAAAAAAGATAATTAAGAGGGCGTTCATCTTCCCTTTCTTCCTCCCCTTAGTTCTTGTCTACATCTATCCCTCAGTTACCCAAATTCAAGAAAAAGAAATCCAAACTAAGGAACACCAAGCATGAGATTCTTCGCTTGAGAAGTAGAACTCTTACGTTGCCAAAAATTAGAAAGATGTTGGCACATCCGGTCTTCCAAACCGCCCAAATCATGCCTCTCAACTCCCAAATTCCCCAGAGCAAAACCCTAGCGCCGCCTTTGAAAACTCCGCCTCTGCGTCAGCATGCGGGGGCTTCCAGAAGTTGGCGAAAGCTTCAGTTCATCAAGGTCTCGTCTGGTTTGGTCGAGTCGGACCCTAGGGAATCCTTAGAGCGCTCCTTCAACGCAGACATCAGAGAGACCTTGGAGCGTAGTTTCATGAGCAGCTCATCGTCTTCTTCTTTGGATGCCTCCGCCTCATCGTCGGCTATGCTTGCGCCAGTTATGAAGGGAAAGTATGGTTCCTTTGGTGCGGTCACGCTTGAGAAGTCAAAGCTTGACATGTCGCAGAAACAAATGAAGAGCAGCCCTGAGGTAAGTGATTGACCGTAAACTTTTTGGGAACTTCTCTTTTGTCAACTTCTTTCTAGTAGAGAGCCAAATTTTTTTTTGGAAGAAAGTTAAATAGGTTAACTATGCAACTCAGAAAATGTTCAATTATGTTCTGAGTATGTTTTCCCTTGTTATAGTAGGCGAAATTGGATTTCATGTTAGATAATCTACTATTGACAACGTCCAAAACTGAATGTTTGAGGAACTCACACTGGAGAGTGACAGAGTTAATTTAGCAACGATGTGTAAATTCGAGGCGAGCTAGAAATTGAGCTGGTGAAATTTCAGAGACCTCCAGTTAGAAGAGATAGTTTTTCCCTTCTCTCTCTTCTGTTAAACACAAGATTTGCATATTCAGTTTCTTAAAACAGTTAACTAATTGACTGGTTAAGGTAGCAATTAGTCAACAAATGATTAAACCATGAAACATTTCTTGTCATTTGTTTAGTAGATGTTGCAACCGAAAATGACATTTGTTACTGAATTTTACAGACGGCAATTGGTGGAGGTGGTGGAAATATTGGAAAGAAAAATAATCATGGTGGGGGTGATGGTGGTGATGACGACGGAGATGATGATGACTACTTTGATGACTTTGATGATGGAGATGAAGGAGAAGAAGGTGGATTGTTTCGTAGGCGTCTCGTGCTTCAAGAGGTTAGCTTTTTGTTGTGCATGGGATTCAGTTTAAACTTTATTCGAGAAGTTCTAGGATCTAGTACATGAAGTTGTCCTGATGTTTCTTGGTAATTGCCAGCTTTTCGACCGGAAATTTGTGGACGCTGTCCTGCAGGAGTGGTATAAGACCATGAGAGATTTGCCTGCTGGGCTCCAGCAAGCTTATCAAATGGTGGGAGCTAATTGTTCAATAGGTGTTTTGATTAAGGGTCATGTCTCATAAAGAAGTCTGATTGGAAGTTTTTCCTTTCAGGGTTTGGTAAGCTCTGCCCAGATGGTCAAGGTCCTTGCAATCAATGCCAGACCAACTACTGCTAGGCTTATTTCACGTGCTCTTCCGCAGTCCGTATCCAGGGCTTTCATTGGCAGGTACTTTTGCAGTTTTTTGAAATTTTCCAACAGCTATTTAGGTTTTTTAGTACTCACTAATTTTAGATTCTATGGTTTTCTCAAGATTGGTTGGTTAATTTCTAACAGAATCAGCATTAAAAGGTGAGGTTAATCTAACAGTGCTTATTAAAAATGAAAAAATATATATCAATACATGGTTATGGCAGTAAGGAGCTAGTTCTAGTACTCAAAATTTTGT
This sequence comes from Aristolochia californica, assembly GCF_029961685.1. NCBI lineage: Eukaryota > Viridiplantae > Streptophyta > Magnoliopsida > Piperales > Aristolochiaceae > Aristolochia > Aristolochia californica. The sequence goes on from NW_027181881.1 coordinate 7,180,486, forward strand.
TTGGTGCGCCTACTATTTGAAATAGTTCGACTTCCTATGAGGAGTAAATCACCTCTTTGGTGAAGATACAAAATGAAGTTTCTCCAAAGAGGATTTTTTTTTTTTGAAATTGTAGTAAATGTTCATTTGACAAGCCCTCATGATTTTATGAAATTTAATGCATGTACCTAAATGGTAGATGTAATGGGAAACTCACTGTGTGGATCCACATAACAAATTGTATAAAAAATGGGCTTACCTGATATGAGTTTACATGTATGAACGGTGTTAAGTTGTGGAGCCTAATCGACGCCCTACGCTGAGTTGGTATGTGGATCGACTTTCACGGTAAGGTCATCGTGGGGGTTGGAAGGGGGCAGGGAGCCCCCCTCTTGGGGGTGTGGGAGCGGAACCCCCGCCAGGTCCACGATATATTAACTTTTGTTTCATTAAGGGCAGTTTGGGAAGTTTACTCTTGTATCGTGGTTGCCCTAGTTTCCTCTTTATATTTGGGGCGCCTTTATTAGGGTTTGATCATTCAAGGAGCATCATTAGTTGCGGCCAAGAGAGGTTAGAGAAAAAACACTTGTAAGTGTGTGCGATTTCTTTTGTAAACTATTTCATCTTTATAGTAGATTACTACAACGGCAAAAGATAGGACGTAGTTTCACCTTGAGGCGAACCTGTATAAATCTTGTTGTATTTTCATGCTTGCTTTTTTCTTTTTCCGTGATTATTATTATTGCTCTCGTTAGTTTGGAATATGGGCGTCTAATTCCTAACAAATGGGACCCGCTAATCCTACAAATTGAAGGGCCCATAGTTCCAGCTATTATATTGGTTATGCAATCTATTATGTTTAATTTGTTATAAAACTCAAGGTATATATAAGGATATCTTAGCTATTGTAAAATTAAGGTACAAATGAGGGTATTTTAGTAATTTTTAAAATTATCTTATATAGTAATAGTTGAAAATTTAATACAAGACTTTTGTATGTAATGAGCTCTTTTAAAATAGTTGTAGCCAAACAATACTTGCTCTTCTAAAGAGGTGTTTATAGAGAACTCTTCAATACAGGCCTCCTTAAGAAGGCTGCTATAGAAGAAGGGGCCAAACATAGTCTAAATGGAAAGCTCTATTGAAGAGACACATGCAAAACTAAGAGCAGAGTAAGATACAAGAGTAATATGTCTACTGAAAACTCAAGAAGATGATTGCTTTGTCCCCCAAATGAGCTACTTTGCGTGTGTACTTACTGGATTGAATGCATTATGGGTAAAAAATTGTGGGTAAAAAAAACTGCCCCTGCTGTGTGTTCTACTTGGTAAGTTCATAGTTGTAGCTGTGGAAGAGATTCTTGGAAGACAGCCAGTACTTGCTTCTACAGATTCATGATGACTGCATACCGTGGAATTCAAAAACTCTGATTTACTTATGCTATTCGAATCTGTGACTTACCTGTTCATATGTAACGGACAGGAAGATTGGCAGAAATCATCTGTGGAAAGATGTAAACCAAGAATAGAAAGCAATATGTTGAAACTAAATTTAGAGATTCTGGCCATTAAGATTGAAATTATGAGCCATTTAAAAAAAAAAGAAAAAAAGATTGAAATTATGAAAAGAAAATGAAATTAAGTGTCAATATGAGTATTCCCTATTTTACTGGTGTTCTCCACGATTGAATTGATGCCTTTTTGTTCTCAGCTTCATGTTATTGATGTTTATCTTGGTCCTATCTAAAGTCTTTTTTTATCTTCTGATATTGTCATTTGTGATGCAGGATGATCGCAGATCCTTCTTTCTTATATAAGTTATGCCTAGAACAGGTAGCAACTGTTGGTTGTACGGCTTGGTGGGAGTTGAAAACACGCAAAGAAAAGTACTTCATTTTGCTGCTTAAAGGAATTAATTTACACTCAACCTGTATTACAAATCTTATTTGTTCCTTTTACTTTCCACAGGATAAAGAAGGAATGGGATCTGGCATTGATTAATGTGCTGACAGTATCTGTCTGCAATGCCATTGTAGTTTGGTCATTAGCTCCATGTCGTTCATATGGGAACACATTTCGATTTGATCTCCAAAATACCTTGCAAAAGCTTCCCAACAATATATTTGAGAAGAGCTATCCACTTCGAGAATTTGATTTGCAGAAGAGAATTCACTCTTTCTTTTACAAGGCTGCAGAGCTTTGCATGGTAGGGTTAACTTCTGGAGCCATTCAGGGTGCTTTGTCAAATTTTTCTGCCTCAAAAAGTGAAGGAAGGTAACACAACATTTTCCATTGTTCATTCTGATCCATTCTATTTATTAGTTGGCTCTGTTGCTCCGAGCAGGGCAATGTACATCTTCAGATGTAAGAAATATGTCCACTTGAGAACAAGATAATTTTGACTTAAATTTTGCTAGTCTTAGTAAGTTTAATATCATTTTTAATCTACATCTTACGCTGAAAAAAGGAAAAAAATAAGTGTTTAATTTTTCTTGAGAAACATTGTTCAAAAAATATTTATTATAAGCTTGACTGGTTATGGAGCTAATCTTGAGCTTTCATTATTTTGCCTTTTTGTCAGGTTATCAGTAACTATGCCAAGTGTGAGCTCCAATGCTCTTGGGTATGGAGCTTTCCTGGGACTTTATGCAAACTTGCGGTATCAGTTATTGTGTGGGCTAGACAGAGCTATGATCAACCACTTTGATGTGTTAGGAGTAGTCATTTTTTTCAGCACAACGCTCAGGTGTGCTTACTCAGGACTCTCATTATTGTTTTGTTTCATCTTTTTGAAAGCTGTGAAAAGTGTTCTGTATGATTGTCGTATGAGCTTTTGGTTCTTGGCTTTAAATATCTGCATTAGTCTGTTTTGAATTTTTTGACTGAGACATATTTGCTAAAGTTCCATTACTTAAATTTGCATTTGTACTTTATTATATTTCAAGGTATAGATTTCTTGACTTTGCTCTTAAGAATTTGATCAAGAGAGCCACACTCTGAAATTCTGTCTTTTTGTTCTGGAAAGGTTGAGAGAAATTGAGGAAGAGATGAGAATTTCTGTTGTATGGTAAAATAACTCTGAAAATCTCAAATCAGACAGACTATATATTCCTTTTGTCTGTTTATGTTTGTTGTATAATTCTCTTGAAGATCACTGTATCTATGAAAGAACCCCTCATGAGAATTAGGGTCCATCGAATCTCATTTTTTTATTATAAAAAAATCTCATTTCCGATGCTTCCTTCCTGTTCATCACCAAACATACGCCCCTGCTCTTTCATGAAGTGTTTTTCTTGCATGTTTCTCTCAAAACCCTTTTACAAGCAATGTCTTTTTTCTGCAGGTTTTTGAATGTTCAACTAGGAGAAACATCAAGGCTTGCTTGGCTTGGGGTGGGGGCGGATCCATTGGTTGAATCTGATAACTTATTGAAGGCTTACAACAAACCGTCAGAAGCTACTAGGACTCAACCATCTTCGAACTGGTTCATCTCAAAAAATGCTATTGTGACTGGCCTAGGACTCTTAGGTATCAAACAGGGTGATAATGGGGATTCCACATCACCTCCGAAACCGAGGAGGAGGGTTATTAGAAAAAAGGTGGCGAGTTCAACTTAATGTTCTCATATGCTCTCTGGTGCCTCCAACACAATTTTGCATCCAAAAGAGATTTGGTGAATCGTCAAGTCCATTGGGATTTCCGCTAAGATTGTCGGGTGCTGTTGAGGACTGAACTGCATTCCCTTCACACTGGACAAATGTGCTGTTGTTGAGTGACAGTTTTTTCGATCTTTTTTAACTTTCAGTTCTTGAAGGGAGGATTAGAGTAGCTTTGATAACAATCTGATTAAAGAGAGGAGCGTTTTCTGTGTTTTGTCACCAGTTTCACCTTTTCATTTGATATGGCAAAGATGTTCTTGTACCAGGCTCGAATTATAAATGATAATGATGAAATTTTTTTGGGGATTTTAATATTGTCCTCCATCGCTGCTTTTTAAACCCATGAATACGATGACGGACAGCAGATTAAATCACAAAAAAGGTGCTTAGGAATTCTGAAGGTGTGGAGTATAGGTCTCCTTTACCAATTTGAACCTGTGTCTCTCATGCCTTATATAGGGTTTACCAACGCTGTTTGTTGTGGTACTGGCTCCTAGAAATGCATGAAATTAGAGTTCTTTTGGGTATGATACAATGTGGTCTGTACTCTGTTTAGAAGGAAAAATATAAAGGCTCCATTGGTACTCATGGTTGGAAATTTATATCCCAAGAAAAGTTAGAAATATTCTTCCTAGGATACATGTTTCCAAGAAACCTTCATTATAATCCTATTAGTATTTTACTAGGAAATTACATGGAAAAATTTAGAAAATTTCAAGGAAAATTAAATAGACTTGTTAGTGTCTTTTATAGGGAAATAAATAGAAATTAATAATCAATCTTATACAATACCATACTTAAAAGTAAATTTTCGGTAAAAAAATGTCAAATATAAAAGAAAAAAAATTATCTAAAAACAATATGATCCTGTTAAATCAACTCTTGTACTCTACATAAGTATCTCACATTTGAGTTGCTATATTTTTACAAAAATGGTATGCTAATTCACTTTGTTCATTTATCCTTTTTCTCCCAGATATTGAGACTATAGGTTATTTAATTAATTCCTTTAAATTATCTTTATCTTCTTTTTTATCTTATCCAAATGCTATATTATCCCCAGTAACTTCTATTGGTTCCCCTCCTTCAATCCCTTTATCATTGTGATCTGAGATCCATAGAAATTGTGAATGATACAATATGCAATGACAATGTTCACTGAAGTCTTGTGCGGGTATGGAAGTGTTTGATCCAAAATTACGAATTATTGCTTCCACAGACCAAAATTCCTCTTAATTTTACTTCTTAATAATGAATGTTGATGGTTAAATAATTTTGTTGCAATTTAAGACAGACGATTTTCATCATATTCATTTAAATGATATCCAGTTGAATGATAAAGTGCCAAAGAAAACCAAGCAAGTTAGCATACCCAGTATCTATCAAGTATTATTTTCTTACAATATGAAACAATAATAATGATTAATATGAATAAAGGCAACATGTATAAAAATAAATAAATAAAATAAGTGTATTACCTCTTGGGACGACAAACCCGTTCGGTGCATCTAATGCATGCATCAAAATGTGAGCATTAACTACTGATTCTTCCCACCCAACTACTACAAAAGTGAACTCCATATTAAAATTACAAGTTGCCATTACATTTTGTGACAAGTATTGTTTCCAATTCCAAAACCTAGCAGTGTCTTTGATAATAATATGGCCCTTTATGTACGTCCCATTAATTGCTTCAATGCAATTGTGAAATTTACATATTGAAAGTTAATATAATTATTCTTTTAAATGAATAAATATATAAATACTAGTTACAATAGTTGTTTACCATGGAATATAGATAATACTTATCATTACCCGCTAGTTTTGGATGAAAAATTCTAATTAAAGGAGGACGCATGTAATCGTTTTTCTATTTGAGTATCACCCTTAATACTCTATTGAAATATGTACTAATAGTCCAAACTGAGCATCTGAAACGTTCATTTGACATTGGATATCTTTGGCCCTAACCTATGGTAACTATGAATATAATAACTTGTTCTTCAACTTTAATGCTCTTGGTGTCCATAAGAAGTCTCCTACTTCTTAGCAAATTATAGAGGTTGGTAAAAACATAGGGTTTCATCCTATATACATGTCTAAACAAATGTTCATTATGCTCCAACATTAAGCATATATAAGCCCCTCCAACCACATTTTCAAAATAAATTGATATGATAGCTAGGGAAGTTATTATTGCTCCTAAAGGAACATTAACACTCTCATTGGTAATAATCATGGTAATCTTGACACCTGTATAGTGATAAAATATCAATACCAAACTATTTAAAAATTAAGAACTCATTGAAACCAACATGAAAACTCACATATATAACTAAAAATTCATTTATAACATTAAAATAGTCATTCTCATTGTAAACAAGAGAAATCAAAACATTATGCTTTCTTCATGAAGGAATTTCAAAAACTCCCTTTTCCCAATGTCAGATCAAACAAATAGCACTTTATTTTCTTTTGTATCCAACAAAGTGTTGACGATATGTTGGCTCCTTTCTTGATTTTGATAATAACAAAAATTAATAAAGTTGACAATTGCAAATTAAGTATTTCAGATACTTTTATTTCAAGAGACATGCATTTTAAAGTTGCTGGAAGATGGGCCCAAGCCCACACGACCAAGGAAAGCTCGCAAGTCCAAGTGTGTGGAAGATGAGTTCAAACTCATAGACCAAGGAAGACACACACATCCAAGAGAGGAGGAAGATGGGTTCAAGGCTCATAGACCAAGGAGAAGGCCAATAGGCCCATATAGTGATGGCAAGATGGTAAATAAAGAGTCATCTCATATAGATGGCACTGATATAATTAGTTTAAGTTCCAGGGGTATTTTTGCAAGTGATTGATCAATCAACAATTTGATTTTTGCAAATGGGGGAAATAATGACTAGTTTGAGTTGGGGAAACTATAAATACCCCACAAAACCGTGAGTAAAGGAGTGAATGAACATTTATCATCATATCTTCAAGCCACGAACCTTTATCTGGCAAGTTCCTATCAAAAGTATTTGCGAGAGAAAGAGAGAGAGCTTTACTTATGAAAAACCTTCAATCTCTTTCAATCATCCTTGCATTTATCATAGTACAAGCTCCTTGACATATTCACAACGTGGTACAAAGGAAAAGACGACTTGAAGTAATTTGTTTGATTTTAAAGCTGCTATTTGAAACCCTAGAAACCCTACTTTGATACTATATTAGATTCTAGGGTTGGAGAAGGCTAGTTGAAGTGAAGAAAGTGGAAGAAGAAGAAGAGAAAAGGAGGAATGAAGGGTTTTCTATTGCAGAGAAGGTAGACGTGTGGAGGAGGAGAAATTAGGGCCACAAAGGAGAATATGCTCTCTTGCCTATCTTCTTTATTTCTAATGTAATGAAAATTACACAAGTAACTCAAATACCCTTATACACAATGTACAATGAAGGGGTAAAAGAAAACAAAAATTACAAGTTATACCATCAAATAAGAATAATCAGCTTTTCCAATAAACATTCTCTATTTCCTCCTGTTTGAAGCCTTGAAGTAAGATGGGTTTGAGTCTAGCAAGAAGGAGAAGATGCAGTCTTTCATTGAGAAATTGTTTAGAGGATAGAAAAACAAGAAACCTTAAAAACACCAGGCTGTCATATATGATTCCTCTTTGCACGAAGACAAACTCCACCTTCAAATCATCTAATTGAAACTCTAGCAATCTACAATAGCATCGCTGAGAAGTCAGGATTCTTCTCCAATTACATCAAAGGATTGATGGAACCTATTTACATGGAGAAATGACACCCCTTTAGCCTCCCTAAATAATTGGAGGGGACCAATCCCTTACTAAAACATGGTCTACCAGATCTAACCTTATATGTTTCCTATCTAAGTCAAGTATATGTATAATTATTGAGAAAATTCAAGCCACCATGTGTTGAATTTATGGAAAAGAGAAATACTTCAATGACTTAATATAATCAGAGTACATGAACCTCTATTTATAATAGAGGAAAGTAGTATAGTCCAACTACAATTAAACTACTTTTGTCCTAATTATACCCAAACTTTAACACTTAAAGATAACCCAATATAAATAGAAGACTAACATGACTAAAATACCTTTAAATTGAAACTCTCATGTGAGACCTCCTTCTATAATAATTATGGTTCTGTAAGACTTCTTATTGTGTAAGACTCATAATGCCACCTCACGTGATCATGGTAGGTCCATATCTTATGGGCTTAGGCCCATCTCCCAACATACTTGGATATGTGGGCCTTCCTTGGTCTTATGGGCTTGGGCCCATCTTCCAACACACTTGGATATGCAGGTCTTCCTTGGTTGTGTGTGTTTGGGCCCATCTTCCAACACCATGAATGAGTGAATGAAGGAGTACAGGATTGAGAAAACTTCTATACATTCAAGGCCAAAACCCAAGAGAGAGAGCCAAGGCAAGGTGACAAATTTTTAATGTATTGAATGAATGTAGAAGACTTAAAAGGGTTAATATAGGTTTTGAAATAAAATCTCAAGGTCATCCTCTAGCTAGGAGTCATCTGAGTGTCTTGACAAAATTGCATGAATCAATACAAATCAATGTTTAACCATTCCTTTCTTCACCTATTAATTTGGATCTTGATTTCCTTCATGTAATTGATTGATTTGGCCTTGTTCTTCTTCCTTTAATTAAGTAATGTCTTAACGGCTAGGAGTGATTTTATTCTCACTTATCTTATGTCAATTGGGCATCATGAACAAGAGCACCAACGTGAGGGGGAGTGTTGGAAGATATGGAGGACTGCCATTTTATACAAAAATATTCTATACAACATTTACAACAAGTTGAGAGTTCATGATGTTCTCTCACCCCCAACTTAAGGTGGAGTGTTGGAAGATAGGGCCCCAAGTCCACACGACCAAGGAAGGCCTACAAGTCCTAGTGTGTTAGAAGATGGGCTCAAGCCCATAAGACCAAGGAAGACCCACACATCCAAAAGATGTAGAAGATGTGCTCAAGGCCTATAAGTCAAGGAGAAGGCCCATAGGCTCACATATAATGATGGCAGAATGGTAAATAAATGGTCATCTCATAGAGATGGTATTGATGTAATTAGGTTAAAACCCTAGACCCTAAACCCTAAGTTCAAGGGAATTATTGTAATATAGTAGTTTCATTAATCTATAAATAGAGCTTTAGAGGGAGGGTTATGACATCAAGTCCATAACCTCTTCTTCCTCTGGTTTTCTCTCAATGAGTCCCTTTCTCTTTTTCTCCATGAGCTAAATCCATGGAGTCTTGAAAATCAACACTTATCTTTCAAAGCACCATACCCTTGAGGAAGTGTAAGAGCAAGTTTATAGGATGTAGGCTTAGATTCATTTGTGATCATATGGGTTTGAAGTGTTGAGATAGCCACCTTGTCATCATTGGATGGGCATTACGTTGGGGAGGAAGGGACGTAGGTGTTCGGTAGGGAAGTAGAACAGTTTCAATTTGATCATTGCCTAAGGAAGAGATGGAAGATAGTGGGGAAGTAGTTGATGAGGTTTGAGGTAGTTGTGAAGTATCGGAGGATAAGTTTGGAGGACTAGGAACATAAATTTCATCAGAGGATGAACGGGAGGGGGGGATGAAATGGTAGATGTTTCACTTAACTTGTCGAAAAAATATTTTACATAAGAGTAAGGGGAGAAGTAATTTTAAAATTTTCTTTTGATAAATAATGGAAGCATGACTCATCAAACACAACCTGCCTAGTGATAAATTTTTTTTTTAAATATGAAAAAAATAATTGAAAAACCTTTATGAGAATCATGAAATCCAAGAAATACACAAGGTATAGATCACGATTCAAACTTGTTTTTGTTATAAGGTCGTAAAGGAAAACATAAACGTCCAAAAACATAAATATGATTGTAAACATGAGAGTCATTTAGCAGTAAAGAGTAATGTGTTTTTCGTTATAAGGGACCAATAGGAAGCTAATTAATCAAATATATTGCAGTTTGAAAAGCTTCAACCCAAAAACTAGTTGGAATTACTACTTTCATATAAAAATTATAATCCAGTTTCAACTATGTATCTATGTTTTCTTTCAACAATTCCATTTTGTTCTGGAATATAAGGACAAGAGAGATGATGAAGAGTTCCATATTGAATCAAATAATTTTTAAAAAGAGAATTTATGTACTCACCTCCTTACTTCGATCCTACAAGAAAATTGATTTTCCACCATATTTCTAAATATAACAAATGTTCCAAAGGCTTCATATTTAACCTTTAGAGGATACATCCACAAAAAATCTTTTGTAATCATCAATCAAAATAATATAATACTTGAATCCAAATTTAAAAATTAATGGTGAAGGTCCGCACAAATCAAAATAGACTACTTTAAATGGTTTAGTAGCTTTATGTTCAACATGATAAAAAGGCAACTTACTTTGGTTTGCCATCTAACAACTAACACACATATCTAAAACAAAACTCAAAGTAGGAACTAGTTTTTGTCTAACTAAGGATGAAGTCAAAGTTAAAGATTGATGACCATCTCCTATGCCACAACATAGATTGTGGTTCTTTTGTGGCTGCAAAAATTTTTCTTCCTAAGGAATGATGTATAGATTATTAGACATTGTCCCTCTAGCCTGAATTATTTCATTTTGTGTGTCCTTGACATGAAAACAATTTGGATGAAACTCCATAAAACAATTATTGTCTTTTGTAAACTTTGAAACTGAGATTATATTTTTTATAATGTGTGGAACTAGAAGCACATTATTAAAGTAAAAAGCACCGATAGAAGATGGTAGTTGAACTTGTCATTTTCCTTTAATAGAAAGAGCATTACCATCTCCTACTTGTCCTTTTCTTGACCCTATATAAGGATATAGGTTTGAGCACATACTTGGATTATTTGTTGTGTTGTAGCACCAAAATCAGAGAACCACTGTGTCTTTGTTTGATTCAAAGATGGTGAAAGCTGTTAAATCCCTTAAAATATTTTTAATTTTATAATTTTGATTGAACCAAAGCCAGCATGTATCAACAACGTGATTGGACTTGTAAAATATTGGGCTTGTAAAATATTTAACAACGAATCCCATTTGATCTTGTAGTGGATGATCATTGCTTCTTATTGTTGAATTGACCAAAAGTCTTATTTCCGGATGGATGAAGTTGTAATGTTTTGGGGATTTACCTAAATTTTGATTGAAAATTTGGTTATTGTTCTCTCACTTTGATGACTTGTTGGCAAAAGTTTTGTTCGCCATCATGGCTGAGAATGAATTTCCAAGTGTTTACTTATCCAAACATGACTTTGTAGTACTGGTAGAATTTCTTCTTAAGTTAGAAATTGAGGTCGAGCAAGCCTAGTTGTGACCGAGGATTCATACGGGGCATTTAAGCCATGGAGAAGCCAAAAAGATTTCTCTTCTTCTGAAATAGGACTTTGTATGGCTGCCAGGGTGTCACATATTCCTTTGAATTTTGTGACATAGTCATCCAAAGTTTGATTCTCCATCTTCTTCATTGTTTGAAATATTTGACAGAGGTGCATCTTATGTACCTTTGAGTGATTTGCAAAAATGTCATACATCTCTTGTAGTCTTAAGTCCAACCACATTACAAAGGGTTTCTTCAACCATTATAGCATTGAACCAACTAATAAGTAATTGGTCTCTAAGTTCTTATTCTTCAAAAGATGGATTTATCATGGATGGGTTATCACTAACAAATTGTGAAGTTGGCATAATAGATTCATCAATGAATCCCATGAGATGTTGAGATTTCAAAATTGAAATCCATCGACTTCTCTATTATACATAGTTGTTGGAGGAGAGTTTAATTGAAATGAGTGTAGTAATAGATGTAACTAACATGAGAGATGGATTTAAATATATTGAGATGACATTGATACTCATGATGATTTCTAAAAGAAAGACGGTAGAAAGGTAAAAAAAAAAAGAGAGAATTGATGGAAGTGTAAGTAGAGAAGACAAATTAATGAAGAAGATGATAATAAAAAGAATAAGGTATGAAATTAATGAAAGAGTACCTACTTGTTTGAATGTAATCACCCTCCTCAGGATCAAACCATATGCTCTGATACCATGAGAAAACTTAAGCCACCATGAACAAGTGAATGAATGAGTGCAGGAATGAGAGAGTATCATCGCATTCAAGACTAAAACCCAAGAAAGAGAGAGAGAGAGACAAGGCAAGGTCACAATTTTTTTATGTATTGAATGAATGAATATAGATGAGGTACAAAGATTTACATAGGTTTTGCAAAACCCTTAAATGAGAAATATAATGTCAAGGTCATCCTCTAGTTAGGTGTCATCTAAGTGTCTAGACAAAATTACATAAATCAATACAAATCAATGTTTAATCATTCCTTTCTTCTTTCATTAATTTTGGACATTGATTTCCTTCATGTAATTGATTGATTTGGCCTTGATCTTCTTTCTTTGATTGAGTGATTTGAAATAATTTGTCTCTTGATTGATTTGGGTAGATTGACTATGATTTATAGGAGATCCCTGAATAACTTTGGAGGGTTGTAGTGGGACCCGAATATAGGAGATTGTAGGGATGGATTTTTCTAAAAACCATGCTTTGGGACATCCTCCTTTGTGTGGATGAGGTAGATGTCACCATTGCATGGTTTTGCATCGGTGACATGTCCCCTTTTGCTTCTTGTGCCACCTTTGTATGAGTTTGGTCTTCCTTTGTATTTATGGTCTTTGGTGTAGCTTAGAACAATGTATCCTCTTGTGCATATCTTTGTGTGTTCATATGTCTTTGTTCCTATCTAAGTACATGTATAATTACTAGATCGGAAGACCGTCCTGAGGTCAGGTGAAGGAGAACACAGAGTATTGGGCAGTATTGTCTTTTTTGTATACATAAATAATAAGTGCAGATTGGGATCTTCCTACTCTAAATTAACCAGATGAATCTCGGCCTTAATTTAAAATATTTAGGCCGTCATTATTGGGATGTAGATATTAAAGAGGTGGACATTAGAGCACCCGAGTGATGTTGCTTCCATTCGTACAAGCAAAAGAGCATATTAATGAGAGAACAAGAGAGAAGAAAGCTGATACCGAACATGTGGAACCTCCGTCCTCCCATTCGCTTCTCTTCTCCCCTACCCCAAACCGCACTCCCACCCCCCTTTCAAATGGCCGGATTCTGTTGCCTAGACATCCATTATGATTCTTGCTTTTTTGCTCTTCGTCCTCTCCTTTCTTCTCCTGGCTTTTTTCCTGGAGGAAGAAGGGAGTTAATGAACCAGGAAGAATCAAAGTATCCGAGAGGCACAAGTCGCGGATTGGAAAGAAGCAGCAGCACAAACTGGGAACCATGGGAAAATACGCGGAGATGCTGGACATGGGCGTGAAAATCGTAACTCGATTCCACTCTCATTGCCCTCAGACGGCTCGGATGTATTACAGGCCTCCATCGACGGAGAACTGCCATGGCGACCATAACGATCACGAAGCTGGCCACAACGACCATAATGATCACGAAGCTGAGAGTGGGGATACAGCCACGCGGCCAAGCTGCAATGGGAAGCCCGTCGATTCGGTAGATGCCACCATTCTCTTCTCCGTTATCTGAGAACAATAGCTTCATGATCTTCCTCTTCTTCCTTGCAGACTGCACTGTCCTCATTTACGTAAATAAATTTCGTACATCCATTGTTGCCTTTCGAAAGGGAATTTGCGGGCATAAACCTTCAATCAAAAAGGAATTCAACAAGTGATAAGCATCATTAATCGCAGTTCCAATGTGATGAAGATATTGATCTGGATATCCAAGCCATTATCAAGATAGTCCCTTTATTTCGAACGTCTTCATAGCCATTGATCATCATATTAGATGATGTTAGTAATTCATTTTCATCTCTAAACCGGCCTGATAATACTAATTAATATATTTATTCTCTACAAAATATTAGGTAATTTGTCATTTAAATTTTTTTAAATATATATAATACTAAATTTTTTTAAGTGACATATTATTGTGATTAGTACCTCAAATTGATAACATTAAGCTTTTTTTCATTATTTTTACAATTCAATTTTGGCCGATTTTTATTGAAGGACAAAAGGTAATTTTTTGAGAAAAGGGCTAGAAATGGCTTTTTTTTTTACCATTTAATCGAGCCATATTTAAACAAATATGTGCCCCACATTGTTCATCGGCCATTCTATAATGCACCAAAGTGTTTTGAAGCTCCCCTACACATCCAAAACAATACGTCATTCTTGAATTCAAGATGAATGGCCAAAAGAGATGGATTCAAAAAAGAAAATAAATTCCCCTGTTACTTTGAAATTTAACACGTATCCCTTAAATTTTTTCATGTTGAACTTTGCTCCCTATACTTCAAATTCATTTGATTAAGTCAAGTTTAAGTTTTGACAGTAAATCTATTAAATTAGACTTTCACTTGGTGCCTCCCATAGCTCTTTCAAAACTCACTATTTGAGGTTTTAAATTTCATTGAGGTTACACTTTGAAATCTTATTTGAGATTAATTTGAGTTGTTATTGTGTGTGTTGAAGAACAAATATGAAGAGTCTTACACGACTCTCAGGGGAAGAGGTTCAACCAAGGAGGAATTTTAGTATTACCAAACTTATACTTTGTTAGAGTTATTTAATTGATGTAACACTTATCATTTAAGAGTTTTACTTTGGGTGATGGGTAGTTAAATTTAACTCAGATTCTATTTTGTTGAATTTATGAAAAAGAGAAATACTTAATTGACTTGTCGAATTTGAGTACAATGTGTCTCTATTTATAATAGAGAAAACTAGTATAATCCAATTATAATAAAACCTACCCTTGTCCCAGTTACACCCAAAGTTAAACACTAAAAGATAAGTCCTAAAACAATGGAATGACTGAACATAAAAAGAAGACTAACATAACTAAAATACTTTTAACTAAGACTCTTCTATGAGATCTTCTGTAAGACTCCAGCATATTAATTCTGGCTCAATGAGACTTCTTGTTGTGAGAGACATGTAAGACTCTTTCATACCTGCTCTTGAACACTACCCATTAAGATAAAGTTTATAATTTCAGCTTGCAAAGAAAAAAAATCTTGGTTTTCAATTTTCTTTTGCAGATTTTTTTTCATAGATGCCACATATTTCATCTTTTGTTCTCCCACTTTCTTGAATATCCTGGTCATATAAAAATTAGCACAATATGTGGAATAAAATACCTTTTTCTTATACTTCTTCTTCTATTTATCCAGCTCAAACTGGGGATAAAAAAGACATAGAGACACAACTTGGATATAACACAATGTGGGAGAAGAAAATCAGTCCTACTCGTACGCCATAGCTCCATACACCACCCAAAAATGGTCATGCTCTGGAATACACTCCGCTCAATTTTAAAGGCAAAAAAAAACCTAACTTTAGTGCTTAACAAAGAGACTACCACTTTTTAATTGGGTAAAGAATAAAATACTTGACTCAAGTTGGATGTTGGATACACTTTATAATTTTTAGGTAGTGGGTCTAGGCATTACTCTGAAGTGGTGAAAACACAAGAAAATAAACTACAGAAATAATAAAGGAAAACAACTTTAATTGGAAGGAGGCAACAAAAAAGTGCCTAATTTTACCACAAGAAGTGCCTGTTTGGTTGAATACAGGTCAAGTAGGTTTGCCTCTACTTCCAATTTATTTCCTTCCCTAATTGCAGAGCAGTATTGAAGACCATCATCCACCTTCAGTATATGATTGTGGCTTGAAGGGAGGAGGAAAGGAAAAGAAAGAAAACAGTAATGGATGGCAACGAGCTCTGTAAATGAGCCTGGTCCAAAAGCTTTCAGTTTTACGGGTTGAAAATATCAACGATTGAAAGATCAAAATGTCACCCAGAAAATGGAACTGGCGGCTCTGTGAGACCAGGTTAAGAGGGTTAGGCAGCAGAAGCTTCTTAAGTAGGAATGACAAAATGGTAGTCAATTTGGTGGCGTAACTTGCTGGAAAAAAATGATTAAAAATTGTCAAACACTTGAAAAATGGAAGCCTCAAGCTCTTTAATGAGGTTGCATTTATTACCGCCATTAAGTCTTACCTGTGCCTCCATCATCTCTGACTCTCAAACCCGGAAGCCCTCATTCACTGCTCACTTTACGCCCAGTAATTTTTTTTTATTTTTTTATTTTTTTAAAATATATACAAATATATTTTCAAAACAGTATGACAATTTTACCTTTAAAGCAATCAGATTTTGTTTGTAATATTTAAAAAACAAATTGATCAAGAATATTGTTAAATTTGGGTAGAAGACACTTTCCCAAAATGATTAGCCATTTAGAATTTTTTTTTTTTCAGCTAATAAATACTATTCACTAATGTATGTGGGAATATCCTTTTAATACTCTCCATCTCGTGTGTAAGTACGTGGATAATTTGAGTAGAAGCCCTTTAAATGGTGGCACATAGATAATTTTGGGTGAATGATCACATATGATACCATGTTAAATTTTGGTCGAAGGTCCTATTCCAAAATGATTAGCCACTTAGTAAATTTTTTTCCTAAATACAAGATCTTTATACGGACTGATGCCAAATCGAATTATTTTTAAAATATTTTAAATATTATTACTTTATTTTCTTAGTTTTATTTATTGCACTTAGGTGGGCAGGCACTCTGCTGTTACCCCTAATTATAAACCATATAAAAAAATAAACGTGGCCAACGCACATATAAAAAAACGGTAGAGAAACCGAGAGAACCTCCCCCAGAAGACAAATTTCTGGCGCACCTACCGTATAGCTCGCTCCAACGTTACTTTATTGCATCCAGAGATGCTGCAAAGTTGGAAACTTTCGGCGCCGATTCTTCCGCAATTTTCAAGTTTCATATGGGCGACATTTCAAAATTCATTTTAATGGAAATGAGAGCTGTGAGATTTAAGAGGCCAGCACTCGCTCTCGCTCTCTCAGGCTCGTTGACTAAAGGTAGAAGCCGTCCAGACAACGACCACCAATCAGAATAATTTATAGAATGGCGAAAGAGGGAAGAAAGGCAGGTAGAAGCCAGGCAGAAGGAGAGGATCACCTATAAATACCCACTCACCTTCTTCCCCTTCTCCTCAACATTTCATGGGCTCCTGTCTTTGGGACGTTTTCTAAGCAAACTCTTTTCCTCCTTCTCCCATTTCTCTTCTTTTTCTTTTTCTTTTTCTTTTTCTTTTTTCTTTTCTTTTTTCATTCAATTGTTTCTTCCTCTTCGTTTTTTTGTCAATTGAGGAAGAGAGAGAGAAGTAATTGGGAGGAATGGGGAAATACGTAGAGATGCTGGATGCAGGAGTCAGAATCGCGGCTCGCTTCCATTCTCACTGCCCTCAGACGGCGCGTATGTACTACAAGCCTCCCCCTACTGACGAAAACCGCAACAAGACCGACGGCGGCGGGGATAGCGGCACCGGTGGCAGGGACACAACTGCTTCCGCTTCGCGTCGTGGATGCAATCCTGACGCCGTTCTTTGGGTGGATACCGCCGAAATCATTCTTTATTCCGTTGTATGAGATAATCATTTCTGTGCGAGAAGATTCAAGCCCATTTTTGGGGTCTGTCTTGCTGCTTCTGGGTTTCCCTCCCCATTGGCGGCAACGGATATTAACGAGTTATTAATGAAGTTCGTTTGAATTTGTTCTTCGGAATTGTTCCCAGTTCATACTGCATAGACGATATTTCAAGTTTAAGTTAACAGATTCACGACTCTCCCACCCCCTTCTTCGCATTTGGATCCAAATGAGGAGAAACCTTACACTTGTTCATTTTAGGTTACTTAGACTAGAATTTGTTTTCCTGCCTTGAACAGGGTCAGCTTTAATAATATTACTTTATTATTCCATTTTAAAAGTTTATATTTATTTATGTATTTTCCTACCCAACATAAATAATTATAATAAAGTGAGTAAGATAACGTATTAGGTGAATAGTGAAAATACCCACTTTACTTAAATTTTAAATAAAAAATGAAGAACTAATTAATAAAATACAAAAATCTGAAATTGAAAATTAATAAAGTAGTGATTAAATTAAGAAAAAAAGATTTTAAACATTAAATATAGATAAAAAAATACTGAAACAGTAAATTAATAAAATATACTTTAATTTAAAAATAACAAGCTAACAATAAATAGATAAAAAATTAACATATAGAAAAGACAACATAAAATAAATTAAAGAGATTAAAAATTGAATATTATAAAATAAAAAAATTAGAAACCATAATTAATTAAAATATTTAAAATTAAAAAATAAAATAATAAGTAGTAGAATTTTTACACCTTTTATATTTTCTCAACACAAATCTGTAAAACAAAAAAGTGAAGTAAAAATGTTGTAAAAATATCAGATATCAGAAAGTAAATATGTATAAATCTTAAACTGGAGATTTAAATAAAATTAAAGAACGGTATTTTGAATAACCAAATTACATAAATCAAAAAAATAGAAACACAATTTTGAATTATTAAATAACGCAAATCACGGAAAAGTAAGTGAACTAACTTTTTTTATAATACCAGATAGAAAAATAAAAACCGTAATAATTAAAAAGTGGAAATGTGAAATAGAATATTAAATAATAAATTTAGACAGTATTAAATACCAATACTAAGTAGTAGAAAATTCTTACTTTTTATATCTTATCCATTAGAAAGTAAATCAGAAAATAATTAGTTCAATTCATTAATTAATTTCTTAAATAAAAATTAATAAAGTTAATTTTAATAACTAAATTTATTAAAAAAATTAAAAACTTAAATTAAATTAGACCATTGACTAACTAAATTATTAATATAAAAATTAAATTAAATTTAAATAAATCAGAAAACCATATTTTTGAATAACCATATTTCATAAATCAGAAAAAATAAAAAAAATATTTTTGAGTTATTAAAAATTATGTAAATCATGAAAAAAAGAAGTGAACTAAAATATATAAGAATCAGCTGAGAAATTAAATTAGTTAAATCAGAATCATAATATAGTAAAAAATATAAAACTGGTCTATATGGAGAACGTATTTTGAAATTAGTAAAACATTTTTTTAAAAGAAAGAAAATTCATAAATATAAAAGAGATGCAAATGTAAAGAGAAAATTTTGAAAATACAGGTAATATAATAAATGAAAGAACACTAAAGTATACGAAAGAAGAAAAAGAGAATTAAATCAATCACAAAAATATGAAAAGGAAAAATATAAAAAAGGATAAATAAAATAAAAATAAAAATAAATAATTAAATGTCATAATTAAATGGAACATTAAAGTAGAATGATATTTTAAAATGAGAAAAATATTTTTTATCTATTTATTATGTCAAAAACAATTGATGTAAAATTTGCTAAAGTGACTTGCGTTCATTGGGTTGTCTTCCTCGTACAGCCTTGAGTGAGATGGAAGATGATAGCAAGGGGTTATTCCTGAGTCAAAAGCCATGGGTATATTTTTGGCTTGGTAAAAGTCAATATGGGGAAGAACGGAAACATCTGTATAATTTTTTATTTTTTTTGCATGTTATTGCATTAACAGAGCAAACAAAGAAAGCAATAATTGAAGGCCACAATTATAAGAGAAAATGTGCCCTTGGTTGGAAATTTATATACTAGAAAAAACTAGAAGTGGTTTTCCTAGGATATTCATTTCCAAGAAACCTTCAAATAAAATTCTAATAGTACCTTACTAGGAAATTACAAGGAAAATGTTAAAATTTTCCAAGGAAAATTAAACGGACCCGTTTGTGCCTTTTCTAGGGAAATAATTGGAAATTAATAATTAATCTTATACATTACTATACTTATCCGCTAAATTTCAAGTAAAATAAAATGTCAAATACAAAATTTTAAAACTTTTTTTAATCTAAAAACAAATTGATCATGTTAAATCAAATTTTTTACTCTACATATTGTCCTTCATTTGAACTGCTATATTATTATGAAAATGGTTAACTAATTAAGTTTGTTTATTTCTCCATCTTCTCCCTGATATTGAGATTATAGGTTGTTTAATTAGTTCTTCCAAATCATTTTTATCTTCTTCTTAATCTTGTCCAAATTTTACGTCATCCTTGATGGTTTCAACTAGTTCCTTTCCTTTAATCCCTTCATCATTGTGAAATGATATTTGTATAAAATTGTGAACACTATTAAGCAACTTACATTGAAAAGAAATTTCCAACTCAAAATAATTTGAAAGAGATCAAACAAGTAACACTAGTTTTACAAAAGGAATACTGAAAAATTTACAAGATAGAAATATAGAATAAGAATCTATTACAGGGAGCTTTCAATAACTTTCAAGTAAACCACAATACCAAGAGATGATCTCTAATATTACATAATTCTATAGATAAAACATCTACCTAATATTTCACAACCATTTGTTGTCCAACAAAGGCCTAACATACATGATATATTTCTCTGCCATTTGTTGTCCAACAAAAGGCCTAACATACATGATTTCGTGACTGAGAAATGAAATGGCCATTCAGCCAATTGAACTCTTCTTGTTTCAACCATTATAGAAAGACTACAAGAATCCATCTATCATCACAACTCTTTTTTAAGAATTTTTTCAACACTTCCATCCATGCCATTTTTAGGCAATATCTATTTCGTGCAAGGCCTGCCTTTATGTTGTCTACACCGAACATGTCCAGATTAGCAAATGAACTAAAGCACATTTTATCAATCTCTGTTCAATGGTAAACTATCCATTTTCTGTTTCAAACAATATGAGAGCTTATTTTCACCAAAAAAACTACTTTTTTATTTTATTTTTTTCATTCATTTGACAATGTATAGATACTTCCATAGATTTGTTCCACACAAGATAAAGATCCTCTCTTTCCTTCTAGAATAAAACAAGGGTGCATGGAGCAATAGAAATATCTGAAACGGGTGTTTTTTAGCACTTCCATATGTATTGAGTGTGCAACATGAGAAAAAAAGTCAAAAGTCATCCTGATCTTTTCTTTTTGCTTCCTCTTTGCATCTTTCTGTCATAATTCTGAAAGAGAATGAGTGAACTTGCTTGGAACAGTACAATGACATAGTAGGAGAATAAAATAAGAATGCAAATGAGACATAAATTTATATTTAGAGATTGAAATGAACATTGTCTGTTAGATGTTCAAGAGGGTAGAGGAGGTCCAAAAATTTCATGAATCAGATGTTCCTCAGTTCCGGAGTTGCTTCATTGCATAGTTGAGCATGAAAATGAAGCCAGTGAGTGAAATTCTAGTAAAAAACCTTTAAATTGACAAACCCAAGCTTCTATGTCTCTGTCTATGTCTCTCCCTCTTTCTCTCTCTAGAAATTATTTTCTCTTTTGAAAAAGATTTTTCTTTCCACTCTCATCTTTAAACTTATCTTTCTCTTCTTCGATCTCCCTTACTTTTATTGTTAATTGTTCTTAAATATAAAAGCTCCAAGAAGATACATCTACAGTTTCCATAATAAAAGTTGCAACTTCATGGGGGCAATCCCCAATTGACAGATCATCTCAATCTATTGTTACCATTACTGCATGGATATAAGGGACACTCAAGTAACAAAATCATCAACTAACTATTATTCACCCAGTTTGATTGTAGACCAACCTCCCAAAATCATCTTTGTAAACTATTACTGCCTCAAGCCTATGCAATCTAAGAACAAACTCTTCAATAACAGGAATATCTCCAATTTGCTTGAGGGCCTCCTTACTAGGTTACTAGGGTCAATGGCAAGAATATCAACATCGATAGCCATTACTGCATGCTATCCTAGGGCTATTCTCCCCACAATCACAAAGCTCACATTAACTTTCTCCACACCCAAAATACTACCCACTTTGTCAATCATCTGACTGACCAGTAAACAAAATATATTGATACCAAATAAAAAAAATTCTTCAACGAATGCTTAGTTTGTAAAATAATCTTTCAACAACATAAATTTCTTAAAAAGTGAAACATTTAAGTTTAACCTTCCATCCAATAATTGCAAAATTGAAGGAATACATGCCCCATAGAAAATACAAAGAAAATAAGAAACAAAAACCACAATGAAAATTGAAATAAAGATGTGTAATACGAAGATAAATAAATAAATAAATAAGTAATTACATAAAATAAAGATATGCATACCAAATATTACAACACTGAGTGTACCCCTTTTCAATCTTTGAGGCGAGAAAAAGAACCATCCAGATTGTGCTTAATAGTGAAAACCCATTTACAACCCATGAGTTTCTTGCCGGGAGGAAGAGGAACTTGGGTCCAAGTCTGACTCTCATATAATGTACGCATTTCTCCTTCCATGGCCCTCTTCCATCTTGGATCTCTCAGAGCCTACTGATATGACTGTGGATTAGAGATGGAAGAAATAGATGCAAGAAATTGATAGCATGAAGGAGATAATCCATGGTGAGAAATAAAATTAGATATAGGATGAGAAGTGGGGGGACCCAGTGCAAGTCCTAGGCTTCTTGCATAGAGGTATGAGTCGAGTATCAAATTATGGGCCAAATACAACAAGGGAAGACAAGCTTACCTCAAAGGGATGAAGTAGATCAGCATCAAGTGGCACAATGGGATTCAAAACTGCTTGAATTGATGAAAGACCCGAAGGAGTATATTTTTGTCAAGTTGTGGAGCCTAATTAAAGTCC
Organism: Aristolochia californica; assembly: GCF_029961685.1. Classification (NCBI taxonomy): domain Eukaryota; kingdom Viridiplantae; phylum Streptophyta; class Magnoliopsida; order Piperales; family Aristolochiaceae; genus Aristolochia; species Aristolochia californica. The sequence goes on from NW_027181881.1 coordinate 7,202,827, forward strand.
TACGTTGAGTTGGTCGTAGATTGACCTGTATATTAACTGTTATTTCATTAAGGGCAGTTTGAAAATTTTACTCTTGTATCGCGGTTGCCCTAATTTTTCTTTATAATTGAGGGGCACCGCTATTAGGGTTTGATCATCTATAATCCTAGGAGCATCTCGAGTTGCAGCCCAAGAGGTCAGAGAGAAACACCTGTAAGTGTGCAATTTCTCTTGTAAACTATTTCATCTTCATAGTGGATTACTATAGAGGTGGAAGAAAGGACATAGTCTCACCATGAGGCGAACCTGTATAAATCTTGTTATGCTTTTTCGTGATTGTTTTTTCCCTTCTTCCGCGTTTATTATTATTGCTCCCGTTTGGAATTAGGTCATCTAATTCCTAACACTTTTGAGGAATTACAAGATGTGTCATAAAAAAAAGGTGACGTCCCTAGAAACAATTAACTTCCAAAGAGAAGGTACGAGAGTAACCCAAAAAATACACTTAAGAGACTTAGGGTCAACCTTACTCTTTGGAGGGATGTAACATGAACAAAACATAAGAAACGAAAGACCTTCAAAGGAAGGGAGAAGGGGTCTTCATCTATAAATAAAAATGAGTATGTGGATTTATGGTTAAGTATTGAAGATAGTAGCCTATTAATAAGGAAGCATCCTTTAAGAATGGCATGGGGCCAGTAAAACTAAGGAACATTCATAGAGTAGAGTAGGCCATGGGCTACCTTGAGGAGCTGTCAGTTTTTCTTTTGGCTACACAATTTTGTTGAGGGGTGTAGGCATTGGATGCCTGATGGATAATGTCATTATTCTAACAAAAGGATTGAAATTCACCAGATAGGTACTCTTTGGCATGAAAAGACTTAAATATGGAAGAAAAAAATTCAAATCGTTCTTTAAACAAAAGTAGCCATGTGACGCGAGTGAAATCATCAATAAAAGTAACAAAATACTTAACTTGAGATATGTTTGAAATAATTTAAGGTCCCTATATATCTGAATGAATTAATGAAAAGGGAGCAACACCTTTAAGTTCAGCTCGAGGGGAATATGTCGTCCGATGTTGTTTTCTCAACTGACAAACTTCACAATTTAAAATCGATAAACTTTTCAAAGATGGAAATAAGTGCTAAAGTGATGTTGTTGATGGATGTCGTTGTTAGGAATTAGACAACCTAATTCTAGATTAACGAGAGAAATAATAATAATCGCAAAAGAAGAAAAAAGCAAGCACTAAAATACAACAAGATTTATACAGGTTTGCCTCAAGGTGAGATTACGTCCTATCTTCCACCACTGTAGTAAACCACTATGAAGATGAAATAGTTTCCAAGAGAAATCACATATACTTTCATGTATTTTTTTCTAACCTCTCTCGGGCCAAAAGTCAAAAATCCTTCTCCGATGATGAACCTCCAGGTGATAAAAACCCTAACAACAACGCCCCTCCAAATATAAAGAGAAAATTAAGGCAACTGTAATACAAGTATAAAATCCCCAAACTACCCTTAATGAAACAACAATCAATATATCGTAGACTTGGCGAGGGATCTGCCCTCGCTCGCCTTCCAACCCCCATAAAGACCTTACCGATCCTCATACCGACTCAGTGTATGGCATTGATTAGGCTCCACAACTTAACAGTCCAAACCAGTTGTGCCACAATCTTAGCTCTGTCAGAGAAGTGGAAACTGCAATTACTGGAGGCAAGTTTAAGTAATAAAAGGTCTCTTGTTCATAGCCTCCACCAATCACCTGCTTCATTATTAGATCCTAGAAAATACAAGAAGGTGAGAAGGTGATGGAACAATTAAATCATTTTTTAACTAGCTAATAGACAACAAGTTTATGGGAAATTGGGGGACAAATAAGACATCACTAATCGAAAGTGACGTAACAGAGGAGGATCCCTTCCCAAGAACTTGGTTTGGGATCCATCAGCTAGGGTAATTATTGAATTTATGAAAAAGAGAAATATTTCATTGACTTCATTAACTTATTATAATTAGAACACATGAACCTCTATTTATAATAGAGGAAGGTAGTAGAGTACAATTACAATAAAACTACCTTTGTCCCAATTACACCCCAAACTCTAACAATTAAAGATAAATCCTAGCATAATTAAATGACTCAATATAGATACAAGACAAACATAACTCAAACTAGAGCTCTTCTAGGACATGGCCATAAGATAAAGATGCCTTTGTGAGTCCTTCTTGATATTCCAACTTATGTGATAAGGATGCTAGCTCGTGCTAATCATGGTGGGTCCTACTTCTTATGTGCTTTGGGCCTATCGTGTTGGCCTTCCTTGGTCATGTGGCACATCTTATAATACTCTTAGATATATGGGCCTTCCTTGGTCGTGTGGGCTTGGGCCTATCTTCCAACACTCCCCCTCAAGCTAGGGGTGAGAGAACAACGTGAACTCTCAGCTTGCTGCAAACGATGTATAGAATCTTTTTGTATAAAATGACACATCTACCTATATGCCTTCATCTTCCAACACTCCCCTCACGTTGTTGCATCCTTCTATGAGGCCATGCTGGCATAATATAAGTGAGTAAAAATCACTCTTAGCCAGTAAGACATTGCTCCATACTCCAATTCTAATGCTGGATGTAGGGCACACTCCGTCTTCTGTAGGTAGTGTGTCTATCGGCATTACTCTGAATGTCCACCACAGTGTCCCTCCATAGGACAACGACTCTCAAGTGGTAGGAATAATAAAAGCCATTACAGGGGGGGAGGGGGGTGTAGTGGGTTTATTTATAATGGTGTCCCAATCCGGACACCGACTCTCATGGTATCCCAACTGTGATATTTTTTAGAGTTAAATTTATCATGGTGTCCCAATTCGAGCACCAACTCTCATGGTGTCCGAACCGTGATATTTTTTAGAGTCAAATAAATTATGGTATGAGAAAAGGTACTGAGGCCACCTCTTCTTCAATAATAATGTCTCATCCAAATAGACATAATAGCATCAACTGTAATGTAACATGACTATCTTCCAACACATATAACACGAACCAAAATAATAAATCTTATAGAAGGACCCATGAAATAATCATAATCCGATATACATATTTTTTTCTTAGATGAATAAGCTTCATCTTTTGTGCACCCACTTTCTTGAATATTTTGGTCACATAAACTTATCCACAACATATGGAATAAAATACCTCTTTCTTGTACTTCTTCTACTTCTCCCCCTCAAGCTGGGAGGTAATGGCAGTGATCCCAACTTGAACCAAATATCATAGATGTAGCAATAAGCCCAAATAACATTGATGTATTAATAAACCCTTAAACCAGGGAGAAATGAGATATTTTCCTGATATAGCAACTCAAACAGTGACACAAACCAAAGAGCATAAATTTGGATTTTTCAATACAACAGAATACCAACGACCTTTGATTCTTCCAATGTGAATATATTTTAAAATATAGATCAGATTGACATAAACTTTTTTCCTTCTAAAAAATGACTTAAATACCTTTCATCCAAGTATAACTTCTCTTCATAAAATATAATTATCAGAAGATAAATAATCTGATAAATTTTAATCTTTGTCATCTAGCCAAACTAAGCACTATTTCTCCTTTTTTTCTAGCATGAACATTGACTCTTCCAAGATCAATATCTCCTTATAAAAACCTCAGATCAAGAATTAGTTGAATAGGTAAGAATAAAAAATTACAGATATTTCTTTTAATATATAATTCTCTATATAAAGTCTCGTTCTTGATAGCATAAAATACCTCAAAAGTTGAAGCTTTCTACTGCTGCTCAAACCCTTTTTTCAATCTAACCTTCATTGATTCAAATATCAATTTATCTTTGTAGATAAATCCAATTGAAAATTGGTTGAATATGTAAGAGAATAAACTTACAGATATTTATTTCGATATATATATATATATATATATATATATATATATCCATATAAAGTCTCATTCTTGATAGCATAAAATATCTCTGAAATTGAAGCTTTTTGTTGCTGCTCGAACCTCTTTCGCAATCTGACAAATATCGATTTCTATTTGTAGATAACTCCAATTGGAAAAAAATTGTTTTTCCTTGGAAAGTAAACTCAAATATATTTCCGTCAATATATACTTTACAATATGAAAATATAAGTATAGAGGTGAAAAATGCAAAGCAAACTACGACTGTAGGAACTGAAAGAAAAATAACTACGAACCTATACTTAGGGTTTAGGGTTTAGGATCTCATTATCTCTATGGGTTGACCAAGTCAACTCATAGAACCTGTTTTGATACCATTGAATTTATAGAAAAGAGAAATACTTCATTGACTTTATTAACTTATTATAATCAGAGCACATGAACCTCTATTTACAATAGAGGAAGGTAGTAGAGTCTAATTACAATAAAACTACATTTGTCCCAATTACACCCAAACTCTAACACTTAAAGATAAGTTCTAGCATAATTAAATAACTCAATATAGATAAAAGAAAAACATAACTCAAAATAGAACTCTTTTAGGATGTGACCATAAGATAAAAATGTCTTTGTGAGTCTTTTTTTATCTTCCAACTTAAGATGCCTCCTCATGGTAATCATGGTGGGTCCTACTTCTTATGTGCTTGGGCCGATCTTGTGAGTCTTCCTTGGTCGTATGATCCATCTTATAATAATCTTAGATATGTGGGACTTCCTTGGTTGTGTGGGCTTTGGGCCTATCTTCCAACAGTAACAAACTTGTCTGGTAAACATGGAGACTCTTATTACCTGTAAGATGTTCGGAGGCCCATGAGTCGATGATCTAGGATGAAAAGGAGGAAGTGGTAGAAATCATACCTGAAGCAGTGGTGGCAACAACAATAGTTGAAGATGCAATAGAAGATGGGGAGGATACCATCAAAGTTTTCATCCTCAGTAATAATTCATAATCATCATCTATGAAAGTCTTATTGTCTTTTTGTAACTCGATTTTTTCTTCATTTTTCTCAATGCTATTAACCTAGGCCTGGTTAGTAGTAACCCACTTTGGTTTGCCATGAAGCCTCCAAAAATTATTCACAAGATGATTCAGTCCACCACAGTGAGTACAAACCCGATTATCAATCCTTCAAGGACTAAAGCTAGTTCTACCACCTCTTGCTCGGCCTCTTCTATAACTTCTACCGCATCCTTTGGTGGTTGAATTTGTACTCATAGTACCTGAGTACATAGTAGATGATACCTCAGTCTGAGAGGTGGAAGAGAGGTCAGGTATCCTAAGAATTGTGGCACTTATATCATCGAAGGATGGAAGTGTGGAGGAGCTGGGAAGTAGCGTTTTGGCGATCTCAAGATATGGCTTAATTTTGCCCAAACAAATAGTAGCTGCTATGGCCTCTCATTGTTTTTTTTAATAGATATGTCAGTGGAGTGAGGTTGAAAAATTTCCATTCTTGAATCAGTTCTCTAAAATGAGCCAAGTATTCATGTAGACTTTCCCCTTGCTTTGCATTAAACATGTTTTGGAACACATCATATAACTTTTGTATGTTCTTTGTACTAGACTACAACTTAACACAGGTGTCCCAAATCTGTTTTGCGGTCTCAAGGTGAACAACATTGTTGGCTACATGCTCCTCCATGCTATTAATTAATCAACTACTGATCAAGGTGTCATTCTTGAGCCATTTAACATAAGAACTATCTTCTTCATCAACCGATGGAACTAGTTTGATTAGATGTCCTAAGAAGTCTTGAGTGATGAGAAACCTCCTAACTAATTGTGACCAGCTCAAATAGTTAGACGACCCTCTCAAGGGTATGGTGGTAATTTTATGAAGATCACTTTTACTTCCCATGTAGTCTTCAACAATTAATCAAAAAGTAAACAATCACTTATAAGCAATAAGTCAACCAACTACTATTCCAAGCCAATAAGCAAACCGAGGCAAAGAATATAAACCAACTTGAGCCAATATGTTAATTGAGAGGAAAGCAAACCGAGCTTAATTTTCATTCACCATCAATCAGACCACCACGTGTTGTCTCATATAGGATAGATTCCATTCCTTTCTTACATATGAACTTAAATAAGCCAAGGGGTTCTTATGCTGAGAGAGAATAGAAAGTAAATTACTATTGGATTTTAATTATGCACTTAAACAGATATAAAAAAATAATCAGGTCTTGGTCATGCCAATTAGAGAAGATTTCTAACCTTTCTCGATTAGGAAACTATCTCAAATTGAATAAAAGTTTTAAAAGGTCTTAAGTCAAACCAGAATCCAGCTTGGGTATCTTGTAAGGAAGGAAACTTGCCTTCTTTGTTACTTGTGCCACCTAGCAAATAAAGATTACAATCTTTGATTACTTCTTTCCTTAAATAAATTAGGAAAATAATTCCAGAGATTATTATAAAAGAGGAAGCCTTCAAATAACTTAAATCCAATACTTTCTTTCTTAACAGAAATCGTCTTGGCAAGTATTTGAAGAGGGAAACTTTCCTTCAATAAACATGCTCCAACTTTATGATTCAATCACAACCTAATCTTACTCCTTTTTTCTAAAAACAATTAGGTAATTTTCTCAAGAGTGTAACACAGCCAATGGATGGCCAAATATTCATTGCAAGAATGAGCAACTCTTGCAAAAAAAATTTGCTTTTCGGTATTCAAAAAACCAACTTTTACGAGCTATACAAAAATCAAATTCAACAGTCTTAAACGAATTCAATCATACTTTCATCATGATAATCCTCATAAACAGTAAAAAAACTGAACAAACCTTCATCCAACATGTATTTTCCAAGGACATAAATCAAATTCTAATGCTTAAATTGATTCCTACAAAAATTGTCCATCAATCTTCCATGATCAAAGATAAACCGAGCACTAGAGTTTCATAAATCATATAAAACTCAATTTGCTATCCAATTTCAATGAGAATATAATGTATCAATCAATCTTCCAAGACTCAAGAATAATAAAATATCTCATCAATGAGAGGAGAAAAAAAACTTATCTTTGTGCAAGACCGAGTTCTTGCTTCACTTATCCAAAGATCCACTTGAAGCTTGATAATCCACATGCACTAAACACCATATTATCTTTGGGATCATAAATCCATTGCTCTGATGCCATGTTGGATTTATGATCCCATGATAAAGAACCTCGATCAAGGTGGTGAAGGAAGAGTGGATGAAGAAGAGGAGAAGAAAAGAGAGGAAGAAAGAAGAAGAGAGGAGGAGTGAGACGGCTTGAAGAAGAGGAGAAGAAAAGAGAGGAAGAAAGAAGAAGAGAGGAGTGAGACGGCTAGAGAGAGAGAGAGATCTTGGGGAAAGAGAGAATAGGCTAGGGATGAATTTGTGAGAAGAAGAGAGACTGAATGCTCTTCACCATGCCTTGAGCCTCTATTATAGTTGTGGAAGGAGGTTTACAATGACTACAATGCCCTTAGGGAAACAAGCTTTGTAAAAGAAAAGACATAAGTTGACATACAACATCTTTATTTACACCCTTCTATCATCCTTATAAGAAGTCTTTTTAATTACCTCCTTTGCTCCCTCCTTGACGTGGGGGAGTTATTTAATTTGATGCCACTTTGGGATGTCTTCCAATAGATGGCGAGGATGGATACCTTGTTCTCAGAGTGGTGGAGAAGTTTGTTGTCATCTATACAATGGATAGACCTGACCATGCTGAGATTGTGAACCTCCAACTCATCAAGAAATTGCAAATAGAAGCAATGCAACATGACGATGGGAGAACAATGTCAAGTATGGCAACGAGGTTGGGAGAAAACCAGGAACAAAGCAGTGAGGATAGAAGAAAACCAAGAAGAGAGCATCAATTTCTTGAGCTCTCCAGTTAGGTCAAGGTTTGTGTGGGACCAACTAAATCTATTTGAATCAGTTGTAATGGTTTTGTGATAGAGACCTCATTTTTTTTATTTAAAAGAGACTTTGTGTTGTGTTTCAAGTTTTCAAGTATAACAAGGCTTCTCCCTTGAAAATTTTATTATTTGGTAAGCGTCTGACTAAACCTTTTCTAGTCAATTTATTAAAAGAGTCCATTCCTATATGTCCTAGTCTCTTATGTTATAACTAAGAATCATCTAAGTATGCACCTAGACAAACAACATTAGTTGAAGGTAACTCTAGAATATTTACAACATATAATTCTTCTTCATTTGTAGCTGTGCTTTTATCTTTTTCAAATAGTACTTTGTTGCCATTGTCACAAAACTGACTTATACTATACAAGTTATGCATTAACCCATCCACATAGTAAACATAAGAAATATAAGAGTTGGATGCACCTATTTTTCCCATACCTCTTATACTTCCTTTTCCATTATCTCTGAATGTTACATGACCTCTTTCTTTTGGGGTGTTTTCCATGAAAATCTTCTTATCACTAATCATATACCTTCAACACTTGCTATCTAGGATCCACATGTTTTTTGGTGCATTGAGACACACCTGCAAAAGAAAATCATCCCTTCAAGGTCCCAACAAACCGTGATCCTTTGGGAATCCATAATTATATACAGTTCCTTTGGGTATCCAATTTTTCTTAATGTTTAATTTTTGGGTAATTTCAACATTTCCATTTGTTTTGGGTACTCAAACAAATTTATCATCGTAAAAAAATTTTAAGCTACACATATGTGTATAATATCCTAATTGACTACAATAGTTTCACTTAACAGGCATCATAAACAAGTGGTTATACATTATTTTCTTTTTACTCTTCCTCTAGTACCTCAAAACATTTTTTGAGATATGCATGCTTGAGCTTTTGCTACAAATCAAAGGAATTCCTTTCATATTTTAATCTCTCACAAGCTAACTTATCAACAAGCTCTTGTTGCCTTAGGACTTCCTTATCACTTATCTCCCTAAATTCAGCAACTTCATTCATTAGTCTACTATTTTTGTCTTATGGGTATTGTTCAATTTATGAAAAAGTGAAATACTTCATTGACTTATTATAATAAGAGTACATGACCCTCTATTTATAATAGAGGAAAGTAGTAGAGTTCAATTACAATAAAATTACCTTTGTCCCAATTACACCCAAACTCTAACACTAAAAGACAAATATAACTCAAACTAGAACTCTTCTAAGACGTGACCATAAGACAAATATGCCTTTGTGAGTCCTTCTTGATCTTCCAACTAGCTTGTGGTCATCTTTGTGAGTCCTTCTTGATCTTCCAACTAGTTTGTGGTTATCTTTTATGAGTCCTTCTTGATCTTCTAACCAGCTTGTGGTTATCTTTGTGAGACCTTCTTGATCTTCGAACCAGCTTGTGGTTATCTTTGTGAGTCCTTCTTGATCTTCCAACCAGCTTGTGGTTATCTTTGTGAGTCCTTCTTGATCTTCCAACTTGTGGTTATCTTTGCTAGTCCTTCTTGATCTTCCAACTTTTGTGATAAGGATGTCAGCTCGTGGTAATCATGGTGGGTCCTTCTTCTTATGGGCTTGGGCCCATCTTCCAACACTCTTAGACATGTGGGTCTTCCTTGGTCGTGTGGGCTCAAGCTGGGGTTGAGAGAACATCATGAACTCCCAGCTTGCTGGAAATGATGTATAAGATCTTTTTGTATAAAATGGTAGTCTTCCATATCTTCCAACACTCCCCCTCAAGTTGGTGCTCTCTTCCATGAGGCCCAGCTCATCCACCATGGTGTCCCAATCCCAGCATCGACTCTCACAGGTAGATATTTTTTAAGGGGTATCAAGTTCCTCCATCATGGTGTCCCAATTGTTGATATTTTTAAGTTCCTCCATCATAGAATCCCAACCATTGATATTTTTTTACGGACTATTAAGTTCCTCCGTCATGGAATCTTAACTGTTGATATTTTTTATATTTTTTACTGGGTATTAAGTTCCTCTGTCATGGAATCCCAACCGTTGATATTTTTTACGGGGTATTAAGTTCCTCCGTCATGGAATTCCAACCGTTGATATTTTTTACAGGGTATTAAGTTCCTTCGTCATGAAATCCTAACAGTTGATATATTTTGATATTTTTGATGGGGTATTAAATTCTTCCGTCATGGAATCCCAACCATTGATATTTTTGACGAGGTATTAAGTAAATGATGGTATGAGAAAGGATATTGAGGCCACCTCTTCTTCAATAATAATGCCTCATCCAAAGAGACATAATAGCTACAGCTGAATATAACACGACCATCTTCCAACACATATAATAAACTTTGTAAAAGAACCCATGAAATAATCCGACATAAAAATTTCTCCTTGGATGCACAACCTTCATTTGTGCTCCCCCTTTCTTGTACTTCTTGTACTTCTTCCCTTCAAGAATTAATGGCAGTGATCCCATCTTGAACCAAATATCATAGATATAGCAATAAACTCAAATAATAGAGATGTATAAATAATCCCTCAAACCAGGGAAAAGTGAGATATTTTTTCTAATATAGTAATTCAAAAAGTAACGCAAAACAATGGGCTTAAATACGGATTTTTCAATGCAACAGAATACTAGAATGACCTTTGATTCTTCCAACTTGAATATATCTTTTAATATAGATCAGATTGACATGAAATGTTTTCCTTTTGAAACTAGACTTAAATACTTTTCATCAAAGTATAACTCCTCTTCGTAAAATATAATTATCATAAGATAAATAATCTAATAGATTTTGGTCTCTATCATCAGGCGGAACTAAGTACTATTTTTTCATTTTTTTCTAGCATGACCATTGACTCTTCCAAGATCAATATCTCCTTATAAAAAAACTCAGATAGAGAATTGGTTAAAAAAGATAAGAAAATAGACTTACAGATCTTTCTTTTGATATATATTTATATCTATATCTATATATCTATCCATATGAAGTCTCGATATTGATAGCATAAAATACTGCGGAAGTTGAAGCTTGTTGTTGTTGCTCTCTCGTTAAAATATCAATTTCTCTTTGTAGATAACTCCGATGGGAAAAAAATATTTTTCTGTGGAAAGTAGAGTCAAATATCTTTCTGTCAATATATAATTTGTAATATGAAAATCTCAGTATAGAGGTGAAAAACACAAAGAAAAACTATGGGTGTAGGGACTGAAAAAAATACGAACCTAGACTTAGGGTTTAGGGTTTAGAGAAAAGGATCTCACTATCTTTGTGGGTTGATCAAGTCAACTCACAGAACCTGCTCTGATACCATGTTGAATTTATGAAAAAAAGAAATACTTCATTGACTTATTATAATAAGAGTACATGAACCTCTATTTATAATAGAGGAAAGTAGTAGAGTCCAATTACAATAAAATTACATTTGTCCAAATTACACCCAAACTCTAACACTTAAAGATAAGTCGTAGCATAATTAAATAACTCAATATAGATAAAAGACAAACATAACTCAAACTAGAACTCTTCTAGGACGTGACCATAAGAAAAAGAAGCCTTTGTGAGTTCTTCTTGATCTTCCAACCAGCTTTTGGTTATCTTTGTGAGTCCTTGATCTTCCAACCAGTTTGTGGTTATCTTTGCGAGTCCTTCTTGATCTTCCAACTTATGTGATAAGGATACCAGCTTGTGGTAATCATGGTGGGTCCTACTTCTTATGGGCTTTGGCCCATCTTCCAACAGGTATCATATTTATCTTTGCATTTATTTAGACTTGCTACAAATATTTTTAGTAGTATTTCTAATTCACGTTCATATTTAGAATTACTTTCCTTTTTCGGTGTAGTAGAGTCATCATTTTTATATGTCATGAGTCAAATTTCTTCTTCTCAATCTTCAAAATGAATTGTTTCACTTTCCGAGTAGGCCGAAGTAGAAATAAATACTTCTTTTCTTCTTTTTCTGGTCTTTTCTTGAGGATGATGAATTCTCCTTCAAATTTGGACATTGAAGTTTCCTACATCCTGGCTTATCACACTCAAAACACATATCAATTTTTTAAAGTATTTTATCACCTTTTTTAACCTCTTTTAAAGTTATTTTTTGTTAAAACTTAGGATTTCATGATGTGTAATTCAGTAGAAGAGCATTAAGTGGTGAGAAGAAGAACAAGAGTTGTGGAGAGAAGGTTTTAGCAGGAGAAGAGGAAGAGTGACGAATTTGAAGAAAAGAGGATGAAGAATAGGGTAATGGACTTACTCCAAATCCTCCCTATTAAGCTATATTTATAAATGATAAAAGTACCAATATTATATGTATTCCCTTTAACCTAGTAAGAATGAAGAAGATACACGAAACATAAACTAATTACATCATATCTTCCAATACTCCCCCTCAAGCTAGGAGGTAATAGTAGTGATCCTAGCTTGAAACAAATAACATAGATGTTGTAATAATCTCCTCCATCACTGTGTCCCAAGGATAAGTACGACACTAGACACAGACACTCAAAGGGTAGAAATAGGTGATAAAACATAAGTCAAAACAAACTTCAAATGATTTCGAACAAATATAGTGATAATAATCACTAAAGTGGGTAATGTTTGTCATTCACAAGACAAAGATAAAAAACCGAAGGGTACCAATAAAAATTCTTAATGGACTTAAAACACCCATATATATAAAAGGGATCGACCAAAGCAATGCTCCAAAAGGGTTGGCCAAAGGCGTAAGTGAGAGTCAAATAAAGGATGGTAGGAGAAAGGCTACCAAATAATAAAAGGGTAATGGGGAATCATTAGGAAGATAAGATGAAGAAATTGAGGCCACCGTGTACTTTATTTTCTGACTTAATTCAAATTCTTCATCATACGAACCAATGCCGACAATAGTCAGTAAATAATGGACAAGGCAAGCAACCAGAGAGTGTAATGTCTCAATCAAAGAGACACAATAGCAGCTGCAGTAATGAGCCAATGCCAAAATAACACATACCAAATATTTTGTTATATAGCAACTGATAACAGTCAGATAGTAAAATTCCTTAAAAGTAACAAGGACACATGAGATAATCTGCAGCAAGTCCATCTTGAATAAGGAAGACGTGCAATAAGTTGGAACTGGGTAATAAGCTGCCAATAAGTTGAACCGAGTGACGTTAATCTTCTCAAAAAGAAAAAATTTGAGTGACGCTGGTTTCAAAAGCAACTGCAATGTCTTCTAAAAAACAATGAAAAGTGAATAAAACAGTAATGGATGTTGCTTACACACTTATTACATCAGTGATTAATTCGGACACCAAACCAAAACCTAGCCATATTAAACCAACTAATTATCAGCCAATGACATAAGTGTCATGTTTCTAAATATAGTCCACACTTAGAGATGTAATTACAAAACGAAATCAATTATGAAAGGCAAGATTAAAAACTGAAGGCAAATCTTAAGGTTAGACCAATTATAGCTTGAAAGGATTTCATGGAGTTATAGGCTAAGCGAGGCTTCTCACTTCATAAGGGGATAAGTACACCGAGTACTACTCCAACATGACGTTTATATGATGGAAGGATTTCTCATAACTAGAGAAGAAACACACGTTTTGAATCTGAACCTATATCAGAATCTCTTTACATAGATACTTCAGTAATTTGCAGAATTAAATCAAGTACTTATTTTGGGAAGTTGCCATAATTCAGAATAGGAACACTTCTTCTCTTTAACAAATAAATCAATGAAAAAATCTCAAAATAAGATTATCTTCAAAAGATTCTTTCCAGATATTGTTAATTAAAAATAGAAACTTTCCATGGTACATCATGAGATATTTTCCTGATATTTTTTTATCAATAACAACAACTCAAAAGAGAAGCAAAAATATTGGCTTAAATTTGGGTCTTCTCATGCAAAAGGATTCCAACATGACCTTTGATTCTTCCGATAAGAATATCTCCTTAAATATAAATCTTTTTACATGAATTTTGTTAGGAATTACATGCCCTAATTCCAAACTAACGAGAGCAATAACAATAAACGAGGAAGAAGGAAAAAACAAGCACGAAAACAAACAACAAGATTTATACAGGTTCGCCTCCAGGTGAGACTACATCCTATCTTCCGCCACTGCAGTAATCCACTATGAAAATGAAATACTTTACAAGAGAAAGGGTACACTTGTAGGTGTTTCTCTGTAACCTCTCGGGTTGCAAGTCGAGATGCTCCTCGGATTAAGATGATCGAAACCAACTTAGCGTAGGGCATTAATTAGGCTCCACAACTTAACAATCTCCCACTTAGAGACTAATCCATCATCAATTTATCCTCTGCAGTGGCAACAACTTCTCAATCCTCAAAGAGAAATCCAACTGAAGTTGCACACAACTTCATTTTCTTGATCGTAATAGTCTTTGTCAACATATCAGTCAGATTCTAACTCCCTTGAATCTTCTCAAGTGCTAAAACTCTATCCTCCAGAGCCGATTTGATGAAGTGTTAACGCACCTATGTGTGTTTTGTCCTGGCATGATAAACATGATTCTTTGCTAAATGAATAACACTCTGAATTTCACAATAGAACACATTCTTCCCAGAAAGACTGCAACCATACCATCTCTTTGCTGGCTTTGGTCATGGAAACATATTCTGCCTCAATAGTGGAAAGAGCAACTATCTTCTACAACTTAGAGACCTAGCTAACTATTGTACCACCCAATGTGAATACATATCTAGTGGTACTCTTCCTGCCATCAATGTCTCTAGCCATGTCAGCATCTACATAACCATGTAATCCCAAGTCTGACTTTCTAAAACATAAGGCTAAGTCTACAGTGCCTCTAAAATACCTGAGAATCCACTTCACTGCTTCTCAATGTTGTTTACGGGGATTGCTCATATATCTACTTACAACTCCCAGGACATGAGCTATGTTTGGTCTAGTACACGCCATGACATACATGAGACTGCCAATAACAGAAGAATAAGGTACATTGGCCATGTTGGCTCGCTCCTGTTTTGTAGAATGTCTCTGCTCCTAGCCAAAGGAGTACTCACTAGTTTTGCATCATTCATGTTGAATCTGCTCAACACCTTCTTCACATATTCTTTTTGTGATAGTTTCAAGACATCAATATCTCTAGTAATCCTCATCCCAATGATTTTTTTTGCAGCACCCAAATCCTTCATTGCAAACTTCTTCAACAACTTCCTTTTTAAATTATCAATTTCCTATTTACGAGCACATGCTATCAACATGTCATCAACATATAGTAGTAGAATGATGTAAGCGTCATCAAGCATTTTCACATTACAACAATGATCCGCTCGGCACCTCAAGAAACCATTACTACTCATAAGATTGCCAAACTTCTTATACCATTGACTTGGAGCTTGTTTAAGACCATACAAGCTTTTTGGAAGTTTGCACACCATTTTTTCCTTTCCTTGTGCTTTGAAACCCTGTGGTTGTATCGTGTAAATTTCTTCCTCCAAATCACCATGAAGAAAGGTTGTCTTTACATCCAACTTCTCTAAGTGCAAGTCTTCATTTGCCAATAGTCCAAGAATTGTTCTAATAGTAATTAATTTCACTACTACAGAGAAAATCTTAGTGTAGTCATTGCCTTTTTTTTGTTGAAAGCCTTTTACCACCTGTCTTGCCTTGTACTGCTTGTTGCCATAATGCTCATTTTTTATTCAGTACACCCATTTATTCTGCAAGGCCTTCTTCCCTTTTGGTAACTCGGTCAACTGTCATGTCTGATTCGATAACAATGAATCCATCTCATCCTTCATAGCCAACTCCCACTTGGTTAATTCATCAACTTGCATGGTTTCATCATAACTATCTAGTTCACCTTTATCAGTCAACAAAATATAATTAAATACAGGGGAGTACCTCTGTGGTGGTCTGCTAGTTCTAGTAGATCTCCTGAGTTTAGTCACAGGAATGTTCTGATTTACTTCTGGGGGTATGTTCTCCTGGTCTTTCAGAGCAATATTCATCTCAATAGCTAGAAGATCTCTCAACTGAATCATTTCAGACTTCATCACTTGTGCTCTCAGAACCTGTTCTCAACATGTCTTTATACAAGGCACCTTCATTAGAGATCACGTCCTCGCTCTTGATAACCTTACAACATTGGTCATCCCAGAAGCGATAATCAAACTAGGTACCACCATAGTCAATAAAAAAGCATAATTTAGATTTGGCATCAAGTTTACTTCTAGTAGCAAAATCAATGTGAATATAAGAAACACAACCAAACACTTTCAAGAAAGAAAGGTTTACCTCTTTGCCGCTCTAGACCTCTTATAGTATTTTTTAATCCAATGGTGTTGAGGGACCTCTATTGATCAAATAGGCAGTAGTGCTAATAGCCTTAGACCAGAACATATTTGGCAATCCCTCATGTAATCTTATGCTCCTAGCACGCTCGTTCAAATTTCTATTCATCATCTCAACCACACCATTCTGTTGAGGTTTTCTAGGAATGGTCTTCTTCATCTTGATTCTATTATAAACATAGTATTGCTTCAAATCATTATCTATGTATTCTCCCCCATTATCTAATTGCAGACATTTCACCTTCAAATTTGTCTCATTCTCAACCATTGCTCTCCATCTCTTGAAGGTATCAAAGACATCGGATTTCTTTTCTAGGAAATAAACCCATACCTTTCTGTTTGCATCATCAATAAATGTCACATAGTAGTTAGAACCACCAAAGGAAGTAATAGTTAAAGACACTCACACATCAGTGTGAACCAACTCTAATTTTGTTGTCTTTTGTTCCTTTTCGGCCTTAGAAAAGCTAACCCTTTTCTACTTGCCAAAAATAAAGCCTTCACACAAACTGTTGTTTACAGTTTTCAACCCTGGTAGCTTCCCTTTGGATTGAAGCATTTTCATTCCCTTCTCACTCATGTGACCGAGCCTACAATGCCACAAGTCTTAATCAGTAATAACATCAGCAACTACAACCGTGTCTCTGCAACTGGAAGTGATGTAAAGAGTTCTAGTTTTAACTCCTCGTGCAACAACCATGAATCCCTTTGTGACTTTCTAGGTAGCACCATTAAAAGTCACATTATGACCTTCATCATCAAGTTGCCCTACTGACATCAGATTACGCATCAATTTTGGTACATGTCTCACCTTGTGAATTTTCTACACTGTCCCGTTTGACATCCTCAAATTGACATTACCAATACCGACAATATCCAAAGGTTCTCCATCAGCAAGGTACACCTTCCCATGATCTCTAGTAACATAATTCTCTATGATCTCATGATGTGCGCTGGTGTAAAAAGAAGCTCCTAAATCTAACACCCAAGAGTCAATAGGGTTATCAACTGACAAGAGTAAATCATCTTGTACCTCATTAGTCACCACATTTGCAACATCATTTTTTCATCCTTCTTCGGTACTCTGCAGTTCTTCTTTATGCGACCAGACTTACCACAATTCCAGTATTCTACATTCCTTTTGAATTTGGACTTGCTTATTCTATTCCTTGACTTCCATCTACCATTGCCCTTATTGGAATTCCTCTCGAAGTTCCTACCCCTAGTATTGACACTTAGGGCAAAATTAGATGTCAACGATTCTCTAGAGTCCTTTCTAAGAACTTCCTCTGTGAGAATAGTATCCCGAACATCATTAAAGATCAACTTTTCGTTGCATATAGAGTTGCTAATCGTAGCCCTCATAGGCTCCCAATAATTTGGCAAAGACGCCAAAAGAATTAAATCATGAACCTCATCATCAAATTTAATTTAAACGGATATCAACTAATTGACAATCTTGCTAAACTCATTCAAATGCGATGCAACTAATGTGTTTTCTGTCATCTTTAAATTGAAGAGTTTTTTCATGAGATGTACCTTATTATTTGCGGAAGGCTTGTCATATATGTTGGATAGATCTTCATTATCCTCGTTGTGGTTTTCTCCAACGCCATGTTGTAAGCATTGTTCTTCGATAGTGTTAACCGGACTACTCCCAATACTTGTCTATCGATGAGATTCCACTCATCATCTTTCATACCTTCGGATTTTATATCCACAAGTGGTGCGTGTAGCTTTTTACTGTACAAATAATCTTTGAATTTGCTTCTTCCAGAACACAAAATTCATACCATCAAACTTATTGATTCCAAGTGTTGATCCTTCTCCGCTAGCCATTGCTCTCAATCACGAACCAAAGTTCTGATACCATTTGTTAGGAATTAGACTCCTTAATTCCAAACTAATAAGAGCAATAATAATAAATGTGGAAGAAGGGAAAAACAAGTATGAAAAAAAAACAAGATTTATATAGGTTTACCTCAAGGTGTGACTACGTCCTGTCTTTCGCTGCTGCAGTAATCCACTATGAAGATGAAATACTTTACAAGAGAAAGCGTACACTTACAGATGTTTCTCTCTAACCTCTTGGGTTATAACTCGAGATGCTCCTAGGATTAAGATGATCAAAACCAACTCGGCATAGGGCATTAATTAGGCTCCACGACTTAACAAAATTGTCTTATTTTGAAACTAGACTTAAATACCTTTCACCTAAGTATAAATTATCTTCATAAAATATATTTCTTTTGAGATAAAGAATCTGATATATTTTGGATTATGTAATCTGGCCGAACTCTGTACTCTTTCTTCTTTTGCCAACATGTCCATTGACTCTTCCAAGATCGATATTTTCATATAAAAACTCAGGTTGAGAATTGGTTTAGTAGGTAAGAAAATAGACTTACATATATTTCTTTTGATATATAATTATCCATATAAATCCTTGTTCTTGAAGGCATAAAATGGCTCAAAAGTTGAAGCTTTTTGCAGCTGCATGAAACTTTTTTATTGTTTGACCTTTACTACTTTAGATGTCGATTTCACTTTCTAAAAAAATTTGATTGTTTTTGAGTTGGAAACTAGACTCAAATATTTCCAACAGGGCGATTACTCTCTTACAACATGTTTATAATGGAGGTGTTCTCGAAAACCAAGAGGGCGATCACTCTCTTACAACATGTTTATCTTACATTATTTGAAGAACTAAACATAAATAGAAGACTAATATAACTAAAACACTTTGTGAGAGTGTCTTTAACTATTCTTGTTGTGAGAGTCATGTAAGACCCTTCTATATCTTCTCTTCAACACTCCCTCTTAAGTTGGAGTTTATAACTTCAACTAGCAATGAAAAAAAAATTGTTCTTCAATCTTCTTTTGCTGAATAAATTCTTTATAGATACAAAAACTTCATCTTTTGTGCTCTTTTTCTTGAATATTTTGGTCACATAAAAATTACCACAACATGTGGAACAAAATATCACTTTCAAGTACTTCTTCTTCTACTTATCCCCCTCAAGTTGGGGATAAAAATGACACAAAGACCCAGCTTGGACAAAACATAATATGGGAGAAAAAATAACTCCTAGTCGTACGTCAAAGTTCCATACACCAGTAAAAAATTATCATAGTCTGAAACACACTTCACTCAATTTTAAAGGCAAAAAATGGCCCAATTTTAAGGCACAACAAAGAGACTACTCATTTTTTAAGGTTACCTCAAACACAAATAACCTCTTGGGTCAAGAGGAAAATACTTGACTCAAGCTAGATGTTGGGCATGGTGGCCAAACTAAGTATTCTTTCTTCTTTGGCCGGCATTACCATTGACTCCTTCAAGATTGATATCTCCTTTTAGAAAACTCAGATTGAGATTTGGTTGAATAGGTAAGAAAATAGACTTTCTTTTGATACATAATTCTTCATATAAAATCTAGTTCTTGATATATACAATGGCTCGAAAGTTGAAGTTTGTTGTTACTGCTCAAAGCTCTCTTGTAATTTGACCTTTGCTAATTTAAATATTGATTTCACTATGTAAAAAACTCAGATTACCAAACTTATTTTTGCGTTGGAGAGTAGACTCGAAAATCTTTCTATCAATATATCATTTGAAATATGAAAAAGTTTAGTATGGAAGTGAAAACGCCAAAAATATAATAGGTAATGGAACTAGAAAGAAAAAAAAAATATAGAATACGAAGTTAAACTACCAAGGATGATAGATTAAAAAAAAATCACATTATCTTTATATGTTGACCGACTCAAATCACAAAACCTGCTCTTATACCATGTTGAATAATTAAACATAAAAAAATAATTAATATAACTAAAACATGTTTAATTGAGACTTGTGACGTCCGCCAATTATACTCTTATAATTCTGGCGATACTTTCCAGATATTTGTTCAGAATTGTCCCGGTCGTTTTGGCTCATGTATGGAGGTCAGGTACGTAAGGAAGATTCTAATCTCAATCAGCCTACGAAATAATTGAAGATGAAAAAGTTACATTTTTAACTTTATATTAACCTAAAGATCGATGAAGACGAAATAGGAATTGCAGAATCTAACAACTGAAAGATATTTGACGTGACGTAACGAAACGAATGGCCTTCGATAGGACTTTTACGAGTCGAGAGGCCAGCAACTGTACGAAATGTCGGGTGCGAATCTGTCTTAGGCCTTGTCGGTCTTCACTGTAAAACTGGACTCCTGTCTTTAATTTGTTGTTTTTAGCTAAATAACAATTCCGGCAGATTGCCTCCCAAGTTGAAAATCCCTGTGATTTCCATTTTCACTCTTTTCCAAGTCCAGAGCAGATCGAATGTATGTCGAAGAATCATCAAATCACAATTAACTTAAACCGGCAAATCTTTGAAACCAGAAACTTAGAACGATAGATGTCAAATACGAAATCTTCCAGCAAAGTCACTGAAGCAGACGTGAACTATTATTTTACTGAACGAAAACAGGAAGAAAAAATTCACACTTTCAGCGAAGTGAAGGTAATGGAATAGGAGTTCTTTGTAACAGCAGTGACAGGTGCCGTGAGCCTCTTCCAGAACGTAGAATTATCTCTCCTTGTTGCCTCTACCAGCAGCATCGGAACACCTCGATGTTGCCTTCATCAACGGTACTAGGACGCCTCCCTACTGCCTCCACCAGCAGCACCGGAACGCCTTCCTGCTGCCTCCACCAGCAGCATCGGGACGCCTCCCTGCTGTCTCTACCAGTATCATTAGAATGCCTCCTACCGGAAAGCCTCTCAGGTGCCTCTACCAGTATCATTAGAATGCCTCCCACCGGAAAGCCTCTCAGGTGCCTCTACCAGTAGCATCGGGACGCCTTCCTTTTCTGCAATAGCACCGAGACCCGAGCCAATCTCTTCTGGCAACAGCACCGAGACCCGAGCCAGTCTCTTTTAGCGACAGCGCCGAGACCTGAGCCAGACTCTTCCGGCGACAGCTCCGAGACCTCGCAACAGTGAGAAAGCTCCTCCGTATCTGAGTCCCGAGTTTTCTTCCACTTGCCGCACACATCGACGCAGAGATCCAAAGTCCCGAGCCTCCACGGGTCTCTCTTCTCCGGCAATAGCGTCGGCGTCGATCAAGCCTTCTCGCTTCTGAGTCCCTCAAGCTCCTTTGTTTTTCTCCCGGCACCAAGAGTCCGGAGCTTGCCCGTCATAGCCTCTCTCTTCTTCTGATCACACAACGCACAACAACACACTATTACAGCAAGCCCGAGAGATTTGTTCTTCAGGCAACAATAGCAAACAACAGCTCTGTTCTCTGATCGATCGAGTCCCGAGTTCTTCCGACAACAGCAGCGAGGCTCAGAGCTCCTCTCTTCTGAGAACAGCGCTGAGTCTTAGAGCTCATCTCTTCTGGCAACAGCAACGAGTCTCAGAGCTCATCTCTTCCGGCAACAGCACCAAGTCTCAGAGCTCATCTCTATTTTTCGCTGTCGACCTCTGTTAGTCCCAAAGAAGAGTTTTATTCAACAGCAATGAAAGCCCCTTCATTTCTTTGATTGAGTGCAGCACTCGCTAGGGCAAAGGGAATTGTCCTCCGGGTCCCTGCGGCCCCCCTCTGTGACGGTGTCCATCTACTCTAGTGTTGTGGACCAGATTCCACCACTCAACAATTCTTCCACTTGGAAATTGGTACACCCACTGTATTGCCCTCTTCCTCTAACATGACCTCCTCCACCTCTGCAACTCACTGCCCCTGTCTTCATGCTAAAAGATCAACTGAAGTTGCGTACAACTTCAGTTTCTCAAGTGTAACACCCTTCTTGGTCAGCTCCCACTTGCTAGAATTTTCATCTTGCAAGGTTTATTTATAACTCTACGGTTCTCCACCATTTGTGAACTGCAGCTGTAGGTGTGGACGACTCTGGATCTGATTGCAGGATAATAGGAGTGGGTGCAATGGACCCACTCTCCCCATCACTCGCATCTCTACATTGCACGGAGTCTTTGTACACAATTTTCTCATCTCTCTCCAGCCATCGTTTTCCCTCAGACCCAAACCTCAGCTCTGATACCAGTTGTTAGGGAAAAAATGACAATAAAGAGACAGGTAATCGGTAACCACGCACGACACAATTTTTACGTGGTTCAGAAAATTGCCTAGATCCATAGGAACTGCAAAAGATTTTATTACTTGAGGAATCTCAATAAGGTTGTTACTCAGAGTAGTACACAACCTCACCGTTACAACGAGTCCAGAGAATTTTCTGTAATAGCAATGATGGGTGCCAAGAGCCTCTCTTCCAGAACGACGTAGAATCACCTCTCCCTGCTGCCTCTACCAGCAGCACTAGAATGCCTCCCTACTGCCTCTACCAGCAGCACTGGGATGCCTCCCTGTTGCCTCTACCGGCAACACCAGGACGCCTCTATGCTGCCTCTACCAACAGCACTGAGATGCCTTCCTGTTTCTCTACCAGCAGCATCGGGACGTCTCCCTGCTGCCTCTAGCAACAGCACCAAGACGCCTCCCTGCTGCCTCCACCAACAGCACCGGGATGCCTCCCTGCTGCCTCTAGCAGTAGCACCGGGATGCCTCCCTACTGCCTCTACCAGCAGCACCGGGACGCCTTCATGTTCCCGCGACAACGCTAACACCAAAGCCAGTCTCTTCTGACGATAGCGCCGAAACCTGAGCCAGTCTCTTCCGGCGATAGCGCCTAGACCTCGCGACAGTGAGAAAGCTCCTCTGTATCTAAGTCCTGAGCTTTCTCTCACTTGCCGCACACACCGACGCAGAGATCCGAAGTCCTGAGCTTCCACGACTCTCTTCTCCAACAACAGCATCGGCGTCGCTCGAGCTTTCTCGCTTCCAAGTCCCTCAAGCTCCTCTGTTTTTCTCCCAACGCTGATAGTCCCGAGTTTGCCCTTCACAACCCCTCTCTTCTTCCGCTCACATAGCGCACAACAACGCATTGTTACAGCAAGCCCAACATATATGTTCTTCTGGCAACAGCAACAAACAACAGCTCCGTTTTTTTCTTAGTCAAGTCCGAGTTCTTCCGGCAACAGCAGCGAACAACAACTCTGTTCTCTGCTTAGTCAAATCCGAATTCTTCCGGCAACAGCAGCGAGTCTGAGAGCTCATCTCTGTTTTTCGTTGTCAACCTCTCTTAGTCCCAAAGAAGAGTTTTAATCGAGAGAAATGAAAGCCCCTTCATTTATTTGATTGAGTCTTTCATTTCTGTTGATTGAATGCAGCACGTGGTAGGGCAAAGGGAATGGTTCTCCGGGTCCCTAGGGCCCACCCATCTGACGGTATCCATCTACTCGAGTGTTGTGGACTAGACTCCACCACTCAACAAGAACAAGCATCAAACTCGCCTTAAGCTCTCTCGAGTGGACGACTCGATTGGAACAGTAACTAATTACGAGAACTAAAAGCCCTACTCGATCCCGCCGTAAATTCCAGAGCTCCAGTCAATGCAGAACTGTTCTTTAATCAAGCGGTACAGGTGAAGAAGATGAAAATAACAATCGGTGAGAGTTTTTAATTCCCATTTGCCGTGTGTCCTTGATCTCGGAAATAAAATACAAAAATCATGATTCTGCGCATGCATCAGGGGATAGCAGCCACTTGCAGAACATGGGAAGTTCAGAGTGAGGAAACTGGAAGAGGTATTTTATCAGTAAACCAGCGTCCTTTCTCCGTCTCTCCACTCTCCAGGCACCAGTTGGTGACCCATGAGATCTTACAATCAGCTCCCCAAATCTTAGGCTGTAATTTTCAGTGTCATAATGCATGGGAATCAGGACCACCATATCTCCAAGCTGTGCTACTTTACTCTCTCCAACACAAAATCTTTTTCTTTTCTTTTCTTTGCAGTCACAAGCATGCATGAATCACATTAATCGCTACTAATCCAGGCCATGTTTAGTTTGTTGATGTGGCGGACTGTGGAGGTGGCTAATTGATATTTGTTAATACTAAACGGCCTTTTTTTGTTTATTACAGTATAAAGATTAGGGTCAGGTGGTACAAAAGTGGGAAGTGACGTTCATGGCCTGTTTTTCACGAGCCCAGGGTGACCCACCACCCATATATGAAATTTGGAGAAAGGTGCTTTTGTTTCAATCATTCATTCCTGACGTTCATGGAATATGATACAATGCTTAGATCCAAACATATTAATATGTGATTAGAGCTAATGATTTGAAAGGTAAAGAGTTTTATTTATTAAGCGAGTTCACCGACCGATTACTTAAACGAGCACAAATCGCTACTCCAACTTGAGTCAAAAGCAATGTGATTAGAACTAATGACTGAAAAAGTAAAGGGGTTTTATTTATTAATAGAGCCGACTCACACGAGCTCACAAATCAAAAGCGGCGGTTCACTCAAATTACTTAAACAAGTATGAACCGTTGCTCAAACTCGATTCGAAAGCAAAATGTGACTAGAGCTATTGACTTTTTGAAGGGTGTCCCTTAAGTTCTTCTCGATCCACCCCCTAGACTTGATAAGGGTTATTCAATCTCGGATAAACCGGTTATCTGCTTATGTATAAGAGTAACTTAGTGAGTTGAATTAGCAGACAAATGACAGAGGCAGGACCAAGAACAGGGAAGAGTGGTGGAGGAGCATTAGGTATCTAAATGATGTCCACGGTCCCCATTTTCCCCTTGGTGTCTTCCTACATTAAAGTTGAATTTGATTGGTCAGAGAGCATTATCTCTGGAATTTTGTAGGTGGAAGATTTTTGGTAATTAAAATGGAGGAAAAGAGGGAGCAGTATTTTGATTAAAGAAAAGACAAAGAGGGAGCAGTAGCCATTGGGGACTGGGAGACGATGACGACAGGCTTTTGCCTGTGAATCACGTTGCCTGAATATTAGTTTATTAATTTTGGTTGGGGATAGAAAAACGTTTGTCGCTTATAATGCGATTTCTTGGAAGCGAGGAAGAGATGCCTTCCTTCTCTCTATAAATGCGATCTATAAAGAATACACGCGGTGGGTGGAATTTCAGGCTCAGGCTTGTTTGGATCTTCGTCCCCTTTCTTCCACCCTACTGGCAGTGACCCGCCTGACTGGAGTCAATTCGATGTTCAAGTAACAGGTTCTCAAGTTCGGACGATCGGTTTGAATACTTGCTAAACTCCTCCTGATAATTATCAGGAGAAGTTGAAGAGACGGAAGATCATCATGACCATGGAGTGGAGTGACTGGGATGCCGTCGGCTCCGATGGAAAATCCGGGGGTGTCGACGCTAGGGAGCGGCACAAGCTGGCGGAGCGAGAGAGGAGGAAATCAATGCGGGAGCTGTTCTTGTCTCTTCACGCACTTCTCCCCCACGCCAACACTGTCCGGAAGGAGCAGTCCGCTATCCTCGACGAGATCATCAAGTATATACCTTTGGCCGCCGCCCGCCTCCGCTCCCTCCAGAGCCGCCGTGATGCCCCCTCCAAGCCTAAGAATTCTCCTACCGTTCATGTTTCTGATCGCAACTCTGCTTCATCTAACACCGGCGACTGCGACATACGTGTCGCTCCTGAACCCACCTCCTCTGTCGCCATTCGAGTTCGAGGCGACCGTGTTAATGTCTCCCTTACCGACACAAAGGGAACCTCCCAAGCTCTGCTTCTATCTTCTGTTCTTGAAGAGCTGGAGGCTCACAATCTCGACCTTGTCAGGTCTACCCATTGCCGCGACGGCAGCAAGCTTCTCCACCACTCTGAGAGCAAGGTATTCATCCTCCCCGTCTTCTTCTTCTTTAGATTTTCTGATAACCGAACTGATCAGCGAAAATTGTCCCTTTTTGGTTGTTCAGATTTGCGATGGACTAGAACGATCACCCGTCTTGTTGAAAGCGAGATTACAAGATCTAGCCTGCAAGCTCCACAAACTGAGAAAATCGTCGTCGCTCAAAAGGACCTTTGACCAGGTTGAGTAATGAAACAAGATAAAGAGTTGGGATTAATCGGGGCAGAGACTTTATTTTCATTGATTGGCTTTTTCTGTAAACTGGAAGCGTGGCTTCTTTTCATTAGCAGCTCCCCGTCTACTTCCCCGCCGGCGTTGACTCCTTGGGTGTTAGGCTTGCTGCCTGTAACTGACTGTCTTTTGCCAATCAAACTTTCTCTGTTTCTGTAACGCTTGACGCATTTCATCTCTTCTCCCCATTACCCATCTCTTGGATTCTTTCTCAAATCAGTTCATCATCTCAGATTAGATAGCGAGTGAAAAATTAAAGAGAAGGATCTGTTTAGTTGAGTAATCAAAGCCCAATTACCCTAAAGGCCTAAAGGGAATTCCGACATCTTTCTTTCTGGAAGGCAAACAGTGTTTCGGACAGGTTGGAGAAACGCATTCACCCAGTCACCCAGCACGATGCTCGGCTTCTAGTATACCGACAAGTCGCCAGTGTTCGTCATTGCCGGAATCCGTACGTGGATTCTCATCGACCTTCTATCTCTTCACATGGTTCTTTGGAGTTTGGTCTCCGACTCTGAGCTCATTGCCGGATCCATGGACAGCTTAGCCCTTGATTTTACTGTAATTTAATAACCAATCTATGCGACATTATAAAGAGCTGTTTTTCTAGTTTCATTTCGACGGACAGAGCTGTCCAGAGTGTTAGAGTGCCATTCTGAAAGAAGAGGCACTCCACAAAAACCAGAATTGTTAAGAATGAGTTTGTAGCCTTTCTGGCGATTCGCTTACTGGCATCGAAGATCTTGAGATTTCAGCTAAGTATCCAGTCTATTTTGGGGTGACGGGGGTGCGGCAGGAGGTGATGATGATGCGATGAAAGGAAAGATCTCCTTCCCCAACTGACGGATATTTGATATATTTTCCATTCCCATCGTCGAATTGCAGGCACCGGCCACCGAATAATGAAAATTTGAAATTTCCCGGTACCGTCTTACATCATTAATGGCTCTCGTCCTCCATTATAAAACGACAAGAGGATTCCCACAGGCTACAGTCGTCACCATATCGTTTTCAACAAATAGGAAGAAGAAGGTAAAAAACAAAGAGAGCCCAATTCGAGCAGGACGCCAGAAAAGGAAAAAAGATTAGGAAAGAAAAAGATTTCTAGCCAGAAAAGTCCATCGACTTTCAGACCTCGTGGGTTGATTAAGTGGAGACTCAAAAAGGATCTCCATTAAAATAGTAGGTTGGTTTGGAGAGGGCTGCGTCGCCGTTTTTGAAAATCTTACAAACAGCCGACCACCAAGTTTGAATGCCACCATTATTCTTTATCATAATCACGCCTTTTCTACTCAACCACTCTTCACTTTCGCAATGCGATCTTCCCATCTCTCTATCCTTTTTAAAGTTTTAAACAGCGCTCTGCTCCCAGTGATTATATTATTTAACAGTCAGTGACAGGGGACTGTCAAAGCTCCCATTCTCCCATCTTTTACACATCTTCTTCTTCGTTAGTCTCTTAACAAGGCCAAAGTTTAGGTAGATCAACGAGTTATCAATCCAGTTTGATCGGGACACTTCTGTCAAACGGCCTCGGAGCAAGGAAGAAAGAGACTCCATCTCTTCCATTTTCACTCAACTGGTTCAAATCGTAGGCAAACAGAGTGAAAAACACAGGCATATTGGACAATAAAATAACAGTAAAATGGTATTAATGTGATGGCAACGATAGAATAATAATTATTGTGATGTTTATTCGCAAAAGAAGTACCTTAAGCAGCATCACTTTATTCGTTTATTGAAGGCCATTATCTTTGCCGTTGGGGACGATGGGACGAGAGATTCGATTAATTAACTTGTATCGTTTATCACTGGTGGGTGACAATAATGAATGGTTCATGAATGGCAACCATTCATCAAACAGTAAGTCAACTTGATATAGTTACAACTAATAATCTGCAACAGGTTCCGAGTTCTGACTCCACTCTCTCTCTCTCTCTCTCTCTCTCTCTCTCTCTCTCTCTCTCTCTCCAATTTCTCTTTTAAGCCGACTAAAACTAAATACTGCTACGTGCTGTTCTGCAATTTTTGATCCGAATCGCGGCGTCAGTTTCAGCGTCCAGATAAGCTACAGTTAGGCCAACTTCGGCCACAAACGTGAAGCTCGATAAGCTACGACTTTGGGAAATTAATTTTAAATCGTACATTCTCGTGGTCTGGTTTTAATTTTCTCCGTCTCACGGCGTCGCATTATCGGGATTTTATTCTATGCTGGTGAAGTGGTGCTGAAACCTGCATATTTGTGGTACCGGGTTGCTGTAAGCCTAGTACGATGAGCGGCGGAGTGGAGACGCTTTGCCACCGCCGGCGATGACTGGAATTCGTGATTCGGGTCAGGTCTGTGGGAAATCATTGTGTAGGAGAACGGCCGTGTGTGTTCCTGAGGCATGGTGCATACGTGGTCCATCTCGAACCGGATGCCAGCATGAAGCACATTTTAGTTTGTCGCTTCCTACAGCTTTTGGCCAAAATTGAGATTTGTTTTTTACACGTGTCTCAACCCTGCTGGGCTCAGGACTCGGGACTCAGGACTCAGGACTCAGGACTCAGGACCCTTTAGTTTATGTGAAACTAGATCCTAATTGTAGTTTTATATAAGGCATATCTAAAACTATATTGGGTGGTTCATTTAGAGCTGTTTTCTTCACTATTCCTTAAACTGCTATTTCACTCTTCTTTCCATTGTTTAATGATTTGGCAATGTCTGATTACACAAATTCCCTCTAATTGAACTTAGAAACTTGAACCTCCTATTTGGCAATGTTCATGAGACTTAGAAGACCTTTCCACTCGATGAAGAAGAAGGAGGAACGACTAATGAAGGTAGAATCAAACCCACTCTTTTCATTGCATAGAAGTTGGGGAGGAGGAGGAGGAGCTCATTCTTTCGCAACCCTTTCATTTCATTAGGATGGGAGTGTCTTCCCTCCTTCCCCATCTAGCTTTATTCACAAGCCGGAAAACCTTATCTACATAGTCAAAGATGGGAAGGGAAAACTAGTTTGATCTAAACCAAATTTGTGTGATTCACCAATCAATCTAGAAAAAATTGACTGGATATAGAGCTAGGTCCAATTGAACCCAGTTAAACCATAATTTGGTTTATGGTTGATAACAATAATTTATTCATTAAGAGGGCAGCTCAATCCCCTTTATGTTTGTCTTCAAGACAAAAAAAGGGAGATGAAGTTAGGTCCTATGAGGAACAAATTGAATTAAATATGATCTTAAAGTCACTTGGCACACATTCAACAATCAAATATTTGAGTATTTAAACAAGATTTAAAAGAACAAGAATTGGGTTTAATCAAATATGATCTTAAAGTCACTTATGTCTTTTGTTTTTACAAAGTTTGTAGACCTAAGGACATTATAGTCATTATAAACCTTCTCGGACAACTATAAATAGAGGCTCAAGACATTGGGTAGATCATTAAATCTCCCCTCTTCTCTCTCAAATTTGTTCCTAAAATTTTCTCCTCTCCCGAGCTCTCTCTCTCCATCTCTTTTGCAGAGTTCTCTCTTATTTCTCTCTTCTCCTTTCTTCTCCTCCTTTTCTTCATCTCCTCTTTCACGACCTTGGTCAAGGACCTTATCATTGGATTCTAAATTCAACAAAAAGCCGTTAGCAACCGATCACGTATTTTAATCTAGCATCTGAGCCGTCTGGATTATGCATCCATCAACATCCTAGAAGCTTCTTTCCATTGAGCAAAGAAGTCAGGTTCCATGTATGACTATGATAAATGCTAGTCATCTCTTCTTCCATGGTAGCTCTCCATCCTAGATGATTCATAGCCTCAATATATACTTGTGGATAAACATAGAAGACAAGACAACAAAAAATGTGTAACACTCCAAGGAGAGTCGAATAGAATAGAATGGTTGGTCTTAAAAAAAAGTCACATTAGTGGTTGGGGCATCTCTATGGATTTTTCAAACCTTGGAGGAGGAGGAGAGTTCGAATAGAATGGTTGGTCTTAAAAAAAAGTCACATTAGCACATAAGTCTTATGCAATGATGGATTGTAACACACATACCCTTTTTAATTTTTTGAATACTTCAACACATCAAGGATTTAGGGTCAATTTTACTTTTTCTTGGAAAAAGTTTATGAACAAAACATGCATACTCAAATACTCGAGCAAAAATGGAAAAAAGGGTGTTGTGTTGGTAAAAGGGAAGAAAATGGAGTTTTAAGACCATGGTTAATAAGATAGCAAACGGTCAACACAACATACAACCAGTAAAATTGAGAGACATTCATGGTCAATAAAAGAGCATGAGCAACTTCTAATAAATGCTCATTTTTTCTTTCAACTACATCATTTTGTTGAAGTGTATAAGTATATGAAGATTGATGAACAATGCTTATTTTATGACAAAATTGTAAAAAAACGAGAGGAAATCATTCTTTAGCATTATCAAAATGAGAGACCTACATTTTCTCTTGGAATTGAGTTTCAACCATATAATAAAAGGATTCAAAAATAGAAGAAACTTCAAATCGATCTTTCATTGAAAATAACCATGTTACCCAAGAAGTCATCTACAAAAATCACAAAAGTACTTTTATTGGGTAATACAAGGAACTTGAATTGGTTTGAATGAACTAAAGAAAAATGATTAACACTAACTTTCTCAGATCGAGAAGGAAAGGCGCTGCGATGATATTTTCTTTAACTCATAGACTTCACATGGTAAAATTGAAGTTGGCTTCAAGGAAGGCACTAATGATTGTAATGTAAGCAGTGAAGGATGCCCCAACTTATTGTGCCATTAAAGATGTAACCACCCTATAACGTCTTCACATGTGTTTCTTAGAGATTAATTTTTTTTTTCTCATTTTAAATTTTTTTAGTTAATCTATAGAAATAATTTTAAGAAAATATATACTATATAAATATAAGTGAATTAATTTAATATTAAAAAATTAATCATTTAATTTAACTATGTTAATATTATTTTTATAATTGTATTTAATTTAATTAAAAAATTATATATTTAATTGTATTGAAGGCGAGTTTATCTTACAGGCTGGTGGCCTGACAAGAACTCGCTTTGAAAATAGCAAGATAATAGAGGGTTAATGATTCAATGGATAAAAAGGAAAAGGTGATGATTTTGCCTTTTTTTTGGGTTGCAAGTCACAGGATAATCATTATTGTACCCCATTCTCTGTACCAACCAGATCGGTCAGATGATCCCCAACCGCACTACGATTGGTCACTTTGAGAAATTTTGGGAGGACAAAGAGAGAGGCCAGCAAACATTTTTACTTCTTTTACATTTAGGGCATGTTAGTGCCTAAGTGAAGTGTATTTCAATTACATAGGAGAAAGTGGGCCGAAAACGTTAGTACGTCCAGTAAGTGACGGGGAAAGTGAAATACAGTTGTATTTTGCTTTCCCTCGTTTTAGGCATAAAACGAAAATCCGAGCTGAAATCCGAGGGGTCGAGCTCAGATTTTACTTACCATCGTTCAAATACATCTCGCTGTCAGGGAGGATCGGGGAGAGCACGGGAGGCCGAGCCTTTGCCGTAGAGCCTCTCGGGCTCCCTCTCGACGTACCGTTGGAGCACCGCCTTCGTCGTCGTTGCTCATTGGCCCGTCGCCTCCGTCGTCATTGCCTGCTAACCCGTCGCCATAGTCTCCTGCCGCTGAGGAAGACGACGCGCGCAGGAATATGATGGTTTAATTTAGGAAAAATTAAACCGTCGTAAAAATAATAATTTATATTTTTTTATAAAATATTTTTTTATTTAATATATTTATTTTATAATTACTATATTAATATATTTTAATTATCCCATTGCTATAATTAATTAAACCAATGGTTTTAAATTTTGTGATAATATATTATTAATTAATAATACATAAAAATATATTATGTTATTGATAAATATATATATTTATTTATTATATTAAATTAGTGGTTTTTAATGTTAAAACATATCTTATGTTATTAAAAAATAATTTATTTATTTATTTTTAATGTTTTATTTTAGTCGCACGTACCCAGAGGGAGTCTACAATACAATCTGCAAGAGTATCATATTATCGAAATGTTTTAGCAATTCAGATGTAGCAAAATTATTGACTATTATGTTTTAATGCCACTAAATATTTTTTATGTTGTACTTTTGTATGAGCAGATATAATTTTTTATAATAAAAAGGTGATTAAATTATATTTGTATTATTACGATATTTGTGTCGTACGTTATATAGTACGATATTTGTATAATTATTTTACATTTAGATATTACAAAATTAAAATTTGATTACAATTTTAATAATATAAAAGTAAACATTTGTTTAATTATTATATTTAATATATTTTATTTATTAACTAATATTAATTTAATTTTCTGATAGTCAGATATATTAAAATATTTTATTTAATAAATAATTTATATACACTTTACACCACACTTTTCATTGTACACACTAACACAAACAAATACTTTATACTACAATTTCCATTACGCACATTAACACAAACAAGTGTTTTACATTACACTTTTCATTGCGTACACTAACACAAAAAACTACTTTACATTCACTCTGACTTTCCCTAGGAAAAATACTTTTCATTATATTTCATTTCCCTTTGCACTTACATTGTACACTAACACCCCTTACTTTCTGTACGTTTGGCAAACCGCCCATTATTTCTTGCCAGCTCACTCCACACAAATAAAAATAAGCTCTATCAACATCTTCTTGCAGGTTTCACATCGTTGAGGACAGACAAAAGGGGGTCCCGACACGTATTTAATCTTCTTCTTCGTCTCTTTTGTGGGTAGGACCCTGGAGCACATGCAGCTCTGGTAAAGAGAGAATCAAACCACAACCAAGCAGCAACAGAACAGAAGCAGCTGAAATGGTAGCGGAGCTTTTCTCACATTATACAGGATGCCCGTCGTACTCGGTTGAACTCGACCCTCAGTCGCTCCTTCGTCAAGAACCGTTCACGCCGTTTCATTCAAGCTTTAATCAGAGCGTGGTGAAAGAGACGCGACAACCGCTATGGTGATGCTGGGAAGAAGACCGTTCCTGACCCACCACTTCCAACTTCTCCACAGATGTCACATCAATGCGGGCGTCAGTGGCGCACTAGAACAACAAAAAAAAGGGACGATGCCTGACTACACCAAACATCGCCGAGGAGATGATCGGATTTTCTGAACAGAAATTATTGTTTTGTTCGCTTTCCTCCCCCCCAACAAAGAAGGCAAATAAAACATATAGAGGGCCCCCTGCCGGTACTTCCACGGATTATGAAAACCGAATCTATGGAGGACCCATGCACAATCTTTTCGTTTCTTTTCTTTGCGAAAAGGCGAAAGATGATTTTGATGATTAGATACTTAGCCCACCAAGTGGTGGGTAGATTATGGCTGTTAAGACGACTTGGTTAAAAATCTACGGATCCCTGTCACAACATAAGATCCTAGATGGGAGAGTCAAGAAAGTTGTGGTCGACGTTTACCAAACTCAAGAACACAATCGCCATCACCCGCTGTAAGAAAAACTCCATACCGTTGCTTCAATCATAGAAACCCAGCATGTACAGACAAAAAGACAAGCACAAAATCTTTTGCAAGATGATAAATCTCCCACTAATAAAACTCTCCTTTTGATTTGTACCTGGCAAAATTTTCTACTGGTCAACGGTCATTTCATCCAAACCTCTCCAAATTTATCATAGTTTAGTGAAGGAAAAGAACACGTTTATACAAGGGATCGTTCACTGAGACTTCTTTTTTTTGGGGTCACCCAGTGACTCTAAAGCGGTCTTTACTATGCTTAGCTGACCTCCTTCCTTGCTTGCAGAATTTGCAGCTTTCACTTCATTGCAGTGGTTAATGAACTTGCTCACTTCCTGTTAACACGGCAAAATGAGTAAAATATTCATCAGGAAATTGTTTCGGTTAGCTTGAAAGACGACTGCTCATGCAAACCATGATTGTTAATTTAGCAATCAAGTAACTCCGGTGGAACATTTAAGAAGAGTGCAACCAGTGACGTTTTCGGGCTATGAACCTCGATTCACCTCCCTTAAAACAAGAGAGTGCATTGGCTCGTGCTTTTAACCATTCAATGAAGATTGAATAGATGGAAGGCATCAGACAACATGTAATGCAATTTTATAAACACAAAAGAAATAAGGGCTCAATAACATACAAAATCTCTCAAGCTTTTGCTCATCTGTTACTTTGATACTCTAAAAAGGCCAATGCAAGAATGGTTGAATTGACTGTTTAAAGCAGAAAAAGAGAGACCCATAATGTAAGAATACTATATTATGTCATAGCCTAGATAAAAGAAAAGCACCAGAACAGGAATGATTGACAGTAGGGGTGGCGTTGAATCGAGCCGAGCTCGAACCTGCCTATGTTCGAGCCGAGCCTGAACCTTTCTATGTTCGAGCCGAGCCTAGCCTCAAGCCCAAAATTGTAATCGAACTCGAGCCCAATAATTTTAACCGAGTTCAAACTCCACCTACATTTAAAACTTTGCATAAAATACAAGGCAAATAAATTGTATACAAAATTATGCATACATTATACATAAAATTGGACATAACCTCTACTTAAAATTAGACATAACCTCTGTATATTAACCCTGCATAAAATTATTTATACACTATGCATAAAATTATCTATACATTGCATAAAACTATTCATAAAAACTGCATAATTATGCATAAACTTTATTCAATAATCAAACACAAAAACATTCCTTTGAAAAGCAAGGCTAGTTTTGTCCATTTGCACTCAATAAGATCGTTTTGATTCAAGGACTGGAAAACCAGATCATCGAGACTGAAAAAAAGTTTAAGAAAAATGGTTTTGGATGACTTAATCATATGCCCATTTTTCGTTTTTTCTTCGGAGCATGGATTCATACAGCAACAGTTCTGAAATGCTACCAATTTGTTCTTCTAAAAAACTTGGGTGGAGTTAGCATTAAGAGAGTTACCAATCTGTTTTGGAAGAGACAACTAGAGTTCAAGAAACAGATTTTTTTTCACGTGCATGTGATCTCGCACGTGCGAAATTGCATGATGTCTTTGAGAGCGCAAGGGGGAAAAATTATTTCTCCCCTAACTTAGGTCTCTGTTTTTTTGCTAAGATGATGTGGAGGGCAAGGGGGGTCTAGCGGCGTCGGGGATGATGGCCACGACGGAGGCTGTGACAATGATGGAAGCAACGGTAGTGGCTACCGAGACGATGCGGGGGTAAAGGAGTCTATGACGAAGGCGGCCAGCGAGCAGCTGTCCACAGCAACGGAGGCGGCCACAACAGCACACGAGAGGGGCTCGACGGTGATAAGGATCAACAACGGCATACAAGGGGAGGAAGAAATCAAAGTCGAACTCGAAGAGTCGAAGACGACTCCCGCTCCCGCCTCCCGGGCCCTCAACACATTAATGAGCCGGCTCGCGAGCTTTCGAACCGAACCATGGTTTGATCAAGCTCGACTCATTAACTCAAACGAGCCTTATCTGGATCTCGAACTCGGTTTGAGATCCAAATAAATCGAATCGAACTGAGCCGAGCTCGAGCCGCTCACGAACCGGCTCAGTTCGATGCCACCCTTAGTTGACAACACCAAACTAATAGCAACACTTTTCAATACCTGCAGCATAAAAATAGCATATAGACCATATTTATTGGCACAAAGAGAACTTTTCAGCCGTATGATGAAGACCATTTACCAAGGACATCTCTTCAAACTTTAAAAACAATGACACAACTTTTAAGAACATCTATACAAATGGAAATGAATTGGAGCAACAACCCAATCCTGCTTGTTAGTAGAATAATCCCACATAGGTTAACATTAGAAATAGTCATATGGTTGTTAGTTGGGTAAAGAAATCCTAACTTCAGCCAATCATCTTGGGATGGACCTGGACAACTTTAACTTGGTATATAGTAAGATGTTTGCCTTGTTGAGTCCAGTCTTGTGCCCTGTTTAGCGTTATTCACATTATTTATGTCTTACGTCTGATGTCCGTTTTCATAGGCCTGTTACATGGGGGGAGTATTAGAAGGAACAACCCCTAATGGGTTATATTAGGAAAAGTCATATAGTTATTAGTTGGGAAAAAAGCCTTTTAACTTCAGTTACTCATTATATTATGGACCTAGACCCAATTTTAACACTGCTAAACAAACATATATAGATATATTTTTTTTAATAGCACTTCTGCTCAACAAATAGGTTTAAAGTTATGGACTCACGATCATTTGTTGCCACAAAACTAAATGAAAGAGTAACTTGCAATGAGAAACATGATAAAACATAACATCTCATGTGCCAGCCGATTAAATCAGTTCAAATCTGGCAGACCACAAATCAGTCCTAATAATATGAACATTTCCAAAACTAGATTGCAAGCTGAAGCAGAAAGCAGCCACTTCCAAGCTTTTGATTTAACTTGGCAGCAGATGCAAAACAAGCACTTTTCACTCGTTGTGTGCTGTAGACACTTGACCAACTGAATGCAACTGGGACATTATTTATAGATGTACAAATTACACCATTCAGCCTTAAGAGAGGATAATGCACTCATGTGAGCATTATGGGCTGTTTATCATCATCAAGTGCTACCCGCTGAGCCACTCCAAAACCCAGTTAATGCATGTGAGTTCCGTTGTCTAGCTTTGGAAGTCAAACAAAAAGGTTATTCCTGTTCCCCTAACTCCAAAAAGGTTAATTGAAAGATAGTTTTAAATTTCAAGAATGGATCTGGTAAGTAGTTTATAGTTTACTTCCTAAGTTTTAGGAGCTGAATAACATTGTAACATCTACTAAAGAGAGAATTGAATAGAAAATAGAGTATGAGAAAATATTTGTTCACAAGCTGGTGTGCTTAGGATCCGGGTTCCTTAGAGCTACCAGTATTTCAAATACAACAAGGTTTATGGAAAAGAGACTAATCAGCTAACACAACATAGAAAAACTGATGTTTCAAAACCCAAACCAGAGGTAACAGGGTGAAACTACCATCAAATCAGGTTCATCCTGGTTCCTTAGAGCTAGCCAGTATTTCAAATACAACAAGGTTTATGGAAAAGGGACTTATCAGCTTACACAACATAGAAAAACTGATGTTTCAAAACCCAAACCAGAGGTAACATAGTGAAGCTACCATCAAATCAGGTTCATCCAACTCAACAGGTTGACCTGCTAATTCGACCAATGATAATATTATATGCATGTATCATGCATTTGACAGGTAAGATACATTCTTCTCAGGTCCTGCAGGGGAATGCAACTCAACTGAGGCTGAAAGTAGAGCCCTTCTCACAGGATTCAAACTTTTTGCCGAAGAAAATTTCAGACCTAGTTATGATGGGTCAATGTGAGTTCATGGATGGATAAGAAATTTGCTCATCTATTAATGTCGATGTGGAATGAAAACACACTCCAAAGACCAAGTTGGCAGTTCAAATCTCTAGAGAAACAGGAATCCAATAAGTTTGCACTTCAACTAGACTCTGACCTAGAAAGAATCTAGGGTTTGTTAATCCAAACTAAACTCAGAAAGAATTGATAATGGAGAGGAAAAGGTAGCAACTTCTTTCAAAATTCACAACTAAAATGAAGGAGAGGTTGAAGGTTAGGGTATTCAATGCAACAATCTCCATTTCCCTTACAAAATGTGATGCCCTTTTTTACTTGGTAACTAATACACCTATCAGTTAAGAACTTAAAAACAGAAGTAAAGACAAAACTAACCATGCCAATTAAAGATAAGAATAGCAAAAATACCCTTGGTGCAGGAAATTATCTCCTTGCATTTATGGGCAGAACATAGAGATTAAAGATCTAGATATTCTATGTTTCAGAAGCTGCTTTCTAAAAAATACAACAAGATCTTCTTGGCATTACCTTTTGAAAGCTCGTGTTCTCCAAATTCTTCTTCAAGTTCTTCAAATTGTTCATGTTCCACCTCTTTTCCTTTTGACATTTCATGTCCATCTCTTGCTCCATTAAATTTGGGACAACATCAAGATCCCTGGTTGAGGAGAACCCATCCTCAAGTTTGGAATTTCAAAAACATCATTTTCCCCATGATAGAGATATATCTGTTTGACATTGAAGATATCTAATGTCTTTACATCTAGAGGCACACATTCTTATAAATTTTTTTGAGAATCTCTCATGGTCCAAACTTCCTATTCAATAGCTTTCTAAGATGGTTAGCTGGAAAACTGGTCAGGATATAGGACAACCCAAACAAAATCTCCTACTTCAAACAACACTTGTTTTCTCTGTTTATCTGTTTTATTCTTGTATACTCATAGGCAGATTCCATCCTACATTTGACCTCTTCACAGAACACCATTATTCTACTCACCATATCATCCACTTGACTACCTTGACTTGCTGAAATTAGAAACTCCGTTAATTTAAGAAGATTGGCTCTATTATACCTATAGACAACCTGACAAGGGCTTAATCTTAAGCTGTAGTGTTTACCTATTACAGTAAAGTGGCAATAAAGTGCCCAATTATTCATTGATTTGAATACTTCGCTCTTTAAGAGTTTACCCACTTTGGTTCACTACTTCAGTCTTCCCTTCTGTTTATGCATGGTAGGCACTGCTGAATTTCAACTTAGTGTTGAACTTTCCCCAAAGGTATTTCCAAAACCATCCAAACAAAATTCATATCTCTGTCACTAACAATTGATACTAGAACACCATGTAAACCCACTACTTCCAACATCAAATTATTCAACATTTAAAGCAACATGTGTAAAAGTGAGTTCTTGAAAATAATTACACTATTTGACATGTCTAGAATTTAGTTTTCTTAGGAATTTTAAGTGCTTGAGAGGTCATGACCAGAGTAAATGACAAACTCTTTGTATGAAATAGTGTCGCCATTGTTTCAAGGCTTTCACTACAACCAACAAATCCACATTTTAAGTGTTGTAATTCACTTAAGGTCCACAAAACTGTTGGGAAAATGTTGATCTCAAGATCCTCTTTGTTGAATTGGGTCCAAGGCCCTATCCCAAAATTACTAGTCAACTTAGAAAACCTCTTTCCCAACTAATAAACTAAAGATCTTTGTACTCACTAATCCATGTGGGACTATTCCTTAACATTCCCCCTCATGTGTGGACCATCTTTTGTGGCTCTACAAATGGATAATTTAGGAGTAGGCAGTTTAGGTGTAGGCCCTCTTTTGTGGCTCTAAAAGTGGATAGTTTTAGGTCTAGGCCCTCTTTTCGGGCTTTACAAGTAGACAGTTTTTAGGTGCAGGCCAACATATGAATACCTGCTCTGATACTATGTGAAGTTGGGTCCAAGGCCCATCCCAAAATGACTAGCCAACTTTGGAAACCTATTTCCTAACTAATAAACTCAAGATCTTTGTACTCACTGATCCATGTGGGACTATTCCTTAACACTCTTTCCACCAAGTTTTGATGATAACAAACATCTAAAACCAATGAGGTGTTTTGAGTAAAGTTGGACAAGTTTTGAAAACAATCTAAAGCTTTTGCAGCACTATTTGTTTAAACAGATTTCAGTATTTATACAAGTTTTAGTAGCAAAAAGTTATTGGAGAAAAAATGTTTGAAGAATTTCAGTGCTCAAAAAATTTTGACAAATAATTAAACCATTTTGCATGTCCAACACTCAGGTTTCTTAGGAGTTTTAAGTGCTTGAGAGGTCATGATCAGAGTAACTGAAAAACTCATTTTGTAGGGAATATTGTCACCAATGCTTCAAGGCTTTCACTACAACCAATAACTCAACATCTTAAGTGTTGTAATTCACTTAAGGTCCACAAAGCTGTTTGAAAAATGTTGATCACAAGATCCGATTTTCACCAAGTTTTGATGATAACAAACATCGGGATATGAAGTGTTTTGAGAAAAGTTGCATAAGTTTTCAAAACAACCTAAAGCTTTTGGAGCACTATTTGTTTTTTAACAGATTTTAGTATTTATACAAGTCTTAGTAACAAAAAAGTTATTGGAGAAAAAATGTTTGAACAAATTTCAGTGTGCAAACAAGTTTTGGCAAATAATTAAACCATTTGGCTTGTCTAAAACTTAGTTTCCTTAGGAGTTTCAGTACTTCAGAGATCATGATCAGAATAAATGACAAACTTATTTTGCACGAAATAGTGTCAGCAATTCTTCAAAGCTTTCACTACAACCAACAACTCTGCATCGAAGTGTTGTAATTCACTTAAGGTCCACAAGACTGTTGGGAAAATGTTGATCTCAAGATCCTCTTTCCACCAAGTTTTGGTGATAACAAACATCTGGAACCAATGAGGTGTTTTGAGTAAAGTTGGGCAAGTTTTCAAAACAATATAACGCTTTTGCAGCACTATTTGTTTGAACAGATTTCAGTATTTACATGTTTTAGTAACAAAACATTATTGGAGAAAAAATATTTGAACAAATTTCAGTGTTCAAACAAGTTTTGGCAACAGAAAGTCATTGGAGAATAAGTGTTCAAACATATTTCACTATTTGAGAAAGCTTTAGCAGCAGAAATTTAATGGCAAAAACATGTTCACAAATTGTGTCCAAACAAGCTCTAGCAACAAAAAGTCATTAGAGATTTAAAAAAATTCAAACAATTTTAAATGTTTGAACAGTTTTTAGTAACAGAAGAGCAAAAAATGTTCAAATAGTTTTTTTCCAACGTGTGCAAAAATGTACTCTGACATAGATTGCATCTTCATTTCTTGGATAACAATGAGTTTCGACTTACTCGCAAGGAGAGTCTTCCTAATTTTTTACCTCTTCCTAGTGCTTCAAATCCCTCTAGCATTCCACGAAACAACAATATCATTTATTGGCTTCCAACTCCCACATTTGTTGAGACACAAGGTAACTTGCCTTCGTAAACAACCACCATTATCTAAATCAGCTCCATCATCCACCCCCCAAGGTTTATCATTGCACCTATGTTTTTTCCCTTACAGAGCACCTATGAGCTTCTCTTATCTGGTTTCTCCTTGTTTTGCCACCTTTCCTTTCCCTCTCCTGTCTCTTTTTGCACTACCCTGAGTCCCCTCCCTTTCGCCAAAGGTTGCTTGTGGC
This sequence comes from Aristolochia californica, assembly GCF_029961685.1. NCBI lineage: Eukaryota > Viridiplantae > Streptophyta > Magnoliopsida > Piperales > Aristolochiaceae > Aristolochia > Aristolochia californica. Next base: position 7,244,087 of record NW_027181881.1, read on the forward strand.
TTTCTTTGGTTGGCTACGACCTCTCCTTCTAGTCGGGGAGGCATGGAATGTGCAGACTGTTTCATAATTGTTAGGGTGCCATCGGGGAGCATCATTTCAAGGTTAGGGGAAGTTCGGTCAAGAGGTTGAGGTTCTAGGCTGTTTGAGGAGGAAACTTTGAACTTGTCTCAAAAGGTAAGAGTGTTGGGGGAGGGAGGTTAATCTGGGAGTCCATGGTTCTCGAATTGGAAATAGCTAGGTTAGGGACAGGTTTTAAAGGAGCTGGTTGAACTAGTTCTGGAAGTGTTTTTCGTTGCCAGTGCTGAAGAGTGGGTGGAAAGAAGGCAATTTTGGGAAGGTTGTTAATCAAGATCAGCATTTGCAGCAAAGATTGGTTGGAAATGGAATTTGGCTCAGGATTAAATGGGACAGTCGGACAGGTCATGTTTTGTTTGGCTGTGGAGAATTGGAAGTAGGTTAGGAGAAGTTTTGTTGTGGAGGTCAGTGAGGTCTGTTGGACTGAGCTCAACAGAGTTTTCAAGGCCATTTGGTCTGTTACGAAAGCAACAAACAATTCGGGGATTGGCTACCACAGGGGACAAAAACTAGGGGTCCATAGAGGTGTTAGTTGGGTCCATAGTTGTGGTCTTTAGGAATCTCTGCTTCAATCAGAGGCGGTTTCAAATTTGAATTCTATATTAGAAGTGCCAATATATTACAGTAGACTCCCATTGAGTCAGCTAGTTCACTTGTCCGATTTACCTTGCAGATTCCATCAGATTGACAATCTCCTATTGAGTTGTTGGCCTGATTTTGGCTGCATTTGGCCAACCTCTTCTATAGAGGTCTTCATGAGAAAGACCTCTATCAAAGAGTTCTTCTCTGTGAAGACATCTTTAAAAGAGGAAGTATTGTACAGTAAATTTAATATATTGAGTAACCAATATACAAGATATATTACAGGCCCACCAATTTGTAGGATTAGTGAGTTCCACATAACATGTGTAAGCCCATATTAGGTAGCTGATTTTGTGTACGATTCGTTTGGTGGGCCTCACATAAGATGTATGAGCCCATGTAAAAAGTGAGATTTTTACTTTGTCAACCATTTACATACGATGAAATTTTGTAATTTTATAAGGGTACATTTGTCAAATAAACATATATTGTCTCCTTTTTCCAAAAGAAAAGATCTCTTCTTTGAAGAAGATTTTTTTTTGTAGCTTCACAAAGAGGTGATATTCTCCTCTTCAGAAGATGAGCTTTTTCAAAGAGGAAACTTAGCAAACACTTTTTTGAACACTAGAAGTAGCTCTTTGATTGAAAGAGCAGCTTTTGTACAAGAGCCATGCCAAATGCTACCTTTGTCTCCGTCCATGGTCCCTACTTTTGGCTGACCAGTTTGTAGGTCCATCAAATTTGATCCTTTCAAACATTTGTTTGATCTAAAAATCCTCTTTGCTGGTGTAGAGCAAGAATATGTGATGCACGTTCTCCTAATCTAGTTGCTTGAGTCAAATCCTTGCACAATCAAGTATATACTAGCTCCCGGTGTTCTCGCCCATGTCTGCTAATCCTTTGAACTTTAATTTGTCGCAATCTCCTAAAAATCATCACCTTGCCATAGTTTAGCAGGTAAGCCTCAGATCTCAATCAATTGACCTAGGTCCTTGACTGGTTTTGTAGGTGACCATTCCATTGGAGAGATGACTCCCAAGTACTAAATAGGTCATTTTCCAGAAAACTTCCTTATCTGGCTGAAGTGGAAATGCAAAAGCCACTCATTCCCCTTGAAGAGGGAAACCATTGGCTTCGCACAAATCCCCTAAGTAGACACAATCCAATCTGTCACCTTATCAATTTCATCCAGGTCATCCCTTGTTCTCACTATGATGCATTCAACCATCTCCTCCTTTCTTTCCTTCCATTAAGAACCGCTTCAAAACCGAGATTTCGATGCTCCTTTCCACCTTTGTATTTCACCATCCCTCCTTGCAACTTGGTTCCAAATGTGTCTGCTTCCAAGATGCTTAGTGTTATCCGGCAAGGAGGAGGAGGAGGAGGTGGTGTGTGTGTTGAAGGATTCAATGGTAGCTAAGAAACAAAGAGGAAGTACCACGAACATTCCACAAACTTGTCTCAATTGAAGCCCACACAAGTCATTCTAGGGACATAGATTCATGCCAAAATTAGGGTTCCCCAACTCCCAACAATCTTGCATTCTCTCCCATTTTGATAGTGTCGAGATTGTGAAGAGGCAGCAGCCTATCCATAGATCCTTCCCCCTTGGGTAATCAGAGTTATTAGCAAAGACTAGTAGAAGTCGTTTGATGAAGTTTTCACACGCAATGATTTTCACCGTAATTCTAATCACTCGCAAACCTTGCGAGAATCTTCTAGCATCAAGACATTGCTTTTCCCATATCTAAAGGAGAAAGATCTATTTAAAATGTCTCAAATTTTCCTATTCCAAATCCTCTTACTTCTTCCCACTATCCTCCATCCTGTCTCTACTTAAAAAAACCCTAGCCAAAATGCTCGAACTTCGAGCAGCTTCTCACATATTCCACCACTCACCTCTTTAGCTTCCTCTCTCTCCTCTCTCTCTCTTGCTCTCTCTGCTCCTTCAAGTTTATTTCTTACTCTTCAAAATGCCATCAGCCAACAATGTTGGCACCATTATGCTACTTTCTTCTTGTGCAGCTAGGTTGCCAAATTTGAAAGTACACACCAATCTATCTTTTCTTTTAAAATTTTTAAGAACGGCATTGGAACCAAGGTTGCACAGGGTCAGGTTCAAGGCAAGTGTTTGAAAATCAAACTCCGCCCTGAAAGCCCAAGTCTGACATCCTCAAACCCACCCCGCCCCATTACAAAACCCCCCACCCAATCCCTATTCAAACCCTGCATTTCTGGCCTATCTTTGAGATGGCCGATGGCCGGAATCTTTTTCTTCCAAAAACACCCTCATTTAAGTTTATGTTTTCTTATTAATGCTATTTTAGTCTTAAAGAGAAAGGCCTAAATGCCATTTAGCTTTTTGGTCGAACTTGTTCTTTTCTAAGAGATCCTCATTAAAGTATATAACCTTCTATCAATTGAACCATATATCTTTTCTTTTCTTTTCTTTTTTAACATAAAGGGTAGTATAGTTGACAAAACTAAGAAGAGAGAGAGAGAGAGTTAAAGAGAGAATGAGAGGGAGAGAAGGTGGAGACGAGAGAGAGCGAAGAATGGTCTGCATTGGGGGACGTGCAAGTCCCCAGCCTCTATTTATAATGAGATTTGAGTATAATTATACAAATGCCCTTACTTAAGTGAAAACCCTAATCTTTCTACATCAAGACATATAAATAAAGATAAAATTAAAATGACCAAAATGCCCCTATAATTGTTTTTCAACACTTCCCTTCAAAGCTAGAGAGTATATGTTGAATAGTCCCAACTTGCCACTGCCACAGAAGTACAGAAATTCATGCTTTCCCAATGCTTTAGTTTAGATATCACCGAGTTGATCACCAGACCAAACATATGGAGTGGTCACCCCCTTTCTCATTACTGCATCTCGGATGAAATAACAATCTACTTCTATGTGCTTCGTCCTCTCATGAAACACCGGATTGATTGCTCGCAATGAAGATTGTTGCCTGGTTACCACAATACATAGTCATAGGATCCTTCTAATAGAAACCTAATTCCTGGATAACAGATTTCACCCACATTAGCTCACTAATGGTGCGAGTCATTGCTGTATATTTTGCTTTTGCATTGGAGTGAGCAACAACATTCTACTTTTTACTCTTCTAGATGACTAGGTTTCCTCCCAGAAATACACAATATCTAGTGGTTGATTTTCTGTCAAACTTGGAACCTGCATAATTAGCATCAGAGAAAGCCTCAACCCTTCAAGTGATTATTAGGCTTAAAAAAAAAAAAATCTTTTTCCCAATGCTTTCTTTAGATATCACATAAGTTTCTATTTGCAACCTCTAGGTGAATCTTACGTGGATTGTCTATGAATTGACTCACTACACTAACTGCAAATGAGATATCGGGTCTAATAACTGTAACATAAATGAGTTTGCCTACTAGTCTCCAATTCATTGTTTACTCTTTCAATTTTGGACTTTGATCATCATGAAGATCAAGTCCTACTTCCATAGGTGTATCAATAGGTTTGGCCCCCGGAAGTCCATACTCTTGAACCATTTCAGTGACATATTTCCTTTGAGTCAGAGTCGTTCCCTCCTTGTTTCTTGCCACTTTTTTTTTTTTTTTTTTTTTTGAAAAAGATGTATATATGTATATAAACAAGAAAAATACAAAAATCACAAAGAGAGGAGCATCTCCCTGACAACCAACGATTATATGGTAGCTTCGTACTTAGCAAGCACATCAGCCGCCGAATTTGCGGATCTCAGAATGTGAGACCAAATACAAGATAAATATGAACAAATTTCAGTAATCTCCCAAAAAATGTCCCAATGGCGCCACGAGGGAGGGGATGCACACTCGCACCATCCAATGACCACCTTCGAGTCCCCTTCAATATGGAGGGGACCTGTGCACTTATCTCTGAAGACACGGAACCCATAGAGTCAGTGATTCCTAAAGGGCCGGCATATGAGTAAAGTTGGTTGCCTAGGTGATCCGAGATTAACCACGCCGAATCCAAAGAGCCCGGGATTACCAAGAGAAGAACCATCAAAGTTCAACTTAAGATAACTAGGATCAGGAGGGGTCCATTCTTGCATAGTCCGGACCTTTGACCTCGAGTGCATCCTAGCCAAATTAAACCAGTTCTCATGGATAGGGGTCCCCACAAATGAGGAGAAAGACTTCTTCGTCAGGAGCCAAGAAGAAATATGTCCCACCACTCGGTCCGCTGATTCGATTTTACCTTCGAACCTTCTACGATTGTGCTCATTCCATAGACCCCACGTTATGAAACTAGCACAAGCTGAGAGCATCACCTTTCCGAGACCAGGAAGGGACATACCAAGTAACAACTTACTGAATGAGAGCAAATCGGCCACCATACAGAATTGAATCCCCAACATGCTAAGTATGGATGTCCACACCTTCCATGAGAAGATGCATTGAAGCAGAATGTGACTTGTGGACTCAGCTTCTATATTGCAAAAAGGACATAAAGGGTCTACTGAGGGGTGACCTCTTCTTCTAAGCACGTCTGCCGAGAGAATTTTGTCGTGACAAGCACTCCACATAAAGAATTTAATCTTAGGAGGAGCACATAGACACCATACAAAAAAATCTCATGATCCTGATGAGGTGCATTCCAGCCATTGATGAAATTAAATACAGATGATACTGAGAAAATGCCTTTTTTCTCCGGCCACCAAACGAGCTTGTCTGCCACCAAAGGACAAATTTTTACCCCATTTACAGAGTCCATTAGTCGACTGGCCTCGAGCGCCTCAGTGTCTGAAAGACCTCTTCTAGGATGAAGGTTCGTACCACCCCCCTCGAAAACATCTGCAACTGATATATTTCTACGGGTGGATAGGAGAAGCAAGCTTCTGAAGGCATTCTGTAGCAGCTTCTGCCCCATCCATAGATCATCCCAAAATTTGAGGGACCTACCGTTTCCAACATAGAATCTGCAAGCAGCTGAACATTTTGGAAGTAGGTATATTGCTCTCCAAATTGAAGATAAACCTCTCTGATTTCCCCCTGACATCCACCATTGAGTAATACCCCCAAGCTTGGCGATAACCATTTCCTTCCAAAGATTTGAGGAATGAGTATTGATTTTCCATAACCATTTAAGGAGCAGAGCTTGGTTCATTTCTTTGGATTTCCGAATCCCCAGGTCACCCAAACTTTTTGGCAAACGGACTTCATCCCATTTGACCAGGTGATATTTAAAAATATCGCTCGATCCTCTCCATAAAAATCATTTTTTGAGTTTATCCATTGTCAAACATATGAATGCAAGATAGGGCATAAAAGATAGTGAATAGTTTGGAATACCTACAATGCAAGACTTGAGAAGGGTGAGCCTCCCCGCCTTACTAAGTAACCACCCTTTCCAGGTTGCCAGCCAGGATTCATTCCTTTCAACCACCGGATTCCAAAAACTTTTACAGATGCGGCCATTGAATAATGGCAGGCCAAGATATGTGGTCAGTAATTGGCTTGTTGTACAGCCAAATATACTAGCCATCTCTGTAAGAAGCTCAGAGCTAACATTAAACCCCATTAGAGAGGTCTTTCCCCAATTGACTTTCTGGCCTGATGCTAACTCGAAAAGACCCCAAACTGCTTTGATCTTTTTGACACCCTCAATGTTACCGATCCCAAATATGATAGTTTCGTCTGCATACTGAAGGATGGGGATATTAAAAGCTTCTTGAGGGCTGATTGGAGGAAGCCATCCGAGATTGACTGCCGAGTAAAACATAGTAGAGAGAAATTCACCAACCATGTTGAAAAGAAGAGGGGAGAGTGGATCACCTTGTCTAATTCCTCTAGACCCTTTTAAATACCCACAAATTGTGCCATTTAAGAGGAGAGAATATGAGGCCGAGCCCACACAACTTTTGATCCAAAATCTCCATCTTTCTCCGAAACCCATTTTTTCCATGATCTTGTCGAGGAGGATCCAATTGACTCTATCAAAAGCCTTTTCTAAATCAAGTTTCAAAGCAATTCTAGGATCTTCATTACGCCGGAAATGATCCATAAGCTCATGTGCAACCATAGTGGAGTCTAAAAGCTCTCTTCCTTTGAGGAAAACACCTTGCCCTCTGTGTATGACAGTTGGAAGAAGAACTTTTCGACGATGAGCCAGAATTCTAGCAATGATTTTGTAGGCGCTTGTGACAAGACTAATTGGTCGGAAATCCTTCGACCTCTCAACACTAGCCTTCTTTGGGACCAAGGCAATGAATGACACACCGATACTACGGAAAGTGACCCCATTTCTGAAGAAACCATGAATCATTTCTAAAATGTCCTCCTTGAGCCGGGGCCAAAATCTTTTAAGAAAATCTCCATGAAGCCAACAGGGCCCGGCGCTCTATCACTTTCCATGCCTAAAACAGCACACTCAATTTCCTTGGCCGAGAAAGGCAGCTCTAATAGAGAAGAGGCGACAGGAGATAGCCGAGAGAAACTGATGTGCTGCAATTTAGGCCTATTGAAGCATTCCTCCGAGTATAGGTGTGTAAAATACTTAAGCAAATCATTAGTAATCGAGGTCCGACATGACGTTACCTCATTATTAATTCATAATGAGGTAATTCGATTGGACCTACGCTTTGTCGATGCCACGGCATGAAAGAATTTTGTATTGGCATCTCCTTCCTTCAGCCATTTAAATCTAGCACGTTGCTTCCATCGGATTTTCTCTTGATGAATGATAGAATTGAGGTTATTGAGAGAGACTCGGGAAGAATATTCCTCCGAAGTCTAGTACCTTAGTTCCTCCGCAAGGTCCAAATCCGCAATCTGAGCAAGGAGAGAGGACTTCTCAGCAGTCAATGTGGTACGGTGGCAGGTGGCCCATTCCTTGATTTGGCTTTTAAGAATCGAAGCTTCAGAGGAAAGGCCCATTCTCGTCTGCCCAAACTTGGGCCTTCCGACCACCAACCATCAATAAGGGTAGCAAAAATTTTCACAGACAGCCATGAGTTCTCAAACCTGAAGGGAGAAGGTCCCCATTTCTCAAAAGAAGTTACCATGATTGGCCAGTGATCTGACCCCACCTTGTTGAGACACGACTCGAGACATTTCCAAAGAGCTACAACCAATCAGGGCAGGCCAGGAAACGATCCAGCTTTGATAAAATCGGTCGTTATTGACTATTCGACCATGTGTAATTTTTCCCGGATAATGAGATCTCGTCCAATCCACAACTGCCAATGAAATATGAGAAACCCCTCATAGAAGCAGATATACGAATGGTCGGAGGTTTCTTCTCATTACAATATCAGATTGCATTGAAGTCACCCGCAAAAAGCCATGGGAGCCTCCAAGATTGATGTAATTCACATAATTCTTCCCAAAAAAGAGCCCGCTCACGATATCTGGTTGGGCCATACATTCCCCCTACACACCACATTCTGCCGAAGGAGAGATCCCTAAACTAGATGCCCAAGGAGAAACAACCTTCAGTCACATGGAGGGAGTCCAAAAGAGAAGAGTCCCATGCAACAAGGATGCCTCAGAATGGCCTACTGCGTTAACAGCTGCCCATTTAATTGAAGGAATCGACCAGATCTCCTTAACAATAAGATCAGACATATCCTGACATTTTGTCTCTTGTAAAATAACCACAGAGGGTTTGAACTAGGAGAGAAAATTTGAAACCATTTTCTTCTTCCGAAAGCCACCAATACCCCTTACATTCCAGGATAACACAATCATTTGGAATCGAGTGTTAGAACTCCCGTGTTGTCTCCAAGCAACTGACCTCTGTAAACTACTCCCAAAAGACGCGAGAGACTCATCATTTGTTGCCATGTCTCGTCATCATATTTGTGGCACTCGACCTGGAGTTCTTCCACCAGACGATCAGGTCTACCAGGTGAGGGAGGTGGGAGCTGAGGACTGTCATGTCTATCAGGCATTTGGAGGTTGGTCGAGGACGTACTTCCTTTGTTGATCTCTGTCTCCAGGCGTTGCCGTCTTCTTTGATATGTAGCGATGACAGGGACAGTCAGAGCTAGGTGGTTCCGGTCCACCTGGGTTAGGTTTTGTCCATCCCTGGTCTACCTAGGTTAGGTATTTGGCTTTCCGCACTTAACAAACCGGTCTTTTGGGTTGTATTGGCTAGGCGTTTGACATGGTATCAGAGCTGGGCACCACGTTCTGCGTTCGAATCCCGGGTGAAGCGGTAGGGAACGGGAACGGGAACGGGAACGATGGTGTCAGAGCTAGGTGGTTGCGTCCACCTGGGTGGTTCCGTCCACCACTAATGGGTTAGGTACTTGGCTTTCCGCACTTAACAGACCGGTTTGTTGAGTTGTATTGGCGCTAGGTTTAAGAAATGTGTATGTTCAGGGATTTCGGGTTCCATAGATGAATGGAGGGACGAAATGGGAGGTGTCGTTGGTTCTGATCTTTTGGGGAGAGGGGAAAGGTTCCTGGAAGAACACTTGGTATCGGAACGGAAAATATGGTAGACTTGGTTGAGCTGGATTTTAGGAAGAGGCGAGGGAGAATAATTTGTTTCGAGAGTTGGGGTATTTCTTGGGGCCTATGATCCGCTTGAAACCAGCAACTTGCAGGTCTCTGGATTTTGGTCTCCAAGAAGACTTTTGGGACGATGAGGGAAAGCAGTAGGAGGGAGGTTTTTTCGAAAGAGGGGATTAGTCAGGTTTGAGAAGCGAGAGGGTGATTTCGGGGATGTAGGGGTTTCGGGGTTTGGAAATTTTGGGTTTGGTGAAGATGTGTGGAAAGATGGAGAGGACGTGTGGGATGATGGGGTTTCGGGAGTTGAAAAAGTAGATTTTAAGAAGATTTCTGACGAAAGGATGGGAGAAGTTGAAGAGGAAGTGTTGGAAGATGGGATTTCGGGAGTTGAAAAAGTAGATTTTGGGGTGATATTTGACGAAAAGACGGGAGAGGACATAGAGTTGGGGGAAAACGTATGGGAGGGGATAAGGGTATCGGGATTTGGGAAAGTAAAATTTTGGGGGATATCTGGCAAAAAAACAGGAGGGGATAAGGGAATCCCTGACGTGCATTTTGAGATTTGCCTCGAGAAGCGAGCGACCTTTGAAATATCAGGAAGAGCAAAATTAAGTTTGGTTGTTAGGGAGCCAGCTAATCCTCGGGATTCACCTTTTGAATTTGAATTTGGGGGGGGGGGGGGGGGGGGGGGGGGGGGGGGGGGGCAACTGGCATACCTTGGGATTCGCCATTTAAATTTAAAATTGGTGGTACCTCTTTGAAAATCGAGATATCGTCAGACGGATTGGATCTTGAAACGCTCCCTGAGGAGTTGAAATTTGAAAACGAGTTTGACTCGGAACTCGCTAGCGAGGTGGAGTCGTCTAGGCACGATGGGTTAATGCCTGAGTTGATCGGGTTGGGAGATGATTCAGGCTCAGTGAGAGGTCATCCCCTTTGTGTCCGGCAATGCTTCGGTGAGTGAAAAATTCCAACTTCGCCGAACGAGACTTCGAGCCAGACGAAATATTCGCCGCAAATTAGCTCCAAAAATATTTTTTCAGACCACCAGGAGGATGGAGCAACGAAAGCCATTGCAACATCCATTTTACGTCGCTCAGCTGTGTCTTCTGCCCATTTGATTATTTGTCCTAAACCCTCAAATATTCTTGCTTCTTGCCACTTCAATGCCCAAAAAGGATTTTAGTTGACCCAGATCTTTAGTTTGAAAATGCTAGATTAATTGTTGTAATTCATCTAGAGCACCAGGTGAGATTGATGTAGTAGTTTCAAACCCTCGGGCTGTGTGTAATGGTGTTTACCCACGCAGGATTTCCAAACTTTATCCAACATCTATCCGACTAGAGATTTGTGAATCCAGAGTGAACACATTTGCACTCAAATTTGCTATTTCCTCGGCCTCTACTTGAGTTATATCTGCTGCTACCTCTACCAGCCCATAGTGGAACCAAATGCTATAGCTAATGTATTAAGGGAAGTAGCTTCACCCAATTTGGTATCTTTTCCAACTTTAGGCACAATGGTCTTTTCAGCTCTCATTACCCTATTAAAGGTAGTAGAGAGGTTAGCTATTTCATTAGAGGCTAGAACTTGTGCCTTTATGCTATCAAATTCAGCACCCAAACTATCTAGAAATTTTGCCACTAGGAGCTAACTTTGTTTTTTTCTAAGTTTCCGTTCATCCGTAGTAAATGGAAGAAAGAAATTAATCTCCTACCAAATACTCAGACAAGAACAATAATATTCTGTCACAGTCCTATTGCTCCGTTTCAAGCCAAAGAAATTTGTATATAGCATGTAAACCCTAGAAAGGTTGATCTCTTGTCTATATAGAGCTTCCAAAGACAACCACATAGTTTTGGTAGTTTCAAAGTTCATAACCCGAAATCCAAGTCATCACTTAACTATCTTCAGCCTCCCAATCATCATCTTGAGGGACAAAAGGATCATCTCTAATAAATTTCAGTTTTTTTTTTTTTTGCCCTTGAAGTATATTCTAACAGATCTAGACCGAGTAATGTAATTATCACCATACAACTTTTCAGAAGTAACAGTAATAATATTTTTACCATCCGGATTATATGATTCTTTAGATAAAGTGTAAACCTCACTAGAATCAGCCATAAACGATTTAAAAGAATACCAAACAGATCAAACAAAACCTCGAAAGATTCCAAATCAACCAGCTTAAGTGGGCCCCACCACGTAAAATTACAGTTAGGGCAGATAGATGATGTGTGCAGGTCAGAAAATCCAGAAATCCACACAAGGATCAAATTCCAGAAGATAACAGTGCATAAAGAGTAGCACTAGGGCTGATGTCAGCAGGTGTCAAAGATTACATCAGCACATACATGTTTGGGAGTTGGCGCGTATCCTGAGATCAGCATAAAATACCTCTTTTGTTCAGTTTAAAACATCAAGATCTGTTCTTAAAACAGTAAAACCAATAACCCTAGGGTTTTGGCAGAGAGAAAAGAAAAAAAAATTGGATTTTTACTAACTAATAGCCGAAAAACTGGATAAAGATCCTTCATTTATGTAGATGTTTGCTTCAAAAGGATGAAAAACTTGACAAAAAGTCTTCCCAGATGCGATCTACTGCACTGATACCATGAAAAAACTAAGAAGAGAGTTGAAGAGAGAGAACAAAAGGGAGAGAAGATGAAGACAAGAGAGAGTGAATAATGGTCTGAGGTGGGGGACGTGCGCATCCCCCAACCTCTATTTATAATAAGATTTAAGTACAATTATACAAATGCCTTACTTAAGTGAAAACCCTAATCTTTCTGTATCTCCTACTCTATGTGTCCTCTTTACATGAAACTTGATCCATAGACATAGTTGGACATACAGAATAAAATTACATCAAGGCATATAAATAAAGATAAATTAAAATGACCAAATGCCCCTTGTTCTTCAACAATAGTATTAAGATACCACAAATCAGGTTTAGGAAAAACCCATCTGTGCAGGTTTTTCTTCCTTCACTCCATCACCACCCCATGGGAGGGTAAACCTTGTCCCTGCTTAGGGCAGTTTTTGCTTAACCTGTCTATATGCACCCCTATCGAGTACCTCAAACCTTAGCATTTACAGAAACCACATTTAATAGAAATTGCAGATGGAATTTCCTCATGTCCAATCCAACATGATGCATAATCAAAGATATTCCTTTTTCAAGAACTAGTTGATAGAAAATTCAAATGTAAAAAAAAGGACGAATGCATACTAAGATAAATAATCAACCAAAAGATAAAATAGGAACAGAATACTGTCTTCAAATTAGTTTTAACTAAAAAAGACAACAGAGTTGATGTAAATGAGTTAACTCAGCAATCTATCCAGGTAAACTGGCGTATATCTAAAAAGTCGTAACGCGAATTATCACAAAGCACTGCAGCCAAGATCTCTGAGTTTTCTTGAGGTCATCACTTAAGTTGGGCTAGAGATAGATTGCAAAGATCATGATACAACATGATACAATTCAAGAATCAAGACTTCAACAATCACAATGGATTAGACACATCCCCAGAGATTAAAATACTAAATCCAGAGAATGTAAACATTGGTCATGGATGATGTACTGTATACGAGAAGAGTAGAAGGTAAGAGAATTGTCACGTAACTAACAATTATTCATATCTACTTCTTTTTCTCTTTTTGGTTGGTGGATAACAACATCAGCTAATTATAGATGACGGTGAACATATGAGTTGAAAGTTTTAATCAAGACTTCAACTCCTGCTTTTGTCATGGTAAGAAGGAATGAACTACGAGGATATCTACTCTAAATCGCTGAAATATGCATGGCGCCAACTCAAATCAAAATCATTTGTGTCCCGAATTAACTTTGTTGTTTATTTCAGAGCACATAAAAAAGGTACTGCAGACAGCAGATTGTTCATAAAGTAATATTTTTTAATCTGATTATAATAAAACCATTGTAACTTGCAGCTGTTCAAGAAATTAGAGGGGGAAAAGAATGGCGACACTTACCCTATCGATGTCCATCTCCTTTGTTATATTGGACGGCTTCACAAACCTCTTTCCTACAATTATCAGAAAATTCTTCAAAAAAACAGCGGAGAGACAGCGAGAGAGAGAGAGAGTAAAGTGAACAATACCTTTTCGAGTAATGGGGGCTTTGCCATGGCGACTCGGGGGGATAGTCTTCCTTTTTTTTTGCCCTTTGAAGAGAGTAGCTTTCTGCGTCATCTTAGTGCCTCGTTTTGTTGTACCCTTCAGATGGAATTCTGCCAGTAGATTATTTGTAAGCAATTTGGAGACTTTGCCGTTCCTCTCTCTTCAAGGTTCCAAGTTCAAACTTGAAGCGAATAGCAGGTCTAGGGTTTGCAGTAGAGCTGTTTGCTGTTATCAAACAATATGGGCCCATTTCATGTACACAAAACATATTGGCATATCGTCGTTTAACGGGCTAATTGAACCGTCTTAACGGAACCCAAACCCAGCCATTTAAAAACAAATACGAGGCCGCCCACTTAATAGATACACATTTTATGTAATCATGTAAAACATAATTATAATTATCCAAAAACCTATTATATACATGGTTACACAACTCACTAGATCCATCTCTGATGGATCAAACCATATCAAACCAAAACCAGGGGAAGTGTGGGTCAGGTCAAGGGGTCAATACTCAAGAGGCCAATATCGTTGCCCAAAGTTTTCATCGAGGCTATCATTATGTCATCCTCTAATAGAGAGAGACCGTTTGCTCATATTTACATGTAGAATGGTTACAAATCACAAAGTTATCTTTGTATTTAAATAAATGATAAAACAATAGCATAAGTAATCAGATAAAATTACCAAATAAGTGTACACTCTATTTATGTCTAATCACATGATGAGTTACGTGCATGAATTCACTTGCTCAAGCTAGAGAGGGCATGACCTTGCTCATGCCAAGGCAAAAGCCAATTGGCGAGGTGGCTGGTCTAAGTTGACCATTGCTTCTCACACTTTTTGGGTGTTGATCTCTAGAGTGACATTTTTGCTAACCACAAGCTTAATGAGATACCTCAAATTCCACTTGGCTGCAAAAAACCACTAGTGCAGAGCAATAAGTTTGCCTCCAAGTTCTAGGCTCTAAGGGTGTTGCCTCATTCAAGATTCAAGTAATTTCTTCACTGTCTTACCATTTTGATTATGTTTTAAACCTTAAAAATTCTAAAATTTAAAAAAAATTAATTAACTCCTAATGTTGGTCTCAAGATCTTCATTAATATGATTTTGATGATAACAAATAACTTGAATCTAATAGTGTGCCTTAAAAGAGTTTTTTGAACAACTAATTTCAAGTGAAAAAAAAAATATGCAACACTAATGTTTGACCAAAAGTGGTTGCTTGAACGAAGTTTCTCTAGAGAAAGTGCACCAAAAAATGTGAGGATCAAACTAAGGAGAATGATCGAACAAGGCTCTCCAATTAAAAGTCTGACATAAAGCTTAGTGTTGAAATAAAGGAGAATGTTTAAGTAATGCACTCCAATAGAAAGACTAGTAGAAAAACAAATGCTTGGTAAGCCAAATGTTTGAACAAAGTGCGCCATTCAAAATGTTGGCAAGAAGGTCCCCTAGAGTTAATTTTGGTGATAACAAATATTTAAGTAATAATTATGGTGTTTAAATGAGCGTTATGTTAAAAAAAGTCGCTTGGAAAGAAAGTTGGCTATACACCCATCTGAGTGACTTGATAGATCAATTAAAGCATGCAAAAGTCACAAAAGAGCAATAATGAAGACTGATTGTCCAACTAAAACTCAACTTGGTGCCTTGAGAGCAAGAACTCTCTATTTGAATTCGTTCACCTGAATGACTAGACAAGCAAAATGCACAAAGACTAGAAGAGAAAAAAGCACTACAAAAAGTCTGGTGGACGAATGCATCTTGATTTGATGACACGTAATAGAAGTCTTTGTTGACATTAGTTCAATGTAGTTGATTTTAGGGTTTAATCCATGGACAACTAGGTTTGAGAAGAAGAAGAAGAAGAAAGAAGAAGAAAGAAGGAAGAAGAAAAGAGAAGATGAAAAGGAGAAGGCAAGAGCACAAGTTAAGGAAAAAAACTTTAGGGGTTAAGAGAGAGCACGTGTATGAACTCCTCCCCCTCTCTTATTTATATAGGAGGGACATGGATGCCTTAATATATAATAATAAAAAAGAACACATAAACTAACTATTAACTACAACTTATGGCACTCACTCTCATAATTACATAGAATACCACGCAAACTACTTCAACACTCCCCCTCAAGCTAGGGAGAAAAGATCAAATATTCCTAGCTTGGAGTAGGTATCTGTGAGTCACTTCATAGACATAGCCTTTGTGAAGATGTCTGCCAAATGATTCTTTTAAGGGATTATATTACATACATATTATTTTGGGTTGAAGTTTTTCTCGTATGAAATGACAATCTATCTCAATGTACTTGGTTCTCTTATGAAATCCTAGATTGGTCACAATATGGATTGCTTCCTGATTGTCACAGTGAAACTATATAGGCTTGGTTATCTGGAACCCAAGCTCGTCATGAATGATTTTAATCATAACAATTCACTTACTACAAGTGTCATAGCTCGATATTTGGTTTCCGTACTTGATCTAACCACTACATTTTGTTTTTTGTTTCTCCAAGTGACTAGATTGCTCCCAATAGTTGTGCAATAACCAGAGGTGGATTTTTTTGTCAACAGGGAACCTAACCCAGTCAACATCAACAAAGCTTTCAATTTCTGTATGACCATGACATTTACATAGAAGCCTTCAACCTGGTATTATGTCTGTGAGATAACCAGAGGTGGATGCATCCCAATGTGATTGTTGTGGTTGATGTATATATTAGTTGATGACACTGGCCGAATAGGAAATATCTGGTATTATGACTGTGAGATAGATCAGCTTCCCAAGTAACTATTGAAATCAACCAACATCAACATCACTACTAGTTCATGCACACAACTTAACGTTAGGTTCCATAGGTGTGTCTGCATGCTTGCATCCAAGCATCCCAATCTCCTTCAACAAATCAAGTACATACTTTTTTTATGATAGGGCTATACCATGTCTGGATTGAAGAACTTCAATCCCAAGGAAGTGACAAATGGAGGTTGACGGAACAGCCAAGACCTGAGCTTCCAGCTATGGTTTTTCATGGACAAAACCACCATGAATTGAGGCTGACGGCACAACCTACACCAAGACCTCTAAGCTCTGAGTTTGGTGGACAGAACCACCACCACCAGAGGCCGAGGGAACAACCTGAGAGAAGTGCTTCAAGCTCTGGTTTCACCGTGAGGAAGAACACACCAAGGAGGCAGGAAAAATGGGAGTGTTGCTCCCCTCCTCTCCTTTTCTATTTAAACTTAGGGTTAGGTTAATTACATTACAACCCATGGGCTCAATATGATGCAACCCAACCCAACTAAACCCTTTCTAATTACCCTATGTGCATGAAATAAATTATACAACAAATATTAACATAAAACCTATCTAATATACATTCCAACATATGGTGGCATCCCCCCTCAAAAGATCTGAAGAGATGTACAAAAGAGATATTACCCGGCGCTTCAAAGTGTCGCGGATAGAGTGACAATCAACCTCAATGTGTTTGGTGCACTCATGGAAAATAGGGTTGGCAGCAATCTAGATAACACTTGTATTATCCGCATGAAGAGAAGAGAGGGATGACCATGAAGATGGGCAGAGAGAGAGGGTTTGAGAGAGAAGAGAGTAGACTTAATGATTTATCCCTTGCATTGAGTCTCTATTTATAGTTTTTGAAGAAAGTTTACCATGGCTACATTTTCCTTAGGGCTATAAGCTTTCAAAAGGAAAAGACTTAATGATCTAGTCCTTGTCTTATTCAATGTTTGTTCAATTACCCTTTTACCCGCAAATGAAATGTAGGCATTTTGTTCGGCAATAATGATATCTCCGAGCATATCAAAATTGGCTGTTAGTCCACTGGTTGTAGTGGATGCAAGGATTAATACATAGAATAACTTTCTAGTTGATTGATAATCATATGAAACAAAAGATATTTTAGACATTTCCATCAAACTCAAACTTCTTTCTTTCATGTGTGCTCCTCAAGAAGCACACACCATAATAATAGGTAGAGATCTATTAGTAGAAAACTCAATTAAGTAGAATACATCATCTTCTCTATTTATAGAGATCTATTAGTAGCAAACTCGATTAAGTAGACATACATTATCTTCTCTATTTATACCCTTGTGCCATCTTTATGAGAAGGACACCAATTTATACCCCTTGCCATCTCTTTGATGTAGGGAAGGTATTTACCTTAATGTCCCTTTGAGATGTCTTTCAACACTCCCCCTCGAGCTGGGGGAGAGAAAACGTCGTAGATACCCATCTGGTTGCACATAGTGGTTTGTATCTTGGATGTGACTTGTTTCGTGAGTATATCTATTGCTTGTCTTTGAGATGAAATATGTTTGAGAGAAATAATGCCAACCTAAATTTTTTCTCATATGAAGTGGCAATCTACCTCAATATATTTTGTTCTCTCATGGAAGACTGGATTTAAAGTAATGTGGATGACTACTTGTGTTATAGACTCGATAGTCGAACGAGTCATTCACAGGCGTCGCAGTTGAAGGCAGATCACGTGTGTTTTGTGTTCTTGAACGTGCAAGCCATAATGGCACTTTTGGTAAATCTATTTTGCAGTAGCTACTTAATATTTATGTTGTATGCTTCAGCTCTTTGAGCGTGTAAGCTTTAATGGCGTCATTGTAAATATTGAGCCTCAACAAACAGCTTAAAGGGGCATAATGAAATGAAGAAAGGGAATGAAAATAAAATTAGAAAATAGGACAGGTTCTCCTTCAACGAACCAGGTTACGGTCTCCCTTAGAGCCATAGGTTACGGTCTCCCTCAGAACCGGTTTATCCTCCATCTCCTCCCCTCTATCCCGAGCACTTCCCTTTTCTCATTTTCCTCACTTACTTCACCCAGAATTCGAAATCATAGGAAGACCATGACGTCCACAACACCCTGGTGTTGAACCTGTGCTAGACGCAGAGCTCTCCTTCTGTCGGGTTACACGGTCCATGGTCAGAGACCATAAAAACTTGGTTGTCACAATAGAGTTATATAGGGGTCTTTTTGTAGAACCCTAATTCAGCGAGGAGAAGCTCACTGAGCGCATGGGGCATATCCCTAAATTCTGCTTCAGCACTTGATGTAGCAACCACATTCTATTTTTTACTCCTCCATGTAACCAATTTCCCTCTAACTAAGGTGCAACATGTAGAGGTTGACTTCTTGTCATCAGGTGATCCAACCCAATTAACATCCACAAATCCTTCAATGTTGAGAAGAACGTGACATTTTATATAGAAGTCTCATTCGGGAGCTTCTTTTAAGTATCAGAGGATTCTCTCCAAATCTTGCCAGTGAATAACTTGTACTTTAAGCATGTGCTGACTAACCACACTTACAACATATGCTAAATCTATTATGGTTACTATAAGATGAGTTTTCCAACAAGTCTCTGATATATTCCTACATAGACATCTTTGTTGGATCTTGCACACAACTTGGTGTTATCATCCATAGAAGTATTTGTCGGTCGACATCCCATCATTCCTGTGTCTTCTAGTAGATTAAGAACATATTTCCTTTTAGATAAGATAATCCCTTGTTTTTATTGGAAGACTTCAATACTCAAAAAATATTTCAAAAGTTTAAGGTCTTTTGTTTTGAATTCCTTGCATATATTCACTTTAACTTCTTGTATTCCTTTTGCATCGCTACCAGTTAAGACAATATCATCTGCATAAATTGTCAGTAATACACTTCCCTTCAAGGTGTTTTTTGACAAATACAGAATAATCAACAAAGTATCTATGCAACCCAAACTGCAACATAGTTTGGCTAAGTTTGTGTAATCAAGCCCGAGGAGATTGTTTTAAGCCATATAGTGATTCAGTCTACATACCAACTCCCCATCAACCACAAAACCAGGTGGTTGATTCATATAGATATCCTCCTTAATATCACCATTTAAAAAAGTATTTTTCACATCGAATTGATACACTTGCCAAGAAGAATTTGGAGTAAGTGATAATAGGATGTATACCAAATTTAACTTGGCCACCCGGAAAAAGGTTTTCTCATAATCAACTCCATAGCACTGAGTGTAGCTTTTGGCGATGAGGTGGACTTTAAGACGAGCCACAAAACAATTAGGATTGTGCTTGATTGTAAAAACTCATTTACAACCCACAGATTTTTCTACGAAAGGAAGTAAAACCTAAGTCCATGTCTGATTCTCATATGAAGCATTTATTTCTTCTTCCATTGCTGCCTTCCATCCTAGATGTCTCAGAGCCTCCTGATATGACTATGGGATAGATAAAGAGGAGATGGATGCAAAAAATTGACAACAAGGAGAAGACAATCGACGATGAGATTTTTTTTCATATAGAATGAGAATTGGAGGGCCTAGTGAAAGTCTTAGGCTCCTTTCATATAACTATGGGCCTAGTATCAAATTGTGAGCCAAAGATGATAGGTGAAGATGGTATTACCTCGGAGGTATCCATAAACTTCATAGCTGTGGCATCGGTCGTTGCTTCAGGGGGTTGAAGGAGATCAACATCAAGTGGCACAATAGGTCTTGGAGTTGTTTGAACCAACGATAGTCCCGTAGGAGCATCTTTGGAAGAAAAAAAAATGTGTCCTAAAAAAATTAACATCCCTAGAGATAAACACCTTCCAAAGAGAAGGATTATAGCAAACATAGTCTTTTTGGGTACGAGAGTAACCCAAGAAGATATACTTAAGACACTTAGGATCAAGCTTCCACTTCTGGGGGGATGTGACATGAACAAAAATGTGCATCCAAAAAATTTTAAGGGAAGAGAGATGAGATCTTCATTAGGAAATAACAATGAATAAGAGGATTTATGTTTAAGCATTGATAAAGGTAGCCGATTAATAAGGAAGCATGTCGTAATTATAGCGTGATGCCATTAAAAATAGGGCACATTCATAGAATAGAGCAGGCTACGAGCTACTTCTAGGAGATGTCTATTTTTTTTCTTTTTGCTACACCATTTTGTTGAGTGGTGTAGGTACATGATGTATGATGGATAATGCCCTGATCCTGAAAAATTGAAATTCACTAGAGAGGAACTCTTTAGCATTAGTGGAATGAAAAACTTGTATGTTTTCACCAAACTGAGTTTGTACCATGGCATGAAAGGACTTAAGATAAAAAAAACTCTCAAACCTTTCTTTAAACAAAAACAACCATGTGACTCGAGTAAAATCATCTACAAATGTGACAAAATACTTAACTTGTGAAATATTTGAGACACTCAATGGTCCCCATACATGAGAGTAAATTAAGGAAAAGGGAGCAACACCTTTAATTTCTACTCAAGGAGAGTATGTTGTCCTCTAGTGTTTGCTCAATTGACATCCTTCATAATTTAAACCAGATAATATTTTTTTAAAAAAGAAATAATTGTTGAAGTGATGTTGTTTATGGCTGTAGTCCTTCTAGGAAGAATTAGGTCTCAAGCATGGGAAGAATGTGTTGTATTGTGACAGTCAAAGTGCTATTCATTTAGCAAAGAATCCTATTTATCATGCCAGAACAAAGCACATACAGATGCGTTATCACTTCATCAGATCGGCTCTAGAGGATGGAGTCTTAGCACTTTAGAAGATTCAAGGAAGTCAGAATCCGCTTGATATGTTGACAAAGACTATTACAGTTGAGACTTCTCTATGAGGATTGAGAAGTTATTGCTACTGCAGTGGAGATATTGATGATGGATTAGTCTCCAAGTTGGAGATTGTTAAGTTGTGGAGCCTAATCAATGCCATATACCAAGTCGGTACATGGATCGACCTAATTCCTAAGTTAGTTTGGAATTAGGGCATCTAATTCCTAACAGATTACAAAGTCCAAAATCTATTAGATTATTTATTCCAAAATAAGTATATGTCATGAAGAGAAGTTATAATGTATAAAATTTATTTACATCAAGTTTTAGAAAGAGAAAATTTCACGTCAATCTGATCTATATTTAAGGAGATATCTGCATTAGAAGAATCAATGGTCACGTTGGTACCCTACTGCATGCAAAGATTTGAATTTAAGTAGAATTATTTCCTTTGCTTTTTGAGTTGTTGTTATTGATAAATAATATTAGAAAAGTATCACATGATCTACCCTTGGAAGTTTTTGTTTGTTAACTAATAATATCTAAAAAGAATGTGTTGGAAGACATGCCCAAACCCACTCGACCAAGGAAGGCTCACACATCCAAGTGTGTTAGAAGATGGGCTCAAGCCCATAAGATAAGAAGGCTCACACATCCAAGAGAGGTGGAATATGGGCTCAAGCCCATAGACCAAGAAGAAGGTCCACAAGTTTACAAGTGATGACATGATGGTAAATAAAGAGTCATCTCATAAAGATGACATTGATGTAATTAGTTTAAGTTTAGAGGTATTATTGTAATATTGTAATTGTATTCATCTATAAATTGAACCTCTGAGGGAGAGTTAGGACATAAGTATACAATCCTAATTCTCCAGCATCTTTCTCCTTCTCCAAATTTGTCACTTCTCCTCCTAAACCTTCTCTCCACAAATCTCCTTCTTCTTCTCGCTCCTCAATTCTCTTATACTTTGATTATACATCATGGAATCCTGAATTTTAACATGGTATCAGAGCGGGAAAATATCTAAGATGGAAAAGGAGAAGAAGGGGAGGAAGAAGAAGAAGAAGAAGAAAAAACAATAGGAGTTTCTCGTTTTTCCTTTTGTCTTCTTTCACAATTCATGTTTTTAATTGGATTTTAACTCTCTTACCATATGTTTCATAAATGGTCCAAAAACTACTGGAGATGGAGGAGAATATACCCCGAGATCATCTGAAGACTCCATATGTGACTTATCAATGGGTGTAGAGATATGGTCTTTAGAAGGCTAGTCCATAGTTTGAAAATCATAATCCATTAAAATAAGTGGCATTAGCATCCCTATAGATAATGAGAAACCAAGAGGAGAGCTACTAGAAACATAGGGTTGATGCTCAAATAAGGAAACATCGGCCAAGATAATTTTTTTCCTTCAAGGACAGAGAGTAACACATATCCTTTTTTTTTTTATCTTCTGAATACTCCAAGAAAATGCACTTAACAGCCCAATAAAGGAATTTACCCTGGAGAAGCCCTAAGTGATAAACAAAATATGTGCATCCAAATACCTTAGGCGCCAATGGGAAGGCAACTGACTCAAGTAACAGTTTGGAGAAGGGGGTTGCACCTTTGAGCACACTGGAGGGCATATGGTTAATAAAAAACAAGCATTGAGTGTTGACTGTAGGTTGACTCCAACATGTTAAGTTATGGAACTTAATCAATGCCCTACGGTGAGTCGGTATGCGGATCTAGTATTGATAAGGTTGCATCTGCTTCATCTACATCTACTTCATCTAGTATTAGTATCATTTTTTTTCTGAATAATGTCTGAAAAATGAAAGGGAAGCAGCAGGGCATCATTGTCTCTAATACATAACAAGGCAAGGAGTCCGGATTCAGAAGTAGCAAAAGAAGGATTTTTCTTCCCTTTGAGAAGAAGTTTTTTGAAACTCCTGGTGGACCCAAAATGAAAGCTTGATGAATTTGGAAACTTGTTGGCATTGGTACTACTATCTTGTTGCTATCTTACCGTTATCTTGCTTGTAAACTTGCTAGAGTTTGTACTCATTGAGACATGCTTCAGAAAGTATGCATTTTGATTCCTAGATAACAGATTATGATTTTGGTTCTTATCATGCAAGGCAGTGAATAACAACTTATATATTTTTACTTGATATTGCCTTTTCGAACTGGTATGATTGAGTTTAAAAAGGGGAAATTATTTGATAGACACAAATTAGAAGTTTAACACATGTTGTTTGAAGGAGTTTCCTAATATAGATTGAAGACTCTTAGACTTGTTTTTTTAGAGAAATAAGCTTGGATACAGCTCTCATTTTGGAAAGTTTTTGTTCCAGTATAAGTTGACATTGGGACAATTCTGTTTTTTATCAGAGGATGTCCACGCAATTTTCGAATTATCATACTTGAGATTGGAATATTACATCAAGATGCATGTGTCTATTTAGCAGGACACGTTGCTGCAATTTCAGGATGGTCTCCAATTGAATTCCAGAATCTTATTCACCCAATCTCTTCTCTGTTTTGAAGAATACTTGCATCAACCATCAGTTATCCAAATAGAAGACAATTACTTAACAATTATTCCTACTTTGTTTTATTGCTGAGACATAGCACCCTCATTTTTTCCTCATTTTTCGAGAGGCTTTGCTTAGTCTAGACGCTGTTATAGTTGCTACTTGTTTATCATGGCTGCTCATCCTCAATTGCTGCTTGCTCTTGGAACCCACAAGGTTCATATAATATACAACATCAAGCTTGTCTACTCAACAACTTATATAGCTCATTTTTTTCCCAAACATCTACTACTCAAGAACATGGACAAAAACATTTTTTTTAAACCCAACAACCTTCCTTTCAATTACATGAGATTAGATACCTTGCAGGGATTTTGACGATTAGCTTACTTTTAGAACCTGAGTTCAACTCAGTTTTCTTGAAGAAATACTTGCAGTAGAATAAGGAACTCGGTTGAGTTTTGGTTTGTTGCAACAACAGAAGTGAGTATTGTTCTGCTAAACTTCATTCAAATTGCTACTAGCGGCTTATTACTTGGTTCAAGCTTCCTGAATCATAATTGAATAGTTTTAGATTATTTCAAGTGTCCTAATCACCACTAAGGACTTTCATTATTTAAATATTATCTGCTGCTATATAACAACATGCATGCTATTTATGGCTCTTAAACACCCCAAAGGAACTAAGACTGTCTCTACAGAGGAGTTTGAATTATTTTAGAAGATAAAACACAATGTCCTTTGCCAATCAATCTTCCCCAGGATGTGAGGCCCCTTCTCTTGCTAGTGCACCTACTACTATAACATGTATGGTTTCAACAACTTCTCCATCTGAGATCATTGACTTTGTGGCCTATGAGCACTTGATAGGTAATGGTACCCTCTTGTATTCTAAATCTCCTTGTTAGATTGACAAGTTTGTTTCTATAGCAGATAGATCCCAAACCAAGGTGCATGGAGAGGGGTCCACATTTGCTACACCTACCCTTCATTTGAAAGACGCCCATTTTATTCCAGAGTTTCTCTTAAATCTTTTATTCGTCAGTCAACTAACAAAGAAATTTAATTGTTCCTTTACTTTTTCTTTTCCCCCTACTTCTTGTACATGCAAGGATCTGAAAACAAAATAGTTTATTGGTGGAGGTCGTGAATGAGGGGGCCTCTATTATCTTGATTCACCACATCTAGTGCCCATCATACGGTTTTCCAGTCGCATAATAGGTTAGGGCATCCATCCCTTCAAACATATGATTCCTTGCATTCGATTTTCAATCTGAATTGTGAAGATTGTCTAGTAAGTAAACACAAGTGAAGTACTTAATCTCCTTGAGGTGAAACCATAGGTGTTGCTCCATTTTCTTTAGTTCATTCTGATGTGAGGGGACCAATGAATATCTCTAATGTTTCCCGTGCTAGGTACTTCATTACATTTGTTGATGATTTCTCTTGGGTTACATGGCTGTTCTTATTAAAAGAAAGATCCTTCGCCCAGATGATGTCAAGGAATATCTATTCGTGGATTTCCAATCTTTTTGCCACCGAGATAAAGGCCTCATTCACCAAAAATCTTGTGTCTACACACCACAACAAAATGATGTGAATGAAAGCAAAAAAATAGACACCTTCTTGAGGTTGCCTGTACTATATTGAATCATATGCATGTGCCTCATTTCTAATGGCCACATGCATTATTTCGGCCTGTTATCTTATTAATAGTTGCCTTCTTCGGGTTTGGTAATAAGACATCATACTCTCATCACTTTCCTGATGATGAGCCATTCTTTTTTCCTTGAAGAGTTTTTTGGTGTACCTATTTTGTTCATGTTACATCCCCATACTACTAAATTGGATCCTAGTGTAATTAAATATATTTTTTGGGCTACTCTTGTACTTAGAAAGTATATGTGTGTTACAATCCTTCTCACAAGAAGAAGATGTTTGTTTGCAATTTTATTCATATACCAGTGCCCCCACCTGGTTTTTCTACAAAAAAATGAGTCTCCTAAGCCTATTGTGTCGATTGATGACTCAACTGTTCAAGGCCGTTGTGTCGTACTTTCTTTGCCCCCCTGAAGCATTGGCTGACACTACACCTATAGAGTCTCCAAAGCCTCTGAGGTAAGTGTTGAATTTAGGGAAAAGAGAAGAACTTCACTAACTTGATGTAATCTGAGTACATGAGCCCTTATTTATAATAGAGGAAAGTAATGGAGTCTAATTATAATTAAAGTACCCTTGTCCCAATTACACCCAAAGTCTAGCATTTAAAGATAAGTCCTAGCATAATTAAATAACTCAACATAAATATAAGACTAACATAACTAAAACACCTTTAAATTGAGACTCTTTTGTGAGACCTCCTTCTGTGAGACTCCTGTAAGACTCCACCATATTAATTCTGGCTCTATGATACTTTTTATTGTGGGAGTCATGTAAGAGCCTTCCATATTTTCTCTTCAACACTCCCCCTCACGAAGGTGTTTATAACTTCAACTTGCAATGAAAAGTATTCTTGGTCTTTAATTTTCGTTACCATAAAAAAATAAATCTTCATAGATGCAAAACCTTCATCTTTTGTGTTCCCCCTTTCTTGAATATTTTTTTTCACATAAAAATTACTACAATATTTGGAACAAAAGACCTCTTTCTTGTACTTTTTATTTACTTGTCCCCATATAGCTAGGGATAAAACGGACATAGAGACCCAACTTGGACAAAATACCATATGGGAGAAGAAAATCACTCCTAGTCGTACAACAAAGCTCCATACACCAGTCAAAATGGTCATAGTCTGAACACACTTCGCTCAATTTTAAAGGACGAAAAACTAACCCAATTTTAGGGCTTATAAAAGAGACTAGTCACTTTTTAAGGGTAGCTAAAATATAAATCACCTCTTGGGTGAAGATGATAAACTTGAAGAAATACTTGAGGAAAACAACTTTAACTAAAAGGAGGCGACTATGCAACACATATACTTCCAATGTGAACTTTTTTTTGGGAAAACTAAGGGAGACTATGATGGTAGAAATTACTAAACTTGACCAAGTATAACGTTTTTTAGGGTGATCAAAATTTTTCGGAATTAACTATGCGGAAGATATACAACCAAGTAACAAAAACACTAAACTTAAAAACAACATTGATGCAAGATATTGCAATCTTGAATGAGCATATCATGGATTGATTAAGTTGGACCAAAACTCTCTCATTAGAAGATATATATGGATAAAAAATCAGATTTTAGGAGAAAAGGAAACTCAATTAACGTCAATAAATGAAGAGATAATAGGGTAAAAATTTAGGAAAAAGAGAGATTTCAGCATAACTGACCTTTGATACTTCGGATATCAATATATCTGACAATATAGCTCAAAATCACAAACGGTTTGTTGTTCAAGATGTTAAGTTGGGGAGCCTAATCAACGCCCTATGCTAAGTCGATACATGGATTGACCTTCACAGTAAGATCATCATAGGGGTTGGAAGGGGGCAGAAGCCCCCCTCTCAGGGATGTGGGGGTGGAGCTGCTCGGTCCATGATATATTAATTGTTGTTTCATTAAGGGCAGTTTGGAAATTTTACTCTTGTATCCAGGTTGCCCTAATTTTCTCTTTATATTTGTGGTACCGCTATTAGGGTTGTATCATTCATCTGAGGAACATCAATTGCGGCTGAGAGAGGTTAGATAAAAACAACACCTATAAGTGTGTGCGATCCCTCTTGTAAACTATTTTATTTTCATAGTGGATTTCTGTAGTGGCGATAGACAGGATGTAGTCTCACCTTATGGAAAACCTGTATAAATCTTGTTTGTTCTAGTGATTGCTTATTTCTTATTCTGCAATAATTATTATTGCCCTCGTTAGTTTGGAATTAGGATGTCTAATTCCTAACACAACATTGATTTTGATAATAAAAAAACTTAATTGAGTTAATAACTAGTATATCTAATATTTCAGATACTTAACCTTCATGAGCATCTCAAGGTCTAAAGCTTCCAAGCCAAAATGAAGACTGCAAGCCAAATTGAAGGACAATTCTTGAATAAGCACCCATAAGGAAGAAGACAATGAGAAGACTCAATTTCAAGCATCAAAGACACAAGTTTAAACTCAGTCAATGAGAGTATTCCAACTCCTAGTCCATAAGTACTTGTGAGATCGTAGCTTGCGTATATAATTTGTATATAGACATATTTAGAATCATCATACATATTAGTTAGAAACAGGTTAAAGCACTAAGAAATAAATTCCCATGCTTTATAAATATATACATTTTATGTGGTATTGGAATGATAGATCATCCATAATTGTGTAGGCCAGAAATGTAAAGCATGATAGATGAACCATAGTCAATTGATCGATCATCCAAGGCATAGCCATTTCAGATTATAACGCATGATTGATCATCCCTCAGAGATTGATCAATCAAAGCTGTCCAGGTAAGCTGAATTAACATGTAATGATCGATCATCCCTCTAGATTGATCAATCAGTCAAAACCTTCTAAGGGACTTCAAGCATGATCGATCAAATGAAAGTACACCGATCGATCATACTTGTTATACACAACTAGAGGGAATCTCGATTGATCGATCAACAACTGGCCATGATCACTCAAATTAACTTTTCTGGATAAACAATTGCATATTTATCTATCAATCTATCGATTAATAAGTCATTTTCTGACAAAAAATAGCCATTATGATCAACTGATCGATCAATCACTTTCCAGTGATCGATTAGCCAATGGTCTATTTTTTTTCCAATGGGAAAATAACTTCTATTTTGAGTTGGGGAAGTTATAAATAGCCCCACCAAACCATGAGTAAAGAAGTGAATGAGCATTAACTGGCATATTCTCAAGCTACAAAGTTTTTTTCCACGATATATTAACTGTTGTTTCATTAAGGGCACTTTAGAAATTTTACTCTTGTAAAGCAATTGCCTTAATTTTCTCTTTATAATTGGGAGGCGCCACTATTAGGATTTATCATTCATCTGAGGAGCATTAGTTGTGACTGAGAGAGGTTAGAGATAAACAACACCTGTATGTGTGTGGGATCTTTCTTGTAAATTATTTCATCTTCATAGTGGATTACTACAACGGCAAATGACAGGACGTAGTCTCACCTTGAGGCGAACCTGTATAAATCTTATTGTGTTTTTTGTGCTTGTTTCTTTCTTCTTTTATGATTATTATTATTGCTCTCGTTAGTTTGGAATTAAGGCATTTAATTCCTAACAAGTGGTATCAGAGCTTTGAGAGAGATGGTTGGCGGAGAAGGATTGGCACTTGGAGTCAACAAGTGTGATGGTATGGATTTTGTGTTCTGGAGGATGCAGATCAAAGATTATCTGTACATTAAAAAGCTGCATGCACCACTTCAGGATATAAAACTAGAAGGTATGAAAGATGATGATTGGAATCTCCTCGATAGACAGGTATTGAAGTAGTCCAGTTAACACTATCGAAGAACGTTGCTCACAACGTGGCATCAATGAAGATTTTGTCCGACATGTATGAGAAGCCTTCTGCAAATAATAAGATACATTTCATGAAAAAACTCTTCAATTTAAAGATGACAAAAAATATATTCGTGGCATCGTATTTGAATGAGTTTAGCACGATTGTCAATCAATTGACCTCCGTTCAAATTAAATTTAATGATGAGATTCATGTTTTAATTTTTTGGCATCTCTGCCAAATTGATGGGAGCCTATGAGGGTTGTGATCAGCAACTCTGTACGCAATGGGAAGTTGATCTTTAATGAAGTTCGGGATACCATTCTCGTGGAAGAAGTTCATAGTAAGGGCTCTGAAGAATCATCGAGATCTAATTCTGCCTTAAATGTTGATACTAGGGGCAGGAACTTTGAGAGGAATTTCAACTAGGGCAATGGTAGAGGGAAGTCAAGGAATGGTAGAAACAAGTCCAAATTTGGCATGAATGTGGAACTGTGGCAAGTTTGGTCATATAAAGAAGAACTACAGAGCACTGAAGAAGGATGAAAAGAAAAGCGATGTTGCAAATGCGGTTTACTGAAGAGGTACAAGATGTCTTACTCTTGTCGGTTGATAGCCCTATTAACTCTTGGGTGTTGGATTCAGGAGCTTCTTTTCACACCACCGTACATCATGAGATGTTGGAGAATTATGTTGCTAGAGATCATGAGAAGGTGTATCTTGTTGATGGAGAACCTTTGAATATCGTCGATATAGGTAATGTCAGTTTGAGGATGTCAAACGGGTCATTACGGAAAATTCACAAGGTGAGACCTGTACCAAAACTAATGTGTAATCTGATCTCAGTAGGGCAACTTGATGATGAAGGTCATAATGTAACTTTTAATGGTGCTGCCTAGAAAGTCGCTAAGGGTGCCATGGTTGTTGCATGAGGAGTTAAAACTAGAACTCTTTACATCACTTCCAATTGCAGAGACACAATTGCAGTTGCTGATGCTATTATTGATTCTAATTTGTGGCATTATAGGCTTGGTCACATGAGTGAGAAGTGAGTGAAAGTGTTTCAGTCCAAAGGGAAACTACCAGGGTTAAAAACTATAAATAACGGTTTGTGTGAAGGTTGTATTTTTGGCAAGTAGAAAAAGGTTAGCTTTTCTAAGGATGGAAAGGAGCAAAAAATTAAAAAAAAAATGGTGTTGGTTCACACAGATGTGTGGGCCTTCGATAGTTACTTCACTTGGTGGTTCTACCTACTATGTGATCTTTATTGATGATGTAAGCCAAAAGATATGTATTTATTTTCTGAAAAATAAATCTGATGTCTTTGATACAATCAAGAGATGGAGAGCAATGGTTGAGAATGAGACAGATTTGAAGGTGAAGTGATTGCAGTCATATAAAGGGGGAGAATACATAGATGATGATTTCAAGCGGTATTGTGCTGATAATGGAATTAAGATGAAGAACATCATTCCTGGAAAGCCTTAATAGAATGGAGTAGCTGAGAGGATGAACAGGACCTTGAATGAGTGTACTAGGAGCATTATATTACATGCAGGATTGCCAAAGATGTTCTGGTCTGAGGCTATTAGCATCGCTACCTATTTGATCAACAGAGGTCTTTCAACGCCAATGGATTGCAAAATACCAGAAGAGATTTGGAGCGGCAAAGAGGTAAACCTTTCTTTCTTGAAAGTTTTAGGTTGTGTTTCTTATATTCATAATGATTCTACTGTTAGAAGTAAACTTGATGCTAAATCTAAGATATGTTTCTTCATTGGCTATGGTGGTACCAATTTGGGTTATTGGTTTTGGGATGACCAAAGTCGTAAGTTATCAAGAGCAAGGACATGATCTGCAAAGAAGGTGTCATGTATAAAGATAGGTTGAGAACAAAGTCAGAGAGCACAAGTGATGAAGCCAAGAAGTCTTAAGTGAGTCAGTTGAAATATCTTCTAGTTATTTAGATGGAGAATATTGCTCAAAAAGACCAGGAAAATATACCCCCAGAAGTAAATCAGAACATTCCTGTGACTGAACTTAGGAGATCTGCCAGAACTGGCAAACCACCACAGAGGTACTCCCCAATGCTGAATTATAGTTTTGTTATATTTATGGAAAAGATAAATACTTCATTGACTTCATCAACTTATTATAATCAGAGTACATGAACCTCTATATTTATAATAGAGGAAGGTAGTAGAGTCCAATTACAATAAAATTACCTTTGTCCCAATTACACCCAAACTCTAACACTTAAGGATTAGCCTTAGCATAATTAAATAACTCAATATAAATAGAAAACAAACATAACTCAAACTAAAACTCTTCTATGACGTGACCAAAAGATAAAGATGCCAATTCGTGGTTATCTTTGTGAGTCCTTCTTGATATTCCAACAATCTTGTGGCTATCTTTGTGAATCATTCTTGATCTTCCAACAATCTTGTGGTTATCTTTGTGTGTCCTTCTTGATCTTCCAACAATCTTGTGGTTATCTTTGTGAGTCCTTCTTGATCTTCCAACTTATGTGAGAAGGATGTCAACTCGTGGTACTCATGGTGGTTCCTATTTCTTATGTGCTTGGGCCCATTTTGTGGCCCTTCCTTGGTCGTGTGGGTTGGAGTCCATCTTCCAACACTCCCCCTCAAGCTGAGGGTGAGAGAACATCATGAACTCCCAGCTTGCTGCAAATAATGTATAAAATCTTTTTTGTATAAAATGGCAGTCCTCCCATCTTCCAACACTCCCCCTCAAGCTGGTGCTCTCTTCCATGAGGCCCAATTGGCCAATTCATGGGGTATAACATAGATGTAATAATAAGTTTCACCGTCATGGTTTCCCAATCGTGATATTTTTTTATGGGGTCAAATAATGATGATATGAGAAAGGATTCCGAGACCACCTTTTCCTCAATAATAATGTCCCCAAAGAGACATAATAGTTGTAGCTGAATATAACATGACCATCATCCAAGACATATAAAACGAACCAAAATAATAAACCTTGTAAAAGGACCCATAAAATAATCATAATCCGATATAAATATTTTTCATAGATGCAGAAGCTTCATCTTTTGTGCTTCCCCTTTCTTGAATATTTTGGTCACATAAAATTATCCACAACATTTGGAGTAAAATACCTCTTTCTTGTACTTCTTTTACTTCTCCCACTCAAGTTGGGAGGTAATGGCAGTGATCCCAACTTGAACCAAATATCATAGATGAATCAATAAACCCAAATAACAAAGGTGTATAAAGAAGTCCTCAAACTAGGGAGAAGTGAAAAATTTTCCTGATATATCAACTCAAAAAGTGATGCAAAACAATGGGCTTAAATTCGGATTTTTCTATGCAACAGGACACCAACTTGACCTTTGATTCTTCCAATGCGAATATATCTTTAAATAAATATCAGTTTGACATAACATTTTCCTCTTCTAAAACTAGACTTCAATACCTTTCATCCAAGTATAACTTCTCTTCATAAAATATAATTATCAAAAGATAAATAATCTGATAGATTTTGGTCTCTGTCTTTTGGCCAAATTAAGCATTGTTTCTCTTTTTTTCTAGCATTTCCATTGACTCTTCCAAGATCAATATCTCCTTATAAAAAACACAGTTATAAAAACTTCTTTTGATATATAATTCTCCAAATAAAGTCTCGTTCTTGATAGCATAAAATACCTCAGAAGTTGAAGCTTTTTGCTACTGCTTGAACCTCTTTTACAATCTGACCTTTGCTCATTCAAATATCGATTCATCTTTGCTGATAACTCCAATTGGAAACTATAATTTTTCTTTGGAAAGTAGACTCAAATATCCTTCCGTCAATATATAATTTGAAATATGAAAATTTTAGTATAGAGGTGAAAAATGCAAAGCAAACTACGATTGTAGGGACTAAAAAAAAAACTACAAACCTAGACTTAGGGTTTAGGGTTTAGAGAAAAGGATCTCACTGTCTTTGTGGCTTGACCAAGTCAACTCATAGAACCTGCTCTGATACCATGTTGAATTTATGGAAAGAGAAATACTTCATTGATTTCATTAATTTATTATAATCAAAGTACATGAACTTTTATTTATAATAGAGGAAGGTAGTAGAGTCTAATTATAATAAAATTATCTTTGTCCCAATTACACCCAAACTCTAACACTTAAGGATAACCCTTAGCATAATTAAACAACTCAATATAAATAGAAGAAAAACATAACTCAAACTAGAACTATTCTATGACATGACCATAAGATAAAGATGTCAGCTCGTGGTTATCTTTGTGAGTCCTTCTTGATCTTCCAACCAACTTGTGGTTATCTTTGTGAGTCCTTCTTGATCTTCCAACCAACTTGTGGTTATCTTTGTGAGTCCTTCTTGATCTTCCAACTTATGTGATAAGGATGCCAACTTGTGGTAATCATGGTGGATCCTACTTCTTATGTGCTTGGGCCCATCTTGTGGGCCTTCCTTGGTCGTGTGGGCTGGAGCCCATCTTCCAACAATTTTTTTGATTGTTAAAGGTGAACCAGAGAGTTATGAGGAAGTAGTGAAAGTTGATGAATCAATCAAGTGGGAGTTGGCCATGCGGGATGAGATGGATTCACTGTTATCCAATCAGACATGGCAGTTCACCGAGTTACCAAAAGTGAAGAAAGCCGTGCAGAATAAATGGGAGTATCGAATAAAAGACAAACAAGATGGTAGTAAGCGGTACAAGGCAAGACTGGTGGTAAAGGGCTTTAAAAAAAAGAAGGCATTGACTACACTGAGATTTTCTCTCCAGTAGTGAAATTGACTACTATTAGAACAACGCTTGGACTAGTGGCAAATGAAGACTTTCACTTAGAGCTGTTGGATGTAAAAATAACCTTTCTTCATGGTGATTTGGAGGAAAAAATTTACTTGATGCAACCACAAGGTTTCAAAGCATAAGGAAAGGAAAAAATAGTGTAAAACTTCAAAAGAGCTTGTATAGTATTAAACAAGCTCCAAGAAGTTTGACACCTTTATGAGTAGTAATGGTTTCTTGAGGTGCGAGACAGATTATTGTTGTTATGTGAAGAAGCTTGATGACTCCAACATCATTCTATTGCTATATGTTGATGACATATTGATAACAGGTGCTTGCAAACAAGAAATAGATAAGTTGAAAAGGGAGTTGTCCAAAAATTTTGCAATGAAGGAGTTGGGTGCTACAAAACAAATCCTTGGGATGAGGATTACTAGAGATATTGATGTCTTGAAACTATCACACGAAGAATATGTGAAGAAGGTGCTAAGCAAATTCAACATGAATGATGCAAAACCAACGAGTACTCCTTTGGCTAGTCACTTTAGGCTAACTAAGGAGCAGTCACCTTCTACAAAGCAGGAACTAGCCCACACAGGCAATGTGCCTTATGCTTCTACTATTGGCAGTCTCAAATATGCCATGCTATGCACTAGACCAGACATAGCTCATGCAGTGGGAATTGTGAGCAGATATATGAGTAATATGGGTAAACAACATTGAAAAGTAGTGAAGTGGATTCTCAGGTATTTGAGAGGTACTGCAGTCTCTGCCTTATGTTTCAGAAAGTCAAACTTGGGATTACAAGGTTATGTAGATGAAGACATGGCTGGAGACATTTATGGCAGGAAAATACCACTGGATATGTATACATATTGGATGGTACAACAGTTAGTTGGGTCTCTAAGTTTTAGAAGATAGTTGCTCTTTCTACTACTGAGGCAGAATATGTTGTTGTAATCGAAGCCAACAAAGAGATGGTACGGTTGCAGTCTTTTTGGGAAGAATTATGTCCAGAGCATGGGAAGAACGTGTTGTATTGTGACAGTCAGAGTGCTAATCATTTAGCAAAGAACCTTGTTTATTATGCCAGAACAAAGCAAATACAATTGCGTTACCACTTCATTAGATCGGCTCTTGAGGTGGAGTATTAGCACTGGAGAAGATTCAAAGAAGTTAGAATTCAACTGATATGTTGACAAAGACTGTTACGATTGAGCAACTGAAGTTGTGTACAACTTCAGTTGGACTTCTCTCTGAGGATTGAGAAGTTGTTGCCACAGTAGAGGAGATATTGATGATGGATAGTCTCCAAGTGGGAGATTGTTAAGTTTTGGAATTTCTCTCTTGTATAGTGGTTGCCCTAATTTTCTCTTTATAATTGAGAGGGTGCTACTATTAGGGTTTTATCATTCATTCGAGGAGCATCAGTTGCGGCCGAGATAGGTTAGAGTTAAACAACACCTGTAAGTGTGTGTAATATCTCTTTTAAACTATTTCATCTTTATAGTAGATTACTATAACGGTAGAAGACAGGATGTAGTCTCACCTTGAGGCGAACCTGTATAAATCTTGTTGTGTTTTTCATGTTTGTTGCTTTCTTCTTCCATGATTATTATTATTGCTCTCGTTAGTTTGGAATCAGGGCATTTAATTCCTAACACAAGAAACTAGGCTCAAATATCTTTAATTTGATATCTAATAAGACATAAAAATGTTTGTTCTTAAATATTTTATAATCTCTTGATTCTCTTCATTTTCATCTAGACCCTTGTCGACTCCTATGTGAATATCTCCTTAAATATAAATCATATTGACAAGAAATTTCTCCGTACAAAACTAGACTTTGGAATCTATAATAATCAAATAGAATTTGGAATCTATAATCTGGCCGAACTGAGTACTTTTTATTTTTTTGGTCAACATGATTATTGACACTTCCAAGATCGATATCTCCCTCTAGAAAACTCAGATAAGAAAATAGGAAAGAAAATAGACATGCATGTATTTATTCAGATATATAATTTTCCCAATAAAGTCTCATTCTTGATGGCATAAGATGGCTCAAAATTTTAATTTTTCTTCCGGTACTCAAACCCCTTTGGTAGTTTGACCTTTGCTGATTCAAATATTGATTTCTCTTTGTAGAAAATTCCAATTGAATTTTTTTTTTTTGCGTTAGAAAGTAGACTCAAAGGTATTTCTGTTAATATACAATTTACAGTGTGAAAATCTTAGTATGGAGGTAATAACACCAAGAAATAACGAATATTGGGACTAAAAATAGAGAAAAAAGATAGAATATGAACGTAAACTACTAGAGATGATAGATAAAAAACGGATCACATTATCTTTCTGTTTGACTAAGTCAAATCACAAAACTTGCTTTGATACCACGTTGAATTTATGAAAAAGATAAGAACTTCACTAACTTAACATTATCTAAATATGTAAGCCCCTATTTCCAATAGAGGAAAGTAATAGAGTCCAATTACAATAAAAGTGCCCATGTCCAAATTATACCCAAAGTCTAACACTTAAAGATAAGTCCTAGCATAATAAAATAATTCATCATAAACAGAAGACTAACATAACTAAAACACCTTTAAAGTGAGACTCTTCTGTGAGACTCCTATAAGACTCCGCCTTAATAATTTTGGCTCTGTGAGACTTCTTATTGTAAGAGTCATGTAAGAGTCTTCCATATCTTCTCTTCTAATAATTTTTCCTTCTCCACTTCCTATTTTTTGTTCTCCATTTCAAACCCGACCGATTTCTCTTCGAAAAGAGCCTATGGCATGAACATGACAATCTACCTCTCACCCCATTGCTAATTTTTTATCCACCCATCAGTTGTTCCCATGTCAGTTTCTTGCCTCTTTTTATTTTGTTGTTATTCCTCAATCTTATCAGGAGGCCCTACAACATCCAGGATGGAAAAGACCAATGGATAAAGAGATGGCAGTCCTTTATGAGATTCAGATGTGGTGATTTCTTCCCCTACCGACTGGCAAAAAGCCAATGGGCAGTAAATGAGTATTCATTGTCAAACAGAATCTGGATGGCTCCGTGGCTAAAAGCTATGCACAATGTTATGAGAATGATTATTAGGAAACTTTTTTTCCACCCAACAACCTCAGAATCTGGATGGCTCCATGGCTAAAAGCTATGCACAATGTTATGAGAATGATTATTAGGAAACTTTTTTTCCAACCAACAACCTCAACTTAGTATGCCTTTTATTTTCTCTTGTTGGTTACTCTTGATGGACTATTTTTCACGTAGATGTGAAGAATGTTTTCCTCAATGGCGATATTAAGGAGGAAATTTATATGCAACAACCACCTGGATATGTGGTTGAGGGGGATCTGGTATGCTACCTAAAAAAATCATTATATGGTTTGGAGCAATCTCCGGGGGCCTAGTTTGACAAGTTTAGTCATGCATTGCTTCAATTCAGGTTCACAAGATGCTCTATGGACCATTCTGTATTTGCCAAGAATATTGAGAAAGGTGTGATACTATTTGCTATGTACGTGGGTGATATTATTTTGAAAGGTAGTGATTCTAATTGCATCAGTCAAGTCAAACACAAGATATGCAATGAATTCAAGACAAATTATTTGGGACACCTTAAGTATTTCCTTGGTATTGAGGTTCTTCAGTCCAAGCATGGTATTATCTTATCATAGAGAAAATATGTTCTTGACTTTCTTAAAAAAAAAGAATGATGAGATGTCACCTTACTAACTCCCCTATGGTGACAAATACAAAATTAAGAGTTGGCTCGGGAGAAGAAGTTGATGTAGGCAAGTACTAGAGGCTAGTTGGAAAGCTTATTTGTTTCATTGTGACTAGACCAGATATTTCCCTTGTAGTTAGTGTGATCAGTCAATATATGCATAAACCTCAG
The DNA here is from genome assembly GCF_029961685.1 of Aristolochia californica. Classification (NCBI taxonomy): domain Eukaryota; kingdom Viridiplantae; phylum Streptophyta; class Magnoliopsida; order Piperales; family Aristolochiaceae; genus Aristolochia; species Aristolochia californica. The sequence continues at coordinate 7,281,660 of NW_027181881.1, forward strand.
AAGTCTTATTGGCAGGCATTGGAGAAGATTCTTAGGTACTTGAAAAAGACACTAGGACAAAGTTTTCTATATTAGTATCATGGTCATTTCAATGTTGAAATTTTTCCCGATGCGGAATGGGGTGGATCACCAGATGAAAGAAAATCTACTTTAGGATGTTGTACTCTAGTTGGAGGTAATTTTGTTACATGGAAGAGTAAAAAACAAAATGTAGTTGCAAGATCTAGTGCTGAAACAAAATACTAAGCCATGGCACATGTGGTAAGTGAGCTTCTATGGATTAAATCTCTTCTAGCGGAATTGGGATTCAACAAAAAGGCCAGATGGAACTTTCTTGTGACAAAGTTGTAATCCTCATTGCCTCCTACCCAGTCTTCCATAAGAGAACTAAGCATATCGAAGGAGACTATCACTTTGTGAGAGAAAAGTTGCAAGCAGGAATTATAAGTCTTTAGCACGTCTCAACTCACAGACAACTTGCTGATATATTCACAAAGTCGATTAACTTCTAGGTTCTCACTATTGCATGTTGGGCATATATAATGTCTTTTCACCACCAACTTGAGGGAGAGTGTTAGAAGATATAGGCAAGCTTGGGTGTCATTGTTATAATTATCTTATGTTCTTTGTCTCTTCATTCTCCTACTAGGGTGAAGGGTATATATGTAATATTGTCACTTTTAGTATCTATAAATAAAGCTTAAGGAGGAAGGTTTGGACAAATCCATAACCCTAATCTTCCCCCTCCTTTCTCCCCTTGTGTTCTCTATCTCCTTGGACATCTCTCTTTCTTCTTCTTCTTTCTCTTCTCCCTTCTTCTTCTTCCTTCTCTTCTTCATTATCAAAGATCTCAAGGCTATGGAATCTTGAAAATCAACGGGATAGGATGAAGGTCATGGCAAAGAAAAAGACTTCAAGGAAAGAGAATGACATTTACAAGGAAATTCCAAATTGGAGGGAGTAATTTAATATTCGGACTCAAATTGAAAGGTATTTCTCTACTTTGCCCCAAAGAGCATTGTTGAACCAACGAAAGTCGATATTTCCTTTTGTGAGAGAGAAATAGAGGACTTTGAAGAGCTCTTCCAGCCTTACAAAGGCTTATCTGAGAGAGAGGAGCTCGTGCATCCCCTTCTAGTGAAGTTTTTTTACACAATCCTAGAGATTTGAGGAGATTGGGCCTCACAGTTTTAAAATTTCTTCCTATGTGAAGAAAGCACCCATCTCAATTCAGACAACTGCTCTGAATAATCTACTCAACTCCACAATCACGGGCATGACCAAATATATAAAGGAGAATTAACTGACAGATCTCCATTAGGAAACACCCCCCCCCCCCCCCCCCCCCCCCCCCCCCCCCCCCTCAAAATATAAGATGATATTTTTACTATCTTTGGACAAACAATGGAGAGTTCCAATGAGGTATGCATACGGGACCTAACAATGTTATTTTTATTATCATTGGATGGACAATGGAAAGTTCTCTCTTTGCTCATTTTTTTATCTCTCTCTCATCTTGCTCGAGGTTTCAATCATGGAGTCCTAAATTCAACATGGTATCAGAGTATCAAATTTAGGATCCCCACTTCAAAAGAATGCTCTAAGAAGTTATGATCAAAGCTACTCATAGAAGGCTCTTTGTGAAGCAAGATTGAAGCTTGAGAGATAAGTTTTTCATTCTTGTTATTATTACTTCTTGCTCTTCATTTTCATATCTTTAGAAGATGGTTCATAGATGATCTTATTTTTGTCTACATTTTATGAAGTTATTGAGATTTATGCAACTCAGATTAGAAGTTTACCAATGCACTTTTGTTAGTTTCCAAGTTCTTGGGTAAAAATCGGTTTATGTTGAGATTTTCTGCATAAAAAGTTATAATTTTGTGGGAACAAGATTTTTCTGATGAATAAAAATATTCTTGAGCCTATTATGAGTGGTTTTTTATCCATTGGATTCCATAAATCTAATCACTTACTTTTATATTAAGCTTCTCCATTAACGAGTTGTTTGAAGAACTCTACTCGGTTTTGTGAGTTTTTTGAGAGCCACAATTTGGCCAATTGTTTTCGGAAAATCAAGAATAGAATATTCTGTTTTACATAAAATGAATCAAGCACAAAATAATAAAATAAGTGGTCATTTGAAAGTCTAGTTGACACCAATCCATTTGAAGAAAAATTGTTGTTTTTGAAGATCTCACAATATCTTCTTGATTAGGCCTGATTTTGTTTGATTTTTTTATCAATCATATCTTGCCTAATTCATGAGGAACTAAATCTAGACTGATTTATCCCAAGCTGGAGTCAAATATATTTTTGGAATGATCTTGGAAAGATATAATTCAGAAATGCTACCTTACCTTACTTGATCTCATGCTTATTGATTGATTTTTGTTATTCTCTACGAGTACAGAATTAATTAAAAAAAATTTTGAGGGTGCCCTCCTTGCCTAAAGACTTGATAAGCTCATGTTTTCCTCCCATCTACCCAAGCTAGCCTTGGCTGCACTTGAATCTCCAAGCTGCTTACTTAGGCTACTTCAAATTTGAGTACATTATTACCCTTAAATTGCCTCATATGGTTGAAGAATACATGAGTAACAAGAATGATATTCTCAAGATTACTATCATACCCTTGTGAGGGATATTAAACTTCTTGAGCTGGTCCACATCAGTTCATCGATTCCTTATAACAAGGGACCTACTTGGTCACCTCACCAAACATGGGCCACCCATTGATGAAGAAGATGATGCTTATGCTAAGTGGTTAAAAATGACACTTTGGTAATTAGTTGGCTCATCAATAGCATGGAAGAACTTGTCTCCAACAATTTTATTCATCTCAACACCACCAAACAAATTTGGAAGACATGTGCTAAGTTGTACTCTAGCCCCAACAAATTACACAAGCCATATGATATTCTCCAAGGAATGTTCAACACTAAACAAGGAGAAAATATTCATGAATATTTGACTCATTTTAGAGGTCTTCTTCAAGAATGGAACCTAGCTCAGCCTACCTCCACCAATGTCTCTTCCAAGACAAGCAAAAGGAAGCCTTAGCCACTGTCATTTGCCTAGAAAACACTAAGCCATATCTCAAAGTTGCTAAAATTCAACTCCTTAGCGCCTCTACGATTCCCACCTTTGGTGATGTATGTGCCACATTACTCTGTATTCCAAACTCTTCTTCTCCTTCTCCTACTGCAGTGTCATCCGCTATGTACTCTAGGCATAAGGGAACATTAACCTATCACGGCCGAGGTTCTAGAAGAAATTATAGAAAAGGACGAGGAAGAGGTGGAAGGAATAGTTTTGTCAGGATAGATGGCAAGGAATGCAGCCATTGTGGGAAATATGGCCACACTATAGATCAGTGTTTTAAAATCAATGGCATATCGGATTGGGTTAAGGCTAATCAAGCCTCAGAAAGTGATACCAATGACCAATCTACCCCACCAAAAGAAAAGAAAACCCTTACCAATGATGAGTATGACTTATTCTAGAAAATGAAAACTTTGATGGTCTCTCCTCCAAGTTTCCCCCTCCAATGCTGCTACCACCACTGCTTCAGGTATGTTCTATGCCACTTCCTCCTCTTTATCTTGGATAATTGACTCAGGGGCCTCCGAGCATCTCATAGGTAACAAAAATCTACTCCACTCAGTTTCCCCTTATCTCTCGAATAAATTTGTTACCATAGTCGTCGATTCCCAAACTAAAGTTCTCGGGAAAGGATCCACCTCTGTTATACCATCACTTCCGCTCACAGATATTATTTTTGTTCCTACCTGTCCCTTGAATCTTTTACCTATTAGTCAGCAAACACAACATTTCAATTGCTCAATTACCATCTCACGCATTTCGTGTGTGTTTTAGGATCTTATAATGAAGCAAGTAATCAGTGGAGGCCATGAACAAGGGGGGCTCTACTACCTGGACTTGCCTCAAATAAATTTTGTCTCAACCAATGAAACTAAGACAAGTCTATGGCACAATTGGTTGGAATATCCATGCACACAACCTCTTCATATTATTTTTCCTACATTTAAGGATAGGTTAAGTTTAAATTGTGAAGTTTGTCAACTGAGCAAACACTAGAGGACCACATACTCACTTCGTTCAGAACTTAAAAGTGTTGCTTCATTTTCATTGATCCACACAGATGTATGGGGACCCTTGAGCGTCTCAAATATTTCCCGAGTCAAATACTTTATTATCTTTATTGATGATTTTGCTCGTACCACATGGCTATTTCTTTTTAAAGAGTGATCTGAAATACCATCCATATTTAAATCTTTTCATGCTATGGTTGTCACTCAATTTGGTCAGAAAATCAAAGTACTTAGGTCTTATAATGCCAAAAAATATACTTCCAGAGATCTTGACCATTTTTTTCAAGAGAATGACATTATCCATTAAACATCTTGTGCCTACACCCCCCAACAGAATGGTGTAGCAGAATGGAAGAACCATCACCTTCTTGAGGTAGCTCGTAGCTTATTGTATACCATGAAAGTCCCATACTTTTATTGGTTGTATGCCATCCTTACTACATGTTTTCTTATAAATAGGCTACCATCTTCCGTTCTCGATCATAAATCCCCATGTTCCTTATTGTTTCCACATGGTGATCCTTTTTCGCTTCCCTGGAAAGTCTTCGGTTATACATGCTTTGTTCATATTACCTCCCACAACAGAGTAAATTTGATCCAAAATTTGTCAAGTGTATCTTCTTAGGATACTCTTGCATGTAGAAGGCTTATATTTACTTGTGTCAAGGGATGTAATTTTTTTTGAAGAATCTTCATACTATTCTGATAATGCCTCTCCAGGTCTCTCTTTTGTACCAGCGTATCCTCAATCGGTTGTGCTCTGTGCTACAGAAACTATTCAACCCCCAGAAGCACTGATTGACACCACACTTGCGGAATTTATAGATGCCATCGAGGTAAGTCCATCTTCTCCTATTCCTTTTGGACCACAATATGATACTCGACCCATCACTTAAGAAAATAACCCAAAACTTGCACTAGGCCCTCTACTTCTCACCCATATCCAATTTTGTGTCTCACCATAGTTTATCTTCTTCATGTTGTCAATTTCTGGCATATATCTCCCCTATCTTTGTCCCACAATCCTATCAAGAGGCTTTGAAACATACAAGGTGGAAGGTGGCAATGGACGAAGAAATGCAGGCACTCAGTGACAATCAGACATGGGCTTTAGTTCCTCTTCCATAAGGAAATAAACATGTCAGTTGTAAGTATGTCTATACAGTTAAACATAATCTGGATGGGTCATTTGCTCGCCTTAAGGCCCGCTTCATTGCCAAAGGCTATACACAGTGTTATGGGATTGATAATGAGGAAACATTCTCTACGGTGGCCAAAATGAACTTGGTACGTATCTTATTATCTCTTGCTGCTAATTCTTCCTGGTCAGTCTATCAGCTTAATGTGAAAAATGCTTTCCTCAATGGGGATATCAAGGAAGAAACTTATATGCAACAACCACCTAGATTTGTGGTTGAGGGTGAGTTGGTATGTCAATTGAAGAAATCTATTTATGGTCTGAAACAATCTCCTCGTGCATGGTTTGATAAATTCAGCCATGCACTAATATGGGCCAGATTTCACATAGGTTTCGTAGATCACTTTGTGTTTCTCAAAGATACACCTAAAGGGAAAGTGATTTTAGCCGTATATGTTGATGAAATTATCTTTACAGGTAGTGATCTCTAGAGCATTCAGGAAACCAAGGAAAAGATATGTGAAGAATTTAAGACAAAAGATCTTGGACTACGTAAATACTTTATGGGTATTGAAGTACTACAACCCAAACATGGGATTATACTATCTCAAAGGAAGTATGTCCTTGATCTACTGGAGGAGACATGAATGATGGGGCGTAGACCAACAGAAACCCCTATGGTTTCCAATACAAAATTATCTATAGGCAGTGGAGAAGATGTGGATATCAAAACATATCAAAGACTTGTGGGAAAACTCATTTATCTCTGTTGGAAGATGGGCTCCAGCCCACACGACCAAGGAAGGCCCACAAGATGGGCCCAAGCCCATAAAAAATAGGACCCACCATGATTACAACGAGCTGACATCTTTATCCATAAGTTGGAAGATTAAGGACTCACAAAGGCAACTTTATCTTTTGGTCACGTCCTAGAAGAGTTCTAGTTTGAGTTATGATTGTCTTTTATTTATATTGAATTATTTAATTATGCTAGGACTTATCTTTAAGTGTTAAAGTTTGGTGTAATTGGGACAAAGGTAGTTTTATTATAATTGGACCCTACTACCTTCCTCTATTATAAATAGATTCTACTACCTTCTTCTATTATAAATAGAGGTTTAGGTACTCTGATTATAATAAGTTAATGAAGTCAATGAAGTATTTTTCTTTTCCAAAAATTCAACATGGTATCAGAGTAGGTTCTGTGAGTTAATGTGGTCAATCCACAAAGGTAATGTGATTCTTTTCTCTAAACCCTAAACCCTAAGTCTAGGTTCATAGTTTTTTTTTCAGTCCCTACATAGCTTGTTGTGCGTTTTTTACCTATATACTAAGATCTTAATATTGAAAATTATATATTAAAGGAAATATATTTGAGTCTACTCTCCAAGGTCAGATTTATCTACAAAGACAAATCCATATTTGAATGAGTGAAGGTCAGATTGCAAAAGAGGTTTGAGTTGTAGCGAAAGCTTCAACTTTTGAGCTATTTTTGCTATAAGAACTTGACTTTATAAGGATATATATATAAATAAATATATGTAAGTCTATTCTCTTACATATTCAACCAATTTTCAATTGGATTTATCTAGAAAGAGAAATCGATATTTGAAACAACGAAGGTCAGATTGAAAAAAAGGTTCAAGCAATAGGAGAAAGCTTCAACTTTCGAGGTATTTTATGCTATAAAGAACGAGAATTTATATAGAGAACTATATCAAAAGAAAGATCTGTAAGTCTATTTTCTTACCTACTCAACCAATTCTCTATCTGAGTTTTTATAAGAAGATATTGATATTTGAAGAGTCAATGGTCATGTTGGAATAAAAGGAGAAACAGTACATAGTTTGGCCAAATGACAGAGACCGAAATCTATTAGATTATTTATCTTTTGATAATTATATTTTATGAAGAGAAGTTATACTTGGATGAAAGGTAGTTAATTCTAGTTTTATAAGGAGATAATTTCATGTCAATTTGATCTATATTTAGAGATATATTCGCATTGGAAAAATCAAAGGTCATGCTAGTATTCTGTTGTACTGAAAAATCCGAATTTATGCCCATTGTTTTGCATCACTTTTTGCATTGATATATAAGGAAAATATCTCACTTCTCCCTAGCTTGAGGGTTTATTTATACATCTTTGTTATTTGGGCATATTGCTACATCTATGATATTGGGTTCAAGCTGGGATCACTACCATTACATCCCAGCCTGAGGGGGAAAAGTAGAAAAAGTAAAAGAAATAGATATTTTATTCCATATGTTATGGATAAGTTTATGTGACCAAAATATTCAAGAAAGGGGGAGCACAAAAGATGAAGCTTCTGCATCTAAGAAAAAATATTTATATCGGATTATGATTATTTCATGGGTCCTTCTACAAGGTTTATTAGTTTGGTTCGTGTTATATGAGTTGGAAGATGGTCATGTAATATTCAACTGCAACTATTATGTCTCTTTGAGGACATTATTATTGAAGAAAAGGTGGCATCGGTATCCTTTCTCATATCATCATTTATTTGACCCCGTCAAAAAATATCACGGTTGGGAAACCATGACGGAGGATACCCTATCAAAAAAAATCACGGTTGGGAAACCATGATGGGCCCTGTAAAACAAATATCACAGTTGGGAAACCATGATGGAGGAAATTATTATTACATCAATGTTATATCCCCCTGAATTGGCCAGATGGACCTCATGGAAGATAGCACCAACATGAGGGGGAGTGTTCAAAGATGGGAGGACTGCCATTTTATACAAAAAGATTTTATACATTATTTGTAGCAAGTTGGGAGTTCATGATGTTCTTTCACCCCCAACTTGAGGGGGAGTATTGAAAGATGGGCTTCATCCAACACAACAAAGGAAGGCCCACATATCTAAGAGTATTATAGGCCACACGACTAAGGAAGGCCCACAAGATGGGCCCAAGCCCATAAGAAGTAGGACGCACCATGATTACCATGAGTTGGCATCCTTATCACATAAGTTGGAAGATCAAGAAGGACTCACAAAAAAAACTTTATCTTACAGTCTCGTCCTAGAAGAGTTCTAGTTTGAGTTATTTTTTTTATTTATATTGAATTATTTACTTATGCTTGGACTTATCTTTAAGTGTTAGAGTTTGGGTGTAATTGGGACAAATGTAGTTTTATTCTAATTGGACTCTACTACCTTCCTCTATTATAAATAGAGGTTCATATACTCTGAGTATAATAAGTTAATGAAGTCAATGAAGTATTTCTCTTTTCCATAAATTCAACAATCTTTACGTAACAAGGCCGGATATATCATATGCAGTAAGTGTGGTGAGACAATACCTGCACAAACTACAACTTACTCATTGGCAAGCACTAGAAAGAATATTTTGATATTTGAAAGGAGCTCCAGGAAGAGGGATTCTCTATAAGAACCATGGTCACTTCAACATAGAAGGGTTCTCAGATGTAGACTGGTCTAGATCCCCGGATGACAGAAAATCTACTTCGGGATATTGTACAATGGTGAGAGGTGGTTACATGGAGAAGCAAGAAGTAGAATGTAGTTGCAAGGTTAAGTGAAGAAGTAGAATACAGGGCCATGGCACACACAGTTAGTGAACTTCTATGGATCAGATCAATTTTCACTGAACTAGGATTCTATAAAGAAGCGCTTATGTATCTACCTCGCGACAATCAAGCAACTATACATATCACCTCAAATCTAGTATTCCATGAGAGAACAAAGCACATTGAGGTGGACTGCCATTTTATATAAGAGAAATTCCAAGCCGACATATTATCTCTCAAACATATCTCCTCACAAGGGCAAGTTGTAGATATTCTCACCAAACCAGTCACTCATAAGATCTTGTCCATCATTTGCAGCAAGTTGGGCATTTACAATGTTTTCTCACCCCCAGCTTGAGGGGGGGTGTTACAAGGTGGGACCAAACCCACCATGACCACACGAGCTGGCATGATGAATCACCACATAAGGTGGCATGATGAGTCATCACAAGCTGGAATCCTAATCACTTGAGTTGGAATATTTGGTAATCTTTCTTGATTAAATTAATTGATTTATCTTCCATTAATTGATGTAATTTAATTAATTATGATTGATGTAATTAGGGATATTAGGGATCCTAATTGATTGAGGAGTTTCCCTAAATATGTAATGGAAATAGTATAAATAGGGATCTTGGTTGAAGAATTCAATCAAACTCCCCTCTTCTCAGCTCGTGGAAGAATCTCTCTCTAGCCTAAAGTTTCTTTTCTCTTCTCTCCTCTCCTCTCTCTCTCTCTCTCTCTCTCTCTCTCTCTCTCTCTCTCTCTCTCTCTCTCTTGCTCTTTTCCTCTTCTCTCTCCCTTCTCTTCTCCCTGTTTCATCTTGCTCGAGGTTTCAAGCATGGGGTACTTCATTCAACACCTTTTATGATACCTTTGTTATTGTCCCCAAAAGTTACATGACCTCCATCTTTTGGATTAAGTTCAATGAACTTCTTCTTATCATCGGTTATGTTCCTCAAGCAACCACCATCCAAAATCCTAACATTTTTCATTGTCTTGGCTCGGAGACATACCTACATCACAAAACTTTATCCCCTAGTGAACCATTTCAGGTTGGGTTCCTTTTTGGGATGAAAATTGAGATAATACATGATTTGGGATTCCAAACTTGTTTGCCCAAGTTCTTTTGGGTTACCACAACCTTTTCGATTGATTTGGGTACCCAAGTTTATTTGATGCCTTTTTCATTCTTGACTTTGCAAATATGGGCATAATGACTCATTTCGTTGCAATAGTGGCATCTAATGTGAGGAATCGAAGAGAACTTCTTGTTTTGTTTTGTTTTGTTCTTCTCAACTTTCCTCTTGGGTGTGAATTTGAGAGGTAGAAGTTTTACTTGTTGTTCTAAGTATACGCTTTTCTTCTCAAATTTAAGTCTATTACATGATAGTTTGTCTATCAATCCACTTTTTCTTGAGGAATTGCTAGATAGTTTTCATTAGCCTCCTTCAAGACAACAAGCTCGTCCGTGCCTTGCAAACTCGTGTAATTGAGCTTCCAACTTCTCATACTTCGACAACATCATAGTAGTCACGAACTCATTATGCTTCTAACGTCAACTCCAACAATCACGCTTGGTTACTTGATAGTGAATAATCTCACCATGTCATCACAAACTTGAGCAACTTATCTCTTCATGTGCCCTATACTAGCTCTGATGATGTTATGATTGGTGATGGCACTGGTCTCTCCATCACTCAAACTGGTTTTATATCTCTTCCAACTCTTACTACTACATTTACTTTGAATGATGTCCTTTACATACCGACCATGCAACAAAACTTAATCTCTATCTCTCAATTTTGCACTACTAATAATGTTTCCATTGAATTTTTACCATTTTCCTTTCATGTGAAGGATCTTCGCATGGGGCCAATTCGTTTGACAAGCAGCACTAGAGATGGAGTGTATGAGTGGCCGACTAGTAAATCCAAGTCATCTCCAATCCTTGTCTTCTCTCAAATCAAAACCACATCATCCAATTAGAAACACCGATCAAATCATCATGCCCTTCCCATTTTGATACACATTCTTTCTAGTTCTCAATTTAATTTTTCTACTCCTATGCCAAAATATATTTCATGTAATGCATGTCTTAGCAGTAAAAGTCATAAGATGCCTTTCTGTACATCATCTTTTATCTCTCAACCACTTGAAATTATCGTTTATGATGTCTAGACTTCTCCTATTTGTCATATGATGGTTTCAAATACTATATCATTTTTGTTGATCACTTTACTAAATGCATAAGGTTTTGTCCACTCAAAAGAAATTTTGAAGTTCATGAAGTTTTTCACCGTTACAAAGTCATTGTAGAATTACTTTTAAAAGAAAAATTATCACACACTATTTAGACAATGGAGGCGAATATATGGGCCTAAAAAATTATCTCTCTTTAAATGGCATCTTTCACATAACCATTCCACCCATACCAAAAAGAAGACATCATCACATTGTTGAAATTGGTCTCACCCTACTTTCTCATGCTTCCCTTCAATTACCTTTAGATCCCATGCCTTTGCCATTGTTGTCTATTTAATAAACCACTCAATCTATCATCTATGAAGTTGTGGAGCCTAATTAATGCCCTACGCTGAGTCAATACACGGATTGACCTTCACGGTAAGATCGTCGTGGGGATTGGAAGGGGGGTGGGAAGCGCCCCTCCCAGGGGTGTGGGGGCAGAGCCCCTGGCTGGTCCATGATATATTAATTGTTGTTTCATAAAGGCAATTTGGGAATTTTACTCTTATATCGCGGGTTCCCTATCTTCCTCTTTATATTTGGGGCTCCGCTATTAGGTTTGTATCATCCAAGGAGCATTAGTTACGACTCAGAGAGGTTAGAGAAAAACAACACATGTAAGTGTGTGCAATTTCTCTTGTAAACTATTTCATCTTCATAGTGGATTACTGCAGTGGCGAAAAGACAAGATGTAGTCTCACCTTGAGGCAAACCTGTCTAAATCATGTTTTGTTCTCATGCTTGTTTTTCCTTTCTTCTGCGATTATTATTATTGTTTTCATTAGTTTGGAATTAGAGCGACTAATTCCTAACATCATTCCACCATTAACTACTTTCCACAAAATGCCAAATTATGCTAGACTTGAAATTTTTGCATGTTTATGCTATCCCTGGCTTCGTCCATATACATCTCACAAACTTGATCAAATGTCGAAACCATGCATATTTCTTGGATACTCGTTATTTCAATGTGCTTACTAGTGTTTTGAACTATCTACATAAAAAATGTTTGTTTCTCGTCAAGTTTAGTTTGTAGAATCAATATTCCCATACAAACTCCCTTAATATTCGCTTACCTCGTCCCACCTCCACCACTATAGATACATGGATTCCACTTGTACTCACTATCTCATCAACTTTGTCACCACAGTCGACTCCTCACACTCCACCTCAAGGGCTCCCACAAGCCATAACTCCTTATGAAGTTATCCACAAACCTCTTCGGCACCAACACATCAAACAAAAATTGAGCAGCAACCATGACTCATTCAACCATCACCAAATACTACTCATCTGTCCATCGAAACACAATCTACCACCCCACAACTCACCCAATATCACATGACCACTCGGGCCAAAACAAAATTCTGCAAACCAATTCACAAACTCAATCTTCACACCCATCTACCATCCCAAACCGCCCTTGAACCTACTTCTATGACTGAGCCCCTCAAAGATCATAACTAGCTTTGAGCTATGCTTGAATAATATGATGCTCTTGGTCGTAATGGGACATGGAAATTAGTTCATCATGATGGTATAGCTAATCTTGTTGGTTGTAGGCAGATCTTTCGTATCAAAAGCCACTCTGATGGATCTATTGACAGATTCAAAGCATGTCTTGTGGCCAAAGGGTTTCATCAATGTCCATGTATGGATTACCATGAGACCTTTAGCCCAATTGTTAAGCCTACCACCATGAGACTTGTACTCGGTATTGAAGTCAACAAGTTGGTCCGTTCATCAAGTCAACATCAACAATGCCTTTCTTCAAGGCCAGCTCTCAAAAAATGTTTATATGGCACAACAGTCAGGATTTGTTAATTCAGAACATCCAACCAATGTTTGAAAAGTTCATAAAACTATTAATGGTCTCAATTAGGCTCCACGGGTTTCGTATCATGAAATGCGTCAATTTCTTATGGATTTAGGTTTCAAGAATTCTCACTTTAATACTTCCCTATTTACTCTCAATACTGGCAAGCATGTCCTATTTCTATTTGTGTATGTTGATGACATTATTATTACTGGTAATAGTGATGACCATATTTCTCAATTTGTTTATTGCCTCACTCATCGTTTCTCTTTGAAAGATCTTGACTCTTGCTTACTTCCTTAGAGTAAAGGTTACTCCAATTAGCAATAACATATTACTCTCTCAATACATATATATCCAAGACGTGCTCAAAATGACTCATATGGAAGATGTTAAACCTATTCTCACGCCATCGCGAGCGAACTCTTCATCACCCACCATGACCTCAGGCTCTCCACTGTCTAATCCATCTCAATTTCGTGAAGTAGTTGATAGCCTACAATATCTCTCTATCACTTGACCTAATAATTTTTTTTTGCTAATAAGATGTCTCAATTTATGCATCAACCAATAGACGAGCACCGGGTACTTGTCAAACGAATTTTAAGATATTTATTGATATGAATTAAACGCCCTAATTCCAAACTAACGAGAACAATAAAAATAATCGCAGAAGAAGGAAAAAACAAGCATGAATAACACACACAAGATTTATACATGTTTGCCTCAAGGTGATGCTACGTCCTGTCTTTTGTTGCTGCGGTAATCCACTATAATGATGAAATAATTTACAAGAGAAATTGTACACACTTACAGGTGTTTTCTCTAAATAAGATGTCTCAATTTATGCATCAACCAATAGACGAGCACCGGGTACTGGTCAAACGAATTTTAAGATATTTATTGATAGGAATTAAACGCCCTAATTCCAAACTAACGAGAACAATAAAAATAATCACAGAAGAAGGAAAAAACAAGCACAAATAACATACACAAGATTTATACATGTTTGCCTCAAGGTGAGACTACGTCCTATCTTCTGTTGTTGCAGTAATCCACTATAATGATGAAATAGTTTACAAGAAAAATTGTACACACTTACAGGTGTTTTATCTAAATAAGATGTCTCAATTTATGAATCAACCAATAGACGAGCATTGGGTACTTGTCAAACGAATTTTAAGATATTTATTGATAGGAATTAAACGCCCTAATTCCAAACTAATGAGGACAATAAAAATAATCGCAGAAGAAGGAAAAAACAAGCACGAATAACACACACAAGATTTATACATGTTTGCCTCAAGGTGAGACTACGTCCTATCTTCTGTTGCTACAGTAATCTACTATAATGATGAAATAGTTTACAAGAAAAATTGTACACACTTACAGGTGATTTCTCTAAATAAGATGTCTAAATTTATGCATCAACCAATAGACGAGCATCAGGTACTTGTCAAACGAATTTTAAGATATTTATTGATAGGAATTAAACGCCCTAATTCCAAACTAACGAGAACAATAAAAATAATTGAAAAAGAAGAAAAAAAACAAGCACGAATAACACACACAAGATTTATACAGGTTTGCCTCAAGGTGAGACTACGTCCTATCTTCTGTTGCTATAGTAATCCACTATAATGATGAAATAGTTTACAATAGAAATTGTACACACTTACAGGTGTTTTCTCTAAATAAGATGTCTCAATTTATACATCAACCAATAGACGAGCACCGGGTACTTGTCAAACGAATTTTAAGATATTTATTGATAGAAATTAAACGCCCTAATTCCAAACTAACGAAAACAATAAAAATAATCGCAGAAGAAGGAAACAACAAGCACGAATAACACACACAAGATTTATACATGTTTGCCTCAAGGTGAGACTACGTCCTATCTTCTGTTGCTGCAGTAATCCACTATAATGATGAAATAGTTTACAAGAAAAATTGTACACACTTACAGGTGATTTCTCTAAATAAGATATCTCAATTTATGCATCAACCAATAGACGAGCACCAGGTACTTGTCAAACGAATTTTAAGATATTTATTGATAGGAATTAAACGCCCTAATTCCAAACTAACGAGAACAATAAAAATAATCGCAGAAGAAGGAAAAAACAAGCACGAATAACATACACAAGATTTATATATGTTTGCCTCAAGGTGAGACTACGTCCTATCTTCTGTTGCTACAGTAATCCACTATAATGATGAAATAGTTTACAAGAGAAATTGTACACACTTACAGGTGTTTTATCTAAATAAGATGTCTCAATTTATGAATCAACCAATAGACGAGCATCGGGTACTTGTCAAACGAATTTTAAGATATTTATTGATAGGAATTAAACGCCCTAATTCCAAACTAATGAGAACAATAAAAATAATCGCAGAAAAAGGAAAAAACAAGCACGAATAACACACACAAGATTTATACATGTTTGCCTCAAGGTGAGACTACGTCTTATCTTCTGTTGCGACAGTAATCTACTATAATGATAAAATAGTTTACAAGAAAAATTGTACATACTTACAGGTGATTTCTCTAAATAAGATGTCTCAATTTATGCATCAACCATTAGACAAGCACCGGGTACTTGTCAAACGAATTTTAAGATATTTATTGATAGGAATTAAATGCCCTAATTCCAAACTAATGAGGACAATAAAAATAATTGCAGAAGAAGGAAAAAACAAGCACGAATAACATACACAAGATTTATACATGTTTGCCTCAAGTTGAGACTACGTCCTATCTTCTGTTGCTACAGTAATCTACTATAATGATAAAATAGTTTACAAGAAAAATTGTACACACTTACAGGTGATTTCTCTAAATAAGATGTCTCAATTTATGCATCAACCAATAGACGAGCACCGGGTACTTGTCAAACGAATTTTAAAATATTTATTGATAGGAATTAAACGCCCTAATTCCAAACTAACGAGAAAAATAAAAATAATCACAGAAGAAGGAAACAACAAGCACGAATAACACACAAGAGATTTATACATGTTTGCCTCAAGGTGAGACTACGTCCTATCTTCTGTTGCTGCAGTAATCCAGTATAATGATGAAATAGTTTACAAAAAAAATTGTACACACTTACAGGTGATTTCTCTAAATAAGATGTTTCAATTTATGCATCAACCAATAGACGAGCACCGGGTACTTGTCAAACGAATTTTAAGATATTTATTGATAGGAATTAAACGCCCTAATTCTAAACTAACGAGAACAATAAAAATAATCGCAGAAGGAAAAAACAAGCACGAATAACACACACAAGATTTATACATGTTTGCCTCAAGGTGAGACTACGTCCTATCTTATGTTGCTGCAGTAATCCACTACAATGATGAAATAGTTTACAAAATAAATTGTACACACTTACAGGTGTTTTCTCTAAATAAGATGTCTCAATTTATGCATCAACCAATAGACGAGCACCGAGTATTTGTCAAACGAATTTTAAGATATTTATTGATATGAATTAAACGCCCTAATTCCAAACTAACGAGAACAATAAAAATAATCGCAAAAGAAGGAAAAAACAAGCATGAATAACACACACAAGATTTATACATGTTTGCCTCAAGGTGAGACTACGTCCTATCTTCTGTTGTTGCAGTAATCCACTATAATGAAGAAATAGTTTACAAGAAAATTTGTACACACTTATAGGTGTTTTCTCTAAATAAGATGTCTTAATTTATGCATCAACCAATAGACGAGCACCGGGTACTTGTCAAACGAATTTTAAGATATTTATTGATAGGAGTTAAACACCCTAATTCCAAACTAATGAGAACAATAAAAATAATTGTAGAAGAAGGAAAAAACAAGCACGAATAACACACACAAGATTTATACATGTTTGCCTCAAGGTGAGACTACGTCCTATTTTCTGTTGCTGTAGTAATCCACTATAATGATGAAATAGTTTACAAGAGAAATTGTACACATTTACAGGTGTTTTCTCTAAATAAGATGTCTCAATTTATGCATCAACCGATAGACGAGCACTGGGTACTTGTCAAACGAATTTTAAGATATTTATTGATAGGAATTAAACGCCCTAATTCTAAACTAACGAGAACAATAAAAATAATCACAGAAGAATGAAAAAACAAGTACCCATATTGTATTTATCTCTTCATGTAAAACTTATCGTTTCATATTGTAGACGATATAGATATCACTCTTAATCAAGACAAAGACAGTTAGTTCAGTTCAGCATCTCACACTACTTTCATCCTCATGATTAACGTTTCTTCTACTGGTATGTGCAGTCTACTCACTTTTTTTTCATTTTAATATATCACATCAGGTGTGAATTTTCTTTTTTTCTCAATCAGCTCAAAACCCGAATTTAGCTTTGTTGGCAAGTTTCATGCATGCGGTCTCTTATTCTACGTGGACTTGGGTTTTTTTTTTCCTTGTAATATCAGTGATTTGTTAATCTTGTTCTTAGGCTATTGTGATATATATTGTTCTATGTTTTCACTTGCCAGTTCTTTGGCTGGTTGTTTATTGGTTCTAGCCTTCCATTACCGGCTAATCGAACGATGTTCGATGGTACCCATAAGGCCTGGTCTAAGATAAAAACTGAAATCTTAAAATGATTAGTCCCTCTCAAAAGGAGTTCCAATTTTCTGCCTTTGTCCTGATAGGCGAAATGGTTTCTAATTACAATACCTAGTTGACCATGTATCTCTCAGAAAGCCCTCCAAACTCTTGTTGAAACAGATAATATAAAAAAAAGCTAAAAGAGACACCTAGGTGATTAACTGGACACAGCATAGACAAGTTGTCTCCGAGAGATCTCGGAAAACCATTTATCATTTTATCACCCGTCGAGAACACCTTACTCAGGTAATCACCCGTTGTTTATGCAGTCTCTTAAACTTTGAAACAGGTAATAATTTGTGTACATGGATAAACAATTGCCTGCTTTATCACAGGAAACCAAACCAACAGCAGAGGGTCGGGGCAGCGTACTTCGTAGGATCCCATCCCTTTCTCACAGGTTGAAATAGCTTCCAATCCCAGCATTAAGCGGATTGCATAAACTCCTTTGTTCTTTCTACTGCAAGTTAATATTAAGAGTACAAACTCTTAATAATAATTAAGACATTGTATAAGCTCTTCAGCTATCAAAAAGATTGCTAAAATTGAAAGAATATAATAGAGCTTCATGCCTCAAAAAAAGAGGGAAAAGGGTATGTTACATAAAATACAACAAAATATTAAGCCAGAAGCCGGAGGTAATTATGATTCAAAATCGCTTGCTATTGTTACAATAAGTTGCAGTAACAGCCGATGGACATTTACTTTGAAAAAAGCTACTGCATCTTTTTAAAGAAACAATATTAAAGGTACCTGCAAAATGAGACAGTAATTCAGTTGTTACCTTCTTGACCAAAAGCAATAGAAGGTATCATAGTGAAGAAGGCATGTGCATACATAATGGAGTTAGACGCTTCTGCTTTGCTGCCTTAAGATGTCAGATACAATTGACACAACAGCAGAAAGCCACTTTACAACCTAACGGAAAGAAAGAGACCCAATTAGCAAATCAGAAATTCATCCGTAATTATGTCATCAAATTTTCTGTCAAATATATAAGAGGAATTATGGCCAGATCAGTAAATTCAGACAAAGATGTTCATTTACAATAAGAATTCTAATAGATTAGGAAACAGTCACTTAAAACTCAGTTTCCAAGTCAACTTATATTAACTTGGCCAGCAAAACTGCACACAAAGACATCTTTTCCACATCAACCAACCATTAGGTCCTCCTCACACTATATCCAGATACTACCTTTATTTAACAGCAACTGCTGTGGTGTCGAAAAACAAATAATTTCTAACAAAGGGTATTTTAATCAGGACAATTGGGTTTAAAGCTATTTCGGTAAAATTGCTGTAACAACTTTATTGTCTTAACAAAATGGGTTAAGATCAATTTGCAGACTCTAACATGTTTGCCCTCACTTCTCTTCTTATTTTTTTATTCTCTGTTCTTCTTTTCTTAGGTGTAACATCTTTGGCTTGGTCATCCTTATCTAGTAAAGATTATTTAGTTGTTGTCGATTATTTGTGCATTTCACTAAAACTGTTGCGTGTGAACTTAGTAAACAGTACAGGTCATCCTCCCAAATAATAGACAGTATTCCCTCTAGTCTACTCTTTCACATGTTTAGAGACCTTGTCAAATGGAGAGTCAATTTGAGTATAAGTATTGTTTTACTATGATTATACCAGGGTGACCTAAACCTATTGGCTTGAAAAACATGTCAGAAAGTTTTGTAAAAAATTTTCTGTCCTTGTCAGATTGAGAGTCAATTTGAGTACAAGTATTGGTTCACTGTTGATTTATATCAGGGTGACCTAAACCTGACTTAAAAGAGTTTTGTATGTACTAAATGTTAGAAGATGTAATTTTATTTACTTAGGTTTTTAGGATATTATTTTCTTATAGACTCTTATTTCCAAGGGTGTAAGGGGAGCACGGATATTAGTCTTTTATAATTGTTTCAAGTTACAAATAAAAGACAAAGGGCAACCCTGATTCATCCCCTTCCCACATTTCAACGTGAATTCTTCTTTTTCAGCTCTTCCTTCTCCCACGTTCTCTCTTTTTGGTTCTTCTATGTTCATGAAATTTCACACTAAAATCCTTTTAAGAAGAAATAAATCTCAACGTGATCTTAATTATCTCTGTGCTTTAGTCTGACAACACTCTGGAGAATATGAAAGAAAACAGAGTGACTATTGTACTCCTCATGGTGCTATCCATTAAACCCCTTTTGTGCATATTCCACTACAAAAGGGAGTAGCCAAGAGAAAAAAAAAAACACCATCTACTTGAAGTCATTCTTAAAATAAATGTTTCAAATAAAAGTTCCAAACATTTCTAGGGTGGGTGACACAATCTTACCACATGTTATCTTACAATTTCTATTTTGTTGAAAATAATGTTATCTCATAAATGCGCCCTCATTCCTTTCAGAGGATAAGATTCTCACAAAATAAATACTAGAGAAGAAAAGGACACTCACAACTCCAACTAAAGGACACAAACCAAGTAAAGGATGGAGAAATATAGGTGTCACAAATTAAAAAAAAAAATCAAAACTAACACATTATACAAGTTTGAACTTAAAATAGTGATAACAAGAACTAAGTAGAAAAACCAGTCACCCAAGAATTAAGTCATCAAAGACAAAATCACCGATAAACACCAAAATAAAAAGATAGACTTGATAACTCAAAAAAAGGGATTTGACACACTCAATTTCCAAAACACAAGAAAAAAATTCTCGAGATAAAACTCGAACCACAAAGTATTTACAAGTTTGAACAGATAAAGAGAGTTCCAAAAAAAGAAAATTTTAATTGAAACTTATAAAATAAGAAAGTCCACTTCACAATTTGAGATGGAATTGAGAGAATGAGAAAAGATAAAATCCAATGAATTAGAAAATTTTACGGGGTAACCCATATTGAAATAGGCGCAAGTGCACATTAGTACAAGAATACAAAGAGCACATCGTTAAGGAATAGTCCCACATGGATTGCTAAGTACAAAGATCTTGAGTTTATTAGCTGGAAAAGAGGTTTCCTAAGGTGGCTAGTCATTTTGGGATGGGCCTTGGACCCAACTTTACATGGTATCAGAGCAGGTACTCATATGTGGGCCTGCACCTAAAAACTATTTACTTGTAGAGCCACAAAAGAGGGCCTACACCTTAATTATCCACTTGTAGAGCCACAAAAAAGAAGGCCTACACTTAACTGCCTACTTCTAAATTATCCACTTGTAGAGCCACAAAAGAGGGTCTACACGTGAGGGGGAGTGTTAAGGAATAGTCCCACATGGATTACTGAGTACAAAGATCTTGACTTTATTAGCAAGAAAATAGGCTTCCTAAGGTGGCTAGTCATTTTGGGATGGGCCTTGGACCCAACTTTACACACATAATATGGGACCACATGATAAATACAAATTGCACATCAATATGAGATCACAGTGGAAGAATCAATAAAGAATATTATCGAAATTGACCAAATGATTAACCACAAATTTACTAGCAAATAACTGACAATAACATTGACCAGCAACACAACTGTGACACAGATCATAAATTGATCAGTCTTGACCAGAAAATTTCACCAGAATATGGACCAGAGATGAAAAGCTAAGAGAATCCAGCACTTTGAGATGTGGCTTCTTCACCCTCCTTTATCGCTCCTTTCTCCAATGAATCCATGATTTAATGACTCTCATTCCCCACGAAAGTAAGTCTATATTGACTCTTCCACACCATTCACGAACATCTGAATATGGCTGCAAACTTGATCATGAGCAGCCCTCAATGATGAGCATTGTTTAGACTAGGAAATGCAAGATTCATCTTCGCCCACCTTTGGTGAGCCATTCTCATCAACTGAGTTCAACCTCAAATCAGAAACGAGTTGAAGCAACTTCAAAGGCTTCTCAACAATCCTTCGTCCACACTATCTAAAGCAACCAAATAAAGGTATCGTATAAACTGGGTGAAGACACGGCTTAGCAAGCTAATTTACAAAATCTCTTCCATCAAATCAAATTGACCCTTTGAAGAGGGGATTGAAATATGGGATTCCATTGAAGTCTGGCCAAATGAAAGAGGAATCTCTCAAGCACGTTTTGCAAGTAAAACTCCCGTCCACAAACATTTTCCCTGAACAAGAAAGACAATCTGCCGCAAAGGAGAATGTGATCTGAGATTAGGATCCATGCGTTGTGGAATGATGCCAGATTTGCATCGGAAATTCCATTCCCTAGTACAAGATTATTTAGTTGGCAACCATTGCAGGAAAAAGGAGTTTTTTTCCATATTTTCTGCCCTCACTAGGAAAAAAGCAGATGCCCACCAGCAGATATTCAATGAGTATCTTTGCTAGATAAAGAAGGCAACGGCTTATAAGCAATTTGAAATGAGGGAAAACTCTAGGAACTCGGGACATAGGGTTCGAGCAGAGAGAAATCGTAGATTTGAAGCTCAGAATAGTTGTCCTAGGGCTTCTTCTTCCTCTCATCACCCCTCTTCTTTGCCACCTATGAGCACGAACCAAACTCACAAAGATGTCGAGATTGACAATATGGCAATGAAGAAAAGATGAGTTCAGGCTTCTACTAATGCAGAGATCGAGAAGAGGATTATTTGAGGAAAACATCCAAGAAGATTGACAAATAAAACAATGAAGAATCCATTACCTCTATATGTGGTGACTAGATCAACCCATAGATTGAGACCTACTTTGAAACCACGCCGATTTTGCAATAAAAAAAATGTTGGGGAGAGGCTAGGGTTTAGACACACCCTCTTCTCTATTTATTATTTAAAATAATATTCAAAATTACACCCACATCCTTGCAACCAACAAATCCTAAGAATCTACTTTCTATAATAAAATATTCTTCTAGCAAATAAAGAAAACCTAATTAACTCAAGATAACAACTTTTAATACATTTCACCAAGATCTACCTATTGCATTTTGGAAATGGAGCTGGGCTCTATCCACCTTGTTAGGAAACTCCCACCCTCTTATGCAATGATGATTTTGCTCAGCTTATACACTTGATTTTTTTTGTATTTTAGGTTTGAATTTTGTTATTTTAGCATGTCATTAAAAAGAGGTCATCAAGCCATCATCCAACCTCAAAATTTGTATCTTTTGACCATTTGCCTTCTTCCTATCATCATTTGCTTTGTCACTATCATCTAAGTTCATCCCTAAGTTTTATACTTGTTCTTCAATGCATCCAACATGGAAGGGAGCACGACAAAAGACTTTTACTATCTAGGCATAAAAAGGGACTCTTCGTTGTCACCTACAAAGTGGAGATGTAGTATGATGTAAATGGGTGTTGACTATAAGCATCACCTAGATGGTTTCATTGAGGAACTTTAAAATCACATCTATTTTTTTTTTTGGAGAATAAGAAAAGTCCATCTAGTTGAAATGAGTATACATGAACCTATGGAGCAGATCAATTTAAAACATTTTCTCCTGTTACTTGGGTAAGCTACATCTTTTTTTTTTTTTTTTTTTGAGTGCTGATTACACACAGACTAGATTGTATTCTCCAATCAGCCTTAAAACCCAAGACCTCATATGAAAACCTTACCCATATAACAATCAAACCAAAGGTCCAATCCACAAATCCTCTATGATTATAAATAAGAATTTGTCATAGTATCAATAGGAAGTCATTTCACCATAATCAAAAAAATAAAATAATAATAATAGTAATAGTAATATTTTTTATAAATATGATCAGGGGTATTTTAGTAATTCTATCTTTTATATTATTTGTTAAAGAATAGTCCCACATAGACTAGTGAGTACAAAAATCTTGAGTTTATTAGCTGGAAAAGAGGTTTCCTAAGTTGGCTAGTCATTTTGAGATAGGCCTTGGACCCAATTAACATGGTACCAGAGCAGGTACTCATATGTGGGCCTGCACCTAAGAACTATCTACTTGTAGAGCCACAAAAGAGGGCCTACACCTAAAACTATCCACTTGTAGAGCCACAAAAGAGGCCCTACACCTAAACTGCCTACTCCTAAATATTATTTACTACCAGTGGTCAGACAATAGTGTAGGAAGTTAGTCTATAAGTATGTCCTCTTCTTCATTTATTTTATGACTTCATATTCAGTGTATTATGGGCACATGTATTAAAGGTCATTTATGTCATTTCTGTCCCTCTTTTCCTTAAGTGATATAAAGCTGTTAGGAATCAAGTTCAACCCCTCATGTGGAGCAGCCTCTCTTCTCTTTCTCTCTTTTCTCCCTCATTTCAATCTCATACATTTACAATAATAATAATAACAATTGGATGTGTCTTCTTGTAGAGGAAGGTTGCAAATGGATCACGTTAATCTGCAACCTGACCATCTCCCAATCCATAAAACTTGATCCAATCCACAAATTAATGGATTGGATTAGAGTATGGTCACAATTTTTCATAGGCAATATATATAAGTTACTTTATTTACAAGAATGCTACTATCTCCATTTTATCATTAAAAATTCAAAATCAAAATGAATCCATAGAATAGTATACAAAAGTAGAATTTTTAAGTCATTCAATTCAAGTTTGATGGTAAAGATGAATTGGATGTAACAAAGCTTATGTGGACTTAGGTCCATATCCCTTTTCTCATTATATATCTGTATCTATCCATATATATACATAGTCTTAAAAATTACAAGGCCCAATCAACAATTGTGGTTGAATTAAAAGCAAGGGAACATCACAGAAAAGAAGTTGAACAGATAAATTATTACTGAAATGTAATGGATGGTCTAGATTGTAGTTGAATAGGCCTCAAATAGTGAGCTTTGATGGATAGTCATGTTTTAATCGATATTAAATCAAAAGATTTAAATTATAAGGCCCACCAATAATTAATCAACAATCAAGCTCACAAGGATCTGGCTACCAGTAAGGCAATAGTTAAAGTCAAGAGTCTTGATCGCACTAAAAATTTCAAAATAGCATGGACTTGGTCCACGATCAGTGGTCAAAATCAAATATACAAGTCTTAATCAATGATCAAAACCTGATTAGCGGTTAAAATTAAGCCAAACATGAACGTTCATAATCCTCTCTAGAACTCTTGGATTAAATCTAGTAGATCAGATTCTATGAACCCACCTTTCCAAGAGGGGTGACATTTGTAACACATGTCATCGCAAGAAAATGCTACTAGAGAAGGAACACGGCACCATCTCAAATCCTATAAGATGACAAATATCTTCTTCTCAAGGAAGGAGAACTAGTCATGAAATGCATCTCTCTCCCCTTGGATGTGTCAAGAGGAGAAGGGGAGCAATAGGAAAAAAAAAGGTGGGATGGTTGAACCACCTCCACCACTCTATAAATAGACGACACCTATTAGGCTTAGGAAGAAACTTGAGGGAAAAGATAATTTGTTGAAGAACATAGGAGAGCTAGTGAAAAGAATCTTTGTCTGCAGGAAGAAGGAAACTTTTTCGGTCCCACCAACACTCCAAGTCCTCTATCCTGCCTAATGATATACCGAAATTCTAAAAAATAAGTGATAACAAGCAACCATCTTAGTACTACTCTATCACCCTCCTCGGACAGTCACACATTTACAAAATCAAAGTTGTGTCGTCACACATCACACAGATGATAGTAGCAAGTTCATACCACCAACCAATCAAGAAGACAAATCCAACTGTTCATTCAACGACAGAACTGACAAAAACTAGCAAATCAGAAAACTTAGTCCGGAGATTGGACCCTAACCTCCTGAGACTTTGAAAATCCTTCTTTTTTTTTTTTGGAAAAAGATGTATATAAAATCCTTCATTGTTGTACTTATGGTCACAAATCTTCACGGACTAGCCACTTTAACATAAAAAATATCGACATACAAAAGTGATCAATCTGAGAAGAGGCACAACTATACATACAGCAACAAAAGGAAGTTACAAAGTGTGAATTGTCAGGGTCCTATCTATTAAGTTTTTCCTTGAAAAAAGTAAAGATTGAGGAAGAGATGGAGAGAGAAAAGAAAGAGAAAAGAGCATGGGGAGAAGCTCTTGAATCAGCTGCGTTGGGGATTGTGCATGACTCCCATCGCTATTTAATTAAGTGGATTACATTAATTACAAAAATGCCCCGCACTTACATTTAATGACCTAACTCCTTATATCTCTCCCATTCTACATATTCTATGTACGTGAAATTTGAACCATAGACATAATTAAACATACAGAACAAGATAACATAGAAATATAAATCCGATGATAAGGTGAAATGACCAAAATGCCCCTGAGCTGATTTTCTAACACTCCCCCTCAAGTTGGAGCATATATATCCATAAAACTCAGCTTGTCACAATAGTTCAGAAATTCACTCTTTCCCAAAGCCTTGGTAAAAAATCTCCAAGTTGATCTCTAGATTGAACACATGGGGTGACCACTTCCTTTTTCATCACAACATCCCGCATAAAATGACAATCCACCTCTACATGTTTTGTCTTCTCATAAAAAGAAGATTACTGACAATAAAGATAGCTACCAGGTTGTCACAAAACATAGTCATAGGTTAGTCATAGAAACCTAACTCCTGTGATACATATTCCACCTACATCAACTCACTATCAGTGTGACCTATTGTTCGATATTATGTTTCAGTACTAGACCGAGCCACCGCATTTTGCTTCTTACTCTTCCAACCGATTCAGTTGCCACCCAAAAAAACACAATAGTTAGTAGTTGACTTTTATCAGTTTGGAACCAACATAAACAGCATCAGAGAAAGCTCCAATTTTCAAATGATCAATAGGATTAAAGAAAATATCCTTTCTTGGTGACCCTTTTAAGAATTTCAAGATTCTCTACGCAGCTTCCAGGTGGACCTTACGTGGATGCTCCTTAAATTAGTTTACTATACTCACTGCAAATGAGATATTTGGTCGAATAACTATTGCATATATAAGCTTACCAACTAATCTCCGATATGTTAACTTATCATTCGATTCTGCATTCTGATCATCATGCAGATCATGACCAACTTCCGTTGGGGTATCAACCAGTCTAGCCCCCAAAATTCTATATTCCTATAGCATATCTATTATATATTTCCGCAATGTCATTACAAGTCTTTCCTTACTTCTTCCCATTTCAATCCCATAAAATATTTCAATAATCCTAGATCTTTAGTCTAGAAATGTGTTGTTAAACGGGACTTAACTTCTTCAATGCTAGAAATATCACTACCAGACAATATAATGTCACCGACATACACTGGCAATACTATAACCCCAACATACATTGGCAATACTATAACCCCAAATGGCCACTTCAGTACAAACAACGAGTGGTGACAATGGCTTCTAGATTATCCCATAGACATCACCATTTGGCTAAATTTTTCAAACCAAGCCTGTGGACTCTGTCTTAAGCAATAAATAACTTTCTTGAGTCTAGATACTTTATGCATCTCCCCTTAAACAACATACTCCGGAGGTTGCTCCATATAAACCTCTTCTTCTAGATCACTGTACAAGAAAGCGCTTTTTATATCTAGTTGACACAAGGACCACCCCTAATTCACTGCAATCAACACCAGAATATGAACAGATGGTAATTGAGCAACGAGAGAGATAGTCTTAGAAACATCAACACCATAAGTGTGTGTGTACCCCTTAGCTACCAACCGAGCCTTATACCTCTCAATGGATCCATCTAGCTTATACTTAATTGTAGACACCCATCTATAGCCAACAATTGTAGCCCCTGGAGGTAAATCACATAACTGCCAGGTTCCTCTATCTAATAGAGCTTCTATCTCAACATTCATGGCCTGCTTCCATTGGGGAAAAGAGAGAGCATCCTACACTGAAGAAGGAATAGTGCAAGCATAGAGAGACAAGGCAAACTTTTTGTAACTATCAGACAAGAAACTAAAGGAAACTAAATGAGACAACGAACAACAAGTACCTTTTGTGACACCCTTCTGAAGTGCAATAGGAAGATGTAAATCAGTTACCTCAAGATCCTTAGACAAATCAGAGTCATGGCCCGACATGAGAGAGGAGCCTAAAGGCTGAGAAGGGGGGACTTGCCTACACCTGAAATGGCTTCTTAATAGTGACATTTGGTGAAGTAGGAGAAGAAGACTTATCCTCAAAAAATGTAACATCAACAAATATAAATGTTTTTCTAGTAAATGGACAAACACTTGTATCCCTTCTGTCACTGAGAATACCCTGAGAAGACACACTTGACCACGAGGAGACAGTGTCTCTGAACGGTCCCAAAACATAAGCAAAACATACACAACTAAACACATTAGGAGACACAGGAAACAACGGAATAGAAGGCAACAAGACTTGAATAGGAATCTTACCTTCAAGAACGGAAGACGGCATCCTGTTTATCAGAAAACAGGTAGTAAGAATAGCATCACCCCAATATGATTTAGGGACATTCATATGGAGCATCATTATACAAGCTACTTCAAGCAAGTGACAGTTTTTATGTTCAACAACTCCATTTTGTTGAGTAAATTACACAAGAAGTTTGATGAATAATCCCTTAACTTTGATAGAAAGTGTAAATTTTGTGATTGATAAATTCAAGATCATTGTTTGTATGCAAAAAGTAAATTGAAGCAGCAAACTGATTCTTTATTTTATAGTAAAAAAGTAGGAATACATAAAAAATTTCAGACTTTTCTTTAAGAAGATAAATCCAAGTACACCTACTAAAATCATTTTTTTTAAATAGTGTTAAGTTATATTAAAAGCTCAAATGAGCAAAATTACAAGGAAGGGGAGCCGTCCCAAACAATAAGAGATTGCTAGGAGGTTCCAAATTTAGCTAGCTTGTCAGTCACAAACCTACTAAAATCATCTATGAAAGAATGAAATACCTATAACCAAACAAACTAGTTACAGAACAAGGCCCCAGACGTCTGAGTGGACAATCTCAAATAGTTGACTAGTCTTCTGATGTGAGACAAGAAACGAACTTGATGATGTTTGCCCAGTTTACACGACTCGCATAGAAAAGAAACACTAGAATGAAATTCTAGAAATACTTGAAAGAGTTTTGCCCACGATGGATGACCTAACTGCAACTGCCACAGTAGAGGTGAAGTTGCAGAGTGTAGAACATGTAGGGTATTATTTGGCAAGTGGCTCTCCAAATAGCACAATCCGCCTCTCCCACGAGTAGAACCAATCGTCTTCTTTGTCGCGAGATCGTGAAAGACACAATTGAGTAGAATAGAATGTCAAAGAACAATTCATAGACTTACCTAATTGACTGACAGACAATAGATTCAATGGAAATTTCGGAACAAGTAAGGCTGACTGAGGAGATAAAAAAAATCCAAGAGTGATAGTGCCAACTCCCTAAACTGAGGAAACAGACCCATCAACTAGATTAACACACTTTATACTCAAGGATTCCTTTACATTAGAAAACAGAGATGACACACCTGATATATGGTAGCCCCTGAGTCAAGAACCCAAGTAAACGAGGGACGCACAAGAAAAGAAGACATACTTGAATATGGTAGCCCCTAAGTCAAGAACCCAAGTAAACGAGGGACGCACAAAAAAAAAAGACATACCTGAGTTGGCCGAGGTAGTAGTAGGAACAAAAGCATGAGCCACAGATGTTGAAGGGGAGGCAATTGAAATCTGAGCCATACGCTGCACAATCTGTTGCTGCTGCTAAAGTAATCTCATCTGGGCCCCCCGAAGTAACAGGAGTCACAACTTCAAATATATTCCCACTGCTGTCATGAATAGTAGAGTTAGCTCATGCTGGCTTGCCAAATTTAATCCAGCATTTATCTGAGTAATGGTTGGTTCACCCATAACGAGTACACTTCCTCTCAGCCCTACGATCATCTCGGTTTCGACCATGACCTAAGCCATCTCTACCTTTCCCTCTGCCAGAATCTGTATGGCCTCTAGAAGAATCTGCAGAACAGAAACAGAACCCGAAGTATTAAATGCAGTTGCTTCCACCATCTTAACACCCTTACCCCCTTTCAGTACAATGGTTGTCTCAACCTGCATTTGAGGCTAGTAACTGGGCTTTAATCCCATCAAATTCAGCACCTAAACCATCAAGAAATTTTGCCGCAAGCAGCTGATTCTGCTGTTTTCGTAACTCACATTTATCTGTAGTAAATGGATGATATACATTAATCACTTGCCAAATGGCCAGACAGGTGACTGACTTATTTCCCCTCTTCAGACCAATGAAATCTGTGTACAATTCATATGCCCGGGACAAATTGCTCTCCTGAGCATACAGAAAATCTAAGGACATCCACATAGCTTTAGCAGTCTCACAATTTATCACTTAATTTCTCAATGTAGAATCAATGTTGTTAACAATCCAACTCACAACTTCACTGTCCTCCGCTTCCCAATCATTATTTTTAGGGACTAGAGGATCATCTCAAATAAATTTCTGTCCTTCAAATACATTTTGACTGATTTGTCCAATTCATATAGTTTGGTCCTGTCAATCTCTCAAAAGTAATAACAGTGGTATATTTCCCATCAAACCCAACAACCTCTCTAGATGGAGTATATACTTCAACTAAATCAGCCATACTAGCAATGTAAAATCACAAATCACCACAATTTCACTTCCCAAATAATTTCTCGTAGATCAATGATGTGGGCCTCACCTCAAAAATTAGGGTTAGGGTAATAGTTCAATGTGCACACTTCAATCATCTCAAATCAACATAAACTTTGAATTGAGAAAAAACAATCCCAAAAGCCCTTCTATTAAGGCTGACATCAGCCTAGATTACAGTGATGCAGGCAATGGGATAGGTGTAGGTGGTGCACATCCCAAGAACAAATCAATAAACCCTCATACCGCAATTAAATCATAGAGAACTGCTCAATAAGCAGTAGAACCAGTAACCCTAGGGTTACAGCAGAGAAAGAGGATAAAACTTGAGTTTTTACCGACCAGTCACCAGAAAACTTGAGAAATTCTTCTTCTAGGTGATCGTCCTCTTCAAAAAATGGTGTTAACTAACAAAAAAGTGCTCTCAGATGTGATCTACTGCTCTGATACCATGAAAAAAATAAAGATTGAGGAATAGATGGAGAGAGAATGAGAATGGGGAGAAGATCTTGAATGATCTGCCTTGGGGGTCGTGCACAACCCCCATATCTATTTAATTAAGTGGATTAAAGTAATTACAAAATGCCCCTCACTTACACTTAATGACTTAACTCCTTATATCACCCATTCTACATATCCTACGTATATGAAACTTGAACCACAGACATAATTAAACATACAAAACAAGATAACATAGAAATATAAATCTTATGATGAGGTGAAATGACCAAAATGGCCATGAGCTGATTTTCTAACACTCCTTTAATCAATCTCCATACGTGCACTTGTCAGTGCTTTAGCTTAAAATTTTATGGTGAGCCTCCACTTGGAGATTGACGAGGAAATTTGACCTTGTATTATTGATGGCAAGATCAAGGAGGGTGGCATAGTAGCAACAAAATGGCTTTTGTTACTACTTTCACAACAAAATTCTGACAAAGCTTCGGGAAAAGTTTCAAGGCACAGTGTTTGGTAGGACTGATAAATTTTCCTTTTTCTGCAGCAAAGTTTGCCCTCATGAACTCTCCAATTTTCTCCAACAATTCTCTTCTCCGTCCCCCCTCCCCCTTCACACCCAATGGGCATCCTATATTTACAGAGTGATGAAGGTAGTTCAACCACCACCTTTTCCTCTCCTTCTCCCCTTGTTTGACATCCAAAGAAAAAGACACTTGTTAGAACCTATTCTCTCACAAGAGAAGAGAACACGTACCTTCATATGGGATTGGAAATATTGCTACCTTCTTCCTTAAGTAGCATTCTCCTACCATGTCATGTCTCACAAGTGTCACCCCTCGTGGAAAGATGGGTCTATAAAATCTAAGCCGTTAGATTTAACCAAAGACCTCCAAAGAGAATTGAGTGTCCAATTTACTTCTAATAATGACCCAAAACGTTCAATTTTATCTTAACCGTTGATCAAGACCATCAATCAAGACTTGTAACTTGGGCATTGACCATTCATTGAGTCTTGTAATCTTTGACCATTTGTTTGTCATAGAGATCAAGGCGTAAAAATCTTGATGTCAATTGACCTTTGTCTTAGTGACTGATGATCAATTGCCGAGACCTGATGATTTTGGTCAATTGATCAACTATTGACCAAATGTGACTTCGACCTATGATTCAAATTCACAATTTTAGGCCTACCCAAGCGCAATCTAGACCATTCAATATGTCCCAATCATGATTCGGTGGCCCAATTCTTCTTGTGTGATGGCCCTTGTCTTGGGATTGATTGCAACCGTTGATCAGGTAAACAACTTTGATGATCATTTTTTTGTGTCTACGATATATATATATATATATATATATATATATATATATATATATTTAGATGTATCCCAAAGAAAACCCAAACCAAACTAATAGAGTTCACAACTTAAAATGGATCAAAGCAGATCTTAAAGTTTTGAAACCCAATCCACTACACAGATATGTGACCAGCTCCACAGATATTTTATGATTGATTTATTTATATATTATATATTCATTATCACAAGGTGCATATCTTATATATGTAGTACCATATGATCGATGAATGACAACTGGCCATACACCAATCAAATTTGCATAAACGAGAGTGATTTTTTAAGCACAGATAGGAATCTCAAGTATTACTGCATTAGGGTAACCAAAATCTTCCCTCCTTTTTCACCCAAAACTCAAACTACTGAACCAGCTACCTCTTCTTCCCTCATTTATGGATGATAAAGTATATTTTGTTTACTTCTTATTTTTGGTGAATTGGGTTGTACATTTCCACACAAAGAGTGGTTTTGTATCTTTGTCATCTTTTTTTTTTTTCTATTTGAGTGAAAAGTGACTCCTAATTAAAGGGGGGTTAGTGAACTTTGAAAATGCAGTGGAAAGTGAAAGTGAATTACCTAGTGAAAGTAAAAGTGAAAATGAATTACTTTTTTGTGTTAGTGAGCTCAATAGAAAGTAGTGTAAAATATTTTTTTGTGTTAGTGTGCACAATAACAAATTTAGAGGAAAGTGGAGAATGAGTTTATCAATAAAATACTTAGATAGATTTAACTTTATTAAGATCGTTTATTTAAATTTTTAATTAACAAAATAAGATAAACAATTTAAATTTTTTAAATAAAAATATTAAATTAATTAAATATAAAAAATAATATACCTAACCAAACATGGTTACTTTTATAATGCCTAAATACATAATCAAATTCTTACTTTTACAATCTCTAAATTATCACTCTTAAATTAGTAATTTAATATATTATTAAAAGTCCTGAATATAATAAATAAATAAATAAATAGGGTATTTTATTAATAAAATAAGATAGAGTTTTGTTTAGTCTAAATTAATACAGTAATTATAAAGTAAAAAATTTATTTAATTAATTATAAAAATAGAATACTTAAACAAATTCTTACTTTTACAATCTCTAAATTATTGCTCTTAAATTAGTAATTTAATATATTATTAAAAGTCGTAAATATAATAAATAAATAAATAAATAGAGTATTTTATTAATAAAATAAGATAAATTTTTGCTTAGTTTAAATTAATACAATAATTAAAAAGTAAAAAATTATTAATTTAATTAATTATAAAAATAGAATACTTAAACAAGTTCTTACTTTTACATTCTCTAAATTATCACTCTTAATGTCTAAATTGATACAATAATTACAAAGTAAAACAATATTAATTTAATTAATTATAAAAAATAGAATACTTAAACAAAAATGTTTACTCTAGATACTTGATCAAATTATTATTTTTACGATATCTTAATTATCACTCTTAAATTAGTAATCTAATATAATAGTAAAAGTCATGAATATATTAAATAAATAAATAAGGTATTTTATTAATAAAATAATATGAGTATTTCCATTAAAATCCATTAATAAAAATCCTTCGACGAGCGTCGGCAAGAAAGATGAATGGATTCCACCGGCGAGCGTCAGCAAGAAAAATCCATCAAAGAGTGTCGGCAAGGAAAATCCAGGCGTCAGTGAGCGTCGAGAGAGGGACAATCGATAGGGAAGCTCACACTATTGGAGAATGGATTCCACCGCTTTGTGGAAGTTTCTTGTGGCTAAACGGAAGGAATTGCCGGTTTTGAGGACGGAGATTGGTTATGGACGCTTTGAAGGACTCTGTCTCACAAAAGGATGGGAAGACGGGGACATTTGACCAATGCGGGAGTTGTTTCCGACGTCCGAGTATATGCCAGTTGTGGCGGGGAGTGTCTCGGAAGGGGCTACTATGGTGGCTGAGAAGTGGAAGGAAAAGATGAATGACAATGATGTAGGGGCTCATTGGAGGATTAGCGTCGAGTGAAAGTGATTTACCTATGTAATTGACTTTCACTCTCCACTTACACAGTGCACTAATGCTTTTGGAGACACTTTCCCTACACAGTGCACTAACAGGTAGCTTATGTTCTAGGTTTTCAATGTCAGGATGAATAAAACAATATATATATATATAGAAAATTACTATTTTGAACAGAAGAAAACCAGGAACTTTACAACAACAATTATCCTGAATCAAAATAAACAGTTCACAATATTATCTACTCAAAATCCAATCTGCACAAAAATGGATTGCGAGTGGATTTTGTAGTCCCGCAATTTTATCCAATCCCGCAGTAGTTTCGATTAATTTTTTTTTATCCCCAATCCACAATGGGTTGCAGGTTAGATTGTTTGGACGCCCATTTTGATTTAACCCACTTGTAGCCCTAGGAGGAAGTGTATGTGGAACAACCACTTATTTTTGTCACTTGAGAGGAATCAAGAAAGTTGGTAAAATTAAGAAAGGCATTTGCCAGGACTTTTAGCCATATCTTGACAAATTAGGAAAGGTAGTTATAGACTATGGACATAAAAGAAGCCATGACAATCATTCAGTGTTTGAGCTGAGATGGAATATAGGTATAGGAGGAAAAATTGAATGTTTAGATTT
Organism: Aristolochia californica; assembly: GCF_029961685.1. Taxonomy (NCBI): domain Eukaryota; kingdom Viridiplantae; phylum Streptophyta; class Magnoliopsida; order Piperales; family Aristolochiaceae; genus Aristolochia; species Aristolochia californica. The sequence goes on from NW_027181881.1 coordinate 7,316,196, forward strand.
GCAATTTTTGGAGGTGATGACAATGGAGGAGAAATAGTCTGTTTGTCGCAGATTTTTCAGCCAAGATTTGGGACACAATTGTTATCACAAAGGAAGTATGTTGCAGACTTGCTAGGCTAGGTTATCCAACAAACACCATTTTTTTCTTAAAAATCAACCTTCAAAAAGATTTGAAGGCTGAAAAGTATCAACACGATCTTCAATAAACACAAGGAAGAACTAGCCTATGCTACTAAACAAGTACCACAACATTCAGCAAACTTGGAGAAAAAAAGAAATCCACTAAGGTTGTGTTAGTGCGTGTGCAGGTCAAGTAAAAGTGTAAGTGATTACACTGTCACTTGACCCAAACGCGTTAGTGTGCGCACCAGGTTCATTCACTTGGACTCGCTCCTGAGTAAAGTGGGTGAATCAGGATTCCCACCAAAATCCTGGTTCATCCACTTTCTCTCGCATCAACACTCCCTCCTGCCCTCTCGCTTTCGGCCTCCCTCACGTCGTTATTTATGTATACTACGTAAAAATCGATCTTATGTTATTAATAGAATAATATATTTATTTATTTATTTATTTATTTATTTATTATTTTCATTACTATATTAAATTAGTGATTTAAGAGTGATAATTAAAATATTGTTAAAGTAACCATTTGATCAAGTGTTTTTGTTCAATTATTCTATTTTTATAATAAATTAAACTAATGATTTTTAATTTTTTGAAAATATATTATTAATTTATACTACGTAAAAATCTATCTTATGTTATTAATAAAATAATATTTTTTTTATTATATTATATTAATTATTTTTATTACTATATTAAATTATTTAAGAGTGATAATTAAAATATTGTTAAAGTAAGCATTTGATCAATACGATGTAAAAATCTATCTTATGTAATTAATAAAATACTATATTTATTTCTTTCTTAAATTAATTACAGTTATTTTTTTAAAAATTTATTTATCTATTTTTTATAATTAATTAGTGCACGGGTTAATTTTCACATGTAATTATTGTATTAATTTAAACTAAACTGCAATCTATCTTAATTTACTAATGAATATCTTAGTTAATTAATTTTTTTATTAAGGATGATTTTATTAAAAGAAATGGAGAAAAAAGGGGGAACTAACCCCTAACAACGAGAGATTGCAAGGAAGCTCCTTGCTTGGCCAAACAATCGACCACAAAATTTGTTGATCTTGAGATGTGAGACCAAAAACAATCAAACAAACTAACAATTTCCATAATTTCGAAAAGGTGTCCCAATGCCGCCACGGGGACGCTGAATTCGTTCGCACCAGCAAATCACCACCTTTGAGTCTCCCTCGATGTGAAAGGGCCCAGCATAGTGATCGCGGAAAACACGGAGCCCATTAAGAAGACCGTGTAGCTCAACCGTCAAAGAATTCGCAATACCGAGAGGGCCAGCCAAAAAAACGATATGGTTCCCAAAAGAATCACGAACCACTCCGTCAGAACCAGCTAGACCAGGGTTGCCGAGGGAGGAGCCATCAAAGTTTAATTTAAGGGGTCCAACAGGCCACGGGGTCCACTCAAAAACAACCAGGGATTTAGAATTTGTATGGAGCTGGGCAAGATAACCCCAATTGTTCCTGATGGATCTTAGTTAATTAATTAGAATATTAATATATTTTAACACTACATTAAATTACTTGTTAGGGTAATAACCATGTTTGTTTAGGTTAATAATCTGTTTAGGTATATGATTTATTTAGGTGTATTATAAAAAGTAACTCATTTACTTGTTTACACTACATTTTTCATTTTGGGTACTAACACCGGAAAGTATTTTCCAATGCACTAACACCAATAAGTTATTCACTTTCACTTGGTAAGAGCACTAACATCCCTCCCTCCACCCCCCCCCCCACACACACACACTAATTGCGTAATCATCATTAGAGACATGTCCTTAGATTAATCACTACCAAAATATATATATATTGTAAGCACACATGCTCCTTTCAAATGAAATTGCAACGGCAACAACTTTCCAATTCCACCTAAGCAGCTCACAAGGTGCATATTTTCCTAACAAGAATCATCCATAAAACTAAGGTAACAAACATGCACGGACGGACAAGAAGAAACAGTTCAAAAGTAGGAACTGCTCTGGCAAAGAAAAGCAGAAACAAAAATGGAAGACAAACATTATTTAACGAAACAGTTGTAGGAACCTTGCACGACAGCTGCAGGTTAGAGGAAGTCCCAGATCTCCATTGAAAGGTCCAGAGTTTCCTTGCGTCTATCTTCAAATACAATCTGCCACAAAGTTAATATCAGTAATCTGCATTACCCCATTCCTTTGTCAGTGCAGTAATCACATTTCTTATAGAAAGGTAAATTGTCAGTGCAGCAATTGCATATCTCATGGAAAGGTGACCAAAAGAAAAGGATCCCTTACAGTGTGTTTCTTGGAGCGGCAATTGAAATGTGATATGTATCCCGTATAGCACCTAGAAAAATTCTATGATTGATTCAGACAAAGGATTTAGATGCCAGAAAAAGCATCCAAGGTTCTCAAGAATCTTGAATATTCAAATATTCAAATGACAAAGCAATTAGAGAATATAAGTTCACCCCAAAAAATGGAGCAAGACTAAACTAACTGAGACCAACATGACAATGATATCTGGGAACTAAGACAATAAAATAATGACAAGAACGATTTTTTAAGAGGCTCCATGGTATCAGAAATGCCACATCTTGCAACAAGAGAAGGGAGGGTGGAGAGGGTAACTAAAAGTATTTCAAAAACACACTTATATCCTGTAAATTCAGGTGTCTAGGATGATTACACTAATGGAGAACATGATTCCATCAAATTATAAAAAAAGATATACGAAATATAAAACATGTTTTAGGCAATCACATATACATGTTTATATGCAAATTGAACTTCTTTCTTGACTAGATGAAAATTTTGAAATTAGATGATATTTTTGGCATTTCTAGAATTAAAGTCCTCCAATAGTACTAATTTGTAATTTTCTCCCCTTCCAACACCTCTTTCAATCTTTCTAATACTCACACAGGGCAAACTTGACGAAAACCCTTATTTCACTAAGAAATTTGAAACCATAGTTATCTTTTGAAGATGACCAAACTTATGCCCTCTAATACTTTAACACTTGCGGAGAGTTATGAAGGGTAGTTTACTCTTTAGTATTTGATTTACATATATTACTCTTTTTTTAAAATGATTTATGTATATTAATATCTTTTTTAAAATGATTTATGTATATTACTGTTAATTGAGAGGAGATTTGTCGGTTTGAGATTTCTTAGATGCTGGAATAACAGCAATAATTATGTAATTGCCATTGCTAGTGTTGGAAAAAGGTAAATAGAAGATATTAGAGATTGAATAGACCCTTATCTTCATTTGATACAAAAATGTCTCTCCCTTCCTCTTATTCTCTATCAATTTACCTTCTGATTTTTGCTGCTTAATCACTGTATTCATGATATCAGAACAGAAATAAAGCACCTGGTAAAGATCTTTGCAGTCAGTCTCCACATTCTTCCTTTCCCAACCAGTTTTGGAGTAAAAGTTCAAAATTTTAGTCCTACACAACCTCAAGTTTTTCCTTTCTTTCCTCTTTTGTGTCACGTGAAAGAAGTCTTGTGGAATCTAAGCAAAGTCTCATGGAAGTGGAAGTTGTTCAAAGAAGAAAACTCACATGGAAACTGAGAGTCAAAGTTGCTTAAGCAAGCATCTAGATGTTTCCTTTTGTCTTTTTAGTTCTTAAGTATGATTTAAAGTTTAATAGATATTATAAATAGAATGTTTGACAAGCCAAGATAAGCAACATTCCAAACATGAAGAAGATGAAAAAAATAAGTTCTAGTTCTTTCCAGTTGGTGTTTTCTTGTCCTGTAAGTGTTAAGTGTTTTTAGTGTTATCAAAGAAGAAGAAGAAGAAGAAGAAGAAGATGGTGATGATAATGATGACGATGATGACGATGATGACGATGATGGTACGTTCTACTTCTTTCACATTAGTGTTTTCTGGTCCCAGCACTTGTTTTCCTTGTCCCGTTACTGTTAAGTATTTTTACCTTGTCGTTATTTATATTTCTTGATGTAATCTTGTTCTACATGTCAAATTATGTCCATGGACCAAATTTCATGTAAAAAGGACAAGTAGAATATGAGATATAGAAAATTATGGTTTTCACTTAAAGTAAAGGCAATATTATAAATTGTAAACCCTGATTATAAATAGAGGCTGGGGAACATGCAGGTCCCCCAAGGCATTTGTTTTCTCAATTTTCTCTTCTCCACTTTCTCTCCCTCTCATTCTCTCTCTTCAAGCTTCTTTCTTCTCAATTTTTTCATGGTATCAGAGCAGTAGATCGCATTTGGGAAGTCTTTTTGAAAACTTTTAACCTCTTTGAAGCAAACGTCAACATCAAGGATCTTTTCCCAATTTTTCAGCTATTGGTTAGTAAAAATTCAATTTTTTGTCCTTTTCTCTGCCAAAATCCTAGGATTGCTGGTTCTACTATTCTAAGAACAGATTTTGATGTTCTAAACTGCCAAAAGAGACTTTTTTATGCTGATCTAGAGGTGTGCGCCAAAGTTCCAGAACTTTGACTGCTGATATCATTTGTGCACTTGCTGACATCAACATAGTGCAGGTTCTAGTACAATGTATCTTCTGAATTTGATCCCCTTGTTGGATTATCTGGATCTTTTATCTACGCATATCATATATCTGACCTAGTTGTGATTTTACGTTGTGGGCCCACTTGAGCTGCTGGTTGATTTGGAACTTTTTGGAAGGTTTATTTGATATGTTTGGTATTCGTATATATCTAATATGGCTGATTATGGTGAAGTTTACATTCCAACAAAGGAATCATATAATCCGAATGGTAAAGATATTATTACTATTACCTCTGAAAAGTCGAATGGTGATAATTACCTTACTTGGTCCAAATCTATCAGAATGAACTTGAAGGGCCAGAAAAAGGTGAAATTTATTAGAGATGACCCCCCTATTCCTCAAGATGATGATTGGGAGACTAAAAATAGTCAAGTGATGACTTGGCTTGTCAACAACATGAAATCTAATATCAAGAACCAAGTTATGAATTTTGGAATTGCCAAGGCCATCATCATTTAAAAAAAAACAAAAAAAAAGATTGCCAATGCTATGTAGCCATCTTTGGAAGCTCTTTATGGACAAGAGAACTATCTATCTAGGGTTTATGAATTATATACAGTTTTTGTGGCTTTAAAAGGGGTAATAGAATTGTGACAAATTGTTATAGTTCTTTTCTGAGTATCTGGCACGAAATTAATGTCTTTCATCCTTCCACTACGGATGAAAGGGAACTACGCAGAGTCAACTTCTTGTGGGAAAATTTTTAGATGGATTGGGTGCTGAATTTGGCAGTATAAAGGCACAAATTTCGGCTCGGATGAAACTAACCTCTCTACTACCTTTAATAGGGCATAGAGAGTTGGAAAGACTGTTTTGCCTAGAGCTGGAAAAGATACAAAAGTGGGAAGCTATTGCCCTTAATACATCAGCTACAGCATCTGACTCTAATGATACATCCAGGGGACGTACAGGGATTGGTAGAGGTAGAGATAATTCTGATAGACGATGAGGCTGGGGAGATGGTAAATCTGAGCGCAAATGTGTTCAATGTGAACACACTAATCACTGCTTAGATAGATGTTGGATAAAATTTGGTAAGCCTATGTGGGCATATGCTATTATACATGAAGGTACAGGCACCAGAGTCTAAAACTACAATCCCACTTGTGTTCCAAATGAATTACAAAAATTAATCCAACAACAACAACAAATCTCATAGCAGCATCAATAGATCTCCCAATGTATGGCTCAGTTATCTATTCCCTCTACATCCTTGGCACATATGACTCCTCAGGTATGTCTGCACTCTAGTGTCAAATTCCCCCATCTTGGGTCCTTGATTCCAGTGTTACAAAACACATGCCAAGTATGTCCTCACTGTTTTTGACTTAAAGGAGTTTGTTCTCATTCAGCATGTCAGTCTTATTGATGGATTTGTTTCACCAGTACAAGCAATGGGAAATGTTACTCTTGCTCCTTTCCTTTCCGCTCAATTTGAATTGTTAGTTCCAAATTTTCCTTTAACTCTACCGTCTATCACTCAGGTAGCTAAGTCTATGAATTGTTCTCTAACTTTTTATCTTACTCATTGTGTCTTTCAGGATCTCATGACGAGGAAGATGATTGGTTCCGTTCGTGATAAAGGGGGATAATACTATATGGATAACCACAATCCAAACAATACTTTACATGCATTACATACAGTTGATTCACCTCTTCAGTGGCATCTTAGACTTGGTCATCCATCTCCAGCGAAACTGATTCAAGTAGTTCCAGATCTTCCTTCTAGTATTACCTTTTAATGTGATTCATGTCAGTTGGGCAAGCAACACCGGAACTCCTTTCATGTTTCATCTCATAAGAAAAGTAAAAGTTTTTGAGCTTGTCCACTCAGATGTCTGGGGACCTTGTCTTGTGTGACTAGTCAGTTTGGTCATAGGTATTTTATTTCCTTTATTGATGATTTTAGTAGATATACTTGGATTTATCTCATGCAAGAAAAATCTGAAGTTTTTTATGTATTTCAACTATTTTATAATAAAATGAAGAATCAGTTTGCAACTTCTATCCATATCTTGCGTACAAACAATGGTCTTAAGTTTATGAATCGTAATTTTGACTCTTTCTATTAGTCACAAGGAATCACTCATCAGACTTCTTGTGTGTTCACCCCACAAAATAGAATTGAATGCAAGAATCATCATTTACTTGAGGAAGCTCACACTATGCTGATTCATATGAATGTACCTAAGCCTTATTGGGGTCATGATACTCTTATTGCATGTTTTTTTATCAATAGAATGTCGTCTTCTACTATTGATGGCAAGATTCCTATTCAAATTAGTTTACCTACTACACCTTTGTTTCCAATGTCACTTTGGGTCTTTAGGTGTGTATGCTTTCCACATGTCTTTGATCAATCCAAGGATAAATTATCTCCACAGTCTATTAGGTGTATATTTCTAGGGTACCCTCAGTCACAAAAAGGATACAAATGTTATTGTCCGTCTTTGAGAAAAACATTTGTTTGTTGATGTTACCTTCTTCGAAGATGTTTCATTTTTTGAATCTTCTAAATCTGAGTTGGTTCCACCTAAACCCCTTGTACCTAGTCTTGTTATTCTTCTTCCAGTTGATGAATGTGCTCCAACCTCACAAGATGCTCCTACTGAGAAACCACTGTAGGTATATCAGCGCCAACAGCAACCATCTCATTCTGATCCAGACCCCCTACTCACACCCAACCATGATTCTTCATCGTCTCCTAATCCTGAGGTAAGTGATTTGCACCTTCCTATCGCCCTTCAAAAAGGTGTTTGCAAAGGTAACCACCATCCTTTATCTCATTTTGTCTCCTTTGATTCCTTGTCTGATAATTATCGTGTTTGCTTTGTCCATCTCCACTTGCACCATTCCTTCTTCAATGTAGGATGCCTTATTAACACCTCATTGGAAGAAAGTCCTGGATGTTGAGATGGAAGCATTAATTGATAGAGGGACATGGGAGTTATGTCACTTACCTCCGGGTGCTATTGTAGTTAGATGTCGATGGGTCTATACTATTAAATATAACTCTGATGGATCAGTTGAATGATACAAGGCTCGTCTTGTTGTCAAAGGGTATACGTTGGGTGTGGATGTTTTTGAGACTTTTTCTTCGGTTGCTCGCTTGTCTTTTGTTCGTATACTTATTTTTGTTGCAGTCCATCAAAACTGGTCTATGTTCCAACTGGATATTAAAAATGTTATTCTTTTATGGTGATCTTGAGGAAGAAGTCTATATGGAGCAACCTCCAAGATATGTTGCTCAAGGGGAGACAAATAAGTTATGTCAACTCAAGAATGCTCTTTATGGCTTAAAATAGAGTATACGAGCTTGATTTGAAAATTTTGGTCAAGTCGTTATATCCATGGGATTTCGTAGAAGTCACTGTGATCACTCATTATTCTATTCTGAAACGACCATCAGAATTATTACCTTATTGGCACATGTAAATGATCTCATCCTATCTGGGAGTGATAGTCCAGGCATTGAAATTGTCAAATCCCATTATGGTGAATCACTTTCAAACTAAGGATCTGGATCAACTGAAATATTCTCTAGGTATAGAGGTCGTGAGAAGCAAGGAAAAGCTCTGACTCAAAGAAAATATGTTTCAAAAATATGGACTTTGGGGGGCTAAACCTGCGGATACACCTATGGAGGTAGGACTTGATCTTTATGATGATCAAAGTCCAGAACTGAAAGAGAAAACAATGTATCGAAGGCTAGTAGGCAAACTCATCTATGAAATAGTTACTAGACTAGATATTTCATTTTTAGTGAGTGCAATGAATCAATTCATGGAGCATCCAAATAAGATTCACCAGAAAGAATCTTTTGATATCTAAAGGGAGCACCAGGAAAAGGTCTCATTTTCAAACCTAATAGTCACTTGAGGATTGAGGCTTTCTTTGATAGTGACAAAGCAGGATCCAAGCTTGACAAAAAATCAACCACTAGATACTACGTATTTCTGGGAGGAAATCAAGGTAGTTGGAAAAGTAAAAAGCATAATAGTGTTGTCGTCCAATGCAAAAGCTGAATATAGAACAATAGCCTACACTGTTAGTGGGCTAATGCGGATAAAATCAGTTGTCTAGGAATTTGGCCTCGATCAGAAGGATCCTATGACTATGTATTGTGGTAACCAGGCAGCAATATTCTCTCTAAAACAATCCAATCTTCATAAAAGAACACAACATATCTAGGCAGATTGTCATTTCATCTAAGACGCAATAATGAGGAAAGAGGTAACTACACTATATGTTCGGTCTAGTGATCAACCCGGCGATATCTTAACTAAAGCACCGGAAAAGCGTAAATTTCTGAACTTTTGTGGCAAATTGGGATTGTTCGACATATACTCTCCAACTTGGGGGTGTTAAAAAGAAAAATAGGGGCATTTTGGTCATTTTACCTTCTCGTTATTTATATTTCTTGATGTAATCTTGTTTTATAAGTCAAACTATGTCCATGGACCAAATTTCATGTGAAAAGGAAATGCAGAATTGGAGATATAGTAAGGGGCAATAATGTAAAGTGTACTCAACCTTGATTATAAATAGAGGTTGGGGCACGCGCAGGTCCCCCAACGCATTCACTTTCTCAATTTTCCCTTCTCCATTCTCTCCTTCTCATTCTCTCTCTTCAACCTTCTTTCTTCTCAACTTTTTTCAGTTTCTGTAATTGAGTTCCTCTTTGTATTTATTTATTTATTTATTTGGCCAGAATCTTTGGTGAGTTCCTTTCATGTTCTTCAGCCATAAAGGCCAGATATTCTGCTTTGCTAGTTCAACCCTGCTGATTACATATGTTCCACACCCCCCCCCCCCTTTCCTATGCACGAGATCTGAGCATATATCCAGCAGGTTGCTCGTGTTTGATCTATCCAGTAGGTTGCTCTTTGGACTGATTTGACCCACTACAGTTTCTGGGCATTGTCAATAAAAGAATCCTTCTGAGTGAGAAGCAGCTGAAGAGAAGGAAGAGTTTTTTTTCTTTTTTTCTGAAAAGCGGTTTGTCTTCTCCGCTGTTGTCTTTCTTGTATCTCCTTTTATCTGCCTAAAACATTGACGTGAAAATTTCTGCAGGTAGAACTTGGATTCCTCTTCCTCTGTGTGCTGAGGTTTGATAGAGGTTTTTTCTTAGTTAACAAAGAAATGTTTTTTGTCTTCGGTTGTTTGTCTACAATTGTTTTCTGGGTTGCCACTTCTGTTTCTTTGGATGAGCTATTGTGTTGTGGAGTCATGAAGGATTGAACACCAACCCCCTCTTCAAATCCTTTTTTCTTTTTTAAAGTTCTGCTAGGACTCCTGCTGGACAAATCCCGATCACTATTGAGTCCAACTGCAAGTCTGAAACCATTGTTTCTCTATGAAGTAGAAGACACACGACCATGAGTAAGTTCTCCTTATTTCATTTGAAAACCTGGTTGGCAGAAGAATAGTGTTCCCAATTCTGTAAGTCTTCTCCTTACCATCTTTTCCTCATAGCTGGTCTTCTACTTGAGTTTGGCTTCGGCACCAGTGGTTTTGACTGGGATGCATCAAAGAGAACCACTTGGTCTCAATCAATTTATTTGTGGTGCTCTCGTGTGCATGTATTGTGATTGGTTACTTGCCGGAAGAAAATCAGTCTTTGGACTGGAATTACTTCCTTGATTCTTTCAGGGGTAGTTGGTATTTGGATTCTAGTTAAAAGGATTTGCTCTGTTTGCCCATTATTTCCTCCTCAAGTTCAAGTTTGTGAGGGTGCTGTTTTCTTATATGATTTCATGTCTTTAATCTGCTTCTGAAACAGTGACAGTGAGAGGAGACAAATTATTAACTTCAGGTGCAGTTCTACCACAGGTCAAACAGGAAGGCTGAGATAGATTTTGTTGCTGGTTCCAATAATCTTCAATTGTTTCGTCCACAGTGAGATTCTGTCCCTCCTTTAGTTTTTAGTTGTCCTCATTGCTGGTGTTCTTGTTGCGTTATATGGCGGTCAAAATGTTAGTATGCCATCCTCCATTGTGCCGAACTTGTCTGGTCAACTATGACTGTTAAGTCAATCATAGTCAATTACTCTCTTTCCATCCTTGCATAAGTGTGTAGTTCGAGTAACTTGACATGAAGTTATTACAAGTGACAGGCTTCCTAAAATCCATTAACATAATAGTCTAGTGTTTTCCAGCACTTCAGCGCAACGCCTACAAACCCACTATCTGACATTATAAAAGTGTGTCAAATCTAGCTTGAGTCAAGTCGAGCTAATTTGTTCTCCACCCTCAATATTTGGTGATTTTGTACTACCCTTAATAGTGGGTAGACTCTTACTACCGCCTGTACGAGTAAGTTCAACCACCTTGGCATTAGAGTTGTCTTCTTACCCACTTAGAACTAGTTTTACAGGTGTATGAAGTCTTGTCATTTGTTTTGGGGTGGTGATTTCTTCTCACTCATATTGTGTCTATCCAAGCTGGGTCTCTGCGAATCATAGTTCCCCAGCTTAAGGGGGGATAAGTACAAAGTACTATTGGTGGTGTCTGTAAAAGCCTACATTGATGCCCAGTATGGCTTACAATGAAGTTTGTTCAAAATTTTCTAGAAATTGTGGTAAGTATTTGAGCAGAATTGCAGACCATAGTCAAGGTTTCTAAAGACATCCAAAGGTGAGAATGAAGGATGAAGAATTTGTGTTTATTAACAATGAGTGACCGAAACAAAGCAGGTAATCAATGGAGCCCAAACCCCAAAGCCTCTCCCAACCCTATTTAATGGCAAGGTTGTCTCACCCCGCCAAACAGAGCTTTGCAGCATTGTATAAATAGCTTCCCTTCCCCCATTTTTTGTCCTACCCCTTTAGCAACCATCAGACCAAAGTCCCGCCATCCAATGGAATCCTCTAGTTCCAAAGGAACGGCTCTCGTCTCCTCTCTAAACCCCAATGACAAAGCCCTCAACCCTCTCTCAACCTCAAAAGACAAAAACTCCTTCCCCCTTTCAATTGTTCCAATCCCCCTAAAAAAAAGTCTGAAGAAAAAACCACCCATCACTTCGTTGGCTCACACCTACTCCAGAAGGAGAAAGACGAAAAAATAAAGAAACAAAAAAAAATCCCTCCGAGAAAGCCTTGCATTCCGATTTCCCCTCCGTCCATTGCTCCCCCTCCAAAAACTGATTATCTGGCCAACTTCGCCCAAATGGACTTTATCCGATTCGTCAAAGAGCAAGAGCAAGATTTTCCGCCGCATGAGTTTGAGGAAATTACCAAATTGTCGTGGGAATTCTGCAAATTTTACCACGACAGTCTCCTCAGTCCAGAGGAGGATATCTCCCTTCCAGTCTCGAAATGATTGTTCTGTCCAGGAACGTAAGAGGAATTGGATCGCGCTCCAAACGGGCAATCGTCAAGGCAATCCTTTTTTAATCCAAGCCTAGTATTGTAATTTTGGTTGAAACCAAACTACAGTCCTTTGATAATTTTGCTGCCCAAGAATTATGGTATGATCCCTACCCTGAATGGGCAAAAGTTGATACTATTGGACATTCTAGAGGTATTCTTGTTCTCTGGAACCCGAAATCTGTTGAAGCTGTAATTTCTTACCTTGGTCTTTTTTCCATTGGAATTCAATTTCGAGACCGTTCTTTGGGGATTTCTTGGGCTTTGGCTGGCATATATAGGCCAACTTGTTACTGCCTTCGTGCATCCTTTTGGGAAGAACTCCTTGCCCAACTTTGGGACCTGCCATGGCTCCATGCAGGGGATTTCAATGCCATCCTCCATAGTTCCGAAAAAAGCCCTCCTGCCATTCGGACTACCTCCAATACGCGAGCCTTCTCTGATCTTGTCAGCAGTCTGAAACTTTCCAAAATACCTCTCTGGTAAAATATTTACTTGGTCAAAATCCCATAACCCTCCTGTTTTCTCTAAATTAGATTGTTTTCTTGCCAATACTGAATGGCTCCAAATTTTCCCCAACTCTTCTGGTCAAATTCTCAATAAGATTGGGTCTGATCATTGGCCGATCCAAATCAACACCCATCCTTCTGCATGGAATAGATCTCCATTTCGATTTGAGAATTCTTGAAACCTTTCAGACAGTTTCAATTCCAGTTTTGCCGGATGGTGGCATGAACTCTATCACCACTCTAATCCAGGATGGACGCTCCCTTTGAAACTCAAAGCTTTGAAGACAAAAATCCGCCAATGGTCTCTCTGTCAACGCTCTACTGCTGTTTCTCAAAAAAAATTGATATGCCGGCGTTGATCTGAGTTGGATCTCCTCGAAGAACAAAGGTCTTTTTCTTCCCTTGACTTGTCTCTTAAAAATAAATTAAATCTTGAGCTCTCAAATATTTTACGAAATGAAACCATGTACTGGAAGCAGCGAGCTAGATTTCGTTGGTTGGCTGAGGGGGATGGAAACACTAAATTTTTCCATGCTATAGCCTCGGCAAGGGTTAACCGCATCATCTCCCTCTGTCAGGGGGACCAAGTGATCACGGATAACCCTGAGATGGCTAACATTTTAGTGAAGTTTTTCACAGACCTTTACTCTGAGGAGCGTTACAACCGTCCTATTTTGTACCAGCTTAAGTATAACAGCATTTCCTCTTTGGATGTGGATTTCTTAGAGCGACCATTTAGTACTCAAGAAATCGAGGCTGCTACTCTTGGCCTTCCTAAAGATAAAGCCCATGGTCCTAACGGCTTTAATGGTGAGTTCTATAAAAAATTATGGGAGGTCATAAAAATGATGTTTTTGCTTTTGTCCAAAATTTTCATCAAATGGAGATCACTCACAACGCTGTGGGAGCTTCATTCATTGCCCTTATTCCTAAAAAAGCAAACTCTGCATTACCTCAAAAAATTTGTCCAATTAGTCTCACCACGAGTTTCTACAAAATCATTAGACGAATTTTGGCCAATCGTTTGAGAGTCCTCCTTCCCAAGATCATTAGCCCTTGTCAAAGTGCCTTTATACAAGGTAGAAATACCCTTGATTCTGCCATGGCTGCACATGAACTGTTGGATACCTTCAAAAGTTCAAAAAAGCCCAGGTTTGTCCTGAAACTTGATTTTGAAAAAGCATTTGATCGTGTAAACTGGAAACTTGTTGACCAGTTGTTTCATATGATGGGATTTGGCACACGTTGGAATTTTTGGAATAGGAGTTGCATTTCGAATGTTTCATATTCTGTGTTAGTCAATCGTCAACCTTGTGGGTATTTTAATCCAACTAGAGGTATTCGGCAAGGGGACCCATTGTCTCCGTTCATCTTCACTCTCATTGCTGAACATCTTGCCTCAATGGTCCGTCTTGCCAAAACTTCTGGGTGGCTGCAATCTATCTCTGATGACCCATCTCAAGATATTTCTTTGCTGCAATAACGTACAAGGGTACGTTAGCTGAAATTTCTCATATTAAAGCCCTAATAAATTTATTCGAAACCTCTTCTGGTCAGAAAGTTAGTTGGTCAAAATCATCAATTACTGGTTTTAATATTGATCCTTCTATGTTAAATTCCATAGGCCAATATTTGGGATGTAAAATTGCTTCGCCTCCATGTACCTATCTGGGATTACCTTTATCTCCTTTATTACCCTCTAAAAGCTCTTGGCATCCTGTTATTGAGCGTTTGGAAGGTCGTTTGGCCACTTAGAGAGGAAGATTCTTATCCAAGGGTGGAAAACTTGTTCTCATTAAGTCTTGTTTGCATGGAATTCCTTCTTATTTCCTTTCACTTTATCGATGTTCTGCCTCTATTTGCCAAAGAATTGAACAACTCAAAAGAAATTTTCTTTGGGGTGGACCGAATGGTGAAAGGAAATACTCTCTGGTGAAATGGGTTGAGGTTTGCAAATCAAAATCTCTTGATGGGCTAGGGATCCGGGATACTGTCATTACAAATTCTGCATTGTTACTTAAATGGATCTGGAAATTTAACTTACATCTTGAATTAATTTGGAGAAAATTGGTTTCGGCAAAAGCGAATAAATTGTTGGGTTGGTTGACTAAATGTGGGCGATGTAATAAGTTGTCTCCAGTATGGAAAAAAAATTGTAAAGTTATTACCTGCTTTCAAATCTGCTGTAAAATGCTACTTGGGTACGGGTTCTGTGACAAGATTCTGGACCGACCGGTGGACTGGTACTCAGAGCTTCAACAACAGCCACAGCTTGATTTCAAATCTGGCAAGAAATACTGAAGCTTCTATTTCTGACTTGCGAACTGATTCAAGTGGGTGGAACCTAAATCTCCGAAGATCACTCTCAGACTCTGAGGCCTTGGTGGCTTCTGACCTCATTACTATGCTGTCTTCGGTAAGTCTAAAAAATTCGGTAGATACTCTCATTTGGATGCCCAACTCGAAAGGTAATTTTTCTACTTCCACTGCTTATAGCTTCCTATGCTCTTCCAACCTCCCACAAATCAATCATCCATCTGCCATTGCATGGACTCTTCATGCACCCCCACGTGCAAAAAAAATTATTTGGACCGCTTTTTGGAACAAAGCCCTTACATCAGACACCTTAATTCGAAGAGATGCCCATGTCCCGGATCTTCTTTGCCCCTTTTGTCAAACTTCTACAGAGACTATCACCCACACCCTCCTACATAGCGAGTATGCCTTTTTTGTGTGGACCAGCCTTTAAACAAAATTGGTTTCCAATTCTGTTCCTCTCATAATTTCCCTTCTACCATCCTCTCAATCACAAATACCAGCCTACCAAAACTCGGAAAAATATTAATATCATGTTGTGTGGGACATCTTATTTGGGCATTATGGAAAGAAAAGAATAATCGAAAAATCAACCTGAAGTTTATTTCTAGAGAAATATTGGTTGAAAAAATAATTGGTCAAGTTACTTCGTGGATTTTATTGCAAAAGGAATTTCGTGATCATCGAGGGTCAAACTTCCGAGAAAACTGGCACATTGTAGCTAAAATGTCCTATCCAGCAAGGCCCCCTCTAATGGTGAGTTGGTCCCCTCCCCCTATTGGCCATTTTAAGTTGAACTTTGATGGTAGCGCATACAAATGTCTGGGCCCTGCTGGTTTTGGTGGAGTTGTTCATGATGAAAATGGGATTCTTCTTTTTTCTTATGCCGGGCCAATTGGAAATTCGGATTCTACAACGACTGAATTAACTGGATTATTAAACGGACTTCGGATTTTCAAAAGCCATCCTTCTGGGCCCCTCTGTATTGAAAGTGACTCAAAAGTTGTTATCAATTGGTGCGCAAATAAAGATCGTCCTCCATGGCGGCATTGGGATATGTATTACAATATATGTAATTTAATTTCTTCTTTAAATTGTAAATTGAATTATATACCTAGAGCTGCTAATCATTTAGCGGATGCCCAGGCTAAACTAGGCGTCTCTCTCCAACACCTTGTTGTGGAAGGAGGCCCTGTTTAGCAAGGTATTGTAATCTCTCTTTTATTTTAATACAGCTTACACATCTTATTTCAAAAAAAAAAAACAATGAGTGACCGAATGCAAAACAAAATTAAGCTAAACATTGAGCCAATTGACGAGTTAAGAATTTTTTTCTTGCAAGCTCAAGTTACAAATTCCAATTTGAGGGGGAATGTGAAATAAGAAGTATCGTGGGGCCTATTCAATGTCTCACAAGTAGAAGTTGTTCAAAGAAGCAAAGTGGAAATCAAATTAGAGATGCATTAAGTTGAGAGTCAAAGTTGTTGTTTTTTTTAAAAAAGGTGTGTATAAACTATTAAAAGAATACAAAAGTACAAACCAAACCTAGGAAAGAGGGTCTTCCTCCACAACAAGGTGTTGGAGTGAAATGCCCACCTTAGCCTGAATGTTCTTCCAAGTACAATTCAAAAGGGAAATTAAATCACAAAGTTCTGAGTACATATCCCAGTGACGCCACGGAGGTCTGATGGAGTTTGCACACCAGTTAATGACAACCTTTGAGTCACCTTCAATGCAGAGTGGGCCCGTGAGCTGGCTAGAAAAAGTTTGAATTCCGATCAGCAAGCCCGAGAGTTCTATTGTTGTTGAGTCAGAGATACAAAGAGGGCCCACGAAAGAGAAGAGGAGATCACCGTTTGCATCATGGATAACTCCTCCCTAGCAACCAGCTACCAATTTCCTCTAAAATTTGAGCTGTTGAAGTTTCTGAATTCTTTTCGGTTTAGAAGCTAGATAGTTACTTGGCCCGTAATGTAATCAGTCAGAATTTCAATGGGGGAAGATTTGAATTTGAATTTCCTCCTATTTCTTTATTTCCATAGTCCCCATAGGATACCCCATGCAACACGAGAGAATCATCTTTCCTAGCTTTGGGAGGCTAGTGTCAATGAGTGAGAGAATAGTGGATGACAGATTTGATGCAGCGCAGTACTATAGCTCGATTTTGTTTAAAATAGTGGTCCAGATAGAGTGCATAATGGTAGGATAGGAGAATGTGATTGGTTTTTTCTAGAGCATTTTGACAGAAAGGGCACAGGGGGGTCTGAGACAGGGGTTCCCCGCTAGATTAAAGAGTCAGAGGTGAGGATTTTATTCCAGCAGGCGGTCCAGATGAAAATTTTTGCATGCGGCGGGCCAAGGAGATTCCAAGCAGTGGCCGCAGGGTGGTTTGATTGAGCTGAGCATGTGTTACAAAAGAAGTTGAATGCTGAAGTAGTGGAGAAGGACCCTTTTAGACAAGGTGTCCAAATCAAAGTATCTTGGTTGTTATTGGGTTTGGCTGACGGTAGACTCGATAGGAGATTGGAAGCCAGAATGGCTTCAGAATCCGAAAGATGTCTTCTACGGTTTAAATTCCATCCCCCAGTTTCAGACCACATTTTTGAGATAGAGGCATCAGTATTTCTAGCAAGGATTGAGATAGATTCATGGCTAAATTTGAGGCTGGAATGATGAGTCCACCAATCGGACCAAAATTTTGTTGAGGTTCCATTGCCAACATAGCATTTGACTACTTTCTTGAAATAAGGTAGAAGGATGATTTTTTCCCAAGCAAGGGAGAGACAAGAGTGTCTTCCCCCTTCCGTTCACTAACCCAATTGCTTGTTAGCTTTCGCAACTACTAAAGCTATCCAGATTAAGACAGGGAAGAGGTTGAATTTCCAAATCCATTTAAGGAGAAGAGCAAAATTAGTAGTGGCAGTATCACGAATACCCAGTCCTCCAAGGAATTTCGGTTTGTAAACCTCTTCCCATTTTACCAAATGATATTTTTTTTCACCATTTGGCCCTCCCCACAAAAATCTTCCTTTAAGTAGCACAATTCTATCTCTGATAGAAGCAGGACATCAGAACATGGACAAATAGTAACTAGGGATTCCATAGGGGCAGGATTTTATTAAAACCAGTTTTCCAGCTTTTGGAAAGGAATTTTCCTTTGCAGTTAGCCAAACACCCTCCAGTCTCTCAATGACCGGGTGCCAAGAAGACTTGGATGATAATCCAAGGGTCAAGGGAAGCCCAGGATAAGAGCATGCAGACATCTCAATTTTGCATCCAAGATAGTTTGCCATGGAGTTCAACAGGCTTGGTTCAATGTTAAATCCAGTAATAGATGATTATGGCCAACTGACTTTCTGGCCGGATGAGATTTCAAACAGGTTAAGTAGGGCTTTAATGTTGTGAATTTGATTTAAAGAGCCTTCACAGAAGAAGATGGTGTCATCAACATATTGAAGAAGGGTTATGTCTTGTGCAGGATCAGGGAGATGGGGCTGAGAGCCATCCTGATCTTTTAGCCAGTTGAACCATGGCAGACAAGTGCTCCCCATTAAGGGTGAATATGAAAGTAGAGAGCGGGTCTCCCTGCCTGATACCCCTAGTACCTTTAAAGTACCCACATGGCTTACCATTGACAAGAACAAAATATGAAGCATTAGAAATGTAGCTTCTCATCCAAAATCTCCAAAGGGTGGTGAAGCCCATTTCACTGAAGAGGTGGTCAATCAGCTTCCAGTTGACCCGGTCAAAGGCTTTCTCAAAGTCAAGTTTGATGACAACTCTTGGTTGGTTGGATTTTTTCAAAGAGTGAAGTAGTTCATGGGCTGCCATTGCTGAGTCCAGGATATTGCGGCCTCGAATAAAGGCACTTTAGCATGGGCTAATAACACAGGGGAGGATGACCTGGACGGTAGGAAAGAATTCGACCTAAAATTTTGTATGTAATGGTTAGGCTGATAGGTCTGAAATCTTGAGGGAGGTTTGAGTTGGCTTTTTTTGGGTTAGGGCAATGAAAGAGGCTCCAATGGATTTGTGGGTGATGCCGACTTGATGGAAGTTGTTAACAAAGGCATGGACATCATTCCTGATTACTCCCCAAGATTTGTGGTAAAATTCTCCATTGAACCCGTTTGGGCCAGTGGCTCGATCCTTCGGCAGACCAAGTGCGACCGCATCAATTTCCTCGGGAGAGAAAGGGTGCTCTAGAAGAGCAGCTTTTGAGGCAGAGATACGATTGAACTCAATCTGATCAAGAGTAGGACGGTTGAAACACTCCTCTTAATAAAGATCTGAAAAAAACTTCACGAGCACATTAGCAATGGAGACGCTATCCGTAATCTCCTCGTCTTCATGATGAAAAGAGGATATACGGTTAGCACTCTGACGAGCTGAGGCAACGGCATGGAAGAATTTTGTATTTCCATCCCCGTCGGTCAGCCAACGGAATCTAGCCCGCTGCTTCCAGTGAGTGGTTTCATTCTTAAGAAGATTTGAAATATCAGAATTTAAATGATTTCGAGGACAGAGTTCAGAGGATGAGAGTGACCTTTGCTCTTCGATGAGATCAAGCTCAGAGAGACGGCGCCGGATAGAATCTTTTCCAGATGCAATAGCAGCACAGAGGCTTCGAGCCCATGGTTGGATCTTTACCTTTAGAGCTTAGACTTTCAAGGGAAAGAACCATCCAGGATTTGGGTGGTGACTGAAATCTTCCCACCAGTCTTTCAGGTGGATGACAAAATAATCATTAAGAAGCTAGTAGTTTTCGAAACGGAATGGAAGGTGTCCTCAGGCTGGGGGGTGAGTGTTGATTTGGATTGGCTAGTGGTTAGAACTAATTTTATTAAGGACTTGGCCGAAGGTGTTGGGGAAGAGATGCAGCCAACCATTATTTGCCAAAAAATGATCTAATTTGGAAAGTATAGGGGGTTTTGTCCATTGGATCAAGTAAAAATTTTTCCAAACAAAGGTATTTCGAGAAGTTCTAGACTACAAATGAGATCCGAAAAAGCTCTCTAGTGGGGGGAAAATTTTTTGCGGGGGAGCTTTTTTGGGAGCAATGGAGGGTGGCTTTGAAATCCCGGCAAGAAGCCAAGGTAAATTCCATTGTTCAACTTGCATCAGTAACTCGTCCCAGAATGTGGCTCGGTCGCCATGCTATGATGGGCCATATATGACCGCAAGGGCCCAGTGAGCGCCCAAAGTCCTATCTCGGAACCGAATACAAAGAGAGCAAAGGCCGAAATTTGAGGATATGGCTCCAACAGAACTGGGGTTCCAAATGACAAGAATGCCACCGGAGTGGCCAACCACATCAACCGTTGCCCATTCAGGGTCCAAGTTGTACCAGAGACTCCGAGCAACAAAATTATCAAAATTTTGCAGCTTAGTATCAGTGAGGATTACAATATTTGGTTTACAGTAAAAAATAGTTGCTTTGATGATGTCGCACTTTGAGCGCGAGCTGATTCCTCTAACGTTCCAAGAGAACTATCATGCCGTCATGATGTTGAGAATATCCTCTTTCGAATAACAGATGAGAGGTCATGATAGTATTTGGAGAACTCCCATGTTAGGTCCAACATTTTCTCCAACTGACGTGGAGGGACACCGTCCGAATGGGTCAATATATGTTGTTGCACTTTTGCGACCCGTTCTCTACAAGAGATGATAGGGAAGTTGCCTAGCCAATGGGGTCGAAGAGGAGAGGGAGGATCCTGAGTTGGGCAAGATAGTTTTGGGGCGATGTTCTTCTTCTATTTTTGTTTCTTCTTCTGGAATAAGTGAGAGAAAAGGAGCGGGAGGGCATTTTTTTTGGCTGTTCTTCGGGAGTAGGTAAGGAGAAAGGGGGGTGACAGAGCCTCTGTTGGAGGACTCTCCATCAGTGTCCACCAGAGGTTTGCTTGAGTTGGGATCCATAGAAGCTAAGGGGCTTGGGCAAAGGATGATGGGGTATGGATTGTGGTAAGGTGTTGGGCTGTTCGGAGGGGTATTGTGCCATTTTATAAGATTTTGAAGCTCCGGGGGGGTGGAGCAAGCATGTGGATTCCTTGTGTCTTCTAGTTGTTGCTTTATTCTTAATATTTTAATTTAATAAGTTGGGAACAACTGGGACTTCGGCAGCTCAATTTAAGTATGATTTGAAGTGTAATAAATATTGTAAATAGAATGCTTGAGAGAGTCACAACTGCTCTCTTTTCCCTTCCTTAATTCTCGTTGACCTTAATTTTCTCTCTCGTTCTCAAAATCTAATATGCAAATCTTGACAGTGAGAGCAAGTTTGACCAATTCTGATGTACTCGAGCCCCTAGTTAGGTGTTATATCAGGTGCCGCCCCAATATTGTTATCCACGCATGTATGTATGTGCTGCCTAGTTGTTGGTTATGATTAATTTGCTTAGTTTACTACTAGTGTGCTACATTAAGATCTGTGAAGATATTATTGTGTCTTATGGTACTCATTAGTTGCTTCTTCTTCTTTCTTTTTTTGAGAAAAGGCGAATTTTATTAAAGGCAAGCCGAGACAAAAACACAAGCAAACCCCAGGTCAGCGACAAAGCACTCCCGATGCAACAAGCGATTGAAGAGAGGTTTCATGCTTGTCTAGGAATCAAAAAATAAAATTAGTAGATCTAGGTACATGAGACCAAGAACAATTCAACAACGAATAAATTTTTAGAACTTCATGAAACACAGCCCAATGGCGGGGGGTGGTGCGAGGGTGATGGCCACCATCCAAAACACAACTTTTGAATCCCCCTCAATAAGCAGATTATCCCCAATGGCCTGGAGTACGTAATAAGGGTTGTACCCTCACTGTCAATGATCACTCCTCCAAAACCAGCCTTGTTCGGGTTACCAAGAGCGCTACCATTGAAATTAAGATTCAGCACACCACAAGGAGGTGGTTTCCAATCTTCAACAATGGCAGGGCACAGTAATAGTTTATACACATCATTTCAAAAAAAAAAAAAAACACCATGCAGTAGAGAAGTTGTTATTGAACCACCTGTTATTTCTCTCGATCTGTAAGCCCCAAGGGACAAGCCAAAGACACCGAAAGGAGGGCCTTCCCAAACCAGGAATTTGCATCCCTTAGGTCATCTCACTAACAGTAGTAAGGTTACTAGGGAGGCAAACCTGGAGACCAATCCAGTTGGATTACTTTTAGTATTTGGAGAAACTGATCTCTTTGCTGCTATTTTTGTTAAATTACTTTTAGTATTTGAGGTTTGGGCACAAGGTGTTCAGTGATTTGCATGAGTGCCTATCATGGTAGATTCAGAAGAAGTTATTCCTCCTATCACACAATCTAGTAAATCTACTGACAAGGTTGAGTTGCACAGATTACAACTATGGATGTCAATGATAGGAATTATCTTTTGTGGGCTTAGCTGTGGAAATACCTCTGGCTACAACTATGGATGTCAATGATAGGAATTATCTCCTATGTTGGCGAAGTGAACTTCTGAAAATTATCTTGTGATATCATGGCTTTTCAACAATCTGGAGCCACATCTTAACAATATGGAATACCTTGCACAAAAAGATTTTCTCGGATAAAAAGTTGTCAAGTCAATGATCTATGTGCTCAGCTCTTCTTTTCAATGCAGCTAGGACACATCTATTGCTGATTATATCGATGGCATGACCAATGTTTGGCAGAAGATTTGGATCTATCATCCTTTACTACGGATGAGATAGAAATGCAGAGGCAAAGAGAAAAGGTGAGGATAGCATGGTTCCTTCATTCGCTAGGCTTGGAGTACGAATCCATTCAAACTCAAATATTGGCAAGGAAAAAAGGAACTGTCATTTGAGGACACTAATGCTAGAGTTTTGCAAGTCAAACCTGCAGTGTCACCACCTTTGACTCTGAAAACAAAAGTGATGCTTCAGCCCTAAATACAATTTTTACACAGGCCATTAGATATTAAGATGGTGATCAAAGAGATAGAGATGTTGGGAGTTGGCGGCAATGAGTACTTCTGGTGTGATAGAGACATAGAGGCATTGGTCTCCTCTCCGGTCTTCACGTCTTCAGAGATAAATGCAGGGGACCTCTTCATATAGAAGGTGACTCAAAAGTGGTGATAGGCTGGTGTGAGAACGCATCCTCTCCTCTGTGGAGGCATTAGGATACTTTTAGGGAAATTTTAGAAATTACCTCAATTGTTTCTTGTTTTTGGACTCCATTCCGAGATCCGCAAATTCGACGGCAGATGTGCTTGCCAGGCAGGGAGCTACCCTACAATTGCTGGTTGTAAGGGACATGCATGTTTTATTAATACATCTTTATCAAAAAAAAAAAAGACAGAGGCATTGCTATAAAGGCAATGATGAATTAATCTTTTAAATTGTAATTAGCATTAGGGGGCATTTGGTCAAATAAAATCTTTGGAATTTCCAAATTAGAATTGAGCCCTACGAGGGAACCACTTTTCTATCTGAAGTGGACCTTTTCATATTTAAGAGGTGGTCCTAGGAGGAAACCACTTCTCTATCTGAAGTGGTCCTTTTGCTATTAAAGGAAGTCTAGAGAGAGTGAGTTTCATAGTTTTAGGTAAAGCAGGAGAAGTACTTTTCCAGTTTAAGATGAGTAAGAATTAAGTTTCTGAGTCAAATTAGCATAGTAACTCATCTATAAATTGATTTAGGGGCGTCCCTATGGGCATGATCAGTTCGACAATAAATTGTTTCTCTTTTTTTTACTCTAGTATGTCCAGTCTTCTTGGCACAAAATCTCTCTCATTTCCCTTCTTCCCTACATGTAATTCGTGAAGGTAAATCCAACCTCGTGGCCAATGAGGAAGGTACCTAATAAGAGGTTGAGAGTAAGGGGAAGGTGTGGTAGAGGCCATGGACAAAGAGAGTGTGTCCACTATGAAAGAAACAATCACTTTATTTTTTTGAAAAAGATGTATATATATAAACAAGAAAATACAGAAATTACAAAGAGGGGAGCATCTCCCTGACAGGGTAGCTCCGTTTTTAGCAAGCGCATCGGCTGCCGATGAAAGAAACAATCACTTCTCCGGTCAATTTTGGGATAAGTTATGCAGGCCTGCATTGGCTACATAGGCAGTGTAAGACGATGAAAATCCTTCTAGAGAGAACTCTAAACTGGAAGTTGTGATTGGGAGCAAGGAGAAGCTTCATAAATGATAGCAGTAGTTTGCCAAGGTATCTACACAAACATCTAGATGCATGTTTCATCCTCCTCCACTAACAATGCTACCATGGCTAAGTCAAGTATTTTTACCCTTCTCACTTATTCCAGTATAGCTTCTAAAGTTATTCATGATATGACAAGTAATCCAGAGTAGTTCTTTTACTTGATTGAGTCTTCTCCATGCAGGTCTGTTAAGTGGGCTGATGGTTATGAGTGCCGGATGAGAGGTGTATCACTGTATTCTATCCATTATGTCCCAAAATTTCCAATTAGCTTCTCATTTAGTAAATTAATATCCAATGAGCCTTTGTTGTGTTTTTTGCTTCCCTCTTTGAAGGTTCCCCCCTTTATCTTCCTCCACATAATAAAATTTTCTTATTAGAGATAGTGAATTAATTAAATAGCTCAACTGTTTTGTAATCTTTTATCATTCTATGCGTGTTTTATAAGACCTCCAAATGAAGAAGTTGAGTGCTGGAGAACATGAGAAGGATGGTTTAGTATTATCTTGATGGAGTGGTCGATCAACATTCTAATGTAATAATCATTTAATTCGATTTGGACATCAGTCATTGAAGAAGCTACATCAGTTGTTTCCTACATGAGTACAAAGTCTTCACTTTTTTTTGTGAAGCGTGTCAGCTATGGATATAAAATAGACGGGGTTTCCTTCTAGTCAATAATAGTGTTGTAGTTCACTCACATAATTGAGGTCCGTGTTGAGTAGAAAATCAGTTTCGTTTCCATTATGTTGTTTCAACTTTTTTTGGATATTTTATATTGTTTCAGTTGTTTTTTTAAATAATATTGTTTTAGTTTTTTTTTTTTTTTTTGAAATGTTGATAATTTTATTTCAAAGAGAAAGACATCAAGGGAGGCCGCCTCCCCTAACAATAAGAGATTGAAGGGGAGGCACAATTTAGCACACAAATCAACAGCCGAATTGGCTAATCAAAGTACATGAGACCAAGTACAAGAGATAGTGGAAACAACGTCCAAAATATCAAGAAAAATCTGCCAGTGATGCCAAGGCGGGAAAGATGAGGTGGAGCACCATCCGATGACGACTTGGGAGTCTCCCTCCACAATAAGAGGACCTTTGAAACGATCCTGAAATATACGTAAGCCGTGAAGGAGTTCAGAGAGCTCAGCAGTGGTCGAGTCGACTAATGCTGAGAGGACTAGAGTAAGAGATAATGGCAGTGCCTCCCAGGTCCAAAATCACCCCTCTAAAATCAGCCAAACCCGGTTTCCCAAAGGTGCTACCATCAAAGTTAAGCTTATAATAACCAGTGGGAGGAGGCACCCAAACAGCAACTCGACGGAAGCAGAGGGGGAAGACATCTGAGCAATAATCTTCCACAAGTAGGAGCACAAGAGAGGCAGGTGAATTATTTCCAAGTGAGGATCCAAGTAGAGATGAGCCCCGTGGCAGTACAAGAAACCTCAACAGCAGAGCGGAAAGCACAGTCAAACTGTTTGGAGTTCCTCTCCTTCCAAAGACACCAAGGGACGAAAGCAATGCAAGTAGCTAGCAAAAGCTTGCCCAAGTTGGGAAGGCGGGTCCTAGAGGAGAAGCGGCACAAGGTGTTCAGGTCGAACAGGATGCAGAAGTTGAGGCTCATACTGTCAATCATGTAAGTCCAAACCTTCCAGGCGAAGCCAATGTGGAGGAGAAGGTGTCTAATAGTCTCGGCCTCCGTCCTGCAGAAGAGGAGCAGAGGATTGGGAGTGGTGTTGTCTGGCCTGATAAGGTTGTTGGTAGTGAGGATCCAGTTGCAATAGGCACTCCAATGAAAAAAATTCACCTTGGGCGGGGCTAAGAGGCGCCGAGCAAAGGCTGCCGGGTGAGGAGCGGGAGGCTGGGTCCCCATTAGATGGGCGATAGGCCGAGGAGACCGAGAATCGCCCACTATCGTCAGGGAGCCAAATCAACCATCTAGGGACGGACCTTAATACTACCAAGACTATCAATCAGGCCGCGTCTAAGATGAAAATCCCATGAGCCATTTTCCCAAGCATCAGAAATAGATAAGTCGCGGGTAGTGTTGAGCTGAAGAAGCAGTGGATAAGACGAGGCAAGAGAGCCATCACCCGACCACCAATTTGTCCAAAAACATAGGTTGGAGCCATCCCCAACAAAGAACTGAATGGCAGCATGGAATGTGGAGAGCAGATGGAACATGGCCTTGCAAATGGAGGAGAGAGGATGACAGTTGTAGTCAGTAATCCATCTATCTCCAAGATGTCGAAGCTTGAAAGCAACCATTGGCTTCCATGAAGCCACCGAGGTGGAGATGAATTTCCAAAACCACTTGAGTAATAGAGCGTGCCCCATTTCTTTTGTGCGTCTGATCCCGAGACCACCTAATCACTTTGGCATAAATACATCATCCCAATTGACAAGGTGATAATGAAACTCATTTCTAATGCCACACCACAAAAAACATCTCTTGATCATGTCGATGCGCCGGCTGATAGAAGCAGAGCAAGGCAGAAAAGAGAGGAAGTAGTTAGGAATACCCACAAGGCACGAGTTTAGAAGAATCACTCTGCCTGCCTTGGGGAGCATCCAACCCTTCCACGTGGAGAGGCGACACTCGAGCCGCTCAATGACCGGGGCCCATAATCTCATTCAGGGCCTGCTATCAGTAAGAGAGAGGCCCAGATAGTATGAGGGAGCAATCACAACCGAACATCCCAAAGTGTCTGCCATGATCTGAAGCAGGGGGGATCAATATGATATCCCATGATAGTAGTCTTCCCTCAGTTTACTTTCTGACCAGAAGTGATCTCAAAAAGGCTAAGAAGGGCCTTGATGTTGCGAACCTGATCAAGCATGCCAACACTGAAGCATATAGTGCCGTCTGCAAATTGGAACAGAGGGATGTCAAAACAACTCGGATCAGAGACGGCCTCCAACCAACCAATGCTTCAAGCAGAGTAGAACATAGAAGATAGGTATTCAGCAATGATGTTGAAAAGGAGCGGGGAGAGGGGGTCTCCCTGACGGATGCCACAAGTGACTTAGAAGAAGCCACAGACAGTGCCATTAAGGAGCAAGGAGTACGAAGCCGAAGAAATACACCTGTGGATCCAGAATCTCCATTTGTCACTGAACTCCATACGCCACATAATGTCATCCAAGAGGGACCAACTAACCCGGTCGAATGCTTTTTCAAGGTCCAGCTTGAGGACAAACCTCAGCCAACCCATCTTGGCAAAATGATACACAATCTCAAGCGTAGCCATAGCTGAATCTAGTATGTCACAGCCTCTAATAAAAGCGCTCTGGCCCCAGTGGATGATGGAAGGAAAACCAACCTTAAGGCGACGAGCTAGGTAGCGGGCGATGATCTTGTACGGACTTGAAATGAGGCTGATCGGTCGGAAGTCATGATGGTGCTCCACCCTAGCTTTCTTAGGAACCAGAGCAATAAGGGAAGCACCCACACTCTTAAATGTGATTCCACGATCGAAGAACCTTCAAACCATGGAGATTATATCCAATATCAAGGTGGGCCAGCAAGCCCTGTAGAATTCCCCTTGTACCCGTCGGGCTCTGAGTCCTATCCTAAGCGAGCCCCAGGACCGCATCCTCAACCTCCAAGTCAAAGAAAGGGAGTTCAATGAATGTTGCCAATATTGTTTCAATTGTTGATGACTTCAATTGTGTCACCTGGATCTATTAGCAAAAAGACCAACCCAATGTAATTTACGTAATCACTTTATAATAAAATAAATGTTCAATTTGATGCAAAGATTTGTTTTCATTTTGTCAATGCTCGCAAATATTTGAATAAAAAATTTACTATTTTTTGTTCATCTTGTGGTGTTCTATATCAAAGTTGATGTCCACACACCCCTCAAGAAAATAGGGTGACAAAGAGAAAGAAAAGGCATTTATTTGATATTCCAAATAGAAGTTCCTTAAAATATTCTAGGGAGATATTATACTCACTATGGGTCACTAGCTTAATCACATGTTGCCATCTATCTTACAAGGTTAAATTCGGATTCAAGAAATGAAACTATGTGTTTTTATGTTTCGTTCTTACTCATGTGTTTTTACATTGCCAGCAATGGCCCCCGATCTCTCTCAGAGGACTTCCCGGGGCAAGCGACCTCTCTTGCTCTGTGGCTGATTCATGGAGTGATCACTCATGGAGTCTTCCATTCCGTCGGGGATTAAATGATGAGGAATCGTTGGCTTTTTGCTCTCTCCTTACTAAACTCAGTAATACTATTATCCGGGAGCACTCAGTTGATAAGCTGATTTGGAAGCCCAATAATAATGGCCAATTCACTGTCACTTCAGCTTACTCTCATATCAGAAAGCAAGACTACAGTCCTCATGAGCACAAGGCAAATCTGGCTTGGAAACTCTCATCACCAAGCAAAATCAAATTCTTCGTGTGGTCAGCCATCAGATAACAGATTCTTACTTCAGACAACCTTCATAAAAGAGGCTTCATTGCCCCCAATCTTTCTTGTCCCCCTTGCGGTGAGTGTGAAGAGACAGTCCAACATGTCCTCTTACACTATGGATTTCGTGGCAAGTTTGGATGAAGATCTTTTAGAAAACCGGGCTCCAACTGGGGCTACATCAAGACCTCTTTGGCACCTTTGAGATGGTTCGAGCAATTCTCCTTCCTTGGCTGGGCAAGTTAATTCTTTCGGCCTGTCTGGCACATGTTCCATGGTGCATTTGGCTCGAGCAGAACAACCGGAGATTCAACTCCAAAGCTAGAACCCCATACAACACGGCTTCTCATGCCGTCGGCCTCATCTCGAGTTGGCTTCATACAAAGAAGGATTTTGCCACTCTATCGGGGGTTTCCCTTCGGGAAAATTGGAATTTGATCACTCACATGTCTGGCCTTAGCAGAGCTCCTAGAATGGCTGTCTGGGATCCTCCCCCTTGCGACTGCATCAAACTGAATTTTGATGGTAGTGCTATTGGATGTCCTGGTCCAGCAGGAGCAAGTGGTGTATTCAGATATCACAATGGAGACCCCATTCTTTCTTATGTTGGTCCGGTGGGCATTGCAGATTCTAATACAGCTGAAGTTAGTGCTCTGTTGTTCGGCCTCCAAATCTTCAGGGGTCGTCTCCATGGCAAGTTAATCATTGAAGGCGACTCGAAAACGGTTATTAGTTGGTGTTCCAAAGACAGCCATCCCCCTTGGCGCCATTGGCCCATCACTGATAGTATTGCTGACATTGTATCTTCTACGCATTGTAATTGGAATCTCATTCCTAGATCAGCCAACTCTTTGGCTGATAAATTGGCAAAATTCGGAACTTCCCAGCAATCTCTCATTGTATGGGAAGGATTCCCTCCTTTGTAATTTGCTCTTTTGAGTTTTTGTCTTAATAAAAATCAGTATCATTTCAAAAAAAAAAATCTCTCATTGTTTGGGAAGGTTTCCTTCCTTTGTAATTTTCTCTTTTGAGCTTTTGTCTTAATAAAAATCAGCATCATTTAAAAAAAAAAAAAAAAAAATTTGCCTTCCTTCTGGTGTGATTTTATTTTCCTTTCCTACTCATGTTTCGGCTCACATGTTTTGTTCGTTATTTGGCCCATCCATGAATAGATTATCTCCCATTCTATCAAGTGAGCATTCTCAGGTTACTCAAGGGTTCAAAAAGCGAATAAATGTTTTAAGTCTACAAATGCCATCTTTTTTAGAATTTTCCTTATTTTTCTAAATCTTGTGACATACCTTCTAAGTTAGATGTATCTTCAATTGCCCTCCTATTCTAGATTCTAAAGTGCCCAATTCACTTTTGAGACTCAAAAGACATTGCAAGTGAACAAGACAAAAGAAAAACAAATGTGGAACAACCTAACGGTTGTTCCTCCATCACAACCATCAACTTCAAATGGATATCCCTCTTGGCAAAGTTTCTTAAGACCCAGATCCAACGAAGGGTTAAGGTCTGTCTTCTACAAAAATTTGTTTCTGTTTTATGGTCTCTCTTCTTTATATTGTTCCTTTATATCTTTGAATAGTATATACCCAAATCTCAAATAAGAAGCCTTAGCCAACCCATAGAAGAAACATGCAATGGATGAGGAGAAGGAAGCTCAGCTGTTTAGGAAGACTTCAGTGTTTTATCATCCTCCTAATGGAGCTGAGTTGATTGTGTATATATAGGTCTACACCATCAAGTATCCTATCCATAAATTTGTTGAACAACTCATGGTCAGGTTAGTTTTTTTTTAAAAACGGTGATGATTTTATTTCAAAGGAAAGCAAGAAAATACATCAAGGGAGGTCTCCCCAAACAACAAGAAATTGAAGGGAGGGACCCAATTTAGCACAAAAGTCAACAACCGCATTGGCTGATCTAAGCACATGAGAGCAAGTACATGAAATAGAGCAGACAATATCCATGATATCAAGAAAATGATGTTGATGAGCCAAGGAGGGAAGGATGCGGTGGAGCACCATCCAATGACAACTTTCGAGTCTCCTTTCATAATAGGCAGACCACTGAAGTGATTCTGAAATATGCAGAGGTCGTGAAGAAGGCGTAGGCCCGAGAGCTCAGCCGTAGTCGATTCTTCAATGCCGAGTGGGCCAAACTATGAGATAATAGTCGTGCCTCCTGGATCAAAGATCACCCCACCAAAGTCAGCCAATCCCGAATTCCCAAGAGCACTGTCATCAAAGTTGAGCTTAAAGTGACCGACAGGAGAGAGGGGAGGGGGGGAGACAGCCACCTAGTGAGGGTGGAGAAGGGAGGGACATTTGAGCAATAACATTCCACATTATGTTCTTCAAAGATTAATATGGTTGTGATTTGTAGAAGTATGTGTGAAGTGAAATTAGGGTTAAATTGGATTGTATCTTAATTCGATGGTTGATTCTGATGAGGTTATTACCCCTTCGAGGGATTCTGGGAACTCATAAGGGAACTATACACTTATGATTGCTTCTGAGAGACTAAATGGCAAGAACTATCTGAGCAGGTCAAGATCAGACAACTTATACTTGAAGGCTAAGAAGAAGTTTACATTCATTAGGGATGACCCTCCTGTCCCTTTAAATGACGACTGGGAAGCCGAGGACAATCAGGCTATGAACTGACTGATTAACAACACGGATGCCTAGTTAAGGAATCAGGTTAGAATTGTAACACTACCAAGGGCATGTGGATATCCTTAGAGGGACAAACAATATTGGGGTGATGCAATTTTGACTGTGTGCCACATTATTAACAAAATGCCTTCTTCTATCCTTGGGGGAAAAGTACTCATCTAGCTGCTTACTCCATCAGTTTCCACACATAAGTTGACTGCACAAGTGCTTGGGTGTGTATGTTTTGCACATTTTTCGGTTCAGCCACAAATAAATTATCTCACCACATCGTTAAATGTGTCCTATTGGGATACTCTCATACAAAGAAGAGATACAAGTGTTTTTGTCCTTCCACGAGGAAAACATTTGTATTCGCTAATGTGACATTCTTTGAAAATGTCCTCTTCTTTTCTACAAATGTTATACTTTTTTTTTAACAAGAGTTGTTGCACCAACTCCTATAGAAGATAGTCTTGTCCACTCCCCAGTTGTTCCTGTAGAGAAACCACTATAGATGTACTACATAAGACATACTTCTGAGCACCCAATACAAGCTTCCTTTCTCTTGCCGAATCCAAAATCCTCTTCGTCTGTTGATCCTGTAGGTAAGTGACTTGGATCACCCTATTGCCTTCCGGAAAGGTGTCCATAAGTCCCTAGACACCCACTATCGAATTTTGTCAAATTTGATTCATAATCTCACCAGTACAAAAAGTGTACCTTGTCTTTGTCCTCAAGTACTTTTTCTTCTTCTGTACAGGAGGTTCTATTATTGCCACAATGGAAAGCAACCATAGATGTAGAAATGGAAGCATTATGTGACAGAGGCACAATGGTGTTGTGTGACTTGCCCTCGGGAGCTACTGCCTTTGGGTGCCGCTAGATATACACTATCAAATACAGGGCAGATGGTTCTATTGAACGGTATAAGGCACTGCTGGTAGCCAAAAGCTATACACAAACATATGGAGTGGATTTTTTGAGACCTCACTTGTGGGTCGTCTGTCTTCGATACACATTCTCGTCTCTATTGCAGTTAACCAAGACTAGCCATTATTTCAATTTGATATCAAGAATGCCCTTTTGTATGGTGACCTCAATAAGGAAGTATATATGGAGGAACCTCCTAAATATGTTGCTCAAGGGGAGATTCGAAAAGTGTGTAGACTCGAAAAGGCAATCTTTGGACTTATACAGAGTCCGAAGGCATGGTTTGAGGACTTCAACTAGGTGATTATGTCATATGGATTCTCTTGCAATCATTGGACCATTCTTCGTTTATAATGAAGAGATCATCTGGGTTGTTGTCCTGCTAGTTTATGTGGACTATATTATTCTATCTACGAGTGATCAAAAAGGGATTGAAGAAGTAAAATTATCTCTCACAGCATTTTCAGATGAAAGACATGAGTCCCCTGAAGTACTTCCTTGGCATATAAGTAGCACAAAGCAAAGTTAGACTTATACTCACTCAGAGAAAATATATCATTGATATGTTACAGAAGAATGGTCTATTAGGAGCGAAACTAGTAGAGACTCCAATAGAAGTGGGTCACGGTCTTCTTAGTGAGAACAATGATGAACTTAAAGCCAAGAGTATGTATCACCGATTAATTGGAAAACTCATCTATGCTAAAGTTACCGTCCAAGTGTATCATTCTTAGTTAGTGTAGTGAGCCGATTCATGGTTTAGATATGAAAAATACATCTTAAAGCAGCTCAGAGAAGACTAAGATATCTAAAGAGTTCTCCTCGAGAAGGGTTGTTCTTTAAGCCCAACTAGCATCTTAAGATAAGAGGGGTACTTAGATGTCGACTATGGTGGGTCTAAACTGGATAGAAAATCAACTACTGGCTACTTTGTGTTCTTAGGTGGAAACCTAATAAGTTGGAGAAGTATGAAGTGGTGGCCCGCTCCAAAAGTGGAGTATAGAGCTATGGCTCATACAATCAATGAACAGATGTGGGCTAGATCAGTTATACGAGAATTGAATCTATAGAGCAATGGGCCTATGACCATGTACGGTGACAATCAAGCAGCTATTCATTGTTGGAAACCTAGTTTTTCACGAAAGAACTAAGCACATAGAAATGGATTGTCACTTTCTCAGGAGCAATTATGAGGAAGGAAGTGATCACTCCCTATATTCGGTCCAATATCAGATAGAAGATATTTTCACCATGGCACTAGGAAAAAAAGAATTTGGGAACTTTTGTTACAAGCTAGAGCTCATGGATATTTATGCTCCAACTTGAGGAGTGTTGGAAAGTACTATAGAAGGGCGGTTTGGTAATTTCTTATTGTTTGCACCTCCTAGGAATAGTCTTATCTTATTCAGCGTGGTTGATAGTTTATATAGTTCAAGTTTCATATAATTAGGATATGTAATGTTGGAGTTATAAAGGTCTTGTACATGTTTTAATTTATAAAAAGAAATCAGGCATTGACCAGAATCCTAATCACGAGAGACTGATCTCTGTATTGCTGTCGTCTCCTCTCCCTTTCTCTCTTCTCTCCTTCCTCTCTCAATCCCCCTTATTCCATATTTTCACAAATATAGTTTCATAAATTCAATCAAGTTGTTATGAGCTTTGGTTTCAAGATAAACTATTTGGAGCGCCAAGAGTGTTTGTACTCAGGAGGAATGCAGATACAGTATATTATCAATGCATATGACATTGTTATTTCAGGTAGTGATGCGTAATGGGGTTGAAGAAAGATAACATAAGACAATATCAGAGAATGATTCGTGACATCAATAGCTCTGATCAGATTTCATTGTGGCATGCCCCATGGAGTGCTAACTCCATGGCAAACAATCTAGCTAGTGCTGGAGTTAGTCGGATTTGGTTGTGCGCAATTCATTT
The DNA here is from genome assembly GCF_029961685.1 of Aristolochia californica. NCBI lineage: Eukaryota > Viridiplantae > Streptophyta > Magnoliopsida > Piperales > Aristolochiaceae > Aristolochia > Aristolochia californica. Next base: position 7,350,213 of record NW_027181881.1, read on the forward strand.
CCTTTAGTTGATCCCACTTGATATAGGTTTTATTCTTTGGCTAGTTCATCTGGTTCGTTGTGTATTCTTCTCTTCTTTTTCACAAATTTCTCATTATTTTCAAAATATATATATATATATATCAGAGATTTTTGGAAATTTGATATATGTGATAGTTACTCGACCTGATATCTCATATGCAAGAGTGGTACAACAATTTAAAGAGAATTTGAAGAAAATCCATCTAGAGGCAATGAACACAGTATCATGTTATCTTAAGGGATCACCAAGAAAGGTTTGTTGTATAAACCAGATGTACATGTTGACATTGTTGACTTTTTTTACGTAGATTATGCAGGGTAAAAGCCTTGTGAGTTGATGAGTAGAAGTCTCGGTTGCTAAATTTGCTTTCCTATAGACAAACTAATGCTTATGAATTGTGACAATCAAGTTGTTATTTTCATTGCCAATGATTTAGTGTTCCCTAGAAGGACCAATCATAATGAGGTGGATTATTATTTTACTTGAAATACAGTTATAAGTGGTGCTACCACAACTCCATATGTGGAAATTGAGGACTCAGGTTGAAGATGTATTTATAATAACTTTTAATAAGCAGAAACTCAACAATTTTGATAATAAGCTGGGTTATTTGAAATATCAGCTCCAACTTGAGGGGGGATGTTTAGAGTTATGAAGTAGGGCTATTTAAGTCCTTACCATTTGTATATTTATATTACTCTTAATTGAAAGGAGTTTCATCAGTTAACTCTAAGTGAGACTTCTGGGGTGCTCGAATATGAGAGTTAATTATGTAATTGTGGTTTAGTGCTGAGAGTAAGTAAATAAAAGAGATTAGGGATTGATGGGACCCTTGTCTTCTTTGCAACAAAACTGTTTTGCTCTTTCACTTACTCTCTCTCAACTTTTCTTCCTATTTTGTTGCTTAAGCACTATTTTCAAAACTCATGCCGGCTTTAGAGGAAAACAATTTCCTTTGACATGGAGAAGTTTTAAAGTGAGATATGAGATATTCCAGACATACCTATCTTTATCAGGTTGCTGTATTTGAATCATTTCACCAATGCAGTTATCAAGGCATGCGCGTCTTTGACAAGGAATATGGTGTGAACACCCTAAGTAGCAGAAACAAGTAGACCAGTAAAAAACTAAGCTTTCAAACAGAATTTTCCAGATAAAACAACTCATTATATGAAGGCTCTGCTCATTTTTTCTTTGCAAACAGCCAGCAGTAGCAAAATATTTAAACCAAGGGAATTTAATATAAAAAAGGAGAACCTTAATTGGTCATAGATAACTTCTTTTTTTTTAAAATATTGGTAATGCATTGAAGAAAGGGCTCAGACCCTGAGGGGAAGACAATCCCCTAACACAAGATCAGATCTGGAAACTCCAGCTTGCTAATTCATCATAACAGAAGCCGTAGATAACTATTTTATCCAATACTAGCAATCCTCAACTGAATAAGAGCTTTTGTTTTCCCCTTTTTCTTTCTTTTTTGTTTTGGGAAAACTACCGAATAAGAGAAATATGCATACCAATATCCAGTCTCTGAGTAGGGTAATCCTGCATTAACACAACAAAAAGATATATTTAAAAGCACTTTTAGGTTGAATGGTAAATAATAAAATATCATAAATAATATTTTTTGGCAACTGCCAAATTGCATGGTTTCCTAATGTGAAGTTTCACAGATAAAGTCATGTGTGTGTGTGTGTGTGTGCAACCAATTCTCATTAAAAATAATTACACCTAAGGTTTTAGTAGAAGTAGGCACATCATTCATTAAACAAGATTTAGGATTCTACACAGCCAATGTACATCATACACTTATGGTATTTTATGCCTCACTCACATGTACTTGCTTTTGCATAAGAAGTGCTTTCATAATTGGAGAAGAAGCTGCAGCTGCAACCTCGCAAGCAACAAGTTTCAATGCGGCATCTGAGGAACACAACTTTGGCTTGCTAGGTTTACTACCAAGCTTTCGCCTACAGCCCAAAGCACCACAATGGCAATATTGATCTGCTCCAAATTGAACAAACCTGCAGAATTTGTTGGATTAAAAACCTATTATCTTTATTCAAAATAAAAAAAGAAAACTTATTTTCAATCTAAATTAGAAAACAATTACCAAAATAAAAAAACAAAACAAGGACTTGATCCACTGAGTCATAGACAGAAACAATCTAGTACAAGCTCGTACCTATAATCGTAAGTCAGGTCCTCACCCTTTTTTATGTCACGGGTAGCAAATATGCCAATCCTAGTTTCACCATCAATCCTCCTAGAAAGATGTACTTGCATGAGAAAAGGTAAGGCAAAACCAAAAAAAAAAAAAAAAAATTATTAGAGGCAAACCATTTCTGCATCTCAGTATTGGGCTGACAACTATGATTTATGTATCTTGATTTGTTTCCTTTGTAAGTGGCATCAATCACCATATCACGATTAATCTCGCATAAGTAAAAATTTGTTTCACCACGGTGTTTCATATCCCAAAGTCTTTCTTCACATGTTTTGTCATCAATAACTGGGTCAAAACAAGAATAAAGAAACATTATGACCTGGAATATACTTCTCTTTAAAAATAAATAAATAAAAGACAGCGGATATTAACAAAATACTCTCAGAAAAAGCAATAACAAAAAAAAGCATGAGCTTTGATGGGGAATAAACATCCAATATTTGAAATGGTAATCACCTTCTCCAACATACTCTATCACAAATTCCCCTAGCTTTATGTCTTCATCCGCTACGAGTCCGTATCCACATTTCTCAGTCTACAAGCAAAACTTCAAATGATTTATGAAAATAAGTACATGAAGAGACTAAATGTGTAAATATACATCAATAACTCTGAGACAACTTCCATGAGATACACAAGTATATACATATTCATGGCTCTGATAAACCTCCACAAGTCAACACAGGTTTATCCAGGGTTATCCAGGGTTAAGTGACCATATTTTTACTCTAAAGGAATACAGATGTATGTGGTGTGAATACAACATGTTAATGAATTTTGCTTTTTCTCACTTGAGGACAATGTTAGGACAGATTTTGTTTGATAATTGTTTCTTCAATTGATTAGAAAGTAAATAACAGTTCCAATAGCTTTACTTGCTAGTTCCCATAAGTGGACACCATCAACAGTTCAATGTATATGTGATTAGAGAGCAAAAGCCACTCATACAAGGCTACCAAGACTTTTTAGAATAATTAAGAGGAAAACCAGGGAATAATATGAGAAAGCATTAATATAACTAGTTGCTTCCTATTCAGCAAATGCCACGTGCCAAATTGAGAAAATGAAAAAGGAGAACAAATGCCTCAACCTAACCATGATCACCAGTTAACAACTGATCACTCTTTCTTTTCTTTCCAAACCAAGATGGAGTCCCAAAGCTTGAAAAGATAAGAGAAAACAAGATCAATTCTTCTATAAATACGAATGCAGTAAATGTAACTAGAACTATTTGGAATTAACGGACTGAAGTAAACAGTGAAACTAGGGAGCTAAAAGTGTTCTCCAGAAAGTAATGAATAGAGTCAAGTACTTAAAAAAACATAGAGACTGAAGTGACTAAAAAGAGAGTAGAAGACAGAAATTTTAAATAACAAACAGAAAATAGATGAAGAAAATAAAAAAAATGGAATGATCGAACACTTTTCTCAATCCAGTAATATTAGGGGGTTTTTAATAAATTAAGTGTGTGTAAGTGGGATTAGGTTTAAAACATAGAATAGCTAGAAGAAAAGAGGGATGTCCCTTTCCAGGCAATTTCCTCAGGAAAAAAGGCTGCCAAGAATAGCAAGTCTCTTATCTAGCAAAGTACTTTGTTTAGTAATAATCTATTAGGAAGCTGTCCTAGTCTAGCAAGTTGAGCTAAGAGTAAGTTTACCAGGAGTCTTTTTCATGCCCCATTGTCAAACCGTTGGACCGAGCCTAGATCTGACTTCCCCAACGCTTGTACTGGCTTTTCTAAGAAAGAGCTTGAGCTTACTCAAAACACTAATAAAAAAGAACTCCTAAACAAAAATTATGACACGCAGAGTACAAAGCCACCCATTTATAGGCGCAAACCTTCACCATATCTCTCCTAGAATCACTCTTAGGATAACCTCCATGTGTGCCTAATCCATAACCAACACATCTCTTAGTCGGCAAAGATCCTCCCTCAAGGACCATGTGTCACCACCACAAGCTACCAACACCCAACATCCAATGAGATCTCCTTCCCATGGTAGATTGAAACCAGGTCAGATGAGGTTAATCCAGTTGGCAAGATCAAGTGGTTAAGCTTGATGAGTCAGCCTAACCCAATCTAGATAGACCCCTCATTCAAATTCAAACCTCCTAAGACGAATTCAAATGCCTTATGTCACCTGTTTGTTTTTTGAAGAAACACCTCATGTCACCTTCTCAGACATTTTGACAATGTGCCGAGTCCATTTGCTATCAGCTTATTGGGCACACAATGCTGGACCATGCCTGCAGACATCCAGCAATGCCGCACATGCCTGTGCACTGTGTTGGGGGTGAGCGTCTAGGACCACATGCACATGGTGCTCCTGCACTAGCATCCACACACAGCTGGTTGTAGTGCATGCATTCACTGGCTGCTAGCAACCTGGTATGCATGTGCACCTGTGACCTGGCAGCGGATGTGCATGCATGGCCTAGCAAGAGGGCATCCTTTGTACTGCCAGTCGTCTGCCTACACCATGCGTCCCACAAACGCCCTAGTCCTCAGTCATTCATCTACATGCACCCACACACAACTGGTTGTCGTACATGCATGCGCTGGCTGCTAGAAACCTGGTATGTGTGTGCACCTGTGGCTTGGAAGCGCATGAGCAAGCATGGCCAAGCAAGCTCACGTCCTTTGTTGCCAATCGTCTACCTACACCAACGTGTTCTGCAAAAGCTGAGTCCTCAATCGTTCATCTCTGTGTTCATGCACCTCAACCTCCTACCCAGTACAGTTCACAAATGTCGCCTTAAGTGGACTCCAGCTCATGAAGGTAGTGGTCTTTACACATCCTCCATCCCAAGTCTTCTAGCTAGTTATCACCATAATGTGTGACCCACTCAAGTGTGTCTTCAGTCATCTGCCTTTGTGTCAAGCATCCACGTCTCTACCCTACGACCTTCTTGCTCCTTGTCACAATGGTCCCACCTACGTCCAGGCAAGCCTCCTAGTATGCTCACATGTCAAAGAATATGAGCATGCCTGTAGGGCAAGTGCTGTAACCCAAATTCACCTGAGTCACATTCAACTTCCATGGCTGATACAACTTTGAACATGAGCTGCAATGCATTCAATCTCAGAAATTTGCCTTCCTGCCATCTAAATTCAACACTTCTTTCCTTCACAATGCAAGGGCAAACCGAATCAAGGATGTTTAAATTCCTAGATGTGGAATAATTGTTGCCTTTGCAATACTTAGAAAATCCATTCCAAGTATTACAGAGAATTCACCAACAGGACAAAGTGTGAAGTCCATGTTGCCTTCCTTCTTGCCATACAGGCCATAAATACTACGCAATACTCCATTCGGTAAATTAACTTGTCTCACATCATGCTGGATAATCAACCCCAATGGATCAACCTCCTCCATCATGAAATTGTGTGTAGCTCCACTATCAAACAAAACAATTGCATGCAGGATTTGGATCCTCACGGCCATATGCATCAGAGCTCTCCTTACTTCACCATCCAAAATAAGAAATGGACTAGACTAAGTATTGTCATTCGGCAGTGTGTTCAGTGTATACTCCAGATTTTTCACCTCTTATTGCACCTGATCAAACCTGATCTCCTCGGTGCCTTGGTTCTGAGATTGTTCCACTTCAAACCCAAGTACAGCTAGCTCCTCCACCCGTACATTGTCCTTCAAAAGCTACATGTAGTCCTCATTTTCCAGAATTTGCATCAGCAAAGACTTCTAAGGAAAGTGATTGTGCATTGCTCCATCAGCATGCTACAATCCTCCAGCTTCTATTATTTAAACCATCATTCGGTTCAGCAACTTTTCAACTCTCGCATCGAATCTGCCGGCAGATCACCTTCATCTTTGCCCCATCAAGTATCAGCACTTCTGCCTGGCCCCTAGCTTTGGCCTTCGGTAAGTGAGTTGTGGCGTCATAAAATCTGCCTCTAGCACTTCCTCAGACTGCTGCATCATTGGTTGCAAAGCCTCTTCCTCCCGCAATATAAGTGGTGAATCTGTCTACAACTTGCCTGTCTGTGGTTATGAGCATGATGCTCGCTCCAGCACTCCACAGTCCTCCTATAGTGGGTGAAATGAAACTAGCTGTGCCTGCAGCTGCTACAATGAGAGCAGCACTTCAGCCTACACTTCATGGCTGTGCTGCAAAGTACACAGTGCCTTCACCTGTAACCAACAGCTATCATGTGGCGCAAACAGCACCTTGGTTTGCACTTCATGATTGTCCTACAGTGCATGTAAATGCCTTGGCCTACACCTAGGGGTGGCATCAAACCGAGCCGGGTTCACAAGTAGCTCGAGCTCGGCTCAGTTCCGGCTCAGTTCGATTCGATTTATCTCGATCTTCAATCGAATTCGAGATCGAGATCGGGGCTCATTTAAGTTAACGAGCCAAACTCGAGCGAACCATGGTTCGGTTCAAAAGCTCGCGAGCCGGCTCATTAACGAAGCTTCAAGGATTCAGGAATCAGGGATTCAGGGGATTCAGCAATGGTAACTTTGGAGTTCGGGGAATGGATTCGAGGCTGGGGAAAATCGGAAGTAAATTGGTGTAGGCAATGCAAACGGGACTACAATCTGCCCTTTTATGTAAGTTTTGGTTTTTTATTCGATGTTTTCCCTCGTCGATCTTCGTCTCAATCGATTTTTGTAACCAGCATCGCCGGCGTCGCCGGCGGAAGTGAGTAAGCTAATCAATTTTTCAAGTGATGGGGGCCGACGATGGACTCCATTGAGGCACTCCCTCTTTACGCGTGGCTGGAGGTTGAAGATGACCTCCAGCACGCAAAAACAAAAAAAATAAAAAAAATCGAAAGCATATGGTAAGTGGTAACCAGATTTAATTTCTGAGTCGGATCGGACGGGTTGAGTCGGCCCCACTCGCCTATTCCAACTCGCTCATTCCAGTTGCCCTTAATAGGCCGAGTTGCCCATTCCAACTCTCTAAATCCCAGTCGCCCATATGCCAATCTTGAGAGCCATTTCAAAAATTTGAGCTTGAACTTGTGCTGCCGTAGCAGCAACTTGAACAATTGCTATCGTTAAAACCCGCCATGAGATGGTTTTTTGCCTCTTGCAGTCAGAAGTGAAAATTAATTGATGAGATTAATGCTTGATAGCGTGAAATGAGGAAAAATACAATATACCAATTAACTGATCTCCTACTACTGCAGCAGCTTAGTGGGAGACTGTTGGGTGCTGCAGGAATCCCTACCGGCGCAGTCTCCTAATCATCCTCCGGCTTCAACATCCATGGAAACGGATAATTCAAGGGAGGCCTAGGATAGGAAGGAAGAACAACTCTCTCGGTTGCGTGATGGTCTTTATAGGGACAAACCCACACCCTAAATCGAAGAAACCAACAAACCGCGAGGAAGCAAGAGACTCAAAGCATTTTGTCAAAGAAAGACAATCTTCTGCTCTCCAACAAAAAAACCATGTGAAAGAGAATTTTGTCCAACTATACAAAATAACAGAGAATCTTGGATCTTGGTTTGCAAGTCCTTGTCCAACTCTTAGGTAGCACCTTCAATTTGACTAAATGACATTTAAACATTGAAGCTACCCAAAAAAAATTACAAGCCTAGAGTTGAGATACTCTCCCATTTTTAAAATTTTTCCTTTTAAAAATGAATTAACCTTAATCTTAACCCTAATTAACTAACTAGACTGGTCTGTAATTTATAATGTTAAATAAATATTGATTTATCAATACTTCCTGTTCAATTGACATCAATAGTTAACACTAGTTCTAGTTTGGCCATAGATAATAATTCAATTTGACATGTATTTTATACAAAGTTTTAAATGTAGATTGGAGCTCGAACTCGGCTCACTCGAACTCAAACTCGAACTTGGTTAAAATTATTGGGCTCGAGCTCGATTACAATTTTAGGCTCGAGCTCGAGTTCGAAATATTTAAATCAAGCCCACCTCAAACATAAGCAGGCTCGAGCTCTGCTCGACTCAATGTCACCCCTACCTACACCCTATCATTCTACTAACATAACCACTCGCCTATAGCCTGCATAGTCAACACACCCTCCAAGTGCACAATAGCTGTTGGGACCACCATGGGTTGGTTCCTTGGCATGGCTCAGTTCTGACACGCACGAATCGACACTTCCTATACTTGAAGTGAACCAAGCATCACCTCAACTTGCAGCGACTTCCTTCTAATCCTTCTACACCTCCACACATCCAACCTTTGCATAGTCTTCCTTGCACCATTGACTTGAAAAGCGGCTTCTAGCATGTCCATAATTTTTGGGCCCATGACATTGCATTGTGTACAGAAATGCACACGAATCCGCCTTTGGGTCAGCTCCCCACTGCTGCTCCAACTTTGGCATCCCAAACTCTGCCTCTTCGATCTTTTTGAACGGTTCCTAGCCATGTGACTCCCATCACAAATAAAGAACTGGATTAGCTAAGAATTCTTGTTATTTTGTTAAAGAGATGAGCTTTATTAAGCAAAAGAAGAGCTACAATCAAAGAAGGTTTCCTGTTACAACAAACAATTGGGAGGAAGCTCCTTGCTTTGCAAGAGAACCAGCTAAAGAGTTGGATGTTCTCGGATCATGAATCCATAAACAAGACAACAAGGAGGCTCAGAAAAAGAGAAAAAACACCAAATGATCACCACCTTGAAGTCGCCCTCAATAATATAGGGGCAAGTCAAGTGGTCACAAAAAATAATAAAGCCCTAGAGGAGGACCATGATCTCAAAAGAGGGAGTCTGAAATCCCCATCGATCCAAAGTAAGAAATGAGTGTGAAGCCACCAAAACCAGTTGGCTCAAGATTGCCAAGAGTATTGCCATCAAAATTGAGCTTGAGGATGCTAGGGGGTGGGGTTTCCATTCTTGCATAGCAGGGCCGCGGGAGGGGACAGACATCTCAATAATGACCCGCTAGTTGTTGTGCAAAGGGAATGCATCTTTTCATGTCCTTCGCACTGAAAATGGTTTAGAGTACATGAATCACCAAGTTTGATATGTTTTGCCAAACTCATGGCAATATTCATCAATCCTCTTGTGTGTTCACTCCTCAACAGAATAGGGTAGTTGAATGTTAAAACCGCAACTAGTTGGAAGTTACTCGTATTATGCTCCTTCATATGAATGTCCCAAAATAGTATTGGGGTGATGTAGTTATGACTGCATGCTACCTTATCAACGGAATGCCTTCTTCTGTCCTTGGGGGGGAAATTCTCATGCAGCTACTTATCTCATCAAATTCCCTATATGTCATGACTCCACGAGTGTTTAGTTGTGTATGTTTTGCACATACTTGATTCAAGCACAGATAAATTGTCTCCCTGCACTGTAAAATATGTTTTTTGATACAAATGTTTTTGTCCTACTATGAGGAAAACCTTTGTATTCGTTGATGAGGCATTCTTTGAAAATGTCCCCTTCTTTTCTATTGATGTTAGAGATATTTCTCCTTTTCTACAGGAGTTATTGCACCAACTCTTATACAAGATAGTCCTACCTACACACCAATTGTTCCTACAGAGAAACCACTACAGGTGTAGCATAGAAAACATACTTCCAAACGTTCAACACAAGCTCCCTCTCGTTCATCGGATTCGAAATCCTCTTCTTCTGCTAATCTTGAGGTAAGTAACTTGGACTTCCCTATAGCTCTTTGAAAAGTGTCTGTAAGTTCGCTAGATAACCACTATCCAACTTTGTCTCAATTGAATCCTTATCTCACCAATACATAAAGTTTGTCTTGTCTTTGTCCTTGTGTACTTTTCCTTCTTCTTCAGTGGAAAACAACCATACATATTCTAATTCAAATAAGATTCAACAACTGAGCACCATTCTAAAGAGTGTTTTGCGGAGATGGTTCATAGTCAAGAAAATTTTGATTCTGCTTCTCCTTCCTCTTTTTCTTTCTTCAACAACGCGGCTTTGGAGTGGTAGAAAACCACTACTGTAAGTATCTTGCAGCTTTCGGTCATGTCGGCCTAATGGGAATCATGGTGCCATGGTCATTGTTGTAGTCATTGTTTGAGAATGAGAATCTGCTTAAAGGGGTGATTGTAGATTCAAAGACTATCTACAGACTTCAATTCTAACAAAGATGATGGACTTCTTGACCAAAACAACACGGCTTTGGACAATTGGGCTTCAAAGTAAAAGAACAGGATAGTAGAGACATAAAACTTGGTTTGTAGATAGCACGCAGCCAAGTAAGATGCTGCCATGGTTACAAAAGAGAAGAAATACCAACATCCAGCTAAGGCCAAGATGTTTAGGAGAGAAGATGTGGGGAAGCTTAGAGAGAGTTGAAGGGAAGCAAAAAGAAAAACAAACTATGGTAAAAGCAAAAAGATAAATTAGAGCAAGGAAATATAAAAGCTTAAACTACACTAAAACCTTATTAGAAGAGAAAAACAGTCTCTATAAATTGACACAACGTCAATTTATAGACTCTACTCAAATACCATGTTGAATTTCTAGAGAAGGAAGATAATTCATTGACTTGGTTATAACTGAGTACAACAAGCAAGGAAAGGAAAAATAAAAAGTTAAACTACACTAAAACCAGATTAAGAAAGAGAAACACATCATTTCTAGAGAAAGAAAATAATTCACTGACTTAATTATAATTGAGTACTATGAGTCTTTATTTATAATAGATAAAACAAGTAGAATCAGATTATAATTAAACTACCTTTGTCTCAGTTATACCCAAAAACTAACACTTAAAGATAGTCCTAACACAATAAAACAGTTGAAAATAAATAAAATAACATAACTCAAACGCCTTCTAACTAAAACCCTGACTTTCTTCCCAAGAGACTTGAAAATGTTGAGAAGAGAAAGAGTTGAAGAGAGAGAATGAGAAGGAGAGAAGGTGGAGAAGAGGAAATATCAAGAATGATATGCATTGGGGGACATACACATCCCCCAACCTCTATTTATAATGAAGTTTTGAGTACAATTACAAATATGCCCTTAAGTGAAACCTGAATCTCCTTATATCTCCCATTCTATGACCTCTTTACATGAAACTTGGACCATAGACCTAATTGAACATACAGAACAAGATTATATCAAGACATAAATAAAAATAAAGTGAAATGACTAAAATGTCGTTGTACTTTTTTTTTCAACACTCCCCCTCAAGTTGGAGCTTATATGACAAAAAGTCCCAACTTGCCACAGAAATTCAGTAATTCTCGCTTTCCTAGCGCTTTAGTGAAGACATTACCGAGTTGATCACCAAACCGAACATATGGGTGGTCACCTCTTTTTTCATCATTGCATCCAAATGAAATGACAATCTACCTCTATGTGCTTCATTCTCTCATGAAACCCTAGATTGCTCGCAATGAAGATTGCTGCCCAGTTATCACAATACATAGTCATAGATCCTTCAGATAGAAAAATAATTCCTGGATAACAAATTTCACCCACATTAGCTTACTAATGGTGTAGGCCATTGCTCTGTATTCAGCTTTTGTACTGGATCGAGCAACTACAACATGCGTCTTACTTTTCAACTGATTAAGTTTCCTCCCAAAAATACATAGTAGCTAGTAGTTGATTTTCTATCAAGCTTGGAACCTGCATAATCAGTATCAGAGAAAGCCTCAATCCTCAAGTGATTATAAGGCCTAAAGAGGAGAGCTTTTCCTGGTACTCCTTTCAAATATCATAAGATTCTCTGTGTGACCTCTAGATGAATCTTATGTGGAAGCTCCATGAATTGACTCACGACACTAACTACAAATGAGATATCCAATCTAGTAACTGTAGCATAAATGAGTTTGTCTACTAGTCTCCGATACATTGTTTTATCTTTCAATTCTGGACTTCGATCATCATGAAGAATCTATTGATTTAACCCCCAGAAGTCCATACTCTTGAAGCATATCAATGACATACTTCCCCTGAGTCAGAGTTGTTCCCTCCTTGCTTCTTGCAAAAAAATATTTTAGCTAACCCAGATCTTTAGTCTAAAATTGACTCGCCAAGTGGGATTTAACTTCTTTAATGCCTGATTTATCACTCCCTAATAGGATGATATCATCTACATACACCAATAAGATAATAATTTCAGATGATCTCTTCATAATAAACAGTAAGTGATCAGTGACTTCTAAGAAATCCCATGGACATAACCACTTCACTAAATTTTTCAAACCATGCACGTGGACTCTGTTTTAAGCCATAAAGAGTTTTCTTGAGTCGACATACCTTATGTGTCTCCCCTTGAGCAACATACCCTGGAGGTTGCTCCATATAGACTTCCTTCCTCAAGATCAACATACAAGGAAGCATTTTTTAATATCCAGTTGAAGCAACTACCAGCTTTGATGGACCGCAATAGAAACCAGTATGTGGACAAAAGACAAGTGGGAACCGGAGAAAATATCTCAAAAACATCCACACCAAAAATCAGAGGGTATCCTTTAGCAACAAAACAAGCCATGTATCATTCAACAGACCCACCAGAATTATATTTAACAGTACACACCCAATAACAACCAACAACGACAGCACCTACAGGTAAATCACATAACTCCCAAGTCCCTCTATCAATTAGTGCCTCCATCTCAATATCCATAGCTTTCTTCCAATGAGGAGTCAACAAAGCATCCTGCATTGAAGAAGGAATAGTGCAAGTAGAGATGGACAAAGAAAAATTAGGATAATTATCCGATAAAAAATCAAAAGAGACATTGTGAATACCTTTACGAACACCTTTCTGAAGAGCAATAGGAAGGTGGAGATCACTTCAAGATCAAGAGACGATGAAGAGTCATAGTCCGATGGGAGTGGGGGGTCTGGAGCGGGACGAGATGATTGTCGTCGACGTTGATATACCTGCAGTGGTATCTCAGTAGAAGCGTCACATGAAGTATGAATACATTCATCAACTGGAATAAGAATAACAGGACTAGGTACTAAGGGTATAGGAGATACTGACTCAAATCTAGAAGATTCAAAAAAGGGAGCATCCTCGAAGAATGTAACATTTGCAGATACAATTGTTCTCTTCGTAGATGGACAATAAGATTTGTACCCTTTCTGTGTCAGAGAATATCCCAAAAATATACATTTAACAAAACGAGGAGACAATTTATCCCTGGATGGATTAAAAGTATGTGCAAAACATACACACCGAAAAACAAAAGGTAGTACAGCAAAGAGAGATGCAATGGGTAATACAATCTGAATAGGAATCTTACCATCGAGAGCAAAAGACAGCATTCTATTTGTCAGAAAACATGCAAGGAGGATAGCATCACCCCGATATGACTTAGGGACATTCATATGAATTAACATAATGAGAGCTACCTCAAGTAAGTGACGATTCTTGTGTTTAGCAACTCCGTTTTGTTGTGGGTGAACACACAAGAAGTCTGATGAATAATTCCTTGTGACCGACAAAAGGAGTCAAATTTATGATTCATAAATTCAAGGTCATTGTCTGCACGCAAGATATTAATAAAGAGTACAAACTGATTTTTTATTTCATTACAAAATAGCTGAAATACATCAAAGGCTTCATATTTTTCTCGCATGAGATAAATCCAAGTACATCTACTAAAATCATCAATAAACAAAATAAAATACCTATGACCAAACTAACTAGTCACATAACAAGGACCCCAAACATCTGAGTAGACAAGCTCATATAGTTTTTTTTTTTTTTTTTGAGAAAAAAGGTGTGAATGTATTACTAGAAGAAAAAGTACAAATACATACCTTACTATACAAGGCCTTCCTCCACAACAAGATGTTGGAAGCAAACACCTAATTTAGCCTGATAATCCACTAAGTGATTAGCAGATCTAAGAATATAATTCCAGCTACATTGCAAATGGGAAAATAAATTACAGATATCCTCAAAAAGATCCCAGTGCCGCCAAGGAGGCTTAGAAGACTTCTTGCACCAGTTGATAACTACTTTTGAATCACCTTCAACGCAGAGAGGGCCCACCATTTGTTGATGAAAAAGATTTAATCCATTATATAAACCAGATAGCTCGGCAATTGTTGAGTCAGATTCGCCAATTAGCCCGAAAAATGAAAGGAGAAGGTTTCCATTATAGTCATGGATGACCCTCCATATCCGGCAGGCCCAAGGCGCTTCCATCGAAATTTAATTTGAAATGGCCCAACGGAGTAGGAGACCAAGTTTTCATGGCCAGGGGTGAGGAGGGTAAGACATTTCCGCTATAAGTTGCCAGTTTCTACGTAAGTTTGTTCCTTTGAGATTTTTAAATTCTTTCCGCATGAGGATCCAGGAGGTAACTTACCCAACAATTCTATTGCTCAAAATATTGTTTGGAAGAGATTTTCTATTGAATTTCCGATTATTTCTTTCTTTCCATAAAGTGCTTATGTGATAAACAGGAAAAGAACTCTGGTGGTGCTTGCCCAGTTGACATGACATGCCCTAAAAAGTAATGCTAGAAGGAAAGTCTGAAACTACTTGAATCAATTTTGTAAGTGATGGATGGTCGAGTCTAAGATGCCACTGAAAAGGTGAGTTGTGTGTTGTGCATGCAAAGTGCTATCTAGTTTGTCGTTGTGCAGATAGTATAGTCTCCCTCTCTCACGAGCAAAACCAATCATCTTCTTCATCACGAGATCCTAAAAAAAAATTAGTAGGATCAAAGGTTAAAGAGCAATTCATGGACTTAGCAACCTACCTGATAGATAGGAAATTCAAAGGAAATTTGGGAACTAACAATGTAAATTGAGGTGAAAGAAAATGAGCAGGGGTAACATTCCCCACTGCCCATACTGGTGAAATTGACCCATTAGCAAGGTTAATATGCTTAACGAGGAGAGACTTTTTTAAGTTAGAAAATAGTGAATACATACCTGACATGTGTTTTGTAGCTCCAGAATCAAGTACCCAAGAAGGGGAATGGGACACTAAGAATGTAGACATACCTGTGGGAGGAGTAGTATGAGCCAAGGATGCAGAAGGAATGGAGAAATGTGTCATACGATGTGAAATTTGTTGTCGTTGTTAAATTAATTGGTGTAATTCATCTAGAGCACCATATGGGACTGATGTTGCAGTTTGAGACCCTAAGGTTGTACTCTCGTGTGTAATAGAGTTTGCCCACATTGGTTTCCCAAACTTGATACATCATCTATCCTAGTAGTGATTTGTGCGTTCACAGTGAACACACTTGCGCTCAGATTTGCCATCCCCTCGACCTGAGCTATCTCTACTTCTGCCAGTCCTTGTGCATCCTCTGGACGTTTCAATAGAACCAGATGGTGTACCTGTTGTATTAAGGACAATAGCTTCACCCACTTTAGTATCCTTCTTGCTTTAGGCACAATGGTCTTTTCAGCTCTCATTACCCTATTAAAGGTAGTAGAAAGGTTAGGTACCTCATCAAAGGCTAGGACTTTGCGCCTTTATGCTGTCAAAATCGGCACCCAAAACACTGAGAAATTTTGCCACTAGGAGTTGACTTGGATGTGTCCTGAGTTCCCGTTCATTCATAGTAAACGGATGAAAGACAATGATCTCCTGCTAAATACTTAGAAAAAGAACTATAATATTTTGTCACAATCCTATTACCTCGTTTCAAGCTAGAAAAAATTGTATATAACTCGTAGAGCCTGGAAAGATTGCTCTCTTGGCCATAGAGAGCTTCCAGAGATAGCCACATAGATTTGGTAATTTCAAAATTCATCACCTAACATCTAATAGTAGATTCCATGTTGTTGACAATCCAAGTCATTACTTGACTGTCTTCAGCCTCTCAATCATCATCTTGAGGGACAAGATGGTCATCCCTAATAAATTTCAGCTTTTTCCTGCCCTTTAAGTACATTCTAATAGATTTGGACCAAGTAAGATAATTATCAACTTTTCAGAGGTGATTGTCATAATATATTTCCTATCCGGATTATATGATTCTTTAGACGGAGTGTAAACCTCACTAGAATCAGCCATAACAGATATATAGAAACACCAAACCGATCAAATAAACCTTCCAAAGATTTCAAATCAACCAACCTAGGTGGACCCCACCACGTAGAATTAGGATTAGGGCAAATAGATGATGTTCTCAAGTCAAAAAATCCAGAAATCCAGTACAAGAATAAAATTCCAGAACAACAATGCAAAAAAGTGCAGCAAGAGGGCTGACATCAGCAAGTGCCGAAGATGATGTTAGCACAGATAGGCCTAGGGTTTGGTACGCATCTCGAGATCAGCAAAGAAACCCTCTTTTGGGCAATTTAAAACATCAAAATCTGTTCTTAGAATAGTAGAACAAGTAACCCTAAGGTTATGGCAAAGAAAAAATGAGAAAAGATTGGATTTTTACCAACCAATAGCCGAGAAACTGGATAAAGATCCTTCTTTTATGTAGATGTTTGCTTCATATGGATGAAAATTTGATGAAAGGTCTTCCCAGATGCGATCTACTGCTCGGATACTATGAAACAATTAAGGAGAGAGAGAGTTGAAGAAAGAGCATGAAAGGGAGAGAAGGTGGAGAAGAGGAAATCTCAAGAATGATCTGCGTTGGGGGATGTGCACGTCCCCAACCTCTATTTATAATGATGCTTTGAGTACAATTACAAATATGCCCTTACTTAAGAAAAACCCTAATCTCCTTATATCTCCCATTTTATGTGTCCTCTTTACATGAAACTTGGACCATAGACATAATTGGGCATACATAACAAGATTACATCAAGACATTTAAATAAAGGTAAAATGAAATGGCTAAAATACCCATGTACTTGTTTTTTCAATACTTGTAAGACTTCACCATATTAATGTTGGCTCTGTGAGAATCATGTAAGACTCCCATATCTTCAATAATGACCTTAGAAACAGTGACATTCAGAATATAGTCAAAATCCCATTTCAAACTCCTAAAACCTGTGAATAAGCTAACCCACATTCAAAATATAGTTTTTGGAACTTAAACTATGTAGGTAATTAAATTACAAAGAACTGCTTATAGAAAAAGAACAGAGGTACAAAACCATAAACACTAAAAATTCTTCATGATCAAGTAATAAAACCACTTTAAAAAAGAGTAATAAATAATAATCACAATTCAGAAAAAATAAGTTAAAAAAACAAGAAGAAGAATAAATAACAAAATCAATCCAAAGAAAACTATACCTACTGAAATAAATTAATAGAAAACTATACCTTAACTAATTTCATCTTCTTTACTTGACGATTTTGAAATGGTTTGTTGAGACAGGAGTTTCCACATTTGCAACTCGCTGAGCAGCTAGACAATAGCATTCTGAAAAAGACACCTTCTCTTAAAACAAATGTAACTATAGATGGATACTAAAGAAAGTAAGGAACCAGGTAGTCTGTACTTTAAAAAAAAAAAATCTTTTCATATGAGTTGATTCTAACAGCATATAGCCTATATCCAAAAGGCTATTAATCTGAATGATAGCTTTAGAACCAATAAGAAGGATTCGTAATACATAAGAGAAGATTCATGGTTAAAAACAGCTGCTTACCCACATTGGCAATCTCTCCCACATACACTTGAAGAGCTGGACAAAGGACTACAGAAGCAGAATATGCCATCATCCTCAGTACGCTTTTTTATCCTTTTAGTGAGATATACATCTTTGAAAAGTCAAGACCACCACAAATACGATGGACATGAGCAGTGACTAACCACTCTCATAAATAGGAAACTCTAACAAAAATCACTTTTTCTCAGGGAAATTACCACAAGCCTTTCTGTTTTATTTCCTAAGACAATCAAAATTACATTAAAAAAATCATGCAATAACAAAATTGTTGACAGAAAATATGTTATAGACAATTAACATTTTCTTGCCTCTTCTTTTCTAATTGTTCATTCCAACGTGTTTACTCTTAACCACAAAGCTGCTTCACCATATCAATTCTACACTCATCACAAACAAGGATTTTAAAAGTATACTACCAAAAAAAAAAAAAAAAGAAGAAGTCAAAATCTCCAATCATTTGTTACATTAATATTTTCTAATTTTTTTTATCTTAAGTGTATCAGAAAATATAAACATCTCAATTGTAATAACAAGAAACAGTTGAATCACAGACCAGATATCCAGCAAGAATGGTGTGGATAATTGAGATCACTGTAAACAAAATAGAGTAATCTCATAAATTATAGGAATCTCACAGTTCCCTTTGGCAGGATACTTCGCCTTATAGTAGTATAATTCAGCGGCTTCTTTCTCTTCAACCAGTCTGGAAGTTGAAATTCAATAGGATTTGCAGGATCAAGCTCTTGCAATGGCTTTTCGAACATATCTTCAGGGCTGCTTTGCTCACGATTCTGATGTACAATGCAATAGGAATAATCCAGGAACCCCAAGAGAACATGGAATCAGAATAAAAGAACTTCCAAAAATTTACTCTCAGTAGAGACAAAATTAACAAGAAAAAATCATTTCGGACAGCAAATAACTGAAATCAATATACCAGTGAAATAAGATTGCCTACATCAACTGAGTCTTCACATATCACACGACAAGGTATCAGTACCATGAAGTAACATTTGGCAGCCCTCAAACTAATTATCAGCTATGATTTTGCCAGTGGTAAGTGATTATACCAATAGAAACTGCTTGAGGACTTCAACTAGTTGACAAAGAAGTGTTTTATATTGTTCATCGCATGCTGCCAGTAGTCTCTGCATCTCAATCATACAATTACCATTTTGTAACCAGGTAATCTTGATTTTAGATGTCAGAAAACACGATTAGTTTTTTCTTCTTTTTTTTTTTTAAATCAGAGAGAAGCACAAACAGGTTTGAATATAGAACTAGTGAAAACCTACTGAAGTAATTAACCAGACATTAAAGAGGTAACTACTGTCTATTTACAGTTTCCAGGTCACCTGTAAATAGTAACTATGGCAAGGGTATTGATGAAGAGAGAAAAAAAAAAAGCCATAAACTGCCTGGCATATGCATACAGACTGCAAGACTAAGTGAAACTTTTGCTTCTTCTCATTTCCTACAGGTAGTAAAGAAGAAGAGATACCATACATCCTACCTTTTTCATGGCCGGCATGCCTTTTGACCTAATAAAGCCACCTACACAAGATAATAAGGACACGAGAGCATCAAACCATAGCACCTGGTAATATAATCTGAAGATGAAAGAGTTTAGCACCATATTTACACTTTTGACTCCCAGTTTACGTAACAGTTGAAATACAAAATCAGTATAAGCCGGGCATAGATATAGCAACTGATACAGAGCTAGACGACAGCATACTTCTATAATTTAAAAAATTTAGCAGAGCAATGTTTAATGACAGACAAAGAACAAAGAGTCTTACAAAAATAGGGTTAAAAAAAAGCACCCGAAAAATCAGCAATGTTCAGCTCCATAACTCAGTTATAGAAATACCATCATATTTTTATTGTTTAGGAAGCTTCTTGCATCGCTACTGTTTCAAAATATATAGGTGAAAAGATCAACATTAAACTTTATTTAGTCTCAGATCAAATCAACCGTATGAGTAAGAAATAAAGTTACCCACTTTTCTTCCCCATGACCCAGTTCGCTCATAAATGTCAATTGCAACTAATTCCAAAACAAAAACTTTCCTTATAAATTACAAAGAAATGGGGAGTTTAAGTTAATCACGGGAAAAATTCCAAATCGTTGCAAACAACAAAAGCAAGTCCAAGAGTCGAACACAAAGCTTCTAGTGATACACCAATCAAGAAAACATAAGACATAAAATATATTGAAGAAAATGGGACAAGAAAAGAGATATGTATTCAAACCAAAGGCAGAAACTCGACAAATTACAGAGAGAATTTAGAAAAGGAAAAGTATCACGCAAGCCGAAGGGACATACTCTGCACCTCCAGGTCCAAGATCTTGAACCTGTCCGTTCTTCGTCGGTGGAAGGCCTTAGAGGAGTTAGGAGTTCTTGCTTGACCAGTCCGGAAGTGAAGTGAAGGTAATAGACACAGAAAGGAAAGGGAGGGATGATAAGCGGGTTTTGGTTTTCAAGTTCAAGAAGCAAGTGGGAAGCGAACCACGGCACTGGTCATGGTCGCACACCAGACTTGACGAGTCCCGACTTCAAGTAAAGGCTGAACTGCTGCAGAGCGCGCCCAGATCGGGTTTTGGTTTTCAAGTTCAAGAAGCAAGTGGGAAGCGAACCACGGCACTGGTCATGGTCGCACACCAGACTTGACGAGTCCCGACTTCAAGTAAAGGCTGAACTGCTGCAGAGCGCGCCCAGATCGTGTGGAGGCTGCAGGGTTTGAATGGGACAGATCTAGAGTATGCCGTACGCTGCCATCACACGACTACCCGACTTTACGCTCATTTTCTGGAACGACATCTGGATCCTGGGACGGATTACAACTTAATTGAACCCTAAGTTGGACGATTTTTTCCACCAAGGATTAAAATGCCATAAGAAAATTATCTAAATTGACAGATTCATCTTTGCCTTGTTAATAATGAGTTTAGCATTGACTCTAAAACAAAAGAGACATGAATCTATGAATTAAAGTTGTAATATCTCCAAGAATATACTTCTGTCATTAAGTGTTATAAAACGAGATCCTACTCTGACCCCAAAAGGTCGCTATGTCAGGTTACATTTAGGTCAACCACCGCCAGGTGGGGAGGGGATCCTATCGAATCACTTAAGCCCTAGTGCCTTCTTTATTTTACTTACGTTATGTAAAAGAAGTCAAAAGTCGTTACTATCCAACGTAAGTGTAGGGGGAAAGTAAAATACAATTATATTTAATTTTTCCCCATTTTAAGCATAATGGGAGGGAAAGTGAATTCAAAGCTCGACCCCTCTGTATTCACTTTCCCTCCCTCAATTACAATCGGGTTCGGGTTGGGGATGTTAGGAGGGCTCTGTCAAATGAGGGTCTCAGAGAAAAAAAAAAAAATCTCTCACTCGCGTACTTGGTTAGACTTATTTATAATAACGTTGGAATTGAATTGTTAGACTTATTTAAAGAGACGAGTATTTGGCCGTTGACCCCTTATACTACCATGGACTTGAACATAAAATTGTGTGCATTACTGGAAATGAAGTTGATGATGGAAAATTTCAGAGACCGGTTTGTAAGTTGAATTACTTAATAGTCTACTCCAAATATTTCATTCGTTCTAAGTGTTATTAGTCAATTTGTGCATCAAACTCAATTTTCTCATTGACATGCACTTGAAAGGATAATGAGATATTTAAAGAAGAATCCAATATAGGAGTTGTTATATAGGGAAGTTAGTCTATAATGAATTTGAAATGAAGTGACGATTTCAATTCATCTTTAATGAATTGATTCAACTTCAACTCATCCTTGGTGTTAGTATAGACGAGTTCAAGTGCACTGGAAAACAAATTCTAGTGTTAGTGCGCAAAATGAAAAATATGATATAAACAAGAGAATGAGTAATTTTTTGTAATATACTTAAATAGAACATATGCCTAAACAGATAATTAACCAAAATAAGCATGGTTACTACACTTATAAGTGATTTAATATGTAGTATTAAAATATATTAATAAACTAATAAAAGACTATATTATATTACTTAAGGATTACAGTTTATTAAAAATGAATATAATAATTAGGTGTGATTAAAATAAGTTATAAAAAAAGTAAAAAATAACATAAGTGAATGTAATAAAAATTTTAAAAATTTTGTAATTACATAAGATATATGTTAACATTAAAAACCACTAATTTAATATAGTAATAAATATATATATAATAAATAAATAAATTATTTTATCAATAACGTAATATATATTTTTTTGTATTATTTATTAATAATATATTTTCACAAAATTTAAAACCATTGGTTTAATTAATTATAGCAATAGGATAATTAAACAAAACAATTTATCAAATATTTATTTTAACAATATTTTAATTATGACTATTAAATCACTAATTTAATACAATAATTATAAAATGAATATATTGAATAAATAAAAATAATTATTTTATAAATAAAAATATGGATTATTATTTTTATGAATAGAAAAGATATATTTTAACATTAAAAACCACTAATTTAATACAGTAATAAAAATTTAATATAATAAAAAATAAATATATTCTTTTATCAATAACATAATATATATGTTTGCGTATTATTAATTGATAATATATTGTTACAAAATTTAAAACCATTGGTTTAATTAATTATAGAAATGGGATAATTAAACCAAAACAATTTATCAAATATTTATTTTAACAATATTTTAATTATGCCTATTAAATCATTAATTTAATACAAAATTTATAAAATAAATATATTGAATAAATAAAAAATATAGATTATTATTTTTATGACGCTAGTTTAATTTTTCCTAACTTAGGAAAACTTAAACACTTTGTCTTCCTCACAGTGCACGTCATCTTCCTCAGTGCTGATAATGGCGGGAGACTACGGCGGGCTAGCGGGCAACAGCAACGGAGGCGGCGCTGTGACGGTACGCCGAGAGGGAGAAGAGAGAGAGGCCGAGAGGTAGGGGTGGCATCGATTCAAGTCGAGCCCGAACCTGCCTATGTTATAGCCGAGCTTGATTTAAATATTTTGAACTCTAGCTCGTGCCAAGCCTAGGCTCAAGCCTAATAATTTTAACCGAGTTCGAGCCAAGCTCGAGCTTCAACATTCATTTAAAACTTTTCAAAAAATACAAGTCTCAAATTCGTGCTCCAACTTACATTTAAATTTTTTCAAAAAATACATGTCAAATACTTTTCCAAATAGAGAAAGGTGGACAAGATTCAAGAGATTGGCGCTAGCAGCAAATAAACTTTGATCATAAACTTTGTTGTAAGCAGTAGATAGTAGCAATACCAACAGAGAAGAGTAATGTCTTCCTTATGCTTCTCATAAGATAATCTCTGCTGCTAGAATCGATATGTTTAGAGTAACTTCTGTTGTTTGGAGAAACAACAACGTGCCTTCCTTGGTATTGGAATATACGTAAGAAAAATTATATCTCTTGGTCACTACTGTTGCAATCGGTATGTAGGGCAAAGGTGAAATAATAATGTTGATATTTAGTTACAGAACTAAAACTAGTTCTAAAAAACGTGCTTAAGGCAAGAGATAAGAAGTAAGTGCAAGTTGTATATACTTTCCTCAAATTGAGCAGCAGTAGTAAGGAAACTTCCCAACGTCTTAGCAAGATCAAGATACCAAATTCAGATAAGTTTCAAAATCAGAAACACAATTGTCTGGAGTTAATCCAGATCTTTGAAGCACAACAAAACTTGCATCAACGGGTGATTTCCAAATTCAATGCCTACACCAAGTAAGATACGATCGATGATAAGCATAACAATGTTAACAGTAGCAGTAGAAAACAGAACTGAGAATGACTTAATAAAGATTCTAGGTAATTGCTGTAACTTCCATAACGTAGCAAAATTATTTTTTAATTTTTTTACCCACGATGATAAGGTTACTGGAAATCAATATCCATAAACCAAACCGCAAGGGAAACAAAGACAGAGAAAAAAACAAGATAGATTGATCATTGTGTTGATCATCCATTGAGTAGCAATAAACAAACAAAACAGAGAATAAACGATTCTCAGAATAAGACTCCATCAAATTTCAGCACAATAACAACACCTTCATGACGCATAATCCAAACACGAAAAAATAATTAGAATCCTGAAATATCACTGCTCTGATACCATGTTCATTTATAGGATTCCAAATATCACATTGTTATGCAATAGATAGAAGAAAGAAGGAGAAGTAAAAGGAAAAAGAAAAGAGAAGACCAAGGAGAGGGAGAGAGCGCACGTTGAGAAAAAGGAAGAATAATTAAGGTAGATACTTTCACACCCTCCCCCGTCAACTTTATTTATATATTCCAGGAATACCAATATTACAAGTATACCCTTCACCCTAATAAGAATTAAAAAGAGACAAAAAACTTAAACTAATTACATAAGTGTCACCCTAATTACATCATATCTTCCAACAATCCACACATTCAAGTGTGTTAGAATATGGGCTCAAGACCATAAGACCAAGGAAGACCCACACATCCAAGAGAGATGGAAGATGGGCTCAAACCCACAGACCAAGGAGAAGGCCCACAAGCCTACAAGTGAGGACACGACGGTAAATAAAGATTTATCTCATAGAGATGGAATTGATGTAATTAGTTTAAGTTTTAGGGGTATTATAATAATATTATAATTTTATTCATCTATAAATTGAGCCTCAGGGGGAGGATTAAGACACAAGTCCATAACATTTTTCTTCCTCCTATTTTCTCCCAATATGTCGTGTCTCCTTTTCTCCATGAGCTAAATCACAAAATCTTGAAAATCAACACATTTTATTCTAGAGAAACTTAAAGCATGAAATATTTACATTCCCTCCAAGAGCCAACTTGTAGATATCTGAATAAATTTGGTAGCAACATGTCCACTTGAGCACTAATGTTTTAAGTTTGGTGTATTTGATGTTTTCACACTAGCTTGAAGGGTAATGTTAAAAAGATTATTATAAGGTTTACTTAGACATTGTTTACTTGGACTATTTCTAGCCTATTACTTCTTGTTCTTTCATTATTGGCCTAAGTGCATAATTGTAATGTTTGTAAACCCTATAATCATTATAAATAAAGATAGAGGAGAGCATGACCTAGCACAACCAAGTGAGCTCCTTCTCTTTTGGCTTGTCTTTCTCACAACATTAAACCTAGCCACTTCTTTTATTTTCCTTCTCTCCCTCCTTTCTCTCTTTTCTAAACCTAAACCACCATGATTCAAGGCCATAAAATTTAACATCTACATTTATCCTTGTAGGATTTTATAGGTGGTATTACAGTAAGTATATTTTGATTTACGTAATCTCAAGTAGAATATCGAAGATCAACCAGTTCAAGCCACTTCCAAGGATTTGCAACTGGTATGTCTACCACTAAACATTCAAATTTTTACGGAAACAATTATAAATTTGGAAATATAAAATGAAACATTTTCCTAGTCTATAACTTTGATTTTTTGAAACCCAAGAAAATAGAAAAGGGAGTAGAGAAAGAAATCTATGAATACATTATTGAAGATAAGAAAGAAGTATCATTAAACAACAAGGCACTAAACATGTTTTTTGGCTCTCTAAGTGTTATAGAGTACTCTAGAGTAATTGGTGCATCAAGTGCCAAGTATGAGATAAACTTGAGGTAATTCATGAAGGTTTCACTCAGGACAAATAAACCAAGGTAAATAGGCTTCTTATTATATATGAGAACTTGAAGAAGCAAGATGAAACATTGAAAATGTGAGTGAAACATTCAACATAATCCTAAGTAAGCTAGATCTATTAGATACCATCTACATGGACGAACAAAAAGTTGATAAAGTTCTTAGAAGCTCACCAAAGGAGTGGATGCCTAAAGCCATAATCATTCATGAGTTTAGGATTGTCAAATCTATTAGACTTGAAGAACTAATGGGCACCTTCTCACTCATGAATGAGCTTAGATGAATTTAAAAAGGAAGAAGTTAGGGCTAAGAAAAATGCATTTGTATGTGATAATGATTGTTCCTCTAGTGATTTAGCATATGAATGACAATGAATTTTCATGTTTGTTAGAAGGTTTAAAAAGTTTATCAAGTTTAGAAAAAGGGAGGAGCTCAAGAATAAAGAAGGTCTCAAAAAAGTCAAAGAATCGAGAAAGAAAGCAACCAATGCTACAAATGTGGTAGTAAAGACCATTGCTAACTCCTCTTTGAAGAAGAAAGAAGAAAAGAAGTAAGCAAAAGAACCAATGAAGAAACCAACCAAGAAGCCTTTGAAAGTGGAGACTTGGAATGAAGCTCTCTCATGTTCAAAAAGTGATCGGAAGAGTCAGAAAAAAGAGGTTGCCAATATGGCAATCATGGACTTTGAATGTGGTATGTTATGATCTCGAAAATGATGAATTAATGTAGATATATTAATTGTGAAATGTGAGTATCTTCTTGTAGAAAACAAGAGGTTGACCAAGATGCTCAATCAAGAAAAGGTTGATAAGCACAATCTTGATGTCATGTACAATGAGGTAGTTTGCAGGTTAGATACCTCAAGAGACGAGCATGAAAGCATGGTAAAAATTCATTAGAACTGTACTAAGAAAATGCTTCAAACGATGCCAAGGGCAAGTGTGTGCCAAATGAGAAAAAGAGAAGTGTAGAAAACAACACAAGGAATGGTCCTAGAAACCCTAAGAATCAATGGAACATGAACAACTTTGCTAATAGTGATATTGTCCCATGTACCTATTTTGGAAATAAACGACACACCAACAGTGGAAACTGACATAAAACAAAGCAACTGAAAAAATTATCCCAAGGATATGGCAAAGAAAGAATAATCAGGCCAACTTTAGATGACCCAACGAAAAGGGGCAATCACTAAGAGTTGAATGTGGGACGATATGGAAGAAATATGCCTCAAAATCTATGGAAAAAGAGGAACATGATTTTTAAATTGCGGCTTCTATTTAGAACTCAAAGATGTAGCTAAAGTGAAGTTTGGAAGTAGGAAAAACTATATTTATGCTCATTAACCCTCTTGTACACGATGTACTCTATGTACAAGGTCTCGACTACAATCTCTTTAGCATTAGTCAAAAGATTTAAGGTTGTATTTGGGGGGAATGGATATAAAATATTTTATTATTCAAAACTTGTCTTTTTTACAAAAAGAAAAAAAAAAAAAAGGCACACAAGACTAGGATATGTGGCATGAAGCTTTTAAAGAAGATTCTCTAAAAGGATGCTCCAGAAGGTTTTCTAAATATGAATTTTGAAAATCAAGAATCATTTAGCCCAGAAAATAATTTCCATTACCAAGCTTTTTTTCTTTTATTGAACTATACCTCCCGTGGACACCGCTCTGTTATGAACCATCATGACTTCCATTTCTCATCTGAGATGGGCTAAACTGTAATTTTAAATCGTAAGGAGTATGGATCATTTTAAAAGTTTATACGTTTGTAAATACTGGGGAAAAAACAGGCCCGACTGAGAGATCCTTAAGAACAGAGGAAGAAGAGAGAGACGAGGGTGTTTTATTCAATCGCTTACTCTTCTCCATTTTCTGTAGATTTTTCATGTTCACCGGAATAAAAGGAGAACTGAACCCTTGTTAGTTTTTTTTCTTTCAAATTCCTTTGATCTACTCTCTGCCGAATCTCCGATTCAGCCATGGCCTGCATCAAAGGCGCTTCTAGATCGGCGACGGTCGCCTTTGCGCCGGCATCGCCTTACCTTGCCGCCGGGACCATGGCGGGAGCAGTTGATCTGTCATTCAGTTCGTCGGCAAATCTGGAGATCTTTAAACTCGATTTCCAATCCGATGATCCGGAATTACCCGTTGTCGGAGAGTGTGCCAGCACTGAGCGCTTTCATCGGCTCTCTTGGGGCGGCAACCTAGGATCCGTGTCAGACGAATTTGCCTTGGGTCTCATTGCTGGTGGTCTAGTTGATGGTAGTGTTGGTGTCTGGAATCCTCTTAAATTAATCAGGTAATTTACATCGAATTCACAATAAATTGACGGCAAAGTTAGTAAAATTAAAAACTTCACCTCTTTATTTGATCTGATGTTCTCATGGCTTCGTAAGTTGTCTATCTTAGATTGGAAGATTTTTGTTCTGTTGTGCTTCTTTCATATTCTTTCAGCATTCTGTCTGACTTCT
The DNA here is from genome assembly GCF_029961685.1 of Aristolochia californica. Lineage (NCBI taxonomy): Eukaryota > Viridiplantae > Streptophyta > Magnoliopsida > Piperales > Aristolochiaceae > Aristolochia > Aristolochia californica. The sequence goes on from NW_027181881.1 coordinate 7,378,141, forward strand.
GATTGTTATTTATTATTTTGTTGCTGTTCCTAATCTAATCTTTTCCTCGTTTATGATGTCGCTCCTAGCTGTATCTCTGCTTTTCCACTTTAAATTAAGGTTAACAAGGAATATTTTCTTGTGTCACTAGTCAACTGAAAAATTGATTCCCTTCTGTTTAAAAATTAAAATTTGAAGGCTTGTGATCTTGATGACGTCCGTCTTAATAAAAAACCGTAAAATATTACTGAGTCCTTTGGACGTTAGGAACTAAGATATAAAACTTAATTATCTCTGAGTTTAAGCCGTCTACCTAGATTCTCTCTTTTCTTTCTTTCTCTATTTCTTTTAAATTTCCGAAGGGCCTGTTATTCATGAGGGATGAGTGAAACTTAGTATAGCGAGCATGATGAAGTGCATTTTGGTGCTTGTCTATTGGGAAACAAGCTGTGACACATTCTGTAGTTTGAGAATCTCAATTTAGAGCTTGAGGTGCATGTTTAACAAAAAATTCGTGCCAATTCTATTTCAAGAGTTGTGCAGGAACATGTTGGTTCTAATTTAGTGAGTCTCTGAAATTGTATGATCTTCAGCATTTGCTTGGATGAACACATTTTATGCTTATTTCTTTGGTTTATGCAGTGGATAATAGATTTTACATGGAAATATGATATTTATCTTGTATCTTGTCACAATAAAATTGCAGTGCTGCTCTGATCTAACATACTTCAATAGCATAGAAGACTCTAATTTTTTTTTTCTATGTCATTATTGGACCCATTAGTTTTTTTCCCCAGCAGTTGTAGTATGCTAGAGCTAGATGTGTGTGTGCAGAGGCTTTCCGTACCTTTATAACACAGCAATGCAGGTTGCTGTCCACACTAATGTGTTTCACAATAGGAGGGTTTCTACGTTTTGCAAGAGGTCATCTCTCTGATTCGGGGGAATATCATGAATGTGGACTGCGAAATAGGTGTCTGATGTAGTCATATTTGCTGTGGTAAACTGTTTATTGGTGTTAACTTTGCCTTTAACTGCATCACTAGCAAGTCTTTACTTTTCGAAGGAATTTCCAGGTGCTAATCAGTAGTAACAGACCTTTCCCATTCCCTTACAAGTTGGGAAGTGTTGAAGAGCAATTATGGAAGTCTTACATGACTCTCATAGAAAAAGTTTAAAAGAAGGATAATTAATGTGGTCAAGTTTGTGTCTCATGGGAAGGAGCTGTAGCCAAGGAGGAAGTTTAGTATTATCAAATTTCTACTTTGTTAAGAGTTGTTTAATTATTCTAGGATTTATCTTTATGTAGTTGTTTAGTTCGATTATAATTAGGAGTACTATTCAGGGTGTAACTAGAACTTGGGTGGTTTAGTTTTATTATGATTGTATGTATTTCCTCTATTATAAATAGAGGCTTAGTGTACTCAAATTACTATAAGTCAATGCATTATTTATCTTTCCAGAAATTTGAGCAAGTTCTGTGAGTTGACTCAGTCAACCCATAAAGATAATGTGATCCTTTTCTTATTTATCATTTTTATTAGTTTAGGTTTGTATGCTACTTTTTCTTTCTCATTGATATTTTCCTTTTCCAGTACCAATTTTTTCCTTGATGTTCACACCTTCATACTACACTTTCCATATTACAAATTATACATTAATGGAAGTGATTTTGAGTTTTATTTCCAAGACAATTTTTTTTTTCGGTAATCGAAGTTTTCTACAATGAGAAATCGACATTTGAAGTAACAAAGGTCAAACAGTAAGAAAGGTTTGAGGTTACATTAGAAGGCTTAATTTTTCGAGACGTTTTATGCCATCTAGAGTGAAACTTTATGTGGAGCATTGTATCTCAAAAGAAAGTTCAATGAGTCTAGTTTCTAACTCAACAAACTATTTATTAGTTTGATGTTTCTAGAGAGAGCTATCAATATTGGAAGACTCAAAGGTCATGGTAAAAGTATGTTGCTTTTGGAAATCCGAATTTTAAGCTTTTTCCTCAGATAAGTCTTTGTATTTTAACTCTGGTTGTTTTTCCTTGGAGTACATAAATTCTGGGCTCCAAATTTGTATTTTTTTTTAATTGCATGCCTCATCATTTTACAAACATGCACATCATAGTCCTTTCTTCTCTATAAAAATCCTGTTTTGCATGTATCATATAACAACTATGCATGTCAAAGTTTCTCTTTGTTTCTCTCCGGCCATTACCTTCAATTCATATACCATAAATTTACTCCTGTATGGAGGAAAATTACTTTGAAATTCCATCTTCAAGAAACATTTCTGCTGAACAAAATTAATTTGTTTCCCACATGCCCCTAAATTAGGGTTTGAGGTTGTTTCAAAAGAGAAACAAGGGATAAGAAGGGCCTATTTCTCACCTTTTCTATTAGAGTTTTCTATTTTGTTTTACTAACTTGTTGCTATTGACTCTTAGGTTAAACAAGTTCTTTTATTCAACTCCCTTTACTGCCCTTAAGTGTCATTGAGGTTCCCCAAAAGTTTCTATTTTTTTTTTTGGTCAACTATGGTAAACGTTTTGCTCCCACTTAATGTTACTTCACTCATTTAATAAAATTTCAAAACACATGATAGAAATCTGGTATTCTAATTTGTTTTATCCTTTTTCTTTGTGTCAAGACTGGTCATTCTCATTAATTTATTGATTTGATTTGATGAGCGCCTCCTTATTTGGAAGTCTCCTTTCATTTGAAATATGAGTGCTCCTACCTTTGTGTTCTTCTAGCATTTTTTTTTTTTTTTAATTTATCATCTCTTATTTTTTCACCATTTTAGAGCAATGCATATAGATACTCTACTTGCAGAGTATAAGAGTGCGCCCACTTTCTAACGTGAGTGAAGTCTTTTTTTTCCACCCAATTGGTGATTTTTTTATTGAGTTACCCTAAAAAAAGTGAATAGTATCTTTTTCATGTCTAAAATTAGGCTTTTTTCTGTCTTTGTAATTGAGCAGAGTTTTTTTTTTCAAACTATGACTGTTATGACTGGTGTATGGAGTTTTTTTCATACGATTAGGAGTGATTTTCTTTTCCAATATTTGTTTTGTCCAAACTGGGTCCATGTCCTTTTTATTCCCAGCTTGAAGGGGAAAAATAGAAGAGGAAGTACAAAAAAAAGATATTTTATTTTATGTGACTAAAATAATCAAGTAAGGAGGAGAACAAAAGATGATTTTTTTTTTCAGCCAAAGAAGATTGACGACCAAATTTATTTTTTTCTTGGAAGTTGAAGTTACAAACTCCAGTTTGAGGGGTAGTATTGAAAAACAATTATGGAAGTCTTACATGACTGTCATAGCTAGATGTCTAAAAAAATGATATTTAATATGGTGGAGTCTAACAGGAGTCTCATGGGAGGAAGTCTCATAAATTCAATTGGAAACATCCCAATGACACCTTAGAATTGAACTATGGTAGGAGCTTGAGAGAAACCATGGTCCAAGTGGTTTTGGGCGGGTTAGTAGCGATCATGGTAGCATGCAGCCATTCTTATTGTGGCCCACTTATTCATTTTTTTCTTCTTTTTTTGGAATTTTGCACCCTTTACCATGGTGAGACTTGAATTTAAGACTTGACACTAACTAACCCCCCAACCCCATGTGACAATTAAGTCAAATGCACAATCTCCATATTCTGGATCACTTGGGTCAATGGACTCGACAGAAGTTGAGATTAGAACCTCATTTCTTGAATCTTTTTAGGGGCTCATTCTTGAAACTTTATGCTGGGGAAAGAGATTCGAAAAAGGTGATTAGCAAGCTAAGGGCAGTTCAGCGCCTTCGCAGGACTTTGTTGATTAATCTGAGGAAATTCAAGATTTAGCAAGGATGTCAAAAAAGTATGTCCAAAATCTCTTTTCTATGTGAGGAGAGTGTAAGGATTAAGTAACTGGTTCCATCTTCAAGTGGTGAACAATTTTAATCAAAACTTCAAAGGAGACAAAGTTACTTATGGTGTAGATTTGTGGGCAGGAGCTTGATGAGATGGTCCTAGCTAGATTTGACCATCTTGCTTCTATTTCATTGATTAACAATTTATTATTAAGTCACTGTCATGATAACTTTGATTTCATGTTTACAGGAAAGTAGTTAAGAATGAAGTAGTAGTGAATACTGCTGTTAAAGAAGTGCTCATATGAAAACCCTATTTTGTCCTTTTTTTCTTCACGAACAGACAAATTCTTGTTTATTACTGTTAGAATTCACTTATAATCATTTCCTATAACTGTAAGTTTCTCATAAGGGTAGGAGTAAGTTAGGCTTCATATTATAAGTCTATGTTTCAATTTTCTTTTAATTCTGAGTTGTATTTAGAGAGTTGTGAGGGATATTGTAATAAAGGGCAATGTTGTCATTTTGTATCATAATCACTTAATTGAAGTAATATAAAGAGAAGGTCTCGAATTCTGAGCCCTCAACTCAACGCAGCTCTCTTGCTGGTTTCCCTCTCTTTTTCCTCTTACTTTTCTCTTCTCCTTCTCAAACTTTAATCTTACGATTTTATAATTACAACTAAGATAACATTCTTATTTTAGAAGAGCACTTCTTTTGCAGTTCAGAGGGCAATACGGGTGACCCTTTTGTTGCTCGTCTTCAAAAGCTTACTGGACCTGTAAGTCTATTAAATGCTTTCATCTGACTTCTAAGGATGCTATTTTCATTACTTTTTTATTTTCGATTGTAAATTTTATTAGATGTGTTTATGTATTACCCACAGGTTCGTGGTTTAGAGTTCAACATCAATTCTCCAAATTTGCTTGCTTCGGGAGCTGATGGTGGGGAACTCTGCATATGGGATCTATCAAACCCGAAAGAGCCTCATATTTTTCCTTCCCTTAAAGTATGTATATATATTTTTTTGGTTGTTAAATTGATATCTGTGGTGTTTTATCTTTGTTTTTCCTCATGATTCATTCAACCATATTGATATTTTCCTTGTTACCCAAAAAAATGTTATCTTTCCAAGGAAAAAATCAATTATATTGATAGCATAAATATGTCAATTGTAATTTCACACTCGCTGTGCTTATTTCTAACCAGAGAAACACCTGCCATTAGCAAGAGAAAAGGAGTAGCAATGGCTCACAATTAGGTCTTATAGAGGCTATGGCCTGCTCAGCATCCAGTCTTCCCATTACACATTGGGTTTTGATCATGTTTCCTTACAATGTTGAAGCTACTCTCCCTCTTTCTTTCTCTATGGCTCTGTTATTACTTGTTTTGCTTTCTTTCATTTGTGGCTTTCTGATCTGGCTACACTTTCTTCAACTGAAGTCCTTTTGGCATTCTCATACTTGTAATGGTGGGTTTTTAATTACATTATATATTGTTAAAATATCAACTCAGGGGTATTTTGGTTATTTCATCGATTATGTTTTTATCTTATATGATGTTTATTAGGTAGGCAATGTCTTCATATGCCTAAGGTTCAATTTTTATTCATTTTAGAGGTGTTTTTAAGGAGATGTAAGTTTATGTTTTGAGGGGTATTTTTGCCTTTTATGTAAAAATCACTTAAAACCCTGATTAAAAGAAAATACTTATGGCTAGCTTTAGTTCTGGCTGTTTGATGTTTTGGTTCAGGATATCTTGCCACGAGATAGAGATGTTTTGGCCTCCTCACTATCTTGTGGCAACATGTCCTTTGCTTAGCAAGCAGCACCTCATATTCCTTGGCAAAAGAGGTGGTCACCTGCTCCCAAATTGTAGTTAGAAATTTTCTTCCCCTTAATTCTGAGGTTTGAGTTGGTTCTCATTTCTTCTGCTTGGAGGCCTGAGCCTTCTCTTCCTCTTCGGTTGTATTCATTATTGTTTTTTAATGAAAAGCAATTAACAAATTCAAAGGGAAAAAGTATTAAATAATTTATTCTTCAATCAATTTATTCAATAATTTGACATAGCTTGTAAAATTGCTGCAGAGTTCAGGATCTGGTTCACAAGATGAAGTATCTTTCCTGTCGTGGAACCACAAAGTTCAACACATACTAGCATCTACTTCTTACAATGGAGCTACTGGTATTGCATGTTCATTGGTCAAATTTTATTATTTTGATGCTGTGTGTACTTTGAATTGATTACTCCTTCTGAACCTTTTCAGTCATTTGGGATTTAAAACGGCAGAAACCAGTGATAAGGCAAGTTTATTACTTGACTCAACTGTCATGGTTCATTTTTTTCAAGCTATTTACATTGGCTCATTTAATTTTCTGTGAGAGCTGTGGTGGCTGAATGTTTTATACATGTGCAACAGTTTTTCAGATTCCAAACGTAGGCGATGTTCAGTGTTGCAGTGGCATCCTGATAATGCCACCCATCTCATTGTTGCTTCCGATGATGACAGCTACCCTTCTTTGAGTGTAAGCAACTTGTTTTGGATTTCATTGATCATATTTTTTTTTTTTTTTTAGACGTGAAGGTGAAGTTGTTTAAGTTAATTACGTTTTGGACTGTTTATTTTCAGTTTTGGGATGTAAGGAACACAATCTCGCCAGTCAAAGAGTTTGTTGGCCATACCAAAGGTCTGCTTATATAAAATCAGATAGTTACATAGAATAGATTTTTTGTTTTTCTTGGCCATTTCACATGTTGCTTTCTAATTTTCACTATTTGACCTTCTGATTCTCATGATTTACTTTTCTTGACTGATTGGTTGTTGCAGTTTTAAATGGCTATTGTCTTCTTTTGTGCTAGTCTTGTTTCTTTCAATGTTTCTAGTGCTGGTAGTTTTGAAGTAAATTTGCACATTTACAGAGGCATCTAGTTTGTATACTTAAGTATAAGACACATGTTTGTCTTTTGTGAATTTTAGATCAATCGAAGAGTGTAGAAGTAGATTAGCATGTTTCTAGTGATTCATTTGATTACTTATAACTTTTTCCTTTCTTTATTTTATTACTTGTTTATGAATGAGAAATGAATGAATTAGCTCTCCTTTGTGGCATTATATTACAATTCTAGGGGAAAGAAAGAATATCTGTCTTTACAAGCTGATTCTTCTACTTAATATTATACTTTCTATATTTTGGTGACTACTTTGCAATAATTTCAGACTTCCAACATTTTGGTGACTAGGTGTACTTGCAATGTCGTGGTGTCCTAGTGACAGTTCATTTTTACTTACTTGTGCCAAAGATAATAGAACTATTTGTTGGGACACGACACGTGCAGAGGTATGGGATTTTTCTTAATTTTTTAGATCTAGTGTTTTCCCTCTATTGGAGACAGTACCTGCTTTTGTCATGATTTTCTCAAATGTATTTTCTTGTAATCTCAGCATGGTTTCTTATATTTAACTTTGTGCAGATGGTATGTGAATTGCCTGCTGGGACCAATTGGAATTTTGATATACACTGGTATCCAATGATCCCGGGAGTGATTTCAACGTCATCTTTTGATGGGAAAATTGGTATATACAATATGGAGGTATGACCTTTTTGGTGCTTTACATATTGGTATTTTTTTGTTTTGCTATAACATCATTGTACTTGATGCTTATTTTTTCTTTTCACATACCTGTTTTTCTTTGTGAAAGAGTATATTTACTTTTCTATTGGTACTGCAGGCTTATCCAAGATTGGCTTCTACAGAGGGTGAGTTGGCTGGCACTTTATCAAGTTCTGGCTCTTCTGGAGGTACTAAATTTCATTTAGAATCATAGTTTTTATTAGGTTCACTCTTGTCTCCTTCACGACTAAAAGCATTTCTCTGAATTTTGTGCTATTATGCTCTTTGGAAGTCAGAATTATGCTTATACTTGTCTCCTTCATGACTGGAATAAAAAAATGCTCAAAATGTTGTGCTATTATGCTCTTTGGAACTCCTGGGATTTTGGCTGAGGATGTCACATGTTTGGAAACTAAATGTAACCAATGCTCATTTCTTTGTACTGATGACATTGCACATTTCCTTTGAAAGTGTTGCGTGGGCATGTGTACACGTGAACTCAAAGAGAAAATCTTCTTTTCTCTCTCTCAAAAAAAAGAGAAAATTCAGGTTCCAGATAGAAAGTATTTCAATCTGTAACGATTTTGTTCCTGTTTCATATATGTTATTTCCTTTCATATTATCATTCCATAATGGACGTCTTTGTTGAGGAAGCAGGAGAGAGCACCTGGTCCAATCAATTTTTTTTCCAGGATACTGAATAAGGGCTGATAAAACAGATCCAAGTGGATGTGTCTATGGACCATGAGTTGAAATTATTCTGCCACTTGGTAGAAGAATTTGCATGATAGCTTAGGCATGTTAAATCTTGACATTATCTATAATGCAAATTATTTTGCTGATTGCTGTTTCACCTTGTCTTCTTTTCGTAGTTCATCTAAGAGCACCAAAGTGGTTGAAGCGTCCAGTGGGAGCATCTTTTGGTTTTGGTGGCAAGCTTATTTCATTTCACCCTAGTCAATCAATGTCAAACTCAGAGGTAACTGTATAAACATTGGTAGTTGTATTATGGGTTTTTCCCTGTTGTGTCTCATGGGCTTTTAGTTCTTTCTCAGGTCTATATGCATAATGTAGTTACTGAACCCAGTTTAGTGAACCGCTCAACTGAATTGGAGGCAGCAGTACAGAATGGAGAAAAATCTTTATTGAGGGCTCTATGTGAGAGAAAGACTCAAGAGTCTGAGTAAGTCATTTGTGAAGTAGATATGCGCAGTGCTTCAATGTTGTTGACCCATTATATTTGCTTTCTTGTATTTGTGTTGTATGAAGCAGGTCTGAGGATGACCGACAAACTTGGGGCTTCCTAAAGGTTATGTTTGAGGAAGAAGGAACAGCAAGGACGAAGCTTCTTTCCCACTTAGGTTTCAGTGTGCCAATTGCTGAAAGAGATGATAATCTGCAACATGAACCTAGCCAGGATATTGACAAAGTCCTCCCTTTGGATGAGAGGACAGGTAACATTGAAGCAACTGACAGATTGACAGTAAGTTCACTCCCCACTGACAATGGAGAAGATTTCTTCAATAATCTGCAAAGCCCTAAAGCAGACAGTATTCTGTTACCGTCTGGGGATGACTTTGCAGCTGAAAGTAGTTCTATACCCAATGGGGATGAACCACATGAAAATATTGTGGAGGGTTCTGATTCTTCACTTGATGGGGATATCCAACGTGCTTTAGTAGTTGGGGACTTCAAGGCAGCAGTTTCATTGTGTATGTCTGCAAATAGAATGGCTGATGCATTGGTGATTGCTCATCTTGGGGGTTCATCCTTGTTGGAGAGCACTCATGGTCAGTATCTCAAGAAGAGCAATTGTTCGTACTTGAAGGTTAGAGATTATTTTCTGATTCTTGTAGTGGCTAGATTACACTAAATGGCAAAATGTTCTTACACAAATCACAAATTTCCCAGCACCATTCTTAATTTCACACTACAATATCGTACCATAGTATTTTGTGGAGTCAATTTTGTGATGTAAATTTGATGTACCTTCAGGTAGTTTCTGCGATGAAAAACAATGATCTCATGAAGTTCGTAAACACAAGGTCCTTATATTCCTGGGAAGAAACATTGGCACTTCTATGTTCAGTAAGTTGTTCAATTTTGTGAGGCTAGAATGTTATACTGGCCTGCATGTTTTGAAATTTATTTTGTTTCAATTACTTAACTATCTTTGTGCATGCATTTTGTTGTTTATTTACTTACCATGTTAGTGTATGAAATGCCTTTAAAAGCATGTCTAGTTGCGAAGCCATGATGTTTAGTGCCTTTTTGCACATTAAGGTGGGTTAATCCTATCTGAAAAAGTTTTCTATGAGAAACCAATGACCAATTGCTTATTTGAGGAAAAAAAAGTTCCAGTTTGACCAGTATTTCAGCAATTAGTACGTACACAGGAAATCATTGGAACAAAATTTGATTCCATTCTAGAGACGAATAGAATATGTGATCAATATCAGACATTTTATGAACATTTAACAAAAAATATTTTATAGTAGGTTAATCCCATGTGAAAAAGTTTTCTATGAGAAACCAATCACCAATTGCTTATTTGAGAAAAAACAAAGTTCCAGTTTGACCAGTATTTCAGCAATTAGTACGTACACAGGAAATCATTGGAAACAAAATTTGATTCCATTCTAGAGACGAATAGAATATGTGATCAATATCATACATTTTATAAACATTTAACAAAAATTATTTTATAGTATGCTAATAATTGATATATATATATATATATATATATATATATATATATATATATATAGTTCTCAACAGTTGTTGAATTCTAGAAAAAATAAATACTTAACTGATTTTTTTAATTTGTGTACAATGAGCTTCTATTTGTAATAGAGGAAACAAGTAGAATCTGATTACAATCAAACTACCAATTCCTAGTTACACCCAAAGTCTAACATTTAAAAATAAGTCATAGAATAATTAAACAATTGAACATAAATAGAAGACTGAAATAACTAAAATACCTTTTAACTGAAACACTTTTGTGAGACATCCTTCTATGAGACTCGTGTAAGATTCTGCTATATTGATTACTACTCTGTGAGAGTCATAAAAGAATTTCCAATACCTGCTCTTCAACACTCCTCCCCCTCAAGGTGCAGTTTATGACTTTAGCTTGCAATGAAATAGATTCATGGTCTTCAATTTTCATTGGCTAATTTTTTTCTTATAAATGCCAATTCTTCATTTTATTGTCCACCCCTTTCTTGAATATTTTGGTCACTTAAAAATTACCACATGTGGAATAAAATACTTTTTTCTTGTACTTCTTCTACTTTTTCCCCTCAAGCTGGGGATAACAAGGATATAGAGACCCAACTTGGACAAAACATAGTATAGGAGAAGAAAATCACTCCTAGTCATATGATAAAACTCTATACACCAATCAAAACGGTCAGTTTGAATTACACTCTGCTCAATTTTCAAAGGCAAAAAAAGACCACTCACTTTTTAAAGGTAGCTCAAACAAAAAACACATATTGGGTGAAGAATAAAAAGACTCGACTCAAGTTGGATGTTGAGCACACTTCTATATTTTTAGGTAGTGGGTCCTAGCCCTTACTATGAAGTGATGAAAACACAAGGTGATAAATGGATGAAATACTAGAGGAAAACAACTAAAACAAGAAGGATGTGACTACGCAACACTTATACTTCCGAAAAAATATAGAACATGACCATTTTTTGGAAAAAAAAATAGGGGAGACTGTAACGACAGACTATAAATATAACAAATATGTTGGACTAAGTATGGCCTCAAAGAAAATTTTGGGGGGTGATCATAATTCTTGGAGATCACAATGTGGAAGATACACAACCAAGTAACAAAAACCCTAAAAATTGAAAATAACATTCAAGCAGGATATCCCATACCTTGTATGAGCACATCATGGAGTGATTATGTCTGACCAAAACTCTCTAATTAGAAGAAAACTTGCCTAAAAAACTAGGACTCTTAAGAGAAAAGGACACTTAATTCACGTCAATGCATGGGGAGGTAATAGGAGAGAAAATATGAAAGGAGAAATTTTTGGTAGAACTGACTTTTTGGTACTTATGATATCATTATCTTTCAAAATTTAACTCAGAATCACAAAAAAATTGTTTCTCAAGAAACTAAACTGAAAGAGCTTTAATTTGATATCCAATTTGACATAAAAAGCTTCGTTCTTAAATCTGTTATGATTACTTGATTTGCTTTGTTCTATAGTATGACCTTTGTCGACTCCAATGAGAATATCTCCTTGCATACAAGTGAGATTAACATGAAAGTTGCTCCTTCAAGGATAATATTTCTTCTAGGAATAAACTTCTTTTAAGAGAAGAATTTGATAGATTTCGAAATCGAAGAGCCCTTTCCTCCATATGGAGGGCTCTATACCTTCTGCTTCCAAAATTTCATTCTGCAAGTAGATTCTATGCAGGCATTGGTAGATCGCTCAAGTTTTGGGAAGACTTGTGGATAGGGCAGGAGCCCCTGTAGGCTGCATTCAGAAGTCTTTTTCTTCTCACGACTCGCAGAGACATATCAGTAGCAGAAGCTTTTAAGCCTCCATCCTAGAAGGGGTCTCTCGGATAGTGAGGCTTTGGAGGCTAGTCGATTGATGGACCTTGTTGCTTCGTTTAAAATCCGTCTTTTGGAGGCTGACAAACTCATTTGGTGGCCGGATAAAAAAGGTTCTTTCACTGTCTCATCCACATACGGTTTTTAAACGGTGGTAACTCGGCTTGGAGGGAGAATGAGATCAATTTTGTATGGCGTTTATGTGCCCCTCCAAAGGTAAAATTCTTTATGTGGAGTGCCTGTCAAGGCAAAATTCTCTCGGCAGCTGTATTGAGAAGAAGAGAGGACACCCCTCCGTTGATCCCTTGTGTCCATTCTGCAACTCTGAAAATGAAACTACTAGCCACATTCTACATTGCAGTTTCTCTTGGAAGGTGTGGATCAACATTCTTGGAAAGTTTGGGCTACAATTCTGCATGGCGGCTGATCTACTCTCGTTTTGTAAATCGCTCATGGGTACCCCTATGCCGAGTCTTGGAAAGATGATGCTCTCTGCTTGTTCCAGTTTCATCCCATGGGGCAGCTTAATTTCCGTGAGGATTAAGGTAAGGGAGGTGTAATGGCTGGACTAGAGGTCGGTCAAGGAGTAATTTCCTTCCACCAACCATCTGGGGAACGAAGTAACTCCCATTCAACGACCACTCTCTCTAATCCAGCACCTCTAGTAGGACAGCATCCAGGAAGAGGCGAAGATCGAACCAGTCTGGGGAAGCAGCACCGGCAGCAGCAGCAACGAAGAGGTAAACAACCGGAAGAAGAAGAAAAGAGGGAAAAGGAAGTTATTGAATCTGAAGATAGTTCAGGCGAGAGATGGCAAACTGTAATCTCGAAATCCTCACGCCGAAGGATCCTTGTGGAGGATCCGACCATATACGAATTCCGGAATGGAAAAGCAAAGCTGACTTTTCAAAAGAGAAAGGAGAAGAGTGGGGAGGCCATCCAGATTCATGCGCAAGAGGGGAAAAAGAAATCATACATCTCCCTCCCGATCTCCGCAGTCAGATTTTTCCTAGACATTTTTAGGAAAGTCCAAGTAGGAAACATGGGAAGAAAATACAGCAGATCACTCCTCACTGGCGATCTGGAATTCCAAGTTCACAGCCAGTATCATGGAGGCCTTCTTCATTGCGTCATCCACCAAAGACGTGGACAAATGATAATGGGTATGATTTTCCTCCCACAGCCCTCCACTTCTGGAATGGGTTGGAAACGATTTGATCAAATTCTTCAGCAGCTAGCCACCCCACCAAAAATCCACTCACAACCTAGCGCTTCACACCAGACAACTCTGTCGCTCCCACCGGATCCTCCACTAGAGAAGACTCCGACCTGCAAAACCAATTATCCAATACCACCATCAACACCACTCCCCCAATTTTCACCCCAGAAAAAACAATTCTTTATATCCCTGCCAGCCCACATTGAAACTGAGGGCAAGCGCAAAATGTCCCTGGCAGTCCTCTTGGAAGACCCGGAAAATTTTTTCACCAGAAGACAACTCCAAGAATGGCTGCAAAAACGAAATATCACGTTCACAGCCATCATCAAAGCTCATAAGAGGAGCTGGATCATCAACTGCCATTCGGAGGAGGACCGCAAGAGACTTCATTCACTAAAGGTAGAGACTATTTCAACGATCCTCCACATGACCAATTGGAGCCCAGAACTCACAACCCCCATCTCGGGGCAATGGGTGATCGTCAAAGGTCTTCCGGTGGAAATCCGATGCCGGCATACTCTGGAATGCCTCACAAAAGAATTCGGAGAGGTTATTTGGGCCGAAAGCCAGCCAACGCAGCTTCACAGAGAAAAATTTTTCATCCGGCCAAAATCACCGGTAAGTGGTTTACAATTTTTTCATATCTCCTGCGGAAAAACCATGATCTGGGTCTCCATGGAATTCGGAGATCTGGAAACCCTTCCGGCAGCCAACTCGGAAGAAACCTCACGAAACACAACCCAGACTCAGCAGATCCGTCAGTTACTGACTCGGAAGCCGCACTCGGAGTTCAATCGGACATGGGTTCCGAAAAAACAAAAACAAAAAAAAAATCCAACCACACAACATCAATCCCCATATCCCGAAACAATCCAATCAACACCAGTTCACAGTAACCCTTTCACTGCCCCCGCCGAAAAAGATCCTATCCACATAAGTGCATCCGCAGACAAAATCTCATCTCTGAAATCGCCCTTGGCAACAGTGCCAATCCCCAATTCCAAAACACCTGCAATACACCATTCCCCAAATCCAAAAGCTGATAGGATCTTTCAAACCGATGTGCAGACACATCCGGACAAGGGGATTATTACTTCCCTTTGTTCACATCCATCACTGTCAAACTCTAACCCGCCTCGAAACAAAAAACACTTTCCCCCACATACCTACCTCTCCATTTACCAAAATCCATCATCACCTTCTCAACCTCGAGCCCCGCACCATACTCTTACACAAAAAAAACCACCTTTTCAACCATCAAATCCACAGCCGTCGACCTCTACAACTTCCAAAGCGCCTCAGCCCACATCACGCCGTTGCCCCGTCATGTCCTTTCTACATCAACCCTTTCCCCAACGCCGCACCTCGAGTCCCGAACTCGCCTGCCATACATCAACCTCCAACACCCTTCAGTCGACATCACGCCCCGTCCTTCCCTTTCTACATCAACCTTTTCACCTCTGCCGCTTTTCATTTCCCGAAGCAGTACCCATCTTTCCATCTTTAAATCCCTCCCATCCCCTCCGCCACCCAAATCTTCCTCTTCCCGAAGCCTACCGTACGCCAATCCCTCAGTCCAAATCACGCCACCATCAACCCTTTCCCCAACGCCACACCTCGAGTCCCGAACTCGCCTGCCATACATCAACCTCCAACACCCTTCAGTCGACATCACGCCCCGCCCTTCCCTTTCTACATCAACCTTTTCACCTCCGCCGCTTTTCATTTCCCGAAGCAGTACCCATCTTTCCATCTTTAAATCCCTCCCATCCCCTCCGCCACCCAAATCTTCCTCTTCCCGAAGCCTATCGTACGCCAATTCCTCAGTCCAAATCACGCCACCCTCCCGTCCTTTCACTTTTAAATCCCTCTCCTTCCCTCCGCCGCCTAAATCTTCCTTTTCCCGAAGCCGCACCCCTCACTTGTCATCCCCGTCCCGCAGCTTCTCTAACTCAATAAATCCCCTTTCCCCCCCACTTCCACCCACATTCTCGGCTCGTTATCAAGGATCTCCCTCTGCGACCCCCCCGACCTCAAACCTTCCTCATCACCCATCCCATCCATCCCAGCAACCAACTCCTCTCGCCGTCCCATCAAACCCTCCCTCTCTGACTCAAATCTCCCCTTATACGGCCACCCCTCGAGCCCCGTTAAGGCCATCCCTCTTCTCTAATGAATCCACTTGGGATTTCGAACCCCCCTCTCACTCCCCTTCCCCCTTATATATTCACTCTCCCACTATCCTCTGCCCCACCCCCCTTCGTATTATTTACCCCCACTCCGACACCATGGAAAACTCAAACCCCAAAACCTTCACCCCTCCCTTCCACACCAATACTGAAAAACAAATTGCCACCACCCCTTTCCGATATATCTACTCCAGGAAAAAAGAAGCAGGGAAAACTAAAGCCAAACTCGGTAACCCCACACTTTCCGAGACAAACAAGGACAAAGATAAAATCAAAGACACTACCCCCCCACCTTCCCCCCCTCCAAATTCCCCTCCTGTCCTCCCAATGGAATTTCCCCATGATTGGTACGATCTCCCCCCTGCTTTCCCCTATGGAATCCCTCCAATGTGGTCCGACCTCCCCCCAACTATAACCTCTGAATCTACCCTAGCCAAGGCCTTCACTCCCAATCCGCGCGATGAGCTCCTCCTATTCCTGCTGGAACAGGAACAATCCTTTCCTCGAGAAGAATTTTCAGAAATGACGGAGCTTGCCAACATATTTTGTGCGGGATACACTGAAGCTGGAGCCGTGGAGCGAAACATCAACTCCCACCGTTCCCCATGATCGTTCTATCATGGAATGTAAGAGGTCTCGGCTCTCTGGCCAAGCGTGCTCTCGTTAGAGCAGCGCTTTTTGATGTTAAACCAAAAATAGCTATACTTCTTGAAACGAAGATACAGTCTTTTGATTATTCAATTGTGTGTAATATATGGTATGACTCCAACCCAGCGTGGGCGCATGTAGCTGCAATTGGCCATTCTGGGGGCATTATTGTCATCTGGGATCCAATTGCTTTTGATGCTATTTCCGTCCTTCCGGGGCGATACTCAATAGGTATCCAGCTCCGGGATCACAACCTCGGTACTTGTTGGGCTCTTGCTGGCATATATGGGCCTACTCGGTACCGTGACCGAGCATCTTTCTGGGAGGAAATCTTTCAGCTTGTCCAATTGTGGGACCTCCCTTGGCTCATTGGAGGAGACTTCAATGCGACATTATCTTGCTCTGACAAATGTCCTCCTGCTTCCCGAACCTCATCAACCATGAGAGCCTTTTCTGACTTTATCAATAGTGTTGCTCTCTCCGAGATTCCTCTTTCGGGGAAAAAATTCACCTGGACAAATTGTCAGAACCCCCCCATTTTGTCTAAATTGGACAGATTTTTTTCAAATATAGAATGGAACCTTCTTTTTCCCAACACCTCTGGCCAAGTCCTAAACAAAATTGGATCTGACCATTGGCCTATCCAACTCAATTCCCGGCCTCTTGCGTGGGAAAAATCTCCCTTTCGGTTTGAGAATGCCTGGTTATTAACCACGGCTTTCATCCCTTCTTTGAAATCTTGGTGGCTCGAATTGGAAAATCATCCGAACCCGGGCTGGGCCCTCCCTCGGAAGCTGAAAGCCCTCAAAGCAAAGATCAGAATGTGGGATAAAAATCACCGTGTTTCTGCTGCTTCCCAGAAAGATTCGATTCGCCGCCGCATTTCTGAGCTGGATCTACTGGAGGAACAAAGGTTAATCTCTCCTACTGAATTTTTGCTTAGAAATAAATTAAATGCTGAATACCGTACATTTCTTCATTCTGATTCTGTCCGTTGGAAACAACGTTCAAGATTTCGTTGGATGGCTGAGGGTGATGGAAACACAAAGTTTTTTCATTCCATCGCCTCGGCCAGGAGGAGGACTAACCGTATCACTGCTCTCTGTAACGGAGACCAAGTGGTAACGGATAGTGCCTCCATTTCTAACCTTTTGGTGAAGTATTTCTCAGAGCTATATTCAGAAGTCTGTTTCAGAAGACCAAAAATCCATCAGCTCAATTTCGAGCGCATCTCAACTGAAGACGCAATTGATCTTGAAAAACCATTCTCCTCAGAAGAAATTGAACGGGCTGTGCTGGGCCTTCCTAAAGATAAAGCCCCCGGACCAGATGGCTTTAATGGTGAGTTTTATCACTGTTTTTGGGATCTGTTAAAAAATGATGTATGTGCCTTCGTTCACAATTTTCACCAAGTGGGAATTACTCACTCTGGAATTGGTGCATCTTTTATTGCGCTTATTCCTAAAAAAACAAATTCAGAGGAGCCTAAAGATTTCCGGCCCATCAGTCTCATTTCCAGTTCATATAAAATTATTGGTCGTCTGTTGGCTAATCGGCTAAAAGCTGTCCTTTACAAGGTAATTAATCCTTGTCAAAGTGCTTTTATCCGAGACAGAAACATCCTGGACTCTTCTCTTACTGCTCATGAACTTCTTCATTCGTTCAAAAAATCTTCCCTTCCAAGGTTTGTTCTGAAAATTGATTTTGAGAAAGCCTTTGACCGGGTTGACTGGAAACTGGTGGATTATCTTTTTGACCGTATGGGTTTTGGTACCAGATGGAAATTCTGGATGAGGAGTTGTATTTCCTCCCCTTCTTATTCTGTTTTGGTAAATGGGAAACCCCGAGGATACTTCAAATCCTCTAGAGGGATCAGACAAGGAGACCCCCTTTCTCCATTTATTTTTACTCTCATTGGAGAATACCTTACCTCTATGATCCGGTTTGCTAAACGTTCGGGTTGGCTCAGTCCTATTTTTTCTGATCCAATCCAAGACGTCCCCATTCTTCAGTTTGCAGATGATTCTATTCTTTTTGGAGAAGGGTCCATGAGACAAATAAAACGCATGAAAGCTATCTTGAATATCTTTGAATTGACGTCTGGTCAAAAGATAAGCTGGGAGAAAACCACAATCTTTGGTTTTAATATTGATGCATCTATTCTCAACTCAATGGCGAACTATCTGGGTTGTAAGGTAGCATCAATTCCGAGTACATATCTGGGCTTACCTTTGACTCCTTTCCTGCCTTCGAAAAATTCCTGGTTTCCGGTTGTTGAGAGGCTTGAGAAGCGTCTGGCTTCTTGGAAAGGAAAATTTTTATCCAAAGCTGGTAAACTGGTTCTAATTAAATCATGCCTTCATGGAATACCTTCCTATTTCTTATCTTTGTACAATTGTCCAGCTTCTATTCGGGATAGAATTGAATTTTTGAAAAGAAGATTTTTATGGGATGGGCCAAATGGGGAAAAAAAGGTTAATCTTGTAAAATGGGTTGATGTTTGTAAACCAATTGTAATGGGGGGCCTCGGGATTCGTGACGTTGCTACCACCAACAAGTCTCTGCTACTAAAGTGGGTTTGGAAGTACAACATGCAACCCAATCTACTGTGGCGCCGAATGGTTGCAAGTAAATCAGGAAAAGAGAGAGGTTGGTGGACGGAGGGGGGAAGATTTTACAAGTTATCCCCTGTTTGGAAGAAAATTGCCAAACTCTTACCTTGCTTCAAAGCCGCCGTCAAATGCTATATTGGAAGTGGTGAAAATACTCTTTTCTGGTCCGATTGGTGGATCGGGACTAATTCCTTAGAGGAAAGTTATCCTCTTTTATTCCAGCTGTCAAGATCTCGAAGTTCAATGATTTCTGACCATTGGCAGTCCTCGGGTGGGTGGAATCTTCATCTCAGACGGGCATTAAATGACTCTGAAACTGTTGAAGCAACTGGCCTGATCAATTTACTTTCTGGTGTGGCCTTAAAAAATTCTTCCGATATCCTCATCTGGACACCCAACAAACAAGGTATGTTCTCTTCAGCCTCAACGTACCATCATTTGATTTCCTACCATCCTCTTCACGCAGAACATCCTGTTACTTTTGCTTGGTCGCTCCCGATTCCTCCTCGCATCAAATTTTTCATCTGGACGGTATGTCTTAAAAATTTTTTAACTTCTGACGCTTTGCAAAGACGAGGCATTAATATTCCCAATCCAGAATGCCCATTCTGCAACACATCTCCTGAAACAGCAGATCATACGCTTTTGCATTGCGAATATGCTCATAAGATTTGGACCGAATTAATGGACAAGATCGGTTTATTATATTGCCCTTCGCAAGATTTGCTAAACACTATTTATACTTTGGTTAGCTCCCATCTTCCGAAGTTAGGGAAAATCTTAATATCTTGTTGTGTTGGACACATTGTGTGGAATTTATGGAAAGAAAGAAATAATCGCAAATTCAATCAGAAATCTATTCCTCGGAATATTCTCTGTGATCAGATAGTCGGTCAAGTTAGCTCTTGGGTTCTCTTTCGCAAAGAATTCTGTGATCTAAGAGCAACAAATATGAGGGAAAATTGGAGAAATGTTGCGAAAATGTCTCTTATTTCGAAGGCTCCTATTATGATAGAATGGACTAGGCCTCCTCCTGGACACTTTAAATTAAATTTTGATGGAAGTGCTTTCGGTTGTCCGGGCCCAGCCGGATTTGGTGGAGTAATTCACGATGATCAAGCAAATCTTCTCTACACTTATGCGGGTCCAATTGGAGTATCAGACTCTACTTGTGCGGAATTACATGGCTTGCTCAACGGGCTGAAACTCTTCAAACAAAAAAAGGACGGTGCTCTCTTGATTGAAGGGGATTCTCAAGTTATTATAAATTGGTGCTCCAAGCCTTCAAAACCTCCTTGGCGTCATTGGAAGATTTATGATGAAATCTGTAATTTAACTTCTGATTTATTATGTACTTGGAAACATGTACCAAGATCTGCTAATCATTTAGCCGATGTTCAAGCTAAAAAAGGCGTTACCCTCCAACATCTTGTTGTGGAGGAAATGTCTTTTTAGTTTCTTAGTTTGTATTTTATCTCTTTTGAATGCATTTACAACTCTTCTCAAAAAGTTTCATCCCATGGGGGCTTTGGAATGAGCGCAATAGAAGACGATTTGATGCAAAAAGTGAATCTTCAGACCGGGTTGCGGATAGAGTGGTAGGACATATATCAACTTGGCTTTTAACAAAGAAAGCTTTTTCTCCCTATTTGGGTTCCTCCATTCGTGAAAACTGGAGAAACTTGGCTTTGATGCACGTTGGGAAAAAGGCTCTGGTCATGTAAGAATGGACTCCTCCTGATCCTGGCTATCTCAAGTTAAATTTTGATGGCTCGTCTCTTGGTAACCCTGGTATTTCAGGTTTCGGAGGAGTTATTTCAGATCATTCCGGAAATTAGCTATTCACTTATGCTGGCCCCCTTGGTATATCCGACTCTACGTCTGCTGAGTTACATGGTCTCCTCTCCGGTCTTCGTGTCTTCAGAGATACATGCAGGGGCCCCCTCCATATTGAAAGGGACTCAAAAAGTGGTGATAGGATGGTGTGAGAACACGTCTTCTCCTCCGTGGAGGCATTGGGATACTTATAAGGAAATTTTAGAGATTACCTCAATTGTTTCTTGTATTTGGACTCACATTCCGAGATCCGCAACTTCGGTAGCAGATGTGCTTGCCAGGCAGGGAGCTACCCTATAATCGCTGGTTGTAAGGGACATGTTCCCCCAAATTTTGTAATTTCTCTTGTTTTATTGATACATCTTTTTCAAATTTTTTTTTTTTTTTGATAGATTTCATACACTGCAATTTGACCGAACTAAGTAGTCTTTCTTCTTTGGCCAACATGATCATTGACTCTTCCAATATTGATGTCTTCCTCTAGAAACTCAAAGTGAGAATTGGTTTGATAGCTTAGAAAATAGATTTATAGGTACTTCTTTTGACATATAATTCTCCATATAAAGTCTCATTCTTAATGGCATAAAATGCCTAAAAAATAGAAGTTTTCTATTGCTATTCGAACCTCTCTTGCTTTCTAACCCTTGCTGTTTCAAATATCAATTTCTCTTTGTAGAAAACTCCGATTGCCAAAATTATTTTTGCATTGAAAAGTAGACTCAAAGATCTTTCCGTCAATATAAATTTGCATTATGAAAAGTTCTGTATGGAGGTGTGAGTGCCAAGCTAACAACGGGTATTGGGATGATAAAATGTAGAATGCTAACCTAAACTACTAGAGATGATAAATGATAAAGGATTACATTATCTTTATGGGTTGACCAAGTCAACTCATAGAACCTGCTTTGATGCCATGTTGAATTTCTAGAAAAGATAAATACTTTGTTGACTTGTTTAATTTGAGTACAATGAGCCTCTATTACAATCAAGGAGTACTAAAACAAGTAGAATCTGATTACAATCAAACTACCCATGTCCAAGTTACACCCAAAATCTAACACTTAAAGATATGTCTTAAAATAATTAAACAACTGAACATAAATAGAAGACTGAAATAACTAAAATACCTTTTAACTGAAACACTTCTGTGAGACATCTTCCCATGAGACTCTTGTAAGATTTTGACATATTAATTATTGCTCTGTGAGATTTCTTTCTATGAGGGTCATGTAGCACTCTCTATACCTGCTCTTTAAAAACAGTTTTTGTCCAATGCTCATTGGAGTCAATTTGTTTTCTTGGCATTTCTCATGGGATATAGGAAATTTTTTTTTACTTTTTTAATCTTGGTGACACTAATCTATGAGATATTCATTCTCATTGGAAGCAGCACTAACTAAAAAATATATGGTTAAAACAAAAAAAATTATATTGACCTAGTTTTTGCTATTTTCCAACTGACACTAACAATTCCTTGCTGTTAATTTCTTTGTCAGTTTCCTTTACTGTATTATTGTCTATTTTCCTTCAACATAGTACTGATTGTGTTGACTGCTATCATGTGATGAAATTGAATTTTATTATTTGAAAAACTGCATGCAGTTGTCTTACCATGTTCATCTATCACCATTAAACAGTTTGCTCAGGGAGAGGAATGGACCATTTTATGTGATACTCTTGCATCGAGATTAATGACTGCCGGTAACACATTGGCTGCGACTCTCTGCTATATCTGCGCTGGGAATATTGATAAAACTGTTGAAATTTGGTCACTTAGCCTTAAGAGTGATCATGAAGGTCGGAGTTACCTGGACCTTCTCCAGGTGATGTTTCGTTCTCTTTTGCCATGTTCATGTGTGTCATATTTGGATTGACTTTAAGATTGACTAGGGGCAATATATGCGCAGGATTTAATGGAAAAGACTATTATATTTGCTCTAGCAACTGGACAGAAGCGATTTAGTCCATCATTTTCCAAGCTTGTTGAAAATTATGCAGAACTACTTGCTAGCCAAGGGCTTCTTACTACTGCAATGGAGTATCTTAAACTTTTGGGGACAGATGACTCGTCTCATGAGCTTTCTATATTACGGAATCGTATTGCTTTGTCCACTGAAGGTAGCGCTTCATTTGGTTTTTGTTTCAACAAGTACACTTATCATGTTCAGTGTTATTTCTTATGACGAAGTTCATGATATTTACCTTTTCCTTATTGGCATGGTGAATTTGAACTGATTTTATTGGTTTTTACTGATGTTTTTGGTTGTTACAGAAAGATGTTAAGACATGCCATTGGATTGGCATTGTTATTTTGAAATGGGAGAAGGGTACCTAACATTCAAAAATAAAAGTGGAAGAAGATACCTGGGCTTAGTTATATTGGCTCAGATATAGATTAGAGTTTAATGTAATCCAGATTAAGGCAGAATTTCAGATGAGTTCTCTACTAACAAGAAGAGTATTAATGTGGTGATATTTTATGTTTTAGTAAAAATGTTGTTGAATTTATGGAAAAGAGAAAAACTTAATTTACTTGATATATTTAGAGTACGTGAACTCCTATTTATAATAAAGGAAAGTAGTATTACAATTAAACTACCCTTGTCCCAATTACACCCAAACTCTAACACTTAAAGATAAGTCCTAGCATAATTAAATAACTCAACATAAATAGAAGATTAACATAACTAAAACACCTTTAAACTGAGACTCTTCTGTGAGACCTCCTTATGTGAGATTCTTGTGAAACTTCACCATATTAATTTTGGCTCTGTGAGACTTCTTACTGTGAGAGTCTTGTAAGAGCCTTCCATATCTTCTCTTCAACACTCCTCCTAAAGCTGGGAGGTAATGACAGTGATCGTAGCTTGAACCAAATAACATAGATATAGTAATAAACTCTTCCATCCTTGTGTCCCAACACTGGACACCGACTCTCAAAGGTAGAAATGGGTGATAAAAATTAAGTCGAAACTAAACTTAAAGGATTTCAAATAAATATAATGATAACAATCAGTAAAGTGGGTAATGCCTATCATTCACAAGACGACAATAAAAGACCCACGGGTACCAATAAAAAGTCTCAATGGACTTAAAACACCCATATAAATAAAACGGACCAACCAAATCAATGCTTCAAAAGTCTTGAACTTTCCGAAATACCTCTCTCTGGGAAAAAATTCACGTGGTCAAAAAGCTAGAACCCCCCTGTCCTCTCCAAACTAGATCGTTTTCTTGCCAATAATGAGTGGCTCCAAATTTTTCCCAGCACTACTGGCCAAGTTCTCAATAATATTGGTTCTAATCATTGGCCGATCCAAATCAACACTCATCCCTCTGGTTGGGGCAGATCTCCGTTTCGATTCGAGAATTTATGGATCCTCTCCGATTGTTTCACCTCCAAACTTGCTGGATGGTGGCAAGGTCCCTCTCAGTACCCTAACCCGGGTTGGTCTCTCCCCTTGAAACTCAAAGCTCTGAAGACAAAGATCCGCCAATGGTCTCTCATCCAGTGTGCTACTGCTGTTTCTTAGAAAAATTTGATTTGCCATTTTTTATCTGAGTTGGATCTCCTCGAAGAGCAAAGGTCCCTTTCTTCCCCTTATCTGTCTCTTAGAAATAAATTACATCTTAATCTGTCAAATATTCTTTGTAATGATACCATGTACTGGAAGCAGCGAGCTAGATTTCGTTGGCTGACCGAGGGGGATGGAAATACAAAGTTTTTCCATGCTATAGCCTCGGCTAGAAGGAGGGTTAATTGTATCACCTCTCTCCGTCAGGGGGACCGGGTGATCACGGATAGCCCTTCTATGGCTAACATTCTTGTGAAGTTCTTTTTTTTTTAAATGAATTCTTGTGAAGTTCTTTTTTTTTTAAATGAATTCTTGTGAAGTTCTTCACAGATCTTTACTCTGAGGAATACTTCAACTGCCCTACGCTATACCAGCTTGATTATAAGAACATTTCCTCTTCGGATGCGGACTTCCTGGAACGGCCATTCAGTACTGAGGAAATCAAATTTGCTTTTCTTGGCCTCCCGAAAGATAAAGCTCCTGGTCCAGATGGCTTCAACGGTGAGTTCTATCACAAATTCTGGGATGTTGTAAAAAATGATGTTTTTTCTTGTGTCCGAAATTTTCATAAAGTTGGCATCACTCACAAAGCTGTGGTGCTTCTTTCATAACCCTTATTCCGAAAAAAGCTAACTCTGCCTTGCCTCAAGACTTTCGGCCCATTAGTCTCACCACAAGTTTTTACAAAATCGTTGGGTAAATTCTTGTTAGTCGACTCAGATCCCTCCTTCCCAAAATCATCAGCCCTAGTCAAAGCACTTTTATACATGGCCGAAATATCCTTGATTCTGCCATGGCCACACATGAACTTTTGGATTCCTTTAAAAATTCCAAATTACCCAGATTTGTCCTAAAACTCGATTTTGAAAAAGCTTTTGATCGTGTGAACTGGAAACTTGTTGACAAGCTTTTTGATAAGATGAGGTTTGGGACGCGTTGGAAATTTTGGATGAGGAGCTGCATCTCCAATGTATCGTATTCTGTTTTAGTTCATGAAAAACCTTACGGGTGTTTTAATGCCACAAGAGGCATTCGGCAAGGGGGCCCTTTGTCTCCGTTCATCTTCCCTCTCATTGCTGAACATCTTGCATCTATGGTCCGTCTTGCAAAAAATTCTAGATGACTGAAATCCATATCATATGATCCCACTCAAAATATTTCCCTGCTTCAATATGCCGACGATACTATTCTCTTTGGGGAAGGTACTTTAGAGGAAATTTCTCATATTAAAGCCTTGTTAAATTTATTTGAACTCTCTTCTGGTCAGAACGTTAGTTGGTTGAAATCTTCACTTACTGGCTTTAATATTGCTCCTAATGCGTTAAATTCCATGGCTCATTACCTGGGATGTAAAATTGCAACGCCTCCCTGTACATATCTGGGTTTGCCTTTATCACCTTCGTTGCCCTTCAAAAGCTCTTGGCACTCTATTATTGAGCGTTTGGAAGGACGTTTGGCGGCTTGGAGAGGAAGATTTTTATCTAAGGCTGGTAACTGGTTCTTATTAAGTTCTATATGCATGACATTCCTTCTTATTTCCTTTCCCTTTATTGATGCCCTGCCTCTGTTTGCCAAAGAATTGAACTGCTCAAAAGAAAATTCCTATGGGGAGGACCGAACGGTCAAAGGAAATACTCTCAGTGAAATGGGCTGAGGTATGTAAATCAAAATTTCTTTGTGGGCTTGGGATCCGTGATACTGTCACTACAAATTCAGCACTGCTACTTAAATGGATTTGGAAGTTCAAGTTATCTCCTGAATTAATTTGGAGGAAATTGGTTGCTGCAAAAGCAAATAAACTGTTGGGTTGGTGGACTGAGGGTGGGCGATGTAATAGTTTGTCTCCTGTATGGAAAAAAATTGTAAAATTATTACCTGCTTTCAAATCTGTTGTAAAATGTTACTCTGGGACAGGTTTTGTAACAATATTTTGGACTGATTGGTGGACCGGCGCTGACAACTTCAACGTCAGCCACAACTTGATTTCAAACCTGCCAAGAAATATTGAAGCATCTATTTCGGACCAGCGAACTGATTCTAGAGGATGGAACCTAAATCTTCGAAGATCACTCACTGATTCTGAGGCCTTGGTAGCTTCTGACCTCATTACCATTCTCTCTTCGGTAAGTCAGAAAAATTTGCTAGATACTCTTATTTGGATGCCGAGAACAAAATGTAATTTCTCAACTTCCACTGCCTACTGCTTCCTGAGTTGTCCCAACCCTCGACAAATCAAACATCCAGCCGCCATCGCATGGACTTTGCATGTTCCCCCACGTGTTAAATTTTTTATTTTGTCTGCATGTTAGAACAAAGTCCTTACCTCGGACTCCCTAATTCGAAGAGGTGCCCATGTTCCAGACCCCCTTTGCCTCTTTTGCCAAATCTCTCCAGAAACAACCACCCATATCCTTCTACATTGTGAGTATGCCTATTATGTGTGGACCAGCCCGCTTAGCAAAATCGGTCTCCAATATTGTTCCTCTCAAAATCTTTCTTCAACCATCCTCTCAATTAAAAATACCAACCTCCCAAAACTCGAAAAATTATTAATATCTTGTTGTGTGGGGCATCTCGTTTGGGCGTTATGGAAAGAAAGGAATAATTGTAAATTTAATCTAAAGTCTATTCCTGGAGAAGCATTGGTTGAAAAAATTATTGGTCAAGTTACTACGTGGATCTTATTGCGTAAGGAATTCAGAAATCTTTGAGGATCAAACTTTCATGAGAACTGGCGAGTCATTGCTGGTATGTCTTATCCAGCTTGCCCCCCTAGGATGGCGATTTGGTCTCCTCCCCCTATAGGCCATTACAAATTGAATTTCGATGGGAGTGCGTTTGGATGTTCGGCCCCCACAGGTTTTGGTGGTGTTATTCATTATGAAAATGGAATTCTTATTTTTTTCTATGCTGGGCCGATTGAAATTTCGGACTCTACTATTGCTGAATTATCCGGATTATTTAATGGACTTTAGATCTTTAATAGTCATCTTTCAGGGCCTCTATGTATTGAAGGTGATTCAAAAGTTGTCATAAATTGGTGTGCAAAGATTGATCGTCCCTTCATGGCGGCATTGGAGTATGTTCTACGATATATGTAATTTAACTTCTGTTTTAAATTGTAAATGGAATTATATTCCTAGATTTGCGGGTTGATGCAATGTTAGAGTGAGCGTGAGCGAGAGGGTGATTTTGGTCGAAATTTCGTTGATTGCTAATGTGCGCCATTAGCAATCGTATCGTGTGTTGGCTGGTTCGAAACTGCTAACGTGCGCCAACACCCTCAAATGAGAGAGAGAACTCTCCCGACTGCTGCCGTCCCTACGGCCGGCGACCGGACCACTCCCGTCGACCACCGTTACTCAGGCAAGGCTACGACTAGCCTTTCCGACGCCGACAGAGGGCTCAACGATGCTGCGACGAGAAGAAATGGAGGAAATGTCTCCCCACGACGAGGAAGGAAAAATCATAGACGGTCGGATCTGTCCAGCCACCGCTCCGATGACCTTTCTGAGGCTCCGATGGAGGAATATGAAGCTCGCCGGACGACGGTCTCTCATCGGAAGAAACGAAATAGTATTTTGCGCTTCAGCTACGGTAACTGAAGAGTTACTGTCGAGAGAGTCGTTCGGAAATCAGGTCCGGTGATCCGTATCTCCTTAGCCGACGGATCAAAGCTTTCATTCATCTATGTCCCAGTGGAAGCGATTCACAACTTCAGGATTCAGTTCCAGAGAGCTACCTCGGAAACTGAAAAATCCCGTGAACTCTGGTCATGGGACTCGATGTTCCTCTTCTCGGTGACTGTCTTTCGTGGTCGCTGGGAACGTAGGATCACCCACAGAAGAGGAACCTCCATTTTAGCCAGGCTATTCATACCTGAGCCCACAAACTCAGGTTTTGTCTGGAATGAGCTAGCCGATGCACTCCAAAGCCTCTCTCTAGCACTAGCCACAGCAGAAGAGCCAATACGCCCTGGTGATGCCAGAGTAAGATTTCCACCTCTCTTCCCAGCAACCTAGCGCCACCAAAACACCCTCCTGACATCCCCTCTTACTCATATCAGCACCCCCTCCCCGAAAATTCTTGTATTGCTCCAAAACCATGCATCAGCCCTCCCCACTCCCATAGAAACACTCGAAATCATTCAAATCCCACCAAACCTTCTCCATGATGGGCACAGAATTTTGACTCGCTCCATTCTCGTCCAAACATCCCCCGAAGTCATCAAATCCAGCATTCTTCAATGGCTGATTGACGCACTTCACCTCCCTTACTCCTAGAATCTCCTATCTCCGTCCCTAAACTTGGCTTGTTCATTTTGGAACCCAACAGGAGTCTTTTGCGGCTTGCCATCATACCCCACACCAGCTCTGGCATCATCGGGGTCTCCAAATGGCTCCCCTCGTCACCCTCCAGCCAATACGGCCAATGGGTCGCAGTTATAGGGCTTCCTACTGAGCTATGGCAAAACGCGGTCTTTTCGAGAATCGTATATGAGTTCGGCACTATCATTGCTTTGGACCCACTCACAGAGCACTGGCACCGTCTGGATGAGGCCCGGATCCTCATCAACCTTCTTCACTCATGTGAAGAGCAATATTTCAGATGTGTCACGGTGGATAAAGAGCGCTACTGGATCCGTATCAGCATCGCCGCGATGGATGATTTTAGAGATGTGGTCCCCGAAAGCACAATCAAACCTCGGGAAATCACACAGCCACCCAATGAGCTGGGATGTGCACCTCTCGACTCTGCAATTGCGATCCCTCCAGGCAGCCTTATAGTCATACCCCCCTCACTCAACAAACTTCCCCCCAAATATTGGAATCCCCACCCTGGAAATTACCTCTCCGACGCAGAGTCTGGAAGCAGTGAGCGCACTCCTCGTGCCCACAGGAAAAACAATTCTCCCCCTCCCGTTGTAACCTACCAGTGTCGAGCTAGAGGGCAACAGAGACAACTTCTACAGGGAGGACCCAATGCCACCATTCAATACCCCTGCAACCCAGAGGCGGGGGATTTCATCACTCCTGAGCCGGGTGAACGAGCTCAGGTGTTTGTGGCAACTCTTCAGTCATATCAACACAAATACGACCTAGAAACATGGGGGCCCAGATAGTGGAACTTGCCAAGATGATGGGCACCGTCTTCTCGGAGCCTCTCTCGGGAGATAACCACTCATCTGAGAAGTCAGAAAAGATGAAAAATGATCAATGATTATTCTCTCATGGAATATCCGTGGAATTCGGTCCTTGCGTCGCCGCGCCTCCATCCGGGACCTCCTTGCCTCTACCAAGGCAAATGTTGTTGTTCTTCAAGAAACCAAGGTGACTTCTCTACCCCTTGGATACATCCGCGAGTTGTGGCACCTAAAGGAGCCCGACTGGGCTTCAGTGGGATCGGCAGGCGGTATCCTACTGATGTGGGACACCAGTATTACTGAGGTGTTTGACCGTTGCTGTGGCTCTTACTCCCTTGGCATCAAGCTACCAGACAAAGGTTCGGGGAACATTTGGTACCTAGTTGGTGTCTACGGCCCTACCAGACACCATGAGCGCCACTTATTTTGGGAGGATTTATCGAGGACTTGTCAGAAGTGGCCTATTCCTTTGATGCTTGTGGGTGACTTCAATGTCACTCGCTTCTGCCATGAGAAATCCCCGCCGTGGAAATTACTTCTCCGACGCAGAGTCTGGAAGCAGTGAGCGCACTCCTTGTGCCCACAGGAAAGACAATTCTCCCCCTCCCGTTGTAACCTACCAGCGTCAAGCTAGAGGGCAGCAGAGACAACTTCTACAAGGAGGACCCAATGCCACCATTCGATACCCCTGCAACCCAGAGGCGGGGGATTTCATCACTCCAAAGCCGGGTGAACGAGCTCAGGTGTTTGTGGCAACTCTTCAGTCATATCAACACAAATACGACCCAGAAACCTGGGGGCCCAGATAGTGGAACTTGCCAAGGTGATGGGCACCGTCTTCGCGGAGCCTCTCTCGGGAGATAACCACTCATTTGAGAAGTCAGAAAAGATGAAAAATGATCAATGATTATTTTCTCATGGAATGTCCGTGGAATTGGGTCCTTGCATCGCCGCGCCTCCATCCGGGACCTCCTTGCCTCTACCAAGGCAAATGTTGTTGTTCTTCAAGAAACCAAGGTGACTTCTCTACCCCTTGGATACATCCGCGAGTTGTGGCACCTAAAGGAGCCCGACTGGGCTTCAGTGGGATCGGCAGGCAGTATCCTATTGATGTGGGACACCGGTATTACTGAGGTGCTTGACCGTTGCAGTGACTCTTACTCCCTTAGCATCAAACTGCGAGACAAAGGTTCGGGGAACATTTGGTGCTTAGTTGGTGTCTACGGCCCTACCAGACACCATGAGCGCCACTTATTTTGGGAGGATCTATCGAGGACTTGTCAGAAGTGGCCTATTCCTTTGATGCTTGTGGGTGACTTCAATGTCACTCGCTTCTGCCATGAGAAATCCCCGCCGTCCCCGAGAATCACTACCTCCATGAGGCTATTTACTGATTTTATTGGCAGCTGGGACTTGGATGAGATTGCCCTATCTGGGAAGACCTTCACTTGGCCATATGGCAGGCAACCCCCTGTCCCCTCAATGCTGGACCGTTTCTTAGCTAGCGATGATTGGCTTTAGCTCTCCAGTAATGTCTCCGGCAAAGTGCTCAATAGAGTCGTCTCTGATCATTGGCCAATTATGATTGGTACCCATTTTGGCCCCCCCCCCCCCTTTACCTTTTCGGTTCAACAATAATTGGATGGCGGACCCCTCTTTTGATCTATCTCTCCAATCCTTTTGGGAGAATATGACCGTTGAAAGACCGAGAGGGTGGGCCTTCTCAATCAAACTTAAGATGCTAAAGCCGCTACTGAGGTCTTGGGCTTCTGAAAAGAAGGCCTCCTCCTCAATTGCGAGAACCGATGCCCTTGCTCAAATAGCCGTTCTCGACTCGAAGGAGAAAGTCAAGAGGTCTCTCTTCTCCGGAAGTCTGTCAGAGGTATGCCCTTCAAGGGCAATTGCAGTCCTTCGCCCACAACGAGTTAGTGCTCTGGAAGCAACGTGCAAGATTCAAATGGCTCTCTGATGGGGATGCTAATACAAAATTCTTCCATGCAGTCGCCTCTGCTCGAAGAAGGGCCAACCGCATTGCCATGTTCAACGTCAACGATGAGGCCACCTCGGACCGAGCCATTATTTTTGACTCACTGGTGAATTTTTTTGTAGATTTATACTCGGATCACCAGCCACTTCGGCCCTTCTTCCAAAGGGTTAACCTTCGGGTTATTCCATCAGTTGCAGCTAGTCTCATCGAGTTCCCCTTCTCTACGCAGGAAATTGAAATTGCAGTCCTTGGTCTTCCTTTGGATCGTGCTCCTGGCCCGGATGGATTCAACGGGGAATTTTATCGTCGTTGTTGGCCCTTCATTAGAGAAGACATTTCCAACATGGCCTGCTCCTTTTATCAGCATGGCATCAGATATAGGAGTATCAGAGCCTCTTTCATTGCCCTCATCCCTAAAAAAGATGCGACAGAGCTCCCATCCGACTTCCGGCCGATCAGTCTCACTACCAGTGCATATAAGGTGATTGCGCGCCTCCTTGTTAGTCGTCTCAGGGCAATCCTCCCTATTGCCATTCACCATGGTCAAAGTGCTTTTAAAAAGGGAAGAAACATTCTTGATTCAGCCATAACATGTCATGAACTTAGTCATCATTTCAAGGTCTAAAAGCTCCCCAGATTCATCCTCAAGCTTGACTTCGAAAAGGCATTTGACAGAGTTAACTGGAAGTTTCTGGATACCCTCCTGGGGAAGATGGGATTAGGAGAAAAACGGCGCTTCTGGATCCAAAGCTGCATCTCCTCTGCAAGCTACTCCGTCCTTCTCAATGGCACAATTTGTGGGTATTTTAAGGGAACCAGAGGAATTAGACAGGGAGACCCCCTCTCCCCCCTGCTCTTCAATGTGGTGGCAGAATACCTATCCTCCTTGATCTACTCGGCCAAGAGCATGGGATGGCTCCTACCCACGACTGACTGCACAACCTTTGATATTCTGATTCTCCAGTTTGCAGATGATACTATTTGCTTCGGGGTTGGTACTATGGAACAGATCAGAAAATTACGTGCCGTGCTAGGATTATTTGAATTGGCTTCTGGTCAGAGCATAAACTGGGGAAAAACCACTCTCCTTGGCTATCATATTAATCCAACTGGACTTCGGAATATGGCGGACTATCTGGGATGCTCTGTGGGAAATATGCCAGCTACGTATCTTGGGCTCCCACTTTTTGATTCTCGGCCTTCGGCTTCACTATGGTCCCCCCTCATTGAGAAATTTGAAAAGAGGCTAGCCACTTGGAGGGGTAAACTCTTATCAACAGCGGGGCGTCTCACTCTTCTCAAGTCTTGTCTGGCGGGGCTTCCAAATTATCTGTTATCATTCATGCACTGTCCGCTCTTCGTTTGCTCCAAAATTGATGCCATCCGTCGACGATTTCTATGGAGGGGTTCCGAAGATACCTTTAGATACCATCTGGTCAGTTGGAAGGATATTTGCATGCCCCATAATAGGGGAGGATTTGGCATCCGGCCTACAAAAGAAATGAACAAAGCTCTTATGATCAAATGGATTTGGAATTTCAACAACAAGCACAACAGTTTATGGAAGAATATGGTGAAATTCTACCTTCAGTTTTCGGGTGCATGGTGGAGAGAGGGTGGCGGTGCTCGCCTCCTATCCCCGATATGGAAATCAGTTTTCAAGCTCTTTCCAGTATTCAGAGATGCTACCGCATTTCTCATGGGCAACGAAAGGACCCTTCTCTTCTGGTCGGACGAATGGTGTGGCCCCCGATCTCTCTCAGAGGAGTTTTTGGGGCTGCATAGGGTGGCAAACAACCTCTCATGCTCTGTGGCTGATTCATGGAGTGATCACTTGTGGAGTCTTCAGTTTCGTCGGGGATTAAATGATGAAGAATCGTTGGCTTTTTGTTCTCTCCTTACTAAACTCAGTAGTACTATTATTCGGGAGCACTGAATTGATAAGCTAATTTGGAAGCCCAGTAATAATGATCGATTCGCTGTCACTTTGGCTTACTCTCATATCAGAAAGCAAAACTATAGTCCTCATTAGCACAAGGTAAATCTGGCTTGGTAACTCTCAGCGCCAAGCAAAATCAAGTTCTTCGTGTGGTCAGCCATCAGAGAACAAATTCTTACTTCAGACAACCTTCACAGAAGAGGCTTCACTACCCCCGAGCTTTCTTGTCCCCTATGCGGTGAGTGTGAAGAGACAGTCCAACATGTCCTCTTACACTGTGGATTTTCGTGGCAAGTTTTGACGAAGATATTTCAGAGAATCGGACTCCAACTGGGGCTACATCATGACCTCTTTGTCACCTTTGAGATGGTTCATGGGATTCTCCTTCCTCGGTTGGGCAAGTTCATTCTTTCAGCCTGTCTTGCACATGTTCCTTGGTGCATTTGGCTCGAGCGGAACAACCGAAGATTCAACTCCAAAGCTAGTACCCCAGATAACACGTCTTCTCATGCCGTCGGCCTCATACAAAGAATGATTTTTCCACTCTTTCAGGGGTTTCCCTTTGGGAAAGTTGGAATTTGATCGCTCACATGTCTGGCCCTAGCAGGTTATCAGGGATCCTCCCCCCAGTGACTGCATAAAGCTGAATTTTGATGGTAGTGCTATTGGATGTCCTGGTCCAGCAGGAGCAGGTGGTCAATTCAAAGGTCACAATGGAGACCCTATTCTTTCTTATGTGGGTCCGGTGGGCATTGCCGATTCTAATACAGCTGAAGTTAGTGTTCTGCTATTCGGTCTCCAAATCTTCAGAGATCGTCTCCATGGCAAGTTAATCATTGAAGGCGACTCGAAGATGGTTATTAGTTGGTGTTCCAAAGACAACCTCCCCCCTTGGCGCCATTGGCATATCATTGATAGTATTGCTGACATTGTATCTTCTTTGCATTGTAATTGGAATCACATTCCTAGATCAGCCAACTCTTTGGTTGATAAATTGGCTAAATTCGGAATTTCCCAACAATCTCTCATTGTATGGGAAGGATTCTCTCTTTTGTAATATGCTCGTTTGAGCTTTTGTCTTTAATAAAAATCTGCATCATTTCAAAAAATAAAATAAAAATTCCTAGATCTGCTAATCATTTAGCTGATGCTTAGGCTAAATTAGGCGTCTCTCTCCAACACCTTGTTGTGCAGGGAGGCCCTGTTTAGCAAGGTATTGTAATCTTCATCTTTTCTTTTTAATACAGCTTATACATCTTCTTTTAAAAAAAAGCGATGCTTCAAAAAGGTTTGGCCAAAGGGGTAAGTGAGAGTCAAATAAAGGATGGTAGGAGTAAATCTGCCAAATAACAATGACATAGTAATGGGAATCAAAGGAAGATAAGATGATGGGGCCACAATGTTCTTTATTCAAATCTTCATCAGAATAACCAGTGCTGAAAATAGTCAGCAACCGAGGAGTCCTTCCATTATAATGTCTCAGTCAAAGAGACACAATAGCAACAACAGATATAGGCCAATGCCCAACTAACAACAGATATAGGCCAATGCCCAACTAACACGTTCCAAATAATGAAAGTCCTTAATAAGGACACATGAAATTATCCATTGCGAGTCCATCGCTGAATAAGGAAGTTTTAATACTTCTGATATCAATATCTCCAAAAATATAGATCAGATTGACGTGAAATTTTCTCCTTCTGAAACTAGACTTAAATACCTTTCATCCAGGTATAATTTTTGTTCATAAAATGTACTTCTTTTGAGAAAAAAGAATTTGATAGATTTCGGAATCTATAATTTGGCCGAAATAAGTAATATTTCTTCTTTGGCCAGCGACCATTGACTCTTCCGAGATCGATATCTCCATCTAGAAAACTCAGATTGAGAATTGGTTGAATAAGTAAGAAAATAGACTTATATATATTTATTTGAATATATAATTATCCCTGTAAAGTCTCGTTCTTGATGGCATAAGCCGGTTTGAAAGTTGAAGCTTTCTGCTGCTGCTCGAACTTCTCTTGCGATCTGACTTTTGTTGCTTCAAATATCGATTTATCTTTGTATAAAACTCCAATTGCCAGAATTCGTTTTGCGTTGGAAAGTAGACTCTAATATCTTTCTACCAATATATAATATTCAATGTGAAAAGCTCAGTATAGAGGTGACAAAGCAAAACAAACAACGGTTATAGGGACTGGAAAGAGAGAAAAAATGATTTGAACTTAAACTGATAGAGATAATAAAGCAGAAAAGGATCCCATTATCTTTGTGGGTTAACCGAGTCAACTCACAAAACCTGCTCTGATACCATGTTGAATTTTTGGAAAAGAGTAAAACTTCATTTACTTGATATTATCAGAGTACATGAACCCCTATTTATAATAGAGGAAAGTAGTAGAGTCCAATTACAATTAAACTACTCTTGTCCCAATGACACCCAAACTCTAACACAGACAAGTCCTAGCATAATTAAATAACTCACTAACATAACTAAAATACCTTAAAACTGAGACTCTTCTGTGAGACCACCTTATGTGAGGCTCCTGTAAAACTCCACCATATTAATTTTGGTTATGTGACATTTCTTATTGTGAGAGTCTTGTGAGAGCCTTCCGTATCTTCTCTTCAACAAAAGTAATAAGGTTTATTCTAGGTTTTACAAAAAATAGGATCATTCTTGATGTTCAAATGAGAATACACAAAGGGGGGGGGGGGGGGGGGGGGATCTACTTGAACTTCATCTTCAAACTTGGTGTTAGTGTGGATGAGTTCATTTGTAGTTTCCAGTGTTAGTGTCCCAAAATGAGAAAAATATAAAAAACAAGAGAATGAGTAAATTGTAACAGTATACTTAATTAAAACATAATACTTAAACCCCAAATTAGGTAAAACAAACATAATTACTACACGAATAAGTAATTTAGTGTATAATTAAATTAGATATTATATTATTTAATGATTGCATTTTATTGTACATTAATACAGTAATTACGTGAGCCAATTAACTGTGCACATGATTAATTATAAAAAGAAAAATAACGTTAAAAATAACAGAAACGAATATAATAAGTTCAGTTATTAATTTATTAATAACATATTATATATTTTAACATAAAAAAGGAATGATTAAACAAGAAAAATTGATCAAATTGATCACCTTCCTTTGCGATAATATCCCCTGAGCCATTATCAGTGTTGACTTATATGTACTTTACATTGTTTGGTTGACATGGCTAAGCAGCATAGAACCCTCATGATTTCTTTTAAAAGCAAAATGCCATGAGAAGTATCGGTAGGATTTTGGGTGCTTGATTCATGTGAAACCATAACATCAGCTATGAGTCTGAAGTAGCTTTAACCAGTATCAAGTATATTCTCAAAGGACAGGATAGAGATTGTAACAAAATTTTGAAGCTTGAACAATTTCATGAAACCCTGTCTGGTTGGAGGCAGCCCAAGTTGAAAAAGAAAAGCGCAACTTGTGAAGAAAATTAACACAAAATTATCTTATTCTCATTTCCCTCTGTCACTGGGCATTTGAAGATACCAGGCAGAAGATGGCTCTCCAAATGAGAGAATTCTATTCCAAAAGCTATTCATATAGAACTTTAGGATGGTTCCCCAGTAGACATAAATAGTGAGGAAGACTGATGACGTTCAAGGTTAGTTAAAATCTTAGGTACACAATCTTATTTGCCAAATGCAAAGAACTTGTTTAATGTAGTCTGAAAAATTTAGTTGAAATACAGTAAGCAAGCTTGGCTGCATTATAGAAAGCTCCTCAATCCCTAATTAGTGATGATGGTTCTGAACAAAGCGAAGGCCACAATACTTGCAAATAGCAGGTTCATTCAAGTCAAGGCAGATGAATTCAATTGGATGGCCAAGGGCAGGGTCGGTATCTGCAATTGAAAGTGTGAGGAAAACATGAGTGCAGACATACATAAATTCGAAGAGTAAACAATGTATAGAGAGAATGGAGCACAGATAAATAGCAACTTGATAATTTTACCTCCTTCACAGGCAGAAATTTTTCCATCAACTTGAATAGGTGGAACTTCATTGATCAGCTCCATTGGAGATTTTTTGGTAATGTCCTGTATGGCCATGGAGTTATTTTAGAGATAATAGTGGATGCAATTCAAGGTAAATTGAGCCCGATTGTGTATGGATATAACACCGAAGAAAGTAATTCAACATTTCATGCATGTATCTGTAACTTCACACTTATTTTTGGTATTTAACTGTAATGGGCTAGTCCAAATGCCAAATCAGAACTGGATACATTCAACAAAATCTGTTTCTCCGATAACTCAAAAAAGAATTTAAAAAAAAATGAAGTAGAGAAAAACAAAGTCATCGAGACAAATAATAGGTAATTATACCCAGCAACCAATCTTGAATTTGCTTCAAGACAGGTAGTACAGATTGTTATCTCATAAAAGCTTTACTTTGTTGGGCTTGGCAACATAAATACCTCCTTTTATGCTTCTCTACAATTTCCTACTCCAGCAGAAAATCCCTTCCTTGAGTTTTCTCCAATTACTTTCATTTATATCCTTTTTTGTCTTTGTTAGAGTTCAGGGGTATTTTAATATATATAGTATGATGTATTGTGTTCCAATGTTCTAGTTGGAACAATGTCAATTAGACAAGTCTAATTATGTAATTTTTATCTTTTTGTTGTTGTTGTTGTGTTATGGCTGTAAATGGTATAAGGGTAATATGAACTTTTTGCTTGCAAGTCACTCAAGTCTTTTAATTAAGAGGTTAGGGGTCGACTTGACACCCCAACGTGACTGCTCTCTCGTTCAGTCTTTTCCCCCTTCATTCTCTTCTTCCTCTCCTCTTTCTTACTCTTGTATCTTATTTTTCTCTTAGTTTGCAGTCTTCCTCTATTTTCCATTGGCCCAGATCACTAACCACAAAATTCTCCTCAGCCCTCACTGGTGCACTATCAAGCCTTTATTAAACAAGCCAATCATCTAAGACAACTCCTCTTTATCCATCCATTAATTGAGGGGAAAATCTAAACCAAAAGTTAGAAATAGGGAAAGAAACAACAACTAACTCACAGACCCTCCAGTGCAGCTGGACTTAATTCACAAAAAAGAAAAAAAAGTCACGTTATAACCCCAAACAGAAACTTTCAAGCGAAAATTAGACTTGCCCATAAAATTCACCCCGTTATTCTGATAGTGCAGCCTAGGTAGACGAAATCGAATACGAAGAATGAACATTATAACCATAGTTGAGTGGACAAAAGGAAAAGAAAATGAGTACAACCACACAAGAGTTACAAATTTTGGCAACAAAAGCGAATCATACGGAAAACCCAAAAGAAATCAAAGACAACACTAAATTAATCAAAAAAAAATTATGGTTTAGGCTTACCTTCTGAAATTTGGGGGAAAACTGAAGGCGAAGGGTGAAATCAAAGCTGAATGGGGAAATCGAAGCTGAATCGAAGTAGAATTGAAGAAATCGACACCGAAATGTCAAAAATCGAAATCGAAATGGGGAAAATCGAATGAAATTGGGAGGTATTTTTGGGGAAAAGAGAGTAGCAATAGGGAGAAGGGAGTGGGAGGCCGAGAAGGAGAAGAGAGGGAGATTGAGAGGGATAAGAGAGAGGGAGAAGCGAGCGGGATGCTGAGAGGGAGAGCGAATACGAGAGAGAGGGAGGCCGAGAGGACGTTCATAGCGGGAGGGAGAAGGGAAAGGGAGGCCGAGAGGGAGAAGGGAGATGGAGGCCGAGTGGGAGAAGGGAGATGGAGGCCGAGAGAGAGAGAAAAAAAAAATGGAAGAAGAAGAGACGAGAGGAGGAGGAGACCGAGAGGGAGGGTGCGGGAGAAAGATTGAAAAAAAAATTTCAACGAGGGTTCGAAGCGCTGCACCCGCTTCATCTGGATGATTCGCAATATACTGCAGAATCCGGATTCCCGAAATTAAACCGTGGAGATGATTTTCGGGTTCATCTGATTCATCAGCATGAATCGGATGCAGGTGCTTCACTTACGACTTCAGGAGATGAACTGAGTAATGCGGCTGAAGTTCATTCCCCCCCCCAAAGAAACTAAAACTCAAAATACATATGAATGTTAGAATAAGTCACTGATTGTGGTTTTGTTTGGTACTATGATTATAATAATCTTTGCAATAGTGGCTTGTTTGGTGATATCAAATTGGATATATTGATTGCTAAAGTCAGTTTGGATGAATCATTTTGACATGGGGGGTTAGTGGATGGAAAATTCCTGTGCTAAAGTTTGATGTTGATATTCCTTGTGTTTGTTTACACTCTGTATTTGTTAAAAAAAAATAATTTTTAATTTTTTTTTTGTTCGCTATCTCAATGCTATAAATGCATATTGAAGTTTCTTAGTATCTCCTTGCTATTGTTGATTACATTTATTTGTTATTAAAGTGCAACTAACATGTATGGAGAATCTCTGGATAATAGTTTCCTTCAGAGAAGTATATATTATATTTGGTTGCTGAGCTTTTTTTTTTTTTTTTTTTTTTTTTGAAAGATGTATTTTTTAGCTCTCTCAGTGCTGTAAATGCATATTGAAGTTTCTGACTGGCTCCTTGCTATTGTTGATTACTTTTATTTTTAATTAAAGAGCAGCTAACATGTAAGGAGAATTGCTGGATAATAATTTCTTTTGTGAAGTATATTATATTTTGGATTCTGAGCTCTTGTTTTTTATTTTTGTATAGAGAAAATTATTTTACATAGTTTTTTTCACTTATGGCCTTAGATTTGTTTCTATTTGTGTTTTAGTACTTGAGTTGATATTCTTAATCAAATAATTTGTTTTGCAATATTGCTATTTGCACTAAAAACTGTCCTCTATTCCCTCAAAGGTTTTACTTATCTACTGGCGTGTCATCTAAGTTGCATATTGCCTTTATTAAGTGATATTTACACTTCCGCAGGGGGAGAAGCACCAAAGTCAATGCCTTCTGACCTCACTCAGGCCCAAACACAACTGAATTACACTGCTGATCAACCTGGTTTTGGTTTAACTGATCCATCTGAACATTATTATCAGGTGTTTTTATGGAACATGAACTGGTTCTCTTCTATAGTTTTTTGAGAATAATGAGAACTAGAACTCCGTTCTCTTCTATAGTTTTATTTTCTAAGTGACGATCACTTTTAGATTTTTATGTTTTTGGTCAAAAAAATTCAAAAAGACTTATGTCAGTAATGATAATTTCATTCTTATTTTATTTTTAATTTGTTTTCTAGGATAAAACTCGGCAGTTACAGAGCTCAAACATGCCAGGCAGTCCTTACGAAGTCTATCAACAACCATTAGGCTCCTTGTCATATGGTGGGCAGCATCAACCAGTGCAACCTAGGCAACCAGACTATATGACTACTTTTCAGCCATCTCAATCTCCAAATATTTTTGTCCCTTCTCAGGTCTCTCAGGCTCCACAGGTACTTGTATTCAAGCAAGATTTTATCTTTGATTTGTAAAACAGTGTTGTGCCAGTTTTTTATTTCCTAGTTTGCTTTATCCTTTTTATACTGTCATGTTAATCCACGCATAAGAAAGAAGCAACATTCCATTTAAGGAGAAAATGGCATTCATCATAATTTAAATGAAAAGCAATGTACTGTTATGATATCTAAATCCATTTTCTGTGCGCAATATGAATGAAGAATTGTAAATTGTCTATTAAAAGCAAAATGTGAATTGTAGATTAAAAGCAAGTGTGTTTGATACTATCTAACTTGGTCATTCTGATGATTTCCCCACCTTTCGGTTCTTTCCTTGTTTTACATGAGATATGAAAGGGTAGCTTCATAATTCACATCCTTATTTCTGTGCTTGGATATTTGTGCTCTCTTTGTTTTAAGTTTACTGTTGAATTCATTTAAAAAATATTTTACTGTTGAAGGGTAAAGATGTCATATTGGGAGTGCAGTAAATTTTTTTCTGTGCCACTCACATGATAGTGACTTTCAGGAATCTTTGGAGCTTAGACGTAAACAATTTTATTTTTTTCTCTTGAAATATGCTAAGCTGATTCATAATTTTTTTTCCCCTCAGCCAAGTTTAGTTCCTTCTCCTGTCATTACCCAGCCTGCTGTTAGACCCTTCATTCCTTCAACACCACCTGTGCTGAAAAATGTGGAGCAGTATCAGCAACCTACTTTGGGATCTCAGCTGTATCCTGTTAGTATGCCCACCTTTCTGTAGCATTTACAATACCTTCTTCTTTAAGTTTTATTATATATCTTGATTTTTCTTTGGCTCATTCTTATCCCTCTTTTGGTAGCAAGGAGTCCCTACACCCTCAACATACTCGACTGGTATTCCTGGACCTAGTTCATTTAGCGGTGCTCCATCATATCAGGTTGGTCCAGTACCTGCGGTCAATTTGTCCCATGGTGCAACATCTATGCCTGCACCAAGGGGTTTTATGCCAGTCAGTAGTCCAAGTTTTGCTCCTAGACCTGGTATGGCTCCTGGTCAACCACCAAGTCCCACACATCAAGCACCAGTGCAACCAGTTGCAGCACCTCCAGCCCCACCACAAAGGGTGCAGACTGTTGATACTTCAAGGGTTCCAGGTACATGGGCTATCTTATCATATATGTATATTTATCTTCAAACAAGTCTAGAGCCTCATTTTCGTCTTGTATCTTTTTTGTTATCAATCAGTCTCGAGATTAATTCATGATCTTCATTATGTTTTAATCTATAAATTGTGCGTCCAATCTTGATTGATTGATTGTTGTGCAAGCAGCGGAGTTGAGGCCTGTGATTGCAACATTGAAACAGCTGTACCATGAGACAACTGAGATTTTGGGAGGTCCAGTGGCAGGTGTAGCCAAAAAGCGTGAGATAGATGACAATTCCAAGAAAATTGGTGCTTTATTTGCAAAACTCAATAGTGGGGACATTTCTCCAAATGCTGCGTCCAAGCTAGGTCAGCTTTGCCAAGCTCTGGATGCTGGTGATTTCTCTTCAGCATTACATATCCAGGTACATCTCAAGAACAAGACCTCATGGTAATATGATTGAAGACCAAAGAAATGCTCCACTTATGCCAGCTAAATTTGATTCCCGTTTCTTGCTGGCAGGTGCTTCTAACAACGAGTGACTGGGATGAGTGCAACTTCTGGCTTGCTGCCCTCAAAAGAATGATTAGAGCGAAGCAGGGAAGGTTAAATCAAGGGTAGAAGTTTTTCGGGCGTAGTTTAAGATTCTCTTTTTGCAACAAATGACAATTTTCAAATGCCGAGCCACCAACTGTATACGACTGCCATTCCATAGAATTGCAGGATTCTTTTTGTGCCTATCTTATTTTCTCATCTTTTTGTACTCTTTATTATTGTAAGAAGGGGGCCTTATGAGTGAATCAAAGGGACATTCAGGAGCCTGATTATTTTGATGTTGTGGTTTCTGATTGATGATTCTGTGTTGTTTTGTGGTTTCCAATTCTTTAGTACTTGTGTTTGAGCTTTCGCTTGTTTACATTGGGTTATCTTGGAGGCCCATACTTCTTGCCTAATAGAACAGATTTGTAATTCAGAGTGGTTCAAGTTTTTGTTAATCGAGTGTTAAAAGGTAGCATCGGTAGTTTTGAATCTAGCTGTAATACTTTCCTTTTCTGAGGGGGAGGAGGTAGTTTTAGCTGTTATTGGAGCTAAAAAACTATTCTTAACTCCATTGATAGCTTATTTTAGTTGGAATACTGATGAGGACTTTTGAGTCCAGGATTTTCTAACCCGCCAAGCCAAACACTTCCGAACTGTGAGTTTTCACTTCTCTTGGCTTTCCCCTTAGTTGCGATTTCAGTTTCAACACTTGACTGTGTTGTAGTTTTGGTGGAGTACCGTGTTGAGAATGTAAAGCGGCTTTAAATGAGCTTTTATAGCCTAAGCAGAGAAAATGATTTTTTGTTTTTGTTTTTCTTTTTTTCGGAGACGATATGAATCTTCTTGTGGTGTCTTGCCATGCCTCTGAATTGGAGGAGCTGACGATTGGCGAAACGGGGGGGATTAAAGAACTGCTGCTTGTTTTATTTTCGAGCTCATATGACTAGTTCAATTGTCATTCAGAAGCGTGGCTTTATGGCTGATTTGAATCCTAGGGGTATGGAAATATAAGATTTTTAAGTCATCAGGAGCTGAAATTTGTCAACGATTTTGCCATGAACTTCACCAGAGAGGTCTCGCACCATTTTCGTCTCTAGGCATTCTGAAAGCTGAGAAAGCATGGAAAGGAAAGAAAAAAAGCTGGAGGGAGTAAAAGGAAGGGAGATGGAATTCATAGAAGGATACCCTGTGTACTAATGATGATTTAGAATTCCTATTACACTATGACATGGAACTACATTATGAAGCAGTTAGCCCACATCAGAGTGGCCTGGCTAATGGCCAAAGACGAAACTGGAATAATTTGCATTAGTAAGGACAAGGAACAATCTCCCACGTAGGATTAGTGTATATGAGACATTAATCTTCCCCTTGACTCACTGATTATCTTCGGTGGCTTCGTGTATATGACCAGTTCAATAATTTTTAAGATGTGGATCAGAAACACGGGAATAGCAAAATTGGTGATATATTGAGAATGAGGATAGTTTTTGGATAGTTTAGACCCTTGTTGAGATCCACGCTGGGTAATAGATGAGGAAAATGGGATATTTTTGGAAGAAAGGATATGGAAGGCTATGAGCATTGAGAGGAAGTGCAAAGAAGTAGAAGCCAAGTGAACCAAATATAGGGCAGAGGAATTATAGGTAGAAGAAAGTTTCTGGGAGTTGAGTAGACTTAGGAAAGGTGGAGGCAACTCAGAGAATGAAAATAACTGTTGATTGCTTTTTGGTGGCGGTTGAGTGCATGGTTTTGTGACTCGGGATTAAGACTTAATTCCCCGTTGTCCGATCCAGAGTTTGGCTCGAGCGAGTTGGGTTCACTTGCCCAAGTCAAACCTGATATTTCTACAAGGTGACTTGGCCAAAAAATATTAAAAAATATAGAAAATTCATTATGGCGTA
Source organism: Aristolochia californica (assembly GCF_029961685.1). NCBI lineage: Eukaryota > Viridiplantae > Streptophyta > Magnoliopsida > Piperales > Aristolochiaceae > Aristolochia > Aristolochia californica. The sequence continues at coordinate 7,422,349 of NW_027181881.1, forward strand.
TAATATCTAATATATAATTAGCTAAATATCATAATGATTTGTGATGCATAAATTTAATGTGTTGTGTGTCGGTCACGACTAAGTACTTGTTTGGCTAGAGAAATAGAAACACCAATATAAATCCTTATTGTGTAAGACACATCTTTCGGAATTGGGATTGGTATTCAATTCAGTGTCAAATGATCTTGAGTCCCAACTCAACCATGTATAACGACTATATTTTTGTGTTCCCCAGGCTTGCTAATTGATTAGGCCATCGATTAGTCAAAGTCTCAACTTGTAAAAAATGGTTAATTGATTGATCAATCCTGTTAGGTTGATCAATCATACTTTATGGAGCTGACTTTGTAAAGTTTTAGATGATCAATCAGTCTATATGGTATGATCGATCATGCTTTATGACTCAATATGGTTGGATTCTGGATGATCGATCAACCTAACAAGATTGATCAATCAATTAACCATTTTTTACAAGTTGAGACTTTGACTAATTGATGGCCTAATCAATTAGCAAGCCTGGGGAGCACAAAAATATAGTTGTTAGACATGGTTGAGTTGGGACTCAAGATCATTTGACACTGAATCGAATACCAATCCCAATTCCGAAAGATGTGTCTTACACAATAAGGATTTAGCTAAAGGGTTTTTCAAATTTAAATCTTTTTAATGCATCAGTTGAATATGATTATGAAAAATATGCCCTAAAGTTCCAAAGTCTCTTGTGTACCTCAAAATTGGAGTTTGGCATTGTCTTCTGTATATGGCTAGAGTTCTTGAGACATGTCTATACATCCTAGACTTTAGTCTTCAATTCTTTACATATAGGTGCTTCTTCAAGATGATTTAACACATGACTGAGGTTGGGGTCGTGCATTGAGTTTTGTCGGTTCTTTATGTAGACATTGATCTCTATATCTCTTGATGGAATTGCATATGAAATGTTTGATTTCAAATATTAATAAAAACATGGTTAAGTTTTGTTATCATCAAAACATAGATGGAGGTCAACCTAGGTACACATCATAGACAAGGCAAGGACCAAAGTAGGTTTTGGTGCCTCGTCACCATTTATGGACTGTTGGGTGGAGAACAATGCTCATATCCATTCCTAGGGTCCAAGGAAGCACGAGCATCATCTAGAAACAAAAGTATTGCTTGTATCATGAACTGATTAAAGCAAGAACAACATGTAGTGCTACAAGCTAATAGAATAAAGAAAGTTGCTTTACATAATAGGGAAAGACACTAGAGATCAAGAAGGAAATCTTACGGGAGAGAGAATTCAAAGTGGGAAAAAAACTAAAGTGGGACACGAACAAAAAATAGTTATTAGGAAAAAACTCTAAGAACTAATATTCAACTGAAGGAGAATAGCTTCATTGTCTCTATGGGTTGATCGAGTCAACTCACAGACCATGCTCTAAGACCATAATGATTTTTTGAGAAAGAGAATTAATTTATTGATTTAATGTTAACTGAGTACAATAAGCCTCTATTTATAATAGAAGAAACAAACATAAACAAATTATAATTAAACTACCTAAGTCTCAATTGCGTCCAAAGTCAAAGACTTAAAGATATGTTTTAGAGTAATTAAATTGATCAGTAATAGAAGGCTAACATAACTAAAATGCCTTTTAATTTAGTCCATTCTGTGAGACTTCCTCTCGTGAGACTCATATAAGGCTCCACCATATGAATTGTTGTTTTGTGAGACTTCTTGCTATGAGAGTCATATAAAACATTTCCATACCTTTTCTTCAACTATTATAAATCAATGAAGACTCGGATAGCCAATTGGTCAGTATTTCTAAAACTATCTTTGGGAGTCTAGGTGCCTTACCTAGCCAATGTTAACAATAAGTCTCAAGTGTAGGGTAGGTGTTGTAATTTGGACCCTCTGAACTTGCTATTATAGATATCATTTGATTGTTAAATAGTAGATTCAACTCTTTGGTGGAAACATCTCGAGAATAGAGATAAAAACCTCATTTTGGGCTATGAACCGCTCTAAATCGATTATGCTCATTGTGGTGAATTGATTGATTATGGCATAACTTGTTTGATTTAGCTACTTTACAAGTTCTAATGAGCCATTAAAATTTGATAAAAATTGTTAAGAGACACCCACATGTGTAGGGGTGGCATGACTAGTAAATAAGGAAAACTTTCATAGAGATGACATAGAATTATAATTATGCAAACTGGTGTATGCCCTTTTATGCCTTTTTCCTTTTGAAGCATGTAGCCTTAAGGGCATTGTAGTCATTGTAAACACCTTCACACGACTATAAATACAACCTCAGGGCATGGGGTAGAGCATTCAAACTTCTTCCTCTTGGCTCAAATTCATCCATACACCTCTCTCTCATTTCCTCTTCCTTCTCTCCCTTGGTGTCTTCTCCCCTCTTTCCCAAGAGCTAGAATTCCTCTCTTCTCTCCTTCCCTTGAGATCTCTTGTGTTTCTTGTCCCTAAAAATCAACATGGTACCAGAGTGTGCATAGATCTAAGATGAAAAATGAGAAGATGGAGAAGAAGAGGAGGAAGAAGAAGAAGAAGAAAAAAGAAAAAGAAAAAAGAGGAGTTTCTTGTTTTTCCTCATGTTTTTCTTTCCCTATTATTGTTTTCATTAGATGTTTTACACTCTTTTTGTGTGTTTCATAAAGAAGATTATATATAGTTGGAAAGATATTTGAGTCTAGTTTCCAACTCAAAAATAATTGTTGAAATCAAAATTTTTTAGAAAGAGAAATCGACATCTAAAGCAGCAAAAAAGTTTCATATAGTAGCAAAAAACCCCAACTTCATGGTTTATACCAAAATTTCTGAGGATTTATATTGAGAACTATATCTCAAAAGAAAGCTATATGAGTCTACTTTCTATCCCAATTAACCGTTTCTCAATATGATCTTTCTAGAGATAGATATCTACATCGGAATAATCAAAGGTCATGGTATCCTGTGACATGCGAAGATCCAAATTTTTTGCTTCACTTTTTGAGTTGATAATGTTGGTTAAGTTTCCTATTTGTTTTCAAAATCTGGTCAAGGTTTTACCAACTTGAGTATCTTTCCTTCATTAAAAGTTTCTTTTGTTTGATCTCACATTACATTAGTTTCCTTAAAAGAAGTCTATCTTATTATGAAATTCGTTTCTTTTTTGAAAAAGTTAGAAATTTTTTTATAGAAAGTTTTGTTTCCTAATTCTAGATTCAAAATAAGTGTCCTACATCTCCCCTATACCAGAATTATCTCTTAAATATTTTCTTTCCAAATTGCTCAAGTTGTGTAAAAAAGTAATTGGCTTATACGAGAAGACTTATTTAGAAAGTTTCCATTATAATGTTCTATCTCAAAACATTTTTATTGGTTTTTTTTTAAGTTTCCTTAATCACCATGTTCATAGAGGAATTAATTTTTTTACCTCCCTCTTGTGTAAAACTTGGTCTATTTTTATCCATCTATTGGTCTAAAAATACCTCCTGCTTCTTGGAAGTATGAAGAGTTGCATTGTGCGCATCCTCCCTTTTGAAGTATGAGAGGTGTTATCTTTTTATTCACATCCTTAATTCCTACAAGTACTTTATTTGATTTATTTTTTTTGTTAAAATTGTTGAATTTAGGATTCCATGATTGAAACCTTGAGCAAAATAAGAAAGGTAGAAGAAAAAGAGCAAAGAGAGAGAGAGAGAGAGAGAGAGAGAGAGTTAGCGTAGAGAGGAGAGAAGAGAAAAGAGAGAAAAAAGTTTAGACTAGAGAGAGATTCTTCACGAGTTGAAAAGTGGAGAGTTTGATTGAACCCTTTAATCAAGACCCCTATTTATACATATTTAGATATAAGATAGGACTCCCTAATATCCCTAATTACATCAAATAATGATTATCCAAATCTACATAAGTCAAGGGAAGATAAATCGATTACATCAATCAAGGAAGATTACCAAATATTCCAACTCATGTGATAAGGATGCCGGCTCGTGTGGTGACTCATCATGCCACCTCATGTGATCATGGTGGGTCCCACCTTGTAACACTCCCCCTCAAGTTGGGGGTAAAAAAACATCGTAAATGCCCAACTTGCTACGGATGGTGGACAAGATCCTATGAGCGACTGGTTTGGTGAGAATGTTTGCAACTTGCCCTTGTGAGGAGATATGTTTGAGAGATAATATGCCGATTTGGAATTTCTCTCGTATGAAATGACAATCTACTTCAATGTGCTTCTCTCATGGAAGACCAAATTTGAGGTGATATGTATTGCTGCCTGATTATCGCAATGTAGATCCATAGGGGCTTCATTATAGAATCCAAGTTCAGTGAGAAGGGATCTGATCCATAGAAGCATTCTAATTGTGTGTGTTATGGCCCTGTATTCTGTTTTTGCACTAGACCTTGTAACTACATTATGCTTCTTGCTTCTCCATGTAACCAAGTTCCCTCCAACCATTGTACAATATACCGAAGTAGATTTTTTGTCATTTGGGGATCCATCCCAGTCTGCATCTGAGAACCCTTCTATGTTGAAGTGACCATGGTTCTTATAGAGAAACCCTCTTCCTGGAGTTTCTTTCAAATATTAAAATATTCTTTCTAGTACATGCCAGTGAGTAAGTTGTGGTTTGTGCATGTATTGACTCACTACACTTACTGCATATGATATATCCTACCTTGTTCTACAGAGATAAATGAGTTTCTTCACTAGTCTTTGATATTTTTCCAGCGCCTACAGATAATTTTGTATTGGAATCCATAAGGTTTTTTGTTGGTCTACACTCCATCATTTTTGTCTCCTCCAGTAGATCAAGGACATACTTCCTTTGAGACAGTATAATCCTATGTTTGGATTGGAGTATTTCAATACCCAGAAAGTATTTAAGTAGTCCAAGATCTTTTGTCTTGAATTCTTCATATATCTTTTCCTTGGTTTCTTGAATGCCCTCAGGATCACTACCGGTTATGACAATATCATCAACATATATGGCCAAAATCACTTTGCCTTTAGGTGTATCTCTAAGAAATATGGAGTGATCTACAGACCATCTGTGAAATCCGGCCATATGAGTGCTTGGCTAAATTTATCAAACCATGCACGAGGAGACTATTTTAGACCATAAAGGGGTTTCTTCAATCTACATACCGACTCCCCCTCAACCACAAATCCAGGTAGTTGTTGCATATAAATTTCTTCCTTTATATCCCCATTGAGAAATGTATTTTTCACATCAAACTGATAGACCGACCAGGAAGAATTAGCAACAAGAGATAATAAAATATGTACCTAGTTCATTTTGGCCATCGGAGAGAATGTTTCCTCAATATCGATCCCATAACACTACCTATAGTCTTTAGCAATGAGTCGGACCTTAATGCAAGCAACTGACCTATCCAGATTGTGTTTGACAGTAAAAACTCACTTACAACCAACAAACTTTTTATTTGATGGAAGAGAAACTAGAGCCCATGTCTGATTCTCATAGAGTGCTTGCTTTTCTTTGTCCATTGCCGCCTTCCACCCTAGACGTGACAAAGCCTCCTAATAGGATTGTGGGACTGAGATGGAGGAGATAGATGCAAGGAATTGACAACACGAAGAGGATAAACGATGGTGAGACACAAAATTGGATATGGGGTGAAAAGTAGAGGGCCTACTGCAAGTTCTGGTTTCTTTTCTTACGACAATGGGTCAAGTATCATATTGTGGTCCAAAAGGAATAGGAGAAGATAGACTTACCTCAATGGGATCCGCAAACTCTGCAGGTGTGGTGTCAGCCAGTGCTTCAGGGGGTTGAATAGTTTTCGTAGCACGAGGCACAACTGGTTGAAGAGAGGCTGGTACAAAAGAGAGACCTAGAGGAGCATTATCAGAGTAGTATGAAGAGTCTTCAAAAAAAAGTTACATCCCTGAACACAATTAACCTTTGGAGAGTAGGATTGTAGCAAATATAACCCTTCTGCGTGCGAGAGTATCCTAAGAAGATACACTTGACAGATTTTGGATCAAGTTTACTATGTTATGGGGAGGTAGTATGAACAAAGCATGTACAACCGAAAACTTTCAAGTGAAGCGAAAAGGGGTCACCATGTGGAAACAATAAGGAATATGGAGATTTATGATCAAGTACGGAAGAATGTAGCCTACTGATAAGAAAACATGCAGTAAGGATGGCATGCGGCCAACAAAAGTATGAGATTTTCATGGTATACAATAAGTTACGAGCTACCTCAAGAAGGTAGGCACAAGATGTTTGATGGATAATACCATTCTCTTGATAAAAATAGTCAAGATCTATGGAAGTATATTCTTTGGCATTATCAGATAGAAGTACTTTAATTTTCTGACCAAATTGAGTGACAACCATAACATGAAATGATTTAAATATGGATGGTATTTCAGATCGTTCTTTAAAAAGAAATAGCCATGCGGTACAAGGAAAATCAACAATAAAGGTAAATGTTTGAGACACTTAAGGGTCCCCATACATCTGTGTGGATCAATGAAAAGGAAGCAACACTTTTAAGTTTTGGAAGAGGTGAGTGTGTGGTCCTCTGGTGTTTGCTCAATTGATTCACTTCACAATTTAAATTTGACCTATCTTTAAAGGTAGGGAAAAGAAGATGAAGAGATTGTACGGATGGATGTCCCAAGCGATTTTACCTTAGACTTGTCTCAGTTTCCTTGGTTGAGATGACATTTATTTGAGGCACGTTCAGGTAATAGAGCCCCTTGTTCATGGTCTCCACTAACCACCTGCTTCATTATAAGATCCTGAAACACACAAGAAGTGGGTGAGAAGGTAATTTGAACAATTAAAATGTTGTGCTAGTTGACTAATAGATAAAAGATTCAAGGGAAGGTAGGAACAAAAAAAATATCTATGAGCGGAAGTGATGGTGAAATAGAGGTGGATCCTTTCCCGAGAACTTTAGTTTGGGAGCCGTCAGATATGGCAACAAGCTTATTCGAGAGATAAGGAGAAACTGAGTGGAGTAGATTTTTGTTACTTGTGAGATGCTCGGAGGCGCCTGAGTCAATTATCCAGGATGAAGAGGAGGAATTGGCAAAGAGCATACCTGAAGCGATGATGGCAACAGTAGTTGAAGAGGAACTTGGAGGAGAGACCATCAGTGTTTTCTTTTTTTGGAACAAGTCATACTCATCATCGGTAAGGGTTTTTTTTTTTTGTTGATGGGGTAGATTGGTCCTCATTTGTATCACTTACTGAGGCTTGATTAGCCTTATCCCAATCCTATATGCCATGGATTTTAAAACATTGATCTATAGTATAACCATATTTCCCACAATGGGTGCATTTCCTGCCGTCTATTCTAACAAAACCATTCCTTCCACCTCTTCCTCGTCCCCCTCTATAATTTCTTCCACGACCTCAGCCATGGTCTGTTAATGTTCCCCTATGCCCGGAGTACATAGTGGATGACACTTTAGTAGGAGAATGAGAAGAAGAGTTTGGAATGTAGAATAATGTTGCACATACATCATCAAAGTGGGAATAGCAGAGGTGCTAAGGAGTTGACTTTTAGCAACTTCAAGATGTGACTTAAAGTTTGCTAGGCAAATGGTAGTGGCTAAGGCTTCCTTCTGCTTATCTTGGACAAAGACATTGGTGGAGTTAGGCTAAGCTAGCTTCCATTCTTGAAAAAGGTCCCTAAAATGAGTCAAATATTCATGGAAAATTTCTCCTCTTTTAGTGTTGAAAATTCTTTGGAGAATATCATATGGCCTGTGTAAGTTGTCAAAGTTAGAGTACAACTTAGCACAAGTATCCCAAATTATTTTGGCTGTGTCGAGATGAATAACATTGTTGGAGACAAGTTCTTCCATACTAGTAATGACCCAACTAATTACCAAATTGTCATTTTTCAACCACTTAGTATAAGCAATTTCTTCATCAATGGGTGACCCAAGTTTGGTGAGGTGACCAAGTAGATCCCTTGTTATAAGGAACCGTTGAACCGATGTGGACCAGCTCAAGAAATTTGATATCCCTCACAAGGGTATGGTAGTAATCTTGAGAATATCATTCTTGTTACCCATATATTCTTCGGCCATAAGAGGCAATTCAAGGGTAATACTGTACTCAATTTTGAAGTAGCTTAATTAAGCTGCTTGGAGATTCAAGACCAGCCAAGGCTAGCTCGGGTAGATGGGAGGAGAACACGAACTTATCAAGGCTTTAGGCAAGGAGGGAACCCTCTTAGGCCAATCAACTTGCTGGGAAAAAAATTATATAATTAATTCTCTAGTCTTCCTTTTAGAGAATAACAAAAATCAATCAATAAGCATCAGATCAAGTAAGGTAAGGTAGCAATTCTGATTTAGATCTTTACAAGATCAATCCAAAAATATATTTGAATCCAAATTTGGATAAACCAGTATATATCCAGTTTCTCATGAATTAAACAAGATATACTTGATTAAAAATCAAGCAAAATCAGGCCTAATCAAGAAGATATTGTAAGATCTTCAAAAAACAACAATCGTTCTTCAACTAGCCACTTCCTTTCTTATTTTGTGCTTGATTCATTTTATGTAAAATAAAATATTCGATGATTGATTTTCAAAGAACAATCAGCCACCTCACGGCTCTCAAAAAATTCTCCAAAAAATCACCAAACTGAGTAGAGTTCTTCAAACAACTCGGTCAATGGAGGAACTTAGCATAAAAGCTAAGTAATTAGATTTTTGAAATCCAATGGATAAAAAAATCACTCATAATACTCTCAAGAACGATTTTATTCAACAGGAAAATCTTGTTCTCACAAAATTATAATATTTTATGTAGAAAATCTCAACATAAACCGATTTTCAGCCAAGAACTTGCATATAGATAAAACTGCATTGGTAAACTTCTTCTAATCCGAGATGCATAAATCTCAAAAAATTTGATAAGATGAAGACAACAATAAAATAATATTTGAACCATCTTCTAAAGATAAAAAAACCAAGAACATGAAGTAATAATAACAAGAATGAAAAACTTATCTCACAAACTTAAATCTTGCTTCACAAAGAGCCTTCTTTGAGTAGCTTTCATCATAGCTTCTTTGAGCATTCTTTTGACGAGGGGATCCTAAATTTGATGCTCTGATACCATGTTGAATTTAGGACCCCATGATTGAAACCTCGACCAAGATGAGAGAGGGAGAAGAAAAAGAGCAAAGAGAGAGAGAGAGAGAGAGAGAGAGAGAGAGTAAAGAGGAAAGAAGAGAAAAGAGAAAAAAAGTTTAGACTAGAGAGTAATTCTTCATGAGTTGAGAAGTAGAGAGTTTGATTGAATCCTTCAACCAAAATCCCTATTTATACATATTTAGAGATAGAATCCTTAATATCCTAATTACATTAAATCATGATTATCCAAATCTACATAAATCAAGGGAAGATAAATTGATTACATTAATCAAGGAAGATTGCCAAATCTTCCAACTCATGTAATAAGGATGCCAGCTCGTGTGGTGACTCATCATGCCACCTCACGTGATCATGGTGGGTCCCACCTTATAACAAACACCACTTCAGATAAATGCCTATAAACCCACTACCTAAAAACTATAGGAGTGTGCTCAACATTCAGCTTGAGTAAAGTCTTTTTATTCTTAACCCAATAGGTGATTTGTATTTGAGCTACAATTTAAAAGTGAGTAGTCACTTTGTTGTGCCCTAAAGTTGGGTTACTTTTTTGCCATTGAAATTGAGCGTAGTGTGTTTCAGACTATGACCGTTTTGACTGGTGTTTGGAACTTTGTTGTACAACTAGGAGTGATTTTTCTCCTCCCATTGTTATTTTGTACAAGTTGGGTCTCTTGGTAAAAAAAAAAGAAATTGAAAAAATATTTTAGTAGAAATACATTTCTAGAGACTATTAGTGGTTTTTTCAATAAATGTTGAAAAGACATTTTTAGTAGAAATATAGGGACCATTAGTGCCTCATATTTTTTCAAAATATTTTTGTAATTATAAATTCTTTTTAAAAAATCATATAATTTTCTAAGTAAGATTTTCTTGCTAAGATGGGTTAAAAAACCATATAGAAAATTTTTGAATAAGTATTTGACAGTTGATGATATAATACTTTGAGCATGAGGCAATTTTCATAGCAATTTTGTGTTTGACATTTTATGTGATTAAAAATTTATCGATAAGTATAATAATATATTAGATTAATTATTAATTTTTATTTATTTCCATAGAAAAGGCAATAAGAGGTCCATTTAACTTTCCTAAGAAAAATTTAAAATATTTCCTGTAATTTTCTAGTAAGTCTGTAATAGTAATAAGATTTTATTTAAAGGATTTATAGTTTTTATTTGGGTGATTGTAAATTGATAGTAATATTTCATTTAATTTTGTTGTGTTTGATTATTGTATAGAGTTTATTTATAATGTTATGTAGTGTATGGAGTGTTTAGACTATTTTATGGAGTGTATAAATAATTTCATGGAGTGTTTATGGAATGTGTAGACAATTTTATAGAGTGTTTATGGAGTGTTTATGCAAGTATTATGTATATTGATTATGCCCAATTTTAAGTAGAGGTCATGTCGAATTTTATACAAGTATTATATATATAGATTATGCCCAATCTTATACACGTATTATATATATAAGTTATGTCCAATTTTATGTAGAGGTCATGCCCAATTTTATGTAAAATGTATGCATAATTTTAAATAAATTTTATTCGATATATATTTTTTGAAAAATTTTAAATGTATGTCGAGGCTCGAGCTCGATAAAAATTTTAGGCTCGAGACGAGGCTCGGCTCGAACTCGTTGGGCTCGAGCTCGATAACAATTTTAGGCTCGAACTTGTTGGAAGCTCGGCTCGAACGTAAGCAGGTTCGGGCTCGGCTCGGCTCGGCTTGATGCCACCCCCAGAGATAGCAACCTCATTTTGGGCCAGAACCACTATAAATCAGTTGTGTTCATTGTGGTGAATTTATTGATTATTGTTGGAAGATAGGGCCCAAACCCACATGACCAAGGAAGTCCTACATATCCAAGTGTATTAGAAGATGGGCCCAAACTCATAAGACCAATGAAGACCCATGCATCCAAGAGATATAGAAGACAGACTCAAGGCCCACAAATCAAAGAGAAGGCCCATAGGCCCACACACAATGATAGCAGGATGGTAAATAAAGAGTAATCTCATAGAGATGGCATTGATGTAATTAGATTAAAGTTCCAGGGTTAAAACTCTAAACCCTAAACCCTAAGTTTAGGGGTATTATTGTAATACAATAGTTTCATTAATATATAAATAGAGTTTTAAGGGGAGGGTTAGGATCATCAAGTCCATAGCCTCTTCTTCCTCTGGTTTTCTCCCAATGAGTCTCTCTCATTTTTTCTCCATGCACTAAATCCATGGAGTCCTGAAAATCAGCAAGTATTGCATAACTTGATTGATTTAACTACTTTAGAAGTTCTAATGAGCCATTAAAATTTTATAAAAATATTCAGACCCCCCTATAAGTTTATCCTTGTAGGACTTACTCCTTAGTCATTTAGACCCAATATTCCCATGATTCTTAGAAAGTAAGTCCAATTGCATCAATAGCATCTTTTATCTTCGCATTCACTAAAAGAAATGCTTAACACATGTTGTTCAATGTGATCCTCTATGTTTCCCTTTGTAGCTGACATGGAAGTTTTGGTGCCACGTTTAAGCTCCAAGCCGTGAAAGAAAGTAAAGTGGTAGATGTTGATGAAATAGCGGTGTAAATGGGTCCATCTTCTTGAATTGAACTCCTTCTTGGAGGTGACATTGCTAGCCTTTGGGCTTAGTTAAGACTAATTCCTTCCTAGCTAGGTTAAACGAAGCCCCTATGGGCAAGAGAGAGAGAGGCAAGATCATTCATTCTCAATATATGATAAAAATTTGAATTTTTAGGTGGAAAAGTTTGGGTTACCCTACGGTATCTATAGTAAGTTATCTCTAAGACTAATTAATACAAGGATTAATGACAATTTGGCATAGAATAGACAATTACCTGAGCCCTGAGGTGAACCCAGCGAGCAAACCTCCATGCTATCAAACAAACAAAGTGGAATTTAAGGTCCTCAGCTACCTTCTACCTTACTTATATGAGCTCTATGCACATGTTTGGAAGAGTCCCTTCCCATGACAGTCCAAGAAAGAACACATAACACGTCCATGATTAACTGTGTCAGTTTTTTTTAATATTAGTATTCCTAGGCAAAAATCTAAATACTTTCGAAGTCATCAAGAGTTTAGCTAATCACTCAATGAAGCTCCCCTTCTATTCGCCGATGCAAGTAATGGAAAAGAACAGAATTGGGTGACAAGCAGGGACAAGCAGAAGAGCCAGAAAAGCTCGAATGCTTTAGTTACAGAGTAGAAAAAGAACTCGATTCGGTGACAGGGACAAGAAGATGTGCCTGAAAGCTCGACAAACGCGACAGAGGGTCGGATAGACGTGGCGCAGACATAGTCAGACAGAAGAAAGGAATCCAATAAACGAAACCTGCGAGCTGCTGTGTCGATCTTCAGACAGGAAACGGGCAGGCAAGGATACTACTCATTCATCAGGTACCAAACCAGAAGAGAGAGATGCGTGAAGCATCCCTTTAAATCTGGTTGGTTTACTCACGTTATGAGCTTCTTCATTTCTTAATGTCCTTGAACTCATTCTTTTGAGTCTGGCTTCTGTCATCAGTCATCCAATATCTTAGTTAAATGGTGTATTCACGGAAAAATAAAGATTTTTTATAGAATTGATGTTACTTCTCAACATCTCCCAAGATATAACTCAGAATCATAAATAAACAGTGAATGGTTTTAGTATTATGCCATCCCAGGCACCCCGCCCCCCCTCGCCGCATGATCTTCCTCTCCCCGTAACAAATCCGCCTGGAAGCGTGACATGTGGTCCACCTTTACCCCCCATGCGCAAATCCATTTTACCCCTCTTTCCTTCAGAAAACCACGAAAATGCCATCGTCCGCCACCGGTTGCTGGTAGCCGGTACGCAGCATTTCCTTAACCATTTCCACCATTGAAAATTTCCAGACAGATACGGAAGTTTTGGCCTTTTTCTTACTTTAAGAGTGACCGGGATTCTTTGGAGAAGAAGAGTGGGAAAGGTTTGGATTCTTCAGAGAGCGGTTGCTTTAAAGTCTGGAATGGAACAGAGTGGGTAATTCCGGCGATTATGAGAGAGAATCAAATCGAAAGGAGGGAAGAAGGTGATTCGGGCTCGTCTTTTTGTATGGGTTTTCTATAAAGAGTAAAAGGAGGGGAAATAATTGCAGGAGAGATGGCCCTAATCTTTGATGAAAGGTCGTTTCCAGTTTAATGAAAAGGAGGGCATTTTGACTTGCCTTTTTGCGATTTCTCCACCGGATCCCATGAACAACTTGTGGGTGGCATCCCCATTTTTAGACTCTCATTATTTTAACTTTCTGAAAGATCCGCTAAGCGATTCTCCGTTTTTTTTTATCGCTTTAGAATTACTTCGTCCCTTTCTTGGCTTTTCTCTCTCTCTCTTTTTCTTTTTTTCTGAATTGCAGTCTTGTCTCTCTGCTTTTACGACCAAGACTCCTTCCTCAACCCGCTCACGAGGAGCAAAACTGATGGATGGATACAGAGGCAGAAGAATAGGTGTGGGTGGGTTAGTTTGTTGATCCCATCCTTGCTCTCATTATTACAGAGCACACTTATATGCTTGTTTCTGGTAGCAAAATGCTGTCTATATGTCGGCCACCCAAGGTGGCGGACAGTCTGATGAAAAGAAAACTCAGGGACGGATTCAAGGAAAAGCTAAAGCAAGAGAACAGAGATGTCATTAACATCCCAAGGTCACGACCAAAAGAGACCAGGGAGGGGGCCATCAATAGAAAAGTCTCTGGTCCCCAAATACCAAATAGCGGATTTGGTGTTCGTATTCGATGCATTTGGTGCGCAAGTCAATTCCTTCCTGCTTTGGCAATCATTCAAACGCTTGAAAACCCGGGTCTCGTCGGTGGCCTGCAACCCCTTCTCTCTTTTGGCTATCTGAAACCCAACTTTTCTTAGAACTTTTGGGGTTCAGTGAAGAAGAATGATGAATCCTTTTTAGAGTTTTTCTTTTTCAAAAGTGAAGAGAAGTGAAAAACTCCTCCTCCTCCCGCAGTCGCTACTTGCAGACATGAACACGGAAGCGTGTTGAATATGTATGGGAAACGACGAAAGGACAGGATCTGGGTGTGTCTCACATTCAAGATTTGGTACGAAAGAGACGATGTTGAAACTTCAACGATTTGGAAAAACCAAAAGTAGCAAAACGAGTTCTCTCGCGTGGTCTTAGACAGACAGCTCTTGGGTCTCTTCAGTGGCCATGAATGAAGGTTGAAACGTTTTCTGGAATTGTTTAGACTAGCCGTTGATTGTTTCCTTGACCCACTTCTATCATCTATAAATACCTCCATCCTTAAACTGTCAAACAAAATTTAATTGATCATTAAAAGATTAACAGCTCCTACTTTTTCTACTAGAATTTAGCTTCTATTACACAATATTTAAATCTACCAAAGCCTAAATGGTTGCTGAATTGCATGTATGGGGATGGGGATGGGGATGAATGGTCATGGGAAGCAAAATCTTTGGGAGAATCAAATAAATTTGGCTCCCCAAAGGGTACCCCTCCCACACCTGCTCAAGATTTCATGATTTCATACCGGAGAAAAAGGGCAAATGCTTACGTCAGATAATCTCTACCAGGGATTTTGTGTGGGCCCACTACAGTCCCAAACAAATGTAATTGACTCGACCCCACCACTCACCTCCTCTTTAAAAACTATCTTAATTATAAAATCGTCCTTTTCTCTATCCTTCCCATTCTTAACACCCAAATATATATATGCAGGAAAGAACGTCCCTTGCTTCTTCTCCAATTCAAAAATCATCCAACAAAATTCGGCAGATTCGGAAGATATCTGGTCGGATCTTGCTTTCTATGTCGTGGTGAGAGTGTATTTCAACTCACATTTCTTCTACCCTTTGCCGAAAGAAACGATCCTCCTCTGGGAACCTCCTTTTTATCTCTTCTTGTATGGCGATAGCTGGGGAGTCCCGATTTCATGTTTTAGCTGTCGATGACAGCCTCATTGATAGAAAGCTTATCGAAAGGCTACTCAAGACCTCTTCCTATCAAGGTATGCGCCAATTTCTCGCTTGCTCCGTCTCTCTGAGTTTGTTTTGAAGGTGTTCGGGATGGGAGTGCTGAATTTCCCTCTGACTTTCGTCTCGCATTTTCAGTTACAGCTGTAGATTCCGGAAGCAAGGCCTTGGAATTTTTAGGTTTGGCGGACGAAGAGAGGAACAACGACCAACCGTCTGTGTCACCAGATCACCAAGTAATTACTCAATTTCCTTGCTATTTCCTTTTCTGGCTGCGAATTTTGGTAAGGTTGCTTGTTTCTTTTCCGGATTTTGACGGAAACTTCAATTCTTGGAAGCAGGAAGTCGAAGTGAATCTGATCATTACTGACTACTGTATGCCGGGTATGACTGGTTATGATCTTCTCAAGAAAGTAAAAGTAAGAAGATTCTTTGCTCTCTTGACTCTTCGCCTTTTCCCAAACCAGATTACCTTACCAAAGTGTCTTCCTTCTTTTCCTTTAGCATCAGTCCTCATCTTTGAAAGACATCCCCGTCGTGATCATGTCTTCTGAGGATGTGCCTTCCCGGATTAACAGGTGAGAAATAGCGAATTTGCAGGCGAAAAATGAAATTCTTGTTTGTTACTAGTGGTTTTACTGAAACCATTTGAATGGGAATTGAACAGATGCTTGGAGGAAGGCGCAGAAGAGTTCTTTCTAAAACCAGTACAATTATCGGACATGAAAAGGCTAATTCCCCATTTGTTGAAGTCGAAACCTAAAGAACAACAACAATCAGAGCCCCAACAACAACTACTACAATCTCAATCGTCCCCGCAGCATCAGCAGCAGCAGCAACAACAACAACAAACAAACAATAAGAGAAAAGCCATGGATGAAGGCCTATCTCAAGAGAACAGAAGACCGAGATTTAGTGGCTTGACAGTAGTTTGATGATATAAATCTTATATTCTTTTCTCACACCAATTTTTTCCTTTTTACTTTTTTCCATCATGTCTCATAAGACTGGCTCAAAATGTAGATTCAGAGAAAAGCGTGAGGATGAGGAAGATGTTCTTATTGAAATCTGTATACAAAAAATATACACTTCGAATCAAAATTTCGTTCTGTCCATTTCATATTGTAATTGTGAGATTGTGTAATCTAATTAACTCTTTACTTTGAGTTTCACATTTTTGTTCTAATTTTCTCTTTATATTTTTGTCCAAACTTATTGTTAATGGAGAGATTATCTTCTGGGGAAGCTGCAGTAGTGACAGAAAAAAGAAATGAAGATGGGGGTTCTTATGCCGTCTCAGAACGATGTGCTTCATCGCCTTGTCTCAAGGAATGAATCTCGGAGATCTCTCTTTATTAGTTCTCAGCTGGTGTCAACACTTATCCACCAATTTTTTTATGGCTTCTTTGACTTGTTGTTGTTGGTGACAATTATAAAAGTTTGCCAACTGAACTTGTATTTTTAAGCAAAACATCTGAAGAAAAAAGGAATGTGATTCAATGAGAACTTGAAAAGAACAGAGCATTGCCTTCAAACTCTTGCAAGAGATCTGCTCTAGTGAACGCTAGGGCTTTACCACCAATAAATTATGAGGAACGCATTCAAAAAGAATGGATCAAAGAACTGTAACAAGGATGAACATCCTCCATGACCATAGAGAGGGTTTTGCCTTGCAGTGGTGATTCCTCCATCAAAAGTCAGTCAGTAGTTGTGGGGTGAGATGTGTGCTTTGTGCAGTCAAATGGTCCTGCATTTGTATTTCGTTTGATCTGTCCAAAATAAACATGACAAGAGGGAAAGTAAATTGCTAGAACTGACAATATTTTAGTATGTTTCTCCCAGTTTCACCTCAAGCCACAAATTTTTTTTTTATAAAACAAGGATTTTCTGTAGCAGGAAACTAATAATTTAATGATTTGAAGTAACAGAAAAGCAGAAAGAAGTAATTGTGAACATACTAAAAGCAGCGATACATAATCGAAATTCCATGTTACCCTTTCTGTTGAAGTTCAGAAGACACCAAATCAGAAAATTGAGCATTGTTATGAGTATGCTATAGTTGAAAGGAAATGTAAGAAAAAGAAATTGAAATTACAAATCTCTCAAAGAGCATAAAAAGAAGAACATTTTTTTGGCTTAAAAGAGTCAGCAACAAACTCTTCACAAAGTTTCCCTACCCTCATTTCACTGGCTCATTGATTTCAATCCAGGAAAAATTAGATAAAGTAGACGAGACCAAGTGAGAATAACATAGACCTGAGTGTGTGGCACATCACAGATAATAAAATAGCTCACTTCACTGTTGCAAAATAGGAGAAGTTTAAGAAATTATGTTGAAGGGTATTTTGGTAATTCTACCTGTGTAACATTACTCTTGGTGGTCAGGGAGTATGTTAGGAAGTTTGATACCACTTCAGATCTGTTTTTCATTTTGTAATTCTTTTCCATCTCACATTTAGTATGTATTAAGAGAATGTGTACTAAAGGAGCATTTAGGTCCTTTTTATCTTTTTCTTACTTAAAAGTGATATAAAGAGCCTGTTAGCACTCGAGTTCTCCCCATAACAAGCATGCTCCTCCTATGCTGCTTTAACTCCTTTCTTCTTCTCTTTCCCTCTTTTTATTTCTTCACCTCTTTATTACTACAGATTTTCTGTTTCTTCACAAAAAGAACTCCACCAGACCACTAATCATGCTTTCACTCAGATAAGATCAAAGATATCAAGCATACCGGAGACCATGGGCCAGGCTCTGGAAGAGTTTTCTCAGGTGGAGAATTTTGCACAGCACCAGTCTTCATTTTCAGAAGATCCTGCATAGATATTTTGCAATAAGGCAAAATATTATTGAAAATAAGCAATTTAGTGATTGAAATCCACTTCATATGCCACCTAGACACTCTTTGCATGATTGTTTCACAAAAGGTGTACAAGCATATTACAATAACTAGCAACTGAAAATTGGTACAGTAAAAGCAACTAAAGCTGCTGAAATTCTATTTCAGGTGCTTCTCATCAGCAAGCAAACATACCTCTCCAGCAGCTTCAATAGCAGCCAGCCATTCATCAGAGAATGGTGCAGCATTCAGTTTCATACAAGCAAACCCTTGCTTTGAAGCACCCATAAGCTTTTCTTCACTGCCAACAAATGGAATTAGATTGGAAGACCTACTATACAACCAATGCTTTGTGAAGAATGGCTTAAATGGCAATTAACTTTGCTTCAGATTTGAAGACTTACACAGGTGGCATGGATGCATCTTTCTCTCTGGAAGGAGATGCAATTTCCTTTAACCAGTCATGTCCTACACCATCTTCTGTTGTGCTGCATTCGGGAACAAATATTTCCGTTTCCGTTGACAAAGCATTGCTTGTCAGTTCATTGTCTATATTCTGGGAGGTGCTTGGGCATGGCAGTGAATCAGGATTAGGTGTTAAATCCATCTTTTTACTCTGATAGCAAATTTTACCGGCTCTTTGGTTGAAAAAACTCCTAGAATCAGATAGACCTTTCAGATCTTGAACCATCAATAGCTTTTGTGGTTCAGAATCTAGCTCAGAAGTCTCCGCCAACAAGGTGTTGTCCATACCATTCTTGCACGAGAAGACACTTCCACATGGAAGTGAATATGCATGTAATATTGAATCTTCCTTTTCTGATGAAGTACAAACTTGAAATTTTGCTTGATTGCATAAAGTTGAGGAATCAGATTGACATTTCTTTTCAACCTTTGTCAATCTCCTTGCTTCCATATTGAAATGTGGAGTTGAAACTGAAGCAGTTCTTATCTCAGAAGGAACGGAGCATTTTGATGAACAAACACAGTTGTTGGACATAGAGCTTGAAGCCTCACTACTTGTGGTTATGACTATCTGGGTTTGGATTTTGGGTGATGCAGACATGCGAGAAAGATTCAAATGTTTCCTTGAAGCAGGCTGATGGGATTCAGGAAGATTGAATTGGTCATTATTCTTCAGTAAACTGATACTTTGTGGAATAGCAGATTTTGCCTGCAACATCCCACCTGTCAGAATAGCACTAACTAAGAAGCTAAACTGGTTCAAATAAATAACGCAGCCAAGTTAAATGTTTCCTGATATTTGATTTGGTTTATGGGCACTATATAGCAACCAGTCCAGAGCTCTTATCGAACTCCCAAGGTGTCAATGTAAAACATAGAGCATTTCAAAATCATTTGGTCACCATTAGAAGTATCCAAAATAATCCATCCATGGTCTAAAGCATGATAAATCAGCAAACGATATGGCCATCAGATATGTGGGATATTATCTTTTATAAAGTCAATGTGAATCAACACCGGTGGGTCCTATTCAAGGGATTTTGAACCACTGTGATGGCTGCATTACCCATTCTTGGTGCAACATGTAAAAGAAACAACTCAAGATTCCATGAAGCTAGGAGTTCTTGAATTGCCAAGTGAATCCGGGTTATATACCTGAGAGAAGAATCCTAAAGAGGGGGATGGCATGCGCAATTGTGATGGTTTTGTGTGTGCAACAGCCTGAAGCTTTGGCTCAAGATTGATCTTTGAACCAGTATTAGACATGCCTATGTGCGTATACTCCTTGTGGTGTGGCTGACTGATCTGTCCATCAGTTTGAGGTAACAATCATCAAGAAGAAAGAAGAAACAAAACAAACAGAGTAATAAATCAAGTCAGAATAGTAAAACAATTAAGTCCATTCAACATTTAGCTTTCTATGCAGATTACATGATCACGTGAAGCATATCTCACCAGATTATCTTTAGAACTGTTAGAGAAAGATCTAATCGAAGATGTCAAGCAACCAAGCTTGTCTGTTGTATTTTCATTAGTAGTCTTCAAGGCAATCTTCGCCTCGATTTGAACTACAAAAGGAAATCAGCTTTATTAAGAACAACACGATTCCAGATTCTTATCATATGACCATCAAGTCAAGAGAAACACCTGTTGGGGTGCTCCGACAAGATTTGGGGATGACGCTGCCAGGACCTGCAGAAATAAATGTAGTCAACTTGTCTGTGCTATTTTTATTAATGGTCTTCAAGGCAATCTTTGCCTCAATTTGAACTACAAAAGAAAATCAGCTTTATTAAGAACAACATGATTCCAGATTCTTATCATATGATTATCAACTCAAGAGAAACACCTGTTGGGGTGCTCGGATAAGATTTGGGGATGGCACTGCCAGGATCTGCAGAAATAAATGTATTCGCCTTTGCTGCGTCAAACTTTGGCAATTTGCAAGTTGCATTTGGTGTGTTTATCTTTGTAAGCTTCTTGTGTGTACATTAGAGTTAAGATTCATTTCAAAAGAACCCATCTAAAACAAAACTGTAAGTAAATTTGAACTTATTTTTTTGCCATAAAACAACAAAAAAAACTCTTATCTTATAGATAGATAAATGAAAGGATATGAAGATAAAGCCGGTGGTCTAGGACATCCTCCATGTTGAGACACCAATTTGTTTATATTCTTGGTAGAATGAACTGCCAAGGTGCCCTGGATAGGGGAATAGAAGAAAGTTATGATACACATTGCCAGTACCTAAGATACTTTATCAGGTATCAAACAGAACTAACCTTGTGACAAGAGTGGCCATGCTGAGGTGAACATTCCAATACACCATGTCTGCTGTTGAGCTTATTATCTTTAGTGATTGAGTCTGTGCTCAGTTCTTTGAACAAATTTTCATCAAGCTCCTTCAAATTGCACCCATCATTATTTATGCTATAGGACTCTGTCAACAGTAATGTTTTCTCTCCTTTTACTCTAGCCAAGAAATTCTCATCACATTCACTCAGAGGGCCGGTCAAAATGGATAGTTCATCTGGATCGAGAACACCTAAAAAGGATAAAATAACACCAGTAAAATGAGCCCAATAAATCTTGTTTAACAATAAGACATGAAAAACAGTGATCTTTCCCTATTTACGTTACCTTCCTCGGTGAAGAAAGCCGAATTCCAGGCTAAGCTTTTCCTCAGGTTACATCCACCAGCCTTTCTTTTCCTTTTTGGTGGTTTTGGCTCCTCACTGGTAATTGGCTCCCATAAGCTACTATCTGTCATGGGCACAAAGTTCCTGTTCTTTTCTAGCTCTTTAGGCAAGGGATGGCAAAGCTGCTCTTTTATATCCTTGGATGGCTCTGCAGAAGTGATGACATATATCTGATCAAATCTAGACCTCCACGAAAAGCCCTTGTTAAGAAGAGCACAGAATATTTCTTCCACTTTCTAGAAATATTTATTGAGGGCATGATCCATTTTGATCCTCAGAACAGTGAGCACTTTCTTTTATGAAAGCAATAACCGATCATTCTTGAATATTATTTTCTTCATTTTTATGTATGATAAAATAATTGTCTGGCTCCTAGTTCACTTAGAAGTGCCAATGGACCATCCTTGAAATTCTAAAATTGCTTTTTACCAGGAAGGATTCATTACATTGTTAAGCATGCATACAAATTAATAAAAAAAATGACTTTTCAAGGATGAATGAGCCAGGGAAGACTCGCTAAGAGCCTAGCTCTATCAGAGACAACCAAAGACATATCACCAACCAACAAACCTTCACACTCAGCAAGTGATCGCTTCGGCATATTTGGAAGAGAATTTGTGGAATATGTTATTCCAGAAAGATAATCTTAACTGAAATGAGTCTCCACACCTGAGGTCCAGTTATCAGGTTCTCAGTTTTCCATCATTGTACTGTTTGAATACACTGAAAAGGCAATAATTTCCATAAAATAATAGAAGTAATTACAAAGCATACGAGGAAATAAAAATCAGTGCCTATTCATGAATAACAAAGATTTGTAAAGAAAAAATCATGAGTAACCTAGAAACAAAAACTAAAACAATTTTTTATACTTCATTCCTCAATCAAAAATCATATTGTTGGTGAAAAAGATTAAAATAATATAATTGGAATTTCCAAAAGTTTAATTTTTGAATTGCTTTTCTTTCAAAAACCATGGCATCCCTTGGAGAGACAAGGAGACTCAAGCACCACCTATATAAAGGTGATTATCCTCTATACTTAACACTCAACTAAGTCTCTCAAATCAAGTCATTTTCAAGAAAGAATTTTCGTCACATTCTTTCTAGTTCCAGCTATCTTGAATGTAGTGCTTCATTGAGGTTCATGGGTTGTTTATCAGAATTGTTGTATGCCGAATACCATAAGGCTCCAGTGTATTGGAGAAGGAAACTCGTCATCAATCTATCATCAACTCCAACATAAAGTGGAGGCAATTATTCCTTATGGAAAATCATTCTTGTGCCACAGAGTCGCTATACATTCGAACATGTTTTTGTTTAAACTCATTATATATATGTTGAAAACTTGTCAGACTAGGGTGATCCGACCCAAACTCAGGAACCAAATCAAACACCTAAAAACCCAGTTAGGTCAGAACTTGAAAATCCAGTTGCTGGACTCAATAAGAAGGGCAAGTTTGAGCCCCCGACCCAACCCTATCCTCCTGACTAGAAAGTCAACACAGCCAAGCGGCAGGTCAACTTGGCAAGTTGGAACACCATGGTTTGAACTCATATTAAGCTGCAGGTTCAAGACATACTAGGTTATAATATATAATACAATGTGACAGTTCATAACAATACTTGGTCATTGTGGATATTATATTGCAGACTAAAACAATACCAGGTTACAGTCTCTACCTACATTACTTTACAAACTTTGACAATAAGTGGTTGTGCAGAAGAGGACTGCCTGGTTAACAACAGAAGTTACTACGTTATCAGAAAAAGGAATATACTAGGTTGCTACCAAGTAAAGAGCTTCACAAAGTTGATTGGTTGCAGATGTTACTAGGTATCCCCATACCATAGCTAATAATATTAAGGGAATAATTCATCTCTCTAGAATGGCTTCCTCATTATCAAATAAGGCATCAACCAAAACCATGAACCAAGATCTTGTGAAACTTGAAAGGTTTAATAGTATCAAATACATGAGATGGGCTGACAAAATGAAATTCCTTGTCACCACCTTGAAGATCTCATACATTCTAGATCCCATCCATGAACCACTTCCAAAACCAACAACAAATGACACTGAACATATAAAAGAAGAGTGAAGGAAGAGGGAGGAAGATGCATTATTGTGTAGAGGCCACACTATACAATGTATTTAGAGTGGCTCATTGATCACTACACTCCAATAAAGTTAGTCAAACAAATTTGGGATGTTGTAATTCAAATACAAAGTGGAGAAATAAGGTTCAAACAAACACCTTATCTTTTAAGTACTTCGTATTCAAGATGGTAGGTGATACATCCATACTTGACCAATGTGTTTTAAATACTAAGCTACTAGAAGTTTTCCAAGTAGGAGAAATGATTGCAAGTTACCCTCCTCATGGAAAGCTTGTCAATAAGACCCAAAAATTCACCCTAGAGCAACTACAGAGAAACTTAAGGTTAGAAGAGGAATCCAACATTAGAGATAAGAGAGATGAATTTGTTTTAAGGCCTATGTGAAAAAAAATGTGTTACGTTTTAGAGAGTTTACTAAAATTAAAGGTAGCTTAGTCACTTAAATTACAAAGTGACTAATCAAGTTAGGGCATTTTGTAACTATAATTAAGGAAAGTTTCCCTGTATTGTTTAGTCATTAGGGATTGAACAAAACCCTAATTACTATTGACGCCAAAATTGAAAAGAAGAAGCTTGGTTCTGCTCTCTCATCTCACTTTCTACTTACCTTTGATCACTTTTTCAAATGCTATATGCAACAAGTGGCTTTGGCAATACTTTATAGTACTTACACTAAGAGAAAATGTTAAATTCGGAAAACGCTTTCTCTTATGCACAACAATAATAGTAAGAAATGTTAAAAAATTTAAGCGAAGACTTTTTTGTTAATAATGGTTGTGTTTATCTATTGAAGATATATTTTTTCTGGCGTTTCTCTTTCAAAAGCTATGAGATCCCTTGAAAAGATATAAGGAGACTCAAGAGTCTCATCAATACCTATATAAAAGTGGTTATACTCTGCACTTAATACTCAACACAGTATCTCAACATCAGTCATTTCAAGCAAGACTTTCTGTCAAATCCTCCAAATATCCAGCCATCTTGAATGTCTTGTTTCATCGAGGTTGTGGGATGTTCATTGTAATTGCTACACAGCGAATACGATGAGGCTCTGTTGTATCTTAGGAGGACACTATAAATCAACCTGTTAGCAAACTTTATCACAAAGTCAGCTGGTCATTCTTTAAGGAAATGCATTCTCATGACTTGGACTCACCTAATACTCTTTGCTTTTGTTTTGAACTGATATTAAATTGTAAGTTACAGTAATTTGCAGTACTATGTTGTGATCCACAGTGTCAGGTTATATGCGCATCATATTACAGACAACAGCAATACCAAATTATACTCTTCCTTTGGAGACAGTTGATTGCCCACACTACTTTATAGACTTTGGAGACACCGGTGGTAGGTTAAGAATAAAGGTTATATTAGTTTATCAAAAGGGACTATACCAGGTTGCTGCCAAGTGAAGATCTGCACATAGTAGATTGGTGGTTGACGTAAGTAGCTTTCTCCATATTGGATTTGTGGTGTAGGAAGGACTAATAACTTCAGAAATCAATCAACTTTTGCAAATCGCTTGATTTGCAGCAACCTCGTATTGTCTCCTTGAGTAACATAGTAGTGATTTTGTTGTTAACATGGTACCTCAGTTTGTAGCCAAAATGCGAAAAATTGATGTAGTTTGGAAAATGATGCCAGTAGCATCCATTTATTGTTCTAAAACTGTAATATAGTATTACAAATATATATAACCTAGTACCTTCTAAACCTGAAACATATTATCACTTTGAAACAGAAATGGAGTTGGAGTAATAAGGGACTACGAGGCACGAAATCGGTTTCCATTAAGGAATAATTTCCCTCGCTTCAGTGTTGAAGTTTGCTGATAGGTTTATGGCAAAATTTCCTTCAAGGATACAACCTAGTCTATGGTGTTCGATGTACAACTATTATGGTGTTCGATGTGAAGTAATGCCTTCAACAAGCCCAGAAAATTTGGAGATATTTTTACAGAAATTCGTGCTTGAAGTATTGATTTTTTAGAGCCATGGATGAGCTGAGAATGCATAAAATAACAACCCTTTTATAGGTGGGGAGGAGACTCCTTTTGTCTCTTCAAGGGATCCCATGGCATTTGAAGAGACACAACAGAGACAAACTGAAAAAAAAACATTTTAACTGAAACACAGCCTTTTTATTTAAAATCACTTCTCTAAAACTCAGAAATTTACATTTTAGAAACGTCTATCACTTATTTTAATCACTTAAAACGACACCCCACAACACAACTAACATCATATACATCTAACTTTTAATAATCCAGAGAGAAATAGTAAACAAGTACTTGTTCAAGAAACAGAAACTGTTAATACTGTTCATTTTAAATATATCAAGTATCATTTCTGCTGTCGGTCCTCGGATAACCGAGGTTGTAATTTTACACATGCGCATGTAAAATTAAAGGACTTCAGATAAGTATCTGCCACTGAATAGGGTTTCAGCCGAACACATTAACTACAGGGAGGAGCCACCAAACTTACAGATTTGTCAAAATTTCTTAAAGATAAAGGATACTAGATGATTTCCTACTGAAACTGTTTCAAAACTGCATCCCTTCTACCCAGAAACAAGATGATGCAAAAGACTCCAAAGTTTCCCTTATTGTTTGTTATCAACGATGCAATGCCCAAAAGGTGATCGACCTCCGCGATCACTCAAGTGAACTGGGTTGGCATTGGCTCCAAATATTAGTAAAACCATGTGGAAGTTATGAATGGAAATCCCTGAGTCTAAATTTTCTTCACCTATAAGACACGATGTAGAAGACAACACAAGTTAGCAGTAAGCACTAACCTTTCTGTATGCTATGTACACCTGACCCGTTCTTCTTTGTATGCGTCTAATTTCTTGTGGACGCGAGGAAGAAAAAGCAGATCAAGTGAGGTTCGAAGGGGCCCGACTTCTCAGATCGGATTTGCGGGCACGAATAGGACGGCAAGTGGGTTTTCTGGTTATTTTGAAATTTGAATGCGTTTTAGCTCGGACAGGAGGGGAAGCAGAGAGAAGAGCAACTCGTTTTTGAGAACGGAAATACAGCTGGAACGTCTTTCACTTTGAGAAGCGCGTAAGAAGCTGCGCCAGATATGTTCAGATGTCATACTTCATGGTCCTGAATGGAAGGAGAACTCGTTTTAAGGGTTGCAACTTCCATCAACTCAAGTCCCAATGAATGAGGTGCTTGTGATAGGTCCATTAGTCAATGAAAGTAATTAGCTATTTTTTTATTATAAGTGATTATTTTAAAAATAAATTATTTTTTATTTTAATTAACTATTACTATTTATTTATTAGACAATAATTTTATTCAATTACTATCGGTAAACTATGCAATTATTCATTATTAATATGTAATGGACCAAGAGTTACTAAATTAATTAACAGATAAGTACATACCTATTTTCACTACCTTAGCTAAAGTTGCTAAATATCATTTATTTGATACTTAGGATAATAACACTAATGTGCCTAATTAAGTTCAAACTTGTAAGACGGAATGTTAATTTAGACCGAATAGCTGATAAATTGGGTTTGGCTCCTTTACCGACTTCAGATAGATTTCTTGAAGATAAGGGAAGGAAAGCCATCATTATGAAGCGCAAAAAAAAAAAAAAAAAACAATGGCTTTTTGCTATGTTCTTTAAAAATGATGGATTGATAGAACACTCCTTAGAAAGGTCCAATCTTTTTTAATTCAAGTGCAAGAGAAAATTGAGAGAGAAGAAAAATAAAATAAGTAGGCCGGAAAATAGTTAAACAATTGAGAGGAGTGTAGAGGATATAAGAGTAAGGGAAAAGGGACAAGAGATAACAAGAGAGCTTGAGAGAGATAGGAACAGGGTTAGACCACAAATTAGGGAAGAGAATGAGCAAGAGAGCAAGAGAGCAAGAAGAAATAACGTTTAGGCATGCCTTCTCCTAGCCAAACTTCTTTTTGTTTATAATTTTTATGTGCATCAATTAGGAAACTCATACTCTTATTAGGAGAGTAAACTAAACTCCTAATATGAAACACCAACTAAGAATCACACTACAAACAAGATGTTCTATTCTAAGACTCCTTCAAATTGACCAATTTTTAACTTTCCTACCAAAAATTCCCAAAATACCCCTAGGAGATTGGCACCCCCTTTCTTCCTAGCTTGGCACCCAACCCATCTCAAAATCCTTTTACCCCTTTAGAAAATAGCATTTTATTCCCCTGACTCCTAAATTAACTATTTTACCCCATTTTAGTTTTCATACAAATCTCTTTGATAGTGATATAGATGGACAAACAATTCTAAACAAGAATTTATAATGTTCATATTGCTATAAGTCAATCACTTGAACTATAGCCACATATCATTTGGGAATGGATCAAGGCCAATCACTTTTCAACTTTGATGCACATGGCCCTATAGAGAATAATTCGTGTTGTTTCCAAATTTTATCAACCATATTTAAATTAAATTAGAAACAAAAGACATTCATTCCTTATCACGTCATTATGAAATTCTCAGAAAAGTAACGATTACTATATTTTAGTTTATGTATAAAATATTTTACTTAAATAAGTTTAAGTCACATAAGACTAATCAATATCTCCAAGATGACTTGTTTAATGAAACATAAGAGTGATGTCTAAATTTTTAACAAGTCACAATCCTCAAGTTCGATAAGTGATCTCAAATTATTTTTCAATGCTTGGTTTTGAGACATACCCTCCATGGAGATCAAAAGACCTTGAGTATCCAAATTTATTTCAAGTCCTTAGTGCATACATAAGAAGTCTAATTTAGGCCACCTTTAGATATCCAAAGTTGCTTCACACCTTTTAGCTCAAATCTCTTTGTTGAGTACTCGAATGCGGTAGAACCATGACATTCACAATAGTGGCACGAATCACTATCCAAGGACACTATTGGGGCCTTTGCCATGTGTTCGCCCGGGTGACTTCTCAAGATGGGGTGAACTGAGAATTTCAAGTTTAAGAACTTAAGGGGTGCAAGAATAAAATGAAGTAAATATGTAAATAAAATATGCAAAAATTCACATACCACAAATTTAACACCAAAATTTTTGTTATTGATGTTCCCCTATTGGTATTCACTGCCCAAGAACCCATCCTTGAGAAATTCCACTAATAATAGTTCTATTAGCTCGGAATTATACAAAAGGGATTTCAACTCTCTTTTAAGCTACATGTATGCTCAAGTACACGATTTATAATATAATTTCCTTAAGAGATTAGATAGTTTCTAACTCTTGGAGGACATTTCTATCTAAATTTATCAAGGTTCGAGATGAACATATCACAAATTGAAAATTACAAAGAAAGGTAAAACTTACACCCTTGTAGATGGTGAGATACCCTTTGCCTTCGAGAGTTCCAAACTTCCAACCTTTGATGCACAATGTAGAGTGTAGGAGTTTGACTAGTATGTATGCAAGGAGATGGAATAAGAAAGAAGTGCAATGATTTTGCAAGGTGTAACTCTTTTGTTTTTTTAAAAAATGCAATTAGGAAGAATTTTCAAACGATTGAGAGTAAATGAAAATAGGTATGCCAATAAAATTCCATTAACTTCTCAATGGAAGGTTTAGTGGTGTATTTATAGTTTCTCCAAGCAAAACTAATAATTTTTTGCCCATTTTCAAAAGTTGAGTTTACATTGATCGATCAGTATAAAGTGGTTGATCAATCAATCGTGTGTAACAACTATTTTTCTGTCAGAATGTGACTTATTGATTGATAGTGATCGATCAATATCTTCCTGTTGGGTATGACATTTCAAGTTGATTAATCAATGTACATGGTATGATCGATCAATCAG
Source organism: Aristolochia californica (assembly GCF_029961685.1). NCBI lineage: Eukaryota > Viridiplantae > Streptophyta > Magnoliopsida > Piperales > Aristolochiaceae > Aristolochia > Aristolochia californica. The sequence continues at coordinate 7,451,428 of NW_027181881.1, forward strand.
AATTCCAAATGACTGATCAATGACTTTGCTATACTTGATCATACTTTATGTCCCAGAGTTAAAGTTCTGTATGATTGATCATACTTTATGGCCCAAACTTAAAGTTCTGTATGATTGATCAATCATTGAAGTTGATTGATCAATCATCATGAATTTACTTTGCTTGGACTATATTGATCGATCAGTCCAAATGGGTTGATGATCATGCTTTATAGCACATATTGGCCATGTTCTGGATAATCAATCAGCCCAAACTTAAAGTTCTGTATGATTGATCAGTCATTGAAGTTGATTGATCAATCATCATGAATTTACTTTGCTTGGATAGTATTGATCGATCAGTCCAAATGGGTTGATGATCATGCTTTATAGCACATATTGGCCATGTTCTGAATAATCAATCAATCGACCTTGATTGATCAGTCCAAGTGGGTTGATGATCATGCTTTATAGCACATATTGGCCATGTTTTGGATAATCAATCAATCGACCTTGGTTGATAAATCATACTTTATAATTTTGGCTTATTCACTTCTAGTTGATCGATCATTCCAATGCCAATTTACTATATGGATTTTTAAAGCATGAGAATTTTTTATCCTAAGTGATTCTAACATATATGAAATATATGTGTACATTTGTAAAAAAAAACATGTTTGAATGCAAAATATGTTCTAAAACTCTAAATTTGCATTGTACGTGAAGTTTTGAAAGAATTGGGTTGCTTTCTTATATAGACTGAGTTTTGACTTAACTCAATAATTCCTAAACTCTAGCCTTCAATTTTTCTTCTTCTTTTGAGGGTGCTTCTTGAAGAGTTCTTTGATATTCCATGGAGCTTGAGGTATTTGAGAAACTGATGTCGATTCAATGCTTTAGACCTTGAATTTGGTATCTCTTGAAGAAAATATATCTGAACTACTAGATTTATAATTTTTAGCTCAATTAAGTTTTGTTATCATTATAATCAAGAAGGGAGTCAACGCTCGGTCAACACCGTGTTGGTCTCAAGATCTCCGTTCAGACAATTTTGATGCTAATAAACACTTAATTTACTAATGATTTGAAATATTAATACTTTGGAGCTAAAAAATTCCTAAAGGATTTTTTTTTTGGCAATCTATCCATTCAATTGAGCAAAGACCCATTGAATGACCATATGAATAGGGAAGCAAGTAGCTCATGACAAAAAACATATTTAACGACCTAGCAACAACATCTAATTGGTTAGAAGAAAGAAAAGCTCTATTGAGGAAAAAAGAAAAGAAAATAAAAAGACTAGGAAAGAAAGTTAGCAATACACCCATTTGATTTAGTCATGATTGATCAGATGTCACATGCAAAAAGCCCAAGTGAGCCAATAAAGATATGATCAAGGCCAATCGTACAATTGCAGCTCTACCAACCAACAAGAAAAAAAGAAGTCTTAGTTTGAAGTCATACACCTAAACAACCATACAACCAAAACATAGGAAGGTTTCAAGAAAAAAGGAGCATTGAAGAAGGCTGATTGATCGATACCAAGTCTACCCAATGACCAGAAAGAGAGAAGTCTCTATTATCACTTGATCAATCCACTGATTTAATGATGTGATGAAAAGAAACAAAATCACTTTATGGAGGTTGACTGATCGAAGCCAAGTCAACTAGACAACATGAAATAGAAAAGTCTCTATTGCAACTCAATTGACTCATCAATGAGACATCTTAAATAAAATAGACTAAAGTATTTTGCAAAGGTTGACCGACCAAAGCCAACTCGACTAGACAACATGTTTGAAATTTGAAATATGGAAATTCTTTTCAAATTCAATTAAGGCCAAGATAGGTCTTCGGTTTCTATAAATGACCTATCTATGTTATTAGCAGCTCATAATGAGATTTTTTTAGTATTTTCTCACGGATTTTAGTAGATATTCATCAAGTTTTCAAAAGGACAAAGGTCTCTTTCACAACTCAAAGGTTCTAAATTAACATTGAGTACTCGTCTATTTGACACACTTTTGCCCCAATGTTTTGCTCTCTCGACTCTTAAAACAAAAGAACCACTCCTAAGCCCTCTAGTACTTTGGAACTGAATTTGGAGGTTGGAATCATGATTTGAAACACCACCCACTAAAGAGCTAAGTCCTTATTGTGCTTTCACTTCAAAATCTTATTTGTTTAGCCTAGTTCTTGATGCATTTCGTGTGCCATTATTTTGGAATGATATTGTTTGTTTTGGTAACTAGATATTAATAAGTTTCATAGGGTGGGTATGCCTGAGGAAGAGAAGAACATGAGAGAAGGAAAAGGGAAGAGAGAGTAATCACAAGAGAGGAACTAGAAAAAAGAGAGTAGAGTTTGATGCTCTTCCTCACACCCCTTTAGTCTTATTTTGTAGTTGTAGAGTGATGCACTTAATATCATTAATGCCCTTAGGTCTACATGTCTCAAAAAAAAAAGACACAAAGATGCATACAACAACTTGTATAATTACAAAATCATGTCACCTCTTATTGGACATTGTATTATTTGACATAAAGTCACCTTACACACATGGGTGAATTTTAACACTCCACCTCTAAGTTGGTGTTTATAATTTCAGCTTGCAAAAAATCTTCCTCATAAATTTTCAGTGGCTAAAAAGGAAATTCTGATACTGTTTGTCTTGAAAGAGAAATTTTGATTGTTTCGATTAATCTTGTTCTTGTTCAAGTCTTGCTTGTAGTCTTCATTTTTTTTCTCTCCCTTACTTGGATATTGCGATCACATAAAATTTGATTACTTCAACTTGTGGAATCCTTCATTTGTTAGCTCATATTTGCACTTCTTCTTTTTCTCCCCCTCAAGCTGGACATTTCTTTGTTCTTTATCAAGCAACCCAACTTGCACAAAATAATAGTGAGAGAAGAAAACTTACCTCTAATCCAATGACAAAAATCCAACTCCAGTTTGAAAATGGCCACTCAAATATAAAGGCAGTCCAACCCATTTTAGGGAAATGAAAAGAGTCTTCACACTTTTTATAGATAAGACAAAATACCCCTTCGATAAAAAAAATAAAAGAGTTAAATTAAGTAATATGTAGAGAAAAGTTTTGATCTTTGTAACTAGTGGGTCAATAGAAATTGTTCAAAGTGTTGTTAAAAAAAAAGTAAAAAAAATATTTTGAGGAATTAAGGGTGTGAATAAAATGATAACAACTCTATACTTTGAATAGAAGGAGATGTAAATGTTGCTCTTCATTCTTCCAAATAAGAAGGAAGCACAATTAGACCAATAGATGGATGAAAGTTGACTAGGTTTGACTCAAAAGGGAGATAAAAGTAATGATTCCTCTATAAACATGTATGATCGAAGAAACTTTGAAGAACTCCACGTTGAAGAGCATATATAGAATACAATAAGAAGTCTCATGGAACCAGAATTAATGTAGTGGAGTCTTATAGGAGTCTCACAGGAGGAGGTTTCACTAAAGAGTTTCTATCTACGTTCAATTGCTCAATTGTTCTAGGACTTATCTTTTAGTGTTTAACATTGGGTGTAACTGGGATAAGGGTAGTTTAGTTGTAATTGGATTTACTTGTTTCATCTAATATAAGCAGAAGCTCATTACACTAAAATTTTAAGAATACGTTAGTGAAGTCTTTGTCTTTTTCTGAAATTTAACATGGTATCAAAGTGGGTTTTGTGAGTTGATTCGCTCAACCTACAAAGATAATGTGATCCTTTTATGATCTATCATCTCTAGTAGTTTAGGTCTGTATTCTATCTTTTTTCATTCTTTCTTGTTCCAATACCTTTTTTTTCTTGGCATTTACACCACTATAATAAAATTTTCATATTGAAATATATTTATGTAAATATCTTCGAGTCTACTTTCAAACTCAAAAATAATTTTGGCAATCAAATTTTTTGACAAAAATAAATCGATATTTGGAACAACATGTAACAACAAAGGTCAGACTTCAAGAGAGGTTCAAATAGCAGTAGAAAGCTTCAACTATCGAACCATTTTATACCATCAAGAACAAAACTTTATATGGAGAATTATATTTCAAAAGAAATATCTATAGGTCTATTTTTTACCTATTCAATCAATTCTCGTTCTGAGTTTTCTAGATGGAGATATTGATCTCGGAAGAGTCAATGGTCATGCTAGCCAAAGAAGAAAGAACACTCAATTCAACCAGATTATAGAGTCTAATATATCACATTATTTTTATAAAAATAATATACTTTATGAAGAAAAATTATAGTTGGATGAAATTTATCAAAGTCTAATTTCATAAGGAGAAAATTTCATGTCAATCTGATCTATATTTAAGGAGATATTTGCATTGGAGTCGGTAAGGGTCAAGCTATAGAATAAAGAAAATCAAGAGGTCACAAAATATTCAAGAGCGAAGATTTTTATGTCAAAGTAGGTATCAATTTAAATCTTTTTGAGTCTAGTTTCTAGAACAATAAATATTTTTTTATCTAAGCTATATTTTTGGAGATATCGATATTAGAAGTACCAAAGGTTAGTTTTGCCAAAAATCTCTCATTTTTTCCTATTTTCTCTCCTATTATCTCTCCATGCATTCACATGAATTGACTTTCCTTTTCTCCTAAAATCCAAAATTTTTGTCCAAATTTCTCTTCTTATCAGAGAGTTTTGGTTAGACTTAATCATTTCATGATGTGCTCATTCAAGGCATGCAAAAGTTTCTTGCTTTGATGTTGTTTTCAAGTTTTGTGTTGTTGTTACTTGGTTGTGTATCTTATGTATTGTCACTTCCAAAAGTTGTGGTCACAAAAAAAAAATTATACTTTAAGTTCTATGATTACAGTCTCCCCTGGTTTTTCAAAAAAAAAAAAAAGGTCTAGATTCGTTTGGAAGTATGAGTGTTGCGTCGTTGCTTCCTTCCGGTAATTTTCCTCTAGTATTTCTTCATTTTATCTTCTTATGTTTTTATCACTTTAGACCAATGCCTAGACCCACAACCTAAAAAGTATAGAAGTGTGCCTAGCATCCAACTTGAGTTAAGTCTTTTAGTCTTCACACAAGAGGTGATTTGTGTTTGACCTACCCTTAAAAAGTGAGTAATCAGGCCATTTTTCTGCCTTTAAAATTGAGTGAAGTGTGTTTCAGATTATGACCACTTTGTTCGGTGTATGGAGCTTTGTCGTATGGATAGGAGTGATTTTCTTCTCCCACATTGTGTTTTGTCCAAGCTGGTTCTTTGTCCTTTATATCCCAAGCTTGATGGGGAGAAGTAGAAGAAAAAGTACAAGATAGATGTATTTTGTTCAACATTTTGTGGTATTTTTTATTTGACCAAAATATTCAAGAAAGGGGTGGAACAAATTATGTGGATTTAACATCTATAAAAAAAATTTAGCCAATGAAGATTGAAGACCAAAAATCCTTTTCATTGCAAGTTGAAGTTATAAACTCCAGTTTGAGGGGGAGTGTTGAAGAGCAGATATGGAAGAGTGTTACATGACTATCACAGTAAGAAGTCTCACAGACCCATAATTAATATGGTAGAGTTTTACAGGAATCTCACAGGAGGAGGTCTCACTGAAGAGCTTCAGTTAAAGGTGTTTTAGTTATGTTAATCTTCTATTTATGTTCAGATGCTCAATTGTTTTAGTTCTTATCTTTTAGTGTGTAACTTTGGGTGTAATTGGGATAAGTGTAGTTTAATTGTAATTGAATTCTACTTGTTTTCTCCATTATAAATAGAGAATCATTGTACTCAAATTAAGAACGAGTTAGTGACGTATTTATATTTTTCCAGAAATTCAACACTCCAATAAGGAAAGGTTTGAGATGGAACATAATAATAAAAAGTTTCTGCAAACAGAATTCTCATGTAAGGCAATTACTTTCCAACACAAGTTGACCAACTTGGAAAGAAAATTTTCAAGAAAAACATTATGAAATTAGGGAGATTCAAGAAAAGTATGTTTAGAATTTAGAATGAGAAAATAAAAATTTTTGATCAAGAAATTTCGAACTATAAAAAAAAAAACTAAATTCAAGCCAATATAATAAGAGGGAAGTGAATGTTGGAGGAAACTTGACTAAAATTTTTCCTTTTGTGAATTCCATAAATTCTAATTAAAATCAAAATTATCAATAATAAATAAGGATTGGAATTAGAATTTTATTTAAAAAGAAGGAGATAAAAAAGAAGGAATAAGTGCTTAAAAATTGAATTTTCACAAGTAACATGCTTCCAGCTTGATATTTGATTCTTCTTATAAATTAGATTCATCAATGGTTTATTGGGTTAGAAAATAAACTCACTGAGATTTCTTTTGACATATTATTCTCTATATAAAGTCTTAGTCTAGTTAGCACAAAAATCCTACAAGTTGAAGCTTTTTACTATTGATCTTTGGTGCTTTAGATTTTGATTTCTCTTTGTAGAAAACTTTGATTGAAAAATTATTTTTAAGATAAAAGCTAGACTCAAAGATATTTTTGAAAATATATAAGTTTAAATATGAAAAGTGTAAAATGATATTGCAAAATCCAATGAGAAATAGGAAGTGAGAAAGAAGAAGGCTAAAGAGAAAAATGAAACACTCCTTTTTTTCCTCCTTCTTTCTCCATTTCTTCTTCATCTTCTTATCCTTTTCCATGTGAGAGTTGTACATGCTTTGATACCATGTTAAGTTTCATAATGTGGACATGCTCTAGGAAAACGAGAACCTGAGAGAAGGACAAGTGAAGAGAAAGACAGATGAGAGAATAATCATGAGAGAGGAACTAGAGAGAGGCTAGAGTTTGATGCTCTTTCCCATGCCCCTTGAGTCTTATTCATACTTGTTAAGTGATGTACACAATATCATTAATACCCTCAGGCTACATCTCTCAAAAGAAAAAAAAAAAAGGCATGAAGAGACATACACCAACTTGTATAATTGCAAAGTCATGCCAACTCTTATTGGACAAGTGTCCTATTAACCTTAATGCCACTCAACACACATGGGTTACTTTTAATAAAAGTGAAAATTGTGTTAAATTCAAGTTATTTTGGCAATTTGAAATGGGATTTCAAAAGTATTAATTATCTAAGGTAGTTTTTCAAAATTCAAGCATCATTAACCTTTTACTTTGAAATCTCTTTAATGATCTCTATCTAGCAAATCTGAACTTAAGAACTTCAACTTTTAAATCAATTTAATCTATTTGGATCACTAACTAATGGCCTTATATTGTAAAACTAGTTCTGATTGTATGCGCTTTAAGTGCTGCCCCTATTTGAAAACCAATACAAACTCCTACTGGTAGCAATAGTGGGGAATTTTCTGAAATGGGTGAAAGTTTGATGGAACAATGCCACGTGGAAGTAGAAGATCCATAGGTCCTGAACTTATTTTATTGGAGAAAAAACAATGATGGTATATGAGGAATAAGCATTGGCTAACTCTAGGTTGGTAGCTACAATAAGATAGGGGATGCATGTGTTATCTAGAATGACTGGGTGTAAAACATCATTGTATTTAATATGATATATTAATTTTTATTTAATTTTTATGCTTATAGTGGATCATCAAATGGTTCATTTTAGTTCCTTACTCTAAAGCGTGCCGTATCCTCTTTGCTCACAACAATCCTATTAGTTCTTTGGGTGAAAAAAATCATTAGACAATTCCATCTTTTGAAAATAACACTTTTGATGTTATTTGACATATGATAATTTCTATATGGTTACATCGACCTTATATTTTGAAATTTGGTCATTTAAGGACCTTTGAGTTTCTTTTTGTATTGTGTTGGTACTTAGGATTGGTGTGCACATGTGATTGTGTTTGAATTGTGAAATTTACCTATTAAAGTGACATTTGTATTGCGTTGAAGTGTAAGCAAGTAACTCTTGCAAACTAGGTCAAGCCTTGGAAAGGCAAGATTGTCCTCATATCAATTTGGTTGAGAGTAGCCCATGTGGATATGGAGATGCTATTGTAAAATCCTTTTTGGATCTAAGTTGCTACTTGGTTAGCTATTGTATTCCTAAGGGAAAGGTTGTGAAGTCTTGCTATTATTGCAATTGAACGACAAATTCTTATTTAGGCGAGGGGATAAAACAAACATTAAATCTAGCAATTATGATTTGAACTCACTAGTGACTTTTTAAAAATGTGGCTAGGAATTTATGACATCAATTTAACACACTTTTGAAGCCATATGATCAACAATTCAAAAACTTAGATTTTAGCCCTTTATAGGCCTCAAAATGTTTTGATAGAAACTTGGAAATTCAATTTGAAGGACATCAAGGGAAGCATAAACATGAACTATTGATAATTGAAAATATAAAGGAGGATTACTTTGGAACCTGATTTGAATAAGAGACCTATTGGATTTTTTTCCAGCACATATGAGTTGATGAGGATAACCCCTTTAATGTGTTAAAAAATTTCAACTTTGCTTTACTTTTGAGTATTATTAAACCCTAGAATCCATGATACCATGTTAGATTCTAGGGTTTAATGTCTAAAAGAGGCAAGGGTAAGAGAAAAGGAGGAGGAAAAGAGAAGAGAAGACTAGGCTTAGAGAGAGAGAACCTGATTTTAGAGATCAGCATTCACACACACTCAAGAAGAGCTCGTAGAGATGAGCCTCTCCCCCTTCATTTTTTTTAATATATGATTCTTAGAAACCCTAGTATAAGTGGAAAGAGGGACTTAAAGTCCTACAAATTTACAAGTAGCGTCACTCATCTCCTTAATTATAATATATGTCAATAATGCTTCTTAACATAAAGTATGCTATAGTATCATATAATGTCTGTTTTTTTGCTTGCCCACGCATACCAAAAGATTACCAACATTGGAATGTAAGTAATATAATTAGTTGAGGACAAAGAAGCTTACTGGTGGGACTTGTCTTTTAGATGGCTTTACACTGACCAACAAGATGATAAAGATAGTGTTGGTCAAGAACAATATTCCATTTGAGCCTATATCTGTGTCCATTCAAGGAGTAGCTACTCGAACATAATCAAAACAACCAAGATATAGTTTATTGTTGATGAACATGATCAAGGGTAAGAAAAATATGAAATAGAAGAAAATAGAGACAAGGGAGAGGAAGAGGACAAATGGGAAGAAGAGGAAGAAGAAGAACAAGATGAAAATGAAGTGGGATAAGAAGATGGGGATATAGAACAAGAAGAAGAAATCGGGGAAGGTGAAGATTAATTTGGGAATGACACATGTTAAATGTACACGTAACATTGTATTTATTAATATTAATAATAGGCAATATAAATCATTTTTATTTAATACTCAATCTAGTTATGTTAATTAATTGTGAGATCCACCAGCATGCCACCTAGAAGACCATACTTTCAACATCGGCAATCTCCATATCAACTTCACTGATAGAAGTTTGAGTCACGACTATCAGAGTCAAAGCTGCCCCCTCATTCACAGGCAGAGGCATGTAATCACCTGAGCCATGATGCTCATACTGAGACCCATGATGGTGTGCCGTCCTCAAGTAGTGGTCGCCTTGGTAATATTTATTTTGTTACTTAAAATGGTTTTCTTCATATTACTTGTGTAGATTATTGATATCGTATATTTGTAATAGATACTTCACCATCAACGCTTTCCACATCTCAACCATGTACACCACAACACTCACATAGTTGAGGGCATGACCCTAATAGGGGTTTGGCCATAGAGAGGGCCATTAGGAAGAAGGAGGGACTAGGCTAGAGCACTACTCCATTGAAGCATGCATTGAAGATGATGATGTAATTCAAAGCTTCCAATGATGAAGATTTTTCAAACATGTTTGACATGTTCCAGGTAATTCCACTTTATTTTTTTATTTTTTTAATTATTTATGGTCTATTTATTACACAATATCATATATAATTGATCTTCTGTTGTTCTATCGGCTTTATGTAGGATAAATGTGCAATTAAAATTGTTATAATGACAAGTTTGTTAGATGTGCCTATACATAAGACCTAGGGTCATGTGCTCAAGGATTATTGCTCTTAACAACACAAGTGGTTCCAATGATTTGGGGATTTGGAAGAGGCAATTCAACATCCATTTCCCAGGTGTTCCCAAGATGATTGGGTTTGGATATGTTTGAATGTCTTAAATGATGATAATTTTCAGGTATTTTATTTATTTTATATTTATAGTAGTAATAATTCGTTTATAAATGTGTTTGATGCATATTCATTTGTTTTTCTTAAATATGGAGGAGATCAAAGATCAACTCTCAAAATGCTCGAAAACAAAAAATCTGAGATACATATGGGTCAAAGTCATTTGTGCTAGTGCTAGCACTATGTATATATAATAAATTTTATTTGTTTATTTATTTTTTTGTTACTAGGTTTAGTGATCTAACATAATTTAATGCTACACTTGTAAGGTGAGGTCAATAAGGTTGATTTTTTCAAAAACACCCACATATGAGAAGACTAGACTTGCACATGCTAGTATTGTGTGAACAGATGGACAATTTAGTCCAAGAGGCCCGAGCTGTGGGTGTAGAGCCTGACTATAATGCTATATATGATCAGGTGATGGGTGTACAAATTGGTTATGAGAAAGAGATGAGTTTGGGTGCACTCCCTTGTTACAGTTAGAGTTAAAGAGGTGCAAACTTGAGGTTCAGATGAGCCAGGTTATGAGTTTGTTTGTTTCTCGTGACATAGTGACTCCTACCAGTGATTTTGGATCATCTTCACAGCACCTAGGCAGTTCTAGTTCTTTCATCTTGGTCTTTCATCCTAGCATTTTGATGTTTTTTGGTTATATATATATTTTTAAAATTTTTTTGGTTGCTTCCATCCAAGAGGTTTGACAATTCGACTCCCTTAACTCTTTGTATTTGTCTCATCTCAACTGCTTTATTTAATAAAAAGTCAGCAATTGTCACGTCTGTGGGCCAATTATCTCGTTTTATTTCTCAACTCTCTCGTCTCCATTTTATCAAACCCTTCCATTGAACAGCGGTTTCTACTGCATCAAATAAAACCATCCTCGACCTTAACGATTTTTTTCATCTCTGACACAAAGTAAAGCCCATGACTCATTAAGCAGAGAGAAAACTAATTTGATCGGGTAAAAGTTGAGAGAAAATAAGATTAGTCAATCATCTTCGTAGACGACCCTCCTTTTTCTGTTCTTTTATTCAACTCCATTAATGATTCAAAGACGCGGGTTGAACATGCAAAGATTTCCACATGACTGCGATTTTGCCAGCTTCGGGACCAGATCTTGTTCCATCAAATCTTCAAGTCACATGATGCCGTGCCCAGAAATCTATTCAACGGCTAACCCGGAGATAAAACGATCGTTGGATCGCCATCACATCCATTTTTAAAAAAACTTTCAGAAACAAAGAGAAACACTTGTTTACAGGTCTTGCAGTATTCAATCATCACCTTCCTCCGATCCTTGTGGAAGAGAGAATTTGTCCTCTTCACAAACAGTTGGGTGGGGTCTGTTTAATAACTCAGGTATGAATCGATGCCATTTTCAGAGTTGAATTGGATGGTTCTTTTTTCACTTTTTTGTATTTTTCTTCCTGGGTTTCAGAAATTAAAATAAATGAAAAGAGTAAGTTTTGAACACAGTGATTTGTTAGAAAAATAATGAAAGTTGGAAAACTTTTGTCAATACGCCGACGTCGATGACCACCGACCTTCTCTTCTACAATTATATACACCGCAGAAAGAAGGGAACACGAAAATTACAGGTCGCCGTTAAGTAACTCGTATAAATGTATATCTTATCTCAGTCGTCATAAACCCAGAAGAAACCTTTTTAGTCTGTTTCAGAATCGGTAGATCTACGGAGGACTTCGCCCTTCTCCACATCGATCCAGACTAACATGGGCAATACGCTTTCTCCATGTTGTTACCCAAGTTCGAAGAGCTCCGTTAAGTTGATCTTGTGGGAGGGCACGACAAGGGTCATCACCGGGAAGTGCCTCGCCGGAGAAATAATGTTTCAGTTTCCCGATAGAATAGTCTGCCATGCCGAGTCGTTTTACATCGGCCAACAAGTGCCAGAGCTTAGGCTTGACGATGAACTAGTAAGGGGTCAGACCTACTTCATCCTTCCTGTTGATCTCTTCGCTGGCCAGGTCTTATCAGCCAAATCTCTGGCTTCCTTGGCTTCTGCTCCCAACTGTAGGCCCGTCAACTTCACTCATTTCCCTTTTCAATACTTGAAGGGGCCTAACGGGCGCATGTTGATCAAGGTCCCGCCAGAGTTCATAATGAGAATTATCTCCGAAGCTGGGGCGGAGAAAGCCAGAGCTGAAACTAGGACAAGTCCTCTGTGTAGCACGCCGGAGTTGCAGAAGCATTACGCGATGCTGGTGGGATCAAAAGAGCAGGTTTGGTCTCCGAGGCTTGAGACAATCGCAGAGAAAAAGGCTAGCTTATCACCTTACAGGCTATTGGGATTGGATTGGAGATCAGAGAAGATGGAAGTCTAGTTTGATTACAATTTTTTTCTAGATTTACAGATGTCGTGAACTGTTAATACGATTTGTTACTTGTCATCATTCTTTTCCCATATTGTACATGAATTATATATATGAAACTATAGAATATAGGAATAAACTATAGAATAATATTACCGTGATTATTATTGATCAGGTCTAAACTATTTATAGAATTACACAGATACTGTAGGTGATTAGAACTCTATAATTTGAGTCTATCTCTAATTCAATTAGTTATCTTTATCTCTATCATTATCTTTATATCTATCACTAAGTTCATCTTTATCTCTATCATGCCTCCGCATGATGTGCTTTGAGTGGAGAGTCCAATCTTGATCTTAAAAAAGAGGAAGGATATTTTTGGAAGTGGTTTGGAGAGAGCCACGACATTGGTAGTGACTAAGTAGAGCAGTGGCACTAGAGGCGGCTATGGCAGACGGAATCGCATTGTCCGGAGGAAGAGCAACGACACGCTGGGGGTGGGGGGTTTGGGCGGCATGCTAGGGATGACTGTGGCTGGAGGGGCAAACGGCGGTGACGGCGAGCTGTAGGTGGTAGTGGGGTCGACTAACTTCGACGGGAAATCGGCAACGAGAGAAGAGAGAAGGAAGAGCGGAATGGGGGGGGGGGGTGCCGACTGGCTGTGGGGCGAATGGTGGCTAGACGAAACAACGATGTTGATGGCAGCGAGACTTAATCGTGACAACGATAGAGGTGGTGACAACGTCGGGAGAAATGAGTTTGAGAAACAATGGGTTGTGAAGGAGAACTCTGGGCGGCACCGACAGGCTGGGGGGGGGGGGGGAATAGGTCGGCCGAGAGAGGTTATGGTGCAGTGCTGGCTAGGGAGTTGCCAGCAGAGCGGAGGGTAGCGACAGTTGGGCGACAACGAGGAGGATGTCCGGCGAAGCAGTGGGCGGTAGAGGCAGTTTTTTTTTTCAAAAATACCTCCGGTGAGATTGTATGGAGAAGAGGAAGAGACATGTACCTGGTATGGTCGGAGGTGGTAGGCTACAGCTATGGAAGCTGCTTCCGATAAGGGTTTCCAGCGACGACAGACTGGTTTTGATTAATCGATCAGAATCTCTGATACCATGTAGAATATAAGAATGAAGAATAATATTGTCGTGATTATTATTAATCAGGCGTAAATTATTTATAGAATTAAATAGAGACTAGAGGTGATTAGAAATCTACAATTTTAGTCTATATCTAATTTAGTTACTAATTATCTTTATCTAATAAGATAATTAGTGATTGAATTAGAGATAGACTCAAATTGTAGAGTCCTCGTCACCTAAGGTTTTATGTAATTTCTTAGAGAGGTTTCCTAAATACGAGGGCTTAGGAAAAGAAGTTCGCCGGAGTTTTTCCTTTAGAGGGGAGCGATAAATTGATTAGAACATTAGAGCTTTTAGACCGTCAAAACACAAAAATGAGGAGAAATTTCAAACATAAGAAGTGGGAAAAAAACAGGGCACATAAAAGAGAAGAGAGATGAGTACAATATTCTCATTTCAGTTCCGTATCCAGACTCGAATCTTAGTTTCTTCACTTGTGCTTTTAGTTTGTAAATGTTAGACTTGTACTGAACAAAGATCTTTCATGGGAATGAGGAAGAGGGGGATGAACAATTTTTAGCAAGAAAAGGGACCGGTTGAAAGAAACGTTCATTAAGAGTAAAATTAATGGAAGTACATCAAAACCCTAAAAATTCGTCTAAAAGAAAAGGATGAAGATAAAAAAACATAAAATAGGTGGAAAATATTTAAAATACAGTAATCAATGATGAATGTTTTCCAAAGCTCTGGTTAGGGTGATAAAAATGAAACTTTGGCCCATTTTCAGCATGAAATTGAATAGTGCCTATCATCTTAGGTTTTATTCCTAAGTTTTCAAGTTTGAAATATTTTTTTATGTTTTAAATCTATTAAAAGGGATACCCTTAACCATCACTAATGTTGACCTAGCTTGTCTAAGGAGGGTTGCTCATGCCTAGTTCTCCTCCTAGCTTGGAGAATCTATCAACTCCTAAGGGGTGGGTGAAATGCCTCCTCATTGTTTTTTTGGTAGAAACAAATTCAATTTTTATTGGCCAAAATTGGACCAATTCTCGAGTAAAGTATTGTCCAATTTTAATGTGTTTGGTTTGAGATTGGTGAGCCGGGTTCTTCCTTATGCTAGTGGCACTCTAATTGTCACAATAATAGGAATTCCATCTTTGATTCAATCCATACTATTGATTTTCAGGATTTAGGTCATGGAGATAAAGGGAGAGAGACCCATTGGGAGAAAACCAGAGGAAGAAGATTGTTATGGACTTGATAATCCTAACCCTTCTTGTCAAGCTCAATTTATAGATTAATCAAACTACTATATTATAATAATACCCCTGAACTTAGGGTTTAGGGTTTTAACCTTGGAACTTTAACCTAATTACATCAATGCCATCTCTATGAGATGATTCTTTATTTACCATCTTACCATCATTTTATATGGGCCTATGGGCCTTCTCCTTGATCTGTGGGCCTTGAGCCAGCATGGATCTTCCTTGGTCTATGGGCTTGGGCCCATCTTCCAACACACTTGGATATGTGGGTCTTCCTTGGTCGTATGGGCTTGGGCCCCATCTTCCAACACTCCCCCTCAAACCGGGGGTGAGAGAACAACATCAACTCCCAGTTTGCTGCAAATGATGTATAAAATCGTTTTTTGTATAATATGGCACATCTTCCAACACTCCCCCTCACGCTGGTGCTCTCATTCATGAGGCCCAATTTGCATAAGAAAAGTGAGAGTAAAATCACTTCAAGTCGTATGACATTGTTTTTTTTCCAGTTAAATAACTCATGCTAGATGTTTGGCACAATGCTATCTTCTGTAGGTAGTGCCACTCCTATTAATGTAGGTAGTGGGTCTATATGCTGTTCAGAAGTGTAATAAAAAAACTCCTCCATCACCGTGTCCCTCCACAGGACAACGACTCTCAAGTGGTAAGAGTAATAAATAACAATTCATGGGGGTATAATATAGAGTTAGTAATAAACTCTTTCATCACAGTGAAATAACATAAATGTCCTTATGAGTAGTGGATGTAGTAATAAGCTCATCTGTCACGGTGATATAACCTATATTGAGGCTATATTTTCTTCAATAATAATGTCTCATCCAAATAGACATAATAGCAGTAGCTGTAATGGGCCGAGTCATGTCGAGTCAAATAGTAGACCAATATATCCGAGTCGTGGAAGAAATGCAGAAATTGAGTGGCACATGTCTGAGTTGACCCAAACTGGGTTGACTCGGTCCGAGTTGGCTTAGGAGAACAGGAGCATCCTCGGGTCAGCAGAACCGTCGCTGGGTGAACTTGGGCTGGTTCGGGTCTGGGTTAGAATAGGCGGGTGACCCAGATTTAATAAGTTTCCTAGGAAACGTAAATTTTTCAACAGTGTCTTCTTCCTCCTCTCGGCGTCGAACAAATCGGCTGTTCAAAAATTTTTTTTTCTTGGATTCTGGACTCTTTCCCAATATCATTGGCAATAGTAAGAATCTGAAAAACGTTTCCTTCTTCCCCACGGCGCCGAAGAACTCGGGACAGCAGAGTCGTCCGATGCCAACCAAGCAGCAGATCTTTTTCTTCTCCACGGCGCCGAAGGACTCTCAAAGGAAACAATCCAGAAACTCACGGGATTAACTCAGAATGAAACCGACGACCAGGCTGGATCAAAGAGCAATATGACTTCCGAATAAATTCTGAATCAGTCTGTCGGCAGAGAAGATTCAATTCTATCTTTGGAAGGTAGCAAAGATACGAGGCAGTAATGTACCATCTGAAACTTGGGATACCAGCTCGGATTCAGCACATCAGATGAAAAAAATCCACGTGATGAGATCACATCTATGATGATACGATAAACCAGTCTGATTTTTTGGCCAGAAACAAAACCGAAGAAAACACTCTGGCTAGCAACGTTTTGCTGTAACCGATCAGTTTCAGAAGAAATAATAAACAACCACTAGGAAGAATCCAATTGAGCCAAAAAATTCTTCCAGAGAAAGGAGATGCCAGTGTGAGTCCAGTTCGGATCACGACAGATCACCATGGAACACCACCGACAACAAAATCACCGGCTTAATATGGACTCATTTACGGGAATCAATGTTGGGTAAGAGAGCAGAGTTGACCTTCTTCTGAAGACAGAGAGAAAGGACACTCTAATTGATGGTTTCCGGAAACAAATACTGGATCGTGATTAACTATCGTTAACACGGAATTATTTTCCGGAATGCGATTTGGAGATAAGCCGGCCAGCCGAGAAGATAGAGTTTTCGACGAAGATAACAACAACAGAGATGGCAAGGCAGAGACGGGAACGGGCACGCATCACAAACTAGCAAATAAAATTCTTACCACAATAAAAACCAGGACATGAGGAAGGTGCCCACGATGGAACTAGCAGCGAGGCCAACCAGCGGGGTCAGGCACCATATCCTTGATGGAGGCACTGAGCTAGGTCTCATGGAGACAGAGTAAAAATAGCAGTAAAATAAAAAATAAATGAAGTTGTAACTTTGAAAAACAAACCATCAAAAAAGAAAAATATGGGTTTCCGGAATCCTGAAAACCATACCTGTGATTCTTGAAAATCAATGCTCTGATACCACGTTGATTTTCAGGACTTCATGGATTTAGTTCATGGAGAAAAAGGAAGAGAGAACCATTGCGAGAAAACCAAAGGAAGAAGAGGTTATAGACTTGATAATCCTAACCCTTCCCTTGAAGCTCAATTTATAAATTAATCAAACTACTGTATTATAATAATAATCCTGAACTTAAGGTTTAGGTTTTAACCCTATAACTTTAACCTAATTACATCAATGCCATCTCTATGAGATAACTCTTTATTTACCATACTACCATCATTGTATGTGGGCTTATGGGCCTTCTCCTTGATATGTGGGCCTTGAGCCAGTTTTCTATATCTCTTGGATGCATGGGTCATCCTTGGTCTTATGGGCGTGGGCCCATCTTCTAACACACTTGGATATGTGGGCCTTCCTTGGTCGTGTGGGCTTGGGCCCTATCTTCCAACACATACTATTAGAATTATTGTTTCATCCATAGGATTTGTGCACGACAACTTTCAATAGTTATGTACTTTGCCTTTGAGAGCCATAAAATATTGTTTCTTGGGTATCAAGGAAACTGACATGTCTTCTATGATTAGGCAACTACCATTAGTACTCTTCTATTCAATGTACAACTAGCAAAATCATCATTAGAGTGCTGAATTTACAATTGTCTATGTTTGAAAGTTGAGTATCAAATGCCTAAGTACCAAAAAAATATTTTTACAACCGTTATGTATGATTCTCTAGAATCAAATTGGAATCTAGCGCATAGGCAAAACAATAAGCATAATGTACTGGCTATCATATACTTTCTCATTTGATGGGATGTTGAAGAGTAGGTATGATAGAGTGTAACATGACTTTCATAATAAGAAGTTTCACAAAGCCAGAATTAATATGGTGGAGTCTAAGAAGAATCTCATGGAAGGAGGTCCCATAGAAAAGTCTCAGTGAAAGATGTTTTAGTTATCCTAGTCTTCTATTTATGTTTAGTTGTTAAATTGTTCTAGGACTTATCTTTTAGTGTTTAAGTTTGTGTGTAACTACAATAAGGGTAATTTAGTTTTAATTGAATTCCACTTGTCTTCTATTAAAAATAGAGGCTCATTATACTCAAATTACAACAAGCTAATGAAGTATTTCTCTTTTCCAAAAATTCAACACGGTATTAAAGCGGGTTCTTTAAGTTTACTCGGTCAACCCACAAAGATAATGTGATCATTTTTTGATTTATCATCTCTAGTAGTTTAGATTCGTATTCTATATTTTTTCTTTCTTTTCTTTCCAAGTACCCCTTTTTCTTGGCATTCTCACCTCTATAATGATCTTTTCATATTGCAAATTATATATTGACAAAAATCTATTCGAGTCTACATTCCAATGAAAAAAATAATTTTGGAAATTGAAATGTTTTACAAAGAGAAATCGCTATTTGAAGAAAAAAAGTTTAGAATGCAAGAGAGGTTCGAGTAGCAGCAGAAAGCTTCAATTTTTGAGGCATTTTTTCCATAAAAATGATATTTTCTATAGGGAATTATATGTAAGAAGAAAAATCCATGTCTATTTTCTTATCTATCACACCAATTCTAAATCTAGTTTTTCTAGAGGGAGATATATATATTGGAAGACTCAATGGTCATGCTAGCCAAAATAGAAAGAGTATTCAATTTGGCTAGATTACAAAATTCAAAATCTATCAAATCTAGGAAACTTGAATAAGGCAACAATGCCTTCTTCCCCGCGCACGTTGGTTTCCTGATTTATCGTCCAGAAAACGGAAACCAGCTAGTTTGAGCAATCAGCCGTGGCAAGATGCCATAGTCTTCGGCATCCAAAAACGGAAAGGCTCTTTCCGGCGAGCAGTTTCGATAAAATTGGAATGGCTTCGTCTTCTCATGGTGCCGAAGAACACGTCTGCAAAGTGCCATCTCAGCATCGTCGTCCTCTGACGGGAACCAAGCAGCAAATTTTTTTTTTCTCTCGGGTGCAGAGTCATCTTCTCCGGCGACGGTGGGTCGTCTTCCCCGTCAGCCGAACAGAGACAACAACAATACATCTTCTTCCCGACGTAGACGTGGAATGTAAAAATAGAAACGACATCGTCGTCACCGGGAAAGAAGGAAGACCACCATAGCTGTAAGGTGTGTAGCCACCAGCTCCACTGCCACCAACCTCTCGCTCCGTACATGGTGCAGAAACTACTAGCGCTCGCTAGGTAAACCGAAAAGGCGAAAATGGCGACGACTGCGTCTCTGGACTCCTTTCAGAACTTCAGAAGGAAGAAATGACATGATAATTTTTTATTTTTTCCTCCCCGACCAACAAATGTCTCTTCATGTTTTTTACATGAAGGCAAAGGATTTAACACTTAGACGGTGGAGACTCTCCTCTCAAGAATGATGCAGAAACAAGCATAGCCGAAGGATGGAGACTCTTGCCATTGATTTAGAGCACTATGTGATGGGAAAAAAACAAAAATAACAGTGTAATAGTAGGAAATAAGAAAAAGAATTCCAATGAGCATGGTCTCACGTAGAGAGTAGCAGCAGAAAAACATAAAATAAAAAAATTAAAAACTCATATCTAGGAACTATGAAAGAAAAACCAACGGGGAATGAGATATGAAAAACCATAGTCGAAGTCCTAAAAATCAAAGCTCTGATACCATGTTGATTTTCAGGACTCCATGAATTTAGCTCATGGAGAAAAAGGGAAAGAAACCCATTGGGAGAAAACTGGAGGAAGAAAGGTTATGGAATTGATTATACCTTACTCTCCCCCTGAAGCTCTATTTATAGATATATGAAACTACTTATTACAATAATATCCCTGAGCTTAGGGTTTAGGGTTTTAACCCTAAAACTTTAACTTAATTACATCAATGTCATCTCTATGAGATGACTCTTTATTTACCATCCTACCATCATTGTATATGGGCCTTCTCTTTGATCTGTGTTCCTTGAGCCCATCTTCTACATCTCTTGGTTGCATGGGTCTTCCTTGGTCTTATGGGCTTGAGCCATCTTCTAATACACTTGGATATGTGAGCTTTCCTTGGTCATGTGGGCTTGGGCCCTATCTTCCAACATTCCACATGTTGAGGTATTTTTTATGTGAACAAAATATTCAAGAGAGGGAGAGCTCAAAAGATCAGGTTTTTGCATAAAGATGAAGTTTTTCCATCTATGAAGAATGTTTATTTCATTAAAAGAAAATTGAATACTAACAATCCTTTTCATTAGAAGCTGAAGTTATAAACTCCAACTTAGAGATGGAGTGTTGTAGAGCAGGTATAGAAGAGTGTTACATGATTCTCTTAATAAGAAGTTTCACATGGCCATAATTGATATGGTGGAGTCTAAGAAGTGTCTCATAGAAGAGTCTAAGTTAAATATGTTTTATTTATATTAGTCTTCTATTTATGTTTAGTTGTTCAATTATTTAGGATCTTTTAGTGTTTAACTTTGGGTGTGATTGGGATAAGGGTAGTTTAATTGTAATAGGATTCTACTTGTTTCCTTTCCTATAAAAGGAGGCTTAGTGTACCCAAATTACAACAATTTAATGAAGTTGTTTTCTTTTACGGAAATTCAACATGGTATCAGAGCGGCTTCAGTAAGTTGACTCGATCAACCCATAATGCGATCCTTTTTGGATCTATCATCTCTAGTAGTTTTGGTATGTTTTTTTTTATTTTTTTTCTTTCTTAACTATTTGAGTAGGCATTGTTTTCTTGTTGTTCTCACCTCCTTGATGAACTTTTCATATTACATATTTTATACTGATGGAAATATCTTCAAGTCTACCTTCCAACAAATGAAGAATTTTGGCAATAAGAGTTTTCTACAAAGAGAAAATTGATATTTGAAGAAGAAAAGGTTAGTCTACAAGAGAGGTTCGAGTAGTAAAAAAAAGCTTCAATTTTTTAGGTGTTTTATGCTATCAAGAGTAATAATTTATATGGAGAATTATATGTAAAAAATATATTTCTGTAAGTATTTTTTTACTTATCTCATCAATTCTAAATCTGAGTTTTCTAAAGAAGAAAGAGTCTTCAATTTGGCCAGACTAAAAAGTCTAAAATCTATTAGATTCTCCCGCTCAATAGATGTCTATTTTATAAAGAAATATTGTTCTTGAATGAAAGGTTTTGAAATTTAGTTTCAGGAGGGTAAAATTTTGTGTTAATCTAATCTATATGTAAGGAGATATTCACATTGGTATCAACAACCATCAAGCTACAAAATAAAGAAAATAAAGAGGTCATAATAGATTCAAGAACAAATTAGATATCAAATTAAATATTTTTTAGTTTAGTTTCTTAAGAAACATACAGTTTGTGATTCAGATCTATATTGCCAGAGATATTGATATCATAAGTACTAAATGCTAGTTTTGCCAAAAATCTCTCATTTTTCCTATTTTATTTACTATATTTCTCCATGCATTGGTAGTAATTGAGTTTTATTTTCTCCTAGAATCCTAGTTTTTTTTTGTCAAATTTCTCTTCTAATGATGTGCTCATTCAAAATATTATAAATTTCTTACTTCGATGTTGTTTTCAAGTTTTGAGTTTTTGTTACTTGGTTGGGAATCTTACGCATTGCCAACTCCCAAAATTGTGGTCACTCCCCAAAAAAGTTATACTTGGTCTAATTTATTAAGTTCTATCGTTATAGTATCCGCTAGTTTTTTTTTAAAAGGTCATATTCTAGGTTCGTTTGGAAGTATGAGTGCTGCATAGTCACCTCCTTCCAGTTAAAGTCCTCTAGTATTTCTTCAGTTTATCTTTTCGTATTTTCATCACTTTAGAGCAATGCCTAGACCCACTACCTAAGAAGTATAGGAGTTTGCCCAACATCTAGCTTGAGTCAAGACTTTTATTCTTCACCTTGAAGGCGATTTGTGTTTGAGCTACCCTTAAAAGTGAGTAGTCTCTTTGTTAAGCCCTATAGTTGAGCCATTTTTTCTACCTTTAAAATGGATTGGAGTGTGTTTTGTACTATGACCATTTTTGATTGGTGTGTTGAGCTTTGTCGTATGACTAGTAGTAACTTTCTTGTCCCATATTGTGTTTGGTCGAAGTTGGGTCTCTTTGTTCTTTTGATCCCCAACAGGAGGGAGAGAAGTAGAAGAATGTTGAATTTAGGATCCCATGACAGGGTCCTTGACCAAGGTAGTGAAAGAGGAGAGGAAGAAAAGGAGGAGAAGAAAGGATAAGAGAGAAAGAAGAGAGAACTTGGCTAGATAGATGGAGAGAGAGTTTGGGAGAAGAGACAATTCTAAGGAAGAATTTGAGAGAGAAGAGGGGAGACTTAATAATCTATACTATGCCTTAAGCCTCTATTTATACTTGTGGAAGGAAGTTTACACCGACTACAATGTCCTTAGGGCTAGAAGCTTTGAAAAAGAACAGACATAAGTAGACATACATCATCTTAGATAATTACATCTTGTGCCAACCTTATGAAAAGACCTCTAAATTACCTCCTTTGCCACCTCCTTGACCTAGGGAAGGTGATTACTTTGTTGCTACTTCGAGATGTATTCCAACAAAGAAGAAATACAAGAAAGAGGTATCTTGTTTCTTGATATGTCTCCATAAATCAATTGAATCATAAACTTTTCTCAAACTTCTCATAATACTAGGGTGAAATTTTTGCTTTTAGTCTGAGGTTGGAGGCACCTAGCTTCCAAGGTCTCAATTATTTGATATTTAACCTATACGCTTGGATAGTGATGACCTTGCTTTATTTCACTTGTCTTAGCACAAAATAAATTAGTTAAATTTATTTTTAGGCTAAGTGGTGAAAATAAAACCAATATTTTGGATTGTGTATTATAGGATTTCTTGGATATGAATACTTGGTTGATTTGCACCAAATTAACAAGTCTGGGATTTTTGGGTAGCCGACTGACTCATAGAAAGTCACCCATGGCTACTTTTATAGGAATTTACTAAAGTATTATCTATTCAATTGATGAAAGTGGATGCTTGCAATTCAAGACTATATCCAACCACTAATACCATAAGGTAGACAATATCTAATATCTAAGAGTGACTTCTTATGCTCTAAAGACTCTCTAAAAGACAAGATGCATAGTCCTTTCTCAATTATGAATTCTTGTTTGAACCTATGAAAAGGTAGATAATGCATCAAGACTATATCCAACCACTAATACCATAAGGTAGACAATATCTAATATCTAAGAGTGACTTCTTATGCTCTAAAGACTCTCTAAAAGACAAGATGCATAGTCCTTTCTCAATTATGAATTCTCGTTTGAACCTATGAAAAGGTAGATAATGCATCAATAGTTGAGAAAAGAAAGATACTGATTTTAAAGAATTTCTCTTTATGTCTTACTAAGTAGGCTTGATCCCCTTAAGGCTAGTTGTTCTAGCTGGGCATGGGTGGATTTATATGAACCCCTAGTACTGATTAAGATGGCCATAGATTTCAAAATATGAGCTTGAAATGTTTAATTCAATAAGAAGTACAGATCAATATTGATCCCATTAAAACTAATATGCACAACCTTAATTAAGAACAACCAATGTTATTTAAAAAAAATCAGATTGGGTTTGAAACTTACATAATCTTTCCTTGACAAGTCTAATGTTCCTTAAACCAATGGTTACTAAAGAGCTAGTTTATATAGGATTTTGATTTTCATAGCAATTTCAAGTCTATATAAACTTGTCAAGGATTAGTATATGAGGTTAAATGATAAACATATCAAGTCCCATATAATAAATCTTTGAAATGACATGAACAAATTTAGTGTTTGATTTGCACAATTTATGTCTCACAAATTATGAAGGTGATTTTCAATTTAGTATATAGCTCAGGCTCGGAGAATGCATTCCTTGCTCGAAGATCAAGTGACCTTGGATACCCAAATTTGTTTTGATCCCACCGTCTCAGCATTTGAAGACAAATTTAGGCTTCCCTTGGGAATCCAAATTTGTTTGAACTCATTTAGGTTTCATCTTCTAGTTGAACACTCAAATGCATAATGACCAATGATTCCACATTTATAACATGCACCATTATACATAGGTGACATTGTGACCTTTGTCACATTTATCCTATGAGAACTACTAGATTTTCTTTCTATTCTAGTCTCATTGACCGTAGCCCCATGTTTTGATTTTCTCAATTTTTTTGTATAATCTTCCAATTTATCTGGAGGAGTGACTTTTTCTGAAGTTAATTTATGTAAAGCATGACATAAGTCAAAGGCTTTTCTTTCAACAACCAATTTGTTGGATTTTTGTATTTTCTTTTCTTCTTTAAGTTCTAAACTCTTATTGGAAATTCTATCATTTTCATTGATCAATTCATGAATGTTTGAAGAATGGTGTTCAAGTATCTCACATTCTGAGATGTGCCTGTCATTTTCTTTTGGAGGAACAATCAACTTCCAAGGACTCAATTTTATTTTATAATTTTTAAAAATGCCTTCTTAATTTCTTGTTTTCTTTTTATTTTTCTAAGGACATGGATTCATTTAGTTTTCTCATAAGTTCTTCGTTCCTCACAATTATCAATCTCTAAAATTCCATCTCTAACTGAGATGATGTTTCCAAATAATCATGAGTGCTTACAATCTTCAATGCCTATACCTCTATGTGTAGTGCACTCAGAGTGTGAAGACCCACATTCCATGTTGCTAGAAAAATTAGATTTTAGTTGTTAGCCACATTCCATAAAGGAACTAAATTTATAGAGCAGAAGGCAACGAGTGAGAGAAAGAGAGAGAATGAGTGGGAGAAGAAGAAGAAAAAGAAGGTGAAGGAGAGGAGAGGGAGTTCGGCTAAGAAATGGGAGAGAAGAAGGGAAGGGGGTTATGTTAAGTCGCGTCCTAATCCTCCCCCTCAATGTATTTATAATAATAAGAGAGTCAATAATTACATCTTTACCCTTTACCCTAAGGCGGGAGAAAAAAGGCACAAAAATCAAAATTAATTTACATCATGCCTCTACTATGAACTTATCTTCCGACACTCCCCCTCAAGCTAGGGGAGAGAAAATATCATAGATACCCAATTTGCTGTATATAATGGTCAGATCTTGGATATCTTTGGCTTTGTAAGTATATCTGCTACCCATCCAGGAGATGAAGCATGTCTGAGAGAAAAAATATAGGCTTGAAATTTCTCCTGTATAAAGTGGCAGTCTACCTCAATGTTTTATTCTCTCATGGAAGACCAGATTTTAAGTAATATGGATGGTTTCTTGGTTGTCTCAATATAATCCCATAGTGGCTTCTTTGTAGAGTCCCAATTCAGTAAGATGAGATCTGATCCATAGAACCGCGCTGACAGCATGGGCCATAGCTCTTTGTATTCTACTTTTGCACTCGATCTTTCAACAACATTTTGCTTTTTTACTTCTCCATGTAATAAGGTTACCTCCAATTAAGGTACAATACCCACCCAGAAGTGGACTTCCTGTCATCAAGTGATCCCACCCAATTTGCATCTGTAAAACCTTCAATGTTGAAGTGACCATGATTTTTATAGAGAAGTTCTTTCCCCAAGGCTCCTTTTAAATACCTTAGTATCCTCTCTAATGCTTGCTAATGGGTAAATTATTGTTTATGCATATACAAACTAACCACACTTACTGCATATGATATATCCTATATGGTTATTGTGAGGTAAATAAACTTTCCCACAAGTCTCTGATATTTACCTTTATCAACATCTTCACCAGAGCTTGCACATTGCTTTGTGTTAGCATCCATAAGAGTATTTGCTGGTCAACATTTCATCATCCCTGTGTCCTCAATTAGATAAAAAACATACTTTCTTTGAGATAATATGATTCAATGCTTTGACGGGAAGACCTCAATACCCAAGAAATATTTTAGAAGTCAAAGATCCTTTGTTTTGAATTATTTGCATATATTCTCTTTGACGTCTTTTATATTGTTTGCATCATTGCCAGTTCGGATAATATCATCCACATAAATCACCATTAATACTCTTCCCTTTATGGTATTCTTAACAAAAAAAAAATGATCTACTAAGCATTGGTTGAATCCAAACTGCGATATTGCTTGGCTAAATTTGTCAAACCAAGCCCGAGGAGATTTTTTAAGGACATATAAAGATTTCTTCAATCTGCATACCAACTCCCCCTCAACCACAAAACTAGGTGGTTGATGCATGTAAATTCCCTCCTTAATATCACCATCCAAAAGTGCATTCTTCACATCCAACTTATAAAGTAGCCAAGAGGAATTAGCAGGGGTGATAATAAGATTCTTACTGAATTTAACTTGGTCACTAGGGAGAAAGTTTTCTTATATTCTACTCCTTAGCACCGACTACACACTTTTGCAACTAGACATGCATTGAGATGAAATAAAAAACCACATGGATTATGCTTGATAGTAAAAACCCATTTACATCTCATGAGCTTCTTGCCAGGAGAAAGTGAAATCAAGGCGCAAGTCTAATTCTCATTTAATGCTTTCATTTCCCCTTCCATTGCCTCCTTCCATCCTGGATGCCTTGAAGCCTCCTGATACGACTGTGGGACAAAGATAGAAGAGATAGACACAAAAAATTGATAGCAAGAAGAAGACAAATGATGGTGAGAAACAAAATTGGATATAGGATGAGAGGTAGAATGCCTAGTACAAGTCTTAGGTTCCTTTCTTAGAGCTATGGGCTTAGTATCAAACTGTGGACAAAATATAGGAGAGGAAGATGGACTTACCTTAGAAGGATCCGTAAACTCCACATGTGTGGTATTGATCGATGCTTCAAGGGGTTGAGTAGAGGGATCCACATCAACTGGTACAACACGCTTCAAAGCCGCCTAAACAAATGAAAGACCCAGAGGAGAATCCTTGAATGGATGTATCCTAAAAAAATGTGACATCCCTGGAGACAATTAACTTTCAAAGAGAAGGATTATAACAAACATAACCTTTTTGGGTATGAGAGTAACCTAAAAAAATACACTTAATAGCCCTTGGGTCTAACTTACTCTTTTGTGGGATGTGTCGTGAACGAAACATGTACAACCAAAGACCTTCAAAGGAAGGGAAAAGGTTCCTCATCTGAAAATAACATGGAATATGGGAACTTATGACTAAGTATCGAAGGTGGTATCCTATTAATAAGGAAAAAAGCTGTAAGAATCACATGAGGCCAATAAAAATTAAGCACATTCATGGAATAAAGTAGGCCACGGGTTACCTCAAGAAGATGTCAATATTTCCTTTCTATTATACCATTTTGGTAAGGGGTGTAGGTACAAGATGTCTGGTGGATAATTCCATTATCCTTACAGAAGGATTGAAATTCCCCTGATTGGTATGCCTTGGCATTATTAGAATGAAGGACTTTTATCTTTTTACCAAATTGAGTGGAAACAATGGCATAAAATGATTTTAAAAGTAGGAAGGATTTCAGACCTATCCTTGAATAAAAAAAGCTGTGTAACTCGAGTAAAATCATAAAAAAATGTAACAAAATACTTAACTTGAGAGATATTTGAGACACTCAATGGACCCCATACATCCGAATGAACCAAGGAAAAGGGAGCAACACATTTAAGTTCAGATTGAGGAGAGTATGTAGTCCTCTGGTGTTTTCTTAACTGACACACATCACAATTCAGGCCAGATAGAGTTTTCAAGGAAGGGAACAAGTGTTGAAGTGATGATGTTGACGTATGTCCGAATTTGTTGTGCCATGATTGTGCCTCTGTCTGAAAAGTAGAAAGTGCAATCGCTGGAGGTAAGTCTAAATAATAAAGGCACCCATGGCCTCCACCAATCACCTGCTTTATTGCTAGATCCTGAAAACCATAAGAAGAAGGTGAGAAGGTGATAGAACAATTAAACTTCTTTGTTAATTGACTAACAAACATCAAATTTAACGGGAATTGAGGAACATATAAGACATCGATTAACTAAAGTGTGGGAGTAGCATAGATGAATCCTTTCCCATGAACTTTGGTTTGAGATCCATCTACTATGGTAACAAACTTTTCTGGTAAGCATGAAAGGACCAAGCATATTGAAGTCGAATACCACTTCATTAGAGAGAAGTTAAAAGGTAGAGACATCACCATGCACTACATTCTATCAAAGAACCAACTTGTAGATATCTTCACCAAAGCGGTAACAATAACATCTCTCCATGATACATGTACAAAGTTGGGGATTTGTGGTGTTTATGCACCAACTATGGGGGAGTGTTAAAATGTTACTGACATGTAGGGGTGGCATGGCTCTTATGTCTTTTCCTTTTGAAGTATATAACCCTAAGGGTACATTGTGAACACCTTCCCACAACCTCAAGGCATGGGGTAGAGTATTCAAGCCTCTTCCTTTCTGCTCAAACTGCTCCTTACACCAATCTCTCTTTTCCTCTTATTTCTCTCCCTTGGTTTCTTCTCTGTTACAATGTGGGACCCTCCATGGTGCTCGAACTGGTGGGACCCACCATAAGGTCGTAGGTCATCAAGAAGAGTCCTAGAGGATGTGGGACACCAAGAAGAGTCCTCTCCCAAAGCAAGCACGAGTTAAGGAAGTAAGAAGCACAAACTGAATTGATTTATAAGACTTGAAGATCAAGTGGGACCCACAAAGATCTCACGAGCTGACACTCTTATCAAGGTGCACTAGGAGATCATCAGGGGCCCACAAGGATAAGGCTACGAGCTGGCTTATCCATTCCCCTCACGTGAATAATAAAGGACTCCTAGTTCTACTCAAGTTGGTATTCTAGTTATTTAGTTTAAAAAAGACTTACGTATATTGAAGAGTTAGAGTTAGAATGTAATTAGGATTGAATGATAAGTTGTATAAGGACTCTACCTCCTCCTCTACTATAAAGAGAGGTCTTGTAAGTAAAAATTAATCAATTCACACATTCAATCCCGTGTTGGTTCTCTCTCTCCCTCTCCTTTACTTGGCGCAGCCCACTCTTCTCCTTTTATTTTTTTCTCTTCTCTACCTAGAGCTTTCCTCCCCTTTTCTCGTTTTTCTTTCTTCTTTCTCTTGTTCGTGATCATGGAAAAGGGATCCTAAATTCAACATGGTATCAGAGCAACATATTTAGGATCCCTCGACAAAGGAATGCTCTAGAGAAGTGATGATCAAAACCACTCAAAGAAGGGTCTTGTATGAAGGAAGAACACTAGCCGAGATATAAGTGTTCAAAAATATTTTTTTTATGCTATTGGTTCTCATTCTTAGATGAAGATTCAAGGATGAATATGTGAATGCTTTCATATTATTATGTTATGAATATGCATGCCCCTCTATCTAGAAGGAGCTATCAAAACAATTTTATCTGTTTGGAAATTCTGTTTACCGAGACCAGTCCATACTCAAATTATGGAAATTTTTTTCATGGGATAAGATTTACCTGATAATAGAAGATTTCTATTGAGCATCTTATGAGTGGTTTTCTAGAAAAAATAAATTATTTAGCATTGATGCTATATTTACATATACCGAGTTGATTGAAGAAGTGCTACTTAGTGATATTATTTGAAGTTTTTTGAAGAAGAAGAACCTATCGTGGCTGATGAGAATATGAATATCAAATGTGATATACTAAAAATCACCATCATACCCTTACGTGGGGTATCAAATTTTATGAGTTGGTCCACCTCGTTTAGGAGGTTTCTCATAACCAAAGACCTACTTGGTCACCTCACTACTCGAGGACCACCTATTGATGAAGATGATATTTTTTTTATGAAATGGCTGAAGAATGATACTTTGGTAATTGGTTGGCTGATCAATAGCATGGAAGAACATGTCTCTAGTAAGGTTATTCATTTTGACACTGCTAAACATATTTGGGAGACATGTACTAAACTATATTCATGCCTTGATACACTGCATAGACCCTATAGTGTTGGTAGATCAGATGATATTAAATGCACTCATTGTAAATTTTCGGGCCACACTATAGACTAGTGCCGTTATAGGGCATGCACTTACTATGGTAGATATGGCCACTATAAAGAAATATGCTATAAGGCTAATGACAAGTTAGAATCAACAAGGGCTAATCAAGCCCTCATTAGTGATGCGCAAGCAGACCATCCCCCAACACCAGCAACACAGAAAATTATTACTGATGAAGAGTATGAATTATTTTAGAAAATAAAGACCATGCTAGGGTCTTCTCCTAACCCCTCTACCACTACTGATTCAGGTATGCTATCTGCCTCCTCTTCATCCTGGATAATTGATTCTGGAGCCTCCGAGCATCTTACAAGTAAAAAAACTTTATTACATTCTTTATCTCCGAGTCTTTCACACAAGTTTGTTACCATAGCTAACGGTTCTCAAACCAAAGTCCAAGGAAAAGGTTCCACTTCTGTCACCCCATCACTTCCGCTCAATGATATTCTTTTTGTTCCTTCCTTTCCTTTAAACTTGCTCTCTGTTAGTTAGCTTACAAAATATTTTACTTTCTCGGTTACCTTCTCACCTACTTCATGTGTTTTTCAGGATCTTATAACGAAGCAGGTGATTGGTGGTGGCCATGAACAAGGAGGATTCTACTACTTGGATGTGCCAAAGGTCAATATGGTGTCTACTACTGAGAATGAGACACGATTATGGCACAATCGGTTGGGGCATCCTTCCATACAATCTCTTCATCATATGTTTCCATCTCTTAAGATAAGGTCAGAATTCAGTTGTGAGGTGTGTCAGTTAAGTAAACATCAAAGGAGTACATACTCTCCTCGTCCAGAAGTCAAAAGTAACATTCCTTTTTCATTGATTCATACTGATGTTTGGGAGCCTTTGAGTGTCTCTAATATTTCTCAAGCCAAATATTTTATCACTTTTATTGATGATTTCACTCGCACAACTTGGTTGTTTATTTTTAAGGAGCGTTCTGAGATACCATCTATTTTCAAATCTTTTTATGCGATGGTACTCACACAATTTGGTCAGAAGATAAAAATCCTCTGGTTTGATAATGCCAAAGAGTATACTTCAAAACTCCTTGACTCCTTTTGTCAAGAGAATGACATTATCCATCAGACATCATGTGCCTATACTCCTCAACTAAACGGTGTAGCCGAATGGAAAA
This sequence comes from Aristolochia californica, assembly GCF_029961685.1. Classification (NCBI taxonomy): domain Eukaryota; kingdom Viridiplantae; phylum Streptophyta; class Magnoliopsida; order Piperales; family Aristolochiaceae; genus Aristolochia; species Aristolochia californica. The sequence goes on from NW_027181881.1 coordinate 7,482,624, forward strand.
ATCGTCATATTCTTGAGGTAGCTCGAGGTCTATTATATGCCATGAAAGTTCCATATTTTTATTGGCCCCATGCTGTCCTTACAACGTGTTTTCTTATAAATCGTCTACCAGCTACTGTTCTTGGGAATAAATTCCCCTACTCTAAACTATTACCACATGATGATCCATTTGCATTACCATTGAAAGTCTTCGGTTGTCAATGTTTTGTTAATAATACTTTACCTAGACACAGCAAACTTCACCCTAAATCTATAAAGTGTATTTTTTTGGGATCCTCTCGCACACAAAAGGGTTATGTTTGTTATAGTCCCTCTTTGCAACGTTTATTTGTGTCCAGGGATGTAACATTCTTTGAAGACTCCTCATATTATTCTGATAGCGCTCCACCTGGTATGTCATCAGTACCAAGTTCTCCTCGACCAGTTGTGCCTTGTGATACAAAGATTGTTCAGCCCCCAGAGACAAGGGCTGATACCACACTTGCCGAGTTGTCGGATCCACGAGAGGTAAGTCCTTCATCACCAGTCGTTTTTGGTCCTGAATTTGATACTCGTCCTATTGCTATAAGAAAATAAGCTCGTTCATGCATTCAACCTTCTACTTCTCATCCTATCTCCAATTTTGTGTCTCATCATTGCCTCTCACCTTTTTGTTGTCAATTTCTTTCTTCTATTTCCTCCATATCCGTTCCACAGTCATATTAGGAGGCTCTCCAACATCCAGGGTGGAAGGCAGCAATGGATGAAGAAATGAAGTCACTCAATGATAATCATACATGGTCACTGGTTCCTCTACCTACAGATAAAAAACCGGTTGGTTGCAAGTGGGTTTATATAGTAAAACATAATCCAAATGAAACTATTGCACGACTGGTTGCAAAAAGATACACTCAATGTTATGGCATTGATTATGATGAGGCATTCTCTCCAATGGCAAAAATGACCTCGATACGTATATTATTATCCTTGGCAGGTAATTCATCATGGCCAATATATCAACTGGATGTAAAAAACGCATTTCTCAATGGTGATATCAAAGAAGAGATTTGTATGCAACAACCACCTGGATATGTGGTTGAGGGGAGTCCGTATGTCGTCTTAAAAAATCTCTATATGGACTGAAGCAATCCCCACGGGCATGGTTTGAGAAAATTAGTTAAGCTATCATACGGGCAGGTTTTTACAGATGCTCTGCAGACCACTCAATATTTATTGAGAACATAGTAAGAGTGATTCTAGCTGTTTATGTTGATGATATTATTTTAACTAGGAGTGATTCTGAGGGCATTCAGAAAATAAAAGAGAGAATTTGTGCTGAATTCAAGACAAAGGATCTTGGATTACTGAAAGACTTTTTGGGTATTGCGGTCTTACAATCCAGACATGGGATTATTCTATCCAAAAGAAAATATGCCCTTGATTTACTAGAAGAAACATGTATGATGGGATGCAAACCGGTAGACACTCCTATGGATGCAAATACAAAATTACGTGGAGGCACTGGAGAAGATATCGATATTGGCAAATATCAAAGGTTAGTGGGACGACTTATTTACCTTTGTGTAACGAGGCCAGGCATTTCATATGCAGTAAGTGTGGTAAGTCAGTATATGCACAAGCTACAACTTAGTCATTGGCAAACACTTGAGAGGATACTACGTTATTTGAAAGGGGCTCCTCTATGAAAAACATGGTCACTTCAACATTGAGGGATTCGCGGATGCAGACTGGGCTGGATCCCCAGATGATAGACCATCTTCTTCTGGTTTTTGCACAATGGTTGGAGAAAATCTGGTTACATGGAAAAGCAAAAAACAAAATGTAGTAGCACGGTCAAGTGCAGAAGCAGAATACAAAGCCATGACACACAGTGTAAGTGAACTCTTATGGATAAAGTCTCTTCTCACTGAATTGAGATTTGATAAAGAAGCTCCAATGGATATATACTGTGATAATCAAGCAACAATATATATTGCATCTAATCCAGTCTTCCATGAGAGGACAAAGCACATTGAGGTAGATTGCCACTTTATACGAGAAAAATTCCAAGCTGGTCTCTTATCCCTGAAGTACATCTCATCACAAAATCAAGTTGCAAACATCCTTACCAAACTAGTCACTCACAAGATTATGTCTACCATATGCAACAAGTTGGGCATTTATGATGTCTTCTCACCCCCGGCTTGAGGGGGAGTGTTACAATGTGAGACCCACCATGGTGCTCGAGCTGGTGGGACCCACCATAAGGACATAGGTCATCAAGAGGAGTCCTAGAGGACATGGGACACCAAGAAGAGTTCTCTCCCAAAGCACGAGTTAAGGAAGCAAGAAGCACAAGCTGAATTGATTTAGAAGACTTGAAGATCAAGTGAGACCCATAAAGATCTCACGAGCTGACACTCTTATCAAGGTACACTGGGAGATCATCAGGGTCCACAAAGATAAGGCTACAAGCTGGCTTATCCATTCCCCTCACGTGAATAATTAAGGACTCTTAGTTCTACTCAAGTTGGTCTTCTAGTTGTTTAGTTTAAATAGACTTACTTATATTGAAGAGTTAAGAGATAACGTAATCTGGTTTATTTCACATTACTTATGATACCGGATCTTACGGAGCCTGTTCATGCGCAACATGATTATGGTCTGATCATAGACAAGATTCTCCTCAAGCGAACTCTTGCTATCAGGTACTGAAAGGAAGGATTTGGCAGAAATATGTCAAATTGTCCCTCCTAAAAAGATTATTCCGGAATAAATGGGCAATAGTAAGGAGAGGTGCGCCAGCGGCGAAGTTTTGAAGCTGGGAGGAGGCCAACGCAGTCCGCGTGGTACGGAAGATTGGTCCGCTCCGCTTTTCGGTTCGCTCCCCTTCACAGTGCACATAGCTAACCTCTGCCTCATAATAAACACAATCTGGGGTACTCTGTCACAAACAAAGAAAAGAAAACAACAATCCATCAGTCAGTTCTCGAACTATGGTGTGCAGCCTCTATCACAGAATTCCCTTAAGGGTCAAACTATCTCACCTCTCTTCTCGGTCCAGTTGATGTGGCCAAACTCTCTACACAGGGCACCAGACTTGCCTTGCTTTCCTGCCCTCGGCCTTCAGACGGGATGCTCTAGTTGCTGCAGCTCTTAGCTGAATGCCTTGCAAAAACATCTATGTATTAAGCCAGAAGAGACGTCAGAGCTGCTTTTTTATCGAAAAAAGATTGCAGCCCTCAGCTGAGTAATCTTGGGGCAGTCCTCGCGAGATTGAAAAAAACTGCCTTTTCGAATTGATCGTGTCATGTGCAACGTCCATCAATGATGGTTCATTAATGTCCATTGATTTAGACTCCTTCCCCCTTCCCTTATACGAAGAAGATCGAGAGGGGCCCAAACCAAGAACGGAAACGGAAGCCTTTCGACTCACTCTCGTATGGCTCGCCCTCGAGCCCTGGGCAGGTCGGCCGGGTCTTTCCCCCACCAATAGATAGAGACAAATGGGAATAACCGAACCACGTCTACAAAATGCCAGTACCATGCAGCTGCTTCAAAGCCAACGTGATGCTCCTTGGTCAGATGACCAAGATATTGGCGAATACCACATATGATCGAGAAAAGAGTACCTATAATCACACGAAAACCATGAAAGCCAGTTGCTAAGAAAAAGGTAGAACCATAAATACTATCTGAAAGCATCTGCTGTGAGCCTAGTTTTCACTTAAATCAATTCCATAAGCTAATAACATCCATTTATCTTATCCGATTCCGCTACGCCTCTACGGCTATTAAGGATGAAGGCCTGATGGGTCCATAGAAAGATAGTTGGCCCGGTTAGTAGCTTTGGGGTTCACCCATTAACTAGACGGGCTTATGGTGTTGATTATGAAGAGTTGGATTGTAGGATTGAATGATTAGTTTTATAAGGACTCTACCTCCTCTTCTACTATAAAGAATAGTCTTGTAAGTCAAAATTAATCAATTCACACATTCAATCCCGAGTTGGTTCTCTCTCTCCCTCTCCTTACTTGGCGCAACCCACTCTTCTCTTTTTATTTTTTTCTCTTCTCTACCAAGAGCTTTCCTCTTCTTTTTATCGTTTTTATTTCTTCTTTCTCTTGTTCGTGATCATGGAAAAGGGATCCTAAATTCAACATTCTCCTTGTCTCACCACAAGCTTGAGCTCTCTCTCTCCTTTTCTCCTCTCTTCTTCCCTCTTCTCTATTCTCTTAGACCCTTGATATTATGTGAAGAGGGCCCTAGAAATCAATATTATGCAACAATAAAATATTTTTCTATATTTTCTAGCTTGATAACCCTTGTGATCTTTTGACATATCTTTTATTTAATGTTTTTATCATTTGTTGCAATTTTACACCTTTATCCTATTTCAACTTGTTTGATCCCATTTTGGATGTCACTTCTTTATGGGGTGAACTTTTGTATAGTTGAAGCACATTACTAGCTCACCTTTTTTTGTTGGGTGCATAATGATAAACAAGGAGGTATCTCAAGCCATTGGCTTCAAGGAAGATGATGAGCCCTAAACCTCAAGCTGACCAGTTTGAGTTCACAAAGAGGAGAAAAACGACTAAAGAAGCTTCCTCTTGAGCAGACCAAAAGAGTGCATTGGAGGACGTGATGGACAACTTTCGAACCTCTTAGGCAGCCATTCTTGCTACGCAAAACCAACTGAAGACCTTCCAGATCAAGATTAGAGCCAGTTTGCGGAAGCTCAAGAGTATGCTTGAGACTTTCCTTAGCTAATCCACACCGCCATCCTAGTTTCCTTCCGACCCTTATCTTTTGTTGACTCCCTTACTTATGCTTATACTATATTTTTATTTATTGTTTGAGAATTTTTATTTATTACACTTTTTTTTTAAATTTGAAATTTTATATGAAAAAGCGGTTGAACCACTTTTTGTTACTCCTAATTGTATTTCTATATCTTTTTGAGTATGGCAAAAAAGGGAGAGAAACGAGTTAGACCCATTTGGCACACTAAAAATTACACATTAAAACTAAAAATATGATAGGCAATGATCAAGGGGACGTTTTTTCCGAAATTTGCACATTTGACTTAGCTCCAACCTTAGGAATGTTGTAATTTTTAATTTTTCAACATTAGGTTTCATCATCACAAAAAAGGGGGAGATTGTTGACTGAGTGTTGATTCCCTTTTTTATTTTGATGAAAACAAAACTTAATTGTGTTGACAATTGCAAATCTAGTATTTAGGATATCAATTTCAAGGTATGTTGGAAGACATCTAGAAGTGGCATCAAAGTAAATACCTCCCCCATGTGAAGGAGTTGGCAAAGGGGTAATTAAAAGGTCTTCTAATAAGGATGACACAAGGGTGTAATCAAAGAAGATGATATATGTCTACTTATGTCTTTTTTTTTTACAAAACTTGTAGCCCAAAGGACATTGTAGTCATTGTAAACCTTCTTCCACAACAATAAATAAAGGCTCAAGGCATGGGATAGATCATTAAGTCACCTCTCTTCTCTCTCAAATTCATCCCTAGATTTTTCTCCTCTCCCAAGCTCTCTCTCTCCATCTCTCTAGCCGAGTTCCCTCTCCTTTCTCTCTTCTCCTTTCTTCTCCTCCTTTTTTTCCTCTCCTCTTTCACTTCCTTTGCTGAGGACCTTGTCATAGGATCATAAATTTAAAATGGTATCAAATCAATGGATTTAGGATGCCCATATCAAAGATGGTGTTTTAAAGTTCTTGATGATCAAGCTTCACGTGAAAGTTCTTTGTGAAGCAAGAGTGAAGCTTCGTTGAGATAAGTTGTTCATCTTTGTTATTGTTGCTCTTTAATGACATGGTTACCGATTTTCTTTTTATCTCTGAAAGTTGATTTAGAGATGATATTTTTCATCTAATCTGGAATAGGCGCCTTGCATATTACATCTCTCATGTTGGAAGGTGCTATTTCAATGGTTATTTTCCCACGGTTTGCAAGTTTGGCTACAATCGATCAAGATCAATTATGTTATGTTCTTTTGCATGAAAAATGTGACTCTTAGTGCTTGAAATTTATTTATAATGAAGCACTATCTTCCAATGATTAATATGATCTAAGGCTGTTAATCCACTGGCTTTTGTTAAGTTGATTAAGTCAGTTTGCGCTAATCCTCTCCTTGCCTCTCAAAGATCTTGGTAATTTTTTTTTAAAGACGACTGAGCACTTCATTTTTTATTGATTAAGAAGATGCTTCTTTGATGTTATTTTCTCTTCATTCCATGTTGAGATTAGTGTTCAGATTTCTTGCCAAAGGAATCTACAAAAAAACAGGAAGTAAAAGCTTTTCTTTTTATAAATATAGTTGGCACCAAGGTGTAGAAGGAGAGCTTCCTTCTTTAGTTTATACTCATGCCAACTCGAGATCCCTTGAATCTCATTGGATTTCACTTGATTTTCTTGGCTTATCCTTGCATAAATTAATTAAGGCAAGTAGAGATTAAGATCCTCTTGTCCAAGTGGCACATTTTTCCAAAAGGGAGGTTTCATTTTTTATCTCTAGAAGTGGCTAATTTAGAGGAAGATCTTCCATGATTTTATTGATTGATATTCCCTCTTGTCTAATGAATATGTGTGGTGTATCTAATTGATAAATGACAACATTAAGAATATTTATTTGAAGCATGATTGAATGATTTATGCCAAGAGTATGTTCAAGTTTGTTCTTCTCATTCCTGCGAAGATTATTTTCAGTTTTATACTTTGGTTCATTAGATGATTTAAGATCGAATTGATTCATCCTTTGGTTCAGATTGTTGCCTTGGCTTTGATTGACTTACTTAATCAATTGAGAAGTGAAATAATACATGGTTAAGAATTACTAAGGCTTGGTCTCTCCTCTAAAGACTTAGTTATTAAACCTTGATCATATCGATTATTGAGCTCCCTCCTCTATATTGCATAAGAGTATTGCTAGTTTGATATTTGATGGCTGAAGACAATATGGGAAGTAAAAGTGACTTCCTCAAGACTATCACTATACCCTTGAGAGGGTTATCTAATTACCTAAGCTGGTCACAATCGGTTAGGAGGTTTCTCATTACTCGAGGCCTCATAGGTCACCTAACTAAACAACTCTACCTATTGATGAAGAAGATAGTTCTTATGTGAAATAGCTCAAGAATGATACCTTGGTCATTATTTGGCTAATTAATAGCATGGAGGAGCATGTAGCCAACAATGTTGTTCACCTTGAAATTGCAAAAAAATTTGGGAGACTTGTGTTAAAATGTACTCTAGTATAGAAAACTTAGAAATTTTTACAATGTGTTTCAAAACATGTTCAATACAAAGCAAGGACATAATCTACAGGAATACTTGGCTCGCTTTAGAGTAATGATTCAAGAGTGGAAGATTGCTCAGCTCTACTCCATTGACATCTCAATTCAAGAAAAAATAATGGGTGGCCTTAGCAGTTGTTGTTTGTCTATCAAACATCAAGCCATATCTTAAAGTGGTTAGGACTCAACTTCTTTGATCCTCCCCACTTTCATCATTCGGTGACACAAGTGGAATATTACTTTGGATACCAGATCCTTCCTCCACCTCTCATACTGAAGTGTCATCTCCTATGTACTCAGGTAATAGGGGTACATCTTATACCACCCGAGGGCACGGTAGAAATTATAGAGGAGGCCGAGCAAGAGGTGGTAGAACTTGTTCTGGTTCTTCAAGGTCAAATAATCGAGTCTACTATGGTGGATTGAACCATTTGGTGGATACCTGTTGGAAGCTTCAGGGCAAACCTAATTGGATCACTACCAATCATGCCTTGTTTATAATGAGAAAAAATGAAGAAAAATCTGAGTCACAAAGAGGCAAGAGGACTATAACCGATGATGACTATGAATTATTGCAGAGGATGAAAATGGTATCCTCTCCATCTTCTCCTGCATCTTCAACTATTGGTACTACCACCACTTCTTTAGGTATGATTTCTGACACATCCTCCTCTTCATGCTGGATCATTGACTCAGGGGTTTTCGAGCATCTTAGAGGTAATAAGAGTTTGTTCCATGTCTCCATGTTTACAAGACAAGTTTGTTACCAAAGCCGAAAGATCTCAAATCAAAGTTCTTGGGAAGGGAACCTCCTCTGTTACATCATCACTTCCGCTTACTGATGTCTTATTTGTCCCTCAAATCCATGTAAATTTGTTGTATGTTAGCTAGTTGTTAAGTTGTGGAGCCTAATTAATGCCCTACGCTATTAGGGTTTCATCCTCTTATATTGAGGGGCACCACTATTAGGGTTTCATCATCTTATATCAAGGAGCATATCGAGTTATAGCCCGAGAGGATAGAGAGAAACACCTATAAGTGTGAAATTTCTTTAGTAAAGTATTTCATCTTCATAGTGGATTACTACATTAACGGAAGACAAGACGTATTCTCACCTTGAGGCGCACCTGTATAAATCTTGTTGTGCTTTTTCGTGTTTATTTTTTCCCTTCTTTTGCTTTTATTATTATTGTTTTCGTTAGTTTGGAATTAGGGCATCTAATTCCTAACAAGTAGTATCCGAGCTTTGGTTCGTGATTGAGAGCAATGGCTAGCGAAGAAGGATCAACACTAGGGATCAACAAGTTTGATGGTATAGATTTTGCGTTATGGAGGATGCAAATCAAAGACTATCTATACAGTAAAAAGCTGCACGCACCACTTTTGGATATGAAACCAGAAGGTATGAAAGATGATAAGTGAAATTTCCTCGATAAACAAGTGTTGGGAGTAGTCTGGTTAACACTATCGAAGAACGTTGCTCACAATGTGGCATCAGAAAAAACCACAGCGGGGATGATGAAGATTCTATCCGACATGTATGAGAAGCCTTCCGCACATAATAAGGTACATCTCATTAAAAAACTCTTCAGTTTAGAGATGATGGAAAATACATCAGTTGCATCGCATTTGAATGAGTTTAGCGCGATTGTCAATCAATTTGACATCCGTTCATATTAAATTTGATGATGAGGTTCGTGCTTTAATTCTTTTGGTGTCTCTACCAAAATGTTGGGAGCCTATGAGAGTTGCAGTCAGCAATTCTGTAGGCAATGGGAAGTTGATCTTTAATGATGTTTCAGAGGAAGTTCATAGAAAGGACTCCGGAGAATCGTCGACATCTAATTATGCCCTAAGTGTCGATAATAGGGGAAGGAACTTCGAGAAGAATTCCAATAAAGGCAATGGTAGAGGGAAGTCAAGAAATGGTAGAAGCAAGTCCAAATTCAGAAAGAATGTGGAATGATGGAATTGTGGCAAGTCCAGTCACATAAAGAAGAACTGCAGTGTACGGAAGAAGGATGAAAAGAAAAACGATGTTACAAATGCAATGACTGAAGAACTACAAGATGCTTTACTATTGTTGGTTGATAGCCTTATTGACTCTTGAGTGTTAGATTTAGGAGTTTTTTTCCCACCATCGTACATCATCATATCATGGAGAATTATGTTTCTAGAGATCAGCGGAAGGTGTATCTTGCTGATGGAGAACCTTTGGATATTGTAGGTATTGGAATGTCCGTTTGAGGATGTCAAACGGGACAGTGTAGAAAATTCACAAGGTGAGATATGTACCAAAACTGATGCATAATCTGATCTCAGTAGGGCAACTTGATGATGAAGGTCATAATGTGACTTTTAATGGTACTGCCTGGAAAGTCACAAGGGGATCCATGGTTGTTGCACGAGGAGTTAAAATTGGAACTCTTTACATCACTTCTAGTTGCAGAGACACGGTTGCAATTGCTGATGCTGTTACTAATTCTGACTTATGGCATTATAGGCTCGGTCACATGAGTGAGAAGGGAATGAAAGTCCATCAGTCCAAAGGGAAGCTACCAAGGTTGAAAACTGTAAATAACAGTTTGTGTGAAGGCTGTATTTTTGGCAAATAGAAAAGTGTTAGCTTTTTTAAGGCTGAAAATGAGCAAAAGACAACAAAATTGGAGTTAGTTAACACAGAGGTGTGGGCACCTTCAATTGTTACTTCCCTTGGTGTTTCTAACTACTATGTGATATTTATTGATGATGCAAGTAGAAAGGTATGGGTTTATTTCCTGAAAAAGAAATCTGATGTCGTTGATCCCTTCAAGAGATGGAGAAAATTGGTTGAGAATGAGACAAATTTGAAAGTGAAGTGCTTGCAGTTAGATAATGAGGGAGAATACGTAGATGATAATTTCAAGTGGTATTGTACCGATAACGGAATCAAGATGAAGAAGACCATTATTGGAAAACCGCAATAGAATGGTGTGGCTGAGAGGATGAACAAAACTTTGAACGAGCCTGCTAGGAGTATGAGATTACATACGGGATTGCCAAAGATGTTATGGTCTGAGGCTATTAGCAATGTTGCATATTTGATCAATAGTGGTCCCTCAACACCATAATAGGTAAACCTTTATTTCTTTAAAGTGTTTGGTTGTGTTTCTTATATTCATATTGATTCTGCTGCTAGAAGTAAACTTGATGCCAAATCTAAATTATGTTTCTTTATTGGATATGTTGGTACCGAGTTTGGTTATCACTTCTGGGATGACTAAAGTCGTAAGGTTATCAGGAGCAAGGACATGATCTTCAATGAAGGTGCCTTGTATAAAGACAGGTTGAGAACAGAGTCTGAGAGCCAAAAAGTGATGAAGCCAAAAAGTCTGAAGTGATTCAGTTGAGAGTTCTTCCAGCTATTGAGATGGAGAATATTGCTCAGAAAGACCAGGAGAACATACCCCCAGAAGTAAATCAGAACATTCCTGTGATTGAACTCAAGAGATTTGTCATAACTACCAGACCACCATAGAGGTACTCCCCTACACTTAATTATATTTTGTTGACTGATAAAGGTGAACCAAAGAGTTATGAGGAAGTTATGCAAGTTGATAAATCAACCAAGGGGGAGTTGGCCATGCGGGATGAGATGGATTCATTGTTATCCAATTAGACATGGTAGTTGACCGAGCTACCAAAAAGAAAGAAGGCCTTGTAGAATAAATGGGTGTATCAAATACAAGACGAATGAATAAAAGAACATGATGGCAACAAGCAGTACAAAGCATGACTGGTGGTAAAGGGCTTTCAAAAAAAAGAAGGTATTGACTACACTGAGATTTTCTCTCCAGTAGTGAAATTGACTACTATTAGAACAATGCCTGGTCTAGTGGCAAACGAAGATTTGTACTTAGAACAGTTGGATGTAAAGACAACTTTTCTTCATGGTGATTTGGAGGAAGAAATTTACACGATGCAGCCACAGGGTTTCAAAGCACAAGGAAAGGAGAAAATAGTGTGAAAATTTCAAAAGAGTTTGTATGATCTTAAACAAGCTCCAAGACAGTGGTAGAAGAAGTTTGACACTTTTATCAGTAGTAATGGTTTCTTGAGGTGCAAGGAGGATCGTTGTTGTTATGTGAATAAGGTTGATGATTCCTACATCATTCTCCTGTTTTATGTCAATGACATGTTGATAGAAGGTGCTTGAAAACAGGAAATAGATAATTTGAAAAGGGAGTTGTCGAAGAAGTTTGAAATGAAGGATTTGGGTAGTGTAAAACAAATCCTTGGGATGAGGATTAGTAGAGATATCGATGTCTTGAAACTGTTACAAGAAGAATATGTGAAGAAGGTGTTGAACATATTCAATATAATGATGCAAAACCAGTGCATACTCCTTTGGCTAGTCACTTTAGGCTATCTAAGTAGCAGTCACCTTCTATAGAGCAGAAGAGAACCAACATGGCCAATGTGCCTTATGCTTCTGCTATTGACAGTCTCATGTATGCCATGGTTTGTACTAGATCAGACATAGCTCATGCAGTGGAAGTTGTGAGCAGATATATGAGTAATTCAAGAGGCGCTACGGACTCAACCTTATGTTTCAGAAAGTAAGACTTGGAGGTTATGTAGATGCTGAGATGGCTGGAGACATTGATGGAAGGAAGAGTACCACTAGATATGTATACACATTGGGTGGTACAACAATTAGTTAGGTCTCTAAGTTACAGAAGATAATTGCTCTTTCCACTACTGAGGCAGAATATGTTGCCGTGACCGAAGCCAATAAAGAGATCATATGGTTTCAGTCTTTCTGGGAAGAATTAGGACTCAAGCATGGGAAGAATGTGTTGTATTGTGATAGTTATAGAGTGCTATTCATTTAGCAAAGAATCCTATTTATCATGCTAGAACAAAGAACATATAGGTGTATTATCACTTCATTAGATCGGCTTTGGAGGATAGAGTCTTAGTTCTTGAGAAGATTTAAGGAAGTCAGAATCCGACTGATATATTGACAAAGATTGTTATGATCGAGAAACTGAAGTTGTGTTCAACTTCAGTTGGACTTTTCTCTGAGGATTGAGAAGTTGTTGCCGCAGAGGAGATTTTCATAATGGATTAGTCCCCAAGTAGGAGATTGTTAAGTTGTAGAGCCTAATTAACGCCCTACGCTGATTTGTCCTAATTTTCTATTTATAATTGAGAGGCATCGCTATTAGGGTTTCATCACCTTATACCAAGGAGCATCTCAAGTTTCAGCCCAAGAAGTTAGAGAGAAACACCTGTAAGTGTGCAATTTCTCTTGTAAAATATTTCATCTTCATAGTGGATTATTGCAGCGGCGGAAGATAGGACGCAGCCTCCCCTTGAGGCGAACCGATAGAAATCTTGTTGTGCTTTTTCGTGTTTGTTTTTTGTTGGAAGATAGGGCCCAAGCCCACACAACAAAGGAAGACCTACATATCCAAGTGTATTAGAAGATGGGCCCAAGCTCAAAAGACCAAGGAAGACCCATGCATCCACGAGATATAGAAGACGGGCTCAAGGCCCACATATTAAAGAGAAGGCCCATAGGCTCATATACAATGATGGCAGGTCATCTCATAGAGATGGCATTGATGTAATTAATTTAAAATTTTAGGGTTAAAACCCTAAACCCTAAACCCTATGTTCAGGAGTATTATTGTAATTCAGTAGTTTCATAAATTTATAAATAGAGCTTTAGGGGGAGGGTTAGAAAAATCAAGTCCATAACCTTTCTTCCTCATGTTTTCTCCCAATGGGTTTCTCTCCTTTTTTCTCCATGAGCTAAATTCATGGAGTCCTAAAAGTCAATATGGTATCAGAGCATTGATTTTTAGGATTCCGACTATGACTTTTTTTTTCAGGTTCATTCTCCTTACTTTTTTGTTTCCGTAGTTGCTAGAATTCGGTTTGATTTTGTTAGTTGTTTTTTTTCACTCTAGGTGGTCCATGATTTTTCTTTTTTCTCAGCATCGTTGAAGTATAGTTTGCATAATTCAACCCCATATTCCTCTGCCATCCTATTATTTAGTCTTCATGCCATTAGTAGCAGTCGACGGAATAAGTAGATGATGTTGTTCTTCTGACTGCTGTCCAAAGTTGCCATTAATCTCGTATCTCCTTGAGCACTGCCGCAAATATCATCCCAGATCCGAATTCCAAGAAAATCATGCTATATATCCTTACTCAGCTAAGAGACAAGCACGGAAGGTTTATGTATGCAGCGTTGCGGCTTTGTTGGATAGACACAGTTGCCGATTAGTACGTCGTCGGAGAAGACAACTCTAGTTCTGTTTTTGGTGGAGGACGAACTCTAAAACCCTAAACCCTAAACCCTACGTCTAGGAGTATTATTGTAATATAGTAGTTTCATAAATCTATAAATAGAGCTTCAGGGGGAGGATTAGAAAAATCAAGTCCATAACCCTTCTTCCTCCAGTTTTCTCCCAATGGGTTTCTCTCCCTTTTTTCTCCATGAGCTAAATTCATGGAGTCCTGAAAATCAATATGGTATCAGAGCATTGATTTTCAGGATTCCAACTATGGTTTTTTTTTTTCAGGTTCATTCTCCTTAGTTTTTTGTTTCCGTAATTGCTGGAATTCAGTTTGATTTTCTTATTGTTTTTTTTCCACTCTAGCTGGTCCATGATTTTTCTTTTTTTCTCAACGTCGTTGAAGTATAGTTTGCTTCGTTCAGCCCCATATTCCTCTGCCATCCTATTATTTAGTCTTCCCGCCATTAGTAACAGTCGGACAGAACAAGCAGATGTTGTTGTTCTTCTGACTGCTGTCCAAAGTTGCCATTAATCTCTTATCTCCTTGATCACTGCCGCAAATATCATCCCAGATCTGAATTCCAAGAAAAGCATGCTATATATCCTTACTCAGCCGAGAGACAAGCACATAAGGTTTATGTATGCAACATTGTTGCTTTGTTGGATAGGCACAGTTGTCGATTATTACGTCTCCCGTTCTGTTTCTGGTGGAGGACGAACTCTATTGTTTATCCAGTTGTCGACTCTATGATTTTCTGGTGCTAACTCTTTGTTTGGAAAACTTCTATGCTGGTTTTTGAGTTATTTGTCCGCATTACGGACAACGTTGATCGTTTGGAAGTAGGCATTACGACAGATTTGTTTCCGTTTTTTGGAGGTCAAAGACGACTTTTCTATGTTGATTGTATCTGCCGATCGACATTACCATACTAGTGAATATTTATTTATGCTGCTAGGTTAACCCCCTATCATCTAGCCCGGGACTCCGAGAAAATTCTACTGCATGATTTCTACGAGAGGACGATGATGCCGAATTATACAAGGTGTTGCCGTTTCTTGATGAACACGTTGATGATTTTTCGAATTTTTATCTTCCAAAGATCCTCTGTTTTTTCACTCTGTTCGGAAGCCAACCTCGCCGAAGATTTCTTATTCTTTGCTGGCCTTTCTAGCGCCAGATGGGTTACCGTTTTGGGAGGACGAAGATGGCAGCCAGGTTGTTTTTCTGTTTCTTCAGCGACGAACCATCACACCAACAATCTGGAAAGTAGCGAGCTTTGATTTTTCGCCACGGGAAAGAAGGCACTATTGCCTTAGGGGGGTTAGTCCCCCAAATGGATACATGAAGATCAAGTTCATGTCCAACATGAAGATCATGTCAGTCATGTACATGAAGATCATCTTCGCACTTGGTGTTAGTGTTGACGACTTCATGTGCACAGGAAAACAGTTTCCAGTGTTAGTGCCCCAACTTGAGAAAAACATAAAAAACAAGAGAATCTCTAAACCTTTATAGTACACTTAATTATAACATAATCTTTAAACCCAAAATTAGGTAAAACAACCATTATTACTACACGAATAAATTATTTAATGTATAATTAAATATATTAATATATTTATTAATTGAATTAGATATTTTATTATGCATTAATATGGTAATTACATGAGCCAATGAAATACGTACATGATTAATTACAAATAATAAATAAATAACGTTATAAATAACAAAAACGAAAGTAATACGTTGAGTTATTAATTTATTAATAACATATGATATACTTTAACCTAAAAATGCATAATTTAAGAGAAAAAATTGATCTAATCATAACTTTAACACACTATATATTTGTACATAATATATTTTATGTATTATTAATTAATAATATATTATCACAAAATTTAAAATCATTGGTTTAATTAACTATAGCAATCAGATAATTATGCCAAAATAATTTATCAAATATTTATTTTAACAATATTTTAATTATGACTATTAAATCACTATTTTAATATAGTAATTGTAAAATAAATATATTAAATAAAAAATATTTATTTTATAAATAAAAATTATAAATTAATGATTTTTATGAAGATAGTTTAATTTTTTCTAACTTAGGAAAATTTAAACCATCGTCGTCTTCGTCAGCGGCGAGCCAGCGGGCAACGGCGACAGTGACGGGGATGAGCTAGTAGGCAACGGCAACGGCCGGCAGGCAACGCCGATAGAGGCAGCACTCCGATGGTACGCCGAGAGGGAGAAGAGAGGGAGGCGGAGAAGCTCTGCAACAGATGCTTGACCTCCCGTGCTCTGCGACAGAGGTCGAGAGGGAGAGGAGAGGGGGGATGGCTGTTAAACCGAAGCCGAATGGGGAAATCGATGACGAATCGAAGTAGAAATTAAAAAAATCGAAACCCAAATGTCAAAATCGAGCAGGAGGTTCAGAGGGAGAGCGAGTCCGAGATGGAGAGAAGGACGTTGAAAGGACGTTCGCAGTGAGATGGATGCCGTAGAGACGAAGACCAGAGAGGGAGACCGAAGACGAGAGAGGGAGCAGAGAACGAGAGAGGGCTGCGGGAAAGAAATGGCAGAGAGGGTGTGCGGTAGAGAGAGACCCGAGAGACAGCCCCGCGCGTGAGTCATGTAGATGATTCTCAAAATCGGGCGGAAAGCACTTTCC
Organism: Aristolochia californica; assembly: GCF_029961685.1. NCBI lineage: Eukaryota > Viridiplantae > Streptophyta > Magnoliopsida > Piperales > Aristolochiaceae > Aristolochia > Aristolochia californica. The sequence goes on from NW_027181881.1 coordinate 7,498,893, forward strand.
ACCGTTTACTCTTGGGACATGAACTCCTGAGTCATGGATGTTCATGTACATGACATGAATTTTGGTGCTCCCTAACGACCTCAGGACATGAACTGCGTAATGCGCATGAAGATCATGTCCTGAGTCATGTGCACTAACCCCCTCTTATTCAAGTTTCCTAAGGAAACTTGAATTAATTAGTGTTGGTTCAGCGTAGACCGCACCCGGACCAGCCCAACTTGGACCAAACCGAGTTCCCAACCGACGCAAGGGTACTGCTTCTGCACCAGCCATACCGAGTCAACTCGGACCAACTCGATCCGAGTCAATTTAGTTCGAGTCAACTCAAACATGGCCAACTTATTTTTCTGCCTCGATATATGTGTCCAAGTTTATACATATTTTGACACGACTCGGTAAATTTTTCTCTGGCTGGATTATTATTTTTGAAGAATTGACAAATTATTCCTTGGTCAGCATATTATTTCGTACAGATATGTGCATTGGATTATTTCATGGGTCATTTTACAAGGATTATTTTGGTTCGTGTTATATGGGACCAAACCCATTTGAGTTGTTGCTATTGTGTCTCTTTTGATGAGACATTATTATTGAAGAAGAGGTAGCCTCATACCATTATTTATTGTCCCCATAAAAAATATCAAAAATATTTATAGTTAGGAGTCCATGATAGAGGAACTTAATACTCCGTCAAAAATATAAAAAATATTTGTGGTTGGAAGTCCATGATGGAGGAACTTAATACTCTGTAAAAAGTATAAAAAATATTTGTGGTTGGAAGTCCATGATGGAGAAACTTAATACGCCGTAAAAAATATCAAAAATATTTGTGGTTGGGAGTCCATGACGGAGGAACTTAATACCCCATCAAAAATATTAAAAATATGTGCGGTTGGGAGTCCATTACGGAGGAATTTATTATTACATTTATATTACTTCCCCCTATTAATGTCATATATTACTCTACTACTTGAGAGTCATTGTCCTGTGGAGGGACACTGTGGTAAAGGTGGATACTTCAGAGCAATGCCGATAGACACACTACCTACAAAAGACGGAGTGTGCCCTACATTAAGCATGAGTTAAGATTGGAGTATGGAGCAATGTCTTAGCGGCTAAGAGTGATTTACTCTAACTAATATTATACTAGTTGGGCCTCATGAACGAGAGCACCAGTGTGAGGGGGAGTGTTGGAAGATGAAGGCATATTGGAAGATGTACCATTTTATATAAAAAAAAGATTTTATACATCATTTGTAGCAAGCTGGGAGTTCATCCTGTTCTCTTGGAAGATGAAGGCATATTGGAAGATGTACCATTTTATATAAAAAAATGATTTTATACATCATTTGTAGCAAGCTCGGAGTTCATCCTGTTCTCTCACCCCTAGCTTGAGGGGGAGTGTTGGAAGATAGGGCCGAAACCCACACGACCAAGGAAGACCCACATATTCAAGTGTATTAGAAGATGAGCCCAAGCCCATAAGACCAAGGAAGACCCATGCATCCAAGAGATATAGAAGACGGGCACAAGGCCCACAGATCAAAGAGAAGGCTCATAGGCTCACATACAATGATGGTATGATGGTAGATTAAGGGTCATCTCATAGAGATAGTATTGATGTAATTAAGTTAAAGTTCTAGGCTTATGTTTCTCTCCCTTTTTCTCCATGAGCAAAATTCATGGAGTGCTAAAAATCAACATTTTCCCTTCTTCCACGTTTATTATTATTGCTCTCGTTAGTTTGGAATTAGGGCATCTAATTCCTAACGCTAGTTAACAAAACGGTTTAATTTCACCATCACCTTCTCACCTTCTTCTTGTGTTTTCTAGGATCTAACAATGAAGTAGGTGATTGGTGGAGGCCATGAACAAGGGGCCTTTATGACTTAGAATTGCCTCCAGTAACTACGGTTTCCACTTCTCAGACAGAGAGAAGATTATGGCACAACCACTTAGAACATCCATTAGAAACATGGCTTCAACACTTATTTCCTTCTTCAAAAACTTTATCTATTTAAATTTTTTGGAAGATGGGCCCAAACTCACACGACCAAGGAAGGCCATATCCAAGTGTGTTGGAAGATGGGCCCAAGCCCATAAGATATGGATCCACCATGCTCACACAAGCTGGTGAGACCCACCATGATCACGTGAGGTGGCATGAGAAGTCTTACACAATAAGAAGTTTTACAGAGCCAAAATTATTATTTAAGCAGGTCTCTCAGAGGAGTTTCAATTTAAAGGAGTTTTAGTCATGTTAGTCTTCTATTTATAATGGGTTATTTAATTATGCTAAGATTTATATTTAAGTATTAGAGTTTGGGTGTAATTGGGACAAAGGTAATTTAATTGTAATGGGACTCTACAACCTTCCTCTATTATAAATAGAGGTTCATGTACTCTAATTAAAAAAAGTCAATGAAGTATTTCTCTTTTTCATAAATTCAGCATGATATCAGAGCAAGTTCTGTGAGTTGACTTGGTCAACCCACAAAAGTAATGTGATCTTTTCTAATTTATTATTTCTAGCAGTTTACGTTCGTATTTATTTTTTTCAATCCCTATACCCATTATTTGCTTTATGTTTTCACCTCTATAATGAGTTTTTCATATTGTATATTATATATTGACGAAAATATATTCGACTCTACTTTCTAACAATTTTTTTTTTTCACAATCGGAGTTTTTCTACAAATAGAAATCAATATTTGAAGCAGCAAAGGTCAGATTGCAAGAGAGGTTTGAGCAGCAGCAGAAAGCTTCAACTTTTAAGCCATTTTATGCTATCAAGAACGAGACTTTATATGGAGAATTATAAATCCAAAGATATATCTATAAGTCTATTTTATTACCTATTCAACCTATTCTCGATCTGAGTTTTTTATATGGAGATATTGATCTTGGAAGAGTCAATTGTTATGCTGGCACAAGGAGAAAGAATACTTAGTTCGGTTAGATTACAGTGACCGAAATCTATCAGATTATATTTCTCAATAGAAGTATATTTTATAAAGAGAAGTTATACTTGGATGAAAGATATTTAAGTCTATTTTCAGAAGGAGAAAGTTTCATATCAATCTGATCTTATATTTAAGGATATACTCGCATTGGAAGAATCAAAGGTCATATTGGTATCATGTTGCATTGAAAAATAAGAATTTAAGCTTATTTTTTTGCGTATTTTTTGAGTTGCTATTATTGATCAAATATATCAGGAAAATATCTCATTTACCTCTTTTTGGGTTAATATTTTTGCTTACTACATCTATGTTATTTGGTTCAAGATGGGAACACTGCCATTACCTCTCAGCTTGAGGGGGTGAAGTAGAAGAAGTACAAGAAAGAGGTATTTTATTCTATATGTTGTCATAAGTTTTATGTGACCAAAATATTCAAGAAAGAGGGAGAACAAAAGATGAAGCTTTTGCATCTACGAAGAAATTTTTGCAGCAAAGAAAATTGAAGATCAAGAATCCTAACTCGCAATAATAATTATGGTAATTATTGGTGATACTGACTCTAATCGATTCGATTCTATTTCTTTGGCTCGATTATTATTTTTTGCTATTTGCAACATTTTTCTTGATCATCATATTATTTGGTGCAGATACTTGTATCGGATTATTTCATGGGTCATTTTACAAGGATTTTTATTATTTTGGTTCGTGTTATATGGGTCTAGACCCATTTCATTTGCAACTATTGTGTTTCTTTGGATGAGACATTATTATTGAAGAGGTGGTGGCCTCAGCATCCTATCTTCCTGTTTACCCATTACCTATTGGTTATTTGACAACCTTACTCCTACCATCCTTTATTTGACTCTCACATACATATTTGGGCCAACCTTTTGCGTGTTGCTTCGGTAGGGAGTTGAAGTCCATCATGGTTGGGTGTTTTCAGTCCATTGAGACTTATATATATATATATATACCCGTGGATCTTTTATCGCCGTCTTATGAATGACAAGCATTTGTCACCAATTTCTACCTGTGAGAGTCGGTGCAGGGGTTGGGACACCGTGATGGAGGAGCTTATTATTACATATATGTTACCCCCCTTAATTGGTATTTATTACTCTTACCACTTAAGAGTCGTTGTCCTATGGAGGACATGGTGATGGAGGAGTTTTTACTACACTTCTGAGCACTACTTATAGACCCACTACTTGCGAAAGAATGGAGTGCTACTACATGAGCATGATAGGAGTGTTCCCTACATCCAGCATATGACTTGGAGTGATTTTATTCTCACTTACTGGAGTATGGAGTGATGTCATACGGCTTGGAGTGATTTTGCTCTCACTTATCTTATGCCAGTTGGGTCTCATGGAAGAGAGCACCAACATGAGGGGGAGTGTTGGAAGATATGGAGAACTGCCATTTTATACTAGAAGATCCTATACATCATTTGCAGCAAGTTGGGAGTTCATGATGTTCTTTCACCCCCAACTTGAGGGGGAGTGTTGGAAGATAGGCCCAAGCCCACACGATCAAAGAAGACCCACATATCCAAGTGTGTTGGAAGATGGGCCCAAGTCCATAAGATATGGATCCACCATGATCACTTGAGGTGGCATATGAAGTCTTACACAATAAGAAGTTTTATAGAGCTAGAATTATTATGGAAGTAGGTCTCACAAAGGAGTTTTAGTTTAAAGGAGTTTTAGTCATGTCAGACTTCTATTCATATTGGGTTATTTAATTATACTAGGACTTATCTTTAAGTGTTAGAGTTTGGGTGTAATTGGGACAAAGGTAGTTTAATTTTAATTGAACTCTACTACCTTCCTTTATTATAAATAGAGGTTCATGTACTCTGATTAAAAAAAGTCAATGGAGTATTTCTCTTTTCCATACATTCAACATAAATTGTGAAGTCTATTAGTTGAGCAAACACTAGAGGACAATAGATTCTCCTCAAGCTGAATTTTAAAGTGTTGTTCCATTTTCGTTAATTCATTCAGGTGTATAGGGACCCTTAAGTGTCTCAATACTTTTGTTGATGATTTCACTCGAGTCACATGGCTATTTCTGTTCAAAGAACAGACTGAATTTTTTTTCCATATTTGAGTCATTTCACACCATGGTCTCCACTCAGTTAAAAAAAAAATACAAGTGTTTTATTCAGATAATGCCAAAGAGTACCTATCTGGTGAATTTTAATCCTTTTATTAGCATAATGGCATTATCCATCAGATATCTTGATCCTACACACCTCTACAAAATGGTGTAACCAAAAGAAATAACTGAAATCTCCTCGAGGTAGCCCTTGACCTACTTTGCTCTATGAATGTGCCTACTTTTACTAGCTCCATGTCGTTCTTATAGCCTTCTTTGTTATTAATAGGCTAACATCTTCAATACTTAGCCATAAATCCCCATACTCATTGTTATTTCTGGATGAAGACCCCTTCTCTCTTCCTTTGAAGATCTTTGGTTCCTCATGCTTTGTTCATGTCACGTCCCCTCAGAAGAGTAAGTTTGACCTTAAGTTTCTTAAGTGTATTTTTTTGGGTTACTCTCATACTCAAAAAGGTTACTCTTGTACTTGGTTTTGTGGTTGAAGGGGAGTCGATATGCAGATTAGGGAAGTCTTTATATGGGCTTAAATAGTCTCTTCGGGGTTGCTTTGACAAATTTAGCCAAACAATGTTGCGGTTTGGATTCAGCCAGTGTTGAGTAGATTATTTTGTCTTTGTCAAGAATACCTTAAAGGGAAAAGTATTACTAATTTTTTATGTGGATGACATCGTCTGAACTGGTAGTGATGCATACAACATAAAAGAAGTCAAAGAGAAGATATGCAAAAAAAAATTAAAATGAAGGATCTTGGACTTCTAAAATATTTTTTTGGTATTGGGGTATACCAGTCAAAGCCTGAGATTGTATTATCTCAGAGGAAGTATGTTTTGGATATACTAGAGAACACAAGGATGATGGGGTATCGACCAATAGACACTCCCATGGAAGCCAATACAAAGCTATGTGCAAGCTCTATAGAAGATGTTGATATAGGTAAATATCAGAGGATTGTGGGAAAACTTATTTACCTCATAGTGACCAGACCAAATATATCATATGCAGTAAGTATGGTGAGTTAGTACATGCACAAACCACAACTTATCTATTGACAAGCCTTGGAGAGGATATTGAGATATTTAAAAGGTGTTCCGAGGAAGGGTTTCTCTATAAGAATCATAACCACTTCAGCAAAGAAGGTTTTTCAGATACAAATTGGGTTGGATCACCTAATGACAGAATGTCCACTTCAACGTATTGTACCTTAGTTGGAGGAAACCTGGTTACATGGAGAAGCAAAAAGCAGAATATTGTTATGAGGTGCAAAAGCAAAGTATAAACCTATGGCCACATAGTCAATGAGCTTTTATGGATAAGATCTTTTTTTACTGAATTGGGATTCTATAAAAGAGATTCCATAGAATTATATTACAACAATCAAACGAGAGGACAAAACACAATGAGGTAGATTGCCACTTTATACGAGAGATATTTCAGGCAAGTATCTTATCTTTGAGACATGTTTCATCATAAGGGTAGGTGGCAGACATTCTTACTAAATCAGTCACATTCAGGATTTTAACCACTATATGCGGCAAGTTGGGTGTTTTTAGAAAAAAATTTAAAATGATCACTATGCCCTTTATATTCCAAAATCCATCAACCATATGTAAATGCATGAATTAAGATAAACATTAGCACATAATTCATGATACCAAACCAAAACTCCTGAAAACAACTCTCCCCAGATGATTGCTCCTTTTTTCTTTTATTAAGCACTTCTCTACATTCTTCCCTTTTATATCCTTAATAATAAAAAAAAAAAGAGTATTGTGAGGAAAAGGGAGACATTACCAATCTCCTTTGGGTTATTCTATTGTATCATAATGTGCCTATTGTATACGTTTATATGTTTTAAATTTATTCAAATCAAGTCCTAATTGCATGATATGTGGTTCAATCAGGTTAACTAGTCTTGCTAAATTCATGTCAATCCAATGATACATAAAACAAGATTTTTCTATCATTTACATGGAGATTATACTAATAACTATAATGAACATATTCAATTATTAGGCAATTTTCTATTAGGCCACCAACGAAATGCTTTGAACATATCTTATCACACAATGGATTCAAAAGGATCCATGTGATGTAGATATGTGATTCAAAAGATGAACAAAAATACCAATGCTTGTAGAGTAACAAACCCTCCAAACATATCTTCCTCCATTAGAAGTGACCCCATCTTCTCTCTCTTCTGCAATTGTTAGATTTATATACATGTATTGCGACTTCAATCTTCTTTCTGCTTGTTTATACATCCAACCCAAGTACACAGTAGAGTGGTATTTCTCAGACATGGGAACGCCGTTGATATCTTTAATTTAACCCAAGTAAATAAGAGTAAGCTTTTGCAATTACTCTGCGGAATCTCTTGATATCTACTCTTACATTCTGCTTCTGAAGATAAATCCTCTTCGTCTCCGACCAACCCTTCTTGTTCACGCTGGTGGGATCTACAAGAACTGGGTGCGTCCGACCGTAGTCCCTTGAAAGAGAGCTCTCCTCGGCTGTTATATTGTAGTCCATGTACTCCAATCCGAGTTTCCTCGCTGGTTGGCCATAATACTCCTCCGCCGCCCAGCTCAGCCCCAGGGGGACGATCTGTATGAACACCGAGTTGGGCTTCATGAACAGAAAGTGAGTCAGGGCGGCTCCGTGGACGCCGAGCATCGCGTCGGCAGAGTTGAGGACGGCGAAGATGTCAGCCAGCGGGGTGTCTTTCCTCGGATTGAGGATGACGACTTCGAATCCGATGAGCCTGCAAGTCTTCTCAATCTCCCTCAAGTTCAACAACTGCCGCGACTTGTTTCTGATGAAGATTGCCAAAGTCGGCCTTCCATGAACACCCGTTGGCGCTTTCTTCAATTGATTGGAGCTCGATACTTGAAATCCATCAGCGATGAGTGCCCGGAAATCCTGTATCGTTTTACCATTTCCTGTTTGATCAGAAAAAAGTAGTACATTCTAAATTAGATGGTTATCCAAAATGCAGTGTATTAGCTTGTTTCTAACTTGTTTTATTTATGCTTTCTTTTTGTTTCTAAAAAACATATATCTGGTTTCTCTTCGTCTACGAAAGCTTCCTTTTAGATTTCGTATTTCATTCGTTTACTTTTAAGTCTCTGTTCTTCAATTTCTCTAACTCATGTGCTCCGCGTTTGCGTGTCCATGGAGCTCTCTTCTTCTTATAAACAGAAGATTCTAATGCCATCTTAATAGAAATTCTAAACAGGAATTAATTACTGAGGATTACCATCCAAGAAAACTTTGACGACTTTAGTTCCTTGAGAAGAAAGAAAACATTTGAGTTTGTTGTCTGGTCAGTTTTCTAATCAATTTACTTATAAGCTTTTGCACCAAGAAAACTTTGACGATTCCTTTAAAAGAAAGAAAACATTTGAGTTTGGTGTCTGGTCAATTTTCTAATCAATTTACTTATAAGCTTTTGCACCAAGAAGATCAAGCGAATCGTCTTTGCCTAGTCATCCTGAAATTTGTTTTCAAGACGCATCTTCTTATCAAGAAAAAGAAAGAAAAAAGAAGGAGATGAAGATATCCACAGAACGAAGCAGTAACATGTAAAACCATTTTCATGGCGGCGGAATTCAAACAGTAATGTTCGAAAGTCGGAATGCAGAAAAAAAGAAGGGTATATATGGAAGTGAAAGACTCACCAATGGAGGGATTTACTGCGAGTTCGCCGTGGATTTTCAGGCCGACGATCACTTCCGGGAAGCAACGAACGCGGGGGTCTCCGCTGAAATCCACCACCTGGTAGTTGGTGAGCTTCTTGACAACGCTCTCGTACTTGGTCAGCCACCAGTTATGGAACTCCACCACCACCACCACCACCTCTCCTTTGAACCTCTCGATCGTCAAGTACAGGGGCAACAGTCCATCGTTGAACTCATGGTACACGTTGCCAGTGTACCCTCCCGTTGATATGACCACCGCTGGTACTTGATGTTTCACGTCGCACTGCCGAGGTGAAAGGCTTCCGTTGATAGACCTTAACCGGAGCTCGTCGATGGTCTTCATGATCTCGACTTCCCACTTCCTTGTGTAAGGCCGAATCAGTTCCTCTCCCTTCATTTCACCACCGTTGTATAAGAGAATGGAAGACGACGGCGAATCCGTTCGTATGTCGCCCTTCATGTAACAGATGTCCGTTCTGTAGTGGGAGCGATCGCAACACAGGGTCCCCTTCTGGTATCTGTATCTTCTTTCCTCAACTATACCTGAAAAAAATACTTCCGGTTTCAGGCTTTCAACTTCAACTCTTGAAGATCAAAGGAGAACAAAAAAACTAAAAAAGCTTTTCTTATCTATCTCAACTCTCTGGCAGCCTGCAAGTATTCTCCCTTCTCTCCGCTCACCATTAATAAAAGACGAACAAGGGATGACGGAGGAATTCTGCTCTTCTTCGCGAGCTTCGAGAGGTACTGTCTCTGAAGCTTTGATGTGGGTCTTCAAAACGCTCGGTTGATCTCTTCCAATAAGTACTGCAGCGAAACGTATAATTAAGAGTAACGAAAATTCAGAAGCAGACCCAGGGCTTGTCGCAACCGGAGTAATGCAAATAAACGGTGCAACTCAACTCAGGGGAATAATGATTACCGATTCCGGGCGGCGTCACCCATGAAAACCTGAAAACCGAAGTGGCAGAGTAGAAGAGAAAGACGATGAGAGGACAGAAGCGAAGAAGAGAAACCATTCTTCGTAAGGAGCTGGACTTGATGTATATAAAGGGTACCTTGCTTTCACGTAACCGACTCATTTTGAGAGAAAGAGAGAGCAAGGAATGAAGGATTTGTTTCCCCTATTTATTCTCTTCTGGTTCAAGCAAAGGTTGACTCTCAATCAAAGCTACGTTTCAGCCACCATTTTGAACGAGTCACCTGTAACAAAAATGATGCCGTCAAGTGCCAAGTTAATCAAACAGCATTATTCCTCGCTGAAACTAAGATTCATTAAAAAGATTTTGTGTTGGCAACTCTAAACAGTTAAAGAATAATAGTGCTAAGAATGTACTAAGGCAGTTTCAGTGGATTGATTTAATCACTTCATTGACTTGCTTCAGTTAGATTATGCGGTTTTTCTTTTATTATTTGCCGTAATGCTTTCATCAGCAAAACGAAACATCCAACAGAACAAAGCTTTCAGATTAACAAAAACGAAATAGATGAGAGCCATCCACTTGACTGCTGAAGTGCTAAAACTAATCAATAATTATTGTTGTTTGTTGATACTTCACCTGGTTATGTCTTTATTTCGTGTAAAGAAGTAATCAGTTTTTTTTTTTTTTTATTAGCTGGCTTGATGCTGTGTGAGAAGTCATCGGATGAAGATATAAAAATGAGTAAAACCAGTTCTAATGGTGCAGGAAGAGTTTTCTTTTCATGACCAATGGGATGAGGGATTTGAGTGGGACATGAATTTTCATCTTCTTAGATCCCATTCCAATTTTCGAATAAGGCTTTGTTAGAATCTAATTTTGTAATAAGAGCATGATTTGTAAGCATGCAACTTCATGTAAAGGGAGAGAAAGGGGACTAGAGGGAAAATTTGGAAGACTTGGGCCCCAAGATTGAAAAAGGAAGGGAGATGCCTTTTAGGAAGAAAATTAGAACAAGTAAAAAAAATGTTTACCTAAGAGTTAGTTTTCTATCAGGAGCCCTAGTTTCCTATTTCATGTAATTTCTAAAATTAGATAGTCCTAGTCCTAATCAAATTATTATTCAAGTTATAGTTAAATTAGAAGTTTCTTATTCTTGAATGTAATTGAAAAGTTATTGTTGGAAGATATGACGTAATTAGGGTGTCATTGATGTAATTAGTTTGTATTTTTTGTCTCTTCTTCACTCTTACTAGGGTCAAGAGTAATATTGGTACTTTTATCATTTATAAATAGAGATTAAGGGGGAGGGTTTGGACTATGTCCATTACCATATTCTTCCCCCTCTTTTTTCTAAATTTGTTTTCCTCTTCTCCTAATACCTTCTCACCACAACTCTTCTTCTTTTTCTCACCCCTTAATCCTCTTCTAATGTGATTATACATCATAGAATCCTAAGTTTCAACATCGTATTAGAGAGGGGAAATATCTGAGATAGAAAAGGAGAAGAAGAAGGAGAAAGAGAAACAAGAAACATGAAGAATTTCTCATTTTTCATTTAGTCTTCTTTCCCAATTCATGTTTTTCATTGGATTTCTAACTCTCTAACCATATTTTTCATATAGAAAATTATATGTCTTTCGAAATATATTTAAGTCTAATTTCCAACTACAAAAAAATCGTTGAAATCCAATTTTTCTAGAAAGAGAAATCGACATCTGAAGCAGCATAGGTCAAGCAACAAAAAAGTTTTGTACAGTAGTAGAAAGATTCAACTTTCAAGCTGTTTTATGCCATCAAGAATGAGACTTTATAAGAAGAATTATATATCAAAAGAAAGATCTGTAAATCTATTTTCTTACCTATTCAACTAATTCTCAATCTGATTTTTTTATATGGAGATCTCGATCTCAGTAGAGTTAATGGTCATGCTACCCAAAGAAGAAAGAGTACTTACTTCGGCCATATTACAAAGTCTAAAATTTATCAACTTATTTAACTAAAAATAAATTATTTTATGAAGATATATAATACTTGGATGAAAGGTTTTTAAGTTTAGTTGTATAACGAGAACATTACATGTCAATTTGATCTATATTTAAAGAGATATTCATATTGGAAGAATCAAAGGTCATGTTGGTATCCTATTGCATGCGAAGATCTAAATTTAAGCCAAATTTTTTATTTCACTTTTTGAGTTGCTATTATTGATCACCAATATCAGGAAAGTATCTCATGATCTACCATTGGAAAGTTTTTGTATTTTAACTAAAAATATTTGGAAAGAATCTTTAGAAGATCATCTTATTTTCAAAAACTTTCTTTGATTTATTTGTCAAAGAGAAGAAATGTTCCTATTCTAAATTATGCCAACTTCCCAAAAAAGTAGTTACTTGATTTAATGCTACAAATTACAGAAGTATTTATGTAAGAATATTCTGATTTAGGATCAGATTCAAAACATTGTTTTTTCTCTAGTTATGGGAAATCCTTACAGCATATTAACAACATGTTGGAGCAACACTCGGTGTAGTTATCCCCTTGTGAGGTGAGCAACTTTGCTCAGCCTATCACTCAATGAAATCCTTTAAAGCCATAATTGGTCTAGCCTCAAACTTTGTCTTCTATTTTTTTATCTTGCATTTCAAAATTGGTTTTATTTTATAATTACATCTCTATGCATGGATTATATTCAGAAACACGACACTTATGTTATTGGCTACTAATTAGTTGGTTTAATATGGCTAGCTCTCAGTTTGGTATCTAAATTAATCACTAATGTAATAAGCATGGAAGCAACATCCATTAATTTTTTATTCACTCTTCTCTATTTTTTAGAAGACTTTGTTGTTGCTCTCAGAATCAGTTGTACTTAGTTTAGTTATTCTTTTTTAGAAGATTAACAACACTTGGTTCAACTTATTGGCGGCTTATTACTCGATTCCAGCTTATTATTGGGTGCACATCTTCCTTATTCAAGGACGGACTTGTTGCAGATTATCTCATGTGTCCTTATTACTCTTAAGGACTTTTACTATTTATCAGTTATCCGTTGCTATATAACAACATATTTGGTATGTGTTATTTGGGCATTGGCTCATTACCACAATTGCTATTATGTCTCTTTGATTGAAAGATTGGGTTCATTATTTGCTGACTATTGTCGACATTGGTTCATAAGTTGGAGATTTGAAGTACTTAAGAAAATAAATCACATGGTGACCTCGGCCTCTTCATCTTATCTTCTTCATTACCCATTAGCATTTTATTAATCGGCAGCCTTTTTCCTACCATACTTTATTTAACTTTCACTTACCCCTTTGGCCAACCCTTTTGGAGCATTACTTTGGTTGGGCCCTTTCATATATATGGGTGTTTTTAAGTTCTTTTAGACTTTTTATTGGTAGCCCTGGGTTTTTTATCGATATCTTGTGAATGATAGGCATTACCCACTTTAGTGATTATTATCACTATATTTGTTCCAAATTATTTGACGTCGGTTTCGACTTATCACCCATTTCTACCATTTGAGAATCTGTGCCCGATGTCATACTTATCCTTGGGACACCGTAATGGAGGAACTTATTTACTATGTCTATGCTATTTGTTTCATGTTGGGATCATTGCCATTACCTCTCAGCTTGAGGGGGAGTGTTGGAAGATATGATGTAATTAGGGTGTCATTGATGTAATTAGTTGTGTTTTTTGTCTCTTATTCACTCTTACTAGGGTGGAGAGGATAATTATAATATTAGTACTTTTATCATTTATAAATAGAGCTTAAGGGGAGATGGTTTGGACTAAGTTCATTACCCTCTTCTTCCTCCTATTTTCTCTAAATTCGTCACTCTTCCTCTTCTCCTCCTAAAACCTTATCTCCACAACTCTTCTTCTTCTTCTCACCCCTTAATCCTCTTCTTCCATGATTATATATCATGGAATCCTAAGTTTCAACAGTTATAGATAGAAGGGAGTAGGCTAGGGCAAAACAATCAATTGCCTAAATCCTTTGTTTTATTTTTGATTTATTAATAAATCACTTATTTAATTATGAATAAGAGTTTAAGTTATTCAATCTTTATCTTAAAAAATTTGTGAACATGACACATGGGTTAATGTGAAAATATGCAAAATCATGTAAGGGGAGTGCAATCCCAAAGGACTGCTTTGAACCTTTTTCAAGGGGGTTTTATCAGGTTTAAATCTTATACGGAAGGACAAGAATAAGGTGTCCTATGTACCATTTAGTTGTTCAGTTAATGACTCCATCAATTATGAATAAGAGTATTTTGCTTCCAATTATTTATCCAATTGGGTAAAAGGTTACTTTTAAATAAATACAAATATTAAAATACTAATACAATTATTAAATATTAAAAATTCTATCCTGTCATAATCCTTAAAGATCAATATACACATAATATGGTCATTAAAGAAAACATACCATTTTTAAAAAAAATAAAATTATTTTTATGCCCTTAAAGTTAAATTATTGACTATGAGGTATAGAATAGTTATCACCTGATTTCATTCCATTTTAATCAAACAAGATTTTTTATTCCATTTTCGTTTACATTACAAAAATTACTCAAATAGGAAAATTGACACCCCTATTTTTCGAGTTCATAATAAGCTCTATTGAAAGAAGAGCATTACTTGTTCTAATAAAGTGGATGAAGAGAAAAACTCGTGTTCAATGTCACGTAAAGGAAATTAAGGTGAAATCATAACATGTTAGTCAAGGTATACATTTAGGATTTGGTTGATAATAATAAGGGGATATTTTGGCTAAAGATAATGTTAGGTCTTGCAACAAACAAACCAACTTGGGGGGTGGGGGACGGTCCCAAAATGTGAAGATAATGCTGGTCCCAAAATATCATCACATATTTTACTTGAATCTTAACTTGTGAGTACACAATTCACTTTTCAACAACTCAACCACAACCACAACCACCAAGGCTTCTAACATGATGTAAGTTAAGATTTAGGACTTGCCTACACAAGGCTTATCCGATGATTGTGCAAGATGATTCTTGTTTGACCTGTTGACTCTAAGTCCATGATTTTGATGATAAAAAAACTAAGTTAATAAGCTTATATTTGTAAATTAAGCCTTTAAGGATGCATTACCTCCAATAGACACACATACAATGTTTATGAGCAAAAACTGGCCAAATCAATAGAAAAGAGACCTTGTGCCAAATGAAGAACAAGTAATCTTGAAGAAGTCCTATGGAGAGAGGCAAGAAGACTTGAAGAGCTAAAGTCTAAGTTTCATACAAAACCTCAATAACTTTAGTTGTGTAAGAGGATATCAAACTAAATTCTAATTCTTAGGTAAAATTATGTGTTGGAGAATTAGAGTATAAAAGGTTTTCTACAACCATATTTTAAAATCTCATACAAATGTTTTAGAAACAAGAAATCCTTTAGTTTTGTCCTAACCCATGATTAGATCTAGATTCCATTATCTGCCAAAGATTATGATCGATCATTATCATAAATGCATGATCGTCATCCAAAATGCAGTAAACCATCAACACAAAGCATGATCCATCATTCTCTATGAGCATGATCGATCATCCTTTAAGCTATAATGCATGATCGATCATCATTTATGTGCATGAAACTTAGACTTTAGCATAAAGTAATGTATATAAGGCACGATTAATGAATGTAATTTGTACAAACTTGCAAAATATTTTATCGATGGCATGATCAATCAATTGGCCTTGGAGAGTTAAATGATTGATTAATGAAAATGTATGATCGATCATCCCTCTAGAACAACATTTTGCACAATAACTGGAAACAACTAGCTTTGATAGGAAATTTAAAAATAGGGACCCAAACTCGTTCATGTTGGAAGATGTGAATATGTTGGAGTGTCATTGATGTAATTAGTTTATGTTTTTTGTCTATTCTTCTCTTGTACTAGGGTCAAGGGTATAATTGTACTATTGGTACTTTTAGCATCTATAAATAGAGCTTAGGGGGAGAGTTTGGATAAGTCCATAACCCTATTCTTCCTCCTCTTTTCTCCCCAATGTGTATTTTCTTCTTTACCCAAGATGTAATCTATGGAGTTCTGAAAATCAACATGGTATTAAAGTAGTGATTGATTTAAAGGACTCGGAGCTATGATATTTTAGGATCCGATCCAGCGTGCTCAACATTATCTAGTCGTTTTCTTTGGCAGACCAAGCCTTCGTCCAAGATTGCCAAGCAACCATGTTCTCTTGTTGGATGTAAACAAAGACTCCAGAGCTTCTATGGATTAAATTTCTTCTAGCTAAATTGGGATGCCATAAAGAAGACCCTATGGAACTCTATTGTGATAATCAATCAACAATCCACATTGCCTCCAATCCTGTTTTCTATGAGAGAACTAAGCATATCGAGGTGGAGTGTCACTTTGTGAGAGAAAAGTTGCAAGCAGGACTCATAAGTCTTAAACATGTCGCAACTCATTGACAACTTGCTGATACGTTTACGAAGTCAGTCAACTCCAAAATTTTCTCTATTGCATGTATCAAGCTGGGGATATACGATATTTTTTCACCACCAGCTTGAGGGAGAGTGTTGAAAGACATAGACAAACTTAGGTGTCATTATTTTAAATATCTTAAGGTTTTTGTCTCTTCTTCGCTCTCTCTAGGGTGAAGGGTATACTTGTAATTTATGTATTCTTAACATCTATAAATAAAGGCCAAGGGAGAAGGTTTGGATACCTTCTACAACCCTTATTCTCCCATTTCTTCTCTCCTCTACGTGTCCATCTCTCTCTCTCTCTCTCTTTCTCTCACATCCGCTCTTACTTGTGTCTTCATTCACTTCACTTCACTCCTCCTCTCCTCCTTTCCTTTTCTCTCCTACACTCTACGTTGAAGACCTTAATATTATAGAATCCTAAAATCAACATTTCTTACCCAAGATTATTTCCAAAGTGAAGTTACAATCACCAGCTTGAGGAGTGTAAAAATACACCCACATGTGCGAGGGTGGCATGACTAGTAAATAAGGAGAACTTTCATAGTGATGATATAAAATTGTAACTATACAAGCTGGTATATATCCTCTTATGTCTTTTTTTTTTAAAAGCATATAGACCTAAGGGCATTGTATTCATTGTGAACACCTTCCCACAACTATAAATATAGCCTCAAGGCATAGAGTAGAGCATTCAATCCTCTTCCTCTTGGCTCAAATTTGTCCATACACCTCTCTCTCTCTATTTTCCTCTTCCTTCTCCCCCTTGGTTTCTTCTCTCCTCTCTCCCAAGAGAAAGAGTTCTTCTCTTCTCTCCTTCCCTTGAGATCTATTGTGTTTATGTGTTATCCCTAGAAACCAACACTTCCTTCAAGGCAACAAGCTCACTCTTGAGTTTTTCAATCTCATATTTTTTAGGTTTACATTTTTTCTTTATATTTATTTAGATTGAATTGATTTTTCTAAAAGAAGTTCAAGCCCATTTTCATAGTCCAAGTCAGTTATCTCTTTCGAAGTCCTCTCTCTCTTATACTCTTCCTTCTCCCCCTTGGTTTCTTCTCTCCTCTCTCCTAAGAGCAAAAGTTCTTTTCTTCTCTCCTTTCCTTGAGATCTATTGTGTTTATGTGTTATCCTTAGAAATCAACACTTCCTTCAAGGCAACAATCTTAATCTTGAGCTTTGCAATCACATATTTTTTAGCTTTGTATTTTTTCCTTGTATTTATTTAGATTGAATTGATTTTTTCTAAAAGAAGTTCAAGCTCATTGTCCTAGTCCAAGTCACTTACCTCTTCCAAAGTAGTGGAGTCACGATCCTCAATGGCCATGAGAGCCACGTCACTCTCTTCTTCCTCGGAATATCTGGACCCTTTTTCTGTTGCATCCCAAGATGAATTCTAGACCTTTTTCTTGTTCTTTGCATCTTTGTTTGTTGGTAGTGTTATACTTTCTAGATTTGGACATTTGTTTTTCTATGCCCTAGTTTTTCATACGCATAACAAACATTAGCCTGTTTAAAATATTTATCATTTTTATTCGTAAATTGGCCTCTTCTAAAAAAGTTCTTTTTCTTATACATTTTTTGAAGATGCCTAGTGATAAAGCTCACTTCACCGCTTCTTCAATAGTGTCATCATTCACACTAGATTTGACCTTACGAGCAAGAGTTTTCCTCTTGTGTTGCTCTTCCTCTTTTTCTTTAGGCTCCTTCTCATATGCTGGGAGGATCTCATGTAGCTCTTCCGAGCTTATTGTTCTAAAGTTTTCCTTCACATGAATGGTTGTCTTCTTTATGTCCCATGACTTTGGAAGTGACTTCAAAAGCTTGTCATTTTTCCTATACAATGAAATTTCCTCTCAACTAGAATGTTCAATTCATTTGTGATATGAGTGAACCTAGAGTTCATCTTAGCAGTTGATTTGCCAGTCTTCATCTTGAGTTCTCCATATTGGGCTATCAATAAACTAATTGTAGAGTCCTTGACTCTAAAGGTCCCTTCATGGGTAACTTCAAGTTTATCCCCTATTTCTTTGCCAATTTTGCATATAAAGACGTTGTTGAATTCATTTAAACCTAAGGCACATAACAACAAGATAATTGCCTTACAGTTTGTTTTGAAATGTTCTTTATCTTGATAAGTTAGTTCATTAAAGTTCCTAGTAACAAGATGAGCATCTTCTAATTTTTGTGGCTCAAATGAGCCATTCTTCACATGCCAATGCCCCAATCTATGAATTGGAGGAAGAGTTCCATTCTTACCATCTAATATACATAATTTACTCTATTGAACAATGATAAGGCTCTGTTTGATCATGCATTATGTCTCTCATTTGCATACTCATATATGATCGATCAATCCAACAGGTTTGATCAATCATGCTTCATAATTTTTTAATGCCTCAACAAGATTAATCGATCAGTCCACAGGGACTGATCAATCATGCTTTATAGCACAATTTGGCCCAGTTTTGTCTAATCGATCAATCATCCTGATTAATCAATCATGCTTTATATTTTCAGCCAATGTACGGTTTGGATGATCGATTATTCTAGCTCTAGCAAACTCTACTATCATTGTTTGCCAATGATCGATCATGTCAAAGACAAGTTAATTATCTAGACTTCAAAGCATGATGAGAATTTATCCAAAGTGATTTTAACATGTTTGAAAGATAGTAATGCATCTATAAAACATGTTATGAATGCAAAAATGCCCTATAGCTCCAAAAATTTCATTTGTACCTCAAGTTTGAAGATTTGAGGTTGCTCTCTTACATGGATAGAATTCTTGAGATTTGCTAGACAATTTAGACTCTAATCTTCAATTCTTCATTTCTTGATACATATGTGGAGTTCGAGTTCTTGAGATGCTTATGTCGGTTCTTTGTATACATTTTGATCTTTGTATCTCTTGAAGGAAAAGCCTCTAAAATGCTAAATTTTAAATTTTTATATCAATTAAGTTTTATTATCATCGAAATATGGATGGTAGTTAACACTCGTTCAACTACTTATGTACAAGTTAAAAGAAAAGTTTCCTTTTGAAAATGATGTGAAATCATAACTTGAAAAGACAAAAACAATCTGCACAATTTTATTCGTTTATCTACTAAAAGATATTTAACTATACAACGAATTAAGAGATTGATTTAAAGATATTTAACCATACAATGAATTAAGAGATTGATTTAGTATCATCTAATTTTTAGGGGGTGAAATAGGTAAAAAAGAAGGTTAGATGATTATTTATTTTTATGGGGGGGGGGGGGGGGGGGCGGCGCGGGAAAGGTTTATAGACCTACGTAAGGTGCACCCGATTTTCAATTTGCCCATAAAATTTAGATTAAATAACTCAAAAATGAATTTTTCTTATTCTACATTTCTCTCTAATCTCAAGCATTCGTGATTGATGTGTATTTTAGCTCTTTTATTTTTATCATTTGAAATACAAATAGAGGCGTATGACAGTCTTAAGCCATTGAATATACAAGGTTTGCATCCTGTTGAAGCTCATGGAAGATGGAGGTTGGAGAGGCCTATCGTCGGAAAGATATAGTTTCAAGCTTGTCACTATAGACTTTGAATCATCTGACAAAATCGGTAACGAGACTATCGACTTTTGAGGTCGAAACAGCTGATACTGATTATACTGCTGTCAAGCTGAACATTGTCGAAGCAGTGCAGTGTTACAAATGCTTGCAATTCAGCTCGGATCTTCTTGAGCAAATTAGCTCCTCCTGTATCTCGTACAGATCTAGTATGAATTTGCTTAATTGAAAATGTCATGGAGAATAAATGTCGGTTTCCTTCATAAAAGACTTGTCCCAAAGGCTTTTGTCATTTGAATCCCTTCAAAATCCGTCTTCCTCTATACAAGTATAGCCTACTTTACCTCCATCTAACCTTTTTCTTCCTTTAAATGTCATTATTATCTCTACAATAATTAAAAAAATAAAATTAGAAGTAGTTCTACAGGAATTCTATGCTTGCATCGGAGCCACAAGGCAGGCAACTCCAGCAAACAATCAAAGCCCCTTTTGACAATTCAGGTAACAGATAGCATGATTTATAGTACAATATAACTGTAAAGCATAGAATATAACGAGTATACATGATGTAACCTCGTTTCCTGCCAAGCAGGAACACTGCTGGTGCCCACTAATAGTAAATCCTGCTGTCCCAATGTCAGAAACTTTGGCTAGTCAGAGAAATAAGCTAGTTTTCCACCCACGTAAGTTGCCAAAACTGAGGCTGATACATTTTCCTCAAAGTCCTCCCATGAAGTAGATAACACCACAAAATCTGCCAACTTGCCTGGAGTTAAGGATCCCAGTTCATGATCGAGGAAGCATGCAAATGCAGCTGAAATTGTGTACCTGCCATGGCGTGGCACTTTAAGTCAAGAGAAAGCAAATAGAACAAGCTAGAAAAGAGTAAAGAAAGGCATAAATGTATCACAGAACGCTGCCAATTTCGGCCAAAAGTGGAAGAAATAGTACTAACAAAGAAAACAAAATATCTGGTTTCGAATTGTAATAAAAAAACAAAAAAGCTAGACTACTATCAAAATTAATAAAATCTAGAAATCTACAAGGTTTATTTGCGAAACCAAATAACAGATTCAGTTTGCAAGAACTAATGGGTGCCTGGCCCTGCTGCAATTGTTCAATATCAAGTACGACTCAAGATACATGATTCCAAGATCCACCAGCACATTGAAATAAATATTGACCAAAACAAAGAGTTAGTACCGTGATACACATTGGAAACTGTAATGCTTGTACAGTTCTCATTTTTTTCATTTGGCATGTTACCGTTGGATAGCATTGCAAAATGGCATCAACCAGGATCT
Organism: Aristolochia californica; assembly: GCF_029961685.1. NCBI lineage: Eukaryota > Viridiplantae > Streptophyta > Magnoliopsida > Piperales > Aristolochiaceae > Aristolochia > Aristolochia californica. Next base: position 7,519,942 of record NW_027181881.1, read on the forward strand.
TCTCACTTGGCATAAGAATGTTTAAGAAATTGACTCACAGAAAGTTGCACGAGATTCAGTTTGAGGCAGCAGAAATGTAGATTATAACTGAAATGGAAGCCTCAATGCTTAAAAAGGTTCTCACATTAGATGTCAACCATCAGATGGAAACCACCACCTTCATCAAAAGAAGAATGACAGCCAAAACTTAATTTATTGGAGAAACGTGAAAGGAGGCACAACAACCAACTGAGAAATTCTACACCAACATCGTTGTCTTATTACAATGTTGGATGCATGAACTTATCAACATAAACCTTCCTCCATTGTGCTCCATGTTATTTGGTACCTCGATTGCAATATCAACCTACTTCAAGTGAGATCAACCTACTTCAAGTTGTTACTCACTGATTCCATCTATTCCTGTCGTTTATGGTCATTGGCGAACCTTCTCGCTGAGGCACTATTAGGTCTTCATTAGACATATCGAATCACCAGCAATTACTCTCTTCTTTCCCACAAATATTTTAAAATGAAGGGAAAATGATGAGTTTTTGTTTATAACATCTCTTAACAGAGTCAATTGATTTCTTCAGATACACCTAATGATAATGCAACCACAGATGGACAACAAAAAAAATTGTCAATAGGACAGTTGTGAAATCTGACCATCAGAATCAATTTAAACTATAACCAACTACCATCTTAACCGCATAAATTTCACAATACGTGGCAATGCTTGTCCAGTCAGCAAGATCGGAGTTTAAAGGTAGAAACACATGATGTGACCTCAAAAGCTATGTAATTTACACTGACTCAAAAGAATTTTTCTATAGGATATAAAATCCCAAGAGCACTCTAAACAGACAGTTATCTAACTCACTATGGCACCTTATAATTCTATTCACTTATTAACATATTGAATATGTTTAAAATATTACCAACCAACCAGACTTCCATACTGCTATTAAGAAGCGATAGAGAACCACATCCCGATAACCACACAATAAATATAGGCAATAGAATTATATAAATAAGAAATCTCCTTACGCATTTAGAGCATCGGAGGGTTTCACACGCTCAGATGCTATCCATGCATTTTCCCAGCCAGGAGGTATTCTCCTCACCGCAGTTCTGATGCCTTGCAAAGGGTTAATATCTGCAACCTTAGTGAATGACAAAAAAAAAAAAAAATTGAAGTTAATCCACATAACAAATTCTAAATTAAAAGCAAAGAATCAGAAAAAAGCTTATTAATGCAAAGCCAGTTGTAATATGCTCACTGGCCAATCAGAACCAAAGGCTATCTGAGCACCGCTAGATAATAGAGACTGAAACAAATATGATCCCCTCTGAGCCCTATCCACACCAAGCTTCTTTTCAGCACTATTAGCATCATCGAGAAGATGATCTGGCTGTTGAATGCACAAGATAATGATAATAAGTATTTAACAGTTAAGGACATCCAATGGAAGAGTGTGAATCTGCTTCACTCAGAAAAGGATGGCTTCATTCATGTTTCCAAAAATATTGTTAGAGAACATAAGAAAGTAGAACCCAAATCATACAATTCGTCCTAGTTAAATAAAAAATTCTATTCTGGAAATCATTTGAATCCTATTCAATCAAGGACTTCTCATGTATAGACATTATGAATATAACAGAGCAGAGTCAAGTTTAGTATCTTGACCTCTTCTTTGCCTCTATCTCATGATGTCCCTATGTAATTAAGGAGCAAAAAATGGGGCATGACATGTCAAAAGACAAAAGGGTGGAATATGAATAGTTTGAAGAACTTGAAGAAGAATCTGAAAAGACGACCTTTCAAAAAGTAAAGCCAAGAAGATCTCACCGTATTGCTGAGAAGGCAACTCCTCAAACAGAAAATATTGATACATTCTATTTTCACATTAGGCCAATAAGAGCAAGAAGTTAGTTTCCTGCACGAAAGAGTATTTTGCCTTTAGTTGGCAGGGTTTTAATGTCTTCTTTGTAATTTTAAGGGAGGAAGCTGGGTAAAAGTGGTATTTTGTGAGGGAATAGGGAGTTGTTGGGTTTACACCATGTTTTGTTATTTTTTAGAAAAGGTGTGTTCCATTAAAGCCCAAAGGCAAACAAGAAAACTATAGAAGGGAACCCCGACAATGAAGAATTGGAGGGTAACCCCCTCTCTGGCTGAAGAATCAACAACACTATTTGCTGACCTACGAACATGAGACCAGTTACAAACAACATACCTAGATAAATCCTGAATTTCAAGAAAATGTTGCCAATGCCGCCAAGGACAATTCTTGCCTTCAACATGAAGCTTCCCTTGAAAGCAGTCTTTGAAAATTTTTAAGCCATGCGTAAAGGCTAGGAGCTCAGCAATGGTGGAGTCAGTAATGCCTAGAAGCCCATCAGCATTGGAATTCTGAAAGACCCCACGGAGCCAGAAGGCTTAGGATTTCAGAGAGACGAACAGTCAAAGAGGTCAAGCACAGGTGGAAGCCATTCCACAAGTGCAATTTGATTGAGCTAAGAGAGATTAACCACCTAGGACCAATTGCACCTGATACCCAACCAAAACCAAGAGACCAACTGAGACAAGATCTTCTCAGCAACAACCGACCAAGGGGAGGAATTCTGACTAACGCATCTATTTTTTTTTTTTTGAAATGAGACTAAAGCATCTATGATTACTGTGAAAAAGAAAAATAAGAGAGTATAAACAGAAAAAATGAAGGAGATAAGAGGGAAAAGACTTTGAGAGGAGAGACTTTTTGACAAGAATCTCATTGGGAGTTGTGCTCGATCCCCTCATCTCTTTATTAAGTGAAATAGGTCAAAGTTACAAAAATCCCCTATACACTTAAAATCACTTTAACCCTTGTACCTCCCAATATACAAAATCAAACATATGAAACTAAGTCTGGTGACATAATCAAATATATGAAACTAAGTCTTGTGACATAATCAAACATGTAGAACAAGATAACGTAGATTTCAGAAACACCAGCTGATGTGAAATGACTAAATTACCCTTAATAGATTTTTTAACACTCCCCCTCAAGTTAGAGGATAACAAGACCCAACTTGTTACATAATATCACAAACTCGTGTTTACCAAAAGCTTTAGTGAACACGTCTCCAATTTGATCACCAAATCAAACATAGAGAGTGATGACCTCTTTCCTCATTATTGCATCTCGATTAAAATGACAATGCACCTTATTATGGTTAGTTCTCTTATGAAAAACTAAATCCCTGCAATGAATATTGCTACCTGATTGTCACATTACATAGTCATAGGTTCATCTTGGAGTAGATCCAACTCTGTTACCACAGATCTTACCCACATTAATTCACTGACAGTATGAGTCATTGCTCTATACTCAACCTCAGCATTAGATCAAGATACACCATTCTATTTTTTGTTTCTGCAACTTATCAAATTATACACTTTCGGTCCATTTTCAAACTCACATAGTCTACATCTGAAAAAGCTTCTATCTTCAAGTGATTATGAGGCTTAAAGAAGATACCATTTCCAAGAGACCATTACAAATATCTCAAGATTCTTTGTACAGCCTCTAGATGAATTTTGCATAGACATTCCATAAATTGACTAACTACACTGACAGCAAAAAATATGTCAAGATGAGTAACAGTAGCATATATGAGTTTGTCAATTGGTGGGTGATACATTGTCTTACCATTGAGTTCAACACTAATCATCATGAAGACCATGCCCAACTTCCATTAGAGTTTCAAGTGGCATGACACCCAATAACCCATATTCTTGCAGCATATCCATGACATACTTCCTTTATGTCAGCATAGGAGCTGCCTTGACTCTGGCTACTTCAATCTCCAGAAAATATTTCAGTGAACCAAGGTCTTTAGGATAAAAATATTTTGTGCTTTTACTTCCTCAATACCTGTCACATCACTGCCAAACAATACGATATCATCCACATAAACTAATAACACTACAATTCAAATGACATCTTCAGAACAACAAGTGAATGATCACAGTGACTTCTGGAGAATCCAATTGACTAAACAACTTAGCTGAATTTCTCAAACCATGCCAGTGGGTTTTGTTTGAGACCATATATAGCTTTCTTGAGTCTCCAAACTTTATTAATCTCCCCTTAAGCAACATACCTAAGAGATTCCTCAATATAAACTTCATCTTCCAAATCATCATACAAGAAAGCATTTTTAATGTCAAATTGACATAGTGACCACCCCTGGTTTACAATTATAGAAACCAAAATCCATACACAAGACAACCTGGGAACTGGAAAAAAGGTTTCAAAAATATTAACTCCATAGGTCTATGTGTAGCCTTTTGCTACCAATCTAGCCTTGTATCTCTCGATAGAACCATCAGCCTTATCTTTCACCATATACACCCATCTATATCCAACAATTGTGGCACCTAGGGGCAAATCACACAACTACCAAGTCCCCCTATCCAATAGTGTCTCCATCTCAACATCCATAGCCTGCTTCCAATATGGAGAGGGAGCAGCCTACATTGAAGAAGAAATAATGCAAGAGGACAAAGAAAAAGCAAACTGTTTATATCGGTCAGACAACGAATCAAAGGAAACAAAGTTTGACTGTGGATAACGAGTACCTTTTCGAACACATTCCCGAAGAGCAATAGGAAGAAGTAAATCACTTACCTTTGGATTAGCAGACAAAGTGGTTTCTGGATCCGCTGTGAGGGAGGGATTTTTACTCTTGACGCGAGAGCACCTGTCTTTTATGATATACTTGCACTGGTTTCTCAACAGTAACACTAAGTTAAGGTCCTGGAACATCCTCTACAGGTGTAGGAATAACTAACTTGCACCTATAGTAGAAGAGGGAAACTCGTTTATAGTGGAGGAAGCAAAGAAGAGAGCATCCTAAAAAACTGTTACATTGACTGATACAAATGTTTTCTTTGTAGAAGGGCAAAAGCATTTGTATCCCTTTGTATCCTTGAAAAATACATTTTACTGTAGACATTTATCTCTAGATGGACCAAACACATGTGCAAATCATACACATCCGAATACACGTGGAAATAATGGGAATAATGAAACGGAACGCAATAAAAGTTGTATGGGTATTTTATCTCCTAGAGCAGAAGAAAACATTTTGTTGATGAGATAACATGTTATAAGGACTGCATCACACCAATATGACTTGGGTACATTCATATGAAATAACATGTTACGTGCAACTTCCAACAAATGATGATTTTTATGTTCAACTATTCCATTTTTCTGTGGAATAACCACACAGGATAACTGATGAATAATCCCTTGACTCTGAAAAAAAAATATCAAATTTCTTATTCATGAATTATCAGTGCAAAGTACAAGAATAGAAGTATCAAACTGGTTTTTATTTCATTTTAAAAGTTTTGAAATACACCAAAAACCTCAAACTTCTTCCATAGGAGATACACCCAAGTACATCTACTAAAATCATCAATGAATTAAAAAAAAATACTTATAACCAAACAAACTAGATAAGGACCCCAAACATCAAAATGAACAATGTCAAAGAAACGATTGCTCCTGATACAAGAAAGGTTGTTCAGTGATGCTTCCTAGCTGGCACGATTTACACGAAAGCGAAGCACTGGAAGAAAATGCAAGAAAAAGCTGAACCAATTTTGTTGGAGAGGGATGACCTAACCGTAAATGTCATTGTAGAGGTGAGACTACAGAATGTAAAGCATGTAGTGTATTATTTGGTGAGTGGTTCTCCAAATAATACAATTTACCCCTCTCGTGTGGAACTAATCATCCTCTTTGTCATGAGATCCTAAAAAACACAATGGGTAGAATAAAAAGTTAATAAATAATTCATAGATTTAGTCAACTGACTAACCAACAATAGACCAAGAGGAAACTTGGGAACAAATAACACAAACTGAGGAGATATGAATGTAGGGGCTACTATACCGACACTTTGAACCAATAAAACAAAACCATCAGGTTGAACCAATGAAACAAAACCATCATCTAAGATACATGCTTAATATCAGATGACTCTTTTAAATCTGAAAATAAAAAGATGACTCTTTTAAATCTGAAAATAAAAAGATGACATACCAGACAAATGGGTTGTAGCTCCCGAGTCAAGAGCCCAAGTGGACGATTGATGCACATGAAGAACAACATACTTGAACTAGCCAAAGTGGATGTAAGAATGGAAGTCTGAGCCATAGATGCCAAGGAAGAGATAGTTGAGAACTGAGCCATACGTTATATTAGTTGTTGTTGTTGTTGTAGCAGTCGATGCATTTCATCAAATGATCGTGGTATAATATTGCTTACCACCTCGGTATGAGTTTCGCTACTATCATGAATGGTCGAGTTTGCCCATGCTGGTTTACCAAACTTCATCCAACACTTATTTGAGAAATGGTTTGACCTGCCACAATGATTACATTTCCTCTCAGATTCGCCATCACCTTGGCCTCGAGCTCGAACAAGTCCATCTCTACCTCTGCCTCTATTGATACCGTTATGGCCTCTAGAGGATCCTATAAGACTAGAGGTATTAAGTGCAGAGGCATTCACCACCTTAACTCCTTTAGCACCTCGGGGTACAACAGCAGTATCAACGTGCATGATTTTTTTGAATGTAGTAGACAAGGTAGGCACATCATCTGAATCAAGTAATTGTGCCTTTAATCCATCAAATTCATAACCCAAACCATCAAATAATTTACCAACCAGCAACTAGTTTTGTTGCTTTCTTAATTCCCATTCATCAATAGTGAATAGATGATATACATTTATCTCTTGCCATACTCCTAGAAATTCATTTTAATACTTTTTAATAGGTCTGATACCTCTCTTGAGACTAAATAAATTTGTATATAACTCATACACTCGAGATAGATTGCTCTCTTGTTCAAACAAGGATTCTATGGAGACACATCTCTTTTGAAGTCTCACGTTTCATAATTTGATTCCTCCATTTGGAATCAACACTGTTTACTATCCATGTTATAACTAGGCAATCTTCTGCCTCCCAATCATCCTTCATAGGCACAGGAGGGTCATCTCTGAAATATTCTGACTTTTGCTTGGCCTTTAAAGACATTCGTACAAATCTGGACCCGCTAAGATAATTCTGCCCATTCAATTTTTCCAAAGTGATAACAATGGTATCTTTTCCATCAGAACTCCCTACTTCCCTTGACGGAGTATATACCTCATCGGAATCAGCCATATGTACCAAAAAATAGTCACGACCAGGCAATTACTGTTAGGAATTAGACACCCTAATTTCAAACTAACGAGAACAATAATAATAATAGCAGAAGAAGAAAAAAGCAACCACAAAAAATACAACAAGATTTAGACAGGTTCACTTCAAGCTAAGACTACGTCCTGTCTTTTGTCGTTGTAGTAATCCACAATGAAGATGAAATAGTTTACAAGAAAAATCGCACACACTTACAAGTGTTTTTCTCTAACCTCTCTTGGGCCGCAACTAAAGATCCTTCTTCAATAATGAAATCCTAATAGCGGCGCCCCAAATATAAAGAGAAAACTAGAGCAACCGCAATACAAGAGTGAAATCCCCACACTGCCCTTAATTAAACAACAATCAATATATTGTGGATTTTTCGAGGGCTCCCTGCTCCCCTTCCAACCCCCACGACGACCTTACCATGAAGGTTGATCCGTGTACCGACTCAGCGTAAGGCATTGATTAGGCTCCACAACTTCAAGCAACACGATAGGTGTACAAAGTAGGTGGGCTTCACTTCACAAAAAATAGGGTTTTTATGCAATCTATGTTGAACCCTGATACAATTTCCACCAATCGAGAGTGAATGTACACTTAGAACCACAAATCGACAAAAAATAGGGCTGACATCATCTTCCAGGAGGATGATGTAGTCAAGGAGCCAAGTATGGGGCTGCACACCAAGCAAAGGGGAAATTTCCCCCAAATAAGAAGTCCTAGGACTATCTCATCAATAATGGCACTTAAATGCAGTAATGGCCAACAACACTAAGGTTTTTGGTAGAAAAAGAGAAGAAAGATGATTTTTTGTTGAACCAGTAAGGCATGAACCTCACGGAACCTCGTTCTCAGATGACATAGTCTACAATGGAGTGAAAAAACGCAGAATAGAGGCTTCCAACCAGGATTCATTGCTTTGATACCATTGAAAAAGAAAATAAGAGAGTATAAAGAGAGAAATTGAAGGAATGAAGAGAGGAGAAGACTTTTTGAGAAGAGTCTCATTGGGGCTCATGCTCAACCCCCTCATCTCTTGATCAAGTGAAATACGTCAAAGTTACAAAAATTCTCCTATACACTAAAAATACTTAAACCCTTATATCTCGCAATATACATAATCAAAGATGTTGACAAAATAACATAGGCTTAAAAAACACTAGCTGGTGTGAAATGACTAAAATACCCTTCAGTAGATTTTCTAACAATTACACTCCCCCTGTCGAATTTCTAGAGAAGAAAATAATTCATTGACTTACTGATTAACTGAGTACAATAAACCTCTATTTATCATAGAAGAAATAAGTAGAATCAGATTACAATTAAACCCGCAATGTCCCAGTTACACCCAAAGTCAAACACTAAAAACTAAGTCCTAAAACAATTAAACAACTGAACATAAATAGAAGACTAACATAACTGAAGCTCCTTTTTAACTAGGATTCTTATATGAGACTCTTGTAAGACTCCATCATATTAATTCTGACTCTGTGAGACTTATTGCTGAGAGAGTCATGTAAGACTCTCTCATACTTGTTATTCGACCCTCCCCCCTCAAGTTGGAGTTTATAACTTCAGCTTGCAATGAAAAAAAAATTGTCTTCAAGAAAAAAATCTTCATATTGTACTCCCTCAGACTTAGATATTGTGGTCACATAAAATTTGTTTACCATAACTCGTAATATTTTTCATTATAAATTGTACTTCATCTTCTCAAATGGTAGCAACACTCATACTTCAAATCCGGAAGGAGGCACAACCACTGTAATACTCAACTTTCAAACTGAATTCTTACAATTCAGTAATTCTTTCAAACTCTCAAAATGGTCAAGCTGGCCTTAATTCAGTACACGATGACCATGTACTGCCCGTCAATGGTCGCTGCTTTTGCTGTTTATGCAGCAAACTGCACTTTAAGAAAGAGCCCAATGTGGACGGAGACCCTTAAGTGTTTTTTGAGCCACAGCTAATTGATTGTGTGAAAGCCTTGATAAATTTTCACTACATGGCAGCAGAGAGTAAGCTCAAAGTGGTTTATAAGAAATACACCAGTCCCGATCGGAATTGCATCACTTTGCTCCCTCCTGAAACAATGTTCTCTGAGGAGTTGAAGGTTAACAACTGATCAATGTGAATCGAGGAAGACAAGTCGGTTGACCACGACGGAGGTGAAGTCATTGGACATGGGCCCATCACGCTTCTGCTGCTCTCACTGGAATCTATCTTCGAAGAGAACACTGCTGCCCTCAATTCTCTAATCTTGACAGCACACACCTTAAAAGCTGTGTTCCAGCCAGCTTTGTCGTCCTCCTTCCTCAGTCCTAGTTATACTAGGACAACACTTGGAGGTTTTAGAGTTCCACGGTGACAAGAGTTTGCTGAAGCAAGGACTCAATGCACAACTCCAACATAGAGCACACCACCGTTCATCCAAGAGGATTTTGGGAGTGAAAAACACATCATATGCACCTTTTTCAGTTAGCAGCTTCCACAACTCATCAACACTCTTATCCTTTAGGAGAGCAATTATGCCTGCTACCTGAGCAGATGGAAGCTGCCCACATGGAGATGAACAACCGCTGTCTGAAGTTCTGTGATGTGCATTAAAAGAAGAAGAACCCAGAGGCGAAGCTCGAGATGAAGTTGAGGAGCCAACCACTGATGGAGGATACCAAGATTGAGAAGGGATCTCTTGTCTAGGTGTCTGCAACTGTTGCTCCTGTTGCTCCCAATCCTTTCTCAGCAATTGACGAATACCAAGCCGGGGGTCACTCAATTCCTCCATCCTGCATCAAAGATTGCAGCTCTAGCAGAATCCGTTCCAGAGCATTCCAGACCACAGCACAACGAGTTTTACAAAGAAATTGACATATTTCTCAAAGAGCACCCAGGAGCTCAGCAAGCCTAAGAAGAAGCGACTCTGCCCAAGTAGCAATTGAAAACGCTGCTATGGCGGTCTGGTAAAATTTCAAAGGGTGCACCTACCAAGGATATCCAGCCAGCAGCAACAGAAACATTGTAACTTAAGTTTTGTTGGGAGAATCATCTTTGCTCAAAACCTTGTAGCGATGTAATGTGCATCAATATTACTAAGGGATGACTTAATAAAAGAATCAGTGAGGAAGCCAGTAAGAGATGACTACAATGGAACTATTACTGCTCTAATTCCATGATTGTGGGGCTAAGAAGGAAGGGAATGTGGAAGGAAGAAAATAAAGAGACTGGAACTAGTGCTTAGCATATTGCAATATGTAATATTGGCATAGAAACCGATAACAATAGCATCCAGGGAGATGGTTATGATGAAAAAAGATAAATTAGGGTAAGCAAAAGTAAAAGCGACAATGAAGAAAAAAGATAAACTACACTAAAACCTGGTAGGAGAGAGAAGCACACCATCTCTGTAAACTGAAGTTGTGTCAATTTACAAACCCTGCTCCGATACCATGTTGAATTTCTAGAGAAGAAAATAATTTATTGACTTATTGATTAACTGATTACAATGAGCCACTATAATAAAGGAAACTAGTAGAATCAAATTATAATTAAACTACTAATTTCCCGTTTACACCCAAAGTCAAACACTAAAAGATAAGTCCTAAAATAATTAAACAACTGAATATAAATAAAAGACTAACATAACTAAAACTTCTTTTACTGAGATTCTTCTGTGAGATTTCCTTCCTATGAAACTCTTGTAATACTCCATATTAATTTTGGCTCTGTGAAAGTCATGTAAAACTCTCTCATACTTTTACTTCAACACACCCCAAAGTCCCCAAGAAACGAAGGCTAGGGGGACTTTGAGCATAACGGAGTGCAATAAAGGAACTGGATTTCTGGGACAAAGAGTCACAAAGCCACTGAATGAGCTAGGAGCACAGAGAGAGAGGCCAAACAAACCAAAAAAATGGCTTCAAATAGACCATGAGTAGCTGCAATGGAGAAGCAAGTGGTCCATGGACTCTTCCACATGGCTGCACAGCAAGCAAGAATTACAATGCAGAACAAAACCCCTCTTGATTAATTATTGTTAAAATTCAGGGGTATTATAGTAATTTCTCATGAGGGTAGATCTGTAATTTGTTAGACAAAAGTGTCATAGAGAATCTAAATGATGTGGTTATTATGTAATTCGAAGAATATTTTACGTACACGTCCTTAAGTTAGGCGTTAGGCCTTTTTTGGTCTTTTTGTAAAAACACTTAAGTGAGAAATAAAACCTGATGGGTGTTAGATTTTTTCCCCATCCAGCAGGTTGTATGACATCCCTTTCTCCCCTATTCTTTTTCTTCTTTTTCTTCTCTTTCCTCTTCAATTTCTCTTCTATTTTACTTTCTTACATGGCATCAGAGCAATTCAATCCACAAATTCAAGCCTCGTTCAATGCCCTCATCCCTAAAAAAGATGGGGCAGAGCTCCCATCTGACTTCCAATCAATCAGTCTCACCACCGGTGCATATAAGATGATTGCGCGCCTCAGAGCGGTTCTCCCTATTGCCATTCACCATGGCCAAAGTGCTTTTATTAAGGGAAGGAACATTCTTGATTCGGCCATGGCATGTCACGAACTTATCCACCATTTCAAGGTTCTCAAGCTCCCCAGATTCATCCACAAGCTTGACTTCGAAAAAGCATTTGACATAGTTAATTAGAAGTTTCTGGACACCCTCCTGGGGAAGATGGGATTCAGGGGAAAATGGCGCTTCTGGATCCAAAGCTGCATCTCCTCTGCAAGTTACTCTGTCCTTCTCAACGGAACTGTTTGTGGGAATTTTAAGGGAACCAGGGAAATCAAACAGGGAGACTCCCTTTCTCCCTTGCTCTTCAATGTGGTAGCAAAATATCTATCCTCCTTGATCTACTCGGCCAAGAACATGGGATGGCTCCTCCCCATGACAAATTGCACGGCCTTTGATATTCCGATCCTCCAGTTTGCAAATGATACTATTTGCTTCGGGGTTGGTACTATGGATCAGATAAAAAAACTGCATGTTGTTTTGGGATTATTTGAATTGGCTTCTGGTTAGAATATAAATTGGGGAAAAACCACTCTTCTTGGCTACCACATCGATCCAGCTAGGCTTCAGGATATGGCGGACTACTTGGGATGCACAGTGGGAAATCTACCAACTATATATCTTGGGCTCCCACTTTTTGATTCTCGGCCTTCGGCGTCACTATAAGCCCCCCTCATTGAGAAATTTGAAAAGAGGCTAGCCACTTGGAGGGGTAAGCTCTTATCTACAGCGGGGCGTCTTATTCTCCTCAAATCTTGTTTGGCAGGGCTGCCAAATTATCTGCTATCATTTATGCATTGTCCAGCCTCCATTTGCTCCAAAATTAACGCCATCCATCGGCAATTTCTTTGGAGAGGATCAGAAGACACCTTCAGATACCACTTGGTTAGTTGGAAGGATATTTGCATGTCTCATAATAGGGGAGGATTAGGCATCCGGCCTACGAGGGAAATGAACCAAGCTCTTAAGCTCAAAATGGATTTGGAACTTCAACATCAAGCATAACAGTCTATGGAGGAATATGGTTAAATTCTACCTTCAGTTTTCGGGTGCCTGGTGGAGAGAAGATGGTACCACTCGCTTCCTATCCCCGATATGGAAATCAATTTATAAGCTCCTGCCAGTATTCAAAGATGCTACCTAGTTTCACACGAGCAATGGAAAGACCCTACTCTTCTGGTCGGATGAATGGTGTGGTCCCTGCTCCCTCTTGGAGGACTTACCAGGGCTGCATAGGGTGGCTAGAGACCTCTCTTGCTCAATGGCTGATTCTTGGATGGATCAGTCGTGGAGTCTCCGTTCCGTTGGGGATTAAATGATGAGGAATCTTTGGCTTTTTGCTCTCTCCTTACCTGACTCAGCAATACTATTATCTGGGAGCATTCAGTTGATAAGTTGATTTGCAAGCCCAACATTAATGACCGATTCACTATTGCTTCTGCTTACTCTCATATCAAAAAGCAAGACTACAGTATTCATGAGCACAAGGTAAATCTGGCTTGGAAACTCTCACCGCCAAGCAAAATCAAATTTTTCGTGTGAGGCCATCAGAAAACAGATCCTTACTTCTGACAACCTTCATAGAAGAGACTTCACCGCCCCCGATCTTTCTTGCCCCCTTTGTGATGAGTGCGATGAAACAGTCAAGCATGTCCTCTTACACAGGGGATTTTCTTGGCAAGTTTGGATGAAGATTTTTTAGAAGATTGGGCTCCCAATGAAGCTACACCAGGACCTCTTCAACACCTTTGAGATAGTTAGAGGGATTCGCCTTCCTCGGCTGGGCAAGTTAATACTTTCGGCCTATCTTGTGCATATTCCATGATGCATTTGGCTCGAGCGAAATAACCGGAGATTCAACTCCAAAGCTTGCACCCCGGACAACACAGTTTCACATGCCATTGGCCTCATCTCAAGCTGGCTTCATACAAGGAAGGAATTTGCCGCTCTATCGGGTGTTTCCCTTTGGGAAAATTGGAACTTGATTGTTCATATGACTAGCCCCTGCAGGACTCCGATTATGGACATCTGGGATTCTCCCCCTTGCAACTGCATTAAACTCAATTTTGATGGTAGTGTTATTGGTTGTCCTGGGCCGGCTGGAGCAGGTGCTGTTTTCAGAAGTCACAATGGAGACTCTATTCTTTCTTATGCTGGACCAGTGGGCATTGCTGATTCTAATGCTACTGAAGTTAGTGCTCTTCTATTCGGTATCCAAATTTTCAAGGAACATCTCCATGGCAAGTTAATCATTGAAGGAGACTAGAAGACTATCATCAGTTGGTGTTCCAAAGAACACTCCCCCATCCTTCCCCCCCTCCTTGGCGTCACTAGCCTATCATAGATTGTATTACTGAGATTGTATCATCTATCCATTGTAATTAGAATCTCATTCCTAAATCAGCCAACTCTTTGGCTGATAAATATGTAAAATTCGGAACTTCCCAGCAATCTCTCATTATTTGGGAAGGCTTCCCTCCTTTGTAATTTGCTCTTTTGAGCTTTTGTCTTAATAAAAATCAGTATCATTTCAAAAAAAAAAAAAAAATCCAAAAATTTAAGCCAAAAGTTGAATTTTTCTCTTCCTAAAAGTTGTGTGCTTCCAGGACAGGGATTTCTCAATAATCTTCTACTAATTGAAATCAAATGTCAGTTTTTTATTCTTCTTTGTGGCTTAACCTAAGAATTAATGGCCCATGCTGCTAACTATATTAATAGGTGTCATTTCAAAATTAAAAAAAAAACTATAGTAAAAGTGTGTTGTCGTGATCCTACAAAGATCGTATGAAATTCTGAAGTACCACCTAGAGACTTATTGCTGGTATCACCTAGTGCAAGACACAGGTTTGCCTGTGCAAACTTCATAGGGCTTTTTAGTTGAATGTAATTTCATCCTCAATCTCTGAAATTTTTATTACTAGAAGTTAATGAGTATTAAAAAGGGTTTTTTGTAAACCCTAGTTCAGTATTTCAAGGTGTGGTGCAGACAGGTGCATATACCTTTTTTTACAGTGAAAGGTGTTTGTGAGTGTCTTTGGCTTTGCATAACTGCAGTTATTGTGGTTGTAAGGAGGAATTATTATGGCAGATTTTGGATAGGTTATTACTCCTACTAGGAACATTGATTCTGTAGAATACAAGGATTATGTCAGATTACTCCTGTTAAACTTAATGGCGCTAACTATCTGAATTGGTCTCAAGCAATCAAAAAAAATTTGATTGCACAACAAAAAGCCAAATATATAAGGAAGGATCGTCATGATCACATAACCAAATACTAGGAAGCAAAGGATCATCAAGTTCAAACCTGGATGTTAAATTCCATGTATCCTCATGCAAGTAATCAAGTTGTTTTTATTTTTATTTTTTATGAAGAGTGAGAATTTTATAAAAACAAGAAGATAAAAAGATACAACCTAAAAGGAGGGGCCTCCCACCACATCAAGGGTTTGGAGGGATGTGCGCCTTTTAGCCTGAGAATCCGCAAGGTGATTTGTGGACCAAGGAATATGAGTCCAAATACAGTCAAGGGATGAAGAGATGCTACAAACATCTAAAAAGATGTCCCAATGCCGCCAGAGAGAGTCTTGGATTTGGAGCACTAATCAATGACCACTTTGGAGTCACCTTTGATGATGAGGGGACTAGAAAACTAGTCACAGAAGATCTTAAGGCCATGAAGCAAATCAGCGAGCTCAGAAGAGGTGGAGTCATCATGAATAACTCCTCCAAAACCCACTGGCCCGGGACATCCACGCCCCCCCTTGAAGAGAAGTTATAAAGCAGGAGCTCGAAAAGGAACATATGCACAAAGAGAACACCGTCAAGGAGCATTTGAAGAGTTTGAAGTGCAAACTTGCTGGATTTCTGTTTTCCCTTTAAATCTAAAGTGTGAACTTGGTCTTTTGGGTGTATATTCACATGCAAACTAAATTTTTTCATGTATAAGGTTATGATAAATCAATATAGGTGTTTAGCATTTTAAAAATAAAAAATATAGGGTTGTTTAGCATCTTACTCTCTTCTTCATCTTTTTCTCCTTGCTCAACTTTTTCATTGTCTTTTTGGATTGCCCTTACTACTCTTCTCACTAAATCCATAGTTCTCTCATGGAGCTCTAGAATTAAAAGTTATAAATAATGTAGGTAGATATATATTTTGTGCCTATACACATACATACATACATATATATATATATATATATATATATATATAGAGAGAGAGAGAGAGAGACATAGGCCTGTTTGCAAGAACAGGTTCTGCACCTATGAATCATAACAGGGATGAACCGTAGAATGTTAATACTGTGAATATGCTAAAAAGTGACAAGTAAAGAAATCAGTTATAAATCTTAGTTGCCGGATATTGACACAGAGACACACCAAATATCGCATATCCCTGTGAGACTTGAACCCAGGACTTACACATTGACAACCACCACCTCCACCAATTAACCAAGCACTTGATTCACAATCAAGTGAATTTCAGTAGTGGCGTATTAAAAATTCAACAGAACAGAACCTGGACAGAAGCAATGACTGATAGCTGACCAAAACGTTTTACTGCTTCGGGTGCCAAATGCTGGGCGTGCTCAATCTGAAAATTATACATTTTGTCAATACACTAAGCATTCTTTACTCATTCACAGCCAGAAGGATTTTAACTGCCACAGCAAGAGAGGAAATAATGCAAGTAAAAGTAGGTTTTTTTAGTATACCCGGGGTCTTCTGTCTCTTAATCCATTAGCTGTTGAGATGGAATCATAAAGATCTAGCATCAGATCGTTTGCTTTATCCCCAATTGCATGCACAGCAATCTAAGATGACTCAACATAAAATATTGTATTAAAAAAATTAAAGATTATGGTACAATCTGAAAAATTAATGATCAACACAAACAACAACCTGAAGTCCCAACTTATCCAATAAGATCATCGTCTTAAGAAGCCAATCCTTATCTGTTAAATGAAGACCATTATTTTGGGGTTCATCCACATACGGCTGAGATCGCATTTTAACTCTCAGTTAGAAACTTAATATATCAATCAGCATTCACAAAAAATGTAACCAGCAGCACTTGAACAGATGCTTGTTGTTGCAAACTACCATTGAAATTTTTTAAGACTGAACAAATAAATCATATGAAGCACAATATCACCTCATAAAAAAGTGCACTGTTAGAGCCTAATGACCCATCACTAAATGCTTTAGCACCACCAAGGTAAATCCAATGACTTATAACCCGACTTCTTGCTTTAATAAGATCCTACACAAAAACAATGAGCAAGTCTTAGGTCCTTTTCAACTATCCATAGAGCCACCACACCTTAAACATCATTCAACTTGCTTGAGAAGAGTGATTGGTTGAAGGTTACCTTTGATAGAGTTGTTCTGTGCTATCAGTTTCTAAATTAATGGAGTCACTTTTCAGTCAAGTCACCCAAAAACTGATCCCCATCTATAAAGGAAGTGTTTCCCCATAACCTAGGAAAGAGATAATGTTCTGCCATAAAAAGCAAGAGGTGTTGTCTCTCAAAATGCAGGAGATACAATAATATGACCATATTCTTTGATAAGGTAATATCTCCTCTTTTCGCTCTTCCCCTTTTCTTTCTTCTACAGCTCTATTTCATGGCATGACCATATAAAGAACACTATCAACAATGATTTTAATCCCAGATACAGAATATTCAAAAAACGACTGGACAGGTTAGTGCATAAGGCTGATTAAAACTAGACCAGCACCTTGTGGAGCATTAAGTTAGAAAAACAATTGCAAAAATGCCACAAGAACATAAGGCCTTGAAGGTAAAAACATAAACATAATTATAGAAGAAAAAAACACTAGTGGTCAGCTACATGTATCCCGTATCACTATCCTAACCAATTTTGAGTCACTTCCACTATTAGGGTGTCCAACAGGGTGCTAAAAACAACTTTCATGGCTTATGAAATTTTTATTATTATTATTATTATTATTTTATTTTTTTACAAAGGATGTGTTTCATTTCAAAGCCCAAAGGCAAAAGAATATAAATCAAGAGGAGGAACCTCTTACAATGAGAGATTGCAGGTTAACCCTGTCCTTGGCTAAAACATCTGCATGACTTATGATAATATCAAACAACTGATTTTTGTTTCATCACTTAAATGGGTTACTGCTGATTGCACTTGCGTTATTTGTTGGTAATTCTGCCCTGGTTTTCCTGCTTGTCTATTCTAGATGTTTAAGGAGTAGATAAGATATCAATAGTTTAATTTGAAGAATGATCATGAGGAGAAGAACTTTAAAATGCTTATAAGCACATGAACATACTTTTTAGACTTGAGAAGTCTTTATCTCATCTAGTTTGATAAGATGGATAACAGTGGCAAACTAAGAAAGTCATGTCTTTAAAGGCTGCTAAACTAAAAGAATATATAGCAATAATGGGTGAATAACTACTAGTGATTTACCGAATTATCTCAAAAGGTTCAAAATCATAAAAATATCCTATCGCAATAGGAATGAAGTTGAACCTCGATTTTCTCTCTACGAAAATAAGAGAGACAGAAGCAGTATGTATAAAGGTTTGAAATTGCTAGTGTCAGTTGATAAAAACATACAGCTAAACGGGACCATGTCTCCATTGGGAAAAATAAGCAGACCCTGATCAGCATTTTTCCAGTAGAATCAGCCCAGTTATATACATCTGTGGATATTAGAAAACAAAGATGTAAAGAAACAATTCTATAGGACAACTAATATGCTACAGATAAAATTGTATGGTGAAAAATATGGCGTAAACATGCAACTAGTGGGCTTTTACTTGACTGGGGGAAATTTTCCTGCAAACTCAAATTATTCTTATGCAATGAAAAAAATTCAGCAAGCTCATAAACCATAAGGAAACAAATGCTCCAAACAAAACCTGAAAAATCTTTCCAGACAGCTTCCGCTGATTCACCAGGGAAATATCTCCCAAGATCAACAACTGTTGTCACGCCCCTCATTAGTGCAAGCTTGCTTGCTCTGACCAATGCATCTCTTCTCTCATCAATTGATACATCTGGAATGGATGAGAGAAGAAGTTTCATTGCAGAATCAACCAGCATTCCGGTAGGTTCTGCAGACCAAAAATGAGTGATGATGATAAAATTACACAAAAAGCTATCCATTGTGTCATCTGTTCATACCTCTCTAGAATGAAAATGATCTCAAAAACATTACCACCATTTGCGGTTCTCACAATAGTTCCACCAGCTGGATCATCAGTGTTTTTGGTAATCCCAGCCATTTTCAAAGCCAATGAATTAGCTAGTCCCATATGTCCATCCATTCTTGACAGCCAGACCTGTATTTTGTGTACATTACATATTTGTAGCCACTAAAATCTCCTCAAACACTTTTTTACTGGTTTGATATGGCATCTTACAGGATTTTCAGAGCTAACATCATCAATCCAAGAAGCTTCTGGCAGTTCTTTCCCCCAAAATTCGTTATTCCACCCTCCACCTAATACCCAGGAACCTTTAGTCTTACCTGAAAATTATCACAAACAATCAAACCCAAAAAAGGTTTTAGATGTAAAAGAAAATAGCTGCAACTACTCCAACCAGGAAAAGAAAAGGTAAAACAGGGACAACCTACTACTGCTTCTTTGACTTTTTGAACAAATTCTACTCTGCTTCTGGCATCACGAAGCTTTACTCTTTTCATCTGATTTTTTTGGACAATTTATACTTGATTAGTGCATGAGCATACACAATAGAACAAGTGACAGCAGACAGCAAAATAAAAAAGCAGAAACAGAAGTCCCAAATCAAACTACAGCATTTTGATGTCCACAAGTAGATGTGCCAATAGAAATTGGCTAAGCAGACCTACTAAGCTTACAGATCCTGTCAAGAGTGACCTATTTTGTCCTATAGAATTGTCCAATGAGCATATAGAAATAAAAAGACTCAACAATAGAAATCCATGAACATGTATTGCAAAAGAACAAATACAAAAAGTTATCTTTAGTCCAAAAGTTATCTGCAAAATCTCATGTTCTATTGTTGCTTGGATTATCACCCTACATGAATTTGAAAGCCTATGTGGAGGAGCCCTTAGGGACAGTTGGAGGTTTGTAGCACAGATGCCCGTGCCTAGGAAGGTTACAGTTGCTGAATGGACTTCCCCTCCCTAAGGAATTATAAAACTTAACTTTGATGGTGGTGCCTTAGGCAGCCCAAGTGTTGCCGGGTTTGGTGGCGTTTTCAGGACACACGAAAGGAGTCATTCTCACATCCTATTCTAGACCTCTCAGAAATTCTGATTCTACCACAGCTGAGATCCAACCTCTTAGACATGGTCTCCTAATTTCCAAAGAAACCCTGGGAGGCCAACTCTGGATTGAAGGTGATTCCAGCATGGTGATTGGATGGTGCTCTAAAGCTTTGGATCTTCCTTCATGTCTTTGGCAGGCCTTACATGGAACTATTGGCATCTCATCCTTGTTTATTTTCTCTTGGTATCAAGCGCAAAGATCAGCCAATTCTTTGGGTGAATCATTGGCTCAGCAATGGGTTTCCTTTAAATCCCTTGTTGTAATGGGAACCCCCTGCCTTGAGATTTTTAGTTTTGTTCTTTGGCCTTGGCCTTGAATAAATTCACTTTTTGGAAAAGAAGAAAAATAATTAATTGATGCACAACAATTCTAATAATTCTGAGTAAATTAAACTCAGACAAATATCTAAATGACTTTAATAAAATTTAATACTCAAAATCCTACTAACCTAACCTCATTTCGATAAAGTCCACTATATCATATATCCACTTCTCCTCCTTGGAAGAATTTTGGAAATAAGTTACTTTTTCAAATGTGTTACATAACACTGTTAAAATATTTGTTTTCTTTAGAAGAACAAGAAGACCTTTTAAAAATATCTAAAAGTCCATGTACAACATTCCAAGCCCCATTAATCATTTTTTTAGTTATTTTAACCTGTAAATGATCTTTATATAGCTAATTTTTCTAGACTTATTAGACTAATAATATACATCATCCTTGCAAGAAAATGATTTCAAAAATGATTTTACTTCTTTTCAAACTAAATTCTTTTTGTATATTTAGACACAAGAAATAAGTTCATTATAAATGTAATCTTATTAGGAAAATTTTGGACAAATATAGTTATTGTTCAGTTGGCCCATTGAAACAACATTTGGTGAACCAGTTCCATAGATATGGAATTTAAAATTTTTAGATATTTTATGAAGGTAATTCAAGGTGTTTGATATTTATTACATGACGTTTAAGAAATTCTGGTGAGAGTGGAGTTAATATGAATAGATTTATCATAGAGTTAATATGAAAAAAATAAAAATAGGTTGTTGCTTCTTTAGAGATAAAATTGTTATACAAGTCTTTTAGATTTTCACCTTGAGGTTGCGCAGTTCTCTGCTCCAGATATTTGTTCTCAAATAAACACCCTATTGAGCATAAGTGGAACATAGTGCACCAGTTTCGTAAGAAAATAAATATATAAAATAAACCAAAAGCCTAACTCCTCTCAAACACTCACCCACTAATCTCAAGTCCTCACCCAGTTTCCTTATAGACGTAGCAGCAATCGAAAATAAAGCAAATGGTCATGCCAGTGTGGATGTAATGAACAAAATATCACAACAAAGCAATGGTATGGCCAGCAAGATTACAAAAACTTTAACTCTTAACAGAACTAAAGCTGCCAATCTACAAAAAGTTCTAAGGGCCTTCTATTGGTGGCAAATATTTGCCTATGCAATTATCAAACATCAGTAATCAACATAAAAATACCACATGCTGGTTGGGGCTATCAGTACAAAAATCATCAGTGCAAAGATTTCAGATATGCCAGAAGGAATCCACCTCCAATCTGCGCCACAGATTTATACCTTCCATTGCATGCATTCAAATGCGTATAACAGAATTATGAAGTCATATAGACTCAAAAGTTTGCAGTCATAGCTGATGACCATACTTCACATAGCAGGTGCAAGTGTTAAACATAGCAATAAAAGTTGAAAGCACTGAATCAGCAAGAATATAACACAGAAACAGAAGTAGTTGCAGTAACAATGGTAAAAATTACCACTTTTGTACAACCTGCAAGCCACCAGGTATGAGGTGCACATGAGAGTCGATAAATCCTGGAACGACAAGCTTCCCTGCAACATCCAACTGCTCGGTACCAGGGCCAATTAACTCCTACAACCATAGAGAAAGAACATAAAAGTGACAACCTAGTTACTGATTGTGTAAATAAGATTGCTAACAAATAACATAATGTCATTTTTGACAAGCGAATATACTTGGAAGTCATTTTTCAAAGTTAGAAAATAATTCCATTGATCCACATCAAGAGGTATTCTGCTTCATATTATGAATCTTGACAGGCATTTGCTGTCATTTATGTACGGTTCTAGGATGCTCTAAGTTAAAAAGAGAGCTATTGAAGTGGCAAACGCGGTTCCCCTGCCGCCAATTTCTTCCTATTGTTCGTAGATATCTCTGACTTTGACTAATAACCAGAACCGAAGCCTTCTCTTCAGCCTGAACCTTCGCCATAATTCGAACAAAAATTTAAATTTGCTTTTGATTCTCTTTCATAATATCATAACACTTCAAGCACTCAAGTACTTCCAAGGACAGACTGCAAATTACCACATACTTCTCAGAAAAGAGAGAAGGGTTTCAACTATGATGCCGCAGAAAAGGAAGAAGTGAATAATAAAAACCTGGACGGAAGAATAGTTTCCAATACGAAGTATTCTGCCAAGGCGGATAGCCATGGCTTCAGCAAAAGGATGAGCAGAATCGCTTGTATAGATGTCCGCATTCTTCACTATTAAATCTGCAACTGGAGTTCGGTTTCCTGCAACAAAGAGAGAAGAAAACGAAGTAAATCAAATTTTACAGAAACGATAATGCAACATCAAAATGAGAGGCGATAAAACAAGTAAGAATTACTCGTGGTGTCAAATGCAGGAAAGAGAACGATTGCCAAAATCAGAACAGAGGTGGCGGAAATGAATAGCAAGAAATTTTTCCCCATCATACTGAGGCGGGAAATGGCAATTTAGCAGAAACGCTTAAGAAAGTGGCTAGCAACTCCTGTAGTAAGAATCACGCGCAATGTCTGAAGCTAGCTCATTGTAATCAGACGTGGCAACATACGACTCGAGGCTCGTTCAAGGTGTAATGTCAGATATTTTCTGTTAAATTTTTTATGCCTGAAAAACTACATGAACCCCTAATATATCTTTTCTTATATGTTATTTAATATATATAATTATCATGAAATAAATATATAATTGTCTTAAATACTTACAATGAATACATATTATAATAAAAATTATTAAATAAGATACCAAAATACTTAAGTGAGAAGTCAATTGTTTTTGTATAGTATTTATATTATTAGGGAAAATAATTAAAATTTTATAACCAAACAATGAGTAATAATTATGAATTTTTCGAGTGAAGTAATTAAAAATATTAAATAACATAACTTTAGTCTTACATAATGTATTTAAATTTTAAATAAATCAGTTTAAAATTACTATATTATTTAAATGATAATTTAGTTTTAAAATAAAACTAAGCATTTGTATAAATTAATAAAATTATTAATGTTATATGATAAAAATAAATAGATAAAAAGAGGACCCTCCCACCCCCTCATTCTCATCGTCTCTATTATCATCGTGTTTGTTTAAGCTATCTTTGGCTCTTTGGCACAACAACAAATGATGAAAACTGAAGTTTTATTAAAGTTAAATATGACCTTGTAAAGTGGGAAAAAGTTTTACATTGTGAAATCTTAAAAGAAGTGAATAAGTTATAAGGTTGAGTAATAAGTCTCATAAGTGGTTAGTCATTTTGGGAAGGAATCGAGTTCAACCCAACAGTAGTATTAGAGCAGGTTGAGTATGTGGGTCAAAGCCCAATGTGTGATCTTCATGTTATTCATATATTGTGGGGTCCATGAGATGAGAATCGGGTTATTTATGAGTTGTGGATACATAGCATATCAGTTAAGTGCAAACTTGGATGTGAAGTGGGAAAAAGTCCCACATTCAAAGTCTTAAAAGAAGTAAATGAGTTATAAAGTTGAGCAACAAGCCTCCTAAGTCGCTAGTTTTTTTTCTAAAAGTTTTTTCTTATATATTCTTTCACTTCTGAAATATCTCGAGTGTCATCTCTTGATATAAAAATATCATTTATATAGACAATTAAAATTATAATCCTCGAGTGTCCTATAAGAATAAACATTGAATAATCATAACTTGCTCTCACAAATCCAAAACCATATGTAACAGTATTGGTTTGTTAAACCAAGCCCTACGACTTTGTTTAAGGCCATACAAAACTTTAAGTGGCCAACATACTCGATTTTCCTCTCTCTGAGTAACAAAGCAAGGCGATTGCTCCATATAAACTTCATTAGACAAATCCTCATACAGAAACATGTTTTTAATATCCAACTAATAGGTCTACCAATCCAAATTAACAGCCAAAGATAATAAAATTTGAATAGAATGGAGTCTAGCCATAGAAGGAGAAATTTCAAAATTGTGAACTCCATAAGTTTGAGTGTACCCTTTTGCTACAAGTCATCTTTTATATCATTTTAGTGAACCATCAACATGATGTTAATTTGTTGAAGAAGTTATATCAAAGAATCTAATATTAATCTCATGCAAACCATATCCCACAAGTTTCATAGAGTGTAAGGTGAATCACATGCAAGACAAATATCACAAGAGAAGCAAACTCAAAGGAAAAAACTGAAATGAAAAAAGATGTTTCCTATTTGTGTTTTATCTCTTTTATGTTTAATTTAGTAAGTTATATTTTGGGTGTTATTAAGTAACTTGTAAAGCAGAATTAATTTGTAATTAAGAAACTTTTTTTCTTTTTACCAAATAAGAAGTCTAAAATGAGGAGAATAAGCATATCATTCTTCACCACTGGTTTCTCTTCTCTCAACTTGCCATTGTCTTTCTCTTTGTTGGAAGACATCTCAAAGGGGATTAAGGTCAATACTTTCTCCACATCAAATAGATGGAAAAGGGTATAAATTAGTGTCATTCTCATAAGGATGGCACAATGGTGTAATTAGAAAAGATGATATGTCTACTTATGCTTTTCCTTTAGAGAGTTTGTAACCCTAAGGACAATGTAGTCATTGTAACCTTCTTCATAAACTATAAATATAAGTTCAAGGCTAGGGGTAGATCATTTAGTCTCCCCTCTTCTCTCTCAGATTTGTCCTTACTCTTTTCTCTCAAACCCTTCCTCTCTCTCTCTATCTCCCTAATCGTCCTTCTCTTTTTTTTTTTTTCTCCTTCTCTCTCATTCTCTTGGCCAAGTACCTATCATGGAATTCTAAATCTAACATGATATCAGAGCATTAGATTTTGGATCCCGAAATTATGATATTGGTTAATCAAGTTCTTATCAACTCTCTCGATGGAAAGTGAGGTATTGGTCAAGGTTCGGTTTTGAACCTGTTTTGATTCACGAGATAAGTTTTTTCTTCTCTTCTTTTCCTTGAGATGAATGTTGTTGTATATCTCAGAAAGATGGACGTTTATTAAGCATGTTTTGATTAGAAAAGATTGAGTTACTACATCTTATATATTAGCTTCAACTTGGTTAATATCGATGGTTTGAATCCATGCTATCTTCGGTTAAAGAGATCGTTTTTTTTACTAATACAACTTGTTGATTTCTGGTTCGTTCTTTGATGAATGGAGCCTTGCTATTCCATTGATGGTTCCATGGTATTTCATGATTGAAAAACTATATTTACATATGTTGATGATTGAAGATTGATATCATAGTTCAATTGGTTTTTTCTTGAACTCATGAAGGTGCTTGCATTGGTACAAGATTTTTTTTGAAAAATTACATGTTGTTCTCTCACGTTGGAAGGGATCCAGTCACTAAGATTTTCTCTTGATTCTCTTTCCTAAAAATTTAAAAGATAAAAGGGAAAGAAAAGGTTGGAATTATTTTATTAGTTGACACATGACTTATAGAAGGAAAGTTCCTTCTTTAGAAGATGCACAAGATTGATTGAGATCTCTTGGTTTTTGGTATAATTTTATATACCTTGATCTTCTCATTGGAGTATATCCCACGTGAGACAAGATTAGAAAGTCTTACCAAAAAAAAAAAAATTTAAGAAAAAAAGGCAACAAAAGTTGGATTTCCTGGTTAGTGGTTGGCGCCAAACAACTAGAAGGAAAGTTTCCTTCTTTAGAAGATCTCTGAGATATCTGAGATTTTTTTTGGTATGATTACTGATTCACTTCCTTAATTATCCCCTTACTTAAAATAATTAAAGTAAGTCAATGATTGAAATTGATTTGTTGAAGTGGCACCTAAGACACCATAGGAAGGTTTCCTAATATATTTTTGAAAAGTGACTGATTGAAGGAAGATCTCCCTTGATTTGATTTCTTGATAAATATTCTTTCCTAAGTGAACAAACATCACACACACTCTCTATTTGCTGCTCTCGACCAACATGCATTTTCCTTATTTAGTGCATGATTAGTGCACTCTCCTTATTTCTCCACCCTCTATTTGTTGCTCTCAACCAAGGCACTCTCCTTATTTCTCCACCACCTATTTTTGGTCCTCTATTTGATACCCCATCCATTGCTCTTCGAAAAGAACCTAGGGCATGCACCAGATCTTCTACCTCTCACCCCATAACTCAGTTTTTATCCACCCATCGTTTATCACCATCTTGCAGTCAGTTTCTTACCTCTATTTCTTTGTTGCTATTTCTTAGTCTTGTCAAGAGGCCCTACAAAATCTAGGATGGAAAGCAAGCATGCATGAAAAAGATGGCAACCCTTTACGAGAATTAAACATAGCGCCTTGTTTCCCTACCATCTGGAAAAAAAAAGTTGGTGGACTGTAAATGGGTTTTCATTGTCAAACAAAATCTGGATGGCACAGTGGCCCACCTTAAAGCAAGCTTTGTGGCTAAATGTTATATCCAATGTTATAGGATTGATAATGAAGAAACCTTTTGTCTAGTCATCGAACTCAATTCGGTGTGTCTCTTATTATCTCTTATTGCTAATTCTCGATGACTTGTCTTTCACCTAGATGTCAAGAATGTCTTCCTCAACAACGATATTAAGGAGGAAATTTATGTATAAGAACCACTTGGATATGTGGTTGAGGAGTTGGTGTGTCACCTTAAAGAATTATTATATGATCTGAACCAAACTCAGTGGGCCTGGTTTGACAAGTTTAGTCAAACAATGATTCGATTTAGGTTCACAAGGTGCTCTGTAGACCATTTTTTATTTGTCAAGCATACTAAGAAAGGAGTCGTACTACTTGTTGTATATGTGGAAGATATTATTTTGGCGAGTAGTGATATCGATAGTATCAGTCAAGTAAAAAACAAGATATGCAATGAATTTAAGAAGAAAGACTGAGAACTCCTTAAGTACTTTCTCGGTATTGAGGTTCTTCAATCCAAGCATGGTATTATCTTATCAAAGAGAAAATATGTTCTTGACTTGCTTGAAGAAATAGGAATGATGGGATGTCGCCTTGCTGACACCCTTATGGAGGCAAATACAAAACTATGTGTTGGCTCAGGAGAAAAAGTTAATATGGGCAAGTGTCAGAGCTAGGTGTAACAGACCGGTCTTTTGGGTTGTATTGGCTAGGTGTATGACATGGTATCAGAGCTGGGCACCACATTCCGCGTTCAAATCCTGACGAAAGCGGTAGGGAACGGGAGTGGTAGGTGTCAAAGCTAGGTGGTTTCGTCTACCAGTGATGGGTTAGGTACTTGGCTTTCCGCACTTAACAGATCGGTCTTTTGGGTTGTATTGGCTAGGCATTTGACAACAAGTAGTAGAGGCCAGTTGAAAAACTTATCTATCTCACTGTGACTATACCAAATATTTCTTTTGTAGTTAGTGTGGTTAGTGTATCCATAAACCTCAAATGTCTCATTGGCAGGCATTGGATAGGATTCTTTGATACTTGAAAAAAGCACCAAGACAAGGGCTCTTATATAAGTGTCATGGTCATCTCAATATTAAAAACTTTGCCGATGCGGATTGGGCTGGATCACCAGATGATATAAAATCTACTTCAAGATATTGTACTCTAGTTGAAGGCAACCTTATTGCATGGAGGAGTGAAAAACAAAATGTGGTTGCAAGGTCCAATGCAGAAACAAGATACAAAGTTGACACATGCAGTAAATGAGCTTTTATGGATTAAATCTCTTCTAGTAGAATTGGGATTCCATAAAGAAGACCCTATAGAACTCTATTTTGATAATCAAGCAGTGGTCCACATTACCTCCAACCCAGTTTTTCATGAGAGAGCTAAACATATTGAGGTGGATTGTCACTTTATCAGAGAAAAATTGCAAGCGGGAATCATAAGCCTTAAACATGTATCAACTCATGGACAACTTGCTGATATGTTGACAAAGTCAATCAACCCCAAAATTCTCTTTGCTACATTTACCAAACTAAGATTATATGATATTTTTTCACCACCAGCTATGAGAAGTGCCAAAGGTCAGTTCTGTAAAAAATCTTTTTTTTTCCTATTTTCTCTCCTATTATCTCCCTATACATTAACGGGAATTGAGTTTCCTTTTCTTCTAAAATCCAATTTTTTTAAGCCAAATTTCTCTTCTAGTCAAAAATTTTTGGTCACACTTAATCACTCCATAATTTGTCCATTCAAGGTATGCAATATCTTACTTCAATAATGTTTTCAAGTTTTGCGTTTTTGTTACTTGGTTATGTTTCTTCCGCATAGTTAACTCCGAAAAGTTGTGTGCACCTAAAAAAAGTCATACTTGATCGAGTTTATTAAGTTCTACCGTTATAATCTCCCCTAGCTTTAAAAAAAAAGGTCAATTTAGAAGTATGAGTAGTTAACTCCAAAAAATTGTGGTCACCTAAAAAAAGTTATACTTGGTCAAGTTTATTAAGTTTAACCGTTATAGTCTCCCTTAGTTTTCAAAAAAAAAAAAAAGGTCGCTTTGGAAGTATGAGTGTTGCATAGTCACCTCCTTCCGATTAAAGTTGTTTTCCTCTAAAAAAATTTCAGTTTATCTTCATGTGTTTTTATTACTTCAAAGCAATGCCTAGACTTACTGCTTAAAAGTATAAGAGTATGCCTAACATCGAGTTTGAGTCAAGTATTTTGTTCTTCACCCAAGAGGTGATTTGTGTTTGAGTTGCCCTTAAAAAATGAGGAGTCCATTTGTTAACCCTTAAAATTGGGTAATTTTTCTACCTTTAAAATTGAGTTTAGTGTGTTTTAGACTATGGCCATTTTAACTGGTGTATGGTACTTTGTCGTAGACTAGAAGAGATTTTCTTCTTCCACATTGTGTTTTATCCAAGCTGGGTCTATATGTCCTTTTTATCCCTAGTTTGAAGGGGAGAGTAGAAGAAGTACAAGAAAAAGGTATTTTGTTCCACATACTATTATAATTTTTATGTGACCAAAATATTCAAGAAAGGGAGAGCACAAAAGATGAAGTTTTTCTATCTATGAAGAATTTTTTTCAGCAATAGAAAATTGAAGACCAAAAATCCTTTTCATTGCAAACTGAAGTTATAAATTCCAGCTTCAGGGGGAGTGTTAAAGAGCAAATATGGAAGAGTCTTACTGACTATCATAGTAAGAAGTCTCATAGAGCCAAAATTAGCATGGTGGAGTTTTACACGAGTCTTCTATTTATATTTAGTTGTTCAATTGACTTGATCTTTTAGTGTTTCACTTTGGGTGTAACTCAAATAAAGGTAGTTTAATTATAATTGGATTATACTTGTTTTCTTTATTGTAAATAGATACTCATTGTACTCAAATTACAACAAGTTAAGGAAGTATCTCTTTTCTATAAATTTAACAATCTTTTAAGTAAGGGTGGCTTCGAACCGAGCCAGCTCGCGAGCCGCTCGAGTTCGGCTCGGTTTCGACTCGGTTCGAAACGTTATATTTCGAGCTCGAGCCAAGCTCGAACTCAGGGATGGGCTCGTTTACATTAACGAGTCGAGCTCGAGCAGAGCCCGGTTCGGCTCGTCGGCTCGTGAGCCGACTCGTTAATATAACAAGCGATTCGGGGATTGAGAGACCTCTCTTCGATTCGGGAAATATCTCTCCGAAACCCATACCTCCCTCTGCCATTTCCATGCCATTTCAGCGTGATTTCTTGCGGAAATCGCTGTCCGTCGGCAGGTATTCAGGGGAAATGGGGGATTTGGTCTTCAAATCCCTCGTTCTCCCTCTTCGATTCCTCGATTTATTCCTCTACGATTTCTATCTCTTCTTCCTCAAAGATTTCTTTCTCTTCTTCCTCTTCGATTTCTTCATCCAAATTTTTCCTCACCGACGAGACGAAATCGACGGTCCAACGGAAGGAGGTAAGATTTTTATTTAATCTTTTTTTTTTTTCGTAGCCGAGCTAACCTAAAAAATCTCTAACTCTCGCTTCATTTCTCAGCAGTGCTCCTTCATTATTGGAAAGTCTTTTTGGATATCCGAACGGCACACTCTGTTTCTGTAAGCAAACTCAGCTCTGTTTTTTTTTTTGATATTTCCGGCTGACAGTTCAAAGTACACTCGAGAAGAAATCATTGGAAGAAAACTGGTATGAATTTTATTTCATGATTTTGAGTGTTGATATTGTTTGATTTTTTGAAACGGTGAGTTCTTGATTTAAGGGTAGAATGTAAGAAGATCATTTTATACAGATTGTATAAGGTTGACCTATTTTATTCTCTTAATTATTTTTTTTTGCTTGAGTGTGCCATCAATTGCATTCTAGTTGGCTGAGAGCCAGGAAACTTCATACTGAGCTAACATTCAAGAAGGAAAGGAAGGGTGGGGGACAAAAATCCCCCACCTTGTCATTTGTTATGTTTTTGTATATCTCAGAATGACTTACTAAGCTCAATTGCTATAATGTTTGGAAAATAGTTGGTTGGTTGTTAATGATTTTTTTGCTAAAATTCCATTGTTCTTCATAAATTAAGTTATTATTCTAGACTTTCAAATATTTTTATGTTGTGGGATCTTGTTTCTTTTTTGCTTTCTTATTTTTAGGTGTCTGGCCTCTTATAAAATTTTGTACGTTTATCATACATTTCAGCAATAAACTGCAATGGTATTTAAATTGTTACTTGATATATTTTAGCAATGGAATTTTATTTCATGATTTTGAGTGTTAATAACATATTCTGTTCAATAATACTCTATTATAGTTAATGGAATCAGGAACTTTCTTAATTGCATCCAACTTCTCTTTATTATAAAAAAGAATAAAAAAAGTTACTTTTTGTCCTTCTTTCTTAATTCTCATTGAACTTATGTCTACTGTTGTTCTTGGTATAGTGGGGTATTGAGGTTGAATTTCATTTTTTTTCATTTTTATCATTAATTTCTTGGTATTGAGGTTGAATTTCATCAGAATATTAGAAGAGAATGTTGGTGTGCTTATTTCCTTATCTTAGAAGTTTTTAAATTTATATATAAAAAAAGGATCGGTATATTGGACTGAAAACTATTGGGTGCAGGGCTACTGGCTCAAAGAGACCCCGCTGCATTGAAAGACAAGGGTCGTTCCTGATTGTCACAATGTCACGTACCTTCCTCTAAGAATAAACAAGTATCTTAAATTATGTGTAGGATCTTTATTGTTCGGATAACTTTCTTTTCTTTATGTTTTTAATTTGTAATTTTATTTTTTTGTAGAAGTAAGAATGTCAACACCTCCTCAATTGACATCAATAATTAACACTAGTTCTAGTGTGACTATAAATAGTGACTCAACTCCACCAGAGTCACTACCCTCTGTCATAGAAGTGGGCCAGATGAAATTATCATAAATGAGGATGAAGGTGATTCTACTCATACTTCAAAAAGACAAAAAAAGTCTCATGTGTGGTTGGAATTCAAAGAAGTATCACTTAATGGTACAAAAAAGGCTCAATGTGTTCATTGTAAAATCAATTTGAGTGTTATTAGTAGTGGAGTGACCACACATGAGTCGACATTTGAAACGTTGCACTAGTAGAAAAGTGGCAATGAGAAAACAAAAAACCTTAAACTTTCAACCAGTGGGAGCGGGGTCTAATGTTGATCAGAGCCCATCTGGACATCCTTTTATGGATTTTGGAGGAAATTATGATCAAGCTAAAATGAGAGTACTCATTGCTCATTGGATTTTTATGCATGAGCATCCATTCATGATAGTAGAAGAGGAGGGATTTAATTTTGTAATGAATATGGCAAATATGAATTATGAGAAAATATCCAGGAAGACTATTAAGAAGGAGTGTATGGAGGTGTATGAGGCAGAGAAAAAGAAATTGAAAATTTTGTTAAAAGAGATTAACAAGATTAGTCTTACCACAGATCTTTGGAAGTCTCAAAATCAAAAAATTGAATACATGGTTATTACTGGGCATTTTATTGATAGTAATTGGAAGCTACAAAAATGAGTCTTGAGTTTTGTGCATGTTCTTCCTCCTCCTCGTGGCGTTGATATAGCAGATGTTATTTACAAGTGTTTGAAAGAGTGGGAGATTGAAAATAAAGTTTTTAGTATTTCAGTTGATAATGCTGCATATAATGATGTTTGTATCAGAGTTTTGAAACAAGATTTTTCAAGGAAAAAAAATTTGGTGTGTGGTGGAAAGTTGTTTCATGTGCGTTGTTGTGCTCATATTTTGAACTTATTAGTCCAAGATGGTCTTGTTCAAATTAAGGATATCATTGATAATGCGCGTGAAAGTATCAAATTCATAAATCTAAGGCTAGACTTCGCACTTTTTCTGAAATTGTACAACAATTAGAACTTGGTGAAAAGAGGTTGGTTATTGATTGTCCAACTCGTTGGAACTCCACTTATGACATGTTGTCTTCTGCATTAAAATTCAAAGATGCATTCTATAGATTTAAAGTTAGAGAACCAACATATGATTGTTTGCCAAGTTTTGATGAATGGGAAAAAGTTGACATGGTGTGTGAGATTTTAGAAGTTTTTAATGCAGTTACTAATATAATTTTTGGGAGTGACTACCCTACTTCTAATTTGTACCTTAGTGAAGTATATAGGGTAAAAGAAGTTCTGGATTTTCATTCTACAAATGAAAATGTTTTCATTAGGACAATGGTTAGTAGAATGAAAGAGAAATTTGAGAAGTATTGGGGTGAATGCAATTTATTGATGGTTGTTGCTTCAATTTTGGATCCAAGGGTCAAATTAAAGTTGATCAAAATGTGTTTCCCAGTGATATATTCTATGGAGGAAGCTACAATGAATATAAATTTAGTTCGATGCACCTTATATGAGATCTACGATGAATATGTATCCTTATATAATGTGGATATTAGAAATGAAGAGATTGTTTCAAGTACTAGTAGCTCTATGGGTGTTTCCACAAGTCGTAGGCCTTCATCAAGTTCAGGTTGGTCAAAGTTGATAAGTTTTATGAAACAAAAGGATGTAGTTAATTTACCAAGGTCAGAATTGGAAATTTATCTTGAAGAAGGTGTATATAGTTGTGAGGAAACTTCACAATATGATTTTGATGTTTTAGAATGGTGGAAAGTGAATCATATGAAATTTTGAGTATTATCTAAGATGGCAGCAAACATCCTTGTAATTCCCATATCCACAGTAGCTTCAGAGTCTACATTTAGTGCTGGTGGTAGAGTAATAGACTCATATCGTTCTTCCTTGGCACCAAGTACAGTTCAAGCTTTGATTTGTTGCAGTGATTGGATTCGGGTTCTTCACGGTGTAAAGAAAAATCAAAAGGTGAATTTCTTTTATCAATTCTTTATTATGATATTTTTTAATATATTTTTTAGTTTTATTTATTAAAATTTTGTTTTATGATTACAGCCTGAGAAGAAGAGTGTAGAGATAATGCTACCAGCTACATGATTTTTCATGTTTCTCTCATCATGGTAATTTTAATATTTTTAACGACATTAAGTAACTAGTAATGGAAGAGTATTTTTTTATCTAACAATAACTAATTTTATTTTTTTGTTTTTGTCGTAGGTGGAGATTTTGCTCATGCAGGGATGTATATTATTTTCTAGCATGAAGAGAAACAATTATAGTTTGTAATTTTATAATGGATTTATAGTTTTTATTTGGGTGATTGTAAATTGATAGTGATATTTCATTTAATTTTGTTGTGTTTGATTATTGTATGAAGTTTATTTATAATATTATGCAGTGTATGAAGTGTTTAGACTATTTTATGGAGTGTTTATGGAATGTATAGATGATTTTATGGAGTGTTTATGGAGTGTTTATGGAGTATTTATGGAGTATTTATGCAGGTATTATGTATATTGATTATGTCCAATTTTAAGTAGAGGTCATGCCGAATTTTATACAGGTATTATATACATAGATTATACTCAATTTTAAGAAGAAGTTATGCCTCAATCTTATACATGTATTATATATATATATATATATATATATAGGTTATGCTTAATTTTTTTTAGAGGTCATGTCCAATTTTATGTAAAATATGTGTATAATTTCATATATAATTAATTTGATATATATTTTTTGAAAAATTTTAAATGTATGTTGAGGCTCGAGTTCGGCTCGAAGCTTGAGCTCAAGCTCGGTTAAGATTTTTGGGCTCGAGCTCGATAACAATTTTAGGCTCAAGATGAGGCTCGGCTCGAAGCTCGGCTCGAAATATTTAAATCAAGTTCGGCTCGAACATAGGCAGGTTCGGGCTCGGCTCGAAATATTTAAATCAAGTTCGGCTCGAACATAGGCAGGTTCGGGCTCGGCTCGGCTCGATGCGACCCCTACTTTTAAGTGTAAAAGGTACTTGTCGAAAGGAGAGGGCCTACTAGATTATTAATTAATGATTAAAACAAAGTTTTCATTTTTATAATTTTTATTTTGTCACTTGTAAATGTCATAATTATTTATCATATTTTATTAATATTAAATAAATAAAAGAACTAAAAATATAATTAATTTTTTATAAAAAATTAATATTTTATCTAATAATAACTATAAATTATAATTTAATAAATATTAATGTTTCATATTAATCAATATTTTATATCTAAAAATAAATATAAAATAATCATTATCTTAAAACATTAAGTGTGAATATATGTATTAATTATTATAAAATTCAAGTTTATTTTATCAAATTAAATATTATTTTGTAACATAGTATAACCAATAATTACATGAATTTATTAATGATGCTCCTTATTTACTTTCCATGAAAGTTACACTAATACAAAAAAGTACATTCAATTACTATTTTTATTATGCACTGTTAGACCTATGGAGAAATCATGTTGGTCTCCGATATTTTGATAATAACAAAATGGGTTGTTTGAAATTGTGTTACTAACAGTGTTATTGTTGTGATTAGAGACAAAATCCATCACCTACATTATGCAGTCTATGGCAAAGCTCAAGCAAAGAGAATAATAAATCAAGTCGCCAAGTCAAGACTCGAAGCAAAACAACTTGAAGATTTTTGCTAAGAAAAAAATACTTACAAAACAAATATGAGAGAAAAATTGAAGACCTAGAGTCAAATCCAAATAAGAAATCTCAAGAACTCTAGTCTTGTAAGTAGATAGTCATTCAAAATTCTGATATTTAAGCGTATATATTCATTGGAGCTTTAGAATACCTCATGTTTCAAAACCATATTCAAAATCATCACATACAAAAGTTTTGAAATCATAACACAAGCTTTAGCTTTTTCCCAAAACTAAAATATGATTTGAACACATGAAAAATCTTTAGGACATACTTTGCATTCATGTGTTTTAAAATATCATATATATCTTTTCAAACATGTTATAGCACTTAGAGTAATTCATTCACATGCTTTAAAAGTCGATTAGTTGAACTGGCTTTGGAATACTCGATCAACTTCTACAAATGATCGATCAACCAGAACTATGCAGACCAAAGTTATAAAGCATGATCAATCAACCATAGTTGATTGATCGATCATCCAGGACATAGCCTTTTCATGTTATAAATCATGGTCGATCATCCCACTTGGATTAATCGATCATTGTTGTCCAGGCAAGTAGAACTTTTGTGGAATGATCGATCATCGCTCCAGATTGATCTATCAATTTGAACTTTGCCAATAAGGGACTTCAAGCATGATCGATTATAGGAAAATGCATTGATCGATCATACTTGTATTGCACGAGGGAATCTCCATTGGTAATGATCGATCAACTTGATTTTTCTAGATCAATGGTAAAATATTGATCAATAAATCCATTGATTAATAAATCACTGTCTGACAAAAAAATAGCTATTATGAATGGTTGATCGATCAATCACTTTACAATGATCGATCAATCAAAGTACAGATTTTTGTAAATGGGCAAATAACAACTAGTTTGAGTTGGGAAGTTATAAATACCCCTCCAAACATCTTAAGGAATGAGAGTCAAACTATTACTTGCATACCCAAACTCTGGAAAACTAATTTGTATGTCAAAGTTTCATTTTTACCTTCTTTGAGAGAAAAACCTTCATTTTCTCAAATCTTTTTACTTCTCTCAAATTTTTCAAAACATATTTAGTTCCATCAAACTCCTTCACTTCAATCATTCGTGCTTAAACATCTAGAAGTTTGGTTCCCATATTAAGAAGTAATTGTAAGTTTTTATTTTATTTTTGTATTTTCATTTCTTCTTTTATAGGTTCTCTAATGCCTAGAAAGTAGAGGAATTGGTTTCTAGAACCAAAAATCTAGAAGGGGAGTGGTTGACTAGATCCAATATCTAATCTTTTGTATTGAATCTCTTGGGAGAATAGAAATCGTGTAACTGGTATTTACACATAGCTTAATAGTGCCATAAACCCTTTGCAATTTCCAACTATTAGTGTATATAGTAAAAATTTCCAAAACAAGGGTTCTTAGAAGGTGCCTACCAATAGGGGAACGATAACAAAAAATCTCATGTCCCATGGTTGTGTGTATATGTGTTGAATGTCATTATCTATAGTGCTTTTATATGCACATTGAGATTCATACTTTTAAATTGATCACAACATTTATGAATGATTAGTTTAGTTAAAAATTTAATTTAAAATCTCAACTCACCTCACCCCCTCTTGAAAAGCCACTTGGGCCAACACACAATAACATATAAAAAAGGAACATTCTTTAGGGAAAATAAATTACCTTGGAATCCCCATTGAAATTCTCTTTCCTTGGGTGATCTATTTTCCAATGCACTACCCTTCCTTCCCCCCATGGTCTATATCTAGTTGTGAACAAGTTTTCTCCCCGGTCCAAATCCTACCATGGGCCCAAGTCAGGTTCACAAAAGGGGTGGAATAGATTTGCAAAAACCCAATGTATGCATGAGAAATTCACTAATAAACTAGAATTAGAATGAGATATTTAGGAGAAAAGAGCACAATCATGCAATTATTGGCTACTCTAAATGAAAAAATAATTTTTTAATTTGATAACATAAATTTGACTCCAAAATTTTCTTATCACCAATATTGGACTTACCTTACACATATTCAGATCAAGGAGAAGTGCAATTTACTGACTAAAGACAAGAGAGAGGTTATTAAGACATTTCTTCCCATTCGAATTCTCATTCAGTGTATTCACCCTCTTATGTGATTGGAAAGGGAGGCCTTACCAGTCTTATGACAATCCCAAATCGTGCAAAGATTTTCTATATCCGCCTCACCTTCAGCTCCTTTTCCTTTCTTCGTATTACCTAAACTGAACCTAATTTCTAATTCAACTCCAACATTCATTCTATCAAACACATAAAAGAAAGGAATATTGCCAAATGGATAGAAGAATCATCATGCTTTTTGGATTTATGAGAACCAAAACTTTTTCTTTTTAGACTGGATTCTGTCAATTAAAAGGAAACTGGAGAACTTTACAAGCCAGTTCAAGAGAGAGAGAGAGAGAGAGAGAGAGAGAGAGAGAGAGAGAGAGAGAGAGTCATGAAACATTTCAACCACCTATCCATGAGCAAGCTCTGTCTTCAGTCTTACACTGGAACCCCGATCCTCTGCGCAACCTGTGTCAATTACTTAAAAATGTATTCAAAATGCTTCCACAGCATTACCGGATCCAGAAATAGAGGCTTGACTACCCACAATCACAGTCATTCATGAGCTACCAACTAACATGCTTGCTGCAAATATATGGTCCTGGAAATTAGGTTACGAAGGCTAAATCATGAATCATACAAGCTGTACTCATTCTCTTGTAATTCTTTCAGCATTTAGGAGGTTAAAGCAGTACATATTCCCCTGTTATTCTTTGAGCATTTAGGATGTTATCTACCGTGTGCATGAGACATGCAGTCAAACTTTGACCTCTAACTGCTCAAGAGTCGAAGTAGCAGTTTGGAAATGACAACACAGAAGGGGACCCTGCCTCTGACCCAATGTCTAGTCACATCTTACATTACCTAACTGGGCTACATTCATGCCAACCAAAAAACCATGGCAGCTGAAGATTCTGAGCAATAGGAAGCCAGATTAAAGTTGAAGAAGACAACAAATTACCAATTTTTCAGTTACTGTGTCCAGCACTTAGCGGCTCTCTTTCACAAAGATTAGAAAGCCATTGGAAAATAAAATGAATTATTTCAGGATTTTAAGTAATCGAAAAATTAAATAAAAAACTGCAAGGAAAAGGCCCAAAACAATGAAACAACAGCAAGTAGTATGCAGTGCAAGTATCTTTACCTCTTTGAATGAGCACACATCACTCCCCCATAGCCAAGCATCACAACCAGCATCCCTAGCACCCCAAATATCATTCCTCCTATCATCACCAACATGAACAGCATCCTCTGGATTCACACCCAAGAGCTCACAAGCCTTAATAAATATTGTTGGGTTTGGTTTCTCTGCTTCCACCTGTTATCAAAGAACGAACAACAAAAGCAAAAGTTGAATCTAATACATGAAATAGGAACAACGAAAAGAAAATTTTTAAAAACTGGATGAGAGGTCAATAAGTAGTACAGACAAGCATGGTAAGATGCTGACTGAGCGGGAGCAGAAAAACCAATGAAATGCAAGCAGATCGAGAGTTTTCATCGGGTGGACCTTTCTCCTAGGAAATTTGAATTTCTATGTCAAAACTCTGTATACAAGAACTGGATAGCACTAGCTGGTCAGAGAGATAAACTGGGAAAACAGAGTAAAGATGAAACAGCCCCTTTTAACATCCGATATTTAGGCAAAACATCTCAAGAGAGAACAGTCTTCTATAATATGACAAAAACTTTCATAAAGAGTGATCGGTTGGCCTTCTACCCAAGGAAAAAAAATAATAATAACTTTCCTGATCTTCAGCAACAGGTAATGGGTTCTTAGGTTACCTCAGCAGAAACAGCCACAGCATCAAACCAGTGATCACACTTGAGGGCTTGCAGGAGAGGCCGCAGTCTTGTATCAAAATTTGAAACCACAGCCAATTTCACTCCAGCTTTCCTGAGGGCTTTTAAAACTTTCTCTGCTTCCGGATCACACAGTCGCCAAGCCTGAACACATGAGTCAACTATTACCAATTGACACTAAAATCATTGCCTAAATCCTTTAGAAAACCAATTTGGGCAAACTAACCTTGTCCGTGGTATAATACTGATAGACTTCTTCAAAGTACTGAGAATCCAAACAGCCAGTGGAAGATCTAACAACAAATTGCCAAAACGGTCTCCCATCGTTGACATATCTGAAATTCAAATCAAGCGTTCAGTTAGAGAGAAGTTCCGGCAGTCCAAGAAAGAAAACAAAGTAATAAGAAACAGAAGTAAGACAGAAAAATCAGGTTCCATCAAAATATCGTCGACAATGTTAAAGTCAGGTAATTAGTAAAATCAGCACGGCAACGTAATCATCGCCGATCCACTTAGAGCTTACATATCTCTGTTTAAGCGATTTCTAGGCTTTTCCATTAAGAATTCTCAAGACAGTTTCGTTGAATTCTAACAAGCAAAAATTGGCCAGAAACATTTTTATTAAGCTCTATGTCACCAAACAGCATTTAGTGAACGGCTTCTTAAAAAAAAAAAATCCATGTCAAGGAAACCTTAATCGCGAATGGCCCCAAGGTTGCGCGTAGGCCCAGCGATACCGATTCAGGATCTCGTTTTCCGAGTACTCCACTCCATACTTCTCCCCTAACTTCCTATATATCTGCAAAATACCACAGATGAAATTCAATACATAGACTTATGAACGAATTACTTAGCTTCCAAAGGAGGATAGTAGGGGAAGAACCTGGGCCGTGGGTTCAGAAGGCACAAAGAGAGTCCCAACGGCGTCAACTAGAAGGGCTTTGTGAGTGATCCCCCCGTAGCGAGATCTTCTATAGTCTTCGTACTCTTTGGCACCGAAGACGTCCAGACTATCGTAAAATCTGGGTTCCGCGATTTCGGCAGTATTTGAGAAGAATTGAGTGCGGGAAATGCTGCTCCCAAAAGCATTTTTGAGAAGTGACACCACCTTGGGAAGCCTCGTGGCCATCATCTGAAACCCAGCTCGCATCTGTTCTTCATCCAGTACCCGAGAAAGCAGTACTTAAACAGTTCCTGCGTCAGATTTGTTATAGCGCGTGTTGCTCTCTCAGAGAATTAAAAGAAAGAAGAAGAAGCCACGAAATTGTTCAGAGTTCGGACCTCATTGGACGAAAATGCCCTTCTGCTCTCTTCTTTATTTCCTTATTCTAGGATTTTCTTCCGATTTTATCATATTCGAATTCCAAACTCCAACTTTGTCCCTACTTAATCTCTTTGAATTCCGTGCATTAATTTTTCTTGGAAATCACGAGATAGCCACTTTAGAACTAAGTCAAACGGGCTCCAAATCCATCAAGCCCTGAAACTGGGACCCACCGCGATGTGGAAAGGAGACAGGGTTTGTTCGAAAGTTTGCAGTAGAAAGTGACCCAGGAGAATTTTTTGGCAGAGACAAGAGTAGGTTATGTGGTTGAAGAACAGGGAGAGACGCGAGCCACGCATATCGGGACCCAGCGGTCATCGTCCTCGGTGATGTTAAAGCTTAACAAGTGGATGAGAATCGAAAGTTGCAGAAAGAAGAGAAGTAAATGAGAAATCAGAAGCGGTTGAAAGAGAATCTCGGAAAAGAGGAAGAGCACCTCGCTGTCTGTTGGACCTGAAAGGATGCTGATGAGGTAATTGTGGATCAGATAAGGATCAATGCGAGCTGAAAATGTCCGATTATTTCGTCTAATGGAAAATAAAGTTGGAGTTGTAATTTGTATACATGATCAGTTCAAATCTTCAAAGCCTTCAGGTTCACCGAAAATATTTATGAATCACCTTATCACTAAACTTCGCCCGAGATGTCCTTCATTGGTAAATTGAGTTAGCCCGAGTTGATGATGGGCTTAGGTTAATTTTTTATCTACTAATTAAAGAGATTAGTAATAATAACTTCATAAGAACTCAAATATCAATTGGCATAATTTGTTTAAGAAGAATCAAACCAAATCAAATAGCCCAAATAAGTGACAACTTGAACCAACTCAACTCGAGGAAGAATCTAAGCCCAATCTTTCAATTTCAACTTGAACTTAATTATTAAATATAGTCAATTAATCATGTACTTAATTAAGGAAACTTTTGGCTGGCCAAAAATCATATCTTTCTTAATAAAAAAGATAATAATCAAATTATCTACCAAATCATGATCTTGAGAAGATCTTTCATAAAATTAACAACTTCCAGATATAAATAAGAAACTTTCTCTTGTATTATAGCATCACTTACCAAAAAATCAATCTTTCCTTGCTTTAATACTCAAGGATATCAAATTAGATTTTTGTAATCTTTCCAAATCACCAACAAAATCTCACAAAATTTGTAGCTGGCCAAAAAGGTTATTAATTCAAAATAGGAACACTACTTTTTTTTAACAAATAAATTAAGAATTTTTTTTGAAAATAATATGATCTTCTAAAAATTCTTTCCAAATATTTTTTGTTAACAAATAGAAACTTTCCAAGGGTAGATCATGAGATACTTTCCTAATATTGTTGATCAATAACAACTCAAAAAATAAAGCAAAAAAATCAGCTTAAATATGGATCTTCGCATGCAATAGGATACCAGTATGACCTTTGATTCTTCCAATGCGAATATCACCTTAAATATAAATCATATTGACATAAATTTTTCTCCTTGTGAAACTAGACTTAAATACATTTCATTCAATTATAACTTCTCTTCATAAAATAAACTTCTTTTGAATAAATTATCTAATAGATTTTGGACTTTGTAATCTGGCCGAACTGATTACTCTTTGTCCTTTAGCCAACATGACCATTGACTCTTC
The DNA here is from genome assembly GCF_029961685.1 of Aristolochia californica. NCBI lineage: Eukaryota > Viridiplantae > Streptophyta > Magnoliopsida > Piperales > Aristolochiaceae > Aristolochia > Aristolochia californica. The sequence continues at coordinate 7,562,105 of NW_027181881.1, forward strand.
CAAGATCCATATCTCCATACAAAAAATTTAGATTAAAAATTTGGTTGAATAGGTAAGAAAATAGACTTATAAATATTTAATTTGATATATAATTTTCCATATAAAGTCTCTTCATTGATAGCATAAAAAAACTTGAAAGTTGAAGCTTTCAGCTATAGCAAAAAACTTTTTAGCTCCTTGACCTTAGCTACTTCAAGTGTCGATTTATCTTTCTAGAAAAATTTGATCTCAACAATTCTTTCTGAGTTGGAAACTAGACTCACATATGTTTCCAAAAATATATAATTTTCTATATGAAACATACATTATGAGAGTTAAAAATCTAATGACAAACATGAATTTGGAAAGAAGGCTAAAGGAAAAACAAGAAACTCCACTTGTTTCTTGTTTCTTTTTCTTCTTCTTCTTCCTTCCCTTCTTCTCCATCTTCTTCTCCTTTTTCATCTTATATCTTTCCCCGATCTAATACCATATTGAATTAAGATCCCATGATTAGAACTTCGAGCAAAGTAAGAGAGAGAGAGGAGAAGAAAAGAAGAAGAAAAGAGAAGAGAGAAAGGGAGAGAGAGCCTTTAGGCTAGAGAGAGCTAGGACGAATTAAGAGAGCGGGAGAGAGCTTGAATGCTCTACTCCAAGCCAATGACCTTTATTTATAGTTTTAGAGAGGATGTTAAAATATCTATAATGCCCTTAGAGCTACAAGCTTTACATAAGAAAAGACATAAGTAGACATGTTCCTCCGTAACAAATTATACCCTTGTGCCATCTTTATGATAAGTCTTCTTATTTACTATGATGCCATCTTTCTTGGATGTGTGGGCTTGAGCCCATCTTCTAACAGAATATTGGGAAGGGTGCCCATATACAACTCATATGGAATTTTGTTGAGAAGCGGCCTTATGCTAACTCAGTTAATGATGTAGCATGTGGTGTTTACAACTTCGGCCCAAAACCTATGTTCCATGTTGTATACACAAAGTATAGCTCTAGCCATTTCAATCAAGGTTCGATTTCTTCTCTCAACAATACCATTTTTTTTAGGAGTTCACGGAATTGAAAATGTATGATCTATACCATGCTTTGTACAATATTCCTCGAAGTTTGAATTTTCAAATTATCCTCTATGGTCATTCCTAATTTTGACAATACTATAGCCGCAACCTTTTGAACATTTTCACATAGTTTAGTGAAGGCTAGAAAAGCATCATCCTTATGAGCTAGAAAATTTATCCATGTGAACCTTCAATAGTCATCTACCACCACTAATGTGAGACGCTTCCCGTTTAGGCTTAAGGTTCGAATAGGTCTAACTAATTCCATGTGGATTAGTTGAAGAGAACAACAGGTTGAAACTACATTCTTAGATTTGAAAGAAATTTTGTGTTGTTTTCCAATTTGGCAAACATTGCAAGGTCTCTCTCTTATAAATTTTTGATCCGTTAGTCCTCTCACTATATTATTTTTCACTAATTTGTTCAATGAGTCTATTCCTATATGTCCTACTCTCTCATGCCATAACCAAGCTTCATTGATTTTTTCACCCAAATAGTTGGCACTAGTTGAGAGTTCTCCCTATAAAGCCACTCAGGTTAAACCAGTTATTGCATCAAAGCATTTTTCATCTGCTTTCCATATCTTGCCATCTATGCCAAACATATTAGCTATAAATGTTTCATCGTCTCTTGATGCAATTTCTCTCGGGCTCATAACTAAACAAATGCAAATAAGTTAGAGACCAAAACAATCACATTTTAAAATTCTGAATCAAATAACACAAGAGAGAGAAAGGAAAACATTAGAGAGAGGTAGAGGTAGAGAGAAAGAGTTGCAACCTCCAACATTCATTGAGGGTCTGGACTTCAACCCCTCCGTATTAACCCTCAAGTAAGTCATAATGTCTCACAAGTGCATAAATGCTCCTCTATACCCACTCATCATAGTATTTGTCATTTTCAAATGAAACTTTGTTTCCTTTATTACTAAATTGACTAATGCTAAGTAAGTCATTATCAACCCTTCTACATAATACACATTGGATATGAAAGAGGTTGAGGTATCGATTTTACCAATTCCTTTTATGGTACATCTGCTATTGTCTCCAAAATTTACATGACCTCCATCTTTGGGATTGAATTCAACAACTTCTTCTTATCATCGGTCATGTGCCTCGAACAACAGCTATGCTAAATTGAAACATTTTTTGGTACCTTAGCTCAGAGACAAATCTACTTCACAAAAAGTTTAACCCTTATAAATCCATTCTAAGTTGGGTCCCTTTAGGATGACATTTGAAGCACTAGGTGATTTGGCTTCCAAATTTGTTTGACCGAGTTTTTTTTAGGTTACCACAACCTTTTGGTTGATTTGGGTACCCAAGTTTGTTTTATGTCATTTTCATTCTTAACCTTGCAAATATGGGCATAGTGGCCTGCCTCATTGCAATAGTTGCACCAAATGTGAGGAGATAAAAGTTTCACTTGCCGTTCTAAGTCTAATCTCTTCTTCTCAAATGCAAGTTTATCACATGATAGCTTGTCTATCAATCCACTTTGTCTTGAGGCATTTGCTATATGACTTTCATTAGCCTCCTTTAAGACAACAAACTCTTCCTTGAGCTTCGCAATCTCGTGTAATTGCTCATCACATTTTTCTTTGTATTTATTTAGATTATGAATAGACTTTTCCAAAAGTAATTCAAACTCAATTACATAGTCCGAGTCACTTACCTCTTCGGAAGTGGTAGACTCATTGATGTAGAATTTAGTTACATCGGCTTTTATACCTCGCAAGCGTACGAATCGTTCATGTAATCTAGCAGTAAGCGAGGGTCATATCCACAGGGAGGATTGAATTTTGTGTATTCTTCAGTCAACTGGCCTAACCAAATATGATGAATTAATATGAACTAAACACTAATTATATCCTAAATTATCAAGCAATAATTTAATTAACTACTTGCACAACAGGAAACGTCAACTCTGGATTTTACCGTGATTCGTGCCTTTCTCGAGCGCCACGTAACCACGAATCCGGATTCTCAATCCTTGCGTCTAGCCCCTCTCGGGCGCCTAGAGTTAATGACAAAGATCGGATTACAATAGAATGCAGAGAATTAATTTCCTATTGTGATGATGCTAAAATTATCAACTCTGGATTTTACCGTGATTCGTGCCTCTCTCGAGCGCCACGTAACCACGAATCCGGATTCTCAATCCTTGCGTCTAGCCCCTCTCGGGCGCCTAGAGTTAATGACAAAGATCGGATTACAATAGAATGCAGAGAATCAATTTCCTATTGTGATGATGCTAAAATTATCAACTCTAGATTTTACCGTGATTTGTGCCTCTCTCGAGTGCCACGTAACCACGAATCCGAATTCTCAATCCTTGCATCTAGCCCCTCTCGGGCGCCTAGAGTTAATAACAAAAATCGGATTAAAATACCAAAATCCAACCTCAATTATAATCTTACCCTAATTAGCTAATTTAATCAAATATCAAGAAAACAAATCTTAAATAAACCTTAATTATCAAATCAGATTCAATTAACATTCAAAACCTAAGTTCAAACCATATAAAAACTAAATTCAATAATGACGAATTACTCCCCTTCTTCCTCCTCTCGCTCGGGCAGCAAATCGTTCTCACGGGTGCTGCAATTTCCAGAAATTGGTGGCGTCAGGTAGCAATAGTGAGTGGCCGGACGTAGAGATGACGCCGGTGACAAAGGTTGGAAGCCGACGGATGGAGGGAACGTCCGGCGAAGAACGAAACAGAGGTGAAGTTCTCTAACCGGCTCTCTCAAGCCTCGGTCGGAGTCTGAATCGCTCCGAGAATGGTCGAAAATAAGTAATCGACGCTGGAGGATGATCGGAAAGCGGAGTTGGCACCGGAGAAGCCCTCTCGGATCACTTCTCAGCCTGGCGAGCGACGACTGTCGAACTCACCTCGATGGAGACTCTCTCGAGCTCTCCTCGGGTTTGTTCTCGGTTGCTGGACGGCAGTGGATGGAGGTGGATGACGGTGGTGCGGCGGAAGACAGTGATCCGGCGAGCGACGGTGGGAAACTCGTCTTGGGTCTCCCCTGTTTCGGTCGACGGTCGTGCTCTGTTTTGTCTTCCCGCTCGGGTCTCCCCTCTCGGGTTTTCCCTCTCGGGTCCCCTTTCGACCTCCTCCTTCGACGCCCCCCTTTTGCTTTAAATACCATCTTATTTATTTTAAAACGATTTGACCTAAAAATCATCTCCATTTCACTAAGGGCATTTTGGTAAATATCTCCTTCTCCACCATAATTCTCCTGAAATTCCATAATTAAATCTATAAAAAGCATTTCAGGAAGAAATAAACCTTAAAAACAATGAAATATAATTCAGGAGAGAAAAATATGCAATATCGACAGTGATTAATGCCAAATTCAATAAATGCTCATTTCATTTGAAAACCGATAAATAACCACCTATAACACTATTAACAAGGTTATTCTATTATAATTAACTTAGTTCTCATGTCAGAATATAGCATCTATCACACCCCCAAACCTAAATCTTTGCTAGTCCCTAGCAAAACAACAATCGAACCAAAATTAAGCCTAGGAAAATAAAATGCCACTTTCGTAGGGAGCACGATTGCATTTAGCGCATACAACAAGCCGTTAAACCCCTACTCTGCAGTAGTGGACGAGTTATGTCTCGTGGGGGTTTGCATGGAATTTACCCACAAAATTCATATAAATCAATAATATAAAAAGGAAAAATTGAACAAAATTTACTCCTTATTAGCATATGACTAACACTTAGTATCGAAAAATATCTGAAAATCATATGAGATCTTGCGAAATTTGAAAACCTGTGTAAAATATAGCCTATTATCAATCCAAATACACTCATTATTACTCCACCTGAACCAATGTGACCCATAAGCTATTACTTCAATAGAACAAAGAGGTAACAAATAACAATAAAATCTTGGTCACATCACAATTAAGAGAAAATAGTAGAGTAAACCTGTTGTCTGACAATCTCACCAAAAGAAATATACCAATTTCAATCTTGACTTGCAACTTCTTTCAAATTACAATTCATCATCAAAGTTAAGGAAACTCATTGCTTCCAGATTTAAAACCATTTTACGCTATTACCAGCGCACTTTTGCTATTACCAGCGTAATTTTTGTTTCACTGAATACTTTTGGTATTACCACCATTTTGTATTCGTCTTCACTGCACATACACTTATTTTTAAGTAACCGACTGTTCCGATGCATGTCCCTGGGTTTGCCCAGGCTATTTCTGAAGCTATCTGTCTTTTGCAAGCAAGAACATTTCCATTTGCATTCATACATTACAACAAGGAATTTCACTGAGGTATAAAAAGGAATGAGTTCAAACAGGCATACAAGACTATTCAGACTAACATAGATCAACACTAGATTTACATGTTCTCTTTTACAACTAAGTTCCAAGTCTAATGCAATAGTAAGTTATCCCACTGAATTCTCATGGATCACAACAAATGATATCAGATTTCTAATAGGCATATTCTACACAGTTTCACGAAAAATTTTGAAACACATTTGATCAACTTATTTTAACTCTACTAATGTTAACCACATACTAAGAGGAGTAATTTGAAAACCGGGAACATAAATCAAAAGAAAATTATTGTTAAGACATAAAAGAGTCGTTTCCCCCCCAAACCTAAACCTGACATTGTCCTCAATGGGGAAAAGTTAAAACACTATAACGACTACAAAAATAATAAAATAAAATAAAATAAAATAAAAAAATAAAAAAAATAAAAAAAATAACAGCTTAGCTAGTTATACTCCAACAGGGTGAGGGTTAAGCTCCCTCAGGGCTCCTAAATCCATAGGTGGGACCATATGTGTTTGGTCATCAACAATAATACCGAAAAGTCAATAAAGGCTCCCAGGAATGATACATAGTCTCCCTCGAAGAAGGTTTACTCGTATCAGCCGTACCCGTAGGTAATCATCCGTAGATGAAACCGCTATCCCACATCACACTTTGAAGAAATCTCTGTGTGACTGGCCACTGAAGGCAGCTGGAATCATGCGCTAAACACAAGTCCTTAAGTTACTCACCATAAGGTTTTCATTCAATACTTCAAGATCGAACTAGTCAATCCCAGAACAGTTGTTTGAGTACAGACCTCTCAAACTAGGGACCAAAAGTCTGGTCATCGACTACCGGAACCATTTATGCTCTCAGCCGGCAAGAGAGTATGAATAAACCAAAAAAAAATAAAAATAAAAATAAAACTGTAATGTACAAAGGGATAGAAACGTGGGGATTGCCCACAATGTGCTAAGTTTATAGTCGTAAGCAAGACTTTGACGCATTCAAGATGAATTCTCAAGATACAGTTTGAGCCTTTGACCGTTAACTTTGAAGACCGACCCGTCTCCGTGATTGCGGATCTCAATAGTGCCATGAGGAAACATCTGTGTGACCTCAAATGGACCGGACCACCTGGATCTTAGCTTCCCTGCTGCAGGTAACTGTAATGGTTCACCTTGATTGGCCATGGTAGCTCCTACTTTGACTTCGGGTGTTTTCCTACAAATCTGTTCTACCTTTTCAACAAAGGGAGCTAGTGGTCCACCTAGGGAACGATGCCCGTGCATAAAAACACAAAAAGAAACAAAACGAACTATCAAATTAAGCTAACAAACTCACTACTAAAAATATGAACTAACTCGAAGAAATAAAAATAATTCCATACAAAATCACCAAGCTAAAATTATGAAAAATAAAATAAAATAAATAAAATAAAATAAAAATAAATCTAACCTAAGACCATGGAGAACAAAGAAATACACTTAATACGTGCCTCCCCGGCAACGGCGCCAAAAACTTGATGTAGAATTTAGTTACATCGGCTTTTATACCTCGCAAGCGTACGAATCGTTCATGTAATCTAGCAGTAAGCGAGGGTCATATCCACAGGGAGGATTGAATTTTGTGTATTCTTCAGTCAACTAGCCTAACCAAATATGATGAATTAATATGAACTAAACACTAATTATATCCTAAATTATCAAGCAATAATTTAATTAACTACTTGCACAACAGGAAACATCAACTCTGGATTTTACTGTGATTCGTGCCTTTCTCGAGTGCCACGTAACCACGAATCCGGATTCTCAATCCTTGCGTCTAGCCCCTCTCGGGTGCCTAGAGTTAATGACAAAGATCGGATTACAATAGAATGCAGAGAATTAATTTCCTATTGTGATGATGCTAAAATTATCAACTCTGGATTTTACCGTGATTCGTGCCTCTCTCGAGCGCCACGTAACCACGAATCCGGATTCTCAATCCTTCCGTCTAGCCCCTCTCGGGTGCCTAAAGTTAATGACAAAGATCGGATTACAATAGAATGCAGAGAATCAATTTCCTATTGTGATGATGCTAAAATTATCAACTCTGGATTTTACCGTGATTCGTGCCTCTCTTGAGCGCCACGTAACCACGAATCCGAATTCTGAATCCTTGCGTCTAGCCCCTCTCGGGCGCCTAGAGTTAATAACAAAAATCGGATTAAAATACCAAAATCCAACCTCAATTATAATCTTACCCTAATTAGCTAATTTAATCAAATATCAAGGAAACAAATCTTAAATAAACCTTAATTATCAAATCAGATTCAATTAACATTCAAAACCTAAGTTCAAACCATATAAAAACTAAATTCAATAATGACGAATTACTCCCCTTCTTCCTCCTCTCGCTCGGGCAGCAACTCGTTCTCACGGGTGCTGCAATTTCCGGAAATTGGTGGCGTCGGGTAGCAATAGTGAGTGGCCGGAGGTAGAGACGACGCCGGCGACGAAGGTTGGAAGCCGACGGATGGAGGGAACGTCCGACGAAGAACGAAACAGAGGTGAAGTTCTCTAACCAGCTCTCTCGAGCCTTGGTCGGAGTCGGAATCGCTCCGGGAATGGTCGGAAATAAGTAACCGACGCCGGAGGATGGTCGGAAAGCGGAGTTGGCACCGGAGAAGCCTTCTCGGATCACTTCTCGGCCTGGCGAGCGACGACTGTCGAACTCACCTCGACGGAGACTCTCTCGAGCTCTCCTCGGGTTTGTTCTCGGTTGCTGGACGGCAGTGGATGGCGGTGGACGACGGTGGCGCGGCGGAAGACAGTGGTCCAGCGAGCGATGGTGGGAAACTCCTCTCGGGTCTCCCCTGTTTCGGTCGACGGTCGTGCTCTGTTTTGTCTTCCCGGTCGGGTCTCCTCTCTCGGGTTTTCCCTCTCGGGTCCCCCCCTCGGGTCCCCTTTCGACCTTCTCTTTCGACGCCCCCCTTTTGCTTTAAATACCATCTTATTTATTTTAAAACGATTTGACCTAAAAATCATCTCCATTTCACTAAGGGCATTTTGGTAAATATCTCCTTCTCCACCATAATTCTCCTGAAATTCCATAATTAAATCTATAAAAAGCATTTCAGGAAGAAATAAACCTTAAAAACAATGAAATATAATTCAGGAGAGAAAAATATGCAATATCGGCAGTGATTAATGCCAAATTCAATAAATGCTCATTTCATTTGAAAATCGATAAATAACCACCTATAACACTATTATAAAGGTTATTCTATTATAATTAACTTAGTTCTCATGTCAGAATATAGCATCTATCACTCATCATCATTGTCTTCAATTGTCACGAGTCTAACATTGCATTCTTCTTCTTTTGAGTGGCAAGACTCTTCATCCATAACATCCCAAGCTGAGATCAAGACCTTCTTTTTCTTGTTCTTGGAATTTTTCCATGTGGATGGGATTCTTCCTTCAAGGTTTGGATATTTGTTCCTTCTATGTCCTAGTTTCTCACACTTAAAACAAACATAAGTTTTCTTATAAGATTTGTGATTTTGAGTTCTATGTTGGGCTTTTATGAAATTTTCCTTTTTTTTATAAATTCTTTGAAGATGTCTTGTAATAATAAAACTCAACTCATCAGAGCTTTCTTCACAAGAGTTGTTTTCAGCACTCAATGATTTTCTTTTTGGGTTGCTCTTCCTCAATTTCTTGAGGTTCCATCTCCTATGTGAGAAGATTCATAGTAACTCTTCCAAGATCATAGTTCTAAAGTTTGCATTCTCACGAATGACGGTCTTCCTCATGTCCCATGACTTTGGAAGTGCCTTGAGAAACTTTTTGTTTTGTCTATATAAGAAAATCTCTTCTCCTAGGATATACAATTCAATTATAATTGTTGATTTCGGGATTCCATATTATAAGATCTTAATGTAGTATTAAAATATATTATTATACTAATTAATAAAATACTATATTATATTAATTAATGATTACAGTTTATTTTAAAATATTATAATAATTATGTGTGACTATAATAAATTATTAAAAATAAATTAAAAAATTAAAAAACAACATAAGCGAATATAATAAATTAATAAATAAATTTTTTAATAAAAATATATATTTTAACATTAAAATCACTAATTTAATATAGTAATAAAATAAATGTAATAAATAAATAAATAAATTATTTTATAAATAACACAATATATATTTTTACGTATTATTAATTAATAATATATTACCAAAAAATTTAAAACCATTGGTTTAATTAATTATAACAATGGGATAATTAAACCAAAATAATTGATCAAATGTTTACTTTAACAATATTTTAATTATGTCCATTAAATCACTAATTTAAAATTAATATACTCAATAAATAAAATAATTATTTTATTAATAACAGAACATGGATTTTTACATAGTATTAATTAATAATATATTTTTAAAAAATTAAAATTTATTAGTTTAATTAATTATAAAATGGGATAATTAAACCAAATTAATTGATCAAATGCTTTCTTTAACAATATTTTAATTACTAGTCTTAAATTTCTAATTTAATATAGTAATAAAATTAATGAATATAAAAAATAAATAAATATTTTATTTGATAGATTATTATTAATATATATATATATATATATATTTGAAACTTAAAAAACATGCTTGAAAATGAACTGAGTTACTTGTAATAGTCCACAATTTATAACATTAAAATAAATGTTTATGCCTTGGAATATAACAACGAGTTCGTGTCTTTAATATTAAAATCATTAAGTTACTAATTTAGTACATATGAACGACAAAATACATATTCAAAAGCAATAAGATACAACCATCAATGATCATTCCACATGCGAGTCATTATGTCATCTCGAAATTGGGCGGCTCTTGTAGATTCTAATGCACGCTGTCTCCAAATGTTTGTTTATTGGTTATCTTCATCCACAAGACCATCGTTGTCATTGCTATCTTCATCATCATTTACACTTGCTAATCAGACCTCATCACCTTCTCCACCAAGCTCATCACCCGAATCGTTATCTTCTGATTCATACATATCATTATAATCCTCTCTACGTATATAATTATGTAATATGCAACAAGCTATTACAATTTTTATCTAGATCTTATAAGAAAACGGAGGAGAGCCTTTCAACATTTGAAATCAAGCTTTTAAAGCACCAAAAGTTTGTTCAATAGTATTCCTCAAAGATGAGTGCCTTCGGTTGAATAACTCTTTATCATTTCTAGGAAGGTTGTCTCCAAATTCTTGTAGATGATAACGAGTTCCTCGATATGGACCCAAAAATTATGGCAGATTTGCATATCCAGCATCAACTAGATAATATTTACCTACATTAGAAGATATATTCCACCTAAAATAATTGTAGATAATAATAGATAAAAAGATATTGAATAAAAAATATTATTTACCTTCAGGTACAAAGAGTTTATTTTCGCAAGTCAATGCATTCTTCAGTACACGAGAATCAGCTGCTGATCCCTCCCATCCAACAAGTACATAAGTGAATTGCATGTCAAATATACATGTTGCCATCACATTTTATGAGAGATAGCCCTTTCTGTTCTAGAACCTTTGTTGTTCTTCAAGTGGGATGTTCGCTTTGATATGAGTTCCATCAATAGCCCTAATACAATCCTAATTATACCATTTCAATTAATACAAAGTAACTTGGAATATTAATCTAATATTGTTCATAAGAGGGCAAGTGATGTTACCTTAAAATACAGATAAAACACTGGATTGTTTAAAACGTTCGAGTGAGTGTGTTCTGAAGGCCATTTTATGTAATCAGATTGAAGTCTAATAATAGAATTCAACAACTTAATGAAATACTTACTTATGGTCCAGTTTGATCTATCAAACATCTCTGTTGTGACACTATACAACTGTTGTTGACCAACAGTTAGGAGAAAATATGCAAGTTCTTCTTCTACTAAGATGGTCTTTGTGCTGATAAAAATCCTCTACTATTAAGTATCTCTGTCAATTTGTTAAACACAATTTGATTCATCCTGTAAACTTTTCAAAATTTAACATGTGATATCTCTAATGCCTTTTGAAAATAAAGTGGACCACCAATCCCACAAGAACATGGTGCATGTCTATTGCAATGACTGAGATAGTATCTTCCCAATTTGTAAAATACATGTGAATACTAACATACTTGCAATCTTTTCTTTGTCTGTCGTAATATCCATGGAAACATGCAAATACAATCACCAAAAACACGATGATGACTACAAAAATAATTCATGTTTCTTCCTAAAAGTCATAAACACAAACATACCCTTATCTTCAATCATAACCTATTTTCAATCACACCTTTACACGACCATATCCAATCATGCATCCATTTTCATCCACATTCCCACATTTCTACCTTCAATCACAACCATGCACAACTATATCCATTCAATTATCCATGTCCATACTCATCCACAATATTCATCCACACAATAAAAACCCAACAATCATGAAAAACCAAATCTTAATTGTTACAATGTGGGACCCACCGTGGTGCTCGAGCTGGTGGGACCCACCATGAGGACATAAGACATCAAGAAGAGTCCTAGAGGATGTGGGACACCAAGACGAGTCCTCACCCAAAGCAAGCACGAGTTAAGGAATCAAGAAGCACAAGCTGAATTGATTTAGAAGACTTGAAGATCAAGTGGGACCCACAAATATCTCACGAGCTAGCACTCTTATCAAGATGCGCTGGGAGATTATGAGGGACACACAAGGATAAGGCTACGAGTTGACTTATGCCTTATATTCATGTGAATGAAGAAGGACTCCTAGTTCAACTCAAGTTAGTCTTCTAGTAGTTTAGTTTGAATAAACTTATATTAAAGAGTTAGAGTTAGAATATAATTAGGATTGAAAGACAAGTTGTATAAGGACTCTACCTCCTCCTCTACTATAAATAGAGGTGTTGTAATTCGGAATTAATCAAGTTGAGTTGGTTTCTCTCTCTCTCTCTCTCTCTCTTTGCTTGACGCAACCTCTTCTTCCCCTTTTATTTTTTTCTTCTCTCTACCCGAGAGCTTTTCTTCCCTATTTCTATGTCCCTCTAGAACTTGATCATTATTTTTGTTCTCTACTAAATTTTTATCCTTTTCAAATCAAACCTTATTACCTTTGCCACAAATTTGACTAATACTAAGTAAATCATGCATCAAACCTTCTACATAATGGACATCGGATATAAAAGAGGTTGATGTACCGGTTTTACCAATTCCTTTAATGTATCTTTTTTTTATTGTGTCCAAATGTTACATGACCACTGTCTTTTAGTTTGAGTTCTATGAACTTCTTCTTATCACCGGTCATGTGCCTCAAACACCCTTTATCCAAAATCTATACATTTTTTGGTGCCTTGGCTTAGAGACAAACAGACATCACAAGAAATTTAACCCTTAGAAATATATTTTAAGTTGGGTCCCTTTGGGGTAACAATTGAAGCATTAGGTGATTTGGGCATCCAAACATGTTTGCTTGAGGTTTTGTAGGTTACCACAACCCTTTCGGGTGCTTTGGGTACCCAACATTGTTTGATGCCATTTGTATTTTTTATTGAACAATGTGTGTATATTGTCTTACTTCATTGCAATAGTGGCATTGAATACGAGGAATGGGAGTGAACTTCTAGTTTTGTCTTTTCTTGTTCTTCCCAACTTTCCTCCTTGGGGTGGATTTTGTGACAGAGCTTTGACTTGTTGTTATAATTTAATGCTCTTCTTTCAAAAGCAAGTCTATCACATGATAGTTTGTCTATCACCCCACTTTGCCTCGAAGTATTAGCCACATGACTCTCATTTGCTTACTTCTACGCAATAAGCTCTTCTTTGAGCTTTACAATCTCATGTCTTAGAGCATTGTATTTTTTCTTATATTTGTTTAGACTATGAATGGATTTTTCTAAAAGCATTTCTAGCTCACTTTCATAGTCTGAGTCGATTACCTCTTCCAAAGTGATAAACTCTTCATCATCTTCAATTGTCATGAGTCCTACATCACTTATTTTTCATCAGAATGGTTGGACTCTTCTTCCATAACATCCCAAGCTGAGTTCAAGACTTTCTTCTTCTTGTTCTTTCGATCTTTGCTTGAGGATGGGGTTCTTCCTTCTAGGTTTGGGCCTTTTTTCTTCTATGCCATGGTTTACCACACTCAAAACAAACATCAATTTTCTTAAAGGATTTTTCATTTTAAGTTCTAAATAGGCCTTTTTTCTAAATTTTTCTTTTTTCTATACAATCTTTGAACATGTTTAGTGATGAAACTCATCTCATCGGATCTCTTCAGTAGAGTCATTTTCAGCACTAGCTTTGTCTTAAGAGAAGCTCTTCCTCTACTTCTTGAGGATCCATCTCATAAATTAGGAGAATTCCTAGAAGCACTTTCAAGGTCATTGTTCTAAAGTTAGCATTCTTATGAATGACGGTCTTCCTCATGTCCCTTGACTTTGGAAGTGCCTTGAGGAGCTTGTCATTTTGCCTATATAGGGAAATCTCCTTTCCTAGAATATTCAATTATTTATAATATGAGTGAACCTAAAATTCATATAAGCTATTAATTCACCTGATTTCATTTTAAATTCATCATATTGGGCAATCAATAAACTAATACTAGAGTCTTTGACTCTAGTAGTCCCTTCATGTATGACCTTTAATTTATCTCATATTTCCTTAGCGGTCTTTGTCATAAGAGTGCCATTTTCAAGTTTTTGAGCCTCAAATGGGCATTCTTTGTCACATGCCAAATGTCCCAATCCATGGATTGGAGGAGGAATTTCATTCTTACCTTCCAATAGTCATAGTTTATTTTGATAAATAATGGGGGACGGTTGGTGGATTGTACTTCAGGAAGGAGTAATTTATCTTGAGGTGCCATCTTAATCGGATTTCAAAATCATGACTCAAATTAAGTTTTGGCATGCTCTCATACCAAATTTTGGCCCATGTGACTTCTCCAGAGCAGAGCTGAATTGAGTTTTTCAAATTTTAAGACTAAAGATGTGCAATAATTAAATCAAATAAAAATTAAAATAAATAGAAAGAAATTCACACACTACAATTGAACACCAAATGTTTTGCTATCTATGTTCTCCTATTGGTATTCACTGCCGAAGAACCCATACTTGGGAAATTCCACTAATAATCGTTCTATTAGCTTGACAAAAAAGAGATTTTAACTCTCCTTTGAGACACATGTATGCTCAAATACACGATTACAACTTAATCTGTCCAAGAGATTAGCTAGATTCTAGCTCTAGGAGGCCATGTCTAAATAGATTTATCAAGGATCTTGATGAACCTATTAGAAATTAAAAATACAAGAAAGGTAAAACATGTAACCTTGAATTTTGAGAGATATCCTTCTCCTTTGAAAGTTACAAGCTTCTAGCTTTTGATGCACAATAGTGAATGTAGGAACTTGACTAATGTAAATGTAAGGAGATGGAGTGAGAAAGAAGGGCAAAGTTTTTGCAAGGTGTGGTTCTCTCTTTCTCAAAATCGAACTTAGGAAGGATATTCAAATGATTGAGAATAAATGGATGTAGGTATGCCAACAAAAGCTCATTAACTTCTTCAATAGAAGGTTTGGTGCAGATTTTATAAGTTTCCCAAGCCAAACTAGTCTTTTTTTTACCCATTTAAAAAAGTTTGAGTTTACATTGATCGATTAGTGTAAAGTGATCGATTGATGAATCGTGTGTAATGAATATTTTCTATCAGAATGTGACTTATAGATTGATGGCAATGTTGATCAATATCTTCATGTTCGGTTTGGCATTTTAAATTGATCGACCAATGTACATGGTATGATCAATCAATCAGAATTCCTACTGGCAACGTGTAACAAGTATGATTGATCAATGACTTTGTTATGATCGATCATGTTTTATGCCCCTAATTGAATTTTTTTTGTATGATTGATTAGTCTCTGAGGGTTAATCGATCAATCAACATGAATTTGTTTTGCTTGGATAATATTGATCTATAAGTCCAATTGGGTTAATCAATCATGCTTTATAGTATAGTTTGGTCATATTCTAGATAGTCAATCAATCAACCTTGGTTGAACAATCATGCTTTATATTTATGGCCTATGCACTTCAGGTTGATCTATAATTGACAGGATCATTCCAAAGCTAGTTCATTATGTGAATTTTTAAAGCATGAAAATTTGTGATCGTGAGTGATTCTAACATGTATCAAATGTGTATATGCATTTGTAAAAACATGTTTGAATGCAAAGTATGTCCTAAAAGTTTCAAAATTTACATTGTACCTCAAGTTTTGGAAGAATTGGGCTACTCTCTTACATAGACTGAGTCTTGACATTTCTCAATGATTCCTAAATTCTAGTCTTCAAATTTTCTTTTTCTTTTTGAGGGTGCTTCTTGAAGAGTACTTTGACATTCTATGGAGCTTGAGGTCTTTCAGAAGCTGGTGTCGATTCAAAGATTAAACCTTTGAATTTTGTGTCACTTATAAGAAATGTATCTGAAATACTAAAATTACAATTATTAGCTCAATTAAGCTTTGTTATCACCAAAATCAAGAGGGGTGTCAATGTTCAGTTAACAATTATGAGTGGGAACCAAGTGAAATACTTTTGACCTACTCTTTAAGGTGCGAGTTGAACATGATTATTTGACTAATGAGCTCAATTATTTGGCTAATGAGCTCGATTAAGAATTCAAGTTTGCTAATTTCAGGATTCTATTATATTGAGATCAACAAATTAGAGTGTAAGTGAGTTGAAGTCAGGAGAAGAAGAGAAGAAGGGAAGTGAGGTGAATGATGTTGGAAGATAGGGCCCAAGCCCACACGACCAAAGAAAGCCCACATATCCAAGTGTGTTAGAAGATGGGCCCAAGTCCATAAGACCAAGGAAGACCGATGCATCCAAGAGATATAGAAGACGGGCTCAAGGCCCATAGATCAAGGAGAAGGCCCATATGCCCATATACAATGATGGCAGGATGATAAATAAAGATTCATCTCATAAAGATGACATTAATGTAATTAATTTAAAGTTGCAAGGTTAAAATCATAAACCCTAAGTTTAGGGGTATTATTATAATACAACAGTTTCATTAATCTATAAATAGAGTTTTAGGGGGAGGGTTAGGATCATCAAGTCCATAACCTCTTCTTCCTCTAGTTTTCTCCCAATGGGTTTCTCTCCCTTTTTCTCCATGAGTTAAATCCATGGAGTCCTAAAAATCAACATATGAAGAGAGAGGCAAGAACAAATGTGTGTATATGTGTGTGTGTGTGTGTGTGTGTGTGTGTGTGTGTGTGTGAATGAGAGAGAGAGAGAGAGAGAGAGAGAGAGGAGAATAATGGTTGTAGTTGAATACTCAACCCTCCCCCGAACCTTTATTTATAGATGAAAAAGGTACATAAATTACATGTATACCCTTCACCCTAGAGAGAGTGAAGGAGAGACAATAAACATAATCTTTTTACAACAATGCCACTCAAGCTTGTTTGTATCTTTCAACACTCCCTCTCAAGTTGGTGGTGAAAAACAATCTATAATCCCATCTTGGTGCATGTAGTGGAGAAAATTTTGGAATTGACTGACTTCGTGAACATATCAATAAGTTGTCTATGATTTGAGACTTGTTTGAGACTTAACATTCCTGTTTGTAGCATTTCTCTCACGAATTGACAATCCTACTCAATATGCTTAGTTCTCTCATGAAACATTGGGTTGGAGGCAATGTGGATTATTGCTTGATTATGACAATAGAGTTCGATATGGCCTTCTTTGTGAATCCTACTTCAGCTAGAAGAGATTTAATCCATAGAAGCTCACTTGCAGCATGTGCCATGGTTCTGTATTCTACTTCTGCATTGGATTTTTCAACCACATTTTGTTTTTTACTCCATGTAACAAGGTTGTCTCCAACTCAAGTACAATATCCCAAAGTAGATTTTCTATCATCTGGTGATCCAACACAATCTACATCGGTAAAGCTTTCAATATTGAGATGGCCATGATACTTATATAGGAGCCTTTGTTCTGGTGCCTTTTTCAAATACTTGAGAATCCTTTCCAATGCTTGCCAATGAGACATCTGAGGTTTATGCATATATTGATTGACCATACCGACAGTAAAATAAATATTTGGTCTAGTCATAGTGAGATAGATAAGTTTGCCAACTGGCTTCTAGTACTTGCCAACATCGACTTCTTCTCCCGAGTCGGCCCATAGTTTTGTATTTGTCTCCATGGGAGTGTCAACAGGACGACATCCCCTCATTCCTGTTTCTTCAAGCAAGTCAAGAACATATTTCCTCTCTGAATAGATAATACCGTGATTGGACTGAATAACCTCAATCCCGAGAAAATACTTGAGAAGTCCCAAGTCTTTGTCCTAAACTCATCGCTTATCTTGTTTTTTACTTGATTAATGCAATAAAAATCACTACCCATCCACAAATACGGCTAATAGTACAACTCATTTCTCAATAAGCTTGACAAATATAGAATGGTCCACAAAGCACCTTGTGAACCCAAAAGAATCATTGCTTGGCTAAACTTATCAAACCAGGCCTACGGAGATGTTTTAGACCATATAATGATTTTGTAAGATGGCACACTGTTATGGTCTTGAGGTTAAGTACCTATGTCTTCCGCTCCTAACTGGCCAGTCTTTTGGGTAGTATTGGCTAGGTGCATAACATTTGGTATCAGAGCTAACGCTACGTTGCGAGTTCGAATCCCGGAGGGGGCGACCTAGCGGAAGGGGCGACCAGAGTGTGCTTCCTGCACCAATGGGCCACCACTATATGCGGAAGGGGCGCCTTAAGTGTGTTCCTGCACCATGGGCCGTCGCAAGTGGGCCTCCGTGGACGTCGGCTCTTGCGAAATTGGGTGTGATGTTATGGTCCTGGGTTATGTACCTATGTCTTCCACTCCTAACAGGCCAGACTTTTGGGTAGTATTGGCTAGGTGCATAACACACACCAACCCCCACCCCCCTCAACCAAATATCCAGGTGTTTGTTGCATATAAATTTATTCCTTAATATCACCATTGAGGAAGACATTTTTTTACATCTAGCTGGAAGACATGCCATCAAGAATTAGTAGCCAGAGATACTAAGAGACACACCAAGTTGAGCATGGTAACGAGGGGAAAATTTTCTTCATAATCAATCCCATTCGAATTTTATTTTACAATGAAGACCCATTTACAACCTACCAACTTTTCTTCGTCCATGGCTGCTTTCCATCCAGGGTTCTAAAGGGCCTTCTGATATGATTGAGAAATAACAACAGATGAAATGGAGGCAAGAAACTAGCAGCAAAATAGTGATAACCGATGGATAGATAAAAAATGAACAATGGGGTGAGAGGTAGAAGGTCGGGTGCAGGCCCTAGGTTCTTTCCAAAGAGCAATAGGTCGAATATCAAATAAAGGACCAAAAATAGGGTGTTGGTAAGGAGAACATAGATAAATTTGGAGACTCCACAGGTGTAGTGTCGGCCAATGCTTCAGGGAGCGCACCAAGTACTTTAATACGGCCATAAGGTGCGAGGTCATGAATGTTAAGTTGTTGAGCCTAATCAATGCCCTATGTTGAGTTGGTACGTGGATCTACCTTTGCAGTAAGGTCATCATGGGGGTTGGAAGGGGGGCAAGAAGTCCCCCTCCCGGGGGTGTGGGGACAGAGCCTCCGCCACGTCCTCGATATATTAATTATTGTTTCATTAAGGACAGTTTGGGAATTTCACTCTTTTATCGTGCTTGCCCTAATTTTATCTTTATATTTAGGGTGCCGCTATTAGGGTTTGATTCATTCATTCGAGGAGCATCAGTTGCAGCCAAGAGAGGTTAAAGAAAAACAACACCTGGAAGTGTGTGTGATCTCTCTTGTAAACTATTTCATCTTCATAGTGGATTACTGGAGTGATAGAAGATATGAAATAGTTTCATCTAGAGGTGAACTTGTATAAATCTTGTTGTGTTTTTCGTGCTTTCTTTTTTTCTTTTTCTGTGATTATTATTATTGCTCTCATTAGTGTTGGAAGATGGGCTCCAATCTACACGACCAAGGAAGACCCACATATCTAAGAGTACTATAAGATGGGCCACACGACCGAGGAAGACCCACATATCTAAGAGTACTATAAGATGGGCCACACAACCAAGGAAGACCCACAAAATGGGACCAAGCCCATAAGAAGTAGGACCCACCATGATTACCCCGAGCTGGCATCCTAAGCACATAAGTTGGAAGATCAAGAAGGACTCACAAAGGCATCTTTATCTTATGGTCATGTACTAGAAGAGTTCTAGTTTGAGTTATGTTTGTCTTTTATCTATAGTGAGTTATTTAATTATGCTAGGACTTATCTTTAAGTGTTAGAGTTTGGGTGTAATTGGGACAAAGGTAGTTTTATTGTAATTGGACTCTACTACCTTCCTCTATTATAAAAATAGGTTCATGTACTCTGATTATATTAAGTTAATGAAGTCAATGAAGTATTTATTTTTTCCATAAATTCAACAATTAGTTTGGAATTAGGGCGTCTAATTCCTAACGATGAATTGTTACAATGGGTTTAGGAAACCCATTGGCTGCAAAAAAACCAGGTGGGGGCACCAGTGGATGGATAAAAAGAATGATCCTCAAAGAATGTGATATCACTAGAAACAAATAATTTTTTAAAAGACGAATTGTAATAGACATATTCCTTTGAGTACGAGAGTACCCTAAAAAATACACTTAAGTGCCTTGGGATCCAATTTAGTAGTATGTGTGGAACTATTATGAACAAAGCAGGTACACCCAAAAACTCTCAAAGGAAGAGAGAACAACTTATCACTAGGAAAAACACACGAATATGATGTCTATTGACCAAGCATTGAAGAAGGTAACTTGTTAATAAGATAACAAACAGTGAGAAGAACATGGGGCCTGTGGAAATAAGGTACATGCATATGATGGAGTAAAGCACAGTCAACCTCAAGAAGGTATCAATTTTTTCTTTCTACGACACCATTTTGTGGTGATGTGTAGACACGAGAGGTTTAGTGAATGGTGCCTTTGTCATGGCAAAAAGTTTGGAAGTCTAAAGAAAAATATTCTTTGGCATTATCAGAGCGAATAATCTTTAAGGTAGTGTTGAACTGGGTAGAAACCATGACACAAAGAGACTTAAAGAGATGTACGACTTTTAATCTCTCTTTTAATAGAACAACCATGTCACTCAGGAGAAATCACCCACAAATGTAATAAAATACTTAGACCAAGAAACATGGGTGATGTTCATAGGGCCCCATATATCAGTATGAACTAAAGAAAATGGGGCAACACTCTTGGTTGGACTACGAGGAGAATAAGTACTCTGCTGGTGTTTACTCACTTGATAGTCTTTGTTGTTGAGTCTAGAAATGGACTGTAATGAAGGAATAATCTGTTTGAGTGACTGAAGGGAAGGATATCCTAAACTATTATGCCAGCGAAGAGTTGTATGTTGAGTACTAGTGGTGACTATTGTTGAAGAGCAAATATGGAAGAGTATTACGTGACTCTCACAATAAGAAGTCTTATAGAGCCAAAATTATTATGGAAGGAGGTCTCACAGAAGAGTTTCAGTTTAAAGGTGTTTTAGTTGTATTAGTCTTCTATTTATGTTGGGTTATTTAATTATGTTAGGACTTATCTTTAAGTGTTAGAGTTTGGGTGTATTTGGGACAAGGGTAGTTTATTTGTAATTGGACTCTACTACTTTCCTCTATTATAAATAGAGGTTCATATACTCTGATTACAAAAAGTCAATAAAGTATTTCTCTTTTACAAAAATTCAACATGGTATCAAAGTAGATTTTGTGAGTTGACTCAGTCAACCCACAGAGATAATGTGATCCTTTTTTTATCTATTATCTCTAGCAGTTTAGGTTTGTAGTTTTTTTTCTCTTTTCAGTCCCTATACACGTTGTTTGTTTTGAGTTTTCACATCTATAATGAGATTTTAATGTTACATGTTATATATTGATGGAAATATATTCCAGAATAATTTCCAATGAAAAATGATTTTTTTCAATCAAAGTTCTTCTACAAAGATAAATCTGTATTTGAAGCAGCAAAGGTCAGATTATAAGAGAGGTTCAAGGAGCAACAGAAAGCTTCATTTTATGCTATCAAGACCAAGAATTTATATGGAGAATTATATATAAAAAAAAAAACTATAAGTCTATTTTTTACCAATTCAACTAATTCTCAATCTGAGTTTTTTATATGGAGATATTGATCTTGGAAGAGTCAATGGTTATGTTGGCAAAAAGGAGAAAGAGTACTTAGTTCGGCAGATTACATAGACCAAACTCTATCAGATTATTTATCTCAAAAGAAGTATATTTTCAGAAGAACAATTATACTTGGATGAAAGGTATTTAAATCTAGTGTCATAAAGAGAAATTTCATATCAATATGATCTATATTTAAGGATATATTTACATTTAAAAAATCAAAGGTCATGATGGTATCCTGATGCATTGAAAAATCCGAATTTAAGCCGATTTATTTGCACCACTTTTTGAGTTGTTGTTATTGATAAAAAACAGGAAAATATCTCGCTAACCCCTTTTTGTCGGCATTGGTTCGTCTGATACGGAATTTGAATTTCTTAGAAAAATAAAGCACATAGTGGCCTCACCATCTTATCTTTCTCTTTACACATTACCCATTGGTTCTTTGGCAACCTTTCTCCTACCATCTTTTATTTGATTCTCACATACCCCTTTGGGCCAACCTCTTGTGAGTTACTTCGGTTAGTATCCCTTATATATATATATATATAGATAGATAGATAGATAGATAGATACATACATACATACATAGATAGATAGATAGATAGATAGATAGATA
The DNA here is from genome assembly GCF_029961685.1 of Aristolochia californica. Classification (NCBI taxonomy): domain Eukaryota; kingdom Viridiplantae; phylum Streptophyta; class Magnoliopsida; order Piperales; family Aristolochiaceae; genus Aristolochia; species Aristolochia californica. The sequence continues at coordinate 7,584,387 of NW_027181881.1, forward strand.
TAAATATGGCTGTTTTAAATCAATTGAGACTTTTTATATGTATCTGTGGATCTTTTATCGCCAGTTTTGTGAATGACAAGCCTTACCCACTTATTAACCATTTCTACCTTTGAGAGTCAGTGCCCGGGTTGGGACACTGCAATGGATGAGCTTATTACTATACCTATTTTATTTGGTTCAAGTTGGGATCACTACCATTACCTCCCAACTTGAGGGGGAGAAGTAGAAGAAGAAGAACGAGAAAGAGGTATTTTATTCTATATGTTGTGGTAAGTTTTATGTGACCAAAATATTCAAGAAATGGGGAGCACAAAAGACGAAGTTATTGCATTTATGAAGAATTTTATTTGTGAAGAATTTTTTTTCCAACAAAACAAAATTGAAGACCAAAAATCCTTTTCATTATAAGTTGAAGTTATAAACTCTACCTTGAGGGGGAGTGTTAAAGAGCAAATATGGAAGAATCTTATGTTACTCTCATAATAAGAAGTCTTACAGAGCCAAAATTATTATGGAAGGAGGTCTCACAGAATATTTTCAATTTAAAGGTATTTTAGTTGTGTAAGTCTTCTATTTATGTTAGGTTATTTAATTATGCTAGGACTTATCTTCAAGTGTTAGAGTTTGGGTGTAATTAGGACAAGGGTAATTTAATTGTAATTTGACTCTACTACTTTCCTCTATTATAAATAGAGGTTCTTGTACTCTGATTACAAAAAGACAATGAAGTATTTCTCTTTTCCATAAATTCAACAGCTATTTGTGCTGGTGAATCAAGATAGTAAAGCTCCCATTTTTCATGGCTTCCACCAATAACCTGCTTTGTCTTTAGATCCTGGATAACACAAGAAATGGGAGAAAAAGTGATGGAACAATTGAATATTTTTGTTAGTTGACTAACAGATAAAAGATTTAATGAAAATTCAGGAACAAATAAGTCATTTTTAAATGAAGAGTAGGTGTACCAAATGTGGACCCCACCCCACATAGCTTGGTTTGGGATCCATCTGCTATGGAGACAAACTAGGCAGGTAAACAAAAAGATCTAGAATTCAGGAGGGTACCATTACCTGTTAAGTACCCAGAGGCCCTAGAGTCAATAATCTAGAATGGAGAAGTAGTTGAAACCATATCTATCATAGAAGTAGCAACAATTGGAGAAATCTTGTTGGAGGTGGCTTGGATGTTTTGATAATCCATTAGACACTTTATCTTGTGTAGTAGTATAAATTCTTCTTTAGAAACAATTTTCATCATAGAACAAGCTGACACCAGTCAATGAATAATAATCCAAGGTAATACCCAAGCTGAAGTCAAGGATGTAGCAGATAGCAGCTTTGAAAGTCAATGAGTAAGTCAAGCCGAGTTTCCAAAAAAACAAGTCATGTCGAGTTAAGGTGAGTCATGTACTGAGTCAATCTGAGCATAGTAGAAGACTTAGACTGAGTCAAACGAGTGAGTTGAGATGACCGAGTCAGGTTGACTCGTGAATCCGATTTGACTTGGGTTAACTCAAGCGGATTACAAACAACCAGATAATTGGGGTGGTAATCAGAACAAGTATCTTCGTCTTTCAATGCAACGATACCAAAAAGGCCAATGCGACTTCCTTGCAGTGAGAAGTCGTCGTCTTTGGAAACAAAAACTAAGTTGGCGAAGATAATCAATGAGACCTTAACAATGGATAATCAAAATGATGACTAGCGAAGGAGATGAGAGAAGGAAGGGGCTAGCGAAGAAAAATGAGATTGAAGTTGTTGTCAATCAGCAAAAAATGGCAACGAACAACGATGTACCAACTTGGGATTAATCAGAAATTAACCAACATTAATCTTGCAAATATTTTCTGGATTGATGGCAGAAGTCAATCAAGCGGAGTTAGACCAGAATCAATGTGCCAACCAATTAATATAGATTAATATGGGTATCAAATACGATCTTCCAAGAAGACTTCCAAAATAGGCAGCAAGTAGTAAGCTACGATAGGTAACTAATCTTCTCAAACTGATTGTAGCATTCATATTGAAACCCAAACTTGCCAACTGGTGAATATGATTTAAGATATGACTTGCTAGCTATTTGGTGAGCTGGTCAATTACCGAAGCAATTTTCAGAATGAAACACCAGAAGTTATCAGGTAAGATGCCAAACAGCTTGTAAGGTAAGGAATAATAATCTTCCTGGAATAATGTTGGAGATAGCAATGACAACCGAGCAAACGGAGCCAACCTCCAATGACCATGGGACGTTAATAGAGATATTGATGATTAATCCAGCAACAACAAAGTAGAAATACCAATGATCACAACATGATCAAGAAGTCTTGGCTTTGGAAATAATTTGATCGCCGATATTTCTATGAGAGCAGCTTCTTCATCTGAAGACAACCTTTGTTTTTTATCAACACCGATGCCGCTGTGAAAGCAACTTCTTCACCCGAAGACAATCCTTCTTTATCAACAGCTATTGCAAATAAACAACCATGTTGATACCTCTACCACGTTCAATAGGAACATAGTTGACACTTAGTCTATCAAACAACCAACAAGTGGTCTGAGGAGCACAATTACTAGTAAGAGAGGTCAGAAGATTCCATTCTCACCGAAGACTAGCTGAAGTTAATACGCAAGAGATCTAGATTGACTAGAATAGACAAACAACTCTTCATAGCATTTTCACAAGGCACCAACATGCAAAAAATAAAAAGTTAAAAATAATTGGCATATTCATGTCTCATAATACTAGCAACAATGAAGCAAACTGGAATCCTAAAATCACCGCTCTGATACCATGTTGATTTCAGGATTCCATAATATTGAGATCAACAAATTATACTGTAAGCAAGGTTAAGTGAGGAGAAGAGGAGAATAAGTGAAGTGAGGTGAATGGAGACAAAGACAAGAACTAATGAGAGAGAGAGTGAGAGAGAGAATTTCGTCCATAATTCTGAAACTCAAGAAGAGTTTCTTTGCATACATCAAACAACCATGCAAGATGTCAAACTTCAATAGTTTTTCAATGGTATTATGGCAATTCAACTCAGGTATGTGATAAAAAGAAAGATATCCAATAGTGATAGATTAAACTACTGATTTTCAAAGGATAATATCATCAACTGGCCACACTTTCATAAAAAAAATATGGTTGTACGAAGCATAAATACGAGGTTGTAAAACACCTCAAACCGATAGCTTTCTTTCAACCAGATATTGGCTTTCATGGAGTAGGCAAAACTTCAAAACTTTCCTCATAAATTTCATGAAAGAATCATAAATTCTTGAAGAAGAATGTCTGTCAAATATCTGGCATTAATATAGATGAAAAAAATAAAAAAACAAACCTGGAAGAAATACTCAGCTTTCTCAAGTTATTCCAACACAAACCGAAGAGGTAGAATTCAGCTCTTTAAACCAAAACTTGTTTCATGGAGTCTTGAAATGAATTGCTTTGATACAATGTTGTTTTCAGGACTCCATCATATCCAAAACTTAAGGCTACGAGAGATGGAGGAGAGAAGAAAGAAGCAGAGAAGAAAGAGGAAGAAGTAGGAAGAAGGAGAAACGTGATAGGTAGAGGAGATGGAGCAAGAGCACGAAGAGGAGAAGAGAGGGAGTAATTAGGGTTGAGTTGTGAGACCTAATCCTCCCCCTTAAGCTTTATTTATAGTTTTCAAGAATATATCAATTATAAGTATGCCCTTCACCCTAATAGGTGTGAATAAGAGACAAAAAAGAAGAGTTATTACATTAATACGTATGAAACTTGAATATACCTTCCAACACAGTTTATATTGGTTAGAATCATTAGTCTTAAAAGCAACAACTTCACCAAAATTGTGATAAGACTTCCTTGCCTCCCCATTTGTCCAAAAATAGTGAGTTAACCTCTTATCATTATCTATTTTATACGAATAAAAAAATGAATGATTTATTTCTTATAGATCCTTGAAATGATCTAACAACATTTCAGCACCAGTCTCTTAATTCCTATCTCCTATTCCTCTCATAATTTATAACATCTCTGTCAGTATACCCAACCTTGTCATATCCTCCAGATAATATCTCAAAGAAAGAAAGAAATTTTGATGTAGAAACATTAGCATTTTTTAATGTATCAAACAAGTTTTTATGTACTTGTGTAATTTGCCTATTCAAGGGCAAAAATTGCCTTTTATGAGGAGTCAACGGGATATGATTGTGAACCTCCAGAAATTTCACCATTTTCCTCTTCTCATTAGAATCTTTAGTGAATATAATTAATGCCCACGCCCATATCTTACAATTTCTCTTTTTTTTTTATGATTTCTCCTTGCCTATCCTTCTTTTGAACATGTGAACATTCTACCATTCATTTCTTTGGTAATCTGATGATAATTCATAGAGCCTTTACGTACACTGAATCCTCCATACCTAGCATAATTATAATTAAAAACATATCTACTTTAGGCTTTTTTGTCTTCGTTTACTATTGGATTCCATGTATTGTCCCCTCTACAATCCAAGGTGCCTCCATCATCTAACAGTTCTTCACATATGTTTGTTTCTTTATTGCACTCCATCTTTACAAAGAAAACACATGAACGTATTAAACCAATTCATAAAAGAATAACATACACAAAACATTCATCAATAAATGACAAGAGATGCCAAAAGTCTAACGACTTCTAAAACGTTATAATTAAAAATATATAAGATATCCTTATGTCAAAAATAGTTTAAAAACACTTAATTATGAAAAAAAAAACTACGTAGCTCCCTAGCTAATTTTTTTGGAACCGAGACAAAAACAACACCCATAAAAAGCTGAACGAGAACCAAATACTGAATAAGAACCAAGATAATATGAGCTCATTTAACGTTAGAAGTTTAGTATCCATAAAAACAAGAACATTCAGCATTCGTTCACCAACCATAAAAATAGCTCTAGTGATCATTTACATAAGCATTCATCACATCAGTCTTGTCCAATGCTCATATCACTTTATTAGAAGCTTCAACACTCTTGGCCGAGATAACATCTTGTGACAAACAAAACCCATAAAAAACTTCATCACATCACCGAGATAAACATGTTTATCCCAAGATAATAAGCTTCATTATATCACCGAGATGATAAGAGTTCGTTCAGCATTCCAAAGACATGGGTTTGTGGGTGCCTATGCAATATCATCTATAAGGAACATCAATTTCCTTTTGCTTTCAACAAAAATCATGGAAAATTTTAAAATGTAAAAAAAAATGCATTCACTGACGTAAATTAATCAAAATTTAAGCAGACAGAAAAAAAATAAAATAAAGCTGAATAAGCAAACAAAGCAATAACCAAATACTGTTCTCTAAGCTGCAAGAGAAAATTAACAAGAAGGTAAAAACTGCTCTTATTCGTTAAATTAACATCGAATACCAAAAGGATAAAAAAATTAAAATTCATAATGCATAAACATATCTTACAACTCTAGCAGAGCCGAATACTATTATCTAACAGAGATTTGCAAAAATAAATAAATAAATTAACAAGGTGTAAGTTTGATTAAGCCTGGTTCGTACCTTGCAATGGAAAGGCAACCAGATGACAATGGTGTCACCCAAGATAGCGATGGAGACTTTGGGTGAAGCTTTGGTGGAGGAGGAAAAACAGAATGAAAGCATGAAGAAAAGATCAAGCGCCGCAGGGAATGAGCGGTGACAGCGATGAAGAGCAAGATTGAACGACTGTGAGGTTCGATAGAAGGGGAGACTGGATGACAGCAAGGGAAAGCAGAAGGGAATGAGGCGAAGCGAGGCAGCGAGACAAGGCTGTGGGGCTTAGGGACGGTGATGGGGATGGCGAGGTGATGACATGCAAACAGGAAGGGGGCGAGACCCTAGCTCCCTGCACCAGACGGTGGTTGCAAGAGCTGAGCTACAAGCCACACTGCCATCACCCAGCGCATGGAGGTAGCAACGAAAAGCGGAGTACTGACAACTCGCTGCTATAAATGCAATGATTGGGTTGACAAGAAGATATTAGCAAGCAAAGCATATCTTCTTTCTGTTGGATTTTAACAACACGAAACTCCATTAACCATATGATTACCGAGGTTCTATATTCAGAAAATATAAAACTCTAGTAACCAACTTCTTACCCTTTACAGCCGTCCTCCACCTTCATTTTCAATTATATTTAATATGGGCTAAAATTAAGTGGTCTAATTTTGGTAATCCCATAGACTACTAAAGAAGGAATATGGGCCAATTGAGTAGATAGTCATACTATCTTAATTAGGGAATTATGAAAACCCTAATTAAACAATATAAATAGAACATCAGGGTTGAGGTCCCCAGAGACTAAATCAAACACGGTTTCTCTTCTCCCCATCTGGAAGACTGACGTCGGATAGGATAACGATTATCCTGTAGGCCAATCAAGCTGATGATTCACGGGAGGAATGCAAGAGATCCGCCCCTAAAACACAGAGAAACTTCTGTTATGATCGATTCACAATCTTCAAAATCAATAATTATCCTCTCAGTTCACATAACAGAGTTTTAAACAGAACTGAACGCCCCCAACAAGCCCGGGCTACAACTCAAAATAAAACAAACCCTAAACCCTCAAAAGTCTGCTTCAACCCTGGTTCAATAAAAATATCCAACTAAAGATCCGACTACGGATTCGACTACTTACCGATTTACGCTGATCGGTCAACTTGAGGTATTTCAAAGCCAACAAGGTGCTATCTGATAATTCAGCATCATCTGACTCAGCTTCTCCTGCATCAATCACCTCGGGTTGGAAAGAACTCGTCCTCGAGTTCACAATAACTTCACCGGAATCACCAACACCAAAAAGTACCTAACAACGGCGACTATTGGTCTTAACCTGGTACTTGGCATGAGTCTCGTGAATGGTCAACTTCGCCTACTCAGGCGGCAGTCCAGGAGGAAGATCATCTGGCATCAGGTTAGAAAACTCTGCTAGTACCTGCGATACCTCTACTGGGAAATCTGGATTCACGTTTGTGGCACTATTCCCGCAAGGTAGTAGAGTAGAGACTACGTCTCCACGCTCTATCTCTACTAAAAACCTAGACAGTGAAAGCAGGTTAGTAGTACCGGCTATCGAGGTAGGAGTGGGTCCTTCCCGATGAGGTGCCAACACAATCTTCTTCCCTTTGAGGCTAAGGGAATATATATTTTTTCGCCCATCATGAATAACACTATGATCATACTGCCAAGGTCTACCTAACAATACATGACAAACATCAATAGACACAACATCACACCAAACATGATCAAAATATTTCAAGCTGATGGAAAAAGATACTGGGCATCGCTATCTACTGTTACCTCACTGCCGTTAGTCAGCCACAATAAATTGTACGGTTGGGGATGACGATCTGTCATCAACTGTAATTTCTGGACAGTCTCCACAAACACGACATTCTCACAACTGCCACCGTCAATGATCATCTTGCAGACTTTATCTACGACTGTGCAGGTTGTGTGGAAAATATTGGTTCGCAGCCAATCATCCCCTGAATCCCCCTTGAGAGTCAACAGACTCGTACGAACAACCAGAGTCTCATGGCCATCACCATACAATACATCTCCATCCTCATCATCATCATACACAGGCTCATCAATCTCCTCATTTGCATCAGCCATTTCTTCCTCAATAAGAAGATTTTTGCCCTTCTGACTAGCAGGCTTCCTACACTCAGTGGCTTTACGTCCCTACTCACCACATCATAAACATCTAATATTCGAGTGAGAAGTACCTTGTGGAGGCTGCTGGGCAGGAATGGATTCTGGAAGATGAATTGGTGGGCTGCTTTGATCGCTTCTGATCATGGGCCTCCTATTCTGCTGTTTTTCCACGGCCAATGCACGCTGGTATGCTTTAAAAATGGTCCACAACAAGTGAAGACTGAGGACATCCTGTAGGCGCTATAGTAATCCCCCCAAATACTATGCTACCATATGCTCTTACGTCTCAGATAAATCATTCCTGGCGATCAACTGATAGAACTCCTCCGAGTAATCATCCACTGATCTCGGGGCCTTGCTGCAACAAATGAAGTCGCTGAAACAAGGTTTGAGTGTAGCCGAAAGGAAGGAAGTGACCCTTCATCTTCTTCTTCATCTTCTCCCAATCAGTGATCTTGGCCTTGCAATGTCGGTCTCGTGATCACCTCAACTGCTCCCACCACGCAGATGCTCTGCCATTGAGTTTGATGGCAACCAATTTCACCTTGACACGATCTGGGACTTCCTTATACTCAAAGATATGCTCTATTTCATGCAACCAGTCGACGAATCCTTCGGCCTGTAACATACCAGAAAACTCGGGTAGCGTCACTCTAAAACCGAGGTCTACAGGTTGATCCTCCTGACCGCGGTGCTCCCAAATCAAGCATGATTGCGATATGGGTTTGCGAACTTGACATCAGAATCGTGATCTTCCATCTCACAATCACCGAAATCCTGCACCGTTAGATGCTGGGTTAACTCCGCAACTTGCCTCTGTAAATATTCAAGCAACACAACCTAAATATTACGACTACGACCACGACCACCAGCCATGGAAACTGGAAACATTTCACCCATGGAAGGAGTTGCAGATACGTCGCATGTCAATCTTGTCGCCCCTGGAAATGAGAGTGCCTCTAAGCGAATGTTTAGAAAAAATGGGATTTCCCCAAATCGAAACCTCTTCTAAAGCTGACGAAATGCGGAAAATTTGGCAAATGTCTTGACGCTGACGTTGAGGAAATCAACAAAATGCCTCGACTCTGGAAAATGTCTTGAAGCTAAAGGAAAATTTCTCCCGAAATCGGGATTTCGGAGCTCTTTTTTTCAAAATCGAGACCTCATCGACGGCCCTCTTCGGCCATCGTCTCCGGCAGCCTGAGGTGTTCCTTTCTCGCGCAAGGTTCTCCTCTCTCGAACGAACCACTGTTGTTCGAAAAGTCCCGAACTCGTTCTGTTTTGCCAACTCCGTCGTTGGCAGTTTCGACCACTGCAACGACAACGTCGTACGATGGTTCCAGCAGTGACGACGTCGATCTCAAACCCTCGCCCTATTGAATCCCTATCTTTCGGCAACTGCCACGAACAGTTGCTCTGTTCGGTCGAGTGCCGAGTTCTGCTCTATCGAATCCCGAGTTCTTTCGACAACAGCGTCGAGCGGTAGCTCCGGTGATGGTGACGGCGATGGCGTCGTCTTCCTCAGCCCTTCTAACTTCTTCTCGCTACAGTGTCTCTAGCGAGACCTAGCTTCTTCCCCAGCCAAAAGGTCTGATACCAACTGACATCGGATAGGATAGCAATTATCCTGTAGGCCAATCAAGCTAATGATTAACGGGATGAATGCAAGAGATCTGCCCCTAAAACTCAGAGAAACTTCTCTGATGATCGATTCACAATCTTCAAAATCAATAATTATCCTCTCTGTTCAAATAACAGAGTTTTAAACAGAACTCAACGCCCCCAACAAGCCCGGGCTGCAACTTAAAATAAAACAAACCCTAAACCCTCAAAAGTCTGGTCCAACCCGGGTTCAGTAAAAAGATCCGACTACAGATTCGACTACTTACCCGCTTTACGCTGATCGGTCAACTTGAGGTATTTCAAAGCCAACAACGTGCTATCTGATAATTCAGCATCATCTGACTCAGCTTCTCCTGCATCAAAGAGTGACGACGGTCCTGTAATGAAATAAAGGTGATTTAGTTGAGAAAGATCATAAAACCATTCATCTGTTCGTTATAGTAATTCCGCACCAGAAAGACGAAATTTTGGAATGGATCAAAACAACATTACTGTTAGATTATTGGGATTGGAACGGAGGAATTCTGTGGAAAAAAACGACGATTTTGTACAGCCCTGACGCTTTGTGCGTCACTCTCCACGGAACTCACCTCGGCACTATGCATTGGCCGGCGTCGCCATCGGACGCCGTCAGAGGGCCACCGGTGGAAACCGAAGTCCTCCTCTCTGTGTGGCTAGAGGTTGAAGACGACCTCCAGCGCACGCAAGAAAGAAAGAAAAGAAATTGGAACTTGGGTTACATTTGATTTAAATTACGAGTCAACTCAGATTAGTTGCGGAGGATCGGGCTGGTTAAGACGAGTTCGTCGGGTTGGCGTGACTCGTACGGTTCAGGTCGACTCAAACGGGCTGAGCCAACTCGCAAGAGAGAGGACCGAGCCGACTCGGTTCTAAAAATTGAATTTTTGTGCCTACAGGGATTCGAACTCGCACGCAAGTTTTTGCATTTAGCATATATGACCAGTATGCCAACACGCATCCATGTGTTATCATTGGATTACAAATATCATATATATTAAATTTCAAAAATTACAGAATCTGTTTTTTTATGCTCTTTTCATTCATGTGAATATTAATGGATGCACATATAGTTGTTTAATGTGCATATTTAAGTTGATTTTCAAATTGTGAAAATTCCTATTGTTTTTATGCAATTGGTCTAGTATTTTAGTCAAATCAATTGAAGTTACATGTTGCCAAAGTAACCTTTATAGTGTAGATTAATTTGACTAAAAATACATAGATGTTTGTACGGAGTTATTTATGCAAATTGTGCTTGGCCCAAAGGAAGACAAAGTTTGGCCAAATCAACAACGTGTCTGTGATGATAAATGTGTGACAATTATAAAGATTTTTCATTTAAACAATAGTCGGTCCAAAGAAAGGTTATTGTTTGACAGAATTGATTGTCAGTATTTGATCATTGCACTAAGAGTACCACTTACAGTTATTTTCTCTGTCCAAAGATTAGGAATTAATGTTGTACTAGGTATCTTGAGATGGGTCACCAATTTGGATTGTTTGTACATGTCTTGTTTTTCTTTATATGACATGCTAGTTAATGTGAGTATACTTGTTTATTTTGTTCTATATACAGTTTTTGTTGCTACTACTACAAATGTTATTGTTCAAATAAGCAACATTCTAATGCTAAGCGGGACAAACTTTAAGGCATGGAAAGATACCATGAAAATTGTCCTTGGTTGTATAGATTTGGATCTTGCACTTCGAGTGGAGCAACCCACTTCTACTTCGGAAAACCTCAATGAGATTAAAATTAAGAAGTTGGAGCAATCTAACTGAATGTGCTTGATGATCATGAAACGCTCCATTCCAGAGGTGTTTCAGGGCTCTATTACTGAGAGCAAGAGCACCAAGAAGTTTCTTGAGGAAATTGAGTAATATTTTGCCAAGAACGAAAAGTCGGAGGCAAGTAGCGTTTTGGCTACACTCATTTCGATGACGTATAAGGGCAAAGGGAACATAAGGGAGTACATCATGGAGATGTCTCATCTCGCATCAAAACTCAAGTCATTTAAGATGGAGTTGTCTGAGGACTTGCTCGTGCACTTGGTTTTGATATCTCTTCCTGTAAACTTTAGGCAATTCAAAGTGAGTTACAACACTCAGAAGGACAAATGGTCCCTAAATGAGCTTATATCTCACAGTGTGCAAGAGGAAGAGAGGCAGCAACGGGATAAAACTGAAAGTGCTCACTTGGCCTCAACCTCTCAGAACAACAAGAAGAAGAGAGGTAAAGATGTTGTGGAAGGATCTTCTCATATTAAGAAACAGAAGAATCAGGATGAGGAGTTTACCTGCTACTTCTGCAACAAGCCGAAACACATGAAGGAGTGTCCCAAGTACACCGCCTGGCATGTAAAGAAGGGTATGCCTCTAACTCTAGTTTGTTCTGAAGTTAATTTAGCTTTTGTACCTAAAGATACTTGGTGGGTGGATTCTAGTGCTACCACTCACATAAGTATGTCTTTGGAGGGTTGCTTGTGGAGCTGATCGCCTAGTGATGCTGAAAAATTCATCTTTGTGGGCGACGACAATAAAGTTGTGGTAGAGGTTATAGGAGCTTTCAGATTACAACTAAACACCGGATCTTATTTGGATTTATTTGAGACATTTGTTGCGCTGTCTTTTAGGCGGAATTTAATTTCTATTTCCATTTTGGACAAATCAGGTTTTTCTTGTTCTTTTGGAAATAATAAAGTTAGTCTCTACCAAAATTCAAATTTTGTTGGTTCCGGTCCCTTAATTGATAATTTTTATATGCTTGATGTTGTTAGTTCCTATAGAGAAATATTGCAAACAAGTTCACATGGTACGAAGCCGAAATTAAGTGAGAATTCCGCCACATTATGGCATAAACGTTTAGGACACATCTCTAAATAGAGAATTCAAAGGCTTATGTCATATGGATTTCTTGAATCCCTAAATACTACAAACTTCCAAGTTTGTGTTGAGTGCATCAAGGAGAAACAAACAAATGTTAGAAAATTAGGTGCCGAAAGAGCTACAGATGTCATAGAACTTATTCATACAGATATTTGTGATCCATTCCCTATAGGTTAATAGAATGGACGACAATACTTTATTACGTTCATAGACAATTACTCTAGATTCGGTTACCTATATTTAATACATGAGAAGTCACAATCCCTGGACGTCTTCAAGTCTTTCAAAGTTGAAGTTGAACTTGGAAAGAAAATAAAGGTTATCAAATCCGACCGTGGTGGTGAATACTACGAAAGGTCTGATGGATCAAGAGAACAATGTCTAGGACCCTTCACGATTTTCCTCAAAGAGTGTGGAATTGTTCCGCAATACACAATGCCGGGCACACGCAGCATGAACGGTGTTGTAGAGTGACAAAATCGAACTCTTAAGGATATGGTGAGGAGTATGATCAGTCATTCCTCTTTGCCAGAGTCACTTTGGGGAGAAGTTTTAAAGACCGCAGTGTATATCCTTAACAGGGTACCGAGCAAAGCAGTTGCCAAAAACCCCAATGAGCTTTGGACAGGCAAGAAGCCTAGCATTAGGCACTTGCACATTTTGGGTTGTCCAACTGAGGCATGGACTTATAGGCTACATGAAAGAAAACTAGACTCAAGGACGGTTAGCAGTTATTTGTTGGTTACGTTGAATGCTCTCGGGACTATAAGTTTTACAATCCCACATCAAAATCCTTCTTTGAAACGGGAAATGCGAGATTCCTTGAGGATATTGAGTTTGGAGGGGAAGAAAACATAAGGAATGTTGTCTTTGAAGAAGAATCTGTTATTGGTAGTAATCAGGCCTCCATACCTATTGTTGTTCAAGTCATAGTTCAGGCACTAGAGGACAATGTTTAGGTTCTTATTCTTGACATTGTTCCAGATCAAGACAACAATGAAATTCTTCCTTTTGCACCACCTTTAGAATAAACTCAACAACCTCAAGAAGTGTCATTAAGGAGATCCACTAGGGAGAGGAGAAATATGATTCCAAATGATTATATCATATTTCTCCAAGAACATGAGGATGGCATCAGATTGACAGAAGATGACTTGATTAACTTCTGTCAAGCCTTGCGTAGTTCTAACTCTCAACAGTGGATTGATGCCATGAAGGATGAGATGAATTCTACGAAAGACAATGACATTTGGGATCTCATCAAGTTGCCTAAAGGTGTGAAGCCCATTGGTTGTAAATGGATATTTAAAACCAAGAGGGATTCAAAGGGAAATGTCGAGAGATATAAGGTTCGTCTAGTCGCTAAAGGCTTTACTCAAAAGGAAAGCATAGACTACAACGAGACTTTCTCTCCGGTATCTTCGAAAGACTCTTTTATAACAATAATGGCACTAGTGGCTCATTTAGATCTAGAGCTGCATCAGATGGAAGTCAAAACTGCATTTCTCAATTGAGACATTGACGAAACAATTTATATGGTACAACCAGAAAACTTTGTATCTGGAGATCCAAAGTCTATGGTCTATAAATTAAAGAAATCCATCTATGGTCTCAAACAAGCTTCCCATCAATGGTATCACAAGTTCCATCAAGTCATCACCTCGTACGATTTTGATGTGAATGTTGTTGATGACTATGTATTTAAAAATTCAGTGGGAGTAAATACATCTTCCTGATATTATATGTCGATGACTTTCTGCTCGCTAGTAGCAATATAGGCTTACTGCACGAAACCAAGAAATTTATGGCAAAAAAATTCAAGATGAAAGATCTTGGTGATGCCTCTTTTGTATTATACAAATACTTATAGATCATTCTCAAGGTATCCTTAAGTTGTCACAAAAGAGCTATATCGATAAGGTTTTGAGCAGATTCACCATGAAATATAGTAAACCAAGAGACACACCTGTCGCTAAAGGAGACAAGTTTAGTCTCAAACAGTGCCCTAATAATGATCTTGAAAGAAAAAGAGATGCAGAAAATTCCCTATGCATCAGTAGTAGGGAATCTAATGTATGCTCAAGTTTGTACTCGTCCTGACATAGCATTTATAGTAGGAGTTCTGGGCAGATATTTGAGCAATTCAGGTATGCAACATTGGAAGGCAGCCAAATGCGTGATGCGTTATTTGAGGAGAACAAAAGACTACATGCTCACTTATCGGAGATCAGACAATTTAGAGATCATTGGGTTCTCTGACTCCCACTTTGCTGGATACCAAGATAGCAGACGTTCCACATCAAGCTACATCTTTATGTTGGGGGAAGGAACTATCTCATGGAAGTCTGCTAAGTAGACTCTCATAGGTTCTTCAACCATGGCTCCGAAGTTCATTGCTTGTTTTGAGGCGTCCAACCACGGAATATGGTTGTGAAACTTTGTCACTGGGCTGCTAGTGGTAGATGGCATTGACAGGCCATTAAAGATTTACTGTGACAATAACTCGGCGGTATTTTATTCCAACAACAACAGGAGCTCGATGAAGTCGAATTTTATCGACATCAAGTTTCTAGTTGTTAAGGAGAGATTTCAGGATAAGCATATTTCTATAGAATATATAGGGACAAACTCTATGCTAGCAGACCCATTAGCCAAGGGCCTAACGCCTAAGGTCTTTAATGAGCATACTGCTCATATGGGCGTTATTTCTGAGGATACTTTCGTTTAGTGGAGTCATTTCTGTACTATATGCTTACTTTAGACATTGAGTTATTCGACTTTTTATGTAAAAAAAAATTGATTGCTTATTATTGTATTTCTGAACTTGCTTGTATTTCTTTTTATGAGCAATGTTCGCATTGCATTAAGGACTTTGGAAAAATCTCACTAAAGACTAAAGAAGGACCAGTTGGAAATAGGCATGTCCGATATCACATTACATGTAATTTCCATGCTACTCATTCATATTTGAGCTATGTCATTGAGTATATTAGTATGGTGATTATCATGGTTTAGTCACGACTGTATTGTGATGATAGTCGCGATGGTTCCATTATTAATATATAAGATAGTTTCATAGTATATAGATACACGCCTAAAGAATTTGTCATATATTTGATTCCGGAATGATATGTAACCCAAGTGGGAGATTGTTAGAAAATTCACGTTTCCTAAGTTGGGCAACATATTTTTTCAATTATATTTAGTATAGGCGTGGTCTAATTTTGGTAAGCCCATAGACTGCTAAAGAAGGAATAAAGGTAATTTAGTTGAGAAAGATCATAAAACCATTCATCTGTTTGTCATAGTAATTCCACATCAGAAAGACAAAATTTCATAATGGATCCAGGTATCTATACCGAATCCTAATATTCAAGCGTGATGAAAGTTTTGGATTATGATTTAAGATTACGGTTTTCTAATAGTAACATCTTCCCATGGCTATTTGCTTCCAGCAACCTGCTCGATCTCTCTTTCCCTTAAATTTTTCGGGTGTGTCAAAGGTAACGTTTGGTGACTGCAACGGTAGCTCCGTAAATGGGCTGTGTATTCAACCGATACAACCACCGACAAAGTTCCGGTGCTGGTGCGCACTACTTGTTTCTCTGCTCGTGTAGAAGACGGGAAACAACGCGCTCATCTGGTAAATCTAGTGCCTGACCCAGAATCATCCCTGATTTAGTTGTTGAATTTTGTTCAAATTGTTGATCATATGACATTATCTTGCAATTCAAACGCCTGCTGGTATTCCTCCTTTTCTTGGATCACTTACAGCAGTAAGCATACCATGGACCACCTCTTCAGTTAATCCTCCATCGTCCTCCTTTTTAATCGGGTACAGCAGATCTTGAACAACAAGTTGGCAGACAGCGCCACCTGTAATAGCTTTCAAAGCATGGCCTCTTTCCTCGAGAAACTGCTTCTTCTCCTCGGCGAGCTCGATGTGCTGTCCATCCACCAAAGTCCAGTTCTCGTACAAAACTCGGTTCGGTATCAGCTGCAAGAGAGTGCATACAACAGCAAGTGAAAACAATGTAAACAATAGCATCTAATGTCTTCGATTAAGATATTGTCATTGCAAGATAAGAACCGTGTGGTAGATCCTCGAATGTTGAACAGCTGCAAGCGGTTCCATTCCCAGGATGAAATGGTTGAGGAAGACTTGGATCACCGCTGGTGTTATGTGTAAACCTCCACTACCACCAATGACTCCGGCTAATTGTTTGCCCTGAAACTCTTTAAATTTCATGTTTGCGTAACGTTTATAAAAATTCAGTTTCCCTGTTAGAACACAAGCTCTCATATCTAGGGTGTATGTACCTTGAGGATGATGATAGGAGTCATGGAAGACAGAGGCTTTTTCTTTGGCTCGATGAAATTGGAAGGAGCCGGAGGAAGCCTGTCGAAGGTTGTTTCTGTTGGTGTTGAGAAGTCGTTCATCTCATTGTTAAGCACGATTCCGGTGGAAGGCGACAGCACTCCGCCTCCAAAATAATAGTTTACTGTAGTTGTAATCGACAAAGCATTTCGTTCTGAATCAACAATACAGAAATGACTAGTACCGCGATCTCGTATCTGGCTCCATCTGTTTAGAAGCAATTACAATCAGAGGAGGAGCGCTCTTATTTCTAATACAGAAGCTTGCATTCTACGAAAAGATTAACGACCCGAAAAGGATTTAAGATGGATCGAGTTCCTTACTCGGCTAGGTAATAAGCAGAAGGAAAT
Organism: Aristolochia californica; assembly: GCF_029961685.1. Taxonomy (NCBI): domain Eukaryota; kingdom Viridiplantae; phylum Streptophyta; class Magnoliopsida; order Piperales; family Aristolochiaceae; genus Aristolochia; species Aristolochia californica. The sequence goes on from NW_027181881.1 coordinate 7,601,333, forward strand.
GTCGTGTTATCGAGTATCTTCTGCCGGATTAGTTGAGCTTCAGAGGGAGAAAGCATGCTCAATACAACCTCCGTAACGTTCACAAAGTTTGGATCTCCAAGGTTCATCCGAAGAGCGATCATGTGCTTGAGTGATTCAATGAGACGATGAAGACTCAGTGAAGCCTTCGAAGCATCTGCAGTCTCGTAGCTATCTAAAATGTTTAAAACCTGATTGTAACTCAAGATTCGTAGTACACAGGAATCAAAAACTTGTATATATCTGAGAGAGAAAGTCGCTTAATTTGATCGAAAAAGAAAAAGAAAAAACCCACCAAGGCTAATCCAACAGTTCCACTGGAAGGCGGAGGCATGCCTAGAACACTGTATCCCATGAGGTTTGCAGCGATGACATCCTTTACTTCCACCTGGTATTCCTTCAAGTCCTCCATTGTGAGAATCCCTCCAATAGCTTGAACATCCCTGACAAAACTCTCGCCTATAGTTCCATTGTAGAAAGCAACGGGTCCGTTTAGGGAGATCTCTTGTAGAGTATTTGCCAGCTTAGGATTGTAACAAGTATCATTAGACTTCAGCAACCTCCCATTGGGAGCAAACACTTGCCGTAAGCCTGGATCCGCCATGATCTTCTTCTTTTGCTTCAGGAGAATAGAAGCGAGATAAGGACCGACCACAAAGCCGTCTCTAGCGAGTTTTATTGAAGGCTGGAAGAGAATGCGCCATGGTAGTCTTCCGTGCTGAAGCCAGGCCGCATGGATGCCGGCCAGTTCACCGGGAACGCCAGCTGAGAGTGGACCGTAGGCCTTGGCGGTGGGATCTTTCTCGTACATGTTCTGCACGTTAAGAAATGGGAAATGGGTAAAGAAAGTACTCTGATTTTCGTTGCCTTTTACATTAATTCAAAATTCATATCGAACGTATCTCTCCACAATGTCACAAACCCGAGAAGCAGCCAAAGGTGCTGTCTCTCTGAAATCGTAGGCCTGAGCCTGCCCTGTCTCAGCAGAGCGGACGACCATGAAACCACCTCCACCGAGCCCACTCGACATGGGGTGGACTACTCCGAGACAAAGGGCCGTAGCCACCGCTGCATCAACTGCATGACCGCCATCTTTCAGCACGGAAATCCCCACATCAGAGCACCGACCATCGTCGGCCGCCACCACAGCCACCCTGGACTGGATAATGTGACCTTGGCCTTCAATCTCTTTTCCTTCATTTGGCCGTTTTCCAGCAAGCTCCCCCCAGCCATTGTTGCTGTGATATAGCACCAGTAACACTGCAACGTGAAATCAATCTATAAAAAACTAGGGACATTTACCAAAATACGGGATTTGAAAATCCTATTTACAAGATATTGAATTCCAATACTTATTTCCCAAACAACCATGTGGCTCAGTCAACTTGCCACATCACCGAAACCTGAGGGACCAGTTCTAGGTCTTATTCCTTCTCAGCAAGTCACCGGAGGGACCAGTTCAAACGTCTGGCTCAGAGGCGTCCCAGGAAAAAAATGCAAAATATCTTCTTCCGGCCGATACACCAATTTGCTTATAGTTTTTCAATTGTGAAATAGCCACAGAAACGAAAGAATCTTCACACATTCTTAAATTATCCGACAAAGCCTCAGAGATTCATTCAAAATACCAGTTATTTGGCTCCTACGCAGCTACTGGAGCCTCTGATCTATGGATGATGTTCTCGGAGCTTCCGACCAAACTAAGGAAACCATTCTGCATAAAATATCTCCAGAAAAGATAACCTATCCTTTTATGACGGCAACAACAACGAAGATCCTGGTGTGTGAACAATCGTCTAATGAACAATTACAAGTATTCCCGTCAATTTGCATTAGGCCTTCACTTTCAGAGCTATTCGCTGTATCAGAAATCAGAGCTACTGGCCTCGATCTTCCAAGTTCAAACTCTTATTTTTTTTTTTCTATAAACAGGAAACTGTTGACACGCTGTGGAAAACAAAAATTACAATCACCACTGGTCTTGTAAGTCTATGATTTGGGTTTTAAAATTAGTGTTTGTCCAGCGAAATCCAAGGTCGCTTGGTTCTGAACTGAACAATACAGAGAGATGAGAAACCAGTGTCAAGGCCACGAAAAAGCTTTCTCAAACCACGAATTTCACTAAACTTGACAGCTAGCGTAAAAAAGTGTCACGGTGTTTTCTCCAAACTGAGATATACCTGAATTTAATCGTGTAATGTGGAAGCTCACACAAAATTATCGAAAGATACGGTGGTTTAACGAAATAAGAGTCAACTCTTTTGATTCTGGGGAAAACTAGAAAACAAAAGAAAAGGGATAGATAGATCAGTACCAACCTATGACAGTCGCGGCTGCTGAAAGCACTCTGTTTCTGATGACAGCTGCGTTTCCCTCCGGTGTCTGTTGGAGGAGAAGAGGAACTCTGGTACTGATCAATTGCGTCATGGACGAGAATCAAGAGGACATAGAAGAGAAAAGCTTTTGGAGAAAGGAGCAGCTTCTACTTGCAATCGTCGTCTTCTCCCAGCTGAAATGATTTGTGCATACACTCACCTATGATCTGGTATGAATAAAGCAGAGGATGTTGATGGCAACAAAGGACAATAATGTCACACTTGTTTGTTGATTAAATTTTGGTGGCCATGCATGTTTATGGTTGAAAAGTAACTATGGTACAGTTTAACATGATTCTCACAGTAAGAAGTATCACAGAGCCAAAATTAATATGGCGAAGTCTTACAAGAGTCTAAGAGAAAGAGGTCTCACAAAAGACTCTAAGTTAAAATATGTTTTAGTTATGTTAGTCTTCTATTTATATTTAATTGTTCACTTGTTTTAAGACTTATATTTCAGTGTTTGACTTTGGGTGTAACTGGGACAAGGGTAGTTTAATTGTAATTGGATTCTACTTGCTTCCTCTATAATAAATAAAGACTCATGTATTCAAATTACAACAAGTTAGTGAATTATTTTTCTTTTCCAGAAATTTAACATGGTATCTGAGTGGATTCTATGAGTTGACTTGGTCAACACAAATAATGTGATCATGTTTTGATCGATCATCTCTAATAGTTTAGCTTTGTATTCTATTTTTTTTCTTTCTTGTCCTAGTATTCTTAGCATTCGCACCTCCATACTAAACTTTTCATATTTCAAATTATATATTGACAGAAAGATATTCGAGTTGAATTTCTAATGCAAAGAGAAGTTTGACAATCGAAGTTTTCTACAAAGAGAAATTGATAATTGAATTAGCAAAGGTCAGACTAAAAGAAAGGTTCGAGCAGCGACAAAAAGATTCAATTTTCGAGCCATTTTATACCATCAAGAACGAGATTTTATATGGAGAATTATATATCAAAATAAATATTGTAAGCCTATTTTCTTACCTACCCAACCAATTCTCAATCCAAGTTTTCTATAGGGAGATAACAATCTCGGAAGAGTCAATAGTCATATTGGCTAAAAAGAAAAAGTACTCAGTTCGGCATGATTAAAGAGTCCAAAATCTATCAAATTATTTCTCTAAAAGTATATATATTTTTTATAAAAAAAATTATATTTGAATGAAAGAAGTCTATTTTTAGAAGGAGAAAATTTCTTGTCACTCTAGTCTATATTTAAGGAGATATTTGCATTGGAGTCAGCAAGGGTCAAACTATAGAACGAAACAAATCAAGAAGTCTTAAAAGATTCAATAATGAAGTTTTTATGTCAAATTAGGTTTCAATTTAAATAACTTTGAGTTTAGTTTCTAGAACAATAAACTATTTGTGATTCTGATATATATTTTGAGAGATATTGATATCATAAGTACCAAAGGTCAGCCAAAAATCTCTCATTTTTCCTATTTTTTCTCCTATTATCTCTCCATGTGTTGGAATAAATTGAGTTTCCTTTTCTCCTAAAATCCTAGTTTTTTTACCAAAATTCTCTCTAATTAGAGAGTTTTGGTCATAACTTATCACTTCGTGATGTGCACCTTCTAGGTATGCAAAAGATTTCTGCTTCTTTGTTGTTTAAGAGACAAGGTACGACAAGATGAGATATAAGAGTTAATCAAATCGTGAATAAGAGTAGGGTCCGGGATGAATGTGACACCAATCAAGACTTCAATGTGGAGGATAAGACTAATCTGTATTGTATTTTTGTTGCATCGAGTGAGCAAAAAATTATCGAGTTGTATTTGGAAAAGATGAATTTGTTTGATGGTGTCAGAATTACTATGAGCATGAAATTGCTCAAGCTTGTGTTCATCCAATAGGGGATATTCTCGAACCCTCAGCATTATGTAAGATTACATGGCATTGAACAAAGTATGATTCCAAAGAGTTGCATATATGAATGACGAGATTCTTGAAGAAAATATTGATGCAAATGTTCGAGAAAATATATATGATCCTAAAGTTGGTAGAGAAGTTGGTGTAAATGGCATTGATTTCCATGGTACAGATGACATAAATGATACTAAGTTTGACAATATGGAAGGTATGGATGGCAAATGAGATGTAGTGAACAATGTGGTTTATAGTGATGGTTTTCTAGGTGCAAATGATGTTAAATTAGATGGTTACAAAGATATAAATGTGTTTTTAGGTGAAGAAGATAAAGATGATCGGTTTAATGATGTTATATATCATAATAATCTTACTAAAAATATTGAGCTTTGCATTGTGGAAAATAATGATTTATATGTTGGCTAGATCTTTGAAAACAAGTATTGAAAGAAACATAGAGAAATTATTCGATAAGAAAGTTTGTTGAATTCAAAGTGATCAAGTATGGAAAAAATGATTATAAAGTTGCATGAGATGATTGACCATAGATGGTGTTAGCCACATCAATTTTTTCGGTCTTCATTTCAAGTTGAGAAATTATAGCAGATATTACAATTGCATAAGTAGAACCCTTTGTTAGAGTGGTTTCGTCCACTCTTGTAGGCGGTAGCTTTCCGCACCTAACAGATCGGTCTTTTGGGCGTATTGGTTAGCCGCTGTCATGGTATCAGAGCTGGGCACACCACGTCCCATATTCGAATCCCGAATCCCATGAGAGGCGGTAGAGAAAAGACAACCCGAAAAGACTAGCCGTTTAAGGTGCGGAAAGCCAAGTACCAAACTCAGACCACAAACTCTAACAAGAGTGGACGGAACCACTCTGACACCCACCCTGCCCATTCTGGGGCTGCTTCTCACGGGATACGAACGCGGGCCATGGCGTGCTTAGCTCTGATACCATGTTAAAGTCCTAGGCAAGAGTACTTCCCAAGAGGTCACCCATCCTAGAATTACTCTTGCCCAAGCTCGCTTAACTTCGGAGTCTGAGTCAGATACCTAACCAATACAACCCAAAAAGACTAGCCGTTTAAGGTGCAGAAAGCCAAGTACCTAACTCAGACCACAAACTCTAACAAGAGTAGACGGAACCACTCTGACACCCTTAAGCATGGTAATATCATTATACTGTATCATTTGTATGTAAACATTTAATGTCCACTATCTTAGATTAGGTGGTGCATCAAAGATATTTTCTATATCGAAATTTCATATTCAAAGGTATGGAGTGCAAATGTCTTGCATTAAAAGGTGATTTATGGAGATTAGACTGAATCATTTGCATTACTTCCAAAGTACTTCAATGCAATTCAATATACAAACCTATGGTCCATTTATAGATTACAATGTACAAATTTTATGGGGTTTGAACGTTTATTTTGGATATTTGGTCCTTCTATAAGAGGTTTTAAGTATTATAGACCTCTTATCAATATTGATGGGACACACTTATATTATCATGAATTTCAGGTGATGAACCAAATGACCCATGGGTTCAAGTTGATTTACAATCATATGAACACTCTCGTAAGGAGTTTGAAATGTTGAGGATACTGCGTTCACATGTCATTACTGTGTATGAGAAGTTTCAGTTTCATTTCCATACATTTTTTTGGTGTTTGGTATACCTTTGATTCATAAAAACAAATGTATGCACCTTGATTCTATCCTATCTGGAGTGGGCAGGTAATGTTAGGGAGCATGTCCTGTCCCTCCCTCCCATTGCAAAGAGGCAAGTCGGTCGCCTGCATTCAATTAAGATACATACTACAATGGATAGAGTTGGGAATACTACATATTTACCATTGGTTGATGCAAACAATCGGGTTATAACATGGCTATGTGTAGAAATCCTCCATTAAATAAGAACACGGACATCATTATGGATAACATTGTTAGGCCACAACGTCGTTCGGAGAGAGGCCATAAGCCAAATCCCATATGGGATAAAGCTGCGACGTGAAGCGGGACCAAGGGATTTGGTCGTGGCGGTCGAGAGTCTTAATGTGAAGAACAGATCTTCAGGGGTTACGAGTTTACCGAGTTTACCGTCATTTGTGTTTTGCTCTTTTATTTCTGTACGTATTTAAGCAGATATACATTATCAATAAAGATAGAAAATCATTGTTGTGTAAATTGTGGTCTTCTCTCACCCAAATAGAGCAACTATCCCTGAGCTTGTACTGGGACCTATCAATGGCATCAGAACTCTGATCGCCATTTTTTTTCCGGCGCGGGCTATCTTCTGCAACTGCTCAGCATCCAGCACCTCATCACTGCGGCTCTCTAGTTGACGCTCCTGGCGAAACCGGCCTCCTAATTCCGTCACTGGACACTCGCCATGCCTCCAGCCGAACGCTGTCGGCCACGCAAAAAAAAAACGATCCTCTACCCCGCATCCGTCTACAACAAGCGAGACGAATTGACTCGTCTCTGTCACGACGTTCCAGAGGAACAATCAACACCTTCTCCGGCGATAAAAACGGTGCCGGTGAGCCACCGAACAATCGCCCCACAACAGCCGAACGTTGTCGGTAACGGGAGAGACGACCCTCTACCCCGCATCCGTCGGCAACGTGCGAGACGAACTGAATCTTCCCGTCTCCGGCTAGAAAAGCGCCGCCCGTGAGCCAATTGAATCGTCCTTTCTCCGGCGAGAAAAGCGGCGCCGGTGAACCACCGGAAACTCGCCGCGCGACAGCCGAATGCTGTCGGTAACGGGAGAGACGACCCACCATTTTTTTAATTTTTTGAGGGACCACCGAAATCGGTGGCCCGCAGAATGCCGACATTTTAAATTATTGAAGGACCACCAAATTCGGTGTCTCGCATAAAAAAAAAATTGTGTTGACCTTCGCTATCATGACATCCAACAAAAAGCTTATTGAGCAGTTGGAGGGTGGGCTTGGTGAAGTGCAGGATGGGTTACACAGGATGGAGCTCGGCATGGCCGAAAGGCTTCATCATATGGAAGAAACTGTCAACCGACTCTTCGATGTTTTGCTTGCAAACTAGGAGAACCCCATCCACAGTCACCATCACCGAGAGAAGGAAACGAGGAGGGATGACTAGTTGTATCTTCCAAAACAAAAAACCTTGAATTTCCTCGATTTTCAGGAGATGATCCGACGGAGTGGTTCAATCATGTGAACCAATTTTTTGAGTTCCAGAATACTTCTGAAGCCCATAAAGTTTCTTTGGCCTCATAACATTTGGAAGGAGAAGTCAACCAATAGTGGCAGTAGATCCGTAGGACATTCTAGGAAGAAGGACGCATTCTCTCATGGACAATTTTTACAGAAGAACTCTGGGCTCGCTTTGGGGCATCAAAGTGTGAAGATTTTGATGAATCTCTTTCCAGAGTTAGTCAGGTCACATCCCTTCGTGATTACCAAAAAGAGTTCTAGAAGTTAGGCAATCGAGTCCACAACTGGCCATAGAAGGATCTCGTTAGCACTTTCATGGGAGGATTGAAACCCAAGATTGCCGAGGGAATTCGAATGTTCAAGCCCAAGACATTGAAAGAAGTCATCAGTCTAACAAGAATGAAGGATGATCAACTTGCTAGACAGAGGTGGCCAGCACCACCAACGCGAGCTCCCCTAGCTCTTCCCCCACTAATCGAGCAGCACCACCAATTCTTGTAATTCCTATTCGACGACTTACTTGGGAAGAAATGCAACAGAAACGAGCCCAAAACTTATGTTTCAATTGTAACGATTGTTGATTATGTAGGACACAAATGTCAGGGGCCACGGATACTCATGTTGGAGGGTTATGAGGATAGAGGTGACCTATTATGCGACAATGTCACAGAAGAACAACCAACTGAAGAAAACCACGAAATGCATCCTGAACCAGAAATTACGTTGCATGCACTAACAGGATGGACTGCGCCCAAAACCTTGCGGATCGCGGCCAGAATCAGTGCCCACGACGTCATTGTATTAATTGATAGCAGATCGACTCACAACTTTATTAGTGAGCATGTGGCTAATCTGCTACGTCTACTTGTGGTGCCTACGAAAACCTTCACGGTATGCGTTGCTAATGGAGAAAATCTCAGATGTCACGGGAGGTTTGAGGAGGTACGAATCGATTTGCAGGACAATTTTTTTCCTTAACCCTTCATTTTTTACCTCTCTTAGGGTTGGATGTAGTTTTGAGGATTCAATGGCTTGAGCTACTTGGCTCTGTGGTGTGTGACTAGAAACATTTAACCATGGAATTCATGTGGGAAAACCAAACCAGGAGATTGGTAGGCATTGATGGACAACCTATTCAAGCAACATCTATCGAAGAGTTAAAAATTTGTCATAGCCATACTCTATTCGCAGAGCCCTCGAGCTTACCACCAAATCGGGAGGTTAATCACGGCATTGCCCTTAAGGAAGGAACTGAGCCAATTAATGTGCGGCCTTACAGGTACGTGCATTATCAAAAGAATGAGATTGAAAAGCACGTCCAAGATATGTTGCAATTGTCAGAGTGGTTCTGTCCACTCTTGTTAGAGTTTGTGGTCTGAGTTAGGTACTTGGCTTTCTACACCTTAAACGACTAGTCTTTTCGGGTTGTATTGGCTAGATATCTGACTCAGAACTCCGAAGTTAAACGAGCTTGGGCAAGAGTAATTCTAGGATGGATGACCTCTTGGGAAGTACTCTTGCCTAGGACTTTAACATGGTATCAGAGCTAGGCACGCCACGGCCCGCGTTCGTATCCCGTGAGAAGCGGCTCCAAAATGGGCGGGGTGGGTGTCAGAGTGGCTCCGTCCACTCTTGTTAGAGTTTGTGGTCTGAGTTAGGTACTTGGCTTTCCGTACCTTAAATGGTTAGCCTTTTCGGGTTGTATTGGCTAGGTATCTAACTCAGAACTCCGAAGTTAAGCGAGTTTGGGCAAGAGTAATTATAAGATGGGTGACCTCCTGGGAAGTACTCTTGCCTATGACTTTAACAGGAATCAGGGCTTGTTCCACCTAGCATTAGCCCCTTTTCGTCACTCGTATTCCTGGTCAAAAAGAAAGACAGGAATTGGCGTTTTTGCATAGATTATCGTAGGCTCAACACCGCCACCATTAAAGACAGATGTCCGATCCCCACAGTGGATGATATATTGGATAAGCTCTAATGTGCTTCTTACTTTACCAAGCTTGATCTGAGGGCGGGGTACCATCAGGTACGAGTTAAACCACATGATATCCATAAAAATGTTTTCTGAACACATAATGGACATTATGAATATTTGGTTATGCCATTTGGCTTATGTAATGATCCTTCCACATTCCAAATTATCATGAACTCCATCTTTCGTCATCATCTTAGAAAATTCATCTTAGTTTTCTTTGATGATATTTTGGTCTATAGTCCGGATTGGAATCAACATTTGGTGCATATAAGGCAAACCTTTGAAATATTGAGGCAGCACCAATTCTTTGTCAAAGTAAGCAAATGTGCATTTGGGCAGCAAGAATTAGAGTATTTGAGGTACATCATCACTAATTAGGGTGTGAAAATGGATGAAAATCAAATTACTGCAATGATAGCCTGCCCTCAACCTACTAACATTTCAAAACTACGAGGATTTTTAGGATTAACAGGATATTACCGAAAATTTATCAAGAATTATGGCATTATAGCTCGGCCTCTCACCAATCTTCTCAAAAAAGGGCAATTCAAATGGCATGAGGAAGCTGACGCCGCCTTTCTTACTCTCAAACAGGCCATGACAACCACTCTTGTATTGGCCAAGCCAAACTTCAACGATGTTTTCACTATTGAAACGGATGCGTCCTGAGAGGGAATTGGAACGGTCCTATCGCAACAAGGAAATCCAATGGCATACATGAGTCGAGCCCTTGGAGTGACCAAGAAATCTTGGTCGACATACGCTAAGGAGATGTTAGCTATCGTCAAAGCCATACGCGCCTATCGGCCTTATCTTCTCAAAAAAAAATTCTATATTCAAACTGATCAATGTAGCCTCAAATATTTTCTAGAGCAACGAATAGCTACTCTGGAGCAACAAAAATGGATTGCTAAGCTCTTGGGCTACGATTACGAAATTCAATACAAATCGGGCCGTGATAACTCTGCAGTCGATGCTCTCTCTCGAAAACAGGGCAATCCCATTCTTCCCCATATTTTCTTTCTGTACGTTAGCTTATGGGAAGAAATTAAAAAAGATACAAAAGAGGACCAATACATTCAGACAAAAGGCCAGGTAGCCATAGACCAACCTGGAGGATTATTTACATGGCGCCAAGGGTTATTACTATACAAAGGAAGAGTCATTGTTCCGGATGATGCAAACTTAAGGGCCAAACTGTTAGACGAAATGCATGACACCAAGGTGGGGGATCATTCAGGTGTCCTTCGTACATTCAAGAAATTGGGCCAGCAGTTTTGTTGGTCGGGGATGCATAGATCAGTACAAACTACGTTCAGAAATGTGTGGTATGCCAGAAAATAAAAGCCGAGACATTAGCTCCAGCGAGGCTTCTTCAACCTCTGCCAATTCCATGCCAGGTATGGGACAACATCACATTAGACTTTATTGAGGGCCTGGCGGTTTCGCAAGGAAAGGACACCATCATGGTGGTGGTCGACAGGCTTAGTAAGTTCGCTCATTTCCTTAATTTTTGCCATCCTTTTACTACAAAAAGTCGCAGAAAAATTTGCGGAAGGCATCATCAAGCTTCACGACATGCCCAAATCAATTGTTAGTGATCGGGATCCAATCTTCATCAGTAACTTCTGGAAAGAAATTTTCAAGTTGTCGGGTACCAAACTACAGCTCAGTTCCGCATACCACCCGCAAACGGATGGTCAAACATAAGTCATCAATCGGTGCATCGAACAATATCTTTAATGTTTTGTTCATCGGTGGCCATCGAAATGGATCTGCTATTTACCTTGGGCGGAATATTGGTATAATACGATATACTATACTTCTATAGGAATGACCCTTTTTTAGGCGTTGTATGGAAGATTGCCGCCCCCAAGACGGACTTTCACTAGTACAGAAAGTTGATCAACAACTCATGAATCGAGATGAACTGCTAAGGCCACTGAAGGTCAACTTAGAAATATCAGCAAACAAAGTGAAGCAAATGGCAGATAAGAAGAGAAGGGACATTTCGTTCAATGTTGGCAAATGGGTACTTTTGAAGCTGCACCCATACCACCAGCAAACGGTCTTCAAACGGGTCCATCATAAACTAGCTAGCCGTTTTTATGGACCATACTAGCTTCTAGAGAAGATTAGGCATGTCACATACAAGTTACAAATTCCGGAAGGGGCGTGCATTCACCCGGTGTTTCATGTGTCACTACTCAAACGATACCACAACAACGGGACCGATGATGATACGCCAAACACTGAGTTACCACCCTTCACCAATGAAGGGGTAGTCTTATTGGAGCCACAAACTATTTTAGACTATCATTGACTAAAGCAAGGAACCCAACTGGTCGAATAGCGCTTAGTGCAATGGAAGCACCTTCCAGCCGAGGAGGCAACGTGGGAGCCAACAAAGAAGCTACAAGAGATGTTTCCGAATTTGGACCTTGAGGACAAGGTTCCAGTTGATGGGGAACGTATTGTTAGGCCACGATGTCGTTCGGAGAGAGGCCATAAGCCAATCCCAAATATTTGGGATAAAGCTGGGAAGTGAAGCAGGACCAAGGGATTGGGTCGTGGCAGTCGAGAGTCAGGCGAAGAATAGATCTTCAGGGGTTACAAGTTTACCAAGTTTACCGTCATTTGATTTTTGCTCTGTTTTATTTCTGTACGTAGCATTGCTTATTTAAACAGATAGACATTATCAATGAAGATAGAAAATCATTGTTGTGTAAATTGTGGTCTTCTCTCACCCCGAAGAGAGCAACTATCCCTGAGCTTTGACTGGGACTTATCAAACATGAAATCGATTACTGTGTATTTTATAAGGTGTTGAAAATTTTCTATTCATTAATGAATCTATATTTGCGTGGGTGGTATGGCTTCACCGAGTGTGTCGTTGTCTGGGTCCTATTGACCCCAGTGGATTATATGAGCAAAGCTCTTACGGGTCTGAGAGTATATGGATAGGAGAGGCATGTGATTTCTTTTTGTAATTGTACTAATACACGCAATGGTATGAGAATATTAAAAAACCAAAATGGTGAAAAATTAATTTTTCAATCCCTCATAGCTCTCATATTTTTGGCTTTACCTCACCCATGTTGAATGAAACGTCAGATCTGCTGTTTGTGCAGTTGCTTCACTATTCTTCCAAGTTCTTATTCTTCCAACTTCTTGAAAGAATTAAGGGTGGCCAAACCCAGTAAATTCTTCAATAGACAACAGACGAATCTCCTAAGTCTTGCTCAAGTCCTTTTGTTTGCAAAGATTCATGTAATAAAGCAGTCAAAATGCAACATGGATCAATAGAAAGAACAAGCAGAAAAAAATATTGACAGAAGACAATGTTCTATTCAATGCAAGGTGGTTAAATTCCTGCTGGCCTTCCATCCTTTCTTGGATCACTTACAGCAGTTAGCTTTCCATGAAAGACTCCATTACTGAGCCATAATTGTCCTCGTTTTGACCCCGTGTTAATTGGCCTCTGTCAAGGCTTTGCACAACAAGCTGGCAAATAGCTCCATCGGCTTGACCTTTCAAAACATGACCCCGCTGCTCCAGGAACAGCCTTGCCTCTTCCAAGAGTTCAATGTGATCACCATTAATAAAAGTCCAATCCTCATACAATACCACGTTCGGTATCAACTGCAACATCCAAAGTGCACCTCTATTTAGTTGAGATGGTGAATATTCATGTCTATAAGTACATGCTATGACTTGTAAATGTAAGAACCTTATGGTACACGCGAGGGTGTTGAACAGCTGCCAAAGGATCCATGCCCAAGACAAAATGGTTGAGGAAGACTTGAGTCACCGCAGGAATGATGTAAAGACCACCACTAGCTCCAATAGCACCAGCTAGTTGATTATCCTGAAAGTTGAAATTTTGAAGAATAAATAGAAGGATGCTACCAGGAAAAGAAATTTTAACCTATTTGCATTTGCATTACTTGCATCATCTGCTTGTATTGCATGAAGCAGTCAAGTCCAATATATGTTGCCCCTTTTTTTTCCCAACAACAGCATGCCTTTATTGTTGCAATTAATAACACCACATTTTTTAGATTTCCACATACAATAAAGCTATATGAGAAATAAAAAAAACACACAAAAATCACAATTTTATATGATATTCAAGTCACGTAAACACCCACGAGAACTACTGTGGAATGTAATAAACTGGATAATATCTAAATCTCTCAGTGGAGAGAGTTCCATACCTTGAGAACAATGATTGGGGTCATTGAAGATAAAGGTCTCTTATTTGGCTGAATATAATTTGATGGGGCCGGAGGAAGCTTGTCCAAGGTTGTTTCACCTGGTACAGAGAAATCGTCCAACTCATTGTTGAGGACTATCCCTGTAGCAGATGAAAGAATACCTGCTCCAAAATGAGAATTGACAGTAGTTGTCAAGGACAACACGTTTCGGTCTGCATCAACAATGCAAAAATGGCTGGTCCCATGATCTCTTAGCTGACTCCATCTGAAGAAATAAACTAGCTTTAGTGTTAGAAGCAGCAAGTTCCAAATGATAATTATGATTGTCGATTTGATCTCATGAGTAATAAATTTCAGTGATGAGTATAAAGAAAAGAGCAGCCTCAGCTGAGTCAGTGGATGAAAAGGAACACGGGAGAAAGATGTATATCTTACTCAGCTAGATAGTATCCAGCTGGAAATGTTGTATTGTCTAGGATCTTTTGCTTAATTTGCTCTGCATAAGACAATGAGAGCATATCTGACACAACATTTTGGATATCAACAAATTTGGGATCTCCAAGATTCATCCGAACAGCTAACATGTGCTTCAGTGACTCCACCAGGCGATGAAGACCCAGTAAACCCTTTGCAGCATCTAGTGTCCCATAGCTCTCTAAAATGTTCAATATCTATTTCATGTAGAGACCAGTAGACCAGGAAGTAGTGTTTAATCAGTTCCAATCTTGTAAGTTACAAAACTACAATTAAAGTTTGTATGAAATTCTCACTCAATTCCAATGCTTGGTTTTCAAATATCAATAAAGATATGGAATGATCAGGAAAAATCAGATACTAAAATCTGTTCTGGCAATTTTTTTAACTGTGTAATAAGACAACGATACAAAGACTTACCAGACCTAATCCAACAGTTCCACTAGAAGGCGGAGGCATGCCAAGAATGGTGAAACCCATGCTATTTACAGCCATGGCATCATTCACATCCACTTTGTACTGCCTTAAATCCTCCATTGTCAAGATCCCACCAACTGATTGAACATCTGTCACCAGCCTTTCTCCAATGGTGCCATTGTAGAAAGCCTGGGGACCTTGTTCAGAGAGCACTTCAAGTGTATCAGCCAGCTTGGGGTTACGACAAGTGTCACCAGCTTGGAGTAACCTCCCTTCAGGTGCAAAAACCTCACGTAATCCAGGGTCCAACATGATTGCCGCTCCAGATTTCTTGATAATGGCACCAAGAAATGTAGTAATCTCAAAGCCATGTCTTGCAAGTTTAATTGAAGATTGAAAGAGTGAATGCCAGGGAAGCCGCCCATGTTGAAGCCAAGCTTGATAAAGTCCAGCGGTCTCACCTGGGACCCCTATTGACAGTGGACCTCTTACTTTGGCTTTTGGGTTGTCTACGTATGTATTCTGCATATAACATAAAGGATAAAAATTATATAGAATCTACAAGTTATTTCTGAAATCATATAAATCACATTGATATAGCATATACAATATTGGAAAATATTCATATGACCCCTCCAACAAACCTTTTAGACCAAAAACCTCATCAACCAAACTTATTTCTTTTAAAGCATTCCATTACCTATCCTGAAAATCACCTTTTGGGAAAACAATGAAATGCCTTATATAATCTTAATGAAAATATCTAAACCACCAACAAAACTTTTCCTGTCAGAAAAAACATTAACCAAATTGTGTTTGGATGAACACCACTAAATACTACACTGTTTCTTTCTTTTCTTTCTTCTAGACTGTTATTAACTTTTTATTTCATAAATAGCATGTTAATAAAAAAAATTTATAGATTAAAATTATCAAGTAAAGTAAATATAATATTATTTATGTTTCTAGTAAGAAAGTGTAAAAGAGGTTAAAAAATTAAATTTAAATTTATTGGCTAAACAAAAAATTTGATGGGTTTTTTGGATACTAATCTATTAAATATGGGCATTGCAAATATTTTAATAAGGTTGCATTAGATCTTGTAAAAACAATGTTTTATCTTATTAAAGAAGGGGGTAAAAAAAAATTATCCTTTACAGCTTGATTGGTATAAAATTTAATCAATCAGTTTTTAGATATGACAGTTTTACAGAAAGTTTAAGTAGATATTTTCCTAAACTTTATAGTGAAAATTAGCTGCAACAAACATGAAGGAAATTTCATCTAAGAAAGCAAAGAGAAATCCCCCTGTGCCTTCTTGGACTTTTGGTAGGATGTAACAGGATTTTATTATAAGAACTCTCTAATTCAAAGCCACATTTCTGACACATTATTTATCATACTGAAACAAGCAGTTTCTCATGAAAGGTATACACAATGAATAAGTTACAGCAGGTAACATAACCTGAACATCTGAAAAGGTCAAAAATTTCCTTTTAAGATTAGCCAAATTACCAAAATATAGCGAAACGTAATGTTTGAACTTCAGCATAGCGACGGTGAATATAAATTTTCCAGTTTCCTACCGGTCAATCGTCATCAGATACAGATTTAAATGACTTAAATTCAATCACTTAAAATGATGTAAATACTTCAAAAAGGATGAGAAAAAACACTAAACTGAATGGAACATGTTTATAATCTTTATATAAAAGCTGTAAAATTCACGGAGGCATTGCAGTGTTAAAACGTCAAATATGCTAGTTGAAAACGTGTAAATAGTACAAGTAAAAATAATAAGAAATAGTTAACTGGGACATGGCTAGCTAACAAAAGTAGAAGACAACGTACGAGAGTAGCAGCCAAGGGAGCAGTCTCTCGGAAATCGTAGGCCTGTGCCTGACCGGTTTGAGCAGAACGGAAGACCATAAAGCCGCCCCCTCCGATCCCACTCGCCATTGGGTTAACGACCCCGAGACAGATCGCGGTGGCCACCGCCGAGTCAACGGCGTGACCTCCATTCTTCAGCACCGAAACCCCCACCTCGGAGCACCGCTTGTCGTCGGTAGCCACCACCCCCACATCCGACTCGACGACCTCACCTCCGGTCCTGCTCTCCCGCGGTCTTGCCCCATCATTTCTAGGCCTTTCCACTGAAAGCTTTCCCAAGTTGTTGTAGCACAGCAGCAACACAGCGACCACTGCAAGAAAAACAGGCAGAACACCAAGCCATAAAAAGACGCGGATTTGAGCTTTGAGGCAACGAAATTCGAAAGTCGAAACGAACGGCTCTGCCACTCTTATGGGTTTTAAATTTAAATTTCCTGGTCATACAATATTACGCCAATGCAGATGATGACACGATCTAATAGGGGCTCGGTAGTACCAAAAAAGGTCAAGACGGACTTGCTGAATCATAGCTTGGAATTACAGAAATGCCCCCTGGCTACGTCTGGACAAAAATGAATTTACTGAACTAGTTGCCAATCAGCGCCCATCCTGGTTGCACGTTACGCACGAGGTCTTGTCGTTTGCGACTTTTCGCCGACCATCAAAACCTATGCCGATTGGTGCGACAAAAATATCCGGCACCAAACTCGCCATTTCAACCTCTTTCTTTTACAAATTGATTGAGAATTTTTAGCTCTGAAACTTCATCTTCGAAGATATTTGGCTGATCATAATCTTAGTATCAGCTCTGATTTCGCCAATTTCTCTCAATCCTTAATCTTTACTTTATTAGCTTCTCACCTCCGCGGAGTTTTTTTTTTTAATTTTATGCCTGAGTTCCAGTCTCGGTTTATTCGTCTGAGGGCATGGGAAACAATCTACCTTTCGATTCTTTTTCCACCATACAGAAAGAATAGAAGGATTGCAGTAGAGTACGCACCAGTGATCGTCGCCGAGGCAACCAAAACTTTATTTGCGACGATCTTCGCCGTGCTTTTCTCCGGCGTAGGGCGGCGCAGGAGCGAATTATAGATGCTACCCGGGGCCATGGAAAGACGAAGAGCAAGAGGGAGCGCTCCGGGCTGAGGAGAGAGCTTCAGTCACGAAAAAGGAAATGACGAATGGGCGATCCACGGAAGATTCACCCTGTCAAATAGGGAACGGGAGATGCGTGCCAAATATGGTCGCGTAACACATTGAAATCGACAGAATGCCGTGCATTCGTAATCAAAATCTGGGTTCCATGTTTCATTTTTCTTGGTTCGTTTCTCTGGTACGGGTTGTCCAGGTTCAGTGAATTCTGTGCGAGTTCTTGCTTGCTAGCGCGGTACACCTCCTTGACCGTTAGAAACTGTGAACTTTATTGTATTTAAAAAAATAGCAATGGAAGCAATTTTAGTATTTCAATGATATAACGATGGAAAACAATTATCACACTTGAAAACCCCCATCGGTTCAAGTTCAAGTTGGTATTAGTGCCGACGAGTTCAAGTGCATTGGAAAATAGTTTCGAGTGTAAGTGTCTAAAATGAAAATTATGACGTAAACAAGAGAATGAGTAATTTTTTATAATATACTTAAATGGAACATATACATAAATAAAACAAATATGGTTATTATACAAATAAGTGATTTAATGTAGACTTAAAATATATTAATATACTAATTAATTAAATAAGATATTATATTAATAAATAATTATAATTTATTATAAATTAATACAATAATTACGTGTAACGATTAATTGTGTATTAATTAATTAAAAATAATAATAAATAAAAAGAAACTAATTAATAGATAATTACGTGTGGCAATCCTATTTGTTATAGCAACATCACTATAAACATAAATAACATTCGTACATTAAAAGAAACTAATTTTATATGAAGGCATTACCGACATTAAGTATCTCATAACATCCCAAACATATCTTACTTTAACCCAAAACATTTATAGCAATAGCAACGAAAGGTACTTTGCTTTCCAATTTCACATTTTGTTTGTTCACAATACCTCAATAGTAGGAGAAGGGGTGCCTCCCCCCTACAAAGGGGATCACCATGACCAGGTCTTGGCGATTGCAGTTGTGATGGATCAATCTTGCAGACATAAATATGCTCAACAATTGATAGTGTATGACTATTTTTTAAGATGACATTGAAATATATTGGATGTTGAGTTTGTATTTAATGGAGATACCAAGAATAGCTTTGAAATGGTGGCCTTGATGAAGCTTGTTTAATTATTCTTATTTATAATTAATTAAACTAATGATTTTAAATTTTGTGAAAATATATTATTAATTTATACTATGTAAAAATCTATCTTACGTTATTCATAAATTAATATATTTATTTATTTTATATTTATTTTTTATTACTATATTAAATTATTGATTTAAGAGTGATCATTAAAATATTGTTAAATAAACATTTGATTGATTCATTTTTTTTAATTATTCTATTTTTATAATTAATTAAACTAATAATTTTTAATTTTATAAAAATATATTATTAATTTATACTATGTTAAAATGTATCTTATTTTATTAATAAAATAATATATTCATTTATTATAATTATTTTTGTTTTTTTACTTTTTATTTATCTATTTTTTATAATTAATTAGTGCATAGTTAATTGTCACACGTAATTATAGTATTAATTTATAATAAACTACAATCATTTATTAATATAATATTTTATTTAATTAATTAATACATTCATATATTTTAATTCTACATTAAATTAGTTATTAGTGTATTAACCATGTTTGTTTTGGTTAATTATTTATTGAGGTATATGTTATATTTAAGCATATTATAAAAAATTACTCATTCTCTTATTTAAATCATATTTTTCATTTTGGGTACTAACACCGAAAACTATTTTCCTCGTTCACACTTAACACCCAACTTGAAGTTGAAGTTGAATTAAATCATTCAATTAAATTTAAATTTGAATTTGAAGTTAAAGTTGAAGCAGTTGACTAACCCCCTAATGTATAGCTTTGGATAGCTAGACCAGTTAGAGGACACCTTAAGGCCTTGCCTAACTTCATCATCTGAGACAATGTCAAAGCTCTTGAACTCGACTTTGTCTTGCAGGAGTATCTCGACCACCTTGTGACTAATGCCACACTTGGGCTCCTCAAGTTTCCCTTTCATAAACAACATCACAGAGCTAGAGTTAATAACCTCCTTAAGTCAAGCAGTCAATGTTGTTGTACTCAATCCATCATATATGGTTATACCCCAGAACTTGGTCCATCTAAGACTCCATGGTCCTCAAAAACTTCCTTTAATTCACCGCTCTCTCAAGTAGAGGTGGCTTTGAACCGAGTCGACTCGCGAGCGGCTCGATTCTGGCTCGGTTTGATTCGAGATTGGCTCGTTTAAATTAACGAGTCGAGCTCAATCGAATCAAGGTTCGGTTCGAAAACTCGCGAGCTGGCTGGTTAATTGAACCAGTGGTGTGGGATTCGGGGGATTTTGGGGGAGTTGGGACTGGAGCGCCGAGCGGAGTGAGGGGGAAAAATTCTTCCTCCCCTCGACACCGCCGAGCCCCTCTGACCGCTATTATGGCCGCCTCAGTCGCCGACGACAGCTGCCTCGCCGACCGTCTTTTGCCTTTCCGCCGCCACCGCTTTCGTCAACGCTGCCTCCGTTGCAGCTGTTATCCCCGACGAAAGTTCCTCGCCGGAGTCGCTGGAAGCTTTTCCTGGCGTCGTTCCTCGTCTCGACGGAAAACCAGAACCAACACCTAAGTAAAGGGGAGAAATAATACCACCCCCCTACCCAAGAAGAAATTAAAAATACATTTTTAGTAGAAATAAGTTTTTAGGGACTATTAGTGTCTCATGTTTTTTGTAAATATTTTTTTAATTGAAAATTCTTATTAAAAATTTATATAATTTTCTATGTAAGATTTTTCGACCAAGACGAGCTAAAAAAACGTATAAATTTTTTTTGAATAAGTATTTGACAATTCTAAATCAATCTAAATCATTCTCTTTGAATTTTCCAGAGCTCCAAAGGCCCAAATTTGACTCGTGCAGAGTGACAGAATGTGATATTTTGACTTCCACTTCACTCTTTTGGTACTACAATGATGGGATGTGTTCATTAAGTTCAAAATTTTCAGCCTAAGTGAATCAAGGTGGCTTGTTCATTCCTAGGCCTCCTCAAAGCTTAGAGAAATGGTTCCTATTGGTTTTGTAAAGATACCTGCTAATTTATTTTCGGTGGGTACAAATTCAATCTTGATAACCTTGTTTTCAATGAGCCCTCTGATAAAGTGATGTTTAATTTCTATGTGTTTTGATCAAGAGTGGAGAACCGGGTTCTTTACTTAGACTTATGGCACTCATGTTATCACAATTGACTGAAATTTCTTTTGGCCATAAGTCGTAGTTATCTAGTTGTTGTTTCATCCAAAGAAGTTGAACACAACTACTTCCACATGCTATGTATTCAACTTTGGTAGTGGACAGTGCAACTGAATGTTGTTTCTTGGAAAACCAAGAGAAAAAATATTTTCTAGTAATTGGCAACTACCACTTGTACTCTTTCTGTCAATTTTGCAACCGAAAAAATCATCAACTTAGTAAGTGACTAGATCAATGGCTGAAGAGTTTGAATACCAAAGATCTAAGTTGGGTGTCCAAAATAGATAATGAAAAATTCTTTTCACTGCCACTAAGTGAGATTCTCTAGGATCGGATTGATATATAGCACATAGGCTAAGAGTTCACTTAAAGTTTTATGTAATTCGTATACATGGTCAAACTTGCTCATATCTTCAAAACCTTCAGGTTGTTCAACATATACTTCTTCTTGAAAATACCCATTTAAAAATGCCTAAAGAAGCTTGTCATTCTGCCTTTAGAGGAGGGAGATCTCCTCTCTTAGAATGTTTATTTCATTTAAAATATGAGTGAACCTAGAGTTCATCTCAACATTCATTCAACTTCATTTTGAATTCATTAAATAAGGCAATTAATAAACTAATCTTAGAGTCCTTAACTCTAGAGGTCCTTTCATGTGTGAACTCTAATTTATCCCATATTTCCTTTACGGTCTTATATGTGGAGACTCGATTAAACTCATTTGGTCCTATGGTACACAACATGTTCTAAGTTGATATTTATCTTTCCTAGTCAACTTATTGAAACTCTTTGTAAGAAGAATATCATTCTCAAGTTTTTGCATATACCAAATGTCTCAATCCGTGGGTTGGTGGAAGAATTTCATTCTTACCTTCCAATACCCTAAAGTTAACTTCGATAAATAAGGGGGATTGTCCTTCGAGAAGGAGCAATTTATCTTGAGATGCCATAATAATCAAATTTAAAATCCAAGTGGATTTTGACACAAATCAAGTTTTATCCTGCTCTGATACCAATTGCTGATCTAGGTGGCTTCTCAAGAGAGTGGGGGGTGTAAATTGAGTTTTTACAATTTTGAGATTCCAAGTTTCCATCATTTGACGCACAATGGAGTAGATAGGAGTTTGACTAATTATGAATGCAAGGAGTTAGAATGAGAAAGGAATGGAAGAGTTTTGCAAAATAGGCTCTCTCTTTATCAAAATAGAACTTAGGACAAAATTTCAAGTGATTGAGAATAAAATGAATTAAATATACCAATAAAATATCATTAACTTCTCAATGGGAGGTTTGGTGGGGTATATATAAGTTCGCCAAGTCAAACTAGCCATCTTTTGCCCATTTTCAAAAATTTGATTTTTCATTGATCGATTAATTTAAAGTGATCGATCGATCAATTGTGTGTAACGACTATATTTCTATCAAAAATTGACCTATTTATTGATGGTATGATCGATCAATATCTTCTTGTCAGGTCTAACATTTTAAGTTGATCGATCTATGTACATGGTATGATTGATCAGTTAGAATTCCTATTGGCAGTGCATAACAAGTATGATCAATCAATGGCTTTGATATGAACGAAAACGCTTTATTTCCCTGGTTGGCAATGTTCTATATGATCGATCAATCTCTAGAAGTTGATCAATCAGTCAACTTGATTTTTCTTTGCCTAGACATTATTGATCGATCAGTCCACTTGGGTTGATCTATCAAGTTTTTTAGTACAATTTGGCCATGCTGTGGACAATCGATCAATAACTTTGGTTGATCAATTATGCTTTATATTTCTGGCTCGTGCACTTTTGGTTGATCGATCATTGGTAGATGTTGATCAATCATTCCAGTGCCAATTTACTATGTGAATCTTTAAAGCATGTAATTTTTTTATCCTATGTGCATGTGTGAAATATTTATATGCTTTATTAAAAAAAAATTTGAATGCAAATATGTCCTAAAGCTCTAAAATTTACATCGTACACTGAGTTTTGATATTTCTTAGTACTTCCTAAATTCTAGTCTTCATTTTTTCTTCTTCTTTCTGAGGGTGCTTCTTCAAGAACACTTTGACATTCCATGGAGCTCAAGGTCTTTGAGAAGCTTATGTCGATTCACTGCTTAAACCTTTGAGTTTTGTGTCTCTTGAAGTAAATGCATTTGAAATGCAAGAATTGTGTTGGAAGATATAATGTAATTAGGGTGTCATTGATGTAATTAGTTTATGTTTCTTGTCTCTTCTTTATTTTTATATTTTTATTCATTTATAAATAGAACTTATGGGGGAGGGTTTGGATACAAATCCATAACCTCATTATTTCTTCCCCCCCCCAAAAAAAAAAAACATGTGCATTATTTTTCTTTCCCCATGAGGTAATCTATGGTGTCCTGAAAATCAACATGGTATCAGATCATTGATTTTCAAGACTCGTAGCTATGGGTTTTTAGAATTCCAAACTTGTTTCTGCTCGGTGGAAGATCAATTTGTTGATGGTATCTCGTTGATTTACAACGTTGTTTTTTGCTATCTTTGGTGGTTGCTACCTTGCTTCCATGGGTATCTCTTGCTAATACTCATCATCATATTTTTGCTAGAAGTTTGCTCTGCTCGACCTGATAGTTCTCTCAGTATCTTCATCCAACCCATGTTCACATCCCCATGACTTAATTTCTCTATTGAAAAAGGTTGTTTAATATCTTTGTAGTAAGAATTGGTATACGAGGGTAACAATTGCGCATGTTGTGGGTTCCATTGTTAACAATGTTAAGCACAATTCTCTTAAAGAATTGTGCGCTTGTGTTGAAGTTAAGATGTTGGAATTAAGAGCTTCAAATGTTGCCAAAGATATTATGATGGGATGGACAAATGTCCATCCAACAACTGCAACGACTCTCTCTTTCAAAATCTTTGATATTGGTAAGGTATTGGAATGTGGTTTGCCATTACTGGCTTCTGTGATGCAGGAGTATGTTATAGCAAATGATAGTTGCAAGAACTCTGCTAAAAGAATAGCCCGTCAGAAACAGAGTCTTCGTTGTCGGAATTTGTTCATCCCTGTCTTCACTAGAACTTTCGATCTCCAATCCTGTTCTACAGATCTTTTGCTCCGCCATTCCTAGATAACTCTGCCATTGATCAAAAGGTGTCTTTTTACCGCCTGTTACTCATCAATCTCTATCAACGTCCTATTATCACTGGAGTTTGGCTCCATTTGCTCGGTTGGCATTACTATCTCCAACATTATTTATGGAAGGTTATTATTCCAAATGTTCGACAAATTTATTCAGAGCTTCACTTGCTGGCATATGATATTTCATTCCAAAAATTGCTTCGGTAATTGAACGGCTCACTTGGTTGATCTCCATATTCAGTAATTCAATCCTCGACTGGTATCTTTGCTATCGTGCTATCTGGCATATTATCCCGAGCTTATCTCATCTTATAGTATTGGAGTTTATCTCATCTTACTGTATCTTACTAGTATCTTATTGAATTTTCCATGTGATTATGCACGTTGACGAGTATTTGAGTTGTTGGAAATAGAGACAATTCTGAGTGACTAATTCATCATAACCGAGCCAGCACTAATGGAAAGCTCTTTGTTGGATTGATTTATTTCTACAAGTCCTTTGTTGGCCCGTCTCATCTGATCCAGACTGGTTTAGTAGTCATTCTCTACTTTGTCTGGGAAGTGGTTGCTTTCCAGAAAGTCTATGGTTGTCTCCTTCATTGGCATGAGATCATTCTGCTGTAAAGTTGCTATTTTCGGATTGATTCCACCATTTCTGCCATTGTGCCAGCCTCATTGTTGTTTTTGGAGGATGACGACTCAACTACTCTGGATTTTTCGACGTTGTTGGGTTGTCATTGAGCCCATTATATGTTGACGAAAATTCATCCGAGATTACTGGCATTACATTCCGGTGCTGCCTTGCCGTCATTTTGAGTTTCTATTTGCTGGTTATTTCCCAAGTGCCAACTTTGTTACTGTTGTCGGAGATGATGACGCCAGACTCTGTTGAGTTAACTCGAACTTGAGTGATTATATTCCACTTGAGTTAATTCGGATCGACTCGGACTAAGTCAACTTGGACTTGAGTCAGCCTGACTCAGTCCACTTGTTCTTTGCCTATGTTATACTGATCTAGGTCCCATGTTCTATACTGATTTCTCCCGTGACTCGGCTATATTATTCTGATACCTAGCTTGGCTCGACTCGATTGTTTGCCTCAGTCTGACTCAATCCCTTGGCTCTGACTTGATTATTATCTTGGATTAACCATCAACTTGTATTTGGTGCACAACTTCCTTATGGACCCACTGTGGATTATTTTGTCCTTATTACTCTTAAAGACTTTCATTATTTGGTACATGTTATTTGGAATTGGCCCATTACTGTTGTTGTTATTGTGTCTCTTTGATTGAGACATTATTACTGAAGAAAAACTCCTCGGTTGCTTGCCTTGGGTTTATTATTTGCTAATTATTGTTGGCATTGCTTCATAACTTGGAGATTTGAATTACGTAGGAAAAAAAAGCACATGGTGACCTTGAATTCTTCATCTTATCTTCCTATTGAATCCCCATTACCCTTTTATTATTTGGTAACATTTCTCCTACCATCCTTTATTTGTCTCTCATTTACCTCTTTTGGTCAACCCTTTTTGGTGCGTTGCTATGGTTGGTCATTTATATATATATGGGTGTTTTTAAGTCCATTGAGACTTTTTATTGGTACCCTTGGGTTTCTTACCATCGTCTTGTGAATGACAGACATTGCCCACTTTAGTGATTATTATCACTATATTTATTTGAAATCATTTGAGGTTCATTTCGACTGATATTCTTATCACCCATTTCTACCCTTTTGAGAGTTTGTGCCCGGTGTCGTACTTATCCCTGGGATAGCGTGATGGAGGAGTTTATTACTACATCTATGTTATTTGTTTCTAGCTGGAATCAATGTCGTTACCTCCCAGCTTGAGGGGGGAGTGTTGAAAGATATAATGTAATTCAGGTGTCATTGATATAATTAGTTTTTGTTTTTTGTCTCTTCTTCTCTCTTACTAGGGTAAAAGGCATAATTATAATATTATATTTTTATTCATTTATAAATAGAGCTTAAGGGGGAGGGTTTGGATACAAGTCCATAACCTCATTCTTTCTCCCTTTTGTCCCCAACATGTGTGTTATTATTCTTCTTTCTCCATGAGGTAATCCATGGAGTCCTAAAGATCAAAAAATTGTAATCATTAGCTCAATTAAGTTTTCAAAATCAAGAAGGGAATCAATGCTCAGACAGTGCATACCAATATAGTTACCTTTTCTTTCCCTGTAGTACATAAAAATCTTTGAGTCTAAACTAGAATATATTCCACACAATGGACGCACCACTAAAGTTCACACACATTAGTCTCTATTTCACATTCAAGACATAACACAAAAATATCATTTACAACATTTTTTTACTCATCATGACTCCCTCCACAATGATATCATACGAAAACAGCCTTAAGTCAAATTGACACAATGATACCCTCATTGATTTCCCAATGAGGCCCATAAAAATCCTCTCTAGAGTTGGGGCACAAAACACTTAATGCCAACACATTCTCCATATTATTATCAGTTAATAATTGAACATAAAGAATACTTGCAACAGGCTAAATAGAAAAATAACCCATATCAAACATTTATTCCCTCAAATCATATGATCTACAACAAGAGCCAACTAGAGAAGATTTATAAATCAACCCATATTCATGATGCCATAATTGATATTATCATTTAATCCAATGTAAAGCTTCATATTAGTAAATATCAAATACACATCTCAATTCTAGAATTAAACTAAAAGATTAGAACCCCCACTCTTCAAGACATACACCCAACATCAGATTCATCAACACGTATGAAGTCTACATGTTCCTACTTACCAAGGGGTCACGGTTTACCGTGAAATTTTTTTACTAGACTTCAGTATTTCATTTCCTAGTCTGAGTAGAACTTCAAAGATAACTCATAACAAGTATTTATTAAGGAAAATCAATATAAAAGACTAGAACCACAACATGCAGCCTAATGTTTCTTGGACTCATTCCCAAATCATTTAATCATGCTAGCTATAACTTGGATTATATCATTGTTGAAAAGCAAGTATAGAAGAGTCTTACATGACTATCACAGTAAGAAATTTCACAAAGCCAGAATTAATATGGTGGAGTTTAAGAAGAGTCTCATGGAAGGAAGTCTCGTAGAAGAATTTCAGTTAAAGGTGTTTTAGTTATGTTAATCTTCTATTTATGTTCAGTTGTTTAATTGTTATAGGATATATCTTCAAGTATTTAACTTGGGTGTAACTGGGACAATAGTTTCCTCTATTATAAATAGAGACATGGTGACACATCTTCATCTTCATCTTATGTATCTACATGATCTTCATCTTCAAAATGGGTGTTAGTGTGGACAACTTCATCTTCGAAATCTTTGAAATAGGGTGTTAGTGTGGACAACTTCATCTTATAGAAATTTAAAATTATTGATTTTAATAATTATAAAAATGAACTAATTAAACCAAAGTGTTTGAGTTAACAATATTTTAATTACCACTATTAAATCACTAATACAATAGAGTAAATAAAAAAAATTCTGATTAATGAATAAAAAATATTATATTAATAACATAAGATAGATTTGCATTGTATTAATTAATAATATATTTTGACATAATTAATGATGATATATTAATCAAATGCATACTTTAATTATATTTTATTTACCAGAGACTTAAATATGAAGTTTAATATATTAATAAAATAAAATAAAATAATAAATAAATACATATACACCTTTTAAAATAACCTAAAAAAATTATTCAAATAACGAGTTCGTGCCTTTAATATTACAATCAACGAGTTACAAGTTTAGTACATATAAATTACGCATGTTCAAAAGTATAAGAGTAAACCATCATTTATCGTTCCACATGGATGTCAGGGGTAAATAGGTCACTGCCAAATAAATTTAGACCCACACGAATGGACGGTCTGGTTATAATCTTACGAAATAACTTTAAAATCTCAAGAATATTCTTCGCACCGGTAAAAAATAAGTCCACAAAAACCTAGGGTCTCTTTGGAACCCATGAAAAAACATAAAAGAAATAAAAATAAGAATTTAATTATTATTATTTCTAAAAATAAGTAAAAAAAAAAATATTATCTTATTTTATTAACTATTTTAAAAATAATAATAATCAAATTCTTATTTTATTTTCTAGGATTCCAAATAAACCCTAAGACCGATCCAACTTGGATTTTCTTGTATCTAAATCAGGTTCCAAATCCGATTCAAGTCCAAGTCCAAGTAAAAAACCCTTAAAGACACCTGAATGAGACACTAAGCCCTACCATTTTGTTACTTGTCTTCCATAGGATGAAAATGAATTTAAAACAAAGCACTATCACAACCTTCCCATATGAAACCACAACTACTTTATATGTGATAAATTTACACAGAGTTACCAGGAGATTGTACACTTGCAACCAAGTGGGATGTTACAGAGCTAAATAATGCAATGAATAGATACAAATGGGTACAAATGATAATGGAGCTACACAATGTACAAGTAAGTTCGGAAGATGATTTGGGAAATCACTGTGAGCAAGCTTCAACCAACTTGCTTGCAAGAATTTGCTCTTTCCTTTCGATATAAGCAGAAGGAAACCAACCGGCCGTTCCATTACACTCTCCTTTAGACCAGCCATTAGGTGCAACCTGTTGATCGTTCAAAAGAGAGTAGAAGCGTTTTGAAGAGATTCTAATGATTTTCTACAGTGAATGCAAAAAGAAAAACCAAATATTATGCTCACCCAGTTTAGTCTAAGAAACCTACAATTTTGCACCAGCGGGACTTGTTTACAGTGAAACAGATAATATTGTTGTTCCAGTCGAGATCAATAGAGAGTTGCAGCTGAAGATGATACCATATAATATCAGCAAGTTCACACCAGAATAGCAAGATGGATTACCTGTCTAACGACAACATAGTCACCAACAGATAGACTAAGTTCACCCTCTGCCTGTGCATCAAATGAATGTAAAACCTGAATATAAACAAATAAAAATGGCAGTGTCAAATTATTAACTGCATCAGAAAGAACTTTTGTCATGCTTGTACTAATCACCGAAAGGACACAAAATGATTACGTATCAAATAGACAGTGGGCATAGCTGTTTGAAAATAGAAAATAGAAAATTTGCAAGAGAGGTGGACAAGGAAATAGTGTAGCTATCGTCATAAACGAAGATTTATGAAAGAAATAAATTCAGTTATAGAACATGGAATGCGGGAGATAGATTTTTTAGAAAGCATGAGATGTCTGCATGTTTGGTAGTCAGTTCACAGCCTTTGAGAAAAAGGTTTAGGAAAGAAACAAATTCAGTTATAAAAAGTGGAATCCAGGAGAGAGAGGATATAAGCTAATTCAGATGTCTGCACCTTTGATTGTCAGTTCATAAGCTAATTCAAACAGTTCACAGCATCGAACTGCTCTATGGTCAGAAACAAATCATACAAAAACTGTTTAACACAGTTAAGGCCTTACTTTTGCAACAAAAAACATATTTTTCTCCATAGCAGTTTGCAGATCATTGGGTTTATTAGAATGTTTGGTATCTATGCACTCCGTTGAATTCTGCTCAGCAGTTGAAGAAGCTGTGTATTCTAGGTTTGATTCAGAAGCCTACTTCTGCCAAATCTTCTATTCCCAACAGAAACAAAACAGTACAGATTCAGAAACTAAATTTCTTCACAAAGATGCAAAATGCTGCAGTAGTTTGTGTGAGTACAAGTAAAAAAAATATACACATACAAAATTTGTGGCATTGGGTTGTAATATGATGTACCTGAGCATGGAGATTGTCTAGAATTTTGCCAACACTGCGATGGTAAGATCTCTCAGCATTTACCTACATGGTAAGCACATAGTCACGTCATTCCATCTGCCACATAATATCTGGGTAGAAAATATTAAAAATTCTACTGTCTATAGCTCACCAATAGTAAGAGAGTTAATAAACTAAAATATACTCTGAAGGAGGGTAGCAGGTTCGGATTGCTCTTCATGTCTTACACGGATCGTGGTTTTGAAGTTTGCAACAGGTCAAAAATGACGGGGTCCTAGTACAGTATCCCGGCCAAATACTACATTACAGTTGCATCATGTGAATATCTACATAGGGATTTATGCCGTTTATTAAAGCTCACAGATATATATATATGCATAAATGTTCACCTAATTTTTAAAGTGACAGTATACTATCTTATGTAGGCTTTTTATGATTTTCTTTAATATCAAGATAAAGCACATTTGCCTACCTCACAAAAGAATTAAAAAGTAATAAACCACTGAAATCAGGAGATCAGTTTTCCATATAAAAATTAACTAAAAATAAAAATAAATAAATCCCACTGTTATCAAAACATTGGCTTTTCCATTGAACAAAACCATATCTTCTCTTATTTCCTTTCCCTTTTAAGTCCATCAAAAAACTGATCATATATAAGAATTTAGACTATAAACCGTAACCCTAAATCCCAAAATAATGCACAAATAACCCTCAATTATGCACTGAAAATAAATTTAAATCAAATAAAACACTAATTTAATGCAAAAAAATTAGGGTTTAGGCATACCTTCTGAAATTTGGGGAAATCCGAAGCCGAAGGGTGAAATCGATGCCTAATCGAGACTAGCCAGAGAGAGAAGGGAGTGGGAGGCCGAAAGGGAGAAGAGAGGGAGAAGACAGAGAAGAAAGGGAGGTCGGGAGGGAATAGAGAGAGAGAAGCGAGAGAGAGCTTGTCCGAGAGAAGAGAGGGAGTCACGGAGACGAGAGAGGGGGTGCGAGAGAGAGGGCGAGGCCGAGAGAAAACCGAGAGTTGAGGCCGGAGACGAGAGGGAACTGAGGTGGTGGCCGAGATCAACGTCGGGGGCGCAAGGAGACGAAGGACGAGGTCAATGTCGGGGGCGCAGGGAGACGAGAGAGGGAAGGGAGTGCAGGAGAGGAAGAAAAAAGAAAAATGACGACACGCGATGGGGGGGTGCAAGGAGAGAGAGGAAAAAATACGAGCGTCGCCCGTCCTTCAATTCGAAGAAGATCAAAAAGGGCCTTCTTCCACATGATTGAAATTAAACCGTGGAGATGAAGGGCCCCTTCATCCCCTGCATCGAGATGAAGCTTCATCTGCACTCCACTAACGACTTCAAGTGTTGAAGGGTGTTATGTGGTTGAAGATCATCTTGTCCTTCAAGTTGACTAACCCCCCCTAAGTATTTCTCTCTTCCAGAAATTCAGGATGGTATCAAAACGGGTTCTGTAAGTTGACTTAGTCAACCCAAAAAGATAATGTGATCATTTTTTTATTTATCATCTCAACTAGTTTAGGTTCGTATTCTATCTTTTTTTTCTTTCTTGTTCCGGTACCGTTGTTTCCTTGGTGTTTGAACCTTCATAATAAAAAATTATATATTCACAAAATATTTACTAGTCTACTTCCCAACACAAAAATAATTTTGTATGTGCCTGTTTTCTACAAAGATAAATCAATATTTGAAGCAGAAAAGGTAAGACTGTAAGAGAGGATTGAGCAATAGAAGACAACTTCATCTTTCGAGACATTTTATACTATAAAGATTGAGACTTTAAATGAAGAATTATATAACAAATAAAATATCCGTAAGTCTATTTTCTTACCTATCCAATCAATTGTCAATCTGAGTTTTCTAGAAAGAGATATTGATCTCGAAAGAGTTAATAGTCATGCTGGCAAAAGAAAAAGAGTACTCAGCTTGGCCAAATTAAAGAGTCCAAAATATATCAGATTCTTTCTTTCAAAAGAAGTATATTTTATGAAAAAGAAAATTTAAGTCAATCTGATCTATATTTAAGGAAATATTTGCATTGAAGTCAGTAAGGGTCAAACTACAAAATGGAACAAAAAAAGAGGTCATAAAAGATTTAACAACAACATTTTTTATGCAAAATTAGGTATCAAATTAAATTTCTTTCAGTCTAGTTTCCTAAGAAATAAATTGTTTGTGATTGTGATCTATATTGTGGGAGATATTGATATCAAAAGGGCAGTTCTGCAAAAAAACTTTCCTTTTTTTCCTATTTTCTCTCCTATTATTTCTCCATGCATTGGCGTGAATTAGGATTCCTTTTCTCCTAGAATCCTAATTTTTTAGCCAAATTTCTCTTCTAATTAGAGATTTTTAGTCAGAATTAATCACTCAATATGTAATTGTTCAAGGTATGCAAAATTTTTTGCTTCAATGTTGTTTTCGAGTTTTGCATTTTTGTTACTTGGTTGTATATCTTACACATTGTCAACTCTAAAATTGTTGTCACTTTTGGTCAAATTTATTAACTTCTACTGTTATAGTCTCGCCTAGTTTGTAAAAAAAAAAGGTTATATTCTAGATTCTTTTGAAAGTATGAGTGTTACGTAGTCACCTCCTTCCAATTAAAGTTGTTTTTCTTTAGTATTTCTTTTGTTTATCTTCTTGTGTTTTCATCACTTCAAAGCAATGCATAGACCCACAACCTAAAAAATATAGGAGTGTGCCCAATATCTAGCTTGAGTCAAGTCTTTTATTTTTTACCCAAGAGGTGATTTGTGTTTGAGCTACCCTTAAAAAGTGAGTAGTTTCTTTGTTAAGCCCCAAAGTTGGGTCATTTTTCCACCTTTAAAATTGGGCGAATTGTGTTTCAGACTATAACCATTTTTATTGGTGTATGGGGCTTTGTTGTATTGTTAGGGCTGATTTTCTTCTCCCATATTGTGTTTTGTCCAAGTTATGTTTCTATGTCTTGTTTATCCCCAGTTTTAGGGGGAGAAAAAGAGTAAGAAGTACTAGAAAGTGGTATTATGTTTTACATATTGTGGTAATTTTTATGTGATCAAAATATTAAAAAAAGGGAGAGCACAAAAGATGAAGTTTTTGCATCTATGAAGAATTTTTTTTAGCAAAAAAAATTGAAGACCAAGATTTTTTTTCATTACAAGTTGAAGTTATAAATTCCGGCTTGAGGGGGAGTGTTGAAGAGTAGGTATAAAAGAGTCTTACATGACTCTCTCACAATAAAAAGTGTAACATAGCTAGAATTAATATGGATTATAAGAAGAGTGTCATAGAAGGAGATATCACAAAATATTTTCAGTTAAAAGTGTTTTAGTTATGTTAGTCTTTATTTATGTTTAGTTATTTAATTATTCTAGAACTTATCTTTACGTATTTGACTTGGGTGTAATTGGGACAAAGATAGTTTAATTGTAATAAAAAAAGAGTTAAAAATGTGGTTGGTAAGAGCAACATTAAAGTGAATCTCTTGATGATCTATTTCTATGAATTTTGGTGTTCAATTGCTTTTAAAATAAGTATTCATGACATAATATCTTAATGATATTAAAGCTATTATTATAACAGGGCATAAAACTGTTGTATTACTATTGAGATCAGTGTAGTCGGGTGGAAGAGAAAAGCCAACCTCACCCTTCCATTATCGATCATTACATCAGGTTCCACGAAAAATTACAACCCTACGTTCAGTCAGCTCAAAAACCTGCCGGTTTTCCATCCTTTCTTGGATCACTAACGGCAGTCAGCTTGCCACGGAAGACCCCATTCCTGAACCCTCCTCTTCCATCTCCCTTCATCTTAACTGGGTTATGCAGATCATGCACAAGCAGTTGGCAACCGGACCCCCTGGGCAGACCGCTCAGAATATGTCCTCTGCTGGCCAGGAACTGCACGGCCTCCTCCGAAAGCTCAATCTCGTCCCCGTTATACACAATCCATTTCTCGTAGATCGCTACATTTGGTATCAACTGTAACACAGATGATTTAGTCATTGAGTACAACAGCAGCAAAACGTAAGGTGCTTCACTAACTAAAAGGGTATTAGATTCATACTACCTTGTGATAGACCCTCGGATGTTTGACGGCTGCCAGAGGCTCCATACCGTAGACGAAATGGTTGAGAAAGACTTGAATCACCCCTGGAGGAATGTAAAGACCACCACTGCCTCCGAGAACACCAGCTAGCTGATTATCCTGAAAATTGATGAAATTTGTGTTAGTACATACTCGGCATATAGAGTGAGAAAGTATGAAAAAAGGTCATCAAGCAGATTAATTAGGCAGTGTTAAAGTATGTAAATGGTCTAATCTGAATGAACAAAAGAGTACCTTCAGAATTATAATGGGGGTCATGGCAGACAAAGGTCTTTTCTTTGGCTGAATAAAATTGGGAGGAGCTGGAGGAAGTCCATCTGCTGTACCCTTTGTTGGCATAGAGAAATCATCCATCTCGTTATTAAGTATAATACCAGTGGAAGGCGAACGCACGCCGGCACCAAAGTGAGCATTAACTGTGCTTGTCATCGATAAGGCATTTCGATCTGCGTCAATAATGTTAAAATGGCTGGTCCCCCTATCAAGCAGCTGGCTCCATCTTTTGAAAAAAATAAAAAGAAATGGTAAGAGAGAGAAGCATTACTGATACTTTTTCTAGAGTCTTACAACTGATAGTCTTAGCAGAGAAAACCAATAGCTTTGGATGAGATTTCTCTTAGCAACTGATTTATTTCAGTTCTAGATAAATAAGAGTAACTGAAGTTGATCTTTTCTCTTAGCAACTGATTTATTTCAGTTCTAGGTAAGTAAAACAAGAGTAACTGAAGTTGATCTTACTTGGCCAAATAATAGCTGGCCGGAAATGTGGTATTGTCAAGTATCATTTGCTGAACTTGTCCTGCAAATGACTGGGAAAGCATAGCAGACACGTATTCTGTGTTATTCACGAAATCAGGATCTCCAAGGTTCATTCGCACGGCTAACATGTGCTTTTGTGCTTCAAGCAAGCGATGAAGACCAAGTGGCCCTTTTGCAGCATCTACATCTCCATAGCTCTCTAGAATGTTTAGAATCTGAATTTCACAAAATGGAGATCTCACTTAGCAGCAAACAAAGACAACATTAATGAATCTGGATCAAATTATGATGAATAACAACTCACCAGAGCCAACCCAGCAGTTCCACTGGAAGGAGGCCCCATGCCCAATATGGTGTAACCCATAACATTCACAGTCATAGCATCCTTCACTTCCACCCTATACTGCCTCAAGTCCTCCATTGTCAGAATACCTCCAGTTGCTTGCACGTCTCTCACCAGTTTCTCACCAATGATCCCGTTGTAAAAAACATCAGCTCCTTGTTCAGAGATCAGTTCCAGAGTGTCAGCCAATTTGGGATTATAACAAATATCGCCTTTTTGTAGCAGGTTCCCATTGGGTGCTAAGACTTCTTGCAGACCAGAGTCAGCCATGATCTGATCCTTGGAGTACATCATGTATTCTCCTAGACAAGCACCGATGACAAAACCTTCTCTAGCTAGTTTAATGGCGGGTTGGAAGAGGGACCGCCAGGGAAGTCGTCCGTGTTCAATCCAGGCAGCATGGAGCCCAGCGATCTCCCCTGGTACACCCATTGCCAACGGGCCTTCTGCCTTAGTTTTTGGATTCTTGTCATACATGTTCTGCACGTAATTTGGTTAACCAGTCAAATTTTAAGGAAAAAATTGTCAAAATATTATAACAGAAGACAATAGAACAAAATCAAGTATTATAGTAAGTTATCTTCACCCTAACGTAGCACGCAAACACTGCAATTAGCTGAAACTGATTTAAAAATTTCCCGTGAAGCACGCCGACTATCAATAAAATGAAAGAGCAAATTTTAAAATAAAAATCAATTCGGAGTATCAGCTCCCGAGCTGCACAGACCTGGGAAGATGCCAGAGGAGCGGTCTCCCTGAAATCGTAGGCTTGCGTTCGGCCGGTCTGAGCGGAGCGGAACACCATGAAGCCTCCTCCGCCGATCCCACTTGACATAGGGTTGATGACGCCGAGGCATAGCGTAGTGGCAACAGCCGCGTCGACAGCGTTACCACCGGCTCTCAGGGCTGCAACCCCAATTTCTGAGCACCGCCCGTCCTCGGCCGCCACCGCACCTTCCTCTGCCTCGATCACGTAACCTGTTCTGCTTTTGTTCTCTTCCGACCCCCTCCTTCCTTTCAATAGAAGCCCTTCCCATCGGCCGCCGCTGGCGTTGATTTGGCTGTAAAAAACCAGGACCAACACGGCTGCAACAACCGAAAGACGGAGTTTTGTTTAAAACTTTGTGGATTGACCAGAAGTTCTAATTCCTAGTTCGTTTTTTTATAATATGCGAAAATAAGATGAGAATCAAGACTTCGAGAAGCTCTTCATTAATCACTAAAAAAGTTTAAAATCAATAAACGTCGTAACATCTATTTTATGAATCATAACTCTAGCAATCAAAGAGTCTCAAATGGAAGAGGAATTGCACATTTTCATCCACACAAAACAAAAAGAAGAAAAGAAAAAAGATAAGATGGCATTCTGGCGAACTCATCATTTACACCTAATGGGGTAAAGTGTCAAGACACGAGAAGCTTAATCAATGATCACTTTTCAATTTTATTAATCTGAACCCAAACTATCAAAAAGTCTCAAATCGAAGATGCATAGGATATATTCCGCAACCAAAAAGAAACGAAGGAAGGACGAACTTCTGGGGAACTCCTCGCTTACTCTTAACTGATTCAACTGTCATTTTCTAGAATAAAAAAGACGGCATGAATCCAGCTTACAGAAGCTTGAACAAGAACAACCCATATGACCTACCAACCGAACTATGTTTTTCGATCTCTCATTTTTCAAAAGCTTATCTTCGGAAGAAGAAAATCTCATTCTCACTCACTTTATTATTTAAAAATTCACAAAAGCAAGACGAATCAGTCCAACAGTAAGAAAGAACTGTCACCTATAGTGGTCGCCGCTCCAAGCACAGCTTTAGTGATGACTTTACTCTTCTTCCCCGGCGTGGGGTGACCCAGCAGAGGATCGTCAATTCCAACTAGAGCCATCGAAGCTGAAGGGAGTGGAAGTGACAGAGCCAGTGAGAGAGAGCAAACGCGCGCCTGAAATAGGAATGGCGAGATGCTTCGCAGATCAAATATACCCCCTCTATTAGAAATAAATTACCACAGAGCTTCTTGGGTTCGGGACGTAAATCAGTAGCAAAGGAGGGCCTTAAAAATACTCCGTCCTTGTCCATGATTGTTGAATTATAAATTCAATCTTCCCACGGTTCGAGACACGCGACCCATGGAGGGTGTCAATATAATGACTGATTTACCCCGAGAGATTTGAGAAAGGGCGGAGTTACTCTGAATTTGAAAGAGCTTATTCATCGTCCATATCCGGATCCGGCAATTAAGTAATTAAACAGCAACGGGAAGGGGAAGCAGAGAAGGAAGAGTTTAGTGCAGGTGTTTCTTCTCGATGGTCGGCCGGGGGAGTGAATCTCTTGAATGTTTTTCAGGGAGCACTATTTTCCCACTGACTGCACTAAAGCAACACGCGAAGCTCGTGACGAGAAAGAGTTTTTTCTTGTTTCTGTCCTCATTGAAACTCTTAATACCGAAAGGGTCATCACTACCAAGTCGTAGAAAATGACAAAACCTGCACTCACGGACGTGAGAGGGGTTGGCCGTAGGGGTCCCGAGCCGAACCCGAACCTACATACGTTCGAATCAAACTTGATTTAAATATTTTGAGCCGAACCTCGTATCGAGCGTTATCCATCTCGAGCCAAAAAATTTTAACCGAGTTTGAGCTAAGTTCGAACTTCAACATACATTTAAAACTTTTCAAAAAACGATATATAAAATAAATTGTATATAAAATTATATATATTTTACATAAAATTGGGCATGACCTTTACATAAAATTGGGCATAACCTATATATATAATACATGTATAAGATTGGGCATGACCTCTACTTAAAATTGAGCA
The DNA here is from genome assembly GCF_029961685.1 of Aristolochia californica. Lineage (NCBI taxonomy): Eukaryota > Viridiplantae > Streptophyta > Magnoliopsida > Piperales > Aristolochiaceae > Aristolochia > Aristolochia californica. The sequence continues at coordinate 7,639,179 of NW_027181881.1, forward strand.
TAATCTATGTATATAATACTTATATAAAATTCGGCTTGACCTCTAGTTAAAATTAGGCATAATCTATATACATAATACCTGCATAAACACTTCATTAAATTGTCTATACATTCTATAAAAACTCCATGAAATTGTTTATACACTCCATAAAATAGTCTAAACACTCCATAAACACTCTATAAATATTCCATAAAATTGTCTATACATTCCATAAACACTCCATGAAATTGTTTATACACTCCACAAAATAGTCTAAACACTCTATACATTGCATAACATTATGAATAAACTCCATATAATAATCAAACACAACAAAATTAAATGAAATATCAATATCAATTTACAATCACCCAAATAAAAACTATAAATCATTTAAATAAAATCCTATTACTTATCGATAAATGGACCTCTTATTGCCTTTTTTAAGAAATAAAATAAAAATTAATAATTAATCTAATATATTACTATACTTATCGATAAATTTTTAATCAAATACAATGTCAAACACAAAATTGCTATGAAAATTGCTTCATGCTAAAAGTATTATATCATCAACTGTCAAATACTTATTCAAAAAAATTTTATACGGTTTTCTAGCCCATCTTGGCAATAAAAATTTACTTAGAAAATTATATGATTTTTTAACAAGAATTTATAATTAGAAAAATATTTTCAAAAAATATGAGGCACTAATGGTCCCTATATTTCTACTAAAAATGGCCTACTGAAAATTTATATTCTAGGAAAAACTAGAAATATTTTCCTATGATACATATTCCCAAAAAAAACCTTTAAATAAAATCCTATTACTATTAGTGACTTATTAGAAAGTTACAAGAAATATTTTAAAAGTTTTTTAGGAAAGTTAAATGGACTTTTTATTGCCTCTTTTAGGGAAATAAATAAAAATTAATAATCAATCTAATATATTATTATACTTATCGATAATTTTTTAATCAAATAAAATCTCAAACACAAAATTGCAATGATAATTGCTTCATACTAAAAGTATTACAACATCAATTGTTAAATATTTATTCAAAAATTTTCTATACAATTTTCTACCCCATCTTGGTAGGAAAATCTTACTTAGCAAATTATATGATTTTTAATAAGAATTTTCAATTAGAAAAATATTTTAAAAAAACATGAGACACTAATAGTTCATAGAAACTTATTTTTATAAAATGTATTTTAATTTTTTCAAGAGCTATGAGGAAGGAAAGTTTAAGGAAACAATTTTTTTTTTTTTTACTTTATGATCTCGCACGTGTGAAATCATCTTCGCGCGGGGAGGGGGGATATTATTTCTCCCCTAATTTCTCCCCTGAACTTACTGGCTCTGGTTTTTCGCCGAGACGACGCAGAGGGAAGGGGGTTACAGCGCCGAGGAGGACCTGTCGTCGGGGATGACGTCTGCGACGGAGGCGGCGGCAATGGAAGCAGTAGTGATGGAAGCGGTGGCGAGGAGAGGAAGAAATCGAACGGACGGCCACAGAGGCGGCCGACGAGTAGTTGTTGACAGCGGTAGAGGCGGCGACAACAGCTGACGGGAGGGGCTTAGCGGTGACGAGGGGAGGAAAAATTCCCCCCGCTCCCGATCCCGATCCCGATATTGATCCTGACTCACCTCGAGCCGGCTCGCGAGCTGATGAACTGAACCTGCTTCGGTCGATCTCGACTTGAGCTAGAGAGATAACGAATCGAACCAAGCCGAACTCGAGTCGTTGGCGAGCCGGCTCGGTTCGAAGCCACCCCTAGTTGTCAGCCACTTGGACGATTTCGGATCGGCTCTCTGGGGTGGCATGAGATTGAAAGCATTTTGAATCGAATTGGACTAGCGGTTCGTGCTCATTTAAGTAATGGAACCTAACTCAAGTGAGCTGCGGTTCAGTTTGTGACCTTGTGAGTCGGCTTGGTTACTAAATAAACCCCCTTTCGGGACTCGGCAATGACAAGAGGGGGAGCTTCGAGTTCGAGTTCAAGTTTTCCATCTTCTGGTATTCAAGAATTGTGAATAAATGTTTCGGTGAGAGAACAACCCCATCTCTCTTCCCTCCCTAAATACAATCTTCTCTCAACAACAACAGAATCGAAGCAATCTTGCCTATTTTTAAGGGATTTTCGTATTTCAAGTGTCCTCAACTTATTCCACCACATAAGTCACAAAATAGACCACAGGTAAGCTTATCTTTCTAATTTTTTTTTGGGGGGGTTAGTGCTCTTACCTAGTGTAAGTGAAAGTGAATTACCAAGTGTAAGTGCAAGTGTGGTAGATGTAAAATGCACGGGAAAACACTTTCCTATGTTAGTGACCAAAATAAAAAATATAGTGTAAACAAGAGAATGATTTATTTTTTAGAATACACCTAAATAAATCATATACCTAAACATATAATTAACCTAAACAAACATGATTACTATTCTAATAAGTAATTTAATGTAGTATTAAAATATATTAATATACTAATTAATTAATTAATATTATTTGATCAAATGCTTACTTTAACAATATTTTAATTACCACTCTTAAACCACTAATTTAATATAGTAATAAAAATAATTTATATAATAAATAAATAAATATACTATTTTATTAATAACAATGAGGAGAAAATATGCAAGTTGTTCTTCCACTGAGATAGTCTTTGTAGTTTATAAGAATCCTTTACTCTTTAATATGTTAGCTAATTTGTGAAAGACAGTTTGAGTCATCCAGTAAACTTTTCAAAATTTAACAGGTGATTTTTCTAATGCCTTTTGCAAATATAATGGACCACCAATCCCATAAGAACGCGATACATGTTAATTGCAATGGAATAGATCGTATCTTGCCATGGTGAACATAATTTGTTTGTTTGTCTGTAATATTATCCATGGATACCTGCAAACATAATCACAACTACAAAACCAAGACCTGTGTCAACCTAAAAGACATAAACACAAACACAAAGCATCCCTATCTTCAATCACACCTCTACATAACCACAAAGACACCCCTATCTTCAATGACATCCTATATTTGATCACATCATATCTTCAATCAATTCCCTAACTCTTATGAGACATATTCATCGACTTTCACACATGTTGATTTTCAGGATTCCGTGGATTTAACTCATGGAGAAAAAGAGAAAGACACCTTTTGGGAGAAAATAAGAGGAAAAAAAGGGTTATGGACAAGAATACCCTTAATTTGTATTTATAGATATCAAAACTATTAATATTATAAGAATACTTTTTGCCTTAGTAAGAGTAAATAAGAGACATAAATTATAAAGTAATTACATCATCGCCATCTTTTATGAGATGACTCTTTATTTACCATCATGCCAACACTATGTGGGCCTTCTCATTAGTCTGTGGGTTTGAGCCCATCTTCCACACACTTGGACGTGTGGGCTTAGGCCTATCTTCCAACACTCCCCCTGAAGGGGTGAGAGAACATTATGAATGCCCAACTTGCAACAAATGATGTATAGGATCTTCCCGTATAAAATAACACTCCACCATATCTTCTAACACTCCCCCTCAAGCTGGTGGTCTCTTTTTTCGAAGAGACCCCAGCTGACATAATATAAGATAGAGTAAAATCACTCCTAGCCGTAAGACATCCCTCCATAATCCAGTTAAATGGTCATAGTCAAAAATACTTTCCACTTAATTTCATAGGCCAAAAAGTAGCCCTATTGTGGCGCACAAGTCTACCCACTTTCTCAGGGTAGCTAAAAAAATACCTATTGGGTGAATAATAGACACACTGGATGTTGGGCACACTCCTATCCTCTGTGGGTAATGGGTCTATAGGCATTGCTTAGAAGTGTAATAATAAACTCCTCCATCACGGTGTCCCTCCACAGGCTACTAACTCTCAAATGGTAGGAGTAATAAATGCCAATTAATGGAGTTAACATGTAATAACCCGAAAGATAATATTTTGGGGTCATCATGTGTTTTTTTCTTCGTCAGGATAATCAATACTGACAACAATCAGCAACTGATAAGTTTTTTTTAATAATAATGTCTCAGCCAAAGAAACACAATAACAATAATTAAAATGGGCCTGGGCCCAATAACACATACCAAATAATGAAAATCTTAAAAAATAACTAATAAAATAATTCTCAGATAGTCCATCACTAAATAAGGAAGTTGCACCAATCAATTCCCTAGCTCCTCAACTCTTCAAAAGTAAATGACTGAATATACTCACAAATCGTCCCTTTTTTACTTTAATGCGTGCAATTTCTTTCAATCTAGGTAATCAATATCTTCAGGAAAGAAATTGCACTTTAACTCACGCTTGAAATCTTTCCAAGTGTCAATCAAGTTTTTAACATCTTCGGCATCACCAACCCTTCTTCTCCACCACAAGATAACATCATCAATGAGAAACATAGATGTAGTACTAACCTTTGCTTCCTCATTCGTGAGATTTGAAGTTTTGAAGTACTGCTTAACTTGCCATAAGAAGTTCTCAATCGCCTTTGGATCTCGTATGCCCCCGTATAGTTCAGGTTTAGGAACCTTGATCTTCATGTGCATATGAACCATTTTCCTATTCAAAACGGTTTGCTTAAGAATTGTCATTCTCATCCGCATCTCTTATAACTTCGTTCACACCTCGTCATTGTTGTTGCGAGTATTCGCCTTTAGAATCGTAATGGCAACATGCACATCGTCCTCTAGCCCTTGAACCGATTCAAGGTTATGTTCTTGGATGTCCCCTACTTCTTGAATCTTAGATTCAAAAGAAGTTAAACGAGAGTCAGTTTCAAATGTTTTTTTCTTACCTTTGTTTGGAGCAATTTCCAATATCAATTATGATGAAGCCATGGTTGAAACGTTTTTGCTTTGATACCAACTATCACATTACTAGACTGAGCAAGAAAAAATTCCTAATCCCTCAATGTGCAACCTAACTTACTTTGGGTGAAAAGTAAGGTAGTCAACCTATCTTTTAAGAAGAAACTAAGTCCAAATGAAGAAAAATGAGCCTTTCACATAAAATAGAAATTTTAATTACAAATTTGAAGATGTTTATAAGTGATTTACGAGGCCTATTTATATGGCAAAGAGGATAAACCCTCTTATTCCTTATTCAAACTCTAACTAATAAAAATTTGTTACCTAACGTAAATCTCAAATTTATTTATATTCAACACATGCCTAAAAATCCCTAAAAAATCCAATCTAAAGTAGCCCCCTAGCTTAAAGTTTTAAATTTTAAACCCATCAGCCAACCATTAGTGCATCTAATCTATATATAAATAGAGGTTCAGGTGTTGAAAATGTTGCTCCTCTCGTTCTGGCTTGTTAAGGTTCACTATTCCCTCAAAATGTTGAAATACTGTTTTTTTCGTCACTCGATAAACAAGTGATAGCATCTTCTCTCGTCAGTTAACGTCAGTTTCTTCGTCCTTACGCTTGAGCAAGTTGTAACCATATACGGACTAAATAATTTGGCTAGCTTTAATCACTCCGCGACGGTTGACTACGATCTTTATACGATTATCTGAATAAATAAACCGCGAAAATCTACGTTTCAAAAAGTTCTATTCAAACGGAGGTCAAGTTTCATCCTTCTCACCTTCCTCGAAATCTCCTGCAGTTCTTCCTAGTTCCAAATCGTAGAACGAATAAAGGCTTCCTAGTTCCAAATCGTAGAACGAATATAGGAGAACATAGTGAACGGAAGAACAATTTTTGAGTTGAAATGGGGGACATGGATCAGCCCGTGAAAGGGGTTTTTATAATCGCCCTTCCGCCTGCAGATGATCCTTCTCAAGGAAAAACAATCATTGCATGTGCTCTGTCGGGCCAACATGAATTTCAACTTCCACAACAACATCAACAAGGAGGACGCCCCCAGGCTCGAGCACCAACAGTCCCTCGAATTTCCTCCTATGTCGGAAGACGTCTCCGCAGGCGGATTCGTATTTTTGGCTTCTTGGGTGTCTCTGTTGTTGCCCTTTTAATTTGGGCCTTCTTCTTCTCTGATTCGACCTTCGATTTGCGCGACACTTCCTCAGATAACGAGAGTCAACTCAGTTCTGTTATTTTTCCTTTATATCCCAAGTTCACCAATGTTGGCCCGGTTCAGCGAGATACCGAGCTTAAATTGGGTCGTTTCGTGGGTAGACGTGATGCTGCTGGCCGTGACAAATTGAAAAATCGCAAGAGAGTTCGGTCGGCTTCGTCGGTTGCAATGAATTCGTCAATAATATTTCCTGTGAAAGGGAATGTTTATCCAGATGGGTATGTTGGACACCTCCTGGTTAACCTCTGATGCTCTTAAAATTCTGTTTAAGGAAACCGTTTAAGATGGAGTTTCAACTCCAAAATCATATATGTACTGAATCCTAAAAATAAGATACGAACTTCGCAATTAATGTCGTGTAAAGCTTTCCGAATCAGCTTTTCTTCTATGAGACTTGGAAGTCTGCTGAGACCGCTCTGTTCAGAGATACAACAGAATGCGATAAAAAGGATTTGCTGCCAATAGAGATATGGGAACTCACTCTCTTCTGGAACTTCTTATATTCTATTCTTAGCTTTATGGTTCACGAGATGGGTTTTCCCATGAAGCTTCCAATGCTTTCTGCATACAGCTACAGTTTTCTGATTCAGTCTGTGGTCTTTACCTTCAATTGCGTTTTGGGTTCAGGCTGGTTCTGTCAAATATATGCAGGGTTCTTCCTCAGTTCATTTTATGGTCTTTTTGATTTGTCTGGTTATGTCTTCCTCAGTTCATTTTATGGTCTTTCTGATTTGTCTGGTTATGTCTATTTGGCTGTCTTCTGCTGTAGACAGATTGTATTATACGATTGTCCTCATAGGAAATCCTCCAAGACCTTATTATCTCGATATGGATACTGGAAATGCCTTAACATGGATACAGTGCGATGCTCCATGTACTAGCTGTGCGCAGGTACTGTCTTATCCATATTTCTTGTCATTGCCAAATTGCACGGTATTTGATTTAAGATATATGCTACAAGTCCCTGAATGTAGGACCTATGTAGGGTCCACATCCTTTGTATCGGCCTTCCAGAAAGAATATCGTGACCACCAAGGAATCTCTGTGCCTGGAGGTCCAAGGTGTTCAGAATGAGGCTGAATGTGAATCATGTGAACAATGTGACTATGAAGTAGTATATGCTGATCAGAGTTCGTCTATTGGTGTTCTTGCAAGAGATGAACTGCTGGCTATGTTTGCAAATGAAACCTTGGCAAAATCAAACCTTATTTTTGGGTCTGGAATATCTCACTCATTAAATTCTGGATATGTGTAGTTTGGCCTGTGTGGTAAAATTTACTCATGGACCTGTGTAATGGTTTGCAACAGATGTGCTTATGACCAGCAAGGACAACTTTTAGTGTCACCTGCAAAGACAGATGGAATTCTTGGACTTGGCAAATCTGCAATTAGCCTCCCTTCTCAATTGGCAAATCAAGGGCTCATTAGTAATTTGGTGGGCCACTGTATTCCTCCCGATGTCCATGGAGGTGGATTTTTGTTCCTAGGTGATTACCAATTTCCTCATCATGCAATGACTTGGGTTCCAATGATCAATAGTCCTCTGTAAGTTTCCAATAGTTTATGAAAATCAATTCTTAACTTTGCTGGTTATTCTTAATGCTGCACTTGTTCCTCAGGCATCATACATGGTTTTCTATTGACTTCACTTTTTGTGTTGGGTTGTCTAGTCTCAAATTCTATGCATTTTAATGACTTTTCAAGTCAATACTTTATTTGTCTATACTAAAACTTTACTTTTTGTGTTTAGTCCTTCTATGGTGGTTCATGAATATTATTAGGAAGCATCTTAAAAGTCTACCTACCCTTATCTCAGATAGGTTTTTGGAGACTGATTGTTTGCCCTTCAAGTTTGCATGGAATATCCACTACTTTATACAGTGATTTATAGGGATCAAGCAAGACCCTTTATCCAACTCCTTTATTCCACAAACTTCTCACTTTGCTCTTTCTTCTCATTCCTTCCTATCTTCTTTCCCTCTCTCTCATCTATCTTCTCCTATGGAATTAGAGACAGGTTTTATCCTGAGACTTGTCGGCTTGAGTTCCTACTTGACTTTGGTTAAGGGACTGATCAGTGTCGATGTAAAGCTGGGGCTTCGCTGCCAGAGACAAAAAAGAAACAGTTTTTGAGTCCAACTCTGCCTTTCTCCCTTGGATGTGCATATTATTGTGCTTCTTATGAATCTCTACATCTTGGTGGCTCCACTTATGAGTGGACGCCTTTTTACATGCATGCTCAACCTATTAATTGCATAAAACTCAAAAGATACTGCTGTGCTCCATTCACCAGCTGCTCACAATACAAACTATTTGCGCCTTCTTCTCAATCAATGCAATTTGTGGACCTTTTGATTTGTTTGATAAGCTATGACCGCACTCGTAACTTTGACAAAGCTGCATCAAAATCTTTGTACTCTGTTGGCCCCAAACATACACATAGTGCATGCAAAAAGGCTTGCAAATTTAGATTGGGTAGCATTCATGAGAACTATTTGAACCAAGGTAGTACATCCCCTTTAAGTGGAGACAGCGAGCAACAGCACTTTTTGGAGACTTCTGAGATTTAGTGGAACTCAAAAAAGTGTTTTGCCTTGGAGGCGCAATCTGTTGTGTTATAGTCAGTCTTAAATTTCAGAAAGTCAAACCTTTCGAGGCTTGGCTGTTCTCCCCTTTGGCACATGCTTCATGTCTTGAGCTCTATAAGCTGGAACTTCCCAGCCTTACTGTGTTCCAGTTTGCCTTCTTCCATGGCAGCCTCATGCATTTGATTCAAGTTGACTAGGATCGTGTTCTACATGCGTTCTAGCCTAGCTTCCACCTCCCTCTGGTCAGTCTCCAGCTGACGCACCCATTCTGAGAGAACTTGATTAGCCATATGGATCTCAATCTAATTGACCGGTTATGGTAGTGAACCTATCCATATGCGAAGTAAGCCCATCCATCTAAAATTTTACAATGTGAGGGTTTCATTTTTGTCCATATGTGATCTAGTTGTTAGAGCTTGAGTCTCAAGAGAATTTTTTTGAACATCTTTTGAACATGTGGAGCACATCCTGAGTTAATTCTGAAGTAAGTTGAACAACTGGTAGCGCCAAGCAAAAACCCGTGTTCAAGTCTTCCTTGATGTGTAAAAGAGGGAGAGAGTATGACAAAGCTAGAGTTCCCCAATCTGATGTTTCCGAAAGAGGAACAAAAATTACCTGTCAACTCAACCCGACTATAGCCACCCTAGGACCATCACTGGTTTGATACCAATTTGTTACAGACCTGGGCTTGGTGGGGAGTTTTTGTGCTTAAGTTAATACTTTAGCTTGGTTAAGGGAGAGTTTAGCATGAATGGAAGGCTAGGATTTTGCCAGTTGTGTCCAAAAAATCACCCAAAAAATCACATGGGCCTTTGGCTCAATGGTGGCATGGGAGGGTTTCTGGGGTGAGGTCTTGAGTTCAAGTCTCTCCAGGGGTAGGGTATGTGTACGTGTGTAATCAACATTCAAACAAACAAAAAAAAAAAACGCAGAAAAAAATAGTTTTAGGTTCAACTCAGCCTTTTCTCATGGACTTGCATATCACTATACTTTTTACTACCCTTTACAATTTGGCAAGTCCCACATACGAGTGGGTGCCCTTTTACATGCTTACTCTGGCTTATAATTGCATAAATTTCATAAACTGACACTGTGCCCCCTAATGGATGCCCCATACTCTTTAACTTATATAGACTAACCTACCCTTACAACTTAAAACTCAAATTAGTACTGAAATGAAGTGGACTTAAGGTCTCTAACTGTGACCATTTTTATATTAATTTAAGTTATTTGTTATATGTATGGATCCAAATGTTTCTGAAACCCCTATTTACAATCCTTCTACCCTACTATAATTTTTGATAATGCTTGTATATATATTTTTAGGCTCATGGCCTGGCCTTCCTTGCCATTAGTTCTTTAAAGTTGTTTTTTTTTTTTTTTTTTATGATATCAAATGTTTGGGTCTTTTAGAAAGTTCTACCAGGCAGAATTGAAGAAAATAAGCTATGGGAGCAAACAATTGGATGTAGTTGGAGGGAGAAAGAACACTGCACGAGTAATTTTTGACAGTGGCAGCTCCTATACCTACTTAAAACAAGAAGCATATACCAGGTTAATGGATTCTGTAAGTGCTTCTACTTGCCCAAAGCTAGAATAAAAGACTTTTAGAAGTTTTTCTTGACCTTCCTCTTAATGTTCTGTTTCTATGGCTGTTGTTGCAGTTCCAAGACCTCAGCCTCGAGCATTTCCTGCGAGACAAATCAGATCCGACCTTACCTGTTTGTTGGGTGGTTAACTTCTCAATCGGGTACTTAATTCTTTACTTTGTGTTACTGTAAGTGCCTCATGAAGGTCTCACTTGAGGACCTTTTCCCAGAATCAACTACTTAATCTACTTTTCTGGCTGGTTATGCGATATCCAGATGCACCAATGGATGAATGCTACCACACATGGGACATGTCTAGTCATCCGATAGAGAGCACTTTCCACTCCCTTATGTGACTTGACTAGCATGTCACTCCTCACAAGTTTCTTATCGATAACTATGCCATGTATCAGTGAACCTGAACTAGCAGGATTCTTGCAGGTCGATTAAAGATGTCGAACGGTTCTTTAAACCTTTAACTATCCACTTTGAGAGCAGATGGTGGGCTAGAGCTGCAACATTAGTTATTCCTCCCGAGGGCTACCTTGTCATGAATGTAAGAAGTGTTGGCTCTTAATTTCTCTAGGAAAACTGAGGACTTTTTGCTGAAATAGTGCAGATGTGTTTCTACAGAGCAATGGCAATATTTGCTTGGGTATCCTTGATGGTAGATGGGTGCAGGATGAGTCAACCTATATACTTGGAGGTCAGTTCCAGTACTTGATCCTTTGAAAAAGAGAAACCCATTTATCAAACTATATTTTATTTTCATGAGAACTTAAAAAATTTCAAAATTATTAGCTTCTAACGTGTCTTCTACTCAGTTGGCAAAATTTGATCTTTACCAGATGACAGTGTTTCTCTTATTATGTTTAAAAGCTTCTTCTTTGCAGACATTTCCTTGCGAGGACGGCTGGTTGTTTACGATAATGTTAAGCAGAGAATTGGGTGGGCGCAGTCGGATTGTGCGATGCCGCCAGGTCTTAAGAGCAATCCCCTCTTTTGACTGCTTCATCTTTAATTTTGCACGGATCCTAGTCTTCTAGAGTATGAACTATACCATTTTTGTCACTTTTTTGTCAAAAAAAAAAAAAAAAAAATATTATATCATTCGTTTGGGTCAGGTTTAATTTTGAATTCTATGGTCATAGTTGAAGCATTGAAAACCTCACTTGTGTAGGAAAGTGGAAACAGTTTTGTATATATATATTATTCCATTTACTTGGAAATTAAATGGTCACTGCATACATCTGCTTCTTGTGTGGAAAAGTGGTTACTGAAAAAAAGACATATTAAATAATAAACAAAACAAGGGAGGTTCAACTCTCAACTCAAGCCAATAAAAGTTGAATTCCATTTTTTCTTATTTAAAAATTATATTATTTACATAAATGTCATCTACTTCATTATATTTATAATTAAAATTTAATTTTAAAACTTAAATTAGCATTAATTATGAACAAATGGGACAATAAATAAATAAACAATAAGAAGAATCAAATTTTCAGTCATTTAGTTCAAATTTGATGATTAAATTTTAAAATAAGTGTGTTTAACTCATAAAGTTGTAAGTTCATATTCCTTTTCTTTTCTTAAAAAAAATTGCAAGATTGGTGACAAATTATATCTTGAAAATGCTAGGTTCACATAGTAATTGTTAGGCAATTTAACTCAAAGCACAACTACATTGGTCATTGTAAATCATTTTTGGTTTTGATTTGAGTTGTGGTTTTATTATCACATGAAAGTTTTCTAATTTGGGTCTTGCTTCAAGTTTCACTCTTGGTGGGGTAGCAACTTGGTGCAACTTGGTACAACTCCAGCGTCTTGAGCGAGATAGTGGGCAATTTCCTTCTAGACTTAAAAGGTTCTAGAAAATATTTTGAAGAAAGTGAAAAACATAAGAGAAATAGAAAACCTACACCTTATTTGGTGAGATAGCCACTCCTAAAGTACTTTCAAACTTCCAGTAATTTAGGGATGAATGAGAATGTATTTGGATCTTTGGAGGAACTAAGAATGCCAAGAAATACAAGAAGATGTGAAGAATTTGGCAGAATTGAGGATATTCTCTTACAAAAAGGGAATTAGAAATTTTCACATGAAAATACTTTTTGAAAGCTTAAGTTCACCAATAAATGCTCAATGAATGCCTAAGATGAGTTTGTACCCCTATTTATAAGTTTATTGGAAAGACTAGTCGTTTTAGACTATAGTATAAGAAGTTGCACAAAAGGGTTGATTGATCGTGTCTTTTCATTGATTAATCAATTGCTTTCTAACAACTATATCTTAGAGTTCTTATGACTTTATGATCAATCATAATATTGATCAAAGTATTTTCTAAATGTTTTGTAGCAGATTGGTCGATCGTGTTGCTATGGGTTGATTGATCATGCTTTATACACTAACCTCAGAGGATTTTGGTTTTTGATCATTCCTACATAGATTGAACGATCATGCTTTACAACTTCTACCTGTAGCATCCTATATGATTGATCATGCCCAAGGGGGTTGACCGATCATACTTTGTAAACCTGCCAGTCATCATACTATATGATTGATCATGCCTACAAAGATTTATCGATTATGCTTTATGTTGAGGTTTGCTATTTTCTATATGATCGATCATGTGGTTTTACAATATATACATTTAAGCACTAAATATAATAAAGGTCAAGTCTACAGGAATGAAGGGTTATAAAACATTTGAATGAACTCTAAGAACATGGTTTTGGAAAAAGTTTGCATGTCCTATGCTTCAAAATGTACTCATACCTAAGGTACAATCTTGGTGGTTCTCGAGATTTTTTATTTGACACAAACTTTAGGTCTTTAATTCTTCTTTCTTTTCTAAGGTGATTATTTATTGTGACTTGATTCTGTTGACCAGGCATTGACTCCCATCTTGATTTTGATGACAACAAAATTTAATTAATATAACATTGGACATTATAGCATTCCAAATGCAATTCCTTTAAGAGACACAAAAGTCAAGGTTTATCCAAAGAATTGGTAAAAGCCTTCCAAAGACTTTGAGTTACACTACCGTGTCAAAGTGATCTTGAAAAAACACCTTCGAAAATAAGAAGCAAAGAAGTGAAGACTAGAGTTTAGGAAGTCTTAGAAAATCACAAAACTTAGTCTATGTAAGAGAGTAGCATCAAACCTTCAATCTTGAAGTACAATGGAAATTTTTGGAGCCTTAGGACAAAGTTGCATAATCTACATGTTCTATCGATGAATACATATGTTTTAAACATGTTAAAATCACTTAGGATCAATTTTAATCATGCTTTGAAAACACGCTTTGAGATCTAGCACTGGATTGATCAATCAACTTCGCCCAAAGATTGATCAACCAGAATGTGCACATGCCAAAAATATAAATCATAATCGATCAACCAAGGGGTATTGATTGATTGACTAGAACATGGCCAAATTGAGTTATAAAGCAGTATCGATCATTCCCTATGGACTGATCGATCAATGTTGTACAGACAATGAAAAATTATGAAGATTGATCTATCAACCACTTGACATTGATGGATCATACAAATGTTTGCCAACAAGGGACATAAAGCATGATCGATCATAGGAACTCCATTGATCGATCATACTTGATATGAACCGCAAGTAGGAATTTTGATTAATTGATCATTCTTTGGACATTAATTGTTCTACTTCAATTTTCAAACCCAACAGGAGGATATTGATCGATCATACACGAATAAGTCATTTTCTTACAAAAATATAGTCATTACACATGATTGATCGATCAATACATTGCACTAATCGATAAATGACATGTCAACTTTTTGCAAATGGGCAAATAATGTCTAGTTTGGCTTGAGAAACTTATAAATGTTAGGAATTAGATGCCCTAATTCCAAACTAATGAGAGTAATAATAATAATCACAGAAGAAAGAAAAAGAAAGCACGAGAACAAACGAGATTTATATAGGTTCGCCTCAAGGTGAGACTATGTCCGGTCTTCCACTACTACAGTAATCCTCTAAAAAGATGAAATAGTTTACAAGAGAAATCGCACACACTTATATGTGTTTTTCTTTAACCTCTTGGGCTGTAACTCCAGTTGCTCCTCTGGATGATGATACTCGTCAAGGTGATAAAACCCTAACAACGACGCTCCCATATATAAAGAGAAAATTAGGGCAACCAGATTACAATTGTGAAATTCCCACACTACCCTTAATGACACAACAATCAATAGATCGTGGACCCGCCCCCCCTCCAATCCCCACGAAGACCTTACCATGTAGGTCGATCTGGGCCAGAAGGCAAGGTGTTAATTAGGCTCCACAACTTAACAATAAATACCCCCACAAACGTTCTTTTAAGAAGTTTATGAGCATTTATTGGCATACCCACTACATTCAAAGTTCTCAACCTTGAAATTCCTTTCCTAAGTTGATTTGTTTTGAGAAAGAAAAACTTTCCTTGCAAATCCATTCCTCTTTCCTCAAAACCTATTCCTAGCTTTCATTTAGACAACCTCTAAACTCATCCACATTGTGCATCAAAGCTGGATTCTTGGACAATTCAAGAGTGAAGGTTGTCTTCCTAGAGTTCAAAGGGTGTAAGCTTTTATCTTTTCTTGTAAATTTTTTATTTTATTTGAAAGGTTAATCTAGAACCTTGAATCTAGATTGAAGAGCTTGCTGAAGCCATAATCTAGCTCAATCTCAATGGAGATTAACCATTATTTGCCCATTTACAAAAGGTTTTAAAAAAATATTGATTGATCACCAAAAAGGTATGATCGATAAACCATGTGTAACAATTATATATTTTTTAGTTTCCCCAAGCTTGTTGATAGATCAGGGCAACAATCAACGAGTTTTCAACCTTTTAGAAATCTCATTGATCAATCAACCCAATTTGACTAATTGATTAAACTTGATAGACCTAACAATACAGAGATTTGTGTGACTAATCATGCAATAGGGTATATGATCGATTATTTTTATAGGCTCAACTGGCAGCATTTTGTATGATCGATTATGCCAGATTGGATAATTGATCATGCTTTATAAACTCTAACACACTGTATTTTGTATAATCAATCATGCCCAAGTAGGGTGATCGATCATGGCCCATCGCTGGAGTGTCATTTTGAGTTTTAAGCATGACAAAAGTAAGACTAAGGCTTTAGCAAGTTTAAATCAGTTATATGTATTGTTTAAACATGGTTTGGGAAAAAAATTATGTAAAGTTTCTATGCTCTTGTGTATTAGAATCAAAGTTTGGCTATTGTCCTCTTAAATGGCTAGAGTTCTTGAGATATTTCTCAACGACTTTGACTCTAGTCTTCAAATCTTCAATTTTTACATGTGGGCACTTCTTCAAGATGAGTTGACACCTTGTATAGCTCAAGGTCTTTCGTTGAATTTGCTGATTATTTTGTATAGACCTTGATCTGTTAGGAATTAAACACCCTAATTCCAAACTAACGAGAGCAATAATAATAAACGCAGAAGAAGGAAAAAATAAGCACAAAAAAGCACAACACGATTTATATAGGTTCGCCTCAAGGTGAGACTACGTCCTGTCTTCCGCCGCTGCAGTAATCCACTATGAAGATGAAATAGTTTACAAGAGAAATCACACACTTACAGATGTTTCTCTCTAACCACTCGGGCTACAACTCAAGATGCTTCTCAGATTAAGATGATGAAACCCTAATAAATGCGCCCCAACTTAGTGTAGGGTGTTAATTAGGTTCCACAACTTAACAATCTCCCACTTGGAGACTAATCCATCATCAATATCTCCTCAACAACGGCAACAACTTCTCAATCCTCAAAGAGAAGTCTAACTGAAGTTGAACACAACTTCAGTTTCTCGATCGTAACAGTCTTTGTCAACATATCTACCGGATTCTGACTTCCTTGAATCTTCTCAAGAGCTAAGACTCCATCCTCCAGAGCCGATCTGATGAAGTGATAACGCACCTGTATGTGCTTTTTTCTGGCATGATAAACATGATTCTTTACTAAATGAATAACACTCTGACTGTCACAATACAACACATTCTTCCCATGCTTGAGTATTAATTCTTCCTAGAAAGATTGCAACCATATGATCTCTTTGCTGGCTTCGATCACGGCAACATATTTTGCCTCAGTAGTAGAAAGAGAAACTATCTTATGCAACTGAGAGACCCAACTAACTGCTGTACGACCCAACATGTATACATATCCAGTGGTGCTCTTCCTGCCATCAATGTCTTCAGCCATGTCAGCATCTACATAACTCTGTAATCCCAAGTTTGACTTTTTGAAACATAAGGCTGAGTCCGTTGTGCCTCTCAAATACCTGAGAATCCACTTCACTGCTTCCCAATGTTGTTTACCTAGATTACTCATATATCTGCTCACAACTCCCTCTACATGAGCTATGTCTGGTCTAGTACACACCATGGCATACATGAGATTGCCAATAGCAAAAGCATAAAACACATTGGCCATATTGGTTCACTCCTGCTCTGTAGAAGGTGAATGCTCCTTAGATAGCCTAAAGTGACTAGCCAAAGGAGTATTCACTGGTTTTGCATCATTCATGTTGAATCTGCTCAACACCTTCTTCACATATTCTTCTGGTGACAATTTCAAGATATCAATATCTCTAGTAATCCTCATCCCAAGGATTTGTTTTGCACCACCCAAATCCTTCATTGCAAACTTCTTCGACAACTCCCTTTTCAAATTATCTATTTCCTGTTTGCAAGCACCTGCTATCAACATTTCATCAACATATAGCAGTAGAATGATGTAAGATTCATCGAGCTTCTTCACATAACAGTAATGATCTGCCTAACACCTCAAGAAACCATTATACTCATAAATGTGTCAAAATTCTTATACCACTGTCTTGGAGCTTGTTTAAGACCATACAAGATCTTTTGAAGTTTGCACACCATTTTCTCCTTTCCATGTGCTTTGAAACCCTATGGTTGCATCATGTAAATTTCTTCCTCCAAATCACCATGAAGAAAGGTTGTCTTTACATCCAATTGCTCTGAGTGCAAATCTTCATTTGCCACTAGTCCAAGCACTATTCTAATACTAGTCAATTTCACTATTGGAGAGAAAATCTCAGTGTAGTCAATGCCTTCTTTTTGTTGAAAGCCCTTTACCACCAGTCTTGCCTTGTACCACTTGTTGCCATCATGTTCATCTTTTATTCGGTACATCCATTTATTATGCAAGGCCTTCTTTCCTTTAGGTAGCTCGGTCAACTGCTATGTTTGATTGGATAACAACGAATCCATCTCATCCCGCATGGCCAACTCCCAGTTGGTTGATTCATCAACTTACACGATTTCCTCACAACTCTCTGGTTCACCTTTATCACTCAACAGAATATAATTAAGTGCAGGGGAGTAACTATTTGGTGGTCTGCTAGTTCTGGCAGATATCCTGAGTTCAGTCAAAGGAATGTTCTGATTTACTTCTGGGGCTATGTTCTCATGGTCTTTCTAAATAATATTCTCCATCTCAATAGTTGGAAGATCTCTCAACTGAATCACTTCAAACTTCTTGGCTTCATAACTCTTTCTCTCAGACTCTATTCTCAACCCGTCTTTATACAAGACACCTTCATTGAATATCACGCCCTTGCTCCTGATAACCTTACGACTTTGGTCATCCCAAAATCGATAACCAAACTCGGTACCACCATAGCCCATAAAGAAACATAATTTAGATTTGGCATCAAGTTTACTTCTGGTTGCATAATCAATATGAATATAAGAATACAACCAAACACTTTCAAGAAAGAAAGGTTTACCTCTTTGCCGCTCCAGACCTCTTTTGATATTTTGTAATCCAATGGTGTTGAAGGACCTCTGTTGATCAATAGGCAGCAGTGCTAATAGCCTCAGACCAAAACATCTTTGGCAATCTCGCATGTAATCTTATGCTCCTAGCAGGCTCATCAAAGTTTTGTTCATCCTCTTAACTACACCATTCTGTTGAGGTTTTCTAGGAATGGTCTTCTTCTTCATCTTGATTCTATTATCGACACAATACCATTTGAAATCATCATCTACGTATTCTCCCCCATTATCTGATTGCAACCACTTCACTTTCAAATCTGTTTCATTCTCAACCATTGTTCTCCATCTCTTAAAGGTATCAATGACATCAAAATTCTTTTTCAGGAAATAAACTCATACCTTTCTGCTTGCATCATCAATAAATGTCACATAGAAGTTAGAATCACCAAGGGAAATAACAGTTGAAGGCCCACACATTTGTGAGAACTAACTCCAATTTTGTTGTCTTTTACTCCTTTCCACTCTTAGAAAAGCTAACCCTTTTATGCTTGCCAAAAATACAGCCTTCACACAAACTGTTATTTACAGTTTTCAACCCTGGTTGCTTCCCTTTGGACTGAAGCACTTTCATTCCCTTCTCACTCATGTGACCGAGCCTATAATGCCACAAATCAGAATCAGTAACAACATCAGCAACTGCAACCGTGTCTCTACAAGTGGAAGTGATGTAAAGAGTTCCAATTTTAACTCCTTGTGCAACAACCATGGATCCCTTTTGTGACATTCTAGGCAGCACCATTAAAAGTCACATTATGACCTTCATCATCAAATTGCCCTACTGAGATCAGATTACGCATTAGTTTTGGTACATGTCTCACCTTGTAAAATTGTCCCGTTTGACATCCTCAAACTAACATTACCAATACCAAAAATATCCAAAGGTTCTTCATCAGCAAGATACATCTTCCCATGATCTCCAACAACATAATTTTCCATGATCTCATGATGTGAGGTGGTGTGAAAAGAAACTCTTGAATCTAACACCCAAGAGTCAATTGGGCTATCAACCGAAAAGAGTAAAGCATCTTGTACCTCTTTAGTCACCGCCTTTGCAACATCGTTTTTCTTTTCATCCTTCTTCGGTGCTCTGCAGTTCTTCTTTATGTAACCAAATTTGCCACAATTCCAACATTCCACATTCCTTCCGAATTTGGACTTGCTTCTACCATTCCTTGACTTCCCTCTACCATTGCCCTTGTTGAAATTTCTCTCGAAGTTCCTGCCCCTAGTATCTACACTTAGGGCAGAGTTAGATGTCGACGATTATCCGGAGTC
The DNA here is from genome assembly GCF_029961685.1 of Aristolochia californica. Classification (NCBI taxonomy): domain Eukaryota; kingdom Viridiplantae; phylum Streptophyta; class Magnoliopsida; order Piperales; family Aristolochiaceae; genus Aristolochia; species Aristolochia californica. Next base: position 7,658,533 of record NW_027181881.1, read on the forward strand.
CTTTCTACGAACTTCCTCCGCGAAGATGAACTTCCTCCGCAAAGATGAACTTCCCGTTTCCTACAGAGTTGCTGACCGCTGGCCTAATATGCTCCTAACAATTTGGTAGAGACGCTAAAAGAATTAAAGCACAAACCTCATCATCAAATTTAATTTGAACGGATTTCAATTGATTGACAATCGTGCTAAACTCATTCAAATGCGATGCAACTGATGTATTTTCTGTCATCTTTAATTTGAAAAGTTTTTTTCATGAGATGTACCTTATTATTTACCGAAGGCTTCTCATACATATCAGATAGAATCTTCTTCATCCCCATTGTGGTTTTCTCTGACACCATGTTCTGAGCAACGTTCTTCGATAGTGTGACCGGATTACTCCCAACACTTGTCTATCGAGGAGATTCCACTCGTCATTTTCATACCTTCTAGTTTCATATCCAGAAGTGGTGCGTGCAAATTTTTACCGCATAGATAATCTTCGATTTACATCCTCCAAAATACAAAATCCATACCATCAAACTTGTTGATTCCAAATGTCGATCTTTCTCCGCCAGTCATTGCTTTTAATCATGAACCAAAGCTCTGATACCACTTGTTAGGAATTAAACACCCTAATTCCAAACTAACGAGAGCACTAATGATAAACATGGAAGAAGGGAAAAACAAACACTAAAAAGCACAACAAGATTTATACAGGTTCGCTTCAAGGTGAGACTATGTCCTGTCTTCCACCGCTGCAGTAATTCACTATGAAGATGAAATAGTTTACAAGAAAAATCCACACTTACAAGTGTTTTTCTCTAACCTCTTGGGATGCAACTTGAGATGCTCCTCGGATTAAGATGATGAAACCCTAATAGCGGCGCCCCCCAACTCAGCGTAGGGCATTAATTAGGCTCCACAACTTAACATGATCTTGTGTCACTTGAAGGTAATACATCTGAAATGCTTGTGTTTCAAATATTAGTACTATTATGGTTAAGTTTTGTTATCATCAAAATATTGACGAGGGTTAACATAGGTCAACAATAATTTTGTTGAGAATTTTTTTTTATTTTACCAAGAACAATTTTTACTGTGAAATTATTTCATCGAATTTTTTTTAATGATGATAAATGTTCAATTTTTGGAAAAGAGAAATACTTCACTAACTTGTTGTAATCTGAGTACATGATTCCCTATTTATAATAGAGGAAAGTATTAGAGTCCAATTACATTTAAACTACCATTGTCCCAATTACACCTGAAGTCTTATACTCAAAGATAAGTCCTAGAATAATTAAATAACTGAACATAAATAGAAGACTAACATAACTAAAACACTTTTTAACTGAAAATCTTATGTGAGACCTCCTTCCATAATAATTTCGGCTCTATAAGACTTCTTATTGTGAGAGTCATGTAAGACTCTTTCATATCTGCTTTTCAATACTCCCCCTCAAGCTAGAGTTTATAACTTCAACTTGCAATGAAAATGATTCTCTGTATTCAATTTTCTTTTGTTGAAAAAAATTCTTCACAAATAAAATTCTTCATAGATGCAAAAACTTCATCTTATGTGCTCCCCCTTTCTTGAGTATTTTGGTCACATAAAAATTACCACAACATGTGGAATAAATTACCTCTTTCTTGTATTTCTTCTACTTCTCCTCCTAAGGCTGGAAGGTATCGATGTAATCCCAGCTTGAAACAAAAATATAACTATATTTATTATCTCCTCCATCAAGGTGTCCTGAGGATAAGAACTCAATTGAACACACTCTCAAAAAATAAGATGGGTGAAGTATGTATAAAAAAGGTCGAGACCAACCTCATAGGATTTCAAGTAGTGATAATAATCACTAAAAAGGATAACGCCTGTTACTCAAAAGATGACGATAAAACCCACTTAAGGGTACTCATAAAAAAGTCTCAATAGACTTAAAACACACATATGTATATAAAAAGTGAAACCAACTAAAGCAACACACAAGCGATTGGCCCAAAGGGGTGTGTGACAGTAAAAAATGATGGTAGGAGATAGGTAACTGATAAAAAGGGGTATGTGGGAAATGTAACGAAGGAAAAATAACCACCTCAATAATAAGAAGGAGATTGCCACGATAGAAAAATAACTTAACAAATTTTACCAAGTATGACCTCAAGATAATTTCATGAGGGTGAGCAAAATTTGTCGGAGTTGACGATGCAGTAGATAAAAAACCAAGTAAGAAAAACACTAAACTTGAAAATAACATTGACTATGAAACTCTGATAATTGCATAGCTTAACTTACAAGTTTCTGTTTCCAAATTGATTAGTCCATATGAGGAAGGTTTCTAATAAAAGAATCAAAGAATTTCTATCTGGAATACTTTCCATATTCTGCAGAATCAAAACAAAAACTTTCCAATGATAGACTTTCCTAAATTAGTAACACTTTCCTAAATTAGACTTTCCAAAGAAGAGATTTTTGGTATCAAAGAGGCCTCAAAAAAGAAGTGAGATTTGAAGTCATACAAAAACTCTCTGATTAGAAGACAAATTTGGCTAAAAACTCGTTTAGGAGAAAAGGAAACTCAATTCACTTCAATGCCTGGTGAGATAATATGAGAGAAAATATGGAAAAAAGAGAGATTTTTAGTAAAACTAACATTTGGTAATTATGATATAAATATCTCCAAAAATGTATTTCAGAATCACAAACAGTGTGTTTTTAAAGAAACTATACTTTAAGATCTTTAATTTGTTAACTAATTTGATACAAATAGATTTTTTCTTGAATTTTTTATGTCCTCTTGATTCTCTTCATTTTGTAGCTTGACCCCTATCGACTCCAATGCAAATATCTCCTTAAATATAGATCAGATTGATATAAAATTATCTCCTTATGAAACTAGACTTCAATACCTTTAGTCCAAGCATAACTTATTTTCAAAATATACTATTTTGAGATAAATAATCTAATAGATTTCAAACTCTGTAAGCTGGCTGAACTCAGTACTCTTTCTCCTTTGGCCAATATAACCATTGCCTCTTTCAAGATCAATATCTTGCTCGAGAAAACTCAGTTTGAGAATTGGTGGAATATGTAAGAAAATAGAATTACATTTATTTCTTTTGATATATAATTCTCCATATAAAGTATCATTTTTATGGCATAAAATGGCTCAAAAATTAAAACTTTATGTTGCTGATTGAACCTCTCTTGCAGTCTGACCTTTGTTGTTTCAAATATTGATTTATCTTTGTATAAAACTCTAATTGCCTAAATGTTTTTTGCATTGGAAAGTAGACTTGAATATATTTCCGTCGATATATAATTTGAAATATTAAAATCTTATTATGGATGTACGAATGGCAAGAAAACAAAGGGTATTAGGGACATAAAAGAGAGAAAAAGATAGAATACGAACCTAAACTACTAGAGATGATAGATCAGAAAAGGATCATATTATCTCTATGGGTTAATCAAGTCAACTCATAGAACCTACTTTGATACCATATTGAATTTCTGGAAAAGAGAAAAACTTCACTAACTTCTTGTTGTAATCTAAGTACATGAACCCTTATTTATAATTGAGGAAAACAGTGTAGTCCAATTACAATTAAACTACCCTTGTCCGAAAACACCCAAAGTCTAACACTTAAAGATAAGTCTTAACATCATTAAATGATTGAATATAAATAGAAGACTAACATAACTAAAATACCTTTTAACTGAAACTCTTCTGTAAGACCTCCTTCCATAATAACTCTGGCTCTATAAGACTTCTTATTATGGGAGTCAAGTAAGTCTCTTCCATATCTTCTCTTCAACAATATAATTTCACTGAGAATTAGTTAATTATTATTGACAAAATTTATTTTTTGTTGACATTTACTTTTTCTAAGGGCTATTCCTTTTGAAAATTCTCAACTAAAAGTTTCACTTCTCAACTAAAAATAAGCTTTTCTCAATGAAAAAAATGCTAAGAAAATTCAAATATCTTGTAAAGTTCCTATTTTATATGTCTTTTCACAAGCTCAAGTGCAAGCTCTACTTTTCTCTTTCTCTTCTCTCATGTTAGAAATCTAATCAATTCAATAAGCACTCTCTACTTTCTTCTCTTATTGAGATTTAGAGAGTCTAAACATTTGTTATCAGAGCAATTCCTTATTCAATAAGATATCATATTACTAGGATAATAGAAGTCTAGGTTTGTCTCTTATTTTGAACAAAAAATACGTTATACTTTCGTAGCTTCTCTTGTTCTCATTTTAGGCCTTGAGAGGGATCTTTCAAAGTTTTACCCAAAGGAGTAATTTTTCCTTGTAAGAAAGCAGATACCAACAAACCCAAATTTGTTGTTGAAACGTAAACAAACTTGAGTCACATTGGTCACTATTGAGTTGCTTCAACCTTTAGTAACCTAACAATGATGGCATCTAAGACACAAAATTTGGAATCCGTGGAGGTCATTTCACTTGTATGGACCGCTTTAAGTCTATTCTCAACAACTTCAAAACTTTGATTAAAATGACTTTTTTGTAGCTAGGAGATTGAATTTCCAGACCATATCCCCTTTTGACAACAAGTCAAGTTTGGTGTATCAAGGAGTTGACAAGTTGTGGTTCTCTCTCAAGCACAAGAAATACACATTGAGTCCACAAGTGGTCTTCACCCATGCATGACCCATTTTAATTTTCAAAGAATAAATTTGTATTAAGTCCTACAAGGAGTTGAGTACTTTTAACAAATGTTATGGCTAAATTTTAAAATTTTAAAATTTCAAATTTTAACTCATAGTAATATAGTCACACAAAAATACAAAAAATCACACAACCATGTGATACAACACTTTATAGTGCTTTACAACCCTCTTTCCAAATTGTTAATTCATTCCCAAAGTGTTTGTACCTTCGAGTTAATATACTATGTTTAGCAGCCTAACAACATCTATAACAATGGGCCACAAAGGTCTAATTACAGCACACCCCTACAATTGGAACTTTAGCTTAGAAACATCTAGGTACAAGGACTTAGACATATAAAGGGATTTTTAACTAGCTAAAAATCAACTAGTTTTACAGTTGCAACAATTTTTAGTTTTACAATTTACCTTAAAACCATCTTAAACAGGTAGATATTACAATAATAAAAGAACAAAAGAATACATTCAATCCTAGGTGATTCTTCCACTATATTAGATGATGAATTTAATCTCAAATGAGTGATTTAATGTATAAGCACAATTTGAGTTTTTAAAAATCAACAATCAATGTTTTGAGAAATTTTTTATGAGGGCCTAATTAGGAGTCTAACTTAAAAACACGTAGCCAAAACCAATATTGAACTCAAATCAAATGATTTCAAAATATGAGCAACTAAGTTTAACACGAAAAAATGTCAAACACAATCAATGGATTTCAAAATTAAATGCACAAGTATTTAAATTTTTTATGAAATTCCCTTTGTTTTGGCCCTTTTCACTTAAATTTGATACTTGCTAGCTGTTTGAATGTGAGGGAGAGTTTGATTTTGCTTGAAATCTCTCTAATAATGTTTTGTGATTAGAGTGGGGGTACAAAATCACTTAAATATGACTCAGTCAAACAATAAAAGCTAGCTATTTAGATTTATTTGTCTACAAAATTGACTCTTTCTTTATACAAACAAATTGAATACAAAAAATAGTATAAAAGTAATTAAAATTCATGATTTGATCTTCTTATCACAATGGAATGTAGCTTACAAATTTTAGTTAGCTATGTTGATTGAATCAAATTTTGAAATTTCATCCACATGATTGTTTGAACAAGTCATTCAGATGGTTGTGGTCCAGTCATACAACCTCCATATGCCACTCCTCATTTCTTCATTTCAATAGGTCGAGTGGCTAAATAGGTGTTTATAATACTTTTTCTTTCATATATTCATTTAATCCCATCTAGTCAAAAGATTTTCTTAGCCAACATTGTTTTTTTCTTTTTTTGTTATGGGCTTTGGTGGGCTAGTCATCCTATCATCTAGACGAACGGTTTCTAATAGTCGATTGGAGGTTATCCAGTCGGATTGTCTTCAACTTTGTCTTTTCTCTTCTAGTTGTTGTATGCGTGGTTGTCAATTTGTCTAGGTAAATGGATCAAAACAATCCCTTTTCTCTCTTCTATCTGACCGATCAAATAGTTGGTGATCGGACAAACTTCACTAATTCTTGAGTAGTCATTTTGTCTTTTTACTTATGTTGTTGTAGTTGGTCCTCAATCGATTAGACAAATGTTTTGACAATTTCTTTCTAAGGCTTATTTTCATCAAATTTACCAATTTAAATATTATATTTTATTTCTAAGTACTTGCTATCCTAAAAATTAACTTCATGGGGATCTTTAGGCAAATGACTTGAAGTCAATATGACCAATTGGGTATACAAGGTGGAAATATTATTTGATTTCCATAAAAAAATAAAGGATAAAACATAGGAGGCACAAAGATGTGGTTTAAAAACCCTCAAGTGCACCTCAGTTGTACTTCCTTTGTTCAGGCAATGGGAGCCTTTATTTGTGATAAGAGCTACACTCTAGGTCACTAGTGGAAAAGAGTTCAGGTACAAGATCGAAGTACATAGGCAACACCAATCATAGAAGAACCTTGAGGACAAGGTCCATCCTAGGGTGGAAAATGTTATGAAACTTTAGGGAAATTGATGTAAATTTGGTGCAAGTGGGACAAGGGGGGGTAATTTAGTCCATAAGGGTAGAATGGTTATTAAGTAAAGGTCATGGTTCTACTTCGCTTAGGAGTCTAGTTTGGTAATCTTATGGTATAATATAATCTATTAAATAAAAGAAAAGGCATCAAGTAGGGTAGCTAGAACCCTAATTTGTACTTCTATTTGTTTCATGTGTCTCCTTGCCAAGCAGGCACCGTTTTTTCTCTTTTTCTCTTCCTTCTAATGCAAAAAGCCTAATCAATTTGTCAAACACTTTCTACTTTTACTCATTGAGATTTAGAAGGTCCTAACAGATATTGAATAAACATATGTTTAGTTTTTACTTGGAGACATTAGTTGATCATGTATGCCCACCAATGCTACACAACTTTAACAAATTATAGGATTTTTTCTCCCAAGTAAACCACAATAATATATGTTCCTTAACTGCAAAAATTAAGTTATAGGATGATTTATCTGCACAAGTACAACTCCAACACCTATTTCAAAGCATCATACACAATGATGAACAACTCTAAAATATTGGATAGAGCAAGCAATGGAGTAGTTGTCATCCTCAACTTCAGCTCATTGAAGGCATTGGAGGCCTCCCTATCCATTGGAATGAGTTATTCTATAGTAAATCCATAAGGATTCATCTCAAGTCGGCAGACTTCTTAACAAATTATCGATAGTAACTCGTCAAACTGATGAACCCTACAAGTTGCTTGATCCTTTGTGATTGTGCCCATTCTAGCATGGCCAAAATTTTATCAACTACTTAAACAACATTCGTAGAAATGACATGCCCAAGTAGTTCACTTATGGTTGAGGTAAAATAAACTTCAATATCTTAATTGAAGATGATTATGATACAAGTAGCATGGTTTTGAGCGATTGGTTGTAAAAAAGGATGTCATCATAGAAAATCTACAAGAACTACCTAGAGTATGCATAGAAGATTGTCATTCATCAAACCTTGAAATGTGGCAAAAGCCTTAGTTAGGCTGAACGGGATGACTACACACTCATAGAGCCTATAATGTGCGTGTGTTGTTACAACTATACGAATATTTTGGTTGCTTCAACGTATGCCTAGCTTGGAAAAAATTGTGGCATCACATAACTCATCAAGCAAGTTATCAGTCAATTGGATGGGCACTTTTATTTGAGTATTATGTTATTAAATGCCCTATATTTCATGCAAAATTTCCATGTCTTGCCAATCTTCTTTATAAGTATGGGTTAGTGTTTGGTTGGATAATATTTTCTCAAAGTATATCTTGAAGTAGACAATTATGTTTTGGCTACCATTAAGGCCGAGAACTGGTAGGGGTGGTAGCTAGTGTAATTGGAATTTTATGGTCAGGCACCCTTCATGATAGAAGGATAAGACGCTATAAATAGTAAGGCCTCTTTGGAACCCACACAAAAGAAAATTAAATTAAATTAAATTAAAAAGGGAGAGAAAGTTATTTTCTATTGTTTGGCAGCAAAGAATTATTAAGAGAAAAAAATAAGAGAGAAAATCACTTTCTCTCTTAGCTAATAAATTTTCTCTCACAACATGATGGAATTTGGGGAGAAAAGAAAAGAAATGGAAACTTGAGAGAAAGTTTTAATCATAAAAAAGAAAAATATTACTATATTTTTTCGCATGTATCCAAACAAGAGAAGTTATATTTCTCTTCCATTTTCTCTCTAATCTTCCATGGGCATCCAAACAAGAGAAGAAATAAAAACTTATTTCTTTTATTTTCTTTTCTTTTCTCTTTCTCTTTCTCTTTATCTTTATCTTCTTTTCCTTTTCTTTTCTTTCCTTTCCATTTGCTCTGTTCCAAACACAGCCTAAGGGAAAGAGGTATATGTTGGTCTTTGTTTGGGCTGCCTCAAAATTGGAATAGGACAACACCCTCATGCAAAATACCTTCCATGTGTCCATGGCCTCCAAAGTCAAGGCTTGTAATTCCCCTACCCTTTAGATAATTATTCTTCACTTTTTATCCCAGCAGATTGAATTTCGTTATTGTTTTACTAAAATTCCCAAGAATTTCCCCTCCTATGTGAATGCCCAATACTATATCTGCTCCCTTAACTGGTAAAACATAAAAATCTACAATAATGTTACCCCCTACATAGTTAGCTTATCATCTTTGCTTTTGGTTGAACATGAAACTCATTTCCCATCTCCTTCCATAACTAAAAGAAAAGGACATTTGGACAATGAAAAGTTTTAATTTTTTTTGCTATACTCTTGAAGCTTAAATTATGGGTTGTTGTCCTCTTCTAAAATGTCTACCTCCTGACTTAATTCACCATTATTGAAAAGGTAAAATTGAAATTTGCAACGACTATACTATAACTTGACACAAATTCCGTATTAAAATTATAACATATCCCTTGGGATCATAGGTTCTCATTTCTTCCAAGGTGAGGCACTTAAAGGGCTTGTAACTAAGGTTGTTAGTAGTTGGTCAATGTCGTCTTACTCGGTGACTAATGGTAGCTGATTGTAAACTTCCTTAGTGGCTAGGTGCCTCTTGACCTCAACTCGGAACAAGTATTGACATTGTTTGATCCTTCATGTGAAAACCTAACTTCATCAACCAATTCTATCTTGAGTCACTTACAAAGTATTTACCATTCAATTCCATTGGCTTGTTGTTGAAACTTGGTTTGGTAATCTTTGTCTAAGCTTATCTAGCATAGTTTGGTGAGTGCTACATCAAAGCTCTAATTCTCTAAGGGTCCAAAACTAAGATACAAGGAGCATATGATGAGATGGAAAGGCATAAAACATCTTAAGTTAAAATAACCCAAAAGTACCTTTTTAATCATTTGCAATTTTTTTGGAAGTCGAACAATCGCCTTACCACATGCACCGCAGAAAGGCATAACCCTCTTAAGTGAAAAGAGGCCATGTTGGAAGATGAGACCAATCACACACGACTAAGTGTGTGGAAGATGGGCTCAAGCCCACAAACGAAGGAGAAGGCCCAAATGCCCACACAGTGGTGGCATGGTGGTAAATAAAGAGTCATCTCAGACACTGATGTAATTAGTTTATGATTTATGTCTCTTATTCACTCTTACTAGGGTGAAGGGCATTCTTGTTACATTAATACTTTGGATATTTATAAATACAACTTAAGGGGGAGGGTTGGGAGTCCATTACCATAATCTTCCTTTTCTTTTCTCCAAATTCGTCACTCATCCTCTTCTCCTCCGAAAACCTTCTCTCCACAACTCTTCTTCTTCTCCTCACCCCTTAATCCTCTTCTACTTTGATTATACATCATGGAATCCTATGTTTCAACATGGTATTAGAGAGGGCAATGATCTGAGATGGAAAAGGAGAAGAAGATGGAGAAGAAAAGGAGGAAGAAGCAAAAAAGAAAAAGAAAAAAGAAGAGTTTCTTGTTTTTCCTTTAATCTTCTTTCCCAGTTCATGTTTTCATTGGATTTTTAAATCTCTTAACATATGTTTCATATAGAAAATTATATACCATTGGAAAGATATTTGAGTCTAGTTTCCAACTAAAAAATAATCATCGAAATCAGATTTTTCTAGAAATATAAATCGACATTTGCAGCAGCAAAAATAAGCATCAGAAAAGTTTCGTGCGATAGCAGAAAACTTCAAATTTTGAGCCATTTTATGCCATCAAGAATGAGAATTTATACGAAAAATTATACATCAAAAGAAATATATGTAACTTTATTTTCTTACCTATTCAATCAATTCTCATTTTGAGTTTTTTAGATGGAGATATCAATCTTTGATGAGTCAATGGTCATGCTGCCCATTGAAGAAAGAGTACTCAGTTCGGCCATATTACAAAGTCCGAAATTTTTCAGATTATTTATCTTAAAATAAATATATTTTATGAAGAGAAGTTATACTTGGTTGAAATTTATTTAAGTCTAGTTTCATAAGGAGAAAATTTCATGTCAATATGATCCATATTTAAGTAGATATTTGCATTGGAAGAATCAAATGTCATGTTGGTATACTGTTGCATGTGTAGATCCAAATTTAAGCCGAATTTTTTGCTTAAATTTTTGAGTTGTTTTTATTGATCAAAAATATCTAAAAAGTATCTCATGTTATACCCTTAGAGAGTTTTTATTTTTTAACTAACAATATCTATAAAGAATCTCTAGAAGATCATCTTATTTTTAAAAAATTTCTTTGATTTTTTTGTCAATGTTTGCCTTGGTTAATGATTTTAAGAAAAAAAAGGCAAGGAAAGGTGTCTTCTTTGATTGCTAAGTTGGCACCAATTGAAGGAGGAAGCAAACTTATTTAGAAGATTTTTCCAACCACGAATTTTGTTAGATTTTGTTGGTATTTTGAAAGATTACAAAGAATTTGATTTGGTATCCTTGGCAAAAAACAAAATTAAGGCTAGGAAAGATTGAAATGTTTGGCTTGGCTTGAGTTACTTGGTTTACAATATTTTAGCCAGTGAAGTTGTTGATACTAGTCTTCTTTTACTTGATCATATAAGAGGTGGATTGTCACTTGAGCTTGCAAAATATTTATTGACTTCAAACTGAGATCATTGACATTATCTCCCAGCTTGGAGGGGAGAATAGAAGGAGAAGTATGAAGGATGAGCACATTGGAGATTGTTTGTTTTATTGATGATCAAATAACAATTGGTTCAACTTATTATTGGCAGTCTATTACTCGACTTGACTCATTTACTCACTGTCAAAGCTACTATCTGCTATTTGCTACCAGCTTGACTTCAGCTTGATTATTTCCTTGGATTGTCCTCAACTTATTAATTGGTGCTTAACTTCCTTATTCAAGAATAGACTTGATGCATATTATCTTATGTGTCCCTATTGCTCTTAAGGACTTTTACTACCTACTAGTTATCTCCTGCTATATAATTGCCTATTTGGTATGTGTTATTTGGGCATTGCCTCATTTCAGTTGTTGCTATTGTGTCTCTTTGGTTGAAATATTATTATTGCAGAAGAACTTCTTAGTTGTTGAATGTTGTCAGCATTAGTTATTCTAATGAAGAAGAAAACACATGGTGACCCTTGAATATTATCTTTTGATAATTACCCTTTTAGCACCCTTATTTAGCATTTTTACTCCTACCATTTGAGAGTTAGTGCCCTGTGGATGGACACCGTGATGGAGGAGTTTATTACTACACTTCTAAGTAATACTTATAAACCCACTACCTATAGAAGATAGGAGTGTACCTAACATCCAGTGTGAGTCAAGTCTATTATTCACCCAATAGGTTTTTTTTTAGCTACCATAAGAAAGTGGGTAGACTCTGTGCCCCCACTATAGGGCTACTTTTCTGCATGTGAAACTGAGAGGAAAGTATTTTTGACTTTGACCATTTGATTGGAGTATGGAGCGATGTCTTATGACTAAGAATGATTTTACTCTTTTATATTATGCCAATTGGGTATCTTGGAAAAGAACAAAGAGACCACCAGCTTGAGGGGGAGTGTTTGAAGATATGGTGGACTGCCGTTTTATACGAGAAGATGCTATAAACCATTTGAAGTATGATGTTCTCCCACCCCCAGCTTGAGGGGGAGTGTCAGAAGATGGACCCAAGCCCACACGACCAAGGTAGGCCTACACGTCCAAGTGTGTGGAAGATGGGCTCAAGCCCACAAACCAAGGAGAAGGTCCATATGCCCACACAGTGGTGGCATGATGGTAAATAAAGAGTCATCTCATAAAGATGACACTAATATAATTAATTTTTGATTTATGTATCTTATTCACTGTTACTAGGGTGAAGGGTATTCTTATAATATTAGTACTTTTGATATATTAAGGGGGAGGGTTTGGATAAGTCCATTACCTTAATCTTCCTCCTCTTTTCTCCAAATTCGTCAATCATCCTCTTCTCCTCCTAAAACCTTCTCTTCACAACTCTTCTTCTTATTTTCACCCCTTAATCCTCTTCTATTGTAATTATACATCATGAAATTCTAAGTTTCAACAGGCCAAAAAAGCCTTTTGTAATTTCTTGGAAGTTGAATAATCATTTTGTTTTATACCCTCACTCTACGGAGTAGAAATGTAAAATCATCCCCGCATATTTCGGGTTGGGTTCCCCACTAAACCTGACCCAATGCTCACCCTTAATGCATGAGGCGACTTGAGGTGTTTCATGGTGGTTCAAGATTGTGGGTTCGTGAATTCTATTTCAGCTCGTAGTGTCTTGAGTTGACTCAAGGTTGTCATTGGAGGTCCAACTTGATCTTCAATAGTTGAATGAAAGCTTTAAGGTTTGCTTAAAGCTTATTTTTTGGAGCAAACCAATGCTTTTTTTTTTCAATCTAGATCATAAACAAAGGATTTTCAAAGAAAAATCATGAAGGCAAAGTGGTAGTTGTCAATGAAACCAAAATGTTTGAGGCCACTCTCGGATGTGCGCTAGTCATATGTTTTTCTCTTTGTCTAATAGATTACAATAGCTTTGTTACCAATTGTTAGGAATCCTTTGAGCGGTGGGTTGTGCGAGAAGACACACAAAGAAGACATGAGAGAGGAAGAGAGAAAAATGAGTTAGGGTTTGCATGACCTGTCCTATCATAGTATTTTATATATATAAAAAAAACTACTAAAACTAAGAAACTTGACTTGGTCTCGTACTAAGACTATATCTCTACCAACTGCACATAGAGTATGAGTAAAGATGCACCAAATAAACTCAATATATTACCCTTATCTTAATTATAGAAATATCCCTTATTACAATTCCTCAAAGAGAAAGTTGTATTGCAATTTTCTTGTAATTTACCTCAATGAGGATAGTTACATTGTAGTTATTGTGATTTTTGGAACTCATTTGGAGCAACATGCATATGAACATGTTCAATTTATTATGAGATATCCCTATAGTCCAAATAGTTTTTTTTTTTAAATCTATCTATTTAAAATGGGTATAAAAGACTCTTTTCGTATTTTCGTCGGAAGAATTTAAAATTTGGCATGGATGGCTTATTGGTCACATACAGTATTTATTTGAACATTTTAGAAGTTTCTATTGGGGCATTACAAACCTTCTAAGGTCCATGGGATTTGTTTATTGGCATTGTATAGGGTGGTATATAAGACTTTAGATCATGCATAATGTTTGAGAACCCATTTTATTTTATTCAAGTTATACATGAGTTGGTAGTTGGACAAAGTTTAAGTTGACCCAACCCGGATCCATCGCTACCCTTAAAAAGACTCGATTTCAAAGAGCCCTACCAACATAGACCTTGCTTCCACCAAGACTCATAATGGGTGGTTTGCTACTTAATTCTTCAAATTAGATCCATATTTAACTTGACTTAGCATAAATGAAGGATCATAGATAGGCAAAAAGATCATCACGTTTCCATGATGATCCAATTCTAATTCTAATGTAGGAGAAGCCGAGTAAGATGATACTAAGTTGTTAGATAGCACAGTGTTGGCATTGAAATACCTCAAGTTGACAGATCAACACAAAGAGGACAGGTAATCGGATCTTGTCGGGGCGTGAATTTTTTGTTTAAGGCTCTGTTTTGTGAACAGAGCAAATTATTATTGACTGGAATATTGTGAATCAAACACCAGAGAGGGTTTTCTCTATGTTTTGGGGTGAACCTCTTGCATTTCTTCCCGTCGATTGCCAGTTGGATTCGGATTCGCCTGCAAGATAATCGCTATCCTGTCCGGTGTCAAATTCCAAGAACAAGAGAATAATTATTACTTAATGAAACTTAGATGATCCAATTCCAAGAACAAGAGAATAAGTGCTGCTTCATGAAACTTAGATGATCCAATTCCAAGAACAAGAGGGCATAATAGATTTTAAGTATGATTCATAATTTTCTTGACTTTACATTGAGGTACATAAATACATTAGTAGAGCTTTAGAATCTATCTCAGGATGAGTAAATTTCTATTAAGAAACTAAAATAGGAAAGCCATTTACAATTCTAGTAGCTTTCAAACTCTTACTTCTTCAACAGCTTTGTGACATCATCTCTAGAGCTTACTGTGATTGCGGGGGTAGAAAGATCATTTTGTTCATTTGAAACCTGTGGTTGACTAATTTGATCACCTTTCTCTGGTCCTCCGGATCTCTTGGGCGCAGAACCCAATATCTGGACTGTTATACTCCCACCTGTAATGTTGTAAGGTAAGCATGGATCATTTGCTTTAGTTTGCCCAAAGGGGGAAGGACAGAGATTCCAAATAGAGGAATAGTTAAAATATGAAAAGATCATCAGGTTAAAATTCTCTCCATAGTATACTCTTAGGTCAATTATTTCACCGTACATTCATCTCATCCTTTCTTTCATTCTTCTTCTTTTCCTTTTGATCTTTTTCAGATGAAGAAAGAACTTACATACCTAGCACCAGAGCAGCCCCAAACCACCCACTGGTACCCCACCTCTCCCCAAGGAGGAACCATGCAAAAGCAGCACCCCACAAAGGCTCCAGACCATATATTATGGCAGTTTCAGTTGCTGATACATCACGCATAGCAGCTATCTGCATTACAAAATTCTGCCATTAGTAACAATAATTCAGAACAAGATCCTGAAGCAATTACTTTCAATGCATGAGATGCTAAGAAAGATATTAACTGTGAATAATCAGAATATTAGGCAATACACTCTGCAATATTTTCGTTTATCTTTGAAATTAAAATCAATAAGAACCTACCTCCAGCCATAAGCACAAGCCAGTGGAAAATAAGCCTGTATAAAGAGCAGGAATCCATGGGAATGAAACAAGCCACCTCAGGATTGTTGGCCATGTCCAAGATGTTAAGTTCCATTCTTGTACATCACCAAACTCACACATAAGAAGATACCAGATTGTGGAAAATACAGCTACAACAAAGACCTGAAATCATGAGTTTTAGGTCAAGCACTTGCATATTACATTGCAGGAAACCAGTGCCAGTAAATAACAGGAGATGACTCACCTCATATCCAAGCAGAGCCAAATAGTTTTCTTTCTTTGTGACTCTAGAAATATGCTCAGTTCTAAGCATATGGACGCCAAAAAATACAGCACTCATTAAGTTCAAAATATCTCCTACCTGAAATGGATGAACGGCAATATATAGATTAATAAAAGAGTTATCTAAATCTCCATAAAGGTTTCTGTTGAGATGGATAGGGCTAGAATCCAATGGTATATGTACGTATACATAAATTAGTAACAAAGACTTCAAACATTTTACAAGAATCGAAGGCATTACAAACCAATGTAAATACTTGCCTAAGTGGAACCTATGCAACACGTGACAATAACACAATTCACCAAGGCATCCTATTTAACGCTTTCTTCATCTCCACTACACTACTTTTGTGAGCGACGATGTGTTACCCATACAAGTAAGGAACCTATACATGCTTACACTTGGAGGAGAACCACTGGATTCTAGCAAAGCAACCCCAACGAGAGACACAATAGCTCCAAACCATGTGATTGCTGGAATAGTGTGACCCAGCATGCCATCAATCAAGGGTACTGTGACTACCTGCCCAAGGTTTCCATACAACATAAGAGCCTTTTCACTAATCATAGTCTTATTAGTATTAATATCATAAAGTCTTAATAAAAAAGTAAAAAAACGTACTGTGAAAGCAGCAATAAAGGAAGCACGTCCAGCATCAGAAGTGAGCAGTCCAAGAGCCTGTGTGAGGTAGCCCAAACTTAACCAGAAACCCAATTCCAGCCCTGCAGCACGGGTCTGGCTATCTCCACGTGACTTTAACACAAAGGGAAAAAATGGGATGGCAGTAACAGCAAACCGCACAACTGTAAAGAGTGCAGGGTCCATAATCTCTTCAACCTCTTTGACAACTGGTATATTACTTGCTGAAAAAGTTCATTTAAAACCAATAAAGATATGATGTAAGTTCTACAAACTGGCAAAGCAACTGAGAGTGTATGATACCAAGTAAAAAATTACTAAAACCTGTGAAACCGTGATCACTGAAATTATTCATGCCAATCTTAATCATATAGCCAGTAACACTTAGGTAAATCATCCCAAAACAATTGTTTACTGTTGGGCCTATTCCTTCCAAAATGATTATCCAAAGTTAGAAAACATCCTCTTAACTAAGCATAGGATCTTTTTAGCCCAACCAGATGTAGTAATATTATCACACACACAACAATTATGATTCTTATACAACTAACTATCTACAATTATAAACTGTTGGACTTTTTTATCCACCAACACTACCCCTCATGTCCAGGCCAAAATCAACAACCTAGTGCAATATTTAAAGAACATACGTACATGGGCCATTGAGAAGAAACACAGGACACAAACATGGGCTTCCTAACTAATACTATATTACTATGTAAAATCAAACCAATTCCTTCCAAAATGACTAGCTGAGATTAAGAAGTTTCTTCCTAAATAACAAACTTAAGATCTTTTGAAGTCAAAACAATGTGAACTATTTTGTCACACACAACAATTCTCCCTCTTAGGTAACACTAGCCTGAGAAACGAACAAAATAAAAGCTATAAACTGGTGGACTTTTTTGCCCACCAACATTTAATTTTGCAACTATACCTACATGCAAAAGGTATCGCAGCTTGCTAACAATGCACCTTTAAGTTAAAAAGGATATCACATATGGATCAATGGTTTCTCACCAAAGAAATGATACGCAAGTAAGTCCAGAACCTAATTAAACATTTAGTAATTCATAATTACTGTTAGCAGCTGCCATTTGTAATAACGAGTTTAAAGAATAAATCAGTGGCATAACTATTTGACCATCGTAACGAAGAACACAAAATAATGATGTCACAACAGAAACTTCAAGAAAGTTCAGAACTAAATCCGTTTCCCGATCGTCTACACATGCATCAGAGGATATCGAAATGGGACAAAGGAGGAACGGATAGAAATGCTGAAAGAACACGAGAAACATACCATAAATGACCGCGAGAACATTTAGCAACATTATGCTCCTGACCTTCTTAGAAGCGAAAAAGATTCTCTTCCATAAAGGTCCTTTCCTCAGCGAAACTGTAGAGATTTTGCTTCGTTGGCGCGAGTGCACGGTGAGAGGATGGACCGCTGGTCTTGATACATCAGCAGAGACAGCCGGTTTGGTTGTTAAATTGAATTCGGGATGTTTTTGACATTTCTTGACAGTTTCAGAATTGAGATTTTGAAGCGAGTGAGTAATCTTAGTTTTGGCCCTATTGTAGGTAGAAGATGAAGGAGCAGAAGCGGGGAGTGGAGCATCGTCTAACGCAACTCTAACAAAATGGCTTCTTCTATTCCTAACCTGAGAGACAGAAGAGAGACTAAAATGAGATTCACACGAGGATCTCCACGCAGAAGGAGAAGCCATGAAACGAAGGGCTCTCCCTAAAAAATTCTACATATGAGATGGAAGAAAGGCGAGTCGAAAATGAGAAAGACACAAGACGACACGCATCTCCAGAATCGAGCGAGGAGATAAATCCCAAATAAGTAAACCCTTTTTCTTCTTCTGTAATGTCTCACCAGATAAAATAAAATAAACAATTCTCGAAGAAAAGCCAGCGAGAAATATCACAGTTAATTACAAAATTGCCCTCTTAGATATTAAACATCAATTTTGACGTGACAAGAGCGACAAGTCAAATTTATATATAACAACGGCAGAGGAGTCACCCGGTGGCATCGGGCCGAGCCGCGTCTGACCCATGCCTATATTTAAGCGAGTTTAATTTAAATATTTGAAACTCAACAAGTCGTTCCAGTTCGAGCCTAAAATTGTTATTGAGCTTCAGCCTCCTAATAATTTTAATCAAGTTCAAACTCGAGCACTAGCTGAGTTCGAGCTTAACCTATATTTAATACTCTATATAAAATAAATTATATATAAAATTATGTATATATTTAAAAAAAAAGAATGATAGGGAATGTTCGGGATTGAATTTCGATAATGGATTAAAACACACCAATATTAATCTTTTTTACACCAAATGTTGTCTAGCTTTTTTTGTAATTTTTGAATCTGGCCATAAATTTACTATGGCCTCCTTAGTGCCCCTGGTTGAAATTTTATATTATAGGAAAAACTAGAAATATTTTTCCTATGATATTTAAAAAAAAACCTTTAAATAAAATCATATTACTATTAGTGACTTATTAGAAAATTACAAGAAATATTTTAAAATTTTCTTAGGAAAGTTAAATGGACCTCTTATTGGCTCTTCTAGGAAAATAAATAAAAATTAATAATTAATCTAATATATTACAATACTTATCGATAAATTTTTAATCAAATAAAATGTCTTGCTATGAAAATTGCCTCATGCTAAAAGTATTACATCATCAATTGTTAAATACTTATTCAAAAATTTTTTATAAGGTTTTCTAGCCCATCTTGGAAGGAAAATCTTACTTAGAAAATTATATGATTTTTTTAATAAGAATTTTCAATTAAAAAATATTTTAAAAAAATGAGGCACTAATAGTCCCTAGAAATGTATTTTTACTAAAATGTATTTTTAAGGTTTTGGTTTTCCGCCCAGACGATGCGGAGGGAAGGGGGTTAGCAGCACCGGCGAGGACCTGTCGTTGGGGATGACGGTTGCGACAGAAACAAAGGCGAAGGCAGACGAGGGGAAGAAGAAATCGAACCCGACGGCGATAGAGGCAGCCGACGAGCAGCTATCGACGGCGACAGAGGCGGCCGACAAGCAGTTGTAGATGGCGACAGACGCAGCGAAAGCAGCGGACCCCCCCCACTCTCTCTCTCTCTCTCTCTCTCTCTCTCTTGCTCTTGCTCTCTCTCCTACTCCCAGTCCCGACTCAGCCCATTGATGAGCCGACTCGTGAACTTTTGAACCGAACCATGGTTCAGTCGAGCTCGATTCGTTAACACACATGAGCCTTATCTGGATCTCGAACTCTGTTCGAGATCCAGATAAATTGAATCAAACCAAGCCTAGCTCGAGCTACTCGTGAACCAGGTCGGTTCGATGCCACCCCTAGGAGTCACCACTTCTCTCCTTCCTTTTACTTCTTTTTCATCTATGCTTAAGGGCTGCTACCACAATAAGGGAAGGTAGAGCCTCTTCCCTTATATTTACCTATTTATTGAAAAATAAAAAGGGTAATTGGATACATGAAAAAATATTATTTAAAGTTCATAAAAGTCATAAGAATTATAATAACAACATAAGATTATAATAATGACACTAAAGATTAAGAAAAATCTTAAAAATTATAAAATTTGATTTTTTTTTGCTAGAATAAATGTTATAAAACCCAAATCAATCATCGACCTAATGAGGTGATCGAGTCCAGTCTAGCCTAGTTGAACCTGTTGGTTTCAAGATCCTTACTGAGTTAATTTTGATGATAACAAACACTTAATTTATTAACGGTGTACTTTAAGAACGACTTTCAGTTTAGAAGTCCTCAAAAGAAATTTCTAGTAACATACTTGTTTGACTAGCACGAGATTGACCAGATGACCATGACAAAAGAGGAACCAAGCAGCTCATGTTAGAAAACACATTGTTAAACAGTATGGCAATATTATTTGACCAAGTGAGAGAGCTCAACATAACAAGCTAGAAAAGGCCCAACAAAGAGGGCAAAGAAAGAAAAGAAAATAGCAAAAAAGAAGAAACACATGGGTAAGGAAGGGCATTTGACTAGAAATCATCCATCTGTCTGCATGGAAGAAAGAAAAGCCCCAAGCAAGGAAAAGAAAAGAAAAAGGAAAAAAAGAAGAAGAAGCATGTCTTCCGACCAGATAAGTGTCAATTGGAAAACTCATTTAAGCAAGCCAAAAATAAAATAGAATGTGGAAGAAGTTCATCTATCTGAGCCAAATCAACAGAATGTTGTATAAAAAAATGCCAAGAGGAGTTGATGGAAATTGATTGGCCAACTACCGCTTGACCGAATGATTGTACAAAGTATTAGATTCTAAAGTTTCATACTTGAGAAGGTTAGGGTTGAAGAGAAGAAGAGGTAAGAAGAAGTAGAAGAGAGAGAAAAAGAGATGAAGAAGAAAGGGAGGTGAGAAACTCGTGTGCCAGAAAAGAGAGATTTAGGCAGAAGGAAAGGAACTCAAGTTATGAGCTTAACCCATCTAAAGTCTTTATTTATAGAGTTGGGTAGAAACCATAATACATGATAAAGATAAAAAATACTTAAAACCCTTAGTAATTATTAGGTATGTCACTCAATTCCTTAATTAAAAGATATATCATTAGTGCTTCTTTAACACTCTCCCTCAAGCTAGTGCAAAAAACATAAAATATTCTAAGTTTTGAACAATTAAAAATAAATGGACCAGCTGCTATGGCCATGTGGAGATATCAACTAACTAATTTTTGGAGGGAATGTATTGCATAGATATACACCAACTTGTAGTTTATCTCAAACAAAATAACAATCACTTTCAATGTGCATTGTTCTTTTATGGAAAATTAGATTAGGTGTGGTATGAATAGTTGTTTGATTGTCACAATGTAGTTAGATGGGCTTAGTTATTGGAAAACCAAGTTCTCTCATTAGAGACTTGAGCTACAATAATTCGCTTAATGCATGTGCTATGACCCTATGTTCTTCCTCATATCTAGCCACCACACTTTGTTCCTTGCTTCTCCAAGTGACCAAGTTTCCTCCAACTTTATGCAATAGCTTATAGTAGACTTTCTATCATCTGGTGAAACAACCCAATCTACATATGCAAAGCCTTCAATATTAGTGTGCCCATGATATTTATATATTTGGCCTTGACTTGGACTTTTCTTTAAATATTGAATGATTCTTTCTAGTGCTAGCCCATGAGACTATCAAGGTTGTTGCATAAATTGATTGATAACACTAATCGAGTAAGATATTTTTGGTCTTATAACTATGAGATATATATAAATGTTCAACCAATCATGGGAATCTTCCAATATCAATATTGTCTCAAAATTCAACACATAATTTTACGTTTGGTTCCACAGATGTGTTTGTAGGTTTACACACATAATTTTACGTTTGGTTCCACAGATGTGTTTGTAGGTTTACACTTAAGCATACCAGTTTCCTGTAGAAGATTAAGTACATATTGTTAACCAAGAATTGACTCCCTTCTTGATTTTGATGATAACAAAACTTAAATGAACTAACAATTGTAAATCTAGCATTTCAGATATATTTCCTTCAAGAGACACCAAATTTAAGGTCTAAAAAATTGAATCAACACAAGCTTCCCAAGACCTCAAGTTCCATGGATGTCAAATAAATCATGAAGAAGCGCTCTCAAAAGAAGAAGAAAAATTCTAAAGTTTAGGAATCATTGAGGTAAGTCAAAAACTCAGTCTATGTACAGTCTATGTAAGAGAGAATCCCATTTCTTCCAAAACTTGAGATAAAATGTAAATTTGGAGTTTTAGGATCTATTTTTACATTCAAATATGTTTTTACAAATAAATACACATTTCATACATGTTAGAATCACTTAGGCACAAATTCTCGTACTTTAAAAATCTATTTAGTGAATTGGCACTGGAAGGATCGATTAACATTTGCCAATGATCAATCAACCAGAAGTGCATAGGCCAAAAATATAAAGCATTGTTGATCAAACAACGTCGATCGATCGATCATCTATAACATGGCCAAATTGTGCTATAAAACATGATCAATCAACCCACTTGGACTGATCGATCAATACTGTCCAGGCAAAGCAAATTCATGTTGATTGATCAATCAACCTCAATGATTGATCGATCATAGCAAGGTTATTAATCAGTCATACTTGTTATGCACTGCTAGTGAGAATTATGATTGATCGATCATACCATGTACATTGATCTATCAACTTAAAATATCAGACCTAATGGGGAGATATTGGTTGATCATATCATTGACCAATAAGTCACCTTCTAACAGAAAAATAGCCGCTACACATGATTGATCGATCTACCACTTTACACTAATCGATCATTATAAACTCAACTTTTTTCAATTGGACAAAAAATGACTAGTTTGGCTTTGAGAACTTATAAATACCCCACCAAACCTCTTATTGAGAAGTTAATGAGCTTTTATTGGCATACCTACTTACATTTTCTCTCAATCCTTTGAAAATACTTCCTAAGTGCAGTTTTGAAAAAGAGAGAGCCCAACCTTGCAAAAAATTTAAACTTCTTTCTCATTCCATCCCCTTGCATACATTCTAGTCAAGCCCTTACACTCTACATTGTACATCAAAGGTAGGAAGCTTAGAATTTTCAAAAGAGAAGGGTATATGTCCAATTACAAGGGCGTAAGTTTTTCTGTTTCTTTGTAATTTTATATTTATCATAGGTTCATATAAAACCTTGATAAATCTAAATAGAAAGGGTCTGCTAGAGCTAGAATCTAGCTAATATCTTGGGGAGATTATATTGTAATCCATGTATTTCAGCATACATGTGGCTTAAAAGAGAGCCAAAACGTTTGTGTAATTTCAACTAATAGAGATTATATTGTAATTCATGTATTTGAGCATTCATATGGCTTAAAAGAGAGGTGGAATCTCGTTTGTGTACTGCCAACTAATAGAGCTATCATAGATGGAATTTCCCAAGAACGGGTTCTTGGGTTGTAAATACCAATAGAGAAACATTAATAACAAAATATTTGGTTAAATTTGTGGTGTGTGAATTTTTGCATATTTAATTTGCATGTATACTTGATTTTATTCTTCCACACCTTATGTTTCTTAAACCTATAATTCTCAATACCTAGGCCAACAATTGGTATCAGAGTAGGCCAAAACTTCATTTGAGTCAAAATCCATTTGATTTTGAAATTCAATTAAGATGGTATCTCAAGATAAATTGCTCCCTCCCAAAGGACAATCCTCTAACCACCCCCCTCTCTTCAATACTGTACACTATGGGTATTGGAAGGTAAGAATGAAATTCTTCCTCTAGTCCATAGATCTTGGCATGTGAAAGAATGACCCTTTTGAGGTTCAAAATTTTGAGAATGGCATCTTTGTCATAAAAGACTTTAATGAGTTGACTATGGAAGATAAAAAAATGACTCAAAACAAACTCTAAGGCCATCAATTTGTAGTTGTATGACTTAGGACCAAATGAGTTTATTCGGGTCTCCATATATAAGAGCACAAAGAAAATATGGGATAAATTAGAGGTCACACATGAACAGACCACTAGTGTCAAGGTCTCTAGGATTAGTTTATTGATTGCCCAATATGATGAATTTAAAATAAAACCGGGTGAATCAATAGTTGAGATTAACTTTAGGTTCACTCATATCATAAATGAAATGAACATTTTAGGAGACGAGATTTCACAACCAACATCCGCTCCCAAGGTGTTTGTACCTCAAAGTTTATTCCACAAATTAAAAGCCAAATAATATCTAAAAACCACATGACCTCTGAGGTTAAACTGTACCAACTGCCCATACAGGGGACTTACGACAACAAACTAGGAACACTAACCTAGACCCGCAAAAGGATTTACAACTACCCAACCATCTTACACATACTAACCCATTGGTTTTAGAATGCAAGAATGACTTGCTTTACAAGTATAGTACGAATATGCTCTAATTAGGTAGATATTACAATTTCAAGACACAACAAATGAATAAAGTTAGCCTAGGTTATTCCACCAATGCTACAACAGCTCAAGGTCAATATAATTTAAAATAAATGGCCTAAATATGATGTTGCTAAAACAAAATTTTGAATGGAAGTCAAACAATCATCCAAATCTAAAAACTATGATTAATTTGAAAAATTTGAGCACATGTTTAACAATAAGTAAGCATAATATCAAAGTCTTAAACTCAAAGATTATATATATTTAACTCTTCAAATAAAAACTAGAGTAGGACTTGGTTTTTCTAATGTGAGAGGCACAAAGTCATTCAAATTGAGTAGAAGAGTCTGAGGCAAAATTTTACTATGGAAAAGTTTTAGTCAACTATTTGGGGTAAAAATTATTTATAGAGTGTTGAATTAATGGAAAAGAGAAATACTTCATTGACTTATTATAATCAAAGTACACGAACCTCTATTTATAATAGAGGAAAGTAGTAGATCCCAATTACACCCAAACTCTAACACTTAAAGATAAGTCCTAGCATAATTAAATAACCCAATATAAATAAAAAACTAATATTACTAAAACACCTTTAAACTGAAACTCCTCTATGAGACCTGCTTCCATTATAATTGTGGCTCTGTTAGACTTCTTATGCCACCTCACGTGATCGTGGTGAGTCCCATATCTTATGGGCTTGGGCCCATCTTCCAATATTCCCCCTCAAGCTGGGGGTGAGAGAACATCATGAACTCCTAATTTGCTGCAAATGATGTATAGGATATTCTCGTATAAAATGGCAGTCCTCCATATCTTCCAACACTCCCCCTCACGCTGGTGCTCTCTTCCCTGAGGCCCAACTGGCATAAGATAAGTGAGAGTAAAATCACTCCAAGTTGTATGACATCGCTCCAGTCATAACCCATGTTGGATGTAAGGCACACTCCTATCATTTTCAGGTAGTGGCACTTCTATCTTTCGCAAGTAGTGGGTCTATACGTAGTGCTCAGAAGTATAGTAAAAACTCCTCTATCACTGTGTCCCTCCACAGGACAACGACTCTCAAGTGGTAGGAGTAATAAATGCCAATTAAGGGGGGGTAACATATATGTAGTAATAAGCTCCTCCATCATGGTGTCCCAACCAGGGCACTGACTCTCATAGGTAGAAATGGGTGATAAATGTCTGTAACTCACAAGACGGCGATAAAAGACTTGATACGTGATAAATGTCTGTCATTCACAAGATGACAATAAAAATGTGATAAGTGGGTAATGCCTGTCATTCTCAAGATGGAGATAAAAGACCCATAAGTATATATATAAGTTTCAATAGACTTAAAACACCCAACCATGATGGACTTAAAATCCCAACTGAAGCAACACGCAAAAGGTTGGCCCAAAGAGGTATGTGAGAGTCAAATAAAGGATGGTAGGAGTAAGGTTGTCAAATAACCAATAGGTCATGGGTAAAGAGGAATATAGGATGTTGAGGTCACCACTTCTTCAATAATAATTCTCATCCAAAGAGACACAATAACTGTAGTTGTAACACGAACCAAAATAATAAAATCCTTGTAAAAGGACCCATGAAATAATCCAATGCGAGTATCTGCACCAAATAATATGTTGACCAAGGAATATGTTGTGAATACCTCAAAATAATAATCCAACCGGAGAAATAGAATTGAGTCAAGCCTAGTCAAGTATCACCAATAATTACAACAATTATTTTTGCAAGTTAGGATTCTTGATCTTCAATTTTATTTGCTGCAAAAATTTCTTCTTAGATGCAAAAGCGTCATCTTTTGTGGTCCCCCTTTCTTGAATATTTTGGTCACATAAAACTTACCACAATATATGGAATAAAATACTTATTTCTTGTATTTCTTCTTCTTCTCCCCCTCGAGCTGGGAGGTAATGGCAGTGTTCCCAGCTTGAACCAAATAACATAAATGTAGTAACCAAAAAAGGAGATATTTTCCTAATATAGTTGATAAATAACAACAACTCAAAAAGTGATGTAAAACAATCGGCTTAAATTCAGATTTTTCAATGTAACAGGATACCAGTATGACTTTGATCCTTCCAATGCGAATATATCCTTAAATATAGATCAGATTGACATAAAATTTTCTCCTTCTTAAACTAGACTTAAATAATTTTCATCCAAGTATAAATTCTCTTCATAAAATATACTTCTATTGAGATATATAATTTGATAGATTTCAGTCTCTACCGAACTAAGTACTCTTTCCCCTTTTTCCAACATCATCATTGACTCTTCCATATAAAAAACTCAGATAGAGAACTGGTTGAATAGGTAAGAAAATAGAATTACATATATTTATTTTGATATATAATTCTCCATATAAAGTCTCATTCTTGATAGCATAAAATAGCTCGGAAGTTTAATTTTTCTACTGCTGTACGAACCTCTTTTGAAATCCGACTTTTGCTGCTTCAAATATTAATTTCTCTTTATAGATAACTCCGATTGCAAAAAATATTTTTCTTTTGAAAGTAGACTCAATATCTTTCCGTCAATATATAATATGAAATATGAAAAGCTCAGTTTAGAGGTGAAAACGTAAATCAAATAACGGGTATAGGGACTGAAAAAAGAGAAATATGAACCTAAACTGCTAGAGATAATAAATCAGAAAAAATTACATTACCTCAGTGGGTTGACCGAGTCAACTCACAAAACCTACTCTGATACCATGTTGAAGTTATGGAAAGAGAAATATTTCATTGACTTATTATAATCAGAGTACATGAACCTCTATTTATAATAGAAGAAAGTAGTAGAGTCCAACTATAATTAAATTACCTTTGTCCCAATTACACCCAAACTTTAACACTTAATGATAATTCTTATCATAATTAAATAACCCAATATAAATAGAAGACTAACATGACTATAACACCTTTAAAATGAAACTCCTCTATGAGACCTGCTTCCATAATAATTGTGGCTCTATTAGACTTCCTATGCCACCTCACGTTATTATGGTGGGTCCCCTATCTTATGGTCTCTGGCCCATCTTCCAACACTCTTGGATATGTGGGCCTTCCTTGGTCTTATGGGTTTGGGTCCATCTTCCAATACACTTGGATATGTGGTTTTCCTTGGTCGTGTGGGCTTGAGCCCATCTTCCTATACAGAGAAATCAATACGATGTTGAAAAAAAAACTAGTTATTCTCCTTGAAAATGTCATTTCGTTAAGAAAACTTTTTTATCATAATGATGCTAAAAATTATGAAAAAAAAAAGAAAAATATTCATTTTTAAGTTGCTGATTTGAATAGTAGGACACTTACAAATTTTGGAGACCTTCAAAATCCGGATTTAAGGTACATGATAAGGATTTGAATTTTGTTCCATAGCATTCAATAGTTGGGTTTGTGGTCAACCATTTGTGGCTTGGTTCAAGCTCTACAAGTCTCTAAGGCTGTTGGTAAGGTAATCAACTACTAATGCTCTTTCTGCTGCTTAGATGGTAGATAGCAAGTTTACTGATCAATTACTTTCCAATTTGTTATTGGCTGAGCTGTAGTTGGCAGCTATTGACAGTTTTCTTCTTTTAGTGTTTCAAATTGATTATTGCTTACTTAGTAGTTAGTCCATTGGAACCAAAGCTACCCAACAGACCCATTGCCTGAAATGTGGGAGGCAGGGATAGGGACTTGAGGAAGGAGGAGAGACAAAAAAGACATAAAGCTTGAGTATTTCGTTCTCTTCTTTTGACATTTATTCCAGTATTTATAAATACCTCCACATGCCTCAGTTACACTATAAAGACCTAATTATGCGATATCAAAGGGTTATAAAGGCATTTATTGGTGCAAACTTAGTCCCAACAGCTAATTCCTAAAGACGCAACATAATAAAAATATTACAAAATTATCTCTTGTATTTCTCCTATGCAACGATCACTAGAAACCAAAGGTTCTGATATAATAAATCTTCAAGAGAACTGACATGCTCCATTCCATGAATACATTTCCAAATATTTAAGGTGGTGGTCTATAAGAGCCTCCGGTGGAACCTGGGTCTGTATAAGTGGGAATATCACCTCCAGTGTAACCTGGGTCTGTATAAGAGCCTCCGGTGGCAACTGGGTCAGTCAATAACTTACGTAGTGCCTTCCTCCCTTCAGAATCAGGATAAAATAGAATGATTAGACCACCAATTAAACAACAAAGAATTAGAAAGAGAAAGCAAACAAGTCTTACTGATTGAGGTTTAATTCTTTCTACAGAATGAAGTTCCTGTACATAAACCAGTAGTGGAAAGGTAACATACCAATTCCCTGAAGTGGCACTGTTTCCTCCTGAGTTGCAGCAGTCACTGGAGCGCAGAAAAGAAGCATGGCCACCATGAAAGCAGCCACAAACACCATGAATGCACTAGGACATATTGACTCGGTCAACATAGCAAGCAGCTTCCTAGGAAGCCAGTAGTAGATATGACCTTGTATGGCAAGAAAACCTCTGAGTCACTCGTTCCTATGCCTTTTTCCTATCTTTATAGCACAATTTTGTTCCAGTGACTTTCAGGAGTGATGGGAAAGGACACAAAGAGAAATACATTAAGACATCTTGACTCGATCATCATAGAAAGCAGCTTCCTTGGAACCAGTAGAAGAGAATCTTTTATCACAAGAAAACCTCTTAGTCACTCGTTCCTGTGCCTTTTTCCCATCTTTATAAGCACAATTTTGTTCTCTTGAATTTCTGGAGTGATGGGATAGGACACAAAGAGCAATGCACTAAGACATCTTGACTCGGTCAGCATATCAAAGCAGCTTCCTTAGTCACTCGGTCATCATAGAAAGCAGCTTCCTTGGAACCCAGTAGAAGAGACCTGTTTGTCACTCGTTTCTGTCTTTACCTATCTTTATTGCACAATTTTGCTCTCTTGACTTTCTAGAGAGATGGGAAGGGACACAAAGACAAATGCACTAAGACATCTTGACTCTGTCAACATAGAAAAAAATGATGCTCAAAATTCTCAGCAAGCTGGAATTATCATGGAATTCCACTGCTAATTCAAACTTTGGAAGACTTGAGGTCCAATGGTAACACTTTTTCTTTCTTCCATTTTTTAATTGAAGTCAAACAATCATCCCTAAAGACAAATCTAAACACTATGATTGATTTGACAAAGCTGAGAACATGATTTAAGAGAGAGGATTTTGGACGTGGTTTCATTATTTATAATTTTCCATTCACTTGGGGTTTCATTTCATTTTCAGAAATTGTCATTTGATCTTACATGCGCGTGCTGCTTGACCCAAAACACTGAAGACTGGTAGGATAGAATTAGAATTAGATTATACATTGGAGGAATCGGTTTATAAATAGCAGAAGGCTGACCGCTCAACTCAAAATATCCAGTCGGGATTAGATGCATTTAAAAATTTTAATAAATGGAGAAAAAATACCCGAGTTTGTTAGCATTTGTTCTCCTATGCTTCTTCTTCATGGCGACTTCTGATGCTCTCAACACTTCTACAGACATGGAGGCTCTCCTCTCCTTCAAATCCCAACTCTCAGGTAACAAAAATTTGTGAAACAGAGAAACCAAAAAACAATAACAAAGATTCAAATAATGATTTTTCGATAATGTATTCTTCTCCGTTTAGGAGGATATTTATAATAGATTACATGCTGATTTTAGGACCAATTTAGATCCTAAAATCAAGGAATAAAATCACATGATCAAGGAAACAATCCATTTCCTACAATCACGTTAATCAATTTACAAACAGTTCATTACAGACTTGCAAACACTCCCCCTCAAGTTGGTGCATAGATATCGGTCATGCCTAACTTGTCAATTATACCATGAAATGCCTTCCTTGATACTGCCTTCATGAGCATATCAGCCAGCTAAGTCTCAGATTAAATAAAGGGGAATTGTATGATCTTTGCATCGAGGTTTTCCTTGATGAGATGACGATTAACTTCAACATGTTTAGTGCGATCATGTTGAACCGGATTTTGTGCAATTGCGATGGCTGCCTTGTTATCATAGTGGAGATTCATCGGTTTGACGTATTCAATCCCTAAGTCCCTCAGTATATTCCTTATCCATAACAACTCGCATACACCATGAGCCATGCCTCGAAATTCAACTTCAACATTTGATCTTGATACTACCTTCTGTTTTTTGTTTTTCCAAGTGACAAGATTCCCTTCCACAAAAGTAAAGTAACCTGACATGGATCTTCTGGTTTCTGATCGCCTGCCCAATCAGAATCTGTATATCCTTCAATATTAGAGATACCCTTTTTTGAGAATAACAAACATTTTCCTGGAGCACTCTTTAAGTATCTCAAGATCCGATAGACTGCTTCTATATGTTCTTCACTTGGTGCATGCATGAACTGGCTTATAATGTTTACTGCATATGCTACATCGGGCCTTGTGTGTGATAGGTAGATTAATCTTCCAACTAATCCCTGATAACGCCCTTTGTCTGTTGGGATTTGATATGGAAGAATTCCGAGCTTATGATTCATTTCCATGGGCGTCTCTATTGGTTTACAGTCAAGCATTCTGGTTTCGGCTAGAAGATCCAACACATATTTTCACTGTGAAAGGAAGACTCCATGTTTCGATTTTGCAACCTTAATTCCGAAAAAATATTTAAGTTGTCTGAGATCCTTCATTTCAAATTTAGTGGCTAAATACTCATGTAAAGTTTGCATTTCATCTGGTTCATCTCCTGTCACGACCATATCATCAACATATACAATTAAAGTTGTTACCTTTCCTTCTTTGTGTTTTATAAACAAAGTATGATCTGAGTTACTTTGTTTATAACCAAACTCCTTCATTGTAGCCGAGAATCTCCCAAACCATGCTCTAGGTGACTGTTTCAGCCCATACAATGACTTCTTCAATTTACAGACTTCACCTTGACACAAAGAACCACTTTTTCGCCGGGTGGTAGGTCCATGTAGACCTCTTCTTCTAAGTCTCCATTGAGGAAGACATTTTTAATGTCAAATTTTTGCAGAGGCCAGTCTCGATTTGCTGCTATAGATATAAGAATGCGAATTGAATTGATCTTGGCTATTGGTGCAAAAGTATCCTGATAGTCTATCCCATACCTTTGCGTATATCCTTTTGCAACTAATCGAGCTTTATATCTATCAATACTTCCATCTGGTTTGAGTTTCAATGTGAACACCCATCGACATCCAATTGTTTTTACTCCTTTAGGTTGGGGAACAAGTTTCCAAGTGATATTCTTTTGTAGAGCCCCTATCTCTTCGTTCATCGCCTTTTTTCATTTTGGATCAGCTAATGCATCTTGCACATTACTAGGAATAGAAACCCTGGATAATTGATCAATAGTAAATGCATACGATCTAGTCAACCTATGGGAGGACACATAGTTGTTGATTGAGTATTTGGTCATGGCTTCAAGATCAGGTTCATATTATTTTTTTGGAACTCCCCTATTCAATCTTTGTGGATATCTAGGGGGTATATTTTCTATAGGAAGACATGTTTCATTAGACTCATCAAACACATGATTCGTATTTACCTGAGGAGGAACATTCCGGGTTGATTCTTCAGTTGTTGGTGCAGACGGGGGCAACTCTGAGGGTTCTTAAGGAGAAATTACTGAATCACAGTCTTGTTGCTCATCATGACACTTAAAAAATTCATTCACCGCTTCTAACTCAATAAACTCTGCACCTCCGCTATTTTCTTGTGGAACATTCTCTTCACTTGAACTCTCCCCCTGAAGAGATGTCCAAGAAACTCCCCCTGAATAATAAGGTATTAATTCATGGAATGAGACATATAGAGTAACATGGAGTTTTTTGGTGTATGGAACATAACACCAATATCCTTTTTGAAATTCAGAGTAGCCAATAAATACACATCGCTTGACACATGGATCAAGTTTATTTCGCAAGATCTTTGGGATATGAACATATGCGATACACCCAAAAATTCAGGGTTCAAGATTCGGAAGATGGGGAATTGAAATCGGGGATTGCAGCTTGCGTTGAGGAGTTTGAAAATCTAGTACTCTAGAAGGTGTTCGATTGATGAGGTAAGCAGCAGATTTGACAGCTTCGCCCCAATAAAATCAAGGCATGTTCATGCCAAAGAGAGAGGCATGCACTACTTCCAAAATTTGTCTATTCTTTCTTTTTGGTAATCCATTCTGTTGGGGAGTATAGGTGCAAAAGGTCTGATGACGAATTCCATGATTGGACAGAAAATTTTCTAGAGAAGCATTAACAAACTCAGTACCATTGTCAGATTGCAAAACACGAATCTGCTTTTGGTGTTGAGTATGTATCATTGTGTGGAATTTCTGAAATGCTAGACACACATCACTCTTTTGTATAAGCAGAGATACCCAAGTCATTCTAATGCATTCATCAATAAATGTCACAAAGTAACGAACTCTAGAAATATAGGGAACCTTGGATGGACCCCACACATCGGAATGAATAACCTCAAAAGGTTCAAAACTTTTATTCAAACTCGATAAATAAGCAATAGGTGGCTCTTAGCCAATTCACATGTGTCACAATGAAAATGCACATCATTCAAACCTGAAAAAATTCGTCGGTGCCATGACCATACAGTTGTTTGAGCATTATCTTCACTGATAGCTTGATTTGTCTGACTGATTTTTGATCCCCCATTCTCTATCAACTCCAAATAGTAGAGTTTGCCCCGTCTAACACCATAACCAAGAATCTTCCGGGTTATAATGTCCCAAAAGACACAAAATGAGGGCCAAAAAGTTACAGTACAAGCAAGAGTGGAAGTAATTTGGCTAACAGACAAAAGATTATATTCAAGACAGGGAACCACAAGGACAATTTCTAATGTAAGACTATTGGATAATATAACAGACCCTTCCCCAGTAGTAGGTGAGGTACTATCATTGGCTGTTGAAATAACATATTGTGGAGAAGGTAGAATAGATTGTATCTGACTGGGATCCCTTGTCATGTGAATGGATGCACCTGTATCAATAATCCAAGGTCTATTCTTAGAATTTACAGAGAATACTAATGTATTATCGAGAATGCCTAGATGGGCAACATTTGCCGTAGGTAGCTCCTGATTATCTTCCATGGATGTCACCATAGCTTTCCCAGCAATCTTTTTACGGGTTTTTTTTTTGAGAAATCCCACCACTTCGGATAGCCAATAATCTCATAACACTGTTGTTGTGAATGTCATTTTTCTCCATAGTGGGTACATACACGGTTGTTACCTTTTCCAGAGGATTGAGTGTTTCGACTGCTTGATGATCCTTGTCGATTTTGGTTGACCAACATCGCCAAGTTCTCTGAGACTGGACGATATCTCCCCATTGTTAGTCTCTGTTGATATTCGCGTCTGACATATGCGTATGTACTCTCCAAATCAAGTTTGGGGTCTTTTCGCAAAATTTCTCCACGAACTTGATCAAACTCGGAGTCAAGCCCACTGAGAAAAATATGAACCCGAAGCCTAGCCATTGCAGGGTACAACTGGATTAGCCCTTCGACTGTTCCTTCCTGAGATATAGTTCTATGATCAATCTCCTGGAAAATAGCAACCAGTTCATTGTAGTAAATGGATAATGGTCTACCATTTTGTTTGGTAGAAAAAGATTTCTGGTTCAGCTCAAATATATAGGTTTCATCTGATCCAACATAGAACGTTTTTTTATACTGCTTCCCATATCTCCTTGGCAGTGGAGAGGCGAATAAATCGCTGCATTAGCAATGGACTCATGGAGTCAATAAGCCAACTTTTGACTCTTTGATTTTTAGTAATCCATGTTCCAAGATTGGGATCGCCAAATGCTGGATTTTTGTTTCGCCGGTGAGGTATCCAGCTTTGTTGCGTACGCCAATTCACATCTCCGTGAGGTAGGACCATAATGAATAATTGGTCTCATCGAGGATGATTCCAGTTGGAAATGAAGAATTGTCTTGGTCGACTATAATCTGTGGTGATGGGATAAGTTTGGTGGATGCGCCTGTAGTGGTGGCCATCGATCTGAAAATTTGGTCCGGTCTTATCTAATCTGGTGCGGTTCGGTTAGGTTCGATTTGGTCCGGTTCAATTCTAGTATGGTCTAGTACTGGTCCGGTTTGGTCCGATTCGGTTGACTTGCTGGTCTGGGTCGGTTCGGTTCGTAGAGAAATAAAGGAATAGTAGTTCCTAAGTTTCAAAAAACAATAATCACCTTTCTTCTTCGGTAGAGGCAACGGAGCTTCGGCTTCCTTCGGCAACGACGGTAGTCAGCAGCGACAACGAGGCGGTGGTGCCGTCGTCGGGGCTCGTCAGTGTTCGCCAGCACTCGTCAGCGTCGTGGTTTCGGCTACAGGATCGTCATCGTAGAAAGAGAACGTCGTTGTAGAAAGAGAACAGAGTTCTGCAAGTCGGCTTCCCTCGATGACAGCAGTGATCGGCGGCAATAAAGGGCTGATGGTAAGGTCGTTGGCGATCGTCTTCGGTCTTCGGTGATCATCGTCAGTCGTCGATGACGTTCTTTTGCCTACGAGACAACCAGAATACGGAGTTGCAGAAAAAAACAAAGTTCTGCAACTCCACGATGATTTTTTTCTGCTTCCTCCTTCAGTGACTACGGGAGCACTTAGCTCCGACTTTCGGCAACGAAAAGGAGAAGATAATTCTCCCGCTCTGATACCATGTGAAATAGAGAAACCAAAAAACAATAATAAAGATTCAAAGAATGATTTTTCGGTGATGTATTCTTCTCCATTTAGGAGGCAATTTATAATACATTACATGCTTATTTTAGGATCAATTTAGATCCTAAAATCAAGGAATAAAATCACAGGATCAAGGAAACAATCAGTTTCCTAAAATCACGTTAATCAATTTACAAACAGTTCATTACAGGCTTGCAAACAAGACTTTCTTTCACTTTGAAACAAGAGCTTCTCGGTTTGCACCTGGTCAAGCATCACTTTCGCCAAAGCCACCAACCGCGTCCAGTTCATCGAGCTTCCGGGGCTAGGACTCTCTGGTCCCATTTCTCCCCAGTTATTCAATCTCTCCTTGCTTGTCATTCTTGATCTTTCTGATAATTTCTTCCATGGACAAATTCCCCAACAGTTCACCACTCTTTCTCATCTTCGAGTCGTTGCTCTATACAATAACTCTTGCACTAGTAGAATTGTTATGGGAAGGTCAAACAACCAAAATCAATCAAACAACCACAAACTTATTATGGGAAGCTCAAACAACCAAGCTCAATCAAACAACCACAACACAGGATTTATGTGGAAAAACCCTTTAGTGTGAAGGGAAAAAACCACGGGGCAAATCCAAATAATCTTCCACTATCAAAAATGGGATTACAATATCAATTTCTCTCAAGTTTGCCCAAACTTGAGGTTTACAGAATCATGAGAGAAAACAATTCATAATTCAAGCTCATTCACAAGAATTGTGAGATAACCAAATAAACAAAGGTTAGAGATCACCGAATATGGAGATTTCTCCAAAAAAAGCATGTAGAGAAAAACAGAAAAGCTTTGGAGAATCTTCTCCTTTCTTTTCTCCTCTCTTCCTCTTTCTCTTCTTCTTCTCTTCTTTCTCCTCTCGGTCGAATTCTCACTGAGGACAACAGCAGCAAGCAACCGAGGCTCCCTCTCGAGGATGACGGCGAAATGGCTAACGCTCTCACTTCCCCTTTTTTCCTCTCGGCTTGGCGTTCTGGTTTTTCTCTTCCTCTGGTGTTCTGTTTCTCTCTCACGGCCCAAAAAAAAACCTTACTTTAGGGTTTTAATCTCTTTATTCTATCTCTTTCACATGAAAGAGATTTGGTGGTGGGGCCCACTCATGGGCTGGACCCTATCTACTAAAAGCAACAATCTCCCCCTCCAAACCATGAGGAGGGCTCACCACAATCTTTCATATCGGCTAGACTTGTGCAAAACTCATGTTTTTCCTTAGTCACCACTTTTTGTCATCATATCTGATGGGTTTTTATTAGTGTGGATCTTCATAAGAGATAACATATCATTTTCCAACACATCTCTTATCCAGTGATACCTCAAATCAATGTATTTTGTCCTACTTTGAAAAGTACCATTTTTACTCAAGTCCAAAGCACTTTGACTTTCACAATGAATTGCATACCTCTTTTGTTTGAAGCCTATCTCACCATCAACCTCTTCAACCACAACATTTCTTTACTAGCTTCAGTTGCTGCAATGTATTCAACCTCTGTTGTAGAAAGAGCAATGCATTTTTGAAGTTTATATTGCCAAGAGATGGCTCCCCCTGCAAAAGTAAACAAGTAACCTGATGTAGACTTTCTCCCATCTATGTCACCTGCCCAATCTGCATCTATAAAACCTTCTAATATAGGTTTTGAACCACCAAAACACAAACACAATTTGCTAGACCCTTTGAGGTACCTGAGAATCCACTTAACAACAGCCCAATGTTCTTTCCCTGGATTTGCAAGAAATCTACTCACAACACCAACTGCAAAAGCAATGTCTGGTCTAGTACATACCATAGCATACATTAAACTTCCTACTGCTGAGGAGTAGGGAATCTTCTCCATGGCTTCTTTTTCCTTCTCAATTGAAGTACACTATTGGGAGTTTAATTTGAAATGATTTGCAAGTGGTGTGCTTACCAGTTTTGCATCTTTCATGTTGAACCTCTCAAGAATCTTCTCAATGTATTTTTGTTGTGACAACCAAATTTTCTTCTTCCTTCTATCACGAGAAATCCTCATGCCCAAAATTTGTTTGGCTGCACCTAAGTCCTTCATATCAAAGGACTTGCTGAGATCCTTTTTCAACCTGTCAATCAAATTCATGTCTTGCCCAATAATTAGTATATCATCAACATACAACAAAAGAATTATAAAACAACCATTTGAGAACCTTTTAGAATAAACACAATGATTTGTAGATGTCCTCTTATAGCTTTGACCCATCATAAATGAGTCAAATTTTTTATACCATTGTCTTGGGGCTTGTTTCAACCCATAGAGACTCTTTTTCAGCTTACAAACCATATGTTTTTTCCCTAATACAAGATGATGATTCAAGCGCTAGCAGGAGTACGAGCGGAGATTGGGAAATCAAGAAATCATTGTGCTTGACTCAAGCCAAAAGATTGGGCCTCAATTGCGCCACAAATCGCTCCAGCATGAGAGGAGCTCTAAGAAAGTTGTATGAAATTAAAGAGCCCTTAGTTGAAATATAGAAGCATGTAGAATTTGTTGAGATTTCTTCCCTTACAAAGAAATATAATCTTACCTTCTCAGTACATATAGTTTGTAATCTATGTAATTACGTGATTTTCGTTAATCATTCAACTCTCTGTGTATAGTTTGTAAAACGGCTATTTAAGCCAACGATGTGAAAGAGAACATATGAAAGTAATTGAAGTAGTATTTTTGACTTGGTATTAGAGCAGGATAATCCTTCTCTTTCTCCTTCTCGTCGCCAAACGAAAGCTCTGTCTGTAGTCTCTCACAGCCGAAGAACAGAGCGAAAGCTTTGTCCCGAAATCTCAGTCACCGAAGAACAGAGCGAAAGCTCTGTCCCAAAATCTCAGTTACCGAAGAACAGAGAAAGCTCTATCCTGTAATCTTAGTCGATGTTCGGAAGTTCCTCAGGTCATCGACGACCTCAGCCAAGCCACCTCTTGGCCTTCAACTCAGTTGCTGAAAAAAAAAACACAAAAAATAGAGCAGGTCTGCTTCGTGAATGAAGAAGACGTTGTTTGCTTTTCTCTTCGGCCGTCGCTGTAACACAAAACCGCCGCCACACGAACTCCCAAAATCCGCCAACGAACCGCCACTGAACTACCTTCCAGCGATCGAACTGCCATCAGAAAGCGTTGCCGACCAACGTCGAAGAGCCTCACCAGTGCCGCACTAGCGTGCGTCTCGACGAAGACAAACCTACTCCATTAGAACCTAATTCGGCAGACCTTCCAGACGTCACCGACGACGAAGACGATGGCCTTCCAGCAAACTGCCAGCCCAATTGGCTCCGGTGAAGAGGAAGAGAGGCACCATCTCGACGAAGAAGATGAGGTACATGAAATTTAATTTTTTCCCACTTAAACTTAGGTCCCGGTTTTATTATTTTGCTAAGTGACCTGGTTTCGGACCGGACCAAGATCAACCCAGCAAGAGTAAGCGAACCGGACCATATCGGATCTTTTCACGGACCAGACTGGATTGGAAACAGAGACCCAAACCGGGTCAACCCAGTGGCAGGAATCAGACCAAAAAAAAAATTGATGAAGTATTATTCAGAAAGCGGACTGGACTAGTTCTCTGACCCTTCTTGCATCATGTCGAAGGAATCAAAATCAGAGCATATTTGTACTCACTGTGGTGAGACTGGGCATACAAAGTCAAGATGTTATGAACTTATTGGGTATCCAGAATGGTGGGATCCAACTAAAGCGCCTCTCTAACAGAACACTAAACCAAATAATCATGCTTCCGTTACAGTAGCAGAACCCTCCACCTCCGCTACATCCAGTAAGGTTCTTCATACTTTCACTCCTATTAGAAATAGTGAATGGATAATTGATTCTGGTGCTACTGACCATATGAACTTTGACAATCATCATGTTGAAATTATGAAACCATCTGAACAACATATTATATCTACAGCAAATGGTACTTCCTCTCACGTTATTGGAGAAGGTTTCATCACTCTCACTGAAAATTTGAGTCTTGATTTTGTATTAGTTGTTCCAACCCTCCATCATAATTTATTTTCAGTGGCTCAAATAACTCGAACTTTGCATTGTATTTTGATTTTTTTGCCTAACCATTGTGTGTTTAAGGACATTCGAACTCAGAAGACAATTGGTTATGGTACTAGAAGGGGGAAACTCTATTACCTTGATCTGAAGCCAGAGAGTTCTCATCAGTTAGCTCAAGCATTCTCCGTGAATAAATCTGCAAAAAATGAGATTTGGTTATGGCATAAAAGGTTGGGTCACTCATCTTTTGGTTATTTAAAGAAACTATTTCCAAAAATATTTGCTAGATTATCTGTTTCAGATTTTAAGTGTGAGGTATGCGTGTAAATTAATCACCACACTGTCTGGGGTGAGATTTCTCATTAATTTATAACAATTACAAAGATTACAATTGATATGATTTGTACAGGAAAGGAATGATTGGAGCTTAATTGGCTCCTGGAAGGAAGGCCCTAAACGGGCAATGATCCTGAATTGATCCTCAATCAATTAGCCTTAATTGATTGAGAATCAGTATCTTCAACAGCCCCCCGCAAGCTAAGCGTCGGGTTAGGACAGACGTGAAGCTTGAAGCGAAAAAACTGAAAGAGAGGTCGAGAGACGCTTTTGGTGAAGATATCCACAATCTGTAAATGAGAGGGCACATATTGAGTGCGAATCTTTCCGGCAACGACAAGTTCGCGCAAAAAATGAATGTCTAACTCCACATGTTTGGCCCGCTTGTGGACAACAAGGTTGGAGCTCAAGAAAAGAGCGCTTTTGTTATTGCATAAGAGAAGTGGCCGCTCGGGAATAGAAACTTGGAGATCTCGAAGAAGATGGGTGAGCCAAATAAGTTCGGCGGCCGTGAGTGCAAGAGCACGATATTCAGACTCACAGCTGGAATGAGAAACTGTAGGTTGCTTCTTGGCACTCCAGGAGACTAAATTATCACCAAGGTAAATAGAGTAGCCCGAGGTGGAGCGACGAGTGTCAGGACATCCGGCCCAGTCAGCATCAGAATACGCAACTAAGGATCCTGGCGAAGCAGATGGACGAAAGGACAAATCATAATGAAGAGTGCCTTTGACATACCGAAGAATGCGCTTAACCGCAAGGAAGTGATCAGCAGTGGGAGAGTGCAAAAACTGACTTAGGGAGTTGACAGCATGAGCAAGATCGGGACGCGTGATAGTCAGATATTGAAGAGCACCAACCAGGGATCGGTAAAGAGTAGGATCTGAAAATAATGGACCATCAGAAGATAGATGCTAAGAAACTACCATAGGAGTGTGCACAGGCTTGCTGTCAAGTAATTGAGCACGGGCAAGGATGTCGCGAGCATATTTCAATTGACTAAGAAATAGTCCATCAGCGGTTGGTGTAGCTTCAAGACCAAGAAAGTAGCTGAGGGAGCCCAAGTCCTTTGTGGCGAACTCTGAGTTAAGCTTGCTGGAAAAGCTATCAAGAAGAGAAAGATTGTTGCTCGTAATAATGATATCATCGACATATAAGAGCAAATAAAGAGTATCAGAGTGCCGATGAAAGACGAAGAGAGAAGGGTCAGCCCGACTGGTGTGGAAACCAAGATGCGTGAGAAAGGAACTGAATCGCTGAAACCATGCTCGAGGGGCTTGCTTGAGGCCATAGAGAGCTTTCTGAAGTTTGCAAACATGATCAGGAAAACGAGGATCAATATACCCTGGCGGTTGTTCCATATACACTTGTTCATTTAGATGACCATTTAGGAAAGCATTTTTGACATCCAATTGACGGAGAGACCATCGATTAGTGACAGCAATAGAGAGCACAACTCGAATAGTGGTAGCCTTGATGACAGGACTGAAGGTGTCAGTATAGTCGAGACCTGGTACTTGGGTAAATCCTTTGGCAACGAGACGAGCTTTGAAACGCTCAATAGAACCATCAGGCAAATATTTGGTCCGAA
The DNA here is from genome assembly GCF_029961685.1 of Aristolochia californica. Taxonomy (NCBI): domain Eukaryota; kingdom Viridiplantae; phylum Streptophyta; class Magnoliopsida; order Piperales; family Aristolochiaceae; genus Aristolochia; species Aristolochia californica. The sequence continues at coordinate 7,699,484 of NW_027181881.1, forward strand.
AGACCCATTTAGATCCCACAATATTTGTATGAGCAGGGCGAGGTACCAAGACCCAGGTATGGTTATGCTGTAGAGCTTGAATTTCTTCATCCATAGCGGTAAACCAGGCAGGATTCTTGGCAGCGGATTTGAACCCTTTGGGCGTAGTAGATGTCAAGAGAGCACAAAGAAGACCAGAAGAGCCAGAGTAAGCAAGATCAGCCGAGTGACGAGGTTTGAAAATACCAGCCTTGGCACGTGTGAGCATAGGATGAGACCTCATTTGGATTGCGGCAACAGGAGGAGTGGAACCAGGAGGACCAAAATCTGTGGGCGACATAAGTGAACCTGTAGGAGAATCAGTGGCCTGCAAGGACTTATTTAGAGGATCAGTACAAATAACACAGGGACGGGAGCCAGATGGAGTAATGTGCGGAGAAGGAGGCGCCTGAGGAGATGGGGACAGGACTGGAGGAGATTGAGCAAGTTCAAGAAAATTGGAAATTTGGAGAGAGGAGAGGGGTTGAGCTGGAGAGGCGGCCATGGAGGGAAAAAAGGTCTCATCGAATTGAGCATGTCTGGTGATATAAATTCTGGAAGTAAGAGGATCAAGACAACGAAAACCTTTATAAGATGAGCAATACCCCATAAAGATACACGGAAGACTGCGTGGGGAAAGTTTATTTGGCATGTAATCACGCAAACAAGGATAGACCCGACAACCAAAGGGATGAAAATGCGCATAATTTGGAAAATGACCATAGAGAAGTTCAAAGGGGGACTTACCTCTGAGAAGCGGTTGATAATGTAGGCAGCAGTGCTAAAGGCATCAACCCAAAAACGAGGAGAAATATGGGAATGGAAAAGTAGAGCCAAACCAGTTTCAGTTATATGACGGTGTTTCCGTTCGGCACGACCGTTTTGAGCAGGAGTATATGGACAAGATAGTTGGTGATGGATGCCAGATTGGCGAAGGTGGTGTTTAAAACGATTGCTTGTAAATTCTGCACCACCATCACTCTGGAAAATTTTGATATGAGCAGAATGTTGATTTTCCACAAATTTTTGAAATTGAAGAAAAATAGCATAGAAATCAGATTTCAATTTCAATGGATAAAGCCAAGTAAATCGAGAGTAATCATCAACAAATAAAACATAGTAAACAAACCCCAAAGTGGAATATACAGGAGACGGACCCCATATATCACAGTGAATTAATTCTAAGACATGAGACGACCTTTTTTCATTACGAGAAAAAGGTAAGCGATGACTTTTGGAAAGTTGGCATGTGTCACATAATTTAGGGGATGGTAATAAAGAAGTAAAAGAAACCTGGCCTTGTTTATTTAATAAAGAAAGAACAGAATGATGCACATGACCTAGACGTGCATGCCATAATTCATAAGAGGCATGAAGAGTTTTGTTTTTCAAAACAGAAATAAATGCGGAATTGCCACGCTCTAGCACATATAAGCCTCCATCACGTCTACCGGATGCCACCACCGTTCCCGTTTGTCGATTCTGAACAGTAAAAAGGTTATTAGTAAAGGTAACTGATAAAGGAAAATCAGCTGTTAATTTACTGATAGACAAGAGATTTTTGGTAAGATGGGGAACAACTAAGACATTTAGCAGTTTTAGATTTGGTGAAGGAGAAATATGACCTGTATGGGTAATAGGTAGGGACGCACCATTCCCCACAATTACACGATCCTTACCCGTGTATGAGACAGACTGATCCAGCGCTGACTGGGCAGGAGTCATGTGGGCCGAGGCGCCTGTGTCAACAAACCAGTCGGAGACATTGGTTTGGTCGGACAGAGAAAGGGCCGAAAAATTTTCGACGACGTGAGCGGAAGGCTCCTGCTGTGCATATCGCTGGCGACAGCGATCGGCGTAATGGCCATCTTGCCGGCAAATCTGACACCGTGGTGGTCGACGACGGTGGTTCTGGTCGGAACGTGGCTGGCCGTGAGCAGAATCGAAGGGTTTGCCGTGGCTAGAGAAGATGCGCGAGCCTTGACCAGAGTTACGGCCGTCACGGTGTCCTCGGCCTCGATTCGGGGGAGAGGAGTGGCCAAAACGGGAGGAGGAAGCTTGGTTGGCGGTGAATGCGGCGGTGGGAGCGATGGGAAGCTCCATCGATTTCTGAAAAATTTCGAAACTCTCTGCTTTCGAAACCAAATCGGGAAAACAGGGCATGGGAGTTTGAGCCATCTGCGCAGTGGAGAAACTCGAAAATTCAGTGCCTAATCCGCGAAGGAACCAATGCACCTTGTCGGTGCCGTCGACAGGACGCCCAATGGCGTGAAGCTGATCGCATAGTGCTTTGAAAGCACGAGCGTAGGCAGAAACCAAACGGATTCCGCGCTTCATCAGTTGGAGATCGTCCTTCAGACGAATCTCACGGGCTTTGGAGCGATGACTGAAGGAATTTTCGAGGGCAATCCATACCTCACGGGCGGTGGTCAGGCCAACGGCTTCTGCCATGGCCTCCTCGGACAGAGACGATAGCAGAAGGCTGAGAAGGCGTTGGTATGTCGCCTTCCATGCCAGAAATTTTGGATTTGGCATCTGGGAGGTGGGAGGTTCAAACGAAGATGGTGGCACAAGAGTGCCGTCCACATGGCCCAACAATCCTTGGCTGTCAGGGAGGGGAAGAAATTGACTCTTCCAGAGGAGGTAATTTGACGATGAAAGCTTGATGGTGATCATATGAATCAAGGTATTGAAGGGGAGAAGATCGGCAAAAAAATTTGACGCCATTGAGGATCAAGGGATGTTAATCCAGGTAGAGCTCTGATACTATGTAAATTAATCACCACACTGTCTGGGGTGAGATTTCTCATTAATTTATAACAATTACAAAGATTACAATTGATATGATTTGTACAGGAAAGGAATGATTGGAGCTTAATTGGCTCCTGGAAGGAAGGCCCTAAACGGGCAATGATCCTGAATTGATCCTCAATCAATTAGCCTTAATTGATTGAGAATCAGTATCTTCAACAATGCGAATTGGCTAAAAGCCATCGTATTCCATTTCAAATAAGCATGAATAGGAATCCAGCACCCTTTATGATTATCCATTTTGATGTATGGGATCCAGCAAATATAGCCTCTCTGAGTGATAAACGGTGGTTTGTTTCCTTTATTGATGATCACACCCGAATGACTTAGATTTGCTTAATGAAATCAAAAAGTGAAGTTAGTTCACTGTTCATAAAATTTCACAAAATGGTAGCCACTCAGTATCATTCTACAATACAAACTCTCCGCAGTGACAATGGTTGAGAATTTGTTAATCAAGGTTTGAAAGAGTATCTAGATGATCATGGTATTAGTCATCAAAGTATTTGTGCGTACACCCCTCAACAAAATGGGGATGCAAAGCGAAAGAACCACCACCTTCTTGAGGTTGTTCGTGCTTCCTTGTTTGAAGCTCATATGTCGGCTAGTTATTGGGGTGAAGCCATCACAACTGAAGCTTATCTTATCAACCGAATACCCTCGAGTGCATTACAATTCAAGACTCCCTTGAGTGTTCTTCATGAAACTATAAGTTCACTTGCTGTGCCGAATCTGCCACCTAGTGTTTTTGGGTGTGTTGTCTTTGTTCATCTCCATAAGCCATTGAGAAATAAATTGGAACCCCGAGCTCTCAAGTGTCTCTTTGTTGGTTATGCTCAACATCAGAAAGGTTATCGATGTTATCATCCTCCCTCTCGCAAATTGTATGTCACCCTTGATGTGGTATTTCGTGAAGATCACATGTATTATTCTACTCCCAAATCTTCAATTCAGGGAGAGAACAAGATTGAATTGTAGACCCTTAATCATCATTTGGTTATCTTGGATACTACAAGTGGTAAGTATTCAGATTATAGCAGTGAACCTCAAAATGATACAAATGAGCACGATTCACAAGATGGAGACAGACAAGTGATGCAACCAGAGTCTCAGCTGACATCTTCACAGGATGGAGACAGACAAGACTAGATGGAAGTGATGCAACCAAAGTGTCAGCCGGCATCTTCCCCTCTTCATAATGTCCCAATGGATCAATTGCCTTCTGAGTCCAAGTCTATGCTTGAGCCCCAGGTAAGTTCCAAAACTCAACTAAGAGCACTACCTCATCGAACCACAAGAGGAAAACCTAAAGTCAATTATGAACCTCTTCTCACCTCTAAATCTCAGTATCCCATGCATAATTTTGTGTCTTATCATAGATTGTCAAAGGCAAATGAAGTATTTGTGAATCAATTATCTGCTATATCTATTCCTAATAGTGTGCAGGAAGCTTTGAAAGATCCTAGGTGGAAAGAAGCTATGAATGAAGAAATGAGTTCCCTCCAAAAGAATGCAACATGGGAAGTGGTTGACCTACCTGTAGGAAAGACACCAGTCGGATGCATGTGGGTATTTACTATTAAATATAAAGCTGATGGCACCATTGAAAGGTTCAAAGCAAGGCTTGTCGCCAAAGAATATACTCAAACCTATGGGATCGATTATATGGAGTCATTCATACTAGTGGCCAAAATCAATACTGTTCGTATTCTACTATCTCTGGTTGTGAATCTTGAATGACCCTTATATCAATTTGATATTAAAAATGCATTTTTTCACGGAGATCTCCAAGAAGAAGTTTATATGGAATTACCTTCCGGATGTATTATGCTAAACAAAGGATGCAAACAAGTATGTAAATTGAGAAAATCCCTATATGGTTTGAAACAGTCCCCGAGGGCGTGGTTTGGAAGGTTCACAAAATTTATGAAATCTATCGAATACAAGCAAAACAACTCAGATCATACTCTCTTCCTGAAATATAACAAGGAGGCCATCACAGCTCTTATCGTTTTTGTTGATTGTTGGAATATATGATGTAATTAGGGTGGCAATGATGTAATTAATTTACGTTTGCTGTCTCTTCTTCACTCTTATTAGGGTGAAGGGCATACTTGTAATATTGGTAGTTATGATATCTATAAATATATTTTATGGGGGAGGGTTTGGATAAAGTCCATAACCTTATGTTTTCTCCCAATGGTGTCTCTCTCATTTTTCTTTATGACCTAAATCATGGAGTCCTGAAAATCAACATGGTATCAAAGCTTTAATTTTCAGGATTCCGACAATGGTTTTTTAGGTTTCATTCTCCTCTTTTTTGTTAGTTGCTGGATATTAGTTTTTTTTATTTTATTTTGTTGCTCGTGGTTTACTGTCAGTGTTGTCTTCTTTTACTTTCTGGTCTATACTTTCATCTTTGTTTCTTCTCCTGTTTATTTTGGATGCTTCTCTTGTTTCTGTTCCTGTTAATTTCGGGAGTTATTTGAGGGAAGATTTGCATTGACGAGATGGGAATTCGCTGCTACTTATTATCTTCTCATGCTCATCTCTTCTCTTGCGTTGGATCGGATCCACTCTATTTAAAAACTAGCATCCAGAAAAATTCTGGTATGTGATCCATGGTTCATCGGATCTCTGTTGTCATGATCGCTTATTGCTAGACCATTGTTGCATCGTTATTATTTTCTGTTGCTATTGTATCTTGCTTGTTGTCATCTTCTTTTGGAAACCAGTTCGGTGATTCTGCTACTGATTATGAGTATCATGTAGCTTAATTAATTCCTATAATTCAGGCTTTAGTACGTTGTTTCTACTGCTGCTCATGGTATATCTGTCGTTGTTGATCCAGCCTACTACCCACGATAGCTATTGTTTCGCTACAATTAAGCATTTCTGCTAAAACTGTTATGGGAACTTGCCGATATTGACTTGCCATAGCATAAACGGATTTTTGGATATTTTATTTCTGAGTTGCTGGTTCATCGCTGTTTCAAGCATCGACGACGAACTAGCAAGCGCTCCACTTCAAAATACAAAAACCTGCTGAATTAATGGGATTTTCTGCTATCTGGAAGATTATCTCGTTGGCACATCTTCTCTGATCTAGAAATCTGATCATCTATTATCATGGGGAGATGATCTCGAATTGCTGATTTCTCGGCTTATCTCACATCTACGCTTCATCACCGCTTTCGGCGCCGCAAGGAAGAAGAAGAACTTAGCAAAATTAAATGTTTCCCAAAGTTAGGAAACATTTCATCGGCTCACTGGGTCTGCCCAAGTCTCAGATCGGACCGTTCTGCAAAGTTAATCAGGGTCAACCAAGACCGTATCATCGTCTGTCCCGACGCTGCCACCCGTCGCCGTCGAAAACCGTAGCCACAGTCGACGCTCTCTTCGTTGTCGCCGCCGTTCGCCCCAACGGCCACAACGCCGAATGTCCCAAGCCAGTCAGCGCCGAAGCACAGAAAGCAGGGGCTTTGCCTCTGCCTATTTCACTCCCTCATTCGGCAGGAGATTGAGCAGGGGCTTTGTTTCAGTTTGCGCAAAATAATCTCACGGATTTACGAGAATTTCATTCCCGTTGCCGTTGTCGGAGAAGACGACCCCAGACTCCGCCGAGTCATCTTGCCACGACGCTGACTCTCTGTAATCACCAGCACCACGGGGAGGAAGACGAAGACGTCTATCTGTCGATGATTTATTTCAGGCACTATTGATTTTCCTTTCCAGAAATATTTGCCTCAGCCGGCGTCAAGACGATCTTTCCCTCTAGTTTGTTGTCGTTCCACTCCGCCGGAGGAATATCATGAAAAATCAGATTTCCTAAGTTAGAAACCTGATTTAAATCACCGATTCAGTCGGCTTCCGAGTCTCGGGCCAGACTTGCCGGGTCAAGCCAGCGAACCGGGCTGCCCTTCTTGCTACTATCGAGCAGCACGTGTTTACTGAGTTAACTCGGGTCAACTCGGTCCGTGTCAACTCAGTGAGTCAACTCGACTCGGGCAACCAGACTTGGGCCACTTATTTTCCTGCCTCGGTATACGTGTCCAGGTCCTAAGTTCATACATATTTTTGATGAGTCGGCTTTACTAGTCTACTATTTGACTTGATGCGACTAGGTTCTTTGTCTTTGAATTATTATATTGAGGTATGGCAACTTATTCCTTGGTCAGCATATTGATTAGTGCACAAACTTGCATCAGATTATTTTATGGGATAATTTGGTACATGTTATTGGCCCCAAACCCTTTTTAACTGGTGCTATTGTCTCTTTGATTGAGACATTATTTCTGATGAAGAACTCCTCGGTTGTTTGCCTTGGGTTTGTTATTTGTTGACTGTTGTTAGCATGGGTTCTTTTGATGACTCTCACTTACCCTTATCGGTCAACTGTTTATAAAGCATTGCTTTGGTTGTCCATTTTATTCATATGGGTGTTTAAAGTCCATTGAGACTTTTTATTGGTACCCATGGGTCTTTTATTGCCGTCTTGTGAATGACCAGCATTACCCGCTTTAGTGATTATTGTCACTATATTCATTTAAAATCCTTCGAGTTTGGTTTCCACTTATGTTTTATCACCCATTTTTACCTTTTGAAATTTTGTGTCCAGTTTCGTACTTATCCTTGGGACATCGTGATGGAGGAAATTATTATTACATTTATGTTATTTGGTTTAAGCTGGGATCACTGCCATTACCTCCTAGCTTGAGGTAGGGGGGGGGTGTTGGGGGTTGGGGGTTGGAATATATGATGTAATTAGGGTGACAATGATGTTATTAATTTACGTTTCCTGTCTCTTCTTCACTCTTATTAGGGTGAAGGGTATACTTGTAATATTGGTAGGTATGATATCTATAAATATATCTTATGGGGAAGGGTTTGGATAAAGTCCATAAACTCATGTTTTCTCCCAATGGTGTCTCTCTTCTTTTTCTCCATGACCTAAATCATGGAGTTCTGAAAATCAACAATGATGATATGATAGTAACTGGGAATAATCCAGAAGAAAAGAAAACATTGCAAAGTAATTTTTCTAGAGAATTTGAAATGAAAGATGTTGGCTAGTTAAAATATTTTCTTAGTATTGAAGTGTCAAGATCCGAGGGAATTTTTCTATCTTAACAAAAATATGCTTTGGATTTATTGAAGGAAACTGGTATGACAACATGTAGTCCTGTCAGTACTCATATGGAAGAAATTTTGAAACTGGGAACACATTCAGATCAAGTCCCTACTAACAAGGAACATTATCAGAGACTAGTTGGGAGGTTAATGTATCTTGCATATACCAGACCAGATTTAGCTTATGTACTAAGCGTGGTTAGTCAGTTTATGCACTCTCCAAGTGAAGAACATATGAAAACCGGCAATCGTATCTTGTGCTATTTGAAATCATCTCGAGGAAAAAGGAATTTTGTTTAAAAAATTAGGCGACTTGAAAATTGAAGGTTATACCGATGCAGATTGGGTTGGGTCAATAGAGGATCGACGATCTACATCTGGATACTTCACATTTGTAGGTGAAAATTTGGTTACTTGGAGAAGTAAGAAACAAGAGGTGGTGGCTTGATCGTCAATTGAAGCTGAATACCGGGGAATGGCCAAGGCAATATGTGAATTATTATGGATCAAAAATCTCCAACAAGAACTACACATTGAGCAGACAAGTCCTATGAAATTATACTGTGATAGTAAGGCAGCATGTGATATTGCCCATAACCCAGTCTAACATGATAGAACTAAACACGTTGAAGTTGATAGGCTCTTTATTAAGGAAAATCTAGAAACAAGAATCATTGAAGTCCCTCATGTTCGGTCTCAAGATCAACTTGCCGATGTGATGACCAAGGCAGTGTCTTACCGAGCTTTTTACAATTGTCTCGATGAGTTGGGCATGAGTGATTATCTATGCACCAACTTGAGGGGGAGTGTTGAGATTTCTTCCCTTATGAAGAAATATAATCTTACCTTCTCAGTACATATTCTGTAATCTCTGTAATTATGTGATTTTCGTTAATCATTCAACTCTCCATGTATAGTTTGTAAAACGGCTATTTAAGTCGACGATGTGAATGAGAAAATATGAAAGTAATTGAAGTAGTATTTTTTACTGAATTTTCATTCTACAACTTCTTGTAATATAAGATGATGATTTATTAGCCGTTTTAATGGAGGAAGGCTTTGTAACAACATGCTCAATGTTATTCATGTTGGATCATAAACTTGATCCATGATCCATAATCCAAACCCAACTTAAGAAAACTTTAAGATTAGAGATAAGTCGACAACTAAGTCGGTGTTCAGAAGATAAGTTGTTGTGCTGGCAAGAAACTTGGAGAAGAATCAAGATAAACAACAACATGTATGGCAATAAATTTGCCATGTAATAGAGTTGAAACTTGGAGAAGAATCAAGATAAACAACAACGTGTGTGGCAATAAATTTGTCATGTAATAGTTTTTTGTGGTGATTATTCACCGATGTCTATAAATACCACTATAAGCTATGTAAAATGATAAGAAGAACATAGATTGAATATAGAGAGAGTTATAGTCACCCTTCTTCTTCTTCCGTTTCTGTTTCTGAAATTTCAGAATGTAACAGAGACGTTAGAGAGAACCAGAAAGAAAAAATGTCGTTTTAATTTCCAACATTGGTATCAGAGCTTCATTTCTCTGAGTTCTCCCCTGGTTCCGCCACCATCACCAACGTCAACGCCCTCGCTAAACCTGAAGGTCAGCTTATATTTTCTCTTTGTAGAGCATAGGAAAAGTTGTGTTCATCTTTGGTTTCAAGCCACTGCGCATCCCCCCGTTTCAGTCATCAGTTTTGTGCCACCATGCTCCCCCGAGCTGCCGTCGTCGTCGCCGCAAAAGGTCCTAAAATTTTCATCTCGTGTTGTTAAAAAAAGCGTCGCGGGGAAGAAGACGACGATCTGGGTTGTCTTTTCATTTCAACCTGGTTCGGTTTAACCCGGTTCAATCCGGTCTGGTTTGTTGTCTCACTTAATGCGGTTTCGTTCCACCCAACCCGGTCTGGTTATGTTTAACCGAACTCCGGTTCAACCCGGTTCCGCTCAACTGACAACGGTCTGGTTTGTCTTTTGGTTCTCATTCAACTCGGTCGGTTGGGTTCAACTAGGTAAGTTGACTAAGCAATCTTCTGGTGGCCCGTGACAGCTCGTTTGACGTCCGATTGGGGTGATTTTGGAGGCATTGGATTCGTATCATCGAGAGTTTTGATATGATAAGGTATAAACCTTGAAACAAATTCTTAAAGTTTTCTTTATTAAGAAATATGGCAGGCACTCCTCCAAGTGTTGACATTCAGCAACAATAATTATGACAATTGGAGTATCAAGATGAAGGCTCTTCTTAGCGCATATGATGTCTGGGACATTATTGAAAAAAGGCTTTAGCAAGCCAGAAAGAGAGGATGAGAGGATGCTCTTACACAAGAGCAGAAGCCAGCTTTGAAGGATTCAAGAAAGAGAGATAAAAAAAGGCTTTCTACCTCATCTATCAAAGATTAGATGATGGTGTGAAATGCAACCTCCACCAGAGAGGCGTAGAAGAAGTTGAAAACCTCTTACGAAGGAGTCGAGAAGGTGAAGAAGGTCCGTCTCCTAGAGGTGAGTTCAAATCCTTACATATGAAGGCATCTGAGACTAGTTCGGAGTAGCAGTTGTCTATAAAGAAATGATAAAAAAATATTAAGAAGTGTGAGAAGATACTCCGCATATCGTCGTGATGATGAAAGAAACCAAAGACTTGGAAGAGATGATGATCGATCAACTCCAAGGAAGATTGCAAACTTATACAGAAAAGTACAAAAGGAAGCAAAAAACTTTAGCAAATTAAGGAATCTATTTGGAGTTAAGGATCAAGTTTAAGAGGTGAAGGGAAGGGGGGGGGGGGGGGGGGGGGGGGGGGGGGGGGGGGGGGGAGTTGGTTCGTGAATTTGATCCTTGATCCATAATCCAAGCCCAACTTAAGGAAACTTTAAGATTACGAGATAACTCGGTGTTCAAAAGATAAGGTTGTTGTGCTGGCAAGAAACTTGGAGAAGAATCAAGATAAACAGTAACGTGTGTGGCAATAAATTTACCATGTAATAGAGTTTTATGTGGTATTATTCACCGTTGATGTCTATAAATACCACTGTAAGTTATGTAAAATGATAAGAAGAAGATAGATTGAATACAAAGAGAGTTATAGTCACCCTTCTTCTTCTTCCGTTTCTGTTTCTGAAATTTCAGAATGTAACAGAGACGTTAGAGAGAACCAGAAAGCAAAAATGACATTTTTATTTCCATCATTTCTCACCATTTGTAATGCCATTTGTAACGTTGTTTGTAATGAAGGACCAAGGTGGGAGGAGCTAGAGCTGCCTGGGTGTTGTGAAGATGTTCCAATATCACCAGAATAAGTCACCATACCACTAGAAGCTAATTAACAAGCTTACCATTTGAGTCATCTCAACCTCAAGCCTACTCACAACAATCTGCTACTCTGCTAACTAATGTGACTATGATGCCAACTATTGTGTGACTACTGTTGAATTTCTCGAAAAGAGAAAATCTTCATTGATTTGTTGTAATCTGAGTACAAGAACTCCTATTTATAATAGATGAAAATAATAGAGTCCAATTACAATTAAAATACCCCTATCCCAATTACACCCAAAGTTTAATACTTAAAATAAGTCCAAGCATAATTAAACAACTCAACATAAAAAAAAAGACTAACATAACTAAAACACCTTTAAACTGAGATTCTTCTATGAGACCTCCTTCTGTGAGACTCTTGTAAGATTCTAACATATTAATTTTTTCTCTATGATATTTCTTATTGTGGGAGTCATGTAAGAGTCTTCCATATCTTCTCTTCAACAACTACCTCGATCGTTTGTGCAAGTTCCTCATTAGTCTTCTCCAAATCAATTGACTGAGCTACACTAGCGACTCGTAAATTCAGAATTGTAGGAAGGGCAATACACCAAGACCCATTCCCTTCTCATAACCAACTCATACACCCATCACCTGATCATATATAGCACTATAGTCAGATTCTACACTTCAGCCTGGGCCGGCTTGACTAAATTAGCCATCTATTCTTGTTAAAGTTGTATATAGTAATTAATAATCTGTCTAAATTAATTAAAAAACATAAAAATACATAAGCACTAACATAATTAATAGTCTCCTCAGATGCCCATCCACTTGCCCATCTAGAGTGGGTGTTTTTGAAAAGTCAATTGTGGAGATTGCTATGATGGTTGAGATTGAAAGGAATAGTGGATCACATAATTGGTTAATATAATTATATTGGGATTAAATAAAATCAAACACAACTGGTCAAAGTTATCTATTATTAAGATTAATAGTTTTAATGTTACGTGTACATCTAACATGGGTCTTCCTTGAATTAATCCTCATGTTGCATGTGTTCTTCTTTTGTATCATGTCTTCTTGTTCTTCGTCCTCTTCTTCTCCGACTTCATCTACATCTTCTTCTTTCTTCCCCATCGACCTCTTCTTCTTCCTCATACTCATATTGGCCACCATGAAAAGCAGCCACAAACACCATGAATAGAGAGCCCTTAAATAAGCCCTTTATGCAATAAGGAATGTATAAGTTTCTGAAGGAGTAGAAGAGAAAAGTTTATGGCAAGAAAACCTGTTAGTCCCTAGTTCCTGTGCCTTTTCCTATCTTTATAGCACAATTTTATTCTCTTGACTTTCTGGAGTGATGGGAAAGGACACAAAGAGCAATGCATTAAGACATCTTGACTCGCTCAACATAGTTTAGCAGCTTCCTTGGAAGCTAGTAGAAGAGAATCTTTTATCGCAAGAAAACCTGTTAGTCACTCATTCTTGTGTCTTTTCCTATATTTATTGCACAATTTTGTTCTTGTGACTTTTTGGAGTCATAGGAAAGGACATGAAGAGAAATGCAGTAAGACATCCTTACTCGGTCATCATAGCAAAAACGATGCCTCAAATTCTCTGCAAGCTGGATTGATGGAACATGTCCACTATAGAGAGTCTCCTTCTCCACAAAGTATAAGACTCTAGACCTCTAGCATGAAGGGCCGGAGAAAGGTCTGTTGTGTGGAGCCCAGGTGAGCGCGAGGCATTACCTAGTATTCAGCATACATAAAAATCCTTATTTACGTAGAAATCAATATGATGTTGAAAAGAAAAAAAACAAGTCATTCTCCTTAAAAATGACCTTACATCGTTAAGAAAAAAATTGATCATAACGATGATATAAATTATGAAAAAATAGGAAACAATATTCATTTTTAAGTTGTTGATTTCAATAGTAGGACATTTACAAATTTTGGAGACCTTCAAAATCCGAATTTAAGGTACATGATAAAGATTTGAATTTTCTTCCATTGCATTCAATAGTTGGGTTTGTGGTCAACCATTTGTGGCTTGCTTCAAGCTCTACAGGCCTCTAAGGCTGCTGGTAAGGTGATTGATCGACTACTAATGTTCTTCCTCCTGTTTAGATAGTAGATTGCAAGCTTAGTGATCAATTGCTTGAAAATTTTCCAATATGTAGTTGGCTGATGTGTAGTAGGGATAGTTTTCATCTTTTAGTGATCAATTGCTTGAAAAAAGTTTTGGTTCAAATTGATTATTGCTTACTTAGTAGTTAGTCCATTGGACCCAAAGCTACCTAACAGACCCATTGCCTGAAATCTGGGAGACAAGGATAGGGACTTGAGGCATGAGGAGAGACAAAAAAGACATAAAGCTCGAGTATTTTGTTCCCTTCTTTTGACATTTATTCCAGTATTTATAAATACCTCCACATGCCTCAGTTACACTATAAAGACCTAATTATGCGATATCAAAGGGTTATAAAGGCATTTATTGATGCAAACTTAGTCCCAACAGCTAATTCCTAAAGACACAACATAATAAAAATATTACAAAATTATCTCTTGTATTTCTCCTAAGCAACGATCACTAGAAACCAAAGGTTCAGATATAATAAATCTTCAAGAGAACTGAAGTAAGCTCCATTCCATGAATACATGTCCAAATATTTAATGTGGTGGTCTATAAGAGCCTCCGGTGGAACCTGGGTCTGTATAAGTGGGAATATCTCCTCCAGTGTAACCTGCATCTGTATAAGAGCCTCCAGTGGAATCTGGGTCAGTAAATAACTTACGTAGTGCCTTCCTCCCTTCAGAATCAAGATAAAATAGAATGATTAGACCATCAATTAAACAACAAAGAATTAGAAAGGGAAAGCAAACAAGTCTTGCTGATTGAGGTTTAATTCTTTCTACAGAATGAAGTTCCTGTACATAAACCAGTAGTGGCAAGGTTACATACCAATTCCCTGAAGTGGCACTGTTTCCTCCTGAGTTGCAGCAGTCACTGGAGCGCATAAAAGAAGCATGGCCACCATGAAAGCAGCCACAAACACCATGAATAGAGAAGCCTTGAAATAAGCCATTCCTGCAATAAGGAATGTACAAGTTTCGGAAGGAGACGAAGAGAAATTTTTATCACAAGACTCGTTCTTGTGCCTTTTCCTACCTTTATAGCACAATTTTGTTCTCTTGAGTTTCTGGAGTGATGGAAAAGGACAGAGAAATGCACTAGGACATATTGACTCGATCAACATACCAAGCAGCTTCCTAGGAAGCCAGTAGTAGATCTGACCTTGTATGGCAAGGAAACCTCTGAGTCACTCGTTCTTATGCCTTTTTCCTATCTTTATAGCACAATTTTGTTCCAGTGACTTTCAGGAGTGATGGGAAAGGACACAAAGAGAAATACACTAAGACATCTTGACTCGATCATCATAGGAAGCAGCTTCCTTGGAAACCAGTAGAAGAGAATCTTTTATCACAAGAAAACCTCTTAGTCACTCGTTCCTGTGCCTTTTTCCTATCTTTATAAGCACAATTTTGTTCTCTTGACTTTCTGGAGTGATGGGATAGGACACAAAGAGCAATGCACTAAGACATCTTGACTCGGTCAGCATATCAAAGCAGCTTCCTTGGTCACTCGGTCATCATAGAAAGCAGCTTCCTTGGAAGCCAGTAGAAGAGACCTGTTTGTCACTCGTTCCTGTCTTTACCTATCTTTATAACACAATTTTGCTCTCTTGACTTTCTAGAGAGATGGGAAAGGACACAAAGACAAATTCACTAAGACATCTTGACTCTGTCAACATAGAAAAAAATGATGCTCAAAATTCTCAGCAAGCTGGAATTATCATGGAATTCCACTGCTAATTCAAACTTTGGAAGACTTGATTTCAAATGGTAACACTTTTTCTTTCTTCCATTTTTTAATTGAAGTCAAACAATCATCCCTAAAGACAAATGTAAACACTATGATTGATTTGACAAAGCTGAGAACATGTTTTAAGAGAGAGGATTTTGGACCTGGTTTCATTATTTATAATTTTCCATTCACTTGGGGCTTCTTTTCATTTTCAGGAATTACCATTTGATCTCACAAGCGCGTGCTGCTTGACCCAAACACTGAAGACTGGTAGGATAGAATTAGAAATAGAGTATAGATTGGAGGAATCGGTTTATAAATAGCAGAAGGCAGAGAGCTCAACTCAAAATATCCAGTCTGGGATTAGATGCATTTAAAATTTATCAAAAATGGAGGAAAAATACCCGAGTTTGTTAGCATTTGTTCTCCTATGCTTCTTCTTCATGGCGACTTCTGATGCTCTCAACACTTCTACAGACATGGAGGCTCTCCTCTCCTTCAAATCCCAACTCTCAGGTAACAAAGACTTCCTTTCACTTTGGAACAGGAGCTCCTCGGTTTGCACCTGGCCAGGCATCACTTGCGCCAGGGGCACCAACCGCGTCCAGTCCATCGAGCTTCCGGGGCTAGGTCTCTCTGGTCCCATGCCTCCCCAGTTATTCAATCTCTCCTTGCTTGTCATTCTTGATCTTTCTGATAATTTCTTCCATGGACAAATTCCCCAACAGTTCGCCACTCTGTCTCATCTTCGAGTCGTTGCTCTCTACAATAACTCATTCACTGGTAGAATCCCTTCTGACCTCGGCCTTCTCTTTCAACTCCGAGTGTTAGGTCTTTCGCTTAACAGTCTCAGTGGCCCGCTTCCACCTTCACTGGGGAACCTCTCATCGCTTCAGCACCTCTACCTCGCGCGAAACCACTTCTCCGGCAGCGTACCAGAAGACCTTGGTTATCTTCAGAGTTTGCTAACCCTTCAGCTTTCGGAGAATAATTTCGTGGACAGAATTCCTTCATCAATCTATAATCTGTCGTCTCTCAAGGAGCTCTCCGTGGTGCAGAACATGCTTGTGGGAGAGCTGCCGCCGGACATGGGTTTTACTTCTATCAATCTCACGAGTCTTCACATGGCGCTGAATTATTTTAGTGGTACCATTCCTGCTTCTTTCTCCAACTTAACCAAAATCGTATCCCTTGACTTATCTTACAATCGTTTTCATGGCCTAATTCCTCCATTTCCAAACATGCCAGATCTTGTGAAACTGAATCTAGGAAACAATAACTTCACTTCTACTACTCATCACAACTACCTTCTTTTTGCTTCTTTAGCTCATTCAAACCGTTTAGAGATCCTTTCACTGCCTTCGAACAATCTAGCCGGTTTTCTCCCAAGCTCTGTGTCAAATCTCTCAACTCATCTCGTGGAGTTCTGCGTGGACAAAAATTATTTATCCGGAAAATTTCCTCTGGGATTTGAGAAATTTAAAAACTTAACAGTATTAGCTCTGCACCAGAATCAGTTCACAGGGATCATTCCACCTGAGATAGGCCTTCTTCAGAAACTTCAGAGACTTTCTTTACATATGAATGAATTTTCTGGATCAATCCCTGATGTTTTCTCAAATTTTACTCAACTGTATCAACTGACAATGGGATACAACCAGTTCTCTGGGAGCATCCCCAGGAGCATAGGTGACTGTGAGCATCTAAACTTCTTGGATCTTGCCATCAACAATTTCAATGGAAGCATACCTAGGGAAATCTTTCTTCTTCTCGGCTTAATCCAGTTGCGTTTGCAACAAAATTATCTTAGCGGGCCCCTTCCCCTTGAAGTGGGTAATTTGAGACAGCTCGAGTCGTTGTTTTTATCTAGCAACGAACTTTCAGGAGAGATTCCAGCTACAATTGGTGATTGTTCAAACTTGAAAGTCCTTATGATGGATAAAAACCAGTTCCGAGGATCATTACCTGAAGCGCTAGACAAGATAAGAGCACTGGAGAGTTTGGATCTGTCGTCCAATAATCTCTCTGGGTTAATCCCTAAAAGCTTGGAGAAACTAGTATTTCTTCGTCGGCTGAACCTATCTCACAACAATCTCCATGGAGAAATACCAAGTGAAGGGGTTTTCAGGAGCCTCAGCTCAGATTCTTTACTAGGAAACAGCAGGCTCTGCAGCGATGACGACATCATACAGAAGCTAGTGGGCGTAGCCAAATGTAGGAGAGACACAAAGAAATTGTCACTTGCACTCAAGATCTCCATTCCAGTAATCTGTTTTGCGCTAGTTGTTTCTGTTGTTTCTTCTCTGGCATTTGCTACGCTAAAGCGCAAGAAGAAGAAAAATTTAGACTCACCAGAGTACTTCAAGGGGCAACCTGTGCAGATATCTTATGCAGAAATCGTAACGGCAACAAATGGTTTTGACTCGCAAAATCTCGTGGGGAAGGGTGGTTCTGGATCGATCTACAGAGGAATTCTACGAAGTTGTAGAGGTAACAGGAATGAAGCTGAATCGGGCACTTTGGTTGCAATTAAAGTAATGGATATAAATCGCGGCACCGCTTGCTCAAGTTTTATATCAGAATGTGAAGCTTTAAGGAACATCAGGCACAGGAACCTTGTCAAGATGATCAGCTCCTGTTCAAGCATTGATTATAAAGGCAACGAATTTAAAGCTCTGATAATGGAGTTTCTGCCCAGAGGAAGTTTGGATAAATGGCTTTATCCCGATGGCATAACGTACTCAAGACTGTGTTTCGTTAGGAAACTTAAAATAGCCATAGACGTGGCTTCAGCCATTGACTACTTGCACCATGACTGTGACCCACCAATCGTCCACTGCGATCTGAAACCAAGCAATGTTCTTTTGGACGAAGACATGACTGCACATGTCGGAGACTTTGGGCTGGCAAGGTTTCTCCAGAAAAATCGTTCAGAAAGCTGCGAAAGCAGTAGGTTTGAGCTCCAAGGATCCATCGGTTATATCGCCCCAGGTGTCAATGAATTATTAAACTTAAATACTTTGAGAACTTCATTCATCCCTTTGAATAAAGTATTTCTTCCTGTATCGACAAATTAACACTTCTTTTTCCATCTGTTTGCACTTTGCAGAGTATGGCTTGGGAGGCGGCGTCTCCGCTGGTGGTGATGTCTACAGTTATGGGATTCTATTGCTGGAGATGTTCATGTGCAGGAAACCCATGGAGGAAGGTTTTAGAGATCACTCGCTTAAATTAGCAAATTTAGCTGATCTCAATTTGGTTGCGGAAGCTGTGGATCCATTACTAATACAAGACGACGATTCAAGCGCTAGCAGGAGTACGAGCGGAGATTGGGAAATCAGGAAATCATTGTGCTTGACTCAAGCCATAAGATTGGGCCTCAATTGCGCCGCCCATTCGGCCACAGATCGCCCCAGCATGAGAGAAGCTCTAAGAAAGCTGTATGAAATTAAAGAGTCCTTAGTTGAAATATAGAAGCATGTAGAATTTGTAGATCAAAATTGAATTTCTAATAACATCATGAAATTCAATAAACGAATGTAAATGGAAGCCTAGAAAAGCATACCGTTTTCCATGATATCAGATTCCTAAATCAACGACGTTCGTCTGCTTTG
The DNA here is from genome assembly GCF_029961685.1 of Aristolochia californica. Classification (NCBI taxonomy): domain Eukaryota; kingdom Viridiplantae; phylum Streptophyta; class Magnoliopsida; order Piperales; family Aristolochiaceae; genus Aristolochia; species Aristolochia californica. The sequence goes on from NW_027181881.1 coordinate 7,718,192, forward strand.
GAACTGCGTCTGTTTGGAAACTGCGTCTGCTTGAAACTTCCAAACTTTGAACACACTGAATGAATGGTGTAAAAACTAAAGGGGTTGAGTGTGTGCGAGATTGGGGACGCCAAAGTTCCCATCCAGCTCGCCGCTTATAACTACCGAGGGAGGAGTTATAACTGTAGAAGAAGTCAAGGACCACTTTTGAAACGGTTAAAATCATCTCTTAATGAGAAATGGTTAACATTCTCCCACTTGTCCATACTTCTAATATAATCTTAAACCCATCGATAATCTACATTTAAGTAATAAATACCTGAATCATGGTGATAGGTCATCTAATGATGAGTATTACCTTCCATGTATTACAATGTATTTATTTCTTATAATTTATGTAACAACAATTTCTTAATGAATAAACCCTATGTTTATTCTTGGTCCAACATAGATATATTTTCTCAAAATTAAGGTACACATAAATATGAGAAAAAACATTACAATAATTAAGAATTTTATTAAAATAACATTGTTCATACAATGAAAAAATACATAATGGAATCAAATCCCATATTCACGACATGATCCTTGAATTTCAATGGTGGCGTGCCTTTAGTCATAGGATCAGCTATCATTAATTCATTGCTTACGTGCTCAATGACCACTTTCTTTTCTTTAACACGTTCTCTTATGGCCAAATAATTTATGTCGCTGTGTGTACTTCGACTTCCACTATTGTTGTTTTTTGCCATAAAAACAGCAGCTGAATTGTTGCAATATATTCTACATGGCCTAGAGCTTGAATCCATAATTCTAAGCCCATAAATGAAACTCTAAAGCCATACACCATGTGAAGTATCCTCAAAACGGGAAACTAACTCGGCTTCCAAAGAGGACGTGGCAGTCAAAGTCTGTTTGGCACTCTTCCATGATATAGCTCCACTGGTCGTTAAAAAAATGTATCCTGATGTTGATTTGGGTGAATCAATACAACCAGCAAAGTCAAAATCTGAGTAGCCAATTACTTCTAGATTGTCCTTCCTTCTATACATCAACATGTAGTTTTTGGTTCCTTGAAGGTACCTCATTACTTTCTTTGCAATTCTCCAATAGTCAAACCCTGGATTACTCTGATATCGTCCCAACATTCCTATAGCAAATGTAATGTCAGGTGTTATGCAGATTTGAACATACATTAGGCTTCCGATAGTAGAAGCATATGGACTGCCCTTCATTTGTTCCCTTTCAAGGTCATTCTTCGAGCATTGGTTGAAATTGAACCTATCACCCTTCACAATGGGGGCTACACTTGGTGAATAATCGTTCATCCGAAATCTCTCTAAAACTTTATTAATACAAGTTTCCTAAGACAGACCTAAGATACCTCAAAATTTGTCTCTATGAATCTTAATGCCAATGACATAGGATTCCTCACCCATATCCTTCATATCAAAAGTTTTAGAGAGAAATTGTTTCACCTCATGTAGAAAACCATTATCATTTGTTGCTAACAAAATATCATCCACATATAAAACAAGAAAACAAATTTTACACCACTGATCTTTTGGTATATACATTGATCCATAATGTTTCTACAAACCGAATGAAGAAATTACATTATGGAATTTTAAATAACATTGGCAGGATGCTTGTTTTAATCCATATATGGATTTCTTGAGCTTGCAAACCAATTGCTCGCCATCACTAGAGAAGAATCCTTTAGGTTGTTTCATGTATACTTCCTCCTCCTGATCTCCATTGAGAAATGTCGATTTTCACATCCATTTGTTGCAACTCTAAGTCAAAATGAGCTACTAATGCCAAAATAATGCGCAAGGAATCTTTCTTAGATACAGGAGAAAAAATCTTTGTGTAATCGATTCCTTCTTTCTGAGTGAATCCCTTAGCAAGTAGTTTTGTCTTGTATCTCTCAATGTTGCCCAATGAGTCTTTCTTTTTCTTAAAGACCCATTTACATCCAATGGTTTTAACTCCATTAGGCAACTCAACAAGTTCCCAGACTCCGTTACTTTTCTTAGAATTCATCTCTTCTTTCATGGAATTGTACCATAATTATGATTCTTTGCAACTCATGGTTTGTGAAAAGAACTCGGGATCTTTTTCAGCTTCAATGTTATAGTCAGATTCTTACAGATACACAACATAATCATAAAAAATTTTTGATCTCTTTAGTCTAGTAGATCTTCTTAATGTTGTACCATCATTTTCTTGAGAAGTATGTGGTTCAACGAATTGCTCAATAGTTTTTGGCAACTCTTGAACTACCTGATCTACTGGAATGTCATCAGTAGCTTGTGGAACTTCAATGATTGGTTGTTCAACAACAGATTGTACTTCAGTGATGTTGTAAACAATAACCAATCTATCACTTGAGGTGGAAGGTTAAAATTCTGAATAATCCTTCTCAAAAACTATGTTCCGAGTTTGATTGCTCCCACTAATCAAGTTATTTTCAAGAAACTTTGCATTTCTTGATTCCACAATCCTAGTATTGTGAGATGGACAATAAAATTTGTAATATTTAGACCTTTTAGCATATCCGATGAAATACCCACTAATGGTCCTTGGGTCCAGCTTCCTCTCTTATGGATTATAAATTCTTACTTTAGACGGGCATCCCCCAACGTGCATATGTCGCAAACTCGGTTTCCAACATTTCCATAATTCAAATGGCGTTTTAGGAATAGCCTTGGTTGGAACACGGTTTAATATATACATTGTTATCTTAAGTGCTTCAGCCCACAAGGATCTAGGAAGATTGAAGCTGCTAAGTATACTGCACACCATGTCTAATAATGGTTGCTTTCTTCTTTCTGTTACACCATTTTGGTCCGGAATCAATCCACCATGTGTTAATATTGACATTAACCATATTAGATTCATAACAAAAAAATGTGGTTGGATTACCTTTGTCCCAAGCTATTTCTGAAACTTTGCGTATTTCATCTTCATGTGTCCCTTCTTTTTACAGAAGAAACACTTGAAATTTTTCTTTGTACCAGCTTGGGGGGGTATTTTACCTTTCCATTTCTGATTGGCTTCATATTTTCCCTTTTCATGTGTAGCCTGAATTGCACTTTCTCCTTGTACCATCACCAGTCTCCCTTCCTCTTAAACACACATGGTCATAAGTTCATTAATTTACCATTTATCCTTATGTGTGTTGTATGAGAATTTGAAGGGTGCTTATTGGTACGGATGGGTATTCAAGATGTAGTGCACCAGGAAAGAATCCAACATTTCAACCTCAAGTTTTTTTTTAATTGACCCGCAATATCCCTCATTTACATGATGTGCTTGCGGACACCTCTCATATTGGTGAGCCTTAAGGATGAGAGCTTCATAATTAGGGTGTCTGCTAGTACCTTGTCTAAAGTGACAAATTGATCATCAATGGCTTTCAACAAGTCTTTTACCTTTTCATGCTGATCAACAGAACCACGAATACCAGCAAAAATTCTTGTCTTAATGAACATCATGCTGAAGTGATTAGATCGCTCCCATCGTTCATAAAGCGTGATTTCAGCTGCAGTGCTGGTATCAATAATTGTTGGTGGTTCGTCTTTCCTAATAGCATAGTCTATGTCCATCCACCCTAAATGAAGAAGAATTTTCTCCTTCCAGACCTTATAGTTATCTCTCTTAAGGTCAGGGATATCATAACGAATATCAGAGAAATTGCAGGTTGTACAACTGCATAAAATTACAAATTACATGCTTATGTTAAAACTGAGGTCTAAATAAAATATCATGCTTTACCAATGTAAATCATGCTTAAAAATTCAATCTATTGACATATAAAAATTTCTTGTAGGCTAATTCTTGCAGATTCAATTATTCTTGATGATTAAACTTTATGATAAAACTATCAAATTATTTATGAAGTCATAATTCATGTGGGTAAATTATGAATAACTTGATATTTTATCCTAACTAATAAACTCAAAATAATAAAAATGAGTGTTTGATAAAATTTATTATATTAATAATAATTAATTACAATTAACATCTAATATTCTTTATATGATCCTAATTAAACATTATATATAATTTAATTAAATTAAAGATGTTGTGACTACTCTCTAATTAATTAAAATTATATGGATCTCTAGACATTAACTCGCATAACATGTTAACTAATGCTAACATGTTGTTCTTATTATTATTATTATTATTATTATTTATATACGTCGAGTCACCCCGGCCTGCAACTCGATTGCCGAGCCGCAAATGACTCAGCCTGCACCACTCAGCCCAGTATTTACAAAATACCTTATAACTTTAATAAATAAAAAAAATTGTGCATTGGGCTGCCTAACTTGCTACTATCGAGCAACACCTGTCTATTAAGTTAACTCGGGCCAACTCGGTCTGTGTCAACTCAGTGGGTCAACCTGATTTGGGCCACTTATTTTTTTGCCTCGGTATACGTGTCCAGGTCCTAAGTTCATACATATTTTTGATGAGTCGGCTTTACTGGTCTACTATTTGACTCGACGCGACTAAGTTCTTTGTCTCCGACTGAATTATTATATTGAGGTATAGCAACTTATTCCTTGGTCAACATATTGATTGGTGCACAGACTTGCATTAGATTATTTTATGGGATAATTTGGTACATGTTATTGGCCCCAAGCCCTTTTTAACTGCTGCTATTGTCTCTTTGATTGAGACATTATTTCTGATGAAGAACTCCTCGGTTGTTTACCTTGGGTTCGTTATTTGCTGACTGTTGTTAGCATTGGTTCTTTTGATGCAAAATTTGAATTTCTTAGAAAAATAAATCACATGGTGGCCTTAATATCATATCGTCTTCATTACCCATTACCCCACTACCCATTTTTTATTTGACAGTCTTTCTCTTACCATCATTTATTTGACTCTCACATACCCTTATTGGTCAACCCTTTTTAAAGCATTGCTTTGGCTGTCCCTTTTATTCATATGGGTGTTGTAAGTCCATTGAGACTTTTTATTGGTACCCGTGGGTCTTTTATCGCCGTCTTGTGAATGATAGGCATTACCCACTTTAGTGATTATTGTCACTATATTCATTCGAAATCCTTCGAGTTTGGTTTCGACTTATGTTTTATCACCCATTTTTACCTTTTGAAATTTTGTGTCCAGTTTCGTACTTATCCTTGGGACATCGTGATGGAGGAGATTATTATTACATTTATGTTATTTGGTTCAAGCTGGGATCACTGCCATTACCTCCCAGCTTGAGTGGGGGGGTTGGAATATATGATGCAATTAGGGTGGCAATGATTAATTAGTTTACATTTCCTGTCACTTCTTCATTCTTATTAGGGTGAAGGGTATACTTGTAATATTGGTAATTATGATATCTATAATAATATCTTATGGGGGAGGGTTTGGATAAAGTCCATAAACTCATGTTTTCTCCCAATGGTGTCCCTCTCCTTTTTCTCCATGACCTAAATCATGGAGTCCTGAAAATCAACATTAATGATATGATAGTAACTGGGAATGATCCAGAAGAAAAGAAAGCATTGCAAAATAATATTTCTAGAGAGTTTGAAATGAAAGATGTTGGCTGCTTAAAATATTTTCTTGGTATTGAAGTGTCAAGATCCAAGGAGATAGATTGAATAAAAAGAGAGTTATAGTCACCCTTCTTCTTCTTCCGTTTCTGTTTCTGAAATTTCAGAATGTAATAGAGACGTTAGAAAGAACCAGAAAGCAAAAATGACATTTTTATTTCCATCAATTCTCACCATTTGTAATGCCATTTGTAACGCTGTTTGTAATGAAGGACCAAGGTGGGAGGAGCTAGAGCTGCCTGGGTGTTGTGAAGATGTTCCAATATCACCAGAATAAGTCACCATACCACTAGAAGCTAATTAACAAGCTTACCATTTGAGTCATCTCAACCTCAAGCCTACTCACAACAATCTGCTACTCTGCTAACTAATGTGACTACGATGCCAACTGTTGTGTGACTACTGTTGAATTTCTCGAAAAGAGAAAATCTTCATTGACTTGTTGTAATCTGAGTACATGAGTTCCTATTTATGATAGATGAAAATAAAAGAGTCTAATTACATTTAAAATACCCCTATCCCAATTACACCCAAAGTTTAATACTTAAAATAAGTCCAAGCATCAGTAAACAACTCAACATAAAAAAAAAGACTAACATAACTAAAACACCTTTAAACTGAGATTCTTCTATGAGACCTCCTTCTATGAGACTCTTGTAAAACTCAAGCTATTGTCTGTGGGGCTACTGTGGAGATTGCTATGATGGTTGAGATTGAAAGGAATAGTGGATCACATAATAATTGGTTAATATAATTTTATTGGGATTAAATAAAATCAAACACGACTGGTCAAAGTTATCTATTATTAAGATTAATAGTTTTAATGTTACATGTACATCTAACATGGGTCTTCCTTGAATTAATCCTCATGTTGCATGTGTTCTTCTTTTGTATCATGTCTTCTTGTTCTTCGTCCTCTTCTTCTCCGACTTCATCTACATCTTCTTCTTTCTTCCCCATCGACCTCTTCTTCTCCGACTTCATCTACATCTTCTTCTTTCTTCCCCATCGACCTCTTCTTCTTCCTCATACTCATATTGGCCACCATGAAAAGCAGCCACAAACACCATGAATAGAGAGGCCCTGAAATAAGCCCTTTCTACAATAAGGAATGTATAAGTTTATGAAGGAGTAGAAGAGAAAAATTTATGGCAAGAAAACCTGTTAGTCCCTAGTTCCTATGCCTTTTCCTATCTTTATAGCACAATTTTATTCTCTTCACTTTCTGGAGTGATGGGAAAGGACACAAAGAGCAATGCATTAAGACATCTTGACTCGCTCAACATAGTTTAGCAGCTTCCTTGGAAGTTTAGCAGCTTCCTTGGAAGCTAGTAGAAGAGAATCTTTTATCGCAAGAAAACCTGTTAGTCACTCATTCTTGTGTCTTTTCCTATATTTATTGCACAATTTTGTTCTAGTGACTTTTTGGAGTCATAGGAAAGGACATGAAGAGAAATGCAGTAAGACATCCTTACTCGGTCATCATAGCAAAAACGATGCCTCAAATTCTCTGCAAGCTGGATTGATGGAACATGTCCACTATAGAGAGTCTCCTTCTCCACAAAGTATAAGACTCTAGACCTCTAGCATGAAAGGAAAAAAACAAGTCATTCTCCTTAAAAATGACCTTACATCGTTAAGAAAAAAATTGATCATAACGATGATAAAAATTATAAAAACATAGGAAACAATATTCATTTTTCAGTTGTAGATTTCAATAGTAGGACACTTACAAAATTTGGAGACCTTCAAAATTCGGATTGAAGGTACATGATAAAGATTTGAATTTTATTCCATAGCATTCAATGGTTGGGTTTGTGGTCAACCATTTGTGGCTTGCTTCAAGCTCTACAGGTCTCTAAGGCTGCTGGTAAGGTAATCGACTACTAATGTTCTTCCTCCTGTTTAGATAGTAGATTGCAAGTTTAGTGATCAATTGCTGGAAAATTTTCCAATATGTTGTTGGCTGAGGTGTAGTAGGCAGCGTTTGATAGTTTTCATCTTTTAGTGATCAATTGCTTGAAAAAAGCTTTTGTTTCAAATTGATTATTGCTTACTTAGTAGTTAGTCCATTGGACCCAAAGCTACCCAACAGACCCATTGCCTGAAATCTGGGAGGCAAGGATAGGGACTTGAGGTATGAGGAGAGACAAAAAAGACATAAAGCTTGAGTATTTTGTTCCCTTCTTTTGACATGTAGTCCAGTATTTATAAATACCTCCACATGCCTCAGTTGCACTATAAAGACCTAATTATGCGATATCAAAGGGTTATAAAGGCATTTATTGATGCAAACTTAGTCCCAACAGCTAATTCCTAAAGACGCAACATAATAAAAATATTACAAAATTATCTCTTGTATTTCTCCTAAGCAACGATCACTAGAAACCAAAGGTTCTGATATAATAAATCTTACGTAGTGCCTTCCTCCCTTCAGAATCAGGATAAAATAGAATGATTAGACCACCAATTAAACAGAAAAAAGAATTAGAAAGAGGAAGTAAACAACTCTTACTGATTGAGGTTTAATTCTTTCTACATAACGAAGTTCTTGTACATGAACCAGTGGTGGAAAACTTACGTACCATTTCCCAGAAGTGGCACTGTTTCCTCCTGAGTTGCAGCAGTCACTGGAGCGCATAAAAGAAGCATGGCCACCATTCCAAAGGTTCAGATATAATAAATCTTCAAGAGAACTGACATGCTCCATTCCATGAATACATGTCCAAATATTTAATGTGGTGGTCTATAAGAGCCTCCGGTGGAACCTGGGTCTGTATAAGTGGGAATATCACCTCCAGTGTAACCTGGGTCTGTATAAGAGCCTCCAGTGGAATATGGGTCAGCAAATAACTTACGTAGTGCCTTCCTCCCTTCAGAATCAAGATAAAATAGAATGATTAGACCACCAATTAAACAACAAAGAATTAGAAAGGGAAAGCAAACAAGTCTTGCTGATTGAGGTTTAATTCTTTCTACAGAACGAAGTTCCTGTACATAAACCAGTAGTGGAATGGTTACATACCAATTCCCTGAAGTGGCACTGTTTCCTCCTGAGTTGCAGCAGTCACTGGAGCGCATAAAAGAAGCATGACCACCATGAAAGCTGCCACAAACACCATGAATAGAGAAGCCTTGAAATAAGCCATTCCTGCAATAAGGAATGTACAAGTTTCGGAAGGAGACGAAGAGAAATTTTTATCACAAGACTCGTTCTTGTGCCTTTTCCTACCTTTATAGCACAATTTTGTTCTCTTGAGTTTCTGGAGTGATGGAAAAGGACAGAGAAATGCACTAGGACATATTGACTCGATCAACATACCAAGCAGCTTCCTAGGAAGCCAGTAGTAGATATGACCTTGTATGGCAAGAAAACCTCTGAGTCACTCGTTCCTATGCCTTTTTCCTATCTTTATAGCACAATTTTGTTCCAGTGACTTTCAGGAGTGATGGGAAAGGACACAAAGAGAAATACATTAAGACATCTTGACTCGATCATCATAGAAAGCAGCTTCCTTGGAACCAGTAGAAGAGAATCTTTTATCACAAGAAAACCTCTTAGTCACTCGTTCCTGTGCCTTTTTCCCATCTTTATAAGCACAATTTTGTTCTCTTGAATTTCTGGAGTGATGGGATAGGACACAAAGAGCAATGCACTAAGACATCTTGACTCGGTCAGCATATCAAAGCAGCTTCCTTAGTCACTCGGTCATCATAGAAAGCAGCTTCCTTGGACCCAGTAGAAGAGACCTGTTTGTCACTCGTTTCTGTCTTTACCTATCTTTATAGCACAATTTTGCTCTCTTGACTTTCTAGAGAGATGGGAAAGGACACAAAGACAAATGCACTAAGACATCTTGACTCTGTCAACATAGAAAAAAATGATGCTCAAAATTCTCAGCAAGCTGGAATTATCATGGAATTCCACTGCTAATTCAAACTTTGGAAGACTTGAGGTCAAATGGTAACACTTTTTCTTTCTTCCATTTTTTAATTGAAGTCAAACAATCATCCCTAAAGACAAATCTAAACACTATGATTGATTTGACAAAGCTGAGAACATGTTTTAAGAGAGAGGATTTTGGACCTGGTTTCATTATTTATAATTTTCCATTCACTTGGGGCTTCATTTCATTTTCAGAAATTGTCATTTGATCTTACAAGCGCGTGCTGCTTGACCCAAAACACTGAAGACTGGTAGGATAGAATTAGAATTAGAGTATACATTGGAGGAATCGGTTTATAAATAGCAGAAGGCTGACCGCTCAACTCAAAATATCCAGTCTGGGAATAGATGCATTTAAAAATTTTAATAAATGGAGAAAAAATACCCAAGTTTGTTAGCATTTGTTCTCCTATACTTCTTCTTCATGGCGACTTCTGATGCTCTCAACACTTCTACAAACATGGAGGCTCTCCTCTCCTTCAAATCCCAACTCTCAGGTAACAAAGATTTGTGAAACAGAGAAACCAAAATACAATAACAAAGATTCAAATAATGATTTTTCGATGATGTATTCTTCTCCGTTTAGGAGGCAATTTATAATAGATTACATGCTGATTTTAGGACCAATTTAGATCCTAAAATCAAGGAATAAAATCACATGATCAAGGAAACAATCCATTTCCTACAATCACGTTAATCAATTTACAAACAGTTCATTACAGGCTTGCAAACACTCCCCCTCAAGTTGGTGCATAGATATCGGTCATGCCCAACTTGTCAATTATACCATGAAATGCCTTCCTTGATACTGCCTTCGTGAGTATATCAGCCAGCTAAGTCTCAGATTGAATAAAGGGGAATTGTATGATCTTTGCATCGAGGTTTTCCTTGATGAGATGATGATCAACTTCAACATGTTTAGTGCGATCATGTTGAACCGGATTCTGTGCAATTGCGATGGCTGCCTTGTTATCATAGTGGAGATTCATCGGTTTGGCGTATTCAATCCCTAAGTCCCTCAGTATCTTCCTTATCCATAACAACTCGCATACACCATGAGCCATGCCTCGAAATTTAGCTTCAGCACTTGATCTTGATACTACCTTCTGTTTTTTGTTTTTCCAAGTGACAAGATTCCCTTCCACAAAAGTAAAGTAATCCGACGTGGATCTTCTGGTTGTCTGATTGCCTGCCCAACCAGAATCTGTATATCCTTCAATATTAGAGATACCATTTTTTGAGAATAACAAACATTTTCCTGGAGCACTCTTTAAATATCTCAAGATCCGATAGACTGCTTCTATATGTTCTTCACTTGGTGCATGCATGAACTGGCTCACAATGTTTACTGCATATGCTACATCGGGCCTTGTGTGTGATAGGTAGATTAATCTTCCAACTAATCCCTGATAACGCCCTTTGTCTGTTGGGATTTGATATGGAAGAATTCTGAGCTTATGATTCATTTCCATGAGCGTCTCTATTGGTTTACAGTCAAGCATTCTAGTTTCGGCTAGAAGATCCAACACATATTTTCACGGTGAAAAGAAGACTCCATGTTTCGATTTTGCAACCTCAATTCCGAAAAAATATTTAAGTTGTCTGAGATCCTTCATTTCGAATTTAGTGGCTAAATACTCATGTAAAGTTTGCATTTCATCTGGTTCATCTCCTGCCACGACCATATCATCAACATATACAATTAAAGCTGTTACCTTTCCTTCTTTGTGTTTTATAAACAAAGTATGATCTGAGTTACTTTGTTTATAACCAAACTCCTTCATTGTAGCCGAGAATCTCCCAAACCATGCTCTAGGTGACTGTTTCAGCCCGTACAATGACTTCTTTAATTTACAGACTTCACCTTGACACAAAGAACCACTTTTTACGCCGGGTGGTAGCTCCATGTAGACCTCTTCTTCTAAGTCTCCATTGAGGAAGACATTTTTAACGTCAAATTGTTGCAGAGGCCAGTCTCGATTTGCTGCTATAGATATAAGAATGCGAATTGAATTGATCTTGGCTACTGGTGCAAAAGTATCCTGATAGTCTATCCCATACCTTTGCATATATCCTTTTGCAACTAATCGAGCTTTATATCTATCAATACTTCCACTTGGTTTGAGTTTCAATGTGAACACCCATCGACATCCAATTGTTTTTACTCCTTTAGGTTGGGGAACAAGTTTCCAAGTGACATTCTTTTGTAGAGCCCCCATCTCTTCGTTCATCGCCTTTTTTTCATTTTGGATCAGCTAATGCATCCTGCACATTACTAGGAATAGAAACCCTGGATAATTGATCAATAGTAAATGCATATGATCTAGTCAACCTATGGGAGGACACATAGTTGTTGATTGAGTATTTGGTCTTGGCTTCAAGATCAGGTTCATATTGTTTTTTTGGAACTCCCCTATTCAATCTTTGTGGATATCTAGGGGGTATATTTTCTATAGGAAGACATGTTTCATTAGACTCATCAAACATATGATTCGTATTTACCTGAGGAGGAACATTCCGGGTTGATTCTTCAGTTGTTGGTGCAGACGGGGGCAACTCTGAGGGTTCTTAAGGAGATATTACTGAATCACAGTCTTGTTGCTCATCATGACACTTAAAAAATTCATTCACCGCTTCTAACTCAATAAACTCAGCACCTTCGCTATTTTCTTGTGGAACATTTTCTTCACTTGAACTCTCCCCCTGAAGAGATGTCCAAGAAACTCCCCCTGAATAATAAGGTATTGATTCATGGAAGGAGACATCTAGAGTCACATGGAGTTTTTTGGTGTATGGATCATAACACCGATATCCTTTTTGAAATTCAGAGTAGCCAATAAATACACATCGCTTGACACATGGATCAAGTTTATTTCGCAAGATCTTTGGGATATGAACATATGCGATACACCCAAAAATTCAGGGTTCAAGATTCGGAAGATGGGGAATTGAAATCGGGGATTGCTGCTTGCGTTGAGGAGTTTGAAAATCTAGTACTCTAGAAGGTGTTCGATTGATGAAGTAAGCAACAGATTTGACAGCTTCGCCCCAATAAAATTGAGGCATGTTCATGCCAAAGAGAGAGGTATGCACTACTTCCAAAATTTGTCTATTCTTTCTTTCTGGTAATCCATTCTGTTGGGGAGTATAGGTGCAAAAGGTCTGATGATGAATTCCATGATTGGTCAGAAAATTTTCTAGAGAAGCATTAACAAACTTAGTACCATTGTCAGATTGCAAAACACGAATCTGCTTTTGGTGTTGAGTATGTATCATTGTGTGGAATTTCTGAAATGCTAGACACACATCACTCTTTTGTATAAGCAGAGATACCCAAGTCATTCTAATGCATTCATCAATAAATGTCATAAAGTAACGAACTCTAGAAATATAGGGAACCTTGGCTGGACCCCAAACATCGGAATGAATAACCTCAAAAGGTTCGAAACTTTTATTCAAACTCGATAAATAAGCAATAGGTGGCTCTTAGCCAATTCACACGTGTCACAATGAAAATGCACATCATTCAAACCTGAAAAAATTTGAGGTCGCAATTTCTTAAGATAACCAAAGGAAAGGTGGCCTAATCGTCGGTGCCATGACCATACAGTTGTTTGAGCATTATCTTCACTGATAGCTTGATTTGTCTGACTAATTTTCGATCCCCCGTTCTCTATCAACTCCAAATAGTAGAGTTTGCCCCGTCTAACACCATAACCAAGAATCTTTCGGGTTAGAATGTCCCAAAAGACACAAAATGAGGGCCAAAAAGTTACAGTACAAGCAAGAGTGGAAGTAATTTGGCTAACAAACAAAAGATTATATTCAAGACAGGGAACTACAAGGACAGTTTCTAATGTAAGACTATTGGATAATATAACAGACCCTTCCCCAGTAGTAGGAGAGGTACTATCACTGGCTGTTGAAATAACATATTGTGGAGAAGGTAGAATAGATTGTAACTGACTGGGATCCCTTGTCATGTGAATGGATGCACCTGTATCAATAATCCAAGGTCTATTCTTAGAATTTACAGAGAATACTAATGTATTATCGAGAATGCCTGGATGGGCAACATTTGCCGTAGGTAGCTCCTAATTATCTTCCATGGATGTCACCATAGCTTTCCCAGCAATCTTTTTATGGGTTTTTTTTTTGAGAAATCCCACCACTCCGGATAGCCAATAATCTCATAACACTGTTGTTGTGAATGTCATTTTTCTCCGCAGTGAGTACATACACGGTTGTTACCTTTTCCAGAGGATTGAGTGTTCGACTGCTTGATGATCATTGTCGGTTTTGGTTGACCAACATCGCCAAGTTCTCTGAGACTGGACGATATCTCCCCATTGTTAGTCTCTGTTGATATTCGCGTCTGACATATGCGTATGTACTCTCCAAATCAAGTTTGGGGTCTTTTCGCAAAATTTCTCCACGAACTCGATCAAACTCAGAGTCAAGCCCACTGAGAAAAATATGAACCCGAAGCCTAGCCATTGCAGGGTACAACTGGATTAGCCCTTCGATTGTTCCTTCCTGAGATATAGTTCTATGATCAATCTCCTGGAAAATAGCAACCAGTTCATTGTAGTACATGGATAATGGTCTACCATTTTGTTTGGTAGAAAAAGATCTCTGGTTCACCTCAAATATATAGGTTTCATCTGATCCAACATAGAACGTTTTTTTATACTGCTTCCCATATCTCCTTGGCAGTGGAGAGGCGAATAAATCGCTGCATTAGCAATGGACTCATGGAGTCAATAAGCCAACTTTTGACTCTTTGATTTTTAGTAATCCATGCTCCAAGATTGGGATCGCCAGATGCTGGTTTTTTTGTTTCGCCGGTGAGGTATCCAGCTTTGTTGCGTGTGCCAATTCGCATCTCCGTGAGTTAGGACCATAATGAATAATTGGTCTCATCGAGGATGATTCCAGTTGGAAATGAAGAATTGTCTTGGTCGACTATAATCTGTGGTGATGGGATAAGTTTGGTGGATGCGCCTATAGTGGTGGCCATCAATCTGGAAATTTGGTCCGGTCTTGTCTAATCTGGTCCGGTTCGGTTATGTTTGATTTGGTCCGGTTCAATTCTAGTATGGTCCAGTACTGGTCCGGTTTGGTCCGATTCGGTTGACCTGCTGGTCTGAGTCGATTCCGTCAGTAGAGAAATAAAGGAATAATAGTTCCTAAGTTTCAAAAAACAATAATCACCTTTCTTCTTCGGCAGAGGCAACGGAGCTTCAGCTTCCTTCGACAACGACGGTAGTCGGCAGCGACAACGAGGCGGTGGTGCCGTCTTCGGCGCTCGTCAGTGATCGCCAGCACTCGTCGGCGTCGTGGTTTTGGCTACAGAACCATCATCGTAGAAAGAAAACGTCGTTGTAGAAAGAGAACAGAGTTCTGCAAGTTGGCTTCCCTCGATGACAGCAGTGATCGACGACAATAAAGGGCTGATGGTAAGGTCGTCGGCGGTCGTCTTCGGTCTTCGGTGATCATCGTCGGTTGTCGACGACGTTCTTTTGCCTACGAGACAACCAGAATACGGAGTTGCAGAAAAAAACAAAGTTCTGCAACTCCAAGATTATTTTTTTCGGCTTCCTCCTTCAGTGACTACGGGAGCACTTAGCTCCGACTTTTGGCAACGAAAAGGAGAAGATAATTCTCCCGCTCTGATACCATGTGAAATAGAGAAACCAAAAAACAATAACAAAGATTCAAAGAATGATTTTTCGATGATGTATTCTTCTCCATTTAGGAGGCAATTTATAATACATTACATGCTGATTTTAGGATCAATTTAGATCCTAAAATCAAGGAATAAAATCACAGGATCAAGGAAACAATCAGTTTCCTACAATCACGTTAATCAATTTACAAACAGTTCATTACAGGCTTGCAAACAAGACTTTCTTTCACTTTGAAACAAGAGCTCCTCGGTTTGCACCTGGTCAGGCATCACTTTCGCCAAAGCCACCAACCGCGTCCAGTTCATCGAGCTTTCGGGGCTAGGACTCTCTGGTCTCATTCCTCCCCAGTTATTCAATCTCTCCTTGCTTGTCATTCTTGATCTTTCTGATAATTTCTTCCATGGACAAATTCCCCAACAGTTCACCACTCTTTCTCATCTTCGAGTCGTTGCTCTCTACAATAACTCTTGCACTAGTAGAATTGTTATGGGAAGGTCAAACAACCAAAATCAATCAAACAACCACAAACTTATTATGGGAAGCTCAAACAACCAAGCTCAATCAAACAACCACAACACAGGATTTATGTGGAAAAACCCTTTAGTGTGAAGGGAAAAAACCACGGGGCAAATCCAAATAATCTTCCACTATCAAAAATGGGATTACAATATCAATTTCTCTCAAGGGGCAAACTTGAGGTTTACAGAATCATGAGAGAAAGCAATTCATAATTCAAGCTCATTCACAAGAATTGTGAGATAATTAAATAAACAAAGGTTAGAGATCACCGGATATGGAGATTTCTCCAAAAAAAGAATGTAGAGAAAAACAGAAAAGCTTTGGAGAATCTTCTCCTTTCTTTTCTCCTCTCTTCCTCTTTCTCTTCTTCTTCTCTTCTTTCTCCTCTCGGTCTAATTCTCACTGAGGACAACAACAACAAGCAACCGAGGCTCCCTCTCGAGGATGACGGCGAAATGGCTAACGCTCTCACTTCCCCTTTTTTCCTCTCGGCTTGGCGTTCTGGTTTTTCTCTTCCTCTGGTGTTCTGTTTCTCTCTCACGGCCCAAAAAAAACCTTACTTTAGGGTTTTAATCTCTTTATTCTATCTCTTTCACATGAAAGAGATTTAGTGGTGGGGCCCACTCATGGGCTGGACCCTATCTACTAAAAGCAACAATCTCCCCCTCCAGACCATGAGGAGGGCTCACCACAATCTTTCATATCGGCTAGACTTGTGCACAACTCATGTTTTTCCTTAGTCACCACTTTTGTTATCATATCTGATAGGTTTTTATTAGTGTGGATCTTCATAAGAGATAACATATCATTTTCCAACACGTCTCTTATCCAGTGATACCTCAAATCAATGTATTTTGTCCTACTATGAAAAGTAGCATTTTTACTCAAGTCCAAAGCACTTTAACTATCACAATGAATTGCATACCTCTTTTGTTTGAAGCCTATCTCACCATCAAGCTCTTCAACCACAACATTTCTTTACTTGCTTCAGTTGCTGCAATGTATTCAACCTCTGTTGTAGAAAGAGCAATGCATTTTTGAAGTTTAGATTGCCAAGAGATGGCTCCCCCTGCAAAAGTAAACAAGTAACCTGATGTAGATTTTCTCCCATCTATGTCACCTGTCCAATCTGCATCTATAAAACCTTCTAATATAGGTTTTGAACCACCAAAACACAAACACAATTTGCTAGACCCTTTGAGGTACCTCAGAATCCACTTAACAACAGCCCAATGTTTTTTCCCTAGATTTGCTAGAAATCTACTCACAACACCAACTGCAAAAGCAATGTCTGGTCTAGTACATACCATAGCATACATTAAACTTCCTACTGCTGAGGAGTAGGGAATCTTCTCCATGGCTTCTTTTTCCTTCTCAATTGGAGTTTAATTTGAAATGATTTGCAAGTGGTGTGCTTACCGGTTTTGCATCTTTCATGTTGAACCTCTCAAGAATCTTCTCAATGTACTTTTGTTGTGACAACCAAATTTTCTTCTTCCTTCTATCACGAGAAATCCTCATGCCCAAAATTTGTTTGGTTGCACCTAAGTTCTTCATATCAAAGGACTTGCTGAGATCCTTTTTCAACCTGTCAATCAAATTCATGTCTTGCCCAATAATTAGTATATCATCAACATACAACAAAAGAATTATAAAACAACCATTTGGGAACCTTTTAGAGTAAACACAATGATTTGTAGATGTCCTCTTATAGCTTTGACCTATCATAAAGGAGTCAAACTTTTTATACCATTGTCTTGGGGCTTGTTTCGACCCATTGAGACTCTTTTTCAGCTTACAAACCATATGTTCTTTCCCTAATACAAGATGACGATTCAAGCGCTAGCAGGAGTACGAGCGGAGATTGGGAAATCAGGAAATCATTTTGCTTGACTCAAGCCATAAGATTGGGCCTCAATTGCGCCACAAATCGCCCCAGCATGAGAGGAGCTCTAAGAAAGTTGTATGAAATTAAAGAGTCCTTAGTTGAAATATAGAAGCATGTAGAATTTGTTGAGATTTCTTCCCTTACAAAGAAATATAATCTTACCTTCTCAGTACATATAGTTTGTAATCTCTGTAATTACGTGATTTCCATTAATCATTCAACTCTCTGTGTATAGTTTGTAAAATGGCTATTTAAGCCAACGATGTGAAAGAGAAAATATGAAAGTAATTGAAGTAGTATTTTTGACTTGGTATCAGAGCAGGATAATCCTTCTCCTTCTCCTTCTCGTCGCCGAACGAAAGCTCTGTCCGTAGTCTCTCATAGCCGAAGAACAGAGCCAAAGCTTTGTCCCGAAATCTCAGTCACCGAAGAACAGAGGGAAAGCTCCGTCCCAAAATCTCAGTTACCGAAGAACAGAGAAAGCTCTATCCCGTAATCTCAGTCGATGTTCGGAAGTTCCTCCGGTCGCCGACGACCTCAGCCGAGCCACCTCTTGGCCTTCAACTCAGTTGCTGAAAAAAAAAACACGAAAAATAGAGCAGGTCTGCTTCGTGAATGAAGAAGACGCTGTTTGCTTTTCTCTTCGGCCGTTGCTGTAACACAAAACCGCCGCCACACGAACTCCCAAAATCCGCCAATGAACCGCTACTGAACTACCTTCCAGCGATCGAACTGCCATCAGAAAGCGTCGCCGACCAACGTCGAAGAGCCTCACCAGCGCCGCACTAGCGTGCGTCTCGATGAAGACAAACCTACTCCATTAGAACCTAATCCGGAAAACCTTCCAGACGTCACCGACGACGGCCTTCTAGCAAACCGCTAGCCCAATTGGCTCCGGTGAAGAGGAAGAGAGGCACCGTCTCGACGAAGAAGATGAGGTACAGGAAATTTAATTTTTTCCCACTTAAACTTAGGTCCCGGTTTTATTATTTTGCTGAGCGACCTGGTTTTGGACCGGACCAAGATCAACCCAGCAAGAGTAAGCGAACCGGACCAGATCGGATCTTTTCACGGACTGGATTGGATTGGAAACAGAGACCCAAACCGGGTCAACCCAGTGGCAGGAATCAGACCAAAAAAAAAATTGATGAAGTATTATTCAAAAAGCGGACTGGACCAGTTCTCTGACCCTTCTTGCATCATGTCGAAGGAATCAAAATCAGAGCATATTTGTACTCACTGTGGTGAGACTGGGCATACAAAGTCAAGATGTTATGAACTTATTGGGTATCCAGAATGGTGGGATCCAACTAAAGCCCCTCGCTAATGGAACACTAAACCAAATAATCATGCTTCCGTTATAGTAGCAGAACCCTCCACCTCCGCTACATCCAGTAAAGTTCTTCATACTTCCACTCCTATTAGAAATAGTGAATGGATAATTGATTCTGGTGCTACTGACCATATGACCTTTGACAATCATCATGTTGAAATTATGAAACCATCTGAACAACATATTATATCTACAGCAAATGGTACTTCCTCTCACGTTATTGGAGAAGGTTCCATCACTCTCACTGAAAATTTGAGTCTTGATTTTGTATTAGTTGTTCCAACCCTCCATCATAATTTGTTTTCAGTGGCTCAAATAACTCGAACTTTGCATTGTATTTTGATTTTTTTGCCTAACCATTGTGTGTTTAAGGACATTCAAACTCGGAAGACAATTGGTTATGGTACTAGAAGGGGGAAACTCTATTACCTTGATCTGAAGCCAGAGAGTTCTCATCAGTTAGCTCAAGCACTCTCCGTGAATAAATCTGCAAAAAATGAGATTTGGTTATGGCATAAAAGGTTGGGTCACTCATCTTTTGGTTATTTAAAGAAACTATTTCCAAAAATATTTGCTAGATTATCTGTTTCAGATTTTAAGTGTGAGGTATGCGAATTGGCTACAAGCCATCGTATTGCATTTCAAATAAGCATGAATAGGAATCCAGCACCCTTTATGATTATCCACTTTGATGTATGGGATCCAGCAAATATAGCCTCTCTGAGTGATAAACGGTGGTTTGTTTCCTTTATTGATGATCACACCCGGATGACTTGGATTTACTTAATGAAATCAAAAAGTGAAGTTAGTTCACTGTTCATACAATTTCACAAAATGGTAGTCACTCAGTACCATTCTACAATACAAACTCTCCGCAGTGACAATGGTTGAGAATTTGTTAATCAAGGTTTGAAAGAGTATCTAGATGATCATGGTATTAGTCATCAAAGTATTTGTGCGTACACCCCTCAACAAAATGGGGATGCAAAGCGAAAGAACCACCACCTTCTTGAGGTTGTTCGTGCTTCCTTGTTTGAAGCTCATATGTCGGCTAGTTATTGGAGTGAAGCCATCACAACTACAACTTATCTTATCAACCGAATACCCTCGAGTGCATTACAATTCAAGACTCCCTTGAGTGTTCTTCATGAAACTATAAGTTCACTTGCTGTGCCGAATCTGCCACCTAGAGTTTTTGGGTGTGTTGTCTTTGTTCATCTCTATAAGCCATTGAGAAATAAATTGGAACCCCGAGCTCTCAAGTGTCTCTTTGTTGGTTATGCTCAACATCAGAAAGGTTATCGATGTTATCATCCTCCCTCTCGCAAATTGTATGTCACCCTTGATGTGGTATTTCATGAAGATCACATGTATTATTCTACTCCCAAATCTTCAATTCAGGGAGAGAACAAGATTGAATTGCAGACCCTTAATCATCATTTGGTTATCTTGGATACTACAAGTGGTAAGTATTCAAATTACAACAGTGAACCTCAAAATGATACAAATGAGCACGATTCACAAGATGGAGACAGACAAGTGATGCAACCAGAGTCTCAGCCGACATCTTCACAGGATGGAGACAGACAAGACTAGATGGAAGTGATGCAACCAGAGTGTTAGCCGGCATCTTCCCCCCTTCATAATGTACCAATGGATCAATTGCCTTCTGAGTCCAAGTCTATGCCTGAGCCCCAGGTAAGTTCCAAAACTCAACTAAGAGTACTACCTCATCGAACCACAAGAGGAAAACCTAAAGTCAATTATGAATCTCTTCTCACCTCTAAATCTCAGTATCCCATGCATAATTTTGTGTCTTATCATAGATTGTCAAAGGCAAATGAAGTATTTGTGAATCAATTATCTGCTATATCTATTCCTAATAGTGTGCAGGAAGCTTTGAAAGATCCTAGGTAGAAAGAAGCTATGAATGAAGAAATGAGTTCCCTCCAAAAGAATTCAACATGGGAAGTGGTTGACCTACCTGTAGGAAAGACACCAGTCGGATGCAGGTGGGTATTTACCATTAAATATAAAGCTGATGGCACCATTGAAAGGTTCAAAGGAAGGCTTGTCGCCAAAGAATATACTCAAACCTATGGGATCGATTATATGGAGTCATTCATACCAGTGGCCAAAATCAATACTGTTCGGATTCTACTATCTCTGGTTGTGAATCTTGAATGGCCCTTATATCAATTTGATATTAAAAATGCATTTTTTCATGGAGATCTCCAAGAAGAAGTATATATGGAATTACCTCCCGGATGTATTATGCTAAACAAAGGAAGCAAACAAGTATGTAAATTGAGAAAATCCCTATATGGTTTGAAACAGTCCCCGAGGGCGTGGTTTGGAAGGTTCACAAAATTTATGAAATCTATCGAATACAAGCAAAACAACTCAGATCATACTCTCTTCCTGAAATATAACAAGGAGGCCATCACAGCTCTTATCGTTTTTGTTGATTATTGGAATATATGATGTAATTAATTTACGTTTGCTGTTTCTTCTTCACTTTTGTTAGGGTGAAGGGCATACTTGTAATATTGGTAGTTATGATATCTATAAATATATCTTATGGGGGAGGGTTTGGATAAAGTCCATAACCTCATGTTTTCTCCCAATGGTGTCTCTCTCATTTTTCTTTATGACCTAAATCATGGAGTCCTGAAAATCAACATGGTATCAAAGCTTTAATTTTCAGGATTCCGACAATGGTTTTTTAGGTTTCATTCTCCTCTTTTTTGTTAGTTGCTGGATATTAGTTTTTTTTATTTTATTTTGTTGCTTGTGGTTTACTGTCAGTGTTGTCTTCTTTTACTTTCTGGTCTACACTTTCATCTTTGTTTCTTCTCCTGTTTATTTTGGATGCTTCTCTTGTTTCTGTTCCTGTTAATTTCGGGAGTTATTTGAGGGAAGATTTGCATTGACGAGATGGGAATTTGCTGTTACTTATTATCTTCTCATGCTCATCTCTTCTCTGGCGTTGGATCGGATCCACTCTGTTCAAAAACTAGCATCCAGAAAAATTCTGGTATGTGATCCATGGTTCATCGAATCTCTGTTGTCATGATCGCTTATTGCTAGACCATTGTTGCATCGTTATTATTTTCTGTTGCCATTAGTATATTATCTTCTTTCGGAAACCAATCCGGTGATTCTGCTACTGATTATGTGTATCATGTAGCTTAATTAATTCCTATAATTCAGGCTTTAGTACGTTGTTTCTACTGCTGCTCATGGTATATCTGTTGTTGTTGATCCAGCCTACTACCCACGATAGCTATTGTTTCTCTACAATCAAGCATTTATGCTAAAACTGTTATGGGAACTTGCCTATATTGACTTGCCATAGCATAAACGGATTTTTGGATATTTTATTTCTGAGTTGCTGGTTTATCGCTGTTTTAAGCATCGACGACGAACTAGCAAGCGCTCCACTTCAAAATACAAAGACCTGCTGAATTAATGGGATTTTCTGCTATCTGGAAGATTATCTCGTTGGCACATCTTCTCTTATCCAGAAATCTAATCATCTGTTATCACGGGGAGATAATCTCGAATTGCTGATTTCTCGGCTTATCTCACATCTACGCTTCGTCACCGCTTTCGGCGCCGCAAGGAAGAAGAACTGTAGCAAAATTAAATGTTTCCCAAAGTTAAGAAACATTTCATCGGCTCACTGGGTCTGCCCAAGTCTCAGACCGGACCGTTCTGCAAAGTTAATCAGGGTCAACCAAGACCGTATCATCGTCTGTCCCGACGCTGCCACCCGTCGCCGTCGAAAACCGTAGCCACAGTCGACGCTCTCTTCGTTGTCGCCGCCGTTCGCCCCAACGGCCACAACGCCGAATGTCCCAAGCCAGTCAGCGCCGAAGCACAGAAAGCAGGGGCTTTGCCTCTGCCTATTCACTCCCTCATTGGGCAGGAGATTGAGCAGGGGCTTTGTTTCAGTTTGCGCAAAATATTCTCACGGATTTACGAGAATCTCATTCCCGTTGCCGTTGTCGGAGAAGACGACCCCAGACTCCGCCGAGTCATCTTGCCACGGCGCTGACTCTCTGTAATCACCAGCACCACGGGGAGGAAGACGAAGACGTCTATCTGTCGATGATTTATTTCAGGCACTATTGATTTTCCTTTCCAGAAATATTTGCCTCAGCCGGCGTCAAGACGATCTTTCCCTCTAGTTTGTTGTCGTTCCACTCTGCCGGAGGAATATCATGAAAAATCAGATTTCCTAAGTTAGAAACCTGATTTAAATCACCGATTCAGTCGGCTTCCGAATCTCGGGCCAGACCTTGCCGGGTCAAGCCAGCGAACCGGGCTGCCCTTCTTGCTACTATCGAGCAGCACCTGTCTACTGAGTTAACTCGGGTCAACTCGGTCCGTGTCAACTCACTAGGTCAACTCGACCCGGGTCAACCTAACTTGGGCCAGTTATTTTCCTGCCTCGGTATACGTGTCCAGGTCCTAAGTTCATACATATTTTTGATGAGTCGGCTTTACTAGTGTACTATTTGACGCGACGCGACTAGGCTCTTTGTCTCTGAATTATTATATTGAGGTATGGGAACTTATTCCTTGGTCAGCATATTGATTGGTGCACAAACTTGCATCAGATTATTTTATGGGATAATTTGGTACATGTTATTGGCCCAAAACCCTTTTTAACTGCTGCTATTGTCTCTTTGATTGAGACATTATTTCTTATGAAGAACTCCTCGGTTGTTTGCCTTGGGCTTGTTATTTGTTGACTGTTGTTAGCATTGGTTCTTTTGATGACTCTCACTTACCCTTATCGGTCAACTGTTTATAAAGCATTGCTTTGGTTGTCCATTTTATTCATATGGGTGTTTTAAGTCCATTGAGACTTTTTATTGGTACCCGTGGGTCTTTTATCGCCGTCTTGTGAATGACAGGCATTACCCGCTTTAGTGATTATTGTCACTATATTCATTCAAAATCCTTCGAGTTTGGTTTCCACTTATGTTTTATCACCCATTTTTACCTTTTGAAATTTTGTGTCCAGTTTCGTACTTATCCTTGGGACATCGTGATGGAGGAGATTATTATTGTTATTTGGTTCAAGCTGGGATCACTGCCATTACCTCCTAGCTTGAGGTAGGGGGGGCGGGGTTGGAATATATGATGTAATTAGGGTGGCAATGATGTTATTAGTTTACGTTTCCTGTCTCTTCTTCACTCTTATTAGGGTGAAGGGTATACTTGTAATATTGGTAGTTATGATATTTATAAATATATCTTATGGGGAAGGGTTTGGATAAAGTCCATAAACTCATGTTTTCTCCCAATGGTGTCTCTCTTCTTTTTCTCCATGACCTAAATCATGGAGTCCTGAAAATCAACAATGATGATATGATAGTAACTGGGAATGATCCAGAAGAAAAGAAAACATTGCAAAGTAATTTTTCTAGAGAGTTTGAAATGAAAGATGTTGGCTACTTAAAATATTTTCTTGGTATTGAAGTGTCAAGATCCGAGGGAATTTTTCTATCTCAACAAAAATATGCTTTAAATTTATTAAAGGAAACTAGTATGACAACATGTAGTCATGTCAGTACTCATATGGAAGAAATTTTGAAACTGGGAACACATTTAGATCAAGTCCCTGCTAACAAGGAACATTTTCAGAGACTAGTTGGGAGGTTAATGTATCTTGCATGTACCAGACCAGATTTAGCTTATGTACTAAGCGTGGTTAGTCAGTTTATGCACTCTCCAAGTGAAGAACATATGAAAACCGTCAACCGTATCTTGTGCTATTTGAAATCATCTCGAGGAAAAGGAATTTTGTTTAAAAAATTAGGCGACTTGAAAATTGAAGGTTATACCGATGCAGATTGGGCTGGGTCAATAGAGGATCGACGATCTACATCTGGATACTTCACATTTGTAGGTGGAAATTTGGTTACTTGGAGAAGTAAGAAACAAAAGGTGGTGGCTTGATCGTCAGTTGAAGCTGAATACTGGGGAATGGCCAAGGCAATATGTGAATTATTATGGATCAAAAATCTCCTACAAGAACTACACATTGAGCAGACAAGTCCTATGAAATTATACTGTGATAGTAAGGCAGCATGTGATATTGCCCATAACCCAGTCCAACATGATAGAACTAAACACGTTAAAGTTGATAGGTACTTTATTAAGGAAAATCTAGAAGCAAGAATCATTGAAGTCCCTCATGTTCGGTCTCAAGATCAACCAACTTGCCGATGTGATGACCAAGGCAGTGTCTTACCGAGCTTTTTACAATTGTCTCGACAAGTTGGGCATGAGTGATATCTATGCACCAACTTGAGGGGGAGTGTTAAGATTTCTTCCCTTATGAAGAAATATAATCTTACCTTCTCAGTACATATTTTGTAATCTCTGTAATTACGTGATTTTCGTTAATCATTCAACTCTCCATGTATAGTTTGTAAAACGGCTATTCAAGTCAACGATGTGAATGAGAAAATATGAAAGTAATTGAAGTAGTATTTTTTACTGAATTTTCATTCTACAACTTCCTGTAATGTAAGATGATGATTTATTAGCCATTTTAATGGAGGAAGGCTTTGTAACAACATGCTCAATGTTATTCATTTTGGATCATAAACTTGATCCATGATCCATAATCCAAACCCAACTTAATAAAACTTTAAGATTAGAGATAAGTCGGCAACTAAGTCGGTGTTCAGAAGATAAGTTGTTGTGCTGGCAAGAAACTTGGAGAAGAATCAAGATAAATAACAACGTGTATGGCAATAAATTTGCCATGTAATAGAGTTGAAACTTGGAAAAGAATCAAGATAAACAACAACGTGTGTGGCAATAAATTTGTCATGTAATAGAGTTTTTTGTGGTGATTATTCACCGATGTCTATAAATACCACTGTAAGTTATGTAAAATGATAAGAAGAACATAGATTGAATATAGAGAGAGTTATAGTCACCCTTCTTCTTCTTCCGTTTGTGTTTCTGAAATTTCAGAATGTAACAGAGACGTTAGAGAGAACCAGAGACGTTAGAGAGAACCAAAAAGAAAAAATGTTGTTTTAATTTCCAACACTGGTATCAGAGCTTCGTTTCTCTGAGTTCTCCCCTGGTTCCGCCACCATCACCAATGTCATCGCCCTCGCTGAACCTGAAGGTCAGCCTATATTTTCTCTTTGTAGAGCATAGGAAAAGCTGTGTTCATCTTTGGTTTCGAGCCACTGCGCATCCCCCCGTTTCAGTCATCAGTTTTGTGCCACCATGAGCCCCCGAGCAGCCGTCGCCATCGCCGCAAAAGGTCCTGAAAATTTCATCTCGCGTTGTTAAAAAAAGCGTCGCGGGGAAGAAGACGACGATCTGGGTTGTCTTTTCATTTCAACCCGGTTCGGTTCAATCCGGTCTGGTTTGTTGTCTCACTTAACGCGGTTTCGTTCCACCCAACCCGGTCTGGTTATGCTTAACCGAACTCCGGTTCAACCCGGTTCCGCTCAACAGACAACGGTCTGGTTTGTCTTTTGGTTCTCATTCAACTCGGCCGGTTGGGTTCAACTAGGTAAGTTGACTAAGCAATCTTCTGGTGGCCCGTGACAGCTCGTTTGACGTCCGATTGAGGTGATTTTGGAGGCATTGGATTCGTATCATCGAGAGTTTTGATATGATAAGGTATAAACCTTGAAAAAAATTTATAAAGTTTTCTTTATTAAGAAATATGGCAGGCACTCCTCAGAGTGTTGACATTCAGCAACAATAATTATGACAACTGGAGTATCAAGATGAAGGCTCTTCTTGGAGCATATGATGTCTGGGACATCGTTGAAAAAAGGCTTTAGCAAGCCAGAAAGAGAGGATGAGAGGATGCTCTTACACAAGAGCAGAAGCCAGCTTTGAAAGATTCAAGAAAGAGAGATAAAAAAGGCTTTCTACCTCATCTATCAAAGATTAGATGATGGTGTGAAGTGCAACCTCCACCAGAGAGGCTTAGAAGAAGTTGAAAACCTCTTACGAAGGAGTCAAGAAGGTGAAGAAGGTCCGTCTCCTAGAGGTGAGTTGGAATCCTTACATATGAAGGCATCTGAGACTAGTTCGGAGTAGCAGTTGCCTATAAAGAAATGATAAAAAAAATATTAAGAAGATGTGAGAAGATACTCCGCATATCGTCGTGATGATGAAAGAAACCAAAGACTTGGAAGAGATGATGATCGATCAACTCCAAGGAAAATTACAAACTTATACAGAAAAGTACAAAAGGAAGCAAAAAACTTCAGCAGATTAAGGAATCTATTTGGAGTTAAGGATCAAGTTTAAGAGGTGAGGGGGGAAGGGGGGGGGGGGGGGTGGAGGGGGGAGTTGGTTCGTGAATTTGATCCTTGATCCATAATCCAAGCCCAACTTAAGGAAACTTTAAGATTACGAGATAAGTCGGTGTTCAAAAGATAAGGTTGTTGTGCTGGCAAGAAACTTGGAGAAGAATCAAGATAAACAGTAACGTGTGTGGCAATAAATTTACCATGTAATAGTGTTTTATGTGGTATTATTCACCGTTGATGTCTATAAATACCATTGTAAGCTATGTAAAATGATAAGAAGAAGACAGATTGAATACAAAGAGAGTTATAGTCACCCTTCTTCTTCTTCCGTTTCTATTTCTGAAATTTCAGAATGTAACAGAGACGTTCGAGAGAACCAGAAAGCAAAAATGACATTTTTATTTCCATCAATTCTCACCATTTGTAATGCCATTTGTAACGCTGTTTGTAATGAAGGACCAAGGTGGGAAGAGCTAGAGCTGCCTGGGAGTTATGAAGATGTTCCAATATCACCAGAATAAGTCACCATACCACTAGAAGCTAATTAACAAGCTTACCATTTGAGTCATCTCAACCTCAAGCCTACTCACAACAATCTGCTACTCTGCTAACTAATGTGACTATGATGCCAACTGTTGTGTGACTACTGTTGAATTTCTCGAAAAGAGAAAATCTTCATTGACTTGTTGTAATCTGAGTACATGAGCTCCTATTTATAATAGATGAAAATAATAGAGTCCAATTACAATTAAAATGCCCCTATCCCAATTACACCCAAAGTTTAATACTTAAAATAAGTCCAAGCATAATTAAACAACTCAACATAAAAAAAAGACTAACACAACTAAAACACCTTTAAACTGAGATTCTTCTATGAGACCTCCTTCTGTGAGACTCTTGTAAGATTCTAACATATTAATTTTTTCTCTATGATATTTCTTATTGTGGGAGTCATGTAAGAGCCTTCCATATCTTCTCTTCAACAACTACCTCGATCGTTTGTGCAAGTTCCTCATTAGTCTTCTCCAAATCAATTGACTGAGCTACACTAGCGACTCATAAATTCAGAATTGTAGGAAGGGCAATACACCAAGACCCCTTCCCTTCTCATAACCAACTCATACACCCATCACCTGATCATATATAGCACTATAGTCAAATTCTATACTTCAGCCTGGGCCGCCTTGACTAAATTAGCCATCTATTCTTGTTAAAGTTGTATATAGTAATTAATAATCTGTCTAAATTAATTAAAATACATAAAAATACATAAACACTAACATGAGAAACTCTAGTCTCCTCAGATGCCCATCCACTTGCCTATCTAGAGTGGGTGTTTTTGAAAAGTCAATTGTGGAGATTGCTATGATGGTTGAGATTGAAAGGAATAGTGGATCACATAATTGGTTAATATAATTATATTGGGATTAAATAAAATCAAACACAACTGGTCAAAGTTATCTATTATTAAGATTAATAGTTTTAATGTTACGTGTACATCTAACATGGGTCTTCCTTGAATTAATCCTCATGTTGCATGTGTTCTTCTTTTGTATCATGTCTTCTTGTTCTTCGTCCTCTTCTTCTCCGACTTCATCTACATCTTCTTCTTTCTTCCCCATCGACCTCTTCTTCTTCCTCATACTCATATTGGCCACCATGAAAAGCAGCCACAAACACCATGAATAGAGAGCCCTTAAATAAGCCCTTTATGCAATAAGGAATGTATAAGTTTCTGAAGGAGTAGAAGAGAAAAGTTTATGGCAAGAAAACCTGTTAGTCCCTAGTTCCTGTGCCTTTTCCTATCTTTATAGCACAATTTTATTCTCTTGACTTTCTGGAGTGATGGGAAAGGACACAAAGAGCAATGCATTAAGACATCTTGACTCGCTCAACATAGTTTAGCAGCTTCATTGGAAGCTAGTAGAAGAGAATCTTTTATCGCAAGAAAACCTGTTAGTCACTCATTCTTGTGTCTTTTCCTATATTTATTGCACAATTTTGTTCTTGTGACTTTTTGGAGTCATAGGAAAGGACATGAAGAGAAATGCAGTAAGACATCCTTACTCGGTCATCATAGCAAAAACGATGCCTCAAATTCTCAGCAAGCTGGATTGATGGAACATGTCCACTATAGAGAGTCTCCTTCTCCACAAAGTATAAGACTCTAGACCTCTAGCATGAAAAGAAAAAAACAAGTCATTCTCCTTAAAAATGACCTTACATCGTTAAGAAAAAAATTGATCATAACGATGATATAAATTATGAAAAAATAGGAAACAATATTCATTTTTAAGTTGTTGATTTCACTAGTAGGACATTTACAAATTTTGTGGTCAACCATTTGTGGCTTGCTTCAAGCTCTACAGGCCTCTAAGGCTGCTGGTAAGGTGATTGATCGACTACTAATGTTCTTCTTCCTGTTTAGATAGTAGATTGCAAGCTTAGTGATCAATTGCTTGAAAAAAGTTTTGGTTCAAATTGATTATTGCTTACTTAGTAGTTAGTCCATTGGACCCAAAGCTACCCAACAGACCCATTGCCTGAAATCTGGGAGACAAGGATAGGGACTTGAGGCATGAGGAGAGACAAAAAAAGACATAAAGCTTGAGTATTGTGTTCCCTTCTTTTGACATTTATTCCAGTATTTATAAATACCTCCACATGCCTCAGTTACACTATAAAGACCTAATTATGCGATATCAAAGGGTTATAAAGGCATTTATTGATGCAAACTTAGTCCCAACAGCTAATTCCTAAAGACGCAACATAATAAAAATATTACAAAATTATCTCTTCTATTTCTCCTAAGCAACGATCACTAGAAACCAAAGGTTCAGATATAATAAATCTTCAAGAGAACTGACATGCTCCATTCCATGAATACATGTCCAAATATTTAATGTGGTGGTCTATAAGAGCCTCCGGTGGAACCTGGGTCTGTATAAGTGGGAATATCACCTCCAGTGTAACCTGGGTCTGTATAAGAGCCTCCAGTGGAATATGGGTCAGCAAATAACTTACGTAGTGCCTTCCTCCCTTCAGAATCAAGATAAAATAGAATGATTAGACCACCAATTAAACAACAAAGAATTAGAAAGGGAAAGCAAACAAGTCTTGCTGATTGAGGTTTAATTCTTTCTACAGAACGAAGTTCCTATACATAAACCAGTAGTGGAATGGTTACATACCAATTCCCTGAAGTGGCACTGTTTCCTCCTGAGTTGCAGCAGTCACCGGAGCGCATAAAAGAAGCATGACCACCATGAAAGCTGCCACAAACATCATGAAAAGAGAGGCCCTGAAATAAGCCATTTCTGCGATAAGGAATGTATAAGTTTCAGAAGGAAACGAAGAGAAAATTTTATCGCAAGAAAACCTCTTAGTCACTCGTTCCTGTGCCTTTTCCTATCTTTATAGACAATTTTGTTCTCGTCACTTTCTGGAGGGTGATGGGAAAGGACACAAAGAGCAATGCACTAAGACATCTTGACTCAGTCAACATAGTTTAGCAGCTTCCTTAAAAGATAGTAAAGAGAATCTTTTACCGCAAGAAAACACGTTAGTCACTCGTTCTTGTGCCTTTTCCTATTTTTATAGCACACTTTTGGGGGGTTAGTCCAAAATGAACCGGAATGAATTACTCCCGTATTATTTAGTTCATTAGATTAAGCTGTTATAAGTAGAATAAATTCTTTTTTTTATATCATACTTTTCATTTGGGAGTACTAATACTGGAATCTGTTCTCCACTAACACCCAAGGATGAATTGAAGTTAAATCAATTCATTTTAAGTTCTATTCAATTCAAGTTCATTGTGGACTAACTCCCCCCCTCTCTCCCTCCCTCTCTCCCTCCCTCTCTCCCTCCCTTGTTGTCTTGACCTTGTGGAGTGATGGAAAAGGACAAAGAGAAATGCACTAAGAGACTTGGTCAACATAGAAAAAATGATGCCCAAAATTCACAGCAAGCTGGATTGATGGAACCTATCCATTGTACAGAGTCTCCTTCTCTATAGAGTCTCAGACTCTAGACCTCTACCGTGAAGGGCAGGAGTAAGGTCTGCTCTGTGGAGCCCAGGAGAGAGCGAGGCATCCCCTACTGCCGTGAAGGGCAGGATAGACTCAATTGGGGTGGTGCTCTCCTCCAACTTCGTAACTTTCTCTATCACACAGCATTCTATGGCCTACATTATATACGTCGTATTGTGCTGGCATCGATGCTAGCCAATCCTCTCAATGGCACAAACCGACACAGCCAAGCAATGCGTCAGAGGCATTGTATGGGCTGAGCGGGAGGAATTTTTCGTAGGGGGAGGGAAAAACGTGCGTCCCGCATGCACTTCATGTGAATGATTCAGAAAAAATGTCCGAATCTGGATTCTCCATCTTTCGCCTGAGTGAATGAAGTGGCGTGATTCAAAAGAAGTGGAATTCATTCCACACTAACACCATAATCTAATGAACTAAGTAATGCGAGAGTAATTCATTTCACTTCATTTTGGACAAATCCCTCCTAAGACATCTTGACTCTGTCAACATAGACAAACTGCTCAAAATTTTTAGCAAGCTGGAATTAAGGAAGCCGTCCACTCTGGAGAGTCTCTTTCTCTATAGAATCTAAGATTCTAAACATCTTGCATGAAGGGACGGAGAAAAGGTTTGGTCTGTGGAACCCAGGGGTTCGCCAGGCATCTCCTCAGCACGTATGAAAATCCTTATTATGATGGAATTCCACAGCTAATTCAAAGTTTGGAAGACTTGAGCTCAAATGGTGACACTTTTTCTTTCTTCCATTTTTGAATGGAAGTGAAACAATCATCCTAAAGACAAATCTAAACACTATGATTGATTTGACAAAGCTGAGAACATGTTTTAAGAGAGAGGATTTTGGACCTGGTTTCATTATTTATAATTTTCCATTCACTTGGGGCTTCATTTCATTTTCAGGAATTGCCATTTGATCTTACAAGCGCGTGCTGCTTGACCCAAAGACTGAAGACTGGTAGGATAGAATTAGAAATAGAGTATAGATTGGAGGAATCGGTTTATAAATAGCAGAAGGCTGACCGCTCAACTCAAAATATCCAGTCTGGGATAGATGCATTTATAAATTTTAATAAATGGAGAAAAAATACCCAAGTTTGTTAGCATTTGTTCTCCTATGCTTCTTCTTCATGGCGACTTCTGATGCTCTCAACACTTCTACAAACATGGAGGCTCTCCTCTCCTTCAAATCCCAACTCTCAGGTAACAAAAATTTGTGAAACAGAGAAACCAAAAAACAATAACAAAGATTCAAATAATGATTTTCCGATGATGTATTCTTCTCCATTTATGAGGCAATTTATAATAGATTACATGCTGATTTTAGGACCAATTTAGATCCTAAAATCAAGGAATAAAATCACATGATCAAGGAAACAAGATGTTTCCTACAATCACGTTAATCAATTTACAAACAGTTCATTACAGGCTTGCAAACACTCCCCCTCAAGTTGGTGCATAGACATCGGTCATGCCCAACTTGTCAATTATACCATTAAATGCCTTCCCTGATACTGCCTTCGTGAGCATATCAGCCAGCTAAGTCTTAGATTGAATAAAGGGGAATTATATGATCTTTGCATCGAGGTTCTCCTTGATGAGATGACGATCAACTTCAACATGTTTAGTGCGAGCATGTTGAACCGGATTCTGTACAATTGCGATGGCTGCCTTGTTATCACAGTGGAGATTCATCGGTTTGGCGTATTTAATTCCTAAGTCCCTCAATATATTCCTTATCCATAACAACTCGCATAAACCATGAGCCATGCCTCAAAATTCAGCTTCAACACTTGATCTTGATACTACCTTTTGTTTTTTGTTTTTCCAAGTGACAAGATTCCCTTCCACAAAAGTAAAGTAACCCGACGTGGATCTTCTGGTTGTCAGATCACCTGCCCAATCAGAATCTGTATATCCTTCAATATTAGAGATACCATTTTTTGAGAATAACAAACATTTTCCTGGAGCACTCTTTAAGTATCTCAAGATCCGATAGACTGCTTCTATATGTTCTTCACTTGGTGCATGCATGAACTGGCTCACAACGCTTACTGCATATGCTACATTGGGCCTTGTGTGTGATAGGTAGATTAATCTTCTAACTAATCGCTGATAATGCCCTTTGTCTATTGGGATTTGATCTGGAAGAATTCCGAGCTTATGATTAATTTTCATGGGCGTCTCTATTGGTTTACAGTCAAGCATTCAGGTTTCGGCTAGAAGATCCAACACATATTTTCGCTGTGAAAGGAAGACTCCATGTTTCGATCTTGCAACCTCAATTCCCAAAAAATATTTAAGTTGTCCGAGATCCTTCATTTCGAATTTAGTGGCTAAATACTCATGTAAAGTTTGCATTTCATCTGGGTCATCTCCTGTCACGACCATATCATCAACATATACAATTAAAGTTGTTACCTTTCCTTCTTTGTGTTTTATAAACAAAGTATGATCTGTGTTACTTTGTTTATAACCAAAATCCATCATTGTAGTCGAGAATCTCCCAAACCGTGCTATAGGTGACTGTTTCAGCCCGTACAATGACTTCTTCAATTTACAGACTTCACCTTGACACAAAGAACCACTTTTTATGCCGGGTGGTAGCTCCATGTAGACCTCTTCTTCTAAGTCTCCATTGAGGAAGACATTTTTAACGTCAAATTGTTGCAGATGCCAGTCTCGATTTGCTGCTATAGATATAAGAATGCGAATTGAATTGATCTTGGCTACTGGTGGAAAAGTATCTTGATAGTCTATCTCATACCTTTGCGTATATCCTTTTGCAACTAACCGAGCTTTATATCTATCAATACTTCCATCTGGTTTGAGTTTCAATGTGAACAACCATCGACATCCAATTGTTTTTACTCCTTTAGGTTGGGGAACAAGTTCCCAAGTGGCATTCTTTTGTAGAGCCCCCATCTCTTCGTTCATTGCCTTTTTTCATTTTAGATCAGCTAATGTATCCTGCACATTACTAGGAATAGAAACCCTGGATAATTGATCAATAGTAAATGCATACGATTTAGTCAACCTATGGGAGGACACATAGTTGTTGACTGAGTATTTGGTCTTGGCTTCAAGATCAAGTTCATACTATTTTTTTGGAACTCCCCTATTCAATCTTTGTGGATATCTAGGGGGTATATTTTCTGTAGGAAGACATGTTTCATTAGACTCATCAAACACATGATTTGTATTTACCTGAGGAGGAACATTCCGGGTTGATTCTTCAGTTGTTGGTGCAGATGGGGGCAACTCTGAGGGTTCTTAAGGAGAAATTACTAAATCACAGTCTTGTTGCTCATCGTGACACTTAAAAAATTCATTCACCGCTTCTAACTCAATAAACTCAGCACCTCCGCTATTTTCTTATGGAACATTCTCTTCACTTGAACTCTCCCCTTGAAGAGATGTCCAAGAAACTTCCCCTGAATAATAAGGTATTGATTCATGGAAGGAGACATCTAGAGTCACATGGAGTTTTTTGGTGTGTGGATCATAACACCGATATCCTTTTTGAAATTCAGAGTAGCCAACAAATACACATCGCTTGACACATGGATCAAGTTTATTTCGCAAGATCTTTGGGATATGAACATATGCGGTACACCCAAAAATTCGGGGTTCAAGATTCAGAAGATGGGGAATTGAAATTGAGGATTGCAGCTTGCGTTGAGGAGTTTGAAAATCTAGTACTCTAGAAGGTGTTCGATTGATGAGGTAAGCAGCAGATTTGACAGTTTCGCCCCAATAAAATCGAGGCATGTTCATGCCAAAGAGAGAGGCATGCACTACTTCCAAAATTTGTCTATTCTTTCTTTCTAGTAATCCATTCTGTTGGGGAGTATAGGTGCAAGAGGTCTGATGACGAATTCCATGATTGGTCAGAAAATTTTCTAGAGAAGCATTAACAAACTCAGTACCATTGTCAGATTGCAAAACACGAATTTGCTTTTGGTGTTGAGTATGTATCATTGTGTGGAATTTCTGAAATGCTAGACACACATCACTCTTTTGTATAAGCAGAGATACCCAAGTCATTCTAATGCATTCATCAATAAATGTCACAAAGTAACGAACTCTAGAAATATAGGGAACCTTGGCTAGACCCCAAACATCGGAATGAATAACCTCAAAAGGTTTGAAACTTTTATTCAAACTCGATAAATAAGCAATACGGTGGCTCTTAGCCAATTCACATGTGTCACAATGAAAATGCACATCATTCAAACCTGAAAAAATTTGAGATCGCAATTTCTTAAGATAACCAAAGGAAAGGTGGCCTAATCGTTGGTGCCATAACCATACAGTTGTTTGAGCATTATCTTCACTGCTAGCTTGATTTGTCTAACTGATTTTCGATCCCTCGTTCTCTATCAACTCCAAATAGTAGCGTTTGCCCAGTCTAACACCATAACCAAGAATCTTCCGGGTTAGAATGTCCCAAAAGACACAAAATGAGGACCAAAAAGTTACAGTACAAGCAAGAGTGGAAGTAATTTGGCTAACAAACAAAAGATTATATTCAACACAGGGAACCACAAGGACAGTTTCTAATGTAAGATTATTGGATAATATAACAGATCCTTCCCCAATAATAGGAGAGGTACTATCATTGACTGTTGAAATAACATATTGTGGAGAAGGTAGAATAGATTGTAACTAACTGGGATCCCTTGTCATGTGAATGGATGCACCTATATCAATAATCCAAGGTCTATTCTTAGAATTTACAGAGAATACTAATGTATTATCGAGAATGCCTGGATGGGCAATATTTGCCGTAGGTAGCTCCTGACTATCTTCCATGGATGTCACCATAGCTTTCCCAGTAATCTTTTTACGGGTTTTTTTTTTGAGAAATCCCACCACTCCGGATAGCCAATAATCTCATAACACCGTTGTTGCGAATGTCATTTTTCTCCGCAGTGAGTACATACACGGTTGTTACCTTTTCCAGAGGATTGAGTGTTTCGACTGCTTGATGATCCTTGTCAGTTTTGGTTGACCAACATCGCCAAGTTCTCTGAGACTGGACGATAGCTCCCCATTGTCAGTCTCTGTTGATATTCGCGTATGACATATGCGTATGTACTCTCCAAATCAAGTTTGGAGTCTTTTCGCAAAATTTCTCCACGAACTTGATCAAACTCGGAGTCAAGCCCACTGAGAAAAATATGAACCCGAAGCCTAGCCATTGCAGGGTGCAACAGGATTAGCCCTTCGACTGTTCTCTCCTGAGATATAGTTCTATGATCAATCTCCTGGAAAATAACAACCAGTTCATTGTAGTACATGGAAAATGGTCTACCATTTTGTTTGGTAGAAAAAGATCTCTGGTTCAGCTCAAATATACAGGTTTCATCTGATCCAACATAGAACGTTTTTTATACTGCTTCCCATATCTTCTTGGCAGTGGAGAGGCGAATAAATCGCTGCATTAGCAATGGACTCATGGAGTCAATAAGTTAACTTTTAACTCTTTGATTTTCAGTAATCCATGCTCCAAGATTGGGATCGCTAGATGCTGGTTTTTTTGTTTCGCCGGTGAGGTATCCAGCTTTGTTGCGTGCGCCAATTCGCATCTCCGTGAGTTAGGACCATAATGAATAATTGGTCTCATCGAGGATGATTCCAGTTGGAAATACATAATTGTCTTGGTCGACTATAATCTGTGGTGATGGGATAAGTTTGGTGGATGAGCCTGTAGTGGTGGCCATCGATCTGGAAATTTGGTCTGGTCTTGTCTAATCCGGTCCGGTTCAGTTCAGTCTGGTTCGGTTAGGTTTGATCTGGTCCGGTTCAATTTTGGTATGGTCCAGTGCTGGTCTGGTTCGGTCCGATTCGGTTGACCTGCTGGTGTGGGTCGGTTCGGTCGGCAGAGAAATAAAGGAACAGTAGTTCCTAAGTTTCAAAAAACAATAATCACCTTTCTTCTTCGGCAGAGGCAACGGAGCTTCGACTTCCTTCGGCAACGACGGTAGTCGGCAGCGACAACGAGGCGGTGGTGCCGTCGTCGGTGCTCGTCAGCGATCGCCAGCACTCGTCGGTGACGTGGTTTCGGCTACAGGACCGTCTTCGTAGAAAGAGAACGTCATTGTAGAAAGAGAACAGAGTTCTGCAAGTCAGCTTCCCTCGATGATAGCGGTGATCGGCGGCAATAAAGGGCTGGTGGTAAGGTCGTCGGCGGTCGTCGGTCGTCGACGATGTTCTTTTGGCTACAAGACAACCGGAATACGGAGTTGCAGAAAAAAATAGAGTTCTGCAACTCCACGATGATTTTTTTCGGCTTCCTCCTTCGGCAACTACGGGAGCACTTAGCTCCGAATTTCGGCGACGAAAAGGAGAAGATAATTCTCCCGCTCTGATACCAAGTGAAACAGAGAAACCAAAAAACAATAACAAAGATTCAAAGAATGATTTTTCGATGATGTATTCTTCTCCATTTAGGAGGTAATTTATAATACATTACATGCTGATTTTTGGATCAATTTAGATCCTAAAATCAAGGAATAAAATCACAGGATCAAGGAAACAATCCGTTTCCTACAATCACGTTAATCAATTTACAAGCAGTTCATTACAGGCTTGCAAACAAGACTTCTTTTCACTTTGGAACAAGAGCTCCTCGGTTTGCACCTGGTCAGGCATCACTTTCGCCAAAGCCACCAACCGCGTCTAGTTCATCGAGCTTCCGAGGCTAGGACTCTCTGGTCCCATTCCTCCTCAGTTATTCAATCTCTCCTTGCTTGTCATTCTTGATCTTTCTGATAATTTCTTCCATGGACAAATTCCCCAACAGTTCACCACTCTTTCTCATCTTCGAGGCGTTGCTCTCTACAATAACTCTTGCACTAGTAGAATTGTTATGGGAAGGTCAAACAACCAAAATCAATCAAACAACCACAAACTTGTTATGGGAAGGTCAAACAACCAAACTCAATCAAACAACCACAACACAAGATTTACGTGGAAAAACCCTTTAGTGTGAAGGGAAAAAACCACAGGGCAAATCCAAATAATCTTCCACTATCAAAAATGGGATTACAATATCAATTTCTGTCAAGTTTGCCCAAACTTGAGGTTTACAGAATCATGAGAGAAAACAATTCATAATTCAAGCTCATTCACAAGAATTGTGAGATAACCAAATAAACAAAGGTTAGAGATCACCGGATATGGAGATTTCTCCAAAAAAAGAATGTAGAGAAAAACAGAAAAGCTTTGGAGAATCTTCTCCTTTCTTTTCTCCTCTCTTCCTCTTTCTCTTCTTTTTCTCTTCTTTCTCCTCTCGGTCGAATTCTCACTAAGGACAATAGCAGCAAGCAGCCGAGGCTCCCTCTCGAGGATGGCGGCGAAATGGCTAACGCTCTCACTTCCCCTTTTTTCCTCTCGGCTTGGCATTCTGGTTTTTCTCTTCATCTGATGTTTTGTTTCTCTCTCACGGCCAAAAAAACCCCTTACTTTAGGGTTTTAATCTCTTTATTCTATCTCTTTCACATGAAAGAGATTTAGTGGTGGGGCCCACTCATGGGTTGGACCCTATCTACTAAAAGCAACAATCTCCCCCTCCAGACCATGAGGAGGGCTCACCACAATCTTTCATATCGGCTAGACTTGTGCACAACTCATGTTTTTCCTTAGTCACCTCTTTTGTCATCATATCTGATGGGTTTTTATTAGTGTGGATCTTCATAAGAGATAATATATCATTTTCCAACACATCTCTAATCCAATGATACCTCAAATCAATGTATTTTGTCCTACTATGAAAAGTAGCATTTTTACTCAAGTCCAAAGCACTTTAACTATCACAATGAATTGCATACCTCTTTTGTTTGAAGCCTATCTCACCCATCAACCTCTTCAACCACAGCATTTCTTTACTAGCTTCAGTTGCTGCAATGTATTCAGCCTCTTTTGTAGAAAGAGCAATGCATTTTTGAAGTTTAGATTGCCAAGAGATGGTTTTCCCTGCAAAAGTAAACAAGTAACCTGATGTAGACTTTCTCCCATCTATGTCACCTGCCCAATCTGCATCTGTAAAACCTTCTAATATAGGTTTTGAACCACCAAAACAGAAAAACAATTTGCTAGACCCTTTGAGGTACCTAAGAATCCACTTAACAACAGCCCAATGTTCTTTCCCTGGATTTGCAAGAAATCTACTCACAACACCAACTGCAAAAGCAATGTCTGGTCTAGTACATACCATAACACACATTAAACTTCCTACTGTTGAGGAGTAGGGAATCTTCTCCATGACTTCTTTTTCCTTCTCAATTGAAGTACACTATTGGGAGTTTAATTTGAAATGATTTGCAAGTGGTGTACTTACCGGTTTTGCATCTTTCATGTTGAACCTCTCAAGAATCTTCTCAATGTACTTTTGTTGTGACAACCAAATTTTCTTCTTCCTTCTATCACGAGAAATCCTCATGCCCAAAATTTGTTTGGCTGCACCTAAGTTCTTCATATCAAAGGACTTGCTGAGATCCTTTTTCAACCTGTCAATCAAATTCATGTCTTGCCCAATAATTAGTATATCATCAACATACAACAAAAGAATTATAAAACAACCATTTGGGAACCTTTTAGAGTAAACACAATGATTTGTAGATGTCCTCTTATAGCTTTGACCCATCATAAAGGAGTCAAACTTTTTATACCTTTGTCTTGGGGCTTGTTTCAACCCATAGAGACTCTTTTTCAGCTTACAAACCATATGTTCTTTCCCTAATACAAGACGACGATTCAAGCACTAGCAGGAGTACTAGCGAAGATTGGGAAATCAGGAAATCATTGTGCTTGACTCAAGCCATAAGATTGGGCCTCAATTGCACCACAAATCGCCCCAGCATGAGAGGAGCTCTAAGAAAGTTGTATGAAATTAAAGAGTCCTTAGTTGAAATATAGAAGCATGTAGAATTTGTTGAGATTTCTTCCCTTACAAAGAAATATAATCTTATCTTCTCAATACATATTTTGTAATCTCTGTAATTACGTGATTTCCATTAATCACTCAACTCTCTGTGTATAGTTTGTAAAACGGCTATTTAAGCCGACGATGTGAAAGAGAAAATAGGAAAGTAATTGAAGTAGTATTTTTGACTTGGTATCAGAGCAGGAGAATCCTTCTCCTTCTCCTTCTCGTCGCCGAACGAAAGCTCTGTCCGTAGTCTCTCATAGCCGAAGAACAGAGCGAAAGCTTTGTCCCGAAATCTCAGTTACCGAAGAACAGAGCGAAAGCTCTGTCCCAAAATCTCAGTTACCGAAGAACAGAGAAAGCTCTATCCCGTAATCTCAGTCGATGTTCGAAAGTTCCTTCGGTTGTCGACGACCTCAGCCGAGCCACCTCTCGGCCTTCAACTCAGTTGCTAAAAAAAAACACAAAAAATACAGCAGGTCTGCTTCGTGAATGAAGAAGACGTTGTTTGCTTTTCTCTTCGGCCGTCTCTGTAGCACAAAACCGCCGCCACACGAACTCCCAAAATCCGCCAACGAACCGCCGCTGAACTACCTTACAGCGATCGAACTACCATCAGAAAGCGTCGCCGACCAACGTCGAAGAGCCTCACCAGCGCCGCACTAGCGTGCATCTCGACAAAGACAAACCTACTCCATCAGAACCTAATCCGGCAGACCTTCCTGACGTCACCGACGACGACGATGACGGCCTTCCAGCAAACCACCAGCCCAATCGGCTTCGGTGAAGAGGAAGAGAGGCACCATCTCGACGAAGAAGATGAGGTACAGGAAATTTAATTTTTTCCCACTTAAACTTAGGTCCCGGTTTTATTATTTTGCTGAGCAACCTGGTCTCGGACCGGACCAAGATCAACCCAGCAAGAGTAAGCGAACCGGACCAGATTGGATCTTTTCACGGACCGGACTGGATTGGAAACTGAGACCCAAACCGGGTCAACCCAGTGGTAGGAATCAGACCAAAAAAATAAAATTGATGAAGTATTATTCAGAAAGCGGACTGGACCAGTTCTCTGACCCTTCTTGCATCATGTTGAAGGAATCAAAATCAGAGCATATTTGTACTCACAGTGGTGAGACTAGGCATACAAAGTCAAGATGTAATGAACTTATTGGGTATCCAGAATGGTGGGATCCTACTAAAGCACCTCGCTAACGGAACACTAAACCAAATAATCATGCTTCCGTTACAGTAGCAGAACCCTCCACCTCCGCTACATCCAGTAAGGTTCTTCATACTTCCACTCCTATTAGAAATAGTGAATGGATAATTGATTCTGGTGCTACTGACCATATGACCTTTGACAATCATCATGTTGAAATTATGAAACCATCTGAACAACATATTGTATCTACAGCAAATGGTACTTCCTCTCACGTTATTGGAGAAGGTTCCATCACTCTCACTGAAAATTTGAGTCTTGATTTTGTATTAGTTGTTCCAACCCTCCATCATAATTTATTTTCAGTGGCTCAAATAACTCGAACTTTGCATTGTATTGTGATTTTTTGGCCTAACCATTGTGTGTTTAAGGACATTCGAACTCGGAAGACAATTGGTTATGGTACTAGAAGGGGGAAACTCTATTACCTTGATCTGAAGCTAGAGAGTTCTCATCAGTATTCTCCGTGAATAAATCTGCAAAAAATGAGATTTGGTTATGGCATAAAAGGTTGGGTCACTCATCTTTTGGTTATTTAAAGAAACTGTTTCCAAAAATATTTGCTAGATTATCTGTTTCATATTTTAAGTGTGAGGTATGTGAATTGGCTAAAAGCCATCGTATTCCATTTCAAATAAGCATGAATAAGAATCCAGCACCCTTTATGATTATCCACTTTGATGTATGGGGTCCAGCAAATATAGCCTCTCTGAGTGATAAACGGTGGTTTGTTTCCTTTATTGATGATCACACCCAAATGACTTAGATTTGCTTAATGAAATAAAAAAGTGAAGTTAGTTCACTGTTCAAACAATTTCACAAAATGATAGCCACTCAGTACCATTCTACAATACAAACTCTCCGCAGTGACAATGGTTGAGAATTTGTTAATCAAGGTTTGAAAGAGTATCTAGATGATCATGATATTAGTCATCAAACTATTTGTGCGTACACCCCTCAACAAAATGGGGATGCAAAGTGAAAGAACCTCCACCTTCTTGAGGTTGTTCGTGCTTCCTTGTTTGAAGCTCATATGTCGGCTAGTTATTGGGGTGAAGCCATCACAACTGCAGCTTATCTTCTCAACTGAATACCCTCGAGTGCATTACAATTCAAGACTCCCTTGAGTGTTCTTCATGAAACTATAAGTTCACCTGCTGTGCCGAATCTGCCACCTAGAGTTTTTGGGTGTGTTGTCTTTGTTCATCTCCATAAGCCATTGAGAAATAAATTGGAACCCCGAGCTCTCAAGTGTGTCTTTGTTGGTTATGCTCAACATCAGAAAGGTTATCGATGTTATCATCCTCCCTCTCACAAATTGTATGTCACCCTTGATGTGGTATTTCATGAAGATCACATGTATTATTCTACTCCCAAATCTTCAATTCAGGGAGAGAATAGGATTGAATTGCAGACCCTTAATCATCATTTGGTTATCTTGGTTACTACAAGTGGTAAGTATTCAGATTACAGCAGTGAACCTCAAAATGATACAAATGAGCACGATTCACAAGATGGAGACAGACAAGTGATGCAACCAGAGTCTCAGCCGACATCTTCACAGGATGGAGATAGACAAGACCAGATGGAAGTGATGCAACCAGAGTGTCAGCCGGCATCTACCCCCCTTCATAATGTACCAATGGATCAATTGCCTTCTGAGTCCGAGTCTATGCCTGAGCCCCAGGTAAGTTCCAAAACTCAACTAAGAGTACTACCTCATTGAACCACAAGAGGAAAACCTAAAGTCAATTATGAACCTCTTCTCACCTCTAAATCTCAATATCCCATGCATAATTTTGTGTCTTATCATAGATTGTCAAAGGCAAATGAGGTATTTGTGAATCAATTATCTGCTATATCTATTCCTAATAGTGTGCAGGAAGCTTTGAAAGATCCTAAGTGGAAAGAAGATATGAATGAAGAAATGAGTTCCCTCCAAAAGAATTCAACATGGGAAGTGGTTGACCTACCTGTAGGAAAGACACCAGTCTGATGCAGGTGGGTATTTACCATTAAATATAAAGCTGATGGCACCATTGAAAGGTTCAAAGCAAGGCTTGTCGCCAAAGGATATACTCAAACCTATGGGATCGATTATATGGAGTCATTCATACCAGTGGCCAAAATCAATACTGTTCAGATTCTACTATCTCTGGTTGTGAATCTTGACTGGCCCTTATATCAGT
The DNA here is from genome assembly GCF_029961685.1 of Aristolochia californica. Taxonomy (NCBI): domain Eukaryota; kingdom Viridiplantae; phylum Streptophyta; class Magnoliopsida; order Piperales; family Aristolochiaceae; genus Aristolochia; species Aristolochia californica. The sequence goes on from NW_027181881.1 coordinate 7,761,833, forward strand.
TTGATATTAAAAATGCATTTTTTCACAGAGATCTCCAAGAAGAAGTATATATGGAATTACCTCCCGGATGTATTATGCTAAACAAAGGATGCAAACAAGTATGATAATTGAGAAAATCCCTATATGGTTTGAAACAGTCCCCGAGGGCGTGGTTTGGAAGGTTCACAAAATTTATGAAATCTATCGGATACAAGCAAAGCAACTCAGATCATACTCTCTTCCTGAAATATAACAAGGAGGCCATCACAGTTCTTATCGTTTTTGTTGATTGTTGGAATATATGATGTAATTAGGGTGTCAATGATGTAATTAGTTTACGTTTCTTGTCTCTTCTTCACTCTTATTAGGGTGAAGGGTATACTTATAATATTGGTAGTTATGATATCTATAAATATATCTTATGGGGGAGGGTTTGGATAAAGTCCATAACCTCATGTTTTCTCCCAATGGTGTCTCTCTCATTTTTCTTCATGACCTAAATCATGGAGTCCTAAAAATCAACATGGTATCAAAGCTTTAATTTTCAGGATTCCGACAATGGTTTTTTAGGTTTCATTCTCCTCTTTTTTGTTAGTTGCTGGATATTAGTTTTTTTTATTTTATTTTGTTGCTTGTGGTTTACTGTCAGTGCTGTCTTCTTTTACTTTCTGGTCTACACTTTCATCTTTGTTTCTTCTCCTGTTTATTTTGGATGCTTCTCTTGTTTCTGTTCCTGTTAATTTCGGGAGTTATTTGAGGGAAGATTTGCATTGACGAGATGGGAATTTTCAACTACTTATTATCTTCTCATGCTCATCTCTTCTCTGGCTTTGGATCGGATGCACTTTGTTCAAAAACTAGCGTCCAGAAAAATTCTAGTATGTGATCCATGGTTCATCGGATCTCTGCTGTCATGATCGCTTATTGCTAGACCATTGTTGTCATCGTTATTATTTTCTGTTGCCATTGTATCTTGCTTGTTGTCATCTTCTTTCGGAAACCAGTCCGGTGATTCTACTGCTGATTATGAGTATCATGTAGCTTAATTAATTCCTATAATTCAGGCTTCAGTACGTTGTTTCTACTGCTGCTCATGGTATATCTGTCGTTGTTGATCCAGCCTGCTACCCACGATAGCTATTGTTTCGCTTACAATCAAGCATTTCTGCTAAAACTGTTATGGGAACTTGCCGATATTGACTTGTCGTAGCATAAACGGAGGTTTGGATATTTTATTTCTAAGTTGCTGGTTCATCGCTGTTTCAAGCATCGACGATGAACTAGCAAGCACTCCACTTCAAAATACAAAGACCTACTGAATTAATGGGATTTTCTGCTATCTGGAAGATTATCTCGTTGGCACATCTTCTCTGATCCAGAAATCTGATCATCTATTATCATGGGGAGATAATCTCGAATTGCTGATTTCTCGGCTTATCTCACATCTACGCTTCATCACCGCTTTCGGCGCCGCAGGGAAGAAGAAGAACTGTAGCAAAATTAAATGTTTCCCTAAGTTAGGAAACATTTCATCGGCTCACTGGGTCTGCCCAAGTCTCGGACCGGACCGTTCTGCCAAGTTAATCAGGGTCAACCAAGACCATATCATCGTCTCTCCCGACGCTGCCATCCGTCGCCGTCGAAAACCGTAGCCACAGTCGACGCTTTCTTCGTTGTCGCCGCCGTTCGCCCCAAAGGCCACAATGCCGAATGTCCCAAGCCAGTCAACGCCGAAGCACAGAAAGCAGGGGCTTTGCCTCTGCCGATTTCACTCCCTCATTCGGCAGGAGGTTGAGCAGGGGCTTTGTTTCCGTTTGCGCAAAATAATCTCACGGATTTACGAGAATCTCATTCCCGTTGCTGTTGTCGGAGAAAACGACCCCAAACTCCACCGAGTCATCTTGCCACGACGCTAACTCTCTGTAATCACCAGCACCACAGGGAGGAACACGAAGACGTCTATCTGTCGATGATTTATTTCAGGCACTATTGATTTTCCTTTCCAGAAATATTTGCCTCAGCTGGCATCAAGACGATCTTTCCCTCTAGTTTGCTGTCGTTCCACTCTGCCAGAGGAATATCATGAAAAATCAGATTTCCTAAGTTAGAAACCTGATTTAAATGGCCGATTCAATCGGCTTCCGAGTCTCGGGCCAGACCTTGCCGGGTCAAGCCAACAAACCGGGCTGCCCTTCTTGCTACTATCGAGCAGCACCTGTCTACTGAGTTAACTCGGGCCAACTCGGTCTGTGTCAACTCAGTGGGTCAACTCGACCCGGGTCAACCTGACTTGGGCCACTTATTTTCCTACCTCGGTATACATGTCCAGGTCCTAAGTTCATACATATTTTTTATGAGTCGGCTTTACTAGTCTACTATTTGACTCGACGCGACTAGGTTCTTTGTCTCTGACTGAATTATTATATTGAGGTATGGCAACTTATTCCTTGGTCAGCATATTGATTGGTGCACAAACTTGCATCAGATTATTTTATGGGATAATTTGGTACATGTTATTGGCCCCAAACCCTTTTTAACTACTGCTATTGTCTCTTTGATTGAGACATTATTTTTTATAAATAACTCCTCGGTTGTTTGCCTTGGGTTTGTTATTTGTTGATTGTTGTTAGCATTGGTTCTTTTGACGCAAAATTTGAATTTCTTAGAAAAATAAATCACATGGTAGCCTTAATATCGTATCTTCTTCATTACCCATTTGTTATTTGACAGTCTTTCTCTTACCATCATTTATTTGACTCTCACTTACCCTTATTGGTCAACCGTTTTTAAAGCATTCCTTTGGCTGTCCCTTTTATTCGTATGGGTGTTTTAAGTCCATTGAGACTTTTTATTGGTACCCGTGGGTCTTTTATCACCGTCTTGTGAATGACAGGCATTACCCGCTTTAGTGATTATTGTCACTATATTCATTCAAAATCCTTCGAGTTTGGTTTCGACTTATGTTTTATCACCCATTTTTACCTTTTGAAAGTTTGTGTCCAGTTTCGTACTTATCCTTGGGACATCGTGATGGAGGAGATTATTATTACATTTATGTTATTTGGTTCAAGCTGGGATCACTGCCATTACCTCCTAGCTTGAGGTGGGAGGTGGGGGGGGGTTGGAATATATGATATAATTAGGGTGGCAATGATGTTATTAGTTTACGTTTCCTGTCTCTTCTTCATTCTTATTAGGGTGAAGGGTATACTTGTAATATTGGTAGTTATGATATCTATAAATATATCTTATGGGGGAGGGTTACGATAAAGTCCATAAACTCATGTTTTCTCCCAATGGTGTCTCTCTTCTTTTTCTCCATGACCTAAATCATGGAGTCCTGAAAATCAACAATGATGATATGATAGTAACTGGGAATGATCCAGAAGAAAAGAAAGCATTGCAAAATAATCTTTCTAGAGAGTTTGAAATGAAAGATGTTGGCTACTTAAAATATTTTCTTGGTATTGAAGTGTCAAGATCCGAGGGAATTTTTCTATCTCAACAAAAATATGTTTTAGATTTATTGAAGGAAACTGGTATGACAACATGTAGTCCTGTCAGTACTCCTATGGAAGAAATTTTGAAACTGGGAACACATTCAAATCAAGTCCCTGCTAACAAGGAACGTTATCAGAGACTAGTTGGGAGGTTAATGTATCTTGCACATACCAGACCAGATTTAGCTTATGTACTAAGCGTGGTTAGTCAGTTTATGCACTCTCCAAGTGAAGAACATATGAAAGTCGTCAATCGTATCTCGAGGAAAAAGAATTTTCTTTAAAAAATGAGGCGACTTGAAAATTGAAGGTTATACCGATGCAGATTGGCTGGGTCAATAGAGGATCGACGATCTACATCTGGATACTTCACATTTGTAGGTGGAAATTTGGTTACTTGGAGAAGTAAGAAACAAGAGGTGGTGGCTTGATCGTCAGTTGAAGCTGAATACCGGGGAATGGCCAAGGCAATATGTGAATTATTATGGATCAAAAATCTCCTACAAGAACTACACATTGAGCAGACAAGTCCTATGAAATTATACTGTGAAAGTAAGGCAGCATGTGATATTGCCCATAACCCAGTCCAACATGATAGAACTAAACACGTTGAAGTTGATAGGCACTTTATTAAGGAAAATCTAGAAACAAGAATCATTGAAGTCCCTCATGTTCGGTCTCAAGATCAACTTGCCGATGTGATGACCAAAGCAGTGTCTTACCGAGCTTTTTACAATTGTCTCGACAAGTTGGGCATGAGTGATATCTATGCACCAACTTGAGGGAGAGTGTTGAGATTTCTTCCCTTATGAAGAAATATAATCTTACCTTCTCAGTACATATTCTATAATCTCTGTAATTACGTGATTTTCGTTAATCATTCAACTCTCCATGTATAGTTTGTAAAACGGTTATTTAAGCCGACGATGTGAATGAGAAAATATGAAATTAATTGAAGTAGTATTTTTTACTGAATTTTCATTCTACAATTTCTTGTAATGTAAGATGATGATTTATTAGCCGTTTTAATGGAGGAAGGCTTTGTAACAACATGCTCAATGTTATTCATGTTGGATCATAAACTTGATCCATGATCCATAATCCAAACCCAACTTAAGAAAACTTTAAGATTAGAGATAAGTCAGCAACTAAGTCGGTGTTTAGAAGATAAGTTGTTGTACTGGCAAGAAACTTGGAGAAGAATCAAGATAAACAACAACGTGTATGGCAATAAATTTGCCATGTAATAGAGTTGAAACTTGGAGAAGAATCAAGATAAACAACAACGTGTGTGGCAATAAATTTGTCATGTAATAGAGTTTTTTGTGGTGATTATTCACCGATATCTATAAATACCACTGTAAGCTATGTAAAATGATAAGAAGAACATAAATTGAATATAGAGAGAGTTATAGTCACCCTTCTTCTTCTTCCGTTTATGTTTTTGAAATTTCAGAATGTAACAGAGACGTTAGAGAGAACCAGAAAGAAAAAATGTCGTTTTAATTTCCAACATTGGTATCAGAGCTTCGTTTCTCTGAGTTCTCCCCTGGTTCCGCCACCATCACCAACGTCATCGCCCTCGCTGAACCTGAAGGTCAGCCTATATTTTCTCTTTGTAGAGCATAGGAAAAGCTATATTCATCTTTGGTTTCGAGCCACTGCGCATCCCCCCGTTTCAGTCATCAGTTTTGTGCCACCATGCGCCCCCGAGCTGCCGTCGCCGTCGCCGCAAAAGGTCTTGAAAATTTCATCTTGCGTTGTTAAAAAAAGCGTCGCAGGGAAGAAGACAACGATCTGGGTTGTCTTTTCTTTTCAACCCGGTTCGGTTTAACCCGGTTCAATCCGGTCTGGTTTGTTGTCTCACTTAACGCAGTTTCGTTCCACCCAAACCGGTCTGGTTATGCTTAACCGAACTCCGGTTCAACCCGGTTCCGCTCAACAGACAAAGGTCTGGTTTGTCTTTTGGTTCTCATTCAACTCGGCCGGTTTGGTTCAACTAGGTAAGTTGACTAAGCAATCTTCTGGTGGCCCGTGACAGCTCGTTTGACATCCGATTGAGGTGATTTTGGAGGCATTGGATTCGTATCATTGAGAATTTTGATATGATAAGGTATAAACCTTAAAATAAATTTTTAAAGTTTTCTTTATTAAGAAATATGGCAGGTACTCCTCCAAGTGTTGACATTCAGCAACAATAATTACGACAACTGGAGTATCAAGATGAAGGCTCTTCTTGGAGCATACGATGTCTGGGACATCATTGAAAAAAGGCTTTAGCAAGCCAGAAAGAGAGGATGAGAGGATGCTCTTACACAAGAGCAGAAGCCAGCTTTGAAGGATTCAAGAAAGAGAGATAAAAAAGGCTTTCTACCTCATCTATCAAAGATTAGATGATGGTGTGAAGTGCAACCTCCACCAGAGAGGCGTAGAAGAAGTTGAAAACCTCTTACGAAGGAGTCGAGAAGGTCCGTCTCCTAGAGGTGAGTTCGAATCCTTACATATGAAGGCATCTGAGACTAGTTCGGAGTAGCAGTTGTCTATAAAGAAATGATAAAAAAATATTAAGAAGATGTGAGAAGATACTCCGCATATCGTCGTGATGATGAAAGAAACCAAAGACTTGGAAGAGATGATGATCGATCAACTCCAAGGAAAATTGCAAACTTATACAGAAATGTACAAAAGGAAGCAAAAAACTTCAGCAGATTAAGGAATCTATTTGGAGTTAAGGATCAAGTTTAAGAGGTGAGGGGGGGGGGGGGGGGGAGTTGGTTCGTGAATTTGATCCATGATCCATAATCCAAGCCCAACTTAAGGAAACTTTAAGATTACGAGATAAGTCGGTGTTCAAAAGATAAGGTTGTTGTGCTGGCAAGAAACTTGGAGAAGAATCAAGATAAACAGTAACGTGTGTGGCAATAAATTTGCCATGTAATAGAGTTTTATGTGGTATTATTCACCGTTGATGTCTATAAATACCACTATAAGCTATGTAAAATGATAAGAAGAAGATAGATTGAATACAAAGAGAGTTATAGTCACCCTTTTTCTTCTTCCGTTTCTGTTTCTGAAATTTCAGAATGTAACAGAGACGTTAGAGAGAACCAGAAAGCAAAAATGACATTTTTATTTCCATCAATTCTCACCATTTGTAATGCCATTTGTAACGTTGTTTGTAATGAACGACCAAGGTGGGAGGAGCTAGAGCTGCCTGGGTGTTGTGAAGATGTTCCAATATCACCAGAATAAGTCACCATACCACGAGAAGCTAATTAACAAGCTTACCATTTGAGTCATCTCAACCTCAAGCCTACTCACAACAATCTGCTACTCTGCTAACTAATGTGACTACGATGCCAACTGTTGTGTGACTACTGTTGAATTTCTCGAAAAGAGAAAATCTTCATTGACTTGTTGTAATCTGAGTACATGAGCTCCTATTTATAATAGATGAAAATAATAGAGTCCAATTACAATTAAAATACCCCTATCCCAATTACACCCAAAGTTTAATACTTAAAATAAGTCCAAGCATAATTAAATAACTCAACATAAAAAAAAGACTAACATAACTAAAACACATTTAAACTGAGATTCTTCTATGAGACCTCCTTCTGTGAGACTCTTGTAAGATTCTACCATATTAATTTTTTCTCTATGATATTTCTGATTGTGGGAGTCATGTAAGAGTCTTCCATATCTTCTCTTCAACAACTACCTCGATCGTTTGTGCAAGTTCCTCATTAGTCTTCTCCAAATCAATTGACTGAGCTACACTAGCGACTCGTAAATTCAGAATTGTAGGAAGGGCAATACACCAAGACCCGTTCCCTTCTCATAACCAACTCATACACCCATCACCTGATCATATATAGCACAATAGTCAGATTCTACACTTCAGCCTGGGCCGCCTTGACTAAATTAGCCATCTATTCTTGTTAAACTTGTATATAGTAATTAATAATCTGTCTAAATTAATTAAAAAACATAAAAATACATAAACACTAACATGAGAAACTCTAGTCTCCTCAGATGCCCATCCACTTGCCTATCTAGAGTGGGTGTTTTTGAAAAGTCAATTGTATTGACCTCAACGTAAGCCATCAGGGGTCTCAGCACTAGCATCATGGCTTAGAATGGTACATGCCTCCGACTATGAATGAGGGAGCAACTCTGGCTCCAATAGTCATGACTCAGGCTATTGTCCGTGGGGCTACTGTGGAGATTGCTATGATGGTTGAGATTGAAAGGAATAGTGGATCACATAATTGGTTAATATAATTATATTGGGATTAAATAAAATCAAACACAACTGGTCAAAGTTATCTATTATTAAGATTAATAGTTTTAATTTTACGTGTACATCTAACATCTTCACAGTAGCCCCACGGACAATATTGGGTCTTCCTTGAATTAATCCTCATGTTGCATGTGTTCTTCTTTTGTATCATGTCTTCTTGTTCTTCGTCCTCTTCTTCTCCGACTGCATCTACATCTTCTTCTTTCTTCCCCATCGGCCTCTTCTTCTTCCTCATACTCATATTGGCCACCATGAAAAGCAGCCACAAACACCATGAATAGAGAGCCCTTAAATAAGCCCTTTCTGCAATAAGGAATGTATAAGTTTCTGAAGGAGTAGAAAAGAAAAGTTTATGGCAAGAAAACCTGTTCGTCCCTAGTTCCTGTGCCTTTTCCTATCTTTATAGCACAATTTTATTCTCTTGACTTTCTGGAGTGATGGGAAAGGACACAAAGAGCAATGCATTAAGACATCTTGACTCGCTCAACATAGTTTAGCAGCTTCCTTGGAAGCTAGTAGAAGAGAATCTTTTATCGCAAGAAAACCTGTTAGTCACTCATTCTTGTGTCTTTTCCTATATTTATTGCACAATTTTGTTCTTGTGACTTTTTGGAGTCATAGGAAAGGACATGAAGAGAAATGCAGTAAGACATCCTTACTCGGTCATCATAGAAAAAACGATGCCTCGAATTCTCAGCAAGCTGGATTGATGGAACATGTCCACTATAGAGAGTCTCCTTCTCCACAAAGTATAAGACTCTAGACCTCAAGCATGAAGGGCCGGAGAAAGGTCCGCTGTGTGGAGCCCAGGTGAGTGCGAGGCGTTACCTAGTATCCAGCATGCATAAAAACCCTTATTTACGTAGAAATCAATATGATGTTGAAAAGAAAAAAAACAAGTTATTCTCCTTAAAAATGACCTTACATCGTTAAGAAAAAAATTGATCATAACGATGATATAAATTATGAAAAAATAGGAAACAATATTCATTTTTAAGTTGTTGATTTCAATAGTAGGACATTTACAAATTTTGGAGACCTTCAAAATCCGGATTTAAGGTACATGATAAGGATTTTAATTTTCTTCCATAGCATTCAATAGTTGGGTTTGTGGTCAACCATTTTTGGCTTGCTTCAAGCTCTACAGGTCTCTAAGGCTGCTGGTAAGGTAATCGACTACTAATGTTCTTCCTCCTGTTTAGATAGTAGATTGCAAGCGTAGTGATCAATTGCTTGAAAATTTTCCAATATGTAGTTGGCTGAGGTGTAGTAGGGATAGATTTCATCTTTTAGTGATCAATTGCTTGAAAAAAGTTTTGGTTCAAATTGATTATTGCTTACTTAGTAGTTAGTCCATTGGACCCAAAGCTACCCAACAGACCCATTGCCTGAAATCTGGGAGACAAGGATAGGGACTTGAGGCATGAGGAGAGACAAAAAAGACATAAAGCTTGAGTATTTTGTTCCCTTCTTTTGACATTTATTCCAGTATTTATAAATACCTCCACATGCCTCAGTTACACTATAAAGACCTAATTATGCGATATCAAAGGGTTACAACGGCATTTATTGATGCAAACTTAGTCCCAACAGCTAATTCCTAAAGACGCAACATAATAAAAATGTTACAAAATTATCTCTTGTATTTCTCCTAAGCAACGATCACTAGAAACCAAAGGTTCAGATATAATAAATCTTCAAGAGAACTGACATGCTCCATTCCATGAATACATGTCCAAATATTTAATGTGGTGGTCTATAAGAGCCTCCGGTGGAACCTGGGTCTGTATAAGTGGGAATATCACCTCCAGGGTAACCTGGGTCTGTATAAGAGCCTCCAGTGGAATATGGGTCAGTAAATAACTTACGTAGTGCCTTCCTCCCTTCAGAATCAAGATAAAATAGAATGATTAGACCACCAATTAAACAACAAAGAATTAGAAAGGGAAAGCAAACAAGTCTTGCTGATTGAGGTTTAATTCTTTCTACAGAACGGAGTTCCTGTACATAAACCAGTAGTGGAATGGTTACATACCAATTCCCTGAAGTGGCACTGTTTCCTCCTGAGTTGCAGCAGTCACTGGAGCGCATAAAAGAAGCATGACCACCATGAAAGCTGCCACAAACACCATGAATAGAGAAGCCTTGAAATAAGCCATTCCTGCAATAAGGAATGTACAAGTTTCGGAAGGAGACGAAGAGAACCGGAATGAATTACTCCCATATTATTTAGTTCATTAGATTAAGCTGTTATAAGTAGAATAAATTCTTTTTTTTATATCATACTTTTCATTTGGGAGTACTAATACTGGAATCTGTTCTCCACTAACACCCAAGGATGAATTGAAGTTAAATCAATTCATTTTAAGTTCTATTCAATTCAAGTTCATTGTGGACTAACTCCCCCCTCCCTCCCTCCCTCCCTCCCTCCCTTGTTGTCTTGACCTTGTGGAGTGATGGGAAAGGACACAAAGAGAAATGCACTAAGAGACTCGGTCAACATAGAAAAAATGATGCCCAAAATTCACAGCAAGCTGGATTGATGGAACCTATCCTTTGTACAGAGTCTCCTTCTCTATAGAGTCTCAGACTCTAGACCTCTACCGTGAAGGGCAGGAGTAAGGTCTGCTCTGTGGAGCCCAGGAGAGAGCGAGGCATCCCCTACTGTCGTGAAGGGCAGGAGTAAGGTCTGCTCTGTGGAGCCCAGGAGAGAGCGAGGGATCCCCTACTGCCGTGAAGGGCAGGAGTAAGGTCTGCTCTGTGGAGCCCAGGAGAGAGCGAGGCATCCCCTACTGTCGTGAAGGGCAGGAGTAAGGTCTGCTCTGTGGAGCCCAGGAGAGAGCGAGGGATCCCCTACTGCCGTGAAGGGCAGGAGTAAGGTCTGCTCTGTGGAGCCCAGGAGAGAGCGAGGGATCCCCTACTGCCGTGAAGGGCAGGAGTAAGGTCTGCTCTGTGGAGCCCAGGAGAGAGCGAGGCATCCCCTACTGCCGTGAAGGGCAGGAACATCCCCTACTGACCAGCTCGCACGAAAATCCTTATCATAGAATTCCACTACGAATTCCAACTGTGGAAGACTTAGCGCAAATGGTGACACTTTTCTTTCTTCCATATCTGTATATCGTCGGGGGACTTTCGTGTCGATAACATGAAGACGTGTGTGGATTTCGAGACAACATTTTTTTTTTCTTCCAATAAGCTTTTGAGTCACCTTTATTGATAGCAAAACCTAAAATGAATCAGACATGAATTACTCCCCTATTACTCCATTCATTCGATTAGGCCATTAGTGTTGCATAATCTCAACTTCATTTGAATCATGTCAGGTTATATTCTTAGGCAAAAACGGGGAAATCATGTTTTATACCTATTTTACGAATCATCCACATGAATCGCTCAAGAGACGCTTTTCTCCCACCCCCGAACGAAATTTTTTCCCTCATTTCCCTCTGTTCTCCCTCTCCCTCGACCTTCCCTCATTTCCCTCCTCTTCCACTAGACGATGCGATTTCATCCGCTCCAGCCGCTACCCTTCCATCGGACGATGCGATTTCGTCTACCCCACCCACTACTCTTCCATCGAACGATGCAATTCGATCTGCCTTACCCGCTGCCCTTCCATAGGACGATGCGATTCTGTCCGCCCCACCATTTGTCCTTCCACCGGACGATGGGACTTAGACCGCCCAACCCACTGTCCTTCCATTGGACGATGCGATTACGTCTACCCTAACCGCCTCCAGTGTCGCTATTCTTCCTCTGAACGATGCGATTTCATCCGCCCCAGTCGCTTCCAGTGTCGTTGTTCTTTCTAAACGACTTTCGAGAACACGCTTCCTCTTTTTGAAGGTCAAAATTGGATTCTCTTCTTGGAGCTCCATCTTGCGGTGGCACGATAGAGATAAAGATAAAGGTAAAGGTAATGGTAGAGATAAAGATAGAAGATGATTGAATTAGAGAAAGACTTAAATTGTAGATTTGTAATCAACTAGTATCTTTGTTGTAATTCTACAAATAGTGTACACCTGATCAATGATAATCATGGTAATATTATTATACATTTCTATATTCTACAGAACCTTCTTCTCCTACCAAGTGACCAAATAATAAGATCAAGGCAGGTAAATAACCTACCGGATTTCTGCCTGTCTAAATGCCCCATCACATGAAGTTTTTTTCTGTAATCGAAGTGATAGACTCAATTGGGGTGGTGCTCTCCTCCGACTTCGTAACTTTCTCTATCACACAGCCTTCTATGGCCTTCATTGTATACGTCGTATTGCGCTGGCATCGATGCTAGCCAATCCTCTCGACGGCACAAACTGACACAGCCAAGCAATGCATCAGAGGCATTGTATGGGCCGAGCGGGAGGAATTTTTCGCAGGGGGAGGGAGAAACGTGCGTCCCGCGTGCGCTTCATGTGAATGATTCAGAAAAAATGTCCGAATCTGGATTCTCCGTCTTTTGCCTGAGTGAATGAAGTGACGTGATTCAAAAGAAGTGGAATTCATTCCACACTAATACCATAATCTAATGAACTAAGTAATGCGAGAGTAATTCATTTTACTTCATTTTAGACTAATCACCCCTAAGACATCTTGACTCTGTCAACATAGAAAAACTGCTCAAAATTTTCAGCAAGCTGGAATTAAGGAAGCCGTCCACTCTAGAGAGTCTCTTTCTCTATAGAATCTAAGATTCTAAACATCTTGCATGAAGGGACGGAGAAAAGGTTTGGTCTGTGGAACCCAGGGGTGCGCCAGGCATCCCCTCAGCACGTATGAAAATCCTAATTATCATGGAATTCCACTGCTAATTCAAAGTTTGGAAGACTTGAGCTCAAATGGTGACACTTTTTCTTTCTTCCATTTTTGAATGGAAGTGAAACAATCATCCTAAAGACAAATCTAAACACTATGATTGATTTGACAAAGCTGAGAACATGTTTTAAGAGAGGATTTTGGACCTGGTTTCATTATTTATAATTTTCCATTCACTTGGGGCTTCTTTTCATTTTCAGGAATTGCCATTTGATCTTACAAGCGCGTGCTGCTTGACCCAAACACTGAAGACTGGTAGGATAGAATTAGAAATAGAGTATAGATTGGAGGAATCGGTTTATAAATAGCAGAAGGCAGACTGCTCAACTCAAAATATCCAGTCTGGGATTAGATGCATTTAAAATTTTTCAAAAATGGAGGAAAAATACCCGAGTTTGTTAGCATTTGTTCTCCTATGCTTCTTCTTCATGGCGACTTCTGATGCTCTCAACACTTCTACAGACATGGAGGCTCTCCTCTCCTTCAAATCCCAACTCTCAGGTAACAAAGACTTCCTTTCACTTTGGAACAGGAGCTCCTCGGTTTGCACCTGGCCAGGCATCACTTGCGCCAGGGGCACCAACCGCGTCCAGTCCATCGAGCTTCCGGGGCTAGGTCTCTCTGGTCCCATGCCTCCCCAGTTATTCAATCTCTCCTTGCTTGTCATTCTTGATCTTTCTGATAATTTCTTCCATGGACAAATTCCCCAACAGTTCGCCACTCTGTCTCATCTTCGAGTCATTGCTCTCTACAATAACTCTTTCACGGGTAGAATCCCTTCTGACCTCGGCCTTCTCTTTCAACTCCGAGTGTTAAGTCTTTCGCTTAACAGTCTCAGTGGCCCGCTTCCACCTTCACTGGGGAACCTCTCATCGCTTCAACACCTCTACCTCGAGCGAAACCACTTCTCCGGCAGCGTACCAGAAGACCTTGGTTATCTTCAGAGTTTGCTAACCCTTCAGCTTTCGGAGAATAATTTCGTGGGCAGTATTCCTTCATCAATCTATAATCTGTCGTCTCTCAAGGAGCTCTCCGTGGTGAAGAACATGCTTGTGGGAGAGCTGCCGCCGGACATGGGTTTTACTTCTATCAATCTCACGAGTCTTCACATGGCGCTGAATTATTTTAGTGGTACCATTCCTGCTTCTTTCTCCAACTTAACCAAAATCGTATCCCTTGACTTATCTTACAATCGCTTTCATGGCCTAATTCCTCCATTTCCAAACATGCCAGATCTTGTGAAACTGAATCTAGGAAACAATAACTTCAATTCTACTACTCATCACAACTACCTTCTTTTTGCTTCTTTAGCTCATTCAAACCGTTTAGAGATCCTTTCACTGCCTTCGAACAATCTAGCCGGTTTTCTCCCAAGCTCTGTGTCAAATCTCTCAACTCATCTCGTGGAGTTCTGCGTGGACAAAAATTATTTATCCGGAAAATTTCCTCTGGGATTTGAGAAATTTAAAAACTTAACAGTATTAGCTCTGCACCAGAATCAGTTCACAGGGATCATTCCACCTGAGATAGGCCTTCTTCAGAAACTTCAGAGACTTTCTTTACATATGAATGAATTTTCTGGATCAATCCCTGATGTTTTCTCAAATTTTACTCGACTGTATCAACTGACAATGGGATACAACCAGTTCTCTGGGAGCATCCCCAGGAGCATAGGTGACTGTGAGCATCTAAACTTCTTGGATCTTGCCATCAACAATTTCAATGGAAGCATACCTAGGGAAATCTTTCTTCTTCTCGGCTTAATCCAGTTGCGTTTGCAACAAAATTATCTTAGCGGGCCCCTTCCCCTTGAAGTGGGTAATTTGAGACAGCTCGAGTCGTTGCTTTTATCTAGCAACGAACTTTCAGGAGAGATTCCAGCTACAATTGGTGATTGTTCAAACTTGAAAGTCCTTATGATGGATAAAAACCAGTTCCGAGGATCATTACCTGAAGCGCTAGACAAGATAAGAGCACTGGAGAGTTTGGATCTGTCGTCCAATAATCTCTCTGGGTTAATCCCTAAAAGCTTGGAGAAACTAGTATTTCTTCGTCGTCTGAACCTATCTCACAACAATCTCCATGGAGAAATACCAAGTGAAGGGGTTTTCAGGAACCTCAGATCAGATTCTTTACTAGGAAACAGCAGGCTCTGCAGCGATGACGACATCATACAGAAGCTAGTGGGCGTAGCCAAATGTAGGAGAGACACAAAGAAATTGTCACTTGCACTCAAGATCTCCATTCCAGTAATCTGTTTTGCGCTAGTTGTTTCTGTTGTTTCTTCTCTGGCATTTGCTACGCTAAAGCGCAAGAAGAAGAAAAATTTAGACTCACCAGAGTACTTCAAGGGGCAACCTGTGCAGATATCTTATGCAGAAATCGTAACAGCAACAAATGGTTTTGACTCGCAAAATCTCGTGGGGAAGGGTGGTTCTGGATCGATCTACAGAGGAATTCTACGAAGTTGTAGAGGTAACAGGAATGAAGCTGAATCGGGCACTTTGGTTGCAATTAAAGTAATGGATATAAATCGCGGCACCGCTTGCTCAAGTTTTATATCAGAATGTGAAGCTTTAAGGAACATCAGGCACAGGAACCTTGTCAAGATGATCAGCTCCTGTTCAAGCATTGATTATAAAGGCAACGAATTTAAAGCTCTGATAATGGAGTTTCTGCCCAGAGGAAGTTTGGATAAATGGCTTTATCCCGATGGCATAACGTACTCAAGACTGTGTTTCGTTAGGAAACTTAAAATAGCCATAGACGTGGCTTCAGCCATTGACTACTTGCACCATGACTGTGACCCACCAATCGTCCACTGCGATCTGAAACCAAGCAATGTTCTTTTGGACGAAGACATGACTGCACATGTCGGAGACTTTGGGCTGGCAAGGTTTCTCCAGAAAAATCGTTCAGAAAGCTGCGAAAGCAGTAGGTTTGAGCTCCAAGGATCCATCGGTTATATCGCCCCAGGTGTCAATGAATTATTAAACTTAAATACTTTGAGAACTTCATTCATCCCTTTGAATAAAGTATTTCTTCCTGTATCGACAAATTAACACTTCTTTTTCCATCTGTTTGCACTTTGCAGAGTATGGCTTGGGAGGCGGCGTCTCCGCTGGTGGTGATGTCTACAGTTATGGGATTCTATTGCTGGAGATGTTCATGTGCAGGAAACCCATGGAGGAAGGCTTTAGAGATCACTCGCTTAAATTAGCAAATTTAGCTGATCTCAATTTGGTTGCGGAAGCTGTGGATCCATTACTAATACAAGACGACGATTCAAGCGCTAGCAGGAGTACGAGCGGAGATTGGGAAATCAGGAAATCATTGTGCTTGACTCAAGCCATAAGATTGGGCCTCAATTGCGCCGCCCATTCGGCCACAGATCGCCCCAGCATGAGAGAAGCTCTAAGAAAGCTGTATGAAATTAAAGAGTCCTTAGTTGAAATATAGAAGCATGTAGAATTTGTAGATCAAAATTGAATTTCTAATAACATCATGAAATTCAATAAACGAATGTAAATGGAAGCCTAGAAAAGCATACCGTTTTCCATGATATCAGATTCCTAAATCAACGACGTTCGTCTGCTTTGGAACTGCGTCTGTTTGGAAACTGCGTCTGCTTGAAACTTCCAAACTTTGAACACACTGAATGAATGGTGTAAAAACTGAAGGGGTTGAGTGTGTGCGAGATTGGGGACGCCAAAGTTCCCATCCAGTTCGCGGCTTATAACTACCGAGGGAGGAGTTATAACTGTAGAAGAAGTCATGGACCACTTTTGAAACGGTTAAAATCATCTCTTAATGAGAAATGGTTAACATTCTCCCACTTGTCCATACTTCTAATATAATCTTAAACCCATCGATAATCTACATTTAAGTAATAAATACCTGAATCATGGTGATAGGTCATCTAATGATGAGTATTACCTTCCATGTATTACAATGTATTTATTTCTTATAATTTATGTAACAACAATTTCTTAATGAATAAACCCTATGTTTATTCTTGGTCCAACATAGATATATTTTCTCAAAATTAAGGTACACATAAATATGAGAAAAAACATTACAATAATTAAGAATTTTATTAAAATAACATTGTTCATACAATGAAAAAATACATAATGGAATCAAATCCCATATTCACGACATGATCCTTGAATTTCAATGGTGGCGTGCCTTTAGTCATAGGATCAGCTATCATTAATTCATTGCTTACGTGCTCAATGACCACTTTCTTTTCTTTAACACGTTCTCTTATGGCCAAATAATTTATGTCGCTGTGTGTACTTCGACTTCCACTATTGTTGTTTTTTGCCATAAAAACAGCAGCTGAATTGTTGCAATATATTCTACATGGCCTAGAGCTTGAATCCATAATTCTAAGCCCATAAATGAAACTCTAAAGCCATACACCATGTGAAGTAGCCTCAAAACGGGAAACTAACTCGGCTTCCAAAGAGGACGTGGCAGTCAAAGTCTGTTTGGCACTCTTCCATGATATAGCTCCACTGGTCGTTAAAAAAATGTATCCTGATGTTGATTTGGGTGAATCAATACAACCAGCAAAGTTAAAATCTGAGTAGCCAATTACTTCTAGATTGTCCTTCCTTCTATACATCAACATGTAGTTTTTGGTTCCTTGAAAGTACCTCATTACTTTCTTTGCAATTCTCCAATAGTCAAACCCTGGATTACTCTGATATCGTCCCAACATTCCTATAGCAAATGTAATGTCAGGTGTTATGCAGATTTGAACATACATTAGGCTTCCGACAGTAGAAGCATATGGACTGCCCTTCATTTGTTCCCTTTCAAGGTCATTCTTCGGGCATTGGTTGAAATTGAACCTATCACCCTTCACAATGGGGGCTACACTTGGTGAATAATCGTTCATCCGAAATCTCTCTAAAACTTTATTAATACAAGTTTCCTAAGACAGACCTAAGATACCTCAAAATTTGTCTCTATGAATCTTAATGCCAATGACATAGGATTCCTCACCCATATCCTTCATATCAAAAGTTTTAGAGAGAAATTGTTTCACCTCATGTAGAAAACCATTATCATTGGTTGCTAACAAAATATCATCCACATATAAAACAAGAAAACAAATTTTACACCACTGATCTTTTGGTATATACATTGATCCATAATGTTTCTACAAACCGAATGAAGAAATTACATTATGGAATTTTAAATAACATTGGCAGGATGCTTGTTTTAATCCATATATGGATTTCTTGAGCTTGCAAACCAATTGCTCGCCATCACTAGAGAAGAATCCTTTAGGTTGTTTCATGTATACTTCCTCCTCCTGATCTCCATTGAGAAATGTCGATTTTCACATCCATTTGTTGCAACTCTAAGTCAAAATGAGCTACTAATGCCAAAATAATGCGCAAGGAATCTTTCTTAGATACAGGAGAAAAAATCTTTGTGTAATCGATTCCTTCTTTCTGAGTGAATCCCTTAGCAAGTAGTTTTGTCTTGTATCTCTCAATGTTGCCCAATGAGTCTTTCTTTTTCTTAAAGACCCATTTACATCCAATGGTTTTAACTCCATTAGGCAACTCAACAAGTTCCCAGACTCCGTTACTTTTCTTAGAATTCATCTCTTCTTTCATGGAATTGTACCATAATTATGATTCTTTGCAACTCATGGTTTGTGAAAAGAACTCGGGATCTTTTTCAGCTTCAATGTTATAGTCAGATTCTTACGGATACACAACATAATCATAAAAAATTGTTGATCTCTTTAGTCTAGTAGATCTTCTTAATGTTGTACCATCATTTTCTTGAGAAGTATGTGGTTCAACGAATTGCTCAATAGTTTTTGGCAACTCTTGAACTACCTGATCTACTGGAATGTCATCAGTAGCTTGTGGAACTTCAATGATTGGTTGTTCAACAACAGATTGTACTTCAGTGATGTTGTAAACAATAACCAATCTATCACTTGAGGTGGAAGGTTAAAATTCTGAATAATCCTTCTCAAAAACTATGTTCCGAGTTTGATTGCTCCCACTAATCAAGTTATTTTCAAGAAACTTTGCATTTCTTGATTCCACAATCCTAGTATTGTGAGATGGACAATAAAATTTGTAATATTTAGACCTTTTAGCATATCCGATGAAATACCCACTAATGGTCCTTGGGTCCAGCTTCCTCTCTTATGGATTATAAATTCTTACTTTAGACGGGCATCCCCCAACGTGCATATGTCGCAAACTCGGTTTCCAACATTTCCATAATTCAAATGGCGTTTTAGGAATAGCCTTGGTTGGAACACGGTTTAATATATACATTGTTATCTTAAGTGCTTCAGCCCACAAGGATCTAGGAAGATTGAAGCTGCTAAGTATACTGCACACCATGTCTAATAATGGTTGCTTTCTTCTTTCTGTTACACCATTTTGGTCCGGAATCAATCCACCATGTGTTAATATTGACATTAACCATATTAGATTCATAACAAAAAAATGTGGTTGGATTACCTTTGTCCCAAGCTATTTCTGAAACTTTGCGTATTTCATCTTCATGTGTCCCTTCTTTTTACAGAAGAAACACTTGAAATTTTTCTTTGTACCAGCTTGGGGGGGTATTTTACCTTTCCATTTCTGATTGGCTTCATATTTTCCCTTTTCATGTGTAGCCTGAATTGCACTTTCTCCTTGTACCATCACCAGTCTCCCTTCCTCTTAAACACACATGGTCATAAGTTCATTAATTTACCATTTATCCTTATGTGTGTTGTATGAGAATTTGAAGGGTGCTTATTGGTACGGATGGGTATTCAAGATGTAGTGCACCAGGAAAGAATCCAACATTTCAACCTCAAGTTTTTTTTTAATTGACCCGCAATATCCCTCATTTACATGATGTGCTTGCGGACACCTCTCATATTGGTGAGCCTTAAGGATGAGAGCTTCATAATTAGGGTGTCTGCTAGTACCTTGTCTAAAGTGACAAATTGATCATCAATGGCTTTCAACAAGTCTTTTACCTTTTCATGCTGATCAACAGAACCACGAATACCAGCAAAAATTCTTGTCTTAATGAACATCATGCTGAAGTGATTAGATCGCTCCCATCGTTCATAAAGCGTGATTTCAACTGCAGTGCTGGTATCAATAATTGTTGGTGGTTCGTCTTTCCTAATAGCATAGTCTATGTCCATCCACCCTAAATGAAGAAGAATTTTCTCCTTCCAGACCTTATAGTTATCTCTCTTAAGGTCAGGGATATCATAACGAATATCAGAGAAATTGCAGGTTGTACAACTGCATAAAATTACAAATTACATGCTTATGTTAAAACTGAGGTCTAAATAAAATATCATGCTTTACCAATGTAAATCATGCTTAAAAATTCAATCTATTGACATATAAAAATTTCTTGTGGGCTAATTCTTGCAGATTCAATTATTCTTGATGATTAAACTTTATGATAAAACTATCAAATTATTTATGAAGTCATAATTCATGTGGGTAAATTATGAATAACTTGATATTTTATCCTAACTAATAAACTCAAAATAATAAAAATGAGTGTTTGATAAAATTTATTATATTAATAATAATTAATTACAATTAACATCTAATATTCTTTATATGATCCTAATTAAACATTATATATAATTTAATTAAATTAAAGATGTTGTGACTACTCTCTAATTAATTAAAATTATATGGATCTCTAGACATTAACTCGCATAACATGTTAACTAATGCTAACATGTTGTTCTTATTATTATTATTATTATTATTATTTATATACGTCGAGTCACCCCGGCCTGCAACTCGATTGCCGAGTCGCAAATGACTCAGCCTGCACCACTCAGCCCAGTATTTACAAAATACCTTATAACTTTAATAAATAAAAAAAATTGTGCATTGGGCTGCCTAACTTGCTACTATCGAGCAGCACCTGTCTACTAAGTTAACTCGGGCCAACTCGGTCTGTGTCAACTCAGTGGGTCAACCTGATTTGGGCCACTTATTTTTTTGCCTCGGTATACGTGTCCAGGTCCTAAGTTCATACATATTTTTGATGAGTCGGCTTTACTGGTCTACTATTTGACTCGACGCGACTAAGTTCTTTGTCTCCGACTGAATTATTATATTGAGGTATAGCAACTTATTCCTTGGTCAACATATTGATTGGTGCACAGACTTGCATTAGATTATTTTATGGGATAATTTGGTACATGTTATTGGCCCCAAGCCCTTTTTAACTGCTGCTATTGTCTCTTTGATTGAGACATTATTTCTGATGAAGAACTCCTCGGTTGTTTGCCTTGGGTTCGTTATTTGCTGACTGTTGTTAGCATTGGTTCTTTTGATGCAAAATTTGAATTTCTTAGAAAAATAAATCACATGGTGGCCTTAATATCATATCTTCTTCATTACCCATTACCCCACTACCCATTTTTTATTTGACAGTCTTTCTCTTACCATCATTTATTTGACTCTCACATACCCTTATTGGTCAACCCTTTTTAAAGCATTGCTTTGGCTGTCCCTTTTATTCATATGGGTGTTGTAAGTCCATTGAGACTTTTTATTGGTACCCGTGGGTCTTTTATCGTCGTCTTGTGAATGATAGGCATTACCCACTTTAGTGATTATTGTCACTATATTCATTCGAAATCCTTCGAGTTTGGTTTCGACTTATGTTTTATCACCCATTTTTACCTTTTGAAATTTTGTGTCCAGTTTCGTACTTATCCTTGGGACATCGTGATGGAGGAGATTATTATTACATTTATGTTATTTGGTTCAAGCTGGGATCACTGCCATTACCTCCCAGCTTGAGTGGGGGGGTTGGAATATATGATGCAATTAGGGTGGCAATGATTAATTAGTTTACATTTCCTGTCACTTCTTCATTCTTATTAGGGTGAAGGGTATACTTGTAATATTGGTAGTTATGATATCTATAATAATATCTTATGGGGGAGGGTTTGGAT
This sequence comes from Aristolochia californica, assembly GCF_029961685.1. NCBI lineage: Eukaryota > Viridiplantae > Streptophyta > Magnoliopsida > Piperales > Aristolochiaceae > Aristolochia > Aristolochia californica. The sequence goes on from NW_027181881.1 coordinate 7,783,413, forward strand.
AAAGTCCATAAACTCATGTTTTCTCCCAATGGTGTCCCTCTCCTTTTTCTCCATGACCTAAATCATGGAGTCCTGAAAATCAACATTAATGATATGATAGTAACTGGGAATGATCCAGAAGAAAAGAAAGCATTGCAAAATAATATTTCTAGAGAGTTTGAAATGAAAGATGTTGGCTGCTTAAAATATTTTCTTGGTATTGAAGTGTCAAGATCCAAGGAGATAGATTGAATAAAAAGAGAGTTATAGTCACCCTTCTTCTTCTTCCGTTTCTGTTTCTGAAATTTCAGAATGTAATAGAGACGTTAGAAAGAACCAGAAAGCAAAAATGACATTTTTATTTCCATCAATTCTCACCATTTGTAATGCCATTTGTAACGCTGTTTGTAATGAAGGACCAAGGTGGGAGGAGCTAGAGCTGCCTGGGTGTTGTGAAGATGTTCCAATATCACCAGAATAAGTCACCATACCACTAGAAGCTAATTAACAAGCGTACCATTTGAGTCATCTCAACCTCAAGCCTACTCACAACAATCTGCTACTCTGCTAACTAATGTGACTACGATGCCAACTGTTGTGTGACTACTGTTGAATTTCTCGAAAAGAGAAAATCTTCATTGACTTGTTGTAATCTGAGTACATGAGTTCCTATTTATAATAGATGAAAATAAAAGAGTCTAATTACATTTAAAATACCCCTATCCCAATTACACCCAAAGTTTAATACTTAAAATAAGTCCAAGCATCAGTAAACAACTCAACATAAAAAAAAAGACTAACATAACTAAAACACCTTTAAACTGAGATTCTTCTATGAGACCTCCTTCTATGAGACTCTTGTAAAACTCAAGCTATTGTCTGTGGGGCTACTGTGGAGATTGCTATGATGGTTGAGATTGAAAGGAATAGTGGATCACATAATAATTGGTTAATATAATTTTATTGGGATTAAATAAAATCAAACACAACTGGTCAAAGTTATCTATTATTAAGATTAATAGTTTTAATGTTACATGTACATCTAACATGGGTCTTCCTTGAATTAATCCTCATGTTGCATGTGTTCTTCTTTTGTATCATGTCTTCTTGTTCTTCGTCCTCTTCTTCTCCGACTTCATCTACATCTTCTTCTTTCTTCCCCATCGACCTCTTCTTCTTCCTCATACTCATATTGGCCACCATGAAAAGCAGCCACAAACACCATGAATAGAGAGGCCCTGAAATAAGCCCTTTCTACAATAAGGAATGTATAAGTTTATGAAGGAGTAGAAGAGAAAAATTTATGGCAAGAAAACCTGTTAGTCCCTAGTGCCTATGCCTTTTCCTATCTTTATAGCACAATTTTATTCTCTTCACTTTCTGGAGTGATGGGAAAGGACACAAAGAGCAATGCATTAAGACATCTTGACTCGCTCAACATAGTTTAGCAGCTTCCTTGGAAGCTAGTAGAAGAGAATCTTTTATCGCAAGAAAACCTGTTAGTCACTCATTCTTGTGTCTTTTCCTATATTTATTGCACAATTTTGTTCTAGTGACTTTTTGGAGTCATAGGAAAGGACATGAAGAGAAATGCAGTAAGACATCCTTACTCGGTCATCATAGCAAAAACGATGCCTCAAATTCTCTGCAAGCTGGATTGATGGAACATGTCCACTATAGAGAGTCTCCTTCTCCACAAAGTATAAGACTCTAGACCTCTAGCATGAAAGGAAAAAAACAAGTCATTCTCCTTAAAAATGACCTTACATCGTTAAGAAAAAAATTGATCATAACGATGATAAAAATTATAAAAACATAGGAAACAATATTCATTTTTCAGTTGTAGATTTCAATAGTAGGACACTTACAAAATTTGGAGACCTTCAAAATTCGGATTGAAGGTACATGATAAAGATTTGAATTTTATTCCATAGCATTCAATGGTTGGGTTTGTGGTCAACCATTTGTGGCTTGCTTCAAGCTCTACAGGTCTCTAAGGCTGCTGGTAACGTAATCGACTACTAATGTTCTTCCTCCTGTTTAGATAGTAGATTGCAAGTTTAGTGATCAATTGCTTGAAAATTTTCCAATATGTTGTTGGCTGAGGTGTAGTAGGCAGCGTTTGATAGTTTTCATCTTTTAGTGATCAATTGCTTGAAAAAAGCTTTTGTTTCAAATTGATTATTGCTTACTTAGTAGTTAGTCCATTGGACCCAAAGCTACCCAACAGACCCATTGCCTGAAATCTGGGAGGCAAGGATAGGGACTTGAGGTATGAGGAGAGACAAAAAAGACATAAAGCTTGAGTATTTTGTTCCCTTCTTTTGACATGTAGTCCAGTATTTATAAATACCTCCACATGCCTCAGTTGCACTATAAAGACCTAATTATGCGATATCAAAGGGTTATAAAGGCATTTATTGATGCAAACTTAGTCCCAACAGCTAATTCCTAAAGACGCAACATAATAAAAATATTACAAAATTATCTCTTGTATTTCTCCTAAGCAACGATCACTAGAAACCAAAGGTTCTGATATAATAAATCTTACGTAGTGCCTTCCTCCCTTCAGAATCAGGATAAAATAGAATGATTAGACCACCAATTAAACAGAAAAAAGAATTAGAAAGAGGAAGTAAACAACTCTTACTGATTGAGGTTTAATTCTTTCTACATAACGAAGTTCTTGTACATGAACCAGTGGTGGAAAACTTACGTACCAATTCCCATAAGTGGCACTGTTTCCTCCTGAGTTGCGGCAGTCACTGGAGCGCATAAAAGAAGCATGGCCACCATGAAAGTAGACACAAACACCATGAATAGAGAGGCCCTGAAATAAGCCATTTCTGTGATAAGGAATGTATAAGTTTCTGAAAGAGACGAAGAGAAAATTTTATCGCAAGAAAACCTCTTAGTCACTCGTTTCCGTGTCTTTTCTTATCTTTATTGCACAATTTTGTTCTCGTGACTTTCTGGAGTGATGGAAAGGATACAAAGAGAATCCTTACTCGGTCAACATAGAAAGAATGATGCCAAAAATTCCCAGCAAGCTGGATTGATGGAACCTATCCATTGTACAGAGTCTCCTTCTCTATAGAGTCTAAGACTCTAGACCTCTAGCGTGAAGGGCAGGAGTAAGGTCTGCACTGTGGAGTCCAGGAGATAGCGAGGCATCCCCTACTAACCAGCTCGCACGAAAATCCTTATCATAGAATTCCACTACGCATTCAAACTGTGGAAGACTTGAGCGCAAATGGTGACACTTTTATTTCTTCCATAACGATAGATCGTCGGGGGCCTTTCGTGTCGATAACATGAAGATTTGTGTGGATTTCGAGACAACATCTCTTTTTTCCGTCGAGAAGCTTTCGACTCTACCTTTACTGATCGCAAAACCTAATTGACAACCAATTCGCTTAATCTATAACACAAACCAAATCCCCCCAATGCAGTTGCATTATGTCACTTCATTCCACGTGTATTTTTAATGCGATGACGTTTATTGATTGAAAACCGGTCTTCTTATGACGTGCACAACCTTTGAAAATCTTCTAAAAGCCGATTATTCACTCCATGATAGAGATAAAGATAAAAATAAAGACATAGACAAAGATAGAGATAAAGATAGAAGGTGGTTGAATTAGAGACAGACTCAAACTGTAGAGTTCTAATAAACTATTGTTGTAATTCTATAAATAGTGTACACCTGATCAATAATAATCAAGATAATATTATTCTACATGGTATCAGAGTTCTCGATCGATTAATCAGAATTAGTCCGCTGTCGTTGGAAATCCTTCTCGAAAGTAGCCAACTACCGCCACCCATACCTAGTACTTTTCTCTTCCCCCTTTCTGTCTCTCTAAATAGTTTTCCGTCGTCTCCGTAAAATCTCACCGGCAATATTCTCCAAAAAAACAAAAATTGTCGCCGATCACCCTCCTTTTCTGTTTTTTGAACTTCCCTGAGCCACCACAGACGACCACCCTCACTGTCGCCGTTGCCCTTGTCGCCTGCTACCGCTGGTCTCAGTACATCGCCTCCAACTGGCTACCTCATTCGCCGACGCTGCAGCACATAACTCCCTCCCTCACTTCCTTCGGTCTCATCTCACTGATTTATCGCCGTTGCCCGCAGTTTAGTCTCGCTAGTGCCATCACCACCGTTCCGTCTCGCCGACGCCATCACCGCTGAATCCCATGCAACAAAAAAACTCTTCTCTCCCGACGTCCCTATTTGTAATTTTACAAATAGTGTACACCTGATCATTGATAATCACGGTAATATTATTCTACATTCCTATATTCTACATAACCTTCTTCCCCTACCAAGTGACCAAATAATAAGATCAAGGCAGGTAAATAACTTGTCGGATTTTTGCCTGTCTAAATGCCCCATCGCATGAAGCTTTTTCTGTAATCGAAGTGATAAACTCAATTGGGGTGGTGCTCTCCTTCGACTTCACAACTTTCTCTATCACACAACCTTCTATGGCTTGCATTGTATGCGTCGTATTGCGCTGGCATTGATGCTGGCCAATCCTCTCGACGGCAGAAACCGACACAACCAAGCAGTGCATCAGAGGCACTGTATTGGGCCGACGTCGAACTATCGACAGTCAACTTTACAGAACCTGAGAGGTCGTTAGGTTTCAAATAGACACCGAGAGTGGCACTGTGTGTGCCAGTGTCAAGTTCTCGACGATCGCAGATTTTCCCTATGTAAACCAGCGTAAAAGGGAAAGAGGAAGAGAGATGTCGTAACAGACCATTGCATGCATTGGCATCATTCGTTGGAGGAGGTCATCGCACCGGTGATAGTGGCATAAGTGGTTCCACTGGCAGCAGAGGAGGGATACGGTGACATGTGGGTGGTGAGTCGAGTCCCGATTGGACGAGACGCCTGGTTGTGAGCAGGCAAGGTCGCTCCGGTGTGTCAAAACAGAGTTGAGATCGTGCTGAATGCACCGGTGTTGAGCTCATGTTGGAGCGCTGCCTAGGCAGGTGTTGAATGCATCGGAACAGAGTCCAATTAAAATTAAACTACCCTTGTCCCAATTACACCCAAAGTCTAACACTTACAGATAAGTCCTAGCATAATTAAACAACTAAACATAAATAGAAAACTAACATAACTAAAACATCTTTAACAAAAACTCTTCTATGAGACCTATTTTCATAATAATTTTGGCTCTGTAAGACTTCTTATTGAGAGTTATGTAAGACTTTCATATCTGCTCTTCAACTCTCCTCCTCAAACTAGAGTTTATAACTTCAGCTTGCAATGAAAATGATTCTTGTTCTTCAATTTTCTTTTTCTGAAAAAAAAATCTTCGTAGATGCAAAAGTTCATTTATTATGCTCTCCCTTTCTTGAATATTTTGATCACATAAAAATTACCACAACATGTGGAATAAAACACCACTTTCTTGTACTTCTTCTTCTACTTTTCTCCTAACAAAAAAACATAATTATATTTATTATCTCCTCCATCAAAGTGTCCCAAGCATAAGAATTCAACCAGACATAGACTCTTAAAAAAATAAAATGGGTGGTGTATGTATAAAAAAAGTCAAAACCAACCTCATAGGATTTCAAACAAAAGTAGTGATAATAATAACTAAAAAGGATAACACCTATTACTCAAAGGACGACAATACAACTACTTAATTTATATTTATAAGGGGGAAAAAGCATGAAAACCAAAAGATATTGTTTTCCCGTTATACATACATAGATTAAATTTTTTTAATTATGACATGAGGGTTGAGTGTGTCTTAGGTAGGGGTGGCATCAAATCGAGCCAAGCCCGAACCTGCCTAATGTTCAAGTTGGGTTTGATTTAAATATTTCGAACTCACCCTCGAGTCTTGCCTAGCCTCAAGCCTAAAATTGTAATCGAACTCGCCCTCGAGTCTTGCCTAGCCTTGAGCCTAAAATTTTAATCGAACTCGAGCCCAATAATTTTAACCGAGTTCAAGCTCGAGCCCAATAATTTTAACCGAGTTCGAGCTCGAGCCCAATAATTTTAATCGAGTTCGAGCTTGAGCCTAATAATTTTAATCGAGTTCGAGCTCGAGGTCGAGCCGAGTTCGAGCTCGAGCCCAATAATTTTAATCAAGTTCGAGGTTGAGCCTAATAATTTTAACCGAGTTCGAGCTCGAGCTCGAGCCGAGTTCAAGCTCAAACCTATATTTAAAAATTTGCATAAAGTACATGTCAAATAAACTGTATATAAAATTATGCATACATTTTACATAAAATTAGGTATGACTTGTACCTAAAATTGGGCATGACCTTTACCTAAAATTGGGCATAACCTCCATACATTAACCATGCATAAAATTGTCTATGCATCTCAATGACAGGAGAATTTTCTCTTTCCAATCAATATAATTGTCTCCATTCAGAGGAATAATAGAGGATGAATCAAAATTTAGAACAAATAAAGTTTGAACAACTATAAAATAAACAAAATCTTACTAAAACATGCAATGAAGCCAAATATTGAATATTTATCCATGTAAATAAATTCAAACAAATAAATCAATATGTCATTATAATCTTTCATGTGGGCTTAGATTATAATACAAACGATTTATATCACTTTATGATGAGATCAAAATTTGTCTGTCAAGAAATTTTCTAGGCGTATAGGCAATTAGATTTTTTTTTAGTATTTCTATCTCATCCTGATTAATCACATAAACATTTACACTATGGGGTTAAACTATTATATCTAAATAATTATATCTCCATAATTAATCATATTTTTTTATGTCATTAACTTTTTGTGACTAAGTTTAATGTCACTAGACATTTTCATAATTAAGAATGTTGTGGTTATTACTCAATTATTCAAATGTAAACAAAAATATGACATCAAGATAATTGACGAAAATCAATGCCAATTATTAATTCCTTATATTTAGGTCAACCAAAAATATATATAGAAAATTAAGTTTGCATAAAAGCCTAAATAATTTTTTTCATAAATATGCATTTATAAATTCATATTTGCATGTAAAATTATTTAATTCATATGAAGTAAATGAGAAATGGCATAAAAAAACAAATATACAGATTTTCTAGTTATTCAAATATCTAGGGGGGGTTAGTCAACATTGAAGTTGAAGTTAGACTTCAATTTCAAGGCAATGATTTGATTTAACTTCAACTCTTCCTTGGGTGTTAGTGTAGACGAGTTCAAGTGCACTAGAAAACAGATTCGAGTGTTAGTGCCCCAAATGGGGGGTTAGTCAACAAAGTTGGCACATGAACTTCAACTTCAAATTTATTTCAATAATCTACATGAACTTCAACTTCATATTTGGTGTTAGTGTGGACGAGTTCATGTGCACTAGAAAACAATTTCCAGTGTTAGTACCCCAAAATGAGAAATATGACAAAAACAAGAGAATAAATAACTTGGAATAATATACTTAAATAAAACATAATACCTAAACACCAAATTAGGTAAAAAAAACATGATTACTATACAAATAAGTAATTTAATGTATAATAAAAATATATTAATATACTAATTAATTAAATTAGATATTATATTATTTAATTATTATAGTTTATTGTACATTAATATAGTAATTACGTGAGCCAATTAACTGTGCACATGATTAATTATAAAAAAAATAAAGTTGAAAATAACAGAAAGAAATATAAAACATCCAATGAGATACGAGAATTAGGAAAGATGACAAAAAAACGAGAAACTTCTCTTTTTCATTTTCTTCTTCTTCTTCTTCCTCCCTTTCTTCTCCATCTTCTTCTCCTTTTCCAACTCAGATATCTGCTCACTTTGATACCATGTTGAAACTTAGGATTCCATGATGTGTAATCACAGTAGAAGAGGAATAAGAGGTGAGAATAAGAAGAATAGTTGTGAGAGAAGGTTTTAGAAGGAGAAGAGGAATAATGGCGAATTTGAGCAGAGAGGAACAGGCTTAAATGCTCTACCCCATGCTTTGAGGTTGTATTTATAGTTGTATGAAGGTGTTTACAATAACTACAATGCCCTTATGGCTACATGCTTCAAAATAAAAATGACATAAGAGAACATACACCATCTTACATAATTACAATTTTGTACCATCACTATGAAAGTTCTCCTTATTTACTATTCATACCACCCCTACACTTGTGGGTGTCTCCTAACATGAATCTAACCACGAAAAACTGGTGCAATGAAGGTAACATATGGATGGGAGAGGCATTCTAAGCGGTTGAGCAGCATGGTGACCACTAGGGATGGCTTCGAACTGAGTCGGCTTGCGAACGACTTGATTCGATTCGGTCAGCCGAGCTCGAGATCCAAAATCTGCTCGTTTGAATTAACGAACCGAGCTCGACCGAATCAAGGTTCGGCTCGAAAGCTCACGAGCGGGCTCGTTAATGGGTGAGTCGCGGGATCGGGATCGGGAGTTGGAGCGGGAGCGGGGGAGAGGGGGGGGGGGGGGGGGGGGGGGGGGGAGGAGGAGGGGACGTGGAGCCCCTCTTGTCCGCCTCTATCACCGTCGACAGCTCCTCACCGGCCACTACTTCCCCTTCCCTTCGATTTCTTCCACTTCCTCTGATTTCTTCCTCTTCCTCCAATTTCTTTGCCTCCTCTGTTTCCGTCGCCGACGACAGGTCCTCTCCGGTGTCACGCCTTCGCTATGCGTCGTCTCGGTGGAAAACCAGAGTATAGAGAGATACCTAAGTTTGGAGAAAATAATTTCTCCCACCCCCGCGCTAGACAATTTTGCATGTGTGAAAGTCACACGTGCGAGATCATAAACAGTTAAAAAAAAAAAATTGTCCCTTCCTCATGGCTCTTGAAGAAATTGAAAAGACATTTTAGTAGAAATACGTTTCTAGAGACTATTAGTGTTTTTTTCAATAAATATGGAAAAGACATTTTTAGTAGCAATATAGGGACCATTAGTGCCTCATGTTTTTTGGAAACATTTTTCTAATTAGAAATTTTATTAAAAAATCATATAATTTTCTAAGTAAGATTTTCTTGCCAAGATGGGCAAGAAAACCGTATAGAAAAATTTTGAATAAGTATTTGTCAGTTGATGCTATAATACTTTTAGCATGAGGCAATTTTCATAGCTATTTTGTGTTTGACATTTTATTTGATTAAAATTTTATCGATAAGTATAGTAATATACTTGATTGATTATTAATTTTTATTTATTTCCCTATAAGTGGTAATAAGATGTCCATTTAACTTTCCTAAGAAAATTTTAAAATATTTCTTGTAATTTTCTAGTAAGTCTCTAATAGTAATAGGATTTTATTTAAAGGTTTTTTTTGGAAATGTGTATCCAAGGAAAAATATTTCTAGTTATTCTTAGAATGTAAATTTTCAATCTAGTAAATTTATGGCCAGATTCAAAAGTTACAAAATAAGCTAGACAACATTTGGTATAAAAAATATTAATATTGGTGGGTTCTAATCTATTATCGAGATTCAATCCCGAACCTCCCCTATCATTCTTTTTTTAAAAATGTTTGCATAATTTTATAGATAATTTATTTGACATATATTTTATGTAGAGTATTAAATTTAGGTTAACCTCGAACTCGGTTAAAATTATTAGGCTCGAGCTCGATTACAATTTTAGGCTCGAGGCTAGGTCAGCTCAAGCTCGAGTTCGAAATCTTTAAATCAAGTTTGGCTCGAACATAGGAAGGTTCAGACTCAACTGGATTCGATGCTACCCTTATGCTCAATTTTAAATAGAGGTCATGTCCAATTTTATGTAAAATGTAGGCCCAATTTTATGTAAAATGTATGCCCAATTTTTATGTAAAATTTATGTATAATTTTATATAGAATTTATTTGACATACATTTTTTGAAAAGTTTTAAATGTATGTTGGAGCTCGAACTCGAGACATGTAATTTTGAAAAGTTTTAAATGAATGTTGAAGCTTGAGCTCGGCTTGAACTAGCTTAAAATTATTGGGCTTGAGCTGGATAACAATTTTAGGCTCGAGGATAGGTTCGGCTCGAGCTCGAGTTCGAAATATTTAAATCAGGCTCGGCTTGAACATAGGTAGGTTCGGGCTCAGCTCGGCTCGATGCCACCCCTAGCGACCACTATGGCGGAGGATTTCGTCAAATAGTATCTATTTGAATGTCTTCCCGTAGGAGAACATCCCTCCCATTGATGAAAATTCAATAGTTTCACCGCTATAATAGTATATGTTCATATCTGTGCAGTAAGCTACTCTGGTTGCAAGATGTACGGGAGAATATCAGCCTGTTGGGGATCACAATCGCCACCACTTCCCTTCTTGCAGAGGGTTTACATCTGCTTCGCTTTTGCTCGTCCTGTTGTCCGATTAAAGGATTGATGGAAACAAGCATATTGTAGTCATCATGGGTGGTACCACAGAAAAGCATCTAGTGAAGAAGAGCATCCATTATCGTAGAAGTGTTCCAATTTTGGTTTGAAACAATGGTATGTTTCTCATTCCATTTTCCATCTTTTCTCGAGCTTATAATTAAACATTATAAAAATTAACTAATTAAGCATTATAATTAACTAATAACTAGTTCCAATTCTGGTTTGATACAATGGTATGGTTTCTCATTCCATTATCCATCTTCTTCTCGAGTTACTTAACTATTACTAATTAAATATTATGATACTTCACTCTCTTACCATATATTTCATATAGAAAATTATATACCATTAGAAATATTTTCGAGTCTAGTTTAAAAATAAAAATGAATCTCTGAAATCAGATTTTTTTAGAAAGAGAAATCGACATCTGAATTAGCAAAGGTCAAGCAGTAGAAAAGTTTCTTGTAACTACAAAAAACCTTAACTTCCTGAACATTTTGTACCAACATTAGAGAGAATTTATATTGAGAATTATATCTCAAAAGAAACCTATGTGAGTCTAATTTCTATCCCAATAAACCGTTTCTCAATCTGATATTTCTAGAGAAACATATCCACATTGGAAGAATCAAAAGTCATGTTGATAACTTGTTGCATGTGAAAATCCGAATTTTAGCCGAATTTTTTATTTCACTTTTTGAGTTGCTAATGTTGGTTGAGTTTTATATTTGTCTTCAAAATCTATTCAAGATTTTACCAACTTGTGTATCTTTCCTTCCTTAAAAGTTTCTTTTGTTTGATCTCCCGTTACATTAGTTTACTTTAGAAAAATCTTTCCATTATGAGTTTAATTTCCTTTTTGATAAAGTCTGAAAATTTTAATTAAAAAGTTTTGTTTCCTAATTATAGATTCCAAATAAGTGTCCTAAGTATCCCTTATTCCAGAATTATCTCTTGAATATTTTTTTTACAAATTGGTCAAGTTATGATAAAAGGTAATTGTTTTATATGAGAAGTCTATTTTTAGAAAGTTTTCATTATTATGTTCTATCTCAAAACTTTCTTATTATGGTTTTTTAAGTTTCCTTAATCATCATGTTCATAAAAGAATTATTATTTTTCCTCCCTCTTAAGTAAAACCTGGTCACTTTTTATCCATCTATTAGTCTAAAAGCGCATCCTTACTTGGAAGTATGAATAACTACATTGTGCACCTTCTTTCTTTTGAAGTATGAGAGTTCCTATCATTTTATTCACAACCTTAATTCCTCAAAGTACTTCCTTCAATTTTGTGTTTGTTAAAATCACTTTAGAGCAATGCCTATAGTCCACTACCTAAAAGTATAGAAGTGTGTTCAACATACAGGTAAGAGTCAAATATTTAATTTTTTACCTAAGAGGTGATTTGTGTTTGAACTACCCTTACAAATTGAGTAGTCTCTTTGTTGTGCCCTAACGTTGGGATGTTTTTCCACCATTGAAATTGAACAGAGTGTGTTTCAGACTATGACAGTTTTGACTGGTGTATGGAGTTTTGTCGTATGGCTAGGAGTAGGGGTGGCATCGAGCCGAGCTGAGCCCGAACCTGCCTATGTTCGAGCCAAGCCTAGGCTCAAGCCTAAAATTTCTATCGACCTCGAGCCTAATAATTTTAACCGAGTTCGAGCCAAGCTCGCTCGAGCTTCAAAATTCATTTAAAACTTTTCAAAAAATACGAGTCTCGAGTCCGTGCTCCAACATACATTTAAAACTTTTCAAAAAATACATGTCAAATAAATTGTATATAAAATTATGCATACATTTTACATAAAATTGGGAATGACCTCTACTTAAAATTGGTCATAAGGGTGGCATCGAATCCAGCTAAGTCTGAACCTTGTTCAGGCCGAGCTTGATTTAAATATTTTGAACTCGAGCTCGATCGACCCTAGCCTTGAACCTAAAATTGTAATCGAACTCAAGCCTAATTATTTAACCGAGTTCGAGATCAAGCTCTAGATGAATTCGAGCTTAACCTACATTTAATACTCTATATAAAATATATGTCAAATAAATTATATAAAATTATGCATACATTTTAAAAAAACAATGATAGGGGAGGTTCAGAATTGAATTTCAATAATGGATTAGAACACACCAATATTCATCTTTTTTACTCCAAATGTTGTCTAACTTATTTTGTAATTTTTGAATCTAGCCATAAATTTATTATGGCCTCCTTAGTGCCCCTAGTTGAAAATTTATATTCTAGGAAAAATATTTCTAGTTTTTCATATGATAAATATTTTCAAAAAAAACCTTAAAATACAATCCTATTACTATTAGTGACTTATTAGAAAATTACAAGAAATATTTTAAAATTTTCTTAAGAAAGTTAGGACCTCTTATTGCCTCTTTTAGGAAAATAAATAAAAATTAATAATCAATCTAATATATTACTATACTTATCGATAAATTTTTAATCAAATAAAATGTCAAACACAAAATTGCCATGAAAATTGCCTTATGCTAAAAGTATTACAGCATCAACTGTCAAATACTTATTCAAAATTTTTTTATACGATTTTCTTGCCCATCTTAGCAGGAAAATCTTACTTATAAAATTATATAATTTTTTAATAAGAATTTTCAATTAGAAAAATGCCCCCCACCCCCCCCCCCCCCGCTTTGGTCCCGAATCCCGCGCCGCTCGTTAAATTAACGAGTTGACTCGTGAGCTTTCAAGCCGAACCTCGATTCAGTCGAGCTCGGTTCGTTAATTTAAACGAGCCGATCCCGGATCTCAAACTCGGCTCGAGATTCGAGTATACCGAATTGAACCGAGCCGGAATCGAGCCGGCTTGGTTCGAAGCCACCACTAGCTAGGAGTGATTTTTCTTCTCTCTCCATTATGTTGTGCAAATTGGGTCTCTTGGTAAAGAACAAAGATATCCTTAGCTTGAGGGGGAGAAATACAAGATAGAAGTAACCAACAATGAAAAATTTCACATGTTGTGGTAATCGAATTTTATGTGGCTAAAATATCCAAGTAAGGGGGAGACAAGATGAGAACAAGATGTGAAAAAGAAGAAGATGCATCAAATCAATGCAATCAAATTTGTTTTTTCAAACACCTAAGTTTCTTGACCAAGATTATTTGCAATATGGAGTTACAAACACCAATTTGAGGAGTGTTAAAAGACACCCACATGTGTTGGGGTGGCATGACAAGTAAATAAGGAGAACTTTCATAGAGATGACATATAATTGTAACTATGCAAGATCGTGTATGTCCTCTTATGTCTTTTTTCTTTTGAAGCATGTAGACCTAAAGATATTGTAATTATTGTAAACATCTTCACACAACTATAAACACAACCTCAAGGCACGAGGTAGATTATTCATACCTCTTCCTCTTTGCTCAAATTTGTCCACATACCTCTTTCATTTCTTTTTCCTTCTATTCTCCCCCTCAAGCCTGGAGGTAATGACAATGGTATCAACTTGAAACAAAAAAAAATAGTTGTAATTGTTTCCTCCATCAAGGTGTCCCAAAGATAAGTACTCAATCGGGTACAGACTCTCAAAAAGTATAACATGGGTGATAAAGTAAAAAATTGAAATCAACCATAAAGGATTTTGAACAAAATAGTGATACTAATCACTAAAGAGGTAATGTCAGTCACTCAAAAGACGGCGATAAAAACCCAAAAGGTACCAATAAAAAATTCTTGATAGACTTAATAATACTCATATATAAAAAAGAAGACCAACCAAAGCAATGCACAAAGGGGTTGCCTAAGAGGGTAAACGGGAGTAAAAAAAGATGGTAGGAGAAAGGCAACCGAGTAAAAGGGTAATGGGGGATTAAAGGTATAGAAAATAAACATATGTAACTAATCAAATAATAATTAAGTTACTAATTCATTTTTGTAATTAAGATTAACATGAACGGTCGGGATATTTTCAAATTTATTTTTAACGTTCGAGTATCAATCTCTTCCCCAGAGTCTAATGGTAAGTATTGAGTTGAAATTTATGTAATTCAAGTGTTAAGATCAGAATTTTTAGAATTATGAAAGAGCCAGGATGATTTTATTTTATTTACCATTTAGTATTTGGTATATATTGCAATATGAGATAGGAATAATATTAGATTCATTACAAACTTGGTATCTAGTAAAAATGCATGTCACGCATTTGGTGACACTTAATGGAATTGTTGGTACGGGTGACATGCAATAGATACATTTATGTAGCATATAGGTATGGTATGGACGAACCCCATGCATCGAGATGGGTCCAGCCGGGCAGATCACACTTCTTCAACGTTTCAAATCAATCTTCATTATCTAATGGCTGAGATGAACGTTGGGCTCGTTTCTGGAGTCTATTTTATGTTTAAAAGAATTGAACCGCCTCTTCTCCGTCGTTTCCTTGCTGTCTCTTCTTCCACAGTGCGAGAGCTGCAAGAAGAAGAGCCTCCACGGAAGAAGTAAGAAAGAGCCTCCACGGAAGAAGTAAGAAAGAGCCTCCACGTATGCGAATTCACTATCTCTCTGCTTTCTCTTCCCTCTCCAGAAGCCTCTCTCTCTCCCCATAATTATTCAGGGGGGAAAAAGCAGGTCTGGAGAAGGAGAGAGAAAGCAGTGAGATATTGAATTCTTTCAAGAGGGGTCGACTCCATCGGGCGAGAAGATCTTTTGCGTTTTCTGCATTCTATTTTTCTCGATCGTCGCATTGCAGAGCGGGTTTTGTTTCTTTTTCTAATACTTACGGTACCATCCAGAGATTCGGCGCTCTGTTTTTCTTTTTCCTTCGTTGGTCTAGAAATTGAATTGTTGAGGCATCGTTATTGTTGAATTGTTGTGCATTTTCGCCTTTCTTCCTACCCCTTTGTTTTATATTTTCTTCCGTTTCTGTCTTTTATTTTCTCTTTTTTCTCCTTCTTGTTGAGTCATGCAGAGCCGCTATGCTCTGTTGTCACTCTTTTTGTTTCTCTCGGTTCTCTTTCTCTGTTTTTCTTCCTTCTCTTCTTTCTCTGCTTCTTTATGCCTTCTTTTTATCTCCGCACAACGAAGAGCTTTGAAGCCCTCTGATTCTTTCTTTCTTTCTTTCTTTCTTTATTTTCTTCTTTTCTTTTTCTGTTTTAATTTCTTCATTGCCTTTTATCTCTTTCTTCGTTTTCTCCGTGCAGCTCCGACGTCAGAGCTCCTCCTCTGTGTATGCTGGATTTACCCACTGGAAGTCTCCACATTCGGTAAGTTGTTTTTCTCTGAAAGGTCATGATATTTTGTGGGCATTAGATGCTGCATCAACATCTTCAAGATTATACTCAATCAATTTTGCCATTGTCATACACCCATCAACTCTTCATTCTTCACTGTGTGTGCACACGATTTTCCTGCAAGATAAAGAGTATTTGAAAAAGGTTTTTGAATATATTTTATCTTAAACATTCATTCAAATAAAAATTTATCAACCTGCTCTTATATATGATTGGGTCAGTTAATTGAGGTATTAGAAGCATTTTTTACTTATTTTTATTTATTTAATAAATAATAAATAAATAATCAGCAAAATTATCGAATTATCGAATCAAATTTTTTTATTAAATAGAAACTAGGTAAACAAGTAAAATCCCCTCTTTAGGCGATAAAACTTAGTCGATAAAATTTGTTTGATAATAGCAATTAGGGGTGGCACAAAGCCAAATTGCCTAGAAAAAAAGTTCAGTTCAATTCGGTTTTTACTTAAGTTAGGCTCCAGCTTAAACTTGGAATAAAACTCGTTAAATATACAAACCAAGCTCGATATTTTCTAAGCTTGGCTTATCAGTTAGTATAAATTTTCTTGCCTAAATACCCTTCACCCTAATTGCTTTCAACAGTTCCCTTTTTAGTTGGTTGATGACTATTCTTATTTACCTCAAACCTGAAGATAATTTGTTCTTCATTCCTGTCGGTCCCTCAATATCCGATGTTGTTACTTGTCGATGAACTAAACATTATTAATAGAGAAGTTTGCTTTTTTTATTCGGTTTTTTAAGGTGGTTGTTGCATAGCAAAGTCTTGGACTCCTATGTAAAAAGAGCAATAACTTTTCTGTAATTATTTTTTTAATTTTCTCACTTTCAATTTAAGAGTCAACGCTGACTCAAAAACTGCATAGCTACGAGTTTGTGGCTCGACTCATGCCACTAGGTTAGCTACGGATACGACGGTAAATAAGAGCAAACTTCTTATTTCTTATTTGGGGTAGCAGGGGGAGCCTTTGGGAAATCCTACTTTGGGTGGGAGGGCTTTCCAAGACATACATTCTCTCTAATGGCTTCCTTGGATACAGATGTGAACATGACTCCCGTGGGCGAAGGCTCTAGCGGTGCTGGCCCCTCTTCTTCTGCAAAGAAACCTAAGCGCTTTGAGATCAAGAAGTGGAATGCCGTTGCTCTCTGGGCTTGGGGTATGCAATACGGCACCTCCTTTCTTTGCAACCCTATTTTTTAATTACTCTTTTTTTTTTTTTTTTTTTCTGTAATCTTTCTTCGCTTTCATGTTGTTAGCTATGAACTATATGGGCCAGAATTAGGGTTTTCTGGTAATGCTACCTGTCGGTTATCATGTAGGTCTAATATGCTTTCTGAATTCGTTGTGCAGATATTGTGGTGGACAATTGTGCTATTTGCAGAAACCACATCATGGATTTATGTGAGATTTTCATATATCATTCTTTGTGGTTCTAACGTTTTGAATTCTGATTTGTTGTCTTTATCTTTACCCTTGTTTTAAAATCTTTTAGGCATCGAATGCCAAGCTAATCAAGCGAGCGCAACGAGCGAGGAGTGCACTGTTGCCTGGGGTGGGTGGATATACTTTTTCTTACTTTTATAACTTTGCTATTAAACTAAGTTGCCTCTCTAGTTAAAAAAAAAAGAAAAAACTAAGTTGCCTGTCTTTCTGAATTAAAATGAACAAGTAAAAGATTTGTAGTTTTTGAATTTTAATTGTAAGCGTCTTGCTGGAAAGAGGCTTGGGGTATTGTGGCAATGTGGAGTTCTAGTGCCAATACAGCAGTTGTGCTGGAAGCCAGCCATTGTACTAGGTTGCTTTCTCATCTTTCGCAAACCTCCTACTTGGCAATCTCAGTCTTAGACCATTTAGCTGTGTTTTCTTATATTTTTATATTGTTTCAAAATTCCACTATTCCATCATTATAAAAACTGTTTTTGGCTTCTATCCACTTCATTATCAACTGCCATTGACTGTTTATATGACTCCTAATCTTCAAATTTGTTCCTGAAAGCAACTTCATTTCTCCTAGAAAATGGGGTTGTTTTAAATTGTTCTAGTAGCGAAAATCAGAGAATGAATGTTACAGTGGTAATATTTGTCATTCTGCCGTTTAATTTTATATCTTTTGATGCTATTAAGATTTTCTTTAACCTGCATTATCTACAAAAAAATGCCTTTTTGGAATTAACTTCTTCTTATGTGATATCTATTGTTACAGTCCCTTTAAAAAAATTATTGGTATCATATAATAATTAAACATGAAGTTGTTGGCAGATTTGATCTGTGCTTACTTTTTAATTTCATATTTAATTGGATTAGTCGAAAGTTGAAACTATTTTTCTTTTTTTTGCTGGTGTGCATGAGACTCTGGCCTAATGCAAAGATTACTTTTATGACAAGTGCTAATGCTTAAATCCCATATTATTATATAAGACATGAAAAGAAAAAAGGGGAACTGGGACTTAATTATTAGAGGTAAAAAATTTATTGTACTAACTGTGGACTAAGCTATATTTGAGGAAAGCATTTGAATCGGAAATAACTATTGTGATAAATAGAAATATTTGTTTGAGCTCATCCTTTTTAATGTTGAAAATTTCATCCTTATTGTTATTGGCATCTTCTACATAAGGTTGCCACCTGGTGTCCTCGTGTTGCAATATTACTGCTTCTAAACTCGAGGAGATTATTGCTGTCTTTACCATCATTATTTCATAATGCCTTTCTTATCTCCCAATTGATGTTAGATTCATCACTTTATCATCACTTTTTATGTGGTGTTGAAAGTACGTCCCTTTTATGTGATGTGAACTAGCTGCTGTATGTAGTGACACTACAGTAAGCTCAAACAATAGTGTTGCATCTTAAGAGTGCCCCTCATACCAAATTTTGTCACAATCCTTGTAATAAGAAGAGCTGAATTTAGGTTTTTGGTGCTAAAGGGAAGAGAGAAAAGGGAGAGGGAGAACCACAAATTTAGAGAGTTAAACAAGTTTATTTAGGGGTTTTCAAGCTTTTCTATATATCTACTTTCTCCTCCTTAAATAGAGATTGCAATTACTTGACTCCCAAGGCAAGGCAATTACTTGACTCCCAAGGCAAGGCTGGGGTGCCCCCTGTCATGTGAAACCAAGTCCTAACTTATACTTAATTACCTCCTAATACCCTTATATGCTTAAGTAATGAAAAAGACATTATTTCACTAAAAATAAAATAAAATGAAAAGACATTAAACTTGTAGTAGTTACTCCCTCATATCCATTTACACCCGAATTCCCCATTCTATTATATATTAAAATTAATAAATTTCCCTTGGGTTGTAATATTCCTCCCCTCCTTGGAAAACCCCGTACTCGAGGTTGTAATGGTAATATTGAATCATACTCTATCATCCTAAATTGCATGATATACATCGATAATATGGAATAGACTCTGTGGGCAGTAGTGACTGAGAGAAAATAGTTTTTAGTAATGAAAAATTGTGCCTCGTGCATATTGCAAGTCCATTAGCACGGTCAAAGGGTAAATATAGTGTAAGGTGTGGCATGGGGGAAGTTAGTGGAGGTGGCAGGAGAAAAGATGAAGGGGCTGGCTTGGAGCTTGGCTTGGGCGTTGTTGGATTGACATGGCTAGTGGGATGTCTGGCATTGGGTTAGGCATGATTGGCTTGGGAGTTGCATATTGGTGCTAATGAGAGGGCTTGCATGGTTTCAGTTTGACCTTTGCTACTTCTCATGAGGATTTCTCTGTTGAAATATCAGATTGATGCAGTGTTTGTTGCCTTGAAAATTTTAAAAGCTATCTGGAAGGTATTATTTGTAATATAAAAATTAATAGTTTAGTCTGAATTCAGATGCAATTTGGATTATTGAGGTTGGTGGAGAAAAGAATGATGGATGAAAAAATACCAACTTTCATTCCACTAGAGCTTGGTGTTGTGCAAGGACACAAGAGAAAAAACTTGTAAAAAAGATCTGGACAAACTTTTCATTGTCTTCTCTTTATCCATCAAATTAAAATGCTCTCTAATACCGATGTTACAAACTTTGCAATAAGAAGAGCAGAATTTAGGTTTTTGGAGTTGAAGGGAAGACAAAAAAGTAGGAGAGATGGAAAGACCACGAATTTGGAGTGGAAAAACAAAGGTTAAACAAGTTTCTTTAAGGTTTTCAAGCTTTTCTGTATGTCTAATATCTTCTCCTTTTCTAAATTACTTGACTTCTAAGGCAGGGTGAGGGCACCCCCCTTCATTTGAAACCTTTTAATGCCCCTTATGTGCTTAAAGTAATAAAAAAGGCACTTAACTTTGTAGTGGTTACTCCTTCAGACTCTCTTACATCTGAATTCCTATTCTATCCTAATATATTAAATTATTAAATTGTCCTTTGATTGTAACACGTTTCTTAATGTTTATTGGCTGGGGTTTTTTCATGACATCTATAATATCTTATGTTCTTTCGTCACTAACAGGTGTATGCAACCATGCTTTTCATTTTCATTGCATTAGCCGATGGCTCAAGACTCGTCAAGTGTGCCCTCTAGGTATATGTCTAATCTTCCCTCTATTGCTTTTGCGTACAAACACTGGGTGATTGTATCTGATAGTTGTGTGATGGCCGCTCTGCAGACAATAGTGAGTGGGAGTTCCAGAAATACGGACATTAGAAGGATCAACTATGACAACTTCACTCTTTCAGATTGGCAAGCTGATTTCTTTCAACCGTCTGTAGATTATACTAAAGAAATACCTGAATTGGTTTATCTGAAACTTGGGTTTGGATTGTTTGTTTCCATGTTTTGGGACTGGTAAACATGCATTGGGTTACCTATTTAAACAGCAAGGGGATGTAGTTTTGTTGCTGATGCTGCATCTGCTTTCTTGTGATTCTGTCACCTGCATGTTAAAATCCTCTAATGCTAAAATACCTGTTCAAAAAAACCTGAATAGGGTTACTACCCAGTTTAAAATAGAAATCCTGATCTACATGCAAATTAGAGTGAATTAAGAGTAATTGGGGGAGCCCAAAGGCAATTGCTAACTTTGGGGAAACTTTTCAAACTGGTTGGGGTATGACACCTCCTCCTATCTCTTGATAATGTGCATTGGATACCTTAAGATAAGTGAATTTGCCTTTCATTACCTTTGGTAGAATTTGATGATGAGAAAGCTCCTTGAAAATTTGCAAGAAATTAAAGTTAATAGACAATAAACATAAAAAAAATCATTAAGCTAAAATAAGATACAAAACATCACTTGACGTTATTTATACACGATGTATTTCATCATCAATGACGATATCTTCAATCGCAATGATAGGATCTTTGTTGAGCTTGAGATGGAAACATGAAAGATGTTCTTGGTGGTATTCATAAAAGTTTTATACTCATCTTCCACAAGTCCATTTCCTTCATGTCATATCAAGTTCCATTGAACACACATATATATATATATATATATAAGTGCCCATGTTCCAAAATATGCCTCAATTATATACTCTAGAACTTGATAAGTTCCCTTCTAATTTTGTTTAATTTAATGAGCAAAAAGAGGAAAGATCGAGGGTAGAGAAGGGTGTGTGGGGAGAACGAGATAGAGAGAAGAGGGAGAGATGTGAGTGAGGTAAAAGACACCTCCCCTCTTGTGAGCCTTTCATTTTATAAAATTTATTACACCCATTCCCCAACTTTTAATGCGTAGCTTCAACATATAGCTTGCTCTTCCTATATCATTTTCAAATAAAAATAACATTTCAAAATAAACTTGTCCTCAAGGTTAAAATGTTGGAAGTCATTTTCAAGTTCCCATGTAGCATCTTCCACTAATGTGTAGTCCCATTTCACCAACGGTGTGAAGACGAGAGCCATGGCAACAATGACACTTTTTAAGTATGGCCAAGGGAATCAAAGTGGTTTTTTTTTTTTTTTTTTTTTTTCCGGCCTAGGTGATTACTCAAGATATAGCAGTGGGGGTGGGCATGTGTTTGGCATCCTCAGAGTAGACCCTAGTTGTGCCATGCTATCAGCTGCTGCTCCCTTCCCCACCCACTACCTTTGGCACATAGTCAATTCTGATGGAAAAAAAATTTAAGGTGTGCAATGATAAATCAAATAATCACGTAAAATAAAGTTTAGAAATTCACACACTACTAAATCAACACCAAATATTTTTTTTATCGATGTTCCCCTATTGGTATTAATCGCCCAAGAACCCATGCTTGAGAAATTTCCACTAATTTAGCTCAATTAGTTAGAATTACATAAAAGAGATCCTAACTCTCTTTCAACCCACATGTTATGCTCAAATACATGATTTCTAATTCAATCTTCCCATGAGATAGGCTAGATTCTAGCTCTAGCAAGACCCTTTCTTTCTAGATTTAATCAGGTTCTAGATGAACCTATCTCAAATGAAAAATACAAAAGAAATGTAAGAACTTACACCCTTTTTAGTTGGAGAGAAAACCTTCTCTTTTGAGAGATCCAAACTTCCAACCTTTGTAGTGTTGGACCGGATGGTTCTCAAGAGGGGGTAAATTGAGATTTAAAATTTTGAAAAACTTTTAGTCATGGAATCATAAATCAAATAATCATGCAATGTAAAGTGTAGAAATTCACACATCACAAGATGTGACACCTAATGTTTTGGTATCGATGTTCTCCTATTGATATTTACTGTCCAAGAACCCTTGCTTGAAAAATTCCACTAATCTAGCTCTATTAGCTGAAATGACACAAAAGAGATTCCGATTGTTATTTAAGCCATATGTATGCTCATATAAATGTTTTACAAATCAATCTTCCCAAGAGATTGGCTAGATTCTAGCCTAGTAAGGCCCCTTTGTTGACCATAGGTTGACTCCCATGTTGCTTTTGATGATAAAAAAACTTAATTGATCAAATAATTTACAAATCTAACTATTTCAGATACTTCACCTTCAAGAATCAATGCATCTCAAGGTCTAAAGCATCAAAATGATCAAGCCTAACTCAAGACCTCAAGCACCATTGAAGAATGTCTCTTGAAGAATCACCCATAAGGAAGAAGATTATGAGAAGTCTAGAGTTCAAGTGTAATAGTTAAATGTCCAAACTCAATCACATATATAAGAGAGTATTTTAAACTCCCTTCTCTGGGTACAAATGTGAAATTAGAGCTTTAGGTCATAATTTGCATATAGACATGTTTAGGAATATCATAAACATCATTCAGAACATGTTAGAGTTCTGAGAGAAAAATATTCACGTGCTCAAAAGTCAACATTGTTGAACTAGCTTTGGAATGATCGATCAGTCATTTGTAATGATTGATCATCTAAATCTGTGTAGGCCAAAAATATAAAGCTTGCTCGATCGATCGACTATAGTCATCTGATCGATCATCAGAACATGACCATTTCATGCTACAAAACATGATCGATCATCCCACTTGGATTGCAAGTAAATTTCACATGGAATGATCGATCATCCCACTTGATTGATCGATCAGACAAAAACTTGCTAGTATGGGACATAAAGCATGATTGATCATAGGGAATACACTGATCGATCATACTTGTGTTGCTCAACCAAAGGGAATTCTATTTGATCGATCATCCTCTTGTTAATAATTGATCAATAACTTTTCTGGACCAATGGTAACAAATTGATCCATCAGTCCATCCATCATTAAGTTACTGTATGACAGAAAAGTAGTCGTTATGATCAATTGATTGATCAATCACTTTTCAGTGATTGATCGATCAAAGTATTGTTGGAATATTTGTTTGTATCAACTGGGCTAATCCTCGTATAAGATCCATGAGGTTGCTTCCTTAGGAGGTTCGAGCCTTTTAACGTATTGGTTTCAAAATGGTATAAGAGAGGTTCGAGCCTTTTAGTGCACTAGTTTAAACATGGTATCAGAGCAGGTTGGTCCCGAGTTTGAGTCCCGCTCCCACCGAATTTGTCCCAGGTATTTCTGGTGAATATGTCCCGGGTTTTTTTGGTTAATTTGTCCCGGGTTTTTTTGGTTAATTTGTCCCGGGTTTTTTTGGTTAATTTGTCCCGGGTTTTTCCCGTGAGTTTGTCCACAGGTTTTCCCCATGCGGGGGAGTATTGGAATATTTGTTTGTATCGACCGGACCAGTCCCCGTATAAGATCCGTGGGGTTGCTTCCCTAAAAGGTTTGAGCCTTTTAGCGCACTGGTTTCAACAAGTATATAT
Organism: Aristolochia californica; assembly: GCF_029961685.1. NCBI lineage: Eukaryota > Viridiplantae > Streptophyta > Magnoliopsida > Piperales > Aristolochiaceae > Aristolochia > Aristolochia californica. The sequence goes on from NW_027181881.1 coordinate 7,807,220, forward strand.
TTTTGTAAATGGCTAAATAATGGCTATTTTGAGTAGGGGAAGCTATAAATACCCCACAAACCATGTATTGAGAAGTTAATGAGCATTTATTGGCAAATACTTCAAGCCATTATTCTCAATCTTGTAAATTCCTTTGAAATTTCTTTAGAGCGAAAGAGAGAGCCGCATACTTTGGAAAATTCCACATCTCTTTCATCAAGTCCTTGAATTCACATAGTCAAAGCTCCTTCATCATTTCACATCATGCTACAAAGGAAGAGGAAGCTTGAATCTCTCAAGGAGAAGTATCTCTCCAACTAAGGGTATATTTGTACCTTTCTTTTACTTGAATTTGTGAAAGGTTCATCTAGAACCTATAGAATCTAGATAGAAAGAATCTAGCAGCAATCTCTTAAGGAGATTAGCATTGTAAAAAATGTGTATTGAGCTACACATGGCTAAAGAGAGATGAATTATTTTTTATGTAATTCTAACTATTAGAGCTTTTTAAAAAGTGAAATTTTCTCAGGCAAAGGTTCTTGGGAGGTGACTACCACTAGGGGAACATCAATAACAAAAAAAATTATTTGTCCTTAAGTGTGTGAATGTTTCAATTTACTTTGAATTGCTTTTATACATGATCTTTTGTTACAAGCACAACTCGATTTTATTTGATATTCTCAATTCACCCCCCTCTTGAGAAGCCAGCCAGACCAACACCTTTCTATCTAGATTTAATGAGGTTCTAGATGAACCTATCTGAAATGAAAAATAAAAAAGGAAGGTAAAAACTTACATCCTTATTAGTTAGAGAGAAATCTTATCCTTTGTAGCACAATGAAGCATTTTGGAGCTTGACTAAGATGTACCCAATGGAGATTGTATGAGAAAAGAGAATGGAATTTTCCAAAGTTTTGGCTCACTCTTTCTAAAAAATACACTTCATGAAGAATTTCAAGATGTTGAGAGGAAATGTTGGTAGATATACCAATAAAAGCTCATTAAATTCTCAATGAGAGTTTTGGTGGGGTATTTATAAGTTCCCCAAGCCAAACTAGCTATTTTTTGCCCTTTTTGAAAACCTTGAGTTTACATTGATTAAACAATGTAAAGTGGTTGATCAATCAATCGTGTATAACGACTATTTTTCTACCAAAATGTGCCTTATTGATCAATGGTATTGTTTGGAAGATGAGCTCAAGCCCACGCGACCAAGGAAGACCCATATATCTAAGATTATTGTAAGATGGGCCCAAATCCATAAGAAGTAGGACCCACCATGATTACCATGAGCTGGCATCCTTATCACATAAGTTGGAAGATCATGTGGGACTTACAAAGATAACCACAAGCTGGTTGGAAGATCAAGAATGACTCACAAAGATAACCACGAGTTGGTTAGAGGATCAAGTAGGACCCACAAAGATAGACACGAGCTGACATCTTTATCTTATGGTCACATCATCATAGAAGAGTTCTAGTTTGAGTTATGTTTTTGGCTTCTATTTATATTGAGTTATTTAATTATGCTGAGACTTCTTTAAGTGTTAGAGTCTGGGTTTTATTGGGACAGGGGTAGTTTAATTGTAATTGGACTCTACTGCATTCCTCTATTATAAATAGAGGTTCATGTACTCTGATTATAAGAAGTCAATGAAGTATTTCTCTTTTCCATAAATTCAACAGGTATGATCGATCAATATCTTCTCATTGCGTCTAACATTTTAAATAGATCAATCAATGTCAATGGTATAATCGATCAATCAAAATTCCTAGAAAATATTGATCGATCAGTCCAAATGGGTTGATCGATCATGCTTTATAGCATAGTTTGGCCATATTATGGATGATCGATCAATCAACCTTGGTTGATTGATAATGTTTTATATTTTTGGCTTGTGCACTTCTAGTTGATTGATCATTGGCTGATGGTAATCGATCATTCTAGTGCGAATTTACTTTGTAGACTTTTAAAGCATGGGAATTAATGATCCGATGTAGGGGTGGCATCAAGCCGAGCCGAGCCTGAACCTGCCTATGTTCGAGTTGAGCCTGATTTAAATATTTTGAACTCGAGCTCGAGCTGAGCCTAGCCTCGAGCCTAAAATTTTTATCTAGCTCGAGCCGAATAATTTTAACCGAGTTTGAGCCGAGCTCGAGCTTCAACATTCATTTAAAACTTTTAAAAAATTACATGTCTTGAGTTTGAGCTCCAACATACATTTAAAACTTTTCAAAAAATATACGTCAAATAAATAGTATATAAAATTGGGCATACATTTTACATAAAATTGGGCATGACCTCTACTTAAAATTGAGCATAAGGGTGGCATCGAATCCAGTTGAGTCTGAACCTTCCTATATTCGAGCCGAACTTGATTTAAAGATTTCGAACTCGAGCTCGAGCCGACCTAGCCTCGAGCCTAAAATTGTAATCGAGCTCGAGCCTAATAATTTAAACCAAGTTCGAGCTCGAGCTCTAGCCGAGTTCGAGGTTAACCTACATTTAATACTCTACATAAAATATATGTCAAATAAATTATCTATAAAATTATGTATACATTTTTAAAAAAAGAATGATAGGGGATGTTTGAGATTGAATCTCGATAATGGATTAGAACCCACCAAAATTAATCTTTTTTACCCCAAATGTCGTATTCCTTATTTTTTAATTATTGAATCTGACCATAAATTTACCATGGCCTCATTAGTGCCCCTGATTAAAATTTTATATTCTAGGAAAAACATTAGGATACACATTTCCAAAAAAACCTTTAAATAAAATCCTATTACTATTAGAGACTTACAAGAAAATTACAAGAAATATTTTAAATTTTTATTAGGAAAGTTAAATGGACTGGTTTTTCGCCGAGACGATGCGGAGCGAAGGCACGATGCCGGGGAGGACCTATCGTTGGCGACTGAGGCGGCGGTGACGGAAACAGAGGAGACGAAGAAATCAGAGGGAAGGGGATGTAGCGGACGAGGAGGAGTTGTCGACGGCGACAGAGGTGGCCAGAGCGGTGGACGGGAGGGGCTTGGCGTACTCCTCCACTCCCGATCCCGTGACTCATCCGTTAACGAGCCGGCTGCGAGCTTTTAAGCCGAACCTTGATTCGGTCGAGCTCGGCTCATTACCTCAAACGAGCCGTATCTGGATCTCGAACTCGGTTCAAGATCTAGGAATACCAAATCGAACCGAGCCGAGCTCGAGCCGGCTCAGTTCGAAGCCACCCCTGATCCAAAGTGGTTCAGACATATGTAAAATATATGTATGCTTTTTTAAAGCTCCAAATTTGCATTGTACCTCACGTTTTGGAGAACTGGACTACTCTCTTACATAGACTAAGTTTTTTTATATTTCTCAGCAATTCCTAAAATTCTAGTCTTCAATTTTCTTCTTCTTATAGGGGGGTTTCTTCAAGAGTTCTTGACATTTCATGAGGCTGAGGTATTTGAGAAACCTTTAATGATTCAATGTTTTAGACCTTGAAATTGATGTCTCTTGAAGGAAAAGTATCTGAAATACTAGATTAGAAATTGTCAACTCAATTAAGTTTTGTTATCATCAAAATCAAGAAGGGAGCCAACACTCGGTCAACAATCTCCCCCTTTTTTATGATGACAAAACCTAATGTTGAAAAAATAAAAATGACTACATCCCCAAGGTTGAAGCTAAGTAAAATGCCCACGTTTGAGAAATGGCTCCACCTTAATCTATGCATATCTGATTTCACACTTTAAACTTCAGTTTGTGATTTTTAGTGTGTTGAATGGGTCTTTATTTTTCCCCCCCTTTTTGGTCATACTCAAATATATACATAAATGTAAATAGGAGTAACAAAATTTGGCTCAAAGGCCATTTCTTATATGATTTATTTTTAAAAAAATTTTAGTAAATACATATGCTGAAATGTAAATACACATATAACATGCAAATTAAGAACAAAAGGGAGTCAAAAAGTAAGGTTGGAGGGCAACTAGGAAACTAGGATGGCGGAACTGATCAACTAAGTATGGTTTCGAGCATGCTCTCGATCCTCTGCTGACTTGCTCTAATCTTGATTTGGCCGGTCTTCAGAGGCTCTTGCGTGGCAAAAATGGCTGCTTGGATGGCTCGAGCATTGTCCACTGCGTCCTCTAATGCTCTCAGTCAGTCCATAGAGGAGGTAGCTTCTTTAGTGGTCCTTCTCCTCTTGGTGAACTCGAACTAGTTGGCTTGTGTTTCGAGCTCATCTCATCCTCAGAGTTGACGGTTTGAGGTCCCTGTCTTGGGGTCTGTTTGGAACCCCTAGAAACGAAAGGAAAAGAAAAGAAAATGAGAATTTGACCATTATTATTCTTAAAAATAGTTAGTGAAAATGAGATAATGATAAAATTATCCTATTTACTAACTATTTTTGGAATAATAATTTCTTTTATTTTCCTTTCCATGGGGTTCCAAACAGACCCTTAAGCAATCCTTTAACAATCTCTTAAGATTTTCATGGGTGTGTATTTGGACTGATTTATGAATGTTCCATTTTCTGTTTGATCATGGTTCTTAGTAAACGGAGTCTTATCTATGCTACCTCTCTAATAGTCGTTTTTGTTTAAAAATTCACTTAATATTTTATACCACACTCTAGGACCTTGCTTTGACCCATATAATGCTTTTATACATGGTCAAACTTGCTCATTTTTTCAAACCCTTCGTGTTGTTTAACATAAACTTCCTCTTGAATTTACCCATTTAGCAATGAACTTTTTACATCCATTTAGTACAATTTGAATTTCATGTGACAAACATAGGCTAATAGGATTCTAATAGCCTCTAGTCTTGACATGGGTGTGTATGTTTCTTTGAAATCAATTCCATATTCTTGGTTATAATATCCTTTGGCAACTAACCTAGCTTTCTTTTTCATTACTTGGTTTTTCGCATTGGCTTTGTTCCTAATAACTCGTTTAGTTCCAATGATTTGTTGATTTAGGGGTCTAGATACTAGAGTCCAAACTATGTTTCTTTCAAATTGATTTAATTCCTATTGCATTGTCATAATCCAAAAATCATCTTTTTTAGCTTCGACAAAGCTTTTGGGCTCTATTTGAGAAACAAAGGCATTATTTATCATAGTTTCATCAAGTTCTCTTCTAGATGCAAATTTGCTTTGAAGGTCACCAATGATTTGTTCTAGGGGTGATCAGCCATGAACCTATAGTTCATTGGCTCCATAGGTGGCTCTTCTTGGTTATTTCTGTCATTTGGACTCTCTTCAAGATTTTGGTCTTGAGGTTGAGATCCCGGAATGAATCGAAGGGGTTTCCCTTTTCGTCATAAAAAAATGGAGTTGGAGTTGGAATTGGTGAATCATAGTCATCAAACTCAACATCTACCGACTCATTGACTCTCATAAATATCTTTTTATAAACTCTATATGACTTGCTATGAGATGAATAACCCAAGAAAATTCCTATATCCACCATAGAGTCAAACTTCCCTAGTTTTTCCTTTAAGTTTTTCAACATGAACACTTTGCTTCCAAAGGTTATGTTGGAAGATGGGCCCAAACCCACACGATCAAGGAAGGCCCACATATCCAAGTGTGTTGGAATATGGGCCTAAACCCATAAGATATGGATCCACCATGCTCACACGAGTTGGTAGGACCCACCATGATCACATGAGGTGGCATTATGAGTCTTACACAAGAAGAAGCCTTACAAACCCACAATTATTATGGAAGGAGGTGTCATAGAAGAGTTTTAGTTTAAAGGTATTTTAGTTATGTTAGTCTTCTATTTATATTGGGTTATTTAATTATACTAGGACTTATCTTTAATTGTTAGAGTTTGGGTGTAATTGGGACAAAGGTAGTTTAATTGTAATCGGACTCTACTACCTTCCTCTATTATAAATAGAGATTCATATACTCCGATTACATGAAGTCAATGAAATATTTTTCTTTTCCATAAATTCAACATAAAATAAGCAATGTTGAAAAGGGTACCTGTATAAAACATAAATAGTTTTGTTGAGAATGGGCCTTATGATTACTCGATTTTATGATATAGCAAGCAGTATTTATGGCTTCAGCCCAAAATTTATGTGGCATGTGTTATGCATGTAGCATAACTCTTGCCATCTCAATTAAAGTTCTATTGCTTCTCTCCATAACACCGTTTTGTTGAGGAGTTCGAGGAGCTAAGAATGTATGGGCTATACCATGTTTTGTGCAATATACCTTGAAATGTGAATTTTTAAATTCTCATTCAAGGTCACTCCTAACTTTGACAATGCTATAGTGTTTCTCCTTCTGAACTTTTTCACATAGTTAGCTCTTGGGAGAGAGGAGAGAGGAGAGAGGAGAGAAGAAACCAGGGGACAGAATGAAGAGGAAAAGAGAGAGGTGTATGAACTTGAATACTCTACCCCATGACTTGAGGCTATATTTATAGTAGTGTGAAGCTATTTACAATGACTACAATGCCTTTAGGGCTTCATGCTTCAAAAGAAAAAGGACATAAGAGGACATAAACCACCTTGCATAATTACAATTTTATGCTATATCGATGAAATTTTTCCTTATTTACTAACAATGCCACCCCTACACACGTAAGTAGGGGTGGCATTGAACTGAGCCGGTTCACGAGTAATTCGAGGTCGGCTCGGTTCTAGATCGGTTTGATCCAAATAAACCCGATCTTGAATTGATTCAAGATCGGGTTTCTGACTCGTTTAAGTACATGAGAGTAGGGGTGGCATTGAACTGAGCCGATTCGTGCGTAGCTCAAGGTCAGCTCATTTCCATCTTAGTTTGACACAAATCAACCCGATCTTTAATTGAATTCAAGATCGGGTTTCCGACCCGTTTAAGTAAATGAGGCGAACATGAATGAGGCTCGATTCGATTCGCGAGCTCGCGAAGCAGCTCGTTTATTTAAACCTAGGGTAAGGATTCGGGAGTCGGGACGAGTCGTAGATGAGGAGAAGGAGAGCGAAAATTGAAAAACCTTCATGCCAGGATAGTGCGAAAGTCTGGAGCCAACAACTGGCGCCAGAGGTGGAAGGGGGAAACCTCTCTTCTTTCTCCATGACTTAGTAGCAAAGTATAATACTATCTTGAGTTCTTGATTTTGGTTGTCATGATTCGACTGCCATGAGAGGTTTATATTTTGTGGAGAAACAAGGTTTTGATTCTTTTCTAAAAAGTGAGAGCAATGGAGAATAAGAAATTGCTTATTCGACTCTGCCTCCAGATCATGGTTCGTAAGCGCTCCCAAACGCTCAAGCTATGCGATTCCATCAAGAAGCTACGAGAGAGATACTCATGTAATTAAGTGAAAAAACAACAACAACAAGAGATTGATGCTTTAAGGAAGATGGGCCGAGGGGCGGCATCGAATGATTAGGATAAATTCAAGAATTTTTAGCTACAAGTTGTTTCTAATGTTTCCGCGCTATATTTGAGTACTCATGTTGGTGCCAATTTTTATTTTCTCTTTTGTTTTGATGGGATGGGGAGTTATTGACTTTGAAGTTCAGTGGAATTGGTAGATGCAAGTTATGTTGTTTAATTTTTGTTCGGGAGGTTTTCTGACGAACACATGTTTCATTTTCCGAAAGCATCATGTTTGACTGGAGATTTTGCGATTCCTCCTCTTGTCCCATTTATGGGATTTGGGCTTTCGTGAAACTTATTTTTGATGCTCGCCCTTGGTTTTATGCTAGAGATTGCTTTTGATGTTTTAGACTTTTTGGATTCTTAGACATGCATAGGTTCCGATATTTTTTTTTATACTATTAGGTTGTGCATATAATTGGTGGTCGTTTAATCAACTTCCCTTTAGCATATCTATAATTGGCTTGTTCACTTGATACTGATTGAATTTTAGTTCATATCAATTGTTTCTCATATGATCACATGATTCATTCATACTAGAAGTGTAGCTATTATATGATGGCTATTCTGAGTTACAGTTGGTTATCTATTGTGGTATCAGAAGTTTATATTGTTCTTCTTTTATGTGTATTTTGTACCATTGTCATAATTAGTTCAGTGTAGTCATCATTGTTCTTTTCAGATTGAGTAATAATATGTGCTTTGTTATCACTGAATGCTGGCACTTTGGGCACTTTTGCCACAACCACAAAAGCTACGCTTGCATATGATGAAGCTAGAAGGGCTATGTATTACTAGGCAGGTCTGGTGTGTGTGTGTGTGTGTGTGTGTGTGTGTGTGGGGGGGGGGGGGGGGGGGGGGGGGGGGGTTGTGGTGTGGATACTAAAACACTAAAGATATGTTTCTCTTTTATGTAGAGGTCATGCCCAATTTTAAGTAAAATTTTAAATGTAGGTTGGAGCTCGATCTTGGTTCGACCTTAAGCTTGAACTCAGTTAAAATTATTCGGCTCGAGGTTGGGCTTGGCTCGAGCTTGAAATATTTAAATCAAACCCAACTCAAACATAGGCAGGTTCGAGCTCGGCTCGACTCGATTAATAATTGTTGATCTGTGAGACTTCTTCTTGTGTAAGACTTCTTATTGTGTAAGACTCATAATGTCACCTCACGTGATCATGGTGGCTCCCACCAGCTTGTGTGATCATGGTGGATCCATATCTTATGGGTTTGGGCCCATCTTCCAACACACTTGGATATGTGGGCCTTTCTTGGTCGTGTGGGCTTGAGCCCATCTTCCAACATCATCAAATCAAGAAGGTAGTCAACATACGGTCAATAGAAACACCTACAAGTGAAGAAATGAAGATTTTAAGATTAGAATCTAAGGAGTATTAAAAAGTCTCAAGAACTCTAATCATGTAAGAAGACAATACAGAAACTACGATTTTGAGGTTCACAAGAGTATTTGGAGCTTTAGGAACATATTTCTTTCAAATCATGTTTTTTCGATGCATATCAATGTTTTTAAACTTGCTAACATCCTTGAGGATCATTTTTATCATGTTTCATAGCCTAATTCAGAAAACTAGATATTGGCATGATTGATCATTATTTAGTAACGATCAATCATCTAGAGTGCAAACTGGCAAGCAATATAAAGCATGATCAATCAACCAAGTGGATTTAATTGATCAGAAAAAACCATGCTTATAAGGGACATAAAGTGTGATCAATCGTACCCATTGTATTGATCGATCATACTTAGTTTTGCATAGCCAGATCCTCACTGCATGATCAATCAATCAAGTTGGACGGATTGATCAACTTAATTTTTCTAAAGGCTTAAAATTGTATTGATCAATCATGTGATCGATCAACAAGCCTATGGACTCATAAAAATATAATCGTTACACACGATTGATCGATCATACATTTTCATTGATCAATCAATGGGTCTGTCAGTTTTTTGAAAATGGCTACATAACGACTAGTTTGGTTTGGAAAATTATAAATACTCCACCAGACGCGCCTTAAAGCAATTATAGAGCATTTATTTTTAAACTAAGTGCATTCAGTGCCATTTTCACTTAAAATTCTTTACAAATCCACTTTTGTGAGAAATAAAGTTAAAATCTTGCAAAATTTCCATCTCTCAAATTTATCCTATCCTTGCATCACATTAGTTCAAGCTCCAGAAATGGTCTCTCTTGAGCATCAAAGGTTGGAGGATTGGGTATCTCAAGGAGAAGGTTGTTTCTCCAATATATCAAGGGTGTAAAATTTTCTTTCTTATTTTCGTTTTTTATTCCATATGTTGATCTACAACCTAGAATCTAGATAGGAGAGGTTGCTAGAGTTAAAATCTAGTCATTCCATCTCTAAGGATATTTGCAAATTCGTGTATTTGAGCATATACATGTGGCTTAGAAGAGAGCTGAATCACTTTTATGTAATTTCCATCTATTAGAGCTTATTAGTAGAATTTCCAAAGCAAGAGTTTTTGGGTAGTGAATACCAAGAGGGCAACATCGATAACAAAACAGCTTTGTGTTCAAATCTTGTAGTGTGTGCATGTTTAACTAATTCTTGCTTTAATTTTTCTTTTGAGCACTACATTTTGAATTTGTAGTATCTCAATTCACTCCCCTCTTGAGACGCCACCCGGGCCAACAATTGGTATCAGAGCAAACCCATAAACTTTTGAAATCAAAATCCTATTTGATTTCATTATTTAGATTTCATGACATTTGAAGAAAAATTGCTCCTTCTCAAAGGATAATCACCCAACACACCCCCCCCCCCCCCCCCCCCCCACCCCATTATTTAATGGACTAAAATATGGTTATTGGACGGTAAGAATGGAGTTCTTCGTCCAATCCATGGATTGGGATATGTAGTACGTGCCCAAGAATGGGCCATATGAGCCACTAAAAAATTAGAGAATGGTGACTTAATTTGAAAAGAATATAATGAGCTCACTAGGGAAGATGGAGAGAAACTCAAAACAAACTATAAGGCAATTAATATCCTATTATGTGCCTTAGATCCAAATGAATCCAATTGAGTCTCTATATGTAAAATTACAAAAAGAATTTTGTGATAAATTAGGAGCCATGAAGGAACTACACGGGTTGAGGACTCTAGGACCAGCGTCCCAATAGCCCAACATGATAAATTCAAAATGAAAATTGATGAATCAATTTCTGAAAATAAACTCTTGGTTCAGTTATATCATATATGAGTTAAATATACTTGGAATGGAGATTTCTCCATACAGGCAAAATGACAAGCTTCTCAAGGCTCTTCCAAAGTCAAGAGATATGAGAAAGATAATCATTTGTGAGAATGCTAACTTTAAGACTATGACCTTGAAAGAGCTACTTAGAATTTGTTAGATTCTAGGGTTTCATGCTTATAACCATTCCAAGTGAAGAAGGAGAAGAAGAATGAAGTGAAGAGAGTCTAGGAAGAAGCGGTTAGGGTACAAGAGGCAAGAGTGATGGAGAAAAGAGGAATTCACTTACATTTAACAGGGGGTTGGGAGGGCAGAGGGAAGCATGTTCCTCATATTTACTATGTTTTTCTACATGCATTGTTTTCTTGCTTCCTTGGAGATATCCCTTCCCATGAAATTATAAAGTACTAATGCTCCTAAGAAATCCATTTGCTTTTAAAACAAAATTCCAACAATTTTGGAAAAGGCACCGACAAACCCTTAACTTTGTTAATGGACGGTAGCAAGAATTTTGCTTGCCCTTGGGGACATATTTCTACTTTTGATGCGATGGTGTGTCCATTATTTCAATATGGAGTTATTAACAGGGCTTTATTTAGGTCCAAAATCAACATGAATAATGTATAGACTTTCAAAATAAAAGATCATAACATCAGTTTTAGTTAATTTATAATAGTGATCCATAGGTATTTCTGTTATATAAGATGGTCTTGTGGAAGAGGATACCCAAGTAACAAGCTTTCAGAGGCAGCATGCATTAGAATCCACAAGAGCCACACAATTTCGAGATGACATAGCGACTTGCATGTGGAATGATAACTGATGATTGTATCTTTTATTGTATTTGAACATGTGTTGTTCTTATGTACTAAACTTGTAATTTGATGATTTTAATACTAATCACGAACTGGTTATTACAATAAAACTCTATTACATTAGTAATAAAGTTGTATATTTATTTATATATTATATTTATTAAATTTTATTACTATATTAAACTAGATATTTAAGTTTGATACATAAAATATAGTTACAATATGTATTTGATCAATTGATTAATTTTAATTTTTTGGAAATATATTATCAATTAATACTACACATATTACGTTTTTAATAAAATAATTCTTTATTTACTCATTATTTTTATTTTTTATTTATTGTATTATATTAGTGATTTAATAGTGGTAATATTACGTACAAATATATAGTGTATTAAAGTTATGATTAGATCAATTTTGCCTCTTAAAACATTCATTTTAGGCTATAGTATATCATATGTTGTTAATAAATTAATAGCTAAACATATTACTTTCGTTTTTGTTATTTATAACGTTATTTATTTATTACTTGTAATTAATTATGTGCGTATTTCATTGCCTCACGTAATTACCATATTAATGCACAATAACATATCTAATTCAATTAATAAATATATTAATATATTTTAATTATACATTGTTACTCGTATAGTAATAATGATTGTTTTACCTAATTTAGGGTTCGAGGATTATGTTGTAATTATAAGTGTACTGTACAGGTTTAAGGATTTTCTTGTTTTTTATGTTTTTCTAATAAGTGGGCACTATTCACTGAAAACTATTTTCCTGTACATGAAGGCGTCAACAATAACACTAAATACAAAGATGATCTTCATGTACATGACTGACATGATCTTCATATTGAACATAAACTTGATCTTCAAGAATCCATTTAGGGCACTAACCCCCCCTTAATGAGATTCTTAAACATTAACATTAAATGTTATTTCCATAACAAGTCAAGCAAATTTACCATTTAATACCACTTAGATTTAAGCAGTTTCATCTGATGTGAAGACCTATATTAACATCGAACTTTAATCTTGCTTAGAATCTTCCTCTCACGTGAATGTCTTATTTATAAAGACTAAATAGCTGAACAAGTAATCTGAAATCGCACTTTTCTCTCTTGGACAGGTTTTTTATTTTTTTGAGTATGAGTCTTCAAAGAAAAGAATTTTGCTTGTAGCAAACAACAAGGTAAAAAATATATGTTCTCTATGTTTAATGTAACTCTTGTGTCACTTGTGCCATTTTATATATATGTAAACCAACCGATGAAGCCCGGTTTCTTTAATATTCTCATGGAAGATATGGTGAGAGTTAACCATATCTAACTTTAAAGTCTTCCTTTATGGAAGGAAACCTTTTAAAAAACTGAAACAAATATTGTCCTAAATTTTATGGAAAACAAACCAACAGCGCTCGTCTCCATTTCCTACATGTCTGGCTCTTCGGTTGTTAACCTTCCACCGAATACAAGAAATGGACGCTGTGTGCCCATTTAATATTCTCAAGAATAGATGAAATAATGTGTAAAACCAGAAAAATGTCCTGGGGACCTGCGAATTCGTTTTATGAGCTGCATATCGTCCGACTGAGGATGCTACATTCACTTGCAGATATTAACATAAAACTGGAATTAGACAACAAGGAGAAGGCTGGGCAAGCCTACTGCGTCCATGCTTAGCAGGTAGATAGCCACAACGACACCCGCAAATTCCCTACGAAATGTCGACTGATGGAAATCGGGCAGATTCATGGAAATCCTTTTACACCTTAGCTCGGCAGCACGGAAAAACAGACGTTAGCAGTTCTCTTCATCTGTCTTTCAAGGATTGGCATTCTGTGACGACTGTTTGCGCTTTTTCCTACCATGGAGCTGTAGAAGCAGCGAGTTGGTCACTACAAATATGGAACTCATAGCCATCAGGCCTCCTGCAAAATAAAACATGGTGTCAACTGTAGTCGGATAATTGCTTTGAGTCAAATCATTGACAAATTCTGAACAACAGAAGTCTTGAAGAAGAAAAGGAGAAGCAATGAAGAAGATATAGAACGAAATGAAGAAGACACACACCATGTTACGAGTCAGAAATTGAGTCCTAACCATATATTGTGCTGCTCAAATGAATATTATATGAAAGGACCAAATTGCCCTTCTATAACTATTTTACCTAGAAAGTTAATCAGCAAATAACTGAAACAAAAGACACCCAAAGAAATTCTATCACTTCACCAAAACTAAATAACCTAAATGGACCACATGTACACATAAAAAGACAATAATACTCCTCAACTCCAACAATCATTAGACCATAAATATCATAAAGGCCAAGTTTGTCACAAATTATTTTTAACTCACGTTTCCTTTGGGGTTTGGTAAAGACATTACCAAGTTGATCAGTTGACTTTACATAATGAGTAACAATTTTGTTGCTCAGCACCACATCCCGAATAAAGTAACAATCCACCTCTATATGTTTTATCCTCTCATGAAATACCAGGTTGTTTGCTACGAAGATAGCAATAGCATGGTTATCACACCCCATCATCATAGGTCCTTGAATGTCATTTCATAAATTCACAAGAACAACTTTAACCCACATAAGCTCAGCATTTCAATGTATATGCTCTATACTCTGCTTTAGCATTTCATCCTGCAACTAATGTTTGTTTTTTGCTTCTCCTACTCACAAAGTTGCCGCCTACAAATGTACAATATCCTGAAGTAGGGTTTTTTGTCAAGATTTGACCCAACATAATCAGCATTTGAGTATCCCTTAATATCAATATGCCCATGAGACTTATAGAAGTCCCAGACCTAGATCTCCTTTCAAATACTTACCACACCAACTGCGAAGGAAATGTAAGGTCTAGTCACTGTGGCAAAGAGAAGCTTACCAACTAATCTCTGATATTCTGTTTTATCTTTCATCACAGGATTTTGATGATCATGAAAATTTGGATTAAGATCTATAGGACTATCAACTGGTTTTGCTCACATATTCCTGCAACAAATCTATGATAAATTTCGTTGGGATAACACCACTTCATCCTTGCCTCGAGCCACTACTATAACCAAATAAGTACCTTAACTATCCAAGATCTATTGTTTGAAAGTTTTGTTTCAGATAGTGCATTACTTCTGAAAAATAGGTGATTTGGGGAGAAAATAGAAGAGAAAATGGATTTCTAGAAGAGAGGCAGCTTTGTTGCCTTGGAATCCGAGCCAGAAAGGCCCTTCCTGCTTCTTTATAATCAGAGTTTAAGTGAAATTTTACAATAGGACAAAAATGCCCTTCAATACTCAAAATTACACATCTCCTAAAATACATGTCTAAATTGAATGAAATTTTAACTAGAGATAAAATAAGACATTCTCTATCTAATAGCCATACCATAAGAGAAAAATGTAATATTGAAAATCTAAGAAATGACCAAAAAACCCCTGAACTTGTATTTTAACACTCCCCCTCAAGCTGGAGAGTAGACATCAAACAATCCCAGCTTGTCACTAAAGGATACATAGGTCAAGTCTCCCCAAAGGCTTGGTAAATATATCTCCCAACTGGTTTGAAGACTTTACATAAGGAGTTGCCACCTTCCCCTGCATAACTGCATCTCTAATGAAGTGGCAATCAACCTCTATATGTTTCGTTCTCTCATGGAATACAGGGTTACTGGCAATAAAAATGGCTGCCTAGTTATCACAATTCATAACCATAGGGTCAGGTAACATAAAACCAAACTCAAGAAGCATAGACTTAATCCACATAAGCTCACTAACTGTATGAGCAATTGCTCGATACTCGGCCTCTGCACTAGACCTAGCCACAACTGTCTGTTTCTTACTTTTCCAACTTATCAGGTTGCCTCCAACAAATCAACAGTAGCCTGATGTAGAACGTTTATCCATCTTACACCCAGCATAATCAGCATAAGAATACCCAAGTACATCAATTTTCCCACTATGAGTATACAGAAAACCTTTTCTAGGTGCACCTTTCAAGTACTTCAAAATCCTTTGAGCAGCTTCTAAATGAACTTTTTGAGGATTTTCCATGAACTGGCTCACAACTCCTACAGCAAATGAAATATCCGGCCTGGTAACTGTAGCATAGATCAGTTTACCTACTAACCGTCGGTATTGAGTTTTATCCTTGAGTGTAGGACCCAGGGTGTCATGTAGATTATGATTAACTTCCATAGGGCTATAGGTTTAACACCTAATAAACCATACTCCTGTAACATATCCAATATATATTTTCTCTGAGAAAGAACAATACCTCACTTGCTACGAGTGACTTCAATGCCAAGAAAGTACTTGAGAGAGCCCAAATCCTTTGTCTGAAAATGTGTGGCCAGATATTGTTTAACTTCTGTAATACCATTAAGAGCATCACCAGATAACACAATGTCATCTACATAGACAACCAAAATCACTATACCAGTCTTCCTTTTAAGTAAGAACATAGAATGATCACAATGATTCCTATAGAACCCAAATTGTAGTACCACATCACTAAACTTTTCAAACCAGGCCCATGGACTATATTTAAGTCCATAAATAACTTTCTGCAGCTTACACACCTTTTTTGTCTCCCCCTGAGCAACATACCCAGGAGGTTACTCCATATACACTTCCTCATGTAGATCACCATATAAAAAGGCATTCTTCACATCGAGTTGAAAGAGAGGCCAACCCTTATTAACAGCCACAAATATTAAGATACGTACCGAAGTAAGTCGGGCCACAGGAGAGAATGTCTCAAAGACATCAACTCCAAAAGTCTGCGTATACCCTTTCGCTACCAACCGAGCTTTGTACTGTTCAATAGAGCCATCGACATTATATTTGATAGTAAAAACCCAACGACACCCCACAATAGCTGCTCCTGTAGGTGGATCACATAGATTCCATGTTCCCAAAAACACCAAAGCACTCATATCCTCATCATCCAATGCTTGTTTTCATTCTGGAGAGCACAAGGCTTCCTACACTAAACGAGGTATATGGGAAGTAGACAATGACATAGCAAAGGACTTGAAGGATGGGGATAAAAAATCAAGTGACACATATTTGGATATCGGATGAGAAGTACAAGACCATTTACCTTTTCGTAGACTAATAGGCAGGTCCAAATCAGAGACAACAGGATCTGCAGGCAATGAGGAAGTTGGTGGATCATGAGAAGAGAGCTCTGTAGAGGTAACTGTTGGAAGCACTGCAGGAGTATGAGAGTGACGGTTGTAAACAAAAAGAGGCAATGAAGAACTCGATGACACTGGTACATCCAAAACTATAATAAGAACAGGACAGTCTGAAGGAGATTCAGGTGATACAGGAAGCTCAATAGATGATGAAAAATATGGAGTATGTTAAAAAAAGGTCACATTGGCTGGCACATATGTTTTCCGTCGAATAGGATCATAACATTTGTACCCTTTTTGTTGACGAGAATATTCAAAAAAAATACATTTGATAGACCGAGGTGACAACTTATCGACCGAAGTTCCAAGCATTTGAACAAAATAGGTACATCCAAAAATACAAGGAACCACACCAAATAATTTACAATTGGGTTTTAAAACCTGAAGTGAAACTTGACCACTCAAAACAGTTGAGGGCATACGATTAACCAAGTAGCACGAAGTTAAAACTGCATCTGCCCAAAAAGATTTAGGAACATTCATATGCAATAATAGTGTCCTTGTCACCTCAAGGAAATGTCTATTTTTACGTTCAGCCACCCCTTTTTGTTGTGGTGTATAAGGGCAAGATGTTTGATGGGTAATACCATGAGAATCACAAAATACTGAAAATTTATAGTTAAGATATTCCAAACCATTGCCAGTACAAAGTACATGAACACATGCACCAAATTGATTTTTTATTTCATTGAATAATTTGAGGAATACATCAAATACTTCAGACTTCTCCCGTAGGAGATACACCCAAGTGACTCTATTGAAATCATCAATGAATGACACAAAATACTTGAAACCAAATGGGCTAAGAACCCGACATGGACCCCATACATCAGAGTGGACTAATTCAAACAACTTGGTGCTTTGACTAGAACTAACTGGGAAACTAGAGCGACGATGCTTTCCCAGCTGACAAGATTCATAATCAAATGAAATATCGGCTGGCAGAGAAGGAAGAAACTGACACAACTTAGCTGGTGAGGGATGTCCCAAGCGCATATGCCATAAGTAAGAAGAATATGTAGTAGTGAGAGCTATAACTCGAGAAACGAATACATCATCCAGCGTGTAGAGCCCTCCCTTCTCATGTCTTGAACCAATCGTCCTCTTCGTCTGCAAGTCCTGGAAAACACAAAACGTAGGATAAAAAGTTACTGAACGGTTTAAGGATTTAGTTATATGACTCACAGACAAGAGATTAACTGGAAACTTCGGTACAAATAAAACCTAAGGATATTTGTGGAGTAGTGCGAACTATACCCTCCCTCTGAATGGGAGAGGTGGATCCATCAGCTCAAGTAACTCGATGATATAAATGAGATGGACTAATGGACTAAAATAGAGAGGGCATACTTGACATGTATGCAAATGCTCTTGAATCAATGATCCAAGAGGGGTAATGAGACACATTTAGTGCATTCATACCTGTACTAGCCATCGTGGCACTCGCTGAGGAAGGAGGAGTCTCGGTAGTCTGAGAAGTAGTAGATGAAGCATTCAATTAACCCAGTCACTGTAATAACTGTTGAATTTCCTCATACGATCCAGTGTGTGAGGAGGTGTCCTTATCTGTGACTATAGAATTGGCCCAGGTAGGTTTACCAAATTTGTCCCAGCATTTCTCAAAAATATGATTAGTCCTACCACAATAAACACATTTTCGATCCTCCCGATCATTTCAGCCACGACCACGGGGTTGTGTAAGAGCGACCTCTACCTCTATTATTAACACCATGAAACTGACCGTCGGGCTTACCAGTAGAAGATTGAAGGTTAAGAGCAAGTGCTTCTGAGAGGGCTCCACTTGACTCATTCTTATTTACAACTACACCTTCAGCTCGAAGAACTCCGTTAAAAGCTTGCTCAAGAGTGGTCACATCCTCATTAACCAACAATTGGGCTCTAATAGCATCATACTCATGCCCCAAACTATCCAAAAACCGGGCTACTTGAATTTGATTTTCTATCTTACGGATGTCTTCAACATTCGTAGTAAAAGGATGAAATGTACTAATCTCCTATAGTACTCCCCTCATCTCAGTGAAATAATTTGTCACTGATCTACCTCCACGCTTCATATTAAAGAACTTCACATATAACTCATAGATCCTTGATAAAATACTTTCTTGAGACAAAATGGAAGCCAATGTAATCCACATTACCTTAGCAGTATTGCCAACTCAAAATTTGATCACTAAATATGGTTTCCATACTATTGACCAACCAGGTCATTACTAAATTATCTTCTGCCACCCAATCTTCAGTAACAAGTACCAGGGGATCATCATTTATATATTTTGCCATTCTTTAGGCCCTCAAATACATCAAAACTGATCTAGACCAGTTTACATAATTCGATCCATTCAACCGGATTGTAGTTATCAAAATAGACTGAGAGAATTTCACATCTAAGCTCTCAGCAGTCCTTTGGACTGCAGCGCGTGTGCTGGAATCAGCCATTAAATATCACCAAACACTACAATTCAGTACACTGGAGCGTCAATTCACCAAAGGGAAGAACTTTCTCCAAATTTCAATATTTGCGTAGTCAAGTGGGCCCCACACCGAATTCAATTAGGGCAATGCAGCACCCAATTCATTCAATTTAGAACCAATAGTGATCAATTCCAGCAATTGAGACCATAAATCAATGAAAGAATGACCTAATCGCAAGAAATCAAGATGGCGTAGGCTATATGGATGATGACACAAGCATTAGGTTGACGACGCAAGCAGATTTGAGAAATTTCCTCAAATTGGGATCATTAAACACTTCTAAATCCCAACATTCAGTCAAATAGAAGCAGTAATCATTAGCCAATAGGCTAAGAGATAGACACCAAAAGGGAAAAAAATGAAAATTTTACCCTACCAGTCCAGAAATGTGGGAAAAATCTTCAAGGAGATTGCTAAAAATGGAGAGAAGATCCACAAAATCCAATGAAAATTGCCCAAGACTTGAGTTACTACTCTGATATCATGAAAAATAGGTGACTTGGGGAGAAAATAGAAGAGAAAATGGATTTCTAGAAGAGAAGCAGCTTTGCTGACTTAGAATCCGAGCCAAAAAGGCCCTTCCTACTTCTTTATAATCAGGGTTTAAGTGAAATTTTACAATAGGACAAAAATGCCCCTCAATACTCAAAATTACATATCTCCTAAAATACATGTCTAAATTGAATGAAAATTTAACTAGAGATAAAATAAGACATTCTCTATCTAATAGCCATACTATAAGAGAAAAAATTAATATTGAAAGTCTAAGAAATGACCAAAATACCCCTGAACTTGTATTTTAACAACTTAAATAGCCACTTTATCACTTCCTTAGAGAAGGATATCTACTCAAAATTATATATCTCCTAAAATACATGTCTAAATTGAATGAAAATTTAACTAGAGATAAAATAAGACATTCTCTATCTAATAGCCATACTATAAGAGAAAAATGTAATATTGAAAGTCTAAGAAATGACCAAAATACCCCTGAACTTGTATTTTAACAACTTCTTAAATAGCCACTTTATCACTTCTTCAGAGAAGGATATCATCACATAAACTATCAAAACCACAACTCTAGTAGAACATTTGAGAACAAATAACAAATGATCATAATGACTTTTAGAGAATCTAAATGCAGTGACTACCTGACTGAAAAATCACGCTCTTGGGCTCTATTTTAATCCATAAATTTCCTGGTATAATTTGCATACCTAACGGGTCTCCCCCTGAGCAACATAGCTAAGGGGTTGCTCCATATACACATCCTCCTAAAGATCTCCATATAAGAAAACAATTTTACTATCTAACTGATGTAACTACCATCCATTATTAACAAGCACAAGAATAAGAATACTAACACAATTGAGTCGTGCTACAAGAGAAAATATATCGCAAAAATCCACACCATAAGTTTGAGTGTACCTTTTTCCACAAGTTGAACCTCTATTTTAATCCATAAATTGCCTGGTATAATTTGCACACCTAACCGGTCTCCCCCTGAGCAACATACCTAAGGGGTTGCTCCATATACACATCCTCCTAAAGATCTCCATATAAGAAAGCAATTTTACTATCTAACTGATGTAACTACCATCCATTATTAACAAGCACAAGAATAAGAATACTAACACAATTGAGTCGTGCTACAAGAGAAAATATATCGAAAAAATCCACACCATAAGTTTGAGTGTACCTTTTTCCACAAGTCGAACCTTATAACACGCAATGGATCCACCACCATTGTATTTCACAGTATACTGTAAAAGGATATTCCCACATACTTGTATTTTAACATATACACCCAGCGACATCCCCAACAATTACAGCATCAGGTGGGTCCAACACACTCTACATACCTTTAGAAAGTAAAGCTTTCATTTTAATATCCATGGCTGCTTTACAATTCAAGCATTTCAATGACTCTTGGACAGTGTGAGAAATAGAAACCATAGATAAAGAAGTAGAATAAGAGCAAAACCTGGTGGATAAATCATTAAAAGAGACATATTTGGAGATGGAATGGTTAGGAATAGGACGGATGACAAAGATCAACTAGATGTGACCTTGACTACACCCTCCCTTTGAACATTAGATTTGGAACCATCGGCCAACACAATCAATTAATAAGGAGGAGATGCAGTTAAGGACAAAAACTAAGATGACATACCTGACATGTGTGCAGAAGTACCTGAATCAATGATCCAACTAGAAGAGGAAGACACGTGTAAGGCAGGCATACGTGAAGTTGATAGAGTGTATTGGAGTGGAAGGAGGTTCAAAAACTAAACTACCACAAGTACACATATAAAGAGACAATAATACTCCTGCTCGAACAATCATGGTTAACTCAAAATTTGCTATCCATCTACAACTGCTTGGCTGGAGAGAAATCAACCTGAGTCAGTCCTCAACCTATGGCAGTCAACAGATCTGGATATTTATCTGCATCCAATTGAAATTCCAATCCCAAATGTCAGATATTATCCAAAAATAAGATCTAGTGGAACTTAAGTGGATAGCAGATAAGATATCCAATTTGATTTTGGATCGGATCCAGATTATCCAGATCAGGAAATTCATATGCTAAGTTGAAAATCTAGATATTTGCCAGTTGTTTCCATCTTTTTGGCAAGTTTAACTTTATGGGCTCAATTTCTACTAAATCTAACTTTAACGAAGCCTTTCCCTCTTTATGGGCCCAAGGCAATCCTCCATGTTCCAACAGCAGCAGCAGGACTTCTTTCGCTTGCTTTCTCTAAAGTCTCAACCGTCCTTGAAGATCTTCTTCATCCCCATCGAATACTTCTCTATAGGTTTTTTATGATTTTTATTTTTTAGACATAAATATTTATTTTGCCTATGGTTTTTTTCTCCATCCCAACGACCTCTTTTTCTTCTATTTGCCTCACTTTTTCATCTTCCGATCTTAAGAAGATCCTAGATAACCCAGAGATATAGGCTTGAGAGAAGACAAATATCTACTGCCTTTTATTTCAGTATGGTTTTTGTAAAAAATGAACTTTATTGAGAGAGAGAGAGAGAGAGAGAGAGAGAGAGAGAGAGCAGAAGAATTCAGAGTACTGGAATGGCTATATCCTCACTGAGCACTGGGTTTCCTGCAATGATTGTAGCAAAAGAACTCAGAGCACTGGGTTTCCTGCAATGATTATAGCAGCCTGATTGTCACAGTACATGATCATGGATCACTCTTGTTGTAGGCTCAATTCTCCACAAATCTTACGACATCAACTCACTGAACATTTGAGCCATAGAGCTTCTGCATTAGAACAAGCTACAATATTTTGCTTCTTGCTCTTCCAGCTTATCAGATTACCTCCCAGAAAGACACAATAACCAGTGGTAGATTTTCAGTCAAGCTTAGATCCGGCATAATCAGCATATGAGAAGCCTCAATCTTCATGTGATTGTGAGGCTTAATAAATAATCCTTTTTTTGGATGCCCCTTTCAGATATCTCAAGATTCGTTGGGCAGCTTCGAGGTAAACCTTGAGAGGACAATCCATGAACTGACTAACAAAGCTTACAACAAATGATATGCCAAGACGAGTGACAATAGCATATATGAGTTTTTTAACTAACCGATGATACTTTGTCCAACTAACAGAGTTCGTCACTTTATCCACCATGAGGGTCATGTCCAACCTCCAGAGGAGTCTCAACAAGCTTAGCACACAACAGTCCATTCTCATGTAACATGTCTGTGACATATTTCCTCTGAGTTAGTACTAGACTTGCCTTGTTTCTGGCTACTTCAATACCCAAAAAGTATTTTAGTGACCTCAGATCTTTAGTCTGAAATTTCTTTACTAAATGTACTTTTATCTCCTCAATACCTTGTACACCACTGCCAGATAATATAATAGTCTACATGTACCAGTATTACCATAATACCAAACGATCTCCTCATGATAAAGAGTGAATAGTCACAGTGGCTTCTAACAAATCAAATAGACAATGACTACTTGAATGAACTTCTCAAACCATGTCAGGGCACTTTGTTTGAGACCATATATTGCTTTCTTTAGTCAACCTACTTTGTTAGTCTCCCCTTGAGTAACATACCCAAGAGATTTGCTCCATGCAGACTTCCTCAACCAAGTTGCTATACGAAAAAGCATTTTTAATATCAAACTGATACAATGGTCAACCCTGGTTGACTACAACAGACATCAATATCTGAAACGAAGATAGACGGGCAACAACAGAAAAGGTCTCAAACACATCCGTCCCATATGACTGTGTATAGCCCTTCGCTACCAATCGAGCCTTGTACCATTCAATAAATCCGTTTGGCTTATACTTCAGAGCATATATCCATCTACAACCCACAACTGTAGCACTGGTGGGCAGGTCACAGAATTGCCAAGTGCCCATATCTAGTAGTGCTTCCATTTCAACATACATAGCTTCCACTGAGGAGAGGAAAGTGTAGCCTGCACAAATGAAGTAATAGCAAACTGTTTGTACCGATCAGAAAGAGAATCAAAGGACACAAAGAGAGACAAAGGATAACGAATACCTTTTCTAACATCTCAAAGGGCAATGGGCAAGTGTAGATCACTTACCTCAGGATCAGTAGACAAAGAAGATTCTTGGTCCGATGTGCGAGGAACAACTTTATCTTGAGTCACTTTCCATCTGTGATATACCTGTAGCGACTTCTCTATAGTAGCATTAGGAATCGGACTAGGAATCTCTTCCACAATAGTGGAGGGAACAACCTCAAGAATGGAAATGGGTGGAGACACATCTATGGATAAGGAAGGAAAGAAAGGAGTATCCTCAAAAAATATAATGTCAGTAAAGATAAATGTTTTCTTAGTAGATAGTCAGAAGCTAAATATGATGATGAAACGTGGCAACAAATGATGAATTTGGAGCGCCTCATGGGACTTGTTTATAAGGGTTAGCTGCCTGGAGACAGCATCGCTATGGGAGTACAAAAAAAAAAAAAGGTAACAAATGATTTTGATATCCTAGAATGTTAGAGGAATTGGTGTTGTCCGGAAGCGCACTTTGATTTCCAGTTTCTTCTCCCTGTATAAGCCCTCTATTGTGATTCTCCAAGAGACTAAATGTTACGAGATGATAGTCGCCATTGCCAGGGAGTTGTGGGCATGTCCTTCAATTAAGTGGGCGGCTGTCAATGCCATTGGTCACTCCGGTGGCATTCTTGTCGCCTAGGATTCTACTATTTTGGATGCCCTCAATGTTACTGAGGGTGTTTTCTCTCTAGGAATCTAATTTCGGGATCACTCCTCCGGTAGTATATGGTGTGTTGGGGGAGTTTATGGCCCGACAAAATATTGTGAGAGAAGACTTTTTTGGGATGAGCTTGTGGAGCTTTATCAGTCGTGGAATCTCCCCTGGCTATTTGCGGGAGATTTTAACGCTATCCGATGTTGCAACAAGAAGAAGTCTCCATCAAACTATATATCTGCTTCAATGCGGGGTTTTTCGGATTTCATTGGCGGGTGCTTTCTTGACGAGATATCTTTCCGGAAAAAGTTATACCTAGTCTACCGGCCAGCAATAGCCTATCCTCTCAAAACTGGATCGGTTTTTTGCCTACCCAGATTGGCTACAACTTTTCGGTAACATCTCTAGTAGGGTGCTTAATAAGATGGGCTCTTACCATTGGCCTATCTTGCTCTCCACCTCTTTTGAGAAATGTGGGCTTACCCCGTTCCGTTTTTAAAACTCATGGCTCTGTGAACAAAGTTTTGAATCTCTTATTAATGGTTGGTGGGGAGAAGGTCCGAGTTTTGGTAGAAGAGAGTAGGCTTTTCCTCTAAAATTGCGATTTTTAAAGGAAAAACTTAAGGAACGGGGTAGGCCGACTCGTTGATTTGTTGCGACGACTCGTCGGCTATCGTCACGACGGTTCATCGGCTTGTCGGGCTGCTGGTCCTCGAGTCCCGTCATCTTCCCTTCGATCCCGCTTCTCTTCTCTCTCTCGCTTCTCTCTTCTCTCTCATCGTGACATTTTTCCCTAACATGACTTGGAATATGGCAGGAGAAGAAGGCAAAATTCAAATTTTGACCACTAGTTAAGGCACAGTTCTAAGAATCCCCTTTCTTTGAAGTCGCAAGCTTTAATAGAAAGATTTGGTGCTCTGATACCATGTAAAAGAGTGAACTTTAGGGTTTAAGAGAGAGAGAAAGAAAAGGATAAGAATTCAGAGTGTTGGAATGACTCTCATTGGGGGTCAAGCTCGACCCCCATGTCTTTTATAGAATTCTGAAATTAAAATTACAGAAATGCCCCTTCTGACTTAAAAGCACTTAAAACCCTTATAACTCCCTACATATTCAAATTACATGAAAATTGAACTAGAGATAAAACTAAACACATAGAACAAGATAGCGTAGCTACTGGACTTTATAGTAAATGCAAAATGATAATATTTCCCTTCAGTAAATTTGTTAAAATACAAGTTCAGGGGTATTTTGGTCATTTCTTATATTTTCAATATTACATTTTTCTCTTATAGTATGGCTATTAGATAGAGAATGTCTTATTTTATCTCTAGTTAAATTTTCATTCAATTTAGACATTGTGTTATCTGGTGATGATCTTGATGGTATTACAAAAGTTAAACAATATCTGGCCACACATTTTCAGACAAAGGATTTGGGATCTCTAAAGTACTTCCTTGGCATTGAAGTCGCTCGTAGCAAGCGAGGTATTGTTCTTTCTCAGAGAAAATATATATTGGATGTATTACAGGAGTATGGTTTATTAGGTGCAAAACCTATAGACACCCCCATGGAAGTTAATTATAATCTACATAACACCCAAGGTCCTACACTCAAGGATAAAACTCAATACTGACAATTAGTAGGTAAACTGATCTATGCTACAGTTACCAAGGCCGGATATTTCATTTGTTGTGGGAGTTGTGAGCCAGAGCATGGAAAATCCTCAAAAAGTCCATTTAGAAGTTGCTTAGACGATTTTGAAGTACTTGAAGGGTGCACCTGGAAAAGGTCTTCTGTATACTCATAATGGAAAAATTGATGTACTTGGGTATTCTGATGCTGATTATGCTGGGTGTAAGATGGATAGATGTTCTACATCAGGCTAGTGTTGTTTTGTTGGAGGCAACTTGATAAGTTGGAAAAGTACGAAACAAACAGTTGTGGCTAGGTCCAGTGCAGAGGCCGAGTATCGAGCAATGACTCATACAGTTAGTGAGCTTATGTGGATTAAGTCTGTGCTTCTTGGGTTTGGTTTTATGTTACCTGACCCTATGGTTATGAATTGTGATAACCAGACAACTATTTTTATTGCCAGCAACCCTATATTCAATGAGAGAATGAAACATATAGAGGTTGACTGCCACTTCATTAGAGATGCAGTTATGCAGGGGAAGGTGGTAACTCCTTATGTAAAGTCTTTATACCAATTGGGAGATATATTTACCAAGCCTTTGGGGAGACGTGAACATGTATCCTTTAGTGACAAGCTGGGATTGTTTGATATCTACTCTCCAGCTTGAGGGGGAGTGTTAAAATACAAGTTCAAGGGTATTTTGGTCATTTCTTATATTTTCAATATTACATTTTTCTCTTATAGTATGGTTATTAGATAGAGAATGTCTTATTTTATCTCAAGTTAAATTTTCATTCAATTTAGACATGTATTTTAGGAGATATGTAATTTTGAGTATTGAGGGGCATTTTTGTCCTATTGTAAAATTTCACTTAAACCCTGATTATAAAGAAGAAAGAAGGGCCTTTCTGGCTAGGATTCCAAGGCAGAAAGCTGCCTCTCTTCCAGAAATCCATTTTCTTTTCTATTTTCTCCCCAAATCACCTATTTTTAAAAAATTTCTAACAGTTTTTAGTTTTTTTATATATTTTATTTCAGATTTCGGATAATATCCAAATCCAAATATTACCGAACCAAGCTAGATTTTGAAATCTGTCTTCAGATAGTTTCCCACATATTTAAATTTTGAATATCCGGATTTGTTCAATCAGACCAGATCTGGAATTTCAATACCAGAACCAAATCCAGTGCATTTACAGCCCTACCTTAATTGAATCTAGTTCAACCAGGCATGATGACATAAAATGTATATTTTGATATATACTTGAAATATTTGTGTATTGAAATATGTGAGGTCCTTCTACATAAGAAAACTTCATGTTTAGAGAGACTTCATAAGGCTGACACTGAACCGAGCAGGCCCATGAGCTGCCTAAGCTCTGAGCTCAAGTCCTGAGTCAAGCTCCATAGCCATATCAAGCTAACCTAAAGCCTTATCTAAGGTAAGTGCTTGCAAACTAACTCAGAGCAAAAAAGACAATGCAAATATGCTATGAATTTGAATATTAACTATCATATAATAATATCAACTATTTGTACAAAATAAACAAATGAATCAATATGCTAATATTATACTATTCGTACAAAATGGTATACCATTTAGTAAAATATATTAACTTATTATACATTAATTGGAAAAGGTTAATAAGTTTCACTAATATGTAAAAGTCTCTATAATGATTTATTCTTAGTCGATAACATTAATATTAAAATACGAATTATCATAAAAACTAAATTAGTTTAATAATAAAGATCATAATAATAACAATATGAAATATTTTGATTCATAATTATTATAGCAACACATTATTATGAATAAAAATCATAAATCTAATATTATAATATTAGTCATGATATTTGGGTGTGTATGTGTGATGAGAACAGTTTATTTAATTAAAAACTAATTCAAAATTAAAGTATATTTATTAATGACTGCATAAAAGTCAATAATATGACATGAGATTGATTAACATTTATCTTAGCAACAAGACTTCCTTATGAATAATTCTAAATTATATTATTAATAATATTATATAATAATGTCATCTAACTGGATATATTGGTGATTATTAAGGATTAGTTTGAGCACAAATAAGGAATCAAGAATTTATTATTTCATTTACTATGTAAGAAACTATAAATAGGATATAATTAAATATGAATGAAGACGTTACAAATTTTTTTATCAAACTACTCTCAAAATTAAAAATATTTATTAATGATTATTTAAAAATCTGTAAGTTGTGAATAATTTATTTTAAGTTTGCAATTTTAACTAAATATTTTTAATTTTTTTTCATTTTTTTTGTCATTATTATCAGTTTCACTTTTTTTGTTATTTTTGTCATCATTAATGTTAATATTATTTTAATGGATTTTCTTATTAATATCCACTTTATTTTACTTATTTTCATTATTCCTGACATCATTTTTCAATTCAAATAGCTAAATTTCACCTTAAATTTCAGTGAATTGAGCTTCAATGAAGCTGACCTTGGGCCCGTATAATTATGGTTGAGCTGAGCTTGAGCTCAATTTGGAGGCTCATAACAAGCTCAAGCCTGGGGGTTTATGACAAAGCAGAGCTCGAGCCTGGAAATGCTCGGCATGGCTCAGCTAGTGTCCACCCCCTCTCAACTGGGTCAGATCAGCCAGATCTGGCTTGGACCGATTGACAACTGGAATTTCCACACTATGAGATCCTAAGTGGAGGCTCAAGTCCAGTCTGGTTTCTGGCTCTCACTTCAACCAGCTGCATTGGACCTGGTTAAAACACTACATAGGATGCATAGCCACATAGGCCAATTAAATTATACTCCATGGTGTAACTAGCATGCATAACAGACTCGAACGCATATCATATATCTAGGGGCTTTACCAGGCATGCCTCCATATTGCCCAATATATCTTTCATTTTTTTTTTGTCAAAAAATAAAAACAATCTTGCATTTGTATCAGATTTTGGAAAGTTCAAATAATATATCAGATCCAAAAACTACACCATTAAAATTTACCTGAAAGAGATGGTGTCATGGCAAAGTCGAAATGTGGAAGCAATATTCCTGCAGCAATAGGAATAGCAATGAAATTGTATGCTATAGCCCAAGCCAAATTTTGATGCACTTTGGCCATTGTTGATTGTGCAAGGTCAAGAGCGTCCCCAACCTGTCACTCACCAACATCATATATGAGAGACAGAGGGGGAGAGAGAGAGAGAGAGAGAGAGAGAGAGAGAGAGAGAGAGAGTTGATTTCTACCTGTGAAAGTTTATTACCAAGAAGAATCACAGATGCTGCATCTGATGCAGCATTTTCTTTTGCTTCAGTTTGCAAAGCTATCCCAACATCGGCAAGGGCCAAAGATGGGGCATCATTTATGCCATCTCCTACCTACAAGTCAGATGAGAAGGTAAAATAGTCTCTTTATTATTTCGTCTAAAAAATAAAGATTGATAAACAACCTGATTACTTTGCAACTACTACCAACTTTCAAAAGGAGAAACACGTACAGCAACACAACAAGCAACTAACAGAGTTAAATTATACCATTGCAACACGGTGTCCCTTAGCTTGCAGAGTAGATATAAAATCAGATTTCTGCTTTGGTGTTAATCTAGCATTGGCACTTCCACTTTCAATGCCAACTCTCTCAGCTATACTTGCCACTGCCTCTTCCCTGTCACCGGACAAAAGTATTGTTCTGATTCCCTTCTGCTGCAGCCTTCCATTTCAGAGAAAGAGCAGTGAGTTAAACCTTGTCTGATGCACATCTAGCACCACATTTGTTGATATTATAAAATAAGGCCAATTAATTGCATTAGGGTATGAAATGGCATCATCACAGATATCATGTTAGCCTAAGTGCGCTTCCAAAACATACAGTACAGTGAAATGTTTGTATTTTAAAAACAAGAATACCTGCTTATAGTAGATCTTGCATCATTCCTCAGGATATCAGATATTGCAATAGCACCAATGACACCTTCCCCCTCACGTCCAACATAGACAATTGACTTTGAATCATTCAGGGAGGAAAACTCATTTGATGACAAATGAGTAATACAATCTTCCAGTTCTACTAAATCTGCCTTCATGGATCTCTTCTGAAAACGTTCATGAACCCATTCCATAGTGCCCACAGCAACCAAGGACCCTTCAACTTCTGCTAGGGTTCCAAAACCAGGTTCTGTCAGCTGTCCTTTTGTGTTTGGAACTGCCAAGTTGAGGGAGTCTGCTTTATTTATAATGGCCCTAGCAATAGGATGGGATGCTGTTTTTTCCACTGCAGCAGCAATCCTAAGAATTTCATATTCTTCATAGGCGAAGGAAGCCACAGCAATGACAACAGGTTTTCCTTCTGTGACTGTCCCAGTCTGGAGTAGAAGAAGATGAGTTACAACCAGAAGAGGGATTGTGAATTAAAAAAAAAAATGATAGGATAAGATGTATTATTTTTGAGTTGTAGGACATGTAGTACTTTGTCTAAAGCAACGACATCTATTCCCGCCAACCGTTCCAGCACATCTCCTCCTCTAATAAGAAGCCCTTGTTTTGCACCTTTTATCATGTCAATAAGATAAATAAATTAGTCCAGAAGACAAAAGAGATACCTTAGAAATTCAAGAAAAAATGCAATCTAAGATACTGCAGCACAGTTTACTCGACTGTGGATACAAATCAGCCAAACTAAGATCCAGGCTGACAACCCACTACAAAAGAGAACTAGTTTCAGAGTCGCATACGTAAAAAGTAGTAAGATATTATCAACTGCACAGCAACTGCACAATATCTTAATGCTTGTTTAACCTTTTTTCACTCGTAAATAAGATTTTAGCAGCAAAAAGAAGAGATTTTGAAAAAAACTCAGGCCAATGATAATAATACATACCAAGAGACGTGCCAACAAGTATAGCTGTAGGTGTAGCAAGCCCCAATGCACAAGGACACGAAACTACCTGAAAAGAGTTAAGCATGGGTTTGAATAGAAATAACCATTAAAGATCACATTAAATGCGTATTTGTTGCAATACAGTTCTCTAAATTGACTATATTGGAGAGATTAGTTTGTACAACATTGCATTACCAAGACATGCAATTTGGAATCTGATACCGAGATATAAATTTAAATTCTTTAAAAAAAATGAGAGGAGGAAAGAGAGCCCGAGAGAGGAGAGATGGGGAGAGAAACAGCAAAAGAAGATGCTTTCTCTCTGAAATTCTTTTTCCATTTTCTCAAAACAACATGAGGTTCTAAGAAAATGGGATAAAAAAATTACTTAGAAGTGCTTTAATGACAAAAGTATTTCAATTTAACCAGCACTATTATTTTTGGAGAATGATGGAAAACTAAAAAATTCAACATTTGAAGCAGTTGGTTCAAACATGGAATAAATGCTATTTCACAATAAAAAGTAAAATAAGCAAACAGGAGAGATGTTTGTGTAGGTGCAGGTGTATGCATCCCAAAGAATCCAGCCTAAAAGAAAATGATCACTATCATCATATGATGTCATCAACAACATGAATCATTTTCACTCCACTATATCAATGTTCTGCAATGACCCATCTCCAGAAAATACTTCCGAAGAAGGCTGGAATGGAGAAGCAATCTCAAAGCAACCTCAGCGCCCATCAGAAATTTTCTCAAAAAATTCAAAAGCTCTTTCCACTGCCAATGTCGGGTTGAAGATGAACAATTAGACCTACAGAGTGCCAATGGACCAGCATCACCTCCCACAGCCATCCCCCCCAAGCCCCATCCAAGAACACAACCCAGATATTTGCTTGAGAGTCTGGCCTATAATGAGAAAATTTGCAGCTGCAATGGGAGCAAATGTTGAGGGCCTCTAACCTTTTCTTGCCCTCTCTATGCTACCTCCTCTTTTCTCCAATGATCATTGGAAAAAATGAACTTTAAGGAGAAAAGGAGAAAAAAAGAGAGCAAAAGAGAGAGAAGGAGAAGGAAGAGTGTGTGAGACTTCAATCTCTTGAGGCAAAAATTGAGCCCCGTTTCTATTAAATATCACTTAAGTGAAAACGTGACAAAGTTAAAAAAGTGAAGCTCACAGCTTAAACCCTCATAACTCATTAAATACTACTCCGGATTCTATCAAACTTGAAACTTATACTTCTAACATGAAACCTAGCCTACTGCTATCTAACACAGGTGCATACCAGACTGGTGAAAAAAACAAAATACCCTTATATGGATTCTAACAATCATCATTTCTTGGAACGTTAGAGGCATCGGTGCCTCCCATAAGTGTGCGGCTGCCCGAGAATTTCCCAGAGCTCACCATCCCCATATCTTTCAAGCAACAAAACTTGCCACCACCTCTGCCTACACATCAGGCATATCTGGTCAGGCCGGCAGTACAATTGGGTTGATGTTAATGCCGTTGGCTCCTCAGGAACTCTTGCAATCTGTGATACATCCCACTTCAACCTCCTCCAAGTCACCAAGGGAAGTGACACTCTTTCCCTCAAAGGATTATTTGACAATACAAAATGGAGTATGCGGGGTTTACAGCACCATTACTAGGAACCATCACCAGAAATTCTGGAATGAAATTGAGTGCTCAATGCTTGGCAGCTTCCTTGGCTCGATATGGGAGATTTCAACGTCATCAGGTCAAACTAAAATGAACCCCCCTGCCTCATACTATTTAAATGTATTACATCCTCTCCAGCCAGATAACAAACTGCAGAAGTCTTCCATTGTGAGCATCAGAGTTTCCTTAGAAAACCTTTGTTGGAAAGAGCAATTTTGTGGACTTTAAGAAGAGTCTTATGACAAGTGGCAAGAACATGAGGAAGGAAGATTCCTAGTTCATCTAGCAAGCTTATGTGAAGGAAGAAGACTCAAAGTGGGAGAGTAAAGAGGGAGTCTCATGGAATTATCACTCTCACACGTTGAAGTAATGTTGCAGTTTCCTAATTTAGGAAGTTACTTTATTTATGGAATACAGGGTTTCATGGTATATTGTTTTCCTTTTTATGTATGTTGTTCATTGGGTGTAATTCGCGGTTAGAGAAACTTAGTTTACATATGTTAAGGAACTCAAATTTAAATAAAGCTTGTAACAAAAAGGAGAGGAACACATGTGACTTCTCTCCTCCTCTCCCATTCTTGTTCACTTTATTCTCTCCTACACTTCTCAATGCTGAAAATTATCATGGTAATTGAGCTAAAAGAAGGAGAAGGAGAAAAAGAAGAAGATGGGGAGGAAAAAGAAGAAGAGAAAGAAGAAGAAAAGGAAACATAATTGTGTGTTTCACTCTCTTATTGTCTTTTGAACTGCCTAAATCTGTTTTCTTGTTGGATTTTCTGCTTAATCCTGTTCTCCGTTCTCTTTCTCTAGTTTTTTTTCTAGCAGAAGCTCAATGATCTTCCGATTCTCTGTTTCCTAAGTGAAAAGGGCACAAGGACCTTGATAGACCTGCTGTAACACGTCTACAGAAGGGGGGTAAAAGAGGAAACATAGCAAAAGGAAGATAGTGGGATACTCAGAAGCCCATTGCAAAAACTCCACCTGGCACCAGCAGTGCTGTCCTTTAGGCGGCAGTTAGTTACAAACTGGGATTGAAGGGGAGTAGAGGGTGGAGAGTGTGGAGGAAAAAGAAATGGGAGGCTCTAGACCCTCGAAGTCTAGGAGCGAGCTAAAATGGGTGATTACTGAAAGAAGAAGGCTCACTGGAGCTTCAGTCCGGAGAGTTGGCTGAACATTCCTTTGGTTTCCAAAAGACCTCTTAAAGTTGATTGATCTAAGTCTACTTGGCAGTTGTGCAACTGCCTGTTTCTACAGCTACAACTGAGTCTCCTGGTAATTAGGACAACTTCCCTTACATGAGATTTGTTTTCTGCCATTTATGAAAGTTGAGATAACAGCGATTGATCGGGAGACCGGTTTTGTGTTTTTCTGTTTGGCATCCACTTAGACAGCCAAATCTGCTCCTGATTAAGCCTTGTGAGTAGAATTCTGCTGCTCATTTTTTCCATTCAGCTGCTCTCAAGCTCAACTGCAGCTTCCTACCATTAGCATATTGTTATTTATTTGCTCTTGCTGTCCATTGTTCCAGCCACATTCTTTTTCTTGATTATCGTGAGTTTAGATAGAGTATAACTCACATATTGTGAGTCCTAACTGAACCGGAATTAATCTTTGTTTCCTGGTGCAACTCCACGTCCTGGTAATTGCTGCAGCTACTTCCTTTTTTTCCTTCAAGTGGTTTCCTAACATAACTAGGACTGCTTGTCTTCTTTATGAGTGATTCGGTTATTCTTCTCTGTTTTCTGCTGTGGGCTGTGCTGGTGCTGGCGTTCATCTCTTGCTCTCAATGTCTTACTTTTTTTTTTTTTAAATGTTGATAATTTTATTTCAAAGAAAAGGAGGAAACATCAAAGGAGACCTCCCCTACCAACAAGAGATTGAGGGGGGGAGGGGGGCGCAATTTAGCACACAAATCAGCAGCCGAATTGGCTGATCGAAGTACATGAGACCAAGTACATGAAATGGTGGAAACAATAAGCTGTTCTCTCACGTGTCTACTTGCCCGACATGGTTTGATTGTTTACTTATTTTCCTCGAAAGTATTTTCTCTTAGAAACTAGATTCCAAGGGTTTACAACCTGCAAGCATATGGATTTAACTTAGATAGTTGTTTATACTATAGAAAGGGGAGAGGGGTTAGAAAATCCTAATCTCTCTTATCTCTTCCTTGCTAAAAATTCCAAATGGTATTAGAGCAGGATTTGTGAGTTGACTTATCAACCCACAGAGACATGTTTTTATCAATTCTTTATCACGTTTTTTCTTCCTCTTCCTCATTCAATTATTTCTATTACTTTAGCTTGAGATTTGTTTTTCTACTTTTTTTTCCTGGTTAAGAATTCTCCGTAGTTCAATGATACATGCTCACTTTGTTTGATGATCATTCATATTGCTTCAGCCTTTTGTTTTGTTTCTAACTTTTTTTATTAAAAGATGTTTTGTTACAACTTAGTCTTCCGGAACCTCATCACCTTGTTCTATTACTGAAAAAAAGGCTCGATTCTTTGCTCCCAAAACTCTCTTTCAGGTTCTATCTTCTTTGGTCAAGTTGGGTACTTGCACAAAAGAGACATGACCGGCACAAAGGCAGCAAGGGGCACAGATTGAGGTAGCAGCAGAAGCCAAACAACCCGGCACCCTGGGGGCAACGGTGATAAGGAACTGGGAACTCAGAGGATGGCAGTAGGCGCCTAGGAGCAAAACAACCGGTCATAAACCCTCGTTCCAAAAAAATCCGGTTCTGCTCATGCCAAAGACTACAGACCCATATGCCTCACCACAAGCTCTTACAAAATCCAAGCCCGTATCCTTGCCAAGCGCCTCAAGTCTGTTCTCCCTAACATCATCAGCCCCAGTCAGAGTGGTTTTATTGCTGGTCGAAATATCCTAGACTCGTCTATGGCCACCCATGAAATCCTTCACTCCTACAAGAAATTGAACAACCCAAGAGTGGTTATCAAACTTGACTTTGAAAAAGCCTTTGACAGAGTTAATTGGAAACTAGTTGACCACCTCCTTAACAAGATGGGTTTCCCCATTCGTTGGAGATTCTGGATGAGAAACTGTATCTCTAACGTCTCCTACTCAGTCCTGATAAATGGCAAACCTTGTGGGTACTTCAAAAGCTCTAGGGGACTCAGGTAGGAGGATTCCCTATCCCCACTTCTGTTTACTCTCATTGGAGAACAATTAGCTACAATGATCCGTCTGGCTAAAACATCTGGATGGCTAAGCCCTGTCTCTCCTAAACCTATTCTCGATATTAGCCTCCTCCAATATGCATATGACACTATACTTTTATGTGATGGCACCCTCAATCAAATTCATAATTTAAGTGCCTTGCTGAGCTTATTTGAAATCTCATATGGACAAAAAATCAGCTGGGAGAAATCTTCTATATCTGGTTACAATATTGAGCCTGGTCTTCTCAACTCTATGGCCAGCTATCTTGGTTGCCGCATTGAATCATCCTCTAGAACCTATTTGGGGCTTCCTTTGACCCCACGTCTCCCCTCTCAGGCTTCTTGGCACCCTGTCATTAAGCGTTTGGAAGGAAGACTTGCCACCTGGCGGGGAAAATTTCTCTCAAAAACAAGCAAGTTAACTCTCATCAAGTCATGTTTACAAGGAATCCCTAACTATTATTTGTCTATGTTCCCTTGCCCAACGTCAATCAGAAACAGAATTGAGCTCCTAAAGAGACGTTTCCTTTGCGGCGGTCCAAACGGTGAAAAAAAATATCATCTGGTTAAATGGGAGGAGGTTTGAAAGCCAAAAGTATTAGGTGGATTGGGAATCCAAGATACATCCACAACAAACTCTGCTCTGCAGCTTAAATGGATTTGGAAATTTAATATGAATCATCATTTGATTTAGAGAGCTTTTGTAAGGGAGAAGGCAAATCTCCCTTCCGGCTGGTAGACAGAAGGAGGACGAATTCGCTCTCTCTCACTCTCTTGGAGAAAAATAGCTCAGTTCCTCCCCAAATTCAAAATGGCTACAAAATGTTACATTGGAAATGTAAATACATCAAAATTCTGGAATGACTGGTGGGTTGGCTAATCCCCCCTCAAAAATAGCTTTCCGGAAATTTTTGGCCTCTCAGGTAACTCAGAGATCAATATCTCGGATAGTTGGTAAAAAAATGGGGACTAGAATCTAAACCTTAGAAGACATCTCACTGATACTGAAACCCTCCTTGCATCCCAACTCCTCCTCACTCTTCCAACCAGACAACCAAATACCTCCAATGATACTCTAATATGGACTCCTTGTCCCAAGGGATCTTTCTCCACATCTTTTGCCTATACATACTTAAACAACCTCTCAGCCCACCCAAAACACCCTGTTGCGTATGCCTGGCATCTGCTCCCCCCCCCCCACGTGCTAAGTTTTTCATTTGGTCTACCTGTAGAAACAAAATCTTAACCTCTGATGCCTTAATTCGTCGGAGCACCTCTGTCTTGGACCCTCACTGCCCCTTTTGCATAAATACCCCAGAAACAGCAACACATGTCCTTCTTTCATGTCAGTTTGCCTACCTAGTCTGGACTTCCTTTTTAAACAAAATCGGCCTTCAATTTTGTGCCTTTGGAAACATTGCTGAGACTGTCCTCTCCCTAGTCAGTACGAAGCTCCCAAAATTAGGAAAAATGATTTTATCTTGTTGTATTGGTCATATTATCTAGGCTCTCTGGAAAAAGCGCAACAGAAGGAAATTCAAACTCAAATCTTGTCCTATTGAGGTTTTGATTGAACAAATCTCTGGAGAAGTCTCTGCCTGGCTCTTAAACAGAAAAGAATTCAAAAAATTCAGTGACTTGAACTTTAGAGGAAATTGGTAATCTATTGTTGGGATGTCCCTACCCTCTCATCCCCCTACTATGGCCACATGGATCCCCCCTCCACCTGGGTATACAAAACTCAACTTTGATGGCAATGCTTTAGGATGCCCGGGTCCTGCAGGATTTGGTGGTGTTATCCACAATGGAAATAGCGATCTCCTCTTCTCATATGCAGGTCCCCTTGGCAACTCAAATTCTACTACTGCAGAACTCTTTGGCCTTTTGCATGGGCTCAAGGTCTTCTCTAGCCACCTCTGTGGCCCCCTTTTATTGAAGACGATTCAAAAGTAGTCATCAATTGGTGTACTAACCATGTTCACCCCCTGTGGCGTCATTGGGATATGTTCAATGAAATTTGTAATTTACTTTCTAGTTTAAACTGTATATGGAACCACATTCCTCGCTCTGCTAATCACCTAGCAGACTCTCAAGCTAAGGAGGGTGTGTCTCTCCAACAGTTTGTTGTGGAGTCAGGCCCCCAAAGCTAGGTTTGTATTTTTCCCTCTTGTTATCAATATACGCACTTTCATAAAAAAAAAAAAATGTTTTTACATGTTAAAGTTACCAAATTTTCTGAGTGGATAAAGTAATTAGTTTCAAAAAAAAAAAAATCTGAAATAAATATTAAGACCGAAGTCTCATGGTATGCCTAGTAGGAAACTAGAAGATTCTTCATACACAAATTAGAACAAGGTTAGAACAATAGTACTTACTAAGACATCCACTGCAAGCTTCAAACTTAAAAGTAATTGATTCCCTTCAGGTCCTGCAATATCATTAAGCAACACATCTGGAAAGACGTGTGTCCCAATGCAATACCTGAGCATAAAATAAGTAAATTTTAGATACTTGCATAGCACTACAGAGATCCAACACACAAGGACAAGGTTTCTCTCAAAAAAAAAAAAAAAAAAAAAAAATCTAGGGAAGTCTTGATGAGTTTGAAGTTTTAATATATTTTTCTCTCCATTCCTAGATCAGCCACTCTTTGGTTGATAAATTGGCAAAATTCGGAACTTCCTAGCAATCTCTCATTTTTTGGGAAGGCTTCCCTCCTTTGTAAATTGTTTTTTTGAGCTTTTGTCTTAATAAAAATCAGCATCATTTCAATATATATATATATGTATATTTCTCTCAAATTAAAAATAAAGGAATAATATTTAATTATATTTTTTCATGGAGCCTATAGAAGCATGAATCATGCTTAAGCCAGTAGAAAATTGCAAAGCATGCAAAAATTTGTCAGAGAATAACAGTTATGTAACCTAATTCATAAAGGAGTGCTAGGTTAGTATGAACAATTTATTTTTGTCTTTTTGCATTGGAATACAAGTGTAATGTAATTTATTTCTTCCTTAGGGCCATTATGCACATATTAGACAGGGTTATATACTGTTTTTATTATGATAGGAGAAACACACATTAGACAGGGTGACATACTGTTTTTATTAGACTCCACTTTTGACTCTCAGCAAGTCCATAGTTTCTTCAAGGCCTTCTATTCCATCATCCATATACTTGTAAAATTCCTTCATTATCGCTCGAGTTATCTTGGGGATTTTCACTTTTGCCTTCTTCTTTCTTCTCAGAGGCACAAATGGTCCTGCTTCATAAATTCTCAACTTTTAACTTCATCTCCTATCACTTTCTCCTCTTTACCGAATATGTTTGATGTTAAAGAGGTGGTTATGAATCCATACACCTTCTTCAGTCCTGCCTTGCTCTTTTCCTCATCAGTATGATTAGAAAATGAGTTAGAATCCACCCGTGACCAAAGTGACTATCCTTGTTTATTCTGTTATGATAAATAGCATCAATTATGTAAACTCCCAATCCTACTTGTTCTCCATCTTTCAAGTAGCTCATTGGTATCTCGGTGCTCAAGGTGAGTCATCACCATCTCTCCCATCAATGGAGAATATTGCAATTGAGCCTAGGATTTTGGGCAATTGGCTTAATTGATTGACATCAAACAAAACACTTCCACACAATTCATGATCACCCTTTTTTTCAAAATCTATTAGTTTTTTGTTAAGAGATGGTGAAGGCACAAACTTTCCATCATATTCTTCATTCCCAAAAGTTTCTGTTGAATTTCTGGAAAAGAAAAAAATTTCCCTGACTTGAAGTAATTTGAGTACAATGAGCCTTTATTTATAATAGAAGAAACAACTAGAATCCAATTATAATTAAGCTACCCTTATCCAAGTTACACCAAAAGTTAAATACTAAAAGATAAGTCCTAGAACAATTGAACTACTGAACATAAATAGCAGACTAACATAACTAAAACACCTTTAACTGAAACTCTTCTGTAAGACCTCTTCCTGTAAGACTTCACCATAATAATCTAGATATGTGAGACTTCTTGCTATGAGAGTCATGTAAGACTCTTCTATA
Source organism: Aristolochia californica (assembly GCF_029961685.1). Lineage (NCBI taxonomy): Eukaryota > Viridiplantae > Streptophyta > Magnoliopsida > Piperales > Aristolochiaceae > Aristolochia > Aristolochia californica. The sequence continues at coordinate 7,846,997 of NW_027181881.1, forward strand.
CCGACTCTTCAACACTCTCCTCAAGCTGAAGTTCATAACTTCAGCTTGAAAGGAAAAAAGATTTTTGTTCCTCAATCTACTTTTGCTGGAAAAAAAATCTTCATAGATGCGAAATCTTCATCTTTTGTTTTCCCCCTTGCATGAATATTTTTGCAACATAAAAAATACCACAACATGTGGAATAAAAGACCTCTTTCTTGTACTACTTCTCCCCCTCAAGTTGGGAATAAAAAGAACATAGAGACCTAGTTTGGACGAAACACAATATTGGAGAAGAAAAACGAATGAAAGATTGGGTATCAAGAGATTGAAACTAATGAATGAAGCTTTCCTGGAAAAATGGATGGTTGTGGACATTTGCTACATCAAAAGACTCTTCGTAGGAAAGTGTTCAATGCTAAATATCATTTCATGCCTAATAGCTGGCCTCCCTCAGCAATCCTAGCATTTAGAATGTTCAGAAGATTCCAGACTGGGGATGGTAGCTCTAACCTTTTTTTGATGAGTCCTCGGGTTAGGAAGCTCTCCTTTGAAAGTACAACCCTGAACGAAGAGGTCACCATAAAATTTTTGAGAGAAGGCCCCCACCAAAGGGGCAACTGGAACTCCCTATTTAGAATAAATTAGAATGAAGAAGAAGGCAAAATCCATAGTAGAGATTCTATCTGAGCTGGAATTGATATGCTTTAAGCCAAATGGGCAGAACGGGCTTGTTTGGTATCTTGACTCCTCTGGAAATTTCACCACATCCTCTTGTATTAAGGATTGTTAATTCCACTGGTCACCTTCGCAATATTCATTTTCCATTTGATAGAAGCAAACACCGCTATAAGTGTTGCCAATGAAATGGTTACAAAATTGGTTCTTACAGATCAAGATGTTACAACCATTGCTGCTATGATTGATTCAGAAATACAAGCCCTAGTTCCTGAGTGGGTTCCTAGTTTTTTTTGTTTTTTTAAATGATGCTGATTTTTTTAAGGCAAAAGCTCAAGAGAGCATATTACAAGGGAGGGAAGCTTTCCCAAACAATGAGAGATTGCTGGGAAGTTCCAAATTTTGCCAATTTATCAGCCAAAGAGTTGGCTGATCTAGGAATGAGATTCCAATTACAATGCGTAGAAGATACAATGTCAGCAATACTATCAGTGATGGGCCAGTGGCGCCAAGGGAGGAGGCTGTCCTGGAACACCAACTAATAACCGTCTTTGAGTTGCCTCCAATGATTAACTTGCCATGGAGACGCTTTTGAAGATAACTACAGTGATGACACACCTATTATAGATAAATGTTTCCATCTAGTCGTGTCTATTGGTCTGATTCACCTAAAGGGGTGGGTGATGGGTCCCCACGTAATCAAATTCAAGCAAGCCTATCTTCAGAGATGGTCTGAAATTTAAATAGAGGTTCTAGTTTGCCTACTTCTCCTAACAATTACAAAGATCGAGGAGATTATCAAAATGGTGATGTTGCTTCATTTCGTTACAAAATGGGTCCTTCTCTACATGAAGAAGCAAAAAGATATCACTTTTGCGGAAAGCAATTATCTTGTCAGGTAGTCACAAGAAAATACTTACTTGTGATAAGCTTCAAAGAGGGGACAACCAGTCATAAACTCTTTACCCAAATTCTGTAACTCAGTGGAGGAGACGGTGGATCTTATTCTGTCCTATCAGCTCTCAGATTTGGGGTTCAGTTCTTATTATGTTTGTGTTAGTCTGCTACTTCCCATCCTCATTCACAGATCCTTTAGCTCAAAATTTCTCTACTGGTTTGCCTGACACAGGAACAATCCTCTGGAGAGCCTCCATTGCTGCTGTGCCATGGCTTCTATGAAATGAAAGGAATTCATGGACTTTAAACAGATCGCAAATCTCTCCCACACAGTATTATTGTGGGCCTAAAACGTTCAAAGGCCTCCCTCCCTAGCCCCTCTCCTTAATTAAAACAACATTGTAGATTGGTGGCAACATTGGTCAATCATCAGCCCCCAGTTGCAATCCATTAGATTTCTCCTCTATGCTCTCTAAAGTTAAACTTTGATGGAAGCTCATTTGGTAACCCAGTACATGTGGGCATTAGTGGGGTCATAAAGGATCCAAATGGCTCTGTCAGGCGTGCTTTCTCAGCTCCACTTGCTGGAAGAACTCCGTAGAGGCAGAAATCACTGCACTAAAGCAAGGTCGTAAGCTGTATTTCGAGCATTTCTCTGCTCCAATAGTTGTTGAAGGAGATTCTTCCGTGGTGATCAGCTGGATGAAAGAAAGTTAGAAGCCTCCCTGGAGATTCAGATATATCTTTGAGAAAATTATGGATATTTGTATATGTTGTCTCAAGGCAGCACAACATTTAGGGTTACAAAATCCATTGCTAATTCATTAGCTAAACGAGAGTCTCTCTCCCTCTGTAGTGCAATGTGCCTTCTGTAATATCTAGTTCTTTTTCTCAAGCTTGAAGTGTTCCCCAAAACATCTTTATATCAAGTACAAAGGACTACCACTGATGCCAATTCCTTACTGCTGCATATAGAAGTACTTAACATTATACAAAACAAAGAAAAACTTACCAAAAGGCAAATGTAGCAGCTGACAATGTCATAACACTAAAGACAAAGGGCCCTGCAATTGAATCAGCAAGCCTTTGAATAGGTGCTTCATGGCTTTGAGCACCCTCAACCTACATAAAGGTCAACATAGAAAACATTTAACAAGAGCACATACGGCTTGTTACCACATACATATGCTTCCTAGACTTTCCTTTAAATACATGGTAGCCCAATGATGGGAGTGCTCTACTTTTAATTGCATGCGCAGATAAGAATAAAGACATTATAAATATGCATTTTAATCTTTTTTATGTTATTATTGTCATTTTTTTTGTCATTTTACTTTCGCCACAGAAGTATCTACCAAGCCTCCTAAGTAATTTCTACTGGTTGTATTCTAAAACTCCCATTGTCATGCTTGTTGGTTTTTTGAGGAAGAAAGAATGAAGAGAAGAGAAGATAAGGAGACAAGGGAAGAGAGTGCAAAAGATGCACTCTTTGGAGGATGTGAAAATTGACCTCCCTCTTTTATTATCTCACTTAAATTGATAAAAGAGTAAGTTTACAAAAATGCCCCTCATAGCTTTCACTCATATAACTTCCTGTACACATCAGAATTCAACCAAATTTGAACTATAGGTTCCTGATAAGGCATTTACTCTACTGCTAACATCAGTAATATATATTGTTACAGGAAATAACCAAAATACCCATGTACATCTTTGAACACTCCTGCTCCAGCTGGAGCGTCTATATCAAGAAGTCCCAGATTGATAGAAAAAATGCCCCAATCTTTAGAGAAAATGTCAGCACGATCAGCTGAGCTAACATATGGTGTGACCACTGCTCCACTCATAACCACACCACAGATGAAGTGGCAATCAATTCAAAATATTTTGTACGTTCATGGAATACAGGATTGCTCATAATAAAGATTGCAGTCTGATTAGCACAACATAGTCATAGCCTTTGTAGTAATAAAACTCATCTCCTGTAACACCAATCCAACCCATATAAATTTACTTATTGTAAGAGCCATTGCTTGGTATTCAGCTTCTGCACTTTAGCGAGCCACTACATTTTGTTTCTTACTCTTTCAAGTAACCAAATTTTCACCAACCAAAGCACAATAGCCAAAAGTAGATTTTCTATCCAATTTTTACCCTACATAACTGGCATTTGAGTATGCCTCAATCTTTGTGTAACCATGGGGTGCATAAAACAAACCTTTTCTTGGTGCTCCCTTTAAGTATCTTAAAATCCTTTCGATTGCCCCCAAATGAATCTTATAGGGATATTCCATGAATTGGCTAACAATATTGGCCGCAAATGATATATTTGGGCAAATGACAATAGCATACATGAGCTTACCCATGAGTCGCCTATACATAATCTTGTTCCTGAGCTGTGGACTATCAACATCATACAAGTAATGACCAACTTCCATAGGAGTTTTTGCAGGCTTCATCCCTAGTAACCCATAATCATGGAGCATATCCGTCACAAATTTTTTCGTGTGTACGGCCATAAGAGAACAGATCCTCACCTCTGACAACCTTCATAACAGAGGCTACACAGCCCCCAATCGTACTTGTCCCCTTTGTGGTACGAGCGATGAGACAATCCAGCATATTCTATTACATTGTGATTTATCTTGGCAAGTCTTCCAGAAGATTGGACTCTAAATGGGGCTACATCAAGACCTCTTTGGAACCTATGAGATGGTTATGGGGATCCGCCTTCCTAGGTTGGGCAACCTAATTCTCTTGGCATACCTTGTGCATGTCACATGGTGCCTATGGCTCGAGCGCAAGAACCGGAGATTCAACTCCAAGGCTAGCACCCCGGAAAACACGGCTTCTCATGCAGCAGGCCTTGTCTCAAGTTGGTTACATACCAGGAAGGAGTTTGCCTCTCTATAGGGTGTTTCCCTTCGGGAAAATTGGGGTTTGATCGCCCATATGGCGGGCCTGTGCAAAACCCCGATTATGGCCACCTGGAATCCTCCCCCTTGCGACTGCATCAAACTCAATTTTTTTGGCAGTTTTAGGTTGTCCAGGACCGACTAGAGCTGGTCGTGTTTTCAGAGACGGCAGTGGAGACCCTATTCTATCTTATGCAGGGTCAGTGAGCATTGCTGATTCAAATACTGCTAAAGTGAGTGCTCTTCTATTTGGCCTTCAAATCTTCAAAGAGCGTCTCCATGGCAAACTATTTATTGAAGGAGATTCTAAGACTGTCATCAGCTGGTGTTCAAAAGATAGCTCCCCCCGTGGCATCACTGGCCTATCACTGATTGTATTACTGACATTGTGTCATCTATTCATTGTAATTGGAACCTCGTTCCTCGATCAACCAATTTTTTGGGTAATAATTTGGCAAAATTTGGAACCTCCCAGCAAACTCTCATTGTTTGGGAAAGCTCCCCCCCTTGTAATCTGCTCGACTAAGCTTTCTCTTAATAAAAATCAGCATCTTTTAAAAAAAAAAAAAATTGCCCTGATTTCACCTTACTTGTTATTTTATGATGGCTGATCAGTCCACTTCCACTAATTTGAGCACGTCAGTGACAAAGTTCAAAACAAAAAATAATGAAAACCACCTTTGTGCCTCTAAAAAGACCATCTATCGACCTTCTATCTTGTTAAAAGACACCCACATGTAGGGGTGGCATGGCTAGTAAATAAGGATAATTTTCATAGAGATGACATAGAATTGTAATTATGCAAGCTGGTGTATGTCCTCTTATGTATTTTTTCTTTTGAAGCATGCAGCCCTAAAGGCATTGTAGTCATTGTAAACACCTTCACACAACTATAAATACAGCCTCAAGGCATGGTAGAGAATTCAAGCCTCTACCTTTTAGCTCAAATTCATCCTTACATCTCTCTCTCTATCTTCTCCTCTTCTCTCTCCCTTGGTTTCTTCTCTCCTCTCTCCAAAGAGTTAGATTTCCTCTCTTCTCTCCTTCCTTTAAAGATCTCTTGGGTTTATGTGTTGGCCTTAGAAATCAACATGGTATACAATGGGCAAAGATCTGAGATAGAAAAGAAGAAGAAGATGGAGAAGAAAGGGAGGAAGAAGGAGAAAAAGAAAAAGAAAAGGAAAAAAGAGGAGTTTCTCGTTTTTTCCTTTAGTCTTCTTTCACTATTCCTTTTTCATTGGACGTTTAACTCTCTTACCGTATGTCATATAGAAAATTACATACCGTTGGAAAGATACTTTAGTCTAGTTTCGAACTCAAAAAGAATCATTGAAATAGGATAGAAATCGTCATCTAAAGCAGAAAAGTTTCGGGTAGCAACAGAAAGCGTAAACTTCATGAACGGTTTGTACAAACCTTACTAAGGATTTATATTGAGAATTATATATCAAAGGAAATCTATGTGAGTCTACTTTCTATCCCAAGAAACCGTTTCTCAATTTAATCTTTCTAAAGAGAGATATCTACATTGGAAGAATCAATGGTCATGTTGGTAACCTGTTGCATGCGAAAATCCAAATCTAAGCCCATTTTTTTGCTTCACTTTTTGAGTTGCTAATGTTGGTTGAGTTTCCTATTTGTTTTCACCAGTGGAGTCTTCAGTTTCATCGGGGATTAAATGATGAGGAATCGTTGGTTTTTTGTTCACTCCTTACTAAACTCAGCAGTACTATTATTCGGGAGCACTCAGTTGATAAGATGATTTGGAAGCCCAGTAATAATGGCCTATTCACTGTCACTTCGGCTTACTCTCATATCAGAAAGCAAGACTTTAGTCCTCATGAGCACAAGGCAAATCTGGCTTGGAAACTCTCAACGCCAAGCAAAAGCAAGTTCTTCGTGTGGTTAGGCATAAGGGAACATATGCTTACTTCAGACAACCTTCACAAAAGAGGCTTCACTGCCCCCGATCTTTCTTGTCCCCTTTGCGGTGAGTGTGAAGAGACAGTCCAGCATGTCCTCTTACACTCTGGATTTTTGTGGCAAGTTTGGATGAAGATATTTCAGAAAATCGGGCTCCAATTGGGGCTACATCAGGACCTCTTTGGCACCTTTGAGATGGTTCGAGGGATTCTCCTTCCTCGGCTGGGTAAGTTAATTCTTTCAGCCTGTCTTGCGCATGTTCCATGGTGCATTTGGCTCGAGCAGAACAACCAAAGATTCAACTCCAAAGCTAGTGCCCCAGACAACACGGCTTCTCATGTCATCTGCCTGATCTCGAGCTGGCTTCATACAAAGAAGGATTTTGCCACTCTTTCAGGGGTTTCCCTTCGGGAAAATTGGAATTTGATCGCTCACATGTCTGGCCCTAGCAAAGCTCCTAGAATGGCTATCTGGGATCCTCCCCCTTGTGACTGCATAAAGCTGAATTTTGATGGTAGTGCTATTGAATGTCCTGGTCCAACAGGAACAGGTGGTATATTCAGAGGTCACAATGGAGACCCCATTCTTTCTTATGCTGGTCCGGTGGGCATTGCCGATTCTAATACTGCTGAAGTTAGTGCTCTACTGTTCGGCCTCCAAATCTTCAAAGATCGTCTCCATGGCAAGTTAATCATTGAAGGCGACTAGAAGACGTTTATTAATTGGTGTTCCAAAGACAACCTCCCCCCTTGGCGCCACTGACCCATCACTGATAGTATTGCTGACATTGTATCTTCTTTGCATTGTAATTGGAATCTCATTCCTAGATCAGCCAACTCTTTGGCTGATAAATTGGCTAAATTCGGAACTTCCCAGCAATCTCTCATTGTATGGGAAGGATTCTCTCCTTTGTAATTTGCTCTTTTGAGCTTTTGTCTTAATAAAAATCCGCATTATTTCAAAAAAAAAATCTAGTCAAGATTTTACCAACTTGAGTATCTTTCCTTCCTTAAAAGTATTTTTTGTTTGAACTCACATTACATTAGCTTCCTTAAAAGCTATCTTTCCCATTATGAGTTTAGTTTCTTTTTTTACAAAGTTAGAAATTTATTATTTAAAAAGTTTTGTTTCCTAATTTTAGACTCCAAATAAGTGTCCTAAATCTTCCTTATTCCAGAATTTATCTTTTGAATATTTCTTTCCAAATTGTAGTAGTGTTAAAAAGTAATTGTATTCAAGCCAATGGTTGCCTTCAAGCTTCAGCGTCTTGGAGATAGATGGATCATTGACAAAAACTGTCGTCATCTCATGTTTCATCTGTTTTCCATTTTCCGCACTGCCATTCGGTTCTTTGTTGGGGATGGCTCCAGTCTACGTTTCTGGACGGATTGGTGGTCGGGCGATGGCTCACTTGCCTCGTCTTATCCACCTTTGCTTCAACTCACCACCAATCGCAACTTATCTATCTTTGACGCTCAGGAGAATTGCTAATGGAATCTTTGCCTTAAACGCACCCTTACTGATGAGGAAGCCATTTCCGTTTGTGGCTTGATTGATAGTCTTGGCAATGTTATCGTTTGCCCTCAGATGGCGGACCGGATGCTCTGGCTCACTAACGATAGGGGGCAATTCTTGGTCTCCTCGGCCTACCGCCATCTTATGGGATGGTCTTGGCCACCCACCCCCCACCTTGTAGCTTTTGTCTCAGCTCCGCCCAAGGTGAAGTTTTTTCTCTGGAGTGTGTGCCACAATAAGATCTTCACTGCAAACAACCTTATCAGGCACGGTAACACCACTCCCAATCCTTTCTGCCCCTTCTGCGAGACAGAGGCTGAAACTATGAGTCATCTTCTTCTCCACAATGACATCGCCTGGAAGGTGTGGACTTGCATTATTGACAGTATGGGTCTCAGCTTCTTCATCCCGCTTGACCTGAGCACCATTTTTGTTTCTCTTCTGGAACCCGCCTTCCCATCCTGAGCAAGCTTTTGTTGGCTGCCTGCATTGCTTTCGTCCCTTGGTGCCTTTAAGGAGAAGAACTCCAAACGGTTTGACTATACTTTCTGCTCTGCTGCTAAGGTCTCCTACACCGCCACTGGGTTCATGCCTACATGGATCCGGTCCCGGAAAGAATTCGCATGCCTCTCTTGTTTCCCGGTCCGCACCAACTGGAAGATTATTGCTCAGATGTTCGTCCCCTCTGCCCCCTGCCGAGTTGATGGTTTGGGAGCTTCCCCCCACTGGACATTATATGCTAAATTTTGATGGTATCGCCTTTGGGAACCCGGGTTTGGCTGGCTTTAGTGGGGTGATTTATTTATCCAGGCGACATTGTCATACTCTCTTACTCTGGCCCTCTCGGAATTGCTAACTCGACCACTGCTGAGCTCTCTGGTCTCCTTCATAGCTTGTGTATCTTTCAGGACCGCTTCAGTGGGCCCCTTATTGTAGAGGGAGATTCCAAGGTCGTCATCGGATGGTGCTCCACCTCATCCTTCCCCCCATGGCGTCACTGATTGATTTTTCTTGATATTTTGGACATTGTTTCAACCATTTCTTGTACTTGGTCTCATATACTTAGTTCAGCTAATTCAGTTGTTGATTTGTGTGCTAAGCTTGGCCCCGCACCTTCAATCTCTTGCTGTTAGGGGAGGCCTCCCATGATGTATCTTCCCATTCTTTGAAATAAAATTATCATCACTTCAAAAAAAAAAAAAAAAAAAAAGTAATTGCCTTATATGAGAAGTCTATGTTTAGAAAGTTTCCATTATAATATTCCATTTCAAAACTTTCTTATTGGGATTTTTCTAAGTTTCCTTAGTCATCATGTTTATAGAGGAATTACTTTTTTTACCTCCCTCTTGTGTAAAACCCAGTCACTTTTTATCCATCTATTGGTCTAAAAGCACCTCCTTCTAACTTGGAAGTGTGAAGAGTTGCATTGTGCACCTCCTTCCTTTTGAAGTATAAGAGATACTATCTTTTTATTCACACCCATAATTCCTCAAAGTACTTTCTTTAATTTACTTTCGCTAAAATCACTTCAGAGCAATGCCTATAGACCCACTACCTAAAAGCATAGGAGTGTGACCAACCTCCAGCTTAAGAAAAGTCTTTTATTCTTCACCCAAGAGGTGATTTGTGTTTGAGCTACCCTTATAAAGTGAATAGTCTTTTTGTTGTGCCCTAAAGTTGGGTTGTTTTTCTGCCATTGAAATTAATCGAAGTGTATTTTAGACTATGACTGTTTTGACTAGTGTATGGAGCTTTGTCGTATAGCTAGGAGTGATTGTTCTTCTCTCACCTTTATGATGTACAAGTTGGGTCTCTTGGTAAAGAACAAAGTGATCCTCAGCTTGAGGAGGAGAAGTAGAAGAAAAAGTACAAGAAAAAGGTAACCAATAATGAAGAATTTAACATGTTGTGGTAATTAAATTTTATGTAACTAGAATATCCAAGTAAGGGGGAGACAAGAGGAAAACAAGATGAAGACTACAAGCAAGAAGTGAACAAGAAGAAGATTAATCAAAGCAAGGCAATCAAAATTTCTTCTCAAGCGCCACAAGATCGGAATTTCTTTTCAATCACACAAGTTTCTTAACCAAGATTATTTTCAAAGTGGAGTTACAAACACTAGCTTGAGGGGGAGTATTAAAAGACACTCACGTGTGTAAGGGTAGCATGACTAGTAAATAAGAAGAACTTTCATAGAGATGACATAAAATTATAATTATGCAAGCTGGTGTATGTCCTCTTATGTCTTTTTTTTTTTTTTTAATCATGTGTTGTGGTCCCTTGCCTTGGATCTTGTAACTCGGCGTGGGATTGGTGAATCCAGAATTTGAAGGATGAATTCAGCACTGGAAGGTGCTGCTGCTTTCGGTTAAGAGGTTGAGAGGTTGAGAGACCTCTTGCTGCTCACGGAAAGAGAGGTTGAGAAATCTCTTGATGTTCACGGAAAAGAGGTTGAGAGACCTCTTTTCTCTCGGGAATGGATTATGGAAAAAAAGAAATCAAAAAGGGGTTAGAGAGAAAATCAGATTCAAGAGGGAACCTGGACCTAGAGCTCGTCAAGGAGAACTCTCTACCCTGTTTAACCTAAAATCAGACTTGTCCTTCTTCATTCCCTTTTCCCTCTAAATAGGGTTGACGCAAATAGAGTTTAGGGTTTAAAAGTTACACTTCTGCCCTTGCAACATTCTGACTTAAAAAATTAATCAAAAAGAAATTAATAGGAATATGAAATATTTTTTTTTGAAATAAAATATGAAATATAAAAATAAAAGCAATTAACTTAGTGACTCAGTGACGCCTCCTTTGGATGACTCGGTTAGCTATTGAGTCCTCAACATTTCCCCCCCGCCCCCTGCAGAAAGAGCATGTCCTCAAGCTCGTAAGCTGGGTAGACCTGCTTGAAGTTGTCCAACTGTTCCCACGTAGCAGTTGCTGGTTCGGTGTCTGTCCACTGGACAAGAGTCTCCCACTGATCATTAATAAGTCGGGCACGCAACACCGTGGCCAGAGTAAGGATAACCCGTCCGTTGTCAACCGGAGGAAGGGACGGAGCGGTAGGAGGGGCTGACCCCTGAAAGGGTTTCAGTAGGGAGACATGAAATACGTCATGAAACTTGGTCGTGGGCGGAAGTTTCAGCTAATAGGCTACCTGCCCCACGCGTCGAATAATAGAGAAAGGCCCAAAGTACTTTGGGGAGAGTTTATGGCGTTGTGGCCCAGCAATTGAGTGTTGTCTGTGAGGTTGGAGGCGTAGCCAAACGTAGTCCCCTTCCTGGTATGAGACATCCTTGTGCCCCTTGTCATAGAAGTCCTTCATATGAACTTGAGCCCTGTGGAGTCAATCAGTCATATTCTGTAACACTTGGTCCCGCTCAATGAGTCCTTGATCAATAGCTTCCACTCGGGTGGAGCCCAAATTATAAGATAGAAGTCGAGGAGGATCTCTGCCATATAGAACTCGGAACGGAGTAGACTGCAAGGCTGTGTGGAAGGAAATGTTGTAACAATCCTCGGTCCACAGTAGCCATTGAACCCAATTTTTAGGGCGGTCGCCCAGAAGGCACCTTAGACACATCTCCACGGTGCGGTTAACCACCTCAGTTTGGCCGTCTATTTGAGGATGATAGGATGAGGAAAATTTCAGTTTGGTGCCGCACAGACGAAAAAGTTCCCGCCAGAAAGTGCTGGTAAAGACCCCATCACGATCATTGACAATCGATTCCGGAATGCCATGCAAACGGACAATATGCTCGAGGAAGGTCTGGGCCACTCTGGATGCGGTATAGGGGTGTGCCATTGGAATAAAATGAGCATACTTGGAGAACCTATCCACCACCACAAATAATATTGATTTGTCTGATGTCTGGGGAAGACCATCGACGAAATCCATAGAGATATCTGCCCAAACTTGTGTAGGGAATGCGAGAGGCTGGAGAAGACCCATTGGACTTAAGTGTTCGGCCTTGTTGTGTTGACAGACCTCGCATGTTGTGCCATATGCTGCAATGGTGGTCTTCATTCCTTGTCCATAGAAATCTGCTCGAATGCGATGCAAGGATTTCTGGATGCCTTCATGAGTGATGTCATGGTAAGCAGAGAGGATTGCTGAAATCAACTCGGAAGTATGTGGTACATATAAGTGCTTGTTGTAGCAAATAAGAGAATCCTGGATTGACCACTTAGAGTCCATTGCCCCCTCTGTAATTTTGTGTGTAGTTTTTGTAGGACGGGATTGCTGGTATTTTCCTCCTTAACCAAGTCTAAGAGAAGAAAACGAGGCTGGCTGATGGCATAGACGAGCTGCTGATTCTTTAAACGTTGTGACAAGGCATCCGCCGCCTTGTTTAACCGCCCGGAGCGGTACTCCACGGAAAAGTCAAACCCCATCAACTTACTAATCTAGTGTTGTTGAGGAAAAGTAGTGAGGCGTTGCTCAAGCAAATATTTAAGACTGTAATGATCAGTGCGGTTGAGAAATGCACGGCCCCACAAGTAAGGTCGCCAGTGTTGGACAGCCTGCCAAACCAATTAATTCCCATTCATATGCTGCCAATTTTTTATGTCATGCTGCAATTGCTTGCTGAAATATGCAATGGGGTGGAAGTGCTGTTGTAGGACGGCCCCAATGCCCCCACCAGGCATGTCACACTCAACGACAAATAATTCCTCAAAATTTGGGAGTTGCAGAACTGGTGCGGATGCAAGAGCTAGTTTGAGATCTTTGAAAGACTGTGTAGCCTGGTCATTCCAAATAAAGGAATTTTTCTTGAGAAGGCTGGTCAATAGTGCTGCTAACGGCCCATAATTTTTTATGAACTTTCGGTAGTATCCAACTAACCCCAAAAACCCTCTCAAAGCGAAGTTATTCGGAGGTTGTGGCCAATCGGAAATGGCTTGAATCTTTTCGGAATCAACTGTGACTCTGTATGTGAAATAATATGGCCGAGATAGGCCACAAGTGACTTCGCAAAAGAGCATTAAGATTTCTTTAAATACAACTGGTGCGCTCGTAACAATTGAAACACCAATAGTAAATCCTCTAAATGTTGATCCCGGACTTGTTGTAAATGAGTATATCATAAAAAAAACAAGTACAAATTTTTTAAGATAGTTTCGGAATACCTCGTTCATTAACGCCTGAAAAGTGGACGGGCGTTTGATAACCCAAACGGCATCACAACAAATTCAAAATGGTCGTGATGAGTGCGGAAGGTAGTTTTCTCGATGTCAGCAAGATGCATACGAAGTTGATGATACTGTTAAGCACCTAGCCAATACTACCCAAAAGACCGGCCTGTGAGGAACAGAAGACATAGGTACTTAACCAAGGACCATAACAACACACCCCACCTTCGCGAGTGGACGACCATGGCGGCGCAACGACACTGGCCCGACCGCGATAATACCTAGACACGACCTACCAGTATTTTAATCCAGCCTTTGCGCCCGCGCAACGATACTGGTCCGACCCAGGGCTTATCACAAGGACCTACCAGTATTTTAATTTGGCCTTTGCACGTCCCGGGACTCGAACTTGCGACGTGGGAGCACGCTCTGATACCACGATGTTAGGTTCCCTCGCCATAGATCGAGTCACCCAACGATCACTCCTACCTTCCAAGTTGATGTGTGACGCTGAAGAAGACTTTGAGTTCCTTGATCGACCAATAGTTGGAACATGGAGCTTACTCAGGAAAGAATAACTGAGCTTACAAAGGGAGCTCACCCTGGACCTCGTTAGGGAAAGGGAGAATCCGACCTTGATACAACTAATTGGATTAATGCTTAATTCCATATAGACTACCGTTCTTCTTATCACAAGAAGGGCCATGACGCTTACACTTTTCAAACATACTCTTCCCAAGCCATGACGTTTTACACTCCCAAGCTATGACGTTTACACTTCCCAAACCACACACTACCCAGCTATGACGTTTACACTCCCCAAACCACACACTACCCAGCTATGACGTTTACACTTCCCAAACCCTGACGCTAACACTCCCTAGCCATGACGAGCCCCACAATAATCACTCAAAATTACATTAGACCCAACCCTCAAACTTAATTTGAAAGTGACACCACTTAAGTCCTACGTCTAGCAATGACTCTAGATGTTATGGAGTCCATAACAGATACCCTGAGCGCAAGTCCAATTTGGTGAATACCCATGAACCGCGTAATTCATCTAGGAGCTCCTCCACCACATGGATAGGGAACTTATCTTTTACGGTTTGGACATTCAAATCCCTATAATCGACACAAAATCTCCATGTGCCATCATGTTTCTTAACGAGGAGAACTGGTGAAGAAAATGGGGAATGGCTGCTGCGAATAGAATAAGGCCCTATTGCAGCATGGCTTGGCACTGCTTTTCTATTTCATCTTTCTGGAGGTGTGGATACCGGTATGGTCTAACCACCACTACATCTGAGCCAGGTTTTATATAGATCCGATGATCACGGTGCCTCAAGGGAGGCAGCCCTGAAGGCTCTTGGAACAAGTCAGAGAACTCATCTAGGAGTTTGTCTAAAGTGCTGTCTAGTTGGTCCTGTTTGTGGAGGGTATGAATGTGATGTCGCTTGTCAACTTGACTGCCCTGTAACAGCACTTGGCGTCTACCTGTTGCAAAACTCATAGTTAAAGCAGAGAAGTCCCACAAAATAGGGCCCAATGTTTGCAACCATTTAATACCCAATACCATATCGAACCCGGCTAAAGGTATGACCAAAAAATTTGAATGAAAGAAAGTTGTACCGATTGAGAACTTTACCGCTTTGCTGATCCCATAGCTAGGAACTTTCTGTCCATTGGCAATCGAAACCATAGCTGTTGGGTGGGGAAGGGTCTGCAGTTTAAGGTGTTGAGCAGCTGTTAAGCTAAGAAAATTATGTGTACTTCCCAAATCCACGAGGCTGAAAAGTTCCTGGTCCATCACCCGAGCCCTGACTTGCATAGTTTTGACAAATTTCTGGCATGTAATGGCATTCAGAGAGATTTCTGGAGCATCCTCCTTTGTAGTATCATCACTCGGTTTTGGTTCTGCTACTTCAGCTACTTCTAGCTAGAATAACTGTTTACACTGGTGGCCTGCCCTATACGGTTCATCACAGCTGTAACACAGGTTCTTTGCCCTGCAGTCAGCCATCTCTATACTTGTTAATTTTCGGATATACTGGGCTGGTGGGTTGTTGGGGCGTGTATCTGCTGCCAGAGTAGTAATTGGGTTATTTCTAGGCGGTTGCACTACTGGAAAGGTCACCTGAGGTGAAGTGTTGCACCTCCCTTGCCAAGTAATGGAAGTGTCCCGATCCCCTTGCCAAGCTATCCTTCGATTTTTAACTTTTTGTCTTGTTTCCAGTACTCGAGCTAAATTCATTGCTCAAGCCAAATCAGCAAGTGCGTGGAGCTCCACCTCTAACCTTAAGGACTCATTAAGGCTGGCTGTAAATAAATTGACCTGCTGGTCTATGCAAACCATCCGGCTGGCTCGGGTCAATTTTTCTCGGAACTGTTTTTGATATAGTTCTACTGGGCTAGTCTGTCTTAACAGCACCAAGTCCCCCCAACGGGTTGCTGTGTGCTGGAGGACCAAACCGCATAGTACATAATTTTTTTAACTCTTCCCAATCCAACACCAATCTGTCCAGCTCGACTTGATAAAACCAAAGTTGAGCTACATCAAGCATGTGGAAGGCGGCCAGTCCCACCTTATCAATTTTTGTTGTTCTTTGATGGAGAAAAAATTTTCCGCACCTATGTAACCAAATCAAGGGGTTGTCTGACCCAGTAAAGTAGGAAAATCCAATTTGTATACCTGGGTACGGTGCCTCCTCCCTGGTTGAAAGTTCCAGTCTACGCAGGGAAACCAGTGTGCCTTGCAAACTGGTCCCCCCCTCTGCTGTGCAAGTTGTCCTCTCCTCTTTGTTCTGGGGTTGAGTTTCTTCCAGCCAAAATACTCCCCAACATACCTGAGAGTTTGTCGATCTGGAGATTCATATTTGGGATTTGTTCCAACTTCTGCATGATTTGAGCAAACCTTCTCTCGTTTTTTGCCTGCGCATTCTGCCCTCTGATCAACAACTCTCTTAACTCACCATTGCTGAAATCCCCGGTGTTACCCTGCTCTGATACCAAGTTGTTGTGGTCATTGCCATGGATCTAGTAACTCAGCGTGGGATTGGTGAATCCAGAATTTGAAGGATGAATTCAGCACTGGAAGGTGTTGCTGCTCTCGATTAAGAGGTATAGGAACCTCTTGTTGTTCTCGGAAAAGAAGTTGAGAGACCTCTTGCTGCTCACGGAAAGAGAGGTTGAGAAACCTCTTGCTGTTCACGGAAAAGAGGTTGAGAGACCTCTTTTCCCTCGGTAATGGATTATGGAAAAAAAAAGAAATCAAAAAGGGATACGAGAGAAAATCATATTCAAGAGGGAACCTGGACCTAGAGCTCGTCAAGGAGAACTCTCTACCCTGTTTAACCTAAAACCAGACTTGTCCTTCTTCATTCCCTTTTCCCTCTAAATAGGGTTGACGCAAATAGAGCTTAGGGTTTAAAAATTACACTTCTGCCCCTGCGGCATTCTGACTTAAAAAATTAATCAAAAAGAAATTAAAAGCAATATGAAATATGAAAATAAAAGCAATTAACTTAGTGACTCAGTGGTGCCTCCTTTGGATGACTTGGTTAGCCATCGAATCCTCAACATCATGCAGCCCTAAGGGCATTTTAGTCATTGTAAATACTTTCACACAACTATAAATACAACCTCAAGGCATGGGTTAGAGCATTCAAGCCTCTTCCTCTTGGCTCAAAATCATCTTTACACATCTCTTTTTTTTCCTCTTCTTTCTCTCCCTTGATTTCTTCTCTCTTCTCTCCTTCCCTTAAGATCTCTTGGGTTTATGTGTTGGCCCTATAAATCAACATATCTATCTTCTATGGTCTTAATCCGTTAAATAATTCTTGATCACCGTGATTTATTTGATCAGTTTACTCAACCTTCACCTATTGTCGATAAACAAGATGCTAAGTATAAGAAATTGTAGAAGGAAGACACATTTTTTTTTTTTTTGAAATGAGAAGGAAGACACATTGGTCATCTATTGTATGATCAATAGCATGGAAGAGAAGGTGTTTAACAATGTAATCATCTAGATACAACCAAACATATTTGGGATAGATGTTGCACATTGTATGCAAGTTTTGATAGTCTTCAAATGCTGCATGACATTTTTCAGGATATCTACACTACTAAGCAAGGAGATGATCTATATGCTTATTTTCCTGGTTGAGAGGTATGTCATAGGAGCGGAAACTAGGGCAGCCATATTCTCAAATGCAGTACATGAAAAACAAAGAGAAGCCTTAATAGCTTCATTATGTCCAAGAAATTTGAAGCCTTATTTATGGGTGGCTAAAAATCAGGTCTTCAGTATGTTTGGCAAACTCTCTTTTGATGATATTCGTGCTACAATGCTTCAGATTCTAATTAATAACTGACATTGGCCCACCATTTCTTCTATATTTGACATTGTATCTACCATTTCTTGTACTTGGAATCATATCCCTCGATCAACCAATTCCTCGGTCAATAGATTAGCTAAACTTGGAACCTCCCTGCAATCTCTCATTGTATGGGACGGTCCCCCCACCTTGTAATTTTGCTCTTTGCAACTTTTTAATATAACTTGGCACTATTTAAAAAAAAAAAAAAAACTCCGATTCACATCCACCATCTACAAAAAATTCAACTATGTTTTCTCGAGGTAGAGGAAGAGGGAGCATAGCTAGAGGCCATGGAGGTCGTGGCTCTGGTGAAAGGTATGGTATTTATGATAGTTTATGTAGATGATACTATTATCAAAAGTAGTTATAACAATGAAATACCAATGGTGAAGAATGGTTTGCATGAAAATTTTCATTTCAAAGATATTGGGATGTTGAAATACTTTCAGGGAATTGAAGTGTAGTAGTCCCAGTATTGGATCCTCCTTTCACAAAGGAAGCATGTACTAGATCTATTAAAAGAGACGTAAGATGCTTCGGTGCAGACCTATAGAGGCTCTTACTGTAGACTAATAGAGGCTCCAATGGATCCAATGTAAAGGTTCTTGTAGTTCAGACTTGGATGTTGAATTTGAATACCCTTAAAAATTTAGAATAGTAGCCGGTAAGTTGATTTACCTTACTAACTAGAAAAATTATCTCCTTTCTAGTTAGTGTGATGAGTTAGTATATGTATAATTTACAAATATCTGATAGGTTAACCTTAGAAAGAATCCTGAGGTAACTCAAAAAGTTTCTTGGACAAGGGCTGGTTTATAAGTCACATGGTCATATTCATATAGAAGGCTATGCAAATGCAACCTGGTCAAGTTCTCAAGATGACAAGAAATCGGCTTCAGGGTATTGGACCTTTGTTGGAGGGAATTTACCTGGCAAAGTAAAAAAATAAGAAGACATACCTAGGTCTAGTGCAGACGTAAAATACCGGGCAATAACTCGTGCTATTTGTGACATGGTGTGGCTGAAATTGTCGCCTAAGGAATTTGGTATGTTGAGGGGAAGTGCTAGAAGACTAGTTAGAAGTCACAATTATCTGTTATTTCTGTAATTTGTTGCTTTTACCTTTTTACCCTCACTTTAAGTTAATGAGCGGAGGATATTTATATCTTTGTAATTAGATCTTTTAGTATAATTAGGGGGAAGACAGCTGACTTTGCATCTCTATCCCTTCTTTCTCTCGTCTCTATTTTCACACTTCCTATCTCACCCCCTCATCTCGCGCACCTGACTTCTTCCTCTTCTTCCATCTTTCTCTCACCTGCACCTCTTTTATCTGACTTTCTCTTCTTAATTCATCAATTCATGGAACCCAAAAGCTTATGAAGTCTAAATCACTGTCTTGATTCTTGTGAAGAATTTTAATCCCATTTGATTTAAG
Organism: Aristolochia californica; assembly: GCF_029961685.1. NCBI lineage: Eukaryota > Viridiplantae > Streptophyta > Magnoliopsida > Piperales > Aristolochiaceae > Aristolochia > Aristolochia californica. The sequence goes on from NW_027181881.1 coordinate 7,865,848, forward strand.
TACATATATTGTCAAATTATTACTAACATAAACAACGTTGCTGCATTAGTCCTCTAGAAGAAAAGGCAAAGGAGCATGAATAGAGCAAAAAATTATTCTAAAATCTGCAACAAGTTTACCATTTCATAAAACCTGTTATTTCTCTTATACAAGAAAAAGCAGAAGAGAGTCCATATGCCAAAGAATATTCTGAATCAGTGTTAAGTTTATTTTTCCTGTTTCAAAAAAAGTTTATTTTTTCATAGAACTCAAAGAGAAGCCGCATGCAGGATTTTGTGAAATGCCTCAAATATCAGAATTATGGAATTTTTTTTTTGACATATATTATGGAAGGGGTCATTAGCTCAGAATACTAACCATGCGAATAATCTTGGCTATTGTGGACATCGAACCAGTTGTAGAGGCTTCAATTCTCAAGGGACCATCCTGGAATGAAAATAATAAGGATGCTCCAAACACGTCAGTATAGAAATTCATTTATAACTTATAAACAGGCCTCAATGAAATAGTATTTTCCAGGCATTTTGTTAGAATCTTTTTTGTATTTTTAAATTGCCACTTTCCAAGTATGATCCATGTGTTATGTCAGAAACAATTCTTCAGAGGCTTCATGAGATAAATTACACTAAAAAGAGAATATTAAAAGTCATGCATTTTCAAAGTTACAAGAAACGCTCTAACAACTGCAACAAGCTGAAGTAGGCTTGTTGCACAAGCTGGACAAAGAAAAATAGCAAGCATACCAACTACAATTACGAAAGAAGAAACAAAACGCCTATCATTGTCATCCTGTGATGAAGCCTTTACCTGTTAAGTAATTGTTAAGATGTATGACTTGTAATTGTAGACCGCCTAGAAAAATCATATGTGATTAATTGCCTGAAGTGGGTGTCAGTGATTTCTTTAGAGCAAAATGTGAGTCCAATCAGCTTGATCTTCAGCTATTATAACTTAAAGAAAAAGAAGTTTTTTTTGAAAAGGAAAAGAAAAAGAAGTCATTCAAAACAATTGAAGTATAAAAGAAAAAGAAGAAGAAGAAGAAGAAGAAGAAAAGCAGAGAACTGAAAATACAGCAACTTACTTTTCTTGGAAAGTCGCTGTTTAGGAAAGTACTATGGTTTAATACTTTCTATAAAAGGAAAGTCAACAAGTTACTACTCTTATTAGTTTCCTAGTTTGTTAATAAATCCTAATTATGAGAGTTTTATTGAGGAAAGTGTTTGGTTAGCAGTTTATTTTATTAGCAGTCAATTTGGGAAAGTTCCAAAGTAAGTCCATTTTTGGAAGTTTCTAAGACAGTTACAGTAATTTTTTTCCAACAAATGGTTTTCAATTTAGTAAGTTACAATTGAATTGTAATTAGGAGGTTTCTATTTTTGTAATGTTACTTATTTTGGCAAGTCTTTTAGATGTTTTAGAGTCTATAATTAGGGAGATATGATCAATCTCATGAAACTAACCATCTACCCACCTCAACTACACTTTTGCCACATTGCCACTCCTCGGCCGCCTCAAACCCACGACAACCGTCTTTTTCACCACTATCGACTCCCCCATCACCCAAAGTACAGTCAGAAAACACGTGCCCGATCATCCTGGAGCCCCAAGCCATCAAACCCCATGTCCTTTTCCCTGAACCTATCCAGCCTCCTATCACTTCATCAATCCTGTCATCACCCTCGACCTCACCTCCACTCCCTGCGCCTCCGTCCATCAGTCAAACTGCCCAGGCCCATCACCCGAGAAACCTATCTCCCTCAACCCTTGCCTCTTCCCCAAACTCCTACCACATCACTTTCCTAGGTCAATCTATCTTGAAAACCTCATCTGACCCAACCCAAGTCTCCCCCGTCTTTTTTCATCTCGTCTCCCGAGACCTATCCACATTGGAATCCCCACCCGATCAACAGCCACCTGCTTCTCCCCCACCTCTTGACACCGGGGCGAGAATCCCAAGGAACACCCTTCCTCTACCGCCCTCAAAACCCTCCCCAAATCCCCCGTCTCCTCACCCATTGGCATTCGCTTCCACGATTATTCCTTGGGAACTTCATGGGCGTTGGCTGGTATTTACGGTCCGACTTGACCTAACGACCTTGCCTCCTTCTAGGAGGAAATATTTCAACTCGTCCAACTCTGGGATCTGCCTTGGCTTCTGGCCTGTGATTTCAATGTCATTCTTTTTTGGTCAGAAAAAAACCCTTCCGCGATCAGAACCACTTCAACAATGAGAACTTTTTCCAATCTCATTGATAGTCTCGAGCTTTCCGAAATTTCTCTCTCTGGAAAAAAAATACCTGGTCCAATGGTCAATCCTCTCCCATCCTCTCCGAGTTGGATTGTTTCTTTGCTACAAATGAATGGCTTCAACTCTTTCCAAACACATTTGGTGAAGTCCTGAATAAAGTCGGCTCTAGTCATTGGCCTATTCAAATCAACACTCACCCTCCCGCTTGGGCACGCTCCCCTTTTCAGTTAGAAAATTCCTGGACCCTAATTGAGTCCTTCAACTCTTCCCTTCCTATCTGGTGGAAAGAACTGGAACATCACCCCAACCTGGGTTGGGCGCTTCCTCTCAAAATAAAAGCCCTTAAGCAAAGATTCGTTCTTGGTCCATAAATCATCATATTGTTGCTGCTTCTCAAAAAGACTCGGTACGTCGTCGCATCTTTGAGCTCGATCTATTCGAAAAGCAGAGGTTTATTACTCCACCTGATTTACTTCTTAGAAATCAATTAAACTTAGAATATTCAAATTTGCTTCGTTGTGAATCTATTCGCTAGAAACAGAGGGCTAGATTTTGCTGGATGGTTGAGGGGGATGGAAATACGAAGTTCTTCCATGCCATTGCCTCGGCCAGGAGGAGGGCTAACCATATCACTTCTCTTTGTCTTGGAGACCAAGTAATCATGAATAGCTCTTCCATTTCTAATATTCTTGTGAAGTTCTTCTCAAAGATGTACACCGAAGAGCGCTACAATCGGCCTAAGCTGCCGCAGCTCGATTACCTGCACATCTCTTCCTCGGACGTGTCTGATCTGGAAAGACCTTTTAGCACAGAGGAAATCGATTTGGTTGCCTGTGGGCTCCCGAAAGATAAAGCTCTTGGACCGGATGGTTTTAATGGTGAGTTTTACCAAAAATTTTGGGATACAATCAAATCAGATGTATATGCTTTTGTCCAAAATTTCCACCCAAGTCGGTATTACCCATAAAGCCGTACGGGCTTCTTTCATTGCTCTAACCCCAAAGAAATCCCCCTCTACCCTCCCCCAAGATTTTAGACCAATAAGCCTCACTACCAATTACTATAAAATCATCGCTCGTCTGCTGGCAAACCGTCTTAGGTCCCACCTTTTCAAAATCATAAATCCCTGCCAAAGTGCTTTCATTCGTGATAGGAATATCTTGGACTCTTCCATGGCTGCTCGTGAACTCTTAGACTCTTTCAAGAAATCAAATCAGCCAAGATTTGTCCTTCAAATAGATTTTGAAAAAACTTTTGACCGAGCAAATTGGAAATTAATAGATTATCTCTTCGACTGAATGGGTTTTGGGACTAGGTGGAAATTTTGGATGAGATGTTGTATCTCTACTGCATCATATTCTGTCCTTGTAAACGGAAAGCCGTGCAGTTTCTTCAATGCTATAAGAGGCATCAGACAAGGTGACCCTCTGTCTCCTTTTCTTTTCACTCTCTTCGGGGAGCATCTTGCTTCTATGGTCCCGTTCGCTAAAAGCTCGGGTTGGCTCAATCCTGTCTCTAACGACCCAAACCAAGATATTCCGCTTCTGCAATATGCTGATGATACTATACTCTTTGGAGAAGGTACAATGAGTCAGATCTCCCACATGAAAGATTTGCTCAACCTTTTTGAACTGTCTTCTAGACAAAAGGTAAGTTGGGCTAAATCATCCATTTTGGGCTTCAATATTGAACCTTCAGTTTTAAATTCTACGGCAAGATATTTGGGATGCAAAGTAGCTTCCCCTCCGGGCACATATTTGGATCTTCCTCTGTCCCCTGTTGTACCCTCAATATCCGCATGGCACCCCATCATTGAGCGTCTTGAAGGGAGACTTGCTTCCTGGAGAGGAAAATTTTTGTCCAAAGCTGGTAAGCTTGGACTTATCAAATCTTGCCTCCATGGTATTCCTTCTTATTTTCTTTCCTTGTACAGATGCCCTGCTTCTATTCGAAATAGAATTGAGTTCCTTAAAAGGAGATTTTTATGGGGTGGGCAAAATGGGGAAAGAAAATATTGCCTTGTTAAATGGGCTGATGTTTGTAAACCTATTGTAATGGGTGGTCTTGGGATCCGTGATACTGCAACAACAAATTCTACCTTGCTTATGAAGTGGATCTGGAAATTTAATATGCAACCGATTGATATGGCGAGGCATAGTTGCGGCCAAAGCAAAAAAAAATTTGGGCTGGTGGACCGAAGGTGGAAGATATTATAAATTATCTCCTGTGTGGAAAAAGATTGCACAGATGTTGCCAGCTTTCAAAATGCCATCACAAAATATTCTGGAAAAACTGGTGGGTGGGCCCAAGCAGCTTCAATACCAGCCATTGTCAAATATTTTCTCTGGCTAGAAACAAAGATGCGACCATATCTGCGATCGGGCTAGATTCTAGTGAGTGGAACTTGAACCTTCGTAAAGCGCTGATGGATGTCGAAGCTCTTGAAGCTGCTAATCTTCCGTCGAGTCTATCGTCGGTTCGACTCAGAAATGCACCAAACTCTCTCATATGGACTCCATGCCCGCAAGGTACGTTTTCTACTTCTACTGCCTACAACTTCCTACTCTCTCCCCCCTTTGTTCAATCCAGCCATCCTGCTGCCATAGCATGGTCCTTACTCGTACCTTCGAGAGCGAAGTTCTTCATTTGGACCGCGTGTCAAAACAAAATTTTGACATTTGATTCGTTAATTCGCCGAGGAACAAATGTTCTGGATCCCTTGTGCCCATTTTACCAAACCACTCCTGAAACCGTGGATCATATTCTGTTACACTGCGATTATGCCCATTCAGTCTGGGCCGAACTCATTAACAAAATTGGTCTTCAATATTGTCCCTCTCAAAATCTCACAGCTACCATACTCACTGTCTTCCCGAATTTCTCTAAATTCTAATCTTAATTTAATTCTCCATCAAGAGAAGGTCCGTTGGAAGCAACGTGCCAGATTTAAATGGCTAAAGGAGGGAGATGCCAACACAAAGTTTTTTCATGTTGTGGCTTCGGCAAAGCGTAGGTCCAACCGTATTACCTCATTATATATAAATAATGAGGTAACATCGTGTTGGACTTCGATTGCTAATGTGTTGCTCAAGTTTTTCACAAACTTATATTCGGAGGAATGCCCTAATAGACCAAAGCTTCAGAATATCAGGCTCTCTCGTCTCTCTCCAACTGCTGCCTCTTTCCTAGAGTTGTCGTTTTCAGCCGGAGAAGTTGAACATGTTGTTTCAGGCGTGGAAAGTGATAGGGCGCGGGGCCCTGATGGCTTTAATGGAGTTTTTTTAAAAAGATTATGGCCTTGTCTCAAGGGGGATATCATAGCAATGATTAATGGCTTTTTCAACAATGGTATCACATTCCATAGTATCAGGCGTCTTTTATTGCCTTGGTCCTGAAGAAAGCAAGTGTGGAGAAGCCAGAGGATTTCAGGCCTATCAGTCTCGTCTCAAGTGCTTACAAGATTATAGCCAGAATCTTGGCTCATCGTCTAAAAGTTCTCCTACCAACAGTTATACACAAAGGGCAAGGCGCTTTCCTAAAAGGAAGAGAGATTCTGGACTCTACTATGGTTGCTCATGAACTTATTGACCATTTCCGATGCAATAAGGATCCAAGAATTGCCTTGAAGCTAGATCTTGAAAAGTCTTTTGACAGAGTGAATTGGATCCTGCTAGATGAGATTATGGAAAAAATGGGTTTTGGCAATCGATGGAGATTCTGGATTAGAAGTTGTGTGGGCTCGGCCTCATATTCTCTCCTCATTAATGGCTCAGTATGTGGTTATTTCAAAGGTACCAGAGGAATTAGACAAGGAGATCCACTCTCCCCGCTTCTATTCAATATGGTTTGTGAATTTCTATCTGCTATGTTTTACTCGACAGGTAATCTTGGGTGGCTCCCTCCTACTAGTACCAGTCAAGTTTTTAATATTCCCATACTTCAGTATGCATATGATACCATCATATTTGGAATCGGCAACACTGACAGTGCAAGAAAGATTCAAGCAATGTTGGGGCTCTTTGAATTAGCTTTTGGCCAAAAAGTTAATTGGGAAAAGACTTCTCTCATGGGCTTCAATGTTAGCCCTGAGCTTCTTACAGAGATGGCAAGTATATTTGGGTGCACAACAAGCCACCTACCAGCAACATTCTTTGGTCTGCCATTATTCAATGGCCGTATAGGCAAGAGTCTTTGGAATCTGGTGTTTGAAAAAATTGAATCCAGGCTTGCATCCTGGAAGGGCCGTCTGCTTAGTAAAACGGGGAGGCTCATCTTTCTCAAGTCTTGCAATGCAGGAATTCCCAATTATGCACTATCTTTTATGCCTTGTCCTATATCCATTTGTAAGGCTATGGATAGGCTCAAAAGAAGATTCTTATAGAGGGGATCGAGCAACACCTTTAAGTATAATTTGGTTAGATGGAATGATGTATGCTTGCCAAAGAATATGGGTGGCCTGGGAATTCGGAAACCTAAGGATACGAATCAAGCGTTGCTTCTAAATGGCTATGGAAGTTCAATACCCATTCTTCAAATCTTTGGAAGGAAATGGTTCTTGTTAAGCTTGGTGGGGACACTCATTGGTGGATGTTTGGTGGTAATTGAAGAGGTCTATCCTTAATATGGAGAGCATTATACCTTCCGCTTCCAAAATTTTATTCTACAAATAGATTCTATGTGGGCAATGGTAGATCGCTCAAGTTTTGGGAAGATTTGTGGATGAGGCAGGTGCCACTACAGGTTGCATTCAAAAGTCTTTTTTCTCCTCAAATCTCGTAGAGACATATCAGTAGCAAAAGCTTTTGAGGGGGGGGGCCTTCATATTGAGGATAGATAGTGAGGCCCTGGAGGCTAGTCGTTTGATGGACTTTGTTGCTTCGGTTAGAATTCGTCCTTTGAAGGCCGACAAGCTCATTTGGTGGCCAGACAAAAAGGGCTCATTCACTGTATCATCCGCATATGGCTTCTTAAATGGTTGGAATTTGTCTTGGAGGGAGAATGAGATCAACTTCGTATGGTGTATATGTGCCCCTCCAAAGATAAAATTCTTCATGTGGAATGCCTGTCAAGGCAAGATTCTCTCGGCAGACGTGCTTAGCAGAAGAGGACAACCCTCTATTGACCCCTTGTGCCCATTCTACAACTCTGATGCTAAAACCACAAACCACATTTTGCTTCAATGCATATTCTCTTGGAAGGTGTGGACATGCATTCTTAGTAAGTTTGGGTTACAATTCTACAAGGCGGCTGAGCTACTCTCGTTCAGATTGTCGCTCACTGGTACCCCTCTGCCTCGCCTTGGAAAAATGATGCTCTCTGCCTGTGTTAGTTTCATCCTGTGGGGGCTTTGGAATGAGCACAATAGAAGATGTTTTGATGCAAAAGGTGAATCTGCAGATCGGGTTGCAAACCGAGTGGTGGGTCTTGGGCACCCCTATTCGTGAAAACTGGAGAAATTTGGCTATGATGCACTCTGGGGAAAAAATCCCGGTTTTGCAAGAATGGACTCCTCCTAAACCTGGTTATCTTAAGTTAAATTTTGATGGCTCGTCTCTTGGTAACCCTAGGATTTCTGGTTTCAAAGGAGTTATTTCAGATCATTCCGGCAACCAACTTTTCTCTTTTGCCGACCCTCTAACCATATCCAACTCTGCGTCTGCAGAGTTACATGGCCACCTCTCCAATCTCCGCGTCTTCAGAGACAAATGCAGCGGGCCTCTTCATATCGAAGGTGACTCAAAAGTGGTTATAGGATGGTGTGAGAGTGCATCCTCTCCTCCGTGGCGGCATTGGGATACCTTTCGAGAAATTTAGAAATTACCTCAACTGTTTCTTGTATTTGGACTCACATTCCGAGATCCGCTAATTCAGCAGCAGATGCGCTTGCCAGGCAGGGAGCTACCCTACAATCGCTGGTTGTAAGGGACCTGCTCCCCCAAATTTTGTAGTTTCTCTCGTTTTATTAATACATCTTTTTCAAAAAAAAAAATACTCACTGTCACAAGCGCTCATCTTCCTAAGCTCGGAAAATTACTTATCTCTTGCTGTGTTGGTCATATCGTCTAGGCCTTATCGAAAGAAAGGAATAATCGGAAATTTAACAGAAAATCTCTTCCAAGAAATATATTGAGCAATAGAATTATTGGGCAAGTTACCTCCAGGATACTCATGCGGAAAGAATTCCAAAATCTCAAAGGAACAAAATTCAATGGAAATTGGTAATTTATAGCGGAAATGTCTTACCCATCTCACCCCCCGGCCATGGAAACCTGGTCTCCTCCTCCAATGGGACATTTCAAATTAAATTTCAACGGAAGCGCCTTGGACTACCCCAGGCCTGCTGGATTTGGAGGGTAATCCGTGACGATAATGGAAATCTTCTCTTCTCTTTTGCTGGGCCAATTGGCATGTCTGATTCAACCACTGGCGAGTTTTCTGGGTTATATAAACGTTTAAAACTTTTTCAACAACGGCTGGTGAGGCCTCTTTGCGTCGAAGGGGATTCAAAAGTCGTTATCAATTGGTGCAAGAAGTCTTCTAAGCCTCCTTGGAGGCACTGGGATCTATTTGAGGATATATGTAATTTATTTTCTCATTTGCAATGTAATTGAAATTATATTCCAAGATCCGCTAATCACCTAGAGGATAATCAGGCTAAATTAGGCATTTCCCTCCAACATCTTGTTGTGGAGGAAGCCCTTGTTCTGTAAGGTATTTGTATTTGTGTATTTTTACTTTTTTTAGTAATATATTCACACCTTTTTACTCAAAAAAAAAAAAAAAAGAAGACAAGCTTAGGTATATGAATAAAGTGTAATTTTGAATTTGCATTTTAACGTATCAATCTAAACAGAATTAGAGTTGAAGTATTTAGATTGTTTAGTACTTCATTTAACAAACTTTGAGGACCAGTGCATTTGATAAAATCCCATTGCTACAGCAACAACTAAGAATTTCAAAGTGGACACTCACCCAGTTTACTGTCCCCGCAGAAACTTTAAGACCTCTTTCCTTGATTACGGGAAGGGATTCTCCAGTGAGCATGGATTCATCAACCACACTTCTACCAGCAAGCACAGTTCCCTAAGAACCAAAAATCATAAACATGTTTGAGATTTTGAAGAAGAAACAATGCCACTAACATTTCAAATGTCAAAGCCCTCAAATTTTCAACTAATTTGGACATCACTATAGATGGTCCAAAAACTAAACATAAAAAGATCAAACTTGCAGAACCTATCAGTTGACATGAAGCTCATAAAAATGAAAGATGACTGTTAGAAGTCTCATACTGCTCGTTAAGGAAAATGAGAGAAAATTTTGAAAGAAGCAAGTGTGACTTTAGAGTGCTTCCAACAAGAGAGGAGAAAATTGGAAAGTCAAGAGATAGAAGAAAGAGATAAAGAAGATAAAACAAGAAGCCATTTCCATAAAAAATATATATATATATAATAATAATAATAATAATAATAATAATAATAATAAGAGAACTTTGAGAAAGAGAGGGTAATTATGAACTCAACACCTTAATCCTATATACAGTTCTCGCTAATACAAGTTACAAAAACACCCTTTATTAGTTTATGAGAGGGTAATTAAGTAACTAAAATAAAAGGAGACAGTGGATCGAAAACCACTTCTGCTCCCACTCAGAACAATTGTAATCACAGCTAAAGAATCAAAGTAGCTACTCTTCAGGCGACGCACATCTACAGGAATTGTTTCTCCAGGCAAAACCAGCAGCGAATCACCAGCACGAACATCATCCGTGACCACCTCAACACAAATAGAATCAGCATCTAGGACATCATCAACTGAAGAACTATTCTTCATGTTACTGAGCACTAAACGTGACTGAGATGATACCAGTGACTGCATGTAAAAATTCTATATTAAACAACAGAAGAAAGAGATCAACGAAAATCACATGACATGCACTTATTGACAAAAAGAAGACTATAAGACAAAACAGTGCAGAGTTCATTCACATCATAGAACTTACTAAGAGTTCATTCATATCACTTGAAGCTGTGAGTCTTGCTTGTTCTTCAAGAGAACGTCCAAGAAGCACAAAACCAAGAAGCATAACCTGTGTACTACAAAAAAGTGAACCCTCGTGAGAATTAGATTTCAGAAGTCATTTTTTGAAAGTGGTGCAAATTTCATTAAGGGAAGAAAAGGAAATATAAAATAAGTAAGAACAAGACCAATGGCAACCTCTAGGCAAGAAAAAAATACCATTGAACAGCCTAAATCAAGTGGAGATCTCTCTCTCACAACAAGATGTCGGAGTGTGTCATTATTCCTAACTGGTGAATCCACTCTAGAATTAGCACATCGAATTACATATGCCCATTGTTTGATAATGTAACTTTAGGGGTATCTTAGTCTTTATGCTTGTGGGTAAATGAATAATTTAATTCCCCCCTCCCACTAGAATATCCTCCTTTATAACTTCCTAGTACATAAAGGATAGCCTCTTGTCTAACTAGAAGTAAAGAATACATTCTTGTATGGTGATTTGGTTGAAAATTTTATCTGGAGCAACCTCTAGGTATGTTTCAAGGGGAGTCCAAAAAGATATGTTGGGTTTGATAAGTTCAACAAAGTAGTCATGACTTTTAGGTTCAAGAGAAGTCATTGTGGTCATTTTGTGTCTGTTATGAAAAGAAGCTCCAAAGTGGTAGTTTTGATTGCATATGTTGATGATATACTGATGTCAAGAGTGTTGTTAAAAGACAAAAGTCATATAAAGAATCACTTTCAGACACAGGATCTCTACTAATAAGATACTTTTTGGGCATTGAAGAGGCAAAGACCAAGTCTGGATTGGTTTTGTCACAAAAGAAGTATATAGTTGACCGGTTAGAGAAAACTAGGATGCTACGAGTCAAACAATACAGGAAGCCTTGTGCTCTCCAAAATGGAAACAAGTTATGGATGATGAGATGAATGTATTGGTGTCTCGGGGAACATGGTGTCTAAGTGATCCACTTGTAAGAGCAGCTATTGTGGGGTGTTGTTGGGTTTATACTATCAATTATAATGTTGATGGCTCTATTGAACGATACAAAGCTCAACTGGAGGCGAAGGGGTATACGCAGACTTTTCGAGTTGATGCCTTTGAGACATTCTCTCCTATGGCCCGACTTACTTCAGTACGTATCTTAATATATGTGATTGTTAATAAGGGTGAGCCTCTCTTTGAACTCGAGGTGAAGAATGACTTTCTAAATGGTGATTTACATGAGGAAGTGTTTATGAAACAACCTCCAGGGTATGTTGCTCAAGAGGGGAAAGGAAAGGTGTGCAAGTTGTAAAATACTATTTATGGACTTAAATAGAGTCCACAGGCCTAATTTGAAAAGTTTGGTGATGTGGTCTTAATCAATTTCTCCAAGACCAAGGTAATAACGAGAGATCAATTTTTATTTTCGATGCCCTGATTTCTTCCCAATACATATATATAGACGTTTAAGTTATAAGATACAGAAAATTACAATAATGCCCTTTCATAAATACAAATATACGATAACATCCCCCCTCAAATTGATGCTGGTAAGTCAACCAACAACAATTTGCCAACCAAAAATTGATGCCGCTGCCAAGTGATTGCTTTGGAGAAGACATCGGCCACTTGGAGATTTGAAGAAATGTAAGAAAGAGATATCACCCGACTATCCAAGGTATCTCGGATAGAATGACAATCAACCTCAACGTGTTTGGTGCGTTCATGGAAAACAGGGTTGGTGGCAATCTAAATAGTACTAGTGTTGTTAGCATGAAGAGGGGTAGAAGTAGTCTGAGGGAACTCAAGCTCCGCAAGAAGACCGCGTAGCCATACAATCTCAGAACAAGTAGTAGACATGACACGATACTCAGCCTTAGTAGAGGATTTAGAAACACAATCTTGTTTCTTACATCTCCAAGAAATTAAGGCATCACCTAAAAACATACACCAACCCGTAGTAGATCGACGTGTGTCCGGACACCCAGCTCAATCAGCATCACTATAAGTAATAAGTTGAACAGAGGAGCCTGTAGGAAAGAATAACCCACGAGTAGGAGAACCTCGAAGATAGCGGATGATGCATCGAACTGCAGCAATATGGAGATGACGAGGAGAGGACATAAACTAACTGACCTGATGAACAGCATAAGAGATATCAGGGCGAGTAGTGGTCAAGTAGATGAGACTTCCAACCAGGCGCCAGTAGAGAGTAGGGTCATCTAGAAAGTCCCCTTCATCTTTCCTGTATCCATAGGATTATCAACAGAAAAAGTGTCCTCCAAACCAGCCAAGGTAATAATATCTTGAATATACTTATGTTGGTTTAAGAAAAACCATTGGCCTGATGACTTTCAGTCCTAAGAAGTATGTGAGCTGGCCAAGATCTTTCATATGGTCCTAAGAAGTATGTGAGCTGGCCAAGATCTTTCATATGGAAAGTGGCATGCAACAACTGTTGAACCTTAGTAATCAAACCACAGTCAGTGCCAGTAATGATAATATCATCCACATAAACCAAGATAAGGACTATACCCGATGCCAACTTGTAGAAGAAGAGAGAAGAATCATACTGACTTTGTGTAAACCGGAAGATAAGAAGCTTACTGCAAAACTTCTCAAACCAAGCCCGGGGAGCTTGCATGAGTCCATATAGAGAACGCCGTAGCTTACAAACATCAGGAGGAGAAGAAATAATTATACCATAGGGAAGCTTCAAGTAGATCTCTTCGTGAAGATCACCGTGAAGAAAGGCATTCTTCACATCCATCTAATGCAGTTGCCATGACTGGGAAGCAACAATAGCTAAGATAGTACAAACTGTGGTCATTTTGGCAACAGGAGCTAATGTATCTTCATAATCAATCCCATATTCCTGTTTGTTGCCAGAGCTACCAGGCTAACTTTATACCGATCCAAATAGCCATCAAAGCGAAGTTTTATAGAGAAAACCCATTTACTCCCAAGAGGCTTAATTGTAGGAGGGTAAGGAACAATATCCCAAGTGTGATTATCCTCAAGTGCTCGAAGTTCTGTTTGCATTGCATTCTGCCAACACTCATGTGCCATGGCCTGTTTGTAACAAGTGGGAATGGAAATAGAGGATAAAGTAGCCATAGGAGAGACAGTGGAGGAGAAACCATACCAATGAAGAGGCCGAGAACGGCGAGTAGCCGGTGAACAACGGTGGAAGCTAGAGCAGGAGTAGGATCAGGAGCCAGGACAAGATCGTGAGGGGGCACAAAGGAAGTGGAACCAGACTCATGTCTACTATGTCTTCCATACACAAAACCAGGTTTGAACCTTTCCACAATTGTCAGAGAATCATCAAAGTTAGGCAGAAGAGATAAAGATGCAGATGGCAGCTCAACATGAAATGGAAAGAAATATTGATTTCCAAAGAAAACCACATTCCGAGAAACACGTATACGACGAGCATGTGGATCATAACAAACATAACCCTTTTGAGGTATAGCACAACCAAGAAAAGCACACTTAACTGATTGGGTTGTAAGTTTATGTCGTTCATGAGCAGGGAGGTGCACAAAACAAACACAACCAAATGTCCAATGATCAGAATATGAAGGAGAATGGCCAAACAACTGAAAGAAAGGAGAAGCATGATGTAATGTAGGAGAAGGTAAGCGATTGATCAAATGAACCGAAGTAGAAAGCGCTTCACACCAAAAACGAGAAGGAACAGATGATTCAAGTAAAAGGGTTCTGACGACATCAAGAAGGTGATGATTTTTCCGCTCAACAACACCATTTTGTTGCGGTGACGAAGGACAAGAGCGCTGAGAGACAATCCCTTTGCTTTGAAGAAAGTCCTGAAACTCATTAGACGTGTATTCTCCGCCAGAATTAGAGCGCAAGACTTTGACACTAGCAGAGAATTGAGTCTCTAGAAGCACAAGTAAACGCTTAAATACTAAAAAAACTTTGGTCTTAGCCCGTAGAAAGTAAACCCAAGTAAACCGACTACAGTCACCAATAAAGGTGACAAAGTACTTGTAATGAGCATGAGAAACAACAAGTGTAATCCCCCAAACATCAGTATGAATAATATCGAAACATTGTAAGGCATGAGATGCATGATGAGGAAAAGGTAGAACTTTACTTTTGCCAAGTTTGCATGATGGACATTCAAAAGAAAGATCAAGGGAAGAACATGTTTTTTGTCCCAATACACCAGAATTAAATAATTTTCGAAGTACATCAGAGTTTGGATGGCCTAGATGTTTATGCCACATCTTAGGTCCAGAACCAACAACATTACATGCAAAGGAAAGGAAAGGAAAACTAGGACTAATGGTGGAAGGAAAAACATAAAGAGGAAAGAGTCCTTCCACTTTAGGCCCCTACGCGATCATTGTCCCTGACACTTGATCCTGCACAACACAACCAGATGGAGAGAAATGGACATTACAATTATTATCGACCAATTGACCAACAGAATTAAGATTTGTGGAGAGGTCAGGAGACACAAAAACATCAGTTAAGTAAGAGGAAAGATCACCAACAGCACTGATAGGTAGAGAACTGCCATCAGCGGTGTTAATTTTTTGATTTCCATCATAATTTCTGACATTGGAAAGAGAAATAACAGTATTGGTCATATGGTTAGAAGCTCTGGAATCAAAATACCATGGCTTAGAAGAAACTTTATAATTACCTAAGAGCCCAAAAGTAGAGAAAGCAGAAATGATCATCTATTGTACCATCTCAGGAGTGAGTATGTTCGGGTTTGTTGAGGTTGTAGGTGCAGCAGGAATAGGAACAACTGGCGAGGCAGTAGGCAATACAGTAGAACTAGAGGCACCAACGGAGGCATGATAAGCAGTACCCTGCTTCCTTTGAGGTCGAATGGGATAGGCAGAGATGATATGACCATGTTTCTTGCAGTAGTTACAGAATTTCCTAGGGCAATCCCAAGCAATATGACCAAAAGCTTTACAACTAAAGCACTGAACAGCACGCATGTCTCTTCCCTTATTCCTCCCCTGTGCTGTATAAGCCATAGTAACAGGGGCACTAATAGTAGCCCGATGTTTCATGCCAACCAGAGTTACTATACACTGCTCCTCACGAAAAAGTCAAGAAAACAAGCATCTAGAGATGGTACAGGATGACAATTCATCAGATTAGACCGTGCAATTCAAAATCGAAACGGAGCTTCATCAAGAATTGATTTCTCTTGCTGGTTTCATGCACTGCTTGAATAGCAGAGAGAGTTGCAACAGGAACATTAGAATAAACAATGTTTGCATAGTCAACCCAAAGGTTTTGAAAACCAGAAAAATATTCCTTAATGGAGAGACTTCCTTGTGTGAAATTAGCCATCTCATACTCCAATTGAAAACGCTAAACAGTGTTGTCTTGATGGTAAACATTAGTGAGGTAACTCCACGTATCAGCCGCATTTCTATAAGGCCTCAGATTGAGAACAAAATGAGGCTCAACGGAGCCAAGGATCCAGGTCATGACCCTAGCATCCTTGACTGCCCACTTGGACAAAGCCTTGGCCTCTCGAGGTGTGGGATTACTCCCATCTATATGACCCCATAACTCTTTTCCCATAACGTATAAACGAAATTGAAATTCTCAGGCAGTGTAATTTTTACCCGTGAAACGGATAGGGAACGAGTCTAACCGATCAGATGACATGATAAAATCTAGACGACACCTCTCTAGACAGATTCTTTACATACACGCACTTGACTGGTGTTTTGTATCTACAGACACAAAGCCCAAAAATCACGAGCAGCAGCAAAATGAACAACCAAAAAAAAATTATCCAACCTCTGTGCTATGTCTCAACAATAACAACCACAAGTCCAAAAATCACATGCACCACGTAGAACCCCCCTGACTGCAGAATTGGTGGTCCCAATGCTGACGTCAGTCGCAATTTCAATACGACCGAGCATCAACCCCTTCTTCCTTACCCACTGTTGTAGTGTTGTTACTGGACTGGACTGGATGTCCCCGTCCCCGTCGAACACCAAGCGGAAACTGGACTGGACTGGATGATGTCCCCGTCAAACAGGACGCGGGACTCAAAAGACGAAGGCCCCTTTAGGACCAGAGCCTAAATTTGGCGCCTTAGACCACTCAACCAAACTGTCTTACTGGGGGATGTCCCGTTACGGGATGTCCCCGATGATCAAAACCTTACCGGATATCGGAGGCGAAGCAAAAGATGCCAAAATCCACGGCAAATCAAGAACGAGAACCTAGATTAAAGATACGACGAACTGAGAGAGAGGGGGAAGATAACTCACCTCTGAGAGCACCGAAAGCGTCAAAGGATTTCTCAGATGGCGCCGATGATCTCCAAACACAGCTCTGATACCATGTTAATCAATTTCTCCATGACCAAGGTAATAACGAGAGATCGATTTTTATTGTCGATGCCCTGATTTCTTCCCGATACATATATATAGACTTTTAAGTTATAAGATACAAAAAATTACAATAATGCCCTTTCATAAATACAAATATACGATAACATGTGGTACTACAGTTTGGGTTCTATATGAGCCATTGTGATCATTTTATGTTCCTACTTAAAAGGAAGAGTGGTATGGTGGTTTTGGTTGTCTATGTAGATGACATGTGTTATCTGGTGATAATCTTGATGGTATTATAGAAGTTAAACAATATCTGGCCACACATTTTTCAAACAAAGGATTTGGGTTCTCTCAAGTACATCCTTGGCATTGAAAACTAAAACTGGGACCGTAGTCATGGCGTCCTTCAAACGCTCAAACGCCGCGGTGGCTTCAGCCGGTCACCCAAAGCGATCTTTTTTTAATTGATCAGTCACTTTTTTTAATTGATCAGTCAAGGGTCTCGCAATATCTCCATAACCCGAAACAAATTTTCAATAATATCCTGTAAGACCAAGGAAACCCCTTAATTCCTTAAGTGTGGTTGGCGCGGGCCAATCAACCATAGCCTATATCTTACTCGGATCAACTGACACCCCCTCGCTAGAAATGATATGTCCCAAGTATTCTACTTGTTCTCTTCCAAAAGAACACTTCGTAGAATTAGCATACAACCGGTGTTCTCTTAATTTCGCCAACACGGCCACTAAATGATCACAGTGAGCACTCCAGCTTGGACTATATATCAAAATATCATCGAAAAATACCAATACAAATCGACGGAGAAAAGGTTTGAATACCTCATTCATAAGGGATTGAAAAGTAGCCGGTGCATTGGTAAGCCCAAAAGGCATGACCAAGAATTCATAGTGTCCTTCATGAGTACAGAAAGCTATCTTGTGCACATTAGCTGCTTTCATTCTGATTTGGTGATACCCCAACTTCAAGTCCAGCTTCGAAAATACTTGTGCTCCATGAAGCTCATCTAACAACTCATCGATCACTGGAATGGGAAACTTATCCCGAATAGTCTCCTTGTTAAGGGCTCGATAGTCCACACAAAATCTCCAACTTCCGTCTTTCTTCTTGACTAATAGCACGGGGCTTGAAAAAGGGCTAGTGCTAGGTTGTATGATTCCAGCAGCCAACATTTCTCCCACCAACCTCTCTATTTCATCTTTTTGTATTTGGGGGTACCGATAGGGGCGAACACTCATCGGTGAAACTCCCTCCTTCAAAGTAATGGCATGCTCCTTTTCCCTTGTTGGTGGTAACTCTTGGGGCATAGCAAAAACATCCCCAAACTTCGTCAAAACTTTCTTCACCATCGGTATCGTGTCCTCCTGCAGTTGTGACGCTGCCACTGTGGTACTGCCCAACTCCACAAGAACCCCATGTCCCTCATGCTTGATAGTTCTCATCATTGCCTTGAGTGAAACCAAAGTTTTGTGCAAAGAGGGATCTCCCCATAACACCACTGTCGCATTACCCAATCTGAACTTCATAACATGCGTTTTCCAATTTGTATATGTTCCACCTAAGGTTTCCAACTATTGAACACCTAATATCACATCAGTGCTTCCCAATTCCAAAGGCAAAAAATCCTCCACGACCTCTATTCCTTGAAGAGTTAATCGAACCCCCTTACAAATTCCTTCCCTGGACAGTGCCGCACCTGTACCCAATTGAACGCCATACTTTGTTGTTGGAGATAACGGTAGGTGCAGTTTTTCGACCACTGTAGTAGAAATAAAATTATGGGTTGCTCCTCCATCGATAAGGACGACGACTGGTTGTTCTCCGATGCTTCCCGCAATTTTGATAGTCTTCAGAAGTGTTAATCCAACTACCGAATTCAATGACACCTCCACTATTTGAGCAGCTGCGCTAACCTCTTCTTCCTGCTGTGCACACGTGTCATCGTCGGCATCCTCCATAACTTCTTCTTCCAGCTCTTGTAAAATCAGCACTTGTAGATCCTTGTTTCTACATCTATGCCCATCTGAGAATTTTTCATCACAACGGTACCACAAACCCTGCTCTCTCTAGTATTGGATTTCGGATTCGGTAAGTTTCCTGAATGGCGTCCAGCACTTGTAGATCCTTGTTTCTACATCTATGCCCATCTGAGAATTTTTCATCACAACGGTACCACAAACCCTGCTCTCTCTAGTGTTGGATTTCGGATTCGGTAAGTTTCCTGAATGGCGTCCTCTTCTCCATCCCATGTTTTGTCGTTTCTGCCATGGACGTAATCCTCCCATGACCCCCAACTATGGTCCCTACTGGTTTTTGAGTTCCCAGCCCAAATCGAGTCTGCTTAATAATTTTATTTTTTTCTTCCAACTTCTGGGCTAACTCCATGGTCCTTCCCAACCCATTGGGCTCCAACACCCTCACCTCGGCACGAATTTCGGTCTTAAGCCCATTAACAAAGGTGGACTCCAACACTTTTTCTGGAATCTCGTCTAATGTGGAAGCCAAATCCTCAAATCGTCTTCTGTAATCTCTCACAGTGAAATCCTGCTTCAATGCCAGAAATTTCTCATAAGGAGAGTCGTCTTCGGAGTTTCGGAACCTTTTTAACAATAAGGACTGAAATTCTTCCCAATTCATGATCTCCCTCCTGTTATTTTCATACTTGAACTATTTTAATGCCTCCCCTTCCAGACATACTACGGCAGCTTCCAGTTTTTCACCGTGAGATACCCGATTGAGTGAGAAATAGCGTTCAGCTCTGTAAATCCAGTCATAGGGGTCATCTCCCTCAAAAACTGGCAACTCTAACTTTCTGGGTCACACTTCATATCGGCTCTGTGGATTCTGGTCAGCCTTGCCACCCTCTCTTCCATGTCCGCTACCTCTCGAGATCGAGTTATCTCCCACTACCGAGTCCACCCCTAGTCTCATTGTCGCCGACCTACTCTGCGCATTCAGATTTCGGTTGAGCTCCTCTTGGGTACACAGGAGTTGCTCAACACGCCCTATCAGTGCCGTCAACCCTTGTTCCATGGTCGGAATCTTCTGGATCTCTTCCTTCATCGAGCTCACCTCCTCCCTTACTATGCTAACAATTCCTTCCACCGAATCCACCCTCGACTCCATTCTGGTAGTAGTCATGAAAATTAACACTTTTTTTTAACTCTTCTGCTTCTTCACTACCAACCTTCAAAGTCGAACCTCACCCTCGACTCTCGGCAACAGTAATACGGTTTGCCAAAATCACGTAACAAAAAAAAAAAACGTCTTCTTCTTCTCTAACACCCTTCGATGCCAAAACCTTTCTCGAGCAGACGACGCTGCTCAATATCAGTGGTCTACTTCCGATACCATAATCCCAACAATGCGAAAGCAATCGAAATAGGAAAACGGAAACTCCTCTTCACTGTCAAAATCCAGAGGCGAACCCAACCTTGCTCTGACACCAGATGATATACCCCAAAATAGAAATACAGAGTCTCAAAAAAAACAAAATAAAAGAAGGAACGACGAACCTTCCCCTCCTTGCCGAAATCACCCAAATCGACGAGAATACTCCCCGATAGATACAACTCTGGATGCGAATACGACCCATGACAAGAAACTGGAACTCCACTATCGAACTCGATGTAAGACTCGCCGGATATAGTCACCGATAACCCTGGTATTCGAGAGACCAGTACTCTCCCTGAGCTACGCTCCTCTGAATACTCAAAACGACGACCCTTCCTCTTCCTCTGTTCTCCTGCTAAATACCCTAATGAACGTAATTAAATTGGAAAATTCCCAAAATGCCCTTGACCACATTAATCACCCTCTAATTATTTTTGTAAGTGTTGTTTATTCCTTCCAGAGTAAGTAACACTGATTTGGGGTCTATCACCATTATGATCATTCTATGTTCCTACTTAAAAGGAAGAGTGGTATGGTGGTTTTGGTTGTCTATGTGTTATCTGGTGATAATCTTTATGGTATTATAGAAGTTAAACAATATATGGCCACACATTTTTCAGACAAAGGATTAGGGTTCTCTCAAGTACATCCTTGGCATTGAAGTCGCTCATTGCAAGCGAGGTATTGTTCTTTCTCAGAGAAACTATATATTGGATATGTTACAGGAGTATGGTTTATTAGGTGTTAAACACATAGACACCCCTAGAGAAGTTAATCATAATTTACATGACACCCAGGGTCCTACGCTCAAGGATAACACTCAATACCGATGGTTAGTAAGTAAACTGATCTATGCTATATGTTAAGGAATAGTCCCACAAAGATTAGAGTGTACAAATATCTTGAGTTTATTAATTGAGAAAAAGGTTTCCTAAGGTGGCTAGTCATTTGGGGATGGGCCTTGGACCCAACTTAACATGGTATCAGAGCAGGTACTCATATGTGGGCCTGTACCTAAACTATCTACTTGTAGAGCCACAAAAGATGGCGTACACCTAAACTATCCACTTGTAGAGCCACAAAAGAGGGCCTACACCTAAACTGCCTACTCCTAAATTATCCACTTGTAGAACCACAAAAAGAGGGTCTACACATGAGAGGGAGTGTTAAGGAATAGTCCCACATAGATTAGTGATTACAAATATCTTGAGTTTATTAGTTGAGAAAGAGGCTTCCTAAGGTTTTGAAAATTCTTGGACCTTGCTGGAAGTTTTTAACTCTTCCATTCCAGTCTGGTGACAAGAATTGACCCGACATAATAACCCTGGCTGGAATCTCGCCCTGAAATTGAAGATTCGTTTGTGGAATGCTTCCCACCGTGCTGCTGCTGTTGCTCGGAAGGACTTGGTTCGCAGACGCATCTCGGAGCTCGATTTACTCGAAGAGCAAAGGTCAATTTCTTCTTCTGATTTAACTCTTAGATCTCATTTAAATTCCGAGCTTTCCACTATTCTATGTTGCGAAACTGTTCGTCGGAAACAGCAAGCAAGATTTCGCTGGATGGCCGAAGGGGATGGAAATACGAAATTTTTCCATGCTATTGCCTCGGCCAGAAGAAGGGTTAACCGTATCACTTCCATCTCTCATGGAGACCAAGTGATAACGGATAGCCCCTCTATCTCTAATCTCTTCGTGAAGTTTTTCTCAGAACTGTACGCAGAAGAACGTTTCAATCGGCCGAAATTGCACCAACTTGACTACCAAAAAATCTCCTTGTCCGAAGCTGCAGACTTGGAAAAGCCCTTCAGCATAGAAGATATTGAACTGGCTGCAATGGGGCTCCCGAAGGATAAAGCCCCTGGCCCAGATGGGTTTAATGGTGAGTTTTATCATAAGTATTGGGATATTATTAAATCAGATGTTTATGCGTTCGTCCAAAATTTTCACCAAGTTGGCATTACTCATAAGGCAATAGGTGCTTCTTTTATTGCCCTTATCCCAAAAAAATCCCCTGCCAATCTTCCTCAGGATTTTAGACCTATAAGTCTGACCACAAGCTACTATAAAATCATTGCCCGTCTGCTAGCCAACCGCCTTCGGACCCACCTCCCTAAAATTATTAGCCCCTGCCAAAGTGCTTTTATCCAAGACAAAAATATTCTAGATTCTGCGGCTGCCCACGAGCTCTCAGACACTTTCAAAAAATAAAAACAGCCAAGATTCGTCCTAAAAATAGATTTTGAAAAGGCCTTTGACAGAGTAAATTGGAAGCTAACTGATTATCTCTTAGATAGAATGGGTTTTGGGACTCAGTGGAAATTCTGGATAAGGAGTTGCATTTCTTCCCCACATTATTCTGTTCTAGTTAACGGGTCCCCTTGCGGATATTTCAAAGCAACTAGAGGAATAAGACAAGGTGACCCACTGTCCCCATTTCTGTTCACTCTCATGGGGGAACATCTTGCTTCTATGGTCGGATTTGCCAAACGGACTGGTTGGCTTAAGCCTATCTCGACTGATTCTGACCAGGACATTCCTCTATTGCAATATGCTGATGATACTATATTTTTTGGAGAAGGTTCACTTTCTCAAGTATCCCACTTGAAAGCTCTATTGAACCTCTTTGAGTTGTCTTCTGGGCAGAAGGTAAGTTGGTCTAAATCTTCCATTCTGGGTTTCAATATTGATCCTTTGGTTCTTAATTCCATGGCAAACTATTTGGGTTGTAAAGTTGCCTCCTCTCCGGGTACGTATTTGGGCCTCCCCCTTTCTCCTTTATTACCCAAAAAATCTTCTTGGCACCCAGTAATTGAACGGCTTGAAGGTAGGCTCGCTTCATGGAGAGGGAAGTTTTTGTCTAAAGCTGGTAAACTCACTCTGATTAAGTCATGTTTACATGGTATTCCATCTTATTTTTTATCATTGTACTGTTGCCCAGCCTCTGTAAGGAAGAGAATAGAGTTTTTAAAAAGAAGATTTTTATGGGGTGGGCAAAATGGTGAAAAAAAATATTGCCTTGTAAAATGGGTTGACATATGTAAACCTTTTGCTGAGGGTGGCCTTGGAATTCGCGACACTGCAACAACAAATTCGGCCCTGCTTTTGAAGTGGATCTGGAAATTCAACATGACCCCATCTTTAGTTTGGCAAAACATGGTGGCGAGTAAAGCAGATAAATTCTTAGGATGGTGGACTGAAGGAGGAAGGTATAACAGATTATCTCCTATCTGGAAAAAAATTGCTAAGTTGTTGCCTGTCTGCAAAACCATTGTCAAGTGTTATATTGGATCTGGAAGTACGACTAGGTTTTGGATGGATTGGTGGATAGGTCAGGCAAGTCTAAACTTTTGCTATGGTCAAATCTACTCTCTCGCCAGAAACAAGGAGGCTTATATTTCTACTGTTGGACAAAATTCTTGTGATTGGAACCTAAATCTCCGTAGAGGGCTCACAGAAGTAGAAACTATTGAAGCCGCCGAACTCATTACAAGTCTTTCTTCGACCCGTGCCAAAAATGGCTCGGACACCTTGATATGGACACTTTGTCCCAAAGGTACGTTTTTTGTCTCATCTGCCTATAAAGCTCTTCTAACCCCCTCCCATGCTGAATCCTGTCACCCATCAGCCATTGCTTAGTCCCTACACGTACCCCCGAGAGCAAAATTTTTATCTGGACTGCATGTCGAAACAAAATCCTAACATCAAATGTGCTAATTCGTCGGGGAACGCACGTTTTGGATCCTCTTTGCGGATCATGTACTTCTGCATTGTAATTATGCGCACTCGGTATGGACAAATCTCATCAACAAAATTGGCTTGCACTATTGCTCATCCCAAAATCTCGTTTCTACAATCCACACGATTACTAAGGTTAATCTCCCTAAAATTGGAAAGTTATTAATCTCCTGCAGTGTCGGTCACATTATCTGGGGCCTTTGGAAAGAACGGAATAACAACAGGTTTAATAACAAATCCCTTCCTGACTACATTCTCTGTAATCAGATTGTGGGGCAAGTCATCTCTTGGATTCGGATGAGAAAAGAATTCAAAAGTTTTGGAGGGATCATTCTTCGTGAGAATTGGGATCTTATTGCAAAATTGTCCTCCCCCCCCCCCCCCCCCCGCCCTCCGACTATGGAGACTTGGTCTTTTCCTCCGGCTGGATTTTTTAAACTAAACTTTGATGGAAGTGTGTTAGGTTGTCCGGGGTTAGCTGGATATGGGGGGGTTATCCATGATGACCAAGGAAAATTGCTCCTCTCTTTTTGCGGGCCACTCGGCATATCAGACTCAACGACTGCCAAGTTATCTGGGTTGTTCAATGGCCTGAAGCTGTTTCATCAGAGAATGGACGGACCTTTATTTGTCGAAGGCGATTCACAAGTTGTTATCAATTGGTGTAAGAAGACATAAAAACCCCCATGGCGGTATTGGAATCTTTTTTATGATATATGTACTTTAATTTCCCAAATACAATGTAAGTGGAATTATATTCCTAGATCCGCAAATCACTTGGCGGATAGTCAGGCTAAAAAAGGTGTTTTTCTCCAACAGCTTGTTGTGGAGGAAGGTCCTGTTTAGTAAGGTTTGTATTATTCTGTCCTAGTAATATATTCACATTGTTTTCAAAAAAAAAAAAAAAAAGGCTTCCTAAGGTGGCTAGTCATTTTGGGATGGGCCTTGGACCCAACTTAACACTACAGTTACCAGGCCAGATATCTCATTTGTAGTGGGAGTTGTGAGCTAGTTCATGGAAAATCCTCAGAAAGTCATTTAGAAGTTACTCAGAGGATTTTGAAGTAATTGAAGGGTGCGCACCTAGAAAAGGTCTCTGTATACTAAGAATAGTAAAGTTGATGTACTTGGGTATTCTGATGCCAATTATGCTAGGTGTAAGATTAATAAACGTTCTACGTCAGGCTACTGTTGTTTTGTTGGAGGCAACACGGTAAGCTGGAAAAGTAAGAAACAGACAGTTGTGTCTAGGCCCAGTGTAGAGGTCGAGTATCGAGCAACGGCTCATACAGTTAGTGAGCTTATGTGGATTAAGTTTGTGCTTCTTGAGTTTGGTTTTACGTTACTTCACCCTATGGTTATGAATTGTGAGAACCAGGCAGCCATTTTTATTGCCAGAAACCTTGTATTCCATGAAAGAACGAAACATATAGAGGTTGATTGCCACTTTATTAGAGATGCAGTTATGTAAGGGAAGGTGGTAACTCCTTATGTAAAAGTCTTCAGACCAGTTGGCAGATATATTTAGCAAGCCTTTGGGAAGACGTGAATATGTATCCATTAGTGACAAGTTGGGATTGTTTGATATCTACTCTCTAGTTTGAGGGGGGTGTTAAAAAAAATACAAGTCCAGGGGTATTTTGGTCATTTCTCATATTTTCCACATTACATTTTTCTCTTATAGTATGGCTATTAGATAGAGAAAATTTTAGTTTATCTCAAATTAAATTTTCATTCAATTTAGACATGTATTTTAGGATATGTAATTTTGAGTATTGAGGGGCATTTTTGTCTTTTTATAAATTTTCACTTAAACCCTGATTATAAGACGTTGGAGGGCCTTTCTAGCTCAAATTCTAAGGCAGCAAAGCTGCTCCTCTTCCATAACTCTTTTTCCTCTTTTATTTTCTTCCCAAATCACATATTTTTCAGGTTTTGTCACAAAAGAAGTATATAGTTGACCTATTAGAGAAAACTGGGATGCTAGGAGCCAAACAGGCTATGTCCCTATAGATAGTCAAGAACAATCTACATGATGAACTCAGTCTGATACTGCATGACCAAACAAAAACTACATGAGAGGACCCAGTACAAAAGATTAGTTGGTAAGTTGATCGATGCTATTGTTACAAAACCAGACATATCTTATTGTTGCAAGTGTAATCCGTCGCTTTATGGAATTTCCCATAAAAGTTCACCTTGAAGTGTTTATAGAATTGAGGTATCTTAAGAGGTGACAAGGAAACGGTCTTGTATATAGGTCGAATGGACCTTTATCAAAAAAAAAAAAAAAAAGGTAGAATGGACACTTAGATCAAGGGTTTTTTTTTTTATGTCAACTATGTAGGGACACAGATAGAGAGAGGTCCACTAGTAGATCTTGTTCCTTTGTTAGAGGGAACTTGTATTTTGGAGCACAACGTACAATATACTAGCCCATTCAAGTGCTGAAGTGGAATATCAAGTGATAGCACACACAATTGTGAGTTGTTGTGGTTGAAGTCACCTATAATTGGATTTGGATTTGACAACAATAAAGCGATTGCAATGGGATAAGATAATCAAAGAGCGATTTTTTTGTCAAAAACCCTGATTTTCCATGACTGCACTATTGAATTTATGAAAAAAAGAACTACTTCATTGACTTCTTATAATCAGAGTACATGCACCTCTATTTATAATCGAGGAAAGTTGTCGAGTCCAATTACAATTAAACTACCTTTGTCCCAATTACACCCAAACTCTAACACTTAAAGATAAGTTCTAACATAATTAAATAACCCAATATAAATAGAAGACTAATATGACTAAAACACCTTTAAACTGAAACTTTTCTGTGAAACCTGCTTCCATAATAATTCTGGTTCTGTAAGACTTCTCATACCACCTCACGTGATCATGGTGGGTCCCACCAACTCGTGATCATGGTGGGTCCATATCTTAAGGGTTGGGGCCCATATTCCAACACACTTGGATATGTGGGTCTTCCTTGGTCGTGTGGGCTTGGGCCCATCTTCTAACACTCCTCCTCAAACTGGGGGTGAGAGAAAATTATGAACTCCCAATTTATTGCAAATAATGTATAGGATATTCTCAAATAAAATGGCAGTCCTCCATATCTTCCAACACTCCCCATCCCGCTGGTGTTATCTTCCATGAGGCCCAATTAGCATAAGATATCACTCCAAGTCGTATGACATCGCTCCATACTCCAGTGATAACCCATGCTGGATGTAGGGCACACTCCTACCATTCTCAGGTAGTGGCACTCCTATCTTTCGCAGGTAGTGGGTCAATACATAGTGCTCAGAAGTGTAGTAAAAACTCCTCCATCACCGTGTCCCTCCACAGGACAATGACTATCAAGTAGTAGGAGTAATAAATGCCAATTAAGAGGGGTCACATATATGTAGTGATAAGCTCTTGCATCACGGTGTCCCAACCCGGGCACCGACTCTCACAGGTAGAAATGGGTGATAAATGTCTGTCATTCACAAGACGGCGATAATAGACCGATGGGTATATATATATAAGTCTCAATGGACTTAAAACACCCAACCATGATGGACTTAAACTCCCAACCAAAGCAACACGCAAAAGGTTGGCCCAAAGATGTATGTGAGAGTCAAATAAAGGATGGTAGGAGAAAGGTTGCCAAATAACCAATGGGTAATGAGTAAAGAAGAAGATAGGATGTTGAGGTCACCACTTGTTCAATAATAATGTCTCATCCAAAAAGACACAATAGTTGCAGCTAAAATGGACCTGGGCCCATATAACACAAACCGAAATAATTAAATCCTTGTAAAAGGACCGATGAAATAATCCGATGCGAGTATTTGCACCAAATAATATGTTGACCAAGGAATATGTTGCAAATGCCTCAAAATAATAATCCAATCAGATAAATAGAATCGAGTCGAACCGAGTCAGGTATCACCAATAATTACCACAATTATTACTGTGAGTCATGATTTTTTATCTTCAATTTTCTTTGCTGCAAAAAATATCTTTTTAGATGCAAAAGCTTCATCTTTTGTATTTTGGTCACATAAAACTTACCACAACATATGGAATAAAATACCTCTTTCTTGTACTTCTTCTACTTCTCTCCCTCAAGCTGGGAGCTAATGGCAGTGTTCCCAACTTGAACCAAATAACATAAATGTAGTAACCGAAAAAGGGGTAAGTGAGATTATTTTTCTGATATAGTTGATCAATAACAGCAACTCAAAAAGTGACGCAAAACAATCAGCTTAAATTCAGATTTTTCTATGCAACAGAATACCAATATGACCTTTGATTCTTCCAATGCGAATATATCCTTAAATATAGATTAGATTGACATGAAATTTTCTCCTTCTGAAACTAAACTTAAATATCTTTCATCCAAGTATAAATTCTCTTCATAATATATACTTTTATTGAAACATATAATCTGATAGATTTCGGTCTCTGCCGAACTAAGTACTCTTTCCCCTTTTTCCAACATGACCATTGACTCTTCCAAGATCAATTTCTCCATATAAAAAACTCAAATCGAGAATTGGTTGAAAGGTAATAAAATAGACTTACAAATCTTTCTTTTGATATATAATTCTCCATATAAGTCTCATTCTTGATAGCATAAAATAGCTCGGAAGTTGAAGCTTTCTGCTGCTACACGAACCTCTTTTGCAATCTGACCTTTGCTACATCAAATATTGATTTCTCTTTGTAGATAACTCCGATTGCAAAAAATAGTTTTTCCTTGGAAAGTAGACTTGAATATCTTTCCGTCAATATATAATATGCAATATGGAAAGCTTAGTATAGCTGTGAAAACGTAGACCAAATAATGGGTATAGGGACCAAAAAGAGACAAATACTAACCTAAACTACTAAAGATAATAAATCAGAAAAGATCATATTACCTCTGTGGGTTGACCGAGTCAACTCACAGAACTTGCTCTGATACCATGTTGAATTTATGGAAAAGAGAAATACATCGTTGACTTCTTATAATCAGAGTACATGCACCTCTATTTATAATAGAGGAAAGTTGTAGAGTCCAATTACAATTAAACTACCTTTGTCCCAATTATACTCAAACTCTAACACTTAAAGATAAGTTCTAGCATAATTAAATAACCCAATATAAATAGAAGACTAACATGACTTAAACACTTTTAAACTGAAACTCTTCTGTGAGACCTGCTACCATAATAATTTTGGCTTTGTAAGACTTCTTATTGTGTAAGACTTTTAATGCCACCTCACGTGATCACGATGGGTCCCTCTAGCTCGTGATCATGGTGGGTTCATATCTTATGGGCTTGGGCCCATCTTCCAACACACTTGGATATGTGGGTCTTCCTTGGTCGTGTGGGTTTAGCCCCATCTTCCAACATACACAAAGCACATAAAGGTGGATTGTCATTTCATTAGTGACATAGTCATTAGCAAGAAGATTTGCACTCCATATGTTCGATCCACCAACCATCTAGGGAAGTATGATTTTGGAATACTTTGTAAAAAGATGGGTATGCTAGGTATTTATAGCTTCATCAGAAGGGTATTAGAAGTAATTCTGGTGATGTTATTTTCATAGTTCGGAAACAAGGAATTAGATATAAGAGAGAGGGGCATCATTGGAGTTCTCATGATTGTAACTTAGATGATAGTTAGAACAGAATTAGGGGTAGACTACTTCCCCTAATGAGTCTGGATTTTCTCCTGCAAGAACCAGTTTCTCACAATTGCTTTCTTCTGGTCTCCTTCTCTCTTAAAATCTTCTTTCTCTCTCTACTCCAGTTAAACAATAAATGCCTTTCTCCAAACCTGCACCAAAACACATATTTAACCTTCTTTGGACTAAGGCTCATATAATCCCATGAATACTCAATGCTTAAAATCTAGTGAATTTAAGTTTCCTAATATTATAGCAATGGTGAACTTTTTGTCACCCTAAAGTATTTCTATGATATTGACTTAGATTTGACCCTTAAATCACATCAACACTTCATAGTCATGAATATGATAATCATGACCTTCCTCTTTATAAAATAAACATAGAAGGCAACTAAATATAAGTAAAAAAATTTTGTTACAGAAAGTTTGGATGCTCAGAAACACAGAGAAGTTAGAATTTAAGTTTAATCTCGAAATTCAAAATTTTATGTCACAAATGATGGATTTTTAATCAATTCAAAAACAAAAATAAGAACTGACAATATATTTTTAGCCTCATGAACTAAACAGAGAGAAATCAGAAATAGCACCGGTTCATCAAAAAATGATGCATCCCATCCGAGACCTGGATTTGCCAATGAGACCTACAGTAAATAGGAAGAAATTCTCAATGAAATTGCTAAGAATGTTACCAATGTTACAAAATAATAAATAATTAAAAACACTGGTTTATAAAGTTATTTTGAGACAATATGGTCGGATTTTAAAAATGAACAGACCACACTTATGAAGAAAGCGGCAATTGATCCGAATCCGACAAGAGAATTCATATTTGGTGATCCTCTTGCAAATGCTCTCAGACCATCAAATAACAAATCTGCCATCACAAAATGATGTTAAAGTCATGACTCCAACTTTTTTGTCGAATTTTCAAGCACGATATATCAACAAGAAATGAGTACAAAAATGACGAGCAGAACATTTCCAAAGATTAGATGTTTCCAATTGAAGGTCCCTCTCTTTCTCATCTTCCTCTGTAAAAAAAGAAGCATTATTTTCTATACCACAAACAGTTTCCCAACTTTTTACCTAATTAATGAAAAAAACTGCTTCATTTTGGTAGTTATGGGAACGAAACAATGAAAACACAAACAAAAATCAAACTGAAGGTAAATGGAATGGACTGGAATGCAGATTTTGCAGGGGTTAACAAAGATTGAAATCTTAATGTTCCTTCCAGCACTACCTTTGCTTGTTCTACTCTAGACAACAGATTGGAATCATTGAGACTTACAGTTCTACAACTTCCTTCTAGTCCTAGTGTCTTTGTTGCTATAAAGACTGTAAAACTCATACCTTCATACTAAATTATTTTCATATCAACTCAATTATACGTACTCGAACACGTTCAAGCCATATCATTCAAAGTCTAGTTCGACATTCTACTTTCATCAATAATCAAGCACATCTGGCTTAGGAAATGATAAACGTGTGCCTTAAGCATCAGTCCACTTGCTTTTCGTCGAAGAAATGCTCCTTCCAGAATTGCTCAGTACTCACAAACCTCTCACGATTACAAGTCAAAGCGTTCTTATGATTCAACAGAAGAAAATTAGAAAACAAGAAATTATCTGAAGAAGTGAAATTACCTCTGCCAGGCCCAAACAGGGAAACCAAAGCCACCGCACATTTCACGTAGGAATTGTGTAGTATCTCCAAGACAGATCCTTGGTAAACAAAACATTGAAAATAATAATCACGAATAAATAAATCATTCGATCAAGACAAAGAAACTTATACTAACCAGTGTAAGGAAGAAAACAGCCTTTCAGTAAGAAATGATTAGATAGTCAATATTGAACAAAACAATAAACCAACAATTCCGACAACAGTATAAATCATACAGTAAGTTCGACATTGAATCTTCAACTACCGTGGCCAGTGTGGATTCCAAAAGAATGCAATAGATGCGATGCGTGGGTCCCACAGCACAAGGCCACCAGAGTCCACGCAAACAGGACCCTGGTCCGACTGCGGGCTAACAAAGCATCCTTCTTTGCCGTCATCTCCTTCCACTTTTTCACATTCTCCGCAATCCCAGATCCCAACTCCCTCTTCTTCGACGGGAATCCGCACTCGGTCAATCGGCGGGCCAGATCTTCCGCAACTCCAACGGACGAATCACAAGCGTCCGACCTCAATCGAATTGCCGCAGCTTCCGTCAACATGTTAACAACGGCAGATTCGACGCGATCATCGGCGGATAAGATAGACTTGACGCGAGACACGCAGGCGCCGCACATCATACCAGAGACGTCAAGAAGCACAGACGTCTCATTAGTCTTCGGCTGCAGCTGATTCTGGGACTCATCCGAAGAAATTGCGATCTCCACCGCTTTGGCACGGATGCTTCTCAAGGTTTTAGAAAGAGAACCGCGGCGGAGGGGCAGGGAAGGTCGAAAAGAGAAATTGCTGAGATGGTAAGGTTTAATGCTAATGGAGAGTTTGGGAGCAGAGGCGAGTGAGACCCGAAGAAGCTCGGACGCCATTAGAGAAGAGGAGAGAGAGGAAAGATAGACTATGCACAGAGAGAAATGTGAGTCCGTGGCAGAGCAGGGAAAATCGTCGGTTTAGCCCGTTGGAGGAGAGAAGTGGATGTGAACGACGAAGAAAGGAAACAAAGGAGGACAGGCACCCTTTTTGACTGATGAAGGTTTTGGTGAATCAACGTGGAACACGTTTCTCTCAAAATGAGACCCACAGTTGCTCTCGGTCGGAAGTGTTATCCAAAATGAGATGTCAACCGTGTCCTTCACTCGATATCTCGCATGATTTTACTAATGGCATGAAGTCAAAGTTGAACCTCTGAATACTTTGAAATTGAGTTTGCGATCTAGCCTAATGAATCAACACAAGAATTAACAAGTCGAGTTTAAAAATTTTTGAGTTTGATTTATTATATTTAACAAGTTTTATTTCAAGTTTGAGTTCAAACTATTTTTTTTGGAACCAAACTCAATTTGACTTGATATCACATTCATCGATTAACCAATGGCTATAAGAGCTGAAGATTTTACTGTGATCGGTTAAAATAAGGGCTGAAGATTTTCGTGCGCACTGGAAATACGCGGTCCATTACTACTTTATTTTAAAATTCAGCATCAATTGTGGCACGTTTAAGTGCAGGCCGCCTCTGCTATGGAATCTTTAATGGGACACCGGCAAAACCACAAGAAGCTTACAGGACGCGGGTGAGCAGTGGCGTCATCCAAAACGTTAAAAACCAAAGAGTTCTTCCAGATTTACAACGTACACGTAGTTGAAGAAGTAGCAGGAGGCGGCAAGGTGGATTACAGGCCCTATATTCGGGGCTTCCCGTGTCCACGGGCTGATTTCTTTCCGGTGTCTCTTTGCGCGAACGCAGTTGAAATCGAAGACGAGCGGACCTGGCTGAACTGGCGGCTTTTATGAAAAACTCGCACCTCCCAGTTTCTTCATTTTCGTTCTGACAACTTTCCATTTTCTTTAAGCTAGGCTTGGATGTGGAGATGCTGCTGCTAGCCTGTTATCGTGTTGACTATTGAATGATCCAAAGTAAATATAAATTATTCGATTCATTCATTCAATCGGGAATAGTGAAAACATTAGCAACAATGCAATAATAGAGGGTTTGTAGCCAATAGCTATCCACGTAATTATTCAAAACCCAAAGTTTGGCTAGTTGAATTAAACGTAATAAGTTCCTCTAGGGGGTTAGTGTTGATGATACTGATTCTCAATCAATTAAGGTTAATTGATTGAGGATCAATTCAGGATCATTGCCCGTTTAAGGCCTTCCTTCTAGGAACTAATTAAGCTCAAATCATTTTTTTCCTGTACAAACCATATCAATTGTAATCTCATGTATATCTCTGTACTTGTTATAAATTCATGAAGAAACCTCACCCAGACATTGTGGTGAATTATTTACATGGTATCAGAGGTTTACCTGGATTAACATCCCCTAATCCTCAATGGTGTCAAATTTTTCTTCCGATCTCCTCCCCTTCAATACTTTGATTCATATGATCACCATCAAGCTTTTATCGTCAAATTACCTCCTCTGGAAGAGTCAATTTCTTCCCCTCCTTGACAGCCAAGGTTTGTTGGGTCATGTGGACGGCACACTTGCCCCACCACCTTCGTTTGAACCTCCCACCTCCCAGACGAAAAATCCGAAATTTCTGGCTTGGAAGGCGATAGACCAACGCCTTCTCAACCTTTTGCTATCGTCTCTATTCGAGGAGGCCATGGCAGAAGCCGTTGGCCTAACCACCGCCCATGAGGTGTGGACTGCCCTCGAAAATTGCTTCAGTCATTGCTCAAAAGCCTGTGAGATTCGTCTCAAGGACAATCTCCAACTGATGAAGCGCGAAAATCATTCGGTCTCTGCCTACACTCGAGCTTTCAAAGCTTTATGCGATTAGCTTCATGCCATTGGGCGTCCTATCGACGACATCGACATGGTGCACTGGTTCCTTTGCGGATTAGGCCCTGAATTTTCGAGTTTCTCCACTGCACAGATGACTCAATCCCCTTTGCCCCAATTTTCCGATTTGGTTTCGAAAGCAGAGAGCTTCGAAATTTTTCAGAAGTCAATGGAGCTTCCCGTCGCCCCCACCGCCGCATTCACCTCCAACTAAGCTTCGTCCTCCCATTTCGGCAACTCCTCTAGCCCGAATCGTGGCCGAGGACACCGTGTCGGCCGTAACTTCGGTCAAGGCTCGCGCAGCTCCTCCAGCCACGGCCGAAACGACGATTTTGATCACGTACAGGGTCGTCGACCACCACGGTGTCAGATTTGCCGGCAAGACAGCCATTACGCCGATCGTTGTCGCTAGCAGTATGCGCAGCATAACCCTTCTGCTCACATTGCCAAAAAAATTTCAGCCCTCTCTCTGTCCAACCAGACCAATGCATCTGACTGGTTTGTTGACACAGGTGCCTCGGCCCACATGACTCCATCTCAGTCAGCGCTGGATTAGTCTTTCTCATACACAGGTAAGGATCGTGTAATTGTAGGGAATGATGCATCCCTACCTATTACCTATACAGGTCATATTTCTCCTTCACCAAATTTCAAACTACTAAATGTCCTAGTTGTTCCCCATCTTACCAAAAATCTCTTGTCTATCAGTAAATTAACAGCTGATTTTCCTTTATCAGTTACTTTTACTGATGACCTTTTTACTATTCAGAATCGCCAAACAGGAACGGTGGTGGCAACCGGTAGACATGATGGAGGCTTATATGTGCTAGAGCGCGAAAATTCCGCTTTTATTTTTTGTTTTGAAAAACAAAACTCTTCATGCCTCTTATGAATTATGGCATGCACGTCTAGGTCATGTGCACCATTCTGTTCTTTCTTTATTAAATAAACAAGGCCAACTTTCTCTTACTTCATTATTGTAATCCCCTAAATTATGTGACACATGCCAACTTTCCAAAAGTCATCGCTTACCTTTTTTCTCGAAATGAAAAAAGGTCGTCTCAAGTATTAGAATTAATTCACTGCGATATATGGGGTCCGTATTCCGTACATTCAACTTTGGGGTCTGTTTACTATGTTTTATTTGTTGATGATTATTCTCGATTTACTTGGCTTTACCCATTGAAATTGAAATCTGATTTCTATGCTACTTTTCTTCAATTTCAAAAATTTGTGGAAAATCAACATTCTGCTCATATCAAGATTTTCCAAAGTGATGGTGGTGAAGAATTCACAAGCAATCGCTTTAAAAACCACCTTCGTCAATCTGGCATTCATTATCAACTATCTTGTCCATATACTCCTACTCAAAACGGTCACACCGAACGGAAACACCGTCATATAACTGAAACTGCTTTGGCTCTACTTTTCCATTCCCATATTTCTCCTTGTTTTTGGGTTGATGCTTTTAGCATTGCTGCCTACATCATCAACCGCTTGCCCACACCGCTTCTCCAAGGTAAGTCCCCCTTTGAACTTCTCTATGGTCTTTTTCCAAGTTATGCGCATTTTCATCCTTTTGGTTGTCGGGTCTATCCTTGTTTGAGTGATTACATGCCAAAAAAAAAAATTCCACGCAGTCTTCCATGTATCTTTATGGGGTATTGCTCATCTTATAAAGGTTTTCGTTGTCTTGATCCCCTTACTTCTAGAATATATATCACCAGACACGTTCAATTCAATGAGACATTTTTTCCCTCCTTAGCATCTTCTCAAGCTCAACCCCTCTCCTCTCTTCAATTTTCCAACTTTCTTGAACCTACTCAATCTCCTCCAATCATGTCTGCATCTCCTCAGGAGCCTCATTCCCCGCATATGACTCCATTTGGCTCTCGTCCCTGTGTTATTTGTACTGATCCTATGGATGAGTCCTTGCAGGCCACTGGTTTTCTTACAGGTTCGCCTATACCGCCCACAGATTTTGGTCTGCCTGGATCCAATGCTCCTGTTGCCGCACTCCCGATGAGGTCTCATCCTATGCTCACACGTGCTAAGGCTGGTATTTTCAAACCTCGTCACTCGGCTGATCTTGCTTACTCTGGCTCTTCTGGTCTTCTTTGGGTCTCTTGACATCTACTACACCCAAAGGGTTCAAATCCGCTGCCAAGAATCCTGCCTGGTTTGCCGCTATGGAGGAAGAAATTCAAGCTCTACAACTTAACCATACCTGGGTCTTGGTGCCTCGCTCAGATCATACCAATATTGTGGGCTCTAAATGGGTATTTCGGACCAAATATTTGCCTGAAGGTTCTATTGAGCGGTTCAAAGCTCGTCTCGTTGCCAAAAGGGTTTACCCAAGTACCAGGTCTCGACTATACCGACACCTTCAATCCTGTCATCAAGGCTACCACTATTTGGGTTGTGCTCTCTATTGTTGTCACTAATCGATGGTCTCTCCGTCAATTGGATGTCAAAAATGCTTTCCTAAATGGTCATCTCAATGAACAAGTCTATATGGAACAACCGCCGAGGTATATTGATCCTCGTTTTCCTGATCATATTTGCAAACTTTAGAAAGCTCTCTATGGCCTTAAGCAAGCCCCTTGAGCATGGTTTCAGCGATTCAGCTCCTTTCTTACACATCTTGGTTTCCACCCCAGTCGGGCTGACCCTTCGCTCTTCGTCTTTCATCAGCACTCTGACACTCTTTATTTGCTCTTATATGTCGATGATATCATTATTACGAGCAACAACCTCTCTCTTCTTGATAGCTTTGCCAGCAAGCTTCACTCAAAGTTCGCCACAAAGGACCTGGGCTCCCTCAGCTACTTTCTTGGTCTTGAAGCTACACCAACTGGTAATGGACTATTTCTTAGTCAGTTGAAATATGTGCACGACTTCCTTGCCCGCGCTCAATTACTTGATAGCAAGCTTATACACACTCCTATGGTGGTTTCTCAGCATCTATCTTCTGCTGGTCAATTATTTTCGGATCCCACTCTTTACCGATCTCTTGTTGGTGCTCTTCAATATTTGACCATCACACGTCCCGATATTGCTCATGCTGTCAACTCCGTAAGTCAGTTTTTGCATTCTCCCACTGCTGATCACTTCCTTGTTGTTAAGCGTATTCTTCGGTATGTCAAAGGCACTCCCCATTATGGTTTGTCCTTTTGTCCATCAGCTTCGCCAGGATCTTTAGTTGCGTATTCTGATGCTGATTGGGTCGGATGTCCTATCACTTGTCACTCCACCTCGGGCTACTCTATTTACCTTGGTGACAATGTAGTCTCCTGGAGTGCCAAGAAGCAACCTACAGTTTCTCGTTCCAGCTGTGAGTCTGAATATCGTGTTATTGCCCTCACGACCGCCCAACTTCTTTGGTTCACCCATCTTCTTCGTGATCTCCAAGTTTCTACTTCCGAGCAGCCACTTCTCTTATGTGATAACAAAAGTGCCCTTTTCTTGAGCTCCAACCCTGTTGTCCACAAGCGGGCCAAACATGTTGAGTTAGACATTCATTTTTTTGCGTGAACTGGTCATTGCTGGCAAGATTCGCACTCAATATGTGCCCTCTCACTTACAAATTGCAGATATCTTCACCAAAAGAGTCTCTCGAACTCTCTTTCAGTTTTTTCGCTTCAAGCTTCACGTCTGTCCTAATCCGATGCTTAGCTTGCAGGGGTTGTTGAAGATATTGATTCTCAATCAATTAAGGCTAATTGATTGAGGATCAATTCAGGATCATTGCCCGTTTAGGGCCTTCCTTCCAGGAGCTAATTAAGCTCAAATCATTCTTTTCCTGTACAAACCATATCAATTGTAATCCCGTGTATATCTCTGTAATTGTTATAAATTAATGAAGAAACCTCACCCAAACATTGTGGTGAATTATTTACAGTTAGTCAACATGACTCAGGACATGAAAATCAAGCGCATTACTCAGTTCATGTCCTGATGTCGTCAGGGAGCGCCAAAGATCATGTCATGTACATGATTATCCATGACTCAGAAGTTCATGTCCCAAGAGTAAACGGTGGAAAGCGCTTTCCACCCGATTTTGAGAATCATGTACATGACACTCGCGGGATGCTCTCTCGGGCCTCTGTCTCTCGTACACCATCGCTCTCTCCGGTCTACCTCTCTACGACGTCGTTCTCGGACTCGCTCTCCCTCTAGACCTCCCGCTCACTTCTCCCTCTCTCCTATCTCTCTTTCTCTTCTCCCTCTCTTCTCCCTTTCGGCATCTCATTCCCTTCTCCCTCACGCTATTATCTTTTCCCCCCAAAGACCTTCCAATTTCTTTCGATTTCCCTTGTTTCAGTTTCAATTTTCTTCGATTTTGACTTTTGGGCTTCGATTTGGCATCGATTTCCCCATTCGGCTTTGATTTCAGCCATCGGCTTCAGTTTAACAGCCATCCTCCCTCTCGACCTCCGTCGTAGAGCACGGGAGGTCGAGCATCTGTTGCAGAGCTTCTCGGCCTCCCTCTCTGCGTACCGTCGAAGCGTTGCCTCTATCGACGTTACCCACCACCATCGCTGTTGCCCACTGGCCCATCGCTGTTGCCCGCTGGCTCGCCGCTAAGGAAGACGATGATGGTTTAATTTTTCCTAAGTTAGAAAAAATTAAACTATCATCATCAAAATCATTAATTTATAAAATAATTATTTTTATTTATTTAATATATTTATTTTATAATGAATATATTAAAATAGTGATTTAATAGTCATAATTAAAATATTGATAAAATAAATTTTTGATAAATTATTTTGGCATAATTATCCGATTGCTATAGTTAATTAAACCAATGGTTTTAAATTTTGTGATAATATATTATTAATTAATAATACATAAAATATATTATGTACAAATATATAGTGTGTTAAATTTATGATTAGATCAATTTTTCTCTTAAATTATTCATTTTAGGTTAAAGTATATCATATGTTATTAATAAATTAATAACTCAACGTATTACTTTCGTTTTTGTTATTTATAATTTTATTTATTTATTATTTTTAATTAATCATGTGTGTATTTCATTGGCTCATGTAATTACCATATTAATGCACAATAAAATATCTAATTCAATTAATAAATATATTAATATATTTAATTATACATTAAATAACTTATTCGTGTAGTAATAATGGTTGTTTTACCTAATTTGGGGTTTAAGGATTATGTTTTAATTAAGTGTACTGTAAAGGTTTAGAGATTCTCTTATTTTTTATGTTTTTCTCATGTTGGGGCACTGACACTGGAAACTGTTTTTCAGTGTACATGATGTCATCAACACGAACACCAAGTGCGAAGATGATCTTCATGTACATGACTGACATG
Source organism: Aristolochia californica (assembly GCF_029961685.1). Lineage (NCBI taxonomy): Eukaryota > Viridiplantae > Streptophyta > Magnoliopsida > Piperales > Aristolochiaceae > Aristolochia > Aristolochia californica. The sequence goes on from NW_027181881.1 coordinate 7,905,087, forward strand.
ATCTTCACGTTGGACATGAACTTGATCTTCATGTATCCATTTGGGGGACTAACCCCCCGCCCCCCCCCCCCCCCCCCCCCCCCCCCCCTCCCCCTTAAGCAATAGTGTTGAGACCTCATCGGCTGTAAAACCTTGGTGGTAGATTCAATCCGATTTGCCTTGCAAAAGTCACCTATCAAAGCATTTATAGGTTAACGAATTTCTGGAAAAAAAATACTTCATTGACTTATTGTAATTTGAGTACAAAGAGTTTCTATTTATAATAGAAAAAATAAGTAGAATCATATTATAATTAAACTATCTTTGTCTCAATTGCACCCAAAGTTTAACACTTAGGGTATGTTTGGAACCCCTAGAAAAGAAAAGGAAATGAGAATTTGACCATTATTATTTCTAAAAATAGTTAGTGAAAATGACATAATAATCAAATTCTCTTTTTCTCTAACTATTTTTGGAAATAATAATAGTCAAATTATCATTTTCTTTTCTTTTCTTTTCTTTTTTATGGGGTTTCAAATAGACCCTTAAATATAATTTTTAACATAATTAAACAACTAAACATAAATAGAAAACTAAAATAACTAAAACACTTTTAATTAAGACTCTTGTATAAGACCTCCTTATATGAAACTCTTGTAAGACTCCACCATATTAATTCTACTTTATAAGACTTCTCGTTGTGAGAATTATGTAAGAATCTATCGTACTTGCTCTTCTACACTCCCCCTCAAGTTGGAACTTATAACTTTAACTTGCAATGAAAAAGATTTTTGGTTTTGAATCTTCATTTGTTGGAAAAAATTCTATAGATGCAAAATTTATCTTTTTTTCTCTCCCTTTTATGAATATTTTGGTCACATAAAAATTACCAGAACATGTAAAGTAAAATATCCATTTCTTGTACTTCTTCTACTTCTCCCCCTCGAGCTGGGGATAAAAAGGATATAGAGACCCAACTTGGATAAACTACAATATAGAAGAAAAAAAATCACTCTTCATATGATATAGCTTCATATACCAATCATAGTCTAAAACACATTCCGTTCAACTTCAACGGCAAAAAACTAGCCCAATTTTAGGGCAAAACAAAGATGTTACTCACTTTTTAAAGTTAGCTCAAACACAAATAACCTTTTGGGAGAAGAATAAAAATCTTGACTCAAGTTAGATGTTGGGCACACTCTTATACTTTTTAGGTAATGGATCTAAGGGAAACAATTATGCAACACTCATACTTACAAACGAATCTAGAATTTAACCTTTTTAAAAATAAAAAAACTAGGGGAGATTATAACAGTAAAATTGAGATAACTTAACTAATTTGACCAAGTATGACTTTTGGGGATGGAGGGGTGACTACAATTTTTTGGAGATACAATGTGAAAGATACACAACAAGTAACAAAGACACAAAAAAATTAAAACAATATCAAAGCAAGATATTTATACTTTGAACGAGCACATCATGGAATGATTAAGACTAACCATACATCTCTTATTAGAAGATAATTTTTCCTAAAAAACTAAGTCCCCGTTAGTGCCCCTGGTCGAAAATTTATTTCTCAGCAAAAGTTAGAAATACTTTTCCTAGGACACACATATCCAAGAAACCTTCAGATAAAATCCTTTTAGTGCCTTACTAGGAAATTACATGGAAAATTTTAGAAATTTCCATGGAAAATTAACAGACATGTTAGTCCCTTTCCAAGGAAATAAATAGAAATTAATGATCAATCTCATACATTTTCATACTTATCTTATAAATTTTTAGTAAAACGAAACATCAAACACAAAATTTAAAAACTTTTTTATCTAAAAAAAAATTGGTCATGTTAAATCAACTATTTTACTCTATATAATTGTCCCACATTTGAGCAGGATCAAAGCCACTCAAAGAAGGCTCTTGGTGAAGGAAGATAAAAGCTCTTGAGATAAGTTTTTTTATTACTATTAATTCTTGCTACTGATTTCGAGATTTAGAAGATGATTTATAGATGGTGTTTATGATTGTCTTCATTTTATAAGTTTATGAAGATATATGCATCTAGGTTGAGAAAGACAGTTTTATCTGTTTGAAGATATTTTGACCGAAACCAGTTTATGATGAGATTGATACATAAGAAGTTATAATTCTATGGGAAAAAGATTCCCTAATAAAGAAGATTGATATTGAGCCTATTACGAGTGGTTATTTATTTGTTAAATTTAAAAAATATGATTACTTAGCGTTTATGCTAAGTCACTCCATTAACTGAGTTGATTGAAGAATGTTACTTGGTTTCTTTATAAGTATTTGTTGGAGAATTGTTTAAATTGATTTTCCGAGTATGGCTGAAGAAATATGAGTAACAAGAGTGATATACTCCGAATTATTACTGTACCCTTGCGAGGGTTATCAAATTTCATGAGCTGGTCTATATCGGTTAGAAAGTTTCTTATAGCAAAGGAACTACTTGGTCACCTCACCAACCGTGGACCACCAGTTGATGAAGAGGATATTTTTTTATAACAAGTGGCTCAAAATGATACTTTGGTGATTTTTTGGTTAATCAATAGCATGGAAGAACATGTCTCCAACAATGTTATTCATCTTGATACTGCTAAGCAAATTTGGGAGACATGTGCTAAGTTGTATTCTAGTCCTAATAATCTACATAGGCCATATGATCTTCTCCAAAAGATGTTGAACACTAAACAAGGTGAGAGTATCCATGAATACTTGGCCCACTTTAGAGGCCTTCTTCAAAAGTGGAAATTAGTTATGCCTACTACCATAGATGTATCGGTACGAGACAAGCAGAAAGAAGCATTAGTCACGGCTATTTGCCTTGCAAATATTAAACCATATCTCGAGATTGCTAAGAGTCAACTTCTTAGCTCTTCTATTGTTCCCACCTTTGATGATGTATGTGCCACACTTCTCCATATTCCAAACGCTTCATCCTCTAATACTGAAGTATTATCCACTATGTACTCTGGACATAGGGGAACATCATTTGACCGTGGACGAGGCTGGATCAGAAATTATAGACGAGGACGAGAAAGGAATGTCTTTTACAAACAAGATGGGAAGGAATGCACTCATTGTGGGAGATATGGCCACACTATAGACACATGTTATTATTACAAGGAATGCTCCTACTGTGGAAAATATGGCCACTCCAGAGAAAGATGTTATAAAGCCAATGGCAAACTAGATTGGAATAAGACTTACCAAGCCTTAGTGAGTGATACAAAAAAGGATCCGTCCACCACATCCAAAGAAAAGAAAACCTTTACTGATGAAGAGTATAAGTAGTTCCAAAAAATAAAAACAATGATGCGTTCTTCTCCAAGTACTTCCTCAACTACTATTGCCACCGCTGTTTCAGGTATGCTATCTGCCTCCTCTTCATCCTGAATAATTGACTCAGGAGCCTTTGAGCAACTTACAAGTAACAAAAAATTATTACACTCAGTTTCTCCGTGTTTTTTTACCCAAATTTATTACCATAGCTGATGGTTCTCAAACCAAAGTTCAAGGGAAATGATCCACTTCTGTTACACCATCACTTCCACTCACTGATATACTTTTTGTTCCTACCTTGCCTTTGAATCTCTTCTCTGTTAGTCAGCTCATCAAATATTTTAATTGCTCTATCACTTTCTCATCCACTTCGTGTGTGTTTGAAGATCTTATAACGAAGCAGGTAATTGGTGGAGGTCGTGAACAAGGGGGGCTCTACTATCTGGATGTGCCAAAAATAAATACTGTTTCCACCAATGAAATTGAGACAAGGCTATGGTACAACTGGTTGGGACATCCATCCGTACAATCTCTTCATCATATTTTTCCTACTCTTAAAGCAAGGTCAGAGTTTCATTGTGAAGTTTGTCAAATCAGTAAACATAAAAAATCTACATACTCATCTCGTCCAAAAGTTAAAAGTGTCACTCCTTTTTCATTAATTCATACCGATGTATGGGGACCCTTAAGCGTCTCAAATATTTAATCACATTTATTGATGACTTCACTCGTACCACTTGGTTATTTCTGTTTAAAGAGCATTCTGAAATTCCATTGATATTTAAATTTTTCATGCTAAGGTACTCACTCAGTTTGATCAAAAAATAAAAATACTCCGGTATGATAATGCCAAAGAATACACCTCCAAAGACCTTGAGTCATTTTGTCAAGAAAATGGCGTTATCCATCAAACATCATGTGCCTACACTCCTCAAAAAATAGTGTAGCTGAATGGAAGAAACATCATATTCTTGAGGTAGCTCGCGGTTTACTATATGTCATGAAAGTTCCATACTTTTATTGGCCACATGCAAATCTTACCACATATTTTTGTATAAATCGGTTACCATCTTCCGTTCTTGGTAATAAATTCCTTTACTCTCTATTGTTACCAAATGATGATCATTTTTCACTACCCTTGAAAGTCTTTGGGTGTCAATGTTTTGTTCATATTTCCTCCCCAAAACACAGTAAAATTGATCTCATATCTATCAAGTGTATCTTCTTAGGATACTCTCGCACACAAAAGGGTTATGTTTACTATAATCCCACTCTTCAACGTTTACTCATGTCCAGGGATGTCACATTTTTTTAAGACACTTCATTCTATTCTGACAGTGCTCCTCCTGGCATCTCTTCAGTACCAGGTTCTCCTCGACTGGTTGTGCCCCGTGCCACAGAAACTACTCAGCCCCCAGGGACACTGGCTGACACCACACCTGCTGAGTTTACGAATCCCACCGAGATAAGTTCATCATCTCGAGTTGTCTTTGGCCCTCCTTATGATACTCGTCCTATTGCCGTGAGAAACGAACCCATATCATGCACTAGACCCTCTACTTCTCATCCCATTTCAAATTTTGTGTCTCATAATTGTCTATCCCCCATATGTTGTCAATTTCTTTCTACTATTTCCTCCATATCTATTCCACAGTCCGATTAGGAGGCTCACAAACATCTAGGGTGGAAGGCGGCAATAGATGAAGAAATACAGTCATTTTATGAAAATCAGACATGGTCTATAGTTCTCCTTCCATCAAATAAGAAACTTGTCGGTTGCAAATGGGTTTTTACTGTAAAACACTATCCGGATGGGTTCGTTGCACGGTTGAAGGCTCGCCTCATTACTAAAGGTTATACACAATGTTATGGTATTGATTATGAGGAAACCTCCTTTCTAGTGGCAAAAATGAACTCGGTACGTGTGTTATTATCTCTGGTGGCTAATTCTTCCTAGTAGGTATATCAACTTGATGTGAAAAATACCTTTCTGAATGGGGACATCAAAGAAGAAATTTATATGCAACAACCACTTGGGTATGTGGTTGACGTGGTTGAGGGGGAGTCAGTATGTCAACTAAAGAAATCTCTGTACAATCTAAAACAGTCTCCTCATGCATGGTTTGAAAAGTTTAGCCAAGCGCTCATATAGGCTGGATTTCATAGATGCTCTGGAGATCGCTCGGTATTTATTAAAGACATACCTAATGGCAATGTAATTCTGGCAGTATAAGTTGATGATATTATTATAACCAGCAGTGATCTCGAGGGCATAAAAAAAAAGAAATGATATGTGCTGAATTCAAGACAAATGATTTTGGACTACTCAAATATTTTATGGGGATTGAAGTACTACAATCCAGACATGGAATTGTACTATCCCAAAGGAAGTATGTCCTTGACCTACTGGAGGAGACAGGAATGATGGGATGCAGACTAGTAGAAACTCCTATGGACTCAAATACAAAATTATGTGCAAGTACTGAAGAAGAGGTAGATATAAAAAATATCAAAGGTTAGTGGGAAAACTTATTTACGTTTGTGTAACAAGGCTAGATATTTCATATGCAGTAAGTGTGCTAAGTCAATCACAAACCACAACTCAGTAATTGGCAAGCACTAGAAAGGATATTATAGTGTTTGAAAGGAGCTCCAGGAAGAGGGTTTCTCTATAAAAATCATGGTCACTTCAACATCGAAGGATTCTCAGATGCAGACTGGGTCGGATCCCCGGATAACAGAAAATCTACTTCGGGATATTGTACGATGGTTGGGGGAAACTTGGTTATACGGAGAAGCAAGAAGTAGAATGTAGTTGCATGGTCTAGTGCAGAAGCAGAATGTAATTGCATGGTCTAGTACAGAAGCAGAATATTGAGCCATGACACTCACAGTTAGTGAACTCCTATGGATCAGATCCCTTCTCACTGAACTGGGATTCTACACAGAAGCTCCTATGGATCTGTATTGTGATAATCAGGTAGCAATACATATCACATCAAATCCAATCTTCCATGAGAGAACAAAGCATATTGAAGTAGAGTGCCACTTCATACGAGAAAAATTCCAAACAGGCATCTTATCTCTCAAACATATATCTTCGCAGAGCCAAGTTGTTGACATTCTCACCAAACCAGTCACTCATAAATTATTGTACAAGGATATAATTAACCTTCCAACACATATAACACAAACCAAAATAATTAACCTTGTAGAAGGACCTATGAAATAATCATAATGCGATATAAATATTTTTTCTTAGATGCAGAAGCTTCATATTTTGTGCTCCCTCTTTCTTGAATATTTTGGTCACATAAACTTATCCACAACATATGGAATAAAATACCTCTTTCTTGTAGTTCTTCTACTTCTCCCCCTCAAGTTGGAATGTAATGGCAATGATCCTAGCTTGAACCAAATATCATAGATGTAGAAATAAGCCCAAAAACCAGAGATGTAGTAATAAGCCCTTAAACCATGGAGAAATGAGATATTTTCTTGATATAACAACTCAAATAGTACAATCAGCTTAAATTCGGATTTTTCAATGCAATGGATACCGACATGACCTTTGGTTCTTCTAATGCGAATATCTTAAAATATAGATCAGATTGACATGAAATTTATTCCTTCTGAAACTATACTTAAATATCTTTCATCCAAGTATAATTTCACTTCATAAAATATAATTATCAGAAGATAAATAATTTGATAGATTTCGGTCTCTGTCATCTGGCCGAACTAAGCACTGTTTCTCTTCTTTTTCTACCATGATCATTGACTCTTCCAAGATCAATGTCTCCTAATAAAAAAACTCAGATCGAAAATTAGTTGAATAGGTAAGAAAATAGACTTACAGATATTTCTTTCGATATATAATTCTCCATATAAAGTCTCTTTCTTGATAGTAAACAATACCTCGGAAGTTGAAGATTTTTGTTGTTGCTTGAACCTCTTTTGCAATCTGACCTTTGCTGCTTCAAATATCGATTTCTCTTTGTAGATAACTCAGATTGGAAAAAAAGTATTTTTTCATTGTCGAGTAGACTTGAATATCTTTCCATAAATATAAAATTTTAAATATGAAACTTTCATTATAGAGGTGAAAAACATAAAAACCTAACAGGTGTAGGGACTGAAAAAAATAACTATGAACCCTAACTACTAAAGTTGATAGATCAAAAAAGAGAATCTCATTACCTCTGTGGGTTGACCATGTCAACTCACATAACCTGCTTTGATACCATGTTGACTTTAGGGAAAAGAGAAATACTTCATTGCTTGCATTAACTTATTATAATCAGAGTACGTAAACCTCTATTTATAATAGAGGAAGGTAGTAGAGTCCAATTACAATAAAACTACTTTTGTCCCAATTACACCCAAACTCTAACACTTAAAGATAAGTCCTAGCATAATTAAATAACTTAATATAGATAAAAGACAAACATAACTCAAACTAGAACTCTTCTAGGATGTGACCATAAGATAAAGATGCTTTTGTGAGTCCTTCTTGATCTTTCAACTTATGTGATAAGGATGCCAGCTCGTGGTAATCATGGTGGGTCCTACTTCTTGTGGGCATTCCTTGGTTGTGTGGCTCATCTTATAATACTCTTAGATATATGGGTCTTCCTTGGTCATGTGGGCTAGTGTCCATCTTCCAGCACAAAAGTTGGTAAATTTTCCTTCAGCAAGTGGAGAAGCCAATGGGTGAAGAAGGAGATGATCGACAAGGCTGGTCCTCAGGAAGTGAGCTCCAAAGATGAGCTTAGTTTGGAATGGTCGCAACCAAAGCAGTATAATTTTGATATGAGGAAGTATACCGATGGTGCCTCTATATCTTTAGACCGATCCCAACAGCTCGAGGAACCATAGACGAGTTGAGGGTGACCTAGGCCCTGATAGTGGTCACACAGGAGGAATTAAAGATGGGTCAACACAAGCTTCAGGAGGGATATTTGAGGATCCCACTCCATGCTCGAGACTCTTCTCAACCGCTTCGCTCCACTGCCACTGCCTAAGCACTAGGAGCTACCTCATTGACTGAGTTGACCCCTTATGAATATTTTGTATATGTATCTCGATACTTTTGTATTCACCTTTTTTTGTATATCTTTATAAAAGGATTAAATGAAAGGCCATCGAGCCAACCTTTTTTTAGTACTTTATCATTTGCACTATCTTTTCGAGTTATGATAAAAAGGGGTAGAAAAAAACTCAAGCACTAAAATAAACAAACTAAAATTTAAAAACTTGACATGCATAGATTAAGGGGGAGCTATTTTCCTAATTTGATAAAATTTTAAGCTACTATTTATAGGGATATTTGTTATGGACTGGTATGGGCTGGCCCATAACACGACCCTAGTATGGGCTAGGCAGTTATGGTCCTGGGTTGAGTACCTATGTCTTCCGCTCCTAACAGGCCAGTCTTTTGGGTAGTATTGGCTTGGTGCTTAACATTTGGTATCAGAGCTAGCGCTTGGTCGCGAGTTCGAATCCCGGTGGGCGCGTAGGCTGGATTAAGCGCACAAAGGCGTGAATACTGATAGGTCCTCGTGTAATCCTTGGGTCGGGTCAGTGTCGGTGTGCCGTCGTGGTCGTCGGCTCGCGATGGGGGGGTGTGGTGTTATGGACTGGTATGGGTTGGTCCATAACACGACCCTAGTATGGGCTAGGCAGTTATGGTCCTGGGTTGAGTACCTATGTCTTTCGCTCCTAACAGGTCGGTCTTTTGGGTAGTATTGGCTAGGTGATTAACATATTTTATCATTTTAGTTTTTTAAAATTAGGTTTTGTCATCATAAAAAAGGGGGAGATTATTGACCGAGTGTTGACTCCTATTGACCGAGTGTTGACTCCCATCTTGATATTAATAATAATAAAACTTAATTAATCTAGAATTGACAATTCTATCATTTCACATGCAACTCCTTCAAGAGACACAAATCGAGGTCCATGCAAAGAATCAACAAAGCTTCTCAAAGACCTCAAGCTTCACTACCGTATCAAAGCCATCTTGAAGAAGCATCGTAAAAAAGAAGAAGCAGAGAAATAAATACCAGAGTATAGGCAGTCTAGAAAAATCACAAAACTTAGTCTATGTAAAAGAGTAGCCCCAAATTTACATACTTGAGGTACAATGGAAGTTTTCGGAGTTTTAGGTCAAAATTGCATGGTCCACATGTTTTACCGATGCATACATATATTTTAATCATGTTAAAATAGCTTAGGATCAATTTCAATCATGTTATGAAAACACATTTAGAAATCTGACAATGGATTGATCGATCAGCATATGCCAATGATCAATCAACTAGAATTTGCTCAGGCCAAAAATATAAAACATGATCGATCAATCAAAGGTGATTGATCAATCAACCAAAACATGGCCAAACTGAGTTATAAAGCTTGATCGATCACTCTTTGTGGACTAATCAATCCATAATGTCCATGCAATATAAAATTATGAAGAATGATTCATCAACCACTTGATATTGATCGATGATACAAAAGTTTCCCAACCAGGGAAAGAAAGCATGATCGATCATACCTGCAATGCACAACCATTAAGAATTTTGATTGATTGATCATTCCTTGGATACTAATCAATCAACTTAACTTGTCAGACATAATGGAAGGAGATTGATTGATCATACCATCGATCAATGAGCCATTTTTTTACAAATATTAGTCATTACAAATGATTGGTCGATCAATACTTTACATTGATCGATCAATGACATGTCAACTTTTTGCAAACATGCAAATAATAGCTAGTTTGGCTTGGAGAACTTACAAATACCCCACCAAATGTAATTTCAAGAAGTTAATATGCATTTATTGGCATACCTACAACATTCAAAGTTCTCCTTGCATTCACTTTGTCAAGCTCCAAAATCATTTACACTATGCATCAAAGGTGGTGACTTGGACATTTCAAGGGAGAAAGTTGTCTCTCCAAGTTCACAATGGGTGTAAGCTTTCTAATTTTTTTATTTTCATTATTTTCTTGATAAGACTCATCTAAAACCTTTTGAATCTAGATAAAAAGACTTGCTAGAGTTAGAATCTAGTCAAATCTTAGGGGAGATTTATTTGAGCATACACTTGGCTTAAAAGATAGCCCAAAACTCTTTTGTATAATTCCAAGCTAATAGAGCTATTAGTGGAATTTTCCAAGTACGGGTTTTTGGGTGGTGAATATCTATAGGGGAACATCACTTGCTTTTAATTTATAAAAGCTCCTTTCCCCGGTTCAATAGCCACTTGCCCAAAAACTTTGGCCATTCTCGAGAAGTGAATGGTTCGACATGGCAAGCGACCGCAAATAAAGAATCTTGTTCAATGGGATCACTCTTCACTTGAGGATGTATCCTAGGAATTAAAGACGAATTTCTACACCACTTTCCTTCTTTTAAACCTTGAGGAAAAGATTTGTTTTCTAGGGGGTGGAACATTAGAAAACTAAGTAAGAAGGCTCATAAAGGGGTGAATTCTATTGAAAAAGACCAGCAAAACTGTCAAAAGTGGCTGAACATGGATGAAATACTTTTTCTAAAAGGAGGGGAAAATTGGAAATTAGAAGAAAAGGTGTACCAACCATAATTTGGTGCCACCTCTTCTTCCTTCCCTCCTTTGGGAAAAGGAATTTCTTCTTTGCTTCTTCCTTCCTCTTTAAGATAGTTCTCCTTTAAAATTTTTTGGCAGTGTCCAAGTACGTTTCTACTAGTTTCCTAGTTTATAAGGTCTTTAGTTGGTTTAGGCTCAAGATTAGGAGTTTTTCTTCTGTTATAACTATGTAACTATTTCATCTATAAATAAAGGAGCTAGGCAAGAGGGGGGGGACACCCTCTATGCCTGAATTTATCAGTTTGTTTTGTTTTGGTAATTTGCATAGTAGTGTATTATAAACACTAATTCACTGAATCTTTCTCACGTCCCAGCTTTTAACATATCCTCTTCCACCTTAATCGTCTCTCCTTCGACTAGATGCTTGGGTTTCTATCAATTAGTATTAAAATACCAACAATTGTAAGTGGCCACTAGGAGCAAGCAAAATCTCTCCCCTCAATTTATGAGTGTTTTTCGGGTACTTCAAGTACTCAATGAATTGGAGTTACTTCCAAGATCCATTAACGATCCAATCTTCCATGTGTTGCAACTCAAAAAGCACATCAACACTTCTGAGGTGGTTGTTGTTCCTCTCCCCTCCTATGAACTTGCCACTTATCTATAACCTTTGGCCGCTCTAAAAAAGCAAAGGATTCAACATAACAATTGGTTGCACATGAAAATTTAATTTTTGTGCAATGGGACAATCTAGGAGATTGAAGATGAATTTTTGCATAGGATTCCTTCTTTTAAGCTTTGAGGACAATATTTATTTTCTAAGGAGTTAAATATTAGAAAACTAACTAGGTAGGCTTCAAAAAGGGTGAACTCAATGTAGAAGTAAGAGCAAAAGTGTCAAAAGGGAGTAGAAGGACATGTCTTACAAGGAGGGACACATTGGAAATTATTAGAAAAAGGGTACGAGCCATAAGTTGGCACCACCTCTTCTTTCACTCTCCTTAATTTGGAAAACAATTTCCTCCCAGCTTCTTCCTTTTTAGGAAACTCCTTCCACTTTAAGAAAGTCGGTGGTTTCCTTGTTTGTTCCTAGTAATTTTTGTTTTAGGTTGAAGATTAGGAGTTTTTCTTCTTTTATAGTTATGTACTCATTTTATGTATAAATAGAGAAGTTGGGCAAGAGGGGAGGAAGTTCTTTATACTTGAGTTTATCTTTTTGTCTTGCTTTGTTAATTTATGGAGCAATGCATTAAAATCCTAATTCATCTAATCCTTCTTACATCCTAGGCTTTAACATATCTTTTTCCACCTTGATCACCTCTCCTTTGCTTTGAAGCCTAGATTAGTATCATTATGTTTTGCCTAAATTGGAATGGTAAGTTTTTGGAAGAATTAGGGCTTCTAGAAAAATTTGTTAAATGAAATCTTGACACTAACTCTGAATCACTATTGATTTTGAATTGGGATTACAATTTTAGACCAATTCTAGACATAATCACCCCCCTTATATATATATATTCCAAAGTGTCTTGAGGTTTTGTTTTGGATGAAAATGATTTCTTCATGATTGCACTAATTCGTCCTTAATTCAGCATTAATTTATTTCCGAAGAAAAGTAAACATTAGTTGGAATTTATAGTCTTTCTAAGCTTCGTTTGTTTTGGTTATTACTTTTCCTGTAAAAAATCGAGGGAAGATTTTTCTAAAAAATAAGAGGTGAATTGGTGGTTTGATCATGTTCTCATTGAGAGGTGAGGGCTCTAGTAAGATAAGGCTAAGACAGCGACCGTGGAGTGGAAGAATACTTTATCCCAATTTACTGGTCGGACAGCCTCAAGGGGAGAAGCGTCTTTCTTTGCATTCTACTTTTAACGTTGCTACTAACTGCGAATCAGCTCGGAACAGTGCCCCTTTAGATAGATTAATGAAGAGAAGAGAAAAAACGAACGGGCGCAGACAATAAAGAGGCAACTCTCCCAGCCTTGCGCCGGAATCACCGAGGCTATCTGTTTTATGGTCAGAAAGAAATGGCTGTTCAGATAGGAGGTACGGGAAGCATTACTCCCGGACCCGCGATGATTGCTCCTTACCCTTCTTCCTCATTTGTTAGTCCTCATCTTCAAAATCATATTTGGGTCGTGCCAGCTGGGAGGCGGGTACCCATGTCTCCCGTTGTCTTCCGTCGAGTTGTTCGGTCGTCACAACAAGCTGCAACCGAGCGGGCTCCTTCTCAGGGTTAGTGACACAAAACACTTTCTATTATTTCTTCATTCGAGGCATTTTTATTTAATAATTGAAGCTAAAAAGGACTCAAATAGGGGTACGAGTATATGGCTGATTGTGTTCTTTCTTTGACTTCAACATTCCGGGATCGAGCTGTCTGGGTTCCATGTTCATTTTCTCTGGATGCGATGGATTTACTCTTCTGTTGAGTAAGAAGAGAGTCTATTGAGTAAAAATGGCTCCTTCAGAGTTGCATTGCAAATGAGAAACTTCTCAAGAGTTGGCCTGCAATAAAAAGTGCCATTTGGTACACCAGTGAAAAGCAATGAATGTTTTTGATTATGATAGCATGAATTAGTTATGGGGATGGTCCAAACGGTTCGTTTTGCTGCATTAATAAGTGCAGGTCCGCTGTACTTTATAATAATTGTCTCGAGATTGCAGGACTCTTTTCTCTGTGAGGTGCACGGTCTTCTTCATTTAAGTTTATATGGATGTTTGCTCTCATCAACTTTTAGACCACAAAAGTCTCTTCTTTAGTTTGCAGGTGTCATGGTCTTATTTGGAATTAGATAGAACAAGGCTGCTTTAGGTTGCAGCTCTTTGAGATGACCTTAAGAGCTCGTAGATATCTGGACCCCTTCTGATTGCGTCTTTCTTTTAGTGAGATTATTAGAGAGTAAGCAGAACTTTTTCTTTTTGAACAATAAATAAAGAGTAAGTAACACTTTAGTTTATCCTGAGTTTTCCAGTAGAATGACAGCCCACACGCATGACAACTTGAATGAAAGGTTTAGGGAACTCATGTCTAGATAGTGAGGAAACAAATGTTGATATAACCCTGATGGCATTGAACAAATGAATAATTGGCACAAGCTGCTGTAGGGAACCAATAGGTGTTTTTAAGAAAACATACTCATCTAATTTATTGTTTTACAGAACATTGTGTTAGGTATTGGTATCTACTGCAGTAGGAGTTGGTGGGAGCTGGAAGAACTGCCCCACATTCACATCATCTTGGTCACTCAACCAAGGTTGAAATAGATGCAATGGATGGTAGTTTTGTTGAGAAAATGGCTCGAGTTTTGGAGCTTCTAGAAATTTTGCACCTATGTACCAGGTTTTTCTGTCACTAGGCTTGTTTGTTGATCTTGCAAGTTGTGTGATGGCATTGTCCATTATGAGGGAATTCCTCACTTCCTTGAACAATGCAGTTTAGAGCTGTTATAAGTGTCTGAAGATCCTCTCAATAGTTTTTCCTGATAATCTAAGATTCTTGCTTCGAATGTAGTCCTGCTTATTACATTTAGTTCTCTATTTATTCTCTTATGTTTTAAGTCAAGAGGCATGAACCATCATTGGTATCCAAATTTGCATCCAAAGCTGTGTAAAGTAAACCTAGTTTCTTACTGTGCCATCGTATGTAGTATTTTCTTAATCCTTGACACTTATGTATATCAATGTGATCTTTGTAATTTGAAACTAGAAAAGGAAAATTTTGAATTGCAGCTCCTGCTGGTGGTGTCGAAAACTTGGTCATCATAGGTTCAGGGCCTGCAGGATACACTGCAGCAATTTATGCTGCTCGTGCAAATTTGAAGCCTCTCGTGTTTGAAGGGTATCAAGTAGGAGGAGTCCCGGGTGGGCAATTGATGACCACTACTGAAGTTGAAAATTTTCCCGGTTTTCCTGATGGAATAACTGGTCCTGATCTGATGGATCGGTAAGTAGACCATGCAAACCAGATCTATCTCTTGTGGCTTGTCATCTTTGTTGTCTTGTCTATCTCGTGGATACAGGATCTTTCCTAATCTGTTTTTTGCATTAAGTTACTTGCTTGTTTGGTTTTCCATGAAAAATGGCCATATTATTTGACTGATCAGGATGCGACGGCAAGCAGAGCGATGGGGTGCAGAGCTTTTCCAAGAAGATGTGGAGCATATGGATGTTAAAAGCAGTCCTTTTACGATAAGGAGCAGTGACCGTGAGGTGACATGATATGTTTTTTATCAATAGTCTAAAACTCTAACTGAAAAGAAACTAAAATCATAAAAGCTTGGGAGCCAACAAACTAAGGTCATATAGAATTGAGAGAAAGGGAGCAGGAATGGGGAAACTAGGATTCTTATTTGGAAGGGACAAAAGGAGATCGCAAAAATAGGTGCTTTTGGCTTATTAAAAGTAAATATTTTGTTTTATTTCGTAGTTTCAGGTTAATTAGGTGTCTTTTTCTGCTTCTTAATTCAAATTATGATTTCACATGTCTATTCAAGATTATTTCATCTCTACATTTCTGTTACTCACCTTACATGCAAGAAAGATATCAAAATCATCTATTGGTAATTAATTAATTTGTATTTTACAGGTACGGTGCCACAGTCTTATTTTTGCCACTGGTGCCACTGCAAAGAGGCTTGGGTTGCCCCGAGAAGATGAATTCTGGAGCAGAGGAATAAGTGCTTGTGCTATTTGTGATGGAGCCTCACCACTGTTTAAGGGACAGGTTCTTGCAGTTGTTGGAGGAGGTGATACAGCAACTGAAGAGGCATTGTATCTCACTAAATATGCTCGTCATGTGCATTTACTTGTCCGTAGGGACCAGTTGCGAGCATCCAGGGCAATGCAGGACAGGTCAATCTGCCTTATGTCATGTTTCTTTGCTGCATCCAAGTAGGCTTATATTCATATTCATTTGTCTGTTGTATCAAGATGTCAACAGAGTAAATTATCTCCAAATAAATATCAATGAGAAAAAAAGTAAGTAACTTTGAACATTACAAGGTAGTCTTTAACTTTTTTTCTGTGATACATTTTGCTACAAATAAATCATCTCATAATACCTTTATCTAATCTCAGCTGAACACCAACAAGAAGTTAAGCACCATTTCATCAGTAAAGATGTTGGAGACAGATGTCTTGGCAAGATCAGTTAGATTGTTGAACTGAAGAAATTTGGGTGCATATGACTTGTTGTTTGTTCATTACTTGTTTGCCGATTCCCCTCTCTGAAAAGAAGAAAACTGAAGTTTTTAAGAGTATTATTCAAAGAAAAATGAAAAGAGTAAACTGCATTAACTGATATCAATCAATAAGCAACTCCTCTTCCTCCTTTAACTTGTATTATGACTTACTTTCTGTAATTACTTATGCATGAAAAACATATACTGTTTGCTGAAATCTTGAAATTTTGCTCTTCTACTATATTTTCTGATTGGGTGTTGTTTTCTTGTTTGCTTTTGACAATTTCTAAATAATTGCATCCTTGCTTTGATATCGACTATAATACATTTTGTCCATATATTGACATTAATTTTCTTACAATAACCTAGTTATCAAAGCATTCCAATCTCTCATGACTGATGTTGAAAGGTAAAATTTCAACTCCTCCTGGATGTTTGTTTAACAGGTTCCTTATGGCGAATGTTTCACAGAGTTATCAACAATCCAAACATAACCGTGCACTTCAATACAGAAACAGTGGATGTGGTTAGCAATAACAAGGATCAGATGTCTGGTATTCTTTTGAGAAACACTGACACAGGAGAGGAATCAATTCTTGATGTCCGTGGTCTATTTTATGGCATTGGTCATTCTCCAAATAGCCAGTTGCTGCAAGGCCAAATTGAGCTTGACAATGCTGGATATGTGGTAGTAAAGGAGGGTATGGCACAAACCTCCAGGGAAGGTGTGTTTGCTGCTGGAGATGTACAGGTAGAGTGTTATACAAAATCTCTCCAAACATTGAGAAAATTTGCTCATACAATTATCTTGGTTTAACTTTTATTTGTTTTTAGGAGAATATTTTCAGTATTTCAAGGAGGGTGCTTGAATCTGTCTTCTTATTTCAGTTTCTTGCTTTGTGCATAGGATCATGAATGGAGGCAAGCAGTAACTGCAGCTGGATCAGGATGTGTGGCAGCTTTATCTGTTGAGAGATATCTTGCGAGCAATAATCTCCTGATTGAATTTCACCAGGTAGATAATCTTACGGACATCTACCACTTTCTTGTATTGTTTTGTTTTACGTGCATTCTGGCCTCTTTCTAACCAACTCATACATGTCTGCGTATTCAACTTTAGAGCCCAAGATTATATGATCATTCAGATCTTTTCATGCTTTTCATGCCTTTCTGTTAATTAGTAGACTTTATTTTATGAACAAGTTGGATGAACAGAACTAGATGGTTACTGAAAACTGTGTTGTTTACTTTTTTAAGACCATTGTATTGTCATATAGAACTTATGATAATTCCAAATTGCTTCAACCTGGTGTGAGTAAGGTCATTTTACCTTTGGGTTTCTATTGTCGGGAGTTGCTATTTGTGGTCTTATTTCTAGCCTTTGATTTTCTTGTTCCCCCTTTTACCATTTTGAAAAATGGGCAAGTCAGCTAGTGTGTTCCTTCAGGAAGTAACCATTGATTTGTTGAGCTTCATATTTTGACTTGTCAACATGCAAATGGCAAATTTGAATTTCTACTAAAATTTTCACCTGTTTTATTGTTGTATTATTCCTGTACCATTGAGGCTTACTGTGCAGGCATACATGTGGAAGTGAAGGAAGTTGAGCCGTGTGATGTGAGTCACATGGCTGACTTGGATGCGCATGAGTGAATAGTATCATTTTTCTGCAATTAGTTAACATCACTCTGGATGCTGATCTGGTTGCATACTTACTCGTGTGTGCTTCTATGCAGCCCAAAACTGAAACACCAAAAAAGGCAATTTCAGACAGAGATGAACAAATGGGCTTTGACATTACCTTAACCAAGCACAAGGGTCAGGTGAGGCAACTATTTTTCAGTGGCAAATATCATTGATTTGAGCGTTGGAATAGATTTGTCGCTTAGTCTTCTTACACATTACTCTGTTTTAACTGGTGGTTTGCAGTATGCTTTGCGGAAACTTTACCATGAGAGTCCAAGGCTTATATGTGTGCTATATACCGCACCAACTTGTGGTCCATGTAGAACCTTGAAACCCATTTTAAGCAAGGTACTGTTTTCTTGATTCACAATTTGAATTTATAATATGTTGTTCAGATGAGAAAATTATCCTTGCTGTTTTATCACTGATTCCTTTATGTCATGTTGAAGTGCTTTTCTTTATATATTGATGGATTATTTTTTAGTACTCATCTTAGAGGGGAAAGAAGTTCCTGGTGCAATTGTCTGACATATAGGCTGGCCTTTTTAAAAAAAGTTAGAACTGCCATTCTTAGAGGAGAAAGCATACAAGAACAACAATTCCTGATAAAGTGGATTGTCTGCGGTTCTCTGATGAGTAATATTACTATGTTGTTAAATGAAAACAGTAGAAGAGTTCTGGCATTTTTGTATGGGCTCCACATGATAGCAGTAAGTGGTTGCTACTGCTTCTAAGTTAATTTGGAGTTTTTGGGCTACATACTGCTTGATATCATGACCAATGCTACTTGGTAAGCAATTGCTTTTTCAGATAACTAAATGGTAAAGGATAGCAAAGTACTGTAAGCCTCTGCATCTATCCATCAACTGCATTAATGTCAGTGATAGATTAATATGTGTTAGATTTAGGATCCCATGAAGAGTATGGTAAAGGAACTGGGTTAATAGAGAAGAAGGCAACGAGTGAGAGAAAAAGAGAGAATGAGTGGGAGAAGAAGAATAAGAAGAAGGAGAAAGAGAGGAGAGGGAGTTCGGCTAAGAGTGTGAGAGAGGAGGGAAGGAGGATTAGGTTAAGTTACATCCTAATCCTCCCCCTCAATGTATTTATAATAATGAAAGAGTCAATAATTATATCATTACCTTTACCCTAAGGAGGGAGAAAAAGTGGCAAATCAAAAGTAATTTACACCATGCCACTACTACGAGCTTGTCTTCCAACAATATGAAGCTCTTTTTGACTTTTCTTGCAGGTAATAGATGAATTTGATCAGAATGTTCATTTTGTTGAAATCGATATTGAGGAAGATCCAGAAATTACAGAGGCAGCTGGCATTATGGGTACACCGTGTGTGCAATTCTTCAAAAACAAGGAAATGCTAAGGTTGGTTCATTTTGGAACCACTTTTCTAGTTTTCTTGATGTTTGTTTATGCTGTCACGGTAATTATTAGGTTTTCTCTCATTACTTTTTTGAGTTGGGAATTTCAGAAATTCTTTCTAGGATCTCAACTAGTGGGGAATCTTCTGATGCAATTCTACTATTTGATGAATTTGCAAAACCAAGAATTTGCAATCCTCCAGTGCAAATTACAACTTCATGCTATACCTGAATATAATGACGAATTACCTAAAAAGGTCCTTACTATTGTACCTGAATATAATGATGAATAGCCTTATAAAGGTGTCCTCTGAGGTCACTAACCTTTGTAGACTGTTGCATAGCACGCTGTAAGAAATTCAGCTGTGTATTCTGCGAACTAATAGAATGGATGGGTCAGTGGAAAGTTGAGAAACCAGGGGTCAGTTATCACTTGATCTCTGTAAAATCGACCTGGATCTTGCTTTTCGTATGCTGCTTATATGACAGGGAAACTAAGGCTGTGTTTGGAACACAGAAATTGGAGAGAAAATAACGGACAAGAAAGAGAAAGAGAAAGAGAAAAGAAAAAAAAAAGAAAAGAAAAGAAAAAGGTTTCGTTTTTCTTGTTTGTATGCCCATGGAAAATGAAAGAAAAAATGAAAGAAAAATGTAGTTTCGCTTGTTTGGGTATACATGAAAAATTAAAAAGAAAAGAAAATTAGTAATTTTTTGAAAATTTGATGATTAAATTTTTTTCTCAAGTTTCTATTTCATTTCATTTCTTCCCAAATTCTATCATTTTGTGAGAGAATTTATTAACAAAGAGAGAAAGTGATTTTCTCTCAATGATTCTTTGCTGCCAAACAACAGAAAATACTTTTTTCTCCCATTTTTTGTTCTTTTCTTTTCTGTGGGTTCCAAACAGACCCTAAACGACAGTCGTTTATCATTTTTTTATTGATCGGTCATACTTTCCCAACCTTTTTGTGAGAGTTTGACATTTTCTTGACAACTAACCTATGTTTGGTTTCCATATGCAGGACTGTATCCGGTGTGAAGATGAAGAAAGAATATAGAGAATTTATTCTGTCAAACAAATGAAATTTGGTTACATTTGCATTCTTAGCGGAATAACGGCACCATCACAATTACTGATGAGTCCTGAATTCTTGAGAAAAAAGCAGAAACTGGAAACAATGGGATCATTTCTTGGAACTCGTTGTTACATCCATGTTTCTCTTTGAAATGGTAAAGCTAAGGCAGCAGTTGGCATGGCACTTTGGGGAATGAAAGACTATTTTTTTTAAAGTTTTTTTTTTTTTTTACAATTTAAACCTGTTCGGATACATCTACCCGAAAATACAGCCCCTTTCAAATCAGCTGAGAAAACAGTGTTAAAGAGCGTGTGCTTCAGTCTCAGTAACCATAGCCATCTCTTCTTCTCTTCTTTGAACGATGAAAATTAATTAGTGAGGTAACCTTCACAATCTCTTCCCCTCTTGTCATGGAGGAAACTTTCACTTTCTCGACCAATTTTCTCATTGGAATTTTTTTTCTGTTTTTTTGTGTTTGTGCTGCCATAAGAAAATATATGAAAATTAATTGCATTGTTGTGGTTACATTATAAATGAAATAAAAACCTATAGATTAATAAAATAAAAGTAAGAATAAAAGGTAAGTAATCAAGAATCATTTTAAGGCTTCTTCGTTTATTTTTCTCATAGTTTTTTACTAATAGAAAACCCGTCTCTATAAGGATAGGGATTGGATCGAGGTTGAGCTTGGGGAAACTTGTTCCTTGCCCACCCGATTCTATAAACATGGTCAAGATTTGCATTATGTTAAAAACATAACATAATTTTAGAAATATATAATCATTGAATAATGCAATCATAAATTATTTTTTAAAATATATAATTATTGTAAAACCTTCTAGCATATTATGTTTGTGATACTAAAAATTATAAAAAAAAAGTTTCTACCTCGATTTTAAATCTATACTAAGATAAAAAATAATTTAAATTTTTTTATAAAATATTATGCAGTTCAATGATTTGCATTATGTTGGTTTTGTACGGGGTCGTTACAATAATTACTACTTATTTTATAAATATGAATCATGTTAATTATATTAAAGATAACACACACACACACACATATCTATTTTGTCAAAAAAATTATTTTATATTTTTATTTTTACATAACTATTACCTATTTTATTGCTTTAGTTGAATTCTAGATAACCTTATTTGGTAATTGCGCTTTTTATTAAAAAAAAAATTGAACCATAAAAGCAATTTGTAGTGAAAATTTTAAATTAATATATAAAAATTCAAAATACTCTATTATGTCATTAAAGCATATTATCTTAAAGATAGATATATGTCATGCATAAAATTATAAATTGACTAATAGATTTAGCTTCCTAATTAGGTGAAGATAATATGAGAATTATTAAAAAATTATATTTTATTTATTTTGTATTACAAGGATAAACCTAGAGGGAGTGAATAGATTTATCAAATTTAATGGTTAAGTTTCCCTTTAAATGAAAACAAATGTACTTAGTACACAAACAATGCAAAATTTAATACTGAATCAAACAAGCCACCAAGACATCAATTTATAGTGGTTCACAATCCAAAACTTGCTCCCAAGGTATTTACCCTTGAAGTAAAATCTTCTATGAATCATCCAAACGACATCTACATTAAAGTACACCGAAGGTCTAATTACAACAAATTGCTCACAGTTGGAACTTACAACAACAAGATAAGCAATCTAACCATAGCTCCCAATCAACTCACATCAGCCAATTGGTTGGATTTATTATGCGTTGAGTTGCTAATGCTATCGCACTCGGCGGTCATATAGGAAAGGTGTGATTTTTTGTTGGCTTGTAATTTGAAATCAACTTATTGAAAGGATTTGCATGTGGGCATAAGTAGAAGCAAGTAATCCTTGCATTTTATTTGGTCAAACCCTCAAAAACTTTTATGGGAAAACCTTTGTGGTTATAGAAGATTTGGTGAAAATCCTAGGTGTGAGCATGGACTTTCAAGTTTAATTTGGTGTTGATAAGCCCTTTTTTCGTTTAAGATGGAATGCCTAGTTAGCTACCGATAAGCCACTAGTGGGTGTCACCTTGAGACCATTGTTGGCTATAATTAAAACTTAGGATTCCAATATGTGTAATCATAGTAGAAGATGATTAAGGGGTGAGAAGAAGAAGAACAATTGTGGAGAGAAGGTTTTAGGAGGAGAAGAAGAAGAGTGATGAATTTGGATAAAAGAGGAAGAATAGGTTAACGGACTTGTCCAAACCCTCTCCCTTGAGTTATATTTATAAATATCAAAAGTACTAATATTATAAAAATACCCTTCACCTAGTAAGAGTGAATAAGAGATATCAATCATAAACTAATCACATTAGTGCTATCTTTATGAGATGACTCTTTATTTACCATCATGCCACCACTATGTAGGCTTGTGGGCCTTTATTGGTTGTGGGGGTTTGATCCCATCTTCCAACACTCCCCTCAAGTTAGGGGGGTGAGAGAACACCATGAATGCCTAGCTTGCTGCAAATGGTGTATAGGATCTTCCCGTATAAAATTGCAGTCCAACATATCTTCCAACACTCCCCCTCAAACTGGTGGTCTCTTAGAGACCCAACTAGCATAATATAAGATAATAAAAATCACTCCTAGCGATAAAACATTGCTCCATACTCTAGTCAAATAGTCATGGTAAAAAATACTTTCCACTCAATTTCATAAGTAGCCCTACTGTGGGGCATAGAGTCTACCCACTTTCTCAGTGTAGCTAAAAAAACCTTTAGGGTGAATAATAAACTTGATTCATGCTGGATGTTGGGGTACACTTCTATCCTCTGTAGGTGGTGGGTCTATTGGTATTGATCAAAAGTGTATTAATAAACTCCTCCATCATAGTATCCCAACACAGGGAACCGACTCTCAAATGGTAGGAGTAAAAAATGCTAAATAAATGTAAAAGGTAATCACAGGAAGATAATATTCTGGGGCTACTATGTACTTTATTCTTCATCAGAATAACCAATGCTGACAACAATCAACAATTGAGAAGTTCGTCTTCAATAATAATGTCTCAGTCAAAGAGACATAATAAAACAATGGTATTGAGGCAATGCCCGACTAACTCGTACCAAATAGGCAGTTATATAGTAGCAGATTACCAATAGGTAGTAAAAGTCCTTAAAGAGTAATAAGGACACATAAGATAATCTGCAGCAAGTTCATCCTTGAATAAGGAAGTTATGCACTAACTAATAAGTTGAGGATAATCTAGGTTAATAATCAAGCCTGAGGAAGGGCGGTAGTAGATAGTAGCTTTGATAGTAAGTGAGTGAGTCAAGCCGAGTAATAGACTGCCAATAATAAGTTGAACTAAGTGTTGTTTTATAATCAATAAATCAAATAATCTCCAATGTGCATATCCTTCATACTTTTCCTTCTATTCCGCCCCTCAAGCTGGGAGCTAATGTCAATGATCTCATGTTGAAGTCAACAAATATTTTGCAAGCTCAAGTGCTAATCCATCTCTCGTATGATCAATTAAAAAAATGCTAGTATCAACAACTTCACTAACTTAAATATTGTAAACCAAGTAACTCAAGCCAAACCAAGCCAAATATTTCAATCTTTTCTTGCCTTAAGTTTTTAGGCAAGAATACCAAATCAAATTCTTTGTAATCTTTCAAAATACTAACAAAATCTCACAAAATTCATGGCTGGAAAATTCTTCTAAATAAGGTAGTTTCCTCCTTCAATTGGGCCAACTTAGAAATCAAAGAAAGACACCTTTCCTTACCTTTTTTTTCTTGAAATCTTTAGGTAAGGCAATATTTGAAAAATAAATCAAGGAAAGTTCATGAAAAATAAGATGATCTTCTAAAGATTCTTTCTAGATATTGTTAGTTAAAAAAATAAAATTTCTAAGGGTAGATTATGAGATACTTTCCTGATATTGTTGATCAATTACGATAACTCAAAAAGTTACACAAAAAATTCGGCTTAAATCTGGATCTTTGCATGCAACAATATACCGACATGCCTTTGATTATTCCAATGTAAATATCTCCTTAAATATAGATCAGGTTGACATGAAATTTTCTCTTTATGAAACTAGATTGAAATACTGTTTATCCAAGTATAACTTCTCTTCATAAAATATACTTATTTTGAGATAAATAATTAGATAGATTTCAGACTCTATAATTTGGGATAATTGAGTACTCTTTTCACCGGCATGTTCATTGACTCTTCCGAGATCAATATCTCTATCTAAAAATCTGAAAATGAGAATTGGTTGAATAGTTAATAAAACAGACTTACAAATATTTCTTTTGATATATAATTTTTCATATAAAGTCTTGCTCTGGATGGCATAAAATGGCTAAAAAATTGAAGCTTTCTACTGCTTTATCTTTGCTACTTTAGATGTCGATTTATATTTCTGAAAACATATGATTTCAATGATTAATTTTGAGTTGGATACTAGACTCAAATATCTTTCCAACGGTATATAATTTACAATATGAAAAATAGAAATTGAGAAAAAAGACTTAAGGAAAAAAGTGAAACTCCTCTTTTTTGTTTTTATTTTAATTTTTTTCTTCTTCTTCCCTTTCTTCTCCATCTTTTTCTCTATATTATTCTCCTTTTACATCTCAAATCATTGGCCTCTTTGATACCATATTGAAACTTATGATTCCATGATGTATAATCATAGTAGAAGAAAATTCATCGGTGAGAAGAAGAAGAAGAGTTGTGGAGTGAAGGTTTTAGGAGGAGAAGAGGAAGAGTGACGAATTTAGAGAAAAGAGGAGGAAGAATAGGGTAATGAACTGGTCCAAACCCTTCCTCATTAAGTTGCATTTATAGATATCAAAAGTATTAATATTACAAAAATACCCTTCACCTAGTAAGAGTGAATAAGAAACATAAATCATAAACTAATTACATCAGTGTCATCTTTATTAGATGACTCTTTATTTACCATCATGCCACTATTGTGTGGGCCTGTGGGCCTTCTCCTTGGTTTTTGGGCTTGAGCTCCTTCCACACACTTGGACATATGCGCCTTCATTGGTCATGTGGGCTTTGGCCTATCTTCCAATAGCTATTGATAAACCCTACGTGGGTCTATGCTATTTAATTTAGTTGGCTATTGAAATGCCCTTAAGGGTCTAGGCTGAAGAGCCTAGTTGGATGCTAAAATCTCTTTGTGGGTCTTGATATGTGTACCTTAGTTTGTTTATGAAAATTCTTTTGTGGGTCTAGGCGTGTATGGTCTTTTGCTTATGAAAATTTTAAGTATGGGTAAGCATTTGTAAGGTTGTGTGATGTAAAATGGCTGTTGTGGTTTTTAGAGTGGTGTAAATTCCTATGTGTGCAATGATGTAATTTATTCTTTGAAACTTATCTTTTAGATGCAGTTTGGCTAATGCCACAATGAATTTAATTCCAAAGTGTGGAGATATTTTAGGAGTGGAGGTCGTAATTGAGTTTGGGTTGTCAACCACTATAAACTCTTGTGTGTTCATTATATTTTTAGTTAAAGTTTGCATGAGCCCTTACTTTAAGGCAAAACAAAATTCACTAAGACTAATCATGTTAGTGACTACAAGCACAAACCACAAGGTGTGGGGGTAGAGAAAAAAAACTTAACAAGTTTATGATAGCCATCGAATTTTGATAAAGGGAAGAGAAAAGAAAAAGAAAAGTTGTAGCTCATTTAGAGAGAAGAAAGAGAGTTAAGAGAACCAAAAAAGGTTCTTCTAATGGTTTAGGTTGAGCTCCTCATAGAAAACACGCTCCAAAACTCTTACAGATGAAGGCTATAATGTTTTTAAGTAACTCAAGAGTATACTAGTCACATATGCTTGCACCCCTCCTACCATTATTTCTACTTTCGATTTGATTTTTTCTCTTTCATGTTCTGACACTTTCCCTTGGATTATCAACTCAGGCGCCTCTAAACATCTTATTGACAAACTTGGTATTTCTATCTTCTTTGTCTCCCTATCTTATTAATGATGGTTCTCAAACTAAAGTTCAAGGTATAGGTTTTTTGTACCTTCTCCATCATTATCTATGTCTAATGTTTTATTTGTTCCAAGTTTCCTTTGAATTTTATGTCCATCAGTCAAATTACCAAAAAATGATTTCTAACCTTTTATCCTTCTTACGATTTTTTTTTTAGGATAGCCATACCATGTAGGTGATTGATGGCGCCCATGAAAGAAGGGGCCTCTCTTCTTGGATAGTGTCATAATTTCAGCAATGGCCACTTCATCATAGCAAACTTTATAATGGCACAATCAGTTGACACTCTTTGACGATGTGACAATTGTTGGAAGATGGGCCCAAACCCATAAGATATGGATCTATAGAAGATGGGCTCAAACCCACACGACCAAGGAAGGCCCACATACCTAAGAATGTTGAAAGATGGGCCCAAACCCATAAGATATGGGACCCACCATGATCACGTGAGGTGGCATAAGAAATCTTACACAATAAGAAGTCTAATAGAGCCACAATTATTATGGAAGCAGGTCTCATAGAAGAGTTTAAGTTTAAATGTGTTTTAGTCATGTTAATCTTCTATTTATTTTGGTTTATTAAATTATGCTAGGACTTATCTTTAAGTGTTAGAGTTTAGGGTGTAATTGGGACAAAGATAGTTTTATTATAATTGGACTCTACTACATTCCTCTATTATAAATAAAGGTTCATGTACTCTGATTATAATAAGTCAATGAAGTATTCCTCTTTTCCATAAATTCAACATGGTGTTAGAGCAGGTTCTGTGAGTTGACTTGGTCAACCCATAGAGATAATGAGATCATTATCTCTAAACCCTAAACCCAATGTCTAGGTTTGTAAATTTTTTCTTTTCAGTCCCTACACCCGTTAGTTTTCTTTATGTTTTCAGCTCTATACTGAGCTTTTCATATTAAAAATTTTATATTGAAGGAAATATATTCTAGTCTAATTTCCAAGAAAAAAGAAATTTTTTCCAATTGGAGTTATCTACAAAGAGAAATCGATATTCGAAGCAGCAAAGGTCAGATTGAAAAAAAGGTACAAGTAGCAGTAGAAAGCTTCAATTTCTGAGATATTTTATGTTATCAAGAACGAGACTTTATATAAATAATTTTATATCAAAAGAAAGATAAGTAAGTCTATTTTCTTACATATTTAACCAATTCTCGATCTGAGGTTTTTATAAGGAGATATTGATCTTGGAAGAGTCAATGGTCATACTGGAAAAAAAAGGAAAAACAATGCTTAGTTCGGCTAGATGATATTAGATTATTTATCTTCTAATAATTATATTTTATGAAGAGAAGTTATACTTTGATGAAATTTATTTAAGTCTAGTTTCATAAGTAGAAAATTTCATGTCAATATGATCTATATTTAAAGATATATTCACATTGGAAGAATCAAAGGTCATGCTGGTGCTTTGAAAAATCCGAATTTAAGCCCATTGTTTTGCGTCACTTTTTGAGTTGCTATATTAGGAAAATATCTCACTTCTCCCTGGTTTGAGGGCTTATTTATACATCTCTATTATTTTGGCTTATTTCTACATCTATGATATTTGATTCAAGCTGGGGTCGTTGCCATTACCTCCCAGCTTGAGGGGGAGAAGTAGAAGAATTAGAAGAAAGAGGTATTTTATTCCATATGTTGTAGATAAGTTTTATGTGATCAAAATATTCAAGAAAGGGGGAGCATAAATGAAGGTTGTGCATCTAAGAAGAAATTTTAATATCGGATTATTTCATGGGTCCTTTTACAAGGTTTATTATTTTGGTTCGTGTTATATGTTGGAAAATGGCCGTGTTATATTCAGCTGCAACTATTATGTCTCTTTGGATGAGACATTATTATTGAAGAAGAGGTGGCTTCAGTATATGTTACATCACCGTGATGGAGGAGCTTATTACTACATCCATTACTTTATTTCACCGTGATGGAAGAGTTTATTACTAACTCTATGTTATACCCCCCATGAATTGGCATTTATTACTCCTACCACTTGAAAGTCGTTGTCCTGTGGAGAGTTTTTTTATTACACTTCCGAACAACGTATAGATTCACTACCTACATTAATAGGAGTGGCGCTGCCTACAGAAGATAGCAGTGTGCCGAACATCCAATATGAGTTATTTAACTGGATTATGGAGCAATGTCATACGACTTGAAGTGATTTTACTTTCACTTATTCAGTTGGGCTTCGAGAACGAGAGCACCAATGTGAGGGGGAGTGTTGGAAGATATAGAGAACTACCATTTTATATAAAAAAATATTTTATATATCATTTACTGCAAGCTAGGAGTTCATGATGTTCTCTCACCCCCAGCTTGAGGGAGAGTGTTGGAAGATGGGCCCAAGCCCTCACGACTAAGAAAAATCCACATATCTAAGAGTGCTGGAAGATGAGCCCAAGCCCAAAAGATATGGATCCACAGAAGATGGGCTCAAGCCCACACGACCAAGGAAGGCCCACATACCTAAGAATGTTGGAAGATGGGCCCAAACTAATAAGATATGGGAATCACCATGATCACGTGAGGTGGCATAAGAAGTCTTACACAATAAGAAGTCTAACAAAGCCACAATTATTATGAAAGCAGGTCTCATAGAAGAGTTTCTGTTTAAAAGTGTTTTAGCCATGTTAATCTTTTATTTATTTTGGGTTATTTAATTATGCTAGAACTTATCTTTAAGTGTTAGAGTTTGGGTGTAATTGGGACAAAGGTAGTTTTATTGTAATTAGACTCTACTACCTTCCTCTATTATAAATAAAGGTTTATGTACTCTGATTATAATAAGTGAACGAAATATTTCTCTTATCCATAAATTCAACAACAATCTTTAGTTCCTTGATGTGGATATACACCTCAACAAAAAGTTCTGAAAAAATAAAAATAGATGAAAGTTTCTTGAGTTCTACTTTTATCCATGAATTTTCCTTAGTTTCATTGGCCCAATGTTTTTTTGTTTGCTTGCTATCTTATTAGTCACATGCCCACTTTTGTTATTGGTAACAAATGATCTTTTTCATCTCTTTTCCTGACTTCTCATCCTTTTCCTAGGGTGTTTGGATGTGTTTGTTTTGTTCTTAATATTGTGTTGGGAAACAATAAACTTGATCCAAAATCTTTTAAGTGCATCTTTTTAGGTTATTCTAAAAAAGAAAAAGGGGCATGTGTTACCATCCTTTTCTGCATACAACCTTTGTTTCCATTGACTTTACTTTGTCTAATGACCATCCTTTCTATTCCAATGTATATTCTCCTATGTTGATTTCTAGGGCCTTCTTCACATAATAATAACAAGGGACTAAGAGAAGAGAGTAGAAGAAAGAAGTGAGATAAGAAAGGTAGGGGCTCTAGCTCGTGAAGAGGCTAGAAGGAGAAAACGAAGGAGAGAAAGAAGAGGGAAAAAGGGAGAGAAGAAAAAGCATGACTTGTACTTAAGAGGCTAGAGTTTTGATTCTCTACCCTATGGCTTGAAGTTCTATTTATAGTTTTGAGAAGGTGTTTACAATGATTATAATGCCCTTAGGGCTGCATCCTTCAAGAACAAAAAGACAAAAGAGTACATACACATACTTGAATTATTACAAATCTATGCCATCTCTATGGAAGTTCTTTTTATTTTTTGAATTTAGGACTTTATGATTAAAACCTCAAGTAAGATGAGAGAGGGAGAAGGAAAAGAGCAAAGTGAAAGAGAGAGCTCGGGTAGAGAGGAGAGAAGAGAAAATAGAGAAAAAGAGTTAGGCTAGAGAGAGATTCTTCACGAGTTGAGAAGTGGAGAGCTTTTTTGAACCCTTCAACTAAGACCCCTATTTATACTATTTTCATTACATATTTAGAGATAAGTAGGGTCCCTTATATCCCTAATTACATCAATCATGAATATCCAAATCTATATAAATCAAGGGAAGATAAATTGATTACATTAATCAAAGAAGATTGACAAATCTTTTAACTCATGTGATAAGGATGCCGGCTCGTGTGATGACTCACCATGCTACCTCACGTGATCGTGGGTCCCACCTGCTCATGTGATGACTCACCATGCCACCTCACGTGATCATGGGTCCCACCAGCTCGTGTGATCATGGTGGGTCCCACCTTGTAACATTATTGATCATGCCACCATGTGTCTTATTTACTATCCATGCCACTCCCACACACGGGAGCTCCCCCCCCCCCCCCCCCCCCCCCCCCCCCCCTCCTTCAAGTTTGGTGATTAAACATCATAAATCCCTAATTTTGTACTTGTATCATGGGGAGTTGTTGTTGGTATTACTTTGGTGAAGATATTTGCATGTTGGTTCTTTGATGAAATTTAGTGCATGGTGATGGTTCTAGCTTGTACCTTCTCTCTAATGAAGTGGCAGTCGATTTTGATATACTTAATCTTTTCATGAAATATTGGGTTTGTAGCTACATGATTACTGCCTAATTATGACAATGAAGTTGCTTTGATTTTTTACAAGAGAAACCCAATTTTGATAATAAGGATTTTAGCTATATCATTTCACTTACTACATGAGCCATGACTTTATATTATGCTTTTGCAGTTGATCAAGCTATGGTTATCTGTTTTTTACTCTATTGGAGGACCTGATTGCCATCTACTCTCATGCAATACCTAGAAGTGTATTTTCTATCATCAAGTGATCTTGCCTAGTCTACATTGGCAAATCCATCTGTGTTAAAGCGTTCATGGTTTTAGTATAACAATCCTTGTCCAGGACTCTTTTTTAGGTGCCTTAGGATTCTTTCTAAGGCATGCCAGTGGGGTATTAGAGGGTGATGCATGAATTGACTAACCATCTTACTGCAAAGGAAATGTCAAGTCAGTTTACAGTAAGATAGATTAGTTTCCCAACGAATCTTTGAGATCTCCCTATATCTACCTCATCACCTTCTTCCATGTGTAATTTTGCATTCGGGTCAATTGGTGAATGAAGAGGTTTACATCCCACCATACCTTTCTCTCCAATAGGTCTAGCACATATTTTCTTTGAGATAAGACTATGCCATGTTTTGATTGTAGAACCTATATGCCAAGGAAGTATATGAATAAACCTAGATCCTTGGTTTGAAATTACTTGCTCAGTTCCTCCTTTGTTTTTCTTTTCCACTTTCATCACTTTCGGTCAAGATAATGTCATCCACATTGACAACCATAGGTGTTGTGCTAGAGCTAGTGCGTTTGACAAATATAGACCGATAAGTTTCACATTATTTGAATTTTAGCCCAAACATGACTTTGTTGATCTTGTCAAACCATGCTCAAGGAGATTGTTTTAAACCATAGATGGATTTATGAAGTTTGCTTACTTTCTCCCTCTCAACCATAAAACCAGGTGATTGGATCATGTAAACTTCTTCTTTGAGGTCACCATTTAGATTTTTTTTTTTTTTATGTCAAGTTGGTGAAGGTCCCATTAAAAATTTGCAACAAGTGAAATAAGAACACGTACTGAGTTCATTTTGGCCATGGGAGAGAAGGTCTCTTCATAGTGAACCCTATAGGATTGAGTGTATGCCTTGGCATCTAGTCGGGCTTTTACACAAGCAACATTGTTGTCCACATTATCTTTCACGGTGAAGATCCACTTGCATCCAATGAGTTTTTTTTGGATGTTATGTTATTAGATCCCAAGTGTGATTGAAATATATGACTATCATTTCTTCCTCCATGGCTATCTTCCATCTGGTAGTTGGAGAGCTTCTTGAAAATCCTTAGGAAGAGTGATGGAAGAAAAAATTGCAAGGAAGGATTGACAACTAGGAGACAAATATTGAGTAGATAGGAAATTCGATATAGGATGAGAAGTAGATGGTTGTACATGGATGCATGAGTGAGGGTCTTTTATGAGGGCAATGGAACAAGTATCATACTGCGGGCCAAATGGAAGAAGAGTAGAAGGAGTAGAAGAACTTAGCTCAAAATTTTTAGCCAACCTAGGTGATGGAGGAACCACTGGAGGACAGAAGTCTTCAAAGCTCCGAATGAAGTAATTGATTGTCCAATAGCTCAACAAGTCTTTGTGTTTTAGAGGAAGTTAAACCTATAGAGAGTGGTTTTTGTTGAGAGTAGAACAGTTGATCCTCAAAAAGGTTACATTTGTGAAAATAAAGGTTTGGTGTAGTCCTGAGCAGTAATAGACATCCCTTTTTATCTTTGCCATATCCAAGGATGATGCACTTAAAGGATCGAGTATCCAGTTTAGTTTGACCAGAAGTAGAGTTATGAACAAAGTAAATGCACCCAAAGGTTTTTAGAGGAAGTGAAAAGGATTGTGTGGTAGGAGTAGGGGATGGGAGATGAATTTTGCAAGGTAGCAGAGGACATCCTATTGATGAGGTAGCGAACAGTAGGAAATGCATAGGGCCAATAGAACTAGGGAACATGCATTAAAAATAATAGGGCTCAACCACCTTTAATAGATGTCTATTTTTTAGTTCAGCTACCTCACTTTGTTGAGGAGTATAGGTACATGAGGTTTGATGAGTAAGCTTTTTACGTGAAAAATGATTATAATGAGTAAGAGAAGTATTCCTTGGCTTTATGGGGTTGAAGTACCTTTAATTTTTTTGAAATTGGGTCTCAGCCATGGCATTAAAAAAGGTGAAGATACTAAATACTTCAGAGCAATCCTTCATTAAAAACAATCATGTAATACGAGAATAATCATAAAAAAAAAAATAATCATGAATGGGAGATATTTTATATATTAAGGGGTTACCAAACATCATAATGAATTAAGGAAAAAGGCCTACCACTGGAAGCATTTGAGCTAGATGGAAAAATACTTCTTTGATGATTCCTTAGCTAACAAGGTTCACATGATAAATTTTTGACTAAATGTAAGCTTGGAATAAGTGTTTGTAAAATAGTTAAGGATGGATAACCTATCCTATTGTGCCATTGGACCGCCTATTGTTCTTTTGTGACAAGTGTTAAGAGAAAGTTTGTGTCAAGGTAGTAAAACCTCTTTTTTCATGGCCACCACCAATCACCTCTTTGGTCTAGCAATCCCGAAAGACATGATGAGAGGCATAAAAGGTTAAAAATGTCCAAATTTTTTTTTGTAAGTTTACTAATTGACATAAGACTCAATAGAATTGAGGAACAAAGAGGACATCAGATAGTGGTAGAGAAGAAGAAGGTTTTGAAACATCTATCCCGTGAACTAGTATTTGAGATCCATTGGCAATGGATACAAACCTTGGAGTACAACAAGGGGAAAGTTTAGAGAGGTTAAAAATCTTCCCTATAAGATGTTTAGAGACCCTAAGTCAATAATCTAAGAAGGATAGAAAAGTCACAATGAAGAGTGGATGACATAGTTACTGTGGTCATGGTGGTTGAAGAGGTGCTAGGAGTGCTGATGAACATATTTTTGAATTTTTGGAAAACTTCATAATCTCTTTAGTGAGGGTCTTATTTTTTTAAGAATCAACCTCCTTTAGTTCATTTACTTGGTTCATATTCTCTGGTCGACCATGAAGCTTCCAATGGTTGTCTCTTTCATGATTAGACAAGCCACAATAGGTTCAAGAATGAGATTGAGAGGAATCAGACTTCTTTCATCCTTTGTTGTAATAACCACGACCTCTTCCACCTCTTCCATCTCTTTCTTGTGAGAACATGACATGGATTGTGATCTTGAGTCTGTTTCTTCTTTTATTGGAACTTTATACATGGTAGAACAAATATCATCAAAGGAATGTTTGGCAATAGAACTGAGGATTTGAGACTTTGCCACATTTAAGTATGACTTCTTATTGGCTAGCAAAATGCTCCAACCAACTCTTCCCATTATTTTTCTTGACAACCCACATAGGAGGAATATAGCTGAGCCAACTTCCAATGTTGCAAGTAACCTTTGAATTTGTTAAAAATTCCATTGAGATAGTCTTCTTGTTTTGTGGTATACATGGCTTGAAAATATCATAAAATATTTGAAGACTATATGTGCTTGAATATATTTTAGCACATGTATCCCAAATAATTTGGAAACAATTTCTTATTTAGGTTTTAAAAAATGATTTTAGTGGCCTTTTAGGGGCTTCAAACTTACTAATCAACCTTAATTAACAACTCAATCCAATCAAATACAAATGGGGGAGGTACTTATTTTTAAGTGGAGATCATCAACTATGCTTGATCACCCATGGTTTCCCCTTCAATGAATTCAATCTTCATCAAGTAAATAATTTTTTGGCAGGCTTCAAGGCCCTAGATCGATTGCTCTGATACTATGTATATTTCTAGGACCTTCTTCACATAATATTATCAAGGGACTAAGAGAAGTGAAAAGAGGAAGAAGAGAGAATAGGAAAAAAAGGAGCTCTAGCTCTTGAATAGACTAGAAGGAGTAAACAAAAGAGAAAGAAGAGACAAAAAGAGACAAAACAACAGGCACAAGTTGTGCTTAAGAGTTTAGAGTCTTGATTCTCTACCCCATGCTTTGAGACTCAATTTGTGGTTTTAAGAAGGCATTTACAATGACTATAATGCCCTTAAAGCTACATTATTCAAAAGCAAATAGACACAAGAGTACATACACTAACTTCAATTATTAAAATTCTATACTATCTCTATGAAAGTTCTTCTTATTTATTATCCATACCACCACGTGTCTTATTTACCATCTATGCCACTCCTACACGTGTGTAACTCTTTTAACATCCTCTAGGGGGCCTTTTGCAGGTATGCCCAGACATGTTGATCCACTGGACCAACCAATCCCACATATTTCAGATCAACCATTGTTGGATGCTCCACACCACTAGTTGACCAACCACCTACTCCTTTTGCTAATTCTATGATTAGTAGTTCTCACTCTTTTTCTATTGTCTTTGACACCAATGTGATATTGTCCAATTTCCATTTGCAAAGAACCATGTTCTTGTGTTCAACACAAGGCCTCTACCTCAGATCTTTCTTCTAATTTTATTTTTATTCATAGACTCTTAGCGGAGTGTTGTTCTTTTCTTGCTATCTTGTCTACTATTTGAATTCCTAGGAATCATAAAGAGACTTTGAAAACCCAGAGTGGAGAGTTGTCAAAGAAGAGGAGGTGATAACTATGTCTGACAATAAGACATGGGAGTTGACTTCCTTGCCACATAGAAGAAAACCCATGGGGTTGTAGATGGGTCTTTATAGTCAAGGATAATCTAGAATACAACATTGCTTGACTAAAAGCCAAGTTAGTGGCCCAAGGTTTTACACAGGCGTACGATATTGATTATGAGTTGAAATTCTCTTCACTTTCCAAACTCAACTATATAGGAATTCTTCTCTCTCTTGCTATAAATTTCAAATGATTTATTCATCGTGATGTCGAGAATGCCTTCCTTAATTGAGAACTTCAAGAAAATGAATAAATATTCCACACACCTGGTTTTGTGCTTTAGGTGGAGAAGGTTTGTAACCTTAAAAAAGTAATTTATGGACTTAAGAAATCACCATGAGCATGGTTTAATAAATTTACGAGATTGTCCATGGTTTTGGTTTGAAGAGGTATGAGATGGATCATTATGTATATGTTAAGCATACTAGTAATGGTGTGTTGTTATGGCTATTTATGTAGATGATATTATTCACATTAGGAGTGATAAGATTACTATTCAATAGGTAAAGGTTGTGATAGGTTTTTCAAGAAAAATATCTTGTCTTGTTGAAATATTTTCTTGGTATTGAAATGAAAGAAAGTATGTATTGTATTTACTTGAAGATATCAGTATGCTAGGTTATAGGCCATTTGACACTCTTATGGACCTAAATGGGAAGTTGTGTGTAAGATTTGGTAATGAGCTAGATGTTGCAAAGTTCTAGAGGCTGGTTGGTAAGTTAATCTATTATTAGACCAAATATTTCTTTTGTCGTGAGTATCATTAGCTAGTTTATACATCAACCTCAACTTTTTCATTGATAAACCTTGAAACGATTTTGAGATATTCAAAGAAGAATATAAGACAAGGGCATCTGTAAAAGAATCATGAATACTTTAACACTGATGTGTTTGTAGATGCAGATTAGGTAGACTTTCTCGATGATAAAGAATACACTTCTAGTTTTTTTTTTTTTCACAATGGTTGGAGGAAATATAGGGATTTGGCACAATATGAAACAAAGTGTGGTGGAAAGATCAAGTGTAGAAGCAAAAGATAGAGCTATGAAACAAGTAGTTAGTGAAATGTTGTAGTTGAAGTCCTTATTCACAGAGCTCAACTTTTCTATAGAAACTCCTATGCAACTCCATTGTGATAATTAAATAACCATTCATATTGCTATAAATCAAAGTAATTGTTGTGGGTCCACTTCAACATTTATGTTCCAAGTTTTTTTTAATGTTTTTGTACTAGGTTTAAGGGGAGTGTTAAATATAGTGATGTAGTGAGTTTCCACTTAGTTAGATTCATGTTATTAAGTGATTACCTTGTGCTGCCTTAGATAGCCAAAGGGTAGAATTATCATTATGTAAGAACTCTCTCATAATAAATCATAAGGAGGTTCCTTACGTAATGATAATTCTAGCCTTCGACTATTTAGAGAAACAAAAGTTAACCACTTAATAACAATAAAAAAAAAGAAAAAAAAAACTAAGTAGAAGCTCATTACATAACTATCTTTAACAAACCTATAAGCTCAATACGACTAGAAAATCATGCAATGGGTAGATTATCACAATAAATACAACATATCTAAAGTGTTTCACAACCCAATATCAAAACGAGATGTACACTCTCAAGGTGCTTGTACCTAATAGTTAAATCCACTAATTAACAGCCTAAAGACATCTACAATAGTAGATCCAAGGGGTCAAAATTATAACACTTGCCTAACACTTGGGACATGGTTAACAACAACTAGGTACAAATATCTAGACCTTTTAAGGAGTTATTCAGTAGTAGCTATCAATCAACTTATCCAAGTCTCAATTGATCTATAACATAACAAAGATTACTTGTTTTATAGTTAAGCTCAAGGTCCTTAATTAAGGCAGATATTACCCTGATAAAGCACATTAAAAGTACACCCAATCCTAGGTGATTTTGTCACAATGATTAGTAGCTCAACTTAATCTCAAATGAATTATTTTAATTATGTACTCAATGAGATTTGAAAAACTCAATAGTTAGAGTTTAAAAAATTGTGGATGGCCCAAAACTAACATAAAATATGATAGACTTGCAACCAAAAAAATAATAAACTCAAATCTATCAATTTCAAAATAGACTCAGTTAAGTTCAACATAAAAAATCCCAAGTATAACTGAATTTTAGAATCATAGGGTCGATTATTTCGCTCTTTCAAAAGATTACTTTGTTTTGGTGCCTCTTAAATAATTTAAACGTCACAAAGCACAAATAAAGTAGAGGAAGCTTAATTTTTCACTAGAATAGGTTTGGTGAATAGTGCATAGCAATGAATAATTTAAATAGGTGTAATCAAGCAGTTTTAAAACTAGCCATTTAAGAACCCTTTCCCCTAGAATATGTCACTTTGTCATTTAGAAAAGAAAATCAGCTAAATTAAATTCTAAAAATCATGGAAAGATCGTAAAAATCAATATTTGAGTTGCTAATGATGATTGTAGGTTAATTCCAGATTTTGCTGACCTATGGTGGCAGAATCGAATATTTGAAGTTTCACTTACAAGAACTTTTTTAATGAGCTAGATAACATCTATGGTCTATTCAAATGACGTTCATAAACTGCTTCTTCCCATTTTTTAAGTCCGGTCAGATGGTGGGGTGTGCAAGTTCTTACAATGCCTTTTCTCTCTCTAGTTTTATTGAAAAATAGATGTTTGATTGGAAAACTGCTAAAAACTCAGATTTTACGAGAAAAGAAAACTCAATTTACATCAATTTATGAAGAGATGATAAGAGATAAAATAGGAAAAAGGAGAGATTTTTGGCATAACTGACCTTTGGGACTTCTAATATTGATATATCCAAAAACATAGCTCAGAATCTCTAACGATTTATTATCAAGAAACTATACTCAAAGAACTTTAAATTGGTACCTAATTTGACATAAGAAATTTGTTCTTGAATCTTTTATAACCTATTGATTTTCTTCGTTCTATAGCTTGACCCTTGTCTACACCAATGCAGATATCTCCTTAAATAAACATTAGATTGACATGAAATATACTCCTTCTGAAACTAAACTTCAATACCTTTCATCTAAGTTTAATTTTTTATCATAAAATATACTGATTTTGAGAGAAATAATCTAATTTATTTTGGACTCTTTAATCTGGCCGAACTAAGTACTCTTTCTTCTTTGGCCAGCATGACTATTGACTCTTCCGAGATCGATATCTCCCTTTAGAAAACTCAGATTTAGAATTTGGTTGGATAGGTAAGAAAAATAAAATTATATATATTTATTTTGATGTATAACTCGCCATATAAACTCAAGTTCTTGATGGTATAAAATGGCTCAAAATTTGAAACTTTCTCTTGCTGCTTGAATCTCTCTTGCAGTCTAACCTATATAGAAAAATATAATTTTAAAATTTTTTTATGTTGGATATTAGACTTGAAGAGATTTATGTAAATATAAAATTTTCAATATGAAAAGTTCATTATGGAGGTGCAAAATCCAAGAAAACAACAAATAGTTGGACTAAAAAGAAAGAAAAAAAGATAGAATATGAACCTAAATGACTAGAAATGATTGATAAGAAAATGATCACATTATCACCGTGGGTTGACCGAGTCAACTCACAAAATCCATTATGATACTATGTTGAATTTATGGAAAAGAAAAAAACTTTACTGACTTTATGTAATTTGAGTACAATGAGCCTCCATTTTTTATAGATGAAACAAGTATAATCTAATTACAATTAAACTACCCTTATCCCAGCTACATCCAAAGTTAAACACTAAAAGATAAGTTCTAGAACAATTTAATAACTAAAAATAAATTGAAGACTAGCATAACTAAAACACCTTTAAATGAGACTCTGTGAGACCTCCTTCTGTGAGACTGTTGTAAGACTCCACCATACAATTTCTTGCTTTGTGAAACTTCTTACTGTGAGAATCATCTACAACTCTTCCATATTTTCTCTTCAACATATTTAAAGTTTAAAGTTGGAAGAATGTAAACAACTTGTTACATTCCCACTTAGAATCTTATTAAGCTTATTCTCTAAGTTTTGTAAACAACTTGTTACATTCCCACTTGCACACAATGCTTAACAAGGATATATTTTAATCTGAGTTACCTAATGGAATTGTTGCATGAAAGATTTTCAA
This sequence comes from Aristolochia californica, assembly GCF_029961685.1. Lineage (NCBI taxonomy): Eukaryota > Viridiplantae > Streptophyta > Magnoliopsida > Piperales > Aristolochiaceae > Aristolochia > Aristolochia californica. The sequence goes on from NW_027181881.1 coordinate 7,944,549, forward strand.
AATATTTTTGTTGAAAATATCTCGGACAAACCTAAATTGCGTAGAACTGTAGAATTCAGGTTTCTAACTTCTAACACTTATAACTTGAGATCAAGGACCTAGATTGAGAAACTAGGGATATCGTTGATTAGATGGATAAGTTAGTGAGATAACAATACAGATTTTGTGGATTTCTAGGACGTGGAAGTATGCGAAGTAACCATTTGGTTGTTAGTGCTTTAACAAGTCTTTTTAGGGTTTTTATGATTTTGTTGAGTCTATGACATGGAAAGAAAGACTTATATAGACTGTTGGAACTCTAATAATGTGGAAGGAGATATCTACAGGGTTTGGTTTGGCTCTTGTCATGCTTGGGAAGGGAATATGGAAGAAATAACTCTTTCTCTAACTTAGCGTCAACTAGAAAACCAAGCATTGGAAAGTCTTGAGTTGGGGTTCAAGGACACATGAATTTGAGAACGTGACGAGTTCTCTTGAGACTTGGAAAGAAGACTCTCATGTGGACTCCAAAATATTAGGGAAACTTAGAAACAGAATCAAATATGGAAGTTACTTAAGTGAGAGGTTGCTAACTTCTCAACTAAAGAAACTGTCCTAATTTTGATCACTCTCTAGGACACTAGACTTAGGACTCGTGGACTCTTTCTAGGATATTTTGGGATTCTTGGATAGAATGGGAAAGAGAGTTTATGTTTAAATAAGGACGAACTAGAGTAGAAATGTTGCAATGATTCCTACAATAGATATTTGCGTAATTTAGACTCAACTTGTGGAGGCTATTAGAGATAGATTAGGACACTCTTTTTGGGTATTGTTAGATGATCAGATGATTTAAGGACTCTAAACACTTAATATACTTAGTGATAATTTCAAGAGACTTACTATGAGAAACACTTCATTAGCATGCAATTCTCCTAGATAAGCTTCACTCGCGTAAGTCACACTAATGTACTAGACAAAGATGGATACTAAAACACAAAACACTTGAATAATCTTGTGAGGACTGAGATAAACTAGTATACACAGTTTTCACTTAATCAGAACACTTGCCACACAAGAACTCATTAAGAATACTAATACCAAATTTATATAATCACAAGACACTCAACAACACTAAAGAAAAACTAAGACAAAATTAAAGAAAACTAAAGTGGCTTACCTTTGCCAGAGGTAGAACCTACCGAGAGAGATAGTCACCCTTTGATCGTGGGCTTGCCTCCTAGAGATATTTAAATCATCGATCAAGACATTTAAATTGAACTAAGTTAAAGAGAGTTATATTGAATTGATTGAATTTGATGATTACAAGGCTTATAAAGCTCATGTTTTTATAGACTAGAGACTAAAACTATTTTTCCTCTATAGACGTTTCCTCTGAGTTGGTGCCCTTTTAGGGAAGTCTATTATATAATTTTGTCCCTAGGTGAGTTGGTACCCCTCTTTGAGTCATCTTTGAATATTTTACTTCAAAAGTTTTGGCACAATTTTTCTAGGCATTTTTGGATGATTATGTCGTTCCTCTTGGGCACCACTTGTCTCCTTTTCTTTGCTAGCCTTTAACTTCATCTGGAACTTTTTTGTTGGACATAATTGAATCTCTAAAGACTCCTAATTACAACTCAATCTTACTAGGCTCACATAGAAGTATACATTTATTGTTCTTTCACCCATCTTTAATAGTCGATATTTGGCCCATCTTTACATATATTAATTGAATTTTGTAATACAAAACAAGTGAAGCACATAGACTAGAGTCATCAAAATCGAGTTAGAATGAAAATGGCATGTCAAAAGCAAACAATCAAATTGCAAAATTTTGCCCTTGAGTCAACTCAAGTTGGCAATCTTTTCTACACATTGGTCTCAAGTGGATCACAAGTTGATTCGAGGAAGGCATTAAATCGACTTGATTGAGTCGTGAGTTGAGTCAAGCTTCCCTTAAGTCAATTGAAATTTTTGTGGGGAGCTTATTTTAGCCTATTTTTGCTTGATTCAGGCACCTTAAACTAACTTGATGTTAGGTATATTTTATTCAACTTTCCAATGGTCCAAAAACAACTAATACATATAAAATTCTATATACCCCATGTGGTTCAATTTTTAATTAGGAATGAATACTGATGATCAATCAACTTCCTAAGAGCCAAAACTTTTTGAGTTGTTAAAAAAAGATCATGTCAAAACTTGCAAAAACCATTCCCATGCTCCAAATATTGAAATACGTCGAGTTTGTCCACATGCAAGAAGGATTCCAGTAGTGGTTTTGGGAATGAAAAATCATAACTCCATTTAGCTTCTAATTTTTTTATATTTTTTCTTTTCTCTTTGATTTGTAAGAGGCCGGTGGGCTGTTTGTTGAGGCTTAGTGAACCTTGGGTAATTGAGGTGAGTAGTTACCTCAATTGGCTATACGAGGAGTCAGAGCTCGTTTATCGTTCATAATCAAATAAGTTTGTAACAAAACCAGTAATCAAAGATTACTACAAGATTTTTTTTTTGCCAAACTTAATTTCTATGGGGATTTACTTCTTTAATTTTCATTGATCAGAGCTAACAACAGGCTCATGTACATATGTGCACATAACTTCACTCAATTGGAAGCTCTCCATATTTTGTTGTGGTTGATACAAGGCCTCTAATTCCTCATGGTATTAGTTGATGGTAATCTTACTTTATCATAAGTTTATGTAACCCACAACAATACCACATTAGCAAATGAAGCATCTCCTCATACATTGCCACTAGAGGATCACTATGATCCCCCCCAATTTCACGTGCGACACGTACATGGAAACCAATGCCCTAGGTGCCTATATGAGATATTGTCCTCTATTTTTTGGCTATATCACATTCTCGATGACATTTATCATCCTCTAGAGTTAAAATATATCAACTAGGACCATTTTTTTTTTTAATTTTGCTACTTTGGTTATATACTCTAGGGGGTTAGGGTGTTTGGAATTGTCTTGAAAATGGAATTTAATTCTAAATCAACATTGATTCTTGAGTTAGCATGTTTGAAGTTAATTGTGAAAGACTATTTTCCAAAAGTTTCTACATTTTCAATAACAAAGAAAATTGAATTCAGTTATCCAATAATTAAAATAGAATTCTAGAGAGAGAAGAAAAATATGAAAAATTAAATTTAGGCCTTTTTTTTATAATGGTAAAACTATTTTAATAATAAAATAATAAATTCATAATTAATATATGAAATTTTAATTATTTAAAAAATTCGGTTAAATTTTTACTTATATTATTTTAAATTTAAGATGAAATTTTATTTTAATTATTGAAAATAAAATTAACTTAAATGATTAAAATATCATAATATAATTCTAAATTTTAGATTCTATAATTTATATAAAAATTTCAATAAATAATTAAATTATGATATATTAATAATTTAAATCATTTAAATAATAAATTAAATAAAGATAATGATATTTTTATTACCGTACATTTATTATATAATAAAATTATCACAATAACTATAAAAATATATTATTATGTAATAATTATTGTAATAAGTTAGTAATTACATTAGGTATATTTTAGCTTTTTTAGACTTTAGTAACTAAGTTAATTTATTTAACTCAGCTTAATCTAAATTAACACACTCAGTTATCTTAATAATTGAATAATTATAATATTTAAATCATTTAAAATATATTTAACTTTACTAAATAAACACTCTTATTAAGTTAATAAATTTTAAAATTATAATAGAATTTTTAATTAATAGAATTTAAAAATATCTATATTGGAAATTTAACAAAATTTTCTTTATTGTTATATAGATGAATTAATATGATAAAGTTGTAAGATAATAATATTTTAAATAATTTAAAAGTTAAAACAATTGCACTTACAAAAAACAAGTGAAAACATGTAACGACAAGTACAAAAGCAAGGACTTCAAGGACATTTTAGTCTTTTCGAATTTTCTCCGTGCCTTAACGGCAGAAACTTTTTATATATAGGCACCAAAAGCTAGGGTTAGGGTTAAAGATGCACGAAATCTAACTCCTCCTTGTTTCATCATTTGTGCAGTGGTTGTCGGTTGAAGGGTCTTAAAATTTCCACTGCAGATTCAGAGGTGCCGGCTCTCAGCCTCAACTTAGGGTTGAGATGGTGCGTTCATCCATGAATGATAGCAGATGAGGGAAATTGTGGAGGTTGCGGAGGCTCCTCTTCCGATCCTTGCTGTGTCGGACTTTAAACTTTCTGGTTGGATTTCCGTTTGCCATGGAGTGTGGTATAACATAGCTCTGACAGTTCCTACGGCAATTTTTCTTGTGTTTTTGCTTTATCAATCGAGAAAAAGCTACTGGAAGCTTTCTTATGGCCGGTCATATATTATGATCGCCTATTATGGGCTCCTCTGGCTTGTTAGCGTTCTAAATTTCGTGTGGTGCATTCTGCAGGTAAGATTTTTTTTTTTCTTCCATTAGACTGGTTGGATCTGCATCGGATGCTTATTGAACATGAACGTTTTGTGTATTAGATTCCTTTTTTTTTTGTTGAATAATGATGTGTTTTGGAAGACTTTACTATCCTTCCTTGCGTATCTCTGTCTTTATTTTTCGTAATTGAATCAAAATGTGCTATGCTGCTTTTTTTGGAAAATACAAATTCGAAAACTGTGAAGGCCTAGAGTTCGTTATTTCAGGTGAATTGCAAGTATATTAAATTTATAAGGAATCATGTTTTATTTCGAATGAGCAGTTTGGGAAGCCATTGCTAGGATGTAATTTAAAATAAATTGGTTTATTTCAGGTGAATTGCAAGTATATTAAGTTTATAATGAATCATGTTTCATTTCGAATTAGGAGTTTGGGAAGCCATTGCTAGGATGTAATTTAAAATAAATTGGTTTATTCCTGGAATGTTCAAAATTAAAAGCGTTTTTGGATATTCTATGAATGAAGGTAAGGCTCTCGTCTCTATGTGAGAGCCCCTATTTTCTTTTTATGGGTACTTGTTGTTGCATTTGATTCCTCCTGGATCTTCCATTTTGATCTCAAATTCATTGATTACATTTGTTGTGGAAATGTTTACTTTAAGCAACCAGTTAATAGAAAAAGGATTGGGGTCTTTTCGTTGAGGATTTTTTTTTTGTGTTTATTGTAAAATGCTTCATGTACCTACTGGTTTGTCTTTTTGGAACTTTTTGAGCAGTATAACGTTTGGAAATTTCTTTCAATTTAGTTTCAGCTCTACTTCTGGTATATGTGTGTGATGATTTGTTTTAGTTTATAGCATCCTTGCTGGTAATGATTCCCATCTGTAAGGCTAGGTTTGCTTTTTATTTTCTTGTGTTTCTTCTTTTGCTTTCTAGGCCTGATGTTTCTTTTCCTTCTAGTTTGCCAAAATTATCTATCTTTATATCTGTTTTTGCATTGAAGCTAGTTACTTACTACTTAAGATGAAAACAGGCATGGCAATGTACACCTGGAAAGGAGTTCTCTTGGAATATTCTCTCACTGCTGACAACGTCTGGAATGTTGTTTTTGGAGGTCAGCTTGGTGGCATTTTTACTTCAGGGCAACAACCACACAAGTGGGCTGGAGACTCTAACCCGTACATTTGTCATCTCGGGCATCATTGTTGGTGTAGATATATTTCTTAAGGTAGTTATTATTGTACTTATTATTTTTTTTCCTTGTTTGCAATATATATCTTGTGAGCACTAATTCCTGGCTGTATGAAGAAATTCAGTACAGTGATTATACATAATTCTTCTAGTTGAAAGCAAGTGTAATTCTTCAAGCCTGTTCTCTAGTCATGTATGACCTTTGGATCAGTGGTAGCAAGGGAGCGTTTCTAGTGGATCATTGGTTCAAGTTTCACCAGGCGTTGGGTGTGGTGTGCATGTGTAATCAATATGCAAAAAATGTATGCAGTTTTTATTTGACAAGTGAAGCTCCCATTGGTGGGATACTTCGAATATATTACACTTTTTTTTCCTCTCTTATAGCTAAAGAAGGTATTTGTCTCTTTAGATGATGTTGAGCCTGGTTAAAACAATTTTCTTGTAGTAGTGTTGAGACATCTCAAATATGGTAGATCCTACAACCTTTCTCTTCCTTTAGAATAATTGACGTTTATCTCCATGCTTTACATATTTCTACTTTTCGGTTCCTTTTTTTTCTCTTTTTTAGTTTTTATTTTTAGATGTGGCAATAGCAAGCTGTCACTTTTTTCAACAAATTCATAACCATCTGCTAAATTGACAACTCTGTCCTTGAATTCCTTACCCAGCCTGGAATCCTGTATTGGCATGAGCACACTTGGAGTTCATTCCCGTATTTATGGAACTGCTTCCTCACATTTAAACCATGAGTCCAGGTGGAAATGCCTTAACTTTTTAAATGCAAGTCCTTGATAAAACTTCCTTCACATTTTAGAGTGTGAGTCCAGGGTCTGCTTATGGAATCATGCCCATTTTTTCTTGCTTTTGTAAGAAGTAATTTTACCACTTCTTTTTAATGCGCCTTAGGCCGAGCGCTTCCTCCTTGAGTAATGGGGTGGCGTGGTATTCCACGGGAGAGGTTATTATTCGTGGCACACAAGTTTGTGTGATAGGCGCAAATTAGCTCATGGGGTTCCCTTGGCCGCTTTTCTGCTATGATTTGCTGTTAGAGCGAGGGGTCTACCCGACATTCAATCCCGTGCAACTCTCAACAGTTTTTTCTTTTTTAATGTTTAGATATGTCGTATTTAATTACTTCTTTTGGTCCTGCTTGTGCCTTTGGGAACTATAGTTATCCATGACTGTTCTCCTTGAGCTCTCAGGCTTTTGAGTTTTGCGTGTTTGTGTATTTGTATATTAACAAATTCATATGATAACTAGGGAATATATAATTTGTGGCGATGATGTGCTTTCTATTTTCTAGTAGTAGATTTTGTGTGCTGAACTGTGCACTTTGACATCATGAAGCAACATATGCTGCATATTGAGAAAGTGGATCATAAAATATTTGAGTAACAAATGTATTATCTGATACGATGGGCATCTTTGAGATAGGTTTTAAAATAAATATGTTTTGCTTGCGGGTAACTGACAATTTCATCTTCTGAAATTATTTCCTTGGCTTAATGAACAGACAATCTATGTGTTTGGTTTTGGGGTAGATTTGTTCATAGATAGCAATGAAAAGACAAGTCTGGTGAAGTGGGGCTTGTGGATTGTCCACAAGCTGTTACTTACTGCAACCTATGGCATCATTTTGCTAATGCACCACTCTAAATGGCGAGAGAGGTTGCCAGGTAATTGTTCTCTCATTTTGCTTTTGAATTTGGCTGTCCTCTCTCTATATATCTATTTTCCTTTCTAGTCACACAACTTTATATACTTATAATTTTGTTTGCCGTAATGCTTCTTCATTTTTTGCAGCAAGACCTGCGTTTTACAAGTACATCTCTATGATGTTCACATTCAATGCAGTAGCCTTATTTGCATGTTTGCTCATGCAAAATGGAGCTGATTTTGGGTTCTGGTACTGGAATTACTGTTACATATAGTAGCACCAACTTCTGGAAACTTTTTAAAGCTGGTGTTTCTCATTTTTTCTTCTTCTTTTCAGGTTGTATAATGTAACTGTGATATGCTATCATGCCTTTTATCTTCCCTTCATATACATAACGTTCTTGGCAGATTTTTTCCAGGTCTGCTTCTTTAACTTGGTAAACCATGTTCTTGTTTAATTTTTGTCTCTGTGGTCCAACTGGTCTGGTAGCTAGGAATTTAGGTTTCGATATCTTTATTTCTCTAAATAAAGGTAATGAGAGATGTATGAAACTTGTTACTGGACTAGTGGTAGTGTCATTTTACAACGTTGCATTTCTTTCATATCAAGTCTCAGTAGCCAGATATGAGTCAAGATTATTTTGACATCATTATTTCTACGGTGCAATCGCATTTCTTGATTTTCTTCATTCACGCACAAATATGTGAAGATACTAATAAATCAGTGATTTTTGACGTATTGTAATACAGCTAACCGTTGTTTTTGCATTGTGTTGTATAGGAGGAAGATTTTCACTTAGAGAATGCATACTATTCTGAGATGAAAGATGCCGGTTTCTTCGATGCTGATTGGGGTTAGTTATTGTTGTTACAAGACATGTTTGTTGTCTCTGGTGTATGTATAACCATCGTGATTCTGACATCACTCTTGTAAATTAATGCAAATAGATCTATCGAGAAGTTGCTTGTTGTCATTTGTAAATTGGTTACGTCATTGGATGTATTATATTCTAACTTATAGACAAATAAGGGAATCTTGCTACCGCTGTCAGAAATAGTTTCCCACTTCATTCTGCTGATGAACAGTGTATATTATTATTTGGAAGTAGTAGTTATAGGAAAGGAGGTAAGAGTATCTTTAGGAACACCTCTTCTCCTAATACGGTGCTTTTTTTCAGCCCTCTTCTCTTTTATGGAAAGGGGCCATGATAGCCTTCATCTACTTTTGGAGACTGGAATTTTTGAGGAAATGGAGGATACAGAAAATTGTCTTCTGCTTCTGTTTGTTCCACTTTCTCTTTGATTAACTTATGTCGCTTCATTTGTTCCACTTTTTCCTCCAACCAAAGTAGCAAAACTTCCCATTGCTCAGTTCTCTCCAATATAGAGGATTTCGTAGTTGCATCAACTTTGATGTCTAAAGTACTTTATATCTTTGTGTTTTTACAAAAAATAAAGTATAAAAATAAAATCAATGAAAATATCATCTGAAGTATATTAGGCAGTGTTGGAAGATAGGTTCAAACCCACACGACCAAGAAATGCTCACATACTTAAGAGTATTATAAAATAGGTTACATAACCAAGGAAAACCCACAAGATGGGCCCAAGGATATAAAAAGTAGGACCCATCATGATTACCACAAACTTGTATCCTTATCACATAAGTTGGAAAATCAAGAAAGACTTACAAAGACATCTTTATCTTATGGTTACGTCCTAGAAGAGTTGTAATTTGAGTTATGTTTGTCTTTTATCTATATTGAGATATTTAATTATACTAGGATTTATCTTTAAGTATAAGAATTTGGCTGTAATTGGGACAAAGGTAGTTTTATTGTAATTGGACTCTACTATCTTCCTCTATTATAAATAGAGGTTCATGTACTCTGATTATAATAAGTTAATGAAGTCAATGAAGTATTTATCTTTTCCATAAATTCAACATGGTATCAGAGTAGGTTCTGTGAGTTGTTTTGGTCAACCCACAGAGTTAATGTGATTATTTTATCTAAACCCTAAGTCTATGTTCTTATTTCTTTTTCTGTCCCTACACCCATTAGTTTTCTTTGCGTTTTCACCTCTGAGCTTTACATATTGAAAATTATATATTGCCTGAAAGATATTTGAGTATACTTTCTAAAGAAAAACGATTTTTTCCAATCGGAGTTATCTACAGAGAGATATCAATATTTGAATGAACAAATGTCAGGTTTCAAAAAGGTTCGAGCAACAACAACAAACTTCCGCTTCCGAGGTACTTTATGCTAACAAGAACTAGACTTTGTATGGATAAATATATATCCGAAGAAAGATATGTAAGTCTATTCTTTTACCTATTCAACCAATTTTTTATCTGAGTTATCTACAAAGATAAATCGATATTTGAAGAAGAAAATGTCAGATTACAAAAGAGGTTCGAGCAGCAACAGAAAACTTCAACTTCCGAGGTATTTTATGCTGTAAAGAAAGAGATTTTATATGGAGAATTATATATAAAAAGAAATATATGTAAGTCTATTTTCTTACCTATTCAACCAATTCTCTATATGATTTTTTTGTAAGGAGATATCTTGGAAGAGTCAATGGTCATTCTAGAAAAAAAGGAGAAATAGTAGTTAGTTGGGCCAGATGACAGAGACAGAAATATATCAGATTATTTATCTTTTTTAAATTATATTTTATGAAGTGAAGTATACTTAGATGAAAGTTATTTAAGTTTAGTTTCAGATGAAGAAAACTTCATGACAATCTGATCTATATTTAAAGATATATTAGCATTAGAAGAATCAAAGGTCATGTTGGTATTTTGTTGCATTGAAAAATCCGAATTAAGCTCATTCTTTTGCATCATTTTTTGAGTTGATATATCAGGAAAATATCTCACTTCTCCCTGGTTTTAAAACTTATCTATACATCTCTGTTATTTGGGCTTATGGCTACATCTATGATATTTGGTTCAAGCTGAGATCATTGTCATTACTTCCTAGCATGAGGGGGAGAAGTAGAATAAGTACAATGAAGATGTATTTTATTCCATATGTTGTGGATAAGTTTTATGTGACCAAAATATTCAAGAAAAGGGGAGCACAAAAGATGAAGCTTATACATCTAAGAAAAAATATTTATTATCGGATTATGATTATTAATGGGTCCTCCTATAAGGTTTATTATTTTGGTTCGTGTTATGTGTTGGAAGATGGTCGTGTTACATTACAATTATTACTATTATGTCTCTTTGGATGAGACATTATTATTGAAGAAGAGGTGGCCTTAGTACCTTTTCTCATACTATAATTTATTTGACTCTAAAAAATATCACGGTTGGGACACCATGAGAGTCGGTGCCCGGATTGGGACACCATGATTAATTGAACTCTAAAAAATATCACGATTGGGATAACATGAAAGTCGGTGTCCAGATTGGCACACCATTACAAATAAACCCACTACCCTCCTGTAATGGCTTTTATTACTCATACTACTAGAGAGTCATTGTCTTGTGGAGGGACACGATGGTGAAAACTTCAGAGCAATGCCGATAGACACACTACCTACAGAAGACGAAGTGTGCCCTACATCTAGCATTAGGACTGGTGTATAGAGCAATGTTTTACCAGCTAGGAGTGATTTTTATTCTCACTTATATTATGCCAGCATGGCCTCATGGAAGGTCGCAACAGCGTGAGGGGGAGTGTTGGAAGTCGAAGGCATATTGGAAGATGTATTATTTTATACAAAAAAGATTATATACATCATTTGTAGCAAGCTGGGAGTTCATGTTATTCTCTCACCCCCCAGCTCGAGGGGGAGTGTTGGAAGATAGGCCCAAGCCCACACGACCAAGGAAGGCCCACATACCTAAGAATATTATTAGATGGGTTACACGACCAAGAAAGGCCCACAAGAAGGGCCCAAGTACATAAGAAGTAGGACCCACCATGATTACCACAAGTTTGTATCCTTATCACATAAGTTGGAAGATCAAGGACTCACAAAGGCATCTTTATCTTATGGTCACATCCTAGAAGAGTTATAGTTTGAGTTATGTTTGTCTTTTATCTATATCGAGATATTTAATTATACTAGGACATCTTTAAGTATAAGAGTTTGGGTGTAATTGGGACAAAGATAGTTTTATTGTCATTGGACTTTACTACCTTCCTCTATTATAAATAGAGATTCATGTACTTTGATTATAATAAGTTAATGAAGTCAATGAAGTATTTATCTTTTCCATAAATTTAACAGGCAGTATGTCATAACAAATAATATGTTACCAAAGCAAACTCTTCTCAACATGTGTAGACACTTCCATTCGTTTACGTCCGTTGTCTCAAGTCTACCCACTTGATGATAGCAATGCTGTCACATTTTTATATTATTTTTCATGTTTTTTTTATGATTAATAACATTACCTTTTGTCTTTTCTCTTCTCATTTTATATTAAAATTTTCATAATACTCTATGCTATGCATCACTTTTCCATTGGCCATTTCCTAAGTTGCATCTTTTATAGACTTCCTCTCACAAGATAATAAGTATAGTCATATCATGATGAGGAGTCCATGTTTCATATGGTCATCGTAGCACTTAGTACTTCCTTTTGACATCTATAAGATAATATATGATGAATTTTACCAAACTCATTTGTCTTAAAACAAGCATTAAGCACATCACATTAGAGAAACATATCAAACCCGTAATATTTTAAGAAAATAAAATTTTAAAAAGTAGGCATGAATGTAAGAAAACATTAAAATAATGTTACAACAGTATAGTAAATCTCTGAATAATTCCTTTGATTCTACCAACACTCATTTATTGTAGGACTTTGAATGCTTGTTAGAGATGAAACACTCATTTTTGCAATCACATATTACTCTAATTTGTTGCTCTCTCTTAGTTTCAATCATGGGTTAGAATTGTTGTGGGTTGTAAAGAAGGCAAATGATGACCAAGGACCTGGGATTAATTGTTAACATAGAGTGAAATCTACAAAGTTGACATTTTTGAGACGATCGAATGTAATTACAAAGAGAAAAAGAAATACAAACTATGAAATTCCGCATGAGGGGTTAGATAACCTTAAGAGCTGCAATCAACTGAACTTCACATCATTGCAGAGAATTGCAAAGCTCAGTCTATTGCAAAAAGCTAATTAGCAAGACTAGGTGTATTGTGCGAAAGATAAGTTCACACCAGAGCTTGAAAATAGAAAATAAAAAGAAAAGAAAAATATGCATTTAAATATAGAAATGAATTAAGACAAAGAGAAAATTGGAGTTTGAAGTTTGAAGGAATCAAAAAGATTAGATTAGTAATTAGAAAAATCAAGCCACAAAAGCAGTTATACTGTACAGAGAAGTAAATCCCTGTTAGGCTTTTTGTGAGGGCGGTTTTAAGATTTTGGTGAAATATAGTCCAAATCCTATAAATTGGACTGACGCTCGTGAGCAAAAAACTTGTTTTCTTTTTCAAATAAAAATGAGCAACTGAAAGATCACTTGTAAGAAGTTCCAAGTGTCAATTGGTTAAAAGTTTGGTCAGAGAAAACTAACTCGAAAAATATGCAGAAATTTAGAAAAATGGAAAATCAATGGTTAAGACTTCAAAGAGAATGGTAAACCAAAGATTGCAATTCATGAAAACTAATAGGATTCCATGAAAATATCATCAAAAGCATCATGCCTTAAAATAAAAGTAGAAGGCCTTGAAATTAAAGTAGAAATGGAGGGAGCTAGGAAAACTATGATTTTTCTCATATCAAAGAGCTAAAAATTGGAGTATTTATAGCTATATTAGAAGATTTCTTCTCTAGAAGCAAAAAATAAAAATAAAAATTGTTGTGTTGAAAGACACCCACATGTGTAGGGGTGGCATAGCTAGTAAATAAGGAGAACTTTCATAAAGATGACATATAATTATAATTATGCAAGTTAGTGTATTTCCTCTTATGTCTTTTTTCCTTTTGAAGCATGTAAACCTAAAGGAATTGTAGTCATTGTAAACACTCTCTACAACTATAAATACAACATCAAGGAATGTGATAGAACATTCAAGACTCTTCCTCTTGGCTCGAATTCGTCCTTACACCTCTCTCTCTCTCTCTCTTTTCCTTTTCTTTATATCCCTTAGTTTTTTCTTTCCTCTCTCCTAAGCGCTAGACTTCCTCTTTTATCTTTCCCTTGAGATCTCTTGTAGTTATGTGTTAGCCCCAAAAATCAATGTGGTATCAGAGAGGGCAAAGATCTGAGATTGAAAAGAAGACGAAGATGGAGAAGAAAGGGAGGAAAAAGAAAAAAAATATATAAAAAAGGAAAAAAAAGGGGGAGTTTCTCTTTTTTCCCTTTAGTCCACTTTCCTAATTCTTGTTTTTCGTTGGTTTTCTGACTCTCTTACGCATACGTTTTATATGGTAATTATATTTCGTTGGAATATATATGAATATAATTTCCAACTCAAAAATAATTTTTGCATCCTAGCATTTCAAGCTCCAACAACTCATCTCTTATGCATCGAAAGATTGGGGACTTGGAAATCACTAGAGAAAGCAAGTTTCCTTTTTTCTTATTATATTTTTCAATTATTGTACCAAGAGTGTTCTAGAATCTGGAATCTAGAAAGGGAAGGTTGAGAAACCACTTAGTCCAACAACACATACCCATAACCGGTGTTGGATTCTTAGCGTATGATGAAAGCAACTTCTTATTGTATGTGTGAAGGATTTGCTCTCGAGAAATTTCTTCGTAGACTTTGGATGAAGCTGTTAAACTATATGATACTCATACATGGATGAGCATTTGTAGTGGCTTCACATTGCTTTAAGTATATGATGTAAAATCTTTTTACTAAAAGAAGTAAACATAGGTTGAGTTTGGGTATTTTTTTTTAAAAGAAACATTAATTATAAGAATATAATTTCTTTTTTTATGTCTATAATAATGTCTTATTTTTATTATAAATTAATATAAATAATAAATAAATATATAAAATAAAATAATAAATAAAAATAAATGTATAATAAAAATATTATTTTATTTCTTATTTTTAATTAATTTTATAATTATACCAAATATTAATTTATTTTCGTTTTAGAAATACATGAGATAAAAATAAATATAAAATGAATAAAATACGTTAATGTATTTAAATTTAAGTCTAGTTATTTTTTTTAAAGTCAAACTATTTATGAAAATTCTATTTATTTTATTGCATTTACAATAGTGCAATATTTTTATTTTATCATTAAAATTATATAAAAATAGGACAAAAGTCAAATGAACATCAATTATAAGTGTATGAAAAATTATAAATTCTTAAGTTCTTCCTATTTTTAATAGGACGGTTTCTAGATAAGGCCTTTGATGATGAATTCCATGTATAACCACTTGGAAGTTATATTTTCAAATATACCCTAATTCATAATAGCCAACAAAACCCCCCCTTCCTCTCTCCCATTCTATGAGTGTACAAATGAGAGAGGAGAGAGGAGAGGAAGGGGAAGGCGTCTTCCCCTCTTTTTACAATCAAGGACGGAGTCTCCACTCCCTTCCTAGACTGAAATAGGGGGACAAGCAATGACTCCTTCCCTAGTTTCCTCTAAGAGAGGAGAGAGGAGAGGAAGGGGAAGACATCTTCCTGTTAGGATCCTCATGAGCCATGGATCTTGTCACCCTCCTCTCTTCTCTTCCTTCCATTACCTTGCTTGACGTTGAGATGGAATGAGGGAATGATGAAGATTGAATTTCGGAAAGGAGAATTGGGGAAAAACGGGAGAGAGAGCTTGAAGGAGCTCTTGACCTGTTTATCTAATTTACTCTAGAAAAAGTAAACTCAATTCATATCTCTCATTAGCCCAGTCATCCCCTTAAATAGGGTTGAGGACGTCCAAAACACTAAAGACTCCTTGGGTCAATGGTTCAAACCAATAAATGCTAAACCAACCCAAACCAAAGACAAAACCAAACCAAAAACAATTACATGGAAATTGAAAAACACATTCATTAATTCCTACGCCTGTTGGTAACTTGTGATGCTATAGAGTCCATAACATCACCCCCCCTCCTGGAGAAAGAGCTTGTCCTCAAGCTCGAAGGAAGGATATAAGAGTTGAAATGCTGATAACGGCTCCCATGTGGTGTCGCTGGGGTTGGCATCTGCCCATTGGACGAGAATTTCCCAATCACCTTAAATGTGGCGTGCGTTTACCACTTGAACTGGAATAGAGAGGACTCTGCCCTCATGTAGTGGCGGCAGTGGAGTGTGCAGTAGGGGCGAGTCACCCTGGAAGGGCTTCAATTGGGAGACGTGAAATACATTATGGATCTTTGATTCCTGTGGTAGCTGCAAGCGGTATGCCACGGGCCCAATTTTGTCCAACACCTGAAATGGACCATAATATTTTGGAGATAGCTTATGGCGCTTGGATGCAATCATAGACAGCTGGCGGTAGTATTGAAGCTTTAACCACACATAGTCTCCAGGGAAATAAGATACCTCCCAGTGCTTCTTATCATAATAGCGTTTCATAGAGTGTTGGGCCTCCTATAGATGAGCACGTACCTCAGTGAGCATAGCGTCTCTTTCAGCTAACGCTTGGCCCAAAGTGATGACTTTGGATGCCCCTGATTCATATGGTAACAGACGTGGTGGATCTCTGCCATAAACGACCCTGAAAGGTGTAGTTCCCAGTGCTGTGTGGTAAGATGTGTTATAGCAAAATTCTGCCCAAGAAAGCCATTTCACCCACCGTCTAGGTGCGTCCCCCACAAAACAACGAAGATACATTTCAATCGTGAGATTGACGACCTTTGTTTTTTCGTCCGTTTGTGGATGATATGCAGACGAAAATGCCAATTGGGTGCCCTATAATTTGAATAATTCCTTCCAAAACATACTGGTAAAAATGGCATCCATGTCACTGATAATGGATGAGGGAATTCCATGTAATCGAACAATGTTGTCCATAAATAATTGAGCGACCTGAGCAGCAGTATATGGATGCGCCAAAGCAATGAAGTGACCATATTTTGAAAACCGATCAACGACAACGAATATCACAGATTTACCTGATGAAACGGGAAGGCCAGAAATGAAGTCCATGGAAATGTCGGACCAGATTTGAGATGGTAGTTGCAGAGGTTGCAGTAGGCTGTCGGACTTAAAGATTCGGCCTTGTTTCATTGACAAATCTGACAAGCAGCTACATAATCAGCAATTGTGCTCTTCATGCCCTTCCAGTAAAAGTCCAGACTGATTCGGAAATATGTTTTCTGTCGACCCTCATGTGTGCTATCATGGATAGAGGACAGGATGGTGTGAAGAAGTGGGGATGTATGATGCATAAAGATCCTGTTTTTGTAGAGTATGAGACGATCCTGAATCCGCCAATGAGGAGTTGCTGTCCCCTGTTGAATATTCTGATATAATGACATGAGATCCGGATATTGATGTACTTTCTCACGAATAAAATCTAATACCAATGAACGTTGGTGACTGATAGCATAAACTTGTGTGGCTGAATTATCCCGACGTGATAAAGCATCAACCCCAAAATTCGAACTACCTGGCTTATAGTGAACCGTAAAATCGAAGCCCATGAGTTTAGTTACCCAATGCTGCTGTGGGGATGTGGTGAGGAGCTGTTCAAGAAGATACTTGAGGCTGTAATGATCTGTACGAATGAGAAATGGTCGTCCCCAGAGATAAGGTCGCCAATGTTGGACAACCTTGGCTAACCCAATCAATTCCCTCTCATATGCAACTAACTTATGGTGGTGTTGTCCCCACTGATGGCTGAAATAAGCAATGGGGTGTCCCAATTGTTGTAACATTGCCCCTATACCTCCCCCGGATGCATCACATTCCACCACAAAGTCTCCCTCAAAATTTGGTAATTGTAGGATTGGCACTGAGGCTAAGGCCTCCTTTAACAGGTGAAAGGCTTGTTCCGTTGAAGAAGACCAGTGGAAGGCATGTTTTTTAAGAAGATTGTTGAGTGGTGCTGCTATCTGGCCATAAGATTGGATAAATTTTTTGTAATATCCTGCTAGGCCCAAAAATCTCCTTAATGTTGTGATGGAGGTGGGAATCGGCCAATCTGTTACTGTTTGTATCTTGCTCTGGTCAACTTTCACGCTGATAGATGCCATATTCTGACATGAGAACTAGGTTAATTATAATAGAATAACCATTATAATTGTGTTATAGGTGGTTATTTATCAGTTTTTAAATGAAACGTGCATTTATTGAATTTGACATTAATCACTGTCTATATTGCATATTTTTCTCTCCTGAATTATATTTCATTGTTTTTAGGGTTTATTTCTTCCTGAAATGCTTTTTATGGATTCAATTATGGAATTTCGGGAGAATTTTGGTGGAGAAGGAGATATTTACCAAAATGCCCTTAGTGAAATGGATGTGATTTTTTAGGGAAAATCGTATTAAAACAAAGGGGCAAATTGTATTAAAAGGGAGGGGGAGCATCGACTGAAACAAAGCACCGTGGACCGAAACAGGGGAAGACCCGAGAGGATTTTGCCACCGCTAAATTATATGAACGATTCGTACGCTTGCGAGGTATAAAAGCCGATGTAATTAAATTTTACATCAAGTTTTTGGCGTCGTTGCCGGGGAGGCACGTATTAAGTGTATTTCTTTGTTCTCCATGGTCTTAGGTTAGATTTATTTTTATTTTATTTTATTTTATTTTATTTGCTTTCATAATTTTATCTTGGTGATTTTGTATGGAATTATTTTTATTTCTTCTAGTTAGTTCGTATTTTCAGTAGTGAGTTTGTTAGCTTAATTTGATTGTTCATTTTTTTTCTTTTTGTGTTTTTAGGCACGGGCGCCGCTCCCTAGGTGGACCATTAGCTCCCTTTGTTGAAGAGGTAGAACATATTTGTCGGAAAACACCCGAAGTCAAGTTAGGAGCTACGATGGCCAATCAGGGTGAACCATTACAGTCACCTGCAGCAGGTGACCGTAGAGCCCTAAGGGATTATTCTATCCCATCCCACTTCACATCACCTTCTTGCATTATATTGCCACCCACTACTGCCGCCAGTTATGAGTTGAAACCGGGTGTGATCCAACTCCTCCCTACATTCTATGGGTTGGAGAAGGAGGACCCTTATTACCACATCAAGGAATTCTTAGATATTTGTGCAACTTTCAAATTCTAGAATTTCTCAGATGACTCTATCCGGTTAAGACATTTTCTATTTTCACTTAAGGATAAGGCCAAGTCTTGGCTTAATTCCTTGGAGGTGGGTAGCATTACTTCATGGGACACATTGGTCACGAAATTTTTATCCATATACTTTCCCATTCAGAGAACTACAACCCTCAGAAGAGAAATCTCCAACTTTATGCAGCAGGAGGGTGAACACTTTTATGAGGCTTGGGAGAAATGGAAGGATTTGATCCGTAGCTGTCCACATCATGGGTTTGAAAAATGACATTTAGTGCAATACTTTTATCAAGGTCTTACACCCCAGGTTAGATCCATGGTAGATGCAACGAGTGGTGGGAGTTTGATGGGTAAGAGTGCTAGTGAGGCGTGGGTCTTCTTTGAAACGTTGAGTGATCAATCTCAGCAATGGGTTTCGTCATTTAATGTTGATAGGAGATCCCACGAATCCAAAAGAGGGGGTCTCTACAAGGTTAGTGAAACACCCATGCTCATGGCCAAGATTGAGGGGTTGACTAGAAAAATTGATGCCCTTATGGTGTCTAAGAGTTCACCTGCTCCTAACCCATCTATTGTCTGTGCCATATGCTCTGGTTCATCTCATCCCACACAAATGTGTCCATCTAGTTCATCCTACCCGCAGCTCATTGAGGACTTGAATGCAGTCCAGAATTTTCATAGACCAAACCGGAACGATCCTTTTTCGGAAACATATAATCCGGGTTGGGCTAGGCACCCAAATTTCTCATGGTCCAAGGGCTCACAGGTTGGGGGCCCTCCAGGGTTTACTCAACCCCAAGCTCCGCGCCCACACTTCACTCAACAACCATTGATTCCACAAAAACCTTCACTTGAGGATACACTTCAATTATTCATGCAGAATACACAGTCCTCCATTGCTAAACTTGAAATGCAAGTGAGTCAGTTGGCCAGCACATGAGTGAACAAGCACAAAATAGACTCCCAAGTCAAACCACTCCTAACCCCAAAAGCACACATGAGAGTGGGTTGAGTTCCAAACCCCACCATGAGCAAGCCAAAGCCATAACCACCCTTAGGAGTGGTCGTGAGTTGAACAATGGGGTAGGGACCACTAAGTCTAAGGAGTCAAAGGATGACAATGGGGACACATCATTGAGTGAAGAACCTCCAAGTTCTCCACCAACAGCCAAGCAGATCCCTAACCAAGTCCCATCAGCTCCTTATCCGCAGAGATTATCGGGCCCACCTAGGAAAGGAGATAGCATGCATGAAACGTAGGAACTGTTTAGTAAGGTTCACATTAACATTCCACTTCTTGATGCTATTAGGCAAGTCCCAGCCTATGCCCGATTTTTGAAAGACCTTTGTACACATAAGAGAAAACAACATGTTAAAAAAAAGGTCTTTCTTACTGAGAATGTAAGCTCAATTCTGAAGCACAACACTCCTCCTAAAGTTAAAGATCCTGGATGTCCCACAATTTCATGTGTCATTGGTGAACATACCATCCAGAGAGCTCTTCTTGACTTAGGGGCAAGTGTGAATTTGCTTCCTTTCTTTGTGTACCAATAATTAGGTTTGGGGGAATTGAAGCTTACTCCCATCACACTTCAACTAGTTGACCGTTCATTCAAGATACCACGAGGAATAGTTGAAGATGTTTTGATAAAAGTGGACAAATTTCTGTTCCCGTCTGATTTCATTGTTCTTGATACAAAACCAGTAGTCAATGTGACCAACCAAATTCCTGTCATCCTAGGATGTCCCTTCTTAGCCACATCTAATGCTATCATTCATTGTAAAAGTGGTGAGTTGGAGTTGTCTTTTGGAAATTTTAAGGTCTCATTGAATGTATTTAATGCCGGGCACCACCCACTTGAGTCTGATGATCTGAGTCCTGCATTTAAGATAGAGACTGTTATGCTTGATGACGAATCCACTCTTAAATCTTTTGAGTCTTGCGTAACATCTTTAGACATGGACTATTTTGATGAGGAAACATATTTCCGAGAGGTTGACTCTTTACTCAGTTCTGTACCTCTATTGGAGGAAGCTTATGAGGTTGTCACAACTGATCATCCACAGGATCTTCATCTTGACTTGGACAAACCTCTTGAAAATTCCAAGCTAGATCTTAAGCCACTTCCTCCCACGTTGAAGTATGCGTTCTTGGGGCCCATGAACTCATTGCCAGTCATTATTTCCTCTGATTTGAGTATTGGGCAGGAGGAACAATTGACTGAAGTTTTACAAGCACACAGAGAGGCATTGGGGTGGACTCTTGATGCCTTAAAACAGATTAGCCCCTCCATATGCATGCATCGTATTCATTTGGAGGAGGGGACTAAAGCCTCACATGAGATGCAACGTAGGTTAAATCCCCATATGCTGGAGGTTGTGAGAGAAGAAGTCATCAGGTTGCTTGTGACAGGAATCATGTACCCTATTTCCGATAGCACCTGGGTGAGTCCAATTCAAGTTGTCCCTAAGAAAGGGGGGATAACGATAATGAAAAATGAGAGTGGTGAATTGATTCCCACAAGAACTACCACCAAGTGGCGTGTCTGCATTGACTATAGAAAACTTAATTTCGCCACTAGGAAGGATCACTCCCACTACCTTTCATTGATCAGGTGCTAGACCGGCCACAATTTTTATTGCTTCTTGGATGGATACTCCGGCTACAATCAAATTCCCATTGCTCCAGAAGGCCAGGAGAAGACCACATTCACGTGTCCATTTGGCACCTATGCTTACAGACGCATGCCTTTTGGTTTATGCAATGCGCCCACCACTTTCCAATGGTGTATCATGAGTATCTTTTCTGACATGATTGGTGACTTTTTAGAGGTCTTTATGGATGAATTTTCTGTGTTTGGCTCTAGTTTTGATACATGTCTGCACAATCTTTCACTCGTATTGTCCCGTTGCATTAAGTCCAATTTAGTCTTGAATTGGGAGAAATGCCACTTCATGGTAAAAGAAGGAATTGTTTTAGGACATGTAGTGTCTGAGCGGGGTGTAGAAGTGGACAAAGTTAAGGTTGACCTAATTACCAATCTACCACCACCTACTTCTGTGAAGGGGGTGCGTTCTTTCCTTGGCCATGCTGGGTTCTATAGGCACTTCATTAAGGACTTTAGCAAAATTTCTCATCCTTTGACGAATTTGCTTGCTCAAGATGTTGCTTTTGCCTTTGATGATGCCTGTATTTATGCTTTTGAGACACAGAAGAAATGTTTGTCCACTGCACCCATTGTCCAACCCCCTATTTGGTCTTTGCCTTTTGAGTTGATGTGTGATGCCTCTGATTATGCATTGGGGGCTGTTTTGGGACAAAAGACGGATAAAATTCCCTGTGTCATTCAATATGCTAGCCGCACTCTTCATGATGCTCAATTGAATTATACTACCACTGAGAAGGAGTTGCTAGCTGTTGTGTTTGCCTTGAACAAATTCAGATCATATCTGTTAGGGTCAAAGGTTATAGTGTTCACTGATCATTCTGCTTTGAAGTACTTATTATCCATCAAGGACACTAAACCTCGCTTGATTAGATGGATCTTGCAATTGCAAGAATTTGACCTTGAGATTCGAGATAAGAAGGGTTGTGAGAATGTTGTTGCTGATCATCTATCTAGGATCTGTGTAGCACCTCAGGAAGGATTCCTTCCTTTAAATGAATCATTCCCTGATGAACAACTTCTCCAGGTATCCCAGTTGCCTTGGTTTGCTGACATAGTCAACTATCTTGTAACTCATAAGATTCCTGATTATTGGAGTAAACAAGATCGGTTGAAATTTTTTTCCCAAGTCAAACTCTTTTTTTGGGATGACCCTTATTTGTTCAAGGTGTGTCCTGACCAAGTCATTAGGCGTTGTGTACATGAGCAAAACTTTACCAACATTCTTGAATTTTATCATTCCCACGCATGTGGTGGACATTTTGGTGCTAGAAAGACCGCGGCTAAAGTCTTGCAATGTGGTTTCTATTGGCCTTCTTTATTTAGAGATGCCCATGAGTTTTGTTGTGTGTGTGATAGATGTCAACGGACTGGTTGTTTGTCTAGGAAGAACATGATGCCTCTTAACCCCATTCTTATTGTTGAATTATTTGATGTGTGGGGTATTGACTTCATGGGTCCTTTTCCTGTCTCGTTCGGCTATCAATACATCCTTGTTGTTGTTGAATATGTCTCTAGATGGATTGAAGCTATTGCATGTAAGACAAATGATCAAAAAGTGGTGGTAAAGTTTTTAAAAGAAAACATCTTTAATCGGTTTGGTACCCCGAGAGCGATCATCAGTGATGGGGGATCTCATTTTTGTGACAAAGCATTTGAGACCTTATTGAAGAAATATTCCATCACTCATCGGGTGTCCACTCCGTACCACCCGCAAACTTGTGGTCAAGTGGAAATCTCTAATAGGGAGATCAAACGGATTTTGGAGAAGTCGGTTCATTTTGATAGGAAAGACTGGTCCACTCGATTGGACGATGCTTTATGGGCCTTTCGAACCGCTTATAAGACTCCTATTGGGATGTCTTAATTTCGCCTAGTGTTCGGCAAAGCATGTCATCTACCTGTTGAGCTTGAGCATAGAGCTTATTGGGCCATTAAGGCTTTGAATTTTGATTTGACTCAAGCGGGTGAGGAGAGAA
This sequence comes from Aristolochia californica, assembly GCF_029961685.1. Taxonomy (NCBI): domain Eukaryota; kingdom Viridiplantae; phylum Streptophyta; class Magnoliopsida; order Piperales; family Aristolochiaceae; genus Aristolochia; species Aristolochia californica. The sequence continues at coordinate 7,967,646 of NW_027181881.1, forward strand.
AATTGCAATTGAATGAGTTGGAGGAGATACGTCATGATGCTTATGAGAATGCCAAACTGTATAAGGAGCGAACAAAGCTTTTACATGATAAATCTATTTTTCGCAAGTCTTTTACTGTTGGGCAGAATGTTTTACTTTATAACTCACGATTGCATTTGTTTCCAGGGAAGCTAAGATCCAGGTGGTCCGGTCCATTTGAAGTTACACAGGTGTTTCCTCATGGCGCTATTGAGATCCACAATCACGGAGGCGGGTCTGTCTTCAAAGTTAATGGTCAGAGGCTCATACCGTATCTTGAGAATGTCCCCACATCGGAGGAGGTGATGGTGATTTTCTTGGAGGAACCTGTCATTTCATCTTGAATGCGTCAGAGTCTTGCTTACGACTATAAACTTAGGACATTGTGGGCAATCCCCACGTTTCTATCCCTTTGTACATTACAGTTTTATTTTTGGTTTATTCATTCTTATTTGGGATAACCTTTGGTGTACTCTGGTCTTGATTGATTGGAGGTCCCCCGGTGATGTCGGCCCCATCAAGGACTCGGGGTACTCTCTTGCCAGCTGAAGAGCATAAATGGTTCCGGTAGTCGATGACCAGACTTTTGGTCCCTAGTTTGAGAGGTCTGTACTCAAACAACCGTTCTGGGATTGACCAGTTCGATCTTGAAGTATTGAATGAAAACCTTATGGTGAGTAACTTAAGGACGTGTGTTCAGCGCGTGATTCCTGTTGCCTTCAGTGGCCAGTCACACGGAGATTTCTTCAAAGTGTGATGTGGGATAGCGGTTTCATCTACGGATGATTACCTACGGGTACGGCGGATACGAGTAAACCTTCTTCGAGGGAGACCATGTATCATTTCTGGGGGTCTTTATTGACTTTTCGGTATTATTGTTGATGACCAAACACATATGGTTCCACCTATGGATTTAGGAGCCCTGAGGGAGCTTAACCCTTACTCTTCTGGAGTATAACTAGCTAAGCTATTATTCCTTTTTGTAGTCGTTTTGGTGTTTTAACTTTTCCCCATTGAAGACAATGTCAGGTTTAGGTTTGGGAGAGGAACGACTCTTTTATGTCTTAGCAATAATTTTCTTTTGATTTCTGTTTTTGGTTTTCAAATTACTCTTAGTATGTGGTTAACGTTAGTAGAGTTAAAATAAGTTGCTCAAATGTGTTTCAAAAATTTTCGTAAAACTGTGTAGAATATACCTATTAGAAATCTGATATCATTTGTTGTGATCCATGAGAATTCAGTGGGATAACTTACTATTGCATTAGACTTGGAACTTAGTTGCAAAAGAGAACATGTAAATCTAGTGTTGATCTATGTTAGTCTGAATAGTCTTGTATGCCTGTTTGAATTCATTCCTTTTTATACCTCAGTAAAATTCTTTGTTGTAATGTATGAATGCAAATGGAAATGTTCTTGCTTGCAAAAGACAGATAACTTCAGAAACAGCCTGGGCAAACCCAGGGACATGCACCGGAACAGTCGGTTACTTAAAAATAAGTGCATGTGCAGTGAAGACGAATACAAAATGGTGGTAATACCAAAAGTATTCAGTGAAACAAAAATTACGCTGGTAATAGCAAAAGTGCGTTGGTAATAGCTTAAAATGGTTTTAAATCTGGAAGTAATGAGTTTCCTTAACTTTGATGATGAATAGTAATTTGAATGAAGTTGCAGGTCAAGATTGAAATTGGTATATTTCTTTTGTGAGATTGTCAGACAACAGGCTTACTCTACTATTTTCTCTTAATTGTGATGTGACCAGGATTTTATTGTTATTTGTTGCTTCTTTGTTCTATTGAAGTAATTGCTTATGGGTCACATTGGTTCAGGTGGAGTAACAATGAGTGTATTTGGATTGATAATATGCTATTTTTTACACAGGTTTTTAAATTGTGCAGGATCTCATATGATTTTCAGATATTTTACGATACTAAGTGTTAGTCATATGCTAATGAGGAGTAAATTTTCTTCAGTTTTCTTTTTATATTATTGATTTAGATGAATTTTGTGGGTAAAATCCATGCAAACCCTCACGAGACATAACTCGTCCACTACTGCAAAGTAGGGGTTTAACGGCTTGTTGCATGCGCTAAATACAATCGTGCTCCCTACGAAAGTGGCATTTTGTTTTCCTAGGCTTAATTTTGGTTCGATTGTTGTTTTGCTAGAGACTAGCAAAGATTTAGGTTTGGGGGTGTGATAGATGCCATATTTTGACTTGAGAACTAGGTTAATTATAATAGAATAATCTTTATAATTGTGTTATAGGTGGTTATTTATCGGTTTTCAAATGAAACGTGCATTTATTGAATTTGGCATTAATCACTGTCTATATTCCATATTTTTCTCTCCTGAATTATATTTCATTGTTTTTAGGGTTTATTTATTCCTGAAATGCTTTTTATGGATTCAATTATGGAATTTCAGGAGAATTTTGGTGGAGAAGGAGATATTTACCAAAATGCCCTTAATGAAATGGAGGTGATTTTTTAGGGGAAATCGTATTAAAAGGGAGGGGGAGCATCGACTGAAGAGAAAGGGAGCGTTGACCGAAACAGAGCACCGTGGACCGAAACAGGGGAAAACCCGAGAGGATTTTGCCACCGTCGTTCGCCGCGCCACCGTCGTCCATCGCCGTCCGACAACCGAGAACAGACCCGAGGAGAGCTCGAGAGAGTCTCCGTCGTGGCGAGTTCGACAGTGCCAGTTTTTATTCGCTAGGCCGAGAGGTGACCCTAGAGGGCTCCTCCGGTGCCAATTCCGCATTCTGACTATCCTTTGGTGTCGATTACCTATTTCCGACCATTCCCGGAACTACTCCGACTCCGACCGAGACTCGAGAGAGCCTTTTAGAGGACTTTAGCTCTGTTTCGTTCTTTGCCAGTCGTCACCTCTGTCTGTCGGCTTCTATCCTTCTTCGCCGGCGTCATCTCTACCTCCGGCCACTCGCTCTTGCTACCCGAAGCCATCAATTTCCGGAAATTGCAGCACCCGTGAGAACGAGTCTGTTGCCCGATCGAGAGGAAGGAGAAGGGGAGTAATTCATCATTTTGAAATTTAATTTTTCTATAGTTTGAACTTAGGTTTGAATGTTTATTAAATGTGATTTGATAATTAATGTTTATTGAATATTTGTCTTCCGGATATTTGATTAAATTAGCTAGTTAGGGTAGGATTATAATTTAGGTTGGATTTTGGTATTTTAATCCGATTTCTGTCTTTCACTCTATGCGCCTGAGAGGGGCTAGATGCAAGGATTGAGAAATCGGATCCGTGGTCACGTGGCACTCGAGAGAGGCACGAATCACCGTAAAATCCAGAGTTGACATTTCCTGTTGTGCAAGTAGTTAACCAGATGATTGCTTGATAATTTAGGATATAATTAGTGTTTAGTTCAGATTAATTCATCATATTTGGTTAGGCTAGTTGACTGAAGAATACACAAAATTCAGTCCTCCCTGTGGATATGACCCTCGCTTCCCGCTAAATGACATGAACGATTCGTACGCTTGCGAAGTATAAAAACCGATGTAATTAAATTTTACATCACACGCCCACAACTGATATGACGTGCCCAAATATGCCACCTCAGATGTACCCATAGAACATTTTGATTTATTCAAAACCAAATGATGAGAGCATAGAATGGTAAATACCTGCTGGAGGTGGTGGAGATGTTCTTCCCAATTTTTGTTGTAGACCAGAATGGCATAAAAAAAGACTAACACATAGTTGCGCAGAAGTGATGAAAATACCTCATTCATGAGGGCCTAAAAGGTGGAGGGTGCATTGGAGAGACCGAAGGGCATGACGAGGAACTCGAAATGACCGTGATGTGTATGGAACATAATCTTCTCCACATTTGCCGGTTGAACTCTTATTTGATGATAGCCCGATTTCAAATCTAATTTGGTAAAAATTGTAGCACTATGTAACTCATCCAGCAACTCGTCCACGATTGGAATGAGGAACTTGTTTTTAATTGTTTGCAAGTTGAGTTGCCTATAGTCGACACATCCATGATTTATCCTTTTTACGTACTAGTAACACTAGTGAGGAAAAAGGAGATCGGCTGGGCTGGATCACGCCTTGAGCGAGCATATGCATGCACTGTCGTTCTATTTCATCTTTCTGTATATGCGAGTAACGATAAGGTCGCACCACTACTGGATCAGTTCCCAACTTTAAACGAATGAGGTGATCGCAGTGACGCACTGGTGGTAGACCCGTAGGGTCATTAAATAAATCCGCAAATGTTGTAAGTAAAGGAGCTAACTAACCATCACCATTGTGCTGAAGCTGTAAAGTGTGAAGTGCGTTAGGGACCTGTGCCACAATACCTTGCAATGTAATCTAACCCTGTGGTGCTGTAAAGGTCATAGTTCGAGCCTGAAAGTCCCATAATATAGGTCCTAATAACTGAAGCCATTTGACCCCGAGCACCAAATCAAATCCAGCCAAGGGAATGACTAGTAAATTTGCCTAAAAGGAATGTCCCTTAATGGTGAAAGGGGTGTTTGCACATAAACCCACACTTGCAATTTTAGCCCCATTGGCCACTGAAACCGAGAGTCCCATTTGCTGTTGAATTTCCAATCCCAATTGTTGCGCGGCTGGTTCACTGATAAAATTATATGTGCTGCTCGAATCAACTAAAGCAAGTAGCATGAGATGATGTAACTGGCCTTTACCTGCATGGCATGGAGGGAGAACTCTGGTTCTTGCTGTACCTCTTCAACAAATTCATTTTCAGGAAGCTCTTCTGAATCTTCTTCCAACAGTTCAATACTGAATAAGCGTTTACAGGTATGTCCTGGAAGGAATTGTTCGTCACAATTAAAACATAGGCCTTTGGCCTTTCTAGCTTCCATGTCCTGTTTAGTCAAAATTTTGCGTGGCATAGTGTGTGGAGGCACACTGGTAGACTGATTTGCTTGGTTAGGGGCAGAGGACCCAAAACGTGGACCAAATGCAGTACCCTGTGTTCTGTTGTTCCAAAATGGTTTTCGATGTAAAGACTCTTTTAGAACTCTCTGTTTGTGTTCCATAGCTCTGGCATAATTCATTGCTGAGTCCAAATCTGTCGGACCAAGTAATTCCACTTCCAATCTAACCGCCTCTGTCAATCCAGCATTAAAAATCTGAACATGTAGGTGAGGAGGAACAAATTCACTAGCTCGGGCCAACCTTTCTTGGAACGTTTTTTGGTAAACTTCTAAGGTGCCTGTCTGTTTATAGTTGATCAATTCCCCACTGGGTTGCTGCTAGCTGGAGGTCCAAACCTCAATTGGCAAGCATGTTTAAAGTGCAGCCAATCCTGAGTGGAATGGACATTTCAGTAGTGATGGAACCACATGAGTGCTTCATTGAGCAGGTGGTAGGCGGCCAAAGTAACCTTGTCCATTTCCACCGTTTGTTGATGATAAAAGAATTATTCACATTTCGTGAACCATAGTAAGGGATCTTTAGAGCCATCATATGTAGGAAAGTTAAGTTTAAATTACCTTGGAACCGTGGATGGTCCTTGTGCGTGAGTAGCCATGGGAACCAGTGGTTGGTGCAGGGTGGATTTGGTGGTGACGTGAATTGTTGTTGATGTACTGATTGTTGTTGAAAATTGGTGGTTGGTGGTGGCGTTGGTGCTTGAAGTGCAGCAAGTTGCCGGATGACTGTTTGGAGAGATGATTCTAGCATATGTAATGTATTATTGATGTGAGAAATTTCAGTACCTTGAAGAGTGGATCGTTGTTGAAGTTATAAAAGTACTTGACGTATGTCCTCTGGAGAAGAGGAATCACCGAGGGTGGACCTGTCTGCTACCACGTTGTTAGGATCCTCAAGAGCCATGGATCTTGTCACCCTCCTCTCTTCTCTTCCTTCCATTACCTTGCTTGACGTTGAGATGGAATGAGGGAATGATGGAGATTGATTTTCGGAAAGGAGAATTGGGGAAAACGGGAGAGAGAGCTTGAAGGAGCTCTTGACCTATTTATCTAATTTACTCTAGCTAAAGTAGACTCAATTCATATCTCTCATTACCCTAGCCCTCCCCTTAAATAGGGTTGAGGACGTCCAAAACACTAAAGACCCCTTGGGTCAATGCTTCAAACCAATAAATGCTAAACCAACCCAAACCAAAGACAAAACCAAACCAAAAATAATTACATGGAAATTGAAAAACACATTCATTAATTCCTATGCCTGTTGGTAACTCATGATGCTATAGAATCCATAACACTCCCCTCTTTTTACAATCAAGGACGGAGTCTCCACTCCCTTCCTAGACTGAAATAGGGGGACAAGCAATGACTCCTTCCCTAGTTTCCTCTTTGTACAATAGAAAGATACCATGTAGAAATGAAATATGAGGAGGGTTTTAGGAAAAATAGGGAAGGCCTCTCCTAACATTTTCATAATGTCTAGTAACAATTCACCATGCATTTGTGTCGACATTAAGGGTGGCCCATTCTATTCCGAGTTTCACTTTTGATAGGTGGCTTGTTAACCCTCTAAAGTCCCAAAGAGGGAAGCCAGTGTTTGACATAAAAATAAAAGTTTTTTTTATAGGAACAAGAAAAAGACAAACTAGTTGGAACTTATGATTAAACTTTTGTAAGAAGAGACACACCAAAACAAAAACAAGTTCTAAATCACTTGTATATAAGCATAGGAATAACAAAAGTACTTTAGGCCTCTAACCATAAAAATTATTGATCTATAAGACTCCCTAAATTTATCCTAAGCGTCATGCATGATAGAAGGGGCGGAGAAGGCCCCAATTAGAGCAAGAAGAATGGGGACCTTTCCCACCTCCCTCTATCTATTATAGAAGAGCAGTGGTGTTGATCGAGCGTTGACTCCCTTTTTATTTTGATGATAACAAAACTTAATTGATCTAACAATTGTAATTCAAACATTTTAGATGCATTTCCTTCAAGAGATACAAAAGTCAAAGGTCTATGAAAATAATGAACATAAGCTTCTCAAAGACCTCGAACTACACAGTAGTGTCAAAGTGTTCTTGAAGAAACACCCTAAAAATAAAAATCAAAGCATTGAAGACTAGAAAACAAATCACAAAACTCAATCTATGTAGGAGAGTAGCCTCAAACCTTCAAAACTTGAGGTACAATGAATTTTTTTGGAGTTTTAGGTCATATTTACGTTTCTATATATTTTCCCAAAGCATTCACACATTTCAAACATGTTGGAGTCTCTTAGGATGACTTATATTCTTAGTTTAGAAATCCACTTAGTGAACTAGCACTGAGAAGATTGATCAACATTTGCCAATGATAATCAACCAGAAGTGCACATGCCAAAAATAAAAAGAATGATTGATCAACCAGAATATGGCTAAACTGTGCTATAAAACATGACAGATCATTTTCAATGGACTAGTCAATCATTGTTGTCCAGACAATGTAAAATCATGTTGATTGATCAATCAACCTCAAGACATTAATCGATCATACAAAACTATGTCAACCAAAGACATAAAGCATTATCAAACATAGCAAAGTCAGTGATCGGTCATACTTGCTAATCTCTTAGAGAGATTGTTTTGTAATCATGTGTTTGGGCATACACGTGGCTTGAAACTCCAAGCTAATAGAGTTGATATTAGTGGAATTTTTCAAGCACAGGTTTTTGGGTAGTGAATACCAATAGGAAAACATCAATAACAAGATATTTGGTGCTATTTGTGGTGTGGGAATTTTTTATTTACTTCAATTCTTGCACACTTAAGTTCCATTTTGTAAGAACCCAACTCCAACCGATATCTCCACCCCTTAACTTTGTCCCTACCCCCCACCACCACCCTGCAATGGGCATGGTTTTTCAGCCCTATCTTACATTACAACTTAGTCCGTCTCACAAGGGGTTGAATTTAATCATGTATATACCTTGCCTTACATTGTAGTTTATAAATAATCACATAAAATTTTAAAAAAATAAAAATAAAAATTTAAAAATTAACTAAATATTCAAGAATATATATCCGAAAAATCCATAAGGTAAGGAGGGCAAAACTTGTCCTTACATTGAGCCCCTACAGATTTTTGGACTTAACCCCATTGTTGTCGTACTAGCTACCCCTCCCCACATTTAGTAGGGTGGGTTCCTCCTTCCTCACCATGATTGATTTTCATCATTCCAAGGACTTGTTTGGATGTCTCTTTACAAATTCGACACTATGATTAAGATCTAGTAGATAAAGTATGATCATTTTATTAGTAAGAGTTAATAACCCCTTAAGATATAGAGTAAAATAAAAAAATTACTTTTATTTATATATTAAATCAATATTATTTACATTATTCAAAATAATCATTAAATCATAAACAAATTTTAGTTTCCAACCTCAAGAGTAAACAACTTCCATATAGGTGGCACTTTTCAAATTTGACCTTATGATTAAGATCCAACCAATAAGTATGTCATGTCATTAGTAAGAGTAAATAAAACTGCAAGGCATTGAGTAAAATAAAATTATAACTTTTATATTATATTTTAAATTAATTAATATTTTTATTATAAATATCCTTTAAAATTATCATTGGCATAGGCATGATGGAATAACAAAATTTAATTACTCTCCTCCCTAGAAAATGACAAAATTAAGACCTCCCTGGTTAATTTTTTTTAAAAATAAAAAATACCCTTTCAATCTTGATTTTATTAATTTAAATTTTCATTAGAATAAGAGATGGAAGGCGAGGAGCCATATCCTTCCCTCACACCCTGCATACATGAAGAAGAAGGGAGGGTTAGTGCTCTCATCTCCCTTTGAATAAGGAGACAACTAGACTTCCACCTCTTTTATTTTGAAATGAGAGGAAGGGGTAGGCCCTGCCTCTTGCGAGGAAATCTACTTTGTATAGGGAATTTCATCCTGTGATGAATGGTTTACCAATCCAATTAATAAGAGGATATAGGAAAATAGAGTTTTAATGTGATTGCTAATTAACAAACGAATGTGGTCTAGTTGGCTGGTCTGATAAGAATGGCAGCAACTAGGTAAACAGAATCTAACAACAAGAAGGCCATTTTGGTAGCATCATAAGACTATAGATACAACTTGAAAACCAAAAGGTAAAAAGTACTTGTACAGTGTAGTTCAAGGCTACGCCATCTTGAACAACTTCTACTTGAGATTCTAAAAAAAAAAAAAAAAAAAAAACTAGCCAATGAAGAAAAGAATAAAGAATGGAAAAGCTCACCTAATCTCAGTATGTATTCCATATGTTTCTTTTCAGGTAAAAAATAAAATAAGCAGCTGTGTTGAAGGCAATTGAGTACAGAAAAATTGCTCTTGGAGGTGCTTTGAGATCCTCTATCAGGATTAATAAGAGTCATTAGATTCAATACAGATCAGTTTGATCCAATTTACAAAGAATAAAAACAATCTCAAGTAAATAGTGAATGAGGCCAGCATTCTTTTCTGCAGCATCCATGCATTTAAATTGCTTCATTGTGTGAGATGGTTGATTACCCTTTTTCCCGGTAGACAACATAATAGAGATAGTCAAGCCTTTTTTTCTTTTGCAGTTTCTGTTCACTGATTAAGGAGCATCCAGCCATTGGTCATTCTATAAGGTACAGAATGATATAGACATGTTCACTTCTGAAGATTACAAAGCCATGTCGTTTTTGGTTGTTTTGGACACTGCCCTTCAAGCATACGAATAGATTATAATCAAGCCAATTCCAATATCTAAAATCAATTGCACACACTCCGGGGCAGCTGGAGCCCTTCAGTAGTTGATCGGAAGAATAGTTGTGTTGTGTTGTGATCTACTCTGTCAGATGCGTATACAATTTTTGCTTGATAATGGTATTCCAGCCAATGGTATGTCCTTCCAAACCATTACTCAGCATCCCAATCCTACCTATTTGATTGATCTAAATAGACCATTTGAGAGCAAAAGTGATTACTAAATTTAGAGAAATATTTTTCAAGCTAATCTTTTTCAGGGTTCATAGGTAAATAAATGAGTTCAGCATCAAATGCTACTAATAGCACCAATCATCTAACAATTATGGTATTGAACCACAGACTAGTAGCACTGACCAGAGGAAATGCCTATATCAGTTTCAGTTTGTCGAATAATCTCAGAACATGTTGAATTTCAGAAGGAAGGATTCTAACCTGTACAAAAATTTCTAGCACAGATGGTCAATCCTCGTCACTGTCATAAACAACTGCCATGCGGCGACGAGTTGCAGATTTTCTTGGTGCAGAGTCGGGATCAGACTCACGCTCTTTGCGCTTGAGAACCCTCCCGGATGCCTTGTTTCTTCGCCTTGGGACCTGCAGCCAATCAAATTCACATTGTCTAAACATATTTTGGGAAATTAATGTCAGTGATATTAGTTAGTTTCCCATTTTGAAGACACATGAAATTAATGTCCATGTCGCATAAATGTCCTGTGGATATTAGTTTCCCATTCTGAAGGTACAAGTGTAAGTTCAACGGCAATGAAGACAGTCTGGCACATCTAATCCAAACTTGCAGACATTAAGACAATTAATGAATTTTGAGAGACTGCACACCCTGCACATAAAGGCTGAATTTGATTCGTAGGACTCGATTTGTACGACGCAATCTATCAGAAACACAGTATCTTGAACAAACTTTACTTTTTCTTTGCCTTTTTTCCATTTTTTTCTTTGAAGACATTATCTTGACATGCTTTGGACAGTACATCTAGCAATGTCAAATTATGTGTTAAAGGGTATTATGGTCATTTTACTATGTACAATTACCTCTCATAGTTGAGGAGATTCTAATGTGTAGGATTAAATTAATCTAGTTTCCAGCACGATACAGTGTGTCATTATGGAGTTAAAAGTAGTGTTTAGAGAAGGGCATTTTGGTCTCTTATTGTAATATTGCTTATGTGACTTACTATAATGTTCATAGAAGGGCATTTTGGTCTCTTATTGTAATATTGCTTATGTGACTTATTATAATGTTTATAGAAGGGCATTTTGGTCTCTTATTGTAATATTGCTTATGTGACTTGTCAAAGAGGTGCCTTAGGAGTGTAGGAGTGCAGCTTGTTATGCAGATCTCTCCCTCATGTGCTCTCCTTTCCTTCTCTTCTCACCTCCACACATCAATCCCTAAATTCTACAAACAATTTAAAGACACTAGAGATATTTTGATATAGGGTTTTCAGACATATGAGTGAGAAGCTTAGCTCAACTTTATTGATCATATCTCATGGAGATATTGTATGATCATCAAACATCTGAAAATTCCCCATTCTTCACAGAACGACATCAAGACTTGGTCCTAGAATTTCTACCAGAACTGTTAGTTTAAAAACAATCAGCCAAGTAATTATCTACAGAAGGGCTACACATCAAAATGTAGACTAACAAACTGAATAATTCCCAGAGTGAATATTTTTCTGATAATTCCTGTTAAAAAGATGGCCAACCGTTTGAAATCTCCCATTCAACAATCTATTCAATGTTTGTTCATACCTCATCTTCTTTATCCCATGATGCACCATTTGCACCTGTCTCTTCCACTTCCTCTTCTTCTTCAACTTCTTCTTCAATCTCTGGCTCATCTGACCTTTTACCTACTGGTGATTGTTCACCTTCACCACCAGTACTTTCATACTCGGATTCCTCCCTCTCACTCTCAGAATACTCTACTGGACGCCGGGATGGATGACTAGCTTGCACAGATGGCTTGCATCGAACATCTTCCATTACTCGAGACTGGCAAGAACAAGTAGAATAACATGTCAGGAACAGAAGGGGAAACTAAAATTAGTAAATAAAGAAATCTTAAATGCAAAAGCTCAAAAAGAGAAAACTGCGGCAGATTTTGTATAGGAGAGATTCTTTTCTCACCTTTTTAGCATTGAGGATACGCCGCTCAGCCTGTACTTCTAAATCTTCTTCAAAGCGACGACGAGCTGCTGAATGACGAGATTCATAAGGATCCTCACGCTCATCATCCTGAAAGACAATAAAGCAATCAATTCCAAATGCTTCTCTTTTTCTTTTTTTATTAGTGTGCCATCATGCTATTCACCGTGTACATCATTTTATGAGACATCTCCAATCCCTTGTTGTAAGGGGTGTGTCTCCCTAGTTTGTTTGTTTGTTCTCTTTGTTTAATAAATTATCACTTCAAAAAAATATATATATTTTATGCACCATCTTGATATTCATCCTGTACATTATTTTCATGAGGTTTGTCTCCTTAACTGCCAAAACTGGAAAAAAGGGCAAGCTTTAAAATAGAAATACACAAGAAATAGTTTAAATAACTAATCCTAACAGTAGAAACAATTCCTTTTACCATGTTATTTCTAGCCTATTATTTATTAGACTGTATCCATTACTTTCTCCAAAAAATGTAAACAAAAATGAATAATTAAAAAAGGGTCCCAACTCTACCCCCTCTAATGGTTGTACAACATGGAAACTAGGTTTAATTCAGTTTTCTACTGACCCAAGCTAACATGCAAACTTAGAAGAGTCTAAACCAAGTCACAGAACATGAAAATATATCATAGGAATACATGAAATAATAGTTGGATTGAAAAACCAATTTAAAAAATTAAACATATTTTCTAGTATAAAAAAGAGAAATGAAGTATAAAGAGATCTCCTAGAGAAATATAAAAATGCCAGTACACTGTAATATTAAAAGCAAGCCTCTACACCTTCTTTGTTAAAAGAAAGCTGGAATACATAACCTATCATCTCAAAGTTACACGATGGAATGCCGATATGTATTCTCAACATATTGGATGAAATTTATGTTTTCTTTTTCAAGAGAAACTTTTGAAGATATAAATAAGAATGGCTCAATTGAAGAGAGAATCCTTCATCAGTTTTCAACTTTGTGCAATTTATAGTATTGTTCAGAAAAAAACGAGTAAAAGTTGTAAGTAACAAATTTTAATATTCCACTGGTTCTGCATCTCTTGTACGTGGTACTCATACCTCATACCTCATAAGTTATCACTTGAAGAAGATGAACGAAACATCCATGGGACATTAGTATCAGTCATTCTAAAGACGCAACATAAATCATAAATCATAAATCAAAAGAAGCATTCAGTGTCATACTTCTCAAGTCATGAGAATACAACTCGTTAGAACACAAGTCACTAAAAGAAAATGTAAAATACAAGTTTCAGGAAAGTATAAAGACGAAGAGACACTTCACCAATCTTTTTGTACATGCTTGGATCAGCTTAGTTTCATGTAAATTACTTAAGTCTTTCACTTGATCTGAGTTAATTCTATTGAGTACAACTGAGTCAAAGCAAGTTCAAAATTTATTGCCTACACTCTTGATGCAGAAAAGGGAGGCAAGTGGAGTGACCTCCTCCATTTCCTTATCCTCTTCTCTCTGGAAAGAGGCCCTGTCTCCCTTCTTCCTCCAGAGAGAAGAGAGGAGAAGAGGACATGGAAGGGAGGCAGGTCCTTTTTAGTCAACTTATTTTTCAAAAAAGCTAAAATTGTGTTTTGAGTAATTTACATGTATGTTTGTCCTTTCAACATATAAAAAAGAGGGGGGGATGATGAATATGAAAAAAAGTTTGAAATCAAGGTGTATTTGATGGTATTTAAGAGAAGTGAGTATAATTCTGAAATTCTTCAAGAGGGTAAATGAACCATAAATTTCTTTGAATGTTGATTATGCACACAATACAATCCGTATCCCTGGTAAGACTTGAATCCACATTAACCGTAAATATTCTCTTTAACAAAGCTGAGAAAGAGATTTAGTCCCTGCAGTCAATTAAAATTTTAGAAAAATATTAACGAACAGCAAAATCCAGCATCAAGCCTTTATTAGATCATTAGTTCTACTCTATAGCAGTTGTAGTTCGTGTAGAAGTGGCAGAAACAACCAACTTTCTTTTATTTTTATAAAAAATTATTCAGGCTCCTTCAGTTATCATCATTGTTGAAACAGCTCAATGATCTCTTGCAAAGCTGTGTTCTGGTGATGGCAACATGAGAAAACTGGCGTCAAAAGGAAATTTCACTGGGAGAGAGAACAGTAGAAAACCAAATCAAACCCCAATGTTCTTTCCATGGACAGTTTTGTTACATTTACTAGCTGCCTTTGGTAGAGGAAAAAACAGCACGTTCTCAGTTTTGCTGACAGAGGTAGGGGAAGGACTTCATCAAAAGTGAGTAGCAGACATGTGATATTGGATATTGAGGAGGTTGGTGCTAGGTGGATGGATTGTCGGTGCAGCTCTCAAGTGAAAATGCATTGAAAGCTTTTGCGGAAATTGCAGGGACTCTAGTAGAGATTGACTCAGAATGCCAAAGGGTGAGGCATCTTGATCAGGAGACAATTAAGATTGTTCCCAACTCAAGATTCAATAAACTTAATGTAACTACTGGACATTTAAGGTTGACCCCATTGTGTCTCCGGATCTTGCAAATAGTGATTGGCGCTACCTCCATGGAGCTTCACATTGGTAGCAAGACACCAGAAAAAGGAAAAGGTATCACCCATGATCAAATTTAGTCAGATTATTGAGTCGACCAAGGTGAAGACTTGGAAATGACACATGAGAGCTGCACAATCCAAGGAATGGCATGTGTTGGGAGGACGGGTAAATTGACACATAACATATTGCACAGAGGGAACTTCATTCAAACAGGGCCTAGTTGGACACTTGACGTGGGAAAGTCTAGAGACATAGTTGAGCCATGATGGTGGGGCTTGGTGATGATTGGGTAAGTGAATTGCCCCAAGAGAATGATACGATAATGGGGTGATGATTCCCTTTGCTACCAATGACCAATCACCCCTTGAGCAATTTATTTTTTTGGCAGGATGATGATGATCCACAAAGAATGATGCAATAATGGGTGTGCCTACCAAAGATTGATGATATTAATCATTATACACAGAATTAGTGGAAGACGCCAATTATGTGGACATCGTTGAGAGAGAGAGCTTGGAGAGCCAAAATGCAGAAGCAGGCCCAAGCGTTGCTGAAAATATATATATTAGAGGCAGATGCAACAATCCACCAAACCCACCAGCCCAACATCAATTCGGCTCGCTAAGAATGATGCATGGTATCCTGGATGGCATAAGCGTACCAAACTTACACCATTCTTTATGACATCTAAGGAACATGCCAGAGAAATGATTAAATGACTGAACCTTGATGTCGGTCGTCATTCGCCACAGAGAGTAACCCTCAGGCAGACCTCCTCAATTTTCTTCCAATGCTCTATTTGAAGGCCTAACAGCTTCCCCACTTCAAATCATTGACACCAGAAAGGACCTACTGGAGGAAACTATTTTGGTGTTAGATTAAGCAGTTAGCAACAGATTTAAGGGTGGACTATAATGAGATAAGGCATGTGGGCATCAAATACAGTAGGGATTTGGCAGAATGTCAAGTGCAAAGCCAAGCCACTCTTTTCAATAATAATTTTCTATCAGGGTTTGGAAGATCTGGCTAAGTGGGCTGTGGTGTGTGAGATAATTTCAAAGTGTAGTCCTCAGGTCATACTTTTGTAGGAGACAAAAATTTGCTCTATGACTGTGAACATCTTAAGGGCATTCTGAACTGGAGAAATAGGGGCTGGGAAGCTATTCCACAAAATTGGGTGAATTCCCACTCAGTAAATTTCAGAAACAAAGATGGCAGTGGTGTTTAGTCCTTCAGTGGTTGTGCAAAGAAATGTTTTTTGGGAGGAGATAAGCAATTACCTTCAAACTTGGATTCCCTAAGGCTCATTGATGGGGATACCAACACCAATAGGTCTGCCACAAGAAATCAATAGGATCCAGCAGAACTACCACAACCATGACGAAATTCACTGCCTTTATTGATGATTTTGGCCTTGAGGAGCTCTCCTTAGGAGTAGTCCAGTTTACCTGGACTACTAATCAAAACACCTCCATCTTCACAAAGCTTGACATGTTTCTGGCTGACCAGTTATTTGTTGACACCGCTAGCAACAAATGGAGTCCAACCTTGTTCCACTTTGACGTGGCTAGGATGCAAGAACCTGCTTTTATTGAACAATTGAAGACTTGGTGGAATGGCACCCACAGGCCTGATTCCCCTATTGGATTGTTCTCTCTAAAGCTTAAAGGTCTGAAATTGAATTATAGAACTCCTCCTACCAAACCAGTAGCCTTAACTGTCTCCCAGGCAAAGTGCCTACCGGGCCAGATGGCTTTAAGAAGAGAAATAGGAGTTGAGTTTGGATTCCTGGATGAAACAGGTTGCATTTTTCTTCTACAAATAAGATCTTTGAGAGCAGCATGTTTGTGCGGGAGTAGGAATACCTATGCTGTTTGAGGAAATGAGAATCATTTTGGCAAGGGGTAGAGAAAACAAGCCAGGAGATTAAGAATTGGCAATTTCATATCCCATTGATTCAGCAAAAGACTTGATTGCTTCCTAGACAACTCTATGGTAATTTTGTGGTTTCTCCATTGGCACTTCCTTCCGTCTGACTGGGTAGAATCGGGGGTTTGGGTTGATTCACATTTAATGTTGGGGTGGGGGGGTTGGGATCTGTCCTGCCATGTAATGGTCTGAGCTGCATAAACCTGAAAATTCATCATACAGATGTCCAAGTTTCCATGGAGGCTTGCTTTGTTTGGCGACCCAGCTTATAACAAAGGCAAAATCACACTGAACAATCTGGGTAGTAGTAAAGGAAGGGGGCAGCAGTCTGAGACCAGTGAAGAGGGCTAAACTCTAGGCTACAATAGAGTCAGTTGTGCCTGAAGGGCCAGAGTAGACAGTCATCACTGGCCCTAAGAAATCCCCCAACTCGACCAGGGTTTCCTTTGGAACTTCCGTTAAACTTAAGTTTAAGTCAGCCATTTGGAGGGGGGTTCCAAGGGGTTACATGAGAGTGGGGTCGGGTGCTATGGTTTGCAACCAACACCCAGTTTCTTCTAACCACAGAACTTGGGATTGGGAGTAAAGCACCAAAAGCATGGCCCCACTGGAGGATAGAGTGAAGGGAAGCTTCAATGACCCCCCCGGGAGTCTTCTTTTTCCTTCAGTTGGCGGGATCTCAGAGCTCTTTTCTGGAGCAGATAGTATCTGTATGCATCCAAGCCAAAACGACAATTCCATTAGTTTCTTGGATGTGGGATCTATTTGAATCTATCTTGATCTTGGCTCTGTCCAGTCTCCAGCGATGTTTTGTGTGTTCCTTTCATTCAACTACTTCACCCATGTGCTTGCAAATTTCAGTGAAGACTTCTTCTCACAACATGTTCTCTGGGATAACAGTATTGGATATCCATTCTTCTCCACCTCTTTGAGAAGTGATGGGGTTCCAAGAACCCACTTCCACATAAACATCACCCATTGCAACCTTTCCAGCAATGAGAATCCTTTTGACCGAGGATTCTAAGGCTGTCATTTCATGGGATAAAGGTATCACCAGCTACCCTTGGAGATTTGACCAGCAGTTTACATGCATAGTTGATATTGCTAATTCGCTCACCATTGAGTGGGCTCATGTTGATTCGTTAAGCCAAGAACGCTGCAGACCAGCTTACTTAGGACTGACACAATTTACAAGACATTGTTACGAATCCATCATGTAATTTTGTAGTAGGTTTTCCACCCTCTTTTTCTATAAAACTTCCATCTTTTAAAAAAAAATAATGATAAACATATACATAAGAAGAAGAAAAAGATGATTCAAAAAGGCAAAAATAAAGAGAAGTGTACCTCTTCCAGTGCATCTTCTAAAAATCCTGGAGAAAGTTGACATCCTCTTTCTACAGGCAAAGCATATTTCCGGTTAACTTTCACTCGTTTACGATGAAGAAGATCACTAGCTCTGATAGATTGACCCAAAGCCTGTAAAAGATATCAATTTAAAACTATGAAAAATTCAAAGGCTTTCAGGTTCAGCATGAAAGACATAACCATCAAGAAATAAGCATGCCGAAAATTCTTGGTACATAATACATTGCTTAAATTGAAGACATCTCCATCAAGTATTATGACAGAAAATTTGACAATAGAACTACTTTCTTGAGGACTTCACAGGGGAAAGTGTACACCAGATGGTTTGATTTTTAGTACAGATCATGATGCTTTAAATTTTTATGGCTACTATAGTCATTGTTGTACTGGCTAAACAAGCAAGAAGGAACCATTTTGTAACACTGAACCATTGGTATTGAAAAGTGAAGACTGAAAAAAGCCTTGTTCAGAAGGGTCCTATTTGCCCTGAAAGTTGCTCCTAAGAAGAACATTAAAGAAAAAAAAAATTGCTGAAGCTATTTACTCAGAAGTTATCAAAGAAAACTGGAAGAAAAAAAAAACAAATGTAGAGTAACTGAAAGGAAATAGTAACTATTTTCTTACCTTTTCTTTCTCTTCCTTATCCTTCTCAGGATCAATGTCAGTGATGCAGTTCTTCACTTTGTAAACTTTCTTATGCCGTGAATCAACAAGAGCAGTCAAACGTCGATGAGACTTCGAAGATAAAGATGAAGGCATAAACCTCATTTTCCTTAAAAGTCTACCTTGGGATTGTAGGATTCCCTGCAGTAATTTGTGTTGGGATTTCAAATATAGACAAAAATTTCTGTAACATAGAAGATTCAGTTGCTCAATACTCTGCAAGATGTTATAAAATAAACAAAATCAACTAAAAACAGGTTCAGGGTGGTCAAGGTCCATAACAGGAGAATTCAAAAGCTAGTACCCCGGATAATACGGCTTCTTATGCAGTGGGCCTTATCTCTAGTTGGTTGCATACCAAAAAGGAATTTGCCTCTCTATCGAGTGTTTCCCTTCGAGAAAATTAGAGCTTGATCGCTCATATTGCGGGACCTCACATGACTCTGGTTATGGCTACTTGGGATCCTCCCCCAAGTGACTGCATCGAACTCAATTTTGATGGCAGTGCTTTAGGTAGTCCTGGGCCGGCAGGAGCAGGTGGCGTTTTCAAAGATAGTTGTGAGTTTTTATTCTCTCCTATGCTGAGCAGTGGGCATCGCCGACTCAAACTCTACCGAAGTGAGTTCTCTTCTATTTGGCTTTCAAATCTTCAAGGACCATCTCCATGAGAAGCTGCTTATTGAAGGAGACTTCAAGGTTGTTATCAGCTGGTGCTCACAAGAAACTCCCCCCTCTCCTCCTTTCCCCTTGGCATTACTGGCTTATCACTGATTATATTGTTGACATTATGTCCTCAATTCATTGAAATTGGAATCTCATTCCTAGATCAACCAATTCTTTGGCTGATAAATTGGCTAAATTCAGAACCTCTTAGCAATCTCTCATTGTTTGGGAAGGCTTCCCCCCTTGTAATCTGCTTGTTTGAGGTTTTGTTTTAATAAAATTCAGCATCATTTCAAAACAAAACAAAAAGGTCCATAACGGAAGGGAAATAGAACTTGATGATAGCAAAAGCAAAAAAGCTAAAACCAAAACTATCAACAAAGGAAAAATATGTCAAAATTTGTGAGAGCTGCACCTTGCCATGGCGAAGAAAAAGGTGTGTCTGATCATGCTGAGCCCCTTGCACAGATATGTCAAGAACTTCATTTCCAATCAGCAACTGTAAACTGCTATCTGACCATCTCACAAAGCGTGCATTGCTTTCATACTGCATATTGATTTATGTCACCATTTCTAGAAGAAACACTGATATTTTTTTAACTTTAATTTAAACATTTCTTTTAACTTGTGAGTTTGAAAATTACAGATATAATAACAAACAAGGATAAACAAATATTTTCTGGCACTTAATATCTGAAAGTTCAAAATAAAATATATATTTATATAGAAAGAAACAAAATGAGCTAAAAAAGAGCTAAAGAATTTGATCTTAAATCAGACATAAATGTCCAACAAACTACACATGTGCTAGGGAGTAAGATTTGAAACAACAAAACCAGATAGCTACACAGTTTTGAAACTACTTAAATTAGGACTTAAAATTAATCTAGAGTATAATATTTCCTTTGTTCAATAAGCGACAAGATATTATTCAAAAGCCACATATAACAACTGAGTGAAGGCCCAAACTGTTACCACCGCTGGCATATTGCAACTTAAAAATATTAATATGTGACCATACCATATTATTTCAAAGCAACACCAGTCTAAAAAATTGCACACTTACAGATATTGGGCCATCACGGTTCCTAACGCTTCTCCATCGTACAATGTTATCTTCCAACCGAATGCGCTTGTTGGCTCCAGATTCATCTGTCACAAACACCTCTTCTTCCACATATGTCTTGGGATCAAAAGGTTTGGGATCAATGCCCATGATATTAGAAACTTTGATCATGTTCATCTGCAAGATAGGAGAACCACAAGCCCATTTAACTGATTAGCAAGAATTAACAAGGTGTAACTGGAGATGATGAAATCAAATTCAACAATATTGCTAACATCAACAAAATTTACATAAAAATGAAGTTGCCAAGTTGGTAAACATCCAATAAGGAAACCATGAAAACATTCTTGGATTAAGTGTCAGTATGCATGGCAAGCACCTAGTTCAAAAGACTTTGGTGGTTCAGGTGTAATGAAAACCTTTCCATTATAATAATTTATTATTATTTTGAAATTGCCTTAACATTATATTTTGCTAGCCCATATTCCTCCCACCAACTTTCTCTCTTCCTTTGCTTCGGCTTCTCTCTTTTGGAGCCTATCAGTATCTCTGATACTTTCATTTAAATAAACATAACATTCGTGTAAGCCATGCTCATGGGAAGAAACATGGTTTATACCATCCAGTTGAAGAGGACATGGAGCCATAGCCATTCATCACCTCTTTCAGATATGAAAGATTCTTGACATTAAGTAAGATCAAGTTTAAACTGTTGCTGAACATTAAATACAAGTGCATAAGAATAAATACGCAGGATTTAAGATTTCAATTTCTCATAGTGGTCTTGGAGATTTAAAATATCACTCAACATTAAATGACAATTCAGAAGCATGACAACCTAGACTAGAAAAGTAATGAAAACCAAACCAAGAAAGAGAACATGTAGGAAACCTTATCTGGTTGACCAGGTGGAGGACGTAATGGAATCTCCAAATCTAATGGAGGACCCACAGGTTTCACTTTCTGTATTTGATCAATTTTATCCTCTTCTGATGCATATTGTGCATCTTCATTGGGCACCATATCTTCTGGTCTCAGATCTTTTTCATAGCTTTCTTCCTCTTCCGCGAGGGATCTCTACAGCAAGGGAAGAGCTAAACTTTCAATTTAACTTAAAAAGAGTAAAATTTTATCATAAAAAATGCCCAAAAGCAGTCAAAACAATAGAGAACTGCAGACTTTTTAATTATGATAAACAATATTAAAATCATGAAAAAAAGCACATAATAAAACTTGGTCCGCATCTAGCACTCACATGGGAATCCTGGTCATGATTATTTTGAGCCATATAATCAGCTTGGTCATCCTCATCAGAGTTGCCAAACACATCTCGAATTTCTGCTGTTGAGTGTGAAACATTGAGTGGATCTTTGTCCTCTTCCTCGCTTAATGAATTTCTGGAAAGGATGATGTTTCTCAGTCCTTGAGCATTAAAAGTTTGGAAATACAGTTCCAAACAATACAACCCAAATCATGCTCAAAAGAATTAAAGAATAGAGATGGTCAAATTTTTTTTTGATGAAGTAATAGTAAACTTTGTCAAAGAACCCATAAATAGAGATGGTCACATTGGAGAAGCTTATTATGTTTAAGTAAAATGGCACTTGCCCTTTTGATCTAGGATGATTTGTTTCAGTTTCATTTGGGTTGTTCCTCTTCTTGTATTTTTTTTGAGTTATATGCATTTTCCTGGCCTTCTTGTATTCTTGTATTCATGTTTTCTTCTCTCTTTAATGCAATTCTCTCTTTCTTGTATTCTTGTATTCATATTTTCTTAATACAAAATGGACTCAAGGGTCTTTTGCATATCCTTCGCAGTGTCGCAATTGATAACTTGATTATTGACATAAGGTTGCATAAAATTTAACAACCAGGTTTGAACTTGATGAACCTCTGCTTCCCAATCTTCACTTATGTGATCAGGAGGATCCTCTCTTATATACTTACTTTTCCTTTTTGCAATAAAAATTTCTTGACTATTGAAGACCAATTCAGGTAACTTTCCCCATTAGGCTTAACAGAGGTGATCTAAACATAATCCTTGTTTTTTTGTAGACTCAATGTTTCTAGTAGGAGTAATAACCTCTCTAGAAGTTCTCAAAAAAAAAAAAAAAAATCTCCAAAATCTTGCTATAATGATTCTTACTTACAGTCACAAGAGCAACAACAATACTGAGCCAAAACACCTTGTGACCTTCCAGATTAAATAAAATGTGTGCGCAAATACCTGTGGACCCCACACTTCAAAAAATTCACTTAGGGTTTACAAAAAAACATTTATGATACTCAACAATCCACTTGCAGTAACAATTGCAGAAATTGAGGAAGAAATAACATCAAAATGAAAATTTCTAGAGGGGAACATAGCAGTTGTTCCTTTGCAGCCCAACGCTCTAGAAGTTACCAAAGGCTTAACAAAGGAAACCCGGTTGCACTCTTCATCGCCCACTCCTTCTCGTCACGCAGTTGTTCCTCTGCAGCCCAACACTAAACTTAGCCGGATTCCATTTCCCCTTCCAAACGAACGCTCACACAAGCTGGTCGCCGAGCTTCAATCAAAGCTCCATCAATACGATGACGAAACTTGGCAACAGATGATGAGTTTGGCTCAAATTATGGGGGTAGTATACAACGGCTACTTGCCGTGTGATGACAATTCTACAGGAATCCAAACCAACGCTCACACAAGCCGTATGGGATTTGGTGACTACTGGAGGTTTTGGATGAAATGATAGAGAAATGAGAGAAACGAAGAAGAGAGAAGAAAATAGGGCTGCGTGAAAGCTTACTTGATGGGGGAAAGATTGACCCCCCATCCTCTTTTATTACTCACTTAAGTTGGTATACTAAAAGTCTAAATCGTCCTAACATGAGGACTTATATATAAGTGATTAAAACACCCTTTGAACGACATAACAACCACACTACAGAACTACTAATTTGGCCCCTTTTGTCTACAAAATTACAAGCTTACCTACATAAGAAATTACTTAAACACTTCTGATTTGTAACAAAAGACTTACCGATTGGCTGATAAATTGGCAAAATTCGAAACTTCCCAGCAATCTCTCATTGTTTGGGAAGGCTTCCCTCCTTTGTAAATTGCTCTTTTGAGCTTTTGTCTTAATAAAAATCAGAATCATTTAAAAAAACAAAAGACTTACCAAAATAAGTAGCATCACCAAAATAGAACTTTCCTAGGATTAAACCTCCCTATTACAATTGAATTTCGATTTACTAAATTGAAAACCAATTGCAGGAAAACAATTACAGCAACTCTCCTAGATAGAAACTTCCAACAATGGACTTACTTTGGAACTTTCCTAAATTGACAAATAATAAAGGAAACAACTAATCAAACACTTTCCTAAATAAAACTCTCCTAGTTAGGATTTTAGACAAACTAGGAAACTCTTTAAAGTAGAAACATGCTGACTTTCCCTACATAGAGTAGTTTCCTAAAACAATAACTCTCCAAAAATAGAAACATCAGAAGTTCTGTCTTCTCCTTTCCTTTTTTTCTTTCTTTTTTTATATATCTTCAATTTTTTTGCATAACTTCCTTCTTCCACAAGTGATCTATTTGCTACATCATTCTCCAGAGTTGGATCAGAATTACATAACCACATGCCTAACTGCAAGATCATTTAGGCTATATTGTTAGGGTGTATTCTGCTCCCTTTGGTTTTTTTATTCCACTGAAGCAGAACTTTGTGCCCTCCCATGTGGTATTCAAGTTTTTAAGCAGTGGTTTTCTTGCCCCGTGGTCATTGGTGGTTATTTCTTAGTTTTCTTCAGGTTCAAGACCTCCATGGTGTCTTTTGCACATCTTTGAAGAGATTAAGGCTCTTTCTTCTCCTCTAAAAATCTCTTGAATCATACAGTGTGCAGTGAAATGCTATTGCAGATTCATTGGCTCATCAAAGAGACTCCTTGGTTGCTCTTCAAAAAGGGGATATTTTTCCATTTAACATTCACTGATTGTATTGCAATTTATGATTTTAGCATGATATTTTTTTTTAATTGAATCTGAGCATGATCTTTCAGCTTGGTTCCTTTTGTATCTTCTAGCATAACCACTTGTATTTCTTTTCTTTTCTTTTCTGTTCTTCATCTATGAAATTCTAACTGTTCTCGAAAGTGAAAAACCCAAAAACAATCAATCCAACAAACATGCAGCTTCCTATAATTTCTCTAGTGTTAGAAACATGATTTGAATTACTTCCACTATGAACTGATTTGTGTGATAAAGTAAATCGATTTTTGAAAGCTAATATACAATATGAACTGAAATATATTTGTATATACTTAAGATTGCCATCGGAACTTAAAAACAGATATTATTGCAGATGTAGAAGAAGAAGAAGAAGAAGAATTAACATGTCCAGAAACTGTTTCATAGGAGAAGCACATGAGCAATCATTCAACTTTTATCTGTAGATGTCTATGATGATGCACGAAACAAATTACTGGAGTTCCCAGGGACACTTTGTGAAAGCTTTCCTCAATAAATAAAAGAACTCTTAGTGCATTTAAGGTTACATTATTATTATTCAGAAAAAAGGTCAGGTTACAATATTATTTAGCTTAAAAATGGTTACCTGAGTCTTCTAGCCTGATCCACCTCCTCATCTTCATTTTCAGCATAATGGTTCTCATCAGATCTCTCTGAAATGCTAGCAATAACTTCTCTTCTCCTGCTTGTTACCCCTCTTTGGCCATACTCATCTGGTTCATCACTGTCCTCTTCATCTTTTCCACCAGTCTCCATCATCTGATCACTCATATCTCTCTTTGGTGAAATTTGAATCCTCTCCCTTTCACTCTCTCCTCCATCAGGGTCTATATCCTGCAAGTCCCACTCACTTTCTACTTCTGTCTCCCCTTGTCCCTCAACTTCAGCTTGACCTACACCATCAAACTCTGCCTCCCCTTCTCCTTCATCCTATAAGGTATTTTAAAATCATAAATAAGCAAGTTCTACAAGCTGTTTAAAGGCAAATCATGATTATGCAAGTAGAACAAGCTGTTTAGAGATAAACATAGTACAGAAGAAAAGGGGGAAAAAAGGTATTTAGGACTCTAAGTCAATAAGTTACAAGTTTCCTGGATGAAGAGGTTTCTTCCACCTATTTCACAGAAAGTACCTCATCTCACATGAAAACCAATAATATGAATGAAGAAACCATTACATTATAGAATTCGAAATAACAGGCAATGTTTCCAGTCCTTTATATGTAATGGGTCGAGGCCGAAGTAAAGGTAGAAAATGCATATTGCGCACAAAAGCCCGTGGGTAGAATGAACCCCGAGCAACATTAGGGGAACTATTTTGACGGTAACTTATTTCTTGGCAGACGCACAATGTGATTCAGATATCAATTCATCAATTTAAACGCAAGCGGCTATATCTGATCCAAACATCAAACCCTTTGAAGACAAAAAAAAAAAAAAAAAAAGGATCCCGCTTTCGGTTATCATGCGAGGAACGAAAAAATAAGCATGAGCTCGACCAAAGATTTCTCATCATAAAATTGGTCATTTAAAGAAGATGAAAAAAAAAACTCCTTCGTATTATATGATGGAACGGCAAATCATACCGAGCGGTACTCAGGGCGTCTGTTGACTTCTCTCTCAGACTCGATTTCTTCTTCCTCGTCTTCTTCTTCGGATTGGTCTCCGAAGAGATTCTGCATCAACTGGTGCCTCTTCTCCTCTCTCATGCCTACTTTCCCTCTCGCTCCCAGATTTCTCATCCGAGTCGAGCAGCTTTTCTTCGAGCTTGAGATTGCAAGGACACTACAGAAGGGCCAAAGCGTCAACACTCGTCCGCTTTATGCTCACCACGTAGGAGGCAGCTGTACAAGGCGTATCGCCAACAGAATGTCTAAATATAGCAAAACCTTTTCGCGATTCAAAATATGTAACGCATGGCTCCGACTACCGAGTCCGTCCTTTCATGTCGTCCGACTCCCACCCACTGACCCGCTTCAAACCGAGCCGCAAATAGTTCCAACTTGGCTCGGCCCGGCCCGGTTCAAATCAATTTAGGGGGGGTTAGTTAACTTGAAGGACGAGATGATCTTCAACCGCATAACGCCCTTCAACACTTAAAGTCGTTAGTAGAGCGCAGATGAAGCTTCATCTCGATGCAGGAGATGAAGGGGTCCTTCATCTCCACGGTTTAATTTCGATCATGTGGAAGAAGGCCCTTTTTTATCTTCTTTGAATTAAAGGACGGGTGACGCTCGCATTTTCCCCTCTCTCTCCTCGCATTTCCCCATCGCGCGTCGTCATTTATCAGTTTTTCTTCCTCTCTCCCGCACTCCCTTCCCTCTCTCGTCTCCCTGCGCCCCCGACGTCGATCTCGTCCTTCGTCTCCGGCCACCATCTCAGTTCCCTCTCGTCTCCGGCCTCATCTCTCGGTCTTCTCTCGGCCTCGGCCTCTCTCTCGCACCCCTTCTCTCGTCTCCGTGACTCCCTCTCTTCTCTCGGACTCGCTCTCTCTCACATCTCTTTCTCTATTCCCTCCCGACCTCCCTTTTTTCTCTGTCTTTTCCCTCTCTTCTCCCTTTCGGCCTCCCACTCCCTTCTCTCTCTGGCTAGTCTCCTTTCCCCCGAAAATACCTTCCGATTTTCGTTCGATTTCCCCATTTCCATTTCGATTTTCTTCGTTTTTGGACATTTGGGCATCGATTGCTTAATATCTACTTCGATTAGCCATCGATTTCACTCTTCGGCTTCGGATTTCCCCAAATTTCAGAAGGTATGCCTAAACCCTAATTTTTTTTCATTAAATTAGTGTTTTATTTGATTTAAATTTATTTTTAGTGCGTAATTGGGGGTTATTTGTGCATTATTTTGGGATTTAGGGTTACGGTTTATAGTCTAAATTCTTGATTCGTGTATGGATTATTTTTAGGGTTTGCTGCTCAGTATTTAAGGGTCCAGTAATTAGGGTTTAGGGTTTATGGTTAAGGATTTAGGGTATTTTAGGGATTAGGGCTTTTAAGGTTTAGGGGGTTTAGGGTTTGGAATTAGGGTGTAGGGTTTAGGGTTTAGGGCTTTTAATGTATTAAATCCTGGAATTAGTGTTTAGGGTTTAGAGTTTAGTAGGTGATAGGGTTTAGGGTTTAGGGTATTTTAGGGATTAGGGTTTTTAAGGTTTAGGGGGTTTATGGTTTTTAAGGTTTTGGGGGTTTTGTGTTTTTAAGCTCTAGGATTTTTTAGGTTTAGGGTTTGGAATTAGGGTTTAGGGTTTTGGGCTTTTAAGGTATTAAGTTCTGGAATTAGTGTTTAGGGGTTTTTAGTCTAATTCAAACAAGGTTGAGTCGCTTACACGGGCGTCCATTAGCCAACGAAACCCAATCCCCATCACTGACGAGGTACAGTTCATAGTGATTGTGAAGTTATATGGGGCTCTACCAGGGGTCTTCAGTGAATTTGGACTTGATGTGTGTGTGTTTTCATTGTTTAGTGCATATGCATTAGTGAAAATAATTTAATTAATTTTGAAATGTGTTAGAATGTTGTTGAGAATTTTTGCAAGTGCTATGGAATGTTTTTGCCATGTGGTGAAGAGATTCGGGTATTATACATATCCACCACATGGTATTTTTTTTATGGTTTGTGTTGGTATTTTTTTTATGGTTTGTGTTTTTGTAACGAGTAAAGGTTGTCTAGTAAAGTTTTTTCCGTGAGGACCGTCTCGGATTTAGATTTTAAATGGCTGCAAGTTGTTCATCTTCATCTTCATCTTCATCTTCATCTTCATCTTATGCATCTATATGATCTTCATCTTCAAAATAGGTGTTAGTGTGGACAACTTCATCTTCGAAATCTTCGAAATAAGGTGTTAGTGTGCACAACTTCATCTTCATCTTCATCTTAGAAATTTAAAATCATTGATTTTATTAATTATAAAAATAAGTTAATTAAACCAAGTGTTTGAGTTAACAATATTTTAATTACCACTATTAAATCACTAATACAATAGAGTAAATAAAAAAATTATGATTAATGAATAAAAAGTATTATATTAATAACATAAGATATATTTTTTACATGGTATTAATTAATAATATATTTTGACAAAATTAAATGTAATTAATTAATCAAATACATACTTTAATTATATTTTATTTACCAGAGAATTAAATATGAAGTTTAATATAGTAATAAAATTGAACAAAAATAATAAATAAATACATGTACAACTTTATTAATAACCTAAAAAAAGATTATTCTAATAACGAGTTCGTGCCTTTAATATTAAAATCATCAAGTTACAAGTTTAGTACATATAAACGACGCATGTTCAAAAGTAATAAGATACAACCATCATTTATCGTTCCACATGGAAGTCGATATGGCATCTTGAAATTGTGCGGTTCTTGTGGATTCTAATGCACTCTGCCTCCGAAAGCATGTTACTTGGCTACCCACATCCTCAAGACCATCGCAATCGTCGCTGTCTGTATACATTTTACATAAAATTGGATATGACCTCTACATAAAATTAGGCATAACCTATATATATAATACATGTATAAGATTGGGCATAACCTCTTCTTAAAATTGAGCATAATCTATGTATATAATACCTGTATAAAATTCGGCATGACCTCTACTTAAAATTGGGCATAATCAATATACATAACACCTGTATAAACACTCCATAAATACTCCATAAAATTGTCTATACATTCTATAAACACTACATGAAATTGTTTATATACACTCCATAAAATAGTCTAAACACTCCATACACTGCATAACATTATAAATAAACTCCATACAATAATCAAACACAACAAAATTAAATGAAATATCACTATCAATTTACAAATAAAAACTATAAATCCATTATAAATTTACAAACTATAATTGTTTCTCTTCATGCTAGTTGTTCCTCGCCCATTTCCCCTTATTAACTGATCTCCAAATCTTCCCCTTGATTGATCTTTCTCTTGTAGAGGAGGCAACTCCTTCAATACCGCAATTGTTACATCATCCGTATTGCCCTGACATGCAAGTAAGATATAAATATTGCCTTGATGAGACATTCTCAAGTAGGCCTCCAGACTCAAAAAGTCTCCTACTCCAAAAAAATAAGATTGGAAAACAAAATCTTAGAACAATGGTTGAAATGATATTGGTCAACAAGTTCTCAACAATATCAAAAGTAGGATATATCAATCACAAGTAGTTGTTTATAAGGCAAATCTAATACAACACTAAATTAATAAAAAAAATAGAGTTTAGACTTACCTTATGAAATTTGAGAAAAATCAAAGCCGAAGGGTTAAATCGAAACCACAAAAAAAAGAAAATACCATGTGGTGGATATGTATAACACCCGAATCTCCTCACCACATGGCAAAAACATTCCATAGCACTTCAAAAATCCTCAACAACATTTTAAAATATTTCAAAATTAATTAAACTATTTTCACTACTGCATATGCACAAAACAATGAGAAAACACACACATCAAGTCCAAATTCACCGAACACCCTTGGTAGAGCCCCATATAACTTCGCAGTCACTACGAATTGTACCTCATCAATGATGCGGGATGGGTTTCATTGGCTAATGGACGCCCGTGTAGGTGACTCAGCCTTATTTGAAATGGACTAAAAACCCCTAAACACTAATTCCAGAACTTAATACCTTAAAATCCAAAAACCCTAAACCCTAATTCCAAACCCTAAAGCAAAAAAACCCTAGAGCTTAAAAACACAAAACCCCCCAAAACCTTAAAAAACCATAAACCCCCTAAACCTTAAAAACTCTAATCCCTAAAATACCCTAAATCCTTAACCCAAACCCTAAACCCTAATCCCTAAAATACCCTAAATCCTTAACCTAAGCCCTAAACCCTAAACCCTAAACCCGAAACACAAACCATAAAAAAAACATAAACCATCAAACCCTAAACCCTATCACCTACTAAACTCTAAACCCTAAACACTAATTCAAGAACTTAATACATTAAAAGCCCTAAACCCTAAACCCTACACCCTAATTCCAAACCCTAAACCCAAAAAACCTTATAGCTTAAAAAATCAAAACTCCCAAAACCTTAAAACCCCTAAACCTTAAAAGCCCTAATCCCTAAAATACCCTAAATCCTTAACCATAAACCCTAAACCCTAATTACTGAACCCTTAAATACCGATCAACAAACCCTAAAAATAATCCATACACAAATCAAGAATTTAGACTATAAACCTAACACTAAATTCCAAAATAATGCACAAATAACCCCCAATTACGCACTGAAAATAAATTTAAATCAAATAAAACACTAATTTAATGAAAAAAATTAGGGTTTAGGCATACCTTCTGAAATTTGGGGAAATCCGAAGCCAAAGGGTGAAATTGATGCCCAAATGTCCAAAATCGAAGAAAATCGAAATGGAAATGGGGAAATCGAACAAATTCGGAAGGTATTTTCGGGGGAAAGGAGACTAGCCAGAGAGAGATGGGAGTGGGAGGCCGAAAGGGAGAAGAGGGGGAGAAGACAGAGAAGAAAGGGAGGTCGGGAGGGAATAGAGAGAGAGAAGCGAGAGAGAGTGAGTCCGAGAGAAGCAAGAGAAAGTCACGGAGACGAGAGAGGGGGTGCGAGAAAGAGGGCAAGGCCGAGAGAAGACCAAGAGATGAGGTCGGAGACGAGAGGGAACTGAGACGGTGGCCGGAGATGAAGGACGAGATCGATTTTGGCAGCAGCGACGTCGGGAGCGTAGGAAGACGAGAGAGGGAGTGCGGGAGAGAGGAAGAAAAAAATGAGAAATGACGACGCGCGATGGGGAGGTGCGAGGAGAGAGAGGGGAAAAATCGAGCGTCGCCCGTCCTTCAATTCAAAGAAGATCAAACAAGGCCTTCTTCCACATGATCGAAATTAAACCGTGGAGATGAAGGACCCCTTCATCCCTTGCATCGAGATGAAGCTTCATCTGCGCTCCACTAACGGCTTCAAGTGTTGAAGGGCGTTATGCGGTTGAAGATCATCTCGTCCTTCAAGTTGACTAACCCCCCCTTTCTCTATTCCCTCCCGACCTCCCTTTCTTCTCTGTCTTCTCCCTCTCTTCTCCCTTTCGGCCTCCCACTCCCTTCTCTCTCTGGCTAGTCTCCTTTCCCCCGAAAATACCTTCCGATTTCGTTCGATTTTCCCATTTTCATTTTGATTTTCTTCAATTTTGGACATTTGGGCATCGATTGTTTAATATCTACTTCGATTAACCATCGATTTCACTCTTCAGCTTCGGATTTCCCCAAATTTCAGAAGGTATGCCTAAACCCTAAATTTTTTCATTAAATTAGTGTTTTATTTGATTTAAATTTATTTTCTGTGCGTAATTGGGGGTTATTTGTGCATTATTTTGGGATTTAGGGTTACGGTTTATAGTCTAAATTCTTGATTCGTGTATGGATTATTTTTAGGGTTTGCTGCTCGGTATTTAAGGGTCCAATAATTAGGGTTTAGGGTTTATGGTTATGGATTTAGGGTATTTTAGGGATTAGGGTTTTTAAGGTTTAGGGGGTTTAGGGTTTGGAATTAGGGTGTAGGGTTTAGGGTTTAGGGCTTTTAATGTATTAAATCCTGGAATTAGTGTTTAGGGTTTAGCGTTTAGTAGGTGATAGGGTTTAGGGTTTAGGGTATTTTAGGGATTAGGATTTTTAAGGTTTAGGGGGTTTATGGTTTTTAAGGTTTTGGGGGTTTTGTGTTTTTAAGCTCTAGGATTTTTTAGGTTTAGGGTTTGGAATTAGGGTTTAGGGTTTTGGGCATTTAAGGTATTAAGTTCTGGAATTAGTGTTTAGGGGTTTTTAGTCCAATTCAAACAAGGTTAAGTCGCTTACACGGGCGTCCATTAGCCAACGAAACCCGACCCCCATCATTGACGAGGTACAGTTCATAGTGATTGCGAAGTTATATGGGGCTCTACCAGGGGTCTTCAGTGAATTTGGACTTGATGTGTGTGTATTTTCATTGTTTAGTGCATATGCATTAGTGAAAATAATTTAATTAATTTTAAAATGTGTGAGAATGTTGTTGAGAATTTTTGAAGTGCTATGGAATGTTTTTTCCATGTGGTGAGGAGATTCGAGTATTAGACATATCCACCACATGGTATTTTTTTTATGGTTTGTGTTTCTGTGACGAGTAAAGGTTGTCTGATAAAGTTTTTTCCGTGATGACCGTCTCGGATTTAGATTATACATGGTTGCAAGAAGACAACCAAGTGGTCGAACATATGATATTTGGACATTCGATGATGATAGCAAAATGCTCGATCTCTTGGTCGAGCAGGTCAATCTAGGGAACAAGTTGCCTAACGGGGTATGGAAGCATGAGGTATACATGGACTGTGTAAATAAGTTCAATGAAGACACAGTCATGAAAGAAACTGTTGAGCAGGTGAAGAATCGAACAAGGGCATGGAAAAAAATATACCAAACGGTAACGAGCTGTATCAACACTAGTGGGTTTGGTTGGGATGCAACCACACAACGAGTTACTGCATGTAATTCTGTATGGCTTGATTGCATAAAGGTTAGTAAATCTGTATGGCTCAACTACATGATGTACTATAAAATATTTTTTATGCTTTCCGTGTTAGTATAACTCTATTCCAAGACATCTAACTCTATTCTTGTAGGAGCATAAAGATGTTGAGAAGTACAGACGTGAAGGCTGCCCCCTGTACGACAAATTAGCTGTGGTGTGGGAAACACAATAGCGGTAGGGTCAGGAGCTGCAACCTATGTAGATCAGGGCGATGAGGTGATCCGTGAATCGGAACATGTCCCGATGGATGAGCCAGAGGATGTTGATATAGTTAGGGATACTCCATCACCATTATTAAGCATGGATGAGTCTCTAGGTAATCAATCTGAAAGAAGTAAACGGTCATCTTCAAGTCGTCGTAGAAAGAGAACCGAAATGCTCGATAATGACACTAGTAGAAGAATCTTTGATGCAATAGATCGAATTGCTAAGACATTTAAAAATTTCATGATGAAAGACGATATTGTAAGAGATTGCGTCAAAGACCTTAGGGAAATCCCGGACTTACCTACAGAATTGAAGTATCGCGCTTCTTCATGGTTGGATACACCAACTAAGAAGGTCATGTTTATGGAAATGACAGTGGAAGAGCAGGTCCAGTGGCTTAAATTTTGTTTTGAAAACTAATTGTATTGCGTTATAAATACACTATTTTTTTTGGAATATTATTATGTAGTAGAAATGATATTTGAATTATGACGTTGCAAGACTTATTAGTATGGTTTGTATTTAAATTTGATATGTTGTTGTGTTTATATATTGCATAGATGAATATGGTGTTTTGAGTATGGATGTGGAATGTGGATGAATGTAGGATGTGATTGAATGTAGGATGTGGAATGTGGATGAATCTAGGTTGTGATTGAATATAGGATGTGGGAATGTGGATGAATGTAGGATGTGGAATGTGGATGAATGTAGGATGTGATTGAATGTAGGATGTGGGAATGTCAATGAATGTAGGATGTGATTGAATGTAGGATGTGGGAATGTGGATGCATGTAGGATGTGATTGAATGTAGGATGTGGGAATGTCAATGAATATGGTTGTTTATAGGTGTGATTGCAAATAGGTTATGATTGAAGATCGATGTTTACTTGTGTTTATGAATTTTAGGCAATTGAATTTGTGGATTTCCATGGATACTATGACAGACGATGAAAAGGTTGCAACTATGGTTGAATTCACAACTTTGTTGATTGATAGATGCCATATTCTGACATGATAACTAGGTTAATTATAATAGAATAACCTTTATAATTGTGTTATAGGTGGTTACTTATCGGTTTTCAAATGAAATGAGCATTTATTGAATTTGGCATTAATCACTATCGATATTGCATATTTCTCTCTCCTGAATTATATTTCATTATTTTTTAGTTTTATTTCTTCCTGAAACGCTTTTTATAGATTCAATTATGGAATTTCAGGAGAATTTGGGTGGAGAAGAAGATATTTACCAAAATGCCCTTAGTGAAATGGAGGTAATTTCTAGGGCAAATCGTTTTAAAATAAGAAAAATCATATTTAAAGGAAAGGGAAGCGTTAAACGAAGGGGGTCGAAGGCAGCATGAAGAGAAACAGAAACGGAGACCAAAATAGATGTTTTTTGACCGAAAATAGGGAGGACCGGAGAGGAGTTCCCCACCGTCGTTCGCCGGGCCTATACCTTCCGCCGCGCCACCGTCGTTCACTGCCGTCCAGCAACCGAGAACAAACCCAAGGAGAGCTCGAGAGAGTCTCCGTCGAGGTGAGTTCGACAGTCGTCGCTCGCCAGACCGAGAAGTGATCCGAGAGGGCTTCTCCGGTGCCACTTCCGCTTTTCGACCTTCCTCTGGCGTCGGTTACGTAATTCCGACCATTCCCGGAGCTATTCCAACTCCAACCGAGACTCGAGAGAGCCGGTTAGAGAACGTCAGCTCTGTTTTGTTCTTCGCCGGACGTTCCCTCCATCCGTCGGCTTCCAACCTTCGTCGCCGGCGTCGTCTCTACCTCCGGCCACTCACTCTTGCCAACCCGAAGCCATTGATTTCGGGAAATTGCAGCACCCGTGAGAACGAGTTGCTGCCCGAGCGAGAGGAGGAAGAAGGGGAGTAATTCGTCATTATTGAATTTAGTTTCTATATAGTTTGAACTTAGGTTTTGAATGTTAATTGAATCTGATTTGATAATTAATATTTATTTAAGATTTGTTTTCTGGATATTTGATTAAATTAGCTAATTAGGGTAGGATTATAATTGAGGTTGGATTTTGGTATTTTAATCCGATTTCTGTCTTTCACTCTATGCGCCCGAGAGGGGATAGACGCAAGGATTGAGAAATCGGATTCGTGATTACGTGGTGCTCGAGAGAGGCATGAATCACGGTAAAATCCAGAGTTGATAATTTTAGCATCATCACAATAGGAAATTGATTCTCTGCATTCTATTGTAATCCGCTCTTTGTCATTAACTCTAGGCGCCCGAGAGGGGATAGACGCAAGGATTGAGAATCCGGATTCGTGGTTACGTGGCGCTCGAGAGAGGCACAAATCATGGTAAAATCCAGAGTTGACGTTTCCCGTTGTGCAAGTAGTTAATTAGAATATTGCTTGATAATTTAGAATATAATTAGTGTTTAGTTCAGATTAATTCATCATATTTGGTTAGGCTAGTTGACTGAAGAATACACAAAATTCATCCTCCATGTGGATATGACCCTCGCTTACTGCTAGATTACATGAACGATTCGTACGGTTGCAAGGCATTAAAGCCGATGTAACTAAATTATACATCATGTTTTTGGCACCGTTACCGGGGAGGCACGTATTAAGCGTATTTCTTTGTTCTCCATAGTCTTAGGTTAGATTTTTTTATTTTATTTTTATTTTATTTTATTTTTATTTTTATTTTTATTTTTATTTTTATTTATTTTTTATTTTATTTATTTTTTCATATTTTTAGTTTGGTATTTTTTTTTTGGAATTATTTTTATTTCTTCTAGTTAGTTCATATTTTTAGTAGTGAGTTTGTTAGCTTAATTTGATAGTTCATTTTGTTTCTTTTTGTGTTTTTATGCACGGGCGCCGCTCCCTAGGTGGACCATTAGCTCCCTTTGTTGAAGAGGTAGAACATATTTGTAGCAAACACCTGACGTCAAGTTAGGAGCTACCATGGCCAATCAAGGCGAACCATTACAGTTACCTGCAGCAGGTGACCGTAGAGCCCTGAGGGATTATTCTATCCCATCGCACTTCACATCACCTTCTTGCATTATATTGCCACCCACTACTGCTGCCAGTTATGAGTTGAAACCGGGTGTGATCCAACTCCTCCCTACATTCTATGGGTTGGAGAAGGAGGACCCATATTACCACATCAAGGAATTCTTAGATATTTGTGCAACTTTTAAATTCCAGAATTTCTCAGATGACTCTATCCGATTAAGACTTTTTCCATTCTCACTTAAGGATAAGGCCAAGTCTTGGCTTAATTCCTTAGAGGTGGGCAGCATTACTTCATGGGACACATTAGTCACGAAATTTTTGTCCAAGTACTTTCCCATTCAGAGAACTACAGCCCTCAGGAGAGAAATCTCCAACTTTATGCAGCAGGTGGGTGAACACTTTTATGAGGCTTGGGAGAAATGGAAGGATTTGATCTGTAGGTGTCCGCATCATGGGTTTGAGAAATGGCATTTAGTGCAATACTTTTATCAAGGTCTTACACCTCAGGTTAGATCCATGGTAGATGCAACGAGTGGTGGGAGTTTGATGGGTAAGAGTGCTAGTGAGGCGTGGGACTTCTTTGAAACGTTGAGTGATCAATCTCAGCAATGGGGTTCATCATTTAATGTTGATAGGAGATCCCACGAAGCCAAAAGAGGGGGTCTTTACGAGGTTAGTGAAACACCCATGCTCATGGCCAAGATTGAAAGGTTGACTAGAAAAATTGATGCCCTTATGGTGTCCAAGAGTTCACCTTCTCCTAACCCATCTACTGTTTGTGCCATATGCTCTGGTTCATCTCATCCCACACAAATGTGTCCATCTAGTTCATCCTACCCAGAGCTCATTGAGGACTTGAATGCAGTCCAGAATTTTCATAGACCGAACCGTAACGATCCTTTTTCAGAAACATAAAATCCGGGTTGGGCTAGGCACCCAAATTTCTCATGGTCCAAGGGTCCACAGGTTGGGGGTCCTCCAGGGTTTACTCAACCCCAATCTCCTCGCCCACACTTCACTCAACAACCATTGATTCCACAAAAACCATCACTTGAGGATACACTTCAATTATTCATGCAGAATACACAGTCCTCCATTGCTAAACTTGAAATGCAAGTGAGTCAGTTGGCCAGCCACATGAGTGAACAAGCACAAAATAGACTCCTGAGTCAAACCATTCCTAACCCCAAAAGCACACATGAGGGTGAGTTCCAAACCCCACCATGAGCAAGCCAAAGCCATAACCACCCTTAGGAGTGGTCGTGAGTTGAACAATGGGGTAGGGACCACTAAGTCTAAGGAGTCAAAGGATGACAATGGGGACACATCATTGAGTGAAGAACCTCCAAGTTCTCCACCAACAGCCAAGCAGATCCCTAACCAAGTCCCATTAGCTCCTTATCCGCAGAGGTTATCGGGCCCACCTAGGAAAGGAGATAGCATGCTTGAAACGTTGGAACTGTTTAGTAAGGTTCACATTAACATTCCACTTCTTGATGCTATTAGGCAAGTGCCTGCCTATGCCCGATTTTTGAAAGACCTTTGTACACAGAAGAGAAAACAACATGTTAACAAAAAGGTCTTTCTTACTGAGAATGTAAGCTCAATTCTGAAGCATAACACTCCTCCTAAAGTTAAAGATCCTGGATGTCCCACAATTTCATGTGTCATTGGTGAACATACCATCCAGAGAGCTCTTCTTGACTTAGGGGCAAGTGTGAATTTGCTTCCTTTTTTTGTGTACCAGCAATTAGGTTTAGGGGAATTGAAGCCTACTCCCACCGCACTTCAACTAGCTGACCGTTCTGTCAAGATACCACAAGGAATAGTTGAAGATGTTTTGATAAAAGTGGACAAATTTCTGTTCCCGGTTGATTTCATTGTTCTTGATACAGAACCAGTAGTCAATGTGACCAACCAAATTCCTGTCATCCTAGGACGTCCCTTCTTAGCCACATCTAATGCTATCATTCATTGTAAAAGTGGTGAGTTGGAGTTGTCTTTTGGAAATTTTAAGGTCTCATTGAATGTATTTAATGTCGGGCACCACCCACTTGAGTATGATGATCTGAGTCCTGCATTTAATATAGAAACTGTTATGCTTGATAAAGAATCCACTCTTGAATCTTTTGAGTCTTGCATAACATCCTTAGACATGGACTATTTTGATGAGGAAACATATTTCTGAGAGGTTAATTCTTTACTCAATTTTGTACCTCTGTTGGAGGAAGCTTATGAGGTTATCACAACTAAACATCTACAGGATCTTCCTCTTGACTTGGACAAACCTCTTGAAACTTCCAAGCTAGACCTTAAGCCACTTCCTCCCACATTGAAGTATGCGTTCTTGGGACCCATGAACTCATTACCAGTCATTATTTCCTCTTATTTGAGTACTGAGCAGGAGGAACAATTGACTGAAGTTTTACAAGCACACAGAGAGGCATTGGGGTGGACTCTTGATGCCTTAAAAGGGATTATCCCCTCCATATGCATGCATCGTATTCATTTGGAGGAGGGGACTAAAGCCTCACATGAGATGCAACGTAGGTTAAATCCCCATATGCTGGAGGTTGTGAGAGAAGAAGTCATCAGGTTGCTTGTGACAGGAATCATTTACCCTATTTCCAATAGCACCTGGGTGAGTCCAATTCAAGTTGTCCCTAAGAAAGGGGGGATAACGATAATGAAAAATGAGAGTGGTGAATTGATTCCCACAAGAACTACCACCAAGTGGCATGTCTGCATTGACTATAGAAAACTTAATTCTGCCACTAGGAAGGATCACTTCCCACTACCTTTCATTGATCAGGTACTAGAGCGATTGGCCGGCCACAATTTTTATTGCTTCTTAGATGGATACTCCGGCTACAATCAAATTCCCATTGCTCCAGAAGACCAGGAAAATACCACATTCACGTGTCCGTTTGGCACCTATGCTTACAGACGCATGCCTTTTGGTTTATGCAATACGCCAGCTACTTTCCAACGGTGCATGATGAGTATCTTTTCTTACATGATTGGTGAATTTTTAGAGGTCTTTATGGATGACTTTTCTGTGTTTGGCTCTAGTTTTGATACATGTCTGCACAATCTTTCACTCGTATTGTCCCGTTGCATTAAGTCCAATTTAGTCTTGAATTGGGAAAAATGCCACTTCATGGTGAAAGAAGGAATTGTTTTAGGACATGTAGTGTCTGAGCGGGGTGTAGAAGTGGACAAAGCCAAGGTTGACCTAATTACCAATCTGCCACCACCTACTTCTGTGAAGGGGGTGCATTCTTTCCGTGGCCATGCTGGGTTCTATAGGCGTTTCATTAAAGACTTTAGCAAAATTTCTCGTCCTTTGACAAATTTACTTGCTCAAGATGTTGTTTTCGCCTTTGATGATGCCTGTATTCAGGCTTTTGAAACACTGAAGAAATGTTTGTCCACTGCACCCATTGTCCAACCCCCTATTTGGTCTTTGCCTTTTGAGTTGATGTATGATGCCTCTGACTATGCATTGGGGGCTGTTTTGGGGCAAAAGACGGATAAAATGCCCTGTGTCATTCAATATGCTAGCCGAACTCTTCATGATGCTCAATTGAATTACACTACCACTGAGAAGGAGTTGCTAGCTGTTGTGTTTGCCTTGAACAAATTCAGATCATATCTGTTAGGGTCAAAGGTTATAGTGTTCACTGATCATTCTGCTTTGAAGTACTTATTATCCATCAAGGACACTAAACCTCGCTTGATTAGATGGATCTTGCAATTGCAAGAATTTGACCTTGAGATTCGAGATAAGAAGGGTTGTGAGAATATTGTTGCTGATCATCTATCTAGGATCTGTGTAGTACCTCAGGAAGGATTCCTTCCTTTAAATGATTCCTTCCCTGATGAACAACTTCTCCAAGTATCCCAGTTGCCTTGGTTTGCTGACATAGTCAACTATCTTGTAACTCATAAGATTCCTGATTATTGGAGTAAACAAGATAGGTTGAAATTCTTTACCCAAGTCTAAACATTTTTTTTGGGATGACCCTTATTTGTTCAAGGTGTGTTCTGACCAAGTCATTAGGCGTTGTGTACATGAGCAAGACTTTGCCAACATTCTTGAATTTTGTCATTCCCACGCATGTGGTGGACATTTTGGTGCTAGAAAGACTGCGGCTAAAGTCTTGCAATGTGGTTTCTATTGGCCTTCATTATTTAGAGATGCCCATGAGTTTTATCAGGTGTGTGATAAATGCCAACGAACTGGTTGTTTGTCTAGGAAGAACATGATGCCTCTTAACCCCATTCTTATTGTTGAATTGTTCGATGTGTGGGGTATTGACTTCATGGGTCCTTTTCCTGTCTCGTTCGACTATCAATACATCCTTGTTGCTGTTGAATATGTCTCTAAATGGATTGAAGCTATATCATGGAAGACAAACGATCACAAAGTGGTGGTAAAGTTTTTAAAAGAAAATATCTTTAATCGATTTGGTACCCCTAGAGCGATCATCAGTGATGGGGGATCTCATTTTTGTAACAGAGCATTTGAGACCTTATTGAAGAAATATTCCATCACTCATCGGGTGTCCACTCCGTACCACCCGTAAACTTGTGGTCAAGTGGAAATCTCTAATAGGGAGATCAAACAGATTTTGGAGAATTCAGTTCGCTTTGATAGGAAAGATTGGTCCACTCGATTGGACAATGCTTTATGGGTCCATTTGAAGTTACACAGGTGTTTCCTCATGGCGTTATTGAGATCCGCAATCACGGAGATGGGTCGATCTTCAAAGTTAACGGTCAGAGGCTCAAACCGTATCTTGAGAATGTCCCCACACCGGAGGAGGTGATGGTGATTTTCTTGGAGGAACCTGTCATTTCATCTTGAATGCGTCAGAGTCTTGCTTACGACTATAAACTTAGCACATTGTGGGCAATCCCCATGTTTCTATCCCTTTGTACATTACAGTTTTATTTTTATTTTATTTTTTTTTTTGGTTTATTCATACTCTCTTGCCGGCCGAGAGCATAAATGGTTCTAGTAGTTGATGACCAGACTTTTGGTCCCTAGTTTGAGAGGTCTGTACTCAAACAACCGTTCTGGGATTGACCTGTTCGATCTTGAAGTATTGAATGAAAACCTTATGGTGAGTAACTTAAGGACTTGTGTTCAGCGCGTGATTCCTGATGCCTTCAGTGGCCAGTCACACGGAGATTTCTTCAAAGTGTGATGTGGGATAGCGGTTTCATCTACAGATGATTACCTACGGGTACGGCTGATACGAGTAAACCTTCTTCGAGGGAGACTATGTATCATTCCTACTTTTCCCCATTGAGGACAATGTCAGGCTTAGGTTTGGGGGGGGGGGGGGGGGGGGGGGGGGGGGAGGGATGACTCTTTTATGTCTTAGCAATAATTTTCGTTCGATTTTTGTTCGTGGTTTTCAAATTACACCTCTTAGTATGTGATTAACATTAGTAGAGTTAAAATAAGTTGCTCAAATGTGTTTCAAAAATGATCGTAAAACAGTGTAGAATATGCCTATTAGAAATCTGATATCATTTGTTGTGATCCATGAGAATTCAATGGGATAACTTACTATTGCATTAGACTTGGAACTTAGTTTCAAAAGAGAACATGTAAATCTAGTGTTGATCTATGTTAGTCTGAATAGTCTTGTATGCCTGTTTGAACTCATTCCTTTTTATACCTCAGTGAAATTTCTTGTTGTAATGTATGAATGCAAATGGAAATGCTCTTGCTTGCAAAAGACAGATAACTTCAGAAACAGCCTGGGCAAACCCAGGGACATGCACCGAAACAGTCGGTTACTTAAAAATAAGTGCATGTGCAGTGAAGACGAATACAAAATGGTGGTAATACCAAAAGTATTCAGTGAAACAAAAATTACGCTGGTAATAGCAAAAGTGCGCTGGTAATAGCATAAAATGGTTTTAAATTTGGAAGCAATGATGTTTCTTTAACTTTAATGATGAATTGTAATTTTAAAGAAGTTGCAAGTCAAGATTGAAATTGGTATATTTCTTTTGTGAGATTGTAAGACAACAGACTTACTTTACTATTTTCCCGTAATTGTGATGTGACCAGGATTTTATTGTTATCTGCTGCCTCTTTGTTCTGTTAAAGTAATAGCTTATGGGTCACATTGGTTCAGGTGGAGTAACAATGAGTGTTTTTGGATTGATAATAGGCTATATT
The DNA here is from genome assembly GCF_029961685.1 of Aristolochia californica. Classification (NCBI taxonomy): domain Eukaryota; kingdom Viridiplantae; phylum Streptophyta; class Magnoliopsida; order Piperales; family Aristolochiaceae; genus Aristolochia; species Aristolochia californica. Next base: position 8,009,784 of record NW_027181881.1, read on the forward strand.
TTACACAAGTTTTAATATTTCGCAAGATCTCATATGAATTTCAGATATTTTACGATACTAAGTGTTAGTCATATGCTAATGAGGAGTAAATTTTCTTCAGTTTTTCTTTTTATATTATTGATTTAGATGAATTTTGTGGGTAAATTCCATGCAAACCCTCACGAGACATAACTCGTCCACTACTGCAGAGTAGGGGTTTAACGGCTTGTTGCATGCACTAAATGCAATCGTGCTCCCTACGAAAGTGGCATTTTGTTTTCCTAGGCTTAATTTTGGTTCGATTGTTGTTTTGCTAGGGACTAGCAAAGATTTAGGTTTGGGGGTGTGATAGATGTCATATTCTAACATGATAACTAGGTTAATTATAATAGAATAACCTTTATAATTGTGTTATAGGTGGTTACTTATCGGTTTTCAAATGAAATGAGCATTTATTGAATTTGGCATTAATCACTGTCGATATTGCATATTTCTCTCTCCTGAATTATATTTCATTATTTTTTAGTTTTATTTCTTCCTGAAATGCTTTTTATAGATTCAATTATGGAATTTCGGGAGAATTTGGGTGGAGAAGAAGATATTTACCAAAATGCCCTTAGTGAAATGGAGGTAATTTCTAGGGCAAATCGTTTTAAAATAAGAAAAATCATATTTAAAGGAAAGGGAAGCATCGAACGAAGGGGGTCGAAGGCAGCGTGAAGAGAAACAGAAACGGAGACCAAAACAGAGGTTTTTTTACCGGAAACAGGGGAGGACCCGAGAGGAGTTCCCCACCGTCGTTCACCGAGCCAATACCTTCCGCCACGCCACCGTCGTCCACTGCCGTCCAGCAACCGAGAACAAACCCGAGGAGAGCTCGAGAGAGTCTCCGTCGAGGTGAGTTCGACAGTCATCGCTCGCCAGACCGAGAAGTGATCCGAGAGGGCTTCTCCGGTGCAACTTCCGCTTTTCGACCATCCTCCGGCGTCGATTACGTATTTCCGACCATTCCCGGAGCTATTTCGACTCCAACCGAGACTCGAGAGAGCCGGTTAGAGAACATCAGCTCTATTTCGTTCTTCGTCGGACGTTCCCTCCATCCGTCGGCTTCCAACCTTCGTCGCCGGCGTCGTCTCTACCTCCGGCCACTCACTCTTGCCAACCCGAAGCCATTGATTTCGGGAAATTGCAGCACCCGTGAGAACGAGTTGCTGCCCGAGCGAGAGGAGGAAGAAGGGGAGTAATTCGTCATTATTGAATTTAGTTTCTATATGGTTTGAACTTAGGTTTTGAATGTTAATTGAATCTGATTTGATAATTAATATTTATTTAAGATTTGTTTTCTGGATATTTGATTAAATTAGCTAATTAGGGTAGGATTATAATTGAGGTTGGATTTTGGTATTTTAATCCGATTTCTGTCTTTCACTCTATGCGCCCGAGAGGGGATAGACGCAAGGATTGAGAAATCGGATTCGTGATTACGTGGCGCTCGAGAGAGGCATGAATCACGGTAAAATCCAGAGTTGATAATTTTAGCATCATCACAATAGAAAATTGATTCTCTGCATTCTATTGTATTCCACTCTTTGTCATTAACTCTAGGGGCCCGAGAGGGGCTAGACGCAAGGATTGAGAATCTGGATTCGTGGTTACGTGGTGCTCGAGAGAGGCACGAATCACGGTAAAATCCAGAGTTGACGTTTCCTGTTGTGCAAGTAGTTAATTAGATTATTGCTTGATAATTTAGGATATAATTAGTGTTTAGTTCAGATTAATTCATCATATTTGGTTAGGCTAGTTGACTGAAGAATACACAGAATTCAATCCTCCCTGTGGATATGACCCTCGCTTACTGCTAGATTACATGAACGATTCGTACGTTTGCGAGGTATTAAAGCCGATGTGATTAAATTATACATCATTGATCGCCATGGAAAGATACTATTTTTACCATTGCAACAGATGTGTACCACTTTCTTGTGGGATGAATGGTCCATTGTATTTGCAAAAGGCACTAGACAAAATTCCAGTAAAATTTCGGAAAGTGTGCAGAATGAACCAACTGGTATTTCACAACTTCGTAGATATACTTACTAGTAAAGGGTTTTTATCAACCACAAAGACCATCTCAGTTGAAGAACAACTTGCATATTTCCTCCTAACTGTTGGTCAAGGACAAGTGTATAGTGTCACAGCAGAGATGTTTGATAAATCAAACTGGACGATAAGTAAGTATTTCAACAAGGTGTTGGATGCAATCCTTAAACTTCACTCTGATTACGTCAAACGCCCTTCGGAACGCACACACTCGAAGATTTTAACAAATTCAATGTTTTATCCCTACTTCAAGGTAACATCACTTCCTATAACTAAATAATTTTAGATTAATATACAAAGTTAGTAAATATTAATTGAAAATGTATAATTAGGATTGTATTGGAGCTATTGATGGAACTCATATCAAAGCCAACATTTCACTTGAAGATCAACCAAGGTTTTGGAATAGAAAAGGTTATCTCTCACAAAATGTGATGGCAGCATGTTCATTTGATATGCAATTCACTTATGTACTTGCTGGATGGGAGGGGTCAACAGCCGATTCCTGTGTACTGAAGGATGCATTGACTCGTCGAGATAAAATCTTTGTACCTAAAGGTAAGTAATATATTTTTATGCAGTAATTTTTTATCTATTTTATCTTCAATTATTTTATGTGGTATATAATTTTTATTATAGGAAAATATTATCTAGTCGATGCTGGTTATGCAAATCTTCCGGGATTTTTGGCTCCATATCGAGGAACCCGATATCATCTGCAAAAATTTGGAGATAATATTCCTACAAATGAAAAAGAATTATTCAACCGAAGACATTCATCTTTACGGAATATTATTGAGCGAACTTTTGGTGCTATATTTTAAATGTTAAAAGGCACTCCTCCATTTTCTTTTAAGATCCAGGTGAAAATTGTACATGCTTGTTGCATATTGCACAATTATATACGTGCAGAAGATTATGATGATATATTTGAAGATTATGATGATATATTTGAAGATGAAGATGATGATTTGGGTGGCGAGCTCGGTGGAGGAGGTGATGCGGTCCAATTAGGTACAATGGATGATACAGGCAGTGACGATTGCGATGATCTTGAGGATGTGGGTAGCTGAGTAATAAACATTCGGAGGCAAAATGCATTAGAATCCATAAGAGCCGCACAATTTCTAGATGCCATATCGACATCCATGTGGAACGATAAATGATGGTTTACTCTTATTACTTTTGAACATGCGTAATTTATATGTACTAAACTTGTAACTCGTTGATTGTAATATTAAAGGCACGAACTCGTTATTTGAATAATTTTTTTTAGGTTATTTTCAAAGTTGTATATGTATTTATTTATTATTTTTTTAATTTTATTACTATATTAAACTTCATATTTAAGTCTCTGGTAAATAAAATATAATTAAAATATGCATTTGATTAATTAATTACTTTTAATTTTTTCAAAATATATTATTAATTAATACAATGCAAATCTATCTTATGTTATTAATATAATATTTTTTATTCATTAATCATAATTTTTTTTATTTACTCTATTGTATTAGTGATTTAATAGTGGTAATTAAAATATTGTTAACTCAAACACTTGGTTTAATTAGCTCATTTTTATAATTAATAAAATCAATGATTTTAAATTTCTAAGATGAAGATGAAGATGAAGTTGTCCACACTAACACCCTATTTCAAAGATTTCGAAGATGAAGTTGTCCACACTAACACCCATTTCGAAGATGAAGATCATGTAGATGCATAAGATGAAGATGAAGATCAAATTTTCATTAGTACTTAAAGGGGGAAAGGAAAAGTGAAAGTAAATGTGAAAGCGAACAAACTAGTTAAAGTGAAATAGAAAGTGGATCATTTTTTTATGTGTGTGCGCTTCATGTAAAGTACATTGGAAAGTACTTTCTTATAGTAGTGCCCAAAATAGAAAATGTAGTAGAAACAAGAGAATAAGTTATATTTTTTACTATACCTAAACAAATAATAAACCTAAACAAAAATGGTTACTTTCATAATAAGTAATTTAATGTAATATTAAAAAATATTAATATAATAAATAATTAAATAGGATATTTTATTAATAAATTAAGATAGATTTTAGTTTAGTCTAAATTAATATAATAATTATAAATTATAAATTTAATTAATTATAAAAATAGAATACTTAAAAAATGTATACTTTTATAATGTCTAGATACTTGATCAAATTCTTAATTTAACAATATCTTAATTATCAATCTTAAATCAATAATTTAATATAGTATTAAAAGTAATAAATATAATAAATAAATATAATATTTTATTAATAACATAAGATAGATTTTAGTGCAGTATAAATTAATAATATAATGGTAATTTAAAATTAAATTATTAATTTAACTGATTATAAAAATAGAATACTTAAACTAAAATATATACTTTTATAATGTCTAGATACTTGATCAAATTCTTACTTTAATAATATCTTAATTATCACTCTTAAATCACTAATTTAATATAGTATTGACAGAAATGAATATAATAAATAGATAAATATAGTATTTTAAAAATAAATAAAATTATTAGTTAATTAATTATAAAAATAATAAATAAAATGCCTAAACAAAGATGGTTATTTTTATAATTTATAATTAAATATCCACATTATCTTAATTCTGATTTTTACAATATCTACATTATCACTCTTAAATTAGTAATTAAATATATTATTAAAAGTAATGAATTTATATAAATAAATAAATAAATAGAAAATTGAATGAAGAGAGGAAAATTGAAGCCAAAAGGGGAGATATTTTTTAGGGAAATCAAAGGGGGTTAATCGTTGCGAGAGGAAAATTGAAGCCGAAAGGGAAAAATCGAAGAAAGAGAGAGAAATTGAAGTTGAAAGGGGAAAGAACGAGAGGATTTGAGATGGTGAGAAGATTAGCGAGATGGCAACACGGTGAGACAAGGGCACGACAACATAGTAGAAAGTGAGAGACGGCGAGCCAACAGAGAGCAAGAAACGAGAGAGATGAAGGTTGAGAAGCAGAGATGGTCGAGAGAGGATGGAGGGAACATCGAGAGAGCAAGTGAAAGTGAAATAACTTGGTTTAGGGTCGGAATTCACTTTCACTTGTTTTATACTGGAGCGAGTGAAAGTAAATGAACTATTGCATTCACTTTCACTTACTATCGTGCACACACTAACGGTTTTGTGTTAGAAAGAGTGAAATCACTTTCACTTTCACTTTCCCTCACAGTGCACTAATAGGCCCTCAAATAGAATTCTAGATCATGATCACTATTGTCAAAGTAAATGAGTCAAACTCAATTGAGAGATGGTTCGATTCACGAATTTCAAAGTCAGCTCATTTGCTTAACCTTCAACGCTTCAAAGATTAGGGTGATCTAGCAGTCTCCTCCTCTCCAATCTTTCCTAACATGTAACCACAACGAGAGAGTCAAAGAGTTTGAATTTAATTTGAATTATGACTCTTTTTTGCTACAGTTTGCACTATTTTTTAGGGGAGTTTTGAATTTCATTCAATTTCATACTTTCGTGTGCCTTATTTCTGCCATATTCTTCCTCGGATTCTTCATTGCTCAATCGATTGTTGTAGCTGAGATTTGGCATTATCGACATAAATTACAGAAAATACCAATAGTAAAAGGCAACCTACTCTTTCCGAATTTCGATTCCATTCAGCCCTATTGCCATATTCTATATTTCCTTATTTTCTCTTCTCAATAGAAATTGTACATCCTTATCATATGTGTATAGTTTATCCACCTCTTTAGAAGCTAAGGAGATTTGTTTTATATGACCAAATTGGTTTTTTCTCTTTCTTTACAAATTTATGCTAGGGATAAATTCTTAAAATTATTCAATCAAAAATAATTTAAGAGGGAGAATAAGGTTAATGGAATTACAACATTATAGTTTGATTTCAATAAAAAAATTATATTAAATTTTCACATTGTAGATGGTGAAGCAAAACTCCATTGTCATGTAAATAATTCGTTCGGCAGAGACCAATCAAGAAATTTAGGTCAAAACAAGACTTTGTTAGGAGCATAATAAGAATAATGGATGGTGAAGTTGACAAACCAACAAAGGGAGAGGGAATAAAATTTCTTGTCGTGACCATGATTGGCTCTTCAAAATGGAAAGCTTCAAGAAATAGAGAGGTGAATAGAAAGAGATCATTCATTTTTGTTTGTTTTACGGAATAGCTAGAATATTACAATCCACCATAAAAACAAGTATCTCCAACACAACCACTCTTCTCACATTATTTCATGCAACTCATATGAAAGGGGCACAAGATATTACAATCCATTTTTTTAAGGGGCATTAGATAATGTCACTTCACATGAAAAGCACCATTTAGACATGTTATCATTGACCTTGGGAACTGTTATCGAATATAGTTGTTTGTTGTATCCGAAGAACCCATATACTCTCAAAAACATTCTACTATATAGCCCCAAGGTCTTGCACTCTTATTGGTGTATTAAAATTTTAATCTGCCAAATAATCTGTGCCTTAGCTTACATCCATGGTTCAAGGGTTTCCCATGGTAATATCTGCCTAACCAATTCCTGGTTACCCTTCACCACAAGTCCTTCTCCTTGTGAAGTCTTATTACTGGCTTTCTTCCACTAATGGAAGCCTAATAGAGCAGATGTGATATCCTCCAATTCGAGAGTTTCTTTTCCCCACATCAGAGTTGTAACCAAATTTTTGTACATAAGAGAATTCGGTAGGGAAGTCAGCAACATTAACGCCTTGTCTTCGTCTTCAAACTTCACATCAACCCGCCTCAAATCACTAATGAGTTGATTGAAAATGTTGATATGCTGGCTCAGATCCGAGCCCTCTGACATCTTAAGACCATATAGTTTCTGCTTAAGATAGAGCTTGTTCATCAACGACTTGGACATATACCGACTTTCCAATTTCAACCAAACTTCCATCGATGATTCCTCATCCATGATGCGATACATCACGTCATCAGTCAAACAAAGCCTAATAGTCGTCACAACCTTCGTGTTGATGTGAACAAAAAATATGAGAACGAACGAGACAAAATTTACGGTGGTTCAGCAGAGCCTACGTCCACCTGAGCTAGAGGGATTAATATTTCATTAATGCTAATCAATTTTACAGTCTTTATATAATATTAAACCTTAGAGGTATTATTTGTGTCAAAAAGACACAAATACCCCTATACATTAATATTCCCCCCTCCCAACTTTATATTATATCAGTCATATGCTCAACAATCTCCACCTTGGCGAATATTCACCCCTTAAGAAAGAAAGCATAACTTAGGACTCCACTTGGAACAATAGGTTGGGTGTTGTCTCTCATCCAGCAACTGGAGACATTTATCAAGTCCCCTATCACTCTCTTCCCCTTGGGAAGCTCCACCAACTCCCGTGACTGGTTTTTATGCATAGACTTCATCTCCTCCACCATAGCACTTATCCATCTACTTTTCTCCTGGCTTTGTATTGCCTCCTGAATGCTACTAGTAATAAGTGCACAAGAAACCAAATCTTCAAAACCATACCTGGTAGGTGGCTTGATAGTGTGTTTGGGTCTGTCTGTGGCTATACAGTGATGTTGTTGATCACCTGAGCTAGAACTTTTTGCATGTTGAGTATCCTTTTCTCTACCATGGTTCTCTAGCTCCACCTGCACCATATGCTCATTTGTGCAACAATTTTCTGGCACCTATTTTTCTTCTTCCTGAGTATGCTGCAACATGGCTTTTTCATCAAAAACCACATCTCTACTGATCACCCGTCTTGTTTGCCTTTGGATCCCAGAGCTTGAAGTCTTTCACCCTTTTCTGATAGCCCAGAAAGATACATGTCTAGACTTCACATCAAGCTTTGACCTCTCCTAACTAGAAACATGTACATAGGCTAGACAACCAAACACTCTCAAGCCACTGTCCATACCTCCTCTGATACTTTCCCATCTAGTGTTGCTCTAGGTGATCTGTTAATCAAGAAACATGTCATATTCACTGTTTTTGCCCAAAAGTTCTTTGCAATCCAAGTATTCAACCTATGACATCGAGCTTTTTCAGCTATAGTTCTGTTTATCCTTTCCGCCACACCGTTCTATTGTGGTGTCTTGCATACTGTGAAGTGTCTCTTAATTCCATGTTGCTCACACAACTTCTTGAACTTTGAGTTTGTGTACTTAGTACCATTGTCTTATCGAAGGCATTTAATCTTCCTCCCTGTCTAGTTCTCTACTTCAGTTTTCCACAACTTAAACTTGATAATTGTTTTTGACTTGTGCTACATGAAGTACACCCAAACTTTTCGTGAGTAGTCATTAATAAAGGTCACAAAATACATGTGTCATCCTAGGGATGCTACTCTTACTAGCCCCTAAACATCTGATTGAAAATAGTCGAGAATCCCCTCCGTCTTGTATCTACTGCCTTGAACTGCACCTTATTCTGTTTCCCAAGGACATAAAACATGCAGAAATCAAACTTGCATGTTTTGATACCCTTCAATAGATTTCTCTTATGAAACTCCATCATCCTATGCACTCCCGTATGACCTAACCTCATATGCTACAAGACTGTACAGCCTGACTCAGACTCTACTACTGCTACTCCACCTACAACTGTGGTACCTTACAATGTATATATATTATCAAATATTTTTTGTCCTTTCATCACTGTTAAGACACCTTTACTAACTTTCATTATTCCACTTGCAAATTTGTAACTATATCCATTAAAGTCTAAAGTGCCCAATGAAATCAGATTCTTTCTTAAATCAGGTATGTGTCTAACATCACACAACATTCTAAGCACACCATCAAACATTTTAATTTGTATACTTCTTATTCCAACAACTTTACATAAAGCATCATTACCCTTCATAACAGAACCAGAGTTTACTCTGTATGTGTGAAACCAATCTTTATTTGGCGTCATGTGATAAGAGCATGCCCAATCCAGAATCCAAGAATCTTTGAGATAACATGAATTGGATGAAACAGAAAACACATTCCCGTCACTACTCTCTGAGTCTTCTTCTTCCATTACATTCGCAGCTTTGATGGACCCTCTCTGTTCTCTGCATCCCTTTTTTTTTCTCTAGACAATCCTGTTTTATATGCTCCTTTTTCCCACACTTAAAATACATGATGTCTTTCCTCTTCCTGCATTTAAATCGAGATTTGTTGTTACTCGATCCACTCCGAGACATGTTTCTTCTACGTTCCTGGTTACCCTTTACCACAAGTCCTTCACCTTGTGAAGTCTCATCACTGACTTTCTTCCTCTGATGGAAGCCTAATAGAGCACTTGTGATTTCTTCCAATTCGAGAGTTTCTCTCCCACATCAGAGTCGTAACCAAATTTTCGTACGTAGGAGAATTTGTAAAAGAATTCAGTAACATTAATGTTTTGTCTTCGTCTTCGAACTTCATATCAACCCGCCTCAAATTACTAATGAGCTTATTGAAAACATTGATATGCTAGCTCAGATCTAAGCCCTCTATCATCTTAAAACCATACAGTTTATGTTTAAAATAAAGCTTATTCGTCAACGACTTGGATATATACAGACTTTCCAGTTTCAACCAAATTATCGTCGGTGATTCCTCATCTATGACGTGATACATCACATCATTAACCAAACAGCCTAATCGTTGGCACAACCTTCACTTCCATATTTTTTTAATCCATGTTATATATTCCTACCGGTTGGTTTTCGTACAACGCCTTTAACAGACCCTACTATACTAATAAGTCTTTCACCCACCTCTACCGTAATCTAAAATTCCTTATATTATATAATATTTGGATAGGATTCTCGACGATTTGCCTAATCCAACGCCCATTAGACGTACGTACAGAAGGGGTCCTCAAGTGTGCACACCGTGAACCTGCAGCCCTCGGGATGCGCCAACACACCCTCGTCAGACGTCTGGTCAGACGTGTCGCGCGCACGTCGTCTCCTATTAAGGAAATCTGAACCTGTCCGGATTTCCAGAAATGGGCATTAATTATTCCCACTGTTTTCGATTTCCGAAATCGAGAGGAAATATCCCGCTCTTCGGAAAAATTTTAGCGACGTTCCCATTTCCGGCTCCAGCGTCCAGTCGCCTCCCGCGGTCTCCGGCAGCCCGTCGCCTTCCGCGACGCTTCTCCTCTCCTGGTTCCGTCGTCCCACGACGAACCCTTTTTTTTCTTCACGGTCGTCCCGCGCGATGGTTCCTGTTCCGTCGTCGTCCCGCACGACGGTTCCGGTTCCGTCGTCCTCCCGCGACAAGCTCACGGCGGCCCTGTGCCTCCTGTCGTCTCTGGCGGCCCATCTCTGTTAGCGACGCCATAAAGGTTCTCGTCGCCGAACTCGCGCGACATTCCGCTCACACGCGACGATCCCTCTTCTGGTTCCGTCGTCGTCCGTCTCCGTCATCGTCCCCGGCCGTCCCACACGATGGTTCACATTTCCGTCGTTCCACGGGAAGTTTCCCCTCCCGATATCGTCGTCCCGCGCGTCTGCGCGACCTCTGTTTTCCCGAAAACGTAAACTCTTCCTGACGCGTCGTCGCCGGAAAACTGCTCTGCGTCGTCGCTGACCCGAAAAACTTTCTCTGTTTCCAAAATCAGAGACCGGAAAATTTCTCGTAAATCTCTTATACGAATTGTTGACGTCAAATGAAACAAATGGGAATTAATGAGACAAAATTTACGGTTGTTCGGCTTATTCTACGTTAATATTTTACTAATAATAATTAGGGTTATATGGTTTAGGATTAATATTTCACTAATAATAATTAGAGCTATATAATTTTTATATAATATTAAATCCTATAGATAATTATATTAAAAAACACAAATATCCCTGGCGCATCAGGCGTCAAACGCATCACACGTCAACGTCTCCTCGTGTCTCCGCGCGATGCGAGTTCCGAATTTTCATTTTTTCTGTCGTCGTCCTCCTGTGACGCTTTCCCTCTTCGGATGAAATCCCCGTCGTCTCCGTCGTCGTCCTCTCATCGTCCACGGCAGTGGCGGGATTATTGTCGAAAAGCGCTTGACGGAATCGTTGCCAAAACCGAAGGGTCATGGAACTCCTCAGTGTGAGGTTATCGTCGAATGGCGACGCGTCGTCGGTAGAGAAATGGTCTCGGACGACGCTGCAATCTCCTCTGTTTCGAGAAACAGAGACGCCTTCAACACTCGTTGACCTTTGTTTCCCGAAAACAGAAACTCCTCCCGAGACGTCGTCACTGACCCTGCATCTTCGCCAAACTCAAAGACCGGGATTCTCATTGGGTCGTCGCCAAGTTCTTCCCGGAAGCTCTGATACTGGTTGTTGAACGAAAACCCCTTAATTAGACATGATGAACTAAGAAAACAAAGAATAACGAAGACGACAAGGAGTTTTATGGTGGTTCCGCAGTGTGCATACGTCTACCAGAGCGACGGCTTGTACTTCAACAAACTTAAAAACACCCGTACAAAAAAAAAAAAAGATGACCAACCAATGCAAACAAGGGGTTAGCCTGAGAGGGTAAACGATTTTGGCCCTAGTGGTTTCTCATGAGAAAGGTGAATTGAGATTATTAAATTAAAAATAAGATGTTCATGTAACTATAAATTCATGCATAAAAGTAATTCAAGATAAAATATAACATGCACATACCCCATGGATAGGAAAATTTTTTTCTTATCGATGCTCCTCTAGAGTTGTAGTCATTGCCCAAAAACCGTTGCTTGAGAAAATTCCACTATTTTAAAAACTTTAATAGCTAGAATTACAAAAGATATTCTGACTCTCTTTGGACACGTGTAGTTCAATACACGATTTGTACAAAACCAATCTCCCCAAGAGATTGCTGCAAGATTCTAGCACTAGCTAGACCTTTCTATCTAGATTATAGAGGTTCTAGATGAGCCTCTCACAAAATCAAGTAAAAGAAAGGTAAAATTACACTCTTACTTGGAGAGATGCTTCTCATCGAGATATTCAAACTTCCTCCTCCGTTGTAGCCTGATGTGAAATGATGAAGGAACTTCTAACAATATGTGTGCAAGGATTGATGAAAGATAAATGAGATTTTTTAAAGGTGTGAAGCTCACTCTTTCACTCTAAAGTACTTTTAGGGGAAATTTGTAAGATAGGGAGTAATGGCTTGAGTATTTGCCAATAAATGTTCATTAACTTCTCTACTCACGGTTTGGTAGGGTTTTTATAATTTCCCCAACTCAAAGTAGTCGTTATTTGCCCATTTTCAAAAATCAGTTCTTTGATTGATCGATCACTGCTAAGAGATTGATCATAATGGCTAGTTTTCTGTCAAATAGTAACTTATTTATTGATGGACCGATCGATCAATAAGTTACTATTGGTCCAAAAATTTCAAGTTGATCAATCAATCGAAATTCCCTCTGATTGTGCAATACAGGTATGATTGATAAGTGCATTTTCCTATGATCGATCATGCTTTATACCCCTTACTGGAAAGGTTTAGACTGATCGATCAATCAGGTGGGATGATCGATTATTCCATGTGAAATTTACTTGCCTAGACAGTAATGATCTGTTGAACAACAGATATGGAAGTTTTTCATATGTCTCACAACAAAAAGTCTTACAGAGCTAGAATTATTCTGGAAGGAGGTCTCACAAAAGAGTTTTAGTTAAAAGGTGTTTTAATTATGTTAGTATTATATTTATGTTCAATTATTTAATTATGTTAGGTCGTATCTTTAAGTGTTAAACTTTGGATGTAACTGGGACAAGGGTAGTTTAATTGTAATTCGACTCTACTACTCTCCTGTATTATAAATAGGGGTTCATGTACTCATATTACAACAAGTTAGTGAAGTTTTTCTCTTTTTAAGAAATTCAACATGGTATCATAGTAGGTTCTATGAGTTGACTTGGTCATTGACTTGGTTAACCCACTAAGATTATGTGATCCTTTTCTGATTTATCATCCCTAGTAGTTTAGGTTTGTATTTTATCTTTTTTTCTCTCTTTTTAGTACCAATACCTATTGTTTTTTTAGGAATTCACTCCTTCATACCGAGTTTTTCATAAAAAATATATATATTGATGGAAAAAAAATTGAGTTTACTTTCCAAATCAAAAATAATTTTGGCAATCAGAGTTTTCTACAAAGAGAAATTGATATTTGAACCAGCAAAGGTCAGACTGCAAGAGAGGTTCGAGAAGTAGCAGGAACCTTCAACTTTTGAGTCATTTTAAGCCATCAAGAACAAGACTTTTACATGAAAAAAGTTACACCCTTACTTGGAGAGATGCTTCTCTTTGAGAGATTCAAGTTGCCTCCTACTTTGTAAGACGTTCTAAAATGATCAATGAGCTTGTTCTATTATAAATGCGAGGACGATTGAAAGAGAATAAAGTTTCCAAAGTGTGTGGCTCTCTCCTTTTCTCTCTAAAGAAATTTTGATGGAAATTTACAAGATAAAGAATAGTGGCTTAAAGATGTTGAATTTAAGGAAAAAAGAAATACTTCATTGACTTCATTAACTTATTATAATCAGAGTAGATGAACCTTTATTTATAATAGAGGAAAGTAGTAGAGTCCAATTATAATAAAACTACCTTTGTCCCAATTACACCCAAACTCTAACACTTAAGGATAAGTTTTAGCATAATTAAATAAAAAAATATAAATAGAAGACAAACATAACTCAAATTAGAACTCTTCTATGACGTGACCATAAGATAATGATGCCAACTCGTGGTTATCTTTGTGAGTCCTTGATCTTCCAACCAGCTTGTGGTTATCTTTGTGAGTCCTTCTTGATCTTCCAACTTATGTGATAAGGATGTCAGCTCATGGTAATCATGGTGGGTCCTACTTCGTATGTGCTTGGGCCCATCTTATGGGCCTTCCTTGGTTGTGTGGGCTGGAGCCCATCTTCCAGCACTCCCCCTCAAGTTGGGGGTGAGAGAACATCATAAACTCCCTGCTTGCTACAAATGATGTATAAAATATTTTTGTATAAAATGACAGTCCTCCCATCTTCCAACACTCCCCCTCACACTAGTGTTCTCTACCATGAGGCCCAACTGGCCAATCCAGGGCGGTGTAACATAGATGTAATAATAAGTTCCTCCGTCATGGTTTCCCAACCGTGATATTTTTTTGACAGGGTATCCTCCGTCATGGATTCTCAACCGTGATATTTTTTTACAAGGTATTAAATTCCTCCATCATGGTTTTCCAACTGTGATATTTTTAACAGGGTCCATTAGGGTTTCCCAATCATGATATTTTTTTACGGGGTTAAATAAATGATGATATGAGAAAAGATACCGAGGTCACCCCTTCTTCAATAATAATGTCCCCAAAGAGACATAATAGTTGTAGTTGAATATAACACAACCATCTTCCAACACATATAACACGAACCAAAATAATAAACCTTGTAGAAGGACCCATGAACTAATCATAATCCGATATAAATATTTTTTCTTAGATGTAGAAGCTTCATCTTTTGTGTTCCCCCTTTCTTGAATATTTTGGTCACATAAAACTTATCCACAACATATGGAATAAAATACCTCTTTCTTATACTTCTTCTGCTTCTCCCCTCAAGCTAGGAGGTAATGGCAGTGATACCAGCTTGAACCAAATATCATAGATGTAGCGATAAGCCCAAATAACAGAGATGTATAAATAAGCCCTCAAATCAGGGAGAAGTGAGATATTTTCTTGATATAGCAACTCAAAAAGTGAGACAAAACAATTGGCTTAAATTCGGATTTTTCAATGCAACAGGATACCAACATGACATTTGATTCTTCCAATGCCCATATATCTTTAAATATAGATCAAATTGACATGAAATTTTCTCCTTATAAAACTATACTTAAATAAATTTCATACAAGTATAAATTATCTTTATAAAATATAATTATCAGAAGATAAATAATCTAATAGATTTCGGTCTCTGTCATCTGGCCCAACTAAGCACTGTTTCTCCTTTTTTTTAGCATAACAAATGACTCTTCCTAGATCAATATCTCCTTATAAAAAACTCAAATATAGAATTTGTTGAATAGGTAAGAAAATATACTTATAGATATTTCTTTTGATATATAATTCTCCATATAAAGTCTCGTTCTTGATAGCATAAAATACCTCATAAGTTGAAGTTTTTTGTTGTTGCTCGAACCTTTTTTTCAATATGACCTTCGGTGCTTCAAATATCAATTTATCTTTGTAAATAACTCCGATTGAAAATTTGATGAATAGGTAAGAGAATAGACTTACATATATTTCCTTAGATATATATTTTTCAATATAAAGTCTCATTTTCTATCGCATAAAATACCTCAGAATGTGAAGCTTTCTGCAGTTGCTGAAACCTCTTTTGCAATCTGACCTTCACTCATTAAAATATTGACATCTCTCAGTAGGTAACTCCGATTGGAAGAAATAATTTTCTTTAGAAAGTAGACTCAAATATATTTCTATCAATATATAATTTTAAATATTAAAATCTCACTATAGAGGTGAAAAAATCAAAACAAAATACAAGTGTAGGGACTAAAAAAAATTAACTATGAACCTAGACTTGGGGTTTAGGGTTCAGAGAAAAGGATCTCATTATCTCTATGGGTTGACCAAGTCAACTCACAGAACTTGATCTGATACCATGTTGAATTTATGAAAAAGATAAACACGACCAAGGAAGGCCCATACGTCCCAATGTGTGGAAGATGGGATCAAGCCCATAGACCAAGGAGAAGACCCATAGGCCCCCACAGTTGTGGCATCATGGTAAATAAAGTGTCATCTCATAAAGATGATATTGACGCAATTAGTTTTTTATTTATGCCTTCTTTTCTCTCTTACTAGGGTGAAGGGTATTCTTGTAATATTAGTACATTTAATATCTATAAATACAACTTAAGGGGGAAGGTTTGTAAAAGTCCATTACCCGATTCTTCCTTCTCTTTTATCCAAATTCGTCTCTTCCTCTTCTCCTCCTAAAACCTTTTTTCCATAATTCTTCTTCTTCTCACCCCTTAATCCTCTTCTAATATGATAATACATCATGGAATCCTAAGTTTCAATATGGTATCAGAGTGGGAAATGATTTGAGATGTAAAAGGAGAAAAAAATTGAGAATAAAGGTAGGAAGAAGAAAAAAAAAAGTAAAAAGAGGAGTTTCTCGTTTTTCCTTATGTCTTATTTCTCAATTTTTATATTTCATTGGATGTTTCATTCTCTTGCCATATTTTTAATATAAAAAATTATATACTGTTGGAAAGATATTTGACTCTAGGTTCCAACTCAAAAAGAAACATTGAAATCAAAATTTTCTAGAAGTAGAAATCAACATCTAAAGCAGCAGAAAAGTTTTGTACAGTAGCAAAAAGATTCAACTTTTGAGCCATTTTATGCCATCAAGAATGAGACTTTATATGGAGAATTATAGATCAAAGGAAATATCTATAAGTCCATTTTCTTACCTATTCAACCAATTCTCATTCTGAGCTTTTTAGATGGAGATATCAATCTTGGAAGAGTCAATGGTCAAGTTAGCCAAAGAAGAAAGAGTATTCAGATCAGCCATATTACAAAGTTTGAAATCTATCAGATTATTTATCTTAAAAAATGTATATTTTATGGAAAGAAGTTATACTAAGTTGAAATGTATTTAATTCTAGTTTCATAAGGAGAAATATTTATGTCAATCTAATCTATATTTAAGGAGATATTCACATTGGAATAATCAAAGGTCATGCTACTATAGCACTGCATGCGAAGATCCGGATTTAAGCCAATTTTTTTTGCTTAACTTTTTGAGTAGCTGTTATTGATAAAAAAAATAACAAGAAAGTATATCATGATCTACCCTTGGAAATTTACTATTTTTAACTAACAATATCTGGAAAAAATCTTTAGAAGATCATCTTATTTTCAAAAAATTTCCTTGATTTATTTGTCAAAGATGCCTTGCCTAAAGATTTTAAGAAAAAAAAGCGCAAGGAGGAAAATAAGTAATTTAGAAGATTTTTCTAACATGAATTTTGTGAGATTTTGTTGGTATTTTGAAATATTACAAAGAATTTGATTTGGTATCCTTCCCTAAAAAATTAAGGCAAAAAAAGATTGAAATATTTGGCTTGGCTTGAGTTACTTGGTTTACAATATTTTAGCTAGTGAAGTTGTTGATACTAGCCTTATTTTACTTGATCATACAAGAGGTGGATTAGCACTTGAGTTTGAAAAGTATTTGTTGACTTCAAGTTGGGATCATTGACATTATCTCCCAGCTTGAGGGGAAGAATAGTAGGAGAAATATGAAGGATGAGCACATTGGAGATTGTTTGATTTATTAATTATCAAACAATATTTGGTTCAACTTATTAATTTCAGTCTATTACGTGACTTGACCCACTCACTCATTTTTAAAGCTACTATCAGCTATCTAAAACCAACTTGACTCTAGCTTAATTATTACCTTGAATTATCCTCAGCTTATTACTTGGTGCATAAATTTCATATTCAAGGATGAACTTGTTGTAGATTATCTTATGTGTAGTTATGGCTCTTAAAGACTTTTACTAGCTACTGGTTATCTGCTGCTATATAACTACCTATTTGGTACATGTCTAATACCAGCTTGACTCCAGCTTAATTATTACCCTAGATTATTACCATGGATTATCCTCATCTTATTACTTGGTGCAAAACTTCCTTATTCAAGGATAAACTTGTTGCAGATTCTCTTAAGTGTCCTTATGGCTCTTAAGGACTTTTAATAGCTACCAATTATCTACTGCTATATAACCTATCTGGTACATGTTATTTGGGCCCAGACCCAATTTAGATGTTGCTATTGTGCCTCTCCGATTGAGACATTATTATTGAAGAATGACTTCTTGGTTGCTGATTGTTGTCAACATTGGTTATCTTAATGAAAAAGAAAGCACATGGTGGCCCCAAAATATTATCATCCAGTGATTACCTTTTACTCACCACCCCCCTTTATTTCACTCCTACCATTTGAGAGTCAGTGTCATGTGGAGAGACACCATGATGGAAGAGTTTATTACTACACTTTTGAGCAATGCCTATAGACCCACTACCTACAGAGCATAGGAGTGTGCTCAACATCCAACGTAATTCAAGTCTATTATTCACCCAATAGGTATTTTTTTAGCTACCCTGAGAAAGTGGGTAGACTCTGTGCCCCGTAGTAGGGCCACTGTTTTGTTGTGAAATTGAGCATAAAGTGTTTTTTTACTATGACCATTTGACTGGAGTATGGAGTGATGTCTTATGTCTTGGAGTGATTTTACTCTCTTTTATTATGCAAATTGGGTCTCTTGAAAAAGAACCACTAGCTTCAAGGGGAGTGTTGGAAGATATGGTGGACTGTCATTTTATACGAGAAGCTCCTATATACCATTTGCACCAAGGCGGGCACTTATGATGTTCTCTCACCCCTAGCTTGAGGAGGAGAGTTGGAAGATGGGCTCAACCCCACGCGACCAAGGAAGGCCCACACATCCAAGGAGAATGCCCACATGTCCAAGAGAAGTGGCATCATGGTAAACAAGAAGACTTCTCATAAATATGGCACAAGGATGTAATTAGTCAAGGAGGAAATGTCTACTTATGTCTTTTCTTATGTAAATCTTGTAGCCTAAGGGCACTATGGACATTGCAACATCCCCTCAAAAATTATAAATAGAGGCCCTTGATTCGAGGTGGAGCAATCAAGTCTCTCCCCTTTTCTCCAAATTCGTCCAAACTCTCTTAGCCTAAAGGTTATCTCCCTTTTTATCTCTTTCTCCCTTCTTTGCTCGACTTCTCTCTCTTCTTCTCTTCTTCTCTCTCTCTCTCTCTCTAACTTTGCTCAAAGTTCTAATCATGGGATCCTATATTCAACAATAGCCATTGAAAGCACCTTCCTACAACAATAAATATAACCTCAAGGCATGGGGTAGAGCATTCAAGTCTCTTCCTCTTGGCTCAAATTCGTCCATACACCTCTCTCTATCTTCCTCGTCTTTCACCCCTTGGTATCTTCTCTACTCTCACCCAAAAAGCTAGAGTTCCTCTCTTCTCTCCGTCCCTTGAGATCTCTTGTATTTATGTGTTGACCCTTGAAATCAACATTTTTCAAAGGCCGAAAAATATCATCCTGGTGTGCTAGGAAATCTACCCATGTGAACCTAAAATAATTATCTACCACCACTAAAGTGAAACGCTTTTCATTTAGGCTTAAGATTTGAGTAGGCCTAACTAATTCCATGTGGATTAGTTGAAGAGGTCAAAAGGTTGAAACTATGTGCTTTGATTTTAAAGAACTTTTGTGTTGCTTTCCAAGTTGGTAAGCATCACAAGGTTTCTCTCTTACAATTTTTTTATGTGGTAGTTCTCTCATTAGGTTTTTCTTTGCTAATTTGTTCAAGGAGGCTATCCCTATGTGCCTAGCCTCTTATGCCATAACCAAGATTCATCAATATTTTCACCCCAAACAAATGGCACTAGTTGAGGGTAAATCAACGACGTTCACAATATAGAATTCTGTTTCTATGTCCCTTTAGGACTAGTTCAGTGTTTTCAATTTTTACTACGCATTTGCTCTTTTCAAAAGATACTTTGTTACCTTTTGTCAGAAAACTAACCAATGCTAAGTAAAGCATACATCAATCCTTCTACATAATAGACATCGGATATGAAAGAGGTTGAGGTACCGAATCTACCAATTCCTTTGATGGTGCTTTTGCTATTGTCTCCAAATGTTACATGATCATTGTCTACTAGTTTGAGTTCTAAATTTTTTTTATCACTGGTCATGTGCCTCAAGCAACTGCTATCCAAAATCCAAACATTTTTCGGTGCCTTGGTTCGAAGGTAAGCCAACATCACAAGAGATTTAACCCTTAGAGATCCATTTTAAGTTGGATCCCTTTGGGATAACAATTGAAGCACTAGGTGATTTGGGTTAACACAACCCTTTTTGTTGTTTTGGGTACCCAACGTTGTTTGATGCCATTGTACCTCAAATCAAAGGACTTGAACAACTCTCTTTTACATAGACTGGCATATCTCAGTAAAAGCTAAACTCTAGCCTTTAGTTTCTCTTCATCTTCCAAGGGTGCTTCTTCAAGATTTGACTTTCCATGATGATTGAGGTCTTTGAGAAACTTAATTTGTTTTGATATTTTAGACCTTGAGATGCATGTCTCTTGAAGGAAAATATTTGAAATACTTAATTTGCAATTGTCAGATCTATTAAGTTTCGTTATCATTTGTTGAATTTATGGAAAAGAGAAATACTTCATTGACTTATTGTAATCAGAGTACATGAACCTCTACTTATAATAGAGGAAGGTAATAGAGTTCAATTAAAATTAAACAACCTTTGTCCCAATTACACCCAAACTCTAACACTTAAAGATAAGTCCTAGCATAATTAAATAAACCCAATTTAAATAGAAGACTAACATGACTAAAACACCTTTAAACTGAACCTCTTCTATGAGACCTCCTTCCATAATAATTGTGGCTATGTAAGACTTCTTCTGGTGTAAGACTTCTTAATGTGTAAGACTCATAATGCCACCTCACGCGATCATGGTGGGTCTCACCAGCTCATGTGATCATGGTGGGTCCATATCTTATGGGTTTGGGCCCATCTTCCAACACACTTGGATATGTGGGCCTTCGTTGGTCGTGTGGGTTTGAGCCCATCTTCCAACACTCCCACTCAAACTAGGGGTGAGAGAACATCATGAACCCTAGCTTGCTACAAATGATATATAGAAATTCTCGTACAAAATGGCAGTCCTCCACATCTTCCAACACTCCCCCTCACGTTGGTGCTTTCTTCCATGAGGCCTATCTGGCATAAGATAAGTGAGAGTGAAATCACTCAAAGCCATATGACATTGCTCCATACTCCAGTCATAACCCATGCTGGATGTAGGGCACACTCCTATCTTTCGCAGGTAGTGGGTCTATACGTGGTGCTCAGAAGTGTATTAAAAAGTCTTTCATCACCGTGTCCCTCACAGGACAACAACTCTCAAGTGGTAGGAGTAATAAATGCCAATTAAAGGGGTAACATATATGTAGTAATAAGCTCCTCCATTACGGCGTCCCGACCCAGGCACCGACTCTCACAGGTAGAAATGGGAGATAAATGCCTGTCACTCACAAGACGGCGATAAAAAGACCCATGGGAATATATATCAATCGACTTAAAACACCCATATATGTGATGAACTTAAACTCCCAACCAAAACAACACACAAAAGGTTGGCCCAAAGATGTATGTGAGAGTCAAATAAAGGATGGTAGGAGTAAGGTTGTCAAATAACCAATAGGTAATGGGTAAAAATCAAGAAAGGATGTTGAGGCCACCACTTCTTCAATAATAATGTCTCATCCAAAGAGACAAAATAGTTATAGCTGAAATAGGCCTGAGCCCAAATAACACGAACCAAAATAATAAAAATCCTTGTAAAAGGACCCATGATATAATTCAATGAGAGTGTCTTCACCAAATACTATGTTGACCAAGGAATATGTTGTGAATACCTCAAAATAATAATCCAGCCGAAAAAATAGAATCGAGTCAAGCTAAGTCAAGTATCACCAATAAATACCACAATTATTATTGCGAGTTAGGATTCTTGGTCTTCAATTTTCTTTGCTACAAAATTTTCCTCTTAGATGCAAAAGCTTCATCTTTTGTGCTCCCCATTTCTTGAATATTTTGGTCACATAAAACTTACCACAACAAATGGAATAAAATACATATTTCTTTTACTTCTTCTACTTCTCCCCCCTCAAGCTAGGAGGTAATGGCAGTGCTCCCAGCTTGAACCAAATAACAGAGATGTATTAATAAGTTCATCAATAACAGCAACTCAAAAAAGTGACGTAAAACAATCGACTTAAATTCGGAGTTTCAATGCAACAGGATACCAACATGACCTTCGATTATTCCAATGCAAACATATCCTTAAATATAGATTATATTGACATGAAATTGTCCTTTTATAAAACTAGACTTAAATAAATTTCATCCAAGTATAAATTATCTTCATAAAATATTCTTCTATTAAGATATATAATCTGATAGATTTTGGTCTATGCCGAACTAAGTACTCTTTCCCCTTTTTTCAGCATGACCAGTGACTCTTACTAGATCAATATTTCCAAATAAAAAAACTCAGATAAATAATTGGTTGAATAGGTAAGAAAATAGACTTACATATCTTTCTTTTGATATATAATTCTCCTTATAAAGTCTCGTTCTTGATAGCATAAAATAGCTTAGAAGTTGAAGCTTTCTACTGTTGCACGAACCTCTTTTGCAATATGACCTTGCTGCTTCAAATATCGATATCTCTTTATAGATAACTCTGATTGCAAAAAATTATTTTTTCTCAAATATATTTCCGAAAATATATAATATGCAATATGAAATGCTCAGTACAGAAGTGAAAACATAAATCAAATAATGGGTATAGGGACTGAAAAAAAAATACAAACCTAAACTGCTAGAGATAATAAATAAATAAAGGATCACATTACCTCTGTGGGTTGACCAACTCAACTCACAAAACCTAGCTTTGATACCATGTTGAATTTAAGGGAAAGAGAAATACTTCATTGACTTATTGTATTCAAAGTACATGAACCTCTATTTATAATAGAGGAAGGTAGTAGAGTCCAATTACAATAAAACTTCCTTTGCCCCAAATACACCCAAACTCTAACACTTAAGGATAAGTCGTAGTATAATTAAATAACTCAATATAAATAGAAGACAAACATAACTAAAACTAGAACTCATTTATGAAATGACCATAAGATAAAGATGTCACCTCGTGGTTATTTTTGTGAGTCCTTCTTGATCTTCCAACCAATTTGTGGTTATCTTTGTGAATACTTCTTGATCTTCCAACTTATGTGACAAGGATGCCAGCTCGTGGTAAACATGGTGGGTCCTAATTCTTATGTGCTTGGGCCCATCTTGTGGGCTTTCTTTAGTCGTGTGGCCAATATTATAATACTCTTAGATAAGTGGACCTTCCTTGGTCGTGTGGGCTAGAGCCCATCTTCCAACAAAAGATATGCCAATAAATTCAAATTTCCTTCTTTGCTTATGATTTGGTGGGGTATTTATTGCTTCCCCAACTCAAACTAACAATTATTTTACTGTTTGAAAAAATCAGTACTTTGATTGATTGTTCATAGTCAAGTGATTTATCAATCAATCGATCTTAACAACTACTTTTCTATCAGATAGAAACTTACTGATTGATGAAGTGATCAATCAATTTGTTATAGTTGGTCCAAAAGAGTCAAGTTAAATTGATCGATCAATCGAGATGCGCACTGGTTATGCAATGTAAGTATGATCGATCAATGTATTTTCCTATGACAGATCATTCTTTATGTCCCTTGCTGGAAAGGTTCTGACTGATCGATCAATCAGGAAGGATGATTGATCATTCCATGAAAAAATCTTCTTGCCTGGAAAATAATGATCCATCAATCCAAGTGGCATGATCTATCATGCATTATTGCATGAAATGCCCATGTCCTCGATGATCGATCATGCTTTATACTTTTTACCTGCACAATTTTGGATGATCAATCATTACCATTGGTTGATCAATCATTCCAATGCCAATTTAAAAATGTAGACTTTTAAAGCACGAGAATTTTTATTTAAGTGCTCTAACATGTTTCTAAATGATGTTTATAATGATCCTAAACATGTCTATATGCAATTTATAACCTAAAGCTCTAATTTCACAAATGTACTTAAGGAATAGGAAGTTTGGAATGCTCTATTACAAAAGTGATTGAGGTTAGATATTTGTTTATTATGCTTGAACTCGAGTCTTCTTGTAGTCTTTTTCCTTGTGGGTGATTCTGTTAAGAATTAGACGTCCTAAATCCAAACTAATGAGAACAATAATAATAATCATAGAAGAGAGGAAAAGCAAACACGAAAAAATAACACAAGATTTATTCAGGTTTGCCTAAGGGTGAGACTGCGTCCTGTCTTTTGTCGCTGCAGTAACTCACTATGATGATGAAACCATTTTTTAGAAGTTCAAGGAGCTGAAAATGTATGGTCTATAAAATGATTTGTGTAATATTCCTCGAAATGTGAATTTTCAAATTCTCCTCCATGATCACACTTAATTTAACAAAGGTTGGAAAAGCATCACCCTCATGGGCTAGGAAATCTACCCATATCAACCTTGAATAGTCGTCTACCACCACTAGGGTGAAGCGCTTCCCATTTAGGCGTAAGGTTCCGATTGGTCCAACTAAGTCATGTGGATTAGTTGGAGAGGACGAGATGTTAAAACTACATTCATAGCCTTGAAAAAAGTGTGGTGCTTTCCAATTTGGAAAGCATCACAAGGTCATTGTCTTACAAATTGTTGATCCGATATTCCTTTGACTATGTTCTTTTTCACTAATTTGTTCAACGAATCTATTACTACATGTCCTAGTCTGTTATGTCATAACCAAGATTCATCAATTTTTGCACTCAAACAAATGACACTAGTTGAGGATATATTGACTATGTTAGCTATATGGAGATTCCTATTTCTATGTCCCTCTACAACTAGTTCATCATATTCATTCTATATTAAGCATTTGTCCTTTTCAAATGAAATTTTATTCCTTTTATAAAAAAAATGACTAATGCTTCAACCCTTCTACGTAATACACATTGGATACGAAAGAGCTTGAGGTACTAATTTTACCAATTCCTTTTATGGTACCTTTGCAATTGTCTCCAAAAGTTACATGACCTCCATCCTTGGGATGGAGTTCAACGAACTTCTTCTTGTCACCGGTCATGTGCCTTGAGCAACAGCTATCCAAAATCCAAACATATTTGGTGTCTTTGCTTGGAGACATACCTACACCATGAAAGATTTAACCCTTAAAGACCAATTTAAGGTTGCTTCTCTTTGGGATGGCATTTGAGGTGGTAGGTGATTTGGGCTTTCAAATTTGTTTGCCCGTTCTTTTGGGTTACCACAACCTTTTTGGTTGATTTGGGTATCCAAGTTTGTTTGATGTCATTTTCATTATTAACTTTTCCAATGTAGGCATAGTGACCCAATTCATTGCAATAGTGTCATCTAATGTGAGGAATGGAAGAGAACTTCTTGTTTTTCTTTGATTTCTTCCCAACATTCCTCTAGGATATGGATTTGAGAGATAGAATTTTGACTTGATGTTCTACATCTAAGCTCTTCTTCTCAAAATCAAGTCTATCATATGATAACTTGTTTATCAATCCGCTTTGTCTCGAGGCTTTTGTTATGTGACTTTCATTTGCCTCTTTCAAGATAGTTAGCTCTTCCTTGAGCTTCGAAATATCTTGTAGTTGAGCATTACATTTTTCTTAATACTCATTTTAACTATGAATGAAGTTTTCCAAGAGTATTTCAAGTTCATGTTCATAGTCTGAGTCACATACCTCTTTCGAAGTTGTAGACTCATTACCAATGTCTTCAACAGCCATGAGTCCAACGTCACTTTCTTCTTCTTCCGAGTAGGTAGACTCTTCCTCCATTGTATCCCAAGCTGAGATCAAGACTTTCTTCTTCTTGTTTTTGGGATCTTTGTTTGTGGATGGGGTTCATTCGTCTAATTTATGATATTTATTCCTTCTATGTCCTGTTTTGCCACACTCAAAACAAATATCAGTTTTCTTTTGAAATTTGTCATTTTGAGTTCTAAATTGGACTTTTTTTAAGAGCTTTTCTTATTTTGTAATATTTACATTTATATACATAGGTTGAACTAAGACTTTAATTTTGGATAGAAGAGCTAGCCTAATCACATGGGAGATTGTTGTGATCGTGTATTGTATACATGACTTAAAAAAGAGCCGAAATCATTTTTGTGTAAATTCCAGATAATAGAGCTAATTAGTAGAATTTCCCAAACAAGGTTTCTAGGGCGGTGAATACCACTAGGGGAACATCGATAACAAAAAAAAAATTCATTGATTGTAGTGCTTTTACATATTTTTTTTGTAGTTGCTTTAAAGTTCAAATTAGCACACTTTCCTTGAAAAAACTCAACATGCAAAAAAACCAAATAAATTTGGGACAAACGTGAAGTGACCCATGAAAGAACTACTAGAATCAATGACTCTAGAATCCATTTGTTGACAACCCAATATGATGAATTTAAGATGAAAATGGATGAATCAATTTCTAAGATGAACACTAGGTTCACTCGTATTATAAATGAATTGAACATCCTAGGAGAAGTTAGTAGGGTGTGAGAATGCAAATTTTAGAGCAATGAGCTTGGAAGAGCTACTTGGGATCTTCCTAGCATATGAAATGGAACCCGAAGAAAAAGAGGAAGAGCAACCCAAAAGGAAAACTTTTGCTCTTAAGGCAAAATCTAGTATTAATGATAAGACCAGTGTAGAAAGCTTAGGTGAGCTGGGCATTATCATTCGATGTCTTTAAAAGATGTATAGGAAAATGAAAAACTTTAGAAGAGGCCATTTAAAAACAAAAAATGACAAATCTTTAAAAAGGATTGATTTTTTTTATGAGCATGAAAACCCGGGCTTAGAAGAAACAAATGCCCAAATCGAAAAGGTAGAACCCAATCTGCAAGCAAAGATCCAAAGAATAAGAAGAAGAAGGTCTTGATATCGACTTGAGAAGCAAAGAATAAGAGTCCAACCACTCCGAGGAAGAAGAGAGTGACGTGGTTTTCATGGTTATTGAGGATGATGACTCCACTACTTCGAAAGAGGTAAGCAACTCGAACTATAAAAATCAGCTTGAACTTCTTTTAGAAAAATCAAATCATAATCTAAACAAGTATAAGAAAAAATGCAATGGTCAAAAACATGAGATTACAAATCTCAAGAGACAGTTTGTTGCCTTGAAGGAAGAAAATGAAAACCAGGTGGTCAATGCTTCAAGACGTAGTGTGATTGATATACCCTCTTGTGATAGGCTAGCTTTTGAGAAGAAGAGTATTGAGTTAGAACATTATGCTATTGCTGAAATGAATTGAGACATTATGCCCACATTTACCATATTAAAAACTCAAAAGGTATCGAGCAAAATTGGTACCCAAAGCAACCAATAGACTTGCTGTAACCCACAAATCCATGGGCAAACAAGTTTGGATGCCCAAATCACCTAACGGATCAGATGTTTTCCCAAAGGGACCCAACCTGGATGGGATATCGATGCATGATTTACTTAGTATTAGTCAATTTTGTGACAAAGGAAACAAAGTCACTTTTGTGAAGCACAAATTCTTAGTGGAGAATGAAAATGATGAACTAGTTCTAGAGGCTCATAGAAATAGAAATATCTACATATTGTGAACATAGTTGACTCACTCTCAACTAGTGCCATTTGTTTGGGTGCAAATATCAATGAATCTTGGTTATGGCAAAAAATGCTAAGATGCAAGGACATTTAGGAATAGATTCCTTAGACAAGTTAGAGAAGAAAAACCTAGTGAGAGGACTACCAAATCAAAAATTTGTAAGAGAGAAACCTCGTGATGCTTACAAACTTGGAAAGAAACATAAAAACTCTTTCAAAGCTAAGCATGTAGTTTACACCTCCCAACCTCCGCAACCAATCCACATGGATTTAGTTGGACCTTCTCAAACCCTAAGCATAAATAGAAAGCGTCTCATATTAGTGGTTGTAGATGACTGTTCAAAGTTCACATGGGTAGATTTCCTAGCACATAAGAATGATGCGTTCCTAACCTCTACAAAACTATGTGAGAAAGTTAAAAAATAACAAGGTTGTAGCGGTATCAAAATTAGGACTGAATGTAGAGGAGAATTTGAAATTCACATTTTGAGGAAAATTGCCTACGACATGCTATAGACCATATATTTTTAACTCGAACTCCTCCAAAAAATGGTGTCATTGAGAGAAGAAATAGAAACCTAATTGATATGGCAAGAGTTATGCTACATGCATACAACTTGACACATAGATTTAGGGTCAAAGCCACAAACATAGCTTGCTATATCCTAAACTGAGTTAGCATAAGGCCCCTTCTCAACAAAACTCCTTATAAATTATACGCGTACACCTTTACCAACATAACATATTTTTTAACATTAGGATGCAAATTATTTATATTAAAAGAACCAAAGGATATATTAGGAAAGTTTGACTCAACGACTGATAAAGGAATATTTCTAAGCTATTCATTTCATAGAAAGCATATAGCATATACA
Source organism: Aristolochia californica (assembly GCF_029961685.1). Lineage (NCBI taxonomy): Eukaryota > Viridiplantae > Streptophyta > Magnoliopsida > Piperales > Aristolochiaceae > Aristolochia > Aristolochia californica. Next base: position 8,038,115 of record NW_027181881.1, read on the forward strand.
ACAAGACATCTTTGAGAGTCTTGGAGTTGGTGCATGTTAAATTTGACGAATTTGATTCTTCAAATCCAACTCCAACTCCATTTTTTTTATTATGAAAAGGGAAACCCCTTTTGCTCATCCATGGGATCTCAGTCCCAAGACCAAAATCTTGATGAGAACCCAAATGACACAAATAACCAAGAAAAACCTCCTATAGAGCCAAAAAACTGGTGATCCTCAAGGCAAAATTGCAACTAGAAGGACAACTTATGAAGCTATGGGGAATAATGCTTTTGTTTCTCAAGAGAACCCAAGTGCTTTGTGGAAGCTAAAAAAGATGATTTTTGAATCATGGCAATACAAGAAGAATTCAATCAATTTGAAAGAAACAAAGTTTGGACCTCTAGTGTCTAGACCCCAAAACCAACAAGTAATAGGAACTAAATGGGTTTTAGGAACAAATCCAATGAAGAAAATCTAATTCTAAGAAACAAATTGTTGAATAGCAGATATGGAAGAGTATCATGTGACTCTCACAATAAAAAGTCTTACAGAGCCAAAATTATTATGGACTAAAGTCTCACAGAAGAGTTTCAGTTAAAAGGTGTTTTAGTTATGTTAGTCTTCAATTTATGTTCAATGTTTTAATTATGCTTGGACTTATCTTTCAATGTTAGACTTTGGGTGTAATTGGGCCAACGATAATTGAATTGTAATTGGACTCTACTACTCTCCTCTATTATAAATAGGGGTTCAGTACTCAAATTACACCAAGTTAGTGAAGCTTTATCTTTTCCAAAAATTCAACACAAATCTAGGTTAGTTACCAAAGGTTACAACCAATAGGAAGGTATTGACTCTAAGGAAACGTATGCACCTAAGGCAATAATATAGGGAATTAGAATCTTATTAGCATATGCATGTCACATGAAATTTAAATTGTACCAAACGGATATATAGAATCACTCTTAAATTGGTACATTCAAGAAGAAGTGTATATAGAGCAACCCAAAGGCTTTGAAGACATGAGTAAGCTTGAACCTGTATATAAATTGCACAATACTTTATATGGGTTCAAGCAAACCCCTAGAACATGGTATGAAAGACTTAACGAATTCTTACGGAAAATTGGATATAAGAGAGGTAATGTGGATAAGGTTTTATTTACTAAGAACCATGATTAAAACCTAATCATTGTCAAAATTATCTGGATGATATCATTTTTGGTTCTACAAACCCCACACTATGTCAAGAATTTTCTAGTGTAATGAAGAATGAATTCGAATTGAGTTTAAAAAGTGAACTCAAATTCTTCCTAGGACTTCAAGTTATTCAAACAAACAATGAAACTTTCATAATTCAGTCCAAGTACACCAAAAAATTGCTTAAGAGATTACACATTGAAAATCTTAAATCAATTATCACACCCATGAGTTCATCCTTAAAACTTGACTCAGACAACTCAAGTAGGGACATTGATAAAAAAAAATATAATAGTATATTGGGTCCCTACTCTATTTATCAGCTAGTAGACTGAATATCATGTTTTAGGTATGCCTAGGCACTAAATTTGAATCCGATCCTATAGAATCTCACTTAATGGTTGTGAAAAGAATTTTCCAATACCTACGTGGAACTCCAAACTTAGGACTTTGATGCTCTAACTCCTTTACCATAGATCTAGTAGGTTACTTCGATGCCGATTTTTTCGGATGGAAAATTTGGCAGAAAGAGTACAAATGGTAGTTGTCCTCCAAACCTAGGACATTGATGCTCTAACTCCTCTACCATAGATCTAGTAGGTTACTTCGATGCAAATTTTGTCGGATGCGAAATTTGGCAAAAAGAGTACAACTGGTAGTTGTCAAGTACTTGGATAGATGCTTGTTTCTTGGTTTTCCAAAAAAACAACATTCATTTGTCCTATCTACCATTGAGATTGAGTATATAGCTATTGGAAGTAGTTGTGAACAACTTCTATGAATGAGATAACAACTAGAAGACAGTGGTTTAGAGCAAAATGAAGTTTTAGACATTGTGATAACACGAGCGTCATAAGTTTAAGTAAGAACCCAATTCACCACTTGCGATCCAAACACATTGAAATAAGATATCACTAAGAATTGGTCCAAACCAAGGCAATTAGAATTACATTCGTTCCAACCAAAAACCAATTGGCTGATATTTTCTTAAAGGCATAATGACTTAATTGGTTCTCTAAGATTCGAGGAGAACTAAGCATGTGCAACCCACCATTGTCTAAATAGGCTAATAAAATCATGCTAAATGTGGCATCCCATATAATTCATGCTATGACAATGAAATGGAAGCCAAAAGATCATTACCTAGCAAAAATTGATCAACTTAAATAGCATGATCAATCAACTCACTAGTGTCATCTATCAACTTAAAATGAATAATCGATCAATCAACTTAGATTGATCAATCTATCACAATAGAACTGAGAATATGAAGGGTTTTAAGTGACATTTCAAACATTTTTCTTGTTCAGAGGGAACTTATTTCCAAACTTAAATTTCCTAAACTTTTCATGCTCCAATGCCATAGGATTTATATTTTTCAGTTTTTCCATATTCGATTTTGTCATCATAAAAAAATAGTGATTATTAAACGAGAGTTTACTCTTCTCCATATTTTGGTGATAACAAAAACTTAATTAAACAAATTATTATAAAGTTAGCATTTCATAGGATTTTCTTTCAAGCGACACAAAAATCAAGGTCTGGGCAAAAGAACCGGAATAGGAATCTCAAGACCTCGTGCTCCATCAATATGTCAGATCATCTTGAAGAAATACCCAGAAGTGAAGAAATAAAGAATGAAAGTTTAGAGTCCAATTTGTCTAAAAAATCTCAAAAACTCTATCCATGTAAGATAGCAGCCCCAAATCTTCAAAATTGAGGGGAATATAAAAAATTTAGAGTTATAGGACATTTTATATTCATAACAAGTTTTATTGATGCATACGCAACTTTCAAAAATGTTAGAATCACTTAGGACAAACTTTTATCATGCGTTGAAGCCTGGATTAGAAACTTGGCCTTGTTGAAGCCTGGATTAGAAACTTGGCCTTGGCATGATGAATCATTATCTGCCAATGATTGATCATCCACTATCTGCATTGGATGAAAATATAAAGCATGATCAATCAATCAAGGTGATTTATCAATTAGATAGAACTTGGCCGGAATGTGCAATAAAGCATGATTGATCAATCCCCTTAAACTAATTGATCAATCTTGCATGCATTGATAAATCATAAAGCATGATCAATCATACCAATTGTATTGATCAATCATACAAAAGTATGCCTATGAGGGACACAATACATGATCGATCAAACACAAGTCATTGATCGATCATACACGATTTTTCACTGCCAATGGGATCAATGCATGATTGATCACTCTAGGAGGACTAGTTGATAAACTTAAAATATCTAATCTACCAGACATGCATTGATCAATAATTGGATCAATCAATCACCCTACAGTTTGACAAAAATATATTTGTTACTCATGATTGATCAATTATTATTTTTCATTGATCAATCATGAAGTTGTCAACTTTTTACAAATGGTTAAATAATGGGTGGTTTGACTTGAGGAAGCTATAAATACCTCACCAAATGTGTCTTAGAGAAGTTACTGAGCATTTATTGGCAAACCTACCTTATTCAAAGCATTCAACACTTGAATTTTATTTCAAAGTTATTTTGAGAGAAAAAGAGCCAATCCAGCTCCTTGTTCTTCATTCAATCAAGCTCCAAATTCATTTCTATTCATACCTCAAAGTTAGAGACTTGGAGATTATAAAGGATGGAGATTACAAAGGAGAAGGTTGTCTCTCCACCTAATACAAAGGGTGTAAGCGTTTCTTCTTTTTTAATTTTACATTTATGTTCATTGGTTGATCTAGGACCTTAAATCTACAAAAGTGTTAGATAGAGCTAGAATGTAGCTAAATCTCAGGGGAGATTGTTATAATCATGTATTTGAGCATACATGTGATTGAAAAGAGAGACGGAATCTCTTTTATTTAAATTTCAGCTAGTATAGCTAATTAGTGGAATTTCCCAAGTAATAGTTCTTGGGCAGTGAAAACTTGGGGAACACCAATAACAAAACATCTTTGTGATAATTGTGGTGTGTGCATATTTTATATAATAATTTCTTTAAATTTAAAATTAGCACATTTTCTTAATAATTTTAAAAAGTCAATTCACCCTCTTGAGAAGCTGCCTAGGCCAACACAAGAGTAACTTGCTATGCTCTCTAGATATTCCAAAAGACAAGATACATAATCCTTTCTCAATACTGAATTATTGTTTAAAGCTATGAGACGGTAGAGATTTTATCAAGATGTGAGCAAGGACAGGTAACTCATTTTAAAGAGTTTTTCTTCTATGTCTTACGAAATAGGCCTTATCCCTTTAAGGCTAGTAGTTCTAGTTGGAGATGGGTGGATACATATGAACCATTAGTAGTGATTAAGATGGACATGGATTTCAAAATATGATTTTTAAATATTCATATTGACATGAATCAATCACTTAATTCAAAGAGAAGTATGGATCAAGGCTAATCACATTGCAACTAATATGCACAACCTTACTTGAGAAAAACTAATGTTATTTTCAACATATGTTAAATTCATTCAGATTGGGTTGGAAACTACAAAATATTTTCTTGACATGCCATTGGCTAATGATAATCTAATGTTCATTAAGCCAATAGTTTTTAATACGCTAGATTAAATAGGAGCAAGGATTGCTATATGAGGTTAAATGATGAAACTATTATTGAGTCAATCCTAAAAACCAATTTCTATATGAGAAATCTTTGCAATGACATGAACATCAAATTTAGAGTTCGATTTGCACAATTCATGTCGTACAAGCTACTAAGATGAACTTCATTCAGCTTTGATCTTCTAGTTGAACACTCAAATGCATAATAGCTTATAGTTCCACTTTTATAATATGAATCATTACTCTTGGATGGTTTTTGTGACCTTTGTCATATTTGTCCTATGAGAACTACTAGATTATTTTTTCTATTCTAGTCTAATGGACCTTTGGCCTAAGCTCTGCTTTTTCTCACATTATAAATATCATATTCTAATTTATCTAGAGTGACTTTTCTTAAAGTTTGTTTCTCTAAAGCATAGGATACGTCAAGTGATCTTCTTTCACCTACATATTTGTGGCATTTTAGCAATTTATTATCTTCTTGAAGTTATAAAATCCACGAGAAAAATTATCATTTTTATTTCTCAACTCATGAATGATAGAAAATTGAATTTCAAGATTCTCACATTTTGAGATGAGCCTATTATTTTTACTTTTCTAAGTTCCTCTAGTTTGGAGCAATCATCTCTCAACTAATCGATATCCTTTTATGATTTTGGAAGTTGTATTCTCAATGTTTTCTTTTTCTTTTTTCCTAAGTGAGGACATGGACTCTTTTAATGGTCTCATAATTCTTCTTTGTCTAATTCCTCATTGTCATCACTCTTTGAAGTCTTATCTCGATCTATGATGATGTTTCCTACTAAACAAGAACCCATACAATCTTCAATAGCTATGTTGTCACTATGTTTAGTGCACTCGAAGTGTGCAGAGTCACATTCCATCCAAGGAAATCACCTTCTAGTTTTTTCCATAAATCCTTGTGTGATTTACAAGATGAAAAGAAATTTAGCAGTTCATTGTTTAAGGAACTAATAAATAGTTTCATAGCCTTAGCATTGTGTTCAACTTTCAAAATGTCTTAGTTATCCCAATCACATACTTGTTTGGGAATAATCCTTCCTTTTACATTTTGGGATAGGATGAAGGGTCAACTCATGATTGCTTCCTATAATCTAAATCCCATGGATTGTAACAAAAATTCAATTCTAATTTTCCACCTGGTATTGTGAACTATCAAGCATAAGTGTGGACTAGGGATCATGACCCTCTTGGAACATAATGTAAGCTAATCTCTTAATTCTCTACGGGTTTTGGGGCCTATTTATAAGTTTCCTAGTGAAAAAAACATTTTTTTACCATTAGAAAAAAGTTTATAGACACATTGATCGATCAATAAAAAGTTATGATTGATCAATCGTGTGTAACATCTATATTTATATGACTCCTTAGGCTTGTTGTGGATCATAGTATCAATAATTTTTTATGCTTTTAAAAAAAACAAGATTGATCGATCAATCCCACTAGATTGATTGATCATCCTTTTCACCTTGGCTCTATAGAAGTCAATATTATCGATCAATCATGCTCTTTGTACCTTTGTGGCATACTTCTATTCAATAGGTCAAGCAAGTTGGTACGATGGATCGAGCTTTATAGTTCAATATGCATGGACATAGTATGATCGATTAATCTAGTTTAGATGATTGATCATGCTTTACAACTCATTCTAAAAGATATTGTATGATCAATGGAGCTAGTCAATTTGATCGATCATGTTTTATATTTCTTGCCAAAATGCATGGATGACCCATCATGACCAGTAGTATGATCGATCACACCAATTGCAAGTATTTTAAATTGGCATTGTCCTAAGGTGTTCCAGCAAGTATTAAGCATTAGTATGCATCGGCTAAACATGATTTTGAAAGCATTTATGTCATCAAGCTCCATAACATAAATGTGCTTAAAAATTGAAGTTTGGTTGGTTACCTACTTACATGCTAGAGCTCATGAGATCTTCTATATGACTTTAACTCTAGTCTTCAAATCTCGTCTTCTTCTTTTTGTAAGTTCTTTTTTCTCAACAACAACCTTCAATGTGTTTTTTATTTGAGTCTTGACTTGGCAACTTGATTGATCGTTCTTTTGTCTTGAGTTTTTCCTATAGACCTCATAATACATGTGTTGGATGGCATGTGTCTAAAATACACAGATAAAACCAATAGTAACACAATTTCAAGTTACTCATTTCGTTATCATCAAAATAATGGAGATCAACATTATTGTACCATTTGGTTTAACAATCTCCCTAGCTACTATTTTTTTATGATGACAAAATCCGTAGCTTGAACATTATATACATTAAAAGCACTTGTTGATAATTTAGAAATGGCATGATATTTCCAAAGAATCATTTTTGTATGTATATTACAAAATTCATCAACCAGTTAAGTTGATCAATCATGCTTTATATTACTTGCCAAACTACATTTTGGATGATCTATCATGACTAATAATATGATTGATCATGACTAGTAGTACGATAGATCGTGACTAATAGTATGATTGATCAAGCCAGTTGCTAGAATTTTGCATTGGTCTCTAAGCATGATAAAAATTGTCCTAAGGTGTTCTAGCAAGTTTCAAGCATTAGTATCATCAACTAAACATGATTTTCAAAACATTTATATCTTAAAGTTTCTTAACATATATATTCTAAAATTTTAAAGTTTGGTTGGCTATCTGCTTACTATTGGCCATATGGCTTCTCAAGACGGAGGTCAATTGAGATACAAAATAAAAACTTAAGCACTCTCAATCATGCAATCAAATTAACTGGATAGACATATTTATAACATGCACACACAATTGAAAGTACAAGATTTTTGCTCTTGATGTTCCCTTAGAGGTAGTCATTGCCCAATAATCCTTATTTACGAAAATTTTACTAATATAAGCTATTAGCTGAAAATACAACTGTGGAGAGATTTTGGGTTCTTTAAGCAACGCGTAATCCAATTGCATGATTTCAATCTCGGCCCTAAAGATTCAATACAAAGACTATATTTTGGCTCTAGTTGGCACTACATTTCAAGATGACGGGTTCTTAAAAACCAAAAGCTCTAGCTTTAAGGTACAAGATAACCTACAAGAAAGAAAATTTAAAAATACAAAAGAAAATATCAAAAGTACAATCTTTCTTTAGAGAGATAACCCTTCTCCAAGTGAGATCCAAGCTTCCAAATCTTTAAGCACATGATTTAAAATGAATAGAACTGGATGTGGGAAGGATTTTTGTAAAAAGCAGCTTTTCCTCTTTGTAATAGGGAAAAATAACGATTTCAAGTTGAGAACTCTCTTTGAATTCTTTTAAATACCAATATATGCTCAACAACCTATTCCCAACGAATTCGGGGCCCTATTTATAAGTTTTCAAGTTAAACTAACCATTTTTTGCCCATTACAAAAAAGTTGACAAACACATTGATCGATCAATGAAAGGTATATGACTGATTAATCATGTGTAACGGCTATATTTTATGAATCCTAAGACTTATTGATTGATCACATGATCGATCAGTGAATTTTTAGGCTCTCAAAATATTAAGTTGATTGATTAATTATGATGGATTGATCGATCATGCATTCAAGCTATGGTTGTGCAAAAATTCAGTATGATCGATCAATACATTGGGTATAATCGATCATGATTTATGTCCTTATCGGCATAATCCTATTTGATCGATCAATACTTTACGTATGATCGATCATGCCTTATTCCGGCATAGACTGGAAAGCATGTGTCTAAAATACACTTATAACACTGTTAACACATTTTTTAAGTTACCCACTTTGTTATCATCAAAACATGGAGATAAACTTAATTCTACCATTTGGTCTAACAACAAAGTTATTGGTAGCAAGAGCAAATTCACTAATGTTCAGAACACCTTTCTCTTTGAAAGCAGCAGCAGTCCATGGACCAGTGATTCTCTCCGCAATGCCCTTGAAAGCTTCATGGATCTTCTAAGATAGAACCATTTCTCGATCTAGTAAAACTTAGTCTCCTCAAAAAGAAAAGTAATTAGATTGCTTTCCACTCCTCTAGTGACCTGTAGAATGAAGAAAGGCAAATAGGATAATGCCTTGAATCTATAAAGTTAAAGCATATGCCCTTGTATGCACTAGAATTTTCACCATTGGCACTTTTTCAGCACGACTACAACACTGGTCTAGAGCAAGATGGAACTTGTATTGCTTCACAAATACCTTTTGCCACTCTTTATAACATTGGGGCAGATGGACGTATTGCAATACCTTTGGAATAATGGAGGAAGAAACATATAAGAGAGACAATTTTTATCCTTTCAGACAAAGGATATAATATTTTAATTGGTTCCTATAAGCAAACTAGGTTCATGAATCAAGATGCTGAAAATCGATAGGTCAGTGTAGAAGTCAGAGAAGAGGCTTTAGCATTCTGCAATCCGTAGACATGGCAGGTATCTTTGCTGTTCAAACAATAGGAAATACTAAGCATGTACCTAAGAAAATCAATTTTTGGTGACATGTGTGAGGCAATGCATTACCATTTCTTTTCTTTTGTTTTCTTTTCTTTTGAAAAGCATTTTCAAAGCGTCTTGTGCTTTGGGTCATTTATTGAGGAGATTGGGATTTAGAAACTCATAACAAATTTATAACTTCAAATAATATTTAAAATTATCTTCATATCCTTGCACCCTGGAAGCTTTATGAATTTATTTTTCACAGAAAAATACTTTCCTCGAACTAAGAATTTTTACCAGACCTTTTTAATTATACAAACGACAGTTAAAAAACAACCAAAAGAACACTTACAAAGGAATGAATAAAAGTTTGTTTAGATTTACGCTCTAATCAATAGTTCGTACACGTTACTATTGTTGTCTCCACTGACCCGTTTCAGCAATTCAAAGCTTCTCCTACTTCCCAAGAAATCTATCCTTTTAAACGGCACAAACCCTTGCTCTAATGACTCTTTCTTGACAAAGATGGAACGAAGCTTATCAGCATGCCTAGAATCAGTATGGATAGCCATGCTTATCTCGTTTGCTGACATGTTCTCCTGCATGACAGACAAATTGAATTAGTACATAAAAGTTAACAAACCTTTTGGTTTAAATATAAATTAGAACGCTTTTAATCACTGAGAAATCACAATTTCATGGCTTACCTGGTAGAATTCATAAATATGGTCCAAGAGCTGTATACATGAAAAACCCCTATCACTGAAGAATGTTCTAGAAGAAGGACCAAGTTCACCAAATCTATCGATGGGAAACAAAATGGTCAAAAAGTGGTTTCTGAAAATCAACTCCTGTTTCTCACTGCCAATCAACCAACAAAACAATGTAAAAACCAACTCCTGTTCCTCTCTGCCCATCAACCACAAAATAATGTAACTTGCAAATATTTTTGTGGAGAGCTAAAATATAAATTGTAGCTTCTGCTAAAGGCTCAATATAAAATGAATCCACCAGTACCTTTCTCTGAGAGGACGAGTAAAATTGTCAAATGATGCTTGTGAATCTTTCCCATCTCCTTGTGCACCAAAAAAAACTCGAGACTGTTGTTCATTCAAATCACTAATTGGAGAAGACTCAGTATAAATACAAGCAGTCGAACTGGGATCAGCAATTGACCAGCAAACTGAGTCCAAGAGTGTGTTCGGTGTAATTGGACGTAGAGGTATTTGACATGACTGCAACCTCAATAGAAAATACATGGAAGCAACGTACAAACCTTACATTAATAAAAGGGTGATGATGGGTGTTCGGAATGTCATAGCTAGTAGTTATTTCAGATTCGCAAAGTGAATACGAAATATAAACTTATTCTATTACCTACATTACCAATAGGAAAGTCAATTCCATATGGTTGACATCGGTCCTTACGAAAATGGAAATAGAATATTTGGAAACATGTGAAGTTGACATACATTACTTTCATAACCCACCACCAAGCAAACTGAATCAATCTTATATTGTACTAAATAGAGATTGACCAATCACGAATATCAGCACTCATATGTGTAGGCACGATCAATTTTAAAAATTTGCTACGAATTGCGAGACTCTCAAGTAGTTCGCGGACCATTAAAGAAAAGATGCACACAATGTCCCTAGAATATTGAGGCATACAGCTATTACACTTTACAGATTCATATCCCAAAAAATGCCCTTTAAAGTTAATTACTAATTGGTCCTTTATCCACTGATAATACAGACAGCACCAATATGTTTTATAATATTACATGCATACCTAAAAGTAATGCTTAAAAAGTGTATGACATGTGAAAGAACAGACAGTGAACATGTGAGAGAGCAGACAATGGCCAACACAAACATTTGTCAACAGATACGAATATCAATATCACTTACTTGCATATGGCGAGCACGACGGATTCGCACCCCCATTTTGGCTGAATCTATCAACTGTTGCCTTTCTTCTAGAATTCCTTTGGTTTTTTTAGACCCTAGAGACTCTCCATAAGTAGGAGCATCTATTAAGAGTCCGTCAAGTACTGGAATGTCATGTTGGGAATTCTCAAGGATTGTGCTAACCTGCCTAGCAAGGTCTGCTGACAAGTGGACAAGCCTTTGCACATTTTGCTCCTTCGCTGTTTTAAGAACCCATAGTGGCTGAAACAGTACATAGATCTTTTTTTATTAAGGAAACAGATTCCATAGAGAAACTAGGAGTACATATACCCACACATAATCATTAATATATATAGACATGCACATATGTATACATATATAAATACATACATTTTTATGTATATCCAACAAGAAATACCTTATGATAAAGATGCAGTCCCAAAGGTAATTAAGGAGCAAGAGACACTACATTAAATGTCAAGAGGAAGAGAGGTTGAACATGAACAGTTTGAAGAACTAGTATTAATGTAATGGTAATGCGTAAGAAGATAATAAAAACAAGGAATTCTTTTGATTTTTTATTTTTATTTTGAGGTTTTATTCCACAAAAGCATAAATTCTCTCTTTTCTGCTGTTGAAAGAAGGTTGCTGATTAATAATCAGGAATAGGGGTAGGAAAAAATAGCTTAGATCCGTAGAAAAGAATGAAAAGCCATTATTTGAAACTTCTGATTCTAGAACTAGGCTTATGTCATCAAAGAAATCTCCATTCTTCTTACTGCGACTTTGATTCCAATAAACTAAAGTTAGAAGAAGAATCTGAAAAGATGAGGTTACAAAAAGTAAAGCTAGAAGCTCTTGTAGTAAGGCTGAGGAAGCAGCTTCTCACGCATAGAATATTTAGATCTTTTATCTTTATATTAAGCCTGTTAAGTTAGGTCCAAGGCTCATCCCAAAATGACTAGCCTACTAAGGAAACCTCTTTCCCAACTAATAAACTCAAGATCTTTGTACTCACCAATCCATATGGAACTATTCCTTAACAATCCCCCTCACGTGTAAGCCCTTTTTTGTGGCTATACAAGTGCATAATTAATGTGTAGGCCCTCTTTTGTGGCTCGACAAGTAGATAATTTTAGGTGTATGCCGTCTTTTGTGGCTTTACAAGTGGATTATTTTAGGTGTAGGCCCTCTTTTGTGGTTCTACAAGTGGATAATTTAGGTGTAAGCTCTCTTTTATGGCTCTACAAGTGAAAATTTAGGTGCAGGCTCACATATGAGTACCCACTTTGATACCATGCAAAGGTGGGTCCAAGGCCCATCCCAAAATGACTTGCCAACTTAAGAACCCTCTTTCCTAACTAATAAACTCAAGATCTTTGTACTCACTAATCCATATGGGACTATTCCATAACACTCCCCCTCCTGTGTAGGCCCTCTTTTGAGGCTCTACAAGTGGATAATTTAGGTGTAGGCCCTCTTTTGCTCTAGAAGTGGATAATTTAGGTGCAGGCCATCTATGGCTCTACAAGTGGATAATTTAGGTGTAAGCCCACATATGAGTACTTGCTCTGATACCATGTTAAGTTGGGTCCAAGGCCGATCTCAAAATGACTAGCCTACTTAGGAAGCCTCTTTCCTAACTAATAAACTCAAGATCTTTGTACTCGCTAATCCATGTGGGACTAACACTCCCCCTCACATGTAGGCCTTCTTTTGTGGCTCTACAAGTGGATAATTTAGGTGTAGGCCCTCCTTTGTAGATCTACAAGTGGATAATTTAGGTGTAGGCCCACATATGAATACCTGCTTTGATACCATGTTAAGTTGGGTCCAAGGCCTGTCTCAAAATAACTAGCCTACTTAGGAAGCCTCTTTCCTAACTAATAAACTCAAGATCTTTGTACTCACTAATCCATCTGGCACTATTCCTTACACTCCCCCTCACATGTAGGCCCTCTTTTGTGGCTCTACAAGTGGATAATTTAGGTAAAGACCCACATATGAGTACTTGCTCTGATACCATGTGAACTTGGGTCCAAGGTCCATCCCAATAAGTGCAATGAGTAAATTTTCTCCAAAAAAGGGTATTTTGTTTATTTCTCTTTAGTTGTAGGGTTATTTATGAATTTATTTCTATTTTAAGGGCTTAGTTGATAGGTGCATTAGTTATCAAGTTAAATGGGGCATCTTCATAATTTAGGAGGGGATACTTAAGTGATGGGCAAAATTGACATTTTGTAAGGAAACAGGAGGTTGTAGGTTTTAATACCCTAATCTAAAACCTCTCTCACAAAGAAAGTTACAAATGGTGAATGATAGTTGCTACTTTTCCTCTCCAAATCTCAATTGTCTTTGAATTAAGTTGGATAAACAAACCCTAGAATAGAATTTGTTATGTTCCACTTACATGCAAAGCTTCACAAGGATAAAGAATTATCTTGGGTACCTCATAGATTAGCTGCATGAAGGATTAGGAAGAGCTTTTGCGTGAAACTTTATCAAAGAAGCCTAGACTATGCAGACTGCAGAATTAGGGTTTTTGAGTTCGCACACTTATAACTTGCTTGGGGATTCAGATTGAAAAACAGAGGCTATGGTCAGATAGATGGAAAAGTAAGGAAGATAATGATATAGGTTTGAGGAATCTGCGGAATGGCAGATACAGAACTTCACTTTGTGGTCAGTGCTCAGGAAGGACCACAATAGACTCTTTTAAGGGTTTTGGGGTTTTCCTGATTCAAAGACATGTGAAGGACTTATATAGACTCTTGCGACTCAAGGGACGTTTGAGGAAGTATCTAAAGGAACTGAAAATGCTCTAGGCACATTTTGGAAGTGTCTTGATAGGAAACAAGCTCTTCTTCAATTTTTTTGAGTGAAGTGAGGATTTTATTACACAAAGAAATGAAAATACAAGGCCAGCTAAAGGAGCACTCCCTTTATAACAAGAGATTGAAGGGAGGCTTCATGCTTGACAAAAGAGTCAGCAAAAGAATTGACTGACCTCGAAACTTGAGTCCAAAAACAATGAAAAAGAGATACGATTTCTGAAATCTGATGAAAAATGGCCCAATGCCTCCAAGGCGAGTCAATAAAAGAAGAACACCAGTTGAACACCAATTGAGAGTCACCCTAAACAATGAGAAGACCACTAAGATGGTCACAAAAGATGATGAGACCTTGGAAGAGGGCATAGAACTCCACCAAAGTAGAGTCAGCAATACCTATTGGACCAGCGTAAGTAATGAGAGGGGTACCATCAGCATCGTGGAATAAACCATCCAACCTGGCAATGCCCAGGTTGTTGTGAATGCTGCCATCAAAATTGAGCTTGAGGGTGCTTAGGCAATGTCGTTTCCAAGCAAGAATGGGAGTGGAGATGCTAGCCAACACAACCCAGCTAATAGAAAGAAGGGTGCCAATCAGGCTAGCGAATTCATTTCTGGTGTGAAGCCAAGACGAGACCTGGCTAACAATGATGCTAGACACATCCTTCAGCGTTACTGACTTTGTAATTAAATCTTCTGTTATTTCTCTCCTTCCAGAGGGTTCAAGGAATGTGGGCCAGCAGGCCGATAGTAGAATCTTCCCCATTTTTGGGATAGAGGTGCCCAAAATGAGTCTACTAGTGAGAAGATTGCTAGGAAGGCAGAAGGTGCAGTGGAGGAGGTGGGATACCGTCTCATCTTCAGCATTGCAAAAGGGGCAGAGGATGCAAGGAGTGGTATTGCCACGTTTTCTCAGGTTGTCCGTTGTTAGGATCTTATTTAGGATGGCACACCAGAAGAAAAAAAATTCAAAGGAGCCGAAAGACTCCAGGCTATAGCAGCTTCATGGGGGACTGGGGCGTTGAGCCAGCCATTAACAAGATTCACCGAGAAATGGCTGCTATCCTCAACCTCCAGATAAATTTATCATGAGCGTTTTGACGAATTGTGATTGGTTGAAGCTCCAGAATGACTCTTGCCATGAGTTGAGCTTCGTCATCAACCAAACTACACCGGAAAGTAAGATTCCAACAAGCATCTGAAGCCCATAATTCAGCAACAAAGGCGTTGCATCTTGTACAAATTTGAAGTAATGGATCATAGAAATTACAGAGAGTATCAATGTCACTTCTGCTACATATTTGGGTCCCCCCCTCTTTGATTCTCGTCCCACGGCTAGGCTTTGGGCCCCCCTTATTGAGAAATTTGAGAAGTGTCTTGCAACTTGGCGAGGCAATCTCCTATCCACAACGAGTAGACTCACTCTGCTAAAGTCTTGTTTGGTTGGCCTGCCAAATTATCTCCTATCTTTTATTAAGAATCCAGCCGTTGTGTGCTCTAAGATAGATGTTATTCATCGTCGCTTCCTTTGGAGAGGATCTAAAGACACATTTAGATATCATTTAGTCAGTTGGAAGGAAATGTGTATGCCTCAAGATAGACGTGGGTTGGGCATTCGACCCATAAAGGATATGAATAATACCCTCCTTAAGTGGATTTGGATCTTCAATGCCAACCATAGAAATTTGTGGAGAAATATGGTGTGCCGCTATCTTTAGATTCCAGGGCACTGGTGGAGAGAGGGAGGTGCTCCTCACTATCTATCCCCGATTTGGAAATTCGTTTATAAGTTGCTTCCAGCCTTCAAGGTCGCGACGTCCTTCTACCCAGGAAACGGGAGGATTCTTTTATTTTGGACTAATGAGTGGTGAAGTCCCCGGCCCCTCTCTAAGGTATACCTGGGACTGTACAAGATTGCCATGGACGTTTCATGCTCGATAGCCGAATCTTGGAGTAATCTTTCTTGGAGTCTTCTCTTCTGCTGAAGCTTGAATGATGAGGAAGTTGTTGCCTTCTGCTCGCTTCTTTCCAGTCTCAATGGTACCATCCTCCGGGAGAGTGTCAGATAAATTGATTAAGAAGCCTAGTATCAGTGGAACATTCACAGTGGCTTTAGCCTATTCCCACATCAGGGAAGTTGTCCTCAGTTAGTAAGAGCACATAGCAAACCTCGCCTAGAGACTTTCAGCGCCTAACAAAGTTAAATTCTTTATTTGGACAACCATCAGAGTGCAAATCGTCACGGCGGACAATCTCCACAAGAGAAGCTTCACCACCCCGGATGCTACCTGCCCCCTATGTGGCATTTGTGAAGAGTCAATACAACATATTCTTCTGCATTGTGGCTTCTCGTGCAGAGTTTGGATGGCAGTGTTCCAGAAAATCGGCATTCAGGTGGGCCTCCATCAAGATCTATTTGGCACTTCATAGATGAGGACTCGCCTCCCTAAAATTGGCAAGATTTTGCTCTCTGCTTGCCTTGCTCACATCCCTGGTATCTCAGGCTTGAGAGAAATAATCGAAGATTCAACTCCAACTTCAGCAAACTGGATAGTACGGTCTCTTGCACTGTGGGTATGGTTTCCAGCTGGCTCCACATCAGGAAGAAATTTGCTCCTCGGACTGGTATAACCCTTTGATGGAATTGGTGTTTTCTGGCCCACATGGCGGGCCCCAAAGGACTCCAATCACGGCTGAGAGGGAGCCTCCCCCCAAAGATTGCATTAAGTTGAATTTCGACGGTAGTGCTTTGGAATGCCCAGGTCCGGCTGGTGCAAGGGAGGTTTTCAGAAATCATAGTGGAGAAACTATCCTCTCCTATGTTGGGCATGTGGGCATTGCAAATTCTACCATTGTGGAAGAGAATGCTATTCATCTTGGGTTGAAGATTTTCAAAGACAGACTTCAGGGGAAGCTACTGATTGAGGGAGACTCTAAAGTAGACATGAGCTGGTACTCTAATTCAGCCACTCCTCCTTGGCGGCATTGGCCAATTAGTTCTTCTATTACAGATATTGTATCTTCCATTTCTTGTACTTGGAATCACATTCCTAGGTCAACCAATTTTGTGGCTAATAGGCTAGCTAAATTTGGAACCTCCCAGCAATCTCTCATTGTTTGGGACGGCTCCCCCTCCTTGTAATTTTGCCCATTTAAGCTTTTAATATAACTCAGTACTATTTCAAAAAAAAAAAATCTTATTTTGCATGTACAATATAGCAGCCATGCATGCCAAAGTTTTTTTTTCCCCTCTCCAGCCATTATTTTAAGTTTATATGTCAGAAATTCACTCCTCTAAAATTTACTTTAATAATTTTTTTTGCTAGACAAAATTAACTTGTCTCCCACATGAAACCTTAAATTATTGTTTTAGGATAGTTCATAAGCGAGACAAGGGAGAAGAAGGATCTATTTCTCATGTTTTTTTTACTAGAGTTTGTTATTTCTGTTGAAGAGCAAGTATAAGAGAGTCTTACATGACTCTCACAAAAAGAAGTCTCATAGAGCAGTAATTAATATGATAGAATCTTACAGGAATCTCATGGGAGGATGTCTTACAAAAGTGTTTCTATTAAAAGGTGTTTTAATTATTTCAGTCTTTTATTTATGATCAATTATTTAACTATGTTAGGCTTATTTTTAAGTGTTAGATTTTGGGTATAACTAGGAAAAGGGTAGTTTAGTAGTAATTGGATTCTACTTGTTTCCTCTATTATAAATAAAGACTCATTATACTTAAAACAACAAGTCAATGAAGTATTTCTCTCTCCAGAAATTCAACATGGTATCAGAACGGGTTTTGTGAATTAACTTGGTCAACCCATAGGGATGATGTGGTCCTTTTCTGATTTATCATCTCTAATAGTTTAGGTTCGTATTTTTCCTTTTCTTTTTTTCATGTCCCAATACCCGTTGTATCCTTGGTGTCCGCACCTTCAAACTAAACTTTTCATATTGCACCTTCGTACTGAACTTTTTTTCTACCTTCCTTCACAGTCTGAATATTTTCAAAGAGTGACTATCCGATCATCTTCTCATTGAAGGAGGCTCTAGTGTCGTTATTAGCTAGGGATCGAGATCGACCATTCCCCCTTGGAGCCACTGGCATACCATATACTCCATTTTTTATGTTGTAACAGTTATTTCATGTTCATGGAACCATGTAATCCATTCGGCTAATTTTTTGGACAATAGTGAGTGAGATGACAGTTTGTTGGACATTTTTTTACATAACTTTGGGCAAAGTTGAAATTCAGTAGTATCTACCAACCACAAACAGATGGGCAGACTGAGTAGCGAATCAAGAAGTGGGTAAAGTCTTAATGTAGAAATAATTAAAATCAACAGATAATTGGGACACTTTGCTGCCACTTGCAGAACTTTATTACAATAAAAGCACAAACTACCGCTACAGTAAAGCCTTTCTTAGGTTGTCAACGGTTATAACCCAACCAGTCCTCATGCACCAACCAAGCTTCCAATTTCAGGTTCATGAAGTGGATGATATGGTCAGTAGAATGAAGGTCGTTTTGTGAATAGGCCAAATTTAGGCTGAAATCTGCCAATGAGGTTTTCAACAGAAAACCTTGAAACCCTGATTAGCACAGAAAGTAAGTGTTGTTTAAAGTTGGAGACCTTTGGGCAGTGATTGGTTTCCTGCTGAAGGTCTTAGAAAGCCATTGAATAGGAATTTTGGACTATGTGTAATTCTCGAGAAATTAATGATAACGCATAATGTGTGTTTCCTTCTTAATGTTAAGGCATTAGATATCGTTAATGTCAAGCTCTTATATCCCTATCATGGGAAAAGAGCTGTTATTGATGTAACGAACTCAAGGATGAATTCTCCTCAGCCAAGGGAATCTAATGCAGTCCCAAATGCAATTAAAGGATCAAAAGATAAGGCACAAAATGTCAAAAGAAAAAGAGGTGGAATATGATTAGTTTGAAGAACTTAAAGGAGAATCTAAGAAGATGAGTTTTCAAAAAGTAAAGCTTAGAGGATCACGTCACATTACGGAGAAGGCAGCTTCTCTGGCATAGAACTTCGGATTTTTTATCTTTATATTTGGCCAATAACTGTGAGTTAATTTTCTTCAAAAAGGTTATTTGTCTTTAGTTGGTAGGATTATTTATATTTCTGTCTTTCTGTTCCAAGTTCTTAGCTTATAGGTGCATTAGTTATTAAATTAAAAGGGGCATCTTTATAATTTTAGAGGAGGTACTTAGTCATGGCCAAAGTGGCATTTTATAAGGGAATAGAAGGTATATTAGATATAATACTCTACCTCTCCCACACGAGAGTTATGAATTTTGTATGAAAGTTGCTATCCTTTTCCTCTCCAACCTCAATTTGTTTAGAGTTTGGGTTGGATTGACAAAACCTGCAACAGAATTAGAGCAATTCTTTCTCGGTAAGAGTGTAGTTTAAGTGCAAACTTACAGGAGTTCTGTTTTCACTACACATCCAAAATGCAAACTTGGTCTTTAGGGCATACTTTCATTCCATGTCAACATCAGATACGATGCTACAAGAAGACTTTGCCAAGGCCTATCTTAATGTAAACTCTATAAATACCAAAAACCTGAGTCTTTGTTACAGATCTTATACCTAAAATGCTGATGAGTTTTAATCAACATTCAAAAATCATTACATTGGTCAAGTTTAGACTGTTTTGGTTTTCTATTTATTCCATGAATACCTCTTCCCTTGAGCAAAAAATGGACCCAAAATAAAACACATTTGACAGATTTACAAATTTTATATCTTAAAGCGTTTTATATTGAATCAACTACATATATAAAACCGCATATAAAAAAGGAAATGAGGATGAGGAAGTAGCACTCACAGTAACAAGATTGCTTGTCTGTCCAATATATTTTTGAATAGAAACCCCTTCACAAACTACATAAGTTGCATTGCAACCAACAAACCAGTGATCCAAAAGAGTAGCACCTTCTCCAATAGCTGCATCAGCAATCTAATACAAAATAGTTGTAAAACTAGAATGAGTTTTATAGGGTACAAATAATTCAACTGAATCCCTCAACAAACCCCTCAAGCAGCAAATAGTTGAAGAAATTAAATGCTACAAGAGATGACATTGAGTACTTCAACATCTAATAAATGCCCCAAACTTACCAAATTCCATTCCATAACTATAATTTTTTACCTTCCTCTGCAAGTCAAGTGAAATACTTGAGTCAATATACAAGCTTTCACCCGAAAGGTTGGGCCCTTTATGCTTACTACGTTGTATTTCAGGGAGTTCCAAAAGTGATTGCCGAGTTGATAGTTTCTCTCCTTGCATCACAGTAGGAAGGCAGAAGTTCTCACTGTCTGAGAACCCGACAAGGTGATTCAAATTTGCTGATGGCAGAATATTTTCTCCCAAGCCTTTTACACTATAAAAAGATTCACTCAATCTAACTGCAACAAAGATACATCAAAAGAATTGTCTTAGAAGAAGTGTCTACAGAATTACCAAAAGATATTTCTTTAATTTTCTGCTGAATTACTTCCTGGAAACACAATAGCCAGTAGATATCGAAGATTATTTCATAATTAGTAAATTCCATCGTGTATCAGTATAAGAACATGCATGACATTTAAAGAGCAAAACATTAAAAATCACCCACCATTCCGCCTGACACTATCCACAAACCATCCCAAGGTAACAACAGATAGGCCATTTCTTGATCCGTGCTTCAAAGCATGTTTAAATTTACGTCCACAGACGCTGTAGTCAGTGTTAAGAATACATGCCAACCCCAGTAAAATGAAAAATTAACAGACACAAATGTGAAGTAACTACATTTCAGTGATTGCTAATTTGAGAGGATATCTGTACTACTAGATGAGTGCACTGAGGATGCAAATTTGTACTGTATTCACCACCTAGCCTTTCTGTTGCAGCCATTACTTGTTTCCTTGCCTCTGTCACATCATAACACAAAAAATAATGGCTGTTGGACTTTTTTTAAATTCATATGAAACTAAACTGCCAAGAAAGAATAGTGATGTATATACCAAGCTGAACCATAAGTAAAATAAAATCTCAGATCCAGCATATCGACCTCAAAAGTTTGTAGCTATACCGCAATGATCTCAAACCTACAATGCTTTACTCTCTCAACCACACTAAAAAAGTACATGCTTTCAGTTTTTTCAACTTTGAGACCTCCTTGGTCACAACACATAATAATGACTACTACTAATCTATCTGCCACAATCAGAGTCTTACACCATTCTTCAAGTCTTTCACACTTCCATTCAATGTAAATTTTGGTCTTCCTATATTTCTTGTTATTCCATTGACTGGCATCACCAGAACCCTTCTCATTACTGCACTATTAAACATCCATTAAACCTGTGGAGTCCATTCACATATTTGCATTTCCTAGTTTCATCTTTTTTTTCAAATGTTGATTATACATGCACACGACACTCATTTTTGTTGAATTTCTGGAGACGAAAATAGATCATTGACTTATTGATTAACTGAGTACAACGAGCCTCTATTTATAATAGATAAAATATGTAGAATCACATACAATTAAACTACTCATGTCCCTGTTACATCTAAAGTCTAACTCCTAAAGATAAATCCAAGAATCATTAAACAACTAAACACAAATAGAAGACCAAAATAACTAAAACTCCTTTTAATTAACTCCTTTGAGACTCCCTCCCATGAGACTCATGAAAAATTCTAGCATATTTGCTGAAAAGAAGATATAGAAGGTTCTTACATGACTCTCATAGTAAGAAGTCTCACAAAACCGGAATTAATATGTCGGAGTTTTATAGGAGTCTCACAGAATGAGGTCTCATAGAAGAGTCTCAGTTTAAAAGTGTTTTAGTTATGTTAATCTTTTATTTATGTTGAGTTGTTTAATTATGCTAGGACTTATCTTTAGGTGTTAGACTTTGGGTGTAATTGGGACAAGGATACTTTAATTGTAATTGGATTTCATTACTTTGCTTTATTATAAATAGGGGTTCATGTACTCAGATTACAACAAATTAGTGAAGTTTTTTCTCTTTACCAGAAATTCAACAATATTAATTATTGTTCTATGAAACTTCTTCTTGTGAGAATCATGTAAGACTCTTCACGCCTGCTCTTCAACAGTCCCCCTCAAATTGGAGTTTATAACTTTAGCTTGCAAGGAAAAAGAATTTTGATCTTCAATCTTCTTTAACTGAAAAATTCTTCATATTCCACAACACGTGGAATTCTTCATTGTAGATTATACTTCTTCTTCTCAAATGATTACAACACCCATACTTTAAATCAGAAAACAGCGCACAATGCAACACTAAACTTCCAAAACTGGATTCTTATACATAAAAAAAAATAAGAAGAAGACGTGCATCAAATAAATAGAGTAATGAGAGTGACAAGGTTTGATTCAGCTCATAGAATCCTTCATGATAGGTTTTGTTACCTACCTCATCCTTCATACTTCTCCTTCTATTCTCCCTTTCAAGTTGGAAGGTAATGGTAGTAATCCCAGATTGAAAGAAAAAAATGATTGTAGTAATTATCTCCTCCATTAAGGTGACTCAAGGATAAGGACTCAACCGCACACAGACTCTCAAAAATAAAAAATATGGGTGATAAAATAAAAATAGTTGAAATCAACACAAAATAGTGATAATAGTCACTCAACAAGGTAACGTATGTCACTCAAAAGACGGCGATAAAAAATACCCACTTAAGGGCACTAGTAAAAAAGTCTCGATGGACTTAAAAAAAACCATATATAGTAAAAACGAAATCAACCCAAGAAGTTTAACAAAGGATTGACCTGAAAAGGTAAACGAGATTCCAAAAATGAGATGGTAGCAAAACATAGACAAAGCAAAAAGGTCATAGGGGTATGAAAGATAGCTAAAATAAACACCACAGGTAATAAAATTAAAAGGAGACTGTAACACTAGATCTGTAAAAATAACAAACAAGTTGGACCAAGAATGACCTCAAAGAATATTTTTTGGGGGGATGAGCATTAATTTTTGGAGATAACTGCATGGAAAATATGCAACCAATGAAGACAAGTAAGCCAACACTAGAGAGGAGACCTCAGGTCAAATAGCCTTGTGCAATCTCCCCTCAAAACAAAAAAACAATTTTATTAAGACGAGCTTCGCACGACAACACATGGACCGAATCTGTTATGTAGTCTAAACAAATAAGTTTGTTGCGGATCCAACCAGACCAGAATTGCTAAAAATAAAAGGACAAATATTACTTCCAAATCCAAAAGAAAAATATTTTTCAGTCTCTGAAGTAAATTGTGAAACATGAACCTCAGTTACCTTTGAGAGGGTTTCCAAGGGTATTACCAGAATTGAGAATTTATAATGCAAATTTCCTTTTCAATCTCTTTCTTTTTTTTATGAATGGTGATTTTATTAAAAGAACCCAAAAAAGGAAGAGCTAACTCCTAACAACAAGAGATTGCAAGGAAGCTCCCTACTTGGCTAAAACATCAGCCACAGAATTTGCTAATCTCGGGATGTGAGACCAAAAACAATCAAATAAGTTTACTATTTCCATAATTTCAAAAAAGGTGTCCCAATGGCACCACGGAGGTGCTGAGTAATTCTCACACCAACCGATCACCACCTTGGAGTCTCCTCTATGAGAATGGGCCTGAAGCAGTGATCGCAAAAACGCAGAGCCCATTAAGCAGGTTGTGGAGCTCGGATCTGGTCCCCAAGAGAGTTACGAATCACTCCGCCAAAACCAGCTATGATAGGGTTGCCGAAAGAGGATCCGTCAAAGTTTAATTTAAGGACACCAGCAGGTGACAAGGTCCACCCAGAATTAACTGGGGGCTTCAAAGAAGTGTGAAGCTAGGCAAGACATCTCCAATTGTCTCTGATGGAAGACCCTGAGAAGGGGGAGAAGCCTTTTCTAGAGTATAGCCATGTAGTAATATTTCCTAAGATAGTTTCATCGACTCTATCTTGAGAGTTGAACTTGGTGAATTTCCTTTGGTTGCGCTCTAACCATAGACCCCAAGGGATGAAAGCTAAGCAAGCCAATATCATAATTTTTCCAAGACCGAGGATGGAGGTCCCAGCAAGCATTCGGCAGGCTACGAGGAGATCTACAGGGAAGCAAAGTTGGAGTCCAATTCTGCTGATAATCAACGTCCAAATCACCCAAGAGAAAGGGCAGAGGAAAAAAATCTTCGGCGACAAGGAAAAAAGCCAAATGGGGTCCACCACTAGGTGGCCACGATTTCTGAGATTATCAGCAGAGAGAATTTTGTTGAGGCAAGCGCTCCACATGAAGAATTTTACTTTAGGGAACGAGGGGGGGGTTGGGAGACAAAGAAAGAGCCACTCTTATCCGGCCACCAAATTAACTTGTCTGATTTGCTAGCCTGAATTTTGGTCGACTATAAGGTTTCCAAAAGGCGACATGTTTCATCCCCCATTATTGGTGACTTCAGCAATTGTAATTCTCTTGAATCTTGAAATTCTGAAGAGGCATATCACCCGACCACCAGTCTTCCCAGAATCTAATATTTTGGCCATATTCCACATAGAATCGGACAACCGAGGAGAAAATTGGGATAAGGAGAAAGAGAGATCTCCAGATAGGAGATAAGAGCCTTTTGTTTCCCCCCTCGGTCCATCAATTCAAAGTAATGCCGAGCTTTGATAGCACCATATCTTTCCAAAGGTTTGGTAGGAGCAAGGCATGATTCATGTCTCTGGTAAGCCGGATTCCGAGGCCTCCAAGGGTTTTTGGGAGGCAAACCTCCTCCCAACTGACCAAATGGCATTGGAATTTTGAGCTGATTCCTCTCCAAAGAAAAAGCTTCTTCATCTTATCCAACTATCGGCTAACAGAAGCAGGACAAGGCAAGAAGGATAAATAATGATTTTGGATGCCAGCAATGCTTGATTTTAGAAGGGTTAGCCTGCCTACCTTGCTAAGTAATCGACCCTTCCAAGTGGCAAGACACGTCTCCATCTTTTCAATAACTGGAGTCTAGATATCTTTGCAAATGCGATTCAAAAACAGGGGAAGACCGAGGTAGGTGCAAGGGGTGGATGAAATCGAGAAGCCAAGGGCTTCGGCCATTTCCGAGTGGGAGTTTGGGTTGATATTGAACCCAATCAAGGAGGTTTTCCCCCAATTTACCTTCTGACATGAGGAAATTTTGAAAAATCCCAGAACCGCCTTAATTCTTCTGATGTTATCCATAGTTCCTACTCCAAATATCAAAGTGTCATCTGCATATTGGAGGATAGGGATATTAAAAGCCGAGGAGTTGCTGATTGGGTTTAGCCATCCACATTCTTTGGCTGAGAAGAACATAGCAGAGAGAAATTCCATCACAATATTGAAAAGGAGAGGGGAGAGGTGGTCTCCCCGTGTCAATCCCCTCGAGCCTTTAAAACATCCGCAAGTTGTTCCATTTAGGACAAGAGAATAAGTTGCGAAGGACAGGTAGCTCTTGATCCAGTATCTCCATCGATCTCTAGAGCCCATGCGTGACATGAGGTCGTCCAAATGGGTCCGGTTTACCCAGTCGAAAAGTTTTTCTAAATCCAACTTTAGTGCAAACATTGATTTCTTCGAGCGGGTAAAATGATCAATCAGCTCATGAGCTGACATAGTGGAGTCCAAAATGTTTCTACCTTTTAAGAATGCACTTTGACCATGGTTGATAACTAGAGGGAGCACTGTCTTGAGCCGGTTTGCGAGGAGTCTGGTAATAATCTTGTATGTGCTCGAGATCAAGCTGATAGGTCGAAAGTCACCAGAGGTTTCAACATTCCTCCTCTTGGGGATCAAAAAAATGAAAGAGGCACCCATGCTACAGAAGGAGATACCATTCTTAAAGAAACCCTCAACCATCAAAGAAATATCTCCTTGAATGAGTGGCCAAGCTCGGTGGTAGAATTCGCCGTTGAATCCATCAGGACCCGATGCCCGAAACTGCCTTTTTGATTTCCATCTGGGAGAAGGGAACTTCAAGAAGAGATGAAGCAGAGCGTGGGAGACGGCCAAAGTGAAGTTGCTGGATTTCGGGCCAATTAAGATAATCATGTGTATAAATCTATGAAAATTTTGAGCAGCTCATTAGTAATTTGGATCCTATCCGACATTACCTCGTTATTGATGCATAAAGAGGTAATTCGGTTAGATCTCTTCCTCGTTGAGGCGTGGAAGTGGAAAAATTTTGTATTGGCATCTCCATCAATTAGCCATTTAAAACAAGCTCTTTGCTTCCAACTGATTCTTTCCTGGGCTAGGATAAATTGCAGCTCCTTTTGGAGCCAAAGGTGAGTCGAAAATTCAGATTGGGTTGGATACCTTTGTTCTTCTGATGAGTCCAGATCGGCAATGCGATTTTGGCGAGGCTGAGGGGGGATATTGATAGAAGTAATTGTCAGCGTTGCAACCGGCACTGTAGCAGAAGTCTGAGGGTGGAAGTGTGTATTTCGAGGGGGGTGAGTGGGTGTTTTGAGGCCTGATTTATGGGTGTCGTGTGGGAAAAGAGAAAGAAAGGGGAGGTGTATGTGGTGGTTTGTATGGATAGTGGCATTGAGGGGAGTAATTTGGGTTTCCAATGTGTCAGAAAAGGTTAGGATGTTACTGGTTGGAAGTTCGGTTTTCGAGGGGTCAGCTTTTCCAGCTGGGGGTACAGTCAAGGATTTGAAATTTGAATTTGAATTCAAATTCAAATTCAAGAAAAATTTGGCTGAATCGGGTGAAGTTGGGTTTGTGGGTTGGTCTGTTCCACTCGGTCGGGGAGGGGAAGGGAAGATGTATGGCCTACCTTTGTGTGTGGGTAGTGGGGAGGGGGGCGCGGGCTTTGACAAGTCCGCCGTGGATAATTCTCCGAACACAGCTTTGATCCAGAAAAAAAAACCTCTCCGACTGTGATTTTGAAGAAGAAATCTTCCGTCCAAGGTGACGAAGGGGCCACGAACACCATTGCGATGTCTAATTTGGCACGCTTGGTTGTTTCCTTCGCACATTTGATCGGCTCTCCAAAGTTTCTGGCCAACTGATTTAGGATCTTTTCCAACCAGAGCTCTGTTGGGATTCCGAGAAAGGAAATCCATTGACCGTAGTGACTTTCGGGAGGGGTTGAATGCCAACCACTTATCGCCGAGAAGTTGAGATAAAGAGTTGGCAAGAGGTGAAGGGCAGCCTCCATGTCCGACAGAGATTGGAAGGAGATTAGCCATTTCGAATGGCCCAAATAAGAGGTGGTCGGACGGTAGTTTAATTTAAGTTTTCCACCAACATAGTGACATAAATCTTCACTATTCCAGCCCAGGGATAGATCATCCATAATCACCGCCGATTTTAGAATTCTTCGGCCCTCCAAGAGAGAATCGGGTGGAAGGTTTATGATGTTGTTTTAGAGGGTTTGGGGGGTGGGGAGAGAAAGGGGTTTTTTTTGGGGGGGGGGGGGGGGGTGTTTAGGTAGGTTTTTTGGAATAAGGAGGAGAGGGAGTTTCGAAAAATGTTCCAATTGAAAGAGGGACCTGATTTCTTTGGGATGTAGATCCATGCCATGATCAAGCTTCCTCTACTTTGGGTGATTTTGCATTCTCTATCTCATGGTATCGGAAAACCGAAAGGGAATAGGTTACGGAGTTGCATCGAAACTCTATTTGACGAGGGGATGAGGGACCTTTGGTGGTGATAGCATCGAACCTTTGAAGAAAGTCGATTTTGGCCACCTCAGGGATCGAGATGAAGGCATGTTTCAATCCATTTCTTATTGTGATTCAGATCGAAACACCATCTTTTCCCAGAGTCGTCTCAGTGAGATCTCCGAGTCGCCAAAAGAGAGGGTGACCATCGACGAGGAGTTTCTCTTACCTTTTTGGTTTCGCTGTATCACCGTCCATCCGTCTGAGAAATCGTCTTTGGCGCCTCTTCCATTTTCTTCGTCCTTAGCACAGTCGTCGCCGATGGCAAGGAGCGTCAGGGAACACTTTTTGCCACCAAGGAGAGTTGTTTCCCTTTCTTCCTCTTCCTGTCACATAGTAGAAAAGGGGCAGCCATCAGAGCCTCCCTGGTCCTTATGCTCACCTCTTTTTTATTTCTCATGTTTGTTTCGCCAGATTATGCAGGCACACTCGTTGCAGAACCCCTTACCACGATCAACGCCCAGGAAAGCCCTTTCCTCTTCTCCATCAATTGTGCTATTCTCGTATGCATTTCATTTATTTTGTCAATGTTTTCGTTGAAGCTCGGTTCTCCTCGCTCGCCCCTTACGCTCACATCGTCGCACACCCTTTGCATTCACATCTTCACTCCCTCGTATCGTCGCATCACCACTCACGCTCGCCCATCTTTTCCCTACCTTTTCAACCTCTTTCTCTATGCTGGATATTTACCTGTTCCACATTCTAACCTTTCTCCAAAGTCGCTAGCTCTTCCTTCTCCCCCTTAGAAATCTCGGCATGTTTCCTCGTCAACAATAAAATCCTAATCCAACTCTGAGACATTTTCTTGCACCTTCTTCTTCTTAGATTTAGACTTTTTGTCTTCACAAATTTCAGTCTGAAATCATCCATATTTTTATGTCCACTTCCCTCACCCATTCTTGAGGTTGAGGAAAGAAAAACCCAGTTCTGGTTCACAATCACGGGGCACGTTAGGGATTGGCATATTGCCCAAAGGCAGGAGGAACCAAAAATACATGGTCTCAAAAGTAGAAGGCAACTTTGAGTCCTACTCGAAGTAGGACAGAAACATGGCAGGATTAGGAAATTTTTGAAGTAGTTAAATCCAACTCCAAATAGGAGCCAACTACTTACTGCCACATCAGTCTCCTTGCTATCCACTCAAACTCTCCAAATTCACACAAAATCTCTGCTTAGTGTTCTGACAGCAAACGTGATGAAGGTATTGAACATCAATCTCTCAATGATGCTCAAATTATTTCAACTCATCAACCTTAGGAGTTTGTTGAACTCTTCTACTCCGCACGACAAGAGTATGGCAAATTAGATAGAAAGGGCTGGGATGAACTTAGAATACAAGGAATGTGAAGGTGAGGGACTTGCTGAAGTTCGGATGCAAGAGCAACAAAATTTTCCTAGATTCTTGAGCTTCAAAAAAAAGGAAGATGATCTTAAACACGTGCTGCTGGAACCCTCATTATTGTTGCCATCTCATGCTTTCTAGTTGACACCTATGATAACTTGAAAGGAGAAGTGGAAAGCCACTCGACTGCAATAAGTTGATGTCTACGGATCTATATGAATCAGTTTGCCATTCATCTGATTGAATCAATGGAATTAATGTTGTTCGAATTGCCATCACAGCAAGGAGATTGGCAGCAAAATCCATTTTGGGAGACTAGGTCGGTCGAAGCTCTAATGAAGATGATGATGATGACAACACTTGAAACGTCGACACAAAGATCCATATCGTTTGTCTTCAGAACAACCAACCTAACTTCAACAATTGGCAACGAAAAACTTGAACACCAGATAAAGAAATTCTAAAATTTTGATGCACAGATAAAGCAAAGCATCAAAGCAACAACTTTCACGTAGTGAAGAACAAAGAGAATCAAATGCAAAGGATACATTCCTCATGTCAACAGTGTTAAGTTGTAGAGCCTAATCAACGCCCTACGTTGAGTCAGTCCACGATATATTAACTATTGTTTCATTAAGGGCGGTTTGGGGATTTTACACTTGTATCACGGTTGCCTTTGTTTCTTCTTTATATTTGGGGCGCCGCTATTCAGGCTTTATCATCCGAGGAGCATTAGTTGCAACCGAGAGAGGTTAGAGAAAAAATAACACTTGTAAGTGTATGCGATCTCTTATAAACTATTTTATCTTCATAGTGGATTACTGCAGCTGCAGAAGACAGGACGTAGTCTCACCTTGAGGCGAACCTGTACAAATCTTGTTGTGTTTTTTTGTGCTTGCTTTTTCCTTCTCTCGCGATTATTTTTATTGTTCTCGTTAGTTTAGAATTAGAGCATCTAATTCCTAACAAACAATAGTTACTTGGTTTGAGATAATTAATGCAAAATAGGGCATACAAAAGTAGGAATAAGCTAGCAAAGAAAAAAATAAACTAGGGCAAAAGCAAAAAGATAAACTACACTAGAACCAGATTCAAAGAAAGAAACACATCATCTCTGTAAATTGACATTGTGTCAATTTAGAAACCCTGCTCTAATACCATGTAGAAATTCTAGAGAAGATAAACAGATCATTGACTTAATAAGTTTCTATTAATAATAGAGGAAAATAAGTAAAATCATATTACAATTAACCCACCCATGTCTCAATTACACCCAATCTAACTCTTAAAGATAAGTCCTAGAATAATTAAGCAATTGAAATAAATAAAAGACTAAAATAACTAAAACTCCAGTCAATTCAAAAAGCTCCTTCATCGCATAACATGTCCCTTAATCTACAATGTGTTCCCATTTCTCTTGGATTGGCAAACAAAATTATTTTTAGTCTTAATTCATAGATCACAGTAATTAAATTCTAAGGGCCAACACTGAATTTCATGTTTCCCATTCACACCACATTAAGATCTCTCAGTTAGCATTGTATTGACTGCAAATAGCAAACACCAAGGGATCATACTTGAGTGTGGTTATTCAGTTCATTCATGAAAAGGACCAAATATATGGACTTAAAAGCTTATCCCTGACCGAAGCTCACATATAAGGGGTAGGTACTAGAGCTTATGTCTACCATTCTCAAATTAGCAATTGCACACTCATAAGTATGTCCGATGCAATAAACCTTCTTGGAACATTTTTTTCTCCTAATAACCACCAAAGCAAATAATTAGTTTCATGTCATAAAGAAAATCATTCTGATAATTTAACTCAATGTAATCATGGCATTTCTATGGATTTTAAGATATAAAATGAACCTTCTTTGAGCAATAGATTTTTTTATGTTTCTGATAGTTGCATATAAGAAAGAGAATATGCTCCACAAAATGTTTTTGTCACAAGAAAGGTTGTCAAAACCCCACACCCAGCATTTTCATTACCCAAACTAACTAATCAGAAAGATAGATAACACAGAAATCTACTTGAGATGACTCCTTGATATTTATAAACAACAAATGAACCATTAGGCGTTCAGTGATACAACAGTGTAATCAAGCAAAATATGGATTTTAATATTTAATGAAAATGACAGATCCATACTTGTAGGTAAAGTTTAGGATGTTCCATGATACTTATCCAGAAGTTCAATAAAGGCCTTTCATTTTCAGACATTATTTTTAGTCAAATGAATATTTACTTTACAAATAAAGCATCAATAATCAGCTGAGAAATGACTTTTTAGGTACTGTGCATTCAGGTGCTCACATAGAGCGCTCACATAGAGCAAACCACTTAATCAGAATCAAACAGGTCAATTAACACCAAAAAGAAGCATTTGAGTTTGCTTAGACGCCTGTCTTCAGAAATAATGCAAATGTGGCCCAATAAAATGAGAAATGGAAGAAAGAATCTTGTCCTAGGCAGTGCCTTTACAGATATATGGCCATAATACAAGTCAAAAACAGAGTGCACAAAAATTTGGACTTGGTATCCTAAACATCATTTCTCCCGCTGTAATTTTTGGTTCATCAGCAGCTAACTGATTCAGCTTAATCTAATGGTTAGACCACAAACCAAACTTCTGATTACGCCTGCTTGCTTAAATCAAAACAGAGATCAAACTTGGTTGCTCAAATCAAAACTCTGATCATGCTTGACTGCATTATGGATACGAACTATCAATATTTACTTCTCCTACTTTTTGAAATTTCGAAAATCCGTGCTAATTCAAACTTTTGATCATGCCAGGTTGCTTAAATCAAAACAGTGATCAAACGTGGTTGCTCGAATCAAAACTCTGATCATGCTTGACTGCATTGAGGATATGAACTATCATTATTTACTTACCATGAAATTTCTAAAATCCGTGCTAATCTTTACCAAAAATCTCGTATCTGGAGAACAAACAGACTGAAAAACATGGGTATTTGAAATTATACGTAAGAGAATCCAGCATAAGATGAAAAGTCCTAGTCATTTAGAATTCGTCCGAAACAGAAAAAATCAAGGAAATACACGTCGTAGAGAAAAAAAAACAAAATGCAGGCCAGGTATACCCTTGGAGAGTCCTGTCACGCATATGATGAGGCCAGTGAAAGGACCATTAGCTCGAACTGGTGAATCAGAGACAACAGAAGAAGCTGGTGATGCTAGCTCCATAAGATGGCTGCTTTCCAAAGAAGGGAAAGAAGAGGAAATCCCCACAATCAGCTTTGAACAACCTTGATTCTTAATCACCTCTACTCCACCACTGACGGCCATTAAGTTCTCTCGAGTTTGGCCCAAAAATCCAACCTCGGCGATGAAATCTCATAACCAACTGCTTTGACAACCTAATACCAATTACCAGAAATCAAAAAGGAATTCACCTACAGATTTCTACACTTTCAAGATTCATACCCCTGCCATCTATCTATAAGAAAGGAAGAAGAGGACGTTAGGAAAATGACCAGAAACGCAATCTAAATGGCGCTCTTCGCTGAAAAACCTTGGAGATTTCCAACACAATGAGATGGGAAAGAAAAGCTAACTTTTCGCAGAGGTTTGGATTCTATCATTGTTAACGTATAAAACCTATTAAACGTTTCAAGCAGGATAAAGCGAAAAAGACGAGCCCTTTTTGAAACTTACATTCGAATTTTTGCCGCTAGAAATGATATATTTAGACCTGTGTGAACTGTGTATGTGAAATATACATTTAAGGCCCTGTTAGTACCGTTTATAAGTGAAATGTACTATGTTACGTAAAAGGAGCTATAAGCCGTTAGTACCCAGCGTAACGGGAGGGAAAGTGAATTTAGAGACATGGGGAGCTCGGGTTGGGGCTGTTGGGAGGGCTCTGTCGAATGAGGGTTTTGGAGAAAAAAAAATTCTCTCTCGCTCACGATCGACCTTCAGGGATTTCAATCACCCTCTGGGTGACCTGTCTCTGCCGCTCGATTCTCTT
This sequence comes from Aristolochia californica, assembly GCF_029961685.1. Classification (NCBI taxonomy): domain Eukaryota; kingdom Viridiplantae; phylum Streptophyta; class Magnoliopsida; order Piperales; family Aristolochiaceae; genus Aristolochia; species Aristolochia californica. The sequence goes on from NW_027181881.1 coordinate 8,071,103, forward strand.
CCTCTCACCGTCCCCAGCACCAATGACCTTTGTTGTTTCCCGTTTTATATCCATCCTATGTCTTTCACTGCTTGATAGGTAATCGCGGCGCTTCTTACTCCCCATCCCCCCTCTTTCTCTCTCAGTTTCATTCTCTTCCTCCTTTTTTACCATCCTGTGTAATTTCTGTTTTTGATTTTGGCGCTTAATAGTCTCTCTACAATATCTTTTCCCGTGCTTGTTGTTTCCTCTCCTTCTTCCTCATTTCTCTCAATTTTTCTTTCATTCTGATGGCGCTCAAACAATTTTCTGGCATGGCAGCAATTGGGTCTCTGTTGTCGTAGCCCTCAGACATCAGCAGACGAAATAGACCCCCTTGTTTCCTTGTGTGATTTGTTGGTATTATTTTCAAGGCAACCAGGTGGAATTTTCGGAGAAATCTAGCATTACCCTTGTTAATGGTAATTAACAACGAAGGGTTAATTAATATTTAATTTCTAGTAACTAACTAAAGTAGTTTATAAAGTAATTAATAACTAATTAGTGGTTGATAGTAGACATCTAAATAATTCATTAATCAAATCATGGTAATTATTGGCTAACAATTAATGATTAATGATTGGTGTAATAGTGAAATGTGTATTATAATTAATGTTGAATTTATGGTAATAAAAATATAACATAATAGTTGTAATATAAATTACTAAAATATGTTTACTGATTAATACTTAAATAGTTAATAAATTACTTGAGTAGTTAAAAATTAATAAATAACTATTATATTATGTAAACATTAACAGCTTAGATATTCCCACGTACAGCACGGGGGAGAGTGCAATTCCCTCACGCCCCCCAGCCCTGTTTGAGTTATATTTGTATTATTTTTATTTACTGAAAATCAAATATATCAAAATATTTTATTTAATAAATAATCTATTTGTACTTTACACCACACTTTCCACTGAGCATACTAACACAAACAAGTACTTTACACTGCACTTTTCATTGTGCATACTAACACAAACAAGTACTTTACATTTCATCTCACTTTCCCTAGGGAAAGTACTTCACTTTCCAATCCACTTTCCCCTTGCACTTACATTGTGCACTAACCCACCCCCCCCCCCACACACACACACACAAGTAAAGTGCATAAAAACCCATTAGTGTAGGGTTTAGGGTACTTTGTAAGTTATGAGGGAAAGTAAATTATAAATGTAATTCACTTTCCCCCGTTTTAGGCATAACCCGAGGGAAAGTGAGTTCACTCAGGTCAAGCTCTGAATTCACTTTCTCTCAGCCAATTACATTGGGTTGTCAAAAGGAAAATTTCAACCCCCCCTTGTAACCTCTCCCCAGCGCTCGCTAAACCTCTTTTCCTCTCGTCGTCCCTAGCACCGACGACCTTCGGCGACTTCTCTCCCCCCTCTGCAACCTCTCTGGCTCGATTCGAAAGAAATTGGGGTAAACCCTTCTTCTTGGACATCAAAAGTTAGTCTTCTTCTTCTTGTTTCTGAATCGTTCATTTGCCTCTCAGGGCTTACTATTTGAAACTTCGTGGTTTTCTAATTCAAATTTTTTTTCCCAAATACATTTCCTGAAAATCTTCCCTTTTCTGTTTTCCATGTTTTTCCTTTTGTTGTTTTTGCGTTTGAGGCTTTAGATGGTTTGGTATCATTTTCGATTTTTTTGGGTGAAAAATAAAGTTATTAGAGTGGTATCCTTTGTAAAAAAAAAATTTTGTTGTTGTTGTTGTTTCTCCTCCAAATTCTTCTATGTTTTCTAGCTTTTTTTTGTTTTCCAGCTTTCATCATATTATCTTTTGGTCCAATAAAATTCATCATACTACAATAAGCTCTATCAATAGTATTAAATTTTTCAACTTCCTGGGGGAGATCAAACTTGTATATTGTACCCCACTTGTTTCAATTGATTCTAGTGAGGTGGAAATCCATGCCCTCTGTCATAGTGTAAGGTTTTACTGTGGTTCCTTCTCTGCCTCCCCATTGTCGAGGGTGACTCAGTGGCTCTTGTCAGCTGGGCTGTCGATCATGCTGCCCCTCCTTGGAGGCTCTTGCATTATTACAACAAGATCATGGACATAGCCTTGTAAGTGGAGTAGTGTTGGTTATGAGTTACACAATCTTGGTTTCGTTTTCGATTTTTTTGGGTGAGAATGGTATCCTTCGTAAATTCTATTTTTGTATCTATTGAATGGCTGGTTTCGAGTTCATGATGAACTTTACCTATTACTAATTGAACATTTCCTTTTGAGTTTTTTTTTTTATTGTTAGCTAGTTCTCCTGACTATGATTTCCAGTGAGGCTGCTTAAAGAGTAAAATTTAGATTTTTACACGGATCAACTGATCTCTGTGTGCCTCAAAGGAAATGATCTCTTTCTAGTAATTGTAGGAGAAATGGAGAATTGCGTTATCATATGTTTGACTGGTGATGGACTATGTTTTTTATTTTTTTATGAATGGAAATAACCTTTTCTTTAGTTTGCTATGTTCTTTTGTTTCGGGTTTCTCCCCCTATGGCCCTTGCATCTTTTCTTTCTCTCTTTAGTTGATTTGAAAATTAACATCTAGGTGGTGACTAAGCCTATCAAGTAAGAACTTGACTAGATTTGTCTTTTATTAAATTGCACCGTCATTTAATGGTCCACACAGTACTTCCATATTCAGTAGGCAAGACCAATAAGGTCCAATCACGAGATGTTATAGATACAGTCAAGATCATGACCTCATTTTGTATCAGAGGTGATCAGTGGAGCAACAAACGAATGTTGAATTATTAAGTGCATTTCAGCATCTCCAAATGATTGTGTCCCACCATAGACCAAAAACCATTATGCATTCTTTCAGTTACAAACCACATACCATGAACCATTCCTTCCTCTCCTTTCCTTTTTCAGCACTTACAAAATATGTTTGATTCATTGTCTAATTTATATGAGCTTTAGATGGCTGGAAGGAGGAAAGGTAAAGGTAGTATAGATGAAACTTCAAATAGAACATATGACACATGGACGTGTGAGGAAGACAGTAAAATGCTTGATTTACTCATTGAGCAAGTCAATTTGGATAACAAAGGAGTCTGGAAACATAAAGTTTTCAATTATTGTGTCAATATGTTTAATTTGGAAACAATAAACCAAAAGACAAATGAATAGTTGATAAACCACATGCGGACTTGGAAAAAAACCTATCAAATCGTGGCAACATGCCTCAACACTAGTGGCTTTGGGTGGGATCCAGCAACACAAAAAATCACTGCAAGTAAGACATTGTGGCAAGATTACATAAAGGTTTGTAAATGTGACATAATAAAATATTATGTTTCTTGCATTATTAATCAGGATTTTAAGTATTTTAAGCGATAACTTTTCATGTAGGAGCATAGAGAAGCCAATAAGTATAGGCGGGAAGGTTGTCCACTATATTAAAAAATTGTTGTAGTTGTTAGAAATTCTATTGCCTTGGGGACAACAAATCAAACAAACATTGAGTCAAAAGAAAACCTTCCAAATACTTCAGAAAGGACAGTGATAGAGGACAAAGATGAAGATGATGTAATTAGGGAGATCCCAATACCTAATAGTATAGAGTCTCTAATTGAGGCTCCTCCGAGAAGCAAAACACCAAGAAATGTTGAGATTAGAATTTTTGCTACCCAGCGTCGGACGAGATCTGAACCATTTGCTAACAATGCTAAAATGGTGATTGATGCAATTAACAATATGTCGTTAACCCTTTCGAGGATCTTTAGTCCCATACATGTCGATGCACAACTTCCATGGTTCGAAGCTATCATGGCATTACCTAACTTGCCAAGATAAGTCAAATTTCGTACCCCACAGTTGCTCGACACCAAAGATAAGAAGGATATGTTTGTCAAGATGACACAAGAATATCAGTATGACTGGTTGATGTGTAACTTCAATGCAAAGTAATAGACTTACAAAGATGTTGATAGTTTTAACATATATTAACGAGACACATTTGATTTTGTATGAATGACGTTGATTATTGAGTATTTGTGGTAAATAGTGAATGTGTATGTAGTATGACAAAATGTGGGTAAAAATTGAATGTGTTTTTTGTATGACAAAATGGTTGAAAATTATTTATTGTTTGTGTTCAATACGTAGATATTGAGACTTCTTTAATGGTACATGTTGTGTTAACACGTTCAAACATAGATAATTAAATGTGTTTTAACCATGTTTTCATTATTAAATGTTTAGTATTGCAGGTACCCATTTATAATCTACTAGATAGGGAAAAAATATGTATTTGTATTGCAGCTTACACAACTGTACTTTCCCTTTTCAGATTATACTTAAATGATCATAATAGGCGAGTATAACGTTCTTATCATATGAGTGGTCCACGATATTTAAAGAAAACATTAGAAAGATCGCCTATTAAATTTTGAAAAGTGTATAGGATGAATCAAACTTATTTTCTCAAGTGGGCAGGAATTTTGAAAAATAATTGATTCTTATTTGATACAAGGACAATATTTGTGAAAGAACAACTTGCACATTTTGGTCTCACTATTGGTCAACAGCAATCATGCAGTATTACCTCGAAGATGTTTGAAAAATCAAATTGGACCATTAGTACGTATTTTAATATGGTGTTAGATGCTATTATCAAACTATAATCTAATTACATCAAGCGATCATCAAGAAGTATTCATTCAAATATCTTGAACAATTATATATATTATCCTTACTTTAAGGTAGATGTAAAGTCATTTGATGAATAATTTTTAGTTAATATCAAATATATATTTGTATTAATGATTTTGTATTAGGATTGTATTGGTGCTATCGATGGTACTCATATTAAAACACATATCCCATTTGATCAACAAGCAAGATTCTGGAACAGGAAGGGTTTTCTCTTACAGAATGTAATGACAGCATGTACATTTGACATGCAATTCACTTATGTACTTATTGGATGGGAGGGATCAGCAGCTGATTCACGTGTATCGAAGTCAACATTAACCAAACGAGATAAACTTTGTGTTCCTGAAGGTAAATGTCACTTCTCTCTATAGTCTATTTAAATTTATTATTATTTTATTAGTTTATGATAGATATATATTTTATTATAGGCCAATATTATTTGGTAGATGCTGGATATGCAAATCTTCCAGGGTTTTTGGCTTCCTATTGAGGGACTCATTATCACTTGCAAGAATTTGGAGATAATACTCCTATAGATGAAAGAGAATTATTTAACTGAAGATACTCATCTTTACAAAATACTGTTGAGCATACATTTGGGGCTTTAAAAGCTCATTTCAAAATATTAAAATATGCTCCTCTTTTTATTTTGATGTCCAGGTAAAAGTTGTGATTGCTTGCTAAATATTACATAATTATATATGCATGAAGGATTACATAAATTTATTTGAAGACGAAGAACATGATTCAAGTGATGATTTTGGTGGAGAACATTATGAAGATAACAATACAAATGAAAATGAAGACGATGATATTGGTGATGATTTTGAGGATGATGTGGGCACTCAAATAAATACTAAGAGGGAGTCTGCAGTACAATTTGCAAGAACATCGTATTTTTTAGATGTATTAGCAATTCAGATGTGATAAAATTATTGATTATTATGTTTTAATAGCATTAAATTTTTTTTGTTGTATTTTGTATGTACAATTGTAGGGTTTTTGAGTTATATTTATGTCATTTTTATTTTTATTATTAAGTTGTTTGCGTAGTACGTTGGGTAATGAATTTAAACAAATATAATTGCTTATATAAGTTAGTTTAAGAGTGAGAATTTAAACACTTTTAATATAATAATTGCATTAAGTTTTATGATATTATAAAAGTAAGTATTTATGTGACTATTTTACTTTTTATATATTAAGTTAATAAATTAATATTATTTTGATATTACTAATAGATATTAAGATAATAAATATTTTATAATATCCTTTTTATATAATTATTTTATATTTAGATATTACAAAATTATAATTTTAATAGCAAAAAAGTAAGAATTTATTTAATCATATATTAATATATTTAATTTATTAACTAATATTAATTTAATTTTTTGAAAGTCAGATATATCAAAATATTTTATTAATAAATAATTTTTCTGCCCTTTACACCGCATTTTCCATTATGCACACTAACACAAACAAGTATTTTACACTGCACTTTATATCGTGTACACTAACACAAACAAATACTTTATAGTGCACCTTCCATTGTGTACACTAACACAAACAAATGATTCAATTTTACTCCCTCTCACTTTTCCTAGCACTTACTAAGTGCACTAACCCTTCCCCACCCCCCTTAGGGGGGATTGTGCATTTTTTAGGGGTTGTTAATGCACTTGGAAAACAGATGGTCCAAGAAAAGAGAAAGTAAAAGCGGGGTGATTTAGTTTTCTTTGAGAATGTATTTTTTTTAGGTTAGACAATGTAATGAAAAGTGCAGTGAATTTTTTTTTTCTGTGTTAATGTATTTGTAGAAAGTACAATAGAAAATGCAAAACAAATTTATTAATAAAATACTTTATACTAACATAGATTATATCCTTCAAACTTAATAATACTAAAAAAATTAAACAAAGGTTTTATATTTAAATATAAAATAAATTTATATATTAAAAATACCAAAAAACCTCTATAATCAAATGTTTACTTTTATAATATCTAAATTCACTGTCATAAGTTATTAATTAAATATAATATTAAAAATCATCAAATCATATACATACAAATATAAATCACATTCTAATTTATAAAAATACCCTTACTAAAAATAACCATATGTTGAAATTTTAACTTTCTAATTTACCAAAATACCCTTCCTAAAATAATGTTGTGTTGAAAATCCAAATTCATTATTCTCTTTTATACCATAAATAATCCTTTTTTTTATTTTATTACTCTAATTTACCAAAATATCCTTACTATCATTATGAATATATTGACTACTTGTCTTAAAAACCTAACACACTCTAATATTAAGAAATGTTTAATTTCTTTAAAATACAAGAATCAATAATTTTGCCACATTTGAACATCTGCAAATCTCAAAAATATGATATTCTTGCAAATTGTGTTGCACGCTCCGTTTGAGTATTTCTTAGTTGATCTTCATCACATCTTAATCTCCACTTGCATTGTTATCCTGATTACCCTTGCCGCTTAACTCATCACTCGAATCATCTTCATTTGCAAGTATATCCTGAAATAGTAATAAGCAACGAAAATAAAAATACACAATAGCTCATAATTTTGTAACCAGCTTGAACAAAATCAACCAAATCATATAAAATACACAAAAGCCCTCACGAACAACCGACACAATTTATAAGAATCCTCTTTTTAATAACTATCAATCTACCCTTCATAGAAACATGGAATATAATGTTATTTCAATATAATAACCTGAATTTAGAATGTGTTAATAACATGATTACCATTGCAAAATAATTAAAATACCCTAAAAGTGCTAAAGTAAGACTAACAAAATGGTTCTTAGTGTATTTGAATCAAACACCGGGGGGGGGGGGTTAGTTGACATTGAAGTTGAAGTTGAAGTTAGACTTCAAATTCAAGGCAATGATTTGATTTAACTTCAACTTTTCCTTAGGTGTTAGTGTAGACGAGTTTAAGTGTACAATAAAACAGATTCCAGTGATAGTGCTCTAAAATGAAAAGTATGATGTAAACAAGAGAATGAGTAACTTTTTATAATATACTTAAATAGAATATATACCTAAACAAATAATTAACAAAAATAAACATGGGTACTACGCTAATAAGCGATTTAATGAGTATTAAAATAATTTAAAATATTAATTAATAAAATACTATATTATATTAATTAATGATTACAATTTATTATAAAACAATATAATAATCACGTGTGACTGTAATAAATTATAAAAATAAAATAAAATAAAGTAAAAAATAACAAAAGCAAATATAATAAATAAAGTAATTAATTTATTAAAAACATGAAAAATTAATATAGTAATAAAAAATATAGATTATTTTAACAATCACACAATATATATTTTTACGTATTATTAATTAATAATATATTGCCAAAAAATTTAAAACCATTGGTTTAATTAATTATAACAATGAGATAATTAAACCAAAATAATTGATCAAATGTTTACTTTAACAATATTTTAATTACGACTATTAAATCGCTAATTTAATAAAGTAATTACAAACTAAATATAGACATTGAGACACTTGTAATTTCTAACCCTCCCTTAATGAAAAGCTATGTTGGCTTAAGCAACCAATAGAAAGAATTTAAATACTTAGTATCGTGTTAAGTACCAAATATGAGTACCTCGTGACATAATGGCTCTAGATTAAGGTTTTCGTCCGTAATTATTCTGTAGGAGTTATTTTTTGACTTAGACTTATTACCAACACTCTTTGTTCCTGCTTGTCCATAAGCATGAAAATTAAAAGTATTTATCTCAACAAGGGAATTTTATAATTTTAATTTTCTTAGAGATATCTCCATAAAACTATCTTCAATAATACACACAAATTTAATGTCACATGGCCTCTGCATTCACATTTAACTCTAAAGCATGACCACATACCCAAGTCTCTAAAGTAGACAAAACAAAACAATTAACCAACAATTCAATGAATGAAATTCAGAAGGCAAGGGTTCTCTCTGTTTCTCCCTCTCCTATACATCTTCACTGATAAATAGAGAAAAATTTCTTTCCTTTGAGTCTCCACTTGCACACTGTTTTAGAGGATATTATATCAACAACTATAAAAGGAAATGTTGATGCCCAAATTAAAACAAAGAACAAAAATGTATCTAAACAATCATTATTTGTATTACAGATGCCAAGATGAAATTTGAAAATGCTTTCTCAGTGACATGCAAGTCAACATAGAGCACAAATGCACAAGATGTATGATAAAGATACTTCTTAAGTGTCTCGAACAGAGAATATGAGCAAATAAAATGAGATAGTATCAGTCAATTACTGAGCTTAAACCAAATAGATGCAAGAAGTCAACCAAGAGAACAGTAGAAAATGTTACTGTTGAACAAAACATTTAAATTACAAAGTGTTAGGAATTAAATACCCTAATTCCAAATTAAAGAGAGCAATAATAATAATAACGGGAGAAGGACAATGTTGGCATGAGAACAAACAAGCTTTATATAGGTTCGCCTCAAGGTGAGACTACGTCCTGTCTTCCGCCGCTGTAGTAATCCATTATGAAGATGAAATAGTTTTCAAGAGAAATCATATACACTTACAAGTGTTTTTCTCTAACCTCTCTTGGGCCGCAACAGATAATTCTCCACGATGATGATAAACTCTAATAGCGGCACCCCCCAATTATAAAAAGAAAACTATGGCAATTGCAATACAATAGTGAAGTCTCCAAACTACCCTTAATGAAACAACAATCAATATATCGTTGACCTTTTCGGGGTCTCCCTGCCCCCCTTCCAACCCCCACAGTGGCCTTACCGTGAAGGTCGATCCACTTACCGACTAAGTGTAAGATATTAATTAGACTCCACAACTTAACACAAAGGAGTAGCAGAAACCTGAGGGCACAACATGTGATCGTACTGTCCAGGCTTGCAAGTGCCACAACTTATTTCTTCGACCTCTAACCTCTTTTTCAATACAACAAGGAGTTTAGTTGACTATTCTCTTACATAACATAACTAGAGTACTTTCTACGATGGGACTAGTCTTCAAATCTTCAAATTTTTTCTTTATGTAAGTTATTTTTCACAACAATAATCTTTAATAAGTTTTTGCTTCAAATTTTGACTTGACAACTTATTGATTATTGTCTTGTCTTGACCTTTTACCATAGACCATATAAATTTGCTGGGAGGTATATATCTATCTATATATACTAATAATACCACTAGTAGTAAAAATAATAAAAAATAACACGATTTTACCAAAATATGAAGTTAGATAGGAGAGTATTTGCTAACCTTGCGTACCAATCACTATGTAAACACCTAGCGTACCAAACCGACTGCCCTCTCTGAAGTTATAACACGGGAAGCCGGAAAAATTCCCCGAGTTCCCACCGGCTGCAGTCGTGTCATAAATTCAGAATACTTATTGGACAAGGGGATGCGTTGTTCAAAATTCCCGATTCCGAGTTTCTGCAGATCGCTCTCTCAGAATTCCCGTGTCTTTTGAATGCTGCCATCGAAACAGGAATTTCTCGTCGATTCGAGCCATACAGGTTAATAAATTACTCTTGTTTTCGTCTTCCGCGTGCTACTCCCCCCTCCCCCATTCTTATTATTTTTTGCTGTACGATTGATCCGAGTCATGCGTGTTGTTTGTGATTCATTAACAACCTACTGTTATTTCGTTTCATGACATTCAGATCTCCTGTATTCGACCATGTTGTTCATTAGATAGTTTTGAAGTTGGGGCTCAATAAGGAATATCTTTGAAACCACTCTGTATTGCTCCCTCTCAATTAAGATGATTGGTTTTTTATTTTGCTTGGCGGAAGGGTTTAGTTTGAGTTGCACTCGGACTAGAGTTAAGTAAGGTCCTTTTCAGGATGGAACTCTTCGCTGTCTAGGTTGATAATGTCCTCAATTTTTTGGTTATTCGAAATTTCTGAAACTTCGTAGTCTTTCTTTTGTCTACCTCATCTTCTACAGAGAAAATTTTAATTTCTAAAGAGTATAATTTATACAGTCCTCATTTTTTGTCTTTCTGTTATCTTATGATGACACGGGAAATGGGCTCTTCCTGGAGTCGTAATTCTTTTGGGAAGTTTTTAATCGACAACATGAGATTTTTAAGACTTGTTACTACTGCACCCTGATTTCGCTTCTTATTTTGCTTCTGCTTGCTCTAAAGGCAACGTTTTCATTTTTTTCTAATGTTGTTGATGCTATTACTTATGGTAATAATAAAAAATAGTAAAAATGATATTTCTAATGTTGTTGATGCTATTACTTATGGTAATAATAAAAAATAGTAAAAATGATATTTCTAATGTTGTTGATGCTATTATTTATGGTAATATTAATAAATTAGTAAAAGTTATAGTTATAAATAGCAATTATTATTATGTTACTATTTTTTATTTTTTTGAGAATCAATTATTTTTGGAGACTGATTCTTTTGAAACACATATCAACTCTTATTTTTTAATCATTTCTGTCAATATCTGTCTATCTAAACATAATGCACAAACCTGAGCCCTATGTATCTATTTTCTAGTATTTAGGATTTGACTATACAAGATACAATGGCAACGGCGACCATGGCTACTGCAGCTGGTGCTGCTGCTCTTCTCTACTATACATTGAACCGAAAATTACTGTCTACACTTACACAAGATGGAGGAGAAGTTGGTGATGAATCACTTCCTATATCATCTCAATCAAGAAGGATTTTTGTTACTCGTGGGCCCACCCAAGCTCCTGCAACATGGTTAGAGACAATTTCAACCTTGTCAGAGACATTGAGATTTACTTACTCTGAGACCCTGGGGAAATGGCCAATTGGAGATCTTGCTTTTGGCATCAACTTTCTTCTCAAGAGGCAGGTAGGTTTGTTCACAATGTATTTATTTATTTTTTTGAGTAAGTTTTGTTCACAGTGTATTGTTACCTGTGATGGTTATTATTCAATTCTCACTGGGTGTATGTAACTTCTTCTAGTATTATTTCACCTTAGTTTCTGTTAAGAAGACCTTGCTCCTATAAGCAGTCTATTGAGAATCAAATAAGTCCATTTTCAGTATTTTCCTCTCAATTCATCATAAATGATCAATAAAATCTGTACCTCAAAAGCTGCAATGCTTCTGCAGAGTACAAGTACGTTATCTCATATGTAGCAAAGGGGAGTGAAATCTTTGATATGATTTCCCAGAGACTCTGATTTTAAATTAATGTATTATAAGAATGAGCCTAAAATTTTCAAACTGCAGAAGGATGCCTGTGCAGACTAAAGACTGACCCTAACCATGGTTTGATTAGGAAGCATCATGTTAGAATAGTCCCCTCATTTTGTCTTTTGTTCTTTTTCTTATTCTTCTTTTTAAAACCAAAAAAAAAAAGAAAGAGTTGCTGCAAATTTTCTGACTATTCTATCCAGACAAGTAATCTGGTTGGACATCTTAATTGTCATCTCAAATGCCTTTACATCCTGCCCTTCCTTTTTATGCATTTGGATGTTTCTGAGTGGCAATCTTTATTCAGTTAGCCGGAATATCATTATGAAAATGGACCCAAGATGGGATTTATCTGTAGGTATGAAGGTGAGGAGATGGTGAGTACATCATCTGAATTGTTCCTGTTCAGTTGTGGCATAAAACAATTGTCTTTGCACGTAATGTTTATATTTATATGATTTACTTGAAGCTATCACGTCTAGAAGGCTGCAAACTTTCTTCTCTACAGTGCTTAGCTTTATGGAAAATTAAATTTTAGGTCTTAATACTTTTTCCTTTGCAGATAATGTCCATTTATATTATGTTCTGTATGAGGCACTGTAATTTTCTCAGCATTATTTCTCAGAAGCTGACCTTGATTATCTCTCTTCCCAGGGTAATCTTCGTGTTGCCAGTATATATGCCGGTGAAGAAAGTGTACAGCTTAAAGGAGCTGAAATTATTGGTGAGCTAAAACATCTCTTGGCCTTGTTGACTCTTTGCTGGCATTTCTCCAAGAAACCATTTCCATTGTTTTTGGAAGAAACTGGTTACTCTGAAGAAGATGTCCTTCTTCAGGAACCTAAAGCTGGAGTAAGTAATGTCATCTTAATGTATTTGTGTGACTTCCAGTTTTGCTTCAAGAATTTAAGATGGCATTACATTGACTTTGACTTTTATTATTACACCATATTTTTCATTGCAGATCTTGAAACCAGCTTTCACAATTTTGATCGACAGAAAATTGAAGTCATTTCTTCTGTTAATTCGTGGAACTCACAGTATCAGAGACACCTTGACAGCTGCAACTGGTGCAGTTGTACCATTCCATCACACAGTTGTACATGAAGGTGGAGTCAGCAATTTAGTTCTAGGCTATGCACACTGTGGAATGGTTGCAGCAGCTCGTTGGATTGCAAAACATGCTACTCCTCATCTTATTGAGGCACTTTGTGAATATACAGATTACAAAATTAAGGTTAATTTCATCCTCAGATTATTTTTATTTTTATTCTTTTTTCTATGGCATTCTTAGATCTATATGGAGACAGTCATACATGTGTTTGAAGTTTTATTCGTGTCTGGCTCGAAGCCTTTGAGATCAATATACTTGAGTTTGGCAGCCTGAGCTAATGTTGTGAGAATGGACTGGGCTGCCAAGGATGTATCTTGGCCTGAATCTTTTCCAGATTGTACAACCTTGAGACCTGTTTTTCTTGGTAAATTGCTTGTGTAGTTTGATTAAACTGGTTGGAGTAAACCAGTCTTCTTTAATCTGGTTGATCTGCTTATACATCACTTGTTTTCTTCTGAACTTTTAAGTTTTAAATCGAAAAGTTACCTTGTTAGTGCACAAGGAAATTTGAGAGATAGTGTGGATTCTCTCAAAAAAGTACTTAAAATGTGTTATCACAAATGGGAAGTTTAGGTGGAGTTATGCTTTCTATGTGAATTACGCTTTCTATGAACAAAAAGAGAGAGTGAAAGTCTATATTCAATATTTTTTTTTTTTTTGAGAAAAATGTGTAAATGTATTACTAAGAAGAGAAGATACAAGACATTGTTAGCTAGAAAGGCTTTCCTCAACAACAAGATTTTGGAGGGAAACGCCCTTTTTCGCTAGAGCGTTTGCTAAATGATTTGCCGATCTTGGAACATGATTCCACTTACACTGTAATTCATAAATTAACTTACAAACTTCATCAAATAACTCCCAATGACGCCAAGGAGGTTTGGAAAGCTTCGTGCACCAGCTGATAATGACTTTAGAATCACCCTCAACTAAGAGAACACCCTCCTTTTTTTGCTTGAATAGTTTCAGCCCGCTGTACAGCCCATGTAGCTCAGCACTTGTAGAATCAGAAATACCAATTGGGCCCGCATATGTGAAAAGATGGTCTGCATTTTCATCATGAATTACTCCACCATATCCAGCCGGTCCTGGACATCCTAGAGCACTTCCATCAAAATTTAATTTAAAGTGGCCAGCAGGGGGTTTAGTGCATTCAACCATTTTTGGATTTTTTGCCGGAGATGACATTTCTGCAATAGTTTGCCAGTTTCCACGCAAGTTTGCCCCTTGTAAATTGCAGAATTCCTTTCGTAAGAGAACCCAAGAGGATACTTGCCCAACAATTCGGTCACACAGAATTTTCCAAGGGAGAGACTTCTGATTAAATTTTCTATTGTTCCTTTCTTTCCATAAATTTCACGCCATGTGCCCAACACAACAAGATATTAATATTTTCCCCAATTTAGGGAGACGAGCGCTGACCAAAATGAGGATTGTGTTATGTAAGTTTTGCAATGGGCAATATAGAATTCCTATTTTGTTCATCAGTTCGGTCCAGATCAAATGTGCATATTCACAATGCAAAAGGGTGTGATATGCGGTTTCAGGAGACGTATTGCAGAACGGGCACAAAAGATTTGAAACATTAGTCTCTCATCTTTGTAAAGCGTTTGAAGTTAGCATTTTCTTACGACAGATAGTCCAGATAAAGAACTTTACGCTCGGAGGAATATGCAAGGACCATGCAAAGGCTGCTGGATGTGTTGCTTGGGATGTCTGGCAGGAGATCATATGGTGATATGCAGAAGCAATAGAAAACATTCCTTGCTTGTTCGGTGTCCAAATGAGTGTATTGGATGAACTTTTTATTTTTACTGCTGAGAGCTTTTTGACCAAGTCAGTTGCTTCCAGAGCTTCGCCGTCATTCAACGCTCCCCTGAGATGTAAGTTCCAATCGCCCGAGGCCTGCTTATGATCTGAAACCATCGTATTATGAGTTCTTGACAGTTGATGAATACGTTCATGGCTATCTTTGAAGCAGCTTGAGCCAAGCCACCAGTCCGTCCAAAACAATGTTTTCCTGCCGCAACCGATATAGCATTTGACCGCGGACTTGAAGATAGGAAGGAGTTGGGCTATTTTCTTCCATATGGGAGATAACTTGTAAAGTCTCCCCCCATCCATCCACCACCCATGGTCTTTCCTAGATTTAATTTTTACCATTTCGCGCCATAACAAATTGGCTTGCATGTTGTATTTCCATATCCACTTCAAGAGCAAGGCCTTGTTCGTTGTAGCAATGTCCCGAATCCCGAGCCCCCCATAATAATAGGTTTACAAACATCACCCCATTTTACCAGATTATACTTTTTTTCCCCATTTGGCCCATCCCATAAGAATTTTCTTTTTAAAAGCTCTATTCTATCCCGAATAGGGCAGGACAATGGTATAAGGATAAAAAGTAAGACGGAATAATACCATGTAGGCAGGACTTGATAAGAATCAACTTACCAGCTTTGGATTAATATTTCCCTTTCCAAGATGCAAGACACTTTTCGAGACGTTCAAGAACTGGGAACCAGGCGTTCTTTGTAGGCAATAGCGGAGTCAAAGGTAGGCCCAGATAAGTGCTCGGAAGAGACGCAACCTTACACCCCAAATAACTCGCCATCAAATTTAGAAAAGAAGATTCAATATTAAATCCGAAGATTGAAGTTTTCGCCCAACTTACCTTTTGACCAGTGGTTAATTCAAAAATGTTCAACACTGCTTTCATGTGGGAAACTTGTCTCATGGACCCTTCTCCAAAAAGTATTGTATCATCAGCATACTGTAAAATATGAATGTTTTGGTTCGGATCTTCAGAGATAGGATTTAACCAACCCGAACGTTTTAAAAAATGGAGCATTGAGACAAGGTACTCACCAATGAGAGTAAATATGAATGGAGATAATGGGTCTCCTTGTCTAATCCCCCTTGAAGCTTTGAAATAGCCATGTGGTTTTCCATTTACAAGGATGGAATAAGAAGGAGAAGAAATACAACTCCTCATCCAAAATTTCCACCTTGTGCCAAAACCCATTCGGTCAAAAAGATAATCAACAAGTTTCCAGTCAACCCGGTCAAAAGCTTTCTCAAAATCAATTTTCAGAACAAACCTTGGCAGGGATGATTTTTTGAAAAATCAAGGAGTTCAATAGCAGTCAGAGAAGAGTCCAGGATATTCCTATCTCGGATAAAAGCACTTTGACAAGGATTAATTACCTTGGAAGGGATGGCTTTGAGCCGATTTGCCAAGAGACGCCCAATGATTTTATATGAACTGGAGGTGAGGCTAATGGGACGAAAGTCTTGGGGTAACTCAGTGTTTGACTCTTTTGGAACAAGAGCGATAAAAGACGCACCGATTCCACTATGAGTTATTCCCACTTGGTGAAAATTGTGAATGAAAGCGTTGATATCATTTTTTAACAGGTCCCAAAAAACAATGGTAAAACTCACCATTAAAGCCATCTGGTCCCGGGGCTTTTTATCTTTAGGCAAGCCGAGGACAGCCCGTTCAATTTTTTCTGATGAGAAAGGCTTTTCCAGTTCTACAACATTGTTGGAAGAGATACACTAGAATTCGAGTTGCTGGAGTTTCGGTCTTCTGAAACAATCTTTTGAGTACAGTTTTGTGAAGTAAATTCGAGCTGCTGGAGTTTCGGTCTTCTGAAACAATCTTTTGAGTACAGTTTTGTGAAGTACTTCACCAAAAGGTTAGAAATGGAGACACTATCCGTTATCACTTGGTCTCCATGACAAAGAGAAGTGATACGATTAGTCCTCCTCCTGGCCGAAGCGATGGAATGGAAAAACTTTGTGTTTCCATCAACTTCGGCTTTCCATCGAAATCTGGAACGTTGTTTCCAACGAAGATACTTTGAGCAAAGAAAACTCAAATATTCTAAATTTAAATGATTTCTAACAAGTAAATCAGAAGGAGAGATTGACCTTTTTTTTTTTTTTGAAATGATGCTGAATTTTATTATGAGAGCTCAAACGAGTTGATTACACGAGGGGAAGCCTTCCCAAACAATGAGAGATTGCTGGGAGGTTCCAAATTTTGCCAATTTATCAGCCAAAGAATTGGCTGATCTAGGAACGAGGTTCCAATTACAATAAATGGATGACACAATGTCAGCAATACAATCAATGATTGACTAGTGGCGCCAATGAGGGGAACTTTCTTTTGAACACCAGCTGATGACAGTCTTTGAATTGCCTTCAATAATCAGCTTGCCATGGAGCCGCTCTTTAAAAATTTGGAGGCCGAACAGAAGAGCACTCACTTCAACAGTATTTGAATCAACGATACCCACCGACCCTGCATAGGATAAAATAGGGTCTCCATTGCTATCTCTGAAAACACCACCAACTCCAGCCGGCCTAGGACAGCCTAAAGCAATGCCATCAAAATTGAGTTTGATGCAGTCGTAAGGGGGAAGATCCCAAGTGGCCATAACCGGATTCCTACTAGGGCCTGCCATGTGCGCTATCAAACCCCAATTTTCTCGAAGGGAGATGCTCTATAGAGAAGCAAACTCCTTCCTAGAATGTAGCCAACTCGAAATAAGGCCCACTGCCTGAGACGCTATATTATCCGGGTTGCTAGCCTTGGAATTGAATCTCCGGTTGTTTCACTCTAGCCATATACACCATGGGACATGCGCTAGACATGCCAAAAGAATTATCTTGCCCAGCTTAGGAAGGCGCATCCCCATAACCATCTCAAAGGTGCCAACAAGGTCCTGATGTAGCCCCATTTGGAGACTAATCTTCTAAAATATCTCCGTCCAGACTTGCCATGTAAAGTTGCAATGTAAGTGAACATGCTGGACTATCTCATTGCACACACCACGAAGGGGACAAGTGCGATCGGGGGCGGTGTAACCTCTTTTATGGAGGTTGTCAGAGGTGAGAATTTGTTCCCTGATGGCCGTCCACACGAAGAATTTGATTTTATTAGGCGTTGAGAGCTTCCATGTCAGGTTTGCCTTGTGCTCATGCATGCTGTAATCTTGTTTTCTAATGTGGGAGTAGGCGGATGCAACTGTGAATCGGCCATTAATGTTGGGCTTCCATATTAGTTTATCAATTGCATGCTCACGAATAGTAGTGCTGCTGAGCCTTGAGAGGAGAGAGCAAAAAGCAGTAGTTTTCTCGTCATTTAATCCCCGGCGAAATGTAAGACTCCATGAGCGATCTCTCCAAGAATCCACCACTGAGCAAGAGAGATCTCTCGCCACCCTTGAGAGCCCCGGGAAATCCTCAGAGAGGGGTCGGGGGCCACACCATTCATTTGACCAAAAGAGGAGGGTCCTTCCATTTCCTGTGTGAAAGGAAGTTGCATCTCTAAATATTGGGAGGAGCTTTTGAATTGATTTCCATATCGGGGATAGGAGCCGAGTAGCGCCATCCTCCCTCCACCAGGCACGGAAAGGTTGAAGATAGAACCTGACCATATTACCCCATAGGTTGTTATGCTTGATGTTGAAGTTCCAGATCCATTTGAGCAAAAGGGTATTGTTCATCTCCTTCGTAGGCCGTATGCCTAAACCACCCCGATTTTGGGGCATGCAAATATCCTTCCAACTCACCAAATGGTATCTGAAGGTGTCCTCTGATCCTCTCCAGAGAAAGCGTTGACGGATGACATCAATCCTGTTGCAAACTGAGGTTGGACAGTGCATGAATGATAATAAATAGTTTGGCAGTCCTGCCAAACAAGACTTGAGAAGAGTGAGCCGCCCAGTTGTAGATAAAAGCTTGCCCCTCCAAGTAGCTAGTCTCTTCTCAAATTTCTCAATAAGTGAGGACCACATTGTCGCCGAAGGCCGATAGTCAAAAAGTGGTAGTCCAAGATATGTAGCTGGCAAATTTCCCACTGAGCACCCCAAATATTCAGCCATTCCCTGAAGCACAGGAGAGTCAATATGATAGCCAAGGAGGGTGGTTTTCTTCTAGTTAATGCTCTGCCCAGAAGCCAATTCAAATAGTCCCAATACAACACGCATTTTTCGAATCTGATCCATTGTACCAACCCCAAAGCAAATTGTATCGTCTGCAAACTGAAGGATTGACACATCAAAGGCTGCACAGTCCGTTGTGGGGAGGATCCAACTCAGATTTTTGGCCGAATAGATCAAAGATGATAGGTATTCCGCTACCACATTGAAGAGTAGTGCGAACGACACCCTCCCCCTGAATGGGAGAGGTGGACCCATTAGCTAAAGTGACTCGACAATATGAATGAGATGGACTAATGGATTGAAATAGAGAAGGCATACCTGACATATGTATAGAGGCTCCTGAATCAATGATCCAAGAGGGGGAATGAGACACATTTAGTGCATTCATACCTGTACTAGCTATCGTGGCACTCGCTGAGGAAGAAGGAGGAGTCTCGGTAGTCTGAGAAGTAGTAGATGAAGCAGTCAGTTGACCCAGTCGCTGTAATAACTGCTGAATTTCCTCATACGATCCAGTGTGTGAGGAGGTGTCGTTATCTATGACTATAGAATTGGCCCAGGTAGGTTTACCAAATTTGTCCCAGCATTTCTCAGAAATATGATTAGTCCTACCACAATAAACACATTTTCGATCCCCCCGACCATTTTGACCACGACCATGGGTTGTATAAGAGCGACCTCTACCTCTATTATTACCACCATGAAACTGACCGCCGGGCTTACCAGTAGAAGATTGAAGGTTAAGAGCAGCTGCTTCTGAGAGCGCTCCACTTGACTCATCCTTATTTTCAACTGCACTTTCTGCTCGAAGAACTCTGTTAAAAGCTTGCTCAAGAGTGGTCACATCCTCATTAATCAACAATTGGGCTCTAATAGCATCATACTCATGCCCCAAACCATCCAAAAACCGGGCTAGTTGAATCTGATTTTCTTTCTTATGGATGTCTTCAACATTCGTAGTAAAAGGATGTAATGTACTAATCTCCTGTAGTACTTCCCTCATCTCAGTGAAATAATCTGTCACTGATCTACCTCCACGCTTCATATTAAAGAACTTCACATATAACTCATAGATCCTTGATAAATTACTTTCTTGAGACAAAATGGAAGCCAATGTAGTCCACATTGCCTTAGCAGTATTGCAACTCAAAATCTGATTACTAAATCTAGATTCCATACTATTTACCAACCAGGTCATTACGAAATTATCTTCTACCACCCAATCTTCAGTAATAGGTACTGGGGGATCATCATTTATATATTTTGCCATTCTTCTGGCCCTCAAATATATCAAAACTGATCTAGACCAGTTTACATAATTCGATCCATTCAACCGGATCGTAGTTATCTGAATAGACTGAGAGAATTTCACATCTGAGTTCTCAGCAGTCCTTTGGACAGCAACCTGTGTGCTGGAATCAGCTATTAAATATCACCAAACACCACACTTCAGTACACTAGAGCGTCAATTAATCAAAGGGAAACACTTTCCCCAAATTTCAATATTTGCGTAGTCAAGTGGGCCCCACACCAAATTTAATTAGGGCAATACAACATCCAATTCATTCAATTTAGAACCAATAGTGATCAATTCCAGCAATTGAGACCATTCATCAATAAAAGAATGACCTAATTGCAAGAAATCAAGATGGTGTAGGCTATATGGATGATGACGCAAGCATTAGGTTGACGACGCAGGCAGATTTGAGAAATTTCCTCAAATTGGGATCATTAAACACTTCTAAATCCCAACATTCAGTTAAATAGAAGCAGTAATCATTAGCCAATAGGCTAAGATAGGCACAAAAAGGAAAAAAACGAAAACTTTACCCTACCAGTCCAGAAATGTGGGAAAAACCTTCAAGGATATTGCTAAAAATGGAGAGAAGATCCACAAAATCCAAAGAAACTTGCCCAAGACTTGCGTTATTGCCCTGATACCATGAAAATTAGGTGATTTGGGGAGAAAATAGAAGAGAAAATGAATTTCTGGAAGAGAGGCAGCTTTGCTGCCTTGGAATCCGAGCCAGAAAGGCCCTTCTTGCTTCTTTATAATCAGGGCTTAAGTGAAAATTTACAATAAGACAAAAATGCCCCTCAATACTCAAAATTACATATCTCCTAAAATACATGTCTAAATTGAATGAAAATTTAACTAAAGATAAAATAAGACATTCTCTATCTAATAGTCATATTGTAAGAGAAAAATGTAATATTGAAAATATAAGAAATGACCAAAATACCCTTGAACTTGTATTTTAACAAGATTCTTGGAGGATAACAATAGAAGGGTGACTTATGGAAAGAAGATTCCGAATAGTAGCACGCATTCTAGGAGATCCAATCCCACGAACATTCCAAGAGAGAATAATCATTTCTTGACATTTCTGCAAACTCTTGATGTGGTCTTGCCACCCGAGAGGTTCTCATTGTAAACCACTACCATTCTTCAAGCCAGCTCAGAGATATGACTCCATGGTTCTTCATCAAACTGGTAGCGCTCATTCTGCAGAGCCAAGTGGAGTTGCCGATTTCTATCATCCAGTGGGGGGAGGCAAAGGTCCCCATGAGCCGTTTCCCCTGGCTGGCGGGGAGTAACAGGGCGCCTGGGCTGACTGGTCACAAATGAAGGTGATGATGAGGATTCATTGCCGGAAATGGGGGGGGGGGTTATAAAGGAGTGGGAGTGGGGGAATCGGGTTGCTCTAGGTATGTGAGGTGCTGGCAGCCGGCCCGAGTGGGGGAGCCACAGGGTGGGAAAGGTGGGGGCCAAATGTCAGGGGGAGAGGGGGATCCTGGTATCGATGTGATGCCAGGTAAGGGGTAGGGGTGTCAGTGCGGTGGGGGGATCTCTGTGGGGGGTCAGGTGTTGATGGAGATGGTGAGGTAGGCAATCTGGGACATAGGAGCAGAAGGCTGTCCGAGGGGTCGACGGCGGTAGGGGGGGTGGGGGCGTCAACTGACCAGGTACAAGGTCACTGCTGATGGTGCTGGGAAAGGAGATGGTCTCCCACAAGTTCTCCAAAGGAGATATCTCGCCTGAGGTGGGTTTGACCAGCACCAAGACGCAAGAAGGTCATCCTAGAGTGAATGCGGTTGGGGTTGATGAAGAGTCTGGCTCGGGCAAGTTGCTAATGATCAGCCGTGTTGCTGTCCAGTCTGACCAATGTACCAAAGCGGCTGGCAATGAGGCTGAAGATGGTGGTCTCTCAGAGTTTTGGCGGAAGGCTTGTAATTTGAACTCACTGACTGAGGCCTCGGTGATGCGCTTCAGTCACGAACCGAAGCAGTGGGGGTAGAGATTTCAATCCAAGTTGCCATCTAGCGGTCATCAGTTGAGTGGAAGGTGACTATCCACTCGCCCGGGCATAGGTATGATGCCAGAGGGCTGTAGGTCAGGTGCAGGTGGCCCTAAAACCAATCCAATATGAGCTGACCCTCAGCTGTGGCATGCTGGAGGAGAGACCAAGGCAGCTCAGAGAAGGTGATCAAAACCATGGCGAATCAATTTTGGAGGTATTGAAATGGTTTCATGATTTTGGGGGGGGGAGTTTCTGGGTTGTCGGGTTTGGGAGTAAAGGGGGGTAGTCTGTTCGAGAAGGGTATGTGCTGGTTGATGGATAACAAGTTAACTAGACATTTTGGGACAAAGAAAAAGAATCAAGGGTAAAGATGAAGGAGGCTGAACTTTGCTCACTCTACTAACAAGGAGGATACATCAATAAAGTTGACAGGCCTAAATAGTGATGACTAAAAGAAGGAAAACATACTTGACATATGCAAAGATGCACCAGAATCAATCAAATGACATGGTATGAGATGTATGGAAAGCATACATACATGAACTAGCCATAGTGGATGTGAACATTTAATCCTAAGCACCATGGATGTGGTGGATGAGGTCAATTGTGCTATCCTCTAAGCCAATTGCTAAAGTTCATCTGGGAGGACAAAGAATATTAGATATTATATGGCTCGTTGAAGTCTCATCACCTTTTGAAACACTAGAAATGGAAACCAGGTTTTCCAATACAGTTGAAAAGTAATTATTGCACCCGCAATGGACACACCTATCACTTCTAACATTATCGCAACCTTTGCTACAACTAGAATTATCTTAGCCTCAGCCCTACTACCTCCTCGATGTCCATGGGGTGCCTCTGAATGACTCGACGCGGATTGGATATTGAGGGCAACAGCTTTTGCCCCTTATATTTTCCTTGCTTCCCTATGGAGCCACAACTGTCTTGGTTGTTTTAATTTGTTGAAAGCCTTCTTCAATGAGGGTATATTATCAGAAGCAAGCAGTTGGACCCAAATCGCATCATATTTGGGACCAAATTGCTCGGCTACATGAATTTGTCCGAATTGCTTCCGTAGCTTTTTCTCATCTGTTGTTAAAGGATGGTATATGTCAATCTCGGCTAGCACACTTTGCAAGTCAGTAAAATAATCAATCACAATACTATCCCTAGTTTCAACGTAAACAACTTTTCATTGAGTTTGGTAACCCTTGACAAATTATTTTCTTAATCATAGAGATTCTCAACATCCAAATGTCCTTTGTTGTCTCACAATCCATGACTTCATAAATCAAAATTCATGCTGTTAATAAGCCTCATAATATCTTGGTTATCCTTAGCCTCCCCGTCATCCATCATGGGAGTGGGAGGGTTATCCCTAAGATACTTTTTTTATGGGGGCTTTAAGACACATTCAGACAGATTTGGACCAACTTAGAAATTTCTGCCAATTCAAGTTTTCAGTAGCAATCACAATAGTATCCTTACCTTCAGAATTTTCAGACACTTTGGCAGGAGTAATAACTTCACCAAATCAACCATAATTTACCACAAAAACGTGTCAGTCCACACACCAATCAATCTAAAACAAGTTAACACACCAACTAGCACCAAAAAATTCACCAAAAACAAAGTAAAGTGCCTCTGCAAACTAGGTGGGTCCCACAATAGATAAAGGCACCCAAATTTCAAAGCAAACCACCTCCTAAGGGTAGTAATTCAACACAACATAGCAAAAATCATCAAGAACATAAAAGATGTGAGCATCCTAGAGGATGAGCAAGCAATGGGATAGAGCAGGAGACTTGTGCTTATCAGGGTTGCAAAATCCCAAAATACAACTCTCTTGGGGCACAAATAATTCATAGAATTGCTCAGCTAGTAGTACAAGCTATCAACCCTAGGGTTATGGTACAAAAAAGAGAAGTAAAAATCCAACCTTGAACTTCAGCTGAGAATTATGAAAATCCTCTTTATTGGAGTTGTTGCAGACTTGGGTTGAGGAGAAAATATAACAGGAAACTCTTTACAACTGGATCTTAGTGCTCTGATACCATGCAAAAGTGAATCATTGAGAAGAAAAAGAGAGAAGAAAAGAAAAAAAGAACATGAGTGAGAGAGAGAGAGAGAGAGAGATTACACAGCTTCTAGCACTTGTTGAGGGTTCTGAAATTAGTCACCTGCTTCTTATTAACCCTCAACTCATAATGTGTTAAAAGTACGTAAATGCCCCTCTATATCCAACTCACCATAACTCGTTAATTACAACTCAGAATTAACTAAATATTGAACCATATGACGTGCAATCTGGCAAATTTGAACCCACTAAACTACCCTTTTTCATATAATTCATACTTATTCTATCCACTTAAATCTTTTCAGATTGTTGGTCATTCTTTGGGGGGAGGTACTGCTGCTATTCTAACGTACATGTTGCGAGAGCAACCTGAATTCTCAAATGCTACTTGTGTTACTTTTGCTCCAGGTTGGTGATTTTTGTTGTTTGTTTCTCCATGCTTTTGCTTGCTGGTTGTTTCAGCTTCAGAGCTGGAACATTTTTATATCTGACACAAATTTGGTATCACATGCAGCCGCTTGTATGACTTGGGAATTGGCAGAGTCAGGTGTTTCATTTATAACTTCAGTGATTAATGGGGCAGATTTGGTGCCAACATTTTCAGCTGCTTCGGTAGATGATCTGCGGGCTGAGGTTCATTACTTGGAATTGGTTATAATTTTTATATTTAAAAGACATTTTCTATATACTACTTTATCTTTCCAAAATTCAAAAAATACAACCGTTGCCAATATTTTTAATTTTAGATTAGTTGCCTGTTGGGGTGGGAATGAGGAGGAATTTTTTTCTGTATGAGTGAGTTTTTGTTCTATTTGATTGCATGTCATTCTTCATTTCTTTTTTATCTATTTGATTGAGTTATTGTTCGTCAATCTTCCTTAACTGTTATTGTCATCCTTGACAGGTGACAGCATCTGCATGGCTAAATGATTTGCGTAATCAGATAGAGCAAACCAGAATATTGAGCACGGTTTATCGGTCTGCGTCTGCCTTGGGATCTCGGCTTCCCTCTATAGCTAGTGCCAAAGCTAAAGTTGCTGGGGCTGGTGCAATTTTGCGACCAGTGTCCAGTGGTACGCAGGTAAACCGTCTCCTCTATGCCTAGAGCATTGACAACATTCTTTTTGCCCTTCTCCTTTTTCTTTACGATATCATTGAGAGTCAATGTTCTATTTTTTCTTAATCAAAAGCCAAAAATACTTCCATCAATTTGAAGCTGGATTCATAATAGAAAAATGGGGAACCCAGGTCTGGCTTGATTTGGGGAATTTTCTGCTTGAGCTCTGTTGCTGGCTTGCTATCTTTTGCTGCCCCCCTCAGTCTGGCTGTTGCTATTACCACCAAACTTATTGCACTGGTTCAGGGACTAGAATATTCAGACACTGTTCTCGTGGCAACCTAGTTGTGGAGGGCAACTGGCTTACTGTAATTAACTGGTGTAGCACCCATTCTCCTTTCCTTGGCACTGCATCATCTTTTCTCTGAAATTATGGACCTTATGGGATCATGTATTGTGATCAGCCAACTCTTGGGCTGACTCTCTTGCCAGAGAAGGAATGCCTCACCAATCTTCTCAGGTCTTGTACACTTCTGGGCCCTTGGCCTGTTAATCCATCTCATTTCTCACAAAAAGGTCTTATTTTTTACTGGGGTCAACTATCAACCTATAGAGGGTTAGTGAGATTGGAATTTTAAAAGTCCGTGAATTTTTTCAGTTCATCACATTTTCTGAAATAAGAATTAACTTCATGGATTTATAGAATTCCATGGACTATTATGGATTTTAAAAGTTGGTTGTTTGTGATCTTGGACTAATTGCAAGGACATCTGAAGTTAGTTGTTAGTGAGATTGATGTGTTGGATATTTAAATAATAAAAAGATTAAAGTAAATTAATTTAAATCATAACTATTTAAATGAAGAAATAAAGTACATGATAGTTTAAAATATGGATTAAATGATTACAGCATTACACAATAATTTCTGGATTAAATAACATAAGTTATAAATATGTATACTTATTATAGATGAGGTTCACTATTATATTGTTTAATTGAAATAATTCATTGATAAAATGTTAAAGTACATTGTTTATTAATTGTTTCTATAAATAACATGTCATTTTAAAAATGAAAGACATAATTATTTGCTTATATTTGCTTTAGCTAATTATTGTATTTCAGTTAAATAAATAAAATTAAAATAACTATATAATGTATGCTTGAAAGTGACATATTATAATTTCCAAAATAATTTTTAAAAATTTGGAAGGGGGAGGGGTGTTACTCCAATTGGAGGGAGATAGGAAGGGGGAAGGGGAGGCCTGGCCCTCCCTCTACTCCCTTTCCGTTAGAGGGAAGGGTGGGAGGGCAGGGGGGGTTGGTGGACTTCCCGCCTCCCTAAAATTGGAGGAGATGAAATGGGGGAATTCACTCCTGTTGCCTCTTTTTAGCAGTAAAACCACATTGGTGAAATTTTTGGTGGTAAAAAAATGGTCAGGGTGAAATCTACCTCCATTGACCTCCAACTTTTGTTAATCCAAACAATGTGTAGCGATTTCCAAATTTCAGACTTTCCACTAACTACCCTTTAATGTGGGACCCACTGTTTTCACGCCTTCAGCTTCTTAATGAGCTTGACAAATTTTTAGCTTCCAAACTGTAGATTACTTTGTTGACGTTTTGGCTTCTCTACTTAAATTTGCTTGCAAACTTCTTATTGGTTAAATTTGATGGAGTTCAAGAGCTAACCCTTTACCTTTGAGCTGCGGTGGTGTTTTCCACTCTCATGAAGGAATATTCTTCTCTTAGTCAATACTTTTTGGTTCCATTGAAGCTGACCTTGGATCCCTTCTTTGTGGTATATATATTTCAAGGAAAAGCTTATGGGACCTCTTGAAATTAGGGGGGGGGGAGGGGTTCCTTGGTTTTGACTAATTTGCACTTTACAGGCTTTTGACCATCCTTGGCACCTTTGGAGTACCTTTGCTGAAATTCAAGATGTGTTACCAAACTGTTACTGTCCTGAATTCTTCAAGAGAGAATCGGGGCTTAAGAAAATCTTGGCTTGAATTGTCGAAGGAAAAGAGAAGTTAAGTGAAGAGACAAGGAATAGAGAGGGAGATCATAGAAGAGAGGCAGAGAAGTACTCGTTGAGAAAGAGGAGAGAAAGGCTAGGCTTTGGGAGAAGAGAGACTTAGAAAAGAGAGTAGGATTTGCATGCATCCCCCTTGCCAGTACTGCACTGCTTACATAAGGATTACATATAATTCCCATTAAAGAAGATACTCTCTACTCAGAACATAGAAGAGGAATCTCGAAAACAGGAATGTTCAAAGGAGCCAACTTCTATCCTAGTCAACATCAATGTTGACCACTTCTACCCAACCAACACCTCTCTATTTTCTGTAGCTACTATTTTTACTTTACCAGAATAAACTTACACCCCTCTATTTTATCATGATACTATTTCTACTTTACCATGACCCTCTTCATTCTTCTCTTTGTACTTTTTCTACTTTGCTGTAACCCTCTTTTTACTATTTTACTGCTACATTTATCAAGTTATTATTTACTATATTACCATTAAATTATTCAAATACTAACCGTGTTACAACATGCAAGATTCTTAGTTTCATGCTCTTTTCTTTGCAAACAACCTTGTCAACATCTCGTTGAGCCGATTGGATCTCCCTCGGCCTCATTTTGTATTTTAACCTTTTTTTCTTCTAATTTTTTCTGTTGTATTTCCTTGTCTATGTTTTAATAGGATTTCTCAATTCTCTCCAAAGAAAAAAGACTTCTAAATTGTTATTATTATTTTTTTGTTAGAACTAGTTATTTTGAGTTAGTTGAATTTTTTAAGAAAGTGTGTTCCTGTAGAAAGTAGATTCTTAGAGTTTAAGCAGAGCAGTGATCTGATTGTTTTGCAATATTATTTAAGGTATAAATAGGGGAGATGAGTTTCAAAAACCTTAATTTCTTCGAAAGATTTTCTCAAGCAAATTCTTCATGGTATCAGAACATACTGTCTAGGGTATGTGGGTTGTCCTATTCAACTCACAGAGATGATGCTCATTCTTTACTCTTCAATCATTTTTGCCT
Organism: Aristolochia californica; assembly: GCF_029961685.1. Lineage (NCBI taxonomy): Eukaryota > Viridiplantae > Streptophyta > Magnoliopsida > Piperales > Aristolochiaceae > Aristolochia > Aristolochia californica. Next base: position 8,099,579 of record NW_027181881.1, read on the forward strand.
TTTTTTTGTCTTCCTGTTAGATTAATAATGTCCTTGTTTACTCCTGCCCCTGTTTACAAATCTAAATAGTTCATTCATCCAAGAGATTTCCACCACCAAGCCGTGGTCTTTCTTTTTTGAATGAAGTTGTATAAGCTATTTAAAAAAGATGAAGATTACAATACCTTGCTAAACAGGGCCTACCTCCACAACAAGGTGAGGGAGTGAGACGCCTAATTTAGCCTGTGCATCAGCTAAATAATTAACTGATCTAGGAATATATTTTCATTTACACTTTAAAACAAAAGTTAAATTACATATATCATAGAACATGTTCCAATGCCGCCAGGGGGGACGTTCTTTGTGCACCAATTAATGACTATTTTCGAATCTCCTTCAATGCAAAGGGGTTTAGAAAGACGACTTTTGAAGATCCGTAATCCATTTAGTAATCCAGATAATTCAGCAGTAGTTGAATCTGAAATTCCAATAGGCCCGACAAAGGAAAAAAGAAGAGCACCATTTTTCGTCATGAACAACACCACCAAAGCCCGGTGGGCCCAGACATCCAAAAGCGCTTCCGTCAAAATTCAGTTTATAATGGCCCATTGGGGGAGGAGTCCAAATTGCCATAGTCGGGGGTTGGGGTGGATATGACATGCTAGCAATTGTTCGCCAATTTTCCCGAAAGTTAGATCCTTTTAGATTTCTGAATTCCTTGTGCAGAAGGATCCACACAGTGACTTGACCAATAATTTTTTCAACCAATGTATGTCTAGGAATAGATTTTAGATTAAATTTGTGGTTATTCCTTTCTTTCCATAATGCCCAAATGAGATGCCCAACACAGCAAGATATCAATATTTTTCCGAGCTTTGGGAGGTTGGTATTTATAACTGAGAGAATGGTAGATGAGAGGTTTTGAGAGAGACAATACTGGAGACCGATCTTGTTAAGGAGGCTGGTCCATATAAAATAGGCATAATTGCAATGTAAAAGGATATGGGTGGCATGGGTACCTCACCGGATTTCTGAAGTAATTTGGCAGAATGGGCAAAGAGGATCTGGGACATTGGTACCTCTCCGGATTGGGGAATCTGATGTAAGAATTTTGTTCCTACATGCGGACCAAATAAAAAATTTAGAACGTGGGGGAGCATGCAAGGTTCATGCAATATCAACAGGATGTTTAGTTTGTGAAATGTTGGGGCAGCTCAGGAAGTTGTAAGCAGAAGAAGTTGAGCAATTACCTTTCGTGCACGATGTTCAAATAAGAGTATTAGACACATTTTTTAGACTTGCCGAAGAGAGAGTGGTGATGAGGTCGGATGCAACCAAGGCCTCAGATCCGAAAGTGACCTTCATAGATTTAGATTCCATCCTCCAGAACCAGTTTGCTGGTCCGAGATAGATGCTTCAATATTTCTTGCCAAGTTAGAGATCATGTTGTGGCTGGTGTTCATTCTATGAGATCCGGTCCACCACTCGGTCCAAAATCGTGTTACGAAACCCGAGCCAGCTTAACATTTTACAATATTTTTGAAAGCAGGTAACAATATTACAATTTTTTTCCATAGAGAGGACAACCTATTACATCACCCACCCTCAGTCCACCAACCCACAAATTTATTTGCTTTTGCATCAACCAATTTTCTTCAAATCAATTCTAGATATAAGTTAAACTTCCAAATCCATTTAAGTAACAGAGTAGAATTTGTGGTAGCTGTATCACGGATCCTGAGTCCACCAAGAGTTTTTGATTTACATACCTCTGACCTTTTCACCAGACAATATTTCCTTTCGCCGCCAGGCAGCCCTCCAAACGCTCAATAATAGGATGCCAAGAGCTTTTGGAAGGCAACGGAGGTGACAAAGGCAGACCCATATATGTACAGGGAGGCGTAACAATTTTACATTCCAAGTAATGCACCATGGAATTTAATACATTAGGATCGATATTAAAGCCAGCAATTGAAGATTTTGTCCAACTTACAGGGAGTCCCTTTCTTCCCCTGATCTATTTCTCATAAACAACTTAAATATTGATAAAATGTTAAAGTACAAGAAATAGTGGATAAAAATATTAAGAAAAATCTGCCAATGACGCCATGGGGGGAAAGATGAGGTGGAGCACCATACGATGACAATCTTGGAGTCTCCCTCCATGATAAGGGGACCACTGAAGCAGTTCTGAAAAATTCGCAAGCCGTGAAGGAGACCGTAGAGCTCAGCAGTGGTCGAGTCAGCAATTCCGAGAGGGCCAGAGGAAGAGAGGATGGCAGTGCCCCCTGATAAAAAATCACCCTACCTAACTCTGCCAAACCCAGGATCCCAAAGGAGCTACCATCAAAGTTTAGCTTATAATATCTGGAGGGAGGAGGCTCCCAAACAGCAACTTGGAGAGGGGCAGTGGGGATAGACATCTGAGCGATAATCTTCCAATTGATGCTGATCGGGGCACAAGAGAGGCGGGCAAACTCTTTCTGGGTGCGGATCCAAATAAATATGAACCCAGTGGCAGTGAAGGAAACCTCAGCAACAAAGCGAAAAGTATAGTCAAACCGTCTGGAGTTCCTTTCCTTCCAGAGGTACCAAGGAACAAATGCAATGCAGCCAGCCAATTGGAGCTTGCCCAGGCTGGGCAGGCGGGTGTCACAAGAGAAACGACGCATGATGCTTAGGTCAAGCAGGATGCAGAAGCTCAGTCCCATGCTGTCAATCTTGTAGGTCCAGACCTTCCAGGCGAAGTCACAGTGAAGAAGGAGGTGATTCATAGTTTTAGCCACCGTCCTGCAGAAGGGGCAGAGAGGATTGGGAGTGGTGTTGCCACGCCTAATAAGGTTGTTTACAGTAAGGATCTTGTTGTGGCAGGCACTCCAAAGGAAAAACTTAACCTTGGGCGGGCCGAGAGGCGCAAGGCAAGAGCAGCTGGATGTGGGGCAGGAGGCCGGGTCCATCCCATAAGATGAAGGTAGGTCGAGGAGATCGAGAATCGCCCACTGTCATTAGGGAGCCAAATCATCCGGTCAGCCGTCTGAGGGCGAACCATAACACTACTGAGACTATCAATCAAGCCACAAACAAAAATGGTTTCCTCATTAGTAAGGCTGCGTCTAAGGCAGAGATTCCATGAGCCATTTCGCCAAGCGTTAGAGACAAATAAATCGCGGCTGGTGGTAAGCTGAAGCAGTGGTGGGTAAGACGAGGCAAGAGAGCCATCACCTGACCACCAATCCATCCAGAAATGCGGACTGGAGCCATCTCCAACAAAGAACCAAATGGCAGTGCGGGGAAAGGAGTACAAATGAAACATGGCCTTCCAAATGGGGGAGAGATAACGATAGTTGCCGTCAGTGATCCATTTGTCACCAAGACACCGAAGCTTGAAGGCAACCATTGGCTTCCACGAAGCTCCCGAGGAAGAGTTGAACTTCCGAAACCACTTGAGCAATAGAGCATGTTCCATGTCCATGGTGTGCTTGATCCTGAGCCCACCCAAAGATTTTGGCTTACACACTTCATCCCAACTGACAAGGTGATAGTGAAACTCATTTCCAGTGCCACGCCACAGAAAACGTCTCTTGATCATGTCAATGCGCCAACTAATAGAGGCGGGGCAAGCCAGGAAAGAGAGGAAGTAGTTGGGAATACCCGTGAGGCATGACTTTAAGAGGATCAATCTACCACTACCCTTCCAAGAGAAGAGGCATCACTCAAGTTGCTCAATCACAGGAGCCCAAAGACCCATCCGGGGTCTACAATCAATAAGAGGAAGACCCAGGTAGTATGTGGGAGTAATCGCAATGGGACATCCTAGAGTCTCTGCCATAATCTGAAGCAAGGGGATATCGATGTGATAACCCATGATGGTTGGCTTTCCCCAGTTAACTTTTTGACTAGAAGTGATCTCAAAAAGGCCAAGAAGGGCCTTAATGTTGCGAACCTGGTCAAGTGTGCCGACGTAAAAGCAAATGGTGTCATCTGCAAACTGGAGTAGGGGGATGTCAAAGCAACTCTGTTTGGAGACGACCTCTAACTAACCAATGCTGCGGGCATAGTAGAGCATAGAGGATAAGTACTCAACAATGATGTTGAAGAGGAGTGGAGAGAGGGGGTCTCCTTGACGGATGCCTCAAGTGCCTTGGAAGAAGCCACTGACCGTGCCATTGAGGAGCAAGGAGTAAGAGGCTGAAGAGATACAACTGTGGATCCAAAATCTCCATTTGTCTTCGAACCCCATACGTTGCATAATGTCGTCCAACAGGGACCAACTAACTCGGTCGAAAGCCTTCTCGAGGTCCAACTTAAGGACAAACCGTGGCCGGCCCATCTTGGCAAAATGATCCATAATTTCATGCGTGGCCATAGCTGAGTCAAATATATCTCGGCCTTTGATAAAAGCACTCTGGCCCCGGTGGATGATGGTATGTAGAACAACCTTGAGACAATGAGCCAGGATGCAGATGATGATCTTTTAGGGACTTGAAACGAGACTGATCGACTGATAATCTTGAGGGCGCTCTACACTAGTTTTCTTGGGGACTAGAGCAATAAGAGAAACACCCACGCTCTTAAAGGTGATTCCACGATTATAGAAGCTTCGGACCATGGAAATGATGTCTGACCTCACAGCGGGCTAGCAAGCCTTGTAGAATTCCCCGTTGAATCTGTCAGGCCCCGGGGCCTTATCTCGAGGGAGTCCTAGTACAACATCCCCAACCTCCAAGGCAGAGAAAGGAAGCTCAATGAAACTCGCCAGAATTGGGGAAATCGCGGAGAAGTGAAGGTTGGAGAGCTTGGGCCGGTGGTGGTGCTCCTCTCTGTAAAGATCTGCAAAGAAGTTGAGAAAAACATTAGTAATGGAGGTCCTATCCAAGGTAACCTCGTTGTCAATAGACAAGGAGGTGACCCGGTTAGTCCTCCTGTGGGTTGAGGTGATGGCATGGAAGAACTTTGTGTTAGCATCCCCCTCAGCTAACCACTTGAAGCGGGCCTTTTGCTTCCATTGAACCCTTTCGGAGTGCATAATAGATTGAAAGTTGCATTGAAGAGAGATGTAGTTAGAAAACTCAGTATGAGTAAGACATCTTTGCTCCTCAACCATATCAAGAGCAACAATTTGAGACTGGATAGGATTTCTAAGAGGAGGCAGCAAGGCAACGCTCCGGGGACCATGATTTGAGCTTTACTTTGAGACGCTTCAACTTGCTGGGGAGAGACCTGCCACCATGAGGCGACGTTGCCGGCGAAGTGGTTATCCAACAGCCAAGAACTATCAAACCTGAAATGGGCAGGCCCCCATTTATCAACTTTGGTATCAATCTGAATAGGCCAGTGGTCGGAGCCAGTACGGCTCAAAACTGACCCACAGGTGTTGCTGTAAAGTCTGAGCCAGTCACCAGTGGCAAGGAACCAATCAAGCTTGGAAAGGATGGGAGGCCTCTGACCATTGGACCAAGTAAACGTCTTGCTAGAGGTTGATTTCTTTCAGCTCAAAACTGTTGATAAAGTCAGCAAATTTGCCTCATGGTTGAGGTAGTCCGGGAGGTAGGGGGAGACTTCTCATTACAAAAACGGGTTGCATTGAAATCTCTGGCAAGGAGCCAAGGAATGGGCCAAAGAGGCAGAAGGCCAGAAATGTCATCCCAAAAAGAGCGATGATCCCGGTACCTGGTAGGGCCATAAATTCCGAGAAGCTCCCAAGAGAAACCAGTGCATCTGTCACGTAACTTAACTCCAATAGAGAAAGAACCAGTTATGTGATCTAAGACTTCAACTGCAGAGGAGTTCCCGGGGAGAAAGAGGCCATTGGAAAACCCAGTAGCATTGATGGCAAGCCATTCCAAATTATTACAACCCCAGAGGTCATGCATAATGGAGTTGAAAGGGTCTGACATTTAGATTCTTGGAGGATTACAATAGATGGGTTACTTCTGGAAAGAAAATTTCGTACAGTAACACGCATTCTGGAGGATCCAATCCCACGAACATTCCAAGAAAGAATTAACCATTTCTTGACTTCTTTGCAAACTCTTGATGTGGTCTTGCCACCTGAAATGTTATCATTGTAAACCAATCCCATTCTTCGAGCCAACTCGGAGATACGACCCCAAGTTTCATCATCAAACTGGTGGCGCTCATTCTGCAAAGCCAAGTCGAGTTGCCGGTTTCTGTCATCTGGCGGGGGAAAACAAAGGTCTCCATGAATCATTTCCCTTGACTTGGGGGGGGGGGGGGGGGGGGGTGGGCTAGAAGTGCGGCAACAACGCTGGTAGGTCACCTGGGCTGATTGGTCCCAGACGAGGAAGATGAGGACTCACACCGCTCTCCCAGAGTTCAGGCGGAAGGCCTGTAATCTGAATCCACTAACCGAGGCCACTGATGCAAGTAGGGGCTCCAATCACGGACTGAAGCAACGGGGGTAGAAATTGCAAGCCGAGTTGCCATCCAGCGGAAGGTGACTATCCACTCGTCCGAGAAGAGAGATGATGCCAAAGGGCTGTAGTCCAGGCGTAGGTGGCATTGGAACCAGTCTGATATGAACTGGTCCTTAGCCGGTGGTGTGCTGGAGGAGACCAAGGCAGCACAGAGGAGGCAGTTAAAATCATGGCGAATCAGGTTTGGAGGGATTGAAATGGTGTCATGGTTTTGTTCCAGGGGGGAAGGGTTTGAGCTTTGTGCAGCTGGGGATGAAGGGAGGGGAGTAAGAATTGGAACTGATTTCTGGGCCTAGGGGTCTGCCAGGTCAGGAGCGGGGCATGTGGAAGCAGTTTTCTGGATTGTCGGGTTTGGGAGCAAAGGGGGCAAAGGGGGGTAGTCTGGTCGGGGAAGGTCAGTGCTGGACGGTGATGGGGGTGGAAGAAAGTGGCGGATGGCACAGGCTAGCTGACTCTAGCCAAAGCCGGAGTTGGTTGTTTCTGGGATAGTGACACGGGTCATGGTTGTGGTGCCCTTGTGCTGCAAAATTTTGCATTCAACGCGGTTCCCACAAAGGATCGTATGAAAATAATATCGCCAAGATCCGGACCAGAGTTCTTTGGTTTTGGGCGACGTGCTCATATCCTCAACAGTTGCTGCCGAGAAGGTAGTGAGGAAAGAAACATCGACCAACAGAGGAACAGTGATGAAGGCATGGCGTTCCCCTATTTTAACTGTAATACAGACATTTTTTGCACTTCGAAGGGTCACCTGAGTGATTGTGACTGCTGTAGGACCAAAAGCGAAGTGAAAAGGTGGTTCTCGAGGTCATCTTCTCTGGTTCCGGCGGTGAACAGTGGTCCAGCTGGTGGCGCCGCCATCATCACAGGTCGCATGACCACTGTTCAAGCTCTCCTCACTACTGTTGCTCTCTAAATCACCAGAGAAGTGATATTGAGAGTGTTGAATAGCATCTGGAGGCCATCGGGCGTCACCAACGGAAGTTGCAGGTCTTTGTTGTCGTAGAGGAGAGTGAGGGGGGAAAGTTTTCCCCCCCTGGATCACCGTCGGAGGTGGGGGTCCTGATCGGAAGGAGTTTCAGATCGGGAATGATGAGTATTTTTTATCTTCTGTCTCCCTGAAAAATCATGACCAGATCTGGTTCGATGAGCAGCTGGACTGCTCGTTGATTTTTCGTGAGGACTCGTCGGCCATCGTCGTGACGGTTTGTTTGCACATCGAGCTGTTGTTCCTTGAGCCCTATCGTCTTCCTGTCGAATCTCCCTCCGATTTGGTCTCTCACTTCTCTCTTCTCTCTTGTCGCGACATTCTTAGGCACACGTTAGCACTTTCGAGCTCTCGGCGCATGTTACGATGCTCTTGGCGTGTGTTTTTTTTGTCCCTCAATGCTCAAAAAGGGGTACAATGTGTAGTAGACTTTATAGCAAGCTTAAGTTGTATGCTCCAGTTTGAGGGGGGGATGGGGGAAGGAGTGTTTTCTCTGACGATGTTGTCTTGTAAAAAGCAGATTATTAGGGTTCAAGGGGAGCAGATATATGATTATAGTTATAAGGAGATAGGTTTCAATATGCAGGTATCAAAATGCTGATCTCTTCCTAGAAGATATATGATTGTAATTTTTAATATTATTTATGTTATAAATAGGGGAGATAGGTTTCAACATGTTGATCTTTTTCATTAATTTTCTCATGCAAATTCCAGATTTTGGGAATAAAGTGTTGTCCGTAATATGAGTTTTCCTGTTCTGTCACAATTCTTTTTGTTTAATTTGGTTCCTTTTAAAAATTTTCCATGACCTTATTAGATTATTGTTGTCTAGAAAAGAGTGTGGTGTAAGTATTATAATTAAGTTTTTGTTACTAAGTGTGTTGGCTGAGTTTGTCTATTACCTTCTCAACTCATTGAAGGTGAAAATGTGACATATTTATGTTCACTTGATTGAGAACAGTTTCCTATGCCTAATTTTGACCAACAAAATTTGTCTGATATCTGAAAAACGTGCAGGTCGTCATGCAGGGAGCTCGGTATGTGGCTCAGGCAGCTCTAAGTCGTCCTTCCTTCAGACTCTCCTCTTGGTCTTGCATTGGGCCTCGCAATCGCAAACACACTGACTTAACTTCAGAAAACACTGATAAACTTACTGGACCTTCTACTATGATGACTGAAGCTTCTGAGTCCTTCATGACTGAATCTACCTCCACGGGAACAGCAGGATCGCCGGTATCTACTAGGTCTGAGGGTCTTGCATGGATCTCTGAACTAGACTATTCTTCAGATAATTCAAGTCATTACCATGGTGATGCACATGAAGATGATGTTGATAGCGATGAGCTTGAGGGACTAACAAGAAACGAGGATGGCATGACTGAGTACGAACTCTGGCAGCAGCTTCGGCATGAAATATATAGCCGTTCTGAAGATGGTGTAGATAACTCGGTGCAAGAAATAAGAGAAGAGGAGGAAGAGGCCGCTGCTGAGATGGGTGGAATTACAACATCAAGTTCATTACCTGAGACAGATGAAGCTCGTCGATTTTTTCCTCCGGGTAAAATCATGCATATAGTGACCTTGGATTGTGGGGGCTCAGCTAATGATGGTAGTGAGCCTTTGGTTCGACGGGCTAATAATGATGGAGAGAGCCATCAGGAAAGGCCAAAAGTTGGAATTTTTCTAACGCCAAGGGCACTCTATGGTAAGCTGCGGCTTTCACAGACCATGATTAGTGATCATTTTATGCCGGTTTATAGAAGAGAGATTGAACAGCTAATTAGTGAACTTGAAAAAGAGGATTCTCCTGTTGGTGAATCTTCAAGCAATTTAGTGTCGTAGGGGCGACTTGTCGAAAGATGCAATTGTATAGTCTTCTGTTTTATTAACGGTGATGATGTATATCACAATGAGCAAAATGATCCAAGTATAGCAAAGGAATTTTTGATCCATACTAACTGAAACCATGGTAGGTTTGTCGTAGATATACTAAATCTATATCTTTACATGTTCGATTGTCTTTTGGATTATAGGTTTTACATGTCTCGTGTTTACCATTTAAATTTTGGTATGGACAATAAAGATTGCAGGACCAATTTGATAATTCTTTATTTTATGCAGGGACTCACTTGATTCAATTAGACTATATCTTATTTTACATAAAGAGATTTCGGTTCTCTTTAAACCACGTGTATAGTTCAATACATGTTTTTTAAAAACTCAATCTTCCCAAAAGATTAGTTAGATTCTAGCTCTAGTTAGGTTTTTCTATCTAGATCGAATAATTTCTAAATAAATATTTCTCAAAATAAAAACAAAGAAAAGGAAAAAGCTTACACCCAATATTTGGAGAATACCTTCTCCTTGAGAGATCCAAACTTCCACTTTTGTTTAACATAATGTAGAGTGTATGAGGGTTTGACTAATGTAAAATGTAAAAATAAGTGGAGGAAAGAGTGAGGAAAATGCAAGTGTGTAACTCTCTTTTGTTCAAAAGCACTTTAGAGAAGAATTTCAAGACTTTGAGTATAAAGGCTTGTGGATTTGCCAAGACATGCTTATTAACTTTTCTAATATGATGTTTGGTGGGGGTATCTATAATATCCTCAAGCCAAATTAGTTATTTTTTGTCCGTTTTCAAAAGTAGGTACTTTGATTGATCAAATGACTGTGTATTTCAACTCTTTTTTGTCAGGATGTGATTTATTGATCGATGGACTGACCGAATAATATGTTACTATTTCACTTAAAAAGTTAAATTGATCAATCATTACTAGGGGTGATCGATCAATCATAATTCCCTTTGGCTTTGCAATACAAATATGATCGATCAATTAAATTCCTATGATCGATCATGCTTTATGTATCTAACTGGCAAAATTTCATCTGATCAATCAATCATGTGGGATGATCAATCATTCCATGTAATTTTTGCTTGCTTGGACAATATTCATCAATCAGCCAAATAGGATGATCTATCATGCTTTATAGCATGAAATGGCCTTGTTTCGGATGATCAATCAATCGACTATGGTTTATCGATTATGTTTTATAAACTTGGCATGCACATGTCTAGATGATCAATCATTTGTAGATGCCAATTGATCATTTCAGTGCCAGTTTAACTAAGTTGACTTTTAAAGCAAGAGAATGATTGAATCTAAGTGCTCTAACATATTTTAGAAGATGTGTATGATGTTTCTAAGCATGTGTATATACAACGTATGTCTTAAAGCTCCATGTTTAACATAGTACTTTAAATAAATGAGTTAGGAAAACTCTTTTACATTTTTTACTGAGTTTTGATATACATCAAAGACACTTAAAATCTATTCTTCATAGTGTATTCTTCTTCATGCACACTTCCTCAAAAGTCATCTTTCAATGAAGCTTGAGGTCTTGAGTAGGTGCTGAAGTGCATATACGGAAGAGTCTTACATGACTCTCAAATAAGAATTTCACAATAAGAAGTCTTATAGAGAGATAATTACATAGAAAGAGGTCTCATAGAAGAGTTTAAGTTAAAAGGTGCTTTAGTTATGTTAGTTTTCTATTTATGTTCAATTATTTAATTATGCTAGGACTTATTTTAAGTGTTAGAGTTTGAGTGTAATTGGGGTAAGGGTAGTTTAATTGTAATTGGACTTTATCACTTTCCTCTATTATAAATAGGGACTCATGTACTCAGATTACAATAAGTTAGTGAAATTTTTCTCTTTTCAAGAAATTCAACATGGTATCAGAGCAAGTTCTGTGAGTTTACTCAATCAACCCACAGAGATAATGTGATCCTTTTCTGATCTATCATCTCTAGTAGTTTAGGTTCGTATTCTATCATTTTTCTCTCTTTCATGTCCCTGTACCTGTTGTTTTCTTGGCGTTCTCACCTCCATAATGAGATTTTCATATTTCATTTGATGGAACGATCTTCGAGTCTACTTTCCAACACAAAAATAATTATGACAATCAGAGTTTTTTGCAAAGTGAAATTGATATTTGAAACAGTAAAGGTTAGACTACAACAAAGGTTTGAGCAGTAGTAGAAATTTGTAACTTTCAAGCCATTTTATGCAATCAAGAACTAGAATTTATAAGGAGAATTAAATATCAAAATAAATATTTGTAAGTTTATTTTCTTACCTATTGAACTAATTATGAATCTGAGTTTTCTAAAGGGAGATATTGATATCGGAAGAGTCAATGGTCATGCTAGACAACAAAGAAAGATTACTCAGTTCGGTCAGAGTACAGAGTCCGAAATCTATCAGATTCTTTATCTAAAAAAAAGAACATTTTATGAAGATAATTATAAATGAATGAAATTTTTTTAAGTCTAGTTTCAAAAGGAGAAAATTTCATATTAATCTGATTTATATTTAAGGAGATATTCGCCTTGGAGTCGGGAAAGGTCAAACTACATAACAAAGAGAATCAAGAGGTAATAAAAGATTCAATAATGAATCTTTTTGTGTCAATTTTGGTATCAAATTAAATCTATTTGAGTCTAGTTTCTTGAGCAACAATTTATGATTCTGAGTTATATTTTGGGAGATATTGATAGCAAAAGTACCAAATGTCAGTTTTGCCGATTCCCTCCCCCCCTATTTTCTCTCCTATTATCTCTCTGGACATTGATATAAATTGAGTTTCATTTTCTCATAAAATTTGAGCTTTTTAAGCCAAATTTGTCTTTTAATCAGATATTTTTGGTCTGATTTCAGCACTATTTTCTTTTTTTGAAGCATTTTTATCCTAGAAATCTCTTATCTTTGGAAAGTCTAATTTAGGAAAGTGCTGCTAATTCAGGAAAGTCTATCATTGGATAGTTTCAGTTTTTTATTTTGCTGGAAAGTATTCAAGATAAGAATTCGTTGGGTATTTGATTAGAAATTTTCCTCATAGGGACTAATCAATTTGGAAACAAACACTTGTAAGTTAGGTTTTGCTATTATCAAAGTTTTCATAGTCAATGTTGTTTTCAAGTTGTGTTTTTGTTACTTGGTTGTTTATCTTCTGCATTGTCAACTTTGAAAATTTTTGCTCACCCTTATGAAATTATCTTGAAGTCATACTTGGTAAAATTTGTTAAGTTAATTTTCTATCATTACAGTCTTCTTCTTATTATCGAGGTGGTTATTTTTCCTTCGTTACATTCCCACATACCCCTTTTTATCGGTTACCTTTCTACTAACATCTTTTTTTGACTCTCGCATACCCCTTTTGGTCAACCTCTTGTGCATTGCTTTGTTTGGTTTCTCTTTCTATATACATATGGGTGCTCTAAGTCCATTGAGACTTTTTATGAGTACTTTAAGTGGGTTTTTATCGTCGTCCTTTGAGTGACAGGCATTATCATTTTTAGTGATTATTGTCACTACTTTTATTTGAAATCCTATGAGGTTGTTTCAAACTTTTTTATACTTACATCACCCATCTTATTTTTTGAGAGTTTGTGGCAGATTGAGTTCTTATCCTTGGGACACCTTGATGGAGGAGATAATAAATACAATTATGTTTTTGTTTCAAGGTGGGATTACACCGATACCTTCCAGCTTGAGGGGGAGAAGTAGAAGAAGAAGTACGAGAAAATGATATTTTATTCCACATGTTGTGGTAATTTTTATGTGACCAAAATATTCAAGAAAGGGGAACACAAAAGATGAAGCTTTTACATCTGTGAAGAATTTTTTAAGCAAAAGAAAATTGAAGACCAAGAATCTTTTTCCTTGCAAGCTAAAGTTATAAATTCCAGCTTAAGGGGGAGTGTTGAAGAGCAGATATGGAAGAGTCTTACATGAATCTAACAATAAAAAGTCTTACAAAGCTAAAATTATTATTGAAGGAGGTCTCACAGAAGAGTCTCAGTTAAAAGGTGCTTTAGTTATGTTAGTATTTTATTTATGTTCAATTGTTTAATTATGCTAGGACTTACCTTTAAGTGTTAGGCTTTGGGTGTAATTGGGACAAGGGTAGTTTTATTGTAATTGGACTTTACAATTTTTCTCTTTTTATAAATAGAGGCTCATGTATTCAGATAAAACAAGTTAGTGAAGTTCTTTCCTTTTCCAGAATTTTAATAGTAGGCATTATCATTTTGAAGCTTTATACCTTGAGATGCATTTCTCTAGATGGTAAAGTATTTGAAATACTGGGTTTGAAAATTGTGAGATCGATTAAGTTTTTTTATCATATAAAATAATTAGGGAGACAACCAATGGTCAATACATCTTCTTCCACTAACCGACTATCAACACATGAGGACTCAGTGGACGATGTTCGGGGTAGTCAGGAAGCGATTTTGCTATGCAAGAACAGTTGAAAGCTGAATAGATTGAGCTTCGTGAGAGCCAGCAGAGGATTGAGAGCTTGCTCAAGACCATCCTCAACCATCTACTGCCTCCCGCCTAGATCTCTCTCTAGTCCTTAGGAGTATCCTCTTTTTGCCTCCCTTGTACTTTACACGTGCTCATATACTTGTATTTTTTGTTTGAAGCATTTGTAATTAAGTACAATTTTTGTAAAGACTTGCATATCCATATATGAAATGACCTTGAGCCAATAATTTTTGTTTACTCTTGTAACTACTTTAAATCTTTTTGAGTATGACAAAAAAAGGGGGAAAAAGATGGAAAAAATGGACTTAAACTCATTAGGCACTCTAGAAATCAAAAATTGAAAACCAAATGATTAAAAAGAACTATGCAACGATTAAGAGGGAGCCTATTCAAATATTGCATAATTTACTTAGCTTCGAACCTTAGGGATTGTGTGTATTTTAATTTTTCCAAGATAGGTTTTGCCATCATAAAAAAAGGGTATTTTTTTTTTACCATAGGTTGACTTCCTTCTTGCTTTTGATGATAACAAAACTTAATAGGGCTGATAATTTTCAAACTAAGTATTTCAGATTGTTTACCTTCAAGAGAGACTTGCATCTCAATCAAAAGGATCGAGCCTACTCAAGACCTCAAACATCATTGAAAGACTACTCTTGAAGAAGCATCCTTGAAGACGAAGACAAAGCGATGACTAGAGTTTAGGATTCATAATGTATATCAAAATGTAGCCAATATGTAAGAGAGCTTCCAAAATCCTTCTCTTCAGGTACAATGCTAAACAAGGAGCTTTAGGGCATACATTGCATTCACACACGTTTCAAAACATCATATTCATCTCTTTAAAATATGTTAGAGCACTTTGATTAAGTCATTCCCATGCTTTAAAGGTCAACTTAGTTGAACTAGCATTGGAATGATCGATCAACATATGCTAATGATCGATCATCCAGAAGTGCATATGCCAAAGTTATAATGCATGATCGATCAACCATCGTCAATTTATCGATCATCCAGAACATAGCCATTTCATCCTATAAAGCATGATCGATCATCCCACTAGGATTGATCAATAAATAATATCGAGGCAAGTAAAATTTACATGGAATGATCAATCATTCCACATGATTGATTGATCACACAAAAATCTTGCCAGTACATAATGCATGATTGATCACACAAAAATCTTGCCAGTACATAATGCATGATTGATCATAAAAAGCTCACTAATCAATCATACTTGTATTGTACTACTAGAGGAAACTCTAACTAATTGATCATCCCCTGGTAATGATCGATATACTTAACATGTCAGGTCCAATGAAAATATTTTGATCGATCAGTCCATCAATCAATAAGTCACATCTTCACAAAAGAAGAGTCGTTATACACGATTGATTGATCAACCACTCAATCTACTTATTTGTGCAAACAAGGAAAAAATGGCTAGTTTGGCTTGGGAAGTTATAAATACCCCACAAACCTTACATAGAGAAGTTAATGAGCATTAATTGGCAAATCTATAAGCCTTTACTCTCAAACTTTTTCAATTCTTCTCTAAAGTGCTTTTGAGTGAAAGAGAGTTAACACCTTGCATATTCTCTACTCTTTCCTCCACATATTCTTTGCATTGAATATAGATAAGCTCCCATACTCTCATTGTGCTGAAAAGAAGTAGATGCTTGGATCTTTCAAGGTGAAGGTACTCTCCAAGTGAAAGGGGGTAAGTGGATTTTTCCTTTTTTTTATTTTTATCTTGTGTAAGGTTCATCTAGAACCTATTTTAATCTTGATAGAAAAGGCCAACTAGAGCTAGAATCTAGCCAATCTCTTGGGGAGATTGTAATTGTAAACATGTGTACTTGAGCTACATGTAGCTTAAGAGAGCCAAAATCTTTTTGTGTAAATTCTAGCTATTAGAGCTTTGAATAGTGGAATTTTCTAAGCAAGAGTTCTTCAGTGGTGAATACCTATAGGAGAACATCGATAACCAAAATTCTTTTGTCCCCTATAGTGTGTGATTATTTATTTACATTGAATTCAATATATTATATGATTTTTATCACACGCCTAAGTTAAGCTTTTTAATTTGAAAATCTCAATTCACCCCCCTCTTGAGAAGCCACTTGGGGCAAGACTTCAAATGCAAATCGGACTGAGTCACCTGATGATGGGAAATATAACTTCGACTATTGCACACTGGTAGGTGGAAAATTAGTCACATGGAGAACCAAAAAATAAAGTCTAGTGGCAAGATCAAGTGCTGAAGCAGAATATCATGGAATATCACAAAGGAAGCAAGTACTTGATTTATTGAAGGAGAATGGGATGCTTGGATACAAGCCTAGAGACACACCTATGGAACCTAATATTAAGTTGTGTTCATGAACTGGTAGTGATGTTGATGTTGGTTAGTTTCAATGGTTAGTTGGGAAGCTGACCTATCTCACAATTACAAGACTAGATATTTCCTATTTGGTCACTGCTATCAGCCAATATATGCATCAACCACAACAATCACATTGGGAAGCGTTAGAAAGAATCCTTCGGTATCTCAAGAAAGGTCCAAGTCAAGGGCTGCTATATAAATGTCATGGTCTTACAAAAAATGAAGGCTTTACTGATGTTGACTAGGCTAGGTCCCTTGATGACAAAAAAATCTATCGTTGGTTACTTCATAACTATTGAGGGCAATCTAGTCACCTGGAGAAGCAAAAAAAATTTAAAAAATGTAGTGGCTAGATTGAGTGAGGAAGCGGAATATCAAGCTATGACACTTGCAGTAAGTGAAGTTTTATGGTTAAAATATTCATGATTGAGCTAGGGTTATAGATAACCAAGCCTTACTCTACTGTGACAATCAGGCAACTATCCATATTGTGACCAATCCAGACTTTCATGAGAAAACCAAAGACATTGAGATAGACTGTCATTTCATACAAGAAAAACTTCAAGTCGGAATAATACCTATGCAATATATGGCTTCAAAGAATCAATTGGCAGACATCTTTTCAAAGGCTATTGTTGCAAAGTCACTCATCGATACCTGCTTCAAGTTGGGAATAATCAATATTTTCTCCCCATCTTATTGGGTTGGGGGGGGGGGGGGGGGGGGGGGGGGGTGGGTGTTGAAGTAGTTTGAGTATTATGAGAGTGAGTGGCATAAATTGTAATTAATATTTAGTTTAAGTATTCGTTTATATTCTTATGTATTAGGACATCCATGCCCCACCTATATAAATAAGAAAGAGAGGGGGAGGAGCTCAAACTTGTGCTCTCTCTTAACCCCTAAAGTTTCTCTCCTCAACTTGTGCTCTTGCCTTATCCTTCTAATCTTCTCTTCTCTTCTTCCTTCTTTCTTCTTTTTCTTCTTCTTTCTTCTTCTTCTTTTCAGACCAAGTTATACATGGATTCAATCCTAGGATTCAATAGGTACACATTCCTTTCTCTCATGCTCTAGCAATTCTCCTTGGATAATTGATTCAAGAGCCTTTGAGCACCTCAGAGGTAATATTGAAAAATTGTTCATTGTGATACCATGCACTTTAGATTGCTTCGTCTCCATTGTATATGGATCACAAACTAAGATTCAGGGTACCAGTACATGCACCATTTCGCCATTGTTTTCACTTTCTAATGTGTTTATTGTCCCTCAATTTCGATTGACTCTTATGTCCGTGAGTCAATTGACCAAAAAGACCAAATTGTTTTGTTACCTTTTTTCCATCTCATTGTGTATTTTAGGATATCAAGAAGAAATAGGTGATCGGTGACGGCCTTGAGAGAGGGGAACCTTTACTATATAGACCCTATGACATTGACAACAGTAGCACCTACCACAATAGAAGAGGCTTCCAAATGGCATTTGGCTCTCACTCGAAGAAGATTTGTTCTCCCATTCAAAAAATTATAAGTTTTTCCTTTTTGTTTTGTATCTCTAATTGATTTTTTTGGAGGTGTTCTAGAACCTCAATATAAAAGCGAAAGGCTAAATTCAAGGCCAAAAGACTAAATTTTTTTGTTGCCTTTTTTCCGTCTGATTGTGTGTTTCAGGACATCAAGAAGAAATAGGTGATTGGTGGCGGCTTTGAGAGAGGGGGCTTTTAATATATGGACCCTACGACGTTGATAGAATTAGTACTACCACAATAGAAGAGGCTTCCAAATGACATTAAGGCTTGGTCATTCAAATGGTACTTGACTCTCACTCAAAGAAGATTTGTTCTCCCTTTCAAAAAATTATAAGTTTTTCCTTTTTCTTTTGTATCTCTTATTGACTTTTGTGGAGGTGTTCTAGAACCTCAATATAAAAGGGAAAGGCCCATTGGAACTATAATCTAGTTACATAATATCTTTTTCGAGAGATTTATCATAGTATAATATGGTATTAAATTTGGCTTAAAGAGTCCAAAATCTCTTCGAAGTTGTAAATTTCAGCTAATAGAGCTTATTAGTGGAATTTTCCCCAGCAAGGTTTCTTGGGTAGTGATTAAAAATAGGGGAACAACCAAAACCTTTTTTTTTTTTTTTAATCTTTGTGGTGTTTGTTTGTCTATTCTATTGATTACTTCATTTTTTGTAATTAAACATAAAATTTTAATTTAATATCTCACTTTTAAAATGTTTGGAGACAAGTCAACACTTTCTATGTTTGGGTTTGTTGATGTAGTTTGAGTATGTAATTATAAAAGTGAGTGTCATAAGCTATAATTAGTAGTTAGTTTAAGTATGTTTTATTCTTTTGTATTTGGGCATTGATGTCCCACCTATATAAATAAGAAAGAGAGTGGGAAGAGCCCATTCACATGCTCTCTCTTAA
Source organism: Aristolochia californica (assembly GCF_029961685.1). Classification (NCBI taxonomy): domain Eukaryota; kingdom Viridiplantae; phylum Streptophyta; class Magnoliopsida; order Piperales; family Aristolochiaceae; genus Aristolochia; species Aristolochia californica. The sequence goes on from NW_027181881.1 coordinate 8,118,137, forward strand.
CCCCTAAAGTTTCTTATCTAAATTGTTTCTCTCGTCTTCTCCTTCTCATCTTCTCTTCTCTTCTTCTTTCTTTCTTCTTCTTCTCAAACCAAGTTATGAATTAAACCCTAGAATTCAACAGGGTTGATGAGCATTGATCCATCAATCATCTCCAACATTTTTATTTTTTTTCATAGTCTATAAATCAATCATGCCTATTACATTGATCAATCAATTGATGCCTATGACTTTATTTTTTTGAATTCTTTGTGCCAATTGATCGATCATTCCATCAATCATGCTTTATAAGGTTTGCCTACAACATTGTGGTTGATCTATTATTTTGATTGGGCTAATCGATTATACTTTTTTACAACTCAGCTTTTGCATTATAGTCGATCATTGCTTATAGAGGCTGATTGATCATACTTTGCGCAATGAGCTTTGTTATTCTTTGTATGATCCATTATATTTAAACCAATGATCGATCATAGAGTTTAGCAATGTTCTAAAATTGAATATTCAAGCATGAAATAACAAAGTATTTTTTTTCTAAAACATTTTCAAGATGAAATCAATATGGTTTTGGAAAAACACTTTTATCCTAAAGCTCTAATCGTGCTTTTACCAAATTACAAGAATTTGGATTGTTTTTACCTTTTAATGCTATGAAAACTAGACTTTTATTGCAACTATAGTCTTTAAGTTCTTTATGCTTGAGTCTTATCAAGTGTATCTTTTTCAAATGACTTGTTGTTCCTTTGATCTTGAGTTCTTTTTGAAGTATTTTTTATGGTTCTTCCTCATAGAGCTCGAAAGATATCTGTTGAAAGTATGTGCATTTCCCTTTTTTTCTTGAAATGCTTTATCTACTATTAGTACATGTGCTTGAGTTTTGTTAACATCAAAAGTAAAGTGAGGGTCAACCTGAGTCAAGACAAGCTTGGCTTGCCCCAATTGATGCTTGGGCCCGATATGATTTCATACAAATCTAGCAAAGCTTGTAAGTTGAGGCTTCCTTCAAATTGCAAAAGTGGTACCTAAAGTTGTTAGTCACTGCTGCTTAGCCCTGAAATCCAGCCTCTTTGTTGCCTAGGGTAAATTAGGGAGCAAAAGGCCTAATTAACTATATTGAAAATAATTAAAAAAACTTATTCTAGGATTATACAATTTTTTTTGAATGACAATTTGATAAAACACCTAAACAAATAGCTTGACATACAAAATTAGGTACCATAGTAGGTGTCTAAACACACAATTCTCCTTAGCAAGTGCAGGAGAGTTTGTATATGTTGTTGTACCTGTGACGCTTAGAGAGTTAATCATACCAATTTGTTACCTGCTTTTAGCAAATCGTGGTGAGTCAACTGTAGTTGTGAAGTATAAATACCTAAAAATATAATAGACTAGAGAAGGAACTGTTGAAAATGCTAGAAAGTACATGGCAAACTTTTAGTATTACAAATTGATCTTTATACAATATGTTGCAAAAAGCCAAAAAGAAAGGCCCTTATGATTCTACAAAGAGTTTACCGATATTAAACTCCAAGGTATATGTTAAACCTCTAACTTGGTCTAATTTTGTTTTTGTTCTATTTGCAAGCTTTCTAGATATTTCTGTTGGTTGGATAATAGGGTAGTCAAACCATTTGGAATCTTTCATATTGGTGAATGGAGTTGGAGGTTTAGGCTATTCAATGTTCTGCCTTCTCTCCCTCCAGTGGTTTCTCATCCTAACTATTTTCTATGAGGTATACCTTCTCTCATCCCATTTCCTCTCTAATAGAGTTTGGGGATTTTGAACCATCTATTCATTTTTTTTTTTTCTGCTTTTTCTTCTTATGTGTTTTCAAATTTCTCTTACAACATATTTCATGTTTATTGCTTCAATATGGTGATTGGCTTGCTTTATCATAGACTTGGTTGTTGTTCTCATGGTAGGGTTGCATTAAACAAAAGAAGTAGAAGGACATGACAAATTGGACTTGATTCTTCTTGGACGAAAACAAAGTTTCATCACTTGCATTGCCAAAGATGCAAAGTAGTCGATCTTTAACATTTATTGTTCTTTTCAAATTTCTTAATATGCTTCTCGGTACTATCAAACTAAATAAGTTGTTTCCAATTTTCTAACATGTTGGGATGTGACTTTTTATTACACATCGAGTAGGTCCTGATACACAAATTGCAATAAATATGGTACATGTAGTAAAGCATGGGAAGAGTCAAATGACAATGTATCCTCACCCTCTAATTTACATAGCTAAGGGAAACAATAGAGAGAAGAAAAACATATAGAGGGGGCAGAAAACTACACTACTTAAAGAGTAATGGTCTATTGTTAACTTATAAAATGGCAATGTTGTAAAAAGCAAAAATGGGCTAAAGCCCCCTACCCCTCATATAGTCCAACTCCACCAGTTGAACCCGGCCTAACCTGCTTAGAGATTACAGGCCACCCTGACCGGTTTGATTTTAATAACTGCAACTGTACAGGATTGGGGCCCAGCTCATGGCCCATTGTACGTTGTAGTGGGCCTTTTATGTTAATGGGATACCATTAAATGCTTTCAGGCAGCGACCATCCGCTGGGCTGTTTCTGGAAACTGGATGATCGTCACGTCTCATCTTATATATAAATAACCTGGCGTTTAGCAACTCACTCTCCTACGCGAGGCGTGACTTTCGTTTCTCTTCTGTCCTTTTTTTTTTTTCCCTCGCCTTCGAGGGTTTTTCTTTTCTTTTTTTTTTTCTTCTCTTTTTAAATCTTACAGTCTCAGCCTTTCGATCGCATTATTGTTCTTCAAACCGAAGAAATCTTCGAGAAAATGCAGCAGCAGAGGCTGAAACAGCAGGCGTTGATGCAGCAAGCTCTTCTTCAGCAGCAGCAACAGTCGCTTTATCATCCTGGCCTCTTGGCTGCTCCCCAGGTTTTTATTTCTTTATTTTCTCGTTTTAGTTCCTTATGTTCGTGTTTGATTGCGGGCAGTCCATGGGACTAGGGTTTTATCTCCGGTGCGTGGTCCGATAGTGGAGGTTAGGGCTTAGTCGTGGTGGTCCGATGTCGCTTAGTTTGTTAATCATCTTCCAGAATTGGGTTTTCAGGCTAGATCTACGGAAAGGTTGATGTTACACGAATCCATTATACCTGTTTATTAGAAATATTCCGTGCTTTTGCTTTCCTTATACTTGTTTTTATTTTACTGGTGTTGCCAATATGGCCCCTCCCCCTCCTGAATCTGTGGGCCTTTTATCGAACTCCTGGCTCATTCAAAATCTCTGCATGTTATAAGCTGATGTGAGGTTTTGAAACTTGTATTACCAATTTTTAGTCTGTATGTTACTTTTACATTAAGTTCCGGAATATGTCATTAATTCGGGTTTCTTTGTAAATATCATATCGAAATTGCGAAAGCATTCTTTTTCCACGTATGATACACTTAGCGTAATTATACCCATTGTTCAAGTCGTTGTTTTCTCTATTTGTTAAGTCTTCTGTTTGGCTGTTTTGTAGATGGGGATTTGTTCATATCTATGTATTTTTGCGTTTAATCCTTGTGCATTTTTTTTTTTTTTTTCAGGGATTGTCTTAAAATATCTTATTCATGTCTACAAGCACTATGTTAATATCATTATCTATCTCAACTGGTTTCAAGTCACTAAAATTTCATTTTCCCAGACGTACCTAGAGCACATCAGAAGTGTAACTTTTCTTATTACGTAGATAAAGTCCTCTACCTTGACTATTATCCTATCGTCCTGATGTGCAGCTCAGAAAGAGGATGATGGTGTCTCTGTACACAAGGCTACTATAATATTTAAACACATCGTCTGCACAAATAGTTATTTTGTTCCTTAGGAGCTGCATATCTTTTTCGTTTTGCAGATAGTAGGTATTAATGTTTGTTATGAGAGTTAATAGCTTGTCTCAGACATTTTAAGAAAAAAAATTGCTTGTCTTAGATTGCTTCTTTTTGATAGGCTTTATTTTTTCCCCTTCCGTAAGTATAGTTTCATAATTTGCATGTCTTTTTAAAAAATTATTTAGTTTTTTATTTTTTATTTTGCAGATAGAACCAATCCCAAGCGGAAATCTGCCTCCTGGTTTTGATTCAAGTTCCTGCCGCAGTGTGTTAGTAACATCTCGATTTTGTTTGTTTCTTTAATTTCTTTTCCATTGGTTTTCTGTAACTGTTTCCTCAGGTGTAATCCAAGAGTGTGAGTGTCCTTGTTTTTCTTGGTCATATTTTCCTATGAATTTGGCTCTGAATATTCGAATTTTTTTATACTATTTTTTTCAGTTTTTATACTATTCAGGAGGTTATTTTAGTTTTTCTTCGTTTTCTACATTGCAGATAAATGTTGGTTCATCTTAAACTTTACTTGAAATGCAGGTATGTTGGTAATATCCATACACAAGTAACTGAAGCACTAATACAGGAGGTCTTTCAGAGTACAGGTCCCCTGGAAGGATGCAAGCTCATTAGGAAAGAGAAGGTTAGTCTTTGTGTTTCAACACATTTATTTTTTTGTTGCATTGTCGGTTCTGCAAAGAAATTACATGTGGTTTGAAGTGCTAAAATATGAATTGAGGGTTCTTTCTTTTGAAATTTTAATAAGGGCTTAGAAGAGTCTATTTAAAGGAAGCTGGAAATTCTTTTGGCTTTGTTGTTGTCACCTTTACATTTTGTCAAATGTAACGTACAAATGACATGAGCACTTGTTGTCTAGTCGTAGAGTGGTACACTCTATGGTATAGACTCAGTGTTTGCTTCCTGGATGTTGCATTTTAGTACTGGGATGGGTACCTGGGAAGTCCTCATGCTGCATCCCTTCTAAAACCATTTAATGAAATGTTCAAATTACAGTTGTTCGAATTTTGTTTTAAGGACTTTACAGGGCCTACAGTATTTTGATATCCTCTGTGTTTTTCTCATATATGCAGTCGTCCTATGGTTTTCTGGACTATTTTGATCGCCGATCAGCCGCTCTTGCTATTATGACTCTTAATGGACGGCACTTGTAAGTGACGATGAGAAGAAATTGTGTAAATATTTGATTAATTTTATCTCTAAGTGTATTTCCTCTTTGTTTACAATGTACAATCATTCAGGTTTGGTCAGCCTATTAAAGTTAATTGGGCATATGCCAGTGGGCAGAGGGAGGATACATCAGGTTTATTGAATTGCCTGAAACCTTTTTTACCTCTTACTTTATTGAAAAGTATGAATAATAGTTGGTATTAACAATGCAATTCTATTTTTTTTAATTGCCCAGGTCACTACAATATTTTTGTTGGTGATTTAAGTCCAGAGGTTACTGATGCTACTTTATTTGCTTGTTTCTCTGTTTATCCCAGTTGCTCGTAAGTCAGTATCCAGCATTTTCTTCTCTTTTCAATTCTTTATAAGTTCCGACTGCTTGCGTTTTACTCACTAAATCATATTCAAGGGGACCCTTTTTTCTTTATAAAATATGTGAGTTAGTAGTCTTTACTTAGTGGTAAATTCCTTATGCTGCAGAGATGCTAGGGTGATGTGGGACCAAAAGACTGGGCGTTCAAGAGGCTTTGGATTTGTTTCTTTCCGCAATCAGCAGGTTAAACTATGAAAATCTTAAAATTTTGATTGGTTTTCTCTCTTTTGAGTCATATCTCTGTAATGCTAAAAATTATTGGTATTATTTTTTAACAGGATGCTCAAAGTGCCATAAATGACTTGACCGGTAAGAAACCTTGTTGTTTACTTCTTGTTGCATTGTTGCTTTCTTTTTCTTAAAAAGAGTACATACCAGTTTCTTTCAGTATGTTTGATGTCAATGTACTGTTGAAATGATATGCTTTGTTGTTTTCCTGTTGAAGTTCAACCTGCATGCATGTTTTTTATTACATCTTGAGTTCAAGAAATGCAAACTAGGTTGTTGATGTCCTTTAGGCCTGTAGATGGCTCAACAATTTTCCAGCGAATAACCTATAGACAAAATTGGCTATGTTGAGTTCTCAGAGGTTGAACTTGAATATCATATGCTCTTCATGACAACCTTATACCTATAAGTTGTGAGGTGGTGGTAGTTTCTCTATTAGGTGGAGTAGAAATCAAGAATTATGTACTTGAGCAGTAAAAAATTCAGGTGGTTTACTCTTATAGGGCAAACATCCATTCCTGAGGTAGCATATTTGCATTCTTAAAAGCTGCTGCTACCTGGAATTGGCGGGTCCCCCTCTTTGGATTGCCCATGGGTAAACACCTTATATAAACTCACAGCTAATAATGAAGGTTCTGCATTCACGATAGTTACTGTTTTTAATGGCTTAACTATGAACTCATGTATCAGTTTCTCAATAGGGGGGATTATTGAACAAAGCATATTGATTTTCTGATCCTGTGGAATCTGATTAATGTTGTGCTGTTAATCTTTGTCGTCAAGGTAAATGGCTGGGAAGCAGACAGATCCGTTGTAACTGGGCAGCAAAAGGTGCTGGTTCCACTGAAGAAAAACAAAACTCTGATACCAAAAGTGTTGTGGAATTAACAAATGGAGCATCAGGTGGGTATTCTTGTTGAGTTGTCTCTATGATAATGAAATATCTGAATGATTCTGCAATTATGTTTCAGATGGTGAATGACGTGCTTTAATTTATTGTAGTATAGTAACTTAATACAATCTTATTACTTCTTCAGAAGATGGTCACGAGATTACCAATGAAGATGCACCAGAAAACAATCCTCAATTTACTACTGTTTATGTTGGTAATCTCGCCCCTGAGGTAAAGCAACCTTGGCGCTCTTTCATTATTTTTGTTCTTGCTATTGTTCTTAGTGACCTCTTGCTTATGGTTACCATTTATGCTTTGAAGAAGAAAATCATTAGGTGGTGGAATAGCAAAATTTGGTTTTGGATGCTGCAAATGCTAGTTCTTTCAATTCACAGGACAATTTCCAAGAAGGAGACTTTCCAAACGCTTGGAAATTGACCCACTTTTTGAGATTACTAATGAGGAAATGCCACATTTTTTTTTACTTTTTTTTATAGCACATCTCTGAATGGTTCAGGAAAAATTGGAATGCATTTGATATCCTCTAATTTTTCTAATATTCAGTATAATTCCACATGCAGTGCTTCATAGATGGAGAGGTGTTTTTCTCCTTGTACTTTAATAGTTATCTAAAGTCAAATATTTATTTATAATATTTAAACGAAAATTTGCCATTATTTTATTTGTTTCATTAGTTGTCTGATAATTGATCTACCTGTCTATTGTTTTTATAATCATCCCTTATTTGGCTTCAGGTATCTCAGCTTGAGCTCCACCGGCATTTCCATACACTAGGAGCTGGAGTAATAGAAGAGGTTCGTGTACAACGAGACAAGGGTTTTGGTTTTGTTAGGTATAGCACTCATGCGGAAGCAGCCCTGGCTATTCAGATGGGCATGGGTAGATATATTTGTGGAAAGCCTATCAAGGTAAAGATTATTTGTTACTTTTTAGCATCTATTTTTTTTAGGTCTATCCCTCTTCTAAAATTTTGTTGCATCCTAAAAAAGAGCAGAGCATGTTCAATTAGGGTTAAAGGCTCCGAGTCCCTTGTACTCATAGGTTTGTTTTTAGTAAAATTGAATTCTCAGTCTAGTAGAATTAAAGGCTCTTTGTGTGTGTTGTACTCGTAGACCTGTTGTTCATGAAATACAAGCTAGTTGAATCTTATTTTTATTTTTTGGCAAAATTGGACTGTGCTGCATTGTCTGCCTCTAGTATGATTATTTCTCATCAGATGTATAGTTTTACTGAGATGCACTGATATTTAATAAAAGCTTGAGAGCTCAGCTTTGATGAAGTTTTTTGCCTGTAGTGCTCTTGGGGTAGCAAACCCACTCCTCCAGGGACAAGCTCGACGCCACTTCCTCCTCCTACGGCCACTCCTTTTCCTTCACTCTCGGCAACTGATCTGCTGGCCTATGAGCGACAGCTAGCATTAAACAAGATGAACTCAGGGCAGGCTGCAGCTCTCTTGCATTCTCAAGGCCTGAAGCAGGCGGCTGCTATGGGAATGGGTGCCGCAGGGGCCAGTCAGGCTATCTACGACGGTGGGTTCCAGAATGCTGCCACAGCTCAACAGCTTATGTATTACCAGTAACAAGTCGAATTATGTCATATATTATGATTTTATTACCCATACCCCCCACTTTACAGAGTACTGGTTCTGTTTGAAGAACAAAGACAGTTATAGACTTTTTCATTTTACTTTCTTTTCCCCATTTTTCTTTCCAGTGTAGCGTTTTCTCTTTCCTCTTTTTCTGTATTTGATGTATCTGAATCGACTGGTTATACGTGCTTACGTTGTAGTGTGTTTGTGGGATGGGTTTTGACACAGTTTTTTCCAGTAATTTTTGCTTGATTCTGAACTTGGTATTTTTGAAAAGTTGTAGTAAATTGATCATCCCCGGTGTGTTGGCTAATCACAGAAACATCCAGAATGTCTTTTATTTACCAACTTGGGAGCAGTTCTTAGGCTATTCTTGTGCTGTATGGGTTAAGAATGGTGCGGATACGTTAATTGTTGAACAATTTATCTTTGAAGCAGTGTTTGGATATAAAAGAATATGAGGTGGTTGTTTTTCGAAGATCACAATGAGGAAGTTGCTATAGCTACTGGAGTTTTAAATATTTGAAAACAATTTAGACCACAGAACCACAGAGATAAATTGCACCTCAACTCAGTGTGCTATTTTGATTACGAGTTGGCAAAGCAAATTAGTGTGCTTTTTCTTTTCTGAGGAACTGTAAGAGAAGAACAACGCTCAAAAGAATTTAATGAACTTGTTAAACAATCAGGGGAGAAACTTAAACAAGATAAGTCAATCACCAGTGTTAAAGATTATGATGAAATATATTTTTGAAAATAGTAGAAGAAGAGGAGTTTAACAGTGAGGAGAGAGAGAGAGAGAGAAAAGATAGAGAAGAGAAAAGAGAAGAACTCGTGGGGAGAGCTTGTGTCTTAGCTAGGGAGAGAGAAAAGAAAAAGATAGAAACGAGAGAAGAGAAGAACTCGTGGAGAGGGCTTGTGTCTTAGCTAGGGTTAGCTCTCCCCTTATAATTTATAATTGAAACTCTTTACAGAATTAGAATCCAAACAAACTTATATGGTACAAAAGCGGGAAATTCTAGGGTTTAAATTCAAGCTGCTCCAATTTTTTATGCATAATAAAGGAGGGATGCATTCATGTCATGTAAGCAATCCAAAGAGATTTCCAAGTTTACCTTACACAAGTTGGTTGGTGATTTCATCTACCTTCAACCAGATTACAAAATTCAGTTTTTCTTATCCTACTTTGGTTTATTATGAATCAATGTAGGGCAACTCTCCTGAAAAGTTTGGCAATGCGATTCTTATGCACATTGACTAGAATTTGATGCCCATAAAGTCTTTTTTTTTTTTTTTGCTTCTTAGTCAAATATACTCAATTCAGCCTTAAAATACGTGTTTCTATGACCTTAGAAATTTCAAAAACTCCTGCTGAACAGCTCTTCAAGTCGACCTTTAATTTGAATTTTTTTTTTTTTTTTGTGCTGAAATTGTGGGTAGAAACCCTAGATTATGGTTTGATTAATTTCCAACCTTCATGTAGGCTATCTATGCATGTAAGAGACTTTCCTTCTTTACCTTATTAATTGAAGTTAAGGCCCTGTTAGTGCCCTGGTTGAAAATTTAAACCCAGAAAAAACTAGAAATGCTTTACCTAGGATACACATTTTCAAGAAATCTTCAGATAAAATCCTATTAGTGTTTTACAAGAAAATACATGGAATATTTTAAAAGATTCCTAGGAAAATTAAATACACCTGTTAGGGCATTTTCTAAGGATATAACTGGAAATTAATAATCAATCTCATACATTAACATACTTATTCGATAAAGTTTTAGTAAAATAAAATATCAAACACGAAATTTTAAAAAGTGTGTAAAAAAATGGTCATGTTCTATCAACTATTGTTCTCTACATAATTGTCCCACATTTGAGCTGCTATATTGTTATGAAAAATGGTTAGCTAATTCAGTTTGTTCCTTTCTCCTTCTTCTCCCCGATATTGAGACTGTAAGTTGGCTAATTAGTTCCTCCAAATCATCTTCAACTTCTTCTTGGTCTTGTCCAAATGTGTTAAAAGACACTTACGCGTGTAGGAGTGACATGACTAGTAAATAAGGAGAGCTTTCATAAAGATAACATATAATTATAATTATGCAAGTTGGTATATGCCCTCTTTTGTCTTTTTTCTTTTGAAGTTTATAGCCCTAAGAGCATTGTAGTCATTGTAAACACCCTCACAAAACTATAAATACAACCCCAAGGCATGGGGTAGAGCATTCAAACCTCTTCCTCTTGTCTCAAATTCGTCTTTACACATCTTTTTTTCTCTCTCTTCTTTCTCTCCTTTGGTTTCTTCTCTCTTCTCTTCCAAGAGTTAAAGTTCCTCTCTTCTTTCCTTCCCTCGAAATATTTCGTTTTTATGTGTTGGCCCTAGAAATAAAAAAAAAATGCTACATTATCCCCAATAACTTCTACTGGTTCTTCTCCTTCAATCGCTTCATCATTGCAATGTGATATACGTATAAAACTGTGAATGCTACAACATACAATGACAATTTTCACTTGTGTCTTAAATGGGTATGGTAGTGCTCAAGCCAAAATTGCAAATTGTTGTTTCCACATACCAAAAGTCCACTCGTTTGTGCTTCTTAATGATGAGTGTTGATGGTTGAATAACTCTACTATAGTCTAAGGGAGATGATTTTCATCATATTCATTTAAATGATATCTAGTTGAATGATAAGGTGCTAAAAAACTAGGCAAGTTAGTATATCTAACATCTACCAAGTAGTACTTTCCTACAATATGAAACAACAATAATGATTAATATGAATAAAGGTAACATATACAAAAATAAATAAATGAAATAAGCATATTACCTCTTGGGACGACAAGCCTGTTCAGTGCATCTAATGTATGCATCAAAATGCGAGCATGAAATGCTGATTCTTTATTTATTGTTTTTATAACAATGGGAAAGAACTGAAAAGAGATTTTATTTATTGAATCAGTAGGGAGAGATTTTTTTCCTTTGGTATTATGAATAAGGATTGTATGACGGAAACGATCTCATATCCTAAACCAATTTCAAATATCATATTAATATATTTTTCATACACCATTTAGCACTATTTCATCTCATTTTCTATCACATTATTTGCTAACATAAATTTTTTAACAGGACGGATATAGGATGTGCTAGTCAAATGACTCCCTCTATAGTCATCACCATCTCATCAAGATTTCTCCTTCCCATATGACACTTCATCACCATCTTATCAAGATTTTCTCCTTCCCATATGACACTTCATCGCACCATCAATGACACCAAGCACAAAGAAAGTTCCCTTCACAAGATGAAGGTTCTATCCTGCAAGAGAGTAAGTTGTATTTCCTCTTACCCCAAATATAACTTGAGGGGGAATGTTAAGAGATAAATTAAATTAATTTCAAAATTAAAAATTCGAAATTAAATTATGTAATAATTTAGGAAATTAATGACAAATCAATCAAGAGATTGATTTGTCAAGATTTCCTAAAATAAAGAGAAAAACTTTATTGATTTTTTATTTCTTAACTTAAGGAAATTTGAATACTTAATTAAGAAATTAAATAATTCTTCTTTAGCCTATAAATAGGATTATATTGATTGTAAAAGTTCATTATGATTCAGTAAAATTTCTCCCTCTCCTTTTGTCCGTGGATTAGACTCCTAGGGTTGAACCACGTAAAATTGGTTTATGTATTTTGTTCATTTCATCTGCAATTTCATTTTTACATAGAAATTTCTCAGAATCAAGTCTTTTATTTTTTACTCAAGAGGTGATTTGTGTTTGAACTACCTTTACAAAGTGAACAGTCTCTTTGTTGTGCCCTAAGGTTGGGCAATTTTTCGACCATTGAAATTTAGCAGAGTGTGTTTTAGACGATGACCGTTTTGACTATGGAGCTTTTTCATATGGCTAGGAGTGATTTCTCTTCTCTCACCATTACGTTGTGCAAACTAGGTCTCTTGGTGAAGAACAAAGAGATCCTTAGCTTGAGGGGGAGAAATAGGAGAAGAAGTACAATAAAGAGGTAACCAATAATGAAGAATTCCATGTGTTGTGGAAATCAAATTTTATGTGACTAGAATATCCAAGTAAGTGGGAGAACAAGATGAAGATTACAAGTGAGATGTGAACAAGAACAAGATGAGTTAAAACAAGATATTCAAAATTTCTTTTTCAAGCATACAAGTTTCTTGACCAAGATTATTTGCAAGTGAAGTCACAAACACTAACTCGTGGAGGAGTGTTAAAAGACACCCACATGTGTAGGGGTGGCATGGCTAGTAGATAAGGAAATCTTTCATAGAGATGACATATAATTGTAATTATGCAAGCCGATGTATGCCCTCTTTCATCTTTTTCCTTTTGAAGCATGTAGCCCTAATCGATTGTAGTCATTGTAAACACCTTCACAAAACAATAAATACCCTCAAGGCATGGGGTAGAGCATTCAAGTTTCTTCCTCTTGTCTCAAATTCGTTCTTACACCTCTCTCTCTCTCTCTCTCTCTCTCTCTCTCTTGTTCTTCTTTCTCTCCCTTGGTTTCTTCTCTCTTCCAAGAGCTAGAGTTACTCTTTTCTTTGTTCCCTTAAGATATTTTGTGTTTATAGGTTGGCCCTAGAAATCAACAAAATGTTATATCATCCCCAATAACTTCTACCGGTTCCTCTCCTTCAATCCCTTCATCATTGCGATCTGATATCCATATAAAATTGTGAATGATACATCATGCAACGATAATTTTCATTTGAGTCTTGTATGGGTGTAAAAGTGCTCAAGCCAAAATTGCAAACCGTTGCTTTGACATACCAAAAGTCCTCTCATTTGTGCTTCTTCACGATGAGTGTTGATGGTTGAATAACTCTACTATAGCCTAAGGGCAATGAATTTAATCATATTCATTTAAATGATATCTAATTGAATGATAAAGTGCCAAAAAACCAGGCAAGTTAGTATATCCAACATCTACCAAGTAGTACTTTCCTATAATATAAAACAACAATAATGAATAATATGAATAAAAGTAACATATACAAAAATAAATAAATAAAATAAGTATATTACTTCTTGGGACGATAAGCCCGTTCGGTGCATTTAATGCATTCATCAAAATGCGAGCATGAGCTGTTGATCCTTCCAACCAACTACTACAAAAGTGAATTCCATATGAAAATTACAAGTTGCCATCACATTTTGTGATTATTATTTCTAATTCAAAATCCTAGCAATGTCTTTGCCAACAATCTGGACCTTTATGTAAGTCCCTATAATTGCTCCAATGCAATTAAGAAATTTTCACATTGAAAGCTAATATAATTATTCTTTTAAATGAATAAATACATAAATAATAGTTACAATGGTTGTTTACCTTGAAATAGGGATAATACTTATCATTACTTGCTATTTATGGATGAACATTTTTAGTTAAAGGAGGATGTAAGTAATCATTTTTCAATTTGAGCATCGCCATTAGTACTCTATTGAAATATGTACTAATAGTTCCATTAATGCTGGATACCCCTTGCCCTGACCTATGGTAACCATGAATATAGTTCTTCAACTTTAATGCTCTTGGTGTCCACAAGAAGTCTCCTACTTAGCAAATTACAAAGGTTTGTAAAAAGATACAGTCCCATCCCATACACATGTCTAAAATATGTTCATTATACTCCAATATTAAGCGTGTATGAAGCCCTCCATCCAATCTAATTTTTTGAGGTGCAAATAAGTTTTCAAGATAAATTGATATGATACCTAGGGAAGTTGTTATTGCTCCTAAAGCAACAACATCACTCATTTGTAATAATCATGGTAATCTTGACATCTGTATAATGATAAAATAAGATCTCATTGATACCAACATAAAAAATCACATATATTACTAAAAATCATTTATAACATTAAAACAACCATTCTCATTGTCAACAAGAGAAATCAAAACATAAAAGTCAACTAAAAAAATCCATAATATAATGAGTATAACACGAACAAATTAACATCATTTCTTTCTATTACATCCTTTTATTATTCCTATTTCTGCTTTCTTCATAGAAGAACTTAAAAAACTCCTTCCATTTCCCAATATCATATTGAACAAATAACACTTTCTTTTCATTTGTATCCAACAAAGAAGGAGCATGGTGGCAAAGATTTGTGCCCAAATCAAGAATATCTTGAATAGCATTAATTCATTTATTTGTTTTAGAACTATTCCCAACTTTTGCTAAATTTTGAATTGCAACACAAAGTTGTTTAATGCAAGCCACCATTGCTTCGTCCCTCTCCCCCATTACTCAAGCTTCATGTTTAAGCTTACTTAGAAAAGGAGTTCAACGGCCTCGCTTATGGCTACTAGTTGGCTACCTCCATCACTTGATCCAGGTTTTTGTTCAGTCCTTGAATCGATTACAGCGTCATATCCTATTTTCACTTCATCTTACTCATTATGACTAACTTCCGTAACTTCATTTGTTTCACTTTTACCACCTGCCATAACAACAAAACTTTTAGTTGTTAAAATTTCTCCAACCACGGTATAAAGAAGTTTATAGTTGCAATGAATTTGATGCCTAAAGTGCTCATCATCTTTGTTTTTTAACAAAAAAATAAAGTACAAAAATAAAATTTGTTAAAAGATAGCCATGTGCAAGGGTGAAATGACTAGTAAATAAGGAGAACTATGTCTTTTTCCTTTTAAAGCAAGAAGTCCTAAGGGTATTGTAGTCATTGTAAACACCTTCACACAACTATAAATACAACCTTAATGCATGAGATAGAACATTCAACCTTTTTCTTCTTTGCTCAAATTCGTTCATACACTTCTCTCTCTTTTTCACTTTTTTCTCTCCATTGGTTTCTTCTCTTATCTCTTCCAGGAGTTAGAGTTCCTCTCACATCTCCTTCCCTTGAGATCTCTTGTGTAATATGTGTTTGCCCTAGAAATCAACATGGTATCAGAGCAGGCAAAGATATGAG
Source organism: Aristolochia californica (assembly GCF_029961685.1). Classification (NCBI taxonomy): domain Eukaryota; kingdom Viridiplantae; phylum Streptophyta; class Magnoliopsida; order Piperales; family Aristolochiaceae; genus Aristolochia; species Aristolochia californica. The sequence continues at coordinate 8,133,229 of NW_027181881.1, forward strand.
ATGAAAAAGGAAAAAAGTATGGAGAGAAAAGGGCGAAAGAAGAATGAAAAAAAAAGAAAAAGAAAAAAGAGGAGTTTCTCATTTCCTTTAGTCTTCTTTCCTATATCCTATTTTTTTTTGGATTTTTCACTCTCTCACCATATGTTCATATAGAAAATTATATAATGTTGGAAAGGTCTATGACTCTAGTTTCAAGATAAAAAAATCATTGAAATCAAATTTTTCTAGAAAGATAAATCGACATCTGAAGCAGCAAAGGTCAAACGGTAGAAAATTTTCGTGTAGCAAACATCAAGCCTCAAATTTATGTTAGATTTTTACTAACATGATAGAGAATTTATATTGAGATTATATCTAAAATAAAGCTATGTGAGTCTACTTTCAATCTCAATAAACCGTTTCTCAATCTGATCTTTCTAGAGAGAGATATTCACATTGGAAGAATCAAAGATCACGCTAGTATCTTTTTGGATGCGAAAATCCGAATTTAAGCCATTTTTTTTTTTTTTGCTTCATTTTTTGATTTGCCAATGTTGGTTAATTTTCCTATTTATTTTAAAAATATATTCAAGATTTTACCAACTAGGGTATCATTCCTTCCTTAAAAGTATCTCATATTACAATAGTTTTCTTAAGAGAAATCTTTCCTATTATGGGTTTAGTTTTCTTTTTTGACACAATCTGATTTTTTTTGAATGAGAACGTCTTGTTTACAATGAACACTAATATTTAGAATGAGAAATAATATTTTGACTTTATAATGAATAGGAAACTCAACCAAAATTAATAACTAAAAAAGTGAAGCAAAAAATTCTGCTTAAATTCTGATCTTCGCATGCAACAAGATACCAGCAAGACCTTTGATTCTTCCAATGTGGATATCTCTTTCTAAAAATATCATATTGAAAAATGGTTTATTGAGATAGGAAGTAGACTCACATATATTTCTTTCGAGAAATATTTATGAATATAAATCCTTGGTAATATTGGTACAAACCGTTCAGGAAGTTGAGGCTTTCTACTGGTACACGAAACATTTCTCCTGTTTGACCTTTGCTGCTTCAGATATTGATTTCTCTTTATAGAATAATCTTATTGTTGGATTTAGGTTCCTTTTTTTATAATTCCGAGCAAGAGAAAGAAGAAAGAAAAAAAGAGAAAAGGGAAGAAGAGCACTCGGGTAGAGAGAAGAAAAAATAAAAAAGCAAAGAGAGGATGCACCAAGCAAAGGGAGAGAGTGAGAGAGTATCTGGAGAATGAGATGTGTAACTTGATTAATTCTGAATTACAATACCTCTATTTATAGTAGACAAAGAGGTAAAGTCCTTATACAATTAGCCTTTCAATCCTAATTACATGTCAACTCTAACTCTCTAAGATAGGTCTATATAAACCAAACTACTAAAAGCATAATATGAGTTGAACTAGAACTCTTGCTTTCTTCACGGGACTATAGGGAGAAGGCCAGCTTGTAGCCTTATCCTTGTGGGTCCCTCGTGATCCTCCAACTCATCTTGATAAGGTTGACAGCTCGTGAGATATTTGTGGGTCCCATTTAATCTTCAAGTCTTCTAACTCAATTTTTCTTGTGCTTCTTGATTTCTTAACTCGTGCTTGCTTGGGTGAGGACTCTTCTTGGTGTCCCACGTCCTCTAGGACTCTTCTTGGTGTCTCATGTCCTCATGGTGGGTCCCACCAACTCGAGCACCATGGTGGGTCCCACATTGTAACACTCCCCTCAAGCTGGGGGTGAGAAGACATCATAATTGCCCAACTTATTGCATATGGTAGACATAATCTTGTGAGTGACTGGCTTGGTGAGAATGATTGCAACTTGATTTTGTGATGATATATGCTTTAGAGATAAGAAACCAACTTGAAACTTTTCTCGTATAAAATGGCAATCCACTTCAATAGGCTTTGTCCTTTCATGGAAGACTGGATTCAATGTACTGTGTATTTCTGATTGATTGTCAGAGTATAGATCTATTAGAACTTCTTTGTAGAATACCAACTCAGTGAGAAGATATTTTATCCATATGAGTTCACTAAAAGTGTGTGCCATGGCTCTGTATTGTGCTTCTGCACTCGACCGTGCTACTACATTTTGCTTTTTGTTTTTTCATGTAACCAGATTTTCTCCAACCATCGTACAAAATCCCGAAGTAGATTTTCTGTCATCTGGGGATCCAGCCTAGTCTGCATCTGAGAACCCTTCGATGTTGAATTGACCATGAATTTTATATAGAAGCCCCCTTCCAGGAGCTTTTTTCAGATATCGTAGTATTCTTTCAAGTGCTTGCCAATGAGTAAGTTGTGGCTTGTGCATGTATTGACTTACGACACTTACTGCGTATGAAATATCCGGCCTTGTTACACACAGGTAAATAAGTCGTCCCACTAGTCTTTAATATTTTCCAAAATCTACATCTCTAATCACTCCACATAATTTTGTATTTGCATCCATAGGACTGTCTACTGGTTTGCATCCCATCATTCCTGTTTCTTCTAGTAGATCAAGAGCATACTTCCTTTGGGATAGGACAGTCCCATGTTTGGATTGTAACACTTTAATACCCAAGAAATATTTGAGTAATCTAAGATCCTTCGTCTTGAATTCTGCACATATTTTCTCCTTTATTTTTTGAATGCCCTCGGAATCGCTTCCAGTTAAAATAATATCATCAACATATACAGCTAGAATCACCTTACCTCTCGCTGTATTTTCAATAAATACTTTGTGATCTGCAGAGCATCTGTGAAAACCGGCTCGTCTGATGGCTTGACTAAATTTCTCAAACCATGCCCGAGGGGATTGCTTCAGACCATATAGAATTTTTTTAAGGCAGCATACGGACTCCCCCTCAACCACATACCCAAGTAGTTGTTGCATGTAAATTTATTCTTTAATATCACCATTTAGAAATGCATTTTTTACATCCTGTTGATATATTGGCCATGATGAATTGGATGCTAGAGATAATAAGATACGTACCGAGTTCATTTTTGCCACTCGAGAGAAAGTTTCTTCATAATCAATTCCATAACACTGAGTATAACTTTTGCAACCAGTCGAGCCTTCAGTCGTGCAATGGACCCATTCGGATTGTGTTTGATAGTATAAACCCACTTGCAACCAACGGGTTTTTTATCTGTGGGAAGAGGAACCAATGACCATGTATGATTGTCATTAAGTGCCTTCATTTCTTCATCCATTGCTGCCTTCCACCCTGGATGTTTTAGAGCCTCTTGATATGACTGTGAAATTGATATGAAGGAAATAGAAGAAAGAAACCGACAACATAAAGCTGAGAGGCGATGATGAGACACAAAATTAGAAATACGATGAGAAGTAGAAGGTTGAGTGCATGATCGAGGTTCTTTCCATATAGCAATAGGATGAGTATCATATTGAGGACCAAAAATAACTGGTGATGAAGGATTTACCTCTGGTGGATCTGTTAACTCGGCAGGTGTGGTGTCGGCCACTTGCTCTGGGGGTTGATTGATCTCTGTATCACGAGGCACAACCAATCTAGGGGAACTTGGTACTGAGGATAGACCAGGAGGAACGCTATCAGAATAATATGAGGAGTCTTCAAAAAATATTACATCCTTGGACACAAATGAACGTTGAAGAGTAGGACTATAACAAACATAACCCTTTGTGTGCGAGGGTATCCCAAAAAAATACACTTGATAGATTTAAGATCAAGTTTGCTGTGTCTAGGTAATGAGTTATGAACAAAACATTGACATCCCAATACTTTCAATGGTAATGAAAACGGATCATCATTCGGTAATAATATAGAGTAGCGAGATTTATTACCAAGAACAGTAGATGGTAGACGATTAATAAGAAAGCAAGCCGTAAGGACGGCATGAGGCCAATAAAAGTATGGAACTTTCATGGTATATAACAAACCTCAAGCTACCTCAAGAATATGACAATTTTTTCGTTCGGCTACACCGTTTTGTTGAGGAGTGTAGGCTCATGATGTTTTATGGATAATGCCATTTTCTTGACAAAAAGAGTCAATGTCTTTGGAAATGTATTCTTTGGCATTATCAGACTGGAGAATTTTTATTTTCTGACCATATTGTGTGAGTACGATAACATGAAATGACTTAAAAATGTATGGTATCTCAGAACGCTCCTTAAAGACAAAAAACCAAGTTGTGCAAGTGAAATCATCAATAAAAGTAATAAAATATTTTGCTTGAGAAATATTAGAGAAACTCAAGGGCCCCCAAACATCAGTATGAATTAACGAAAATGGATTGTCACTTTTGACTTCTGGACAAGGAGAGTATGTACTCCTTTGATGTTTACTCAATTGATAGACCTCACAACGAAATCTTGACTTGACTTTAAGAGATGGAAACATATAATGAAGAGACTGTGCAGAAGGATGTCCCAACCGATTGTGCCATAAACATGTCTCATTTTTAGTAGTGGAAACCATATTGATTTTTAGCATGTCCAAGTAGTAAAATCCTCCTTGTTCATGGCCTCCACCAATCACCTGCTTCGTTACAAGATCCTGAAAGACAAATGAAGTGGAAGAGAAGGTAACTGAGCAATTAAAATATTTTGTAAGCTGACTAACAGATAATAGGTTCAATGAAAAAGTAGGAACAAAAAGAATATCAGTGAGCGGAAGTGATGGGGTGACATAAGTGGAAACTTTCCCTTGGACTTTGGTTTGAGAACTGTCAGCTATGGTAACAAACTTGTGTGAAAGACTCGGAGATAGAGAATGTAATAAATTTTTGTTACCTGTAAGATGCTCGGAAGCTCCTGAATCAATTATCCAAGATGAAGATGAGGCAGATAGCATACCTGAAGCGGTAGTGGCAGCCATAGTTGTGGAGGAACTAGGAGAAGAACCTAGCATTGTCTTCATTTTCTGAAATAGCTCATACTCTTCGTCAGTAATATTTTTCTGTGCAACTGTTGTTGTGGGTTGTTCTTGTTTTGCATCACTCATAAAGGCTTGATTAGCCCTTGTCAATTCTGACTTTTCATTTGGTTTATTGCATATTTCTTTATAATGGCCATATTTTCCATAGTAAGTGCATGCCCTGTAACGACACTGATCTTTAGTGTGACAAAAAAAATTATAATGAGTACATTTGGTATCATTTGTTATGCCAGCACTAGTCCTTCCACCTCTTCCTTTGCCCCCTCTATAACCTCTACCTCTGCCTCGGCCACGGTCAGATGATGATCCTTTATGGTTAGAATACATAGCGGATGATACATCAGTAGTGGAGGAAGAAGTGTCTGGAATACGAAGTAGTGTTGAACACACATCATCAAACTTTGGGACAACAGAAGCACTCAAAAGTTGACTCTTGGCAATCTCAAGATGAGGTTTAACATTTGCAAGATAAATAGCAGTAAGGCTTCCTTCTGTTTGTCTTGGATAGAAATATCAGTGGTTGAGGGCTGAGGAACTTTCACTCTTGAAGAAAGCTTCTAAAGCGGGCCAAGTACTCATGAATATTTTCTCCTTGTGTAGTATTCAACATTCTTTGGAGAATATCATAGGGTCTATGTAGTGTATCCGGGCATGAGTATAGTTTATCACATGTCTCCCAAATTTTTTTAGCAGTATCAAGATGAATAACATTACTAGAGACATGTTCTTCCATGCTATTTATTAGCCAACCAATTACCAAAGTATCATTCTTCAACCATTTCAGATAAAAAATATCATCTTCATCTACAAGTGGTCCTCGGGTAGTGAGGTGACCAAGTAGGTCTTTTGTTATAAGAAACCTTTGAACCGATGTGGACCAACTCATAAAATTTGATACCCCACGTAAGAGTATGGTGGTGATTCTCAATATATCACCTTTGATATTCATATTTTCGTCAGCCATGATAGATCTTTCTTCAAAAAAAAATTCTAATAATAACACCAAGTAGCACTTCTTCAATCAACTCGATGTATGAGAAATTTTAGAATCAATGCTAAATTATTATTCTTATTTTTTTTTCTTCAAAAATCACTCATAAGAGGCTCAATAACATTCTTCTATATCAGGGAACTCTTATCCCACAAATTTTTTTCCCAATAATCTGATTATAGACTGGTCTCGGTAAACAAAATTTTCAAATCGGTAAAACTGTTTTGATAGCTCCTTCTAGATAGAGAGGCATGCATATCCATAACATAATAAGATGAAAGCATTCACATATTCATCCTTGAATTAACTTCTAAATTCGAAAACCAGTAGCATAAAAAAAAAATTTAAACACTTATCTCTCGGCTTGTGTTCTTCCTTCATAAAAGAGCCTTCTTTGAGTGGTGTTGATCATCACTTCTCTAGAGCATTCCTTTGATGAGGGATCCTAAATATAATGCTCTGATACCATATTGGATTTAGGATCCCTTTTCCATAATTCCGAGCAAGAGAAAGAAGAAAAAAAAAAAGAGAAAATGGAAGAAGAGCTCTAGGGTAGAGAGAAGAAAAAATAAAAGAGCAAAGAAAGGTTGCACCAAGCAAAGAGAGAGAGAGAGAGAGAGAGAGAGAGAGTAACTCGAGAATGAGATGTGTAACTTGATTAATTCCAAATTACAACACCTCTATTTATAGTAGAGGAGGAGGTAGAGTCCTTATTCAATTAGCCTTTCAATCCTAATTACATTCCAACTCTAACTCTCTAAGATAAGTCTATTTAAGCCAAACTACTTGAAACATAATATGAGTTGAAATAGAACTCTTATTTTCTTCACGTGACTATAGGGGAAAAGGCTGACTCGTAGCCTTATCCTTGTGGGTCCCTCTTGATCCTCTAGCTCATCTTAATAAGGTTGACAACTCGTGAGATATTTGTGGGTCCCACTTGCTCTTCAAGTCTTCTAACTCAATTCTGTTTGTGCTTCTTGATTCTTTAACTTGTGCTTGCTTGGGTGAGGACTCTTCTTGGCGTCCCACATCCTCTAGGACTCTTCTTGGTGTCCTACGTCCTTATGGTGGGTCCCACCAGCTCGAGCGTCATGGTGGGTCGCACATTATAACACTTATTTCAATGCTTATTTTTTAGTTTAAAATTAGACTCAAAGATATTTCCAAAGGTATATTATTTTCTATTTGAAACATACGGTAAGAGAGTGAAACATCCAATGAAAAATAGAAATTGAGAAAGAAGACTAAAGAAAAATTGAGAAACTCCTCTTTTTTTTTCTTCTTTTTCTTCTTCTTCTTCCTCCCTTTCTTTTCCTTCTTCTTCTCCTCTTCTATGTCAAATCTTTTCCCACTCTGATACCATGTTGATTTCTAGAACCAACACATAAATCCAAAAAATCTCAATGGAAGGAGAGAAAAGAGGAAATCTAGCTCTTGGGAGAGAGGAGAGAAGCAACCAAGGGAGTCAAAGGAGTAGAAAAACATGAGAGGTATATGGATAAATTTGAGCCCAGAGAAGCTTGGATGCTCTACCCCATACCTTGAGGTTGTATTTATAGGTGTTTGAAGGTGTTTACAATGGCTGCAATGCCATTAAGGCTACATGCAAAATTGAAAAGACATAAGAGGACATATACAAAGTTGCATAAATATAATTTTATGCCATCTCTATGGAAGTACTCCTTATTTACTACCCATGCTACCCCTACACATGTGGGTGTCTCTTAAGAATATGCACTTATGTTTATATTGGAAACATCATCTCAGATCTAGATAAAACTTAAAAAAGTGATAGTTGTGTGGAATTGGACAAGGAAGATTTGATGAGAAAACTTGATGACTCCATTTCCTCCCCTAGAAGAAGAGACAGAAAGTAAGAAACTAACAGGCAACATTCCAAACTAGAAAAGAAAATCAATTCATTGAAAGCTGACTTTTCCTCAAAGCTAGAAGAGCTTAAAAAGGAAAACATAAATCTCATATCAAAATGTGAAAAACTAAATGACTATTCTTCAAACATTCTTAAATTGAGAAAAAAATGATAATTATTGCTCTAGGATTTTAGAATTACAAGACCAAAAAAATTGCTAAAATCCAACAACTTTATAGCTGAAAGAAGAAGCCACGACTTATCTCAAAGCTACTCGTATGATTAGATTAGAAAATCAAGTGAGAAATCTGGAATTTAGAGTTATGGTCCGTGAGACTAGGATAGAAAGAAAATCTAGCAGTTCTCAAGGACAAATATGACAAAGGTCACAACCCCACCAATGCATAACAATGATGTTACACTTGTGGAATCATTAGACATTATGTAGTTGACTGTTCAGTTAGAAGATCAAAGCTGAATGTAGTGAAACAAATTTGGATTCCAAAGGGATGTCTAAATTTGTCTTCCAAAGTTGACATACCCAAGCAAATTTGGGTACCCAAGGTTACTTGATCTTTATAGCAAGGATATCAAGGAGTGAAATCTCCAAGCCAAACTACATATGTAATCAAGACATCATAATTTGATGCTCCTGTCAACTTAGAGATTCATCGTATAGGATTTGGTTTTGAAGATTGACTCAACGATAATTCTATCTTTTAACCTCAAACACCAATCCTTATCTAGTTTATGTAGACTTGGAATTTCTATGAAAATCAAATTCCTATATAAACTAGTACTCTTGAATCCATTGTCTTAAGAATAAAGATTATCATTAACCAATGACATATTAAGGAAGGATCATGTTAGTTTCCAACCCAATCAGAATTTAATAGACATATGTTGGAAATAACATTAGTTGTTCATAAGTAAGATAGTAATTGTAAAATTGATTGTGATTATGGACCAAGAAATTGGCTCATGTTAACTTGGACATTATAAATTCATACTTTGAAAGCCATGGTATCACATGAATCCACCCATACCTAACTAGAACAACTAGACTTAAAAGGATAAGGCCTACTCGCTAAGGACTTAGATCAAGAGTCAAATAATTAAGACCTTGATGTTAGGTGTCTCCAACCTCAAATTAAGAGTTGAAAATTCAAAACCTTGTAGTTTGAGAGACTTGAGCTAAATTGATGATTCAACAAAGCTTTGGAGACAAGCCAATGCAAGTTGGTTATGAGAATTAAAAAGGTTAAAATCAACTTTACCACATTAACCAATCTTGTGACTTGTTATCGTGGAATTAAGCCATCTTAGAAAATTAAGTTTTCCACATTAACAAAACTCTGATTAGCACTTTGTTTTAACCTAATTGAAGATTGAGAAATTAGACAAAACTGAAACCTTAAGCTTAGATTGGTGAATCTAGTACTATTAGTGCTACCAATGTAGAGTTATACCCACAACAAAGTGAACTTCAATGACTATATCAAAATTTGGAAATTTGACCACCTTGTTGATATGACCTACATTAACAATCATCGATTTTCTACTTGTGCAAGTCATGATATTTGACACACTCGGCTAAAATATAAGCATACATTAGGTATTTCCCGAAAAAGAAAATTAGTTGCAATCTAAGGGAAAAATTATTTTGTTGAAGAAATGAAATTCAAATTATGTGCCTCCACACAAATTAATCATGTCTAATGTGATAAGAATGGATTAGGACCCAAATTAGAAGAAAATTAGAAAATATTTATGTCCTATTGCCATTAGAGCCTGTGTAGTCTAAAATAGAATTCAACATAACATCTTAGATATTTGGCTACATTGGATACTTTTTGCCTATAAAGCATATTAAAAATCTCTTGGTTTAGCAAAATAGTCTCATATTGACATTAGCCTTACTCATTCCGTCAGAGCGAACGAGTTGGGTGAGTTAAAAAGAACAATATTTGAGTAAATGCATACTAAGCATTATTACTTAGGAAGCTTTATTATGGAATAAATGTATTGTGTTGTTTGGATCTCTACCAAGGTCTTGAAAATCTCATCTCATGGCTATGAATCATTTCTCACTTGAGAAGTTGATTCTTTGCATGACTCATATACTAAGCAATTCAAATTTAGTTGGCTACAATTAAAGAGTATTTTGAACTTGCTCAATGCAATTCAAATTTGCCTACCTGGCTCTAAATTAGATTTTGATATCCACCCTTTCTAGAGTCATGAAGATCTCAATTGTAAATAATATTGATAAATTAAATTGATCTTTACAAAGCACATAGGTCTACAGGTAGATGAAGAATTTCATCATTTTAATTAGACCAAGTTAACATTGTAAATCATATTAATGTGCTTAGAGCGGTGAGACTCTACATTTAGTCTCAACCAATCTCATTCTTTGAGTATGAGGTTAGACTCGTTAATCTTTTACTACTCAAAGACACATTGAGACTTCCAAACCATATATGCAAATTGCATAAAATTTTTGTATGGCTTGAAGCAAGCTTTTAGAGCTCATGATTAAGAGAATTCTTAGAAAAGAATGGCGATAACAAAGGAAGTGTAGATAAGACACTAATCACTAAGAAGCATGATCAAGATTTGATTATCATTCAAATTTATGTGGATGATATTATATTTGGTTTTATAAACCCTTCTCAGTGCCAAGAATTTGCTAGAGTAATGAAGAATGAGTATAAAATGAGTTTAATGGGTGCACTCACATTCTTCCTTAGACTTCAAGTAATACAAACTGAAATTGACACATTTATAATTGAGTCCAAATACACTAAGGGATTGCTTAAGCGATTCAACATTGAAAATCTTAAGTCTTTGCAAAAGATTATACTCAGTTCTATGGTATTGACTATGATAAGACATTCTCTCCAATGGCAAAGATGAATTTAATTCGGGTTCTTATCTCTCTTGCGGCTAATTTTAAATGGACTATATATCAATTGGATGTTAAGAACACCTTATGAAATAATTACCTCTCAGAGGAGGTCTATATGATGCAACCACCTGGTTATGTGGTTGAGGGGAGAAAATTTGTATGTTAAAAAAGGTCATTTAAGGGCTCAAACAATCTATGTGGCCTTCATTTGATAAGTTTACCACAGTTATTACTCGACATGGGTTCAAGAGGTGTGAGAGTGATCACTCTGTATTCACCAAAACCACCATCCGAGGGAAGATTTTCATGGCAATATATGTTAATGACTTTGTTATCACTGGTAGTGATCATACTAGTATTTAACAAGTCAAGAAATATTTGAATAAAGAGTTCCAAACAAAGGACTTAGGCCTTCTAAAATACTTCCTCGGTATAGAAGTCCTCCAATCCAGTCATGGTATAGTTTTGTTTATAAGAAATATGTTCTTGATTTATTATAAGAAATAAGAATGCTTGGATATAAGCCAATTGATACACTTATGGGATCAAATGTTAAACTTTGCTCTAAAACAGGTAGTGATGATGATGTTTAGCGGTTCCAACGGTTAGTTGGATGATCGATCTATCTTACGACTACAAGACCTAATGTAACTTATTCAGTAAGTGTTATTAGTCAGTTCATGAATCGACCGCAACAATCTCATTAGGTGGCATTGGAGAGGATTCTCTGATACTTAAAGAAATACCCTTGTCAAAGGTTATTTTTCAAGAACCATAGACACACTGATATAAAGGATTTTGCATATACAGATTGGGCAGGTTCTCCGGAAGATTGAAAATTCGCCTCTAGTAATTGTAGAACAATTGGAAGCAATCTAGTTATATATAGAACAAAGTAGCAGAGTGTAGTAACAAAATTAAGTACAGAAACAAAATACAAGTCAATAGTTTGGAAATCAACTAACATACATCTTCACAAAAGCCATTGCTTCAAAGTTTCTCTCTCAAAGACATGTTCCAAACTAGAAATCTTTTATGTTTTATCACCACTTTGAGGGTGCTCCCAAGGGGGAGTATTGAAAGAAATAGTTGTATTATATGTAATTAAGTGAGTAAATGGGTTTGTTATTTTTACTATGTATTAAGGTGACAAACCCTCGTCTATAAATAAGAAGTAACGGGAGGGGGCAAAGGACGTGCCTACTTCTCTCTTTTTTCTCAATTGTCGTTGCATCACAGGAATTGCTTCTTCTCTCTTAATTTTTCACTTCTCTCTTCTTTTTCTTCCACTCTCTTCTCGCAAACCTTAAACCTTGAATCTAACATCCTTCATACTTCTCCCAGAGAACAACAGGAAGATTCATTGAAATGAAATCCTTCTTGAAGGACTCTAACCAAGAAGAGAAACGATTGTATCCTTGTTGCTGCAGCCTCTTGAAATCCCTCATCAAGTTCTTTCAGCATCTTGAACAGAGTTCCACTTCCCTAATGTTTCCCAAGTTCTGTGCAGACAAAGCCATCATCTATCCCAAAATTTCAACTTCTGCTTTGATGGTGATCATGGGCAGAGTATCCATTGGCATAAGGAGAGTCATCACGTCCACGGTGATAAACACGCAGAAGTTTGTCACCTCGATCTCGTGGTTGCAGCTATAACAGGTGACCTGTTATAGCTGCAACCACGAGGTCGAGGTGACAAACTTCTGCGTCTGGGTTAACAACCACATGGGCTCTAGCTCCTCCAAATTTCTTGATGCTGAACTCTGGTGGAATTCAATCACTGCTAAGGAGGAAAACCCTTAGTCTCGGTCCAGTTTGCCAAAGCCCTTCATTGCTTTAATGAGCTTCATCTGCTAAACTCAGCAATATAACGACCAAAATCCCGCTCCAGCAGTAGCATCTCAATCTTTATGCTTTGGTTCGTCCCAGCCACCTGCTTTATCAGGAAGTGATAGCTCATCATCACAGAAGATACCTTTCTTGAAGATGCTGAAGAAAGGATGTGTTGGTAGCATGAGGTGGGTGCCATTGCTGCTCTACATGACAGATGTAGTCAAGTGTTTGACAAATGACTTTAATCTTCTTTATGGAAACGCATTGGGCAATCTCCAAAAATCAGATTTCCTCGGATGGTGGCTTGCATGATCCAAACAGTCTGTTGAGAATATAATATCGACCGGGCCGATCCCTCTTCTATTAATGTTGCGCCTTCACTAAAGCCTCGAGGTTTTAGCGCAGCTGGTTTCAATTTGGTATCAGAGCAAGGTAGGTCCCGAGTTCGAGTCTCGCACCCACCTGTTTCCATGAGCCACAAATGGCAACGTGCGGGGGAGTGTTGATAATTTAATATCGATCGGGCCGATCCCTCTTCTATTCATGTTGTGCCTTGACTAAAGCCTCGAGGTTTTTAGCGCAACTGGTTTCAATATGGTATCAGAGTAAGGTAGGTCCCAAGTTCGAGTCTCGCTCCCACCTGCTTCCACGAGCCACAAATGGCAACATGTGGGGGAGTATTGAGAATTTAATATCGACTGGGCCGATCCCTCTTATATTCATGTTGTGCCTTCACTATTGGCTCGAGGTTTAGCGCAACTGGTTTCAATATGGTATCAGAGCAAGGTAGGTCCCGAGTTCGAGTCTCGCTCCCACCTGTTTCCACGAGCCACAAATGGCAACTTGCAGGGGAGTATTGAGAATTTAATATCGACTGGGCCGATCCCTCTTCTATTTATGTTGCGCCTTCACTAAAGCCTCGAGGTTTTTAGCGCAACTGGTTTCAATATGGTATCAGAGCAAGGAAGGTTCCGAGTTCGAGTCTCGCTCCCACCTGTTTCCACGAGCCACAAATGGCAACGTGCAGGGGAGTGTTGAAAATTTAATATCGACTGGGCCGATCCCTCTTATATTCATATTGCGCATTCACTATTGCCTCGAGGTTTTAGCGCAACTGGTTTCAATTTGGTATCAGAGTAAACAAATGGCAACGTACGGGGGAGTGTTGAGAATTTAATATCGATCAGGCCGATCCCTCTTATATTCATGTTGCGCCTTCACTATTGCCTCGAGGTTTTAGCACAACTGGTTTCAATATGGTATCAGAGCAAGGTAGGTCCTGAGTTCGAGTCTCGCTCCCACCTGTTTCCATGAGCCACAAAATGGCAATGTGCGGGGGAGTGTTGAGAATATAATATCGATTGGGCCGATCCCTCTTCTATTCATGTTGCGTCTTCACTAAAGCCTCGAGGTTTTAGCGCAACTGGTTTCAATTTGGTATTAGAGCAAGGTAGGTCTCGAGTTCGAGTCTCGCTCCCACCTGTTTCCACGAGCCACAAATGGCAACGTGCGGGGGAGTGTTGAGAATTTAATATCGACCGGGCCGATCCCTCTTATATTCATGTTGCGCCTTCACTATTGCCTCGAGGTTTTAGCGCAACTGGTTTCAATTATGTTGATAATTTAATATCGACCGGGCCGATCCCTCTCATGTTGCGCCTTCACTATTGCATCGAGGTTTTAGCGCAACTGGTTTCAATATGGTATTAGAGCAAGGTAGGTCTCGAGTTCGAGTCTTGCTCCCACCTGTTTCCACGAGCCACAAATGGCAATGTGCGGGGGAGTGTTGAGAATTTAATATCGACCGGGCCGATCCCTCTTATATTCATGTTGCGCGTTTACTATTGCCTCGAGGTTTTAGCGCAACTGGTTTCAATTATGTTGATAATTTAATATCGACCGGGCCGATCCCTCTCATGTTGCGCCTTCACTATTGCATAACGCAACTGGTTTCAATATGGTATCAGAGCAAGGTAGGTCCCGGGTTCGAGTCTCGCTCCTACCTGTTTCCACGAGCCACAAATGGCAACGTGCGGGGGAATGTTGAGAATTTAATATCGACCGGGCCGATCCCTCTTCTATTCATGTTGCGCCTTCAATAAAGCCTCGAGGTTTTAGCGCAACTGGTTTCAATACAGTCTCTTGATCTTAGTGGCATGTGCAATTACTACCGGTTAATGCAGTTGTTATTGTTTGAATTTTTAAACGATTGCTGGTACGAGAATGAAGCTTATGAACCCTGATGGAGTACAAAGAGGATTGACTTCAGAAATTATCTCCTCGACGATGCCAATGCTCGTGTGATGCCACAAGAAGAAAACTAGTCCTGAGAAGCAAGTAACCAACTAAGGTATTCAGATCCTTTATCCAAAACAAAGCTCTGGCGAGGAGGTACAACTCCCTTTTTCTTCAATGCTTTAAGAATTATAGGTGGGCATAAGAGAAGTGGACCTAGAATTGATTTTCTACCCATATTTTGATGATAAGAAAACTTAATAGTGCTAACAATTATAAATTTAGTATTTTGTATGATTTTTCTTCAAGAAGCACCAAAATCAAGGACTTTACAAAAAAAAAAAAAACTAGCAAATGCATCTCAAGACCTTAAACTCGATTCATGTGTGAGTCATCTTGAAGAAGTGCCCACATGTGAAGGAATGAACACTTTAAGATTAGAGTCTAAGTTGTCTAGAATAGTCTCAAAAACTCTAATCATATAAGAGGATAGCTTCAAAACTTCAAATTTGATGTACAAATGAGTTTTAGGATATATTTCCTTCAAAACATGTTTTTCTGATCCATATCAATGTTTTAAACTTGTTAGAAACCCTTTGGATCACATTTACCATGCTTAGAAGCTTAATTTGGAGAACTAGCTATGGCATGATCAATCATGGTCGATCATTATCTAGTAATGATCGATCATTGAAAGTGCAAACTAGAAAAAAACATCAAGCATGATCAATCAACCAAGTGGATTGATCGATTAGACAGAACTATGCTAGAATGAGCTATTAAGCATGATCAGTCATTCCCATTGCACTGATGGATTATAAATATCTAGGCTTTCACGATCAATCAATCGAGATCGATTGATCAATCAACTTAAGTTTTCTAAAGGCTTGATTAGTGCATTGATCGATCAACATGCCTAAGGATCATAACATATAACCATCACACGTGATTAATCGATCATACTTTTCTATTGATCGATCATTGAGTTCTCAACTCTTTGCACACGACTTCATAACAACTAGCTTGGCTCAGGTAAGCAATAAAATACCTCTCCAAACGTGCCTTAAAGAAACTATTGAGCATTTATTTTCAAACACAATGCATTCAAAGCAATCTTTACTTGAAATTCTTTGGAAACCCACTTTTGAAAGAAAAAAATAGAAAGATACAAATTCCAACCTTTCTCAGAAATTTTCTCCTTACATCATCTTAGTTCAAGTTCCAGAATCATTCTCAATTGTGTTTCAAAGGTTGGAGGTTTGGATATTTCAAAGGATAAGGTTCTCTCCATCAATTCAAGGGTGTGATCTTTTCTTCTTTGGTATTTTCACTTCTTTACTTCGTAGGTTGATCTAGGACCTTTTTTTTTTTATAGAAGAGATTGCTAGAGCTAGAATCTAGCCAATTAATCTCTTGGGAGCTCTTTGTAACTTGAATATTTGAGCAAAGACGTGGATTAAAAGAGAGCTAGAATCTTTTTTTTTTTTTTTTTTTTGTAAACTCTAACTAATAAAGCTAATTAGTGGAATTTTCTAAGCTAGAATTCTTGGGTGGTGAATACCAATAGGAGAACATCGATGACAATATATCTTTATGTTCAATTTGTGGCTTGTATATGCTTTTACTTTAGACTTGCTTTAATTTTAATTTGGTACACTAAATTTTATTTTGAAATATCTCAATTCGCCAACCTTTTGAGAAGCCACTTGGGCCAACAGGAAGCTTTTCCTTTCCTTAGAACAAATATATGTTATGCCACATATTCTTGCTGAACTCAAGCTATTAACAACAAAAGTGGGTTGGGCTGCATGGCATGTTAATTGTTATAGCTAATGATGTGACTACATGGGTTCTACTCGCTCTTGCCATTTCACTTTTTGGCTCAAACAATTATCATTATAGTTTTTGGTAATTAGAAACTTTGGGAAAACTTTTTTTTAGTATGATTCAAATTGTATTCCTTTTAAAAAAAAAGATATGGATGTAAGAAACTATAACACACCTCTCATATTTTCCTTGACATATCAATCTACACATGCTCTCTTGGTTGTCATTTTTTTCACCTATCCTTTTAACATTTTTTTCTTCTTCTCTCTCTTCCATGCTTCTCCTTGAAAGTCAGCATATGTTTTGTTCATGATGTTCTTCATACAAAAAAAAAATGACCCCTCATGCCATCTAATGTATGTTCTTGAGTTACTCTAAAACTAAAAAATGTTATGTTTATTGTAGTACTCTTTGGAAAGATTGTTTGTATCAGTTGATGTGACTTATATTGAAGATCAATCATTCTATACAACTAACTATGCTCCTTTAGGTTTTACAGGAATGCCTAAGCCTATGGTACCACTGGAAGATCCTCCTCAACGTATGTCATGCTTCTTGCCACACAATCCACTTGAGACTCTTGCCACATTGGCCAATCACTCTCCTATGGACTCAATAGAATTTGTTGAGGATAATACTGCTATTTCTGATTCTCTTCCTGTTATACTTGGTCCTTTTTAACTCAAGGACCTATAGCTATTTGTAAGGAACCCTGGAGTTTCACTCAATAGTCTTTCTTCTACTTCTCATCCAACAGTAAATTTTATGTCCACTAGTCGATTATATCCTATTTGTTCCACCTTCCTTGCAGCAATTCCCTATTGGTCAGTTCCTCAACCATATCAAGAGGCTCTTAAACATACAAGATATAGAGCAGCTTTGGAAGAGGAGATAGTAGCCTTGCTTACAAATCAGACTTTGGAGATGGTTCCCTTACCAAACCACAAGAAAACTGTAGGATGCAAGAGGGTGTTTGCAATCAAACACAATGCAATTGAAGGTCAAGTTAGTAGCAAAAAGATATACACATTGTTATGATAATGATTATGAAAAAACATTCTCTAGTAACTAAACTTAATTCGATACAAATTCTTATCTCACTTGTTGCTAACTTTCAGTAGTCTCTTCATTAGCTTGATGTAAAAAAATATATTTCTTAATAGAGACCTCCAAGAAGAGTTCTATATGACCAACCATTTGGTTTTGTGGTTGAGAGAGAGTTAACGTGCAAGTAAAAAAAACATCTTTATAAGGATTGAACTAATCACCTAGAGCATGGTTTGATAAATTCAGCAAGGTGATGGATAAATTTGGATGTAAAAGGTTTGATATGGATCATTCTGTGTTTGCAAAACACATGTAATGGAGTCATACTTCTTGTGGTGTGTAGAGATGATATTGTTTTGATAGGAAGTGGTTTGAATGGTATTAAATAAATAAAAGATGGATTATGCAGAGAATTCTAGACAAAAAAAAAATTGGAATTTGTCAAATATTATCTTGAGATTGAAGGGCTTATAAAAGATATAACACCATCTTATCTCGAAACAAGTACATAATTGATTTATTCGAATAGACAAGCATATTGGGATGTTGACCTATAGTTACTCCTAATGTGAAGCTATGTGATGGCTCTGGAGAGGATATAGATGTTGGAAGGTTCCAAATGTAGGTAGGCAAGTTGATCATCTGACTTTTACTAGACCCAACGTTTATGTTGTTGAGAGTGTTATAAGTCAATATATGCACATATCGTAAGTTTTCCACTAGCAAGTAGTAGAGAGAATACTTAAAAATTTAAAAAAACTTCCTAAAGGACTTTTATTCAAGTGCCATGGACATGTCAACTTGAAGGGTTTGTAGACGATAATTGGGTCAGGTCAGTAGATGATAGAAAATCTATTTTGGGCTATGGCTATGATACTCTTGTTAGAGCTAATCTAGTAACTGAAGAAGCAAGGAGCATAATATAGTTATGAAATCTAGTGCACAAGTTGAATGTTGGGCAATAGCACATGCAGTCAGTGAGATGTTATGGGTTAGATCTTTACTCTATGAGCATTAGATTCTATCAAGACACTTTAATGAAGTTTCACTATAACAAACAAGTTGTTACACATATTGCTTCAAATTCAGTCTTAT
The DNA here is from genome assembly GCF_029961685.1 of Aristolochia californica. Classification (NCBI taxonomy): domain Eukaryota; kingdom Viridiplantae; phylum Streptophyta; class Magnoliopsida; order Piperales; family Aristolochiaceae; genus Aristolochia; species Aristolochia californica. Next base: position 8,151,966 of record NW_027181881.1, read on the forward strand.
GTTAAATAGCAGGTATAAAATATCTTACATAATTATCACAGAAATAAGTCTCATAAAGAAATAATTAATATGACGGAGTCTAACATGAGTCCCATAGACAGGAAGTCTCACAAAAGAATCTTAGTTAAAAATATTTCAGTTATGATAGTCTTCTATTTATATTCAATTATACTTTTCCTTCGTTCATTTCCACTTGTGCTTCTCTTTTATATGAAATAATTTATTCTATTCCATTGATTTACTTCACAACTCCCTAAACGTTCCTTGGCCAATCAAACGAACACGCTACAAAAAAACATTTATTTGAAGTTGCTTTTGTTATCGATACATACTTAATACATATTATTAATTACTTAAGGGTATGTTCGGAACCCATTAAAAAAATTATTTTTTATTATTTGGTAATAGAAAATCAGTGAGAGAAAGAAGAGACTTTGGTGGATGTGATGAAAATGCAGAAGAAATTCCTAATTTTTTATTTATTTTTACTTGAAGAGGAAAAGAATAGGAAAGCACTACCGCTTAAAACCAAATGTGCATTAGAAATTGCTGGTTCCCCGGAGTGTCAGCTTCCAGCTGATTCTGAAGCCGAGATGGTCCTAGTGTCAGTTCAACGCTGCCCTGCCTGGCTGAGACCATATCCTACTACGAGAGAGCTCATTCGATCTATAATGTTCAATCCGACTGAGTAGCCAAACCAAGCCACGAATTGCTTTCTTCTGGCTTTGCCTGAGCTGCAGCTGCTTGATTCACCGGATAGGGGGCTTTGGAGTTGATCCTGCACATCGGTCAAAACAAATGTTAGATTCAAATAGTGCAATTTACTAGAGGCACTTCTCGGAATTCCAGTTTAGATTCAAATATATCCACCTGTCTTTTCTCTTCGCCAGGAAACGATGAAGTGAGACCTTCCTTGCAATTGGGAGATCTGGTTGCAGGATCCGAGGAGGATAAATTAGTTTTCTATATACTGAATCACTGAAAGTTGGACAGCCAATACACCAATAAAAGGAACCTACTCGACTTAGGAGTGAAATTACCGGAGCCATCAGCAGGTCGGTGAATGTTATCTTGTAGTGGATTAGTGCCAGACGAGGAAGCAACATCTGGATTATGCTGCTCAAATGGTGGAGGGGGCTCGTTTAAATTATGTTGCTGTGATGGGGTCACACGCTCATGGACCAAGGACGAAGAAGATCCAACATTATGGGAGCTTCCAACTCCCATGCTTGGGAAAGAAACGGGTCCTAGATTCTGCGAGTTCCCCAAGCTCGGTTGAGAGATGGATCCTCCGTGCCCTTTGTTCTGAACTGAAACCGGTGGCCCAATACTCTGAGAGTTTGTCCTGGTAGGAACAGATGGGGGTGGACCCATGCTCTTAGAGCTTCCCCTGGTCGGAAGAAGAGAAGTTGCAGGTTCAACGTTCTGTGAGCATCCTTTTCTGGCAAGGAGCTCGAGTTCCCCAGCCTTGTCTGCTGGAAAATTGTCAAATACCAGAACCCTTCCGGCATAAAATATGGTCATCTGTGCACTTTCCGTCGCACCACCAGGCCTGCAACAAGAAATGGCAATTGTTAACAACAGATACAACCCATCTGCAATCACGCACAGTGGCCAATTGGCATCTGAGCATAGAAATGCCTGCAAAAGGAAAACGAATGGAAGAACCGTTATCTGTTTTAGGCTTTTGGCTCTTATTAGAAGTTCACAACAGAAACTGGTGTAAACACTGCACAATCTATACACCTCTTGTAATCACTGCCTTGCGTTATAAAAGTAAAATCGAAAACGAATATCATTCCCCTATGGTTCAGTGAGATTTTTCCACGATAATCCGGAGCAGGGTTCCGTTTGTATCACGATATTTTTTCGTTTCCATAATCATCTTACTGTCCATTTGCCATAGTACTCAGCAATATAGTCATGCCTATGGGAAATGGTGAGAGAATCGTGGCGCTTGAATCTTACCTCCCTTCACACTGTCTCTGGTCGTCTTTGTCCGAAGGGGATGCACCCACACCGGCAGGTTGAGTAAACATGAGCAACGGTGCCTGATTTCGCTCCGAAGCACTTTCGTTTCTCTCCGGTTCCTCCCTTGCCGCGCTCATCTTCGGCAGCAAATCCATTGTAGCCGACGGAAGGTATGGTTCTGATTTGCCTAAAACGGGAAACAGATAAACATAAAAAAAATAGAAATGTCTCCTGAATTATGACAGCCCCTTGTATGACTAGAAATGTTTCGATAAATCGTGAAATGCTTCCTCAAGGAAACACAATTTTGAACCCCAATTGCCTAGATCATTAAAAAAAAAAAAATAATAATAATAATAAAAAATGTTTCTTCTTTACCTTTATCATCTTTACTGCAAGTCATGCCAAAGCTCACATCTCCAAAACTCCCTTTCTCCTTCAAGTACTGGCTCAAAAGACTACAAGTCTGTGAGAACGTGGATTTCTCCGGCGCGTTAATCATTTTCCGGCCCGAAAACCCTGAAAAATCCTCCGGACCTGACATAATCCTCTCATAAACTTGGATCTGGCTCTCGCCTATCGAGTATCGATGCCAGACAAAAAATAGCCGACCTTCAGTTCCTCCTCCAGCTGCTTTACTTGTCTCCCTTCTCTATCCTCGTTAGGTCTTGAACGGGTGTGTTTTCCTTGTGTCTTCGCTTCTGCAACAGAGCGGTGGTCTGAAACTTCTTGCGGTAATTTGGCCCCTTTAAATCAGTGACGGCCCCTTTCCCTGCTAGACTTTTAAAGCACGTGATTTGTTTCCGATGCCAGACAAAAAATAGCCGACCTTCAGTTCCTCCTCCAGCTGCTTTACTTGTCTCCCTTCTCTATCCTCGTTAGGTCTTGAACGGGTGTGTTTTCCTTGTGTCTTCGCTTCTGCAACAGAGCGGTGGTCTGAAACTTCTTGCGGTAATTTGGCCCCTTTAAATCAGTGACGGCCCCTTTCCCTGCTAGACTTTTAAAGCACGTGATTTGTTTCTCTTCTTCAGACTTGAGGGCTCTGAAAAGTTCTTCGCCTGAAAAGCTCCATGAGAATATTAAAGAAAGAGGCACCTGAGACGACGGTCGGTCGCGGTCTCCGTCAACTCGAACGGCTATTTGACGGTGGAATTCATTCCTTCTCATCCGAGTCAATACACATCTTCATTCATATTAAAAAAATAATCTGAATGAGGCAAGTGTGTGTTTATTTTAAATTATTAATTTATTTTTTAAAATTTAATAAATATATAAATTATGTAAAAAAAAAAAAATTATATTAACTAAAATTTATATAAAACCTAAGTTTTTGAAGTATTTTCCTATGTTATTTTATGTTCTAAATAGTTTTCATAATTTTACCTTCATTTCATTACATTTCCTTGTGCATCCATGATTGGTTTCCATTTTCATAGAGATTGAGAGTTTATGTTTCTCCGATATTTTGACCCGTAGAGAAGATACGCTTAAGCTCAATTTATATTAAACAAACTCCTGGTTACCATGTTACGTCTTTTTTCTAGTTTCTTCAAACTTCAGTCATTCTGGTGAAAGGATGCCAGTCAAGGGATCGAGATAATCTCAGTTAGATCTAGCTAAAAAATTTGTGATCTTCTCCCAAGGTAGAGGAGGAGGAAGAAGTGATAGGTCAAATGGTAGGGGCTAGAGGAATAAGACTGTCTCTTTATCAATTTTAAAACCGGGGTATTTATATTTAAAAATAAAAAAATAATTATAATATCTTTAATATATGCATTATAGATTTAATATAATTAAATATAAAAATCTTGACGCCGTCAATCCGAACGGTGAAGCGGAGGGAACAGCACAGACTGGAGGTTTATTTATCGCTGTGGAACCCACACGGAAAGAAGAGAGGACGATTAATCGAAGCCGTGATTCCGGTGAGCAACGTGGCTGGATCGGAGCGTCAAGAGTGGCTGGCGCTAAGTAATGACTGTAATAAAAGACAGACTTGGGGGTTTGGGAGAAAGAGGGAAAGGAATAAAAATCTTAAAATGTTTTTCTCGTGTGGAAAACGTCGACGCGGTGACAGATGAGGGCGGCTGCCCTGTCTCTGCCACTTGTTTCGATGAAAGAGGAAGCTGGACCCATCTGTTTTTCCTCGCGTGAAAAACCTGATTAAAATATCACATTTTCCGCACGGTGGCCCCCGCGGTTGGACGGAAATCATTAACGAACCTGGTTTCACACTTGGTCTATGCATACAAAAGTATCTTTTCTTTTGATTTGAGAATTGGATAACTTTAATAAATTAATATAATAAATAGTATTTTTATAAATAGGTGGTTGAGAAGCCTTCTTGTTTTATTACATTCTTAAAAAAAAAAAAAAAAAATCTGCTGCAGCATTTTTAGTATTAATAGTTGGCCATGTCCAATGCATAATGGGATGCTTGTGAGAGGAGATATGAGTAACCCAAAGAGTGTCACTCTAAATTTGTTTTCGAATGAAGTGGTAATCCAAAGTGACATGTTTTATGCTCGAGTAAAAGACTGGATTGGAGCATAGATTTATAGCTGGCTATGTCCAATGCATAATGGGATGCTCGTGAGAGGAGATATGAGTAACCCAAAGAGTGTCACTCTAAATTTGTTCTCGAATGAAGTGCTAATCCAAAGTGACATATTTTATGCTCGAGTGAAATATTGGATTGGAGCATAGATTTATAGCACTGACATTGTCATAATAAAACACCGGTTATTGTGAAAGAAAACACCGTGTTCAGTGAGAAGAGAGCAAATCCAACAGATCTCAGTTGCAGTGGTTGCAACAGATTTATATTCCGCCTCAGTGGAGGATCGAGCTACAATCCGTTGGTTCTTAGAACTCTAAGAGATAGGAATTGCGACCTAGGTAAACAAGATAGACACCTGTAGAAGTGAAATTATCCTTATTTCCTGTCTAGTCATCATTAGAGAGCGCATAGAGAGGCAAAAAAGATTATTGATGTAGTACAATACCATGATCCAGAGTCCCACAAAGATAGCAACAATTGCTTGACAGTATCCCAGTGGCCAGTAGTAGGGCAATGGATGAATTGAGACAACTTATTTATCGCATAGGCAATGTTAGGGCATGTGTTACAATGTGGGACCCACCATGGTTGCATGAGCAGTGGGACCCACCATGAGAACGTGAGATGACATGATGAGTCATCACACGAGCTGGTATCCTTATCACATGAGTTGGAAGATCAAGTGGGATCCACCATGATAACCATGAGCTGACATCCTTATCATAGGATCACGTGCATCATAGAAGAGTTTGAGTTATGGTAGTCTTCTAATTATGTTGAGTTATTTAATTATGATAGACTTATCTTTAATAGTTATAGTTTGAGTGTAATTAGGAGAATGATAGTTTAATTATACTTGGACTCTAGTACTTTCCTATACTATAAATAGAGGTGTTTGTACTCAAATTATAATAAGAAAGAAGTAGTTCTCCACTCCTCATCTCGTGAAGCCTTCTTCTCTAGCCTAAACTCTTATCCTTTTTTTCCTTATCTTCTCTATACTCGATAGCTCTCTCTCTCTCTCTCTTCTTTTTTCTTTCTCCCTCTCTCACCTTGCTTGAGATTTCAGTAAAGGGGTCCTAAATTCAACAGCATGTAAGAGACAAGTATTGAAGATTACCAACAACAATCTGATATTCAGATGAATCATAGAGTATCGTACCAGAATGAAGTGTGAGTGTAGATATCATGGCAAGAGATGTAGGTATAGGCTTTGCATTTGTCATGCATGTGCGAGCAAGGAAATCAGAAATATACCGACATTGAGACAAAAATAAGCCTTGAGAATGAGGAACAACCACTATGTCGAGAAAGTAAGTCAAGCGGCAAGAGATCTTCAGCAAGGGGAAGATGAATTGTTGATTGAGTGCTTTGATACCATATAAAATAATCAGAAGGAAGAAGAAATTTCACAGTATGTTTTATTGATGAGGTATGAAATCTTTATGGATTTATAACAAGTGTCGTAGTGTTTACAACTCTTCATCTACATGTCGTAGCTGGATACAAATTAAAATTTGAGTCTATCTCTATCTTGTATTTCGATTATCCTTTATCCTTTATCTCTACCACTTAACACTACGATGCTTTGGTTTCTTATCTTTGGAATCATTTGTAAGGCCATAGGAAAATAAATAATAGAAAATTATTTTCCTTTTGAAATTGATGGTGCTACTATAGAAAAATAAAATGGTTGAAAAATTATTTTCTCTTTGACTTGAGCGGGGTTAGTGGCTGGTCCTTCTCTTTCTTTTTTATATAGGTGAGGCATGGATGCCCTAATATATAAAAATTAAAAAGAACACTTAAACTAACTACTAATTATAGCCTATACTACACACTCTCATAATTACATAGAATACCACTCAAACTACTTCAACACACTCAAGTTATTTTGCTACAAACCATCCACACTTGAAGTGAAGAAAAAAAACAAAGTTGATTTTATTCTTGAGACACAACAAAGGTTATGGAAGCTCGTGACAAAGAGCGACATTCGATAATCAGGGTCGAGTTGTAGCTAGGAGGAAGAATAAAAACTAGACAAGGGTATAATAAAATATAAAGTAAAGAATAAAAATCTAACTAGAGTTTCATCGTTTCTATGGTTGATTAAGTCAACTCAAACAACATGTTTTCAAGAGAAGAGAAATAATTCATTGAATTGAATTATAATAAAGTATAATGAGCCTCTATTTATGATAAAAGAAACAAGTAGAATCAAATTACAATTAAACTAGCTATGTCCCAATTACACCTAAAGTCAAACATTAAAAGATAAATCCTAGAACGACTAAACAACTGAATATAAATAGAAGAGTAACATATGTAAAACTCCTTTAAATCGAGGCTCTTCTATGAGACATCTTTCTGTGAGACTCCTATTAGACTCCACCACATTAAATTTTTGCTTCGTGAGACGTCTTGCAATGAGAGTCATGTAAGGCTCTTCATACTTGTTCTTCAACAAATACTCATGTGCCTATGATATTTATGTATTAGACATTGACCCAAAATTTTCTTTAAATAACAAAGGATTCTTTTTAATGTGAGTCAATGAGACTGTTTAGGTTGATGCGTAAACTGATTGATAACATTAACCACGTAAAATATACTGTCTTATGACTCTGAGATATATAAGTCTCCTAAACAATGGTTGGAACATGCCAACATCAATATTATCTCCAAATTTAACACATAATTTTATGTTTGGTTCCAAAGGTGTATCTGCAGGTTTACGTCCAAACATTCTAGTTTCTAGTAGCAGATCGAGTACATACTTTCTTTGAGATAGGATTATGCCATAATTGGATTGAAGGACTTTTGTACCCAAAAAATATTTTGGTAAATTAAGATCTTTTGTTTGAAACACATTATTCAAGTTTTTCTTGACTTGTTGAATCCATATAGTGTCACTACAGGTATGATAATGTCATCTCCATATACAATCAATAAGATTCATACCCAGTACAATTTTTTTTGGTGAAAACTGAGTGATCACTTTCACATATCTTAAAATCGAGTCGTATAACTACCAAAGTGAGCTTATCAAACCATGCATGAGGTTATTGTTTTAGCCCATAAGTTACCTTATTTAATTGGCATGTTTTCTCCCACTCAACCATATAACCTGGTGGTTGAATCATGTAAAGCTCTTTGTATAAGTCAACGTTAAGAATCATGTGAATTTCTACGCTTTACTTTGCATGATTTTTTATTCCACACCCTAAAGCTTTTAAAATTGTAATTCTCAATTCACCACCAATTAAGAAACCATCTTGGCCAATAGTAACCACCTAAGAATGAGTGCAAACAATCTTCAATGTCTATAATATCTCTATGTATAGTGCACTTGGACTGTGAAGAGCCATATTCTGTGTTCCTAGTAAATTTAAATTCCTCTGAGTTATAAGATGAAAAATAATCTAGCAATTCATCACTTAAGGAACTAGGAAGGAATTCTATAGCCTTAACATTTCCATCTATTTTTGCAATGTCTAAGTCATCCCAATCACATACTTGTTTAGGAAGGATCCTTCCTTTTAGATTTTGGGAAGAGACAAATGGTCCATTGATGATAACTTTCCATAATTCAAGTCCAATGGATAGTAAGAAAAATTTCATTCTAATTTATCACCATTGGTATTGTGAACTGTCAAACAAAGGTATGTAATATAGATCATGACCCTCTTGGAGCATAAAATCTTCTTGAGATGTCATTGAAATCTTTCAAGGAAATCAATTAGGATTTTGATTTTAAAGTTAAGTCTACTCTGATACCAATTGTTGACCCTGGTGGCTTCTCAAGAGGGAAGTAAATTGAAATTCTAAATTAAAATTTTAAGCACAAGAAGTGCATACTAAAGTATTACAAATAATTAACTAGCACACACTATAAGGAGAATGATTTTTTTCTCAATATTCCCCTAATGGTAGACGCCTCCCTAAAGCCCTTTCTTAGGAACACCACTAATATGCTCTAGTACCTAAAAATTACAAAGAGATTTCAGGTTCTCTTTAAGATAAGTGTAATCCCTAATTACACAAATTGATCTTCCCCCAAGAGATTCAATACTAATTAGATTTCGGCTCTAGTGCGAAGTCCCTTTCTAGATTTCAGGCTCTAGATGCTAATTGATCTAGCTTTAATGTGCTAGAGAACCTCTAACAAAGAAACTTAAACTTACAACTTTCTCTTAGAGAGATAGCCCTTCTCAAAGTAAGATCCAAGCCTCCAAATCTTTAAGCACGTGAACTGAATTGTATAAGAGTTTGATGGAACTTTGAATGTAAAGAGAGTGAAAAAACTGGAGGGTTTAGGCAAATTTAGAGTTTTTCTTTTCAAAAGGGTAAAATCAAAATATGAGCCTAAAAAAAATCTTTTAGAGGTTTGGTATGCCAATGTAAGCTCAACTCTTCGTCCTCTATGAGTTTGGGGGCATATTTATAAGTTTCCTAGCCAACTTAGCCCTTTTTTTTTACCGTTTTCAAAAAACTACAAAATGTGTGATCAATCAACCATGAACCAAGAGGATACCAATTTGGGACAAACCAATGAAATAGTTTCTCTTCACAACCAAACATTCAACACTTTAGACTTGAATGTAAAATGATTTTGGAGCCATGGAGGAACTAGAAATGCCAAGAGAATGTAAGAGATTTGAAGGATTTGGTTGAAATCAAAGTTTTCTCTTAGAAATGGGTAAGACTGAAAATTTGCATTTGAAACATTTTGAGTGAGTAGGTTTGCCAATAAATGCTCAATAATGACTAAGGGGCGAATGGTCCCCCTATTTATAAGTTTCTTGGCGAAATTAACCATTTTGGGCTATTGTTAAAAAAACTGCTTAGGAGCCTATTGTTCAAAAGTTACTTAGGAGGTTAATCGATCATACGATTCCATTGATCAATTAATTAACCTCCAATGACAAAATTTTAGAGTTTGTGTGGCCCCTATTTATTAGTTTTTTTGGTGAAACTAGTGATTTTGGGCTATTGTTCAAAAGCTACCTAGGAGCTTATTGTTAAAATAGTTGCTGAGGAGATTGATCGATCTAACCTTTTCATTGATCAATTAATTGACTATAAATGTATGGCTTTATGATCGATGATACGATCAATTATTGGGAGTTTAATGCTCTTGTAGTAGATTGATTGATTATCCTACTAAGGTTGATCAATCAAGCCTTTATACACTGGCCTGGTAGGAGTTCACTGAATAAATCATGCCTTTCGATTATGCTTTTGTATGCTCGATCATGCCTAAGAGGTTGACCGATCAAACCTTTGTACTAAATGTTTGCTGCCTTTGTATGATAGATCAAACCTTTATACTAAATGTTTGTTGTCTTGGTATGATCTATCAAGCCTTGTATAGGTTGATTGATTATGTTGTTTTGCAATGTATAAAATTAATTGCAAAGCAAGATTTAGGCCAATTATAAATGAGTGAAAGTCTCTAAAACATTTGAATGAACTTTGAAAACATGGTTTTGACAATATTTTACATGCCCTATGCTCCAAAAACAAATTCATACCTAAAGTTTAAAAACTCGATAATTAATCTCTTTACATTGCTAGAGTTTTTGAGATTTTATTTTTCTAAACTATAGGACTTCAAAACTTCATTCCTCTCCAAGGTGCCTTTTCAATGTGATTGAGTTTTCATTTTAGCTCAAGTTCTTGTATCATATTTGTTGGTTCTTCCTCATAGACCTTGTAAGTAAGTCATTTGAAGGAAATGCATCTGAAATACTATAAATTCAAATTTGTTAATTTAATTTGAGTTTTATTATCATCAAAATCCGAAAATGAATCAACCTAGGTCAACAACTTGCTCATCCTATATTCGTTGGTTTTTATGGTTAAGACTTCACGATAGATTATGGGTCTGCATCAAGTAAAATTAAGCGAGGAACCCAACTTGATCAAATCTGAAAAACTCGGGTTTGACATTTCGTTCTCACCTCATGGGGTAGAAATGTGATAGGTTAGGGGGAAAACTCATGAAGTTTCGAGTTTCGTCAAACTTGACCTGAATTCTTTATTCACCCGTTTTTAAACATCAAAATATCAATCAGCAATAAAAAGATAGAATTTATTTATTTTCTTAGAGCTTGATTAATATTTACTTTTATATTATAAAATTGATTATATCCATTATAACTATTTTTGATATTTTTTAATTTTAGGATTTTTATAAAGTTAAATAGATGGGATGAACAACTGATGACTTTGATGAACCGAACATGAAAGCTAATGAACCAAGCAAGAAGCGTCATGAAAGCAGGTATGAAAATGAACAAATTGGTACAGGACACACACAACCGGACCTGAACCAAACAATATAGTGAGTAGCTCGCTCAAAATAATGAGAACCATTCACTTATTTTGCAATGGCATGGGAACTCTCTCTCTCTCTCTCTCTCTATTGAATACTTACAAAATTCGCCATATTCGCCATATAGAGATGCCTACCTCAATAAGAACGTTGCAAGCCTAAGGCATCAACAAACTCCACCCCTCATAAATAAATCTACGACCCAACAACAAATACAAAAGAGAGGACCCTCTTCAGCAAAAGACCGCAAATGTTCTCTATTCATTCAACAAATATAAACATTGAAAAACTGGCCTACATATTAAAGCCCTTAGAGCAAAAAGATAATAATACAAGAAGCAAGTTCCCAGCCATTGTTGCAACTCTGTTCTAGTAAAATAAGCACACCAATGCCGACAGCAGCTGCAAAGAGTTTAAAGACCTCAAAAGTCATAGTCAATGTCTGTGATATTGGGTGATGGAGCACGCTTAATCAATCTCCCATGCTCATCGTACCTGTCAAGATTCTCGCATGGTGCCGGAAAAACGGTTCCAATCACCCGCCCTTGCACATAAGAGCACTGAAATATGTGCTTCTTCTTGTATGAAATCCCCACAGACATGTCACGAAAAGTAACATTTTTAACAAAGATCTCTTCACTTCCATGGATTCGTACTGGAACCCGAACACCTTGTCCATGAACCCCCTGAAAGGTCAAGTCTTCTAGAATTGGAAGTGCTTTGGGATCAAATCCCTCGTCAGGGTGCTCGTTGTAATTAGTCATGATAACAATGCCGACCCGCACATTGTCAAAAGTAAGGTTGCGGTAGGAGATTTGCCGGACATAGCCTCCTCTACCTGCTGCTGTTTTGATCCTTACAGCACGCCTAGAACCCCATACATAAAGGTTTTCGACTGTTACATTTGATACCCCACCCGACATCTCACTGCCTATTGATACTCCTGCACTGTTAAATAAAAAACAGAAGAAAATGTTATCATTGTGAGCAGAGGTGTGGGAAGGAGACAGAATTCCCTGCTTTGGAAGTACTGGTGGGAGGGCCAGTAGGAAATGCCTAGTAACGTTCCAGGTTGGTTTCTCATAGTAATAGCATCCAGCAATGGAAAGGAAAATGTGATCATAAAGTTCTATTGAGAAGCAATTTCTCGCCAACGCATGGAAGATTTTGCCAGTTGAGTCAAAGATTTAAGCTACATAAGCTAAAAAGTTAAATACAAAAACTTGGCCTAAATGGCCCTTTGATATTCATATTCTAAAAAGTTAGGAAGAGCACACACCTGACCATAGATTGCACAACAAGATTTTTAATAAGTATGTTGGATGAAGGCCGGCCATAGGCAATGCCATACTGATCCCAACCACTTTTTATTGCAATTCCATCATCACCCACACTTATGTAGCAGTCCTCTATTACCATATTCTCGCATGAGTCTGCATGAATGTATGAACAAATTGTTCAAACGTTCAAAGCCATTAAGCTAAATAATTGAGGTAAATATGTATTAAGACAAGAAGAAGGCTTAGATAAATTCAAACGAAAACAGATAATAGTAAAAATTAGTTAAATTTTTACAATTCTATAATAAATAAAAAGGATAAAAGGCACAGAAAGAAGATAAACATGAGAAGGCAATGGTCACGCAGTTGGGTAAAATATCACTCAATCCCCTCAAAACTAATCCTCAGCAAACATAATTTTGTATAATTCATAGTTCAGTGAATAACAAAACAAACTTTTGGATCATACAGGAACACTTGCTTTTCTTTATTCTTTTAATTTCTAGTGATAAGGGAAACAGTATTAGAAACAGCTTACCAGGATCTATCCCATCTGTGTTCGGAGCTCCATAAATTGGGGCCAGAATAGTAACATTTGATATTCTAATATTTTTGCAGTCATATGGGTGGAGTGTCCAGAAGGGTGAATTACGAAGAGTAATATTAGATATTTCGATATCTGATGACCACATGATCTGCACAAGAGGGCCCCGTGTGTGATTGAGAAGTTTCTGGCGATATTTTGTCCACCATGACCGACCTTGTCCATCTATTGTACCATTATGCCCTGTCAACACAAACACGAAATTATAACCAGGATCCAATTTTTTAAAAGGAAAATTATTTCCTAATTATGGAAGGTGCCCACAACGATTATCACCAAAAGAAAATATAGTTAACAGTCAGGAAAACATCACAGTATCCAGTAAATCCAGCGTATAAGAAACAGGAAGAACTCAATACAGGAATTTGTCATAAACAATATTCATCTATTTTTAATTATATAGTGAGAATATGTTGAGGAAACAACATAAATTTCTAATAAAAAAATTAACAAGATCAATAACTGAAATGAAAGTGGAACGACTGAATCAAAGAAGGATTGTAGATTCTTTAGCTAATTGATAACTCTGTCGAAGTACAATCTAGAAAAACACCTTAGTTCCCTGTAAAGATTGGTAACTCAAGGACAAAGAGATTTTCCAGAATAAGGATATACTAAGACTTTTGATGGATATATTGAAAAGAAGAGTTTTTTTTTCTTTATATGCTATTTGGAAAGAAGAGTAGGTGAACTTTTAAAAAAGATGTTATGAATTACATATAGGGAGGGCACTATCCCCATAAAAGAAAAAAAAGAAAGAGACCACAGGCTTAAATATCTACCATTCAGGAGAAGATTCTCATATATTTTTCTACAATAGTAACTAAACAGACCATTCTTTGATGATCTCATCCAAATTTGAAAAACCAACAGCACAATGTTCTACTAAAGAACTTGACTGACTTGAAGAATATGAAATCAACCTGTTATAATAACATCCTTGAGATTCTGACCATGAATGAGACTTCCATAGCGTGGCCCTGGATGCTCTCGCCCAAGCCCATATGAAGGCAACGGAGGCATCAGTGGCCAGTATTTCTCATCCTGTTAAGAGACACATGATAAGAAGCATTTCAGACAACATAATTACACACACACACACACACACACACACACACACACACACACACACACACACAATTTAACAAAACGTTAATCACACCTCAATCTGAAAATGTCCCCTACTTATTTGAGCAATCAGCTCAACAATTACTATTGACACAGTGGTTATGCACATACATCCAAGTTTCTTCCAACACCCCTAGGCCTTGGGGCTTTAAAGCAAGACTGCGGAATACAAAATCCCTTGGTTGGGGATGTTGAGCCAAAGGCCTCATCCAGCTAATGTGCAGATCTAAAGCCAACTACTACCAAATATTTGATATCCAGCTAATGTAAAAATTTTAGTAAACAATAACGACAATCATCTACTATGTAATTTGTTTTTTTTTTTAAATCTACTATGTAATGATGTTGATATATTAAAATGTTCTTGTAAGCAAGTTTTATCAAGAGGTATTCCAATTTTGGCTAATAAAATGATCCCCCTCTACGAACCAAAAAAAAAGGCTGAAATAACTCTCACTACTAATTTCTAAGTTTCTTTACCTCATTCTCTTTTCTTCCCTTATTCTGAAGAAAAGGGAATAATTGTCATTAAATTTTCTAATTTTTTAAAACTTTTAGAATGTGGTCTTCCCTATCAGAGGGTTGGGCATAGTGTATCTCCATCCCTTGCACTTAGCAAGGGAAGGGGCACTCACCCTTCTCCCTGCCCGTAGCATGGGGATGTTGGAACCAGTTTGTGCTGGGGGCAAGAGAAGAATAGGGGGAGTGGTCCTGGACATTTAAAATCTAATATACTAATAATCAATCCTTTCTAAGCCAAAAGGTGGGGGGAGGGAACACATTATGATCCTCTGCGATGGGTCCATGGGTTAGCCCAGATGGTCTAGGTCTTTTGGACTTGTTACATGTAAGAGAGGGGCAAGAAGTTACGTGAGTTACGACAGGAACAAAGAGGCAGTGATAGAGGGATAGAGAAGCTAGGGCTTTGGCTGAGATAAGGGACGTGGGAGGGATGTTTAGCTAGGATTGTGAGGCTCGGGTAGAGTATGTCTGGGACAAGGGTAGGAACATAAAAAAAGTAAAGGCAGTTTTGGGGCTCTTCGAAATCTGCTCAGGTCAGAAAGTCAATTGGAGAAAAATTTCCTTGATTGGGTTCAATATCAACCAAACTCCCTCTCAGAAATAGCGGAAGCGCTTGGTTGCGTAATCTCATCTACCCCCTGTACCTATCTCGGCATTTCTCTGTTCACTGGGCGTATTTGCAAAGATCTTTGGACTCCAGTTATTGAGAAGATGGAATTGCGACTTGCTTCATGGAAGGGTCGGTTGCTTAGCAAGGTAGGAAGGTTGACTCTTTCGAAATCATGTATCGCTGGCATTCCAAACCATTATTTATCCTTCATGCATTGTCCAACCATTGTTTGTCAGCAACTGGATAAAATGAAGAAGAGCTTTTTTTGGAGAGGAAACATCCCTGATTTCAAGTACCATTTGGTCAATTGGGAGGAAGTCTGCCTCCCAAAGAGCTTCGGAGGTCTCGGAATCTGGCTCTCCAAAGATATGAACCAGACCTTGCTCCTTAAATGGATTTGGAGACTCAACTCATTTGCTCTAAACCTCTGGAAAAATATGGTGCTTTCAAAGCTTAGCATTTCCTCAAATTGGTGGATTGAAGGGGGAAACAAAAGGAATTTATCTCCTATATGGAGGTCTCTCTATCTCCTTACCCCAACTTTTTCATCGATAGTTCAATTTTCTGTGAGTGATGGCCATCATATCAGATTTTGGGAAGACTGGTGGTTGGGTGATATGCCACTTCAGAACACGTTCCCTAGCCTCTTCAGAATTTCAAGATTAAGGAACTCGGAGTTGACCCCAACTGCTCTTTCTGCCATGCAAATGAAGAAACTGTCAGCCAATTGCTTCTATTGTGCCCTTTCTCTTGGGGGATATGGACGTCGATACTTAGCTGAATTGGGCTCCATCTCTGCTTCCCTATGGATTTGGCTGCCACCTGCCGAATGCTTGCAGGGACTCCTATCCCCGGTCTTGGGAAATTAATGATCTCTGCTTTATCTGCATTCATCCCCTGGGGTCTCTGGCTTGAGCGCAATCAAAGAAGATTCAATGCCAAATTTAGCACTTAAGATAGAGTCATTGAAACCATCCCAAACAATATTGCTACTTGGCTTCACTTTCGAAAAACCTTCTCCCGCTTCTCGGGATCATCCATTAGAAATAATTGGAGGTGCCTTGCCCAGCTCCACATTTTTCGAAGTCCCCTGTCATTTGCGAGTGGACCCCGCCTCCTGTTGGAGTCCTTAAGTTGAATTTTGACGGATCCTCTCTCGGTAACCCTAGCTTAGCCGGTTTCAGTGGCGTGATTTGTGATTCTCTTGGGAACCAGATCGTCTCCTTTTTTTTTTTTTTTTTTTTTTTGAAAAAGGTGTATTAATAAAACGAGAGAAATTAAAAATTTTGGGGGAGCATGCCCCTTATAACCAGCGATTGTAGGGTAGCTCCCTGCCTAGCAAGCACATCTGTCGCCGAATTTGCGGATCTCGGAATGTGAGTCAAAATACAAGAAACATTTGAGGTAATTTCTATGCCTCCACGAGGGAGAGGATGCACACTCACACTATCCTATAACCACTGTTGAGTCACCTTCGATATGAAGAGGCCCACTGCATTTATCTTTGAAGACGCAGAGACCGGAGAGGAGGCCATGTAACTCTACAGATGTAGAGTCAGATATACCTAGATGGCCAGCATAAGTGAAGAGTTAATTGCCGGAATGATCTGAAATAACTCCTTCGAAACCAGAAATCCCAGGGTTACCAAAAGACGAGCCATCAAAATTTATCTTGAGATAACCAAGATCAGGAGGAGTCAATTCTTGCAGGATCGGGAGCTTTTTCCCAGAGTGCATCATAGCCAGATCGACTCTTTCTCCGGGCCTCTCGGTATTGTGGACTCCACGACAGCTGAGCTTCAATGTCTTCTTAATGGGCTTCGAGTTTTTCGTGATCATTTCTCCAGGCCGATCCTAATCGAGGGAAACTCTAAGGTGGTGATTGGCTGGGGCAAGAATGCCTCCTCACCTCCGTGGCGCCATTGGGATGCCTTTTTTGAAATTTTGGATGTTGTCAATTTTTTATTGTTTTTGGTCTCTCATTCCGAGATTAGCAAATTCTGTGGCTGATGCTTTAGCCAAGCAAGGAGCCTCCTTGCAATCTCTTGTTGTCAAGAGTTAGCTCCTTTTTTGTTCTCTTAATAAAATCACATTTCATAAAAAAAAAAAAAAAATGGGAGACAAGTAGAAATGACTACTCAAACAATATGAAAACTTATGGGAGGATCAATACCATGAGTGCAAAAAATTGACTACCCAAAGGGCATAACCAATATTAAGACATCAAACTCTTACCAAAAAAGCACCCACTGAATTGGCTAGAAAATCAACCATGGAAATTAAAACACAGGCAGTTCAACAAGAAAAAACCTTCATTTGTAATATGCAGATCTCAATGTCGAAGAGAACAACACACATGTACTCAATAGAAGATGCAGCTCTGAATGGGAATGAACCAAAGCTCTTCATCTATTTCTGTAAGTATTGTGGCTCCCACATTCAGAGAACACCAAAAAGAAAAACCCATGAAGCTCTTCTCAGAAAAATAGGACATGATTTCAAAGTCTTGTAATCATCAATGCAGAACAACATAATTATTCAACAGCATATGTATTTTTTATTTTATTTTTTTGAAATGATGGTGAGTTTTATTAAGAGAAAGCTCAAACGAGCAGATTACAAGGAGGGGAAGCCTTCCCAAACAATTTGAGATTACTGGGAGGTTCCCAAACAGAATATGTATTTTAAAAGAGAGGTAGATGAAAGGAAGTCAGAGGGTGAGGTTGCTTGGCATGGAGAGAGGAGAGAGGAAAGTATACGCTGGAAGGACTCTAGGACTTAGGGTTGGCTAGTAGAGGAGGATTGGAACTAGTGGAAGAAGTATAAAGAAAGTGTGACCCAAAAGTATGAGAGATAAACATATGGAGATGGGGCACATCTAAGGGAGGGAAGAGAGTCCTAGGTGATTGGAACTCCAAGGTTGCAAGGCAATGGAGGGAGATGCAATGTGGGACTTGAGTAATGGAATAGATGGTGACTCCTAGAGAGACTGGAACTTTTCTAAGGCGTAAACTTGGGAGCTGAACCCTCATAGAGGTAGGGTTTGGATAGTTGAGTGGACGAGTGGATGAGTGAATGATGCTAGCACAGGCTGGTGGAGCTCAAAAACTGTCGCAGGATAGTAACCCTTGTATAGGGGTTAGTCACCTATGACCAATTATTGGCGATCAAGTGTCTCGAGTGGCATAAGTCGAAAGGATTGTATTTGATTTGATGATTCAAAAGGCTCTGAGAGCATACATATAAAGACTTCCCACTTCAGCTATATTTGCTCACTAACCTATGGGAGACTAATGCTAAATTTCTCCACAGAGGTTCTACTCGATCTTTAACTTGTTCCTTACTCAAGCTCCTTGCCCTCTTCTACAAGACTTCTGTCTACTTATTCATTTGGACTAATGGACTCGAACTCTTACTGAGGCTATGCCCCTTAACTCTAGCATTGATCTACTTATCACTAGGCCTTTGGAGGGGCTTCTCTCCTGGTCAGGTACCCTATCCCATGTGGGCAACATGACCTGGCCCTAGACAAAACTGGGGTTGGCAACAGAATGTTAGGGGGAATAGGGCCCATATCCATTTCAGGAACAAGTTTATATATTTCAGGACTAACTTTGTCCTTTCTTAAAAAAATTCTAAAAAGATAAAAAAAAAAAAAAGAAGAGAGGAGGCAAGAACGATATTTGGGAAAAACTTGTTCTTTTATAGAAAAAAACAGAGGGGGATGTGAAAAGGATATTACAAATTAAGGAGGTGAGAGTAATTTACCATTTCTCAAGGGAGTGAGAGTAATTTAAGCATTGATGAAGAGAGTGAGTCAAATATACCCTAGGTTTAATTGCCTTGTGGGTGAGAAAATCTATTCGCAAGTCAGATAAAAGTTGTGAGGAGTTGTCAAATACATTATACTTGCTTGCTGGAGAAAAGGACGAATGCATCATAACAACTGAGAGAAACTGAGAATATGACACCTCTCATGGCGTTTTCAAGAGGCAATTTTTTTTTAAATAAATAGTTGCTTCACTATACAATGTGACAGAAATTCCTGAAATGCCATGTGATAGTGGAATCACCTAGTAGATATTCTACTCCTATAAGAACAATATCCTCCAAGTACAGAGCATATTTTGAAAGTACTTACCTGTTCCAACTACAACCAATTTGTTTTTTCACTGATAAATGGCATGAGAATTAAGGTTGTACAGTTTCTTATATATCAGATACAGAAGTGCAGCTGATACAATTGCTTTTACAAATGATTATTATCAACAATAAGATGATCTTCTTAAACATTTTGCGAATTCAAAGGAGTTAGGGTGATTGTGACAAAGAAGGAATGCTTCACATAATGTTCACAACATTTAAATGATTAGAAATCACATTTACTTGGAAAGGAGAAGCAGGAAGCAGGATTTTTTAAAGCACATGAAATTAAAGTATCAGAGACAGAAGTGCAGCTGTTACAATTGCTTTTACCAATGATTGTTAGCAACAATAGTATGATCTTCTTAAGCATTCTGCAAAATTTAAAGGAGTCGGGGTGAACGTGACAAACAAAGAACAATTCCCATAATGCTTTACAACATTGAAGTTATTAGGAATCACATTTACTTGGAAAGGATAAGCAGGTTTTTTTAGCACATGAATTAAAGCTACATACTTTCAACTGAGGTTTGAGAAATATGTTAACGCGCTTGAGACTGTAACTCAATATAGTATGGATAAATTGCAGACACCCATAGTTGATGATATAACTCAATAACATTCCCAGATAGTAGAAGCAATAAACATCACAATATGCTCATTCTGAGCTTTGCTATTAGTGTTCTTAGCTTTGGAAGCACTAACTTGGTGTTTGTCTTTGTTTACAAGAGGTTTTTAGGTAGTTTCTTTGGGGCAGGACCACTTACATATTTCCGATATCACAATTTTTTTTGTTTTTTTTTTTGAAAAAAGCTGATATAACAATCCTCCAACTGATAAAATGAGTTGCACTGCTGAAGTCAAGTGGAACATCACCCACTGCTGAAGTCAAGTGAAACAATCACTCCACCTATTATACAGTTTAAGACTGGCACCATAGTGCATTTCCTACTCAACCTATAACAGAAACACCTGAATCTTCATTGTCATATCAAATCAGTGTATAACCTATATAGAATCACCAGAATGATACTCAAAGTGGTACATTGCTATCCATTCCCCCCCCCCCCCCCCCCCCCCCCCCCCCCCCCCCAACATGTAGAAGACAAGAAAGCACAGGTGGATATAGATCTAGTGCACACTAATGTTTACCCCAGTTTTCTGACCCAAAGGTTTGGACAAAATGATTCCTCCCTCCATGAGAGGAAGTAGAGGGCATACAAAATGTGACTGAAATGTAAGTTAGAAATTTACAAACAAAGGAAGAGTGAATACCAGCAAGTTACCACCAGATGGCTTTCATATTACTTAATTTCTCTAAGGAACTGTAACATCAAAATTTTCATTGCTTTCTACCGTAAAGTTGAGGTTTTCAAGATTTTTACAGACCACTGACATTCTTCCCCAGGAAGGCACAGGGTTCCAGGTCAACGAGAAAAACTGGCATGTGTGAAAGAAAGAAATACAGATCTACTTGCTTTAAACACAAAACTAAAATCTAAACTTAGTACAGAGAGACCTCTTCAGATCTCAGATATCATGGAAAAAAACAAATCCATCCCTTCAATCCAAGTTGGATAGCTTTAGGTTTACACAGAATAACACTTAAACAATATAAGCATTTATATATTAAAAAGTTGATGTGAACATGCAACAAGGATTCTGTTTTTTTCCAATTGCAACATAGTGATGAGGCTATGATGCTGCTGATGATGAGAATTTATAAAATGAACTAAATTACAACAAGAAATGGAGACATAGATGGTCGAGTCTCTGGTTTTTTAAAAAAAAATGATCTGATAAATACAAAAGATGTCTTGTCAGCAAACAGAGGATTCATCCTCAGCACAAAGAACCATATACATCACTCCTAATAAATATTCACAAAACATTAAATAAGATACATAAACAAAATGTAGCAGTGCAGTGAGTTTGACCCACAATTAGAGATTGGTCTCCTTCAATTCAAGACCTTTTATTTTCATACAGTAAAAGGGATATCTCAGGATCTGCTGCCGATGAGTCAATCAGGACTAGAGGTGTTGATAAAGGTGGAAAATGGAGACAACTTGAGCTCATTCAGTCACCTCCACACTAACTTTTTTAACACAACAATAGAATATTGCTGCCTGCTCTTAACCTGCATTTCTTAGTGAATGTTACTCTTAAATCATATAAGCTTTGGATAGATTCAATTATTCAGATCCACAAACATCATGTAGTAATTATTAACAGATGGTTATAATGGCTCACCGCACTAATGACAAAATACAAGCTCTACAGTTAAGTAATTTCTTATTAATGCCACCCTCAAATGATTTAAGAAGTAAAGTCGTATTAAAAAAATACAGGAAACAGAAACAACAAACTGATGATAGAGTAGTAAAGATTAGTGATAAAGGAAATGACGGACACAGCAAACCAACCTCAATTCCAAGTATAACGGCATCTTCAGCAAGAAACAATGTCATGTGACTGGTAAGGTTAAATGGCGCCGTAAGCCAATTTCCCGCCTGCACATTAAGCTGTCCACCACCTTTCTTCCCCAATTTCGCAATTGCCAAGACAGCTCTTTCAAACGCCTCAGTGTTCATGGTAACCCCATCGCCCACCCCACCGAAATCTGTTAAATTGAACGCTACTGGCCTCAGCCTGGGAATGGGCCTCTGAGGGGTGCGTCGAAAAATGTTAAGCCCGTCAACAATGTTCTTCTGCCATAAGAATACCGAAGCGAACGTGACAATCCAAAGAACCGTAAAAAGAGTTTTATGGGATGAAACTACTCCTTGAATCCAACGTTTCAGATCGAGCCGATGCTGATTACTGAACCGGTTGAACCCGAAGGTTTCAACCATGATTAAACGCTCAGAAAGCAAATCCTCAAATTGCCGCAAATTCAACTGGAACTGATCAACCAGGGAAAAATTTCGGCACTGGCCACAACAACTGAGACCTTACAAGTGAGGGATAAAAACAAAAGAAGAAGTAACAGAGTACTCCCAAGACAGATTCGATTTCCTTCACAGAGATCGTTCATTCAGAGGGTGGAAAAAAATGCGATCTCGAAGGGGAATGCAAGCCTAAGCGGGAGAGAAACGAATAGTAAGGAAATGAGGGATCCGAACAATAACACAGGGTTCTTGAAGCTAGGTACATGAGCATCGTCCGTTTTCTCAGTTAGGTGGCGAGTTGTATCAGAGTAGGGTTTTGTTAAGGAGTAAATTGAAAGACAAGTATTACGATGGAAATTCTGCTGGTATATCTCTTCAACAGACCGAAATCTGAAAAAAGGGAGAAAAGGAAAAATGGCAGAAACGAGAGTGGTTAGCATTGAAGAGCAGCTTCAACGAATCCACAAATGCCCTCGACCCGTTCAAGTACCCCGATCATCGTTTCAGTTGCTTTGTTGTTCAAGTTTTTTCAAAAGGAGTGCAATACTTAAACTCCTCGTCTACACCCTAATTAATCAAGATTTAACAGACAATTACGTAATTTCGCATTATCCAGTAGTTAAACTAGCATCAACAGACCCTCCATTATAATTGATATCCTACCGAAAAACCTAAAACGAGTTATAATAGAGTTGAAACGTCTCAGCAGTCGTTCAACTACCAAGTTCCATCCCATCTTCTGGTGCAGGTCGATCTTATTCTCTGGCCCGGGCCGATCTTGGGCTACTCCATACTTCCCATTGGGCTACGTGTCGTTAAGATATTAGATGAGTTTTCCACGTCAGCTTATCTCTCCACCCTCTGCATCACTACCATCCTATATTCTTAATTACGAATATAAAGAAGACCTCCACCGGAAGCTTGGGAGAAGTTATAGAGATCAGGTACACCTTATCCATGGCGCAGGCGCTTGCTGTTGCTTCCACCGCCATTTGTAACGCTTGGCCGAGGTTACTCTTCTGAATTATTTTGCTCCAATTTTACTTTAAGCTTGTTCCTAATCATCTATTGATTACGAATCTGTTCTTGAATTTTGGTACATTTTCTGCGGGAAAAGTAAGACCATCTGTGATACGGTACAAAAATCCCTGTCGAGAAAGATCTTCAAGAGTCGGTTTCTGCAAAGCAGTCGTGTCCAGGCCACGGAAGGAGGTGTCTCTGCTGTCTGCGAGCCCCTTCCTCCAGACAGACCTTTGTGGTTTCCTGGAAGTTCACCGCCAGAGTGGTTAGATGGCAGGTGAATCAGTATAACCTTTTGATGATCTCTTTCTCCTTCTCTCTTTTGGAGAGCCTGCTGCAGATTTTAGTTATTTACTCGATTCATGATCTCGTTTATAAGTAATATTGACTTGATCTGTATAATTTATAGCCTTCCAGGAGACTACGGATTCGATCCTCTTGGGCTCGGTAAGCTGTAATCATCTTTCCAAAGCTATTTTCATATTTGATTGGATTAATTAATTGGACGCTGGCGCGCGTATTTGTTTAATTACTCAGGGTCTGACCCGGAGCTTCTCCGGTGGTTCGCTCAGGCGGAGCTAATGCACTGCCGATGGGCTATGCTTGCCGTCGCCGGCATTCTCATCCCGGAATATCTCGAGAGTCTGGGACTCCTCGAGAACTTCTCCTGGTACGATGCCGGCTCCCGCGAGTACTTCACGGACCACACAACTCTCTTCCTCGTCCAAATGATCCTAATGGGTTGGGTTGAGGGCCGGAGATGGGCGGACTTCATCCGACCCGGTTGTGTCGACATTGAACCCAAATACCCCACGAAGAAGAACCCCAAACCCGACGTGGGGTACCCAGGTGGGCTATGGTTCGACTTCATGATGTGGGGCCGAGGATCTCCCGAGCCTGTCATGGTTTTGAGGACTAAAGAGATAAAGAATGGAAGGCTTGCGATGCTGGCTTTCGTGGGTTTTTGGTTCCAAGCTATTTATACCGGAGAGGGCCCGCTTGAAAACCTGAGGGCCCATATTGCTGACCCGGGTCATTGTAACATCTTCCAGGTAAGAATTTATTTTCCAATTCTTACTTCCATTGACTACTGCAATTGGAACGCAATGAAAACGTTTCGTGTGCATTATAATTTGTAGGCTTTTACGTCTCAGTAACAACAACAACAACTGCAAAACGAGGGAATTATGAAATAGCCTATGCACTGAGATTCGTCTGCACCAGTCATTTTTCCAGGTTTTCCTTTTCTATGCTTTTACTGATCCTTAAAATATTCTACCAATTGTTTCCTTGAGGGGATTTCGATTTTTAGCCTGGAAAATGTGAGATCAACTGTGGTCTGATATAAATGCTGATCGAATTATACTAACATCTTAGATATCTCAATCTTATTTCAGAGTTATCGGAAACTCATTTCTTTGTTAAGTTTTAAGCTCTGTACATTTTTCTTTTTTTTTCTTGATAAATATGATCAATGAACACGAATTCTTTTAAAGAGTTCGACATTAATTAAAGAGGAAATAGAAAGGGGAAGGTTGAGGTCTGAAGTTCATCAATGGAGTTGTTATTTTCCCACTGACTAGGTCAAACAACACAACGAATCAATGACAAACCATCCCTCTCTCCGCTTTCTATTCTTAGTTTCCCTTCTTCTTCCTATTCTTAGCTTCTCTTCTTTGTACCCACGCTCCTGTTTCACCGTCCTTTCAAACACACCCTTCACAGATGAAGATAACAAAACAACGAATCAAAGACAAACCCTCAAAAAACAGCGAATACCCAAAAACCAATGATAAACAATACGTGATCTCTTGTTTCCCTACGTAGAAAAACAGCCTCTGCCCGAGCCGGAGGTGATCATCGGTTGTCCCACTAAGGAATGGCCATTTTTCCCATCCCTTCGTCATTGTCACTTTCTTTATCTTCGCTTCCCTTGGTCTTCTTTGTTTCTCTCCTCCTATCGCCCCTATGTTCAGCATTGACAGAAACTGAAGCACTCCTTAATTTAAAGAACAAATTCACCAACACCGGGGCACTCGACTCGTGGGACCCCAATTCAGTGCCTTGCGATGCAGAAAGGAGCCAATGGGCGGGCATTGTCTGCAACCGTGGTGTTGTCACTGCACTCCACCTTGGCCATATGAACCTCTCAGGTGAGGTCGACGTTGACGCATTGATGCACTTGCCCGGATTACGTTCTGTAAGTTTGTTTAACAACTCATTAGACGGGACCATGCCGGAATTCAATCGCTTGGGGGCTCTCAAGTCTCTCTTTTTGACCGCCAACCATTTTAGCGGTGAAATACCGGATGATTTCTTTGCAAAGATGGAGTCGCTCAAGAAAGTGTGGTTGGCCCACAACGCCTTCACCGGAGCCATCCCTAAGTCCCTGTCAAGTCTGGACCACCTAATGGAACTTCGATTGGAGCACAATCAGTTCTCTGGGCCGCTTCTGGAATTCACACAATCAACATTAAAGTCTTTCAACATATCAGACAATCCCAGGTTACAAGGGGTGATTCCCGCGAGTTTGGAGAGGTTTGACAAAAGCTCTTTCTCCACCAACCCGGGTCTATGCGGCCCAAAAGTCGGTAAGGTTTGTGATACAGAGGAAGCCGTTACAAGCAGTTTGGAGGAGGTAAAGGGTTCCAGCAAGTTAAAGGTGATCTCTATGTCCTTGATCTTCGTTTTGTGTGTCATTTTGGTGGTAGTGTTCACTACGAGGAAGCAAAAAAACCAAGATTTCGACACTTTAAGACGGGAAGATGGAGAAGATGTGGTGGAAGTATGTGTCTCCTTACATAACAACCGAAAAGGTTCAAAGCATTCCTCTCGGCGGGCTGTAGATCAGTTGGGTCACCCAAAGGACTCTTACTCGGGAGGGAAGAAGTCAGGCCGTCCGGACATAATTATGGTGAACAACGAGAAGGGCGTCTTCAGGTTACAGGATCTGCTGAAGGCAGCTGCCGAGGAGATAGGAAACAACAAAGGAGAAACCTGGCACTATGCTTACAAGGCGGAGATGAGCAACGGAATTTCTGTAGTGGTGAAACGGATGAGTGAAATGAATCGGGTAGGCCAGGACGGTTTTGAGGCGGAGATGCGACGGTTGGGGAAGTTGCGACATCCCAATATACTTGCGCCGCTCGCTTTCGTCTACACGAAAGAGGAAAAACTCTTAATTTACGAGTACGTGCCCGGCGGTAACTTACACTTCCTCCACGGTAAGTAATTAATACTGCTATCAACCATCTCTATGCATTTGCCATTTAATATCGGAGAGCGGGGGAGGAGATTTATAAGTTGTAAATGACAAATTGCCGGCCTTGTGCTTGCTTGCTTGCTGGCTTAGGAAATCGCGAAGTGGAGCTCAATTGGCAGACACGGCTGAAGATCGTCCAAGGAATCATCAAAGGGCTGGCTTACCTTCATTCCGAGCTCCCCAACTCAGACATCCCACATGGCAACCTCAAGTCATCTAATGTCCTCCTCGGCCCTAATCTCGATCCCCTCCTCACCGACTTCGGATTCTCTCCTCTTGTCATCCCCACACATGCCTCCAACTCCATGTTCGCTTACAAATCTCCTGAATCCCTCCAGTACCGTCATGTCTCACCTAAATCCGACATCTACTGCCTTGGAATTCTCATCCTTGAGATACTCACCGGCAAACATCCATCGCAGTACAACAACGGTGCAAAAGGAGGCACTGACCTTGTCGAGTGGGTTACATCTGCCATGAAAGACAAACAAGAGACAGAGGTGTTGAACCCAGAAATAGCACCCAAGAACGAAGTAACTAGCACTCCCATGGAGAGGTTGTTGCAGTTGGGCGCATCTTGCGCAGAGCCCAACCCGGAGCGGCGACCAGACATGAAGGAAGTGCTTAGGAGGATGGAAGAAATTGTAGCGATGGACGCATCACAGGGCGGACAAGATGATGATGAGTCTGGCCGCCGATCTCAGAATGCTCGAGCACTCCCAGCTAGACACAGCGAGAGTCTTGGTGACCATCCCTGAAGCTCCTCTTGTCAGTCATAGACAGACCAGAGGGGATTGCCATTCGTAAAGGTCTTGGTGTGTTCAAACTTTGGAGGCACAAAATAACGAAAATACCCTTAATCCGCCGCACCTCACATGGTTCCTTTGTTTGTTTGTTTTTTTTTTTTTTTTTTCAGAAAAAGAAAACCTGTGAAGAAGATGATAAAAGGGCACATTGATTTACCAAATGAGACAAACATTGGGGTATGAAAATTGAAACCCCTAAATAGGGTATGTTAGTCATTTTAAGAAAACTTCAGGGGACATTGATAATTGACTTTGTAAATTTTGGTTTTGCATAAAATTTGAGATAGTTTGAATTAGACATTTCCAATTTAATGTAAAAAATCACTTTAATATCTCTTTTTTATATTCTACTTATTTTTTATTTAGCATGTTCATGAGTGTTTGTGTCAAGTGGTAACCATAAGTAAGAAATACAAATGCAAAACTTTTCATTTGACCAAAATTTTTCTTGTTTATGCAAATTTTAACCGATACAATTTTTTTTTCACGATGGTTCCACTTATACTCCAATAAATTGAAAATGATATTTCCTTTTAGAAAAGAAATATTAAGCTAACTTAATATTTTTTTTCCTAATTAAGGAGTTTTGTTGGCATAAAATTTCTCTTCATATATTATTATATAAAAGTGATAAATTACCCCTTACCTTCTTATGAAAAATTCCCTACGAAACCTCATCTTGGAGGTCCAATAAAATTATTGTGGCACAATTGAACTCAACCATTGCCCTACAATCCTACCTCTAATTTGAACATGCCTCATCCACGTGAGTGTCATCACAATTTTTTTTTAGATATAACCATAATCATTTGGTTTCTATCCCAAAGTGAATCTTTTTTTTTTTTATAGTTAGAAGTTATAATTTATAGTTTATGTTGATTTTTTTTTTTTTTTGAAAAGTTGTTTATTGTAGAAAATAATTACCTAAGGTTTATGGGTTGTAAGAACATGTATATAATTTGAACAATATTTAAGTTATAAGCAAGGGAGAGGAGTCTTTAGACCATAATTTGATACGAACTTGATTGGAAGAGGGAGAGAGAGAGAGAGAGTAGTAAAATAATAACTAAGCATAAATTAAAAAATAGACTTGGGTTAAGCTTTTTTTAACTTGAACGGCACGCACACACAAGAGAGGGTTTAGTCTTCCATGTTTCCTCTTCAAACAAAAAAGATATTACAACCCTACTGAAATTATTCATATTTTACACTTCAACATATTTAATTAATTACAGAAGTATCCCAAAGTTTGTGTAGTGGTGCCCCCTATTAACCTTCCCATTCTACCCAAAATCAATAAAACAAATTACAAATGTGTCCTCAATAAAAAAAAAAAAACCTTCCCCTTGCACTTGTGTGCTTACATTCCATCCCCCCCCCCCCCCCCCCCCCCCCCCCCCCCCTCTATAAGACAAACCTTTTCTTTAGGTTGGATAGATGGAAAATGATAGAGACATTCATCTTCAACTACCCTTTATATCTTCTAAAGGTGAATGATGATCCCATTGCGTGAGAACCTTAGATAGGAGTTTGGTCCCATGACAAACAATAATTTTGTGTATCTTGGCTCGACCAAAATTATTTGGGATACATGTGCTATAATATATTCAAACACCGATAACCTTCAAAGACTTCTTAACATCGTCACAATAGGTATATCATCCTCTCTTCTTTCTAACTCTTCTCCTTCTTGGATTATTGTCTCGTGGGCTTCTTAACATCTTACGGGGAAAATTGGTAACCTCTCTAAAAATTTCCCCTTTTCATACTGCAAGGTTTGTATCCATTGCTGATGGATCTAAGACAAGTTCAAGGGATTAATGTTTCACAACCTTCTTCTCTACCACTATCTGATGTCCTCTTTGTTCCTCAATTTTCCTTAAGTCTTATGGTAGTAAGTAAGCTCATAAAAAAACTTGGATGTTTTGTAACCTTTTATACCTCTCATTGTATCTGCTAGACCAAAGAGGTGATTAGTGATGACCATGAGAAAAGAGGGCTCTACTACCTTGGCACAAAGCTTCTTTGAACACTTGTCACAAAGGAACAATGGGTGGTCTAATGGCACAATAAGCTAGGTTATCCATCTTTACTTATTTTATAAACACTTAGTTCAAGTTTACATCCCGTAAAATTTTTATCATGTGAATCTTGTTAGCTAAGTAAACATCACAAAAGTATTTTTCTAGCTAGCTCAAATGTTTCCAATGGTAGTCCTTTTTACTTAATTCATTCCGATGTTGGGGAACTCTTAATACATCAAATATCTCTCATTCATAATATTTTGTTATGTTTAATTATGATTACTCTTGTGTTACATGGTTGTTTTTAATGAAGGATCGCTCTACAATATTTAGTATCTTCATCGCTTTTCATTCCATGGTCGAGACCAAATTTCAAAAACAAATAAAGGTACTTCGATTCAACAATCCCAAGGAATGCCTCTCTCACTCATTTCAAATATTTTTCAATTATTCACCAAATATCATGTACTTATACACCTCAACAAAATAGGGTAGCTGAACAGAAAAATAGACATTTATTATAGGTGACTCGAGCCTTATAATTTTCCGTGCATGTTTCACAATTCTATTTGGTAGATGCAATTCTTACTGCTTGCTATCTCATCAATAGGATGTCCTCTGCTGCCTTTCAAAAATCTTCTCCCATCTCTTCACTCCTATCACACACCATGTTTTTTCCACTTCCTCTAAAAACTTTTGGGTGCATTTGCTTTGTTCACAATACTACTCCTAGTCAAACTAAACCGGATGCTTGAGGCTTTAAGTGCATCTTACTTGGATATGCCAAATATAAAAATGGATATGTTTGTTACCACCCAAGACTACATCTAACCTTTATTTCCATGTATGTAATCTGTTTGAAGGATTGATCTTTCTACTCTCGACAAAACTCACAATCTACAAGTTTAACTCCCTTTGAAGCATTAAGTCCTCTTGAGCCATTGGACTATCAATTACTTCATCAAGAGTTTGAATACACCTCTCCTCTCATGGTTCCTACATCACTTGGGCTGGTTGATAGTATTGAGGGAAGTCCTTCTACACCTTCCCGTCCTTCTTCTTCTACTCCTATTTCATTTGGCCCTTAGTATGACACTTGTCCCATTGCCCTCAGAAAAGAACTTCACTCATGTATCCCTATATGACCACCTACTTCTCAGCTTATATCCAATTTCCTATTTACTCACCGCATGTCACCAAGTTGCCAATCTTTCCTTACATCCCTTTCTTCCATAATTTTCCTAAGGGTTTTCAAGAAGCCCTTCAACATCAAGGGTGGAAAATAATCATAGAGGAAGAAATGACAGCCATATATTCCAATCACACTTGGGATCTCTTAACCTTATTCTTTGACAAAAAAAAAAAAAAAAAAAAAAAATCCATTGGATGGATGTGGGTCTTCACCTTGAGATGATGGCAGTATTGCTCATCTTAAAGCTCGACTAGTTGCCAAGGGGTATAATTGATCTTTTGGGATCAACTACAAGTCTTTCTTTTCTGTTGACAAAATGAACTTGGTACTTGTTCTTATTTCGCTTGCTACAAATTTTCAATGGGACCTTCACCAACTTGATATTAAAAAAAATATTTTTCTGAATGGTGACATCCAAGAAGTTAACATGATCCAACCAACAACTTTTGTGGTTGAGGGGGAGAAAGTATGAAAATTTATGAATGGGCATGGTTTGACAAATTAAGCAAGGTCATTCTTGGGCTAAAATTCAAAAAATGTGAAACTAACCGCTTTGTATTTGTCAAATGCGCTTGCTATGGCAAAATACTTATGCCTTTAGTCATTATCTTGATCAATAGCGATAAAAGTGGAATAGAAAGGTCAAAGGAGGAAATGAGAAAGACATTCCAATCCAAGGATCTAGGTTTACACAAATACTTCCTTGGCATTGAGGTTCTGCAATCAATATATGGCATAGTCTTACCTCAAATAAAATATGTGTCAAACCTATTGGAGGAAACAAGTATGATGGGATGTAAACCTCTCAATTCACCAATGAACCCCAAATACCAAATTACACATGGAAGACGGAGATGAGGTAGATATAGGAAAATTTCAAAGACTCATTGGGAAACTAATCTATATGATTGTAGCCTAACTTGACATTTCCTTTGTAGTAAGCATTGTTAGTCAATTCTTGCACCACCCTCAAATATCCCGCTAGTAGGACTTAGAAAGAATCCTAAGGTACCTAAAAAGAGTCTTGGATGAGGCTTATTATACAAAAAACCATAAACACATCAATGCAGACAGATTTGTCGATGCATACTGAGCAAGATCACCTTATGACAGAAAATCCAATTTCAAGTATTGTATGATAGTGGGTGGCAATTTGGTCACCTAACATATTAAAAAAAGAAAATTGTAGCTTGGTCAAGCGTAGAAGCAAAATATCGTACTAGATCCATGTAGTAAGTGAAACGATATAGCTAAAATCCTTATTATTTGTTGATTTTCAGGACTCCATGGATTACATCATGGAGAAAGAAGAAGAACACAACCTGTGAGAAGAAAAGGGGGAAGAATGAGGTTATGGACTTATTGTCCAAACCCCCCTTGAGCTCTATTTATAACTAATAAAAGTATAATATTATAATTATGCCATTCACCATAATAAAAGTAAATAAGAGATAAAAAATATAAACTAATTACATCAATGACACCCTAATTACATCATATCTTCCAACACTCCCCCACAAGCTGGGAGGTAATGGTAGTGATCCCAGTTTGACACAAATAACATAAATGTAATAATAATCTCCTCTATCACGGTGTCCCAAGGATAAGTACAACACCGGGCACATACTCTCAAAGGTTAAAAATGGGCGATAAGTCGAAACCAACCTCAAATGATTTCAAACAAACATAATGATAATAATCACTAAAGTGGGTAATGCCTGTCATTCACAAGACAATGATATAAAACCTAAGGGTACCAAATAAAAAGTCTCGAAGGACCTAAAACACCCATATAAATAAAAGGATTAACCAAAGCTACGCTCCAAAAAAAGTTGGCCAAAGGGGTAAGTGAGATTCAAATAAAGGACAATTGGAGAAAAGATTGCCAAATAACCAAAGGTAATGAGTAATGAGGAAGATAAGATGTTGGAGCCAACATGTGCTTTATTTTCCTAAGAAAATCAAATTCTTCATCAGACGAACCAATGCCGAGAACAATCAACAAATAATGAACCCAAGATAAACAACATAGGAGGAGTTCTTCAATAATAATGTCTCAATCAAAGAGACACAAATAGTAGTAACAAAAATGGGCAAATGCCCAAATAACACATACCAAATGTGCAGTTGTATAGCAACAGATAACCGGTATAATAGAGGTAGAGAGCAAGTGGGCCGAGTCAACTTGACTGAGGTCCGAGTTAACTCGATCAGGTACTGAGTCAATCAAATCAGTAAGTTGAAGATACAAAAATAATTTTGAGAGAAACACAGATTAATGGCCTCAAAGTCCGAGTTAACCCAGTTTGAGTTGGGCTGAGTCAAGATCAGGTTGAGTCCGAGTTGACTCGAGTTAACCAGAGGGGAACAGAAGTACAAGCTGTAATAAGTAGTAGACCATGTGCTGATTCACTGGTTAGGGCCTGTTTTACTTGGTCTGAGTTGCCGGAAAGCAAACAAATAACAAATAGGCTTGGCAATAAATTAGTAACTTGACAGTAAACTAGAACCAGATAACAGGCGATTAAGTACCAGAGGCTTCATCTTCCAGAAATAGCAACAAAGCTGGCGCAATTGCAGTGTAGCAAAGTCTTCGTCCTCCAGAAATAGCAATAAAGTGATACAAGAATTTAAGACGAAGAAGAATAAATGAACAGAGAAGGAGAAGATACAAGAAGGAAGATTGATTTCAGAATTAATCATATATATCCCCATTATATTTCATCCCAGCTATATATAGCCATACAAGAAACTACCCACAACTCTGAAAAGGAAATAACCTCCCATGATCAAAGAACTGATTAACCCATTAAAATTAACTAAGTAAACACTAATTAATAACTGCTAAACCACTAACCTACTACACAAAGGCCTTAGCCATGTCCGGCCCTACCTTCGTGATCTTCTTCATGTGGCCATATCATTCCCCACCCCTTAAGAATCCTTGTCCTCAAGGATGAAATCAGGATAAGATCCTTGTCCTTAAGCTAGTATATAAGCCACCAGACCAACTTTCGTAATGACTTTGTATGGAACCAAGAAACGTTGGCGAACTTCATGGAGGGTCTGGTTCTGGTTGATTGCCCTCAATATCTCCGATGCCCGTAGGGGAAAAATCCTCGATCATAAATAATTGTGGTCGTTCGCAACGATGGCCTGGAACGAACTTCTCATCACAATAATAACATAACCCCTTCTCTTGATGTTCTCGTGCCTCTTGGTTGGTTATTCGGCGGAAGGTTGTTGGTTGAGTATTAGAGCTTTGGTTTATGTGTTGGGTTGGTGGAGGTCCTAACACCCCAACTATTGGTTTGGCTAAGACCTTTGGTGTCGCAAAAGTTGGTTGTGAAAATAGTTGGTGATTTGGTTGCCTCTGCAGCTAATTGCGTTCCTCGATGAGCCGAGCCACTCCTATTGTATCTGCCAAGGTTCTAGGTTGTTTAATTTTAACGTCGATGCGAATGTTGTCTCGAAGTCCTGCAATAAAACAACCAATTAGAAATTTTTCCGGTAGGTCGTCCACTCGGTGGGAAAGCATTTCAAAAGCTTCTTGATAAGCTGCTACAGTTGTGGTTTGTTTAAGGTGATTCAAAGCTTTTGAAGGGTCCTCGTAGTCGGTTGGACCAAATCGAAGTTGTATAGCCTTGGTAAACTCATCCCATGCGAATGGTCTGCGAAATTTCGTCAACCACCTGTGCCATTGCAAGGCGATGCCCTCTAAATGAAAGGAGGCTACCTGAACTTGTAGTTCTGGTGCAATGTGTTTGAATTCAAAGTATTGCTCAGCCTTGTAAATCCATCCAGTTGGGTCGTCTCCGTTAAACTTTGGAAATGACAACTTGAGGTGGTGATGAGAGTGGTCATTTATAGTATTTGAGCGAGAAATATGTGGGTGTGAGGATTTATCACGTGCAAATGGGTTGGTTTCAGAAAGACTAATGTTTTGGCTAAGGAAGGCTCAAAGAGCCTGGAGCTCGGTTAACACGGCTTGTAAGGCTGCGTTCACCTGATTGAAACTTGACTCGTGTCGTACCAAAATTTTGTTGACCTCGTTGCGGAACTCTGCGTTCGTTTTGCTGCAAGTATCCATAGACTGCAAACTTTTTTTTTTTTTAAACAACGAAAAAAAATAAATAAATAAAAAATACTAGAATTGGTTAGGAAGAAAATATGATCGTTTTAGAACGAGAGAAGGAGACAGAAAGATAATGAAGTGTAAAGAAGAGAAAAAATAAGACAAAGGGCTATTTTTTAGAGAGAAAAAAAATGGAACGGATTAAGGGAAGTTGCCGACAGGAGGGAGAAAAATGAAAAAAATGCGAGGGGGCGGAAACAGGAAGAGAAAAAAAAAATTTGACAGAAAGAAAAAAAAATGGAATTGATTAAGGGAAGTTGATGACGGGAGGGAGAAAAAATGGAAAAAATGTGAGTGTGTGGGGCGGAAACAGGAAGAGAAAAAAAAATCTGCTCTGGTTTTCGGAAACAAAAAATTTCGTCGATTCCGGCAGCGTTGAAGAAGATCTGTGGGTCTGAGTCTCAGCGGCAACGGCAACGGCAACGACGAGGATGTAACGGCGATGGTTCTGATTCCTTTCCGAACAGAGATTTTCTCGGATTTCCGGCGGTAGAAAGATGAAGAGTCAGAGGACGGCTTCGATGGCAGATGTCGAGTCCCGACAACGACAGCGTTGAGGCAGTCGGTGGCTCTGTTTTCTTCCCGAACATAGATTTTCGATGCGGTTTTTTCGGAATTTCTTCCCGGCGACAGAGGAAGGAAGATGATTCTTGCAAAAGACAACGACAAAAAGACACGGAAAGAAGGAAGGGAAGAATTTGATTTTCTGGGTAGAGAAGGGAAAATTGAAGAGCGTTGACAGAGAGAGATGTAGAGACAGAAGAAGGAAACTCGCGGAATGGAATCCCGGAGTCGTAACAGCTCTGATACCACTAATACAAGAATTTCAGACGAAGAAGAATAGATGAACAGAGAAGGAGAAGATACAAGAAGGAAGATTGATTTCAGAATTAATCACATATATCCCCATTACATTTCATCCCGGCTATATATAGCCATACAAGAAACTACCCATAACTCTGAAAAGGAAATAACCTCCCATGATCAAAGAACTGATTAACCCGTTAAAATTAATTGAATAAACACTAATTAATAACTGCTAAACCATTAACCCACTACACAAGGGCCTTAGCCATGTCCGGCCTTACCTTCGTGATCTTCTTCATGTGGCCATATCACAAAGTTGGCACAATGGTTGGAATCAATCAAAGCAGTAACTCAGAAATACCATATTGAGCTCTCAGAATCAATCAAAGCAGAAAAGATACCAAAACATCGTTGCAGGAGGATCAACCCGATCCAATGCCAGTGAAGAGATGAGGCAGGGTAACACCAGAAATAAACCAACCAACTGGGATCTGGTGTTCTTAATGAATCCGTGATCAACGAGAAAAATAGAGAAGACTTCCAGCAGTAGAATCAAATCGCATGATAATCAAATCTGCCAGCAACAGAGTCAGTGGTTATGGAGACAAGCAGAATCAGTGGGTCTGGTTGATTATCATGGGCTGGATCACCGTGAACAATAGCGCAGCAATTCCATAAGTGATTTCGATGCGACGTCCAAATGGAGAGGAAGACGAGAGCAATTTAAGCTTAATCCACCAATTGTTGCCTCTCGTTTCGATGCCTTGCGACCACCAGCTGGCAACGAAGCAATGACAACAACCAATGACAACAGCGAACTCGAATTAAAAACAGTAAGACAAATTAATCAGCTTTGGACGAGATTGTTGGCAACTTTCTAGTCGAATAAGAGGCTAGATACCGAGTGCCGGAGAAAATTACGTTCACTAGAGAGAGAGTTACGGGCTAGAGAAGTCAGCAGTGTTGATAACTTCGGGAATAGCAGGAATGATGAATGTACCTGGCTGGACGAGATCAACTCAGAATGATAGTTATCAGATGACAACAATAGAGCGATGAACCGATGAATCGAGATCCCTAGAGCAAGATACTTCCGACGGCCAGAGAGCAATCACCAATCGCCTAATATCATGTTGACCACGATGACCAAGAGGAAGATGAAGCAGAAACTGGTTCTTTTCAGTTAAGAGAGTCAAACTCGTTTTTTGTGACTCAACATCTAGACTCGGCAACAGAGAGCTGCTACTGGTATGCCTTCTCAGCAGAGATAACGGGGGCATAGGAAGACAACATCAAGTGGATTCTCGGGTATGGAACCAGATTGGTCTGGAACTCAGTGACATCAACATTCAAAGCCCCATCAAACCTCTGAGAGGCCGTAAAGGAATAGAAACAAGGATATCGTAGATGTCTTCATTGTTGTGTAGAACAACTACAAATACCATGAGTTTCAATAGTTCTGAGTTCTGAAGGGAGTCAGACCCTTCAACCCAAGAACAAGAGTCCTAACAACATTGATGAGTGATCAAAGGAGATTGACAACAAGTAACAGATTATCAGCCAGACTAACCAGCCGACCATTAATTAGGCTCCACAACTTAACAACTAAAACACCTTTAATTGAGACTCTTTAGTAAGACTTCCTCTTGCGAGACTCCTATAAGATTCCACCATATTAATTTTGGCTCTATGAGTCTTCTTACTGTGAGATTCATGTAAGACTCTTTCATATCTGCTCTTTTTGACACTCCTACACAAGTTGGAGTTTATAACTTCAACTTGCAATGAAAAAGATTCTTGGACCTCAATCTTGGTTTTCAATCTTCATTGACTAAAAATTTTATATAGATGTTAAATCTTCATCATTTGTTCTCCCCATTTCTTGAATATTATAGTGACATAAAATTTTTCACTCCATGTGGAACAAAATACCTCTTTCTTGTACTTCTTTTACTTCTCTCCCTCAAGCTAGGGATTGAAAAGAAAAAGAGATCCTAATTGGATAAAACACAATTTGGTAGAATAAAACCACTCCAAGCCATACGACAAAACTCTATACATTAGTTAAAGTAGTCATAGTCTAAAACACACTCCGCTCAATTTTAAAGGCAGGAAAACAACCCAACTTTACGGTTTAACTAAGGGACTACTCACTTTTAAGGATAGCTCAAACACAAATCACCTCTCAGGAGAATAATAAAAGACTTGCCTCAAACTGGATGTTGGGCACACTCTCATACTTTTTAGGTAGTGGATCTAGACATTACTCTAAAGCGATGAATACATAAGAAGATAAATTGAAAAATACAAGAGGAAAAATAACTTTAACCGGAAGGAGGCCACTATTCAACACTCATACTTCCAAACGAATCTAAAATATAACCTTTTTTTTTTTTAAACTATGAGAGACTATAATCATAGAACTTAATATATTTGACCAAGTATAACTTTTGTGTGTGTGTGTGTGTGTGTGTGTGTGTGGGGGGGGGGGGGGGGGGGGGGGGGGGGGAGGGGGGGTGTTGACCTCAATTTTCGGAGTTGATAATGCATAGGATACATAACCAAGTAACAAAAATGCAAAATTTGAAAACAACATCAAAGTGGGAATTTTTTGCATACCTTGAATGAGCACATCATGGAGTGATTAGTTCTGACCACAACTCTCCGATTAGAACATAAACTTGGCTAAAAAACTAGGATTCTAAGAGAAAAGGAAACTCAATTCATGTCAACTCACAGAAACCTTTTCTGATACCATGCTATTAATTGAGGTTCACAACTCAATTAATAGGGAAAAAAAAAGATTTTTGGCTGAACTGACCTTTAGTACTTCTGATATCAATATCTCCTATTAGATAAATCATAATCACAAAATGTTTGTTGTTTAAGTAACTAGATTGAAAGAGCTTTAATTTGATACCTATTTTGACATAGAAAACGTCGTTCTTTAATCTGTTATGGCCTCTTTATTTTCTTCATTGTGTAGCTTGATGGTCACTAACTCCAATGTGAATATCTCCTTCCATATAGACCAGATTGACATGAAATTTTTTTCTTCTGAAATTAGACTTTAATACCTTTAATTCAAGTATAATTTTTCTTTATCAAACATACTTATTTTGAGATAAAGAATCTGATAGATTTTTGCCTATGTAATTTGGCTGAACTGAGCACTCTTTCTTCTTTTGCCAGCATGACCATTGAGTCTTCCAATATTGACATCTCCCTCTAGAAAACTCAGATCTAGAATTGGTGTGATAGGTAAAAAACTAGACTTACAGATATTTATTTTTATATATAATTCTCTACTAAAATTCTCATTCTTGAAGGCATAAAACACCTTGAAATTGAAACTTTTTGCTGCTACTTGAACTTCTCGTGTAATCTGACCTTTCCTACTTCAAATATTGATTTCTCTTTGGAGAAAGATCCAATTTAAAAAATTAATTTGGATTGGAAATTAGACTCAATAATCTTTCCATCAATATATATTTTAAAATATGAAAAGTTCATTATGGAGGTGTAACGCCAAGAAAACAACGGATGCCAGGATAGGAAAGAAAGAAAAAAAGATAAGAATATGAACCTAAACTACTAGAGATGATAGATCAGAAAAGGATCACATTATCTTTGTGGGTTGACCGAGTCAACTCACAGAAACCTTCTCTGATACCATGTTGAATTTTTGGAAAAATGAAAAACGTCACTTACTTATTGTAATTTGAGTAAAATGAGCCTTTATTTATAATAGAGGAAACAAGTAGAATCCGATTACAACTAAACTACCTTTATCCCAGCTACACCAAAGTTAAACACTAAAAGATAAGTCCAGAATAATTAAATAACTGAACATAAATAGGATATTAATAAAACTAAAATACCTTTAACTGAGACTCTTTTATGATACTTTCTCTTATGAAACTCCTATAAGACTCCACCATATTAATTTTGGCACTATAAATTTTCTTACAGTGAAAGTCATATAAAACTCTTTTATATTTGCTCTTCAACTTGAGGGACTGTTAAAAGATACATGTGTAGGGGTGGCATGGCTAGTAAATAATGAGAACTTCCATAAAGATAGTATAGAATTATAATTATGCAAGCAAGAGTATATCCTCTTATATCATTTTTCCTTTTGAAGCATATAGCCCTAAGGGCATTGTGGTCTTTATAAACACTTTGCCACAACTATATATATAACCTCAAGGCATGGGGTAGAGCATTCTATCCTCTTCCTCTTGGCTCAAATTCATCCTTATACCTCTCTCACTTTTCCTCTTCTTTCTCTCCCTTGGTTTCTTCTCTCCTCTCTCTTAAGAGCTAGAGTTCCTTTCTTCTCTCATTCCCTTAAGATGTCTTGTATTTATGTGTTAACCCTAGAAATCAACACTAACCTAGCTTTTTTTATCTTGAATTTATGGAAAAGATAAATACTTCATTGACATATTGTAATCAGAGTACATGAACCTCTATTTATAATAGAGGAAGGTAGCATAGTCCGATTACAATTAAACTACTTTTGTCATAATTACACCCAAACTCTAACACTTAAAATAAGTCCTAGCATAATTAAATAACCCAATATAAATAAAAGACTAACATGACTAAAACACCTTTAAACTGAAACTCTTCTGTAAGACCTCCTTCCATAATAATTGTGGCTCTGTAAGACTCATAATGCCACCTCACGTGATCATGGTGGGTCCCACCTCACATGATCATGGTGGGTCCATATCTTATGGGCTTGGGCTCATCTTCCAACACATTTGGATATGTGGGTCTTCCTTGGTCTTGTGGGCTTGGGCCCATCTTCCAACACTCCCTCTCAAGCTGGGGGTGAGAGAACATCATGAACTCCCAACTTGCTTCAAATAATGTATAAGATCTTCTTGTATATAATGGCAGTTCTCCATATTTTCCAACACTTCCCCTCACGCTAGTGCTCTCTTCTATGAGGCCCAACTGGCATAAGGTAAGTGAGAGTAAAATCATTCCAAGCCATATGATATTGCTCCATACTCGAGTCATAACTCATGCTAGATGTAGGGCACACTCCTATCATTATCAGGTAGTGTCACTCCTATCTTTCACAAGTAGTGGGTCTATACGCAATGGTCAAAAGTGTAGTAAAACTCTTCCATCACCGTATCCTTCCACAGGACCACGAATCTCAAGTGGTAGGAGTAATAAATGCCAATTACGGGGGTAACAGGTAACAAAGATGTAGTAATAAGCTCATCCATCATGGTGTCCCAACCCGGGCATCGACTCTCACAGGTAAAAATGGGTGATAAATGCCTGTCATTCACAAGACAGTGATAAAAGACCCATGGTTATATATATATAGAAGTCTCAATGGACTTAAAACACCCAACCATGATGGATTTAAACTCCCAATCGAAGTAACATGCAAAAGGTTGGCCCAAAGATGTATGTGAGACTCAAATAAAGGATGGTAGGAGTAAGGTTGTCAAATAACTTGTTACAATGTGGGACCCACCATGAGCTCGAGAGGTGTCAACAAGAGTTCTCATACAAAGTGGCTCTAGCTAAGAGATAAGGAACATGTGTTGGAATTAAATAGAAGATTTGAAGATCAAGTGGGACCCACAAAGATACCACGAGTTGGTATCTCTATCTACATGAGCTAGAAGATCATGTGGGATCCATAAGATAAGACCAAGAGTTGGTTCTCTAGCTTGATTCACGTCCTTGAAGAAGGTGTTTGTAGTTGGGTTAAATTAGTCTCTTAAATAGATAATATAATCTTATCATAATAGGCTTAGTTCAAAGGGTTCTAGTTGGAATGTGATTAGGAGTCCTAAGGTTAGTTGTACATGGACTCTATCACCTCCTCAACTATAAATAGGGGTGATTGTAACTCGGAAATATCAAGCAGGTTTCTTATTTTTTTCTTCTCTCTCGTGTGAAGTGCTCTCTCTCTACTCTCCTTTATTTTCCTTGTCTCTATTATGAGTGGTTTTTTATCCATTGGATTTCAGAAATCTAATTACTTAGCTTCTATGCTAAACTTCTCCATTAACTGAGTTGTTTGAAGAACTTTGCTCGGTTTTGTGATTTTTTGGAGAATTTTTTGAGAGCCACAAGTTAGGTGATTGTTTTTGGAAAATCAAGAATTGAATATTGTTTTTAAATAAAAGGAATCAAGCACAAAATAAGAAAGGAAGTGGCCATTTGAAAGTCTAGTTGATGCCAATCCATTTGAAGAAAGATTGTTGTTTTTGAAGATCTCACAATATCTTCTTGATTAGGCTTGATTTTGTTTGATCAATCATATCTTGTCTAATTCATGAGGAATTGAATCTAGATTGGTTTATCCCAAGCCGGAGTCAAATTTTTTTTGGAATGATCTTGGAAAGATCTAATGTGGAATTGCTACCTTACCTTACTTGATCTCATGCTTATTTGATTTATTTTTGCTATTCTCTACAAGGAAGATTAGAGAATTAACTATAGAAATTTTTGGCCAACAAGTTGACTGACTAAGAGGGCTCCCTGCTTGCCTA
This sequence comes from Aristolochia californica, assembly GCF_029961685.1. Classification (NCBI taxonomy): domain Eukaryota; kingdom Viridiplantae; phylum Streptophyta; class Magnoliopsida; order Piperales; family Aristolochiaceae; genus Aristolochia; species Aristolochia californica. Next base: position 8,193,791 of record NW_027181881.1, read on the forward strand.
AAGACTTGATAAGATTGGGTTCTCTGCTATCTACTCGAGCTAGCCTTGGCTGCACTTGAATCTCCAAGCTGCTTACTTAGGCTACTTCAAATTTGAGTACATTATTACCCTTGAATTGCCTGTTATATATGAAGAACACATGGGTAACAAAAAAAATATTGTCAAGATTATTACCATACCCTTGCGAGGGATATCAAATTTCTTGAGTTGGTCCACATCGGTTCAATAGTTCCTTATAATAAGGGACTTGGTCACCTCACCAAACATGGGCCACCCATTGATGAAGAAAATGTTGCTTATGCTAAGAGGTTAAAAAATGGCACTTTGGTAATTAGTTGGCTCATCAACAACATGGAAGAACCTGTTTCCAACAATGTTATTCATCTCGACACTGCCAAAAAAATTTGGGAGACATGTGCTAAGTTGTACTCTAGCTCCAACAACTTACACAAGCCATATGATATTATCCAAAGAATGTTCAACACTAAACAAAGAGAAAATATCCATGAATATTTGACTTATTTTTTAGGCCTTCTTCAAGAATAGGAGTTAGCTCAACCTACCTCCACCGATGTCTCTATCCAAGACAAACAGAAGGAAACCTTAGCCACTACCATTTGCCTAGTAAACATTAAGCCATATCTCAAAGTTTCTATAAGTAAACTCCTTAGCGCATCTGCTATTCCCACCTTTGATGATATATGTGCCACATTACTCTGCATTCCAGACTCTTCTTTTCCTTCTCCTATTGAAGTGTCATCCGCTAAATACTCTGGGCATAAGGGAACATCAGCCGACCATGGTTGAGGCCATCGAAGAAATTATAGAGGAGGAAGAGGAAGAGGTGGAATGAATGATTTTGTCAAAACAGACAGCAGAGAATACACCCAATGTGGGAAATATGGCCACACTATTGATCAGTGTTTTAAAATCCATGGCATACCGAATTGGGTTAAGGCTAATCAAGCCTCAATAAGTGATATAAAGGAGGATCGGTCTACCCCACCAAAATAAAATAAAACCCTTACTAATGATGAGTATGACTTATTCCAGAAAATGAAAACTCCAATGGTCTCTCCTCCAAGTTCCTCCTCAATTGTTGCTATCACCACCGCTTCATATATGCTCTCTGCCACTTCCTCCTCTTCATCCTAGATAATTGACTCAGGGGCCTTCGAGCATCTCACAAGTAACAAAAATCTACTCCACTTAGTTTCTCTTTGTCCGTCGAATAAATTTGTTACCATAGCTGACAACTCCCAAACTAAAGTTCTTGAGAAAAGATCCACCTCTATTACACCAATACTTACACTCACAGATATTCTTTTTTTTCTATTAGTCAGCTAACACAACACTTCAATTGCTCAATTACCTTCTCACTCATTTCTTGTGTGTTCCAAGTTTTTATAACGAAGTAAGTGACTGGTGGAGGCGGTGAACAAGGGGGGCTCTACTATCTGGATATGCCTCAAATAAATGCCGTCTCAACCAAGGAAACTAAGACAAGTCTATGGTACAATTGGTTGGGACATCCATCTGCACAATCTCTTCATCTTCTTTTTCCTACCTTTAAGGATAGGTCAAGTTTAAATTGTGAAGTGTGTTAACTGAGCAAACACCAGAGGACCACATACTCACCTCATCTAGAACTTCAAAGTGTTGCTCCATTTTCATTGATCCACACAAATGTATGGGGACCCTTGAGCGTCTCAAACATTTCTTGAGTCAAATACTTTATTACCTTTATTAATGATTTTACTCGTACTACATGGCTATTTCTTTTTAAAGAGCAATATGAAATACCATCCATATTTAAATCCTTTCATGCTATGGTTGTTACTCAATTTGGTAAGAAAATCAAAGTACTTAGGTCTGATAATGCCAAAGAATATACTTCTAGAGATCTTGATTATTTTTGTCAAGAGAATGACATTGTCCATCAAACATCTTGTACCTACACCACCAATAGAATGGATGAACCGTCACCTTCTTGAGGTAGCTCGTAACTTATTGTATACCATGAAAGTCTCATACTTACCTTTATTGATGATTTTACTCGTACCACATGGCTATTTTTTTCTAAAGAGCAATATGAAATACCGTCCATATTTAAATCCTTTCATGCTATGGTTGTCAATCAATTTGGTTAGAAAATCAAAGTACGTAGGCCTGATAATGCCAAAGAATATACTTCTTGACTATTTTTGTCAAGAGACTGACATTGTCCATCAAACATCTTGTGCCTACACCACCAATAGAATGGAAAAATCGTCACCTTCTTGAGGTAGCTTGCAACTTATTGTATACCATGAAAGTCTCATACTTTTATTGGCCGTAGGCCATCCTTCCTGCATGTTTTCTTATAAATAGGTCATAAATCCCCATATTCCTTATTGTTTCCACATGGTGATCCTTTATCGCTTTCCTTGAAAATCTTCTGTTGTATATGCTTTGTTCATATTACCTCCCCACAACATAGTAAAATTGATCCAAAATCTCTCAAGTGTATCTTCTTAGGATACTCTTGCACGCAGAAAGGTTATATTTGCTACAATCCTACTCTCCAAAGGTTACTTGTGTCCAAGGATGTAACTTTTTTTTAAAATTCTTCATACTACTCTGACAATGCTCCTCCAGGCCTCTCTTTTGTATCAGCCTCTCCTCGATTGGTTGTGCCCCATGCTACGGAAATTGTTCAACCCCCTAAAGCGCTAGTTGACACCACACCTATGGAGTTTGCGGATCTCATCGAGGTAAGTCCATCTTCTCTTGTTCCTTTTGGACAAAAAATATGATACTCAATCCATTGCCTTAAGAAAAGAACCCAAAACTTACACTAGACCTTCTACTTCTCACCCCATATCCAATTTTGTGTCTCACCATCGTTTATCCTCTTCATGTTGTCAATTTCTTGCGTCTATCTCCTCTATCTCAGTCCCACAGTCCTGTCAAGAGAAACATCTAGGGTGGAAGGCAGCAATGGACAAATAAATATAGGCACTCTAGGAGAATCAGACATGGGCTCTAGTTCCTCTTCCATCAGAAAATAAAACCTATCAATTGAAAGTGGGTCTTTACAGTTAAACACAATCCGGATAGGTCAGTTGCTCTCCTTAAGGTCTGCCTCATTGCCAATGACTACATGTAGAGTTATGGGATAAATTATGAGGAAACATTCTTTGTGGTGGCCAAAAGTCACTTGGTATGCTGCTAATTCTTCCTGACCGGTCTATCAACTTGATGTGAAAAATGCTTTTCTCAATGGGGATATAAAAGAAGAAATTTATATGCAACAACCACCTGGATTTTGGTTGAGGGGGAGTCAGTATGTCGATTGAAGAAATCCCTTTGTGGTCTGAAATAGTCTCCTCATGCATGGTTTGATTAAATTTAGCTAAACACTCATACGGGCTGGATTTCATAGATGTTCCGTAGATCACTCCGTGTTTCTTAAAGATACACCTAAAGAGAAAGTGATTTTGGCCGTATATGTTGATGATATTATCTTAACTAATAGTGATCCCGGGGGCGTTTAGGAAACCAAGGAAAAGATATGTGAAGAATTCGAGACGAAAGATCTTGAACTACTTAAATACTTTCTAGGTATTGAAGTACTACAGTCCAAACATGGGATTATACTATCTTAAAGGAAGTATGTCTTTGATCTACTAGAGGAGACAAGAATGATGGGTGTAAACTAGTAGAAACCCCAATGGATTCCAATACAAAATTATTTGCAGACACTAGAGATGATGTGGATTTCAGAAAATATCAAAGACTTTTAGAGAAACTCATTTATCTCTGTGTAACAAGGCCAGGTATATCATATGCAGTAAGTGTTGTGAGTCAATACATGCACAAACCACAACTTACTCACTGGCAAGCACTAAAAAGAATAATGTGATATTTGAAAGGAGCTCCAAGATGAGGGCTTCTCTATAAGAACCATGGTCACTTCAACATAGAAGGGTTCTCATATGCAGACTGAGCTGGATCTCCGGATGATAGAAAATCTACTTCGGGACATCGTACAAAGGTCGGATGAAACTTGGTTACATGGAGAAGCAAGAAGCGGAATGTAGTTGTAATGTTCAATGAAGATGTAGAATACAGGGCCATGGCACTCACAGTTAGTGCGCTTCTACGAATCAGATCCTTTCTCACTGAACTAGGATTCTATAAACAAGCCCCTATGGATCTACATTGTGATAATCAAGCAGCAATACATATCACCTCAAATCCGATCTTCCATGAGAGAACAAAACACATTGAGGTAGACTGCCATTTCATAAGAGAGAAATTCAAAGCCAGCATATTATCTCTCAAACACATCTCCTCACAAGGACAAGTTGTAGATATTATCACCAAACCAATCATTCATAAGATCTTGTCCACCATCTACAACAAGCTGGGCATTTACAATGTTTTCTCATCCCCAACTTGAGGGAGAGTGTTACAAGGTAGGACCCACCATGACCACACAAGCTGGCATGATGAGTCACCATGTGAGGTGGCATGATGATTCATCACACGAGCTGGAATCCTTATCACATGATTTGGAAGATTTATCAATCTTCCTTAATTAATGTAATCGATTTATCTTCCCTTGATTTATGTAGATTTGGATAATCATGATTGATGTAATTAGGGATATTAGGGATACTAACTTATCTCTGAAGTTTCCCTAAATATGTAATGAAAATATTATAAATAGGGATCTCGATTGAAGGGTTCAATCAAACTCTCCACTTCTCAACTCTGGAAGAATTTCTCTTTAGCCTAAGGTCCTTTTCTCTCTTTTCTCTTCTTTCCTCCCGAGCTCTCTCTCTCTCTTTGCTCTTTTTCTTCTCCCTCTTTTATCTTTCTTGAGGTTTCAATCATGAGGTCCTAAATTCAACATCTTTGAAATGTGAATTTTCAAATTGTAGTTCATTGTTACTCCTAATTTTTTATATTTCTATATCCTTGTTTTTTTTTTAAAAACTTTTTTACATGTGAACTAGAAAATCTACCCATGTGAACCTAGAGTAGTCATCTACAACCACTAGGGTGAGATGCTTTCTATTAAAGCTTTAGGTTCGAGTACATCCAACTAAATCCATATGGATTAGTTGAAGAGGTCGTGAGGTTGAAATTACATTCTTTGATTTGAAAGTGTTTGTGTTTCTTTCCAAGTTTGCAAACATAACAAGGTTTCTCTCTTACAATTTTTTGATTTTCTAGTCCTCTCACTGGGTTTTTCTTCACTACTTTGTTGAAGGAGCCTATTCCTATATGTCCTAGTCTCTTATGCCATAACCAAAAGTCATCGATGTTTGCACCCAAACAGATGGTACTAGTTGAAGGTAAATTAGCTATGTTCACTACGTAGAGGATTCTATGTCTCTGTCCCTCTAAAACTAGTTCATCATTTTTCATTCTTTACTAAGCATGTCCTTCTCAAATGAGACTTTGTTTCCTTTGTAACAAAATTGACAAATGATAAGTCATGCATCAACCCTTTTACATAAGAGACATCAGATATGAAAGAGGTTGAAGTACTGGTTGTTGACTGTATATTGACTCCCTTCTTGATTTTGATGATAACAAAATTTAATAGAATTGACAATTGCAAGTTAAGCATTTCATATACTTTACCTTCAAGAGACATGCATTTCTAGGTTTAAAGCTTCAAAACAAATCAAGCCAAACATCATGGATAGTAAAATCTTGAAGAAGCACCCTTGGAAGATGAAAACAAAGTGAAGACTGGAGTTTAGGATATACTGAGATATGTCAAAACTTAGTCTATGTAAAGAGAGTTGTCCAACACCTTCGATTGGAGGTACAATGTAAAATTAGAGCTTTAGGACATACTTTGCATTCATATATTCTTTAAAACTATCTATCATATACACATTTCAAACATGTTAGAAGCACTTATGATCATTCATTCCCACACTTTCAAAGTCAAATTAGTTAAACTGAAAGTAGAATGACCAATCAACATTTGCCAATGATCGATCAACCTAAGTTGATCGATTGATTATCCAACACATGGCCAAATCGTGCAATAAAGCATGTTTAATCATCCCACTTAGACTGATCAATAGAGGTCTCAAATCCCTCTTCGCCCATGTAAGCTTGCACCAAACTGAATAAGTGATCTACTTGCTCTTCCAACTTCTTCCAATTTGCAAAATTGAATGCCTGAGGTGTTAAGGAATAGTCCCAAATAAATTAGTGAGTAGAAAAATCTTGAGTTTATTAGTTGGGAAAGAGGCTTCCTAAGTAGGCAAGTTATTTTGGGACGGGCCTTAGACCCATTTTCTACATGGTATCAGATTATGTACTCATATGTGAGCCTTCACCCAAATTATCCACATATAGAGCCACAAAAGAAGGCCTACATGTAAGCGGGAGTGTTAAGGAATAGTCCCACATGGATTAGTAAGTAGAAAAATCTTGAGTTTATTAGTTGGGAAATAGGTTTTCTAAGTTGGCTAGTAATTTTGGGATGGGCCTTGGACCCAACTTCTACATGAGGAGCAACAACCATCTCTTACTCTTTTTCCATGCATCTAGTCATACCCTGAAAAAGGATTCATCCCAAGATGGAACTACTTCAATACTAGTTCATACGAGCCAAAAGTTTGTTTCAAAGAGTAGATGATAGTTGGTAATCTCTTCCTAAACACCTTCAAGATCTCCAACATAGTCCATGACATCTTTTTCACCCAGCTGAATTGGAAAAGTGTACAAGTGAGACATGTTCTATTCTTAAGAAATTCGCCTTGTGAGACCATTTCAAATATCATATGTTGTCTATCGTTGTATATCCTAACACTGTATATTAGACTACACTCTATTGATGAACCTAGACTTAACAAGAATATTTTTTGCTTTGCAAACAATTGACAAGTTCACTAGAGAAGGCTCAGTGAGATACTTCTCCAATCTCATCTAATCTCGTCTAAGTTCTCTATCTCATCAACCAACCACAACTGAAGTTATATGAAGGTGGAGCGTTAAAAAATGGAAACTCATAAGCTATAAACAAGTTGCTCTTAATCAAGACTAGAGAAACTGAGTAAGAAAAGGTAATAGGCTTGGAAAAACTTCACCTTTGACATTGTTACTTCAACCTCTTCACCACACATCAAGCATCAGCTTGATACCATGAGAAAAAAACGAGATTGCTAATTGGTTTTAAGTGTTAGAAAACTAGGAAAAGAAGAAGACTTAGTATGTAGATTAGGGTTCATATGAAAGAGAAAGATGAGAAAAGTTTATTGAGGCTAGTGAGGTGAAAAAGCAGACTCACCTCGTTCCTTTAGCCTTTATTTATATTATTCCCAAATAGAAAACAATTTAAGAGTAGCATCATCACTATCATAGGAAAGAAAAAAAATACAATGTAAGACTCAATATAATCAATTATCCCTCATAATTGAGTATAATTGATTGTGGTAGTGGGAAAGATGAGTTGATTTATTTTTTAAATGGGTTTGGGCCTAAGTCAATTTAGATTTTATTTGTCTAATGGGTTAAATTAGGGTTTGGTTAAAGTAAGGGCGGCATTGAACCAAGCTGGTTCATGAATAACTCGAGCTTGGCTCAGTTCCAGCTTGGTTCGGTTCAAAACTGGTTCATTTACTTAAACCCAGGTCAGGATTTGGGAGTCGGGACTCGGGACCGAAGGACTCCGAAACCTTTCCATCTCCAGTCGAGACGAAAATCAAAATCTCTCCATCTCCAAGATATGCAGTTTTCGACATCGATCATATCAACGTTTCCTATTTTAGATACCAACATCATCAAATTGATCACTCCATCTTGTCCCCTTTCTCCTCAAATTTTCTCAACTCGTAGACTCCCCCTTCTCCTCATTTTCTCTCTCGATAGGCAATTATTCGATCTCTCCTCCCTATCAATTCCCTCTGTACTCCTTGTTTTGTTCCTCGTCTTGATACTCGTCCTCAAATCCTCAAATCATCTCCAGTCTTGAGATGAGATTCTTTTATTGCTAATATTAGTTTCTCGTACGGAATTCTGTTTTACACATGTGAATGATCTTGATCGAATTCACGGATCTACATTGGGATGGTGATATGAGCTTGTTCTTAAATTGTAGAGGGACTTCGAGCATCATGTTTAAGAGGATTTTTGGGAAAGCTAAGCAGGAAACCAATGCCTTGGCGACTCTCAATAAGTTAAATGTGGTATTCTTTACCTTTATTAATTTTGTTTTTTTGTAAGTTTAGGTTTGCTTTCAATTCATGCGATCTTATCTGCGTATAGCATGATGGCCACAAAATCAAATTGGTGGAATTGTTGACGAAAGAGTAGAAGAAGGTGACTTAAATTGGGCGCTAGATCCACTTTTAATTTGGATAGGACTGATACGGGTGATGTTTGTTTCTGGTCAGTTGAATAGTAACTGAAGCCTTTAGGAGACCTTATATTTGACATTTTTAAATAAGGAAGTGGAGCAATGGGTCAAGCCATCTAATCCTGTAATAAGGATTATATCTTTGTTTGGTTTATGTGGTCATGGCCACACTTTTTGGTTTGTTTAACAAGTATGTTCTTGAAGGGAAGTTTCTAATTTTTTCAACTATCTTATGTTAACCATCTTATTTGCAGTTCCTAGATCACAAGCCATCAGCTTGTGAATAGCTGAACAAATCAGCTGCATACTATGATTTCTTCTAATTTTTTGTTGGCTTTCACTCTTTTTTTTTTTTTTTTTTTTTTTTGGGGAGAACAATGAGAAGAGAATATTCATTAAGAGAGTCCAAACATAATGGCAAAATGATACAAGAGGAGGAGATTGTAAATGATAAAAAACCAACCAAGCTAATGCACCAAAAGAAACAAAAAGAGCAAATGCCAGATAATGAGAAAACTCACGTACGAAGTGTTAAAAGTGAGCTCTAGGTAGTTTGACCTCCTCTCTAATGCCCATGAAATGACCAACGCAGAGTCACTGTTAACAGCCAGGGGGGACAAAAATCTCTCAAAATAGCTAAGCACACGGGTATGTAGAAAATAAAATTTTTATTGATATTTCATTAAAATTTTTGTGTTTGATTATTGAATAAATTTTATGCATAATATTATGCAATTTTTATGAATAGATTTCTGTAGAGTGTATAGACAATTTTATGTAGGGTTTATGTATAGAGGTTATACCTAATTTGATGTAGAGGTCATGCCTAATTTTAAGTAAAATTTTGTGCATAATTTTATATATAATTTATTTAACATGTATTTTATGTAAAATTTTAAATGTAAGTTAGAGGTTGAACTTGGTTCGAGCTCGACCTCGATTCCAATTTTAGGCTTAAGGCTGGGCTGGGCTCGAATTCGACTTCAAAGTATTTAAATCAAGCCTAGTTCGAACATATACAAGTTTGAGCTCGATTCGACTCACTACCACTCCTAGGTTAAAGTGGTGTTATTCTAGTCGCACTAAAATATGTCCTTATATTAAAATTCATATAAGAAATATATATTTTTAAAACCCAATATATAATCATTGGAATCTAATTCTAAATATCGTCTCAACAACATAAGCCGGAATAAATGTGATACAAAATTTTTTCCATTAGATAAAAAAAAATTCAACATTTGTTCTATTCTGGAAATAGAAATTTTTTTCTCTCCATTCTTCTCGATTTCTCTTACCTTTATGAATTATTAAAAAAGATAAAAAAAATGTCTCCCAATTCTCTTTGCTCTAACAAGAAACTATAAAAAAATAAATCCCAAAACACTAAAATGGCTCTTGATCACTTCTTATTTTTTATTATTTATAAAAAGTTTAATTAATTTATAGTATAAATAAAAAAACCGAAACTATTTTTCCATTGTTTTCAATGGCGACACAAACACAAGAAAACTAGTTAAAGTAGATTATTTTTAATAAGAAAATTTTTAATGAGAAAATTAGTAAAAAAAAAAGGAATTAACCAAAGTTACCCGAATCTCAAACCTAAGGGTTTAAGCACTGCTAATTGACAGGCATGAAGGCGTCAGCATTCCAGATGAAATCACAAATCCATGTACCTTGGACATTTGGGTTATTATAAATTATGTTCAAGAAAGCATTATAGAAGCCTGTTTGGGACTTCTCCAATATAGATGGTCCATTATAAAGAAAAGCTTGTAAATTACAAATGTTAGCACCATCCACATCAAGCAATTCTGTCAAAACACCACCTTTCTGACCAACATCGTGAAGTAAAAAATTACAGATTTCCTTCTTCTTTCCTTGACCCCTTTCCCCAATAATATGCCCTGGACTGCGGCCAGCTGATCAGTCCTGAAGTAACCAGGCTATCTACTGCTATTTAAGTGACTCGCTGTGTTGAATGGCTTCATATTTGCCAAAGATCTAACTGAATTCCCTGTCAGTTCAAGAAGAAAAGCTTCACTTCGCTGGTGGGCATTTTATATATATATATATATCAGCTCACTAGGCTGATTGCAACTTGATCTCTCCGGCTGCTTTCCCGTACTCAGAACAGGCCTCCGGCGTGTCTTCTTCACTAGGTGGCACTAATTGCCAAAATTGAGCAAGATATTTATCCCATTCTTGCAAAATCGCAGACCCCTTGCTGCTCCCAGTTTTCTCCTACAAAAAAAAAAAAAAAAAAACACATATAATCGACTTTCAAACGTCCAACATTTTGATGTTGGCTATAATAAAAGCAATAGTTTATCAGAAGTCGGTACCACATGTGCTTCTATGAGGCTCTTCAGCTGCATTTGGCCCACAGGTGCAACAACTCTCTGAATCTTGACAATCTCCTTATTTATCTATGACATTAGCAAAGAGAGTCGAAATTAGATCCTCTATCATAACTCAAAAAAAGGCTGACTTGAATTTCTGTTACTCTTGTTTGATCTTATGTTTGATCATATGTTTATGTGATTTCTTTTTAATTGGAGATAAATTCTAGGTTCATGTGAATGTAATAAGTAGGTTTGCCATTTGAACATGCCTGATCGTATACTACTGATAATATGCCATAGGCCACTGTAAACTACCTAGAACTTCTTACCATATAATAAATTTAAAAAATCATTCCCAGAATAGCTGATAATAAAATATAATAGGGTAACTTTCAAATATGGCCCTCGTAACTGTTTCCAAATTTAGCCAACTCGATAATGAAATTCGAATCTAACAGACCATAAAGGTAATAATATCATTAGTAGATCTTAACAAAAGAATACAGATAATTAAATTACTCTTCAAATATTTTTTAATCAAAAGAAATGCAACAGAAAAGCCACTCTCCCCACCCTCCTGCTACGCAAGAGGGTGGGCAGCCCATTGAATGCCACCAAAATTATTGAAATAAAGCTGATGGAGGAAGCTGGAATATGGTTAACCCTACCTTTATCTTTTCAATTTTAGGAAATTCCTGGTTTCCAATTTCCAAGGGAAGAACTTGAATGCCAGGTAGTTTTGTAACTAACAGTAGCTAACACACTAAAAAAATCCATCAAGAAATTATTCTTAGCAAAAAGAAAGAGAAATAGTGGTGTTTCAGCGACTAAAAAGAATTTTTTTTTTTTGTGTTAATATTGAAACTTGTTCAAAGACCTATTTATAGACTCTAAAACATTCGAAGACTTCCCAAAATAAGTAACATCACAACAAATTTTTTTTCCTAAGACGGAACATCCTAATTACAATTTAATAGTGAATTTCTGTCGAATTCGGGACGTAGCGCTAGCTCTGATACCAAATGTTGAGCACCTAGCCAATACTACCCAAAAGACCGGCCTGTTAGGAGCGGAAAACATAGGTACTTAACCCAAGACCACAACAATTTCCATACTGAAATCAGTTCCTGGAAAGAATTCCAGCCGCTAACTGAGATGGAAATCACTAATAATGGACTGACTAAATTGGAATTTTCCTAAATTAACTACTAATAAAAAAGACTTGCTAACAAAACACTTTGCTAAATAAAACTCTCCAAATTGTGACTGCAGACAAACTAGGAAACTATATAAAGTGGATACATGCTGATATAGGAAGTATAAAAATAGAGTACTTTCCAGAAATAGAAATAGCAATATGTCAGTCTTCTTCATTCCTTCTCTTCTACTTTCTTTTATATATTTTCAATGCTTTTACATTTTTGCATGAATTTCTTCTTCCACAAGTAAACTATGTACAACATCATTCATCCTCTCTTCAAAAGAACTTAGACTTTAGAGTTCTTGGTTGCAAATGAGCTCAATATAGTATGGTAAAAGATGCATGATAATGAATGTATAATTGTTCGGAAACTCTGTTTCAGCTTGCTGCCCATTGTTTTGGATGGTAGAAACAAGACCAACACCCTTCTTTTGTTCAGTTATTTGATTCTCAATGTCCTAGAGAGGCATAAAATAGGTTTGGATTTTTTATTATACTTTGGCCCCTTAATAATAGGCAACAGAGTGAATTTGTCCTCGTCTACAAGGAAGAAGTGTTTCTTTTGACATTATTTATTACATCTCTATCAGATGGCCACGATCTTACAAGTACGAGATGGCATGCAACCATGGAACAACATCACCCTATATCTTGTCCTTATACTTGTTTCCAATGCCAAAAGTAACAAAAATTATTTAGCCATGCAAGTAAGGCTGAGCATAAGTTTTGTTTTCAATTTGAGCTTGGTAACCACACCTGGAGAGATAATATTGTCACAACTACCTTAATCAATAATCAATTTGGTAGTGCAACCTCCAAGAGAACAAGTGGTGGTAAAGATATTATGACATAACCAATTCTCTTCATCCTTCTTAACAGTAAGAAAATACCTTCTAGTTACTAAAGAGAACTAAGGACCATACCCTTCATCCCCAAAAGGTACTAACTTCTTCCTCTTCATCCAAACAATCTCTACTTTCAACTAAATCCTATAAAACTATCTTCTCTACAATTCCATCTTCATGTACTAAGAGTTGTTGCCTTGATTGTGAACATTAAACTTTTGTGATGAGCTGTCTTTCCATACTTAAACACACACCAATGGCAAGAGATATCTCAAGGGAAGGAGAGAAGAATGAAACTCTGAGAGGAGAAAAGAAACAAAGGGAAAGAAAGAAGAAGAAAAGAAAAAGAGGTGTATGGACGAATTTGAGCCAAGAGGAAGAGGCTTGAATGCTCTACCCCATGCCTTGAGGTTGTATTTATAGTTGTCGGAAGGTGTTTACAATGACTACAATGCCCTTAGTGCTACATGCTTCAAAAGGAAAAAGACATAAAAGGACATACACCAGCTTGCATAATTACAATTGTATGTCATCTCTATGAAAATTCTCCTTATTTACTAACCATGCCACCCTAACACACGTGGGTGTCTTTTAACAGTCCCCTTCAAGCTGGTGTTTGTAACTACACTTTAAAAATAATCTTGGTCAAGAAACTTGTGTGCTTCCAAATAAATTCTAATCTTGTGTGATTTGCAAAAACAAATTTTGATTGCCTTACTTTGGTTCATCATGTTCTTATTCACATTTTGCTTGTAGTCTTCATTTTGTTCTCATCGTGTCTCCCCCTTGAATATTCTAATCACATAAAATTTGATTACCACAACACGTGACATTCTTCATTGTTTTTTTTTTTTTTTTAATGAAAGATGATTTTATTTAAAAGAGAACAAAGAAACAAAAGCTCAAGGGAGTAAACCCCTAACAAAAAGGGATTGGAGGGTAGCTCCCTGCTTAGCAAGTACATCAGCAACAGAATTAGCGGATCTCCGGATGAGAGACCAAATACAATCATAAAAGGCTACAATATCCATAATATAAAAAAAGGTATCCCAATGGTGCCATGGGGGGCAGAAGAGTGAGTACACCATCCGATCACAACTTTGGAGTCCCCCTCAATGTGGATAAGGCTGCTGAAATGATCTCAGAAGATGCCGAGCCCATTGAGGAGGTCATGGAGCTCAGTCGTCGTGGAATCAGCAATACCCAATAGGCCGGAAAAGGAAATGATCTGACTGCGTGTGGAGCCATGAATGACTCCACCAAAGCTTGCTTTCTGGGGATTACTGAGGGAGGAGCCATCAAAATTTAATTTGAGGGCACCGGGCTGCGGTGGGGACCACTCCATGACTGTCGGGGGGCTTCGAGTGCCCTTGTAGCTGAGCAAGGCAGCACCAATGTTCTCCAATGGAGGAACCAGAAAAGGAGGAGACAATCTTTTTGGTATGAAGCCAAGTAAAAATATTCTTAGAAATGATGTTGGCTACTATCTTTGGAGATTCAAACTTGGCGTTGAAACTCCTACGGTTTTGCTCATTCCAAAGACCACACAGAATGAAAGCAGCGCAATAGGAGATCATCAGATTTCCAAGACAGGGGACAGAGAAACCAAGGAGCATACGACTGGCGGTGGAGAGGTACGCAAGCATACAAAACTGAAACCCAATGTGACGAAGAATTGCGGTCCACACCCACCAAGAGAAGGGGCATAATAGGAGAAGGTGGCTAATCGATTCCTCCGCCAAGCTGCATAGGGGGCAAGTGAGATCAACCGAATGCTGGCCACAACTTCTAAGATTGTCCGCCGAAAGAATTTTGTTGAGATAGGCGCTCCACATGAAGAATTTGACTTTAGAAAGGGCACAAAGAAGCCAAGTGAAAGCAATCTCGTGCCTAGTACTGTGCGAGAGCCACCCCCTGAGTAAGTAATAAGTTGAGGTGACCGAGAAAGATCCACTCCTGTTAGGCCACCAAATTAACTTGTCCCGGGTAAGTGCATGAATCTGAGGTGGCTGAGTGGAGTCCAATAGGTGGCTCACCTCCAAAGCCTCAAGATCCAATAAGCCCCTGATGAGGGTGGAGGTTCTACCCACTATCACAAAGAGCCTCGGCAACTGAAATCCCTCTTTATAGGGAGAGACTGCAGAGAGTAGGGAAAGAGCTCTACAAAGGCACACCACTCGTCCACCAGTCTTCCTAAAATCTGATTGACTGACCGTTACCCATGTAATATTGAATAGCAGAGGAGAATTGGGAGGAGGAGATAAAGGGATCTCCATATAGGTGATAAACATCTCCTGTTCCCACCTGAAGTCCACCAAGTAGAGGGATTGCCGAGCTTAACATTCACCATATCCTTCCCAAGATTGGGAGCAAGAGAGTTATATCTCCATATCCATTTTAAGAGCAGATTCATGTCCTTGGATAACCGAATTCCTAGGCCCCCAAGGGACTTGGGGAGGCAGACATCATCCCAGTTGATAAGATGATACTTGAAATCAGAACCGGGGCCTCACCACAAAAATCTCCTTTTAATCTTTTTCAATAATCGGCAAAGAAAGGCAGGGCAAGGCATAAAAGATAGTGATTCGGGATTCCAACAATACTGGATTTGAGGAGGGTGAGTCTCCCGACCTTGCTGAGCAAACGCCCTTTCCAAGTGGCAAGGCATAATTCGATCTTTTCAATCACTGGCACCTCGAGATCCTTGCTGGTAAGACTCGTGAATAATGGAAGCCCGAGGTAAGAGGTGGGTGTGGATGAAACAGTGCAACCCAACACTAGCCATTTCCGAGAGAGTCCCCTAATCAATGCTGAAACCCAGCAGAGAGGTCTTCCCCCAATTAACCTTGTTTAAGGAATAATCCCACATGGATTAGTGAGTACAAAGATCTTGAGTTTATTAGTTGGGAAAGAGGTTTCCTATGTTGACTAGTCATTTTGGGATAGGGCCTTGGACCCAATTTAACATGGTATCAGGGCAGGTACTTATATGTGGGCCTGCACCTAAAAACACTCTACTTGTAGAGCCACAAAAGAGGGCCTACACCTAAAACTATTCACATGAAGAGCCACAAAAGATGGTCTACACGTGAGGGGGAGTGTTAAGGAATAGTCCCACATGGATTAGTGAGTACAAAGATCTTGACTTTATTAGTTGGGAAAGAGGTTTCCTAAGTTGACTAGTCATTTTGGGATAGGGCCTTGGACCCAATTTAACAAACCTTTTGCCCAGTCCTCAACTCAAAAAGCCCCAACACCACCTTTGATTCTTCTAATATCATCCATAGTCCCGTCCTTGAAGATCATAGTATCACTAGTATATTGCAAAACGGGAATGTCGAAAGTCGGAGTATGACTAGTTGGGGCTAACCATCCGCCTTCCTTGGCTGAGTAAAACATTGCGGAAAGAAATTCTGCCACATTGTGGAATAATAGCAGGGAGAGGGGGTCGCCCTACCTCAGCCCCCTTGAGCCCTTGAAAATATTGCAGGCTGTACTGTTGAGGATGAGCGAGTAAGGGGCCGAAGATAAACAACTCTTGATCCAGAATGTCCATTGGTCCCCAAAACTCATAAGCCCCATGAGGTCATCCAACAAAATCCAATTGACACAAGAAAAAGCCTTCTCAAGATCAAGCTTCAAAGCAAAACACGGTTCCTTTGAGTAGGTGCAGTGGTCAACGAGCTTATGAGCCGCCATAGTGGAGTCCACAATGTTTCTACCTTTGAGGAAAACACCTTGACCACGACAGATCACTAAGGCGAGGATCACCTTGAGTCGGTGCGCGAGAAGTTTGGCAATGATCTTGTATGTGCTGGATATAAGGCTGATCGATTGAAAATCACCCGGAAGCTCAACATTTATCTTTTTAGGAACCAAAGTGATGAAGGAGGCACCCATGCTATGGAAGGTAATGCCCGCTCGAAAAAAACCCGAACCATATCACACACATCCTCTTTTATGATTGCCTAGGATCGACAATAGAAATCGTCGTCGAAACCGTCAGGGCCCGAGGCCCTATCACTAGCCAAGCCTATCATCGCCCTTTCAATTTCCTTATGCGAAAAGGTACCCCCACTAGAGATGCAACAACATCGGAGAGGCGGGCGAAATGAAGTTGCTGAATTTTGGGGCGATAGAGACATTCCTCCGTATATAGATCTGTGAAAAAACTTGAGCAGCTTATCAGTAATGGAGATTCTATCCAACGTTACCTCATTATTGATGCATAAGGAGGTAATTCGGTTAGATATCCTCCTCGTTGAGGCGAGGGAGAGGAATTTTTTGTATTTGCATCTCCTTTGGTCAACCACATGAATTGAGCCCTTTGTTTCCATCTAATACTCTCATGGTGTAAAATTAATTTAAGTTCATTTAAAAGTGAAAGACGAGTCAAGAATTCAGAGTGGGAAAGATATCTTTGCTACTCCGTCGAGTCCAGGTCGGCAATTTGAGAGAGAAGAGAAGCCTTCTCAACACCTAACAAACGACAACGACAAGAGGACCAATCTTTGAGTTTGCCCTTAAGGAGTTTTAGCTTCTAAGGAAGGGACTATTCAGCTCTACCCTAAGCCTGAAAATTGGACCACTAGTCCCTTAACAAAGTACTGACATCAGATTGAGCAACCAAGCATTCTCGAATTGGATGAGGGGGGAACCCATCTACCACAATAGGAGGATAAGAGAATGGGCCAATGATCCGACCCACCCGATTGAGCACTCTACTCGACACATTTTCATTGAGAAGGAGCCAGTCCATGTCAGCAAGGAAACGATCCAGCTTAGAAAGAATTGGGCACTGCTGTCCGCTGGACCAAGTGTAGGTTTTCCCGGAGAGTGGGATTTCATCCAACTCACAACTACCGATGAAATCCGCGAATCCCCTCATGGAAGAAGTGATACACGTTGTTGGCAATTGCTTTTCATCACAAAATCGAATAGCATTGAAACCCCCCACAAATATCCAAGTTGAAGACCAACAAAGATGGGGCTCAGAAAGCTCCTACCAAAAACAAAGCCTCTATCAGTATCGATTGGAACCGTCGTCTCCAATTACATGGCAGAAGAGACAAAGAAAATCCTTTCCCATGGAAATCGAAACCAAGACGAATGATCTCTTCAATCCATTTCTGATTGTAATGCGAACAAATTCACCAATTCTGCCCGTGACCCGACCCAAGGAAAGTTCCGAGTCACCAAAGAGTTCCGGGAACGATCCGTCCTTCCGATTATCTGTCATTGAATCTTCATCCATCCTTCCTGATCGTCATCATGTACCTTGTTAAGGAATAGTCCCACATAGATTAATGAGTACGAATATCTTGAGTTTATTAGTTGAGAAAGAGGCTTCCTAAGGAGACTAGTCATTTTGGGATGGGCCTTGGACCCAACTTAACATGGTATCAGAGCAGGTACTCATATGTGGGCCTGCACTTAAACTATTTACTTGTAGAGCTACAAAAAAGGGCCTACACCTAAGCTATCTACTTGTAGAGCCACAAAAGAGGGCCTACACCTCAATTGCCTACTCCTAAATTATCCACTTGTAGAACCACAAAAAGAGGGTCTACAC
Organism: Aristolochia californica; assembly: GCF_029961685.1. Taxonomy (NCBI): domain Eukaryota; kingdom Viridiplantae; phylum Streptophyta; class Magnoliopsida; order Piperales; family Aristolochiaceae; genus Aristolochia; species Aristolochia californica. Next base: position 8,212,128 of record NW_027181881.1, read on the forward strand.
GTGAGAGGGAGTGTTAAGGAATAGTCCCACATAGATTAGTGAGTACAAATATCTTGAGTTTATTAGTTGAGAAAGAGGCTTCCTAAGGAGGCTAGTCATTTTGGGATAGGCCTTGGACCCAACTTAACATACCTTCTTTCCTCTGCCGCTGTCGTCGTGTTGAGCTGTCAGTAGGTCACCCTTCGTGCACTCAAGGGAGTCGTTGTTCTCACCGTTAGAGCAAAGAGGAGTCCCCTCTACAATTTTCTCCAAAGAATGACTAGGTCCGTCGTCCTGTTCCCTTCATCGGCGAAGGCACCAGGTGCGAAAGCCATTGCCTAGTCCATCGTACCGCTCGCCTCACTCGTCCATCCGTTTGTTTTTTATGAACCTCGGAATTCTTCATTGTTGGTTATCTCTTTATTGTACTTCTTCATTTACTTCTCCCCTTCAAGCTGGAGATCTCTTTGTTCTTTACCAAGAGACCCAACTTGCACAACAAAATGGTGAGAGAAGAAAAATCACTCCTAGACGAACGACAAAACTCCATACACCAGTCAAAACAGTCATAGTCTGAAACACATTCCACTCAATTTCAAAGGCAGAAAAACAGCCCGACTTTAGGGCACAACTTTTTAAAGGTAGCTCAAACATAAATCACCTCTTAGGTGAAGAATAAAAGACTTGATTCAAGTTGGATGTTGGGCACACTCCTATACATTTTAGGTAGTAGGTTTAGGCATTGCTCTAAAACACAAGATGATAAACTGAATAAATACGAGAGGGAAACAACTTTAACCGGAAGGAGGCGACCATGCAACACTCATACTTCTAAATGAATCTGGAAAGTAACCTTTTTTTTTTAAAAAAAAAAAACAGGGTAGACTAACGGTAGAACTGAATTAACTTAATAAAAATTTGACCAAGTTTCACTCACGAGGGAGATAAAAAAATAATCTTTATGAAGATGATGATTGAGAAAACATAAAAAAAATACCTTCACTAAGAAAGTTTTGAGATAAAACATAATAATAAAAAATTTCTAAAAATAGACTACATGCTTCAAAAGGAAAAAGACATAAGAGGACATACATGCTTCAAAAGGAAAAAGACATAAGAGGACATACACCTACATAATTACAATTGTATGTCATCTCTATGAAAGTTCTCCTTAATTACTAGTCATGCCACCCCTACACACGTGGGTATCTTTTAACAAGTTTATATTGGGGTAGTCTAGAAACTAGATTTGAGGTGGTCTTTGAAAATGATGATCGAGGTTGACTTGTATTATGAGGTGTATTTTCAATTGTTTGTGAATTAGATGGCTGAAAGGAAGATTGATAATTAGGTGCTCTAACAGAGGTCTTTCCATCATCTTCGGCAAATCAATTGGTGAAGGCTTCCAGAACAAAAGCAAAGGTAAGCATACTTGATTTCCTATAAATAGATGGTTTTAACCCACAAACATACTAAGATACCAATTACTCTTGAGTTTCTCCCAACCAATTCTTGCTAGCGATTTGTAGAACTCTTTGATGTATTGGAAAACAGATTTCATACATTGTGTGAGTTTGTGAAGTCTTTCACACAAAGCTTGATGATAGTTGAAGGGAAGGAACTCATCTCCCATTATCTTTTTCATCTTGCCATGCAAGTGATCTTGGGTTTACAGAAGTCTTTGGTGGTATTTTTTGGCTTGTCACATTGCAGTGGCTCGCCCCTTCAACTATAGAATACCATATCAACTTCTTTATCAGGTGGGAACTCCTTGATTTGGAAATTTTACTCAACCATAGTTACTCAATCAAGGTAATCTTCAACATCAAGGCTCCTACCAAATTCAGGAACCTCAAATTTCATTCCACTCTCCCATCAATTATTATATGTAGGTGGAGGATTATCTTGGAGGTGTCTAGGGTGTTGATTATGTGGTCTTACATTAGAGACATATCCTTCGGCTGGATTTTCCATGAAATTTTCAATTTCTTCATAACCCTAACTCCCACATTGACAATTATTTCACACGCTGCTCAAATTTGCTTGTTATATCAGCCTTAAAACTCATAAAAATCTAATCTTGATAAACTCTTTATATATATATTTTTTAAAATGATGCTGAGTTTTATTAAAAAAGCTCAAATGAGCAGATTACAAGAGGGGAAGCCTTCCCAAACAATGAGAGATTGCTGGGAGGTTCCGAATTTTTCCAATTTATCAGCCAAAGAATTGGCTGATATAGGAATGAGGTTCCTATTACAATGAATGGATGACACAATGTCAACAATACAATCAGTGATTGGCCAATGGCGCCAAAAGGGGAGCTATCTTTTGAATACCAGCTGATGACAATCTTTGAGTCTCCTTTGATAAGCAGCTTGCCACGAAGCCGCTCTTTAAAGATTTGGAAGCCGAGATAAACTCTTTATATTGATTTTGCAAGATCTAGTCTCGGTATTAATGTTGATTAGACAGTAGCTCTTATACCAACTATTGCTGCCAAAATTATTGAAACAAAACTAATGGGTAATGCTAGAATATAGATGACCCGATCTTTATCTTCTCTATTTTACGAAATTCCTGATTTTCAAGTTCCACAGGAAAAACATGAATTTTCAGGTGTTGCTTTGTAAGTAGCAATAGCGAGCTACTTTCTTTTAATACTATCACCACTATTTCAAAAAGTAGCAATAACTAGCACAAGAGAAAAATTCACTAAGATTTGTCAGCCATATTCAGAATCTGGCTTTGTTTTGAAATAAAATATCTGAACAGTCACATTTGGAAATAGCACATCTAAGGAAGCTGTATTTGAAAATTACCCACTATACTATCCAAAAACACATAAAACGTCTTTAGGCAATATGCTACCTTAGACATACAACTGCCAGCATAGCAGAATGCTTTTTCAAAGATTTTAAAAAGATTTCAGCAAAGTTGGGATCGACATCCTAAAAGAGGAGGCAACATACAGAATGCCGCCATCCTTTTTAATCATAGTGGCAGCTTCCTGCACACCACCGAACTCCCTCATTACTCTTTAACAGAAGACAGCATCAAGATGTCACTATTGCTCTATTTTTTTAAAAAGAAAAAAAAATTGCCACTTTGGCCATTTTGTTTGCAATGTGGTGAGTTAACTCATAACAAAACATTGAGTTTGCATTTGGGGGACATATTTTGTTTTTTCACTATTTGGGAATAATTTTTAAAATGTAAGTAATATAGTAAGAAACTCTTATCTTGAACTATAGAACACACAAGAAGCCACTAATTGACTCAGTTAAACACGACTCAATTTCGTCTGAAGTGCAATCTAAATCCGTGGCATTCTCCAATAGGAATTTATTGATATCACAACCAGTTTGCTGACTAGTCCAACTTGGTTGGTCAATGACCAACTGACACAAACTCGAATAGCCTGAGCCAACTGGTGATAGCCTAGCATTTTGAGTTTGGATTTTGAGCTCCAGGCCAATCCCGGAGGTGTCAATGGGAGTCACTCATTTGCACAGCGGAGGTTTCATTAAGTCTCCCATGAGGGGCTGGAAGCACCGATCTGCTGCTCCTGGAGCAGCAAATCGTCTCTAAACATGTACAAAACCCCCCTAAAATTCAAATGATAATGCAGCAGTAATAATTGCAATAGTAAGAAACAAATAAAATATGCCAATTGAATAATAATAATAAAAATAAAAACTCCATACCAGCAATTTAACAAAGAACAAGGCACATTATTAAATTAGAGTTAATAGCTCCATTGCAACATACCTTAGGTATGAGAGTATCATCTTCATCAAGAATATAAGTGAGCCCACCAGTCATGCCTGCAGCAACATTTCTTCCCACTCTGCCATAGCAAAAATTTCAATCAACTATTAACACCTATCAATTTCTACATAAAATAATGACACAAAGAACAGACGGTTTTGACTAAAATGAGCAAACATCCGCACTGTAAGGAAACATTAGTTCGAGAAATGTATACTTACTTCCCGAGCACTACAACACAACCACCAGTCATGTACTCACAACAGTGATCTCCAGTTCCCTCAACCACAGCTTCGGCGAGAGAATTTCTCACAGCAAAGCGCTCCCCAGCTTTTCCTCTAACAAAAATCTGACCACCCGTTGCTCCATACAGGCATGTATTTCCGACTATAGTTGCCTCCTCAGGTACAAACCCCACATTGTCCACAGGAGTTACCACGAGTTCACCACCTGCCATACCCTAAAATAGAATGTTTTTTGCTAAATTTGTTGTACTTGGTCAAAGATAAAAAAATATCCATCGTAGATCATCAATACCTTGCCCACATAATCATTGGCTTCACCAACAAGTCTAATGTTCATTCCAGGCGTCAAGAAACAACCAAATGATTGGCCTGCACTCCCCATGAATCTGACACCCAGAAGATGCAAGAGAAATTATTTGAGTCCCCAAAAAAATTACTCAATTAAATTTGACAGGCACTAGCAAATTTCAGGGAATTGCGCAAACATGGGACATTCATAGAAGTTCAATAGTAATGTTTTTAAAAAAGTTAAAGTTCAATAGTAATTTAAGTCAACTAAGCGGTATCCCATTGTCAGAGTCCCTTTTTAGTCCATGTTTCACTAATATTTTTTTTGTTAATGTTTTCTTCACTTTGAAGAACACACTTTGCACCACCTCACATCCACTACAAATTCCCTCCCTCCCCCCTTCCAAGGCTCTTTTCCTATTTGATTCATAATATCCTTACATAGAAAGCTTACATAGATAAACTTACATAATGTTTAACTGTCCTGCAAAACCTGTGTCACCATATTTCTTTGCAACCACACCAGCTATGCGACCACAAACAGCACGGTCAACATTGTAAATATTTATGGTTTTGTTCACCACTTTCTCCTGCTCAATTGCTTCAGAAATCTGCAAGGATTTTAAAAGCAGAACCCGAACAGCAGAGTCAATCTTATAAGTTATTTCAAATCCTATTTCTTTTTATTTTCTTGAAAATGATAAATTTTCATTATAAGTACTGCTGTAACGATTTAGGAGAATGTAAACTGATTCTAAAACTTTGCTACAGATTAAGGACAAGGAGGAAGATTATCCATGATGTCTCATAAATGCAACATAATTACAATGCAGAGAAGGCAATTCAGTCATTTGAGATAAGTTGTAGCCTTGCTAGCTGTCTATTATCCTATTCTTTACTAGTTAATTACCCCTGAAACTAGTTGGAAAGGGCACCTTTTTTGTTATTACATAAGGTAGACCAAGTGAAGGTCAGTATTGCCTTCATAAGAGAGGTAGCAGACTTTATACACTGCCCTTCACCCCTTTCCCTTATTGTACTTTCATTATTTCGAATGAAATTGTCATTTTCACCCAAAACCCTAATTCCTATTGAAGTAGATTTGATTAATGAAAACCCTAGATGAAATTATTGCAACTATTACTAAGGCAAAGATTTATTGGAGTCAAAACTTACTGGTTTTTTGTTAACCTATTGGTTGGGACTATTTTGCCTCACGATGCAGCAATCCTGAAACACTTTATATGTAATTTGGACTCTATAACCAAACACTGATGAAGTTGCAATTCTTCACAAAAGAACTAGTGGTAAAAACCAGAAAACCTAGAGGAACTATGTTGACTATGTTGATTGTTTTGAAGTCTGATGTACATACAAAGTGTTAAATACTTCCATGCCTGGGAAACCTTTTGCTCTTATAGTATATCTTAATAAACAACACAGAGTTGGTGAAATTAACAGTAAGCTGATCGTAGCAATTAGATTTCATTAAAAAACAGAGAAAGTTTAAGCATGCACCATATCCAAAACCATACATACATCAAATATATATCCGTTTGTTACTTAGTTGAAATATATGCATAAAAAGGTCCATCTCCAGCATGGAATTCAAATTCAAACAGATATTATACAGATCAATAAATTGTTTTCCAGATTCAACGAGGAATAAATTCACTACCTCAGGATCAGAAAGCAGAACATCATCTAGGACAGCACCATTATTATGAACCTGCTGTTTCCTGATCTGTGTGCTGCTCCACTTTGGTAGCCCAACACTCTGTAAATCAGTCATAACCAGCAAATAAATACTAAGAAAAGTGGTAATGCATGCAAGAATCAATAAATAAGATATGTAATTCAGAGAAAATTCCTTAAAACCCCTCACAGATAGAATGTAGCTGAGGTCAAGTTGTTGAGTCTTCACTAAGGAGATGTTTCTTGGTCTCAGTAAATCTGTCCGTCCAATTACGTCATCTAACTTCTCATAACCCAGTTGAGCCAGCATTCCTCGTACCTGGATGGAATCTTAAGTTCATTACAATTGCCAAAGTGTAAAAACAGGACGCCAAATTAGTACACATATGTTGCACATGTTATGACTAAGGAGCTTCCAGTTTATGTAGTTAAATGATCAGGTAGCCAGTACTCCTGAAACTCACTCCACTTAACGGACACCATGCTCAAGCCAACCAGAAAGACTAACTCAAACCATCACAGGCTTCAAAATAGAAAATGCCTGTGATTTTTCTTAGACTTCAATTTTGCAGTGGTTTATGTTCTGAGAGGCCTCTTTCCGCACCTACTTTCAAAAACTAAATCTGTCTTCTGTAAATATATTTCCTCCACCAATGTCCTTAAACTATTGTTCATTATAAAAGGAATTGTACAAGTGTAAAATTTTATTTTGGTCATATGGATAAAACTCATTCCAACTCGGATTAGTTCATCCTGATCAAATTGCAAAAGGAACACGCAAGCTTTTGGACTACATGCTGCATCCATTTGCCCCTAAATGCAAATTTAGCGTAATTCAAAACACAACAGCCACATGTCTCACCTCTTCAGCCACATACAAAAAGTAGTTGACCAGATCACCAGGAACCCCAGGAAAACGGGCACGAAGCTCTTCTCTCTAATGCACAAGAAGATACATTTGAGAAATAGAAAAAAGGAACAAATAGTTTTGTGTGTAGATATATGCCCACGTGTGCACACAAGATGAAAGAAAAGATCAAGCATTAAAGATCCCGGGTACCTGACTGGCAACACCAACTGGGCAGTTATTTGTGTGGCAAATTCGTGCCATAACACACCCAGTAGCTATCATAGCCACAGAACCAAAGCCATACTCATCAGCCCCCATTGCTGCAGCCATAAGGACATCAACCCCACTCTTGAATCCACCATCAACTCTAAGAATAACCCTCTCCCGAAGGCCATTCCCAATAAGTGTCTGCAAAAGGAAAATGCAATAATAAAGCAAAACCTCACAGTAATGAATGTGGTTAATAAACTGAAAGAATTTAATTATAACCTGATGAGTTTCCGTCAATCCAAGTTCCCAAGGACCTCCGGCATGCTTAATGGAACTTATAGGGCTCGCTCCAGTTCCACCATCGTGCCCTGATATCTGAAACCAATGAAGTAGAGTTGGAACTGGCCTATTTAAAGGAGCAGAAAAGATATGCGAGATCTCACTTTGAACATTTTATGATGACAGACCTCTTTTGCAATAACGAAAATATTTGTTTATGGAATGTACAAGCTAGCTGAAATGTTAGTCATGGTAAGGTAGCACCGAATTGTGCCATCAGTTTGCATATCCGATGACATTTTTAATGAATTTCACCAATTTTTATTATTTTTAAAAGCCAATAGTCCAACATATTTTTATTCTATCAACAAAAGGAAATGATCAAATGCTACAGTTTATAAGGGCACTTAACATAGAACCCTGTTAAAGTTCAAGGGTATTTTAGTCATTACATATGTGAGTAGTTGAGTCATTAGAATTGGTAAAAGTGTCTTGTTATAACATGTGGCCAGAAGGGACAAACATGTGGATAGGCCCTTCTCTCAAAAGGAAATTGAACTTGCCACTTTGGGTCTTGCCTCTGATCGTACTCCTAGTCTGGACAGGTTCAATGGCGAGTTTTTAAGCACTGCTGGCCTATTATTAAAGGGGATATATCGGAGATGGTTCATTCTTTCTACTCCCATGGGCTATCATATCAAAGCATGGGAGCCTCTTTCATCGCTTTAATCCCAAAAAAGCAAATCTCCTAGCACCCTAGGGATTACCGGCCGACCAGTCTTACATCCAACTCCTACAAAATCATTGCAAGGATCCTTGCCGACTTCCTCAAAGTAGCCTTGCCAATTCTGGTTCACCCAGGTCAATCTGCTTTTATTCAAGGAAGAAATATTTTGGATTCAGCCATGGTCACTCATGAATTGATGGATCATCTCAGCTGTCATGGTCACTCATGATTTGTTGCAGGCATGCCAATCATGAAGGGCATATTTGTCATTTGTAATGTCTTACTAAAGTGACTTAATAAAACAAGTTAGGATTCTCCCCCAACGAGAATGCTGCACTCTCTCAGCCTTTCTCCCTCAACTTTCTGCCTCTCTTTTTTCTTCTTCTTCTTTTATCTTCTTCATTTCATTATTTTACAAAGCCCATCACATCCATGTCTTAAAAGGAAATATCATATTTACAGAGCTAGTAAGTCGCTAGCAGATCCAAGTTAGGAGAGACCTGTATTATATCTGCATTGCCCTTTGCAACACCAGATGCAACAGTACCAATGCCAGCTTCTGCCACAAGCTTTACAGATACCTTGGCTTTAGGGTTGACCTGTAGAATCTAAAGTCAGTAACAGTGCCATACCGGCCAACACTGATGTAGCAAAAAGATAATAGTAGACATTAACATTCTTTTAAAAAAAGTAAGCGATAAATGGCACTTTGCTAAATGGTAGAGCATTAAAATTTTTGCATACTGATGAGCTTGAGCCAAGAAGGGCACTCGACCTGGTGAAGGTCAAAAATTAATTGAGCTAGATCCTCAATGGAATAAATATCATGGTGGGGAGGTGGTGATATAAGGGGAACTCCAGGCTTTGAATTTCTTAGTCGTGCTATGTAAGCACTAACTTTCTTTCCAGGCAGCTGCCCGCCTTCCCCTGGCTTTGCACCTTGAGCTATTTTAATTTCTAATTGAGCAGCATTCACCAAGAAAGTTGGTGTCACACCAAAGCGTCCAGAAGCAACCTACACAAGATAAAGAAATGGAGTTTAAATGTAGAAGGCAAAACCTAAAATAAAATCTTTCATGAAGTTCACAAAATAGTTTCAAGGGTTTAAAGATTTTAAGTACGCTCCATTAAATGGAAAATGGTACTTATTTTACTGTTCCACACCAGCCCGAGCAGCTAAAGAGATAAGAATGGAAGTACACAATCTAAAATTTAAGGGAAAATGGAAATGGTTGAGAGTCAAAACCTGCTTGATAGCACTAGTTGCAGTGTCACCATTCTGAAGACCTTTCAGGTGTGGGAGTGTCGAAGAGTACCCATCAACAACATCTGAAAGTGGACTCCACCGGATAGGGTCCTGATGAAGAAAAGTTATGAATTACTGGACTTTTCTTTCTTTGGATCTATGTTCAAATGGTGCAAATTACCATATGAAGAGAAATAACAAAATGTACAAATTTAGGTTTCAAGCAGATACAAATTGTATACTACCTCACCACCTTCACCAGAGTTTGACTTTCCACCTAATCTATTCATCGCAATTGCAATTGCTTCATGAGTCTCTCTGGAAATTGCACCAAGCGACATTCCACCAGTGCAGAACCGCTGAACAATAGAAGCTGCAGACTCAACCCTCCCAACTGGTATAGGACCACGATCACTTTTAAACTCAAGAAGATCTCGAAGCACCTATACAAAGAATGTTGTTAGGAAATACTTCAAAATAAACTAAATAAAAAATGGAGATAATAGCACTATTATAAATCTTAAGTTGAAGATGACAATTGCTGTAAGTATAATGACTTTTCAAAGATAAATATTAGAACAAACCTTCATGCTCTCCAGAAGTGCATCGAATCAATTTCAGGAAAAAAAGAAAAGAAATCTCACATTGACAGGACGGTTTGCAAGGTGCTGCTGATAAATTGAATATGCATTTTCACTCTTTTGGCGAACTGCTTTATGAAGTAGTTTCGACATCTCTGGGTTATTTCCATGATATTCTCCTTCATTATTGGGAAAGGAAAAAATATAAGAGACTGGTTCATAGATTGTACAGGTCAAGCAAGTATAACTGTATCAACAGATGGCATTAATTTTAGTTATTTCCTCTTGGCATTAATTTCAAATAGTGAGCATGTTCAGAAGAGAAAACATCATAGTAGAAGGCATTTTATTGAAGTATGATATCAACAGATGGCATTTATTTTGGTTATTTCCTCTTGGCATTAATTTCAAACAGTGAACATGTTCAGAAGAGAAAACATCATAGTAGAAGGTATTTTATTGAAGTATGACACAGGTTAAGTAGCAATAAATCTAAAACAAGAATGGATTGCAGTTACACAGGAACAGAGTCCAAGATTTGTTAGATCATTAATTTTTGTTCACTCTAACAAAAATTCACAGAAATTGAATAGATCTAACATGTGCATTTCCAGTGATTCAGGTCAATAAGGCTACTTTTAATTTTAACTCTGTGCAACAAAGTAGGTATATGTTTGTGTCTTTTGACTTTGAATCCAAAACATTAGTGCAAGTAGAGATGTGTTTTACTCTTGAGAACCTCCAATGTTTAGGTTAAATACATGTAAAGTTGGGTCCACGGCCCATCCCAAAATGACTAGCCAATTTCGGAAACCTCTTTCCTAACTAATAAACTTAAGATCTTTATACTCACTAATCTATGTGGGACTATTCCTTAACACTCCCCCTCACATGTAGGTCATTTTTTGTGACTCTACAAGTGGATAGTTTAGGTGTAGGCCCTCTTTTGTGGTTCTAAAAGTGGATAATTTTAGTGAAGGCCCTTTTTTGTGGCTCTACAAGTGGATAGTTTAGGTGTAGGTCCTCTTTTGTGGCTCTACAAGTGGATAGTTTAAGTGTAGGCCCACATATGAGTACCTGCTTTGATACCATGTAAAGTTGGGTCCAAGGCCCATCCCAAATGACTAGCCAATTTAGGAAACCTCTTTCCCAACTAATAAACTCAAGATTTTTGTACTCACTTATCCATGTGGGACTATTCCTTAACACATTAAATAGCAAAAATTTAATTTCTCACTCTTCTTTTTGCTAACCCTAAAGCCTTTACTGCTCACACTTCATCTTAAGACTAAAATTTCCTCTAATTAATCAAACAAGATCACTGTTTCAGTGAAAACATTGAGAATAATATTTTATTTGGAAGAATAAGGTCCATGCGTCTGACAAAAAGAAATATACGAGGCATCCACATAATATACATATCATCTCTATCACTTCTGGAATAAAATAAAAAAAAACAGGCACAATAACGTCCTTCAACCTCTGATAATTGGTATATACTTTTATCCAATATATTTAGAGAGTGGAGAAACTGATCTCCAATTGAACTACCCCAGTTGGGGCCCCTAATAGAAGATCAAATAAGCATTTTCCACTTCTTTGGAATTTGCAATCACCACACACTGTTCTTGCTTTCAATTATGCCCGGATTTCGATTTGACCAAGTGACAGATGATCAAAACCTCAGCCACCGAACAAGGGAGCTCTGGACAGGGAAACTGGTTTTCTACTTCTCAGTTTTCAATTACAAGGACCCAGAGAATGTAAGATCACCCAATGCAGCAACGGCACCAGTGCAGGATTGGGTAGGCGAGCATTCCGAAATAGTCTATTAGATCTCTCACCAAACACCCCAAACACTGAACCAGAAAAACAGCCCACACCAGCTCCTTTGGCAATCCTGGCATGGCGGGATTTGGTGGCGTGTTTCGGTACTCCTGTGGCAACCAGCTCATGTCCTACTCCGGTCCCATGGGCATCTCTGTCTCTGCCTTTGCAGAACTCCAGACCCTCAGTGGCCTCACCATTTTCAGGGATCATCTCTCTGGTCATCTCCACATCGAGGGAGATTCCACGGTGATTAGTGGATGGTTTTCCTCCCTCTACCCCACCATGGTAGCATTGGGATGTTTTTGATTCTATCATGGACATTATCCCCTACATTACCTGTATTTGGTCCCATGGTCCCAGATCTGCTAATTTTGTGGTTGACGCCTTTGCTAAGCAGGGAACCTCCTTCCAATCTTTGTTGTAAGGAGTGTGCCTCCCTAGTTTGTTTGTTTGTTCTCTTTGCTTAATAAACTATCACTTCAAAAAAAAAAAAAAAAAAAAGGACCAGGTTTCTCTAAATGTTATGGTATTTCAGTCTACATGAGTAGTTGCATATGACTAATTTTTCTAATAAAAAGTTTCAGAAGTTGACTATACTGTAAGTTCCCAAAATAACTTGACAGACTTTCCAAGCATAGAAACATAGAAACCAGAAGTGGAAAATCTTAAATAAAAATTCTGTTGAAATTGAGCTGCAAAAGTGACTCTTGATAATAAAGCCTTGCTGTAAATAATAATAAGAACAGTAACATCTCAAACATATTCACTAAAAAAAAATACGCTACCTCCTGGTCTGAATTGTATAAAACCAAAGTTTACCAGTCTCTTAGCTGTGTCTTCTGAGAAAGCCTTGACCCAAAAAGACAAGGTTTCCCTAGCCAACTGCAATAAAAGAAAAGGACTGTTCATGAGGAACATGGATACCAAAAAGGTATTTCTTGTATATGAAAGCACAATAATGATGAGCCATCCTAATTTTGCAATTAACTACCAGTCAAAACTAAAAACTAGGTATATCAGTAGCAGAACATAGTGTAACAAAAGTTGCTTCATCACTTTAGCTCAGCCCTATTGAGTAGGCCGAGACACATGACCAAAGTTCTGTTTGTTTTCTCCATGATTGTTTAGTCCTACTGCATTTTAAAGTTTTCTCAAGTCAGTGGAATACAGACGACAGAAGCATGAAATAAAACTCAGTAAATGACAAAAAACCAGAGGCACTAAGGACCATACCAAGATTCATCTTCTAAAATCCTCAATTTTCATAAATGATAGATATATTTGATTAAACCTAGCAAAAACTTAAATTTTAAAATTATCATGTGTATAGATCAAAGTCAAACAGGTAACAGTCGTAATGTGCGCCGAGAGCCTAACGATTTCGAATGTGCTAACATGCGCTGCTATTTAAGAAGAGCCGGGACCTTTCTCCGGTCACTATCCCCACGGTCAGTGACCGGAACCCACGACAACAGACTTCTGGCATGGACACAACCACCTTCTACGACTCCGATCGACGGAAAGACGACGTCTTGCCGAGAAGACACAAAAGATCCGCAACCATCGATCCAGGAAAAAGTCACTCCAGACACTCCAAAATCTCGGAGCTCCCCTCCGACGAGTGTTCGGAACCTCTGACAGAAGGTTTTGATGCCAACTAGAAGACGATCTCCCAGCGAAAGAAGAGGAACCATCCTTTCCGTTTCAGTTATGGAAAGAACAGAGTTACAGTGGAGATAGTCGCCAGGAGCTCTTGACATGTGATTCGCATCTCCTCTGCCATCGGATCGAAGATGTCCTTCATCTACGTTCCGATGGAAGCCATTTCAAGCTTCGTTCTTCTATTCCAAAGAGTCACGAACGAAGTCAATTGAACCCGTGAACTTTGGACACGGAATTCAATTTTCTTCCTGTCGGTGATCTCCTTTTGGGGACGAAGAGAGTGCCGTATCGTCCATCGTCGTGGCTGAACAATGCTCGCCATTAGGGGTGGCATCAAACCAACCCGGTTCGCGAGCAGCTCAGTTCCGGCTCGGTTCGATTCGATATCTGCATGCTAAAGCCGTTGCTGCAATCCTGGGCCTCTGCGAGAAAAGCATCTTCCTCAGTCGAGAGAGCCTCCGTCCTTTCTCAAATTGCCACTCTTGACTCTAAGGAAGAATCTAGAAGCCTCTCTTCCTCGGAAACAAACCAAAGATATGCCCTCCAAGGGCAAATGTAGTCCTTTACTCAAAGTGAGCTCGTGCACGGGAAGAAGCGTGCAAGATTTAAGTGGCTCGCCCATGGAGATACCAATACTAAATTCTTCCATGCAGTCGCCTCTGCACGGAGAAGAGCCAACTGCCTCACTACGCTCAGCATCAATGGTGAGATTACCTTGGATCGATCCCTTAATTTAGACTCACTGGTGAACTCTTTTGTAGATTTATATTATGATTGCCAACCAATCCACCCTTTCTTCGAAAGGGTTCATTTCCAGGCTCTTCCTTCAGTTGTAGCTAGTCTCATCGAGCTCTCTTTCTCCAGAAGGGAAATTGAAAAAGCAGCACTGGGTCTTCCTCTGGATCGCGCTCTAGGCCCGGATGGTTTTAACGGGGAATTCTATCGCTGATGCTGGCCCTTCACCAGAGACGACATTGCCTGCATGGTTCACTCGTTCTATTAGCATGGCATCAGATTTAGGAGCATCGGAGTTTCGTTTATTGCCCTTATCCCTAAAAAAGAAGGGGCAAACTTCCATCTAACTTCCGGCCGATCACTCTCATCACCAGTGCTTACAATGTGCTTGCACGCCTCCTTGCCAATCGCCTCAAGGTGGTTCTCCCTATTGCCGTTCATCATGGCTAGAGTGCTTTTATCAAGGGAAGGAATATATTAGATTTGGCCATGGCATGTCACGAGCTCATCCACCATTTTAAGGCTTTAAAGCTCCCCAGATTCATCCTAAAGCTTGATTTTGAGAAAGCCTTTGACAAAGTTAATTGGAAGCTTTTGGACACTCTCCTAGGGAAGATGGGATTCGGGGAAAAATGACGCTTCTGGATTCAAAGTTGCATCTCCTATGCGAGCTACTCCGTTCTTCTCAACGTAACGGCCTGCGGGTATTTTAAGGGATCTAGGGGAATTAGGCAGGGAGACCCCCTTTCCCCTTTGCTCTTCAATGTGGTAGTGGTATATCTATCCTCATTGATCTATTCGACCAAGAACTTGGGATGGCTCCTCCCCACGACGGACTGTGCAGCCTTTGATGTCCTGATTCTTCAGTTTGCAGACGATACCATTTGTTTTGGGGTTGGTACTATGGATAAGATTCGAAAATTGCGTGTTGTATTGGCACTATTTGAATTGGCTTCTGGTCGAAACATTAACTGGAAGAAAACCACACTCCTAGGCTATCATATCAACTCATTTCTGCTTCAGGGTATGGTAGATTATTTGGGGTGCTCAAGTGGGAAATTTGTCAGTTACATATCTAGGACGCCCACTCTTTGACTCTCGACCTTCAACGACGCTTTTGTCCCCCCTTATTGAGAAATTTGAAAAGAGACTAACTACTTGGAGGGGAAAGTTTTTATCTACTGCAGGGCGACTCACTCTCCTCAAGTCTTGTTTGGCAGGATTGCCAAACTATTTATTATCCTTCATGCACTGGCCAACCTCCGTTTGCTACAGGATTGACGCCATCCGTCGGCGTTTTCTCTGGAGAGGATTAGAGGACACCTTCAAATATCATTTGGTGAGTTGGAAGGATATTCACATGCCCCACAATCGGGGTGGTTTAGGCATCCGACCTACGAAGGAGATGAACAATGCCCTTATGCTTAAATGGATTTGGAATTTCAACATCAAGCATAACAACTATGGAGAAATATGGTCAGGTTCTATCTTCAACCTTCGGGTGACTGGTGGAGGGAGGATGGCATTACTCGCCTCCTATCCCTGAAATGGAAATCAATTCAAAAGCTCCTCCCAATATTCAGATATGTAACTTCCTTTCACACAGGCAATGGAAGGACCCTTCTCTTTTGGTTGGATGAATGGTGCGGCCCCTGCCCCCTCTTTGAGGATTTTTCGGGGCTCTCTAGGGTGGCAAGGGACCTCTCCTGCTCAATGGCAGATTCTTGGAGAGACTGTTCATGGAGTCTAACGTTTTCTCCTCTCTAGACTCAACAACATTACTATCCGTGAGCATGCAGTTGATAAACTGGCATAGAAGCCCAGTATTAATGGCCGATTCACAGTTGCATCCACCTACTCTCATATCAGAAAGCAAGATTACAACATGCAGGAGCACAAGGCAAACTTGGCATGGAAACTCTCAGCGCCTAATAAAATCAAAATTTTCGTGTGGACGACCATAAGGGAACAAATCTTCACCTTTGACAACCTCCATAGCAGAGGCTACATAGCCCCCGATCGTACTTGTCCCCTCTGTGGTACAAGCGATGAGACAGTCCAGCATGTTCTATTACATTGTGATTTCTCTTGGCAAGTCTAGATGAAAATCCTCCAGAAGATCGGACTCCAAATGGGGCTACATCAAGACCTCTTTGGAACCTATGAGATGGTTATGGGGATCTGCCTTCCTAGGTTGGGCAAACTAATTCTCTTGGCATGCCTTGCGCATGTTCCATGGTGCCTATGGCTCGAGCGCAATAACTGGAGATTCAACTCTAAGGTTAGCACCCCGGAAAACACGTCTTCTCATGCAGTGGGCCTTATCTCGAGTTAGTTACATACCGGAAGGAATTTGCCTCTCTATCGGGTGTTTCCCTTCAGGAAAATTGGGGCTTGATCATGCATATGGCGGACCCGTGCAGAACCCCGATTATGGCCACCTGGGATCCTCACCCTTGCGACTGCATCCAACTCAATTTTGATGGCAGTGCTTTAGGTTGTCCTAGGCCGGCCGGAGCTAGTGGTGTTTTCAGAGACAGTAGTGGAAACCCTATTCGATCTTATGCAGGACCGGTGGTTATTGTTGATTCAAATACTGCTGAAGTGAGTGCTCTTCTATTCGGCCTTCAAATCTTCAAAGAGTGTCTCCATGACATGTTGTTTATTGAAGGAGATTCTAAGACTATCATCAACTGGTGCTCAAAAGATAGCTCCCCCCCTTGGCGCCACTGGCCTATCACTGATTGTATTGATGACATTGTATCATCTATTCATTGTAATTGGAACCTCGTTCCTCGATCAGCCAATTCTTTGGCTGATAAATTGGCAAAATTTGAAACTTCCCAACAATCTCTCATTGTTTGGGAAGGCTTCCCCACTTGTAATTGCTCGATTGAGCTTTCTCTTAATAAAAATCAGCATCTTTAAAAAAAAAAAAAAAAAAAATCAAACAGTTAAACATAATTTATTTTCAATATCAACTGTAAATGGTTAATTGACATTGCAGTTATTACCTCATCAAAAGTCAGCCCACCAATTTTTGATACACTACCACAAAATGCAAGGTCAATGATCTCCTTCCCTAAGCCATAAATTTCAAATATCTGTGCTCCACAGTAACTGACAAAGGAAAGTGGCCACAACTCAGCAGTCATAAACAATTAACTCGGTAAAATAAGGGGAAATTGTTGCATAGTGAACTCTTCACAAAAACAAAAAAGAACAAGCTTTACCAACCTAGAAAGCAAAGAGATGCCCATCTTAGATAAGATTTTGAGAAGACCAGCTTTTACTGCCTGGACAAATTATAAATGATCAACATAATATAAATGCATGAAATTGGCTATCCTTTTTTAGAAAATTAAGTAAGAGAGAGAGTGTGGAATTACTATAACTTGTATACAACAATGAGCTCACTGGCATTCAAAATAGTTTTGCTAACTGTTACACAAGCAAAAGCAGATAACATGGACAAAGATTTGGACTCGGAAACACCCAGCATTGTTTTGACTGAGGGAAGAACTGGAAAAACAAGAAAGTTGATTTGCTTACAATGATGGAGCCTGTTTACAGACCTTGCAATAGTTTTTCTGGGCTTGCTCAATTGTAACAGTCGGCATCTTTCCATTGCGCATTAAGTTTACTGTTTTCGTGCTCAGACGCCATTGCCGACATGTTTCCAATGCCAAATACGGACATACAGCACTGCAGAAATTGGAACAATGGCAGTCAGTCCATCCTTCAAAGATTAGACTGTTTCTAAGAAGAATAGAGTTAGTTTTAGTATTGCTCAGTCCATTAGCAAGATTAAGTATTCATTTGGTCTACAAATTAACTCCCAAGTGTATAAAATCTGCTTTTTTTCCTTAGAAATTTTACGCCTTATACGTGTTAGAAGTTATAGTTTAGCATTTATTTAATTTTGTTATTTTTCTAGCAAAGTCGTTTCCTGCAAAAAAATATTTTTCCTAGGGTTTAAGGCAGAGCAGGGACATGAATATAGTTTTGAATATTATTTACATCATAAATAGGGGAGATGGGTCTCTAAACCCTAATCCATGAAAAATTCATCAATGCGATATTTGATGATTAATAAAAGCCAATCACCATTTCAAAAAAAAGAACCCAAGTACAGAGTCTTTTTTTTTTAAATGAGAAAAAGAAAGGAAAAAGCTGAACAAAGAAGAGAAAAAACGCAAAACAATACAATCGAGAAAGAACTAAGTTCACAACAAGCCACACACAAGGTTCATTTTGTAGCAAGCAAATCAGTAAGAAATTTGATGATCAGAGAAATGATCCCATAATTTCTGGGAAGCGATTGTAAGGTCAGCAGTATGAAGAGGATCACCCAAACCAGCCCCAAAAGAGATGATAACAGAAGAGTGCCTTCAATGATCAATGAGAGGGAGAGATACTCATAATAAAAATTGAGACCCAGAAGAACAGTCTTTACTTCAGCTTTTGTAGAATCCACTATACCAACAGGAGACACCCTCATGGTCTCTGGAGGTTCCCACTACCACTCCGATACCAGGGTTTTCCTTTGAGCACCTATCAAAGTTAAGCTTGAAAAAGCCAAAGGGAGGTGTCAAGTTTTTCAGCACTGACAGAGCAATGTTTTTCCAATTCATGCGAAAAGATGTCGCAGTTTTAATCTTTCTATTTTTTTCGTGAGAAAACCATGCTGTTTCTCTCCAACCATATGGACCAGGGAACAGCAGTACCAGATAAGGGAGAGGAAAAGAGGAGATTTCTGTCAACCAGTCAGCAATCCTCAAGGGAAAGAAAAGGAAGATCCCAAATCTAAAATTTAGAAGCACCATATCTCACATGCAAAGTGCCAATTGAGCATAATATGGTCAATGGTTTACTCTTCAGCATCACAAAATCTGCAGCTGATGATTGAGGTCTAAAACCTCTATGGTCAAGCAGGTTTCATTTAGGAAGCTTTTCCTTTTACTTTCCACAAGACAGCCTTTTCCTTCAAAGGGTTAATGCAATGCAATGCAATCACAGGGGTCTTTAAGCAAGAAATGAAACACTCAACCCTCATTGAATCTGCATAAGAACAAGCCATAGAGAATTTACCAGAGGAATAAACAGAACAGATGATCTTGACCTCACCTCTGCCATTATAGAAGAATTCCTTTTGAAGTCACTGGAGTCGATTAATTTCAGTAGCCTCTCTGAGGTTGCAGAGTATAACATAGCTGAGACAAATTCCGCCACTATATTGAATAAAAGCAGGGAGAGAGGGTTGCCCTGTCTCAACCCCCTCGAGCCATTAAAGCACCCACAGTTTGTTCCATTTAAGATGAGAGAGTAAGATGTCAAGGACAAACAGCTCTTGATCCAGTATCTCCATCGATCCTCAAAACCCATGTGGCACATGAGATCATCCAAAAGAGTCCAATTTACCTAGTCAAAAGCTTTTTCTAGGTCCAACTTCAGCGTGAATATCAACTTCTTCAAGCGGGAAAAATGGTTGACAAGCTCATGAGCTACCATAGTGGAGTCCAACATGTTTCTGCCCTTCAAGAATACACTCAGACCATGGTTGGTCATTAAAGGGAGAACCGTCTTGAGCCGATGCGTGAGGAGTCTGCCAATGATCTTGTATGCGCTCGAGATCAGGTTGATTGGCTGAAAGTCACTAGGGATCTCAACATTTCTCATATTGGGAACCAGAGAGATGAAAGAGGCACCCATGTGTTGAGCACCTAGCCAATACTACCCAAAAGACCGGCCTGTTAGGAGCGGAAGACATGGGTACTTAACCCAGGACCATAACATTACACCACACCTTCGCGAGCCGACGACTACAGCGGCCCACTCTAGCAACACTGGCCGGACCCGGGTTAAGTTCCTACGGCCTACCAGTAATTTTAATATGGCCTCTAGGTCGCCCTCTTTGCTTAGGTCATCCCCTCCGCTACGTCGCCCCCTCCGGGATTCGAACTCACAATGTGGGAGCCCGCTCTGATACCAAATGTTAAGCACCTAGCCAATATTACCTAAAAGACCCGCCCGTTAGGAGCGGAAGACATAGGTACTTAACCCAGGACCATAACACCATGCTCTGAAAGGAGATGCCCCTCTAAAAAACCAACCAACCATCGTATAAATATCCTCCTTTATGGTTAGCGAAGCCTGCCGGTAGAAATTTCCATTAAATCCATCAGGAACCGGGGCTCTATCGCAAGCCATTCCCCATAACTGTTTTTTTTTATTTCCTTCTGGGAGAAGGGGACCTCAAGAAGAGATGAAGCAGTGCGGGACAGACGGCCAAACTAAAGCTGCTGGATTTTGGGCCGATTAAGGAAGTCTTCTGTGTATAAATCTGTGAAAAACTTGAGCAGCTCATTAGTAATTGGGATATTGTCCAACATTATCTCGCTATTGATGCATAAAGAGGTAATTTGGCTGGATCTCCTCATCAAATCGAGGAAGTGGAAAAATTTAGTATCCGCATCTCCATCAGTCAGCCATTTGAAGCAGGCTCTTTGCTTCCAACTAACTCTTTCATGGTTCAAAATAATTTTGCAGCTCATTTTGGAGCGAAAGACGAGTGGAGAATTCAGATTGGGTTAGGTACCTTTGCTCCTCTGACAAGTCCAAATTGGCTATATGAGTGAGGAGAGAGGCTTGAGCTTTATCGGGAAAGACCATTCGGCTTTAACCCAAGCCTGAAAGCTAGACCACCAATCCTTCAGCAGAGCATCAAATTCAGCATCCATAAGCAAGCATTCTCCTCCAACTCCCCACTGCCTATGAAATTCGCAAATCCACTCATAGAGGACGAGATGCGGATGGCCGGTGGGTTGCTTTCCATCACATAACCGGATTGCATTGAAATCCCCTGCAAAAATCCAAGGCAAGGGCCACCGTAGTTGGAGCTCAAAGAGCTCCTTCTAGAAATTCATTCTCTCACAATAACAATTTGGGCCATATACTCCAATGAGGCACTATTGGGAGCTGGAATTGCGATCACGAAAATGGATCCCCACTGAGTAACTCCCATGGTGGGTGTTAACCGCATCGAACAGAGAGGCATCCCACAATACCATGATTCCTCTAGAGTGGCCAATCGCATTTACGGTCGACCACTATAAAGAGGAGCAACTCTAGATATGTCGAGCGAGCCTTGCGTACGAGGCCTGACACTTTGCTTCCTGAAGCACAATGATAGAAGGCTTGAATTGGGATAGGAGGCGACAGATGATTGCTCGCTTCCGAGAAGAACCTCCTCCCCGAACATTCCAGAAAATCAAATTGCCCACTAATATGTATTTCATCACAAAGGAAAAAACTAGAGAAAACATCTCCGCATTTAACTGATGATAGAAGTTAGCGTGAGAGGCGATTTAGGTGATTTTGAGCGATTTCGGAGAGAAATTAACGTTACGCGTAACGTGCGCCGTTAGCTTCAAATGTGCTAACGTGCACCGCTTTTCGAAAATGAGCCGAGATCCTTCTCCGATCACCGTCCGATAGTCGAAAAAGAGGTTGACCTTCCGAGAAGACACAGACATTCCGAAACAGGAAAACGTCAAGCCAGAAATTCGGAAACCCTGAATCTTCCCTCCGACGAGCCAACAGAATCTCCTACGGAAGATTTCGAAGCCAGCTGAAAGACAATCTCCCGACGAAAGAAAAGGAACCCACCTTTCTGTTTCAGCTACGAAAAAAACAAATTTACAATGGAGAAAGTCGCTAGGAGCTCCTAATTCGCATCTCCACTGCCGTGGGATCGAAGATGTCCTTCATTTGTATTCCGATGGAAGCCGCTTCAAGCTTAATCCTTCAGTTCCAATGAGTCACAAACAAAGCTAACAGAACCCGTGAACTTTGGACACGGGATTCGATTTTCTTCTTGTCGGTGAGCTCCTTTCGGGGACAGAGAGAGTGCCGTGTCATCCATCGGCATGACTCAATAGTGCTCGCCAAGATCTACATTCACGAGGCCACAAACTCGGGATTTGGCTAGAAGGAGTTCGAAGAAGCCATCCGAAGCTTCTCTCCGGCCCAAACTCCGGAGGGGGAGCCCCCAGAGCCAGCAGCACCAACCCAAGCCTTCCCCTATACCTGAGCCCCAGCAGAGACAAAACACTCCTTTGAGGCCATTCCCCCCACCCTTCCCTTGAATTTTTTTTTTTTTTATGAAGATGTAATTTTATTAAAAAGAAAGGAAGAAAAAACTACAAAACTACAAAAGCGGAGGGCGCAAATCCTTTACAACGAGAGATTGCAGGAAAGCTCCCTCCTTGGCAAGCCCATCTGCTGCCGAATTAGCAGATCTCGGAATGTGAGACCAAATACAAGAAAAGGAAGATACAATATCCAAAATCTCCCGGAATACGTCCCAATGCCTCCATGGGGGAGAAGAATTGCGCTGGCACCAACCAATCACCACCTTGGAATCTCCTTCGATGTGAATAGGCCCACTAAATTTGTCTTTGAACACCCGCAATCCATTAAGAAGGCCATGTAATTCCGCCGACATTGAGTCGGATATGCCTAAAGGACCAGCATAGCAAAGACATTGATTTCCAGTTGAGTCTGAAATGATGCCCCCAAATCCCGCGATCCCGGGATTACCAAGAGAAGATCCATCAAAGTTTAGTTTTAGGTAGCCAGTTCCTGGAGGGGTCCATTCCTGCATAACTGGGATTTTAGCTCCAATGTGCATCCTCGCCAAATTGCTCCAGTTGTCTCGAATGTCAGTGCCTTTGAAAGAGGAGGGGTTTTTTTTGCCAATAACCAGGTTGATATTTGCCCTGTCACTCTATCAACAACTCTAGCCTCAGATTCGCTTTTAGCATCAAATTGCCTTCTATTCCGTTCATTCCAAAGCCCCCATGGAACGAAGCTAGCACAAGCTGAGATAATCAATTTACTGAGGCCAGGAAAGGGATATCCCAAGATCGACTTGCAAAAGCTTATCAGGTCGACAACAATACAAAATTGAGTCTCCAATTTGCTTAAAATAGAGGTCCACACAGTCCATGAGAACTGGCACTGAAGAAGAGTATGACTGGTGGATTCATCTTCATTGTGGCAGAAAAGGCATAGTGGATCTATAGATGGGTGACCTCTTCTTCTGAGCACATCAGCCATAAGAATTTTACTTTGACAGGCACTCCACATGAAAATTTTTACCTTAGGGGGGCACATAGGTTCCAGACGAAGTTGATGTCATGCTCCCTTTGCGTCGGATCCCAACCGTTGATGTATCCATATGCCGAAGCAACTGAGAATTTCCCACTTTTGTCAGGCCACCAAATGAGTTTGTCTTCATTGGAAGGCCAAATTCTGACATTATTCAAAGCATCTAAGAGACTGCTGGCTTCCATGGCCTCCATGTCTGTTAAACCCCTTCGGGGGTGTAGGTTCACATTCCCTCCCTCAAAAGCATCCACAACTGTAATTTCCTTGTGAGTGGAGAGAAGGAAAAGAGTGCTGAAAGAGTTCCGTAAAGGTGTATGTCTTGTCCACCAGTCATCCCAGAATTTAAGAGATCTTCCATTACCCACAAAAAATCTACAGGCTGATGAGAAAATCTGAAGAAGCAAAAAAATAGATCTCCATATTGAGGATAGTCCTCTCAGGTTTCCTCCAGCCATCCACCATGGCATATTCCAGCCCAACTTGACGCGAACCATATCCTTCCAAAGATTGGAGGAATTTGTGTTGTACTTCCAAATCCATTTAAGCATTAAGGCTTTATTCATTTCTTTTGATTTCCGAAGCCCTAGTCCTCCCAATCTTTTGGGTAAGCAGACTTCATTCCATTTGACCAAATGATATTTAAAAGAGTCGCTTGATCCTCTCCATAGGAATCACCTTTTCATTTAATCTATGGCTTTGCAAACTGAGGATGGGCAAGGCAGAAAAGATAATGCATAGTTTGGGATGCCAGCAATACAAGATTTAAAGAGAATTGAGTCTGCCTGCCTTACTAAGTAACCGCCCCTTCCAACTGGCTAACCCGGATTCAATCTTTTCAGCCACTGGGATCCACAGATTTTGGGAAATACACCCATGAAACAGAGGAAGACCAAGATTCTTCACTGGAAGCGTAGCCGTAGAGCATCCAAATAGATTTGCCATCTCTTCAAGGTCATCTGGGCTCACATTAAAACCAATGAGAGAGGTCTTCCTCCAATTAACTTTCTGACCTGATGCAATTTCAAAGAGCCCTAATACTGCTTTTATCCTCCTAGCAGTATCCATATCACCGGTGCCAAAAATTATGGTATCATCCGCATATTGCAAAATCGGTATATTGAAGGCCTGTTGAGAACTGGTTGGGGAGAGCCATCCAAGGTCAACCGCCGAATAGAACATGGCTGAGAGAAATTCTGCTACTATGTTGAATAAAAGTGGGGATAGAGGGTCACCTTGTCTTATTCCCCTCGTGCCTTTAAAATAACCGCATACCGAACCATTGAGGATCAGGGAGTAGGTTGCTGAGCCCACACAGCTTCCCCTTCCCTCGAAATTACCTAACCCCCCTAACCCAGCCATTCAAAACCTCTTTTCAGAACAACATGCTCCTACACACCTTCCTTCAGAAAAATCCAAAACCATCCAAATCCCTCCAAACTTGTTGCATAAAGGGCGACAATCTCTGACCCGCTCTATCCTAGTCCACACCTTCTCCAGTATCGTCAAGTCAAGCATACTTCAATGGCTGACAGATGAGCTTCACCTCCCTACACACCCAGAATTTCCTACCTCAACCCCCATTCCTGGCTTGTTCACTTTGAAACCTAGCAAGAGTCTTCTGCGGCCCTTGCTCTCACACCCCACACCCCCTTGCGCATCATTGGGATATTAGAATGGCTCTCCTTGACTCCGTCTAGTCAATTTGGGCAATGGGCTACAGTCACCGGCCTCCCTACGGAAATATGGCACAACGAGGTCTTCACGAGCATCATCTCGGAGTTTGGCGACATAGCTCTAGACCCCTTACTGAGCACTGGCATCGTCTTAATGAGGCCCGGATCCTCATCAATCCTATCCATCCTTGCGAAGGACGCTACTTCCGATGTATTATGGTGGATAATGCCCGATTTTGGATCCAAATTGAGTTGGCAAATATGCAATATTTCAGTAATGTGACTTCAAGTCCTACAACTAAATCCAGAGATTCTCTACAACCTGCCCACACATTGAGAGCAGCAACCCCAGCCTCCTCTCCCCTGAAGATGCGTCCTGAACCAACCAGCCTTCCCGAAATAATCACACTCCCTCATTCCCTCCCGGCCTCTTCTCCCCTGAAGATGCGTCCTAAACCAACCAGCCTTACAATTGGTGATGATTCTATTCCAGCTGCCTCCTTGGTTGTCCCCCCCTCCAGCCTACCATACCACCCACCCACCCACCATAGACACTATCCCTGATAGAATTTATTCCACCCCCCAGATACCTACAGCTGCCATTCACTTTCCCACTTTACCCCCCGAAATAATCACCCCCCCCCCCCCCCCCCCAATTAAAAGCTCCGTAGGCCTCCCTATAACCACACCCCACAGTCCTCACACCCCTCAAACCACCCCTCAAATAATGAACTCTCCCCCTCCACCTCCTCTAAGATATTCCCACCCAGAAATTCCTCCTCCCCTTGCCACCTACCAGCGGCGGAATAGAGGTCAGCCAAGACAGCTTCTCCAGGATGCTTCAGATAGAACAACAAAAATTCGACCCAAAAACCTGGGCACATATAGTGGAACTAGTGATCAATGATCATTATCTCTTGGAATGTTAAAGGAATTGGATCCGTGCGTCATCGTGCCGCAATTCGGGACCTCCTTGCCTCTACCGAGGCAACTGTTGCCATTCTTCAAGAAACCAAGGCGACTTCTCTGCCCCTTGGATATATTTGCAAGTTGTGGCCTCAAAAGGAGCCTAGATGAATTTCTGTGGATGCAATTGGATCGGCTGGTGGCATTCTAATTATGTGGGACACTACTACCATTGAGGTAACTGATCGTTGCTGTGGCACTTACTCCCTCGGAATCAAATTGAGAGACAAAGGATCGGGGAACATTTGGTGCCTTGTAGGTGTGTATGGTCCTACTAGACACCATGAGAGACATCTCTTCTGGTATGACCTTGAGAGGACTTGTCAGAGGTGGCCCATTCCTTTGATGCTTGCGAGAGATTTCAATGTTACCCGCTTCTGCCACAAGAAATCCCCGCCCTCCTGGAGAATCACTACCTCCATGAGGCTATTTGCAGACTTTATTGGCAGTTGGGATCTTGACGAGGTTACCCTATCTAGGAAGACCTTCACTTGGTCAAATGGCAGACAGCCCCCCGTCCTCTCCAAGCTTGACCGCTGCTTAGCCAATAATTACTGGCTTCAGTTATACAGCAATGCCACAGGCAAAGTCCTCAATAGGGTTGTCCCCCCCCCCCCCCCCCCCCCCCCTCTTTTAGGTTCAACAATGCTTGGATGGCGGACCCCTCTTTTGACTCCTCTATCCAGTCCTTCTGGGAGAGGATGGTTGTGATGGGCCCGACCGGGTGGAATTTCCCAGCCAAACTCAAGATGTTAAAGCCATTGCTGCGATCATGGTCCTTTGCGAGAAAGGCCTCTTCCTCAGTTGAGAGAGCCACCGTCCTTTCTCAGATTTCCACTTTTGACCATGAAGAGGAATCTAGAAGCCTCTCTTCCTCATAAGTAACTCAAAGATACGCCCTTCAAGGGCAAATCTTCACTCATAGTGAGCTCATGCACTGGTAGCAGAGTGCAAGATTTAATTGGCTCGTTGAGGGGGACGCCAATACTAAATTCTTCCATGCAGTCGCCTCTACTCGGAGAAGAGCCAACCGCATCAAAGTGCTCAACGACAATGGTGAGAGTACCTCGGATCGATCCCTTATTTCGGACTCACTGGTGAACTTTTTTACAGAATTATACTCTGATGGCCAGCTAGTTCGCCCTTTCTTCAAAAGGGTTCATCTCCAGGCTAGTCCTTCGGTCGCAGCTAGTCTCATCGAGCTCCCTTTCTCCAATAAGGAAATTGAAAAAGCAGCATTGGGTCTTCCTTTGGATCGTGCTCCGGGTCCGGATGGCTTCATTGGGGAATTCTATCGCCGATGTTGGCCCTTCATCACAGACGACATTGCCTGTATGGTCCACTCGTTCTATCAGCATGGCATCAGATATAGGAGCATCGGAGCTTCGTTTATTGCCCTCATCCCTAAAAAAGAAGGGGCAGAAATTCCATCTGACTTTCGGTCGATGCCTCACCACTAGTGCTTGCGCACCTCCTTGCCAATCGCCTCAGCGTGGTTCTCCCTATTGCAATCCATCATGGCGAAAGTGCTTTTATCAAGGGAAGAAATATATTAAACTCGGCCATGGCATGTCACGAGCTCATCCACCATTTTAAGACTTTAAAGCTTCCCAGATTCATCCTGAAGCTTGATATTGAGAAAGCCTTTGATAGAGTTAATTGGAAGCTTTTGGACACTCTCTGGGGAAGATGGGATTCGGGGAAATATGGCGCTTCTGGATTTAAAGTTGTATCTCCTCTGTAAGCTACTCCATTCTTCTCAACGGAACGGCTTGCGGTTATTTTAGGGGATCCAGGGGAATCAGGCAGGAAGACCCCCTTTCCCCTTTGCTCTTCAATGTGGTAGCGGAATACCTATCATCTTTGATCTATTCGGCCAAAAACCTAGGTTGGATCCTCCCCACGACGGACTATGCAGCCTTTCATGTGTCGATCCTTTAGCTTGCAGAAGATACAATTTGTTTTGGGGTTGGTACTATGGATCAGATTCGAAAACTGCGTGCTGTATTGGGACTATTTGAATTGGCTTCTGGTCAAAACATTAATTGAAAGAAAACCACACCACACTCCTTGGCTGCCATATTGACTTTCCTGTGCTTCAAGAAATGGCTGAATATTTGGGGTGCTCAGTGGAAAATTTGCCAGCTACATATCTTGGACTACCACTCTTTGACTCTCGGCCTTCAGCGACGCTGTGGTCCCCACTTATTGAGAAATTTGAGAAGAGACTAGCTACTTGGAGGGGCAAGCTTTTATCTACGGTTGGGCGTCTCACTCTCCTCAAGTCTTGTTTGGTAGGACTGCTAAACTATTTATTATCATTCATGCACTGTCCGGCCTTAGTTTGCAACAGGATTGATGCCATCCGTCGATGCTTTATCTGGAGAGGATCATTGGACACCTTCAGATACCATTTGGTGAGTTGGAAGGATATTTGCATGCCCTGAAATCGGAGTGGTTTAGGCATATGGCTTACGAAGGAGATGAACAATGCCCTTTTGCTCATATGGATCTAGAACTTCAACATCAAGCATAATAGCCTATGGGGTGATATGATCAAGTTCTATCTTCAACCTTTGGGTGCCTAGTGGAAGGAGGATGGCGCTACTCGGCTCCTATCTCCAATATGGAAATCAATTCAAAAGCTCCTCCCAATATTTAGAGATGCAACTTTCTTTCACACAGGAAATGGAAGGACCATCCTCTTTTGGTCGGATGAATGGTGTGGCCCCCGCTCCCTCTCTGAGGATTTCCTGGGGCTCTCTAGGGTGGCGAGGGATCTCTCTTGCTCAGTGGCTGACTCTTGGAGAGATCACTCATGGAGTCTTACATTTCGTCAGGGATTAAATGACGAGGAAACTATTGCTTTTTGCTCTCTCCTCTCCAAGCTCAGCAGCACTGAGCATGCAGTTGAAAAACTGATATGGAAACCCAGCATTAATGGCCGATTCACAGTTGCATCCGCCTAATCTCACATTAGAAAACAAGATTACAGCCTGCATGAACACAAGGCAAACCTCGCATGGAAGCTCTCAACGCCTAATAAAATCAAATTCTTCGTGTGGACGGCCATCAGGGAACAAATCCTCACCTCTGACAACCTCCATAAAAGAGGTTACACCGCCCCCGATCGCACTTGTCCCCTTTGTGGTGTGTGCGATGAGACAGTCCAACATGTTCTCTTACATTGCGACTTTTCATGGTAAGTCTGGATAAAGATATTTCAGAAGATTGGTCTCCAAATGGGGCTACATCAGGACCTTTTTTGTACCTTTGAGATGGTTATGGGGATGCACCTTCCTAAGCTGGGCAAGATAATTCTCTTGGCATCCCTTGCGCATGTCCTATGGTGTATATGGCTAGAGCAAAACAACCGGAGATTCAATTCCAAAGCTAACAACCCGGATAATATAGCTTTTCAAGCAGTGGGCCTTATCTCGAGCTGGCTACATTCTAGGAAGGAGTTTGCTCGAGAAAATTGGGGTTTGATAGCGCACATGGCGGGCCCTCGTAGGAATCCGGTTATGGCCACCTGGGATCCTCCTCCTTATGACTGCATCAAACTCAATTTTGATGACAGTACTTTAGGTTATCCTGAGCCGACTGGAGCTGGTGGTCTTTTTAGAGATGGCAGTGGAGACCCTATTATCCTATGCAGGGCCGGTGGGTATCGCTGATTCAAATACTACTGAAGTGAGTACTCTTCTGTTCAGCCTCCAAATCTTTAAAGAGCGGCTCCATGGCAAGCTGATTATTGAAGGCGATTCAAAGACTGTCATCAGCCAGTGTTCAAAAGAAAGCTCCCCTCCTTGGCGCCACTGGCCAATCATTGATTGTATTGCTAACATTGTGTCATCCATTTATTGTAATTGGAACCTCGTTCCTAGATCAGCCAATTCTTTGGCTGATAAATTGGCAAAATTTGGAACCTCCAAGCAATCTCTCATTGTCTGGGAAGGCTTCCCCTCGTGTAATCAGCTCGTTTGAGCTCTCATAATAAAATTCAGCATCATTTCAAAAAAAAAAAAAAAGAATGTATTTCATCACCAATATGTATTTCATCAAAGTAATTCACCCACCAAAAGAGAGCATTTTACCTTTCCACACCGCTAATCTCTTCTCAAATCTTTTGATCATTGGGTACAACTCCACTTACATGGGGAATCTTTGAGTATATACCCTTGGCAGCCTCCCCAAGAAGAGTGATTTTTATTTTTTTTTGAAATGATGCTGATTTTTATAAGGACAAAAGCTCAAAAGATGATTAAAATAAACTTTACTTTGATGGAGGTTCTTGAGGGAACCTAGGCCGTGCAGGAAATGGAGGTCTCCATTTGGATCATTTCGGACAAATTATTAGAGAATACTCTGTTCCATTTGGTGAGAGTCATTCTACAAGGAAGAACTTCAGGCGTTATCGTGCAGCCTGAGGGTTTATTGACAGCTTTTTAACTCGCCTCTGGTGGTGGAGGGTGATTCCACAGTGGTGGTTAGGTAATTCTCTCATGGACACTTCGGCTTTGCAAGATGAAGTGTTCAATTTATGTGAAGGACTTCAGTTGCAGCAGTCACATACTGTGCAAACTGATAATGAGTTTTACTTTTTCTATTGATTGGGATTATTTTTATCACTATGTTCTTTTTAAGCATACAAGTTTTTTTTATCTTGTCATTATTATGGCCTATTCGTAAGCAACCTTCTTCTTAGTGGCCTTTTAGCCATTGGCCTGTTTGCAACTTGTCAAATGAAATTTTCCATATTCTCAAAAAAAAAAAAAAAAAAAAAATCACCAATAATGTAATCAAATAAAACAGCATCTTACATGCTGTGCACATAATTTAATAGAAAGTATATATCTCAGAAATAAATTATTGTCCATATAAAGAAGAAAGAGAAGAACCTGGCACCATATCCAACCAAACAAGCAAAATGGTGAGTGCTGAAACATTGAGCAGTATCAGCAACAATTGAAGCTGACATACGCAACCCATTCTGAATGAGGTGTTGGTGAACAGCACCAACAGCAAGAAGTATAGGGATAGCAGGACGAGTTGGTTCCTGACACAATTACAAAAAAGAAGCCAAATTAAATGATTCACTGTCAAACCAATGGTCCAAGTACACATAAGATGAGAGATTTGACACTGGAACATGTTCAAGCCACAAAAACACATAATTTCAGTTCATGGACAAAGCTAGAATGTGAACAACCCTGCCACTACTATTTCAACTCTAAAAAATTCCTGGTTTCAAGTTGAAAGCTGAATTTACAGGTGTGGTTTTGTAGCTCAAATAAGAAAAAAAAAAAAAAAGAATAAAAAACTGTTCCATAGGACTAGCAGGCTCTGTCTTTCCTTTGTTTTCTCAATAAAGGATCCATTTCTCTTAAAAAAATTGTTGTAATTACAGTTGAATGTCACTTGCTATATTAAAAAATAAAACTTACTCAAGAAATGATTCTAGCAACTAATTTAGATGGAAACTGCCAATGATTTAAGACTTTCTTAATAAGCAAATTAATTATTACTAAAGAAGACTTCCTATGTAAAGACTTTCCCAAAAAAACTTCTACAAATTGGAACTCTTGACAAACTGGAGTAATAAAGGAATATAGTTGCAGAATTTCGTCAAATAGAAAATACAAAAAATAATAACATTCCCTAAAAAGCCACTCTTCCGCCTCTTATATAGTTTCAATTGTTTTATATGACTTTCTCAGTCTTCAGGATATTCTTCAACAAATGAAGTGTATACTACATCACATATATGCACCAGAAGGAGAGAGTAATGATAGTAAAACAATATTCCAACATTCTCCAAACTTCTGCAAGAAGATCTCAGGAGAAAACATATATCAATTTGAACAAGGAGCAAATGAGACCAGAAAAAGCATATGCCTTGGAAGACCATCGTAGCACCATTCTTTCTTTTCCACTGCCGTCTCACAAAAAGATCTACAATCTTTCTCTCCTTTTTCTCCAACAGAAATGCCTATCCCAATGCACTATGAGGATGGCCTCACTGTGCTCAAGTATAATTAATGAAAAAAAATCAATGCTAACACTCATGACCATGATCAGAGAGACAACACATACACATGAGGATGAGAGATATAATAATGAATGGGAAGAGAAGAGGGAAAATAAAAGAAAGAACAAAAAAGCAAAAAAAGCCAAAGGAAGATTAAAAAAAGGAACCTCATGAATGATAACAGTGGTTTGTAGTTAATTTCTGAAACTAACAAGCAAGTAGTATGTGTTACTTCCAACAAGACGTTAAAAAAAACTTCCAGTCCACTAGGTTATTTGCTTAACTTTATCAGCTAAATAGTGCTAGTGCAATTCTCTCAATAGTAGAATAGAAATAACGCTTTCAAATAAACAAAGACCAACTACAACAACTACTCACTAAACATGCTGGAAATGTGGACAGTGCATGGAACCATATAGAGAATAATCATCCAAGCTTCTGTGCAGTATGATACAAATAGATTACCCACAACATGAAAAATTAGACAGACATCCTTACCAGTTCTTCAGAACGGTCAGAAAGTACAAGCAACTGTGAACCATTACGAACAGCTTCATCAGCTTCTTCACAAAGAATCTGCAGTGTCTTCTCCAACGAACAGTCAAGGCCTTTACGAATATCAAAAAATGTACGCAATATTTGTGGCTTAAAATGGGGGTCCTTCATCAAGCTCTCAAGTTCCCCATCATTTAGCACCGGACTTGAGAGAATAACCTTGTTGATTGTATAAAAAAAAAAAGCAAATGAAATGAAAAAAAAATGATTATTTACTTGCAAAAAATGAGGGAAACAAGGTAAAGGGTCCAAAATTGAGGGATGGAACAGCCATTACCTGAGAGGCATTTTGTGGTCCAACCTCTAATATGTTCCCACGTTTCCCAATATTAACTTCAAGTGACATAACCAAGCCTTCTCTAAGTGGATCAATTGCTGGATTTGTGACCTAAAGAAGAGACAAGAAAGTTGCAAATAGTTTGTTCCCTAAAGATGTGAGAGGATATAAACTCACCGATAGTTTAAGTGGAAGTTTAGATGTAAAACACAAAGAAGAACTTGTCCAATAAGCAATGGCAGGTATAAATGTGAGAAACATATTATTTTCATTAAATGACACAAAGGTCCACAAAAATGAAAAGTCAGGTTAAAATTTTCCTTTTAGGAACAGAATTGTTTTTGAGAATAGTGAGAATGTCATTAAATAAAATAAATTTTATCGATGGAAAGAGAACTATCCAGGTATATAAGAATTAAAGGAGCACCCTTATTTGAAAAAGTGTGTAAATAGACTATAAACGAAAAGAGCAAGTACAAACAAACCTAGGTCGGAGGGCTTTCCTCCACAACAAGGTGTTGGAGTGAAATGCCCGCTTTAGCTTGGGTGTCTGCCAAGTGATTGGTAGAGCGAGGAATGTGTTTCCAATTACAATTCAAATGAGAAATTAAATTACATATTTCCAAGTACATATCCCAGTGACGCCACAGGGACCTAATGGATTTTGCACACTAGTTTATGACCACCTTTGAGTCGCCTTCTATACAGAATGGACCCGAGAGTCGATTTGAAAAAAATTGAATTCCGTTTAGCAGTCCCGAAAGTTCAGTTGTTGTGGAATCTAAATTTCCAAGGGGCCCGCAAAAGAGAAGAGAAGATCACCGTTTGCATTTTGTATAATTCCTCTGTAGCCCGCAAGATCAGGGCAACCAAGAGCACTCCCGTCAAAGTTAAGCTTGAAATGGCCTAATGGTGGGGGGGTCCAAATAGCCATGAACGGGGGGCGAGAGGTCTGAGAGAACCCAGCAACGAGAATTCTTTTCTCTGAAGTTTGTGCTGCTAAAGTTTCTGAATTCTTTTCAGTTTTGGAGCCAAATAGATACTTGGCCCGAAATTTGATCAATTAGAACTTCTATGGGGGAGGATTTGAATTTGAATTTCCTCCTGTTTCGTTCTTTCCATAGTTCACATAGGATATGACCAATACAACATGATATAATCAACTTTCCTATCTTTGGGAGTCTGGATTCAACGAGTGAGAGGATAGTAGATGATAGATTTGCAGCAGCACAATATTGGAGCCCAATTTTATTTAAGAGAGAGGTCCAAACCGAGTGGGCATAATGGCATGATAGGAGAATGTGATTGGCTGTTTTTGGAGCAATTTTGCAGAAAGGGTATAATGGGCCCTGGACTTGGGAACCCCGCCGGATTAAAGAATCAGAGGTGAGGATTTTATTTCTGCAGGCGGTCCAAATGAAAATTTTTGCACGTGGCGGGGCAAGGAGGTTCCAAGCTGAGGCAGCTGGGTGATTTGAATGGGTTGTGGATGTGTTGCATAAGAAGTTGTAGGATGAGGCAATGGAGAAGGACCCTTTTGAGCAGGGTGTCCAAATTAAAGTATCATCTGTGTTATTGGGTTTCATTGCAGGAAGGCTTGCAAGGAGATTAAAGGCCAGAATGGCTTCAGGATCAGAAAGATGTCTTCTGAGATTTAAATTCCAGTCCCCACTGTCTGATCATATGTTAGAGATGAAGGCATCAGAATTACCAAAAAGGCTAGAGATTGACTCATGGCTAATTTTGAGGCTGGATTGGCTAGTCCGCCAATCATTCCAAAATTTTGTTGAGGTACCATTTTAGACATAGCACTTTACTGCTTTCTTGAAATCTGGAAGAAGTCGAATGATTTTTTTCCAAGCAGGGGAGAGAGAATAGAATTGTCCCCCCTTCGTCCACCAGCCCGAATGCTTGTTAGCTTTTGCCGCTACTAGAGCTCTCCAAATTAAGGTAGGGTAGAGGTAGAGTTTCCAAATCCATTTAAGGAGAAGAGCAGAATTTGTAGTGGTAGTATCTTGAATACCCAAACCTCTTTACAAACTTCGTCCCATTTTACTAGATGATATTTTTTCTCCCCATTTGGCCCTCCCCACAGAAATATTCTTTTTAGAAGCTCGATTTTGTTTCTGACAAAAACAAGACATCGAAACATGGACAAATAGTAGTTGGGAATTCCATGTAAACAGGATTTAATCAGAACTATTTTTTTTTTTTTTTATGAAATGTGATTTTATTAAGAGACCAAAAAGGAGCTAACTCCTGACAACAAGAGATTCCAAGGAGGCTCCTTGCTTGGTTAAAGCATCAGCCACATAATTCGCTGATCTCGGAATGAGAGACCAAAAACAATCAAAAAGATTGACAATATCCAAAATTTCAAAAAAGGCATCCCAATGGCGCCACGGAGGTGAAGAGGCATTCTTGCACCAACCGATCACCACCTTAGAGTTTCCCTCAATCAGGATCGGCCCAGAGCAATGATCACGAAAAACACGAAGCCCATTAAGAAGACTTTGAAGCTCAGCCGTCGTGGAGTCTGCAATACTGAGAGGCCCGAAGAAGGAGACGATCTGGTTCCCAAGAGAATCATGAATCACGCCACCGAACCCGGCTAAGCCGGGATTACCAAGAGAAGATCCTTCAAAATTCAACTTAAGGACTCCAGTAGGAGGCGGGGTCCTTTCACAGATGATAGGGGGCTTCGAAGAGATGTGGAGCTGGGCTAGGCTCCTCCAATTATTTATGATGGATGACCTCGAGAAAGTGGAGAAGGCTTTTCTAGAGTGAAGCCAAGTAGCAATATTGCCTGAGATGGTTTCAATGACTCTATCTTGAGTACTGAATTTGGCATTGAATCTTCTTTGATTGCGCTCCAGCCAGAGACCCCAGGCGATGAATGCGGATAAAGCAGAGATCATCTATTTTCCAAGACCGGGGATAGGAGTCCCGGCAAGCATTCGGCAGGTGGCAGCCAAGTCCTCAGGGAAGCAGAGATGGAGGCCAAATTTGCTAAGAATCGACGTCCAAATCCCCCAAGAGAAAGGGCACAAAAGAAGAAGGTGGCAAACAGTTTCTTCATTTGCATGGCAAAAAGGGCAGATGGGGTCAATTCCGAGTTGGCCACAATTTCTGAGGTTGTCAGCAGAGAGAATTTTGTTGCGGCATGCACTCCACATGAAGAATTTTATTTTTGGGAGGGCGCTAAGACGCCATGTGAATTCCACTGCAGGCTTGGGACCACGAGTGATCCCTCCTCGAATAGCAAAATAAGTGGAGGAGACTGAGAAGGAGCCACTTTTATATGGCCACTAGATTAATTTATCTGATTTGTTAGCTTGAATTCTGGTTGGCTGCAAAGCGTCCAACAGGCGATTGGCTTTTTTTTTTTTTTGAAATGATGCTGAATTTTATTATGAGAGCTCAAACGAGCTGATTACACGAGGGGAAGCCTTCCCAAACAATGAGAGATTGCTAGGAGGTTCCAAATTTTGCCAATTTATAAGCCAAAGAATTGGTTGATCTAGGAACGAGGTTCCAATTACAATAAATGAATGACACAATGTCAACAATACAATCAATAATTGGCTAGTGGCGCCAAGGAGGGGAGCTTTCTTTTGAATACCAGCTGATGACAGTCTTTGAATCGCCTTCAATAATCAGCTTGCCATGGAGCCGCTCTTTAAAGATTTGGAGGCCGAATAGAAGAGCACTCACTTCAGCAGTATTTGAATCAGCGATATCCACCGGCTCTGCATAGGATAAAATAGGGTCTCCACTGCTATCTTTGAAAACACCACCAGCTCCAGCCGGCCCAGGACAGCCTAAAGCATAGTCATCAAAATTGAGTTTGATGCAGTCGTAAGGGGGAGGATCCCAGGTGGCCATAACCGGATTCCTACGAGGGCCCGCCATGTGCGCTATCAAACCCCAATTTTCTCGAAGGGAGACGCCCGATAGAGAAGCAAACTCCTTCCTAGAATGTAGCTAGCTCGAAATAAGGCCCACTGCCTAAGACACTATATTATCCGGGTTGCTAGCCTTGGAATTGAATCTCCGGTTGTTTTGCTCTAACCATAAAGACCATGGGACATGCGCAAGGCATGCCAAGAGAATTATCTTGCCCAGCTTAGGAAGGCACATCCCCATAACCATATCAAAGGTGGCAACAAGGTCCTGATGTAGCCCCATTTGGAGACCAATCTTCTGAAATATCTTCATCTAGACTTGCCATGAAAAGTCGCAATGTAAGAGAACATGCTGGACAGTCTCATCACACACACCACAAAGGGGACAAGTGCGATCGGGGGCGATGTAACCTCTTTTATGGAGGTTGTCAGAGGTGAGGATTTTTTCCCTGATGGCCGTCCACACGAAGAATTTGATTTTATTAGGCACTGAGAGCTTCCATGCCAGGTTTGCCTTATGCTCATGCATGTTGTAATCTTGTTTTCTAATATGGGAGTATGCAGAGATGCAACTGTGAATCGGCCATTAATGTTGGGCTTCCATATCAGTTTATCAACTGCATGCTCACGAATAGTAGTGATGCTGAGCCTTGAGAGGAGAGAGCAAAAAGCAGTAGTTTCCTCGTCATTTAATCCCCGGTGAAATGTAAGACTGCATGAGTGATCTCTCCAAGAATCCTCCATTGAGCAAGAGAGATCTCTTGCCACCCTAGAGAGCCTCGAGAAATCCTCAGAGAGGGGGCAGGTCCACACCATTCATTTGACCAAAAGAGGAGGGTCCTTCCATTTCCTGTGTGAAAGGAAGTTGCATCTGTAAATATTGGGAGGAGCTTTTGAATCGATTTCCATATCGGGGATAGGAGCCGAGTAGCGCCATCCTCCCTCCACCAGGCACCTAAAGGTTGAAGATAGAACCTGACCATGTTACCCCATAGGCTGTTATGCTTGATGTTGAAGTTCCAGATCCATTTGAGCAAAAGGGCATTGTTCATCTCCTTCGTAGGCCGTATGCCTAAACCACCCCGATTTCGGGGCATGCAAATATCCTTCCAACTCACCAAATGGTATCTGAAGGTGTCCTCTGATCCTCTCCAAAGAAAGCGTCGACGGATGGCATCAATCCTGTTGCAAACTGAGGCCGGACAATGCATCAATAATAATAAATAGTTTGGCAGTCCTGCCAAACAAGACTTGAGAAGAGTGAGCCGCCCAGCCGTAGATAAAAGCTTGCCCCTCCAAGTAGCTAGTCTCTGCTCAAATTTCTCAATAAGTGGGGACCACAACGTCGCCGAAGTCCGAGAGTCAAAAAGTGGTAGTCCAAGATATGTAGCTAGCAAATTTCCCACTGAGCACCCCAAATATTCAGCCATTCCCTAAAGCACAGGAGAGTCAAAATGATAGCCAAGGAGGGTGGTTTTCTTCCAGTTAATGTTCTGCCCAAAAGTCAATTCAAACAGTCCCAATACAGCACGCAGTTTTCGAATCTGATCCATTGTACCAACCCCAAAGCAAATTGTATCGTCTGCAAACTGAAGGATCGGCACATCAAAGGCTAAACAGTCCGTTGTGGGGAGGATCCAACATAGGTTTTTGGCCGAATAGATCAAAGATAATAGGTATTCCGCTACCACATTGAAAAGCAAAGGGGAAAGGGGGTCTCTTTGCCTGATTCCCCTGGATCCCCTAAAATAACCGCAAGCCGTTCAGTTGAGAAAAATAGAGTAGCTTGCAGAGGAGATGCAAATATGAATCCAGAAGCGCCATTTTTCCCCGAATCCCATATTCCCTAGGAGAGTGTTCAGAAGCTTCCAATTAACTCTGTCAAAGGCTTTCTCAAAATCAAGCTTCAGGATGAATCTAGGAAGCTTTAAAGTCTTAAAATGGTGGATGAGCTCGTGACATGCCATGGCCAAGTCTAATATATTTCTTCCCTTGATAAAAGCACTTTGGCCATGATGGATTGCAATAGGGAGAACCGCCCTGAGGCGATTGGCAAGGAGGCGCGCAAGCACCTTGTAAGCACTGGTGGTTAGGCTACTCAAATGTCAAATGTATCTTTTGGCTCCTCACTCTCACAGAAAGGATATAAGTGCTACTGTCTATCTATTAAGAAAACATTTGTTTCTGCTGACATGACATTTTCTTAGGATACTCCTTTCTTTTCTTCATCCTCCATAGATGTATCTCCAGTCATTTCTATTCTTGAGGTTGTTGCCCCAACACCCATGGATGATATTCCTAGTCCACTTCCTAATGCTACTGCAAAGAAGCCGCTACGGCTATATCACCTATGGAAAGTTACTCGTGATGAAACTCTGCCCTCTCTCCTATTGGACCAAGAACCCTTCATATCTACTGATCTTGAGGTAAGTGATCTACACCTGCCCATTGCTCTTCGAAAAGATATTAGAAAAGGTACTTGTTATCCATGAAACAGAGGATGTGCAATGGTGGAACTCAGGTGACGTGGTGAACCGCTGGCACTACGCGTTGGAGACAATGGCAAGCAACTGAGGTGATCTCTTCTTCTTGACCTAGAGAGGCCTTGGTTGACTCAATGATTTGGTGGCCGGAGACTACCGGTGCCTTTTCTGTTTGTTCTGCCTACTTCCTCATCAAGGGATGGACTTCGATGCCTCTTGATCATAAAGTAGCTCTTATTTGGCGCTTATGCGCTCCCCCGAAGGTCAAATTTTTACTATGGAGTGTCAGGCTTAATAAAATCCTCACTGCTGATAATCTTCGACACTGTGGTAATCACAACGTGTGCACCTCCTGTCCTCTTTATGGTCTTGTGGAGGAGACTTTCAACCACCTTCTCATATCTTGGGCATCATCAAGCTGAATTTTGATGGTAGCTGCTTCAGCAATCCAACATGGAGGGCTTTGGTGGTTTTTTCGTGATTCACATGATAACCAGCTCTTGTCATACTCTGGACCTATGGGCATCTTTGATCCACTTTTGCCGAGCTTCATGTCCTCCTCAGCGGACTCACCATATTCCTTGAGCACCTCTCTGGCCCACTCCACATTGAGGGAGACTCTGTGGTGATTATTGGATGGTTTTCCTCTCCCTCCACCCTGTCGTGATAGCATTGGGATGCTTACTATTCCCACATCTCTTGTACTTGGTCTCATGTTCCCATATCTGTTAATTCTGTAGTTGATGTTTTTGCTAAGCAGGGAATTTCCCTCCAATCCCTTGTTGTAAGGGGTGTGCTTCCCTAGTTTGTTGTTTATTTCTCTTGCTCAATAAAATTATCACTTTCTCAAAAAAAAAAAGGGTACTCGTTTTCCCTTGTCTCACTTTGTGTCATATGATTCTCTTTCTAACAAATACAAATAGTCCGTCCTGTCCTTGTCCTTCTGTATGTTCCTTCATCTGTATAGGCTGCTATTTCCTCCCCTCAATGGAAGAGAGAAATGGATGTTGAGATGGTGGCACTACCGGATAGAGACACCTGGCAGCTATGTGATCACCCGCTAGTGCTATGGTTGTAGGTTGTAGATGGGTATACACTGTGAAGTATAAGCTAGACGATTCTATTGAACGATACAAGGCTCGACGGGTTGCCAAAAGTAACACCTAGACATATGGGATTGATATCTTCGAAACCTTTTCACCTGTTGCAAGCTATCTTCGTTTCAGATCTTGATGTATGTTGTTGTTAACCAAGGGTGATCATTGTATCAACTTGATTCTAAAAATACATTTTTGTATGGCGACATGGCTGAGGCAGTATATATAAAGCAACCTCCTAGTAATGTTGCTTAGGGAGAGAATGACAAAGAATGCGGACTAAAGAAAGCCATATACAGTCTCTAACAAAATCCCCGAACATGGTTTGAGAAGTTTAGTCAAGTGGTCATGTCGATTGGGTTTGTCAAGAGCCATTGTGACAATTCACTCTTTGTTATGAGGAGATTGTCTAGTGTCTTGGTAATATTGGTACATGTAGACGATATCATTTTATCTAGTAGTGACATACAAGGTGATGAAAAGGTTAAAAGCTCATTTAGCACAACATTTTTGGACTAAAGACCTGGGATCACTAAATACTTTCGAGGTATTGAAGTAGCTAGAAGCAAGACAAATTTGATACAAACTATATGTTACAGACATGTTACATCTTTCTCAAAAAAAAAAAAAAAATGTTACATTGAGTATGGACTGTTGGGTGCTAAGCCGATTGAAACCCCTATGGAGGTTGGATATGACCTTCATGGTAAACAGATTGATACACTCCACAATAAGACAATTTATCGTCGCTTGGTTGGACAACTCATATATATGCTATTGTCACTCATCCTGGCATATCCTTTGTTGTGAGTGTTGTTAGCATTTCATGGAGTGCCCCTTGCAAGATTTATCTGGAAGCTGCCCAATGGATCTTTCTGAATGGGGCACTTGGAAATGGACTATTCTTTAAACCTCACAATCACATGAAGATAGAGGTCTTTTCAGATGCAGACTATACTGGATCTAAACTTGACCAGAAATCTACCACTAGCTACTGCGGTTTTCTGGGAGGTAATCTAATTAGCTGCAAGAGTAAGAAACAAAATGTTGTTGCTCGTTCCAATGTTGAAGCTGAATATAGAGTCAGAAAGTTGAAACTACAACCGAAGGGGGCAATGACTAGGTACTACAACAATCAAGCTGCCATATTTAATACAGGAAATTCAGTGTTTCATGAACGGATGAAACACATTGAAGTTAATTGTCACTTCATTCTAGATATCGTTATTGAAAATGAAATCATCACCCCCTATAAGCGGTCCGGTGATCAAATCGGATACATGTTTATTAAAACACTAGGCAGACAAGAATTTGATGTGTTCTGCAAGAAACTGGGCCTTATGGATACATACGGACAAGCTAGAGGAAGATTGTTAGAAAATCTACTAAAAGGCAATATCGTTATTTTGCACTTACTACAAAGTCCAGCAGCTACACTATCTTGTTGTGTGTGCTTAATTTTATCTCTAATTCAATTTTTATGTAATTTGGACAATAATATAGGGAGATACAGGGGTTTAACTGATTTTAAGTGACTAGGGGTATTTCTGTAATTTGATTCTCCAAACCATATATGGGTCGAGCTCGACCCCCACACAGTCTTTTCACAACTCTGACTTTCTCCTCTTTTCTCTACTTCTCCTCCTTCTCTAAAACCCTAAAGCTCACTCTTTTACATCTACCATGTTCAACTTCCACCCAATATTTTAGTTTGCTTTTCAATAGCACGAGTTTTCTCATAAACGCCCATCCAACAAGACCCCCGATATCCATTTGCTTCCACTAGATGTCCACCAAATTTTTAAATCTCTTCACTAAGAAGCCATATGTTTTCAAATCGAAATGGATCAGGTATCCATTTTGTATGCCAAGTGGCAATCAAGATCAGCCATATCGGATGGAGCTCGAACCATTCAACATTAGTTGAAAAGAGATCAAGCTTGAATATGATTGGTGGGGATTGGCAACTGGACCAGGTAAGTTGAAGTCACCCCGAGGAGCCAAGGCTCCTCATTATGCTGAAGGAAACCAGATAACACCTCCCAAAAAATTGCCCGCAGCTGGAATCTCATAGGGCCATATATGCCACCCAGCTGGAATGCAATCCAGTTAGGGAAACCATCAACACTTTTTGTAATTTCTCTTCTCTATTTAACAAAATTGTCACAATTCTCAATAAAATAATAATTAACGAATCAAAACTTGTGCAGACACCATATACCTTAATTGTTGCAACTTTGTCTGGATTTGATTAGTTACCCATTCTAGAAATTAAAATTCTGTTCTTCTTTTAGAAATGAAAATCCTGTTTTTTACTTCCTAATTGTGGAAGTTTAAGTGTTCTGGGTAAAAGCATCTTAGGAGGGACTTACATTTCAGTTTCCACTCAGTTAATTGTTCCTAAGTGAACCTGTTTTTTTTTTCCTTTTACCTCGTGAATTGC
The DNA here is from genome assembly GCF_029961685.1 of Aristolochia californica. NCBI lineage: Eukaryota > Viridiplantae > Streptophyta > Magnoliopsida > Piperales > Aristolochiaceae > Aristolochia > Aristolochia californica. The sequence continues at coordinate 8,254,827 of NW_027181881.1, forward strand.
CAAGGCTAACCGCTATAATAATTCAAACAAACCCTTGACAGAAGTCAAAGCTAAACTTTAGAGAATTCCAACTGTAGCCCTCAAGTGTAAAAGCAACTATCTTGCATGGTCTCAGTCAGTCGAACAGTTTTTAAAAACCAATTACCTTTATGTGCATAATGTTGACCTTCCTCCCACCCTAAATCCTAGAGTTACCATATATAAGAAATGGTAGAAACAAGATACTTTAGTCATTAGTTGGATATTAACCGGATCTGTCAAGAGTTATAAGTCAAGGCTACATTGGTCAATTTGCATATGGTTATTTTGGTCTTTGCCTAACCTCTCTCTCACAGAGTTGTCATGTATCAACTCGATCGAGTCACCACAGTGGGTTGATTTTTATTACATTGATCAATATATAGAAAAAAGAAAAAAGAGAGATTTGCCATTCAAATAAAGAAAGAAACTGCCCTTCAAAAAATGATAACAAGAAAAAAAGTAAGAGAGAGAGAGAGAGAGAGATTCAAACCTGTGCAAATCGCTGTTTGAAATAATCATACAGCATATGTGGTCTTTGAGAGAGTACAGCCAGCGGAATGTCATCTCCCATGCAGAATGTTGGCTCCTTTCCTTGTGAAGCCATACTTTCTATAACCATTTGAACGTCCTCACTTGAGTAGCCATATGCTCTTGTATAATCCAAGCAAAGCAAGAAACCAATAAATATGCTCTTGTATAATCCAAGCAAAGCAAGAAACCAATAAATATGCTGTAAAGAGATCGCGGCCAACATGGCTAAGGAAAGTTTTTGCATTTTCTTGGAGTATCTTAGTGATATGTGAAGTTATAGTTATTCTCTTCTTCAGTAAGTATACTTGTTCAGAAAAGAGTGTTGATGGACAGGATGCCCAAACAACTTATCTGATAAAAACAAGAGAGAAGAAGCAAATCATCTTTCACCATCTTTAACAAGGTGGATCCACTTCAAACCCATTATACTACCGTCGAGTACAAGGGCTACTTCAAATAGAAACACAGGAACATTCAAATCAAAAAATGATACAAAAAGTTCCCAATCCTTTTATTGCAATTTTTTTTCAAAAAATGGAAGAGGATATAATATTTTTTATGCAGTTAGATAAAGATGAAACTGACACTAAGGTTGTAGCTACATTTTATAAGAAACTTCAAAACAGTCAGAGAAAAGTAATTAAGAATTGCCAAATACAAAAGTGAGAAGAAGTGCACTATTGAGAATGAAGACTAGATTGATGACATGATGGAAACTATGTCAGTTCAACTTGCATCCAAGCAACTATTTGTAAAGGGTTAAGTTGCTGGTCCATTTACTTGTTTTTTTAAGAAAAGACGCATTTCATTAGGCCCGAGAGGAAACAAGAACATCCAAAAGCTGCATTCGACAGAGTTAACTGGAAGTTTCAGGACACCCTCATGGGGAAAATGGGATTCGGAAAAAAATGGCACTTCTAGATCCAAAGTTGCATCTCCTTTACAAGCTACTCCGTCCTTCTGAACGGAACAATTTGTGGGTATTTTAAGGGAACTGGGGGAATCAGACAGGGAGACCCCCTCTCCCCTCTGCTCTTCAACGTGGTGGCAGAATATCTATCCTCTTTGATCTACTTGGCCTAGATCAAGGGATGGCTCCTCCCCACGACTGATTGCACAGCCTTTGATATTCCAATTCTCCAGTTTGTGGATGATACTATTTGCTTCGGGGTTGGTACTATGGATCAGATCAGAAAATTGCGTGTCGTGCTGGGATTATTTGAATTGGCTTCCAGTCATAACATAAACTGGGGAAAAACCACTCTTCTTGGCTATCACATTGATCCAGATGGGCTTCCGGATATGCCGGACTACCTGGGATGCTCTGTGGGAAATATGTCAGCTACATATCTTGGGTTCCCACTTTTTGATTCTCGGCCTTCGGCGTCACTATGGTCCCCCCTCATTCAGAAATTTGAAAAGAGGCTAGCCACTTGGAGGGGTAAACTCTTATCAACAGTGGGGCGTCTCACTCTCCTCAAGTCTTGTCTGGTGAGGCAACCAAATTGTTTGTTATATTCATGCACTGTCCGGCCTTCGTTTGCTCCAAAATTGATGTCATATGTCGACAATTTCTATGGAGAGGTTCAGAAGATAGCTTTAGATACCATCTGGTTAGTTGGAAGGATATTTGCATACCTCATAATAGGGAAGGATTGGGCATCCGGCCTACAAGAGAAATGAACAAAGCTCTTATGCTCAAATGGATTTGGAATTTTAACAACAAGCATAACAGTTTGTGGAGGAATATCGTGAAATTCTACCTTCAATTTTCGGGTGCCTGGTGGAGAGAGGGCGGTGCTGCTCGCCTCCTATCCCCGATATGGAAATCAGTTTTCAAACTCCTTCCAGTATTCAAAGATGCTACCTCGTTTCACACGGGTAATAGAAGGACCCTTCTCTTCTGGTAGGACGAATGGTGTGGCCCCCGATCCCTCACGGAGGACTGCCCCGGGCTGCATAGGGTGGCAAGTGACCTCTCTTGCTCTGTGGCTGATTCATGGAGTGATCACTCGTGGAGTCTCCCCTTCCGTCAGGGATTAAATGATGAGGAATCGTTGGCTTTTTGCTCTCCTTACCAAACTCAGCAACACTATTATCCGAGAGCACTCAGTTGATAAGCTGATTTGGAAGCCCAGTAATAATGGTCGGTTCACTGTCACTTCGGCTTACTCTCATATCAAAAAGCAAGACTACAGTACTCATAAGCACAAGGCGAATCTGGCTTGGAAACTCTCAGCGCCAAGCAAAATCAAATTTTTCGTGTGATCAGCCATCAGAGAACAGATTCTTACTTCAGACAACCTTCATAGAAGAGGCTTCATTGCCCCCGATCTTTCTTGTCCCCTTTGCGGTGAGTGCGAAGAGACAATCCAACATGTCCTCTTACACTGTGGATTTTCGTGGCAAGTTTGGATGAAGATCTTTCAGAAAATCGGGCTCCAACTAGGGCTACATCAGGACCTCTTTGGCACCTTTGAGATGGTTCGAGGGATTCTCCTTCCTTGGCTGGGCAAGTTAATTCTTTCGGCATGTCTTACGCATGCTCCATGGTGCATTTGGCTCAAGCGGAATAACCGGAGATTCAACTCCAAAGCTATCACCCTAGACAACACGGCTTCTCATGTCATTGGCCTCATCTCAAGCTGGCTTCATACAAAGAAGGATTTTGCCACTCTATCGGGGATTTCCCTTCGGGAAAATTGGAATTTGATCGCTCATATGTTTGGCCCTAGCAGAACTCCAAGTATGGCTATATGGGATCCTCCCCCTTGTGACTACATAAAGCTGAATTTTGATGGTAGTGCTATTGGATGTCCAGGACCAGCAAGAGCAGGTGGTGTGTTCAGAGGTCACAATGGAGACCCTATTCTTTCTTATATTGGTCGGGTGGGCATTGCCGACTCAAATACTGCTGAAGTTAGTGCTCTGCAGTTCGGCCTCCAAATCTTCAGGGATCGTCTCCATGGTAAGTTAATCATTGAAGGCGACTCGAAGACGGTTATTAGTTGGTGTTCCAAAGACAACCTCGCCCTTTGGCGCCACTAGCCCATCACTGATAGTATTGTTGACATTGTATCTTCTACACATTGTAATTAGAATCTAATTCCTAGATCAGCCAACTCTTTGGCTGATAAATTGGCAAAATTCGGAACTTCCCAGCAATCTCTCAATGTTTGGGAAGGCTTCCCTCCTTTGTAATATGCTCTCTTGAGCTTTTGCCTTAATAAAAATCAGTATCATTTCAAAAAAAAAAAAAAAAAAAAAAAGAGACTTTGGTAATTTCCATAACAAGCTTGAGTCATTTGATATACATACTCCAGCTTAAGGGGGAGTGTTAAAGTAAAAGGGTATTTTAGTTGTTACACATGTGGGTAATTAAGCGATAGATAGTTAATGTTATCTTATTTTAAGTGATAGTTAATCAACATTGTCCTGTTTTAAGTGATACTTAGAAGGGACAAAGGTATAAGTTTTTTGTTTTGCATATATGCTATAGTAAATGTGTAAGTCATGAGGGGTATATGAGTCTTTTTGTACTAACCCACTTAAGTAATTTAATAAAAAGGTTTGGGGATTGATGAAGGTTCGGCTTCTCGCGGCCTCCTCTTCCTCATCTCTCTCTCTCTCTCTTCTTCTTTCTTCCCTTTATTCTATCAATTTTATAGCTAGCTTGGCTAGCCTCTTGTATGGTCTTTTTCTCCTTTAATGAAATTCTCGTTGTTTAAAAAAATAAAAAAATTATGACAATGATGAAAAATAATATCCACCAAAACCAAAGCCAGTTTCTAAGATTTTCAAATTTCATGTCTGCACTTCATACTTTCCATGTTCAACAAGGCATGACACACCTTTTGTTTTTAAGGAAGGTGAGTGAATAGTCAATAACAGAAGAGAAAACTACAACCTAGCGAGGTGGGCCGTCCTCCACAGCAAGGTGTTGAAGGGAAGATCCCCGTTTAGCGTGAAAATCTGCCAAATGATTGGCAAATCTGGGGGTGTGGGTCCATGTACAATTTAGATGAGAAGTTATGTTACAAATTTCAAAATAAATATCCCAATGCCTCCAAGGGAGCGAATTTCCTTTGCGCACCAATCAATGACAACCTTTGAATCCCCTTCAATGATGAAAGGCCCAGTGAGACGGTCCTAGAAGACTATAAGCCCTTGAAGCAATCCAGTAAGTTCTACAATAGTAGAGTTAGAGATACCCAAAAGGCCTGCAAAGGTGTAGAGAAGACAGCTTTATCATCATGAATAACTCCTCCGAACCCAACCGGACCCGGGCAGCCAATGGCACTACTATCGAAGTTCAGGTTGAAGTGGTTAGGTGGAGGAGGGGACCATATCTTCATGATTGGGGGACGGGGGGAATCCGTCATCTCGGCAATCAGCCACAAATTTCCTCTAAAATCAGTGTTGTTGAGGTGAATAAATTCCTTCTGGGTCATTAACCAAGCAGAAACCTAACCAACAATATTATCTACAATCACCTCAATAGGAGAAGCTTTGAATTGGAATTTTCAATTGTTCTTTTCTTTCCAGAAGGCCCAAGGGATGTGGCCCACGCAACTGGAGATGAGCATTTTTCCAAGTTTTGGGAGACAAGTATTTGATATAGAGAGCATCATTGATGGCAAATTTTGTGGTATACAGTATTTAATTCCAATTTTGTTGTGTACAAATTGGCAATGGAGGAGAACATGAGTGGTGGTTTCTGGGTTATTTTGACAAAAAAGGCAAGAAGTGTGTGCCCCGCTTAATGAGGGAATAGGATGTGAGTATCTTACTTCTACAAGCACACCAAATAAAAAATTTCATGCGGGACGGGGCAATCAAAGACTAGGCAATCACAGTAGGGTGATGCGGTTGGGAGGGGTTGGGGCTGCAAAGGAGGTTGTAGGCAGAAGCCGTGAAAAATGATCCTTTAGGACACGGGGTCCAGATGAGGGTATTGGGCATGTGCTCTCAGATTTTGACTTTGGAGAGGCAAGTGAGGAGGTTTGAAGCCAATAAAGCTTCTGAATCCGTAAGGGCTCTTCGAAGGTTAAGGTTCCGTCCATTAGGTTCGGACCATAAACCCGAGATAGAAGCGCTTTTGTCTCTGGCCAACAAGGAGATAGGAACATGACTAATATCAAGAATTTTGTCTCCCAACCACAAGTCTGACCAGAATTTTGTGAGATGGCAATTACCCAAGTAGCATATGACTAACTTGCTGAAAGCAGGGAGCAGTAGGGAAATTTTCCTCCAAACCGGTGACATGCGGTAGTGACGACCCCCATCAGTCCACTAGCCGTTTAATTTATTTGCTTTATCGGCAACAAAGGCCCTCCAGATCAATTCTGGAGATGAATTAAATCTCCAAATCCATTTCAAAAGGTAATCAGAATTGGTTGTTTTAATATCACGAACCCCGAGACCACCAAGATGTGAAGGTTGAGACACATTGGCCCATTTCACTATATTATACTTTCTTTTCCCATTGGGCTCGCCCCACAAGAATCTTCTGTTGAGACTTTCTAGCTGGTTTTTAATTGTTGCAGGGCAGTGGAATAACGAGAGATAGTAGTTCAGGATTCCGTGAAGGCATGATTTGATGAGAGTGAGCTGAACCGCCTTCGAAATAAATTTCCCCTGCCAGGTGGCCAAGCGCCCTTCCATATGCTCGATCATTGGGTGCCAGTTGCTTTTGGACAGCATACCAGGGGTCAGCGAAAGACCCAAGTAGGTACTTGGAAGATTTGCAATTTTACAGCCCAAATAGTTGGCCATTGAGGATTTTGACCAGCTCACTTTTGTTGAGAAGAGAGTTCAAACAGGTTGATAAGGGCTTTTATGTGTAATTTGTTTCATAATGTCGACGCCAAAGAAGATAGTGTCGTCCGCATACCGCAAGAGAGCAATGTCCTACGCGGGATCAGCAGAGATGGCGCTAAGCATCTAGAGCCTTTGGCATAGCAGACCATGGACAACAAGTATTGTGCAATAAGAGTGAAGAGGAAGGGAGATAGTGGGTTCCCTTGGTGGATTTCCCTTGTACCTTTGAAGTACCCACATGATTTGCCATTAACAAGGAGTGAAAAGGGGCCTTTGAGATACAACTTCTCATCCAAAACTACCAGCAAGTGCCAAATCCCATTTGATTGGATAGATCGTTAAGAAGCATCCAATTGATTCGGTCAAAACGCTTTCTCAAAATCAAGTTTGATAACAATTCTCGGGAGATTTGACTTCTTGAAAGAATCAAGCAACTCATGGGCAGCCATTGCCGAATCTAGGATATTTTGTGCTCTGATGAAAGCACTTTGGCAAGGGTTTATTATTTGTGGGAGGGAAGAACAGAAGAGGTTAGCAAGAATACGAGCGATGATTTTATAGGAGCAAGTGATGAGGCTAATAGGCCTGAAATCTTGGGGGGTTGGATTAAGTTTTTTTTTTTGGGGATTAAGGCAATGAAGGACCCTCTGATGGCTCCACGAGTGATACCACACTGATGGAAGTTATTTGCAAAAGCATGAACATCCTTCCAGATGATATCCCAGAATTTATTGTAGAATTCCCCTTTGAATCTGTCTGGCCCAGGGGCCCAGTCCTTAGGCATTCCGAGAGCAGCAAGGTCAATTTGTTATGTAGTGAAGGGGCACTCCAGACGATCAGCGTCCACATTAGTGATGTGGCGGAATTGGAGTTGATGAAGGCCCGGCCGATTGAAAGACTCCCCGGTGTAGAGATCTGAAAGATACTTGACAAGAATGTGAGAAATGGAGAGGCTATCTGTTATCACCTCATCTCCACAACAAAGGGAGATGATACTAAGGCGATGGCATGGAAAAACTTAGTATTTCCATCCCCATCGGTCAGCCAGCGGAATCTGGACCGCTGCTTCCAATGAATGGTTTCATTACGCAGTAAAGCAAAAATATCTCAATTTAAATGATTTTGATGAGTAAGTTCAAGAATAGAGAGGGACCTTTGCTCCTCGGTGAGTTCAAAGCTCAGTGATTCGGCGACAAACAGAGTCTTTCCGGTGAGCAGCAACAACACGGCAGTTGATGGACCAGTTGCGAACTTTGGACTTTAGAGCCTTCAGTTTTAATGGGAAGGACCACCCCGGGATGGGGTTATGAGGTATTTCTAGCCACCAAGATGCGAGGTTGGTAGCAAAGTTTTCTTCACACTCTGGGTGAGTGTTGATTTGAATCGGCCAATGGTTAGAGTAGGCTCGGTTGAGAACTTGACCCAAGATGTTGCCATAGAGTTGGAGCCATTCTGGGTTAGCAAAGAATCTGTTAAGCTTGGATAAAATCGGGGAAGACTGACCATTTGACCAAGTATACTCTTTTCTGGATGGAGGGATTTCTGAAAGCTCAAGGCTTCCGATGAGGTCAGAAAAGGCACACATGGTGGAGGTTATCTTTCTAGAGTGGAGGGGTTTTCTGAGCATAGACAGATAGCATTGAAATCTCCAGCAAGGAGCCAAGGTAAGTCCCAAAGTTGGATGAGAAGGACTTCCTCCCAGAACTTTGTACGGTCATGATATCGAATAAGGTCGTAAATCCCAACGAGGACCCAATGGTATCCCAAAGACTGATCACGGAAGCGGATCCCAATGTGGGTGGCTTCGACAGTGTTTGGGTTCCAAATAATGAGAACACCACCGAAGTGGCCAACAGCATCAATAGCAGACCATTCTGGGTCAGAAGTGTACCAAAATTCACGAACGATAGAGACATCATGAGATCGAGCTTTCTCCTCCTTTTTGGGATCTTCCATTCGAGACAATTGGAGTTGTCTTACCCAGCTTCATACATCTTCGATGCCCTCAGTTATTTCTGAGTGGACCCCACCACCTGCCAGTCCTTACCCTTGCACTTGTTCCGATGATGGGAATATGTGAACTCAAAGGGGGTGGTAGTTGGATTGTTCGAGGACTCGGCGTTGGAAGCGTCAGCCTTGGGAGTTGGCTTTGGACTTCATGATGGCAAGTGGAGTTGGGCAAAGAATGGGTGAGATTTGATTATTTATACTAGAGGGCAATCAGGTAGTTGGTGTGGTATTGCAGGTATACCACTCAATAAGGCGCGAATTTTGGGATTGATCCGACGCCTCGAGACCTCCCCACATCAAAGGGTCCCATCTAATCACCTGGTCCTAGAGATCTTGATTAGTGTCTTGGGGTCAGGTGGCAAGAGGTCACACTTTGTCTTGTTTTCCTCTCGGTGATGGAATAAAGCCGTAGATGGGGAAGGCCCATTTGTCGAGGGGTTGAGTGGAAGGCCAAGGGGTTGCCAGGTGTCCTCTTGGGTGCTATTTCTTGGGGAGTCGTGGCACGGGTGGCTCAATGTGTCAGAGAAGGGTAAGGAGGGGAGCAGGCGATCTAGAGAATCTCTGGAATGGCCTAAGGATTTTCTGGGGTAATCGAGACAGAGGACTAATCCAAGAGAAAAATGTTCGGTTGGGGGCAGAGGGGAAATCAAGGTGGACAGGTGTGGCAATCGAGGCATGCGATGTGCCAAGTGGGACAATCAAGTTGAGTTGACGGAAGATAAGAGGGTGGGGCAGTCGAGGCGGACAGACAGCCACCTGGCAACAAATCCAAGTGGTACTTGTCTTGGGTAATGGCGGGTTTGAATAGAGAAGAGGCAGGTGGGATTTTCAAGGTGGCGAGTGGTCCTATCAAGGGGGTGAGTGTGACTGTCAAGGGAACAGACAGGATTTGAACAGGCGGGATTTGGGCAGACTAGATTTGATCGATTGGGATTTGGACAAGTGGGATTTGTATGGGCGAGGCTAACAATTGGACTGTAGCGCAGAAGGTATATGTAGTATACTCGAGTGAGCAAGCGGGGGAATCAAGGGATCTGGTGGTTCTTTCGAGAGTACAGGCGATGTAAGTGAGAGGACAGACAGGATAATCAAGATGTTACTTTTTTAAGATTTGAATTTTGAATTCTGACTCAGGACAGGTGGCTAAGTCAGCTCGGTAGGAGTCAGGAGGATATAGGGGGACTGAGCCGAAGTCAACTCAACACGTGTCCCAGCTGAGTCCAGCCGAGTCAAACTATGCAGAGAACCTTGCGGGTCGGGGAGCATGGGGGAGTGCACTTCCATGTCGCCAAACTTCAGGAGTGCCCAACACGAAAAATTACCAGAAATAATTTTGACGTGTTGATGACCACTTACCGGAGAAGTTGGCCGGAGAAAGAACCTCTCTTGGTGTAGGAGCTCTCGTTGATCCACTGGCCAGATAATCTCACCAAATATGCTAGCAAGGCTAGCCATGGTGTGTCGGAATCAAAGCTCAGCGGGGATACCTCGAGCTACAATCCACTGGCCCGTTGACAAGTTCGTGAGGGCAGGGATTCAGTCAACCAGTCGCTCCATTGGGGACCTCGACCCCGTTTCATTACAAACAAATTCAGCCTTTTGCTTATCTTCAACAATTTTGAAGACGATGAGCCATTGACGGTCCCTATTATGAGTAATGTATGGAGATTGAGGTAGCGAAACTTGGGCATTGATCCAGTCTACAAGTTGGTTTGCAGAGGAGCAATCGGGTCTATCAGTGACCATAGCAGCGGTGGAGAGTCGATTGGTTCCATCGGTTAGGGCTTGGGCTGGGAGATTGAGGGTGATGTGGCTTGTATAGTGCTGTATCAACAGGGGAGGCAAAGGTGGGAGAGCAGACTCAGGATGGCTAGTGCTCGGTCAAGGAGATTGTGGGATTGGGAGGGAATTTTGGCTTTGTGGAGTTTGTGAGGCGGTGTTTGAGAGGGGATTGGCCTGAACATGAGGCGGAGGCGTTGTGTTAGGACAGTGGCTGTAAGCTTTGGCAAGATTTGAAGGAGGCTAGCATGGAAAGTAGCCAAACTGAGGTCTGTATTTGTGCTCTGCAGCAAGAAAACCATGCCTATGACCATGGTTTTGCGCCTTTGTGTGATGGAGCATTCCAGTGTGCCGTGGTGGTACTGCATGTGAAGATGGAATGCAAAGTTGCCGGTCTGTAGGGTGCGCCCGAAACCTCGGCCCATCTTGTCAGCAAGGACCTTGTCGAGCAGGATAACGAATGATTCAGCCACTGGAACGGGCAGAGAGATGAAAGATTTCTTCGTCCCAGATCGGGAGAGGATACGAATGGCTTCTCCATTCCTCTCGCACATTCAACATAGAGAGATGGTGGTTTTTCCATGGCGGAACTCAAAAACTCAGGGAGTGTCTGTCCCAGCCACCCAGATTCTTCTCCTCGAAGTTCGGCTAACCACTGTTTGCCAGCCCAGTTCTAGGTCTTCTTGGTCTTCTTGGTCTTCTTGGTCTTCTGGGAGAGTGGGCCACACATGTGGAACGTGCTGCCGATGCTGCTGCTTCGTCCTGAGTGTCTAATCGTCATCGGCAGCTGTGTCGAGTCCCACTGGAGGAGGTGGGGTAGGGAGAGCAACAGGGTGATCGGGAGCGGAGGAGTGCCAGGCCCAGTGGAGATGGGTGACACCTCACACAAGGAGTGTCAGGATATGGGTCGCACAGGATGCAGGTCGTGCAGGGGACCCCATCGCGTTCTAATTATGAGCTTACCTCTCTGCTTCGGAACTCGTGTCCTAGACATGACACACTTACTCTATCACAAAGTGAAAGGGGTATAAATAGAGTTTCAGCACCCTTTAGCCATGTATAATATGGAAGTATCCAAATCGATTAGCATCCTTGGCACAAATATATCATAGAATTATATAAGCAACAGAGAGCCCAAGTCTTAGATAAATGGCTAGTAAATTAAGGTCCTTACTGCTGGTGTCTTAAGATCATATCATCATCCATAACTGTCGTAGACAAAAAGTTCACTGGTTTCAGACTTCTCATGTTCTCATTCAGCCACTTTCCGTAAGGGTTTGAAAGTGCTACTTGTTTTTTAACTTCTGTATTTTCATAAACCTGCAGAAAAAAAAAACCTGACATGAAACCCAAAAGACAGTGAATAAGAAATTCTAAATAACATTATAAAAAAAAGAAATTTTAAATAAAAAACACACCACAATCTGAAGACCTAACACCTCGAAAACAGCCGCAGATAAAAGGTACCAAATATAAAGCCTGCACCCCACCCACCCACACACACACAGTAGAACATTACCTGACCATTCAGTAGATCAACCGCAATCATCATTCCTGGACCAAGACGACCTTTCATCACGACTTTTTCTTCATCCATTGGTACTACACCAACCTACATAAGAAAAAAAAAAACATAATGCAGAAACGCAACCTTGTATCATCAACAAGGACAACTTAAACAAGTCACATAACCAAGTGAAAATTTGTAGCAATAAAACACAACTTTTGAAAAGTGGAGCAGTCTTAGAAATAACACCTTTAACATAATTAGCATAAATCATAGCAAGCACTGAAAAACGAGAAACAGCCCACAAATCATTTATAGATCATTTTGAATGGCTATATTAAGTGACTAGATCATTTGTTAAAAAATAATTAAGCACCATTTTTGCCAACCATTTCAAGTAATTTGCAACAGCATAAGCATAGACAAGTTAGAAGGGATTTATTGATGCCTTAATATGGGAAGCAGCAGGGTTAGTAGCAACCCAATTGATAGAAAGAGTTCATGTGCACAGAAACCAAAAGATATAACGAAATAACAGTAAGACATTGTGACATTTTATGATATACATATAAAATGATAGAAATGTACCTCAGAAGCAACATAAACAACATTGTCTTTTGTGCGCCAGTATCGAGCTGGACGAAGACCATTTCGATCAAGACAAGCCCCAACAGTTTTCCCATCGCTACATTAAGCATATGAAAAATCAATTACAAATTGAAAACCAAGTGACAAAACAAAAATACATTTTCCAAGGAGGTCATAGGGCAAAGTCTCAGGTAATTCCTTAGTTATATTTCAAATGATTTGTGGCCAGTTTCAAGTATTATTACATCATTTGCATGCTTAAAGCACCTAAAAATTCTCTAGAACAATAATGAGATATTTTATTAAGGAGAGAGAACAAACACAGACATAAATGCTGCTGTATAGCTTAAATTGCTGAAGTAATATTTAGGAAATTTGCAAACACAAGCTCCAGCATCTTAAGCTGCAATATAAAGGCTGAAAAGTAAAGGAACATGCAAAACATAAAAAATTTGACACTTTTTACTAAGATGTTACTTCTGTCCAGTGTGCATTTTATTTTTATTTTTTATTTTTTTGAAATGATGCTGAATTTTATTAAATCAAAAGCTCAGAAGAGCAAGAGTCCAGTGTGCATTTCTTAAGAGTACAGGTACATTCTGTAAAAAAAAGGCCATATAGTCATTGTATCAAAATGAATTCAGAGAAGTCAGTAACAGAGATAAGGGTTGACTAATCCCCATATTCTGTTTTTTTTTTTTTTTTTAGAAAAAAGTGAATTTTATTCAAGGCAAGCCAAGAACAAAACACAAACAGAACCCCAGGTCAGCGATGGAGTGCTCCAGTTACAATGAGCGATTGAAAAGAGGTTCCATGCTTGGCCAGGGAATCAGTTACGAAATTAGTAGACGTAGGTACATGAGACCAAGAACAATTCAACAAAGAAGAAATTTCTACAACTTCATGAAACACAGTCCAAAGGTGGTGGCGCAGGGGGATAGGAGCACCATTCAATCACAACTTCAGAATCCCCCTCAACAAGAAGATCTCCACCTAAATGATCTCTGAAGTCATCAACCTGTGTAGAAGCCCCTGAAGCTTGAGTCAGAAACCCGCAATGGTCCGAACGAAGTAATAAAAGCAGTACCCCGACCATGACTGATAACTCCTCCAAAACCAATCCTGCCCACATTTCCAAGAGCACGACCATCGAAATTAAGCTTCAACACACCAAGGGGATGGGGTTTCCAATCTTCAACAGTGGCAGGGCTTGAGGGGAGAGACATCTATGCAATGGCACACCAATTATCATGAATATAACCTCTCGCAAACAGTCAAATACCTTTTTAGTCCAAATCCAAGCAGTAATTTCACCATTAATATGGATGGAAACCTGCTCAATAGTAGAAAATTTGTTATGGAACCTCCTATAAATTCTCTTGATCCATAAGCCCCGAGGGATGAAGGCCAAGCACGCCGAGAGGAGAGCCATTCCTAGACGAGGAATCTGCATCCCTTTTGGTCATCTCACTAACAGTAGTAATGCCACTAGGGAGGCAAATCTGGAGAACAATCTTGTAGAAGAAATGAGACCACATCTTCCAGGCAAAATGGTAATGAATTAAGAGATGCGAAACCATTTCATCAACACCATCACAGACAGGCCAATGGGGGTTGAGAGCTAAGTTCCTCTGCTTTTAAGATTATCAATTGTGAGGATTTTGTTGAGTATAGCACTCCATAAGAAGAGGAGTTTAGGAGGGCCTGAGAAGTGTCAAGAGATGGCAGCACTGTGAAGCACTGAAGAGGAATTCCAGCCGCTGATATACGTTTAGGCCGAGGAGCTTGTAAATGTGCCACTTTCTTAGAGGTGTCAATTTTATTTGATCACCCAACTTTTCGTCTGCTGTTTATTTAACAGAACGGAAACGGAAGAAAAAATCTTATCCATATATGTAATCAGGTAATTGTACCTGTTTACCGTTTTACCTTTTATTAAACAGAACAGAAGCGAATAATACCTATTCCATACTATTTACCTGTTTACCGATTATGTAAGGGTATTATTGTAATTTCTTTACATACCTTTATAAGGGAACATTGTTATGTATGTTGTTATATGATGTTTTACTCTCTTCAGATATTATAAAAAAAAAAATTTAGGAAAAGGTGTAAATTTAATCAGATATTATAAACATGTTATATTTTTTCTTATTTTTATTAATTCTTACTATTTTTCATTTATTTACCTGTTTACCAAGTTAACCAATTAAATAAACGAAATCGGAATGCTTTAAAAAATAATCAGACGAAACAAAAATGGAATATCAGAATGGTAATTGGAACAGTATAAGGAATAGCCGATTCCATTTCGTCCGCATACTATTTACACTCCTACACTTTCGTCATGCATCCGAAGAATTAGGTCTTGCATATGTTCTCTGATCTTGATGCTACCCAAAGCCAACAAAAGATTATTAGCAGCCTAGGCCTTATCATCACTTAGTCCTCTTCAGAAGTGAAGATCCCAATTACTGTTAGCACGCCAAGATTAAGCAACAGAAATGGATGGGTTAGAGGTGAGGTCGAACAAAGGCGGGTATGTCTTTCAAAAGGCCACTTTCCAACCACCGATCGTTCTTAAGATCATTGCTAGCAGCCACAAATGTTGGCAGTAAAGAATATAGTGATCTCCAAAGATGAGAGAAGCTCGCTCTAGATCCCCCTACCGTCCACCTATTGGCTCTCCACTTGATTTTAGCAGCAACCATTTGCCGCCACAAGGAGTTGAGTGAGGAATTAAACTTCCAAAGCCATTAAAAGAGCTTCGCTTATGTCTTTAGTGCTCCTAACTCCAAGACCCCCAAATTGCTGAAGATTACAAACATTATTCAAGTTTAGTAGAAGGTATTTGACGCCCCCTTCTGCTCGTCAAAGGAATGTCTCTTCAAAGAATCTATCTTGCCCCATATGTAGGTAGGACAAGGAATAAATGAGAGACAGTAGTTGGAGAACACGGCTATACAAAACTTAAGCAAGACAAAGCAACCAGCTTTTCAAAGAAGGTGACCCTTTGGACTGAAAGGAGTTCCAGACAGTTTAATCGAGCCTCACGCTTTCCCGCTGAGGTGATCTGCACTGCTACGGGCCTTATCTCTACCTGGATCTGCATTCGGAAAGAATTTGGTTGTCTATCATGTACCCCTTTCCGCACCAACTGCAAGATTATTTCTTAGATGTCCATTCCTACTACGCCCCGTCGAGTCGATATTTGGAAGCCTCCCCCCACCGTTTATTATAAGCTCAACTTTGACTTTGACGGCAACGCTTTTGGGAACCCAAGTTTGGCTGGCTTTGGGGGAGAGGGTGATTTCTGATCCGGAAGGAACAGCTATTATGTCATACTCTGGCCCTCTCAACATTGTGGATTCGACCATTGCTGAGCTCTCTGGCCTCCTCCACGGGCTTCGCATCAACCAGGATCGCTTCAGAGGTCCACTTATCGTCGAGGGAGACTCCAAATTCGTCATTGGTTGGTACTCCACCGCCTCCTTCCCCCATGGCATCACTGGCAGCTTTTTCTTGATATTATGGACATTGTTTCCACTACCTCTTGTACTTGGTCCCATGTTCTTAGATCAGCCAATTCGGCTGCTGATTTGTGTGCGAAATTGGGTCCCTCCCTACAATCTCTTGTTGTTATGGGAGGCCTTCCTTGATGTATTCTTTTGTTTTTCTTCATAATAAAATCATTACTGTTTAAAAAAAAAAAAAAAAGTGACCCTTTCAAGTGGATAGACAACGCCTCATTTTTTTCAATCACCAAAGTCCAAAAATTATAATTCGGTCTGCTATCAAATAAGGGAAGGCCCAAGTAGATAACGGGAAGATTAAAATATAAACCTCCCATGTAGAAGGAAAGCCATTATTCTGATTTGCATCAAATATTTTCTCTTTTTCTCTCCATCGTTCTTGCTTATGTCGACTTTAACTTCAAAATATCATGATTAGGTAATGCTTGAAGGTAAGAAAAAAAAAAAAAAGTGATGATTTTATTTAAGCAAAGAAAGCAAAACAAAACTAAGGAAGCGCTCCCCTTACAACAAGAGATTGTAGGCAGACTCCTAATTTAGCACAAGAGTAAGCAGTCGAGTTGGCGTTGGTTGACCAAGGAACATGTGACCAAATACAAAAAATGGAATATACTATCATAAATTTCCAAACAAAATTCCAATGATGAGAGGTCCGCTGAAACGATCTTGAAAGATAATGAGGCCATGTAGGAGGGCAGAGAACTTAGCAGTAGTAGAGTCGGCCACACCTTCTCCTCCCACCAGATATTATAAGCTGAACTTTGATGGCATGGCCTTGGGGAACCTGTGTTTGGCTGGTTTTGGCAAGATGATTTTTGATCCAGGAGGCATTGTCATACCCTCTTACTGGCCCTCTCGGTATTGCTGACTCGACACCACTTTTGAGTCCTCTGGTCTCCTTCACAGCTTGCGTATTTTTCAGGACAGCTTTAGTGGTCCCTTTATCGTGGAGGGAGATTCCAAGGTCGTCATCGGATTGTGCTCCACCTCATCCTCCCCCCCCCCCCCACAATCTCTTGTTGTTGTTTTTTTTTTAAATGATGCTGATTTTTATTTAGGCAAAAGCTCAAGAGAGCATATTACAAGGGAGGGAAACCTTCCCAAACAATGACAGATTGCTGGGAAGTTCCGAATTTTGCCAATTTATCAGCCAAAGAGTTGGCTAATCTAGGAATGAGATTCCAATTACAATGTGTAGAAAATACAATGTCAGCAATACTATTAGTGATAGGCCAGTGGCGCCAAGGGGGGAGGTTGTCCTTGGAACACCAACTAATAACCATTTTCAAGTCGCCTTCAGTGATTAACTTGCCATGGAGACGATCCCTGAAGATTTGGAGGCTGAACAGCAGAGCACTAACTTCAACAGTATTAGAATCGGCAATGCCCACCGACCAGCATAAGAAAGAATAGGGTCTCCATTGTGACCTCTGAACACACCACCTGCTCCTGCTGGACCAGGACATCTAATAGCACTACCATCAAAATTCAGTTTTATGCAATCACAAGGGGGAGGATCCCAGATAGCCATACTTGGAGCTCTGCTGGGGCCAGACATGTGAGCGATCAAATTTCAATTTTTCAGAAGGGAAACCCCCGATAGAGTGGCAAAATCCCTCTTTGTATGAAGCCAGCTCGAGATGAGGCCAACGACATGAGAAGCCGTGTTGTTTGGGGTGCTAGCTTTGGAGTTGAATCTCCGGTTTTTCCGCTCGAGCCAAATGCACCATGGAATATGCGCAAGACAGGCCGAAAGAATTAACTTGCCTAGCCGAAGAAGGAGAATCCCTCGAACCAACTCCAAGGTGCCAAAGAGGTCCTGATGTAGCCCCAATTGGAGCCCGATTTTCTGAAATATCTTCATCCAAACTTGCCACGAAAACCCCAATCTCTTGTTGTTAGGGGAGGTTTCCCTTGATGTATCCTTCTTCTCTTTGAAATAAAAGTATCAACATTTTAAAAAAAAGAGTCGGACACACCGAGGGGGTCGGAGTAGGAAATAAGAGTGCTACCATCGGAATCACGAATCACACCACCGTATCCGGCTAATCTAGGGCATCCAATGGCACTACCATCAAAATTGAGTTTGAGGGTCCCATAGGGGGGAGGTTGCCAACTGATCCTCATGCGAGCTCTATGGGGGGTGGACATAGGGTGGACATCTGAGCAATCACACGCCAATTGGTGCGGAGAGGGACATTCATGAGATTTAAAATTCCTTTCTGGTATGGAGCTAGGCAAAAATGAGGCCAGTGGCGTGGCAAACGACTTGTTCGGTAATTGTTCCATTCTTTCTAGAGGCACCATGGGATATGAGTTGTGCAAGCAAAAAGGATTTTGCCAAGCTTGGGTAGTCAACACCCAATGGACAAATGGAGACCCTATTCTTTCTTATGTTGGGCCGGTAGGCATTGCTGATTCAAATGTTGTTGAAGTAAATACTCTTCTATTTGGCCCCCAAATTTTCAAGGAACGTCTCCATGACAAACTAATTATTGAAGGAGACTCTCAGACTGTCATCAGTTGGTGTTCAAAAGATAGCTCCCCCCCCCCCCCCCCCCCCAGCACCACTGGCCTATCACTGATTGTATTGTTGACATTGTGTCATCTATTCATTGTAATTAGAATCTCATTCCTAGATCAAACAACTCTTTGGCTGATAAATTGGCTAAATTCGGAACTTCCCCGCAATTTCTCGTTGTTTGGGAAG
Organism: Aristolochia californica; assembly: GCF_029961685.1. Lineage (NCBI taxonomy): Eukaryota > Viridiplantae > Streptophyta > Magnoliopsida > Piperales > Aristolochiaceae > Aristolochia > Aristolochia californica. The sequence continues at coordinate 8,273,326 of NW_027181881.1, forward strand.
ACTTCCCCCCTTTGTAATTTGCTCTTTTGAGCTTTTGTCTTAATAAAATTCAGCATCATTTAAAAAACAAAAAAAAAAAAAACTAAGGGACAAAGACATACCCTCTGTAAGTCATGAGGGAGGCACAACTGAATACCCATAGGCAAAGGGGCAATGCAGCAAGAGGAAGCTAATTGTTTCCTCCACAAGATTGCAGAAAAGGCACAAGCAAGGCATAGTGTTTCCACGTTGTCAAAGATTGTCAACAGTGAGAATCCTATTGAGGAAAGCACTCCAAAGAAAGAACTTGATCTTGTATGGAGCAATGAGGCGCCAAGCAATAGCAGCCTCATGGTTCCTGCAGGAGCCCGTCCAACCCATAATGTCTAGCCAAAGAGACAGAAAAGTGCCCATTGTCCTCTGGGAGCCAAATTATCCTATCTTGCAAATGAGTCCAAATAATAACAGAGCTAATGCCCTCGACAAGGCTACAGGCATCTAGGGCCTCTTCACCATTAAGACCCCTGCAAAGGTGAAGGATTCCAAGATCTGCTACCCCAAGCCTCAGCCATAGTCAGGTCACACCGAGTCATGAGCTGCACAAGGGACTGGTAGGAATCAATCAAAGGGCCACTCCCGCTCCACCAATGAGACCAAAAATTCAGGCTAGAGCCATTTCCGAGAAGAATCGGATTGCAAACAGAAGATTGGGAGAAGGTGGAAGATGGATCGCCAAATTGGAGAGGCCTACCATCCAAAATCCATCTAGATCCGGTGCTCCGAAGTTTAGCAAGAATCATGGGCCTCCAAACAGTTTAGAGACTAACCCATGTCTTTTGTATGACGGATTTCGAGCCCTCCAAAACGTTTGGGAGTTCAAACATCTTTCCATCCCACAAGATGATATTTGAATTCGTTGTCGGCTCCTCTCCATAACAAAGTCTTTTGATAATCTCCATACGACGGCATAGGGAGGTCAGACAAGGCATAAAAGAGAGGAAGTAGTTTGGAAGTCCTACAATGCATGAATTGAGGAGAGTGAGTCAGCCCGCTTTTAATAATAATTGCAACATCATTTCAAAAAATAAAATAAAAATAATAATTGCACTCACCAAGTGGAGAACCGCCTCTCGAGGCGCTCAATGACTGGTGCCTAGAGATCCCTACGAGGTCTATTGTCAATCCATGAAGGCCCGAGATAGGTGGAGGGGAGGGTGGCAATAGTACATCCTAAGGAGGCAGCTATAATCTGAAGTAATCCGGGATCAATGTGGTATCCAAGAATGGTGGTTTTGCTCCAGTTACCTTTCTAGCCAGAGGTGAGCTCAAAGAATCCAAGGAGAGCCTTGATCTTCATGACTTGATCAAGAGTACCCACACCAAAAAAAAATAGTGCCATCAGCAAACTGTAGCAAAGGGATATCAAATTCCACATGACCAGTAATCTCACTAAGCCACCCCACACTTTTTACTGAATAGACAAAGGAAGACAAGTATTCGTCAATAAAGTTAAAGAGGAGGGGGGGATAGAGGATCACCAAGCCTAATGCCCCTGGAAACTTTGAAGTAACCACAAACAGTGTCGTTGAGGAGGGAGTAGAAGGCGGACAAAATGCAGCTACGAATCCAAAATCTCCATTGTCCACCAATCTCCAACTACGAAATGAAGAGCTGTAATAGTTATTGGTTGGGTGATTGAAAGTGAAGGAGGGGATGTCAGAGTCAGACGCCAAGATGCTGTCCACGTGCATTGAATTTGGACATGTTGCATGGAGCAGTAGAGGATTTGGGTCATGTGAAAGGCTGGTGTTGGGAGGCAAAGTGGAAAGCTGGGCCTGGCAGAAATCAGAAATTGCAGGGACATGGCGACTAATGCTGGAGTTTGAATTTGAATGGAGTAAAGGCAGTTCAGCAGTAGGGGGGCAGGTTTGCCAAAGCCATTGATGGTGAGGATTAGAGTACGAGTTTATTGTGACTCTGGGTTGACTAGGTGAGTCATTAGAAGGTGGGTGGCCAAGTTGTGTCTTCCAGTCATCTGGTGGTCAAAGTCAGTCCAGTCAGGAGCACCAAATTAGCCGAAACCGATTTTTATCCAGAAAAAAGAGTCGATGACGATGAGCTTCAAAAGCATTTACCCAGTTTGGTGATTGCCTGGGATGACTTCAGAGTTGCGCTTTGGAAAAGGTGGTGTAGTCTAGTGGTGGTGGGAGGGGGAGGGGGACTGCTTTTGGGCATTTGCAGGGGGGATGCAAGTGCTGTCATGGGCAGAAGGGGAGGAAATTGGCAATGGCAGTGGTGCTGGAGGTGTTTTGATGACGATGAGAGGTTGGAAGCTGTGTAAGCAATGGGCAAAGTGGCTCCATCCGAAGTTCGAGTTGCTGGATTTCGGTATGTAGATGCACACCATGGTAGTACGACCACAGTGCTGCATAATTCTGCACTTTGAGCGGTTGCAGGTTCCCTAGACGAGGAATGAGAAGGGCAGGGGTCTAGTCCAAAGCTCCCGAATCTGCATCGCATCAGGGTGGCACTCAGCTGTGATGTCCTCGAATTGACGGATTAAGGCTGAGCAAGCAACCATGGGGGCAGAAATGAAGGACCACTTGTCCCCATTCCAAACAGTCACCCGAACACAAAGTTTGGATCAGAAATCTCCACTTGAGATGGTAAGAATAGTGCTGCCATATTCAAAACGAAAGCTGTTGGAGCTAGCTGAGACAGCATGTTGTTTGGTCCGATTGACCTTCTACGAACAGCACCAGTTTCCGGCATCGTTTTTGGTCTCTGAGAGACCTTGGATTGTCGCTCCAAGTACCCTGCTGAGCATCGCTTCTCTCCTGGTCACTATTGCTTTGCCAATTCAAAATTTCAGAGCACAGGCTCTCGTTCCGGTCATCATTCCCATCTCCGGAGCAGTACTTCCATCCTGCAGCGTCCTTCCGGCAGTCAATAGTCTGTCGTCAGTCACAGCTTCGTCTGTGATCGGTACTTTTTTTTTGAAAAAGTGATGATTTTACTTAACCAAGAAGCAAAACAACAAACTAGAGAGGCATCCCCCTTGCAAGAAGGGCACGGAGAGAGGTTCCCTACTTTGCAAAACCATCCGCAACAGAATTTGTACATCTGGGCACATGGGATCAAATACAGGTAAGGAGGGAAGAATGTCTAAAACAAAATAGTAAACATCCCAATGATGCCACGACGGAGAAGAGGGAGAGGAGAACCATCCAACAATCACCGTAGAATCTCCCTCAATGTGGAGCGGACAGGAGAAGTGCTTGCAAAAGATGATGAGGCCTCTGAGGAGGGACTGAAGCTTGGCAGCAGTAGTGTCAGAAATGCCCATAGGTCCAGAATAAGACATGAGTTGGTTGCCACCCAAATCATGACAGACACCACCATAACCCACCATGCTAGGATTGCCAAGAGAACTGCCATCAAAATTCAGCTTGACGAAACCCAGATCAGGGGTTGTCATTCTTGCATAGCGGGAAGCTTCATCTGCAATCGATACTTCCTCCACGTTCCTGGCAATGATCAGCACTTTGATTGTGCACATGAAATGCCGGTTGACGGTGATCCACAGGATCGCCGTATCTCACACTTGCTCACTCACGACTCATTTCTAACCGCAAGTATGAGTAGTGGAGAGCTCAATATTTAAGAATCATCTAGAGTGAAGTGACATATCAATCAGATCGCTTGAAGGTAAGCCTTAATCAAATAAGCTAATTTAATTTCAGAGTCCTTCCAGGTATCATCTGTACATGAAAGCAATGTGAACTACAAAAGAACAACAGATCCAAAACACTTACATAATAACCAGAACCAGCTAAAGAAACCAGCAAATTCTGGATTTCAAAACCACAACAAGCTTCATCGGTACCTGAACAGAAGTAGAGCAGGTCCATCCCAAGCCTCCATCTGCCCCTTGTAGTAGTCATAAAAATCCACAGCCTATCAATAGCAAACAATCAAGCAACACATTTTAGATTATGATTCAACTTATAAAGTTTATAGTTTAAGAAAAAAAATTAATAAACATAACACATGCAAAATGCCAATTTCATAACTTCGAAAAAAGGTCATATAACCAAGAAAAGAAACAATAACATCAACAACATTTTTGTAGCCAACGAATTTATTTGAATAGCTTATTGAGAAATTATAGATGAAAAATACCTCAGGATATTTAATCATCAAAGTTGGATGATTTTTATAAGCCTCTGGTACAAGAATCATAAGAGCTTCCTCAGGGCTTCGTCCACTTCTTATCAACAGCTGACCAAAAATACATCAAGAAGAAAGTGAGCTCCAAAAGAAAAAAGTAAAAGAAACTGAATTAACAAAGACCAAAAATTGCAGAATGAGAAACTTATGGCCAAAGATAAACACGAGTGAATAGCAAAGTTAACCTGTTAGAAGATATAAGGGTAGCTTAGCCATTTAATATATAGTGCTCCCCTCTTTTTTAATATGTGAATGTGGGTTCCCCACATATTTTTAAGGCTTCAGGGCCTTTTTTATATTCTGTTTCGTTAGTTTTATAGTGAATGTACAAGTTGGCCATTTTGGGTATTTTTGTAATTATGACTTAAACCTAAATACAAGAAGGTTAGAGAGCCCATAGGCTCTCTAACAGACTGCCATTCTTAGTAGTTCCTCCCTTTCTCTCGTTCTCCTTTCTTCTCCTTTCACGCTTTTCTCTCTCTTAATTTTATGAAGTTGGATTTCTACATGGAATCATCAACAAGGTCTATAGTAAACCTGCATCAATCCCACTGAAGGTGAAAATCAATTTCTTTTGTTGAGAAGAAATACAAGTTAGATTGTGACTTCTCTAGTGCCATAACCAAGTGGTTAATGGCTTACCATGCCGCTTAGACAGTAACTCTATGTGCTTGTGCCCCTAAAAGGGTTGTTTCGTTGCCCTAGAACAGACCTATGCCTGCACATATCCTTCCAAGTTTGTGAATTGTCAGTTTTTTTTTGGAGAATCTGTCATGAGAAAATGAGTTTCAAATGCTGTTTAGTGACCAAAACTAATCTTGAGAACTCCTCCACTACAGATTATCACCTAACAAGTTAAGGACTCTCCATTCACTTGGCATCTACAGTTGGGACATCCTTCATCAGCAAAGTTTTATCATCTTATTCCTCCATTTCCTTTGGAGTTATTGTTGATTTTCAAGGCTCCATGGATTTTTTTTTTAATGTTGCTGTTTTTTATTAAGACAAAAGCTCAAAAGAGCAATTTACAAAGGAGGGAAGCCTTTCCAAACAATGAGAGATTGCTGGGAAGTTCCAAATTTTGCCAATTTATCAGCCAAAGAGTTGGCTGATCTAAGAATGAGATTCCAATTACAATGAGTAGAAGATACAATGTCAGCAATACTCCATGGATTTAACTCATGAAGAAAAAGAGAAAGACACTTATTGGGAGATAATAGAAGGAAGAAGAGTTTATGGACTTATGTTCTAACCCTATCCTGAAGCTCAATTTATAGATTAATGAAACAATAATATTATAATTATGCCCCTAGAACTTCAACTAATTACATCAATGTCATATTAATGAGATGACTCTTTATTTACCATTCTGCCATCACTATGTGGGCCTATGGGCCTTTTCCTTGATATGTGGATCTCGGGCCCATATTCCACATCTCTCAGATGTGTGGGCCTTCCTTGGTCTTATGGGTTTGAGCCCATCTACTAACACACTTGGATGTGTGGGTTTGGGCCCATCTTTCAACATTCCCTCTCAAGTTGGAGGTGAGAGAACAACATAAACACTCAGCTAGCTACAAATGGCGTATAGGATCTTCTCGTATAAAATGATTGTCCACTATATCTTCCAACACTCCCCCTCAAGTTGGTGGTCTCTTACATGAGGCCCAGTTGGCATAATAGAAGTAAGAGTAAAACCACTCCTCGCCGTAAGACATCACTCCATACTCCAGTCAAATAGTTCATGATGGATGCTAGACACACTCCTATCTCCTGTAGGTAGTGGGTCTATAGGCATTGCTCAAAAGTGTAATAAAATTCTCCTCCATCACCATGTCCCTCCATAGGATGCCAACTCTCAAATGGTAGGAGTAATAAATGCCAATTACGAGGAGTAACGGGTAATTACCCGAAAGATAATATTCTGGGGCCACCATGTGCTTTCTTCTTCATCAGAATAACCAATGTCGATAACAATCAGCAACTAAGAAGTCCTTTAATAATAATGTCTCAGCCAAAGAAACACAATAGCAGCAGCTGAAATGGGCATGGCCACAATAACACGTACCAAATAATGAAAATCCTCAAAAAGGACCCATAAAATAATCTGCAGATAGTCCATCACTAACTAAGGAAGTTGCACCAAATAATATGTTGGGACCAAGTAACAAGTTGTTTTTTTTTTTTGAAACAATGCGTATAAATTATTAAAAAGAAGAGGAAAGTACAACCAAACATAGGAAAGAGGGTCTTCCTCCACAACAAGGTGTTGGAGTTTAGCAGAATGAGGAATAAATTACAAATTTCTGAATACATGTCCCAGTGAGGCCATGGAGATCTGATGGAATTTGCACATCAGTTAATGACAATCTTAGAGTCCCCTCGATGCAGAGTGGGCCCGTGAGCCGGCTAGAGAAAACTTGAATTCCGTTCAACAAACCCGAGAGTTCTGCTATTGTGGAGTCGAAGATTCCAAGTGGGCCCGCGAAGGAGAAGAGGAGATGACCGTTTGCATCATGGATAACTCTTCCATATCCCAGAGGACCAAGGCAACCAAGAGCGCTTCCATCCAAGTTAAGCTTGAAATGGCCCGATGGGGGGGGGGGGAGAGCAAATAGCCATGATAGGGGGGCGAGAGGGTTGAGAAAGCCTAGCAACCAGCTACCAATTTCCTCTAAAGTTCGAGTTGTTAAAATTTCTGAATTCTTTCCGGTTTAGGAGCCAGATAGTTACTTGGCCCGTAATGATATCAATCAGAATTTCAGTGGGGGAAGATTTGAACTTGAATTTCCTCCTATTTCTTTTTTTCATAGGCCCCATAGGATATACCCAATGCAACACGAGAGAATCATCTTTCCTAGTTTTGGGAGGCTAGTATCAGTGAATGAGAGAATAGTGGATGACAGATTTTGTGCAGTGCAGTACTGGAGCCCGATTTTGTTTAAAAGGACGGTCCAGATAGAATGGGCATAATGACAGGATAGGAGAATGTGATTGGTTGTTTCTAGAGCATTTTGACAGAAAGGACACAAGGGTTCCCTGCCAAGTCAGAGGTGAGAATTTTATTTCTGCAGGTGATCTAGATAAAAAAATTTGCTCAAGGTGGGGCAAGGAGGTTTCAAGCAAAGGCCGCAGGGTGATTTGATTGATCTGAAGTGGAGTTACAGAGGAAGTTGTATGCTGAAGCAATAGAGAAGGTACCTTTTGTACAAGGTGTCCAAATCAAAATATCTCGATTGTTTCTGGGTTTGGCTGTGGATAGGCTCGATAGGAGATTAGAAGCCAGAATGGCTTAAGAATCCGAGAGATCTCTTCTAAGGTTCAAATTTCATCCCCCAGTTTCAGACCAAAGTTCTGAGATAAGAGGCACCAGTATTTCTGACAAGGATTGAGATAGACTCATAGCTAATGTTGAGGGTGGAGTTGCCAATCCACCAATCGGACCAAAATTTTGTGGAGGTTTCATTGCCAACATAGCACTTGATTGCTTTCTTGAAATTAGGTAGTAGTAAGAGGATTTTTCCAAGCTAGGGATAGTTGGTAGTGTCTTCCCCCCTCCGTCCACCAACCCAATTGCTTGTTGGCTTTTGTAGCTACTAAAGCTCTCCAAATTAGACCAGGGAAGAGGTTGAATTTTCAGATCCATTTAAGGAGAAGAGCAGAATTAGTAGTGGCAGTATCACGGATACCCAGCCCTCCAAGGAATTTTGGTTTGCAGACCTCCTCCCATTTTACTAAATGATATTTTTTTTCACCATTTGGCCCTCCCAACATAAATCTTCTTTTAAGTAGCTTAATTCTATTTCTAATAGAAGCATGGCACCGGAACATAGACAGATAGTAACTAGGGATTCCATGGAGGCAGGATTTTATGCGAACCAATTTTCCAGCTTTGGGGAGGAATTCTCCTCTCCAAGATGCCAAGCGCCCTTCAAGTCTCTCAATGACTAGGTGCCAGAAAGACTTGGAGGGTAATCCAGGGGTCAAGGGAAGCCCTAGATAAGTGCATGCAGACATCTCAACTTTGCATCCAAGATAACTTGCCATGGAGTTTAACAGGTTTGGTTCAATGTTAAACCCAGTAATAGATGATTTTGACCAACTGACTTTTTGGCCGGATGAGATTTTAAACAGGTTGAGCAAGGCTTTGATGTGGTAATTTGTTTTAAGGTGCCTTCATAGAAGAAGATGGTGTCATCCGCATATTGAAGTAGGGCTATCTCTTGTGCAGGATCAGAGGAGATGGGGCTGAGCCATCCTGATCTTTTAGCCAGCCGAACCATGGCATTTAAGTGCTCCCCAATAAGGGTGAGGATGAAAGGAGAGAGTGGGTCTCCCTGCATGATACCCCTAGTACCAATGAAATATCCACAGGGCTTATCGTTGACAAGAACAGGATATGAAGCATTAGAAATGCAGCTTCTCATCCAGAATCTCTAGCAGGTGATGAGGCCCATTTTCACCAAAGAGGTGGTCGATCAGCTTCCAGTTGACCCAGTCAAAGGCTTTCTCGAAGTAATAAGTTGTTAATACTCTAAAATAATAATCCTGCTAGAGATAGGGAACCGAGTCGAGCCGAGTCATGTATCAAACCACTATAGTCGAGTCATGGGAGAAATAGGTATAGAATTCGAGACCCAAACACATATAACCGAGGCAGAAAAACAAGTGAGCCGAGTCAAGTTGACCTAGACTGAGTTGACCCGGTCCGAGTTGACTCGATCATGCTGGTTAAGCTCGACAGTAGTGAGATGGGTCAGCTTGGTTCGCTGGGTTGACTCGGGCAGAACTCAAAACATCCAGGTTCGAGTCAACTCGGCAGAGGAGGCACTGGATTAAATCAGGTTTCCTAACTCAAGAAAATTTAAATCGGCAACAATGCGTCTCCTTCCTCCCCTCGCCGAAGCAGACTCAGCGACACAGACAACTTGGTGGATTTAATGAAACGGAATAGTCTTCGTCCTTCTGAAGCGGCAACCAGCGACAATACAGCCAAAAAGCAGACTTTCCAAAAAACTGCAGCGAGATCAAGGCAAGATCAAAATTTCAGATTGACAGCAGAAACAATTTCGGAGTGGCAGCGACAAGCAGTTTTTTCGCAACAAGAGAACTTTCCGAAAGCAATCATGTCCGGTTTCTGCAATAAGAGGGAAGAATAAAGTTGGAAGGCAATTTTCCAGAAATACCATGTATGACTTCCAAAGATATGCTGGGTGTTGGCAACTCTGTTAATTGATGAGCAAAAATGTCAGCAACCGAAAAAAATTGGGCGAGAGATGGCATGATGACTCGGCGGTGTCTGGAAAAAATTGTGCTTACTGCTGTTAATAGATTCGCCAGCGAAGGAGACCAAGGAGACAGCATAGCAAGAAAGTTGACGAAAATCAGTATCTTGAAATTGGCAAATCAAGCAGACCATTTCAAACCAACGTTGTAGAAGCATACACACATCAACGTTGAAAACATCATGAGACGACCTGAGCATAAGGCAAACTTGGCATGGAAGCTTTCAACGCCTAGCAAGATCAATTTTTTTATGTGGAGTGCCATCAGAGACCAGATTCTCACCTCTGATAACCTCCACAAAAGAGGCTTCACTGCTCCTGACCGTACTTGTCCTCTCTGTGGTGTGTATGACGAGACAGTTCAGCATATTCTTCTGCACTGTGGGTTTTCTTGGCAAGTTTGGATGAAAATCTTCCAGAAGATTGGCCTCCAAATGGGGCTTCACAAGGACCTCAACACTTTTCAAATGGTTATGGGGATTTGCCTTCCGTGATTGGGCAAGTTAATTCTCTTGGCATGCCTTGCGCACATCCCACAGTCTTTATGGCTTGAGCGTAACAACCGTAGATTCAATTTAAAAACCAATACTCCAGATAATACGGCTTCTTATGCAAAGAGCTTAATCTCCAAATAGTTGTATACCAAAAAGGAATTTGCTTCTCTATCGGGTGTTTCCCTTCGTGATAATTCGAGCTTATATGACAGGTCCTTGCAGGATACCGATCATGGCTACTTGGGATCCTCCCCCAAGAGACTGCATCAAACTCAACTTTGATGGTAGTGTTTTATGCTATCCTAGGCCAGCAGGAGCAGGTGGTGTTTTCAGAGACAGTTGTGGAGTTTCTATTCTCTCCTATGCTGGGCCGGTGGGCATAGCCGACTCCAACATTGTTGAAGTGAGTACTCTTCTTTTTGGCCTTCAAAACTTCAAGGACCGTCTTCAAAGTAAGTTGCTCATTGAAGAAGACTCCAAGGTTGTCACCAGTTGGTGCTCAAAAGAAAGCTCCCTTCCCCCCTTGGCGTCATTGGCCTATCACTGATTGTATTGCTGACATTGTGTCCTCAACTCATTGTAATTGGAATCTCATTCCTAGATCAACCAATTCCTTGGCTGATAAATCGACTAAATTCGGAACCTCCCAGCAATCTCTCATTGTTTGAGAAGGCTTCCCCCCTTGTAATCTTGCTCTTTTGAGCTTTTGATTTAATAAAATTCAGCATCATTTAAAAAAAAGGGGGGGGTGTGTGTTTAAGTGTTATGAGCCTAAGAGTTTCAAGATGTATAATTCAGCTAATGTGGCTTTCTTTGAAGATATTCCATATTTTTCATCCTTGGTTGGGTTCCTTTCCTCTTCAAAGTTGATCAACGATATTCCTTCAACCCTTCCAATGGGAACATTTCCACTTTTGATCCCACAACACAGCAAATGAAACCATTATAGGTGTACCAACACAAGAAAGATGAAACATAAGAAAGAATATTCTACTAGAACAAGAGAGACAAGAATATTCTTCCATGGACTTTCATTTTTGGCCTTTTTTCTTCATATCTAAGATAAGTTGTCAAAAAGGGGTAATTTAGCATCTTTCCGCAGTACTTCTAAGGCCACCTTGGTTACATGGGAACCTCCTTCAATTAGTCACTACAAATAAAATTTTGGTGGTGGTTAGGAAGGATCATCATGGCATGGTTAAGCTGGTTTCCTCAGGTCCTACTGGAAGACGAGATGTAGTTACATCTGAGATTAGCGCCTTTTACAAGGTGTCAGGTTCTACGTTCAGCAATTTATAGCTACATTATCAATTGAGGAGATTCTTCTACCCTTATATCTTGGCTTTCGGGATTTTCAATCCCTTTTTGGTATTATAGCAATTTTATGATGAAATTATTCACTCATTGCTAGGTTTTGAAATCATACTCTCAAATCAGCTAATCATCATCATAGTTGATGATTTAGCAAAATCCAGTGAATCTACAACTTGTATTGTTATTGGGGACTCGATTCCCCTTGGGGCTTGAGCCTCGTATATTTTGTACATATCAATGAAATTTTGCAAACAAAAAGATGTATTCAAAATAAATAAATAAATAAATACCTTGGGTCAATTGAAATATTTCGTTAAAATCAAAGTTGTTAGGAGCAAGGCTGGCCCGAAGAGCGAAACGAGAGAGAAACGAGAGAAGGGTGAGGGAAGGTATCGTTATCGTGCACCGAGAGCTCGAAGGCACTAATATGCACCTAAGAATGTCGCAAAAAGAAAAGCGAGGGAGAAGGGAGAGACCAGATCAGAGGGAGATTCGACAGGAAGACGACGGGGCTCAAGGTCCAACAGGCGAACGTGCCGACAAACAGACGCAACGACGGCCGACGAGCAGTCCAGCTGCTCGTCGATCCAAATCTGGTCGTGATTTTTTGGGGAGACAGAAGCTGAAAGACTCGTTGTTCCCGATCGGAAACTCCATCCGATTGGAACCCCCACCTCCCAATGCGATCCAGGGCGAGAAAACTTTCCCCCCCTTACTCCCCTCAACAGCAACGAAGACCTGCAACTTCCGCAGGTGACGTCCGATGGCCTCCAGATGTTGTTCGGCATTCTCAATATCACTTCACTGGTGATTTCGAGAGCAACAACAATGAAGAGAGCTTGAACAGTGGTCGTGCGACCTGTGACGAGGGCAGCACCACCAGCTAGACCACTGTTAACTGCAGGAGCTGGAGAAAACGACCCCGAGACCCAGCTTTCCACTTCGTTTTTGGTCCTAAAGCAGTCACAATCACTCGGGTGACCCGCCGGAGTGCCAAAAATGTCTGTATTATAGTAAAAATAGGGGAATGACATGCCTTCATCACTGTTCCTTAGTCAGCTGGCGCTTCTTTCCTCACTGCCTTCTCGACAACAATTGTTGAAGATATGAGGACATCGCCCAGAATCAGAGAGCTCTGGTCCGGATCTTGGAGATATTATGTTCGTACGATCCGTCGTGGGAACCACGTTGAATGCAAAATTTCGCAGCGCAAGGGCACCACAACCATGGCCCGTGTCACTATCCCAAAAACAACCAACTCCGGCTTCGGCTGGAATCAACTAGCCTGCTCCATCCGCCACTTTCTTCTACCCCCATCACCATCCAGCACCGACCTTCCCCGACCAAACTACACCCGAGTTCTTCAAACAACTCGGTTAAAGGAGAAGCTTAGCATAGAAGCTAAGTAATTAGATTTCCGAAATCCACTTCGTTTTTGGTCCTACAACAGCCACAATCACTCAGGTGACCCGCCCGAGTGTCGAAAATGTTCGTATTACAGTAAAAACAGGGGAACGACGTGCCTTCATCATTGTTCCTCTGTCGGCTAGCACTTCTTTCCTCACTGCCTTCTCAGCAGTAACTGTTGAAGATATGAGGACGTCGCCCAGAACCAGAGAGCTCTGGTCCAGATCCTGGAGATATTATTTTCGTACGATCCGCCATGGGAACCGCATTGAATGCAAAATTTCGCAGCACAAGGGCACCACAACCATGGCCCGTGTCACTATCCTAGAAACAACCAACTCCGGCTTTGGCTGGAGTCAGCTAGCCTGTTCCATCCGCCACTTTCTTCCACCCCCATCACCATCCAGCACTAACCTTCCCCGACCAAACTATCCTCCTTTCCCCCCTTTGCCTCCTTTGCTCCCAAACCTGACAATCCAGAAAACTACTCCCACTTGCCCCACTCTGACCCGATAGACCCCTAGCCCAAAAATCAGTTCTGATTCGTACGTCCCTTCCTTTATCCCCACCTCCACAAAGCTCAAACCCTTCCCCTCGGAACAAAACCATGACACCATTTCAATCCCTCCAAACCTGATTCGCAATGATTTTGACAGCCTCCTCTGTGCTGCCTTGGTATCCTCCATCACGCCACCGGCTGAGGGCCAGCTCATATCAGACTGGTTCCAATGCCACTTGTGCCTGGACAACAGCCCCCTGGCATCATATCCCTGCCCGGATGAGTGTATAATCACCTTCTGCTCAATTGATGACCACTGGGTGGCAACTCGGCTTGCAGTCTCTACTCCCATTGCTTTAGTCCGTGACTGGAGCCCCTCCTTGCATCACCGTGGCCTCGGTAAGTGGATTCAGATTATGGGCCTTCCACCTGAACTCTGGGAGAGCGGTGTATTCAATCTCATTGACAGCCACTTTGGTACTTTGATCAGACAGAAAGTAGCACAGCTAAACACCAGCGACTTGACCGAACTAGGCTCTTCATCAACCCCAAACGCGTTCACTCTAGGACGACTTTCTTGCGTCTTGACGCTGATCAGTCCCACCTCTGACTTAGTATCACATTTGGAGGACTTGTCGGAGATGGCTTATCTCACTGACACCAGCACCAGCAACCCTGTACCTGGTCATCAAGCACCCCCCACCCCCTCTACCACCGCTGCGCCCCCGGATAGCCTTCTACCCCTATGTCTCAGACTACCTACCTCACCTTTCCCATCAGCACCTGACCCCCCACAGAGATCCCCCCACCACACCAACACCCCTACCCCCTACCTGGCATCGCATCGATACTAGGACACCCCCCCTCCCTCTGACACTTGGCCATCTCTTTTCCCGCTCTGTGGCCCCCCGACTTGGGACGGCTACCAGCATCTCACACACCTACAGCAACCTGATTCCCCCACCCCCACTCCCACATAACCATCCCCATAGCTCCCTTTTTCAACCAAACCCCCCCCTATCGCTCGTATGGACCTCTCACCGACGAGCCAGGCCCCTCCCAGGCCCACCTCCCCCCTCCTTTCCGGCAGTGAGTCCTCATCTTCCTCCTCGTCTGGGACTAGTCAGCCCAAGCAACCTACTAGCGTCGTCGCCGCATTTCTGGCCAAGCCCCCCCTCCTGGGGAGCCCAGTGGCCCTCCCCGCCAGTCAGGGGAAATGATTCATGGAGTCCTATGCTTTCCCCCGCCCGATGACAGAAACCGGCAGCTCTACTTGGCTTTGCAGAATGAGCGCCACCAGTTTGATGATGAAACTTGGGGGTGTATCTTTGAGTTGGCTCGAAGAATGGGAGTGGTTTACAATGATAACATTTGAGGTAGCAAGACCACATCAGGAGTTTGCAGAGAAGTCAAGAAATGATTATTCTTTCTTGGAATGTTTGTGGGATTGGATCCTCTAGAATGTGTGCTACTGTTCGAAATCTTCTTTCCAAAAGTGACCCATTTATTGTAATCCTCCAAGAATCTAAATGTCAGAACCCTTCCAATTCCATTATACATGACCTTTGGGGTTGTAATAATTTGGAATGGCTTGCCATCAATGCTAATGGGTTTTCTAGTGGCCTCTTTCTCCTCTAGAACTCCTCTGCAGTTGAAGTCTTAGATCACGTGAATGGCTCTTTCACTATTGGAGTTAAGTTGCGTGACAGATGCACTGGTTTCACTAGGGGGCTTGCCAGCATTTATGGCCCTGCCAGATACTGGGATCATCGCTCTTTTTGGGATGAGATTTCTGGCCTTCTACCTCTTTGGCCAATTCCTTGGCTCCTTGCCAGGGATTTCAATGCAACCTGTTTTTGTAATGAGAAGTCTCCCCCTACCTCCCGGTCTACCTCAACCATGAGGCAATTTGCTGATTTTATTAGCAGATTTGAGTTGGAAGAAATCAACCTCTCTGGCAAGACGTTTACTTGTTCCAATGGTCAGAGACCTCCTATCCTTTCCAAGCTTGATCGGTTCCTTGCCACTGGTGACTGGCTCAAACTTTACAGCAACACTTGAGGATCTTTTTTGAGCCGTGCTGGCTCAGACCACCGGCCCAGGCTCTCCAGCCTTCACTTCTTCGTGATTTCCCCAATTCTGGCGAGTTTCATTGAGCTTCCTTTCTTTGTACTGGGAATCCACGGGGATAAGGACCCGGGCCATGACAGATTCAAAGGGGAATCCTACAAAGCTTGCTGGCCCACTGTGAGGTCGGACATCATTTCCATGGTCTGAAGCCTCTATGATCGTGAAATCACCTTTAAGAGCGTGGGTGCTTCTCTTATTGTTTTAGTCCCCAAGGAAACTAGTGTGGAGCGCCCTCATGATTATCAGCCGATCAATCTCATTTCAAGTCCCTACAAGATCATCGCCCGCATCCTGGTTCATCGTCTCAAGGTTGTTCTACCTACCATCATCCATCGAGGCCAGAGTGCTTTTATCAAAGGCCATGATATACTTGACTCAGCTATGTCCACACATGAAATTGTGGATCATTTTGCCAAGATGGGTCGGCCACGGTTTGTCCTTAAGTTGGACCTCGAGAAGGCTTTTGACCGAGTTAGTTGGTCCCTCCTAGACGACATTATGCAGTGTATGGGCTTCAGAGAGAAATGGAGATTTTGGATCCGCAGTTGTATCTCTTCAGCCTCTTACTCCTTACTCCTCAATGGCACGGTCTATGGCTTCTTCCAGGGCACTCGAGGCATCCATCAGGGAGACCCCCTCTCCCCACTCTTCTTCAACATCATTGCTGAGTACTTATCCTCTATGTTCTACTATGCCCGCAGCATTGGTTGGTTAGAGGTCGTCTTTGAACAGAGTTACTTTGACATCCCCTTGCTCCAATTCGCGGATGACACCATTTTCTTCGGCGTCGACACACTTAACCAGGTTCGCAACATTAAGGCTCGGCCTTTTTGAGATCACTATTGGTCAGAAAATTAACTGGAGAAAGTCAACCATCATGGGATATCACATCGACCCCCCCCCCCCCCCCTGCTTCAGATTATGGCAGAGACTCTAGGATGCCCTATTGCAATTGCTCCCACATACTACCTGGGTTTTCCTCTTACTGACAGTAGACCCCGGATAGGTCTCTGGGCTCCTGTGATTGAGTGGCTTGAGCGACGCCTCTCCCCTTGGAACGGTAGGATGCTCTCCACGGTTGGTAGATTGATCCTCTTAAAATCATGCCTCATGGGTATTCCCAACTACTTCCTCTCTTTCCTGGCTTGCCCCGCCTCTATTAGCCGGCACATTGACATGATCAAGAGAAGTTTTTTGTAGCGTAGCATTGGAAATAAGTTTCACTATCACCTTGTCAATTGGGATGAAATGTGTAAGCCAACATCTTTGGGAGGGCTCGAGATCAGGCACACCAAGGAAATGGGACATGCTCTTTTGCTCAAGTGGTTTTGGAAGCTCAACTCTTCCTCAGGGGCTTCGCGGAAGCCAATGGTTGCCTTCAAGCTTCGGTGTCTTGGTGATAGATGGATCACTGGCGGTAATTGTCGTTATCTCTCCCCCATCTGGAAGACCATGTTTCATTTGTTCTCCTCTTTCCGCACTGCCATTTGGTTCTTTGTTGGAGATGGCTCCAATCTACATTTCTGGACGGATTGGTGGTCGGGTGATGGCTATGTTGCCTCGTCTTACCCACCACCGCGACTTATCTGTCTATGACGCTTGACGGAATGGCTCATGGAATCTCCGCCTTAGACGCGGCCTTACTGATGAGGAAGCTATTTCTGTTTGTGACTTGATTGATAGTCTCGGTAGTATTATGGTTCGCCCTCAAACGGTTGATCGGATGATTTGGCTCCTTGATGACAGCAGGCAATTCTCGATCTCCTTGGCCTACCGTCATCTTATGGGATGAACCCAGCCACCCGCCCCCCACCCAGTAGCCATTGCTTGGCGCCTCTTGGCCCCGCCCAAGGTGAAGTTTTTTTCTTTTGAGTGCTGCCGCAATAAGATCCTCACTACATACAACCTTATTAGGAATGGTAACACCCACTCCCGATCCTCTCTACCCCTTCTGCGGGACGGTGGTTGAAATTGTGAATCACCTCCTCCTCCATTGTGACTTCGCCTAGAAGGTATGGACCTACATGATTGACAACATAGGACTCAGCCTCTGCATCCCGCTTGACCTGAGCACCATGTGTCGTTTTTCTCCTGGAACCTGCCTGCCTAGCCTAGGCAAGCTTTTGTTGGCTGCTTGCATTGCTTTCGTTCCTTGGTGCCTCTGGAAGGAAAGGAGCTCCAAGACGGTTTGATTGTACTGTTCGCTCTACTACTGAAGTTTCCTTCACTGCCACTGGGCTCATATCTACCTGGATCGCTCCTGGAAAGAGTTTGCCTGCCTCTCTTGTGCCCCAGTCCGCACCAATTGGAAGATTATCGCTTAGATGTTTGTCCCCACTGCCCCCCACCGAGTTTCTGTTTGGGAGCCTCCTCCTTCTGGATATTATAAGTAAACATTAATGGTAGATCCTTTGGGAACCAGGGTTTGGCTAGGTTTGGTGGGGTGATTTTTTATCCAAAGGACACTGTCATCCTCTCTTACTCTAGCCCTCTCGGAATTGCTTACTCGACCACTACTGAACTCTCCGGTCTCCTTCACGGCTCGCGAATTTTTCAAAACCGCTTCAGTGGTCTCCTTATCGTGGAGGGAGACTCCAAGATTGTCATCGGATGGTGCTCCACCTCATCTTTCCCCCCATGCGTCATTGGCAGGTTTTTCTTGATAGTTTAGACATTATATCCACCATTTCTTGTACTTGGTCTCATGGACTTAGATCGGCCAATTTGGTTGTTGATTTGTGCGCAAAATCAGCCCCCACCCCCCCCCCCCCCCCCCCCCCCTTTCAATCTCTTGTTGTTAGGGGAGATCTCCCTTGACGTATCTTCTCTTTCTTTGAAATAAAATTATCAACATTTCAAAAAAAAAGGAGCAAGGTTGGCCTAGATCTTTCCCAACCAAACTATATCAAAAAACTAGAAGAGCAATATGGTTTGTTGGGAGCAAAACCAGTTGTAAACCCCATAGAGGGGAGTCCTAATCTCTATGATGATCAAAGATCCACGGTGAAATATAAAAACTGAGTAAAAACAGGTAATTTTTTTTTTTTTTTTAGATAAGTAAAAAAGGTAAGTTGAACAGCTCATTTATCCAATTGTTACAAGACCAACCATTTCCATTGCAATAGGTATTAGCAAACCAATTTAAGGAGAACCCAACAAGAGTAAACTTTGAGGCAGCACAAACGATAGATCTAGTTAAGGAACTTCTATATCAACCACATAGGTCCAAAGGTGGATAAAAAGTCAACTACAAGTTATTGTACATTCCTTGGAGGCAACTTAGTAGTTAAAAGAGCAAGAAGCCGACTGTGATTGTTCGTCCAACAGAAAGGTGATAAAGGCAATGGCACATACCATAAGTAAACTTATGTGGGTAAAGTCCCTACTAGATGAATTTGGCTTTGAAGGATCCAATGGTCAAGGGATGTGACAATCAGGCGGTGGTCTATAATGCAAGCCACCTTGTTACCCATACATGAAGCCCACTAACCAACTTGGAGACATCTTTACCAAGGCATTTGTTGGTTTTTGTAACAAGTTGGGACTCTATGACTTCCACACTCCAGCTTAGGGGGAGTATTAGAAGATACAAGAGTATTTTAGTCATTTTACATGTACTATGATCCCCTGACTTTTTTTGTTATGTGTATGTGGGTTGGCTACAGGTTTTGTAAGGCCTCAGAGCTTTTTTATTTTCTGTTTTACCAGTTCTATAGTGTGTACAGAAGAAGAGGACCATTTTGGGTATCTTTGTAATTATGACATAAAACACTGAATAAAGACGGTTACAGAGCTAATGGGTTCTCTAACAGTATGCAATGTTTTGGCAGTTTCTCCCTTTCTTTCTCCTTTATTCCCTTCTCTTTCACTCTTTTCTCTTCTAAATCATATCAAGTGGGATTTCTACATAACCAGAGCCTTGAACCATGATTACTAACAGATCACCATTTTGTGAAATCGTTTAGTTGATGTTCCAAAAAATTAAAGTCCAAATATTTTGCAAAAGTTCCTGGATAAGGAATCATGAAGTAGAGCTAGGTTCAATTCATTTAAATCTCTTTTGGCAAAAAAAACACACAATTAGGACTTCCACAACACTTCATTTATTTTAATACTCCAAAAAAACTTATTAGGCAGAGCATGCAATAAAGTGGACGCAGGTTGTAAGAAGACAAACCTCTGCTGTACTATCAAGATTTGCAGAATCTGATGCCTTTGGATTCCCATATGGGCAAATTTCATTTTCACGGCCATGCCAAACAGGAGATGTGAGGGATGTCTCTCGTGATTGCATCCAGTTCAAATTTCCCTAAATAAACATCACAGTATAACTTTTACAAAAGGAAGGAAAATGAAAGAGAACCACAAAGGGCCTCAAAAAAGAAGCAAAATCAAGATACTGAACCTGTATTGTATTGATTTCACCGTTGTGACCCAAAAACCTCATTGGCTGTGCAAGAGGCCATCTTGGACTGGTATTTGTACTGTACCTCCGATGATAAATGGCAAAAGAAGATTTATAAAGATCACTCTGGAGATCCAGATAAAACTGCCCCAGAACTTCTGATCGAAGCATACCCTTGTATACAATTGTCTGATTAGATAAAGAACAAAAGTATAGCTCATCCCCCCACTTTTCCTGTTTTACTGCTCTCTCAATTAACTTCCGGCAAATGTACAATTCTCGTTCAATATCATCAATATTATTCTCTTTCAAAACTTTAACAAACACTTGCTGGATGCTAGGCATGGTTTCTTTGGCATAATAACCAACTACGGACATATTCACAGGAACCGGTCTCCACCCAAGAACTTCCAGGCCCTCTTGTTTAAAAATATTTACAATAACTGCAAAAGTGAAAAGTGCAAATCTCATGAAACTCATCAGACAGGTCGAATAGTCATTTAAATTTTAACAAACTGGTTTCTTACATGAAAATTTGATTTTAGCTATTTAAATGACCTGCTACGCTGACATGACTATACTGGATTCAGCCAGAAAAGGCAATACAAAGATTTTATAAAAGGATCACCTGTTTTGGCTTCTTTGATATAATTCTCATCCTTTGGAAGGAAAAGCATTCCAACACCAGTGTTCGGTTTGTCCAAAGAAGAAAGTCCTTGTTTATTAGCCCAATTGTTATATAAATCCCATGGTATAGAAGTCATCACTCCAGACCCATCACCAGAGTCATTATCTGCACTACAACCACCACGATGCTCCATGCAGCCAAGAGCTGTAAGAGCATCCTTCAAAATACCATTCGATGCTTCATTATCCAGATTTGCAATGAAACCAACCCCACAAGCTCCTCTTTCAGATATAATATCCTCCAAGTTCGCAACCTAGAACCAGCCACTCAAAGGAATTAATAGATCATCATTAAGCACAAACAAATAGATTTTGTCACCATGAAACTTAGAGAACTGAAGAACAAACAGAAGAATTTGAATAACAAAAGTAAGTACATTGCACATAACAAAAGTAATAATAAACACAACCAAGTGAGTAGTGGGGGAGGATTTTCATAAAACAACAATAAATGAAAAACATAGAAACCCCTCAGTCATCCATTAGTGAATTGCTGCAAATATGGATGGTGACTTGTCTACTTGTTTTGTAGAGGAACTGAAAGTGGAACTGTACAGTTCACTCATATTCCACTAAGCTGACGCTATTCCATAATTACTCGTTGGGCTTGATGACCATCAGAAATAGAGTAGCATTAAACATCATGCTTTCATGTTACTCCTCTCAAGATGTCACTAAAGATTTATCAATACACCCTGACTAATATCATTATCTACTCATTTCGTCCAGTGAAACACATGAGAATGTTGGACATGACAAATTAGATTCGAATGTACATTTCTCAACACTTAGCCACTACCCTACTTGCCTTTTACCATGTCTCTCTCTTCAAAACCATCGTGGAAATTTTCATTCTCTGTGCCTTAATAAGACCACAATAGCCCTATGATAACTTTTCAAGCAATATTATTGCGCCCAATTTCATGCCAATAACAATTTTTGCTGCCTATTCAACAAAATGTCTTCAAGAGTAGAAAGATCAGGAATCACCACCAAAAAAACCATTTGATTCTTATATGTTGTTGAAAGATAGAGACAAGTTTAGGTGGTATTATTATAAATATCTTAAGTTGTTTGCCTCTTCTTCACTCTCTCCAAGGTGAAGGGTATACTTGTAATTTATGTACTCTTGACATCTATTTTTTTTTTTAAATAGTGTTGAGTTATATTTAAAAGGCTTAAAAGAGTAAAATTACATGGAGGGGGAACCATCCCAAACAATGAGAGATTGAAGGGATGTTCCAATTTTAGCTAATCTATCAGCCGAGGAATTGGCTGATCTAGGAATATGATTCCAAGTACATGAAATAGTAGATACAATGTCTGAAATGGAAGAAATGGTGTGCCAATGACACCAAAGGGGGGAGGCCGTGCTAAAGCACCAGCTAATAACAACTTTGGAATCCCCTTCAATAAGTAGTTTTCCATGAAGACGGTCCTTGAAAATTTTTAACCCATGGAGAAGGGCAGTCACTTCAGCGAAGTTGGAGTCAGTAATACCAACCGGCCCAGCATAGGAAAGAATGGTCTTTCCTTTGTGGTTTCTGAAGACTCCACCCGCACCCGCGGGCCCCAAGCAGCCCAAAGCACTCCCATCAAAATTCAACTTGATGCAATCGCTAGGAAGAGGTTCCCATTCTTGCATAGAAGGCACCCTTTGGGGACCCGCCATAAGAGCCATAAGGCTCCAATTCCAGCGAAGGGATATGCCTGCCTGGGAGGCAAATTCCTTCCTGGTGTGCAGCCAGTTAGAGATCATTCCCACGACGCAAGAGACAGTGCTTTCCAAGTTGCTGAATTTGAGGTTGAACCGCCGGTTGTTTCTCTCAAGCCATAGACACCACGGGATATGGGCCAGGCAAGCAAAGAAAAGCAATTTGCTGATTCTAGGCAATCAAGTCCCCAAAACCATCTGAAAGTGCCGAAAAGGTCCTGATGAAGACCTAGCTGTATGCCAATTTTCTGCAAGATCTTCATAACTCTCCAAGAGTAGCTACAGTAAAGGAGAATATGTTGAATGGAATCCTCACAAACACTGCAAAGAGGGCAGGTGCTATCAGGAGCGGTAAAATCCCGCTTGTGGAGGTTGTCTACAGTGAAGATTTGTTTCCTAATGGGCTGTCCATATGAAAAAAATTATCTCATTTGGCACGGAGAGTTCCCAGGCAAGATTGGCCTTGTGCTCAAGCATGTTGGGGTCATCCTCCCTGATGTGGGAATAAGTTGAGGCAACTGAGAAGATACTGTTGATGCTAGGCTTCCAAATCAACTTATCATGCACCTGGTCCCGAATGATGACACTGTTGAGGCTAGATAGAAGCGAACAGAAGGTGGCGGCTTCTTCATCATTCAAACCCCGGCGGAAGAGAAGGCTTCAAGATTGATTATTCCACGAATCAGCCACCGAGCATGACAAATCCATAGCAGTCCTAGATAGCCCGGGTAATCCTCGATAGGGAGCAGGGACCACACCACTCATCAACCCAAAAAAGAAGATTTCTCCCATCCCCAGGCTAGAAAGAAGTCACGGCCTTAAAGGTGGGGAGCAACTTGTAGACGAATTTCCATATTGGGGACAAACAACGGAGAGTGCCTCCCTCTCTCCACCAACGACCCGAGAGATGGAGAGAGAATCTCACCATCATCTCTCTCCACAAGTCGTTATGCTTGGAATTCATATTCCAGATCCACTTAAGGAGGAGAGCACAGTTCATCTCTTTCGTGGGCCGGATGCCCAGACCACCTCTAATCCAAGGAAGACAAATCTCCTTCCAACTAACCAAATGATATTTGAAAGTGTCTTCAGAGTCTCTCCAAAGAAAACGCCAACGAATAGCATCTATCTTAGAGCACACCAAGGTCGGACAATGAATGAAGGACAAGAGATAATTTGGCAACCCTGCCAAGCACGACTTTGACAAAGTCTTCCCGTTGTGGATAGGAGCGTGCCCTGCCAAGTGGCTAGCCTCTTCTCGAGCTTCTCAATAAAGGAGGATCAAAGTGAAGCCGTGGGACAAGAATCAAATAGAGGGAGGCCCAGGTGTGTAGCTGGCGTGTTGTCAAGAGTGCATCCCAAGAAATCAGCCATATCCCGAAGAACTGCACCATCAATATAGTACCCAAGAAGAGTGGTTTTCTTCCAATTGATATTTTACACCAATGCCAACTCAAAGAGACCAAGGACAACCCTCAGATTCTTGATCTGATCCATGGTGCCCATACCGAAGCAAATGGTGTCATCCGCAACTGAAGAATCGGAATGTCAAACGCCTTAAAGTTTGCAGTAGGGAGGAGCCACTCCAATTCTTTGGCCTAGTAGATCAGGGAGGGAAGATATTCAGCCACCATGTTGAAGAGCCATGGGGACAAGGGGTATCCCTAAACAGATGCCACGAGTTCCCTTAAAGTAGCCACACACTGTCCCATTAAGAAACACATAATAACTGGCTAAGGAGATGCAACTTTGGATCAAGAACCGCCACTTGTCTCCGAACCCCATTTTTTCCAAAAGGGTGTCCAACAGCTTCCAATTAACTCTGTCAAAAGCCTTCTCAAAGTCAAGCTTGAGGATAAACCTAGGGATCTTCAAGGTCATGAAATGGTGAAGGAACTCATGACACGCCATTGTTGAATCCAGAATATTCCTCCCCTTGATAAAGGCACTATGCCTTTATGTATGACAACTGGAAGCACCGCCCCAAGACGATTGGTGAGAAGACAAGCAATCACCTTATAAGTGCTAGCGGTGAGGCTAATAGGCCAAAAATCTAAATGTTGTTCTGCCCCATCTTTCTAGGGAACAAGGGCAATGAATGAAGCCCCAATACTCCTGAAAGCGATGTCATGGCAGTAGAATGAATGGACCATATCAGTGATGTCTTCGCCAATGAAGGACCAACAGTGACGGTAAAGTTCGCCATTGTACCCATCCGGACCCAGGGCTCTGTCCAAAGGGAGGCCCATAGCAGCTTTCTCAATTTCTCATCTGGAGAAGGGAAGCTCAATAAGATTGGCGGCTGCCGCAAGGATAGCCAAAATATTAACACTCTAGAAGAATGGTCGAACTGGTTGGCATTCGGTACAGAAACCTTGCAAAAAAGGTCATTAAAGTGTTAGAAATAAGAGACCGATCCGAGGTAACCTCGCCATTGATGCAAAGAGAGGTATTCGATTGGCTCTCCTCCTTGTTGTGGCAACGGCATGGAAAAATTTTGTGTTCGCATCCCCCTCCAAGAGCCACTTGAAATGGGGCGCTGTTTCCAATGTACAAAATTGTTGTGAGCGAAGGCTTGCAATTGACCTTGAAGGGCATAGTAATGAGCTGTTTTAGAGGGGATCAGACTTCTGAACACCTCATCAGAGTCAAGGGTGGCCACTTGGGAAAGGACGGAAGCCTTCTCAGCCGAACGGGAGGACTAACGCTCCAAGTACCACGTCGCAAAAGGGGCTTGAGAAGCTTGAATTTTATCGATAGGGACCACCCACTCGGGCCAACAGCAACAATCTTCGTCCAAAATGATTGGAAAGAAGAATCAAAGGTAGCATCATTAAGCCAAGCATTGTTGAATCTAAAAGGTGGGGATCCCCAACTTCCGAAGTGAGTATCCACCATGATCGGCCAGTGATCCGAAACCACACGACCAAGAACTTTGCCAGATGCATTGCTATAGAGCCGAAGCCAATCCTCATTGGCAAGGAATCAGTCAAACTTTGACATGACAAGGGGTTGTCTGCTATTGGACCACGTGAAAGTCTTCCCTGATATGACGATTTCATCAAAATCCTAGCACCCAATGAAATCGGCAAAGAGTCTCATGGAGGTAGTAATCCTCCGAGATGGGGGAGACTTCTCATGGAAAAATCGCATCACGTTAAAATCTCCGACAAGTAGCAAAGGGATTGGCCATCTCTGACAGACCGAGAGAAGGTTGTCCTAGAAGAGGTGCCTCTAATTGTGTCTAGTGGGCCCATAGACTCCCACAAGACACCAAGTGTTGCCCGAACTAGATATCTTCCACAATCCTTATTCTCCCCTCAATTCTCTCCTCGCTCCTAGCTATCCTTCCTCGGAACTGGAAGAGGAGAGACGTAGGGTGGCAAGTGGAGGCAAGTAAATGGTTCAAGCGACGAGAATTTGAATTTGAAACTGAAATTGACTACTACGGTGGAAGGGATATCGACAAGTCCGAGTCGAAAACATCAATCTCTGGGTTTGCAGTTCGCTTCTGTTGAAAGTGAGGGGCAACTCGACTCTCGAGCAACGAGTAATTAGCGAGTGAATCAGTCGATGTCTTGTCTTCTCCAGGGCTGATGGTTAGCAACCAGTCCATTCCTATTGCCAATCTCATCGAATACGATTTTGACCCAAAAAGAGATGTCTCCCAGATCAATTTTCAGAAAAGTGTGATCAATCCAATGCTTGTCAGGGATGATGAAAAGCTTCGCATAGTCAAGCCATGATTCTTTGAGCTGGAATGTTGTCAAGAACATGATCATCCCAAAGCTCAATCGGGATCCCCACATATGAATTCATTACCTGCATGAGCCTCATAGACATAGATGGCTCCCATTCCCGTATATTGGTGAGACAAAGATCCCTAGTGAGATTGCTATTGAGTGATAACCTGGTGGCCAAGAGTTTATCACTAACTGAGCGAAATTAGAGAAGTCATTCACTGGATCCCAAATAGAAAGAGTGGTTTGTAGTCCAAACAAAGTTGTCTAGAGAGCCAAGAAGCAATAGCAGATCCCAAACAACCTTTTTTTTTAAATGATGCTGAATTTTATTAAGAGAGCTCAAACAAGCATATTACAAGAGGGGAAACCTTCCCAAACAATGAGAGATTGCTGGGAGGTTCCGAATTTTGCGAATTTATCAGCCAAAGAATTGGGTGATCTAGGAACGAGGTTCCAATTACAATGAATGGATGACACAATGTCAACAATACAATCAGTGATTGGCCAGTGGCGCCAAGGGGGGGAGCTATCTTTTGAACACCAGCTGATGACAGTCTTTGAGTCTCCTTCGATAAGCAGCTTGCCATGAAGCTGCTCTTTAAAGATTTGGAGGCCGAATAGAAGAGCACTTACTTCAACAATATTTGAATCAGCAATACCCACCGGCCCAGCATAGGATAGAATAAGGTCTCCACTGTTGTCTCTGAAAACACCACCAGCTCCAACCGACCCAAGACAACCTAAAACACTGCCATCAAAATTGAGTTTGATGCAGTTGTAAGGGGGAGGATCCCAAGTGGCCATAACCGGATTCCTACAGGGGCCCACCATATGCAGGATCAAACCCCAATTTTCCCAAAGGGGAACGCCCGATAGAGAGGCAAACTCCTTCCTAGTATGTAACCAACTCAAGATAAGACCCACTGCCTGAGAATCCCTCACAACTTTAATTGTCAGAACTAGCAATGGTTGCACTTTCTCTTCCTACAAAGAGGAGTGGGAAAGCAGGGTGATGCAGCAGGTATGGTGGTTCCATCCAAAGTTGGAACTTGCACATTGAGGGATATATATACACACCATAATAGAACTTCCTTGACATTGAGTAATTTTGCATCCTCTGGCATGTTTCCAGTCCAAAGTTCCTTCGTAATGGATCCGGGGTGACCATGAAAGGTGACAAGCTTGAACTACCTGATGAACTACGCATAGGCCACAATGGAGATGAAGATGAAAGAACGTTTCTCCCCATTTCTAATAGTTACTAGAACGAAATCGCATGCTCGCATTGCTAGTCTAGAGATAGAACAGTGCTGCCATAGGTATATTGAAGTCCCACGTGAGGTTTACCAATCCTACCAGCACAAAGTTTCAAACAAGATGCTTTACTCCGGATGGTTTTCCAATCACCATGCTCCCCCTCTTGTCAGTTTGTCCGCAGAATGCTGCTTCAAACATGATGTTCACTTGTCTCCTCCTCAACAATGCATCCCCTATTGTTGCTTGCAAAGCAAGGTCACCTACTTGATTCCACTCGATCCTCATCAAAGATTTTGTAATCTTGATCTGTAACCACTTCTTTTCCTCGACGTTGCAGCAACTCATCAACTCTCACGAGTACCCTCATCTGCGAACCCTCACACTCATTTCTTCCATCGCTCTCCCTGGTTTCCGCATCATTCCTTCGATCTCTCGGCTCCTCTCTTCCATGCTCCCTCTCCTCTCTTAGGTC
Source organism: Aristolochia californica (assembly GCF_029961685.1). Taxonomy (NCBI): domain Eukaryota; kingdom Viridiplantae; phylum Streptophyta; class Magnoliopsida; order Piperales; family Aristolochiaceae; genus Aristolochia; species Aristolochia californica. Next base: position 8,300,942 of record NW_027181881.1, read on the forward strand.
ACATCTTCTTCCCCGATTTTTTTCTCTTCCTCGATCTCTTTCCCTCGCACTCTCTCTCTCATATCGGTCTTAAGCCTGAATTGGAAGTATCACAATAGTATCCTTACCTTCTAAATAACCAAACTCTTTGGTTGGTGTAATAATTTCACCAGAATCAGCCATTGTTTACTACCACAAGACACCCGTATTCTAACACCAACCACACTGGAATACACTGGCATAACAACCAACACCAAGAAATTACAAAAAATACAATATAAATGCCAGCACAAAGGAAGTGGGTCCACACACAACTAAAAAATTAGGGCACGAGAAGCACAGCTGAAGACACTATACTACAACTGTGTTGTAATGAAAAATACAAGGGGATAGTCACTTCAGGCTGACATCTTAAGATGATGAAGCAGGCAATTTGCAGGTCTTCCAAAATTGCACAGGCCCATGATTGGGAAAAAAACTCCCAAACAACTGTTCAATTAACAACAGACACCATTAACCTTAGGGTTATCACACAAGAAAGAAAATAAAATTTTGACCTTTAACTTCAATTAGCAGATAAATTTCCTTTCTAGAGAAGTTACAAATTTGAAGGTGGGAAGAAGACTTGGACCTCGCAGCAAGCGGATAAGAGCTCTGATACCATGTAGAAAATAATAACAGGAAATTAAAAAAGTGAGAGAAAGGAAAAGAGAGAAGTGCACGAGAGAGATACAAAAGAGTGCGAGAGTGAAGACACTCATTAGGGATTAGAAATTGACCCCTTTCTATATTATTTATTCACATAAGTGAAAAAGAACATCAAATTACAATAATGCCCTCCACGCATAAAGCCTTAGAACTCTCTGAATACAACTTAGAAAAAAATCAAATTAAAACATAAATCTCTAACATGAAGACCAACTTACTACTATCCTATGAGGGACATACAACCATAGTAAATGCCCAGAATACCCCTATACATGTATTTCAATACCCCCTTGTGGTGGAAGGTCATGCCAAGGTGGTTCTATCATGGTTCACTTCAAGGAAGACCCCCCCCCCCCAGGCCTTTTTATCATTGGATGATAAGATTTGTACTCTTAGCGATTCTCTCTAGGTTGTTTGGCATCACATTCCTGGCAATACTAATTGTATGGCAGATTCTTTGACTTAGGAGGGTGATCAGCTACAACCCATTATAGAGAAGACTACTCTTACCCTTCATTGTTTTAGCTCTTGAGCTCTTGGGCCCTCTGTCTTCAGACACTAATTTTTCATACTAAGTTGCAGTTTCCCGTGCCACTAACATACAATCGGATCACAATCAATCTCTAGAGAGAACTGTTTAAGCTAAGCATGCTGCCTGCCTTTCTACTGATCATGTTGCCCGTACTTACTAGTGAAAGTCATGACCATACACTTCACCTTCTTTAGTAAACATCTGGACTGATTTGAATACCAAAACTGATCCAAACTTTCGGGACTTAGCTCAACCCCTTCCACTTTGTTCACCTTGGTGATCTTCAAAAGTCTCCATGCCAAAATCCACTGCTGTGATCTTGGGGTCAATTTCAATCAAAAAATTCAACCATAAAGCTACCCTTCACAAGAAACGAGCAACAATAGCCAATCTCTTTATTCCATTGGGAAACTTGTGGTTTTCGTCCTCCCATACTCAATTATGTGGATGCATTCATCTTCCCCATAGTGCATCATGACCTCTGCATCGTTATTCTTTTGCAAAAAGAGGACTCTCACTACACTTCAAGAATAAATGAAAAAGAAAAATGTTAATAAGTCCATCACAGTTGTAGTCGATATCAAACATCAGTGGAGCAACTTCAGGCTCGCTGAAAACACGTCACTTGAGATCCTTAACAGTATTTCAGTAACTATGAGCGAACGCAAATGTTTAATAGAAACAAGCTATAATAGCAGATGAAAGCGCAAATAATGTACAGTTCGCTGCATAAATAAATAATTGAACAAATAAACAAAAAAAATGCTAGTTTATAAAATGAAGGCCCAAAGTAATGGAGCCACCTTCCTTTCGTCGAGTCCAGAAATAACATCCGACTCCTTCGAAGTCATACGAATCTTATCCAATTCAAGGACGGATTTCAGTACAGACCAACGTTTAGGAAGTTCTCGACCTCTTCGAGCAAAGGTTTTCCGATCCCTCCGCCGCTTGGATTTAGAGCACAAACTCGAGGGGTCGCCAAAAAACAAAGTACGGTTTGAGGCCAAAACGGAATTGGTAGTTCGAGACAGAGAGCTGGGGTGGAGGAGTTGCGGCTGCGGGAGCCATGACGGTACCGCCGCCATTGTTAATTTCAGTTTGAAGAGGAAGAGAGAAGAAGAACAGAAACCGGAAAGATGACAATGTATTTCTGTGTGGAGAAAGCCAAAGCTTAGAGGATGAGAAAAATCCACCCGTTCCCGTCGCCTGCTGAGGGAGTGAAGGGGAGAGAGAATAAACAAAATCACATGTGCCACATAGCAAGAGGCGGTCCAAGCTAACCGGCTACGGCCTGTTCATTCAGATGTTGACTGAATAGGCAACGGCCACCTGGAAGTGGCTATATCTTCTTGTTTAATCTTTTTGCCGAGAATCCTGGACCTGAGAAATCTGACCCGAGGAAATGTGGCGGAGGATTTCCAAGTGGAAAATAACTGACAAGAACGAATACGGTGCAGACGTCGATTATAGTTTCCACTTATCTGTTTAATAACCTCTCAGTAATTTGAACAATATCTGAATCCTCTAGGAAATATAAGAACCAGACGACGGATGACATCGGTGCGTGACGGTCTTGAAAACATAGACAAAATAAAACGCAGAGAAAAAGCCGACAAAAAGTGTAAAGGGCAAAGCGGAGCAGGACTGTAAAGGCACTTTCTAGAATCAGCTTATTTTGGAGATGGTGCTTTCGCCTTTCGTTCCTGACGTTATGACAGAGATGATTCGAGTGCCTCTATCTTCAATGAAGGGCTCCGACTTCAAATAATTAGCACTTAGTGATGGAGATTCAACGGCAGCCTTATCGGATCGGACTTCCGTTGAACACACCCAAACTCTAGTCTCTGGTTTATTTTAATCTTGGCTCGGGGCTGCAAGAGGTTGTTTCCGATAGACTATATTCAGAGGCCGACACTCCTAGGTGCGGTAGCGGCACGGTATTGCCGTACTGGTCGGCCTGTGTCGTTGTGTCTGATCTTATTTTTCAGTGGAAACAAAGGTAAATTTCCTAGGGGATTTATTTCGAAGTATTCAGTTCCTTGGGGGCCTTCAAAATTTTGGATATTGTGTGTCAGGTAAAAGCATGAAGGAATTGCAACGAATATTTCAAAAATAAAAACTAGCTCAGTCATTGACTCTGTGGGGTGTAAATAAGATGATGCCGTAAATATATTTTACAATATTAAAATATTTAAAAAAAAAAGAAAAAACCAAAAATATAACATAAATTTTTGCATAAAGGATAGACCTGGATTTTAATTATGTTTCAATTTCTACTAAATTATTGTATAATATTGTTACACATTAAAACAATATATATATATATAATATATATATGAAACCGTAAAACCTAGACAAAGATAATTTAGGGATGATTAAAATACAAAATGTCTCCAATTTTTTGTAAATGTGCATCTATCTGAACAAGACAATTGTGGTTTGCATGTTTCTATAAACATTATATCTATCACAAAAAGACACCTAACAAAAATTCTGCATAGCCCTCATCACTCTTTGCTTAAGAGCTGTCAAGACTCCACCATTTGTTGTTGCCCTTTCAATCACTTGTTAGTCATTTCCTTGTCACCAACAAATTGCTTGATATTGGGTTTCATTCTCTGAACCGAAGACTGCTTGCTAGAATACTCAATTGTCTCCCAAAAGAATCAAAAAGAAGAAAATAAGAAGAAATACATCACTTAGAGATTTCTTCTTCTATTCTTCTTTTGATTCTTGTTGAAATATGTAACCATAGAATAGTGACAATAATGTAAAATGTCTTTATTTCTTGTCCATTTCCTCTCTTCTTAAAGTAAAGGGGCATTGATATAATTTGTAAAATGTTCAATATTATAAATACATGTTGAGTGGGAGGATTAAAAATCACTTAACGTAATCCTCCCTCTCTCCTCTCTCACTCTCTCTTGGTAGACCTTGTTAGGAATTAGATACCATAATTCTAAACTAACGATAGCAATAATACTAAACGCAAAAGAAAGAAAAATCAAGCACGAAAACAACAACAAAATTTATACAGGTTCGCCTCAAGGTGAGACTACGTCCTGTCTTCCGCTGCTATAGTAGTTCACTATAAAGATGAAATAGTTTACAAGAGATATCGCACATACTTACAAGTATTTTTCTCTAACCTCTCTCGGGCTACAACTCAAAGTCCATCTTTGTGAGTATAAAACCCTAACAACAATGCCCCCAAATATAAAAAGAAAATTAGGACAACCGGATTATAAGTGTGAAATTCCCAAACTACCCTTAATGAAACAATAGTCAATATATTGTGAATCTAGCCGGGACTCTGCCCCTGAACCCCCGCCCTCGTTCCAACCTCCACGACGACCTTAGCATGAAGGTTGACCTGCATACCAACTCACAAAAAGGAGTTAATTAGGCTTCACAACTTAACAATCTCCCACTTGGAGACTAATCGATCATCAATTGGGACTTTTGTAGAGGCAACAACTTCTCAATCCTCATAGAGAAGTCCAATTGAAGTTGCACACAACTTCAATTTCTCAATCATCACGGTCAATGTCAACATATCAGCCGAATTCTAACTCCCTTGAATCTTCTCAAGTGCTAATACTCCATCCTCAAAAGTTGATCTAATGAAGTGATAACACATCTGTAAGTACTTTGTTTTGGCATGATAAACAGGGTTCTTTGCTAAATGAATAACACTCTGACTATCACAATACAATATATTTTTCCCATGTTTGAGACCTAATTCTTCCCAGAAAGACTGCAGCCATACCATCTCTTTGTTGGCTTTGGTCACGACGACATACTCTGCCTCAGTAGTGGAAAGAACAACTTAGAGAACGAACTAACTGTTATACTACCCAATGTGTATACATATCCAGTGGTACTCTTCCTTCCATCAATGTCTCCAACCATATCAACATCTACATAACCCTGTAATCCCAAGTCTGACTTTCTAAAACATAAGGTTGAATCTGTAGTGTCTCTCAAATAATTGAGAATCCACTTCACTGTTTCCCAATGTTGTTTACCCGGATTACTCATATATCTACTTACAACTCCTACTGTATGAGCTATATCTGGTCTAGTGCACACCATAGTATACATGAGACTACCAAAAGTAGAAACATAAGGCACATTGGCCATGTAGGATCGCTCCTGCTCTGTAGAAGGTGATTGCTCCTTAGATAGCCTAAAGTACTAACCAAAGGAGTATTCACTGGTTTTGCATCATTCATGTTGAATCTACTCAGCACCTTCTTCTCATATTCTTCTTATGACAGTTTCAAGACATCAATGTCCCTAGTAATCTTCATCGTTAGGATTTGTTTTGCAGCACCCAAATCCTTCATTGCAGACTTCTTGGACAACTCCCTTTTCAACTTATCTATATCCTGTTTGAAAGCACTTGCTATCAACATGTCATCAACATATAGCAGTAGAATGATGTAGGAGTCATCAAGCTTCTTCATATAATAGCAATGATCCGCCTGACACTTCAAGAACCATTACTACTCATAAAGGTATCAAACTTCTTATACCATTGTCTTGGAGCCTGTTTAAGACCATACAAGCTCTTTTGAAGTTTGCACACCATTTGCTCTTTTCCCTGTGTTTTGAAACCTTGTGGCTACATCATGTAAATTTCTTCCTCCAAATCACCATGAAGAAAGGTTGTCTTTACATCCAACTACTCTAAGTGCAAGTCTTCATTAGCCACTAGTCCGAGCATTGTTGTTGTCGAATTTATGGAAAAGAGAAAAACTTCATTGACTTAATGTAATTTGAGTACATGAACCCCTATTTATAATAGAGGAAAGTAGTAAAGTCCAATTACAATTAAACTACCATTGTCTTAATTACACCTAAACTCTAACACTTAAAGATAATTCCTAGCATAATTAAATAACTCCACATAAATAGAAGACTAACATAACTAAAACACCTTTAAATTGAAACTCTTATGTGAGACCTCCTTCTATAATAATTTTGGCTTTGTAAGACTTCTTATTATGAGAGTCATGTAAGAGGTTTTCATATTTTCTCTTCAACACTCCCCTTCAGGCTAGAGTTTATAACTTCAACTCGCAATGAAATGGATTATTGGTCTTCAAATTTCTTTGTTGCAAAAATTTCTTTTTAGATGCAAAAACTTCATCTTTTGTACTCCTCCTTTCTCGAATATTTTTGTCACATTAAAATTACCACAATGTTAAGTTGTGCAGCCTAATTAACACCTTACATTGAGTTGGTCACAGATCGACCTTCGTGGTAAGGGCACCGTGGGGGTTGGAAGAGGGGCGGGAAGCCCCCCTCCCCAGGATGCGGGGGCGGAACCCCCGTCTGATCCATGATATATTAACTATTGTTTCATTAAGGGTAGTTTAAAAATTTTACTCTTGTAATGTAGTTGCCCTATCTTTTTCTTTAAATTGGGGGGCACTGCTATTAGGGTTTCATGATCTTAATCTGAGGAACATCTCGAGTTGTAGCCTGAGAGGTTAGAGAGAAACACATGTAAGTGTGCGATTTCTCTTGTAAACTATTTCATCTTCTTAGTGGATTACTATAGCAACGGAAGATAGGACATAGTCTCACCTTGAAGTGAACTTGTATAAATCTTGTTATGCTTTTTCGTGCTTGTTTTTCCCTTCTCCCACGTTTATTATTATTGATTTCGTTTGTTTGGAATTAGGGTGTCTAATTCCTAACACACAACATATGGAATAAAATACCTCTTTCTTGTACTTCTTCTTCTACTTCTCCCCCTCAAGCAGGGAGGTAATGGTAGTGATCCCAACTTGAACCAAATAACATAAATTTAGTAATAAGATCCTCCATCACGGTGTCCCAACCCGGGCACCGACTCTTAAAGGTAGAAATGGGTGATGAGTGGGTAATGCCTGTCATTCACAAGACGGTGATAGAAGACCCACAAATACATATAAAAAGTCTCAATGGACTTAAAATACATATATATATATATATATATATATATATATATATATATATGTATATGTATATAAAGGTAAACCAACCGAAGCCACACACAAGAGGTTGGCCCAAAGGGGTATGTGAGAGTTATATAAAAGAATGGTAGGAGAAAGGCTACCAACCAATGGGTAGTGGGTAAAGAGGAAGACAAGATGTTGAGGCCACCATGTCTAAGAAATTCAAATTCGGCATCAAACGAACCAATGCCAACAATAGACACAACCTAATGAACCCAAGGCAAGCAACCGAGGTTTTCTATGTAATCTCATGCTCCTAGCACGCTCGTTTAAAGTCATGTTCATCCATTCAGCCACACCAGTATGTTGAGGTTTTCCAGGAATGGTCTTCTTCATCTTGATTGCATTATCAACATAGTACCACTTGAAATCATCATCTATGTATTGTCCCCCATTATCTAGTTGCAAACACTTCACCTTCAATTCTGTCTCATTCTCAACTATTGTTCTCCATTTCTTGAAGGTATCAAAAGCATCAGATTTCTTTTTCAAGAAATAAACCCATACCTTTCTGTTTGTATCATCAATAAATGTCACATAGTAGTTAGAACCACCAAGGGAGGTAACAGTTGAAGGCTCCCACACATTTGTGTGAACTAACTCCAATTTTGTTGTCTTTTGTTCCTCTCCAAACTAAGAAAGCTAACCCTTTTCTGCTTGTCAAAAATACAACCTTCACACAAACTGTTGTTTACAATTTTCAACCCTAGTAGCATCCCTTTGGACTGAAGCACTTTCATTCCCTTCTCACTCATGTGGACCGAGCCTATAATACTACAAATCATAATCAGTAATCGCATCAGCAACTGCAACCGTGTCTCTACAACTGGAAGTGTTGTAAAGAGTTCCAATTTTAATTCCTCGTCCAACAACTATGACTCCCTTCGTGATTTTCCAACAACACCATTAAAAGTCACATTATGACCCCCATCATCAAGTTGCCCTACTAAGATCAGATTACGCATCAGTTTTTACACCTGACTCACCTTGTGAATTTTCCACATGGACCCGTTTGACATCCTCAAACTGACATTACCAATACCAAAAATATCCAAAGGTTCTCCATCAGCAAGATATACCTTCTTGTGATCTCTAGTAACATAATTCTCCGTGATCTCGTTGTATGCAGTGGTGTGAAAAGAAGCTCATAAATCTAACACCCAAGATTCAATAGGGCTATCAACCGACAAGTGTAAAACATTTTGTACCTCTTCAGTCATTGCATTTGCAACATCATTTTTCTTTTCATCCTTCTTTGGTGCTCTGTAGTTTTTCTTTATGTTACTAGATTTGCCACAATTCCAGCACTCCACATTCCTTCCAAATTTGGACTTGCATCTTCCATTCCTTGACTTCCCTTTATAGTTGCCCTTGTTGGAATTTCTCTCAAAGTCGACATTTAGGGCAGAATTAGATATTGATAATTCTCTTAAGTTTTTTCTACGAACGTCCTCCGCGAGAATAGTATCCCTACCATCATTAAAGATCAACTTCCCGTTGGCTACGCAGTTGTTGACCGCAACCCTCATAGGCTCCCAACAATTTGGTTAAGTCGCTAAAAGAATTAAAGCATGAACCTCATCATCAAATTTAATTTGAACAAAGATCAATTGATTAATAATCATGCTAAACTATTCAAATACATTGCCATTATGTATTTTATGTCATCTTTAAATTGAAGATTATTTTCATGAGACGTACCTTATTATTTGTGGAAGGGTCTCATACATGTCGGGCAGAATCTTCATCCTCCCCATTGTGGTTTTCTTCGACTCCACGTTATGAGCGACGTTCTTCGACAGTGTTAATCGGACTACTCCCAACACCTGTCTATAAAGGAGATTCCACTCATCATCTCTCATACCTTCTGGTTTCGTATCCAAAAGTGGTGAGTACAAATTTTAATTGTATAGATAATCTTTGATCTACATCCTCTAGAACACAAAACTCATACCATAAAACTTGTTGATTCCTTGTGCCAATCCTTCTCCACCAACCATTGCTCTCAATCATGAACCAAAACTCTGATATCACTTGTTAGGAATCAGACGCCCTAATTTCAAACTAAGGAAAGCAATAATAATAAATGCAAAAGAAGGAAAAAGCAAGAAAGAGAATAACAACCAGATTTATACAGGTTCGCTTCAAGGTGAGACTATGTCCTGTCTTCCGCAGCTATAGTAATTCACTATAAAGATGAAATAGTTTACAAGATAAATCGCACACTTACAAATATTTTTTTCTAACCTCTCTCGGACTGCAACTCAAAGTCCTTCTTTGTGATGAGACAACAGTAACAACAGTGCCTCCAAATATAAAGAGAAAATTAGGGCAACCGAATTACAAGTGTGAAATCCCCAAACTACCCTTAATGAAATTGTAGTCAATATATCGTGGATCTAGCGGGGGCTCCGCCCCCCTTCCAACCCCCAGGGCGACCATACTGTGAAGGTCGACCCATGTACCGACTGAGCATAAGGTGATAATTAGGCTCCACAACTTAACATACCTCTCTTATTCTCTCTTTCTCCTTCTCCTTCCACTCATGACTTGGTTCAAGGTGCTTTACTTCCTCATATAAGAGGTGAATTAACATATAATTAAGACTTTCTAAGTCTTATTTTTCCCTCTTTTTAAAATTCAGTTATTGAGCCTCGACTTCTTATTGTATACATAAAGCATATCTCTAATTTGAAACGATAGTTGAAGATCACACAGGAAGTAAGAGTAATCTTCTCAAAATTACCATTGTAATCTTGAGAGGCTTGTTTGATTACCTGAGCTGGTCACACTAGGTTAATAGGTTTCTCATTACACGAGACCTCTTAGGACATCTAACCAAGCCAACTCAACCTATTGATGAGGAAGACATCTCCTATATTAAGTGGTTAAACAATGATACATTGGTGAATAGCTGACTCATAAATAGCATGGAGGAGCATGTAGCCCATGATGTGGTTCACCTAGAGACAGCCAAATAGATATGGGATACATGTGTCAAGTTGTACTTAAGAACAGAGAACTTACATAAATTAAATGATGTTGTTCACAACATGTTTAATACAAAGCTAGGAGAAAACCTACATGAGTTCTTCGCACATTTTTGGGGGCTGATTTAAGAGTAGAAATTTCTCAACCCTACTCCATTGTTATTGGTTCAAGAAAAGTAGCAGGAAGCCTTAGCAGCTGCTATTTGTTTAGCAAACATCCAGCCATACCTTGAGGTGGCAAAAACTCGAACTTCTCAACTCGTCGGCACTTCCATCATTCAATGACAAAAGTGTCACATTACTTTTAATACCAAACTCTTCTTCCACCTCTCAGACTAAGGTGTTATCGTCTATGTACTCAGGTAATAGGGATAGAGCTTCTACCATCTGAGGGCGCGATGGAAATTATAGAGGAGGCTGAGTACGAAGTGGTAGAACTGGCCATGGTCATTTGAGTTGTGGTAACTGGGTTTGCACTCATTGTAGGGGACACCAATTGGAAGCTTCATGGCAAACCAGACTGGGTCACTGCCAACCAGGCCTCAGTTCACAATGAGAAAAATGGAGACAAATTTGAGTTAAAAAGGCAAGAAGACTATAACCGATAATGATTATGAATTATTGCAATGAATGAAGATTGACAATATCTTTTCTTGCCTCTTCTACTGCTACTACTGCCGCCACTACTTCAAGTATACTCTCTACCTCTTCCTCCTCTTCATCTTGGATCATTGACTCAGGGCCATCGAGCATCTCACAGGTAATAAGAATCAGTTACATTCCAATTATTCATGTTTACCACACAAGTTTGTTACCATAGCCAATGAATTCCCAAATCAAAGTTCTTTGGAAGGGATCCTTCTTTGCGACACCCTCACTTCTGCTTGTTAGGAATTAGACGCCCTAATTCCAAAAATAACGATAACAATAATAATAATCGCAGAAAAAGGAAAAAAACACGAAAAAACAACAAGATTTATACAGGTTTGCTTCAAGGTGAGACTACGTCCTATCTTCTGCCACTACAGTAATCCACTATGAAGATCAAATAGTTTATAATAGAAATAACACACACTTACAGATTATTTTTCTCTAAACCCTAAATCTTACTCCGGTTGATCAAACCCTAACAATGGTGCTCCCAAATATAAAGAGAAAATTAGGGCAACCGGATTACAAGTGTAAAATCCCTAAACTACCCTTAATGTAACAACAGTCAATATATCATGAATCTTTCAGGGGCTCCGCCTCCCAATCCGTGTGCCAACTCAGCGTAGGGCTTTGACTATGCTCCACAACTTAATACCGATTACTGATGTCTTATTTCTTCCCTAGTTTTCCTTAAATTTGTTGTTTGTTAGTCAATTAAAAAAATGGTTTAATTGCTCCATCACCTTCTCACCTTCTTCTTGTGTTTTCTAGGATCAAACAACGAAACGGGTGATTGGTGGAGGCCATGAACAAAGGAGCCTTTATTACTTGGACTTATCTCCAATGACTGCAGTTTTCACTTCTCAGAAAGAGGCAAAATTATGGCATAACAGGTTCGGAGATCTGTCAACAACATCTCTTCAACAATTATTTCCTTTTTTGAAAACCTTGTCTTGTTTAAACTATGAAGTCTGACAGTTGAGCAAACGTCAGAGGACAACATATTCTCCTCGAGCTGAAGTCAAAGGTGTTGCTCCTTTTTCATTAAGTCACTATGATGTATGGGGACCATTGAGTGTTTCAAACATTTCGCAAGTTAAGTATTTTGTTACATTTGTTGACAACTTCACCTGAGTCAAATGGTTGTTTTTTTTAAAGATAGCCTTGAATTTTTTTTTTCATATTTAAGTCCTTTCATGCCATGGTGTACACTCAATTTGGTAAAAAATACAAGTTTTTCGTTTCGATAATGCCAGAGAGTACCTCTTCGGTAAATTTCAATCCTTTTGTCAGGATCATGGTATTATCCATTTGACATCATGTGCCTACGCCCCTCAACAAAATGGTGTAGCCGAAATAAAAATCATGCATCTCCTAGAGGTAGCATGTGGCCTGCTCTACTATATGCATGTGCCCTATCTTTACTGGCCCCATGCCAATCTTACCACCTGTTTTCTTATTAATCAGCTGACCTCTTCAGTGCTTAATCATAAATCCCCATATTCATTGTTATTCCCAGATGAAGACCCCTTCTCCCTTACCTTGAAGGTCTTTGGTTGCATAATTTATAAAATGCTAGAGCTCTTAGAGAAAAATATTCCCATATTTTTAAAAGTCCACACTTTTGAACTAGCATTGCAATGATTGATCAACCATTGGTAATGATCGATCATCCAGAACTGTGCAAGCCAGATATATAAAACATGATCAATCTACCATAGTCAATTGATTGATCATCTAGGACATGGCCATTTCATCTAAGTCATTGTCTGATAGAAAAGTAGTCATTATGATCGATTGATAGATCAATCACTTACTGTGATCAATAAATCAAAATACTGATTTTTTCAAACAGGCAAATAATGACTAGTTTGAGTTTGGGAAACTATAACTATCCCATCAAACCATGAGTAGAAAGGTGAATGAGCATTAATTGGCAAATCTTCAAACCGTTACTCTCTATATTGCAAATATCTCTTAAAAGTTCTTTAGAGTGAAAGAGAGATTTCACATCGTCCTACAAAGGAGGAGGAAGTTTGAATCTCTCAAGGAGAAGCATTTCTCCAAGTAAGGGTGCAATTTTTACCTTTCTTTTATTTTTTTTTGTGAAAGTTTCATCAAGAACCTATTTAATCTTGATAGAGAGGTCTAGCTAGAATTAGAATCTAAAATCAATCTCTTGGGGAGATTGGATTTGTACAAATTTTGTATTCATTCTCATAATTAGAATCGCTTACCTCTTCCATAGTGGTGGAGTCCTCATCTTCAATTACCATGTAACTCACGTCACTATTCTTCTTCAAAATGGTTGGATTTTTCCTCAACTGAATCCCAAGCTAGATCAAGACTGTCTTCTTCTTGTTTCTTGGATCTTTACTTGTGGATGAGGTTCTTCCTTCAAGATTCTGGCATTTGTTCCTTCGATGCCCTGTCTTTCCACACTCAAAATAAACATTAGTCATTTTAATTGATTTATTGTTGTTAGCTTTGAATTAGCCTTTTCTAAAAAGTTTCTTCTTCCTATACATATTTTGAAAATGCTTAGTGATAATGCCCACTTTGATAGAGCTATCTTCACTAGTGTTATCATACACACTAGACTTGGCCTTAAAGGATTTTTTTCTTCCTAAGTTTCTCTTTTTCTTTTTCTTTAGGTTCTATATCATATGCGAGGACGATTCCAAGTAGCACTTTTGAACTTATAGTTCTAAAGTTAGCATTCTAACAATTGGTTGTCTTCCTCATGTCCCATGACTTTGGAAGTACCTAAAGAAGCTTGTCATTTCGCCTATTAGGAAAAATCTTCTCTCCTAGTATATTTACCTCATGTATTATATGAGTGAACCAAGAGTTCATGTCACCAACTAATTCACCCGATTTCATTTTGTTTCATCATATTGGGCACCGAGAGGCTGATTCTAGAGTCCTTGATCCGTGTAGTTCTTTCTTGAGATTCCATTGTTTTTTATAAAATCAAATAAGATTTTTATTTCAAATGCTTAATGTCTGCTCTAGTACCAACTATTGGCCCAATTGGCTTCTCAAGAGAGGGGGAATTGAGAGATATTTCAGTGATAAATGAAGATTCATACTAATTAAGAAATAAGGAATCACACCCCACAAATGAACACAAGGAATTTTTATTCTTGATGTTCCCTTATTGGTAATCACCGCCCAAGAATCATTTCTTGAGAAAATTCTATCGATTTCTCTATTAGCTAAAAATTACAACATTCATAGAGATTGTAGCTCTCTTTAAGCCAAGTATAATACTTGCTTATACTATTAAAAATTCTTCCAAAGAGTTATACAACTAGATTGTAGTTGTAGCTCTAATGAGCCTTCTCTTTCTAGATTTGATGTTCTAGAAAACCTCTAAAGAAATTAAAAGGAAAGTACAAAAGAAAAGATAAACTTAAACCTTTGAGTTGGGAGCATTAGCCTTCTCTGTTGAATTTAGGACCCCTTGCTTGAAGCCTCGAGAAAGATGAGAGAGGGAGAAGAGATGGAAAAGAGAAAAGAAGAAGATCAAAGAGAGAGAGAGAGAGCTCGGGCAAAGAAGAGAGAAGAGAAACTTTAGGCTAGGAGAGAGATTGTTCCACGAATTTGGAAGAGGAAAGATTGATTGAAGGCTTCAACCAAGACCCCTATTTATACTATTTCCATTACATTTTTAGGGGAACTACTCAACCAATTAAGATAACTAATTACATCAATCACGATTAGCTAAATTACATCAATCAAAGGAAGATCAATCAATTACATTATTCAAGGAAGATTACCAAATCTTCCACCTCATGTGATGAGGATTCCACCTCGTATGATGACTCATCATGCCACCTCGTGTGGTGATTCATCATGCCACGTCGTGAGGGCATGGTGGGGTTGGTCCCACCTTCTAAAACTTCCCCTCAAGTTGGGGGTGAGAAAACATCGTAGATGCCCAACTTGGTGCAAATGGTGGACAAGATTTTATGTGTGATTGATTTGGTAAGAATGTCTGCAACTTGCCTTTGTAAGGAGATATGTTTGACAAATAATATGTCAACTTGAAATTTCTCTCATATAAAGTGGTAGTCCACCTCAATGTGTTTTGTTCTCTCATGGAAGACCGGATTTGAGGTGATATGAATCGCCGTTTGATTATCACAATGTAGATCCGGAGGAGCTTCTTTATAGAATCCTTGTTCAGTGAGAAGGGACCTGATCCATAGAAGCCCACTAATTGTGTGTGACATGGCCCTGTATTCTGCTTTTGCACTGGACCTTGCAACTACAATCTGCTTCTTGCTTCTTTATCTAACCAAGTTCCCTCCAACTATTGTATAATATCCCGAAGCATATTTCTGAGGATTCGACCCATTTTGCATTTGAGAACCCTTCTATGTTGAAGTGACCATGGTTTTATAGAGAAACACTCTCCTGGAGCTCTTTTCAAGTATCACAATATTCTTTCCCATGTTTGTGTTAAGTACCTAGCCAATACTACTCAAATGATTGCTTTGTTTGGTAGGTAGCAGAAAGCCAAACACTTAACCCCATGACCATAACAATACTCCCACCTTTATGAACCAACGTCACGATGGCCCACTCTAGTGACATTGGCCCGATTCACTTTTTGAGCCTACCTATGATTTTAATCTGGCCTTTGGGTCGCCCCCTCCAGGATTCGAACTCGCAACAGCGGTATAGCTCTGATACCAAATGTTACGCACCTAGAGGCCAGATTAAAATTACTGTAGGCTCAAAAAGTGGGCCACTAGAATGGGCCACTAGAGTGGGCCACCATGGGCGTTGGCTCATAAAGGTGGGAGTATTGTTATGATCCTAGGGTTAAGTACCTGGCTTTCCACTACCGAACAGGCAGGTCTTTTGGGTAGTATTGGTTAGGTGCTTAACAGTTTACCAATGAGTAAGTTGTGGCTTGTGCATGTATTGACTCACCACACTTACTGTATATGATAATTTTGTATTTGAATCCATCGGGGTTTCTACTAATAATTTTATATTTGAATTCATAGGGGTTTTTGCTGGTCTACACCCGATCATTCCTATCTCTTCCAATAGATCGAGGACATACTTCATTTGAGATAGTATAATCCCATGTTTGGATTGTAGTACTTTAACACCCAAAAAGTATTTAAGTAGTCCAATATCTTTTGTCTTCAACTCTTCACATATCTTTTCCTTTGTTTTCTGAATGCTATCGAGATCATTAATGATTAAGACAATAACATCAACATAGACGGCCAAAAGCACTTTCCCTTTAGATGTGTCTTTAAGAAACACGGAGTGATCTACGAAACATCTGTGAAATCTGGTTCAGATCAGTGCTTTGAAAAATTTATCAAACCATGCACGAGGAGATTGTTTCAGACAATATAGGGATTTATTCAATTGATATATCAACTCCCCCTCAACCTCAAATCCATGTGATGAGTAGAGTTCCAACTCTTCAAACAACTCAGTTAATGGAGAAGCTTAACATAGTAGCTAAGTAATAAGATTTTAAAAAATCCAATGGATAAAAAACCCCACTCATAATAGGCTCAAAACATTTTTCTTCATCATAAAATCTTGTACCCACGAAATAATAACCCTTTATGCAAAAAAAATCAACATAAACTGATTTTTAGCAAAGAACTTGCAAGCTGACTAAAACAGCGTTGGCAAAATTTCTTCCAATTCGAGATACATATATCCCTATACTTTCTTATAATATAGGAACAAGAAAAACCCCTCTAAACCATCTTCTAGATTTAAGAAAACCGATAACATGAAGTTATAATAACAAGAATGAAAAACTTATCTCAGCAAGCTTCAATCTTACTTCACAAAGAACCTTCTATGAGTATCTTAGATCATAAACTTCTTAGAGCATCCTCTTGTTATGGGGATCCTAAATTCAATGCTCTGATACCATATTGAATTTAGGACCCCATACTTGGAACCTCTACCAAGATGAGAGAGAGAGAGAGAGAAGAGAGTGAAGAAGAAAAGAGCAAAGAGAGAGAGGGAGAAGAGAGAGAAGAGCAAAGAGAGAGAGCTCAATAGAGAGGAGAGAAGAGAAAAGGGAGAAGAGAGACTTTGGGCTAGGAGAGAGATTCTTCAACAAATTGAGAAGAGGAGAGCTTGATTGAAACCCTTCAACTAAGATCCCTATTTATATTTTTTCCATTACATATTTAGGAAAACTCCTCAATCAATTAGGATCCCTAATTATATCAATCAAGGAAGATAAATTGCATCAATCAATTACATTAATCAAGGAAGATTAACAAATCTTCCACCTCATGTGATGACACCACATGAAGATTCCACCTTGTGTGATGACTCATCATGCCACCTCTTGTGGGCATGGTGGCTTTGGTCCCATCTTCTAACAAATTTTAGAGAGATTTGAAGTGGGATTTCAAAATCAAGCTCTTGTCTCTAAAAAATGGGTTTGAGTTGGAATTTCAAGTAGAAGTCTATTGAAAGCTTTTCTTTTAACAAGTAAACGCTTAATCAATATTGTAAAAGGTGAGTTTTTTATAAGATTTCCAACCAAAATAGCCGTTATTTAGCCGCTTTCAAAAAGGTAATAGACATTTGATCAATCACTAGAAAGTTATGATTGATCAATCATGTGTAACGGCAATATTTTTATGACTTCTTGGGTTTATTGACCAATCAAGGCATCATTCAGAAGGTTTCCATGCCCTTCAGAAACTTAAGGTTGATGGATCAATCTCACCCAATTGATCTATCATGCTTTGTAGCCTTGGATGTGTAGAAGTCAGTATGATCAATCATGGGAAGAAGTATGATCGATCATGCTTTATGTCCCTTTATGACATACTTCTATTTAATTGATTGAGCCAGTTGGTATGATCAATCATCCTTTATAATTTGTTATGTCTGGACT
The DNA here is from genome assembly GCF_029961685.1 of Aristolochia californica. NCBI lineage: Eukaryota > Viridiplantae > Streptophyta > Magnoliopsida > Piperales > Aristolochiaceae > Aristolochia > Aristolochia californica. The sequence goes on from NW_027181881.1 coordinate 8,318,717, forward strand.
TAATATGATTCATTAATCCTGTCATAATGATTGATCATGCTTTGTAGTTTCTTCTGGCAAGATATTGGATAATCGATTAAGCAATTAGGTTGATCAGCCATGCTTTATATTGCTTACAAGACTACACTATGGATGATCGATCATGACCAGTAGTATGACCAGTATTCTAAAAAGGCTTATGTTTGTTAATTTTTATACTACGGCATTCTAGCAAGTTTTAACCATTAATATACATCTGCTAAATATGATTTTGAAAGATAAAGCTCCAAAACTTCTCGTGTACCATTAGATTGAAGGTAAGATAATTGTTCTCATACATTCTAGAGTTCTTGAGATGTTTATACTAGACTTGACTCTAGTCTTAAAGTCTTCAAACTTCTTGTAGGTGGTTCTTCAAGATGACTTGACAATTCTTTAAGCTTGCAAATGAATTCGCTGGTTAATTTGAAAATGTGTCTCTTGGAAGTATAACATCTAAAATGCTTAATTTACAATTATCAGCTCAATTGAGTCTTATTGTCATTGGATGGGAGTCAACCGAGGTCAACAAGACGTGTTGAATATGTCTTATAATCACTTGAACCGGACTTAAAACATATGAAGCAACCTTAAAATATTTGAACTGACCTTCAGAACAATTGAACCTACCTTAAAATATCTAAACCAGCCTTAAAATCATCTTAACTAGTCTTAAACATCATACTAACTTGCTCATAAAATATCTAAACTAGCCTCCACATCATTGGAAATAATTATGAAATATGTAAACTCACTAAAAGAAACATGATTTATGCAAACAATTGTTTTACCCAATTTGCTAGCGAAAAATGCTTCTCCCAACGAATTTCAGAATTTTTTGAAAAAAAAACTTTCCAAGTGAATTATAAATATGTTGTTATAGATTAATTATTGCCAACATATTTTAAATTTCCTAGAGAAAAAGAATTTCTAAGAAATTTTTCCACTATCAGGAAGCACTTTTCCCAACTAATATAAACAATCATTGGGAAAAATGCCATTTCCAAGTAAAAATAATTTTTTTTTTGAAATGTGTTCTAGTAAAAATAAACCATACATTTTTCGTAATAAATTTTTAAATTCGCTTCAAAATTTCCATTTTTCTCAATGAAATTAAAATTCATTGGGACTACTAATTTAAATTAAATTTTTGACATTGTTTATTTTCTTCCAAAACATAAAATATTATTAATATAAATAAATAACTAAATATATTTGATATATTAAATAAATTTATTTAAATTTAAAATTTAATATTTAAATAAGATTGTTTATTTATTTTAATTTAAATAAAAATTAAAATTAGAGAAACAAATCGATAAATAAGATACATGTAAATTGAATTCATATAAAAATTACCACCAAAATATAAAAAAATAAACTCTATAATAAATATAATTAATTGTAGGTATAATTCTAAAAATTATTATAAAAAAATAAAATAATTTTCGTAGTATAAAAATACATGCATTTATTTAAATGAACATGTATAACTTAGAGAAAAAATAATTTTTAAAAATTTTAAATTATTTATAATTAAACTATAAATTATTTAATATAAATATTTTTAATTTTTTCCTATTAATTCGTTTATTTTTTATTTTCCTCTATTTCCTTCTCCTCTTATTTTTCATTTCTTTAATTTTCTTTCATTTTAAATATTTTTAAGTAATTTTATAATATTTTATCTTTTTATTTTTTATTTATTTTTATTTTTTCTTCTCCTCCTATTTTTTATGCTTTTTCCTTCTTCCCTCTTAATTTAATTTTTTCCCTTTTTCCTCCTTTTTTCCAATTTTTTCTTCTCCTTTTTTCCTTTTTTCTTTTTATTTTTTGTTCTTTTTTTCTTTTTCTCCTTTCTTCCCTTATTTTTCCCTTTTTCATTTTTGCCTTCTCTCCTTTTCTCCTTTTTCTCTCTGTTTTATTTTCCTTTTTCATTCTCTCCTTCTTTTTCCTTTTTCCCAACCCTCCAACCTTGGGCTCCTCCCTTTTTCATTCTTTCCCCATTCTTTTCTTTTCCATGTTTGTCCTTCTTCCTACCTCTCCCTTATGCCTCCTAGAAAGACCTCACCGTAGCCGCATGCCATCCAAAAATGCATTTTTTTCCCTGGTCTGCCACGTAGGGAAAGGGGTGAATTCTTGAAAAGAATGATCAAACACCTATTACGATCGCTATTTTGGTGTACATGCATTGATCAACATAGATGAAATAAATATTTGACATATTTATTTATCAATCTATAATCACTTTTATCTAGATGCTGTAGTTTTTCTTTTTCTTTCAAATTTAAAGCTTTGAGTCACCAAATAATATAAAATATGTTAAGATAAAATTGTTAAAAGAAGCATGCTAGAGACTATGATGTGATCAACAAGTTTAGGATAGATCCTATATTTTCTCTTTTCATTTGTCTTTGTAGTCCGGAATCCTCTAATAGTACAAACATGTGTTGAAGAGAAAGTATGGAAGAGTCTTACGTGACTTTCATAGTAAAGAGGTCTCAAAGAAGAGTCTCATTAAAGGTGTTTTAGTTATGTTAGTCTTCTTTTTATATTTAGTTGTTCAATTATTCTAAGACTTATCTTTTAGTGTTTAACTTAGGGTGTAACTGGGATAAGGGTAGTTTAATTGTAATTGGATTCTACATGTTTCCTCTATTATAAAAAAAATTACAAAAAGTTTGTGAAGTATTTCTCTTTTCCATAAATTGAACATGGTACCAGAGAGAGTTTTGTGAGTTGATTCATTCAATCCATATAGATAGTATGATCATTTTCTGATTTATCATCTTAAGTAGTTTAGGTTCATATTCTATTTTTTTTCTTTCTTATCCTTGTACCCTTTATTTTCTTGGTGTTTTCACCTCTATACTGAACTTTTCATATTACGAACTATATATTTATGGAAATATCTTCAAGTCTACTTTCCAACACAAAAATTAGTTTGACAATCAAAGTTTTCTACACAGAGAAATTGATATTTGTAGGAAAAGGTAGATTGCAAGAGAGGTTCAAGCAGCAACAAAATGCTTCAACTTCCGAGCAATTTTATACAATCAACAAGGAGATTTTATATTAATATATGTATATATCAAAAAAAAAATTGTAAGTCTATTTTTTACCTATCCAACCAATTCTCAATTTAAATTTTCTAGAGGGAGATATCGATCTCGGAATAGTCAATGGTCATGTTGGCCAAAGAAAAAAGAGTAATCGGTTCGGCCAGATTAAAAAGTCCAAATTTTAAAAAAAACATTTCATCTCAAAATAAATATATTTTATGAATAAAATTAATAAATGGATGAAAGGTATCTAATTCTAGTTTCATAAGGGAAAATTTTCATGTCAATCCGATCTATATTTAAGGAGATATTTGCATTGGAGTTGGCAAGGGACAAATTACATAATGAAGAAAATGATGATGTCATAAAAAATTCAAGAATGAAGCTTTTTATGTCAAATTAGGTGTCAAGTTAACGCGCTTTGAGTCTAGTTTCTTAAGTAAAAAACCTTTTTGTGATTTTGAAGTATATTGTTGGATATATCCATATTAGAAGTACCAAAGGTCAAGTCTACTGAAAATCTCTCATTTTTCTCCTATTATCTCTCCACGCATCAACGTGAATTGAGTTTATTTTTCTTAAATTCAAGTTTTTTAGCCAAATTTCTCTTCTAATTAGAGAGTTTTGGTCAGACTTAAACACTCCATGATTGGTTCATTCAATTTATGCAATATCTTCCTTCGATGTTGCTTTCAAGTTTTGTATTTTTGTTACTTGATTGTGTATCTTCCGTATAGTTAACTCCAAAAAATTTTGGTCACCCAAAAAGATTCTACTTAGTCAAATTTATTAAGTTCTACCATTATAGACTCCTCTAGTTGTAAAAAAAAAAGGTCACTTTGAATGTATGAGTGTTGTATAATCGCCTCCTTCTGGTTAAAGTTATTTTCTTCTAAAATTTCTTCAGTTTATCTTCTTGTGTTTTTATCAGTTTAGAGGAATGCCTTGACCCACTACCTAAAAAGTATAGGAGTGTGCCCAACATCCATCTTGAGTCAAGTCTTTTGTTCTTCACCTAATAGGTGATTTGTGTTTGAGCAACCCTTAAAAAATGATTAGTCACTTTGTTGTGCCCTAAAGTTGAGATATTTTTTCTGCTTTAAAATTTAGCAGAGTGTGTTTCAAGCTATGACAATTTTTAACTGGTGTATGGAGCTTTTTTGTATGGCTAGGAGTGATTTTCTTCTCCCTTATTGTATTTTGTCCAAATTGGGTCTCTATGTCCTTTTTATCCCCAACTTGAGGGAGAAAAGTAGAGGAAGAAGTACAAGAAAGAGGTATTTTGTTTTAGATGTTGTGGTCATTTTTATGTGACCAAAATATTCAAGAAAGGGGGAGCACAAAAGATATTGTTTTTGCATAAAGATGAAGTTTTTACATCTATGAAGATTTTTTTCAACAAAAATAAAAATTAAAGACCAATAATGTTTTTCTTAGAGAGAATGGTAGCATGATGGTAAGTAAAGAGTCATCTCATAAAGATGGCACTCCAAAGTTTCAACAATAATTAATATGGTGGAGTATAAGAAGAGTCTCATGGAAGGAAGTCTCATAGAAGAGTCTCAGTTAAAGGTGTTTTATGTATCTTTATTTTCTATTTATGTTCAGTTGTTCAATTGTTCTAAGACTTATATTTTTGTATTTAACTTTAGGTGTAACTAGGATAAGGGTAGCTTAATTGTAATTAGATTCTACTTATTTTCTATATTATAAATAGAGGCTCGTTGTACTCAAATTACAAAAGTTGTTGAAGTATTTCTCTTTTCCAAAAATTCAACGACATGCATTGAACTAACACTAATAAAAGAAGCAAACTAAATATTGTTTATGTACTTTATTTTAAAAAAATTGGTTTTCTTAGTTATCTGCTTGTGTTGAGTTTCTACTTTTCATGTTTTTGTGTGTGTGCTCCCAGGACTTATCAATTAAACAATTACATAATTACTTCTATTGAATGTCTTCTTCGGTTTTTTAATAAAAAATTGTTGTACTTGTTGCTCTATACTGGTTGGTTTGCCCATGAATACATTCACGAAAATGCTCATGCACTGAGATTGTAGAACTCAGAAGAGCATTTCCTTTCATCCCATTAGTGAGTGAAGAGGAATCATCTTTCCTAAGGTCCACCTAAGTAAATTCTGAGAAATAAAAAGGCTCATTGAGTAACTTCACGGTGGACTTTGTATTCGATGTTGTAAGTGATAAATCAAGTGCCATAGATGAATCATTAAGTCACGATGATGTCCTGGAAGCAATAGATAGAGGAGCCAAAATAATTGTGGGTTTTGGCACTGAAGCAACCACTTACTGGATGAGTTGCTTTATGAGCATATGACTCGTAAGTGATTCATCATTCCATAGAAGTTCAAACAGTACTACTTGAGGTACATTAGAAGAAAAACTGTTAGTTGGACATACAATTCTCTCAAAATTTGGGCATATCAACAAACATCAAATTTCTGTGTTGTTATTCATTATTTGGTCTTAAATCATTTTCTTTTTGCTCAGGCTCAAAACTTCTTCAATAACTTGATTTTTAGGCCATTCATTTTGAATTTAGGACATTAATGTTAGACACGTTCAAATATGACCCATTAATTGAGGAAGTGGTTTCGCTTGGATGTAGGTTGTAATGGACAGTTGTAACTGCCCATCAATTACAACCTCTCCTCTTTTGATGGGAAAAAAAGAGTTTAAGGATTACGAATCTGGTCTAGCAGAGTGCATGTATTTTCTATCAAGAGGTCTCTGAATAAATGAGTCAATCTCTGGTTTTTTGGAAATTGATCACCATGACTCGAGGTAAGTTTTTTTGTTTACAAATTATTAAGGACAATGGAATTTTTATTTAGAAGGAATCTTGAACGTATTTAAGATAAAGGTTTATTGTACTACATCAACATAGTTAACTACAATTTCATCAAGTTCTTGGATCATTTCACTTTTTGAAAAAAAATGTGTATCAAAGGCGTTGATTATATAATCATGACACTTGGGAGGTGCCAATTTGACTTACGGAGGCAAACCTCAAAAACTTGACAAGTTGTGTGAAATGCATTATCTTTTTTTTTATTTTCATTATTAGTGGCCCTTGGCTAAGAGGTAGAGCATTAAGTCCTCTCATCTCTTCTCAAAATCATCCAAGCTTTCCTCTCCCTTCTCTTGGTAGATGTGATTTAAACTCTTTCTTTTTTCTCTCTTCTTTCCTTCTTCTTCTTCTTCCTCTTCCTCTTCTTCTTCTTCTTCTTCTTCTTCTTCTTCTTCTTCTTCTCTCCCTCCTTTGCTCGAGATCAATAGGATGGAGTCCTAAATTCTACATGTGCTTTTAAATTGTTCGTAAGCACACTATCTCAAAAAATGGGATATCTTATAATGTCTATTTATTTAATGAGTCCACACACTTGACTCAGGTGGTTGATCCAATTGATTGTACACGAGGGTTTTTAGAAGGCAATGATGCCCTATACCTGGTAAATTTCATTGTTCTCTCCCACCAACTTTACCTGTGTTTTCCTGTGTCAATGCTTATGCATGAATTCTTATGTTACTAGTCCAGAACAGCCAAACTGAAAGTTTAATTCTATTTGGTAATCAAGATATTTTTGCAAACGTTTGAGTCAATCTCTTCCTAGTTTTGATTACAGGTTGCATTTCATGCTTGTTGTAAACATGAGTATGCTCCTTATGTTATGAATTTTCAGTGTATCAACATTCAAATGTTGCTTTCTCTATTCAGGTAAGGAAGAACACCTGAGAATGTCTTGTTCCTATCATTATAATGTTGTTTTTGTTAAAGGTTATCTTTGCCTATTTTGTAGCTTGTGCAAATATTTGACGGCAACTTTTAGTAGAGCTTCTATCTTCATTGTTTGAGCTAGGTCAACAAATGTTATCAAGGTTGGTGCTAATATCAACATTACTATCTTGATGGTTATATACTTCCTACGTGGATGGAATGCCCGTAATTAGTGAACCTTGATAGATCTACATTATTTCTTAGACAAACTAGTGAAGTCGGTTGTGATGATTTACTTATCTGTTATACCGGCTTGGGATCATGTAGTAGGAATGATTTTTGTGCATGAGCCTGGTGGAAAGTTATATTTTGTAGCTTGTGCAAATATATGATGGCAACTTCTAGTAGAGCTTCTATCTTCATTGTTTGAGCTAGGTCAACAAATGTTATCAAGGTTGGTGCTAATATCAACATTACTATTCTGATGGTTATATACTTCCTACAAGCATGGAATGCCTGTAATTAGTGAACCTTGATAGATCTACATTATTTCTTAGACAAACTAGTGAGGTCGGTTGTGATGATTTACTTATCTGTTATACCGGCTTGGGATCATGTAGTAGGAATGATTTCTGTGCATGAGCCTGGTGGAAAGTAATAGGGTAATCCTAAATAAAAAAACCACTAGTAGCTTTAGTGTTATCGGAATAAAAAATCCAGTTAACACCACTGTACCCTTCTAGTACAACAGGAAAATAAGAATAATGTATTCCATAATTAATGGTACCTTTCAAATATTTAAGGTCTTTCAAGAGCATCCTAATGAGTTTTATTGGGGTTACTAGTTTACCTACTGAGTCTTCCTACCGTGTAGGAAATATCTGGTCAGGTACAGTTTGATAAATACGTAAAACTTCAAATAATTTGAGAGTACATCAATTGCAAAACACTATCCCCACCATTCTTCTTTTGATATTATGCTAGAATCATATAGTGTGCTAATTGGTTTACAACTCTCATATTCAAATAATTTGAGAGTACCTCAATTGTGAAACATTATCCCCACAGTTCACGTCCCATCTCAATAAAGTAGGTACTCATCTGCAATGGATATGAAGTTGTGTTTTACATTAATGATATTGAGGCTATTATAGCAGGGTATAGAGATGCGGTATACCCTTGGAGATATCACCAATGTGAGTGTGTGATTGTGTGGCTACAGTATAATAGAGAATTAAGACTCATTATCTAAGAGGCACTCATAATACAAGATACTTGTGCATGGCCGTAATGCACTACTTCGATGGAACTCACATGCAGGATTAACACGTAGTTGTTCTGTATTCCCAAAGCTTACACATAAAGTCCAAGTTCAAGATTCGTTCACTTAGGATCGGTGTGTGTGGCAAAACTCCAACTAGATGTAGGTTCAAATCCGAAAGACACTTGTCATCAAAAGATATAATGTATTGAATGCTCGAACATTGTCAAATCTAATTGTTTCTTGGTTTCTAATTTTCAAAAATTGTGGGGGGGATGTCAAAGGTTTTTGAAAATAGAAGGCACGTGTGTGCACAACAGGTATGTGTGTGTACCTACCTCGGTTGGTTAGAGCTCTGCTACAGTTGCACAACAATCCTCTTTGAGTTCGTTGAGACTCACACACGCATGCCTGCGAGGCTCTCATGCTCACAGGTGTGCATAGTCTCACATGTGTGGTCACCCATGTTCAAGTGGGCCCGTATGTCACATGTGTGACATGTAGGGCCAAAGCAAGGTGAGTCTTTTTTATTGGATCAATCTGACCGCTAGAAATGAATCAAGACCAGAGTCATTGGATGGAAATGGTTACATATCTTGATCCTCGGATCAAACAGTTACAAATCATTCAGCAAATGCAAATTTAGAGTAATCCTCTTCCAAATCCTTCTATGGTGTATAGTTTTTTTATTAATTTTATAATTTATAAAATTTTATATGATTTATAATTTTATATAATTTTTAAAATTATTTTTATAATTTGTAATTTTTTGAATTTTATTTTATATATTTTTCTTGTCATATACGTTTGATTTTAAAATATAATTGATTATTTTTATATTTATATTTTATTATATTTATATTAAATAGGGAAATATCAAATTTAACAAATTTTCAAAAATTATAATTTTTATACTTTCCTAGCGAGTATTCAAATTTTGAATGGGAAAGCAGTATTCTTATATAAACAGTAATAGAATACACCAGCCAAGCATTATTGTTCATTCGGTGTCTCTGCACGAGACGGCCCCCGAGATGCTGTCTCGCTTCGCCTTCAGCTAGAAGGCTCATGTCCTCCTTTCACATCTCTATATTCATGGAGCTGGTTGGGCGAAGCTCGTGTTTAGGCATGGGTTTTACAAGGTTGGATGGGGCGGTTTACGTGCGTGAGAGGAGCGCTATCGACTTTCCGCCATTGCCACATTAATGGACCCTGAGTCAATGTTGCCAATAGAGGAGGCTTCCGTTGGCCAGAAGTTGAAGTTGAAGGAGCTAAGTGAGATAGATCCCGGAGAGACATGCACGGTTTGTTTGGAAGAATTCGGAGGATCAACAAACTCGGGCAGGAGACAATGCCGTAATCAATTAGATAGTAGACTCTCGCACCCCAAGGGGTACGCCGAAAAAGAGGAGATGAGCAGGCGAGAGGACTCCGAATTCGACTATGATTCACACTTTTGACATAGGAATTTCATTCAAGGAGGAATTGTCCTGCAGATGTTATTGTACATTCCTTCAAGCTTCAGATTTTTCCAGTTCCAGGTAAACTACAGAGATCTTCCTCATCTTTGCTCCTTTACGTCTTTTGAATTAGTTTCTTGAGACAATAGTGGATTAATATAGTTTTCAAGAGAGAAATTCAGAAGATGAGTCTCATCTTTGGAAACCTAGAAGAGCACTCAAAAACCAAGAGCTGTAAATTACAACAGCCGAGTGCAGTGAATTTCCTATTCAGAGAAAGATACTGTTCGGATATTCTCAAATAGCAGCAACACTCACTGGAGTGGAGAAGCATTGAGGAAGATAAATATGTGTACTTTCCGAAAAAAATTCTTTCTTATTTATCATTTCATACAAACATATTCATATTTATATACAAATATTACAGGTGAATTAAACCAATCTCTTGGATCATCTTCGAAGCTATTATTACGGAGGAATTCTTCTTCTAATTTTTAAGGATCTAGAAGACAATTCGATAGAGGAAGAAGTCTTCCTCCGGAGGATCTCACGCCAACAGTCCCCTTCGAGTTGGTGCGTATCTCTAATGCCCAACTTGCCAAGTGAGTTTTAGAAGTTCTTACTGCACATTGCTCTTGTAAGTATGTTTGCCAACTGGTCTTTAGATTTAAAAAACCTAAATCGAATTATCTTTGCCTTGAGGTTTTGCTTGATGAAGTGCCGATCTACTTCCACATGTTTAGTCCAATCTGAATCGGGTTATGTGAAATATCAATAGGCACCTTATTATCACAGAATAAGTCCATATCACATTTTGGGCCAAAGCCAATTTCGGTTAATAATTTATGAAGCCAAAGAAGCTCACAAAGACCCTTAGCCATCCCACTAAACTCACTTCAGTACTTAATAACGCTACCACCTTTTGTTTCTTACTTTTTCAGGTAACTAGGTGATGCAAAATTTAATTACATCGGCTTTTATACCTCACAAGCGTACGAATCGTTCATGTAATCTAGCGGGAAGCGAGGGTCATATCCACAGGGAGGACTGAATTTTGTGTATTCTTCAGTCAACTAGCCTAACCAAATATGATGAATTAATCTAAACTAAACACTAATTATATCCTAAATTATCAAACCATCATCTGGTTAACTACTTCCACAACAGGAAACGTCAACTCTGGATTTTACCGTGATACGTGCCTCTCTCGAGCGCCACGTAACTACGAATCTGGATTCTCAATCCTTGCGTCTAGCCCCTCTCGGGCGCCTAGAGTTAATGACAGAGATCGGATTACAATAGAATGCAGATAATCAATTTCCTATTGCGATGATACTAAAATTATCAACTCTGGATTTTACTGTGATTCGTGCCTCTCTCGAGCGCCACGTAACCACGGATCCGATTTCTCAATCCTTGCGTCTAGCCCCTCTCGGGCGCATAGAGTGAAAGACAGAAATCGGATTAAAATACCAAAATCCAACCTAAATTATAATCCTACCCTAACTATTTAATTTAATCAAATATCAGGAAAACAAATATTCAATAAACATTAATTATCAAATCACATTTAATAAACATTCAAAACCTAAATTCAAACTATAGAAAAATTAAATTCAAAAATGATGGATTACTCCCCTTCTCCTTCCTCTCGCTCGGGCAGCAGGCTCGTTCTCACGGGTGCTGCAATTTCCCGAAATCAATGACTTCGGGTTGGCAAGAGTGAGTGGCCGGAGGTAGAAACGATGCCGGCGACGAAGGTTGGAAGTCGACGGACGGAGGTAACGTCCGGCGAAGAACGAAACAGAGCTGACGTTCTCTAACCGGCTCTCTCAAGTCTCGGTCGGAGTCGGAATAGCTCCGGGAATGGTCGAAAATATGTGATAGACGCCGGAGGATGGTCAGAAAGCGGAATTGGCACCGGAGAAGCTCTCTTGGATCCCCTCTCGGCCTAGCGAGCGACAACTTTCGAACTCACCTCGACGGAGACTCTCTCGAGCTCTCCTTGGGTTTGCTCTCGGTGACGGCGATGGACGACGGTAGCGTGGCGAAAGGCAGTGGCCCGGCGAACGACGGTGGGGAACTCCTATCGGATCCTCCCCTGTTTCCGGTCCAAGGTCCTCTGTTTTGGTCTCTGTTTTCTCTTGACGCTCCTCTCTCGGGTCTCCCCTCTCACGTCTCCCCCCATTTTCCGTTCGACGCGCTCCTCTCTCCTTTAATACCATCTTATTTATTTTAAAACGATTTGACCTAAAAATCACCTCCATTTCACTAAGGGCATTTTGGTAAATATCTCCTTCTCCACAAAAATTCTCCTAAAATTTCATAATTAAATCTATAAAAAGCATTTCAGGAAGAAATAAACCTTAAAAATAATGAAATATAATTCAGGAGAGAAAAATATGCAATATCGACAGTGATTAATGCCAAATTCAATAAATGCTCATTTCATTTGAAAACCGATAAATAACCACCTATAACACAATTATAAAGGTTATTCTATTATAATTAACTTAGTTCTCATGTTAGAATATGTCATCTATCACTAGGTTCCCTCCAACAAATGTAAAATAGCCTGAGGTGGATTTTCTATCTGAAATATTCCCTGCTCAGTCAAAATTTGTATAACCTTCAACCCTTAGGTGATAGTTTCTTTAGAACATGAGTCCTTTCTTAGGGGAGGACTTTGTTAACTTGTGGAGCCCAATTAACATCTTATCCTTTGGCATGGGGAGTCCCCCTCCTGGGTGTTCGAGGGTGGAGCCCCCAACGAGTCCATGATATATTGACTGTTGTGTCATTAAGGGTAGTGTGGGGATTTCACACTTGTAATTCGATTGCCCTAATTTTCTCTCTATATATGGAGGCGCCATTATTAGGGTTTTATCACCTTGACGAGTATCATCATCTCGAGGAGCATCTGGAGTTGCAACCCGAGAGGTTAGAGAAATACACCTGTAAATGTGTGCGATTTCTCTTATAAACTATTTCATATAGTGGATTACTATAGCGGCAGATGAAAGGACGTAGTCTCACCTTAAGGCAAACCTGTATAAATCTTGTTTGTTCTCGTGCTTCCTTTTCCTTTCTTCTGTGATTATTGTTATTGCTCTCGTTAGTTTGGAATTAGGGCATCTAATTCCTAACAGACTTTGGGTATCAAAGAATTTGATTCACAACATTCATATGATCTTCACTTGGACAATGCATGAATTGACTTACTACAGTTACTTCATATACGATATCAGATTCTGTAAGGGAAAGAGAAAAAGGTTTCCCAACCAACCTCTTGTATCTTCCTTTGTCTGTTAGCACTTGATCTGGGTATTTTCCAAGTTTGTTATTTGGGATTATTAGGGTGTCTGCATGCTTACACTCCAGTAGTCCAACTTCTGATAATAGATCTAAGATATATTTTCATTGAAAAATGAATATGCCTTGCTTGGACCTAACAACTTCAATTCCCAGAAAATATTTGAACCCTCCCAGATTTTTCATCTCAAATTTTGTTTCGAATTGCTATTGAAGTGTTACTATTTCTTCTAGATAATCTCTTGTAATGATCATATCATCTACATACATTATATCAAAGTTGTTACTTTACCTCGTTAATCCTTTAAGAATAGTGTATGATCTGAGTTACTTTGTTTAAAATCATATTTTTCACATTGCCAAACTCAACCACCCAAACCTTGCTCTAGGAGATTGCTTCAAGCCATATAAAGTTCAGTGGAGTTGGAACACCATCCTTGCTTCAGAATTTGCTATTTAAGAATAATGTATGATATGAGTTACTTTGTTTAAAATCATACTTTCGCATTGCTAAACTCAACCTCCCAAACCATTTTCTAGGAGATTGCTTCAAGCCATATAAAGTTTAGTGGAGTTGGAACACTATCCTTGCTTCAAAATTTGCTATAAATCCTAGAGAAACATCCATGTAGATTTCTTCTTCAAGGTCTCCATGGATAAAAACATTTTTAATGTCAAATTGGTGCAGTGGCCAATCAAGATTAGTTACAAGAGATAAAAACACTCTAACAGTATTCAATTTGGCCACTGGAGAGAATGTCTCTTGATAATCCATGCAATATGTCAATGAATATCCTTTTGCTACTAGCTTTCCCTTGTACCATTCAACTGCTCCATCGAATTTTTATTTGATGGAGAATACCCATTTACACCCCACTTTTGTTTTACCTTCAAGTAAAGGAACAAGACTCTAGGTCTCATTTTTCATTAATACTTTCATTTCTTCCTTCATGGCTTGAGTCCACCTAGGGTCTTTTAGAGCTTCATCAACACTTGTGGAACATGGTGTGAGGAGAGTTCATTTACAAACTTCTTGAGGGGTTTAGACAGTTCTTTTCTAGACACATAATTGGCAATAGGATTTTTTGATTTGTTTCCCTTCACTTCATGGGAATATCTATTTGGCGGTTTGCCCCGATTGCGCCTAATAGGTAATTCGAAGCCAACAGGAGTAGCCATATTATTAGAATTTTGAGGTGTGATAGGATTACTTACCTCAATGATATTCTTAGGAGATGGGTCGTGGGATGCTGAGGGGAAGAGGGGTACTGCTTCATCAAATTTTGAGGATATCTTCTCTGGATTTGGTTCCATAGTGGTCACTATATCGGTGTCCTTGAACCAGCCAAATGTCATCCAATTCAGCTCTTCTTCTCGTGTCTCCCCTTGAAGAGAAGAATTGGATTTAGCGGACAGGAAAGTTTTAGATTCAAGAAATGTGACATCCATAGTTACAAATGTGAGTTGAGTAATTGGATCGTAGCAGTGGTAATGAACACAAATCAACCTTCGAGAGCTGGTTTTTGTGGAAATTAACGAACACAACACAACCAAAAATTTTAGGGGGGAGCATCATCATTAAGGGTAATGAAACATAGTTTGACAATGCCTGTAGGGGAATCTTAAACTCAAGAATTTTTTAAGGCATACGGTTAATGAGGTGGACGGCTGTAGTAATGGCATCAGGCCAATGATGGCTAGCAACTTGGGCCCCAAGTAAAAGAGCCTGAGCTGTTTCAAGAATGTGGAGATTTTTCTTCTTCACAATAGCATTTTGCTGATGAGTCTAGGGCTATGAGGTTTCATGAATCAGTCCTTGGTGATGGAAATAATCACGAAATTGATGATTCACATATTGTCCACCATTATTAGATCAAAGCATTTGAATGTTGGTGGAGAATTGAGTTTGGATCATCTTTTGAAAGGATTGAAAGATATGAAAGACCTCATCCTTGTGTTTTAACATGTAAAGCCAAGTCATTCGTGTGCAATCATAAAAAAATATGACAAAACAATGGACACCAGACCTAACATCTTTTGGTGAAGGACCCCACATGTCAGAGTGAATTAAAATGAAAGGATCAACACTCTTATTCATACTTAAGGGATAATTGACCCGATGACTTTTAGCTAAATTGCAAGTTTCACATTTAAAATCCAAACTGACAAATTCGAAAATATATAGGGAAACATATGTTTCAAATACCCAAATGAATGATGATATAACCGACTGTGCCACATCAAAAAAATTTCCACTTTGAGGTTGTTGGGGTGCTGCATGTGATTTGTACGGTCTATGCTGAAATCTTCCATGTAATAGAGCCCCCACCTCTTAGTACCACGCCCAATGATCTCCTTGGTGAGAATATCCTGAATTAGACAAAATGTAGGGTAAATAAGAACAACACAATTCAGCTCGTTGGTAACTTTACTCACTGATAGTAATTTGTGAGCAAGTGAGGACAGGAGTAGTGTATTAGATAATGGTAGGGCTGGTGATAACATCACTATTCCAACCCCTGTTACTGGAGAGATAACTCCATTAGCATTGGCAATGCTAGTCCGTCAGGGAGGAGAGGTCTGAGAAAAATCCTCCGCATCAAATGTCATATGGTCTGTTGCTCCCGAATCAAGTATTCAGGTGTTGGAGTCAACCTCTTTATTAGATTTGTGGAGAACATTACTTCCAGTAAAATTTGAACTGTTGGTTGGAATAAATGAAAGATGTGGCTTTATTGCAGCCTCTGCAACCTTCCTCGTGCCTACATTATTTCCGCTTGAATCCTGACACTTTCTAGCCTAGAGTTTGTGCCACCAATCAGGATACCAATGTAGCTTGAAGCAGTTCTCACGGGTATGCTTTGCATTTCCACAGTGAGAGCATCTAGTTCCATCATGATTTGGAGTGACTCGTGATTTGGAGTTCAAACCAGATTTTTTTACCATGCAAAGAGATAGACCAAGAGTGTGTTGGAGGGTACAAACCATATTTGACGCTTTTAGATGCCAGAACTGCTCCTAGAGAATCATCAGAGCTACCGATCGTCATCACTACTTGAAGAACAACCTCTTGGATTGAGGTTTCTAGCCTGGTCCGTCGAAGCACTAGCAGTGGCGTTGTACACGGGTTCACCGAAGAAGATTTTAGCCCGTTCGCTTTCTATTAATGTGGTGCAGGAAGACGGGGGTTTCAAATCGCTCACCTCCCAATTCCCTGCGTCGTCGCTGAATTGGAATTTTCCTCCTGTAGTCGTCATTGAATTGGTAAATCCAACTCTGATACCATATAAACTTTCGTAAAATCTTTCTTCCTTATTTATCATTTTATGCAAATACATCCATATTTATATACAAAGATTATAGATAATCCGGTCTCTCTAATCATCTTCAAAGCTATTGTTATGGAGGACTTCTTCCTCCAGTTTTTTGGATCTAGAAGACGGTTCGATAGAGGTAGAAGTCCTCCTCTGGAGGATCTCATGCCAACAAAATCTCAGACTTGAAAGTTTCAGGCGGTGGCAGTCTTCCAGGGGTCCATCTCACTACTGAATTAATCATCTATCCATGAAGAGCCAACGCTCACGGTAGAAGTTTTAATCATTCAAGTCGATCCTTGCGTTAGGTGAGTTAGCAGGTTGTTTTTCCTACCTTCGTCGAAGAGAATGGATAATACAAAAAAAAAAAAAATAGTAGAAGAAGGTGAATGATGCTGGTGACACTGCTTGAGAGGTCCATTGTAAGGATTTTGACTTTTTGAAAGAAATAGCAGCTCAAGAGCTGCAACAACTAATAGACTCAAACTAGGACTTGGAATAAAGACTATTTGACACTAAATGGATAAGGAAATGACTCCAATAGGACACCAATAGGACTTGAGGATTAGTAGTGCTAATAATTAAGATAGTCGAGATAGACAAGTGACTAACCTTTGAAGGAGACTTGAACAGGTGACACTCCTTAACATGAACACCCTTTTGGAAGCTTTATTCAAATGGATTGAGACTAATAAATCATATTAAATTAAAGAAAAAAGTATTAAGGAATAGACTAAACAAGACACTTAAATAATCTTGTAGCTTCAATGATAAGCTAGTAAAAGACTTGTTTCACTAATTGGAATCTCTTGCCACACGAGACCCAATTACAAGATTACACTATTGACATCATCTACTCTTACACAACCAAATTAAAAGACTAAATGAATATAAGAGAAATAGAATAAGCTTATCTCAAGAGTAGATCTCATTCAAGGGAAGATAATAAATCATTGATCTAGATGCCTTGGTTGGACTAAGTCTAGATAAAGGGTTTTTTTATTATTAAATTATGTGTCATTATAATAGAGCTACATCTTATATAGTGCTCGAGTACAAACACTGATTATTCTTCTTCCTATGTGGGTTTATTAATTTCCATGAGATCTAACTCGTTCACTTTGTAAACTACCTTATAAACTCTTCTTACATCTCACATGGGCTTTACCGGTGATTATTTATCTCCTCGAGCTTTACGTATCAATCTCCTAATTCCATTAGAACTCCTACTTAATGAAGAGAAACATATTTTGTTGTATTAGTTCCTACTTCCAAGCTGCTATTGAGTCCCATTAGAGGCTGAATTCATGTTGCATTCTTCCAACCATCTTCCAAAACAAGGCTGAACTCCTCTTAGCTGAGTTGGTGCCGAGTGGAGTAATAAGTCAGGGAGAAAGAGTTTGGTTTCATAACATAGCTCAAATGTAGTAGTTTAACTTTTTAGGAGCAAGACACCCTGGGAGTGGATTAGCAATCCAAGATATGATTGTGAACCACTATAAAATTCATGTGTGTTCTTTGTGGTTTGATTGATTATGCTTGAGCATTTGATTGGTGAAATTAATTTTTCACATTGGGTTGGAATGCCAAAACCATAGGATGAGGGGTACTACCCTGCCTACTTCATCCATTGAGACAGAGGGATCTGTCACCCTTCCATCAACGACTTCCCCATTTTTAACATTTTTGCCAAAACCATAGGGCATACCAACATTTCCTTCATAAAAATTACTATATAGTTCCTCAGTCACTTGGTAATATAATTTTTGATTACTATAAAAATTATCTCAATGGGGATCTTAAAGGACCATCATATTTTCCTCACCCAATAAGACAAATTGGAAAAAAAAAAAAATCAAATGGTTGTCTTTAAAACTTATCGTTTGCTTTATAATCCTTGTGTGCACATGCCCAATCCTTGTTGAACACATATTCACTTACTTTAAAATCTATTTTAGTTTGGCAAGTTGCATCGATACTTGAATTTATCATTTGTCCCATACTGAAAATTATTTTACTTGGACTACATTTTCTTATTGGGTTTGAGTTTTGCCAAAAGAGCCTTTACTTTGAAATTAATTATTTTGGAAATTTAATTGAGCTATTCACATAAATGGGAAGGAGCACATAAGAGGGGTGTCATTTTATATATGAGCTTTGCATTTTGAAATTAGTTTATTAAGAGGTTTTGTATGTGTGCTAAATTGTAAACAAGTAATTCTTGCATCTGTTAGGTTAAGCCTTATATATGCAAGACTTTTCCTCAACTCGAACCATGTGAAAGTTGTTGAAGTTGCTATTAAGGAGATGAAATTTCCAAAGAGTCACTTTAGACTTACAAGTCTAGTAGGCATTTGATAAACCTTATGTTGGTCTAAGCTGATATGCCTAGTTCGTAATTGGTAAGCCCTTTGTGGGTCTATGCTAGTGAACCTAATTGGTTGCTGATAAACCTAAAAGTAGGTCTAGGTTGTTTAAATCCCTAGTGGGAGTCAATATAACTAGAGTCTAATTTGTTACTATCAAAATCTTTGTGTAGGTTCAGGGGAGATCCTAGAATGTTGTAACTCGTGTTGGTGAGCACCCGACATTGTAAATGCCTTTATGGATCTAGGTAAGTGTACATAGTTGTTATTAATTATGAGTCCCAAGTGTGGGCACGTATACCAAGGAATCCGAAGAGCGGGTTTAGGCAAGAGTGCTAATTTGTTGCTAAAAATTCTTGGGTGGGTCTAAGCAAGAATTCCTAGTTTGCTGAAAATCCAAAGTGTGGGTGCTACATATATATGTCATTTGACTTGTTGAACACAATGTATTAACTTTGAGGTACAAACACCATGAGAGTACATTAATAACTTGAGTTTGGATTGTTAATTACTATAAATCTTTATATGTTATTTAATTATTAATTATTTTTTACATAACGAGTTTGAAATCGAGATTCAAAATAGATCCCACTAAAAAGGGAGAACACATTGGGTCAAGAAAAGGAATTTGAAATTTGGAATCGAAGTTAACAAATTTATTCCCCGACACTAGGTTAGTTCCTTAAGAGACCTAACACATATTTGAGCACAACAAACCTCTTAAAAAAATCATGTGTTTGAAAAATGTGTCACTATAACAAAATGTACCCATTAGAAAATAGTATACGAATAGATAAAAAATGTGAAAAAATATGCAAGAAACAATACATCAAAATCCATATTCTAAGGCTTTTAGACCATGATTGATATTGTATATGAGATTGGGTCAGCCAGATGAGCAAACCGGCCAAGAAATCTGGTCTACAATGTAATCAATATTCTCAGCCATGGCCGGCGTCCAACTTAGCCAATCGTGGAAGGTGGTGTGACCAACCTCTCTTTAATTAAACTACACAGCACTAAAGAAAACGTTCAGAAGGTCAGTAATGTAAAAAAACAAAATCACTTAATTTGTAGAGAAATCGTAGATACGACAAAAAGTCTTAGTCTCCCGAGCAAAATTGGATTCCCTAATTTGAGGATCCGTGGGACCCACAGAACCAGCACGAAGATTTTGTTATTTTGACTAAACTTTGCGTCAATCAAACACAGCAAAGGCATCCAATGGGTCCATTCAACAAATTAAGTTCGTTTATGGCCCATGTGATGTGATCCGGAAATTTTATGCCATACCCCACTAGATCCGAATTCGCCTAATTCAATCAAGGAAAAACGTTGTTTTGTATGAAAAGATGTGCCACTCTGGTTGGTACACGAAGAAGATGTAGAGAATATGTAGGGGATACGAATTGAGGTGGGAAATAAAATGCCTATATTTTATGGAGATTGAAAAAATGAACTGCACTAAGTCAAACTGGCTCACAAACCGTTTGAGCTTGGCTCAAAAATAGTGTGACTCAGTTCAGTTTTTACTTTTGCTCGGCTCGAATTCAAACTTAAAATAAAGCTCGTTAAGTATAACAAACAAAGCTCGATTTGTTAGCTCGTGATTCAATTTGTTAGCATAGATTTTTTTACAAAAAATATTATTTAACTCTAATTACTCTCGTCAATTCCCTCTTTATTTGGTTGATAATTATTCTTATTTACCTCAAACCTCAAAGGATATCAATAGTTCATCCCTTTTGGGTTCCTCAATATCTAATGTTATTATTTATCAATAGAATAAACAATATTGATTGAAGTATTTAAATCTATTAAGTTGGTTATTATACATTAGTATGCTCCATTTCAAAGTCTTGGATTTCTCTGTGATAATTTACAGTTAATCACAATATTCTCTTTATTTATTTATTTTGTAATTATTATAATTTTTATAGTTTTAAATGCAAGTTAAAGTTCGAACCCGACTCTAACTCGAACTCAAACTCGGTTAAAATTTTCTGACTTGAATTCGATTCCAATTTTAGGCTGGACGGTAAGCTCGAGGTCGAGTTTGAGTTCAAAGTATTCAGATCAAGCGACACTCGCACATCGGCTTTGATGCCACTCCTACTTCTTTTGTCCAAGCCATGAGTTAATTTATGTGAAATAAGGGTGAGAAAGGTAGAGAAATTGAAGTATAATATTATAATGGATGAATCACTTTCCCGCAAAGAGTTTCCTGTCTTTTAAATCTTTAGCATCGCATGAACGTCGAGACAACTGCGACCTTCTAAAACAGACCCATCTTCAAATTATAAAACTAAATCCCTGTTTAATAATGGATTCCTAACCCCTTGTTAAAATTATTTTTGAGGACCAAACGTGTCCACTCCCCGTCCATATCCCATTGACCTCCAGAGGCCCAGCCCCAACCACCGTCATCTTCGTCGTCATCCTCGCGTCTCGCCCATCCATCTGTCCTCACTGTGTCTCACTTAATTCTCCGTCTCCGACGAAGGATTATGCAAGCAGCCCACAATTTTTCCTTTCGAGCTTCTATTTTCTTGGCAGCTGATGTTATTGATTGATTAACCAGTAGTGCGGGCTCTGGTCAAATCTGGGCATTATAACTCTGGAGTTTCATTACTAGGCTTATTTAAGCTAATGTGCTTGAGCTCACACGCACTACCGATGCTTTCAGCGTATATTAATGAGATGTTTCGCCTTTAGGGGCACAACCATCATAGCTTCACCTCGCTTTTTATTGAGCTCTTCGCAGGCTCTTCCTTCTCCCTCTCGCCTGTTTTACTTGTGTGCGTGTATTTATATACATATCACCTGCTTGCCGTCTTTTAGTTTCTAACATCCTCCACCCCCTCCGATGTCGGAAGAACTCAGTCTTCGGCAAAGTCACAGCCAGAAAATCCTTCAGTCCAGTTCCATGCGAGTTGCGGCCGACCCCTCCGAGGATTATTTCACAGACAGGCCTCTTGTGAAGAAGGTCGCCAATTTTGTGGATACTCGCGGCAAAAGGGGTACAGGTGGAAGCTTAGGGGCGATGATGCGGTCGTTGCTGTCCCTGCTACCGCTGCCCCCTTCTATGGTCCCCAGCTGCCGTTGGTTGTCTCTGCCCCCGGCCAAGTCCCATCTAGGGCGTCGGGTGACGGGGACGCTTTTCGGTCACAAGAAGGGGCACGTTAGCTTCTCGGTGCAAGAGGATCCTCGGACGGAGCCGGTGTTGTTGCTGGAGCTGGCGACCCCGACGAGCAGCTTAGTGAAGGAGATGGCTTCCGGACTGGTGCGGATCGCGCTGGAGTGCGAGAGAGGGGGCGGCGGACGAGGGATGAAGCTCTTCAACGAGCCCGTCTGGACCATGTACTGCAACGGCCGGAAAAGCGGCTACGCGGTGAGCCGCGGGTGCGGGGAGAGCGACAGGCACGTGCTGAAAACGGTGGAGACTGTGTCGATCGGCGCGGGAGTGATCCCGGCAGGGAAATTCGCGGGGGGAAAAGAATGCGGGGAGCTCATGTACATGCGCGCAAGGTTCGAGAGGGTGGTGGGGAGTCGAGACTCAGAAGCGTTCTACATGTTGAACCCGGACGGGAACGGAGGGCCGGAGTTGAGCATCTTCCTTCTCAGAATCTAAAACTCAAATAGCAACCAAGAACACCACAATCTCAGACAAATCACACAGTTGAATCGTTAAATCTCTACTGTTTTCTTGCTTCATGCTTCTTTTCCCTAACCTTTTGTATTTGTAAATTATGTGATGGAACCGAAATGTATTCTATCATTATCACTCCTGTTTTCATACCCATATATACGAATCACAAAATGACTAAGTACTCAGTAATTATTGAAACCTCGAGGCTTGAGAGTCGGTTTCACACACAGAGAATACCCATGGAAATTCGGTGGCCAAATTTACAGCCTTCGAGGGGAGCGGGATTCGAATTTGGGACTAACCTACTTTAATACCATGTTGAAACCAGTTGCGCTAAAACCTCGAAGCCTTAGTGAAAAATGCAACAGGACCTTATACAAGGATTGGCTAAAATGATACAAATACGGTACGGTAGTCACTTGTGTGACTCTTCCTTTTAAGTAGGTAGTGCATTTTCAAATTAACGGGGAACCGATATGAGATAATGAGAAGAATAATGGTGGACAAGAGTGAGACCACTAGCATTTGTCCCGTGGAAATTGGAAACGGCATCCCGAAAGAGACCAAATTGAACGTTGGAAGAGGGCGGAAATTACAAGTGGGGATCCAACTATAATTATTGGGGTGTGGGCGCCCGACCGCGTGCTCCGTGGCGTATAGATAGTAGCGAGGGTAATAATGATTTTGGGTTGATAATCAGATGCCATGTTCCATCAGGATGCACAAAACCTTTGGCTAGTGCGCGTGCTCCATTATGGCCCGTCTCGCCAATAGACAAGTACGACTTCGCTTATGACTAATCCTTTAGTAATCTATCATTAACGACACGTAATGTAATACATTTTTACTCTATAAAACACGTGGCGCCTACACACTTATGGTTGTTGGATTCACTCCATTTGATTTATTATCAGATCAACAAATCTTATGTAGATCAAGTTTAAGTATGGTCTCTTAAATCCACCCGTGTGGCAACTTATGGGTAATCCTAAATTATTTGATTTTAAAAATATTAAATACAAAAATTTTGAATTAGTTGATAAAGAGGTTTCTTAAGTTTTTGGACTTTTTAAGTGAGGCATTAATTATCTCTTACAAAATTCTTATTCTCGATTGATCAATCAGTATTATAGGCATTGAGAAGACGATCAAACTAAGAATTGAACATGTTCTGAAAATTTCAGGCAGACTACATGACTATAGGTAAGTACCGAGTCCACTATGAGTAACTCATGCTTATTTGTAATCGGTGTGTTAATTAAGATTATATTGTGGTATGAGAGTGGGGTTATTTTTTTTCCATGTGTTTTTTTTCGTTACACAACAATTTATTTGTCATCATGTGTAAAAATGTTTTTTTTTCTGGATGTGTTAAGAGGGAAATTAAATTAATTTATAAATTAATTTCAGAATAAAATTTTGTGATAATTT
The DNA here is from genome assembly GCF_029961685.1 of Aristolochia californica. Taxonomy (NCBI): domain Eukaryota; kingdom Viridiplantae; phylum Streptophyta; class Magnoliopsida; order Piperales; family Aristolochiaceae; genus Aristolochia; species Aristolochia californica. The sequence goes on from NW_027181881.1 coordinate 8,342,326, forward strand.
AAGGAATTAATGATTAATCGATCTCTAGAAAAATCTTGATTTATTTTTTATTTCTTAAATTAAGAAAATTCGAACCCTTAATTAAGGAATCAAATAATCCTTCTTAACCCTATAAAAGGCTTGTATTGATTGTAAAATTTGTTTTGATTCAATAAAAAATTTCCCCCTCTTTCTGTCCAAGGGCTGACCCACGTAAAATTAGTTTGTGCATTTGTTCCTTTCATCTTCAATTTCATTTTTGCATAGAAATTTCCCATGGTATCAGAGTCGAAGGTTTGATTTTTGCTATTTTTTGTTTCATAATTAATTTTTGCATTATTTATTTCGTTTTTTTCATTCAAATTGATTTATGAATTAGATAGATCGACTTACTATGAGAATTTTGCCTCTTGTTTCATCATAATCCATTGGGAAATTGTTTATAATTTTGTATTTTTCACATATGGGCATCATATTTTTTAACCACTTTTTTATTATAATATCGTGTTCTTTTATTTAACTTGAACCTTTTGTTTGAAAAGGACTCAAATCCGAGTATTTCCCCCCTTGTTTCGTCAAAATACATAGAAAAATGATGGTGCAATTGAGATTTCAAATCTCTAATTCATTTGCTACAAGAGGAAGAGGACAAGCTAGTATGGCTTACCCTAATAAGCCCAACACTGGAACCTTGTGAAGGCCCGATATGATGGTACCGCGCATGCGGCGCTTAACCACGTGTGTATTCGACACAAGGGTTCGACTCTGACTAGAGAATCGGCCATGTAAATCGATGCGCAGTTATGGATCCTTGTTGGAGAATCGACAGAGGATCTGCCTAACACATTGCATCTGTTTTGATATCAGCATCACATTCTGCTTCTCATATATAGATCCATCACATAGATTCGAATAGAGGATATGACCTGTTCACCTATCCATATACTATTTTTGGTATGATTTTCTCATTTTTAAACTCGAATCGGACCAATTTTTATGCTCAAATAAAAAATTCTCATATTTCCCTTACTTTTCATTCAATTTTTATGAAATGTCCACCATTATTTTTCTAAAAAATCTCTAATTACTGTTTTTAAAAGGGGGAAGAATTGAGAAGGTGATTTTTTTTCTTTTTGGTATTAGAAATATGGATTTTCTGATGGATACCATCTTAGATCCTAAACTATTTTCAAATATCGTATTATTATATTTTTCATATGCCATCTACCATTATTTCATCTTATTTTTATATCACATTATTTGCTTGGATAATTTTTTTTACAGGATGGATATAGGATGTTCTAGACGGATGGTCATTTCCATGGTCATTACCATTTCATCAAGATTTTTTCCATAAAACACTTTATCGCACCATCAACGATGCCAAGCGCAAAGAAAATCACTTTCACAAGATGGGGGTTCTATCATGCAAAGACAACAAGTTGTATTTTCTCTAACCTCCAATATAACTCGAGAGGGGAAGTTAAAAGAGAAATTAAATTCAGAATTAAATTATTAATAATTTAATAAATTAATGATAAATTAAAGATTGATTTGATATGATTTCCTAAAATCAAGAGAAAATCTTGATTGATTTTTTATTTCTTAAATTAAAAAAATTGAAGCATTAATTAAGGAATCAAACAATCCTTCTTTCGCCTATATATAAACTTGTACTGATTGTAAAATTCATCATGATTCAATAAATTTTTCCGTCTTTCCATCCGGAGATTTGACTCCTAGGGCCGAACCACATAAAATTGGTTTATACATTTTGTTCTTTCAATCCTCCATTTCATATATTATCAATTAGTGTATTTACCAATGAAAAATTAAAAATATATTAAAATAATTTTTTATGATTTTTTCTAATTACAAAGACTATAACTTTTTTTGCAACATACTTATTGTTGATTAGATTTTGTCAAAACACAATTCTACCCCATCATGAATTTATATAATAATAATGATACTAATTATACTAATAATAATTTTAGAAATAATAATAAGAATAAAATAATAATAATAATAATGATTTATATTAATATATTTATAATAATTATAATTATTTTAAGAAAACCTTTCACTCATTTAAAAGTGATAATGAAAGGAGAAAATTCCCATTTGTCATAGTTGTAATACATTATAATAAAAGGTTGGGATATTACGTTATGCAATTGGAGCAATTCCTTGTGAATATGTTATTACATTTTGACTTGTATTATGTGTATTGATTATTGATAGTCAATATTCCAAGAACAAAGATGTGTTTGCTTGTTACAAACTGAGAGATGCTCACTGAATTATATAATGTAGCCATAGGAGAGAGGGAGGTAGAGTTCAGCTACTACTTTGCTTTTAGCTCTTTCCAAATGACATTTTTATATTGAGTGTAATAAGAAATTACATGGTTATTATTAATTGAAAATAATTTTAGAAATATTAAAAATCGAAGTATGTCACAAATATAATTATTCATTGGTGAGATCATGTTGAATTTTTAGAACAAGAGAAATACTTCACCGACTTGTTGTAATTTGAGTACGATAAGCCTTTATGTATAATAGAAGAAATAAATAGAATCCAATTACAATTAAATTGTCTTTGTCCCAGTTATAGTTAAAGTAAAAAACTAAATGATAAGTCCTAGAACAATTAAACAATTGAACATAAATAGAAGACTAATATAGCGAAAACACCTTTAACTGAGACACTTCTGTGAGACTTCCTTCCATGAGACTCGCATTAGACTCCATATTAATTCAGGCTTTGAATGCTTCTTGTTGTAAGATTTACGTAAGACCTTCCATACTACTCTTCAAGACTCCCCTATAAAGTTCATCTTGCATTGAAAAATATTTTTGGTCTTCAATTTTCTTTTACTAAAAAAATTCTTCATAGATGTAAAATTTTCATCTTTTGTTCTCCCCATTTCTTGAATATTTTGGTTGCATAAAAATGATGCAAAAACTTCATCTTTTGGTCTCCCCCTTTCTTGAATATTTTGGTCATATAAAAACTGCCACACCATGTGGAAAAACTGCCCCCCTCAAGCTGGGATGAAAAAGACATAAAGACCCAACTTGGATAAAACACAATATGGGAGAAGAAAATCACTCTGAGTTATACGACAAATGTCCATGCACCAGTCAAAACACTCATAATCTAAAATATACTCTACTCAATTTCAAAGGCAGAAAAATTGTCCAACTTTAAGGTACAACAAAGAGATTATTCACTTTTTAAGGATAATACAAACACAAATCACCTCTTAGGTGAAGAATAAAAAACTTGACTCAAGTTGGATGTTGGTCACACTCCTATACTTTTTAGGTCTGGTCTAAGCATTGCTCTGAAGTGATGAAAACACAAGATGGTAAACTAAAGAAATACTAAAAGAAAATAACTTATACTGGAAGGAGGTGACTATGCAATACTCATACTTCCAAACAAATCTTGAAAGTGACCTTCTAATGATAGAATTATAAAGTGTAAAGATAACAAACAAGTTAGACCAAGTAAAACCTCAAAGAAATTTCTAGGGGGTGAGCATAACTTGAAATGATAATGTGGTAGTTACACAACCATGTAACAAAAGCATAAATATTGAAAACAACATCAAAGTAAAATATCGATACATTAAACAAACACATCATGAAATGCTTAAGATTGACCAAAAATCTTTGATTGGAAGAGAGATTTGCCTAAAAAACTAGGATCCTAGGAGAAATGGAAACTCAATTTACATCAATGCCTGAAAAGATAATAGGAGAGTAAATAGGAAAATGAGAGTTTTTTTAATAGAACTGACCTTCAGTACTTTTGATATTCATATCTCCCAAAATATAGCTCAGACTCATAAATGGTTTATTGATCAAGAAACTAGTATCAAATAGCTTTAATTTGATAACTAATTTAACATAAAAGCCTCATTCTTGAATATTTTATGATCGCTTTATTTGTTTCATTTTGTAACACGACCTTTGTTGAGTCTAGGGGTGGCATCGAGCCAAGCCGAGCCCGAACCTGCCTATGTTCGAGCCGAGCCTAGCCTTAAGCCTAAAATTGTTATCGAGCTCGAGCCCAATAATTTTAACCGAGTTCGAGCCAAGCTCGAGCTTTACCATTTATTTAAAACTTTTTAAAAATTACATGTCTTGAGTTCGAGCTCCAACATACATTTAAAACTTTTCAAAAAATATATGTCAAATAAATTGTATATAAAATTATACATATATTTTACATAAAATTGGGCATGACTTCTACTTAAAATTGGGCATAAGGGTGGCATTGAATCCAGCTGAGTCTGAACCTTCCTATGTTTGAGCTGTGCTTGATTTAAATATTTTGAACTCGAGCTCGAGCTCTAGCCGAGTTCGAGGTTAACCTACATTTAATACTCTACATAAAATATATGTCAATTAAATTATCTATAAATTATGCATACATTTTTAAAAAAAGAATGATAGGGGAGGTTCAGGATTGAATCTCTATAATGGATTAGAACCCACAAATATTAATCTTTTTTATCCCAAATGTTGTCTAGCTTATTTTGTAATTTTTGAATCTGACCATAAATTTACTATGGCCTCCTTAGTGCCCTTGATTGAAAATTTATATTATAGGAAAAACTAGAAATATTTTTCCTAGGATACATATTTCCAAAAAAACCTTTAAATAAAATCCTATTACTATTAGAGACTCACTAGAAAATTACAAGAAATATTTTAAAATTTTCTTAGGAAAGTTCTCTTATTGCCTCTTATAGGGAAATAAATAAAAATTAATAATCAATCTAATATATTAATATACTTATCGATAAATTTTTAATCAAATATAATGTCAAACTAAAAATTGCTATGAAAATTGCCTCATGCTAAAAGTATTATAGCATCAGCTGTCAAATACTTATTCAAAATTTTTTCTATACGATTTTCTAATCCATCTTGGCAAAAAAATCTTACTTAGAAAATTATATGATTTTTTAAAAAGAATTTCTAATTAGAAAAATGTTTCCAAAAAACATGAAACACTAATAGACCCTATATTTCTACTAAAAATATCTTTTAAACATTTATTGAAAAAACCACTAATAGTCTCTAGAAACGTATTTCTACTAAAATGTCTTTTCAATTTTTTCAAGAGCCATGAGGAAGGGGCAAAAAGTTTATTTTTTATTTTTACTTGTTTATGATCTCACATGTGTGAAAGTGCGAAATCGTCTTCGCTTGGGTTTCACTGGTACATGATCACGTGGGTGTGGGCCCCCCCACCTTCTCTCCTACTCCCGCTCCCGATCTCGCAACTCATGAGTCTGTTAACGAGCCAGCTCGTGAGCTTTCCAGCCGAACCTTGATTCGTAGTGCTTGGCTCGTTAACTCAAACGAGCCATATTTGGATCTAGATCTCGGTTCGAGATCCAAGTATACCAAATCGAATCGAGTTGCTCATGAGCTGGCTAAGTTCAAAGCCACCTTTGGTTGAGTCCCATGAGAATATCTCCTCACATATAGATCAGATTGACATGAAAGTTAATCCTTCTGAGACTATAATTCAATATCTTTCATTCAAGTATAAAATTTATTCATGAAATATACTTATTTTGAGATAAAAAATTTGATAGATTTTGGACTCTGCAATCTGGTGAACTAAGTATTCTTTCTTCTTTGCGTAGCATAAGCATTGACTCTTCTCATATTGATGTCTCCCTCTAGACATCCCATATTGAGAATTGGTTTGATAGGTTAGAAAATAGACATAAATATATTTCTTTTGAAATATAAATATCATTATAAAGTCTCATTCTTGATGCTATTAAGCAATTCATAAGTTGAAAGTTTATGCTTGAACCTCTCTTGTTGTCTAACCTCTGCTACTTCAAATACCAATTTCTCTTTGTAGAAAAGTCGGAATTCCAAAATTCGTTTTGTGTTGGAAAGTAAAGTGAAAAATATTCCTGTTAATATGTAATTTATAATATGAAAATTTTAGTATGGAGGTGAAAATGCTAAGCCTATTACAAGTATTGGGACAAGAAAGAATATGAACCTAAACTACTTGAGATGATAAACCAGAAAACGATTGCATTATCTCTGTGGATTGACTAAGTCAACTCACAAAACCTGCTCTGATACCATGTTGAATTTCTGGAAAAGTGAAATACTTATTTGACTTGTTGTAGTTTGAGTACAATGGGTTTCTATTTATAATAGAGGAAACAAATAGAATCCAATTACAATTAAACTGCCCTTGTCCCAATTACACCCAAAGTCAAGTACTAAAAGATAAGGTGTAGAATAATTAAACAACTGAACATTAATAGAAAACTAACGTAACTAAAACACCTTTAACTAAAACTCTTCTATAAGACCACCTTTAAGGAGACTCCTCTTAGACTCCACCATATTAATTCTTGTTGTGAGACTTCTTGCTGTGAGGGACATATAAGACTTTTCCATACCAGTTGTTCAATTGATCATATGAAACATTATCTAGTATCATTAGAAATAAAAAATTAATTATTTAGTTTCAAATATTTTAAGTGTTCTTATTATTCAATTAATGGTATTAGTAGTAGTGTTATAAGACCCGAAGTTGGCCAACTCTGTTGAATCGGGTTCAACCAAACCTTGAGCCTCTATCAGGTCACAAAAACATAAAATCTAGAAAATAGAGAAAACATGGCCTACCCGTTGAATGGGCCAGTTCGACCATGAAACCTGTCCACTTGGCCCAATTACTTAGGTCATGTGCAAAAGAGAAATTTCCTCTTCCTTATGTGAAGGGGGTGGAAGGCAAAGTTGACAAGGCAGAGAGGAAAGGGAAAGGGAGCAGAGGGATCCACTACTCTCCTTGAGGATGCCTCGCCTCCCTCCTCTCTTTGAAAGTGTAGAGGGGATTAATTAGCAGGGAAAGGGCCCTTGCCCTCCCCTTCGATGCCCTTCCATTATCAGTTGAAGGTGAGGGGACAGGCGAGGCTTTTCACCCTTGGTAAATCACAATTAGGGGAGAACTCTTTTTTCCCACAAAAAAAATTCTTTTTAATATTTTTAAAAAAATTTGCTTATGTTATTATGATGTCAACAACGGTTCAACAGGCAATTAAATGTGGTGGAATGGGGTTGGACCAAGCTGAATCACCTCACCATGCTGCTAATTGGATCGAGTTTTATAACATTGATTAGTTGATTTAATTAAATAAACACTTTTATTAAATATGATTTAATGGAAATAAAATTCAATTAAATGGTTTTTGTATGAATAAGTATCTATAGACGAACTTCCAGCTTTTTCTAATTTGAATTAATCCGAGAAGCAAATCCAGCTACTTTCAATCAGAAAATCAAATTGTAGCTTTCTTAAACAAAAAAGAAAAAAAAAAAAAAAAGTATGGACTCCTTGGTTTCGACTAACCTTGAATCTTTCCTGTTTGAGCATTTAAATTTCAGTACCTGAATTCCATTTCCACTTATGCTAGATTCAATCACTGATTCCCAAAATGATAGTTAAACGAAAAAGACTTATTAATGAAGCTTTATGGCAGCAGTCACCTCTTCCCCCATGCATATGGAGGAAAATGGATCCTGATGCAAATTCGTAGTTCCAGCCATCTGCATTTTCCAACAAATAGGGGAGAGAAATAGAGATCAGAAAATAGACTCCAGGGTTTTCCCTACTGTAATTGAACCCAAGGGTTCAACTTCAAGCTGTCTAAAATGGGTGAAAAGAGAGTCGTTGGCGTGTGAATTGAAGCAGGTGTCTCAGTCTCAGTGGATCATTTAAAATTGAAAATACTAATTTGTTTCCTTCTCATCGGATGAAAAATTAGGGCTTTTTCAGCTTTTCTCCCACGAGGCGTCTGGGTGTTCCTGTCGTGGATTTCTCCGAGGAACCTCTGCATCGACGAAGAATGAAACAGAGAACCAATCAAACAACGGATCCGCCGCGGCTCTGGCAATTCATTTATTTTTGGGTTTAATTGACTTAGTAGTACCGAGTACGTGTACTACTATTGAGGTGTCGTACCAGAAGCAGTACAGTCCCCCTCCAATAATTGCTGAATGATAGTACCAGATCGACGACAGCTAAGTACTTCCAGAGCTTATACCTTCCGGCGCAAAGCTGAGAAGGGAAATCTTTATAAAGGGTGGATAAGCGTCTCGTCCCAGCCAAAGCGGCGGAGGCATCGTCTGGTTTACCTGCTCTTAGGCTTTCAGCTCTTATCCCGCAGGGAACAGGTACGTAGTATTTGATCGGAGATGAGAGAGATGGAAGTTCTACTTCTAATACTAGTAACGATACTATTGTACTAACTTACTAGCACTGTTGATACTATTATTACTAGCGCTAACATGGCTGTTGGTGCGAGTGTTACTAGTGTCAGTAGTGTTAGTGTTGTGGTGGATGATAGTATCCGCACTAGTATTAGCGGTAGAATAAAACTCTCTCTCCCTTTGAAGATGCTAGGGAGAAGAAGGGTATCTTTAACATCACTTGCATTCTTTGTCTTTTCTGTGATGTTTATGTCAACTACAGTATATGTATTATTGGTTTTGAAGAATTATGTTTTTACCGCAGGGATTGACGATCTATTCTGTTCCTTTAATCTCGAAATAAAAGTGAAATTTTCTAATCTCTATCTTCATCGTCTCTTTTCTTGGATAAACTACAAAAAAACGATAAGGTAGCTCAAGCGATTTCCGAAAAAAGATGAGGCAACTTGTGCTTCCGAAAAGACTCATCTTTGTTGTTTAAGTTTTGTTCCAGTTATCTCAAACCAGCTTCTATTTTTGTGTCACTGTGTCTGCTAGAGGCTTGGATCGTATCGGCTAAAGATGCTGCTGAATGCATGGGTCAGGGGCTCTTGGTGACTGTTTTCATCTTTCTTCCTGCTTCCATCCTCTTATAAATGGACCTCTCTCTTGTTGAATATCTTTTCAATTGATAACTGCAGTTGGACTGCCCCCTAAGGTCATGGCGTTCAAGTAATCTTGTTTTCTGCTATCGATTGATGTAAATTATGCAGTGGCTCCTACGATGGCCTGCTGGCCACTAATGTTTGGCTATCTTAATATTCTACCTTTTTTGTGCAATTAAATAGAATAATAAATTTTAAAGTAAATTCAACTCATAGATAAACAAAAAATGTAGAAAAATGGTCAGAGTGAAGACTAGAAAAACCATGGGACCCAATTCGGAAAAAAAAACTTCCATTATAGCTTATAATGGGTTATGTCAATCTCTCTTGAAGTTCAATAGGCCATCTATTGCTTAAAGGATTCACACAAAAAATCCTTCACCTTATAAGTGGATCAATAGATATGAAAAAGAATGATTACCCCAGTTTCAAGGGGAGTGTTAGAAGATGGGCTGAAGCCCACAAGAGTATGAAGAAAGCCCACACATCCAAGAGAGTGTTACGGTCCTGGATTTGACACAAGGATTCATTGGGAGGATCTTGGATCTGCCACGGGTTACGGGTCTGCCATGCATTACTATAGGGATAGTAGGAAGACATGGGGAAGACGAAGATCAATGGAGGATGAGAGAATACGTGGGTTTTTTAGGAAACCCTAACCTCGAGATCAAGAAGGTGATCTCAAGACTGTTTACGCTAGATTTAACCTAATTCTCAATGCTTGTCCTTCTCATTACTCTTACCCCTTAAATAGGGTTCACCCTGTTAGGGTTTAATAAAATATTACAAAAATATCCCTATGAATAAAATATTCCAAAAATATCCCTATGAATAAATAATTCAAAAAATACCCCTGTGACTAAAACTGAAATAAAATAAAGTAAATTAAAGAAAAACAACTAAAATAATAATGTTATTGCGTGCATAACATTACACCCCCCCTGGAAGAACGAGTTTGTCCTCAAGCTCGAAAGAAGGGTCTGTATGCCGATGTCTCCACCTGTGCCCAAGTAGCATCCCCAAGCGCTATGGTTGCCCTCTGGACGCCCAAAAACTGAAGTAGCCACCAAGAGAAAGATTTTTTTTTTCAACTATTGGAAAGCGTGCCGAATGTCGCTACATCTCGCCCAACAGCAACGCTGCCCTTCCTCAGTCCTAGACTGGTGTGAAAGAGCCCCTCACGGCGGCCCCTGCCCCCATTGGCAAAGTTGCAGTTCCTACCCATTGCCAGCATGGCAGCAACAACATCATGACTAGCCCCCTGGGAAGGAGTAGATGCAGCAGCATTGACCCCCTCCAGTTGTTGCACCAAGAAACAGTAACAGACCCCGTAGCCTTAGCTGCTGGCTTACTGATCTTAGATGCTGGAGGTTCATCATCACCATAATCATTCTCAGATTTAGAGCTGCTAGCTGGTTTTGTGTTCTTCAAGTTTCTAGCAGATCCATTTTTGGAGACAACAGAGGATGGTTTGTTTGAAAGAACAACGACTTTAGCAACAACCTCCTCTTCTTCGAATTCAGACGAACTATCCTCTAAGCTGCTTGTCTCTTGCTTCGTTTTAGGCACAACTTCAAAAACAAGTTTTCCTTTCTTGCCACCCTTCTGCACCTGAATTGCAGCCTCTACTTCTCATTTATGCTTTTTGGCAGTAACCTGTTTCTCAAGTGCTGCCTCTGCTTCCCTCTTATTCTTCTTTGCAGATATTGCTGGAGAAACTTCCATGGGAGTTGCAGCAACATTTGCAAAAGAACCCTTCAGACCTTTCTCCTTCCTTGCCCGTGCAGGAATTCTTCCAAGCTCACCTCCTGAGATGCCATTCCTAGCAATAACATTTGGGGCCTTGAAAACAAATTCTTATTTTCCATACGCAAGTCCATACTGAGAGCCAACAAATTTTCCATTGAAGAATGCATGCAAGACATGTCCACCGGAGGTCACCCTCAGTGTGACTTTGTTGTTGAAGATTGGATTGCTCTTATCAATCCGCACAGGAGTCATGTAACACAAATAGTCACTGGCATCTCAGGTGACTGTGATTTGGTCAATGAGACGAGAGGCTGTGAAAGAATCATGGCCAACCCAGCCTTTAAGAACCTCAGCTAGACGTTCAGGTCTCCACACCCACCTCAATTGCTTTGGCTGATCCGTTGCCATGTTAGGCTGCTTGACCTTCACTGAAGTCGGAGTGCTTACCTTTGCTGTGTTGTATACTTATGCGGAGCAACCGGGCAAAATGCTAACATACCATGCAGGTACCAAGTATTGGTTTCCATGGAAAGTGATGGTGGCATCAGTTGTGGTGTTCACATTGCACAAGAAAGCCACAAAAGAACCTTCCTCAATGGACACAGTGGCAGCAACTCCATTGCCCATGTCAGTGGTTACATTATCACCGTGAGTGAGAACTCTCTCCCATGACGGAATGACTGCATGAAGTTGCTTCAAGTGACCCCCTATAGGCTGATTCAAGTGACCGTATTCATCAAGGGGTGCATCATAGTCATAGGATGTGGAGATATATGGATCTCCTGCTGTTCGCCCAAAGTTTGTGCCACCATGGTACATGTAATAGTTTTGGAAGACTCCACCAGTCTGGAAGAAACTTGCCACAATGAAGGCCACATCTCCCGCCCTCCTCTGTGGGTCATGCTCTCCCCAAGCCTTGAACTAGCCAGTCCACTTCTCAGTCCACATCTTCGGAGTGAAGTTGTCACAATACCATCCATTGCAAGCGTTGATCATTGGAACAGGAGCATCTGCTTGCTGGCACATAATCCATGGGATGCCTATATCGAATGAGTCAGCCATGGATGCACACCACTAAAGATTCTTCTTCCCAGCTTCTCCGTAGTATGTCTGAACGTTTCTGTATTCGTTCTCAATCTGAGCGAGAATGATGGGACCTCCTTGTGAAGCGAACAACTGTTCCTGCTTCATCATGTCCACTATCAAAGTGGTGAAGTTTTACATTTTTTTCTTGAACATCTCATTGTCTGTTCTAAGCACCATACCAGGCATTTGATGCAGCCAAGAATTAAGCCCAACATTGTCAAGTAGATCCAGAACAAACTCACTACTGCTGGTCCCATCAATATAAAAACAATTCATCCACAGAATTATCTCAACCCTGCTTTGGATACCCAACAAAAGTTTATCACCCACAGGCACTGGTTGAATAATTTTGACTAACGGTGGATGAGCATCATACAATTCATCCAAAAAAATTAACACAATAGTTTTAAAGGTATTGTTACTACTGGAACAATGACCAAAAACAGCCACTTTAATGTAGTGTATATCCACAACTAAATAATTCGTCCCAGAAAAATGGATATAATTCCTCCACAAACAAAATGTCAGCACCCCGTTGTCAAATTGACTACCCAAAAGAATTCTATCTCCCTTCAGCAAAGAATATGAAACAGGTCTTGCATCCGTGCGTGCAACAGAAATTGAAAGAGGCGCAAGGCTGCTGGTCTCAGCCGTATAGAAAGAAAACAACCTCTAACAAAAATTTCGTGGCCGAACAACATACACAAGATCTAGAAATTTAAACTCCACAACGTCAATTGGACAACTCACATTCGCACAAGTACTATGCTCATCCACAAAAAAAAATTCCGATACAGTTACCCCCCCCCCCCCCCCCGCAAACACACACACACACACACCACCACCACCACCCCAATTTGGAACAATGGTTTGCTCTGTTCTGCCGAGAGGTGGATTGAGTGTGGGAGGTGGTGGTCGGAAGTCGAATCCCACCCGAGTTGTGTCTGACGGCGCCGACGGAGCCTCCTCCATGTCCGGTGGCAAAGGGCAGCCCTTTGGGGCTTCGCCTCTTGGTTATTTTCCACGACCGAGGGCTCTCGAAAATGCCTCCTTGTCGGACGAATTGCTTCTACTGGCCGTGAGGAGGGGTTTGTTGAGGATGAACCCAAATCAACCCATATCGACGGGTTTGTGGTCGCATACCCCTCCGATTTCTGATTTCCAGGGTCCTTCTTGGCGTCTGCCTCTTCTAGGACGTCGGCCGGTAAAGAAGATAAAATCTTCGAATTTTTTGGCCACTGGCCGTTCTGCCCATCCAAGATAGTTTCTACTACCTCTTGTGCGCATATTTCATGGTTGGATATTTGAGGTCATGTGACCATTTCTGCTGCAGCAACGTGTGCTTCACTTGCATAACTTTCAATGGAAGCATCTAACCGTGCTCATATTTCTTCCAATTCCTTACCCATAGCCATCCATCTTTCTTGGGATATAGAATAGCCCATTGTGTTCCCGTTCTGATACCAGTTGTTACGGTCCTGGATCTGACACAAGGATTCGTTGGGAGGATCGTAGATCTGTCATGGGTTACGGGTCTGCCATGCATTACTATAGGGATAGTAGGAAGACATGGGGAAGATGATGATCAATGGAGGATGAGAGAATACGTGGGTTTTTTAGGAAACCTTAACCTCGAGATCAAGAAGGTGATCTCAAGCCTATTTACGCTAGATTTAACCTAATTCTTAATGCTTGTCTTTCTCATTACTCTTACCCCTTAAATAGGGTTCACCCTGTTAGGATTTAATAAAATATTCCAAAAATATCCCTATGAATAAATAATTCCAAAAATACCCCTGTGACCTAAAACTGAAATAAAATAAAATGAATTAAAGAAAAATACTAAAATAATAATATTATTGCGTGCATAACAGAGGGGTGGCATGATTGTAAATAAGGTGTCGTCCCACAAGAATGGCACAAACGTGTAATTAGTCAAGGACAACATGTCCAGTTATATATTTTCTCATGTAAAGTTTGTAGTCCTAAGGGCATTGTAGGCATGTAAATTCCTCTAAAAACTATAAATAGAGGTATTTGGCTAGAGGTATAGCATCAAGCTCTCTCTCTTTCTCACAATTCGTGGAAGACTCTCTCCCTTTTTTTTTTCTCTCTTCTCTACCCAAGCTCTCTCTTTGCATTCTTCTTTCCTTTTCTTCTATTCTCTTTCTCTTATTTTGTTTGAGGTTCTAAGCACGGGGTCCTAAATTCAACATATATTTTGCACCTTACAATTCTATTATGTTAGGGTTGACAAACTACACTTACATTAAATTGATTCTAAGATCAATTGCAATGTTGTACATATAGAGACTTATATCACTCAATTGACTACAACAACCACTTTGGAATACACACTCACATAGATTTACAACGCACACTAGCCATATAACCTTGACCCAGAAGGGAATTTTCTAGTTGTTAACTAGGCAATCCAACCTAGACCCACACCTGGAATGTTTAGTAGTAGCTCATTAGGCACAAAAGGCCTAAATCCATAACGGAATTTTAGTAGCACCTACCTACATAAAGACTTATAGCTTACAATGGCAACAAATAAGGTCTACTAGCCTCTTTCCTTAACAACGCTACCTTCTCTCAATTTAATTGAGATGGAAAATGGTCTTGCCTTGACAAGGTGTGACTAACTCTTAGGATTTCGTTAACTTTTAAGGAGATTTAACTAAGAAAGTGGTGATGGGAGGAAGAAGAAGGAGAAGTTGTAGGAAAGAGCGAAATACTTGAGGCTTAGGGATGCATGAGCAAGAGAAGACTAGGACGACATATTAGGATTTCAAAGTGTTCCTTAATCCCCAACAACCCCCTTTCTCATCCTTTTATAACTTCTTAAAGTAAATTATTACATAAATACACTTGTAACTAAGACTAACTTAAAAGACATTACATGAATGCCACTCTTCTTCTTGTCTTTTAGCATTCTCCCTCAAGAAGGAGAAAAAAATAAAGACTCCCAACTTGAAGCATGTAGTGCTCAGTGTCTTAGATGCATTTGGTTTTGTGATTATATCAACAACTTGACCACGAGATGGAACATATTCAAAGCTTATGATACCTGCTTGTAGTTTTTTAATTTTGGAAGAAGCGATATAACCCATATTAGTTAGCTTACCTCTTATGCCATGGCTTGGTATTTTCCCCCCACACTAGATCGAGCAACCACATTCTACTTCTTACTTTTTCAAGTTACTAGATTTCCTCCAACAAATGTACAATATCCAGAGGTAGATTTTCTATCATCTAGGGAGTCTACCCAATCAACATTAGCAAAAATTTCAAGATTAATGTGACCATGACATTTGTATAAGAGTCTTTGTCCAAGAGATTTTTTTTTAAATATCAAAGAATTCGTTCTAGGGCTTGCTAGTGAGACCACCATGATAATCAAGCCACAATCCACATTACCTCCAATCTGGTATTTCATGAGAGAACAAAGCATATAGAAGTTGATTGTCACTTTGTCAGAGAAAAGCTGCAAGCAGGCACTATATGTCAGGGACATGTCTCATCTCAAAGGTAAGGTACAGATATACTCACAAAACCATTTAGCTCAAAAGGTCTCTCCCATGTATGTACCAAGATGAGAATATATGATGTCTTCTTACCACTAGCTTGAGGGGGAGTGTTAGAAGATATAATCAATATAGAGTGTCATTTATGTAATAAGCCTATGATCTTTTGCCTTTTATTTACAACTACTAGGGTGAAGGGTATTGTTGTATTTTTTACATCTATAAATAAAGCTTAAGGGGGAGGAGAAGCTCACTCTCTTTCCCAACATGCCTACTCTTCTTTCTTTACCTTACATCACAAACACTATTATCATGGAATCTTGAGAAGCAACAATCAACATGGTATCAAAGCAAGAAAATATCTGACATGGAAAAGGAGAAGAAGATGGAAAATAAAGGGAGGAAGAAGAAGAAGAAAAAAAAATGAGTTTTTCATTTTTCCCTTTATTCTTCTTCTTTCCCAATTCATGTTTTGTCATTGGATTTTGCACTCTCTTACCATAATTTCATATAGCAAATTACATACTATCGGAAAGATCTGTCAGTTTAATTTCCAATCAAAAAATAATTTTTTTCAATTAGTGTTTTCTATAAAATAAAATCAACATCTAAAACAACAAAGGTCCAGTAGTAGAAAATTTTTGAGTGGTAGTAAAAGCCTCAACATTTTGAATGGTTTGTACCAAAATGACTCAAACTTTATATAAAAAAAATCTATATCCAAAGAAATCTCTATGAGTCTACTTTATATCCCAATAAATCGTTTCTCAACCTGATTTTTTTAGAGAGAGATGTCAACATGATCAGAATCAAAGGTCATGCCAATAGCCTGTTACATGCAAAAATCCAAATTTAAGCGAGTTTTTGCTTCACTTTTTAAGTTACTAATGTTAGTTAAGTCTCCTATTTATTTTCAAACTTTAGTCAAGATTTTTCCAACTTGAGTACCTTTGTTTCCTTAGGATTTTCCTTTCTTTGATCACAGTACATTATTTTCCTTAAAAGAAGTCTTTCCCTCTATTAGTTGGGTTTCCTTTTTGACAAAGTCTAAAAATTTTGAATTAGAAAGTCTTGTTTCCTCATTCTAAATACCAAATAGTATACTAAATCTCTCTTTCTCTAAAATTTTTCTCTTGAATATTTTCTTTCCAAATTGGTCAAGTTGTGTTAAAAAGTAATTTCATTATATGATAAGTCTACTTTTAGAAATTTTTCGTTATTAATATCATCTGAAAACTTTCTTATTGGAGTTTTCTTAAGTTTCCTAAATCATCATGCTCATCGATGAATTATTTTTTAATCTTCCTCTTGAGTCAAGCCTGGTAACTTTTTATCCATCTATTGGTCTAAAAATGTCTCCTTCTTACTTGGAAGTATGAAGAGCTATCCTTATTCTCTTCTCTTATCTCTCCAAGATCTAGAGTTCTTCTCTTATCTCTTTCCCTTGATATCTCATTGTATTTATATGAAGGCCCTTGAAATCAACAAAGGACAAAAAAGACCTCTCTGTGTGCAAGAAAAATTTTCATTTCCTCTCTTCCTATGTGATTCTTCCTCTTTCAAATTCAATCTTTGATCCTCCAAATAAATCTAAGATTCATGGGGAATAAAAAAGACGCAAATAACACCCGTTGCATCCAAGAAACATCCAAATCTTCATTGAACAAGGAAGCATGCTTGCAAGCATTATGAGCTTGAGGATGATGAGCCGTTAATTCGCTGAGTGAGAAAGACTCCAGATACTCAACCATCTGAGGTGCATTCCTGACTTCCTTCAGCCAGATACCGTGGCTGAACAATAATCTCCCTCACAACCTCAATTGAAGAAATATAAGGCTAGAAAAAAAGACAACGATGCCCTTTCAGTCTACCTGACAGCTATCACCGACATAGAGAGAAGAACAAGAAGGACCTACTATCTCTCCACCTCTCAACATCAATGCAGCCTTATAATTAAGAATTGAACCAAATATTCCATATTTTCAGAAGAGGTTCAGGCATTTGCTTGGAATGCCTACAAGTAAGACTGTCTTTGGAATGTGTATTTTACACATATTCTTACTTTAGAATATGAGAAGAAGAGGGTAAACCTGGGTGTATTGGTAGAGCATGCATTGTTAGATGAGTTTCATGAATTAAGAAAGATCTTATAATTTCATGAAATTAAAGCTTTTTGCCAATCAAAGCCACACTCAGTGAGTGCCCTAGATTTGCAGCACTTTTACTCTCATCTATGGGTTGAGCACTCTAGCCATGCTACAAAAATGACCATCTATTCAACATTTACCCCTAAGACTGTCATTACAACAAGAAACATCAATGGCTTACTTGGAAGAGAGAACGGAGGAGAATCTATGCACCCAGAGAAGCCCAACGATCCAAATGCCATGTCAATCCAAAACTGGATGATTTCCTTAATAAGTTAAACCATAGGGAGTAAGATTGTGAGAAAGATCGGCTTAGGTCATAAATTGGACATAGCAGCATATGCCCTTGATGCCATCTATGGGTGTAGGCTAAGGAAGGATATGAATTTGGTGCTTTCAAAACTCTACTAAAGAGAGCTCCAATGCTTCAATGTCACCCTATGAGGCAAGAAGGTTAATTTTTAAGTAAGATGACTTGGAGAGGAGTCATGGGGCGTAGGCCATCTTGCCATTCTTAGACCTTTCAATAGCTACAAGAATAGAATGAATATCCTAGGGTTGTCAATCAATATCTGCTCAAAAGTGTTTGAAGTGTATAAATGAGACATTTTTTTAACTAATAGAGGCAAAGTGTTGTTGTTTTTTTTAATTCCAGCAAGGCTTAAATCCCAGATAAGTGTGCTATGATCTTTAATTCATGCTCTAAGTCATCCAAAATCATCTTTAGTTTGTCTAAAATTCGTTTTGAACCCCATATTAACTCTCTTGAAAATTCGAGTTCTTCATGGCAGAAAACGAATTTTTTATTAAGTTATGTATTTCTGCTATGTTTGGCCATAAATTTTATGCAAAAAATTCATGTAATTGATTTATAAAAGTCCTCTGAAGTCCCTTGAAAAATCTCCTCTTGATGAGAAATGTGTTGGCCTTTCATCTTATTAAAACCCTAAGTTTGGGATTGATGGCTATGTTTTGGAGATTCTTGTTTCATATGTGTTTGTTGATTCAAGATTTAATCTGCAGTGTGGTCATGGACCAAATGTCCTTTTTCCAGCATTAAGTTTGTGTTTTAATTTCTGGAATTGAAGGTTTCATAATCCAAATTTTTTGGGTGTCATATGCTTGTTTACTCTTGCCTAGCTATTGCTTAAGGAATTAATTTGGACTCTTTCATACTTAAATAATCTCCTTTATCTCAGTAACTTATATGTCTGATTTCTGGAATATCTAGTTGGAAAAAATATTGAGTTCAAGCATAGAGAAGTCGTCCACTTCATGTGTTTTTTTGTATTCTCATACATTCAGCCATTAATTGAGCTATTGTGCATAGTTCTTTTTAATCAGTTTTCTAAGGACTATTATTTGAGTAATTAGCATTTTGTGTAAGCCATAAATTCAAGTGTTGAAATCTGGTCTAAACATGGGTGAGTTTTCAAGTAATTCATCTTTTTCTTCATCATATGTTGATTTTAGTAAACATGATCCCTTGAGAATCACTAAAATTCCTCTCAAGGGTTTGAGAAATTATGTGTCTTGGTCACAATTTGTCAAAAGATTCTTAATAATTGGGGACCTTGTTGGCCATTTAAATCAGCCACCTATGCATGAATATGGGACCTCCTATCACAAGTGGCTAAAGAAAGATACATTAAAAATAAGTTGGTTGATCAATAGTATGGAAGAAGTTGTTGCAAACAACTTTATTCACCTAAACACAACCAAGGACATTTGGGACACTTGCTCTCAACTATACTCCACTTTTGATTGTCTTAAAAAAGTTTATGACATATTTCAGGACATGTGAAACACAAAACATGAGAGCAATCTCCATGAATATTTGACTAGATTCTAAGGTTTGCTTCAAGAATGGATAGTAACTAAACCATACTCATCCAATTTTCCACTCAATGAAAACAAACAGAAGACTTTGCATCAGCCAATTGCCTTGCCAATATACAACCTTACTTGGATGGGGAAAAAAATCAAGCGTTAAGTTCACCTGCTAGACCATCTTTTATGACGTGTGTGCAGCTATGGTTAGGGTACCAGGTTAGATACCCTCCTCTCAGTCATGTCATACAAAAAACTTTGCCACGTATTCTCAAGCAAGGGGAAGCAACAACCAAGAAAGAGGATGAGGAAGATGTGGAAAATCCTATGCAAGAGGTAGAGGAAGGAGTGGTAATGACTCAGCTCCTACCTTCTCCAACTCTGGACAAAATATGTGGCTTCAATAATCATTTGGTTGATAAATGCTGGAATCTACATGACAAATCGGATTATTCCAAGGTTCATCAAACCTCCACCTCTACAAAAAAAATAAACCATGACGTGACCAGTGACCCACAAAAAGGCAAGACATTATCACAAGAAGATTATACTTTATTTCAAAATTTCAAAACTATGATGATAGCCCCTCAAGTTACAACTATAACTATTGTTTCTACTATAGGTGTGTTTTCCTTTGTCTGATATTCTAACCATTCATCGTAGATTATTGATTTAGGTGCCTCTGAACATCTCACTGGTACATTGCAAATGGATCCCAAACTAAAATTTAGAGCACTGGTACATCAACCTTACCTCCTTCTCTCTCACTCAATAATATTTTATTTGTACTTCAAGTTCCACATAATCTTATCTTTGTCCGTCAATTAACCAAACACCTTAACTGTTTTGTTACCATTTTTCCATCTTATTGTGTTTTTTAGGACTTCAAGATAGAACAGGTGATTGGTGGAGGCCATGAGAGAGAGAGTCTTTACTTTATGGATTCTACCATTTTAACCATTGTACTAGTTACACACAAAGAAGCACAACATTGGCACAATAGGCTGGGACACCCTTCCATGAAAAAATTGAAGTTATTGGTTTCATCTCTTAGTTCTTTTTCTCAATTATCGTGTGAATTTTACGAGCTTGGGAAACATCATATATCTACATTTCAACCCAAGCAAAACAATATTACTTCTAAACCATTTGCTTTAGTTCATTCAGATCTATGGGGACCAATTAATGTCCCAAATATCTCTCAAGCCAAGTACTTTGTGATTTTTGTGGATGATTATACTAGAGTCACATTGTTATATTTAAATAAAGATAGGTCTGATGTTTTTTTCTGTCTTTTGTACTTTTAGTGCCATGGTGGAGACTTAGTTTCAAAAAAAAGTTTAGATATTTCAATCTGATAATGTGAAAGAGTAATTCTCCCCTCAATTTCAAACACTATGTCAAGAAAAAAGTATTATAGACCATTTCTCTTGTGTTTATACCCCACATCAAAATGGGATGTCAGAAAGGAAAAACATACATCTAGTGGAAATTGGTCTCAATCCATGTCCCTTGGTTTTATTGGCCATATGCGGTTTTTACTGCATGTTTTTAATTTAACCAAATATTTTCCTGGATTCTCCATGGTATGATGCATTTTTATGTTATTTTCTTATTCATACCCATTTCTATTACCACCACGTGTGTTTGGTTGTACATCCTTTGTTCAACATTTAGACCCTCTACAAAAAAAAGTTCTCTCTCACAGCGGTTAAATGTATTTTTTGGGCGTATTCTAAAACTCATAAAGGATGCATGCGTTATTCCCTGGTCCTCAAGAAATTTTTTATTTACGTTGATGTTCCATTCTTTGAAGATCAGCCCTTCTTCTCAACAAGTTCTCCTCTTGGTTTTACACCCTCAGTAGGAATGCCCACATCGAATATGCCTATTGATCACCAGTTTCAGCAAGATGAGCAACCTTATGAGGATACTCCCTCACCTCCTACCAACCACTCACTTGTGCATTCTTTTGATGATTTGAGGTAAATCCTCCTTCATCTTCTCTATTTATATTTGATCCACCATAAGATAAGGTAACTGCTCCTCCATCTTATCTATTTATATTTGGTCCACCATATGATAAGGTTAGTCCTCTTCCATCTTCTCTATTTATATTTGGTCCACCATATGATACTTTTCCAATCTATCTTCACAAAGAACCCAACACTACTAAATGTTCTCCTTCCACATCACATCCTATTTCTCATTATGCATCCACTCCTCAGTTTTCTTCTGGTTGTGTTGGTTTTTTATCTGCCATATCCTCTGCTCATGTTCACAATTGTTATTAAGAGGCCTACGTTGGTCTAGTGGCCAAAATGAATTCAGTTCGGGTTCTTATCTCTCTTCCTACTAATTTCAAATAGAGTTTATATTAGTTGGAAGCTAAATTTTCCTTTTTAGATGGTGACTTAAAAGAAGAGGTCTATATGAAGCAACCACCTAGCTATATGGTTGAGAGGGAGAAAGTCTGAAAATTGAAAAAGGTTATCTATGAGCTCAAACAATCTCTACGAGCTTGGTTTGATAATTTTACCACAGTTGTTACGCAGTTTGGGTTCAAGACATGTGAAAGTGATCACTCGGGATTCACTAAAAACACCAATTGAGGGAAGATACTTATGGAAGCATATGTTGATGATATTG
This sequence comes from Aristolochia californica, assembly GCF_029961685.1. Classification (NCBI taxonomy): domain Eukaryota; kingdom Viridiplantae; phylum Streptophyta; class Magnoliopsida; order Piperales; family Aristolochiaceae; genus Aristolochia; species Aristolochia californica. Next base: position 8,364,213 of record NW_027181881.1, read on the forward strand.
TTACCACCTATATTTATCATATTGGCATTTAGCAAGTCGAGGAAGATTTAAACAAAGAGTTCCAAAACTGTTGAAGAGGAGATATGAAAGAGTTAAAATTGTTATGGAAGGAGGAATCACAAAGGAGTTTCACTTAAAAAGTGTTTTACTTATGTTAGTCTTCTATTTATGTGTAATTGTTTAATTATGCTACGACTTATCTTCTAGTGTTAGACTTTGGAGTGTAAATGGGACAAGGGTAGTTTAATTATAATTGAATTCTACTTATTTTCTATATTATAAATAGATGATCATGTACTCAAATTACAACAAGTTAGTAAAGTTTTTCTTTTGTCCATAAATTCAACATGGTATCAGAGTAGGTTTTGTGAGCTGACTTGGTCAATACACATACATAATGTGATTCTTTTCTCATTGATCATCTTTCATAGTTTAGGTTTGTATTCTATTTTTTTCTCTCTTTCTAGTCTCGGTACCCGTTATTTTCTTAGTTGTTTAACCTCCATACTGAGATTTTTATATTATAAATTATATATTTATGGAACGATCTTCTAGTCTACTTTCCAACTAAAAAATAAATTTGGCAATCGAAGTTTTTTACAAAGAAAAATTTATATTTGAAATAGCAAAGGTCAGACAGTAAGAGAGGTTCAAGCAATAGTACAAAGTTTCAAATTGTGACGTATTTTATGCCATAAAAAATGAGACTTTATATGTAGAGTTATATATTAAATAAATATATGTATGTTTATTTTTTTAACTATTCAACCAATTTTCAATTTGAGTTTTGTAGAGGGAGGTATCAATCTCAGAGAGTCAATGGTCATGTTGGCCAAAGAAGAAAAAGTACACAGTTTCGCCAGTTTCGCCAGATTAAAAAGTCTAAAATCGATCAGATTATTTATCTCAAAAGAATTATATTTTATTAAGACAAATACAACTTAAATAAAATTTATTTAACTCTATTTTCATAAGGAGAAAATTTTATGTCAGTCTGATCTATATTTAAGGAGATATTTGCATTTGAGTTGGGAAGGGTCAAGCTACAACCAAAGAGAATCAATAGATCATAAAATATTCAAGAATGACTTTTTTTTGTATCAAAATAGGTATCAAATTAAATATTTTTGACTCTAGTTTCTTTAGAAATAATTTTTTTGTGATTTTGAGTTATTTAGGGAGATATTGAAATAAGACGTACAAAAGGTTAGGTCTGTTAAATATCTTCATTTTTTCCTATTTTCTCTCCTATTATATCTCCATGCATTGACTTGAATCGAGTTTCCTTTTCTCCTAAAATCCAAGTTTTTTAGCCAATTTTGTCTTCTAATCAAAGAGTTTTGGTCTAACTTCAACACTTTTGTTCTTTTTTTTTTAAGCCTCTTTGATCCCAAAACCCCCTTATCTTTGGAAAGTCTAATTTAGTAAAGTGTTTTTAATTCAGAAAATTCTATCATTGGAAAGTTTCTATTTTGATTCTTCAAAGTATGGAAAGTATTCCAAATAGGGATTCGTTGAGTATTAGATAAAATTTCTTCATATGGACTGATCAATTTGGAAACATAAACTTGTAAATTAAGTTATGCAATTTTTAGAATTTTTATAGTCAATGTTGTTTTCAAGTTTTGTCTTTTTGTTACTTAGTTGTATATCTTCTACATCTTTTGAAGGAAATAATGATAATATAAGTAATTAAGTGAGAGAGTGGCATAGTGGTGTAATTATGTGTAAAGTTTATGGTTCTTGTTTCCCTTCATGTATTACAGTTTACACCTTCTCATTTATAAATAAGGAGCAAGGGGGAGAGCTCATCAAGTCGTGCCCTATTCTCTCCCTTTTCTCATCCCTCTTAAAGTCTCACGTTCTCTCTCCTCTCTTGCCCTCTTTCTCTCCTTTCTTCTTCTTCTTCCACTCACTTCTCTCAAACCCTAAAACCTTATAAGCATGCAATCCTAGAATATAACAAAAAGTTTTAGAAGATCAAGCACCATCTGAGAGTGGAGTTATGGGAATTCTTCAGCAAGTCACCTCTAAAATTAGGCAATTCAAATAATCTATCTCCCACAAGATAGATCACTTGGATGATAGACTAGCTCACTTAGAGCATAATTTGGGATTCACCTATAGTGTGATTAAACTCCTTATCATCCTTAGGAGTTTAATCATAAACTCAAATTTTATGAGTTGGTCCACCTCGGTTAGGAGGTTTCTCACAACCAAAGACCTACTTGGTCACCTCACTACCCGAGGACCACCTGTTCATGAAGATGATATTTTTTATATGAAATGGCTGAAGCATAATACTTTGGTAATTGGTTGGCTAATAAATAGCATTGGAAGAACATGTCTCTAGGAATGCTATTCATCTTGACACTGTTAAACAAATTTGGGAGACATGTATGAAATTATATTCATGCCCTGATACACTGCATAGACCCTATGATATTCTCCAGAGAATGATGAATACTAAACAAGGAGAAAATATTCATGAGTATTTGGCACGGTTTAGAGGCTTTCTTCAAGAGTGGAAGTTAGCTCAGCCCTCCACCACTGATATTTCTATCCAAGATAAACTGAAGGAGGCCTTAAATACTTCTATTTTTCTTGCAAATGTCAAACCTCATCTGGAGATTGCCAAGAGTCAACTATTGAGTGCTTCTGTTGTCCCAAAGTTTGTTACGATAGCTGACAGTTCTCAAACCAAAGTCCAAGGAAAAAGTTCCACTTCTGTCACCTCATGACTTTCTCACACTGATATTATTTTTGTTCCTTATTTTCCTTTAAACTTACTCTCTATGAGTCAGCTTACAAAATATTTTAATTGCTTGGTTACCTTCTCACCTACTTCATGTGTTTTTCAGAATCTTATAACGAAGCAGGTGATTGGTGGAGGCCATGAATAAGGGGGGCTCTACTACTTAGACGTGCCAAAGATCAATATGGTGTCTACTACTGAGAATGAGACACGATTATGGCACAATCGGTTGGGACATCCTTCCATACAGTCTCTTCATCATATGTTTCCATCTCTTAAGATCAGGTCAGAATTCAGTCGTGAGGTGTGTCAGTTAAGTAAAGGAGTACATACTCTCCTTGTCCAAAAGTCAAAACTGACATTCCTTTTTTGTTGATTCATACTGATGTTTGGGGGCCTTTGAGTGCCTCTAATATTTCTCAAGCCAAATATTTTATCACTTTTATTGATGATTTCACTCGCTCAACTTGGTTGTTTATTTTTAAGGAGCGTTCTAAGATACCATCTATTTTTAAATATTTTTATGCAATGGTACTCACACAATTAGGTCAGAAGATAAAAATCCTCCAGTCTGATAATGCCAAGGAGTATATTTTAAAAGACCTTGACTCATTTTGTCAAGAGAATGACATTATTCATCAGACATCATGTGCCTACACTCAACAAAACGTTGTAGCCGAACGGAAAAATCATCATATTCTTGAGGTACCTCGAGGTCTATTATATGCCATGAAAGTTCCATACTTTTATTGGCCCCATGCTGTCCTTACAACATGTTTTCCTACAAATCGTCTACCGTCTACCATTCTTGGGAATAAATCCCCCTACTCTAAACTATTACCACATGATGATCCGTTTGCATTACCATTGAAAGTCTTCGGTTGTCAATGTTTTGTTCATAATACATTACCTAGACACAACAAACTTGACCCTAAGTCTATTAAATGTATTTTTTTGGGATACTCTCGCACACAAAAGGGTTATGTTTGTTATAGTCTTCCTTTGAACAACTTATTTGTGTCCAGGGATGTAACATTCTTTGAAGACTCCTCATATTATTCTGATCGCGCTCTACATGGTATGTCATCAGTACCAAGTTCTCCTTGACCGGTTGTGCCTCGGGATACAGAGATTGTTCAGCCCCCAGAGATAGTGGTCGATACCACACCTATTGAGTTGTCGGATCCACCAGAGGTAAGTCCTTCATCACTAGTGATTTTTGGTCCTCAATTTGATACTCGTCCTATTCCTATAAGAAAAGAACCTCGATCATGCACTCAACCTTCTACTTCTCATCCTATTTCCAATTTTGTGTCTCATCATCATCTCTCACCATTATGTTGTCAATTTCTTTCTTCTGTTTCCTCCATATCTATTCCATAGTCATTTCAGAAGGTTGTACAACATCCAGGGTGGAAGGCAGCAATGGATGAAGAAATGAAGGCACTCAATGATAATCACACATGGTCTCTGGTTCCTCTACCTACAGATAAAAAACCCGTTGGTTTCAAGTGGGTTTATATAGTCAAACATAATCCGGATGGGACTATTGCACGACTGAAGGCATGACTGGTTGCAAAAGGTTACACTCAATGCTATGTCATTGATTATGATGAGACATTCTCTCCAGTGGCAAAAATGACCTCGATACGTATATTATTATCCTTGGCAGTGAATTCATCATAGCCAATATATCAACTGGATGTTAAAAATGCATTTCTTAATGGTGATATCAAAGAAGAGATTTATATGCAACAACCACCTGGATATGTGGTTGAGGAGGAGTCCGTATGTCGCCTTAAAAAATCTCTATATGGACTAAAACAGTTGTTATGGTCCTGGGATTAAGTACCTATGTCTTCCGCTCTTAACAGGCCGGTCTTTTGGGTAGTATTGGTTAGGTGCTTAACATTTGGTATCAGAGCAGGCACTAGTCCCGAGTTCGACTCCTCGCATGCGCGGTCGACAGCAATCTCCGAACGTGGCAGCCGCAAGGGATTATGGGATCCTGACTCGTCGCTCGTCCCTGTGTTAATGCCGTTGCGTCGGCTCAGGAGGGCATGTTGTACTGTTATGGTCCTGGGGTTAAGTACCTATGCTTTCTCCTAACAGGCCAGTCTTTTGGGTAGTATTGGCTAGGTGCTTAACAGTAGTCCCCAAGGGCATGGTTTGAGAAATTTAGTCAAGCCATCATACGGGCAGGTTTTTAAAGATGCTCTGTAGATCACTCAATATTTGTTGAGAACACAACACGAGGTAAGGTGATTCTAGTTGTTTATGTTGATGATATTATTTTAACTGGGAGTGATTCTGAGGGCATTTAGAAAGTAAAAGAAAGAATATGTGCTGAATTCAAGACAAAGGATCTTGGATTACTAAAATATTTTTTGGGTATTGAGGTCTTACAATCCAGACATGGGATTGTTCTATCCCAAAGAAAATATGCCCTTGATCTACTAGAAGAAATAGGTATGATGGGATGCAAACTGGTAGACACTCCTATGAATGCAAATACAAAATTATGTGGAGGCACTGGAGAAGATGTAGATATTGGCAACTATCAAAGGTTAGTGGGATAACTTATTTATGTGTGTGTAAAAAGGTCAGATATTTCATATGCAGTAAGTGTGGTAAGTCAGTACATGCACAAGCCACAACATAGTCATTGGCAAACACTTGAGAGGATACTACGTTATCTGAAAGGAGCTCCTGGAAGGGGGCTCCTCTATAAAAAAACATGGTCACTTCAATATTGAGGGATTCTCGGATGCAGACTGGGCTGGATCCCCAGATGATAGAAAATATACTTTTGCATTTTGCACGATGGTAGGAGGAAATCTGGTTACGTGGAAAAACAAAAAAAAAAAAAAAATGTAGCAGCACGGTCAAGTGCAGAAGCAGAATACAGAGCCATGGCATACACTGTAAGTGAACTCTTATGGATAAGATCTCTTCTCACTGAATTGGGATTCTATAAAGAAGCTCCAATGGATCTATACTGTGATAATCAAGCAGCAATACATATTACATCGAATCCAATCTTCCATGAGAGGACAAAACACATTGAGGTAGATTACCACTTTATACGAGAAAAATTCCAAGCTGGTCTCTTATCCCTGAAGCACATATCATCACAAAATCAAGTTGCAGACATTCTCACCAAACCAGTCACTCACAAGATTCTGTCTACCATATGCAGCAAGTTGGGCATTTATGATGTCTTCTTACCCCCAGTTTGAGGGGGAGTGTTACAATGTGGGACCCACCATGGTGCTTGAGCTGGTGGGACCCACCATGAGGACGTAGGTCATCAAGAAGAGTCCTCACCCAAAGCAAGCACAAGTTAAGGAAGCAAGAAACACAAGCTGAATTGATTTAGAAGACTTGAAGATCAAGTGGGACCCACAAAGATCTCACGAGCTAGCACTCTTATCAAGGTGCGCTTGGAGATCATGAGGGGCCCACAAGGATAAGGCTTCAAGCTAGCTTATCCATTATATTCACGTGAATAATGAAGGACTCCCAGTTCTACTCAAGTTAGTCTTCTAGTAGTATAGTTTGAATAAACTTGCTTATATTGAAGAGTTAGAGTTGGCAAGTAATTAGGATTGAATGACAAGTTGTACAAGGACTTTACCTCCTCCTCTACTATAAATAGTGGTATTTTAATTCGGAATTAATCAAGTCACAAATTCAATCCCGAGTTGGTTCTCTCTCTCCTTCTCTTGCTTGGCACAACGTCCTCTTCTCTTTTATTTTTTCTTCTCTCTACCCGAGAGCTTTCCTTCCCTTTTCTCTTTTTTCTTTCTTCTTTCTCTTGTTCATGGTCATGGAAAAATGATCCTACATTCAACAGGAGCATAAAGGATAAACAAGGCAGCATGCTAGGGGAGATCAAGAAAGGATAGAATGTTATGCTTCTATGAATATGGATAATCAAGAATTCTAGACTATCTTTGAAGAGTTTGTAATTGTCATTGGCCAGCCTAAAACAACTCAGCCTCCTTCACGATCAGTACCATTCACTAGACCATTTTTGTCTTTGATATCATATGATCTTTAAACATAGCTTTTTTTCTATTTTCAATTGTAATTGAAGCTATGATCTTTGACTCAATTCAAGTTTCCCCAATTTCCACTTTGCAATTTATTTTTTATGATGCCAACAAGGGGATAAAATAAGAGTAAATAAAATTTTAAGTTGAAAAAGGAGTCTTATAGAAAAGGGGAATTAAAGAAAACTCATATTTGATTAAGAAACAAGATCGTGGGAGTAAAGAGTTTAAAATTAAATTATAAGTCACATCTAGAGAGCATTTTATGTGATTTCAAATAGGATTTTTAAATATCTTTATTTGCATTACAAAAGGGGGAGAATGAGGAACTTGAGGCTCAAAATTCTTTTAAGTATTTAGATTTTGAAGATAATAAACATAGGAATTTGATCATTTGTTTACAAGTGATTTTGTGTAGAAGAAAGAAGGTTTCTACGAATTTTTTTTTAAAAAAGGAGTCGAGCTCACTTGCAAGAGGCAAAAAGGAATTCAAAAAGTCATTAACAACAAGTTCTAGAAGAAAAAAAGGAGTTGAGCACTACATTCAGGGATTCAAGTACATGCACATGGAGAAGCATAACTGAATTTCAATTTCCATTAAAAACCAATTGGACTTTGTGTTATAAATACCCAAGTCCTCTCTAGCCTAAAAACCAATTAGCTACACAAATTTTCAAAGGTTCCCTAGTCCATTCTCAATGCCTCTCAAGTCTTTTATTTTTAAAATCAAAGAAGGAGGTATCATGTCAAGGTTTTCTTCAAAAGAGCTATGTATTCCCTTTTTATATTTCTATACATACTTAAAATACTTTTCATTTGAAAGAAGTTCTGATACATTTGATTATTCAAAAAAAGATTGTGAATGTCAAAAGTTCTCTTCAACTAGCCATTTTTTTATTTCATTTTGAAGTAAATACTAGTTTTGTCAATATCTTGTAGTTTCACCTAGAATAAGGTGTATATAAACTATGTTATATTTAATATTTGTCTTTCAAGAGGCTTTTATATTTTAAATTGTAAAGCTAAGTAATCCTTGCTCGAGCTATTTAAAAATCCGTTTTGGCTCTAGGTGATTGCACCTAGAGTTGTTGGCCAAAAGTTCTAAGGTGTTATAACTTCAAACTTTAGAGCTCTATGTTGTATATACAATTTCGCAAATTATAGATGCTGATCTTATGGCTTCTTTTACCTACCCTTCCCTTGTGCAATCTTTCAGACAGCAAAGATGCATCAACAAATTCACTCACGGCCCTTTCTTGAAACTTAGTCATGTTCACTCCTTTTTCATGTACATGCCATACCTCATTTGGTCTAGCCGTTAAAAATGCACTTTCACTCTCTTTATAGTTAACAATGTAAAGTGATCATGATTGAGCCTCACATACAATACCTTCTAGCATGGTAACATTTGATCCATTTTACTTTAATTCTTTTTTTTATGTCATGAATTTTACTCCTATGAGTTTTCCATATTCTATGTTCCTACAAATCACGTATGAGTATCCCAAAGTAATATAGTTAAGTGTGGTCAAAAGGGTAACAAAAAGCTATCGATACAGATCCATTACATGAATCATGTTTGAGCGTCACCAAATCACATAATTAGCTGTGGATGCACGTTTTTCATCGATACAACTTTGACTCCAAGCTCTACGATTAAGGGAATGTTTGGTATTCACTCCACATTCAAAGAATCCTCATCGTCTCCGTATTCGTCATTTTGAGTATCTCCCTCATTTTGGCTATGTTTAGAACATAGAAAGTGAAGAGAAAAGGAAAAAAAGAAGAAGAAAAAAATCTCTTGTTTAGATGCCCAGAATAAGAGGAAAAATAAAAGAGAAACATTATTTTTCTTGTTTGGATGCACAAGGAAAAGGAAAAAAATAACTTTAATTTTTTTACGATTAAAGTTATATTCAAAGCTTAAAATATCTATAAGTATTAAATTATCTATACTTTTATTTTCTCTCTAACATTTTTATTATCTATAAAGTTCTCTCTCTAGTTTTTCTTTCTTTTCTTTTCTCTCCAAATTTCTTTTTTCTTTTTAGTGAACGTCCTTTATCTAAGAAGAAACTAATTTCTCTCATATTTTGTTTTCTCTTCAAGAATTTGTGTTGCCGAACACTAGAAAAAGACTTTCTCTCCCCTTTTTATTTGTGGTTTGCAAAACACGCCCAGAAAATGAAGAGATGAAATTTTTTTTTAAAAAAAAGAGAGTAAATGAAAAAAAAGAGAAAATGAAATAAAAAAAAATAATCATTTTTTTATCTTGTTTTGATGTCCATGGAGAATAATAGAGAAAACAAAAGAGAAACACGATTTCTCTTGTTTGATCCACAAGGAAAAAAAATTAATAAATTTAAAATTTTTAATAATTAAAATTTTATACAAGTCTCAGAAATAAAATATCTATAAGTATTAAATATTATTGATAGACTTCTATTTACCAATAAAAATAAAAATTATTCTGTACATTTTTATTTATAAATTTATTATAAATAAACATATTATGATTTAATATTTCTATGAATTTTCAATTAAGATAATACTTTTGTCTTTTTTATATTACAATAATTTGAATATGAATGTTTTGCATATTGTGATAAAAAAATTTATTACTTATCCTTTTCTTTTCACTCCAAATTCCATTTTTTTCAAAGAAAATCCATTAACTAAGAAAAAAAAAGTAAATTTCTCTCTTTTTCTCTTTTCTTCAAGAATCTGTGTTGTGAAACACTTGAAAAGGATTTTCTCTCCCACTTTCTTGTTTTGATTTCTTTTATGTGGGTTTCAAACGTGGCCTTAGGCTGTGTTTTGAACAAAGAAAGTAGAGAGAAAAGATAAGAAAGAGAAGAGAAAAGAAAGAGAAATGAAAGGAAATAAAATAGACTTGTTTTCTCTTATATGGATGCACACGAAAATTGACTGAGAAGATGGATGAAAAATATAGTTTCTCTTGTTTGGATACATGTGAAAAATAAATAAATAAAAAATGAAATTTCCTCTCTTATTTCTCTTTTTTTTCCAAATTCTATATTTGTTTTAGAGAAAGTATGTTCTAGATGCTGATTCCGTAAAGAGAGATAGGAAACCTCAACAACATCAAAATCATCTGTCACATTTTCTGGACATTGCCTTCGGTAGGATGGCACGATGAAGCTGCAGCAGTAAAGAATCCTCTAAGGGTCACCCTCTGACACAAGAAGCAGATATCTGGGAGAATTAATTAGAACACGATGATATTGATCTTCACCTCCACAAATCTTTGCTCATCCGATGAAATTGGGGTACTACTACATAGGGGATGAAGCATCGAAGGAATAACAAATAAAAGGTGACGGGGATCACACAAAGAATAATCATGGGAAATAAATAAACAGTTGTAAATGGGTGTTTATTGTGAAACACAATCCAGATGGGTCCATGGGTGAGTTGAAGGCTCGTCTCGTGGCTAAAGGTTATACACAATGTTATAGAATTGATTATGAGGAAACCTTCTCTCCAGTGGCCAAAATGAACTTGGTACATGTGTTATTATCTCTGGTAACTAACTCTTCCTAGTAGGTATATCAACTTGATGTGAAAATGCCTTTTTGAATGGGGACATCAAAGAAGAAATTTATATGCTACAACAACCTGGGTATATGGTTGAGGGGGAGTCAGTATGTCGACTAAAAAAATCTATGTATGGTCTAAAACAGTTCCTTCGTGCATGGTTTTAGAAATTTAGTGAAGCCCTCCTATGGGCTGGATTTTATTGATGCTCTCGAGATCACTCAGTATTTATTAAAAACACACCTAGAGGCAAGGTAATTCTGAGATATCATTTTCACGGGTAATGTTTCTGAGGGCATCCAGGAAACTAAAGAAAAAATATGTGCTGAATTCAAGACAAAGGATCCTGGACTACTCAAATATTTTCTGGGTATTGAAGTATTACAATCCAGACATGGGACTGTGCTATCCCAAAGGAAGTATACCCTTGATCTACTGGAGGAGATAGGAATGATGGGATGCAAACCAGCAGAAACTCCTATGGACTCAAATACAAAATTATGTGCAAGTACTGGAGAAGATGTAGATATCGGGAAATATCAAAGACTAGAGGGAAGACTCATTTACCTGTGCATAACAAGGACAAATATATCAAATCCAGTAAGTGTGATGAGTCAATATATGCACAAACCACAACTTAGTCATTGGCAAGCACTATAAAGGATATTATGATATCTAAAAGGAGCTCCAAGAAGAGGGATTCTCAGATGCAGACTGGGTCGGATCCCCGGATGATAGGAAATCTACTTCTAGATTTTGTACGATGGTTGGAAAGAATTTGGTTACATGGAGAAGCAAGAAGCAAAATATTGTAGCACAATCAAGTGCAGAAGCAGAATACTGAGTCATGGCACACACTGTTAGTGAACTCCTATGGATCAGATCTTTTCTCACTAAATTGGAATGCTACAAAGAAGCTTTGATGGATCTATATTGTGATAATCAAGCAGCAATACACATTACATCGAATTCAGTCTTCCATAAAAGAATAAAGCATTTTGAAGTGGCCTGCCACTTTATACAAGAAAAGTTCCAAGTAGACTTTTTATCTCTAAGGCATATATCATCACAAAGTCAAGTTGCAGATATTCTCACCAAGCCAGTCACTCACAAGATTATGTCTACCATCTGCAGCAAGTTGGGCATCTACGATATTTTCTCACCCCCAGCTTGAAAGGGTGTGTTACAATATGGGACCCACCATGAGGATGTGGGATGCCAAGAAGAGTCTTCACCCAGGCGGGCATGAGTTAGGAGATAAGAAGCATGAGGTTGAAAAAGTTAGAAGATTTGAAGATCAAGTGGGACCCACAAAGATACCATGAGCTGGTAACCTCATCAACATGAGCTAGAAGATCATGTGGGACACACAAAGATAAGATCACGAGCTAGCCTCCTCTCTTATGTCCATGTGATTAAAGAACAGTTAGAGTTCAAGTTATATTAGACCTCTAGTAGATTGTGTTATCTTTTCATGATAGGCTTGTCTTAGAGAGTTAGAGTTGGAATGTAATTAGGAGGCTTAAAGTTCAATTGTATAAGGACTCTATCACTTCCTCTACTATAAATAGAGGTGTTGTAAATCGGAAATAATTATGTTCTACAATTCTTTCTTGAGTAAATCTCTCCCTCTTTGCTTGACACACACCTTGTTTCTCTTCTCCTCTTCTCTCTACCCGAGAACCTTCTTCCCTTTTTTTTCTTTGTCTTTCTCTCTTCTCTTGCTCGGAATATAAGAAAAGGGGTCTTAAATTCAACACCCTTTATGGTTTAAAACATTCTCCTCGTGCATGGTTTGCTAAATTTTTCAAAGCACTCATACGGGTCGGATCTCACAGATGTTCCGTAGATCACTCCGTGTTTCTGAAAGATACACCTAAAGGGAAAGTAATTTTGGCCTTATATGTTGATGATATTGTCTTGACCAGTAGTGTTCTCGAAGGCATTCAGGAAACCAAGGAAAATATATGTGAAGAATTCAAGACAAAAGGTCTTGGACTACTTAAATACTTTCTAGGTATTGAAGAACTACAGTCCAAACATGGGATTATACTATCTCAAAGAACGTATGTCCTTGATCTACTGGAGGAGATAGGAATGATGGGGTGTAGACCAGTAGAAATCCCTATGGATTCCAATACAAAATTATCTGCAAGCATTGGAGAAGATATGGATATTGGAAAATATCAAAGACTTGTGGGGAAACTCATTTATCTTTGTGTAACAAGGTCGGATATATCATATGTAGTAAGTGTTGTGAGTCAATACATGTACGAACCAAAAATTACTCATTGGCAAACACTAGAAAGAATATTACGATATTTGAAAGGACCTCCAAGAAGAGGGTTTCTCTATAAGAACCATGGTCACTTCAACATAGAGGGTTCTCAGATGCAGACCAGGTCGGATCCCCGGATGACAGAAAATCTACTTTGAGATATTGTACAATGGTTGGAGGGAACTTAGTTACATGGAGAAGCAAGAAATAGAATATAGTTGCAAGGTCTAGTGCAGAAGAAAAATATAGGGCCATGGCACACACAATTATTGAGCTTCTATGGATCAGATCCTTTCTCACTGAGCTGGGATTCTATAAATAAGCCCCTATGGATCTACATTGTGATAATTAGGCGACAATACATATTACCTAAAATCTGGTCTTCATTGAGAGAATAAATCATATTGAGGTAAACTGCCATTTCATACGAGAGAAATTCCTAGTCGTCATATTATCTCTCAAACATATCTCCTCACGAGGGCTAGTTGCAAACATTCTCACCAAACCAATCACTTATAAGATCTTGTGCACTATCAGTAGCAAATTGAGCATTTACAATGTTTTCTCACCCTCGGTTTGAGGGGGGGAGTGTTATAAGGTGGGACCCACCATGATCACACAAGCTGGCATGATGAGTCACCACGTGAGGTGGCATGATGAACACAAGATGGCATCCTTATCACATGAGTTAGAAGATTTGGCAATCTACCTTGATTAATGTAATCGATTTATCTTCCCTTGATTATGTAGATTTGGATAATCATGATTGATGTAATTAGGGATATTGGGGATCCTATCTTATCTCTAAATATGTTATGAAAATAGTATAAATAGGGGTCTTGGTTGAAGGGTTCAATTAAGCTCTCCACTTCTCAACTCGTGAAGAATCTCTCTCTAGCCTAAACTCTTTTTCTCTCTTTTCTCTTCTCTCCTCTCTACCCGAGCTCTCTCTCTCTGTCTTTGCTCCTTTTCTTCTCCCTCTCTCATCTTGCTCGAAGTTTCAATCATGGGGCCCTAAATTCAACAAAAATCAACTCCAATGTTATGACATCTCAAAGCACAAAAAAAAGAGATGACATCAAAGCTACAACTCAAGTATATGTCGATCAAGCCCTAGGAAGGAAAATTTGATTGACATGTATTAAACCCGAGGAGGCAATCGGATAAAATTCATCATGAAGCAGTCAAAGTGAATCAAGGAAGTTCCTTCAAGCACCATAGTAACAATATATCCATGTTTGATCACTCAATTAACGAAAAATAAATTGCAAGTCATGTCTACAATAGTTCTAGATGAAGAACTTTGCCTAAAAAATCCCTAAGAAAATCTCCCGCATCCTTCAAGCTCCATGGTGTTGACGATGGTAAAATAATATGAGGAGTGTTGCAATATTTCTCTTCAAATAGATGTGAGGAAACACTAGTCATTACAAAAAGAAAGCTCACTACAATTGACTTCTCCAAGAGTTAGTATATCCATCATGATGGTATAAGCAAAGACTTTGGAGGACAAAGTGGTAGAGCTACAACAAGCGATGGAGGAAAGGGATGAGCAAATTACACAATTCATGTAAAAAATCAAGTCGTTGATAGCAAACCTTGGAGGATCTTCCCTTCCCAAAAATCATCCTCAATTTGACTCAGCTTCAGAGGGTACGTCTTTTGGTCCAAGAACAAGTAAACAAAATTTTCAATATGCAAGAGGCACCTTATTGATTGACTCTGCCAAGGTGATCAATGAAAATGTTGTTCATGACATGCAACTAATGAAAGGAACACAAATGATATCTCAAGTCTATGCTCGACCTTACAGTAAGAGAATTCAAGCTTTAAGAATGTCGTTGGGGTACAAGTCGTCCAAGTTCCAATTTTTGAAGAAGAATAAAGTTGTTAAGTGGCATATGTTGTAATCACTTAATGTTTTTAGGGCATTTTACTCACTATCATGTATAAGGGTATTTTAGACCCTCTTGTACTAAATCCATCATTATAAATAAGATTTTAAGGTAGGGTTCTTCAATTATACTTGAGTGCCTCTCTATTAGATTCTAGGGTTGCATATTTAGAGAACTTAGGGTTTGTAGGTAGAAGGTGGAAGAAGAAGAGAAGAGAGAAAAAGTACAGAGAGAGATCGAGTAGGAGATCAAACAAGAGAGGTTAGAGTGAATTAGGGTTGAAGCCACGTCCTCATGCCCTCCCCCTCACACCTTTATATGTAGTCTTGAGGGAATAAAACCATAGTACATGAGAAAGTAAAAGGATTTAAAGAATTGAAATAATTACATCTTCACGCGACTCACTCTATAAATTACATGAAGACGCTTTAACACTCCCCTTCAAGTTGGTGAAAAAACATCATAATTCCCAGCTTGGAACATGTCTCTGAGATAGATTTTGCAGTAATAGCCTTTGTGAAGATATCTGCTAGTTGATTCTTGGATGGGATGTATTGCATAATTATTATAGCAGCTTGCAACTTCTCACGAATAAAATGACAATCCATCTCGATATGTTTTGTTCTTTCATGAAACACTGGGTTGTTTTGCAATATGAATGGTTGCCTGATTATCACAATGAAGTTGTATCAAATTGTTGACTTGGAACCTCAACTCCGTCATAAAGGATATTAGCCATAATAGTTCACTTACTGCTATTGGAAGATGGGCCCAAGCCCACACGACCAAGGAAAGCCCACATATCCAAGTGTGTTGGAAGATGGATCCAAGCCCATAAGATCATGGAAGGTCCACATATCCAAGAGTGTTGGAAGATGGGCCCAAACCGATAAGATATGGGACCAATCATGATCACGTGAGGTGGCATTAGAAGTCTTACACAATAAGAAGTCAAACAGAGCCACAATTATTGTGGAAGTAGGTCTCATAGAAGAGTTTCAGTTTAAAGGTTTTTTAGTCATGTCATCTTCTATTTATATTGGATTATTTAATTATGTTAGGACTTATCTTTAAGTGTTAAAGTTTGCGTGTAATTGGGAAAAAATATAGTTTAATTATAATTGGACTCTACTACCTTCTTCTATTATAAATACAGGTTCATGTACTCTAATTACAACAAGTCAATGAAGTATTTTTCTTCTCCAAAAAATCAAAATGGTATCAGAGAAGATTCTATGAGTTGACTCGGTCAACCCACAGAGGTAATGTGATCTTTTTTTATTTATTATCTCTAGCAGTTTAGGTTCGTATTTATCTTTTTTTGTCCTTATACCCATTATTTGCTTTATGTTTTTACCTTTATACTATTATTCTATTTTCAGGAGTTTTTGGTTCATGACCGCCGACCGTGGCGATCCCTCTATGTCTTTGAAGCTTCTCCCCCCTTGGTGCCGATCTTCGTGTCGATGCTATCCTACATCTCCATCCTTTGTGTCGAGTTTATGATTGAGACATTATTTCAGAAAGTTACTTTCATTTGTGGTTGCCTCTCTGAGAATTATTCATCCTTACTGTTGTGCCCCGTGATTTTATTATGACTAGGTTAGCCTACTTCTCGACGCTTCTAGCCCGAGACTCCGAGCATCACTCTACTATGATTTCTTCTGCTCGGTGATCTAGTATCTTTGCTCCAGTAACCAACCAATGTAGAAGTTAGGACCCCATGAGAATGACTCTAGGTTAATGTGGAAGAAGAAGTAAAAAAGAGAGAGAAGAGGGAGAAAGGAGAAGGATGTTGGAGAGGAGAGTTTGGATTAAGGGAAGGAGAGAATGTTTCAAGGGAGCAGAGAGGGTGGCTAGACATTTTTCCAAAGAGAGGAAAAGGCTTGAATGCCTCACCTCGTAGCCAATGCTCTTATTTATAGTGTTACAAAGCCCTTAGGGTTACAACTCAATAGATTAAAAGACATACTCAGACAATGTATTTACATCTTCATGCCATCCTTATGGAACATACCATAAATAACCACTTTGCCACTCCTTTGACGTGTGGGCTTCTAGCCTTGAGCTTGTGGGTTTGAGCCCATCTTCCAACACTCCCCCTTAAGCTGGAGGAGAAAATACATCATAAATACCCAGCTTGCCACCTATATAAGATAGAATTTTGGATGTTACCGGTTTGGAGAGGATATCAGATAATTGCTCTTGAGATAAAATATACTTAAGAGAAATTATTTCAGCTTGAAACTTTTCGTGTATAAAATGAGAATCCACTTCAATAGGTTTAGTTCTTTCATGGAAGAATGGATTTGACGTAAAGTGAATAGCTGCTTGATTGTCACAATGTAGGCCCATAGAGCCTCTGTTGGAAGAGAAGTTCAAACCCACACGACCAAGGAAGGCCCACAAGATGGGCCCAAGCCCATAAGAAGTAGGACATACAATGATTACCAAAGCTGGCAACCTTATCACATCAGTTGGAAGATCAAGAAGGACTCACAAAAGCATCTTATCTTATGGACACGTCAAATAAGAGTTTTAGTTTGAGTTATATTTGTCTTTTATCTATATTGATTTATTTAATTATGGTAGGACTTATCCTTAAGTGTTAGAGTTTGGGTGTAATTGGGACAAGGGTAGTTTTGTTGTAATTGGACTCTACTACCTTCCTCTATTATAAATAGAGGTTTATGTACTCTGATTACAACAAGTTATTGATGTCAATGAAGTATTTCTCTTTTACATAAATTCAACATGGTATCAGAGCAGGTTCTGTGAATAGCCTTGGTCAACTCATGGAGGTAATGTGATCCTTTTCTCTAAACCTTAAACCCTAAGTCTAGGTTCGTAGTTATTTTTTTCAGTCCCAATACCCGTAGTATTCTTTGCATTTTTTATCTCTATACGGAGTTTTTCATATTATAAATTATATATTGAAGGAAATATATTTGAGTCTACTTTCTAAATAAAAATTATTTGTTCCAATCTGAGTTATCTACAGAGAGATGTCGATATTTGAATGAGAGAAGTTCAGATTACAAAAAGGTTTGAGCGGCAGTAGCAATCTTCAGATTCTGAGGTATTTTTTGCTATCAGGAACTAGACTTTATATGGAGAAATATATATCAAAATAAATTTTTGTAAGTCTATTCTTTTACCTATTCAACCATTTTTTTTATCTGAGTTATCTACAAAGAGAAATCAATATTTGAAGCAGCAAAGGTCAGATTGAAAGGAGGTTCGAGCGGCAGCAGAAATCCTAAACTTTCGAGTTATTTTATGCTATTAAGAAAGATACTTTATATAGAGAACTATACATCAAAAGAAAGATACGTAAGTCTATTTTCTTACCTATTCAACCAATTCTCAGTATGAATTTTTTATAAGGAGATATTTTTCTTGGAAGAGTCGATGGTCATTCAGAAAAAAAGGAGAAACAGTACATAGTTCAGCCAGATGACAGAGACCGAAATCTATCAGATTATAATCTTCTGATAATTATATTTTAAGAAGAGAAGTCATACTTGGATGAAATTTATTTAAGTCTACTTTCATAATGATAAAATTTCATATTAATCTGATCTATATTTAAATAAATATTTCCATTGGAAGAATCAAAGGTCAAGCTGGTATTCTGTTACATTGAAAATCCAAATTTAAGCCAATTGTTTTGTGTCACTTTTTGAGTTGATATATCAGGAAAATATCTCACTTCTCCCTAGTTTGAGGGTTTATTTATACATCTCTATTATTTTGGCCTATTTCTACATCTATGATATTTGGTTCAAGCTAGGATCACTGCCATTAACTCCCAGTTTGAAGGGGAGAAGTAGAAGAAGTACAAGAAAGAGGTATTTTATTTCATATGTTGTCAATAAGTTTATGTATGATTATTTCATGGGTTTTTACAATGTTTATTATTTGGTTCGTGTTATATGTGTTGGAAGATGGTCGTGTTATATACAGTTGCTGCTATTATGTCTCTTTGGGGACATTATAATTGAAGAAGAGGTGGCCTCATATCATTATTTATTTTACCCCATAAAAAAATATCTCGGTTGGGAAACCATGATAGGCTTTGTCAAAAAAAAAAAAAAAAAAATCACGGTTGGGAAACCATGACGGAGGATACCCTGTCAAAAAAACATCACAGTTGGGATACCATGACTGAGGAACACCACCCCTCCCCCACACCCCCCCCCCCCCCCCCCCCCCCCCCCCCCCCCCCCCTTACCCATGTAAAGGATTTTATGACTCCTACCACTTGAGAATCATTGTCCTGTGGAGGGACACGGTGATGGACACTATAGAGCAATGTCGATAGACACACTACGGATAGAAGACGAAGTGTGCCCTACATCCAGCATTAGGATTGGAGTATGAAGCAATGGCTTACCAGTTAGGAGTGATTTTTACTCTCACTTATATTATGCCAGCAAAGCCTCATGGAAGGACGCAATAGCGTGAGGGGGAATGTTGGAAGATGAAGGCATATTGGAAGATGTGCCATTTTATACAAAAATACTCTATACATTATTTGCAGCAAGTTGGGAGTTCATGTTGTTCTCTCACCCCCCAACTTGAGGGGGAGTGTTCGAAGAGAAGATCAAGCCCACACGACCAAGGAAGACCCACATATTTAAGATTATTATATGATGGGCCACACGACCAAGGAAGGCCCCCAAGATGGGCCCAAGCCCATAAGAAGTAGGACCCACAATGATTACCTTGAGTTGGCTTCCTTATCACATCAGTTGAAAGATCAAGAAGGAATCACAAAAGTATCTTATCTTATGGTCATGTCAAATAAGAGTTTTAGTTTGAGTTACGTTTGTATTTTATCTATATTGAGTTATTTAATTATGTTAGGACTTATCTTTAAGTGTTAGAGTTTGAGTGTAATTGGGACAAGGGTAGTTTTATTGTAATTGGACTCTACTACGTTCCTCTATTATAAATAGAGGTTCATGTACTCTGATTACAACAAGTTATTGATGTCAATGAAGTATTTCTCTTATCCATAAATTCAACAACCTCCTTTATAAAATCCCAATTCGGTAAGAAGAGTCTTTATCCATAAAAGTTCACTTACAGTGTGGACCATAGAACAGTATTCTGCATCAGCACTAGATCTTGTAACCACGTTTTGCTTTTTGTTTTTTCATGTGACCAAGTTCCCCCCAACAAGGGTACAATACCCAGACGTAGATTTTCTATCATCGGATGATTTAGCCAAATCTGCATTTGAGAGGCCTTCTATATTGAACTGACCATATTTTTTATATAGCAATCCTCTTCCTAGAGCACCTTTTAAGTATCATAGTATTCTCTCCAACGCTTTCCAGTGAGCAATTTGTGGTTTGTGCATGAATTAGCTTACCACACTCGCAACATATGATATATCTAGCTTGGTTACCATGAGATAGATCAATTTTCCTACAAGTCTTTGATACTTGCCAGTGTCAACATCTTCTCTAGTTGTGGCACACAATTTTTCATTCGCATCCATAGGTGTATCAACTGGTCTACATTCCTTCATTTTTGTTTCTTCAAGAAGATCCAAGACGTATTTTCTTTGAGACTACTATTCCATGATTTGACTGAAGGACTTCTATACCCAGAAAATATTTGAGCTTACCCAAATATTTAGTCTTGAACTCTTCACATATCATATTCTTCACTTCTTGTATACTATGAGAATCATTTCAAGTCAAGATAGTATCATCAACATACATCGCCAATAATATCTTCCCTTTGATAGTATCTTTAACATATACTTAGTGATCAATCGAGCACCTATGAAAGCCAAATCGTAGAAGCGCTTGACTAAATTTATCAAACCAGACCCGAGGTGACTGTCTAAGCCCATATAAGGATTTCTTTAACCGGCATACGAACTCCCCCTCAACCACATATCCTAGTGGTTGGACCATATAAATTTCTTCGCGTATATCACCATATAAAAATGAATTTTTTACATGGAGATGATATACTGGCCAAGATGAGTTAGCAGCAATAGAGAGGATGATATGTACCGAGTTCAGTTTAGCAACTGGAGAGAAAGTCTCTTCATAATCTATCCTATAGCACTGAGTATAACCTTTTGCAACCAAGCGTACTTTAAGGCGAGCAACCAACCCATCAGGGTTGTGTTTCATCGAAAAAATCCATATGCAACCAACCGGCCTTTTCCCTTTTGGGAGCGATGCCAATGTCCATGTTTGATTTTCATATAATGCATGTATTTCTTCATCCATAGTTGTCTTTCATCCTGGATGCTTCAGGGCCTCCTGATAAGATTGTGATATGGAAACATATGAAAGAGAAGCAAGAAACTGAACACACTGAGAAGATAAGTGATGAGAAGACATAAAATTGGCAATTGGATGAGACATGTGGAAGAACGGGTTTCCTTTCGTAATGCAATAGGCCGAGTATCAAATTCAGACCCAAACATAGGAGGAGGAGAAAGACTTGCCTCAGGTGAATCAGACGACTCCACAGGTGAGGGGACAGTCGATGCTTCAAGGGGTTGATTAATATCTTAGTGAAATGGCACAAGCGGGCATGGAGTGGTAGGAGGAAATGTAAACCCTGGAGGAGCCTCATGTGAGGAGTAGAAGGAAATGCCTTTAAAGAAAGTCACATCCTGAGATACCTTCAACCTCCGAAGTGTAGGATTATAAAAAATATATCCTTTCTGAGTTTGAGAATACCCCAAAAAAATACACCTCAGAGACTGAGGATCAAGTTTACTTTTATGTAGTGAAGTATCATGAACAAAACATGTGCACCCAAATACTTTAAGAGGAAGAGAAAATGGATCTTCACCATGAAACAAAACAGAATATTGAGTCTGATTTCTTAGTACTGATGTAAGTAACCTATTGATGAGAAAACATGTTGTAAGAATAGCATGTGGCCTCTAAAAGTAGGGTACCTTCATGGAGTAGAGGAGGCCCAGAGCAACTTCAAGGAGGTGACGATTCTTTCTTTCAGTAACACTATTTTGTTGAGGGGTATAGACACATGATGTTTGATGAAGAAGCCCATTACTCTCACGAAATGATTTAAACTCATTAGACAAATATTCCTTAGCATTATCGGATCTAAGGATTTGAAATTTTTTTCCAAATTGCATTAGAACCATTGCATTAAAGTTTTTAAAAATAGAAAGAATTTCTTATTGCTCTTTAAACAAAAACAACCAAGTCACTCGGGTAAAATAGTCCACAAAAATAACAAAATATTGAACCTGAGAAATGTTAGAGATCTTTAAAGGGCCCCATACATCAGAATGTATTAATGCAAATGGAGCAGTATTAGTAGTTGTAAGATGAGGAGAATATGTACTCCTAACATGCTTACTTAATTGACATGCCTCACGATTAAAATTAGACAAAGATTTAAGAGATGGAACTAAAGAACGAAGCGACGAGGTAGATGGATGACCAAGCCGGTTGTGCCACAATTGAGCCTCGAATGTAGTGGGTAAAATAGAAGCTACCGGTGGAAGAGTAAAATAGTATAAACTCCCTTTTTCATGGCCGCCACCAATCACCTGTTTTGTAGTTAGATCATGAAATATACACGAAGATGATGAGAAGGTGACAGAACATATCAATAGTTTGGATAATTGACTAACGGAGAGCAAATTTAACAAAAATTGAGGAACAAATAACACATCGTGGAGAGGAATAGATGCGGTAAGAGAGGAGGAACCCTTGCCAAACACCTTGGTTTGGGAACCATTAGCAATAGTGACCAATTTATGAGGAAGTCATGGAGACAATGAATGAAGCGTGAGTTTGTTACCTGACAAGTGTTCGGAAGCCTTGGAGTCAATGATCAAAGAGGAAGGGGTTGAAGCGGAAGAAAGCATACTTGAGGCAATGGTAGTGGCAGCAGTAGGGCCTGGTGGAGTTGAGGATTGATCCAATAAGGATTTCAACTTCTGAATTACAGCATAGTCTTCCGCAGAGATAGTCACATTCCCGGAATGAGAATCAGTCCTATCCTCCTTTTTCTCAATATTAACTGAAGCTGGATTGGTTGTTGCGCAATCAGGCTTACCATGGAGTTTCCAACATGAATCCACAAGGTGGTTCTGATCACGACAGCAAGTGCACAATCGAGGCTCGGTACGGGAATAGGTCAGACCCGTTCGACCACCACCATTGCGGCCTCCTCTTGTATTTTTGCCGCGTCCTCGAAATGGGGATGATGTACCCCGATTACCATAGAACATAACTGATGGAGCATCAATCGAAGAAGGAGGAGATAGATCTGGAATCCGTAACAACATGGCACTGATGTCATCAAAAGAGGGAAGGGCAGAGGAACTAAGAAGCTGAGTCTTAGCCACCTCTAGATATGGCTTAATATTGGTAAGGTAAATACCCGCTACCAAGGCCTCGCGCTGTTTTTCTTGGACAACAATGTCGGTAGAGTATGGTTGAGAAATTTTCCATTCTTGGAGAAGGCCACGAAACCGGGGCAGAATACTTTGGTAGCCAACATACTTTGGAAAACATCATATACTCTTTGCAAGGAGGCGGTACTAGAATAGAGCTTAGCACATGTGTCTCAAATATCATTGGAAGTTTCCAAGTGGACCACATTGTTAGCAACATGCTCTTCCATGCTATTAATAAGCCAACAGATAACCATGTTATCATTTTTTACCCATTTACGGTAGACTTCATCTTCTTCATCAATCGGATGAGGGATTTTGATAACATGACTGAGAAGGTCATGAATAATGAGAACCCTCCGTACCGATTGTGACCAGCTAAGGTAATTGGAAAGACCTCTGAGTGGAATTATAGTAATTCGGAGTATGTTACTCTTATTACTCACATGTCCACTCTCCATGTTGACACAAATCAACTAGTAAAGTCAAATGTCAAAGGGGCTCAAATAACACTTACACAACGTAATTTGAAGCACCCGTAGACCAAATTAGCTATCAAATCTAAGTAGAGAATATTTTCACTAGAATAAGCACCAAATCATGGAAAAATTGGTGCTTTTGTCAAGTGATAACAAGACCCAGCCACTACTCAACTTCTCTTATATTTATGAAAAAAATACAAAGAAGAGAATAGATGCAACTTTCATCCTTAATCCAAACTCAACCACAAAACCGAGAACAACTTTAGACAAGGCCTTTCTTGGCAAACCGAGAGCAATTTCTTGGCAAAATAAATTCCAACTCATGGGAATACTTCAAAATAAAAAAAGTTTCAATTGCTGAAGTTCAAAAGTAAAAAATAATAGGGATAAGTGAGTGCCGGAATTGCATCAAACATATAATGGGTATCCAACAACATAACACACTCCCATGAGTAACATTAGATTATAGAATTGACAACAACATATGCTGGAATCCCATATCAATAATGTGTGATTCCCGTTACATAAAGGTAACTGAATCCAAATAACAACCCAAAAAAACAACTGTTGATCAATCATGTAATTTTGCTACAAGATGATCAAGACTACAATATCCTTTTAGTCATACAAGATAGATCTTTACAATGTTTATGAAGATTATCTTGCCTTGACATGAATCAAGAATTCAAGAAGAGAAAAAAAATTGAAACCATAAAAAGAGAATTGCCAAAAAAAAGAACAAATTTTACCAATCTCTTCATGGCATAACTCCTATACACAACTTCTTGAATGGATGACATAACTACTTGAATAGGTATGCTAACCTCCAAGTTTTGATACCATGTAGAAGTTAGGACCCCATGAGAATGACTCTAGTTTAACGTGGAAGAAGAAGGAGAGAAGAGAGAGAAGAGGGAGAAAGGAGAAGGACGTTAGAGAGGAGTGGATTAAGGGAAGGAGAGAATGCGTCAAGGGAGAAGAGAGGGTGATTGGACGTTTTTCAGAAGAGAGGAAAAGGCTTGAATGCCTTACCTCTTAGCCAATGCTCTTATTTATAGTGTTATAAAGCCCTTAGGGTTACAACTCAATAGATTAAAAGACATACTAAGACAATGTATTTACATCTTCATGTAATTCTTATGGAACATACCATAAATAACCACTTTGTCACTCTTTTGATGTGTGGGCTTCTAGCCTTGAGCTTGTGGGCTTGAGTCCATCTTCCAACAACCAACATCTAGAAAATTTTCCATTGTTGTTTGTATATCTTCATATTAAGCTGAATTAAAGTCGTCCATATATTTTTGAAAGCATTGTCTTCCTTCCAAGCAGTCAATAGTAATTTAGCAAGTCCAGGGTGCCAGTCTTCTGCTGGTAAATTGTTTGGTTTCCATCCAAGTTCTGAAACCAATTCGGAAGGACCACAATTTGCTCTCACGACTCCATCTACTCTCATCCAGCTTGGCAGTAGGATTCATTCCGAGTTAATCTCGTGACTTATCTAGCTATACTGATCAACCTGAACCAAGGATCCAGCAAGTTATACGCTGAAGTTGTTTATCTAGGAAAGTCATATGCTGGAGTGTAGGAAGAATTAGAAACAGAGTTATTCACCTAGTCGACCTAGGATTCTCTGTTATCTTCGTAATCTCCTTAGAGAAATCTAATTTTGACGGCTGCCATGTTGGAAGATAGGGCCCAAGCCCACATGACCAAGGAAGGCTCACATATCTAAGTGTATTAGAAGATGGGCCCAAGCCCATAAGACTAAACAAGACCCATCTATCCAAGAGATATAGAAGACGGGCTCAAGGCCCACATATCAAAGAGAAGGCTCATAGGCCCACATACAATGATGACAGGATGTTAAATAAAAAGTCATCTCATAGAGATGGAATTGATGTAATTAAATTAAAGTTCCAAGGTTAAAACCCTGAACCCTAAACCCTAAACCCTAAGTTCAGGAGTATTATTGTAATACAGTAGTTTCATTAATCTATAAATAGAGCTTTAGGGGGAGGGTTAGGACATCAAGTCCATAAGTTTTCTCCCATTGGGTTTCTCTCCATTTTTCTCCATGAGCTAAATCCAAGGAGTCCTGAAAATCAATATCCAAGGAGTCCTGAAAATCAACATGGTACCAGAACTTTGATTTTCAGGACTCCTATTATGGTTTTTTTTAGGTTCATTCTCCGCTGTGTTCATTTTTTTTCCCATAGTTGATATTAGTTTTTTATGTTTGATTTTTTTTCTGTTGCTACTCTCTCCGTGAGAACTTGTTCAGTGTTAGTTCGTTCATTTTTTTTTCTTTCTTCCGGCTCGTTATTATTGTTGTCTTGCGTCCTATGGTATATAGCCCTCTTAGCAGCAAAGGTGTTGATAAAAAGTTGCCTTCTCCATCGATTGTGCACATATCGTCAACATCGGTATTTTCAGTTTCAAACGAAGGTTGCTGGTCCGTGATCTTTGCTGTGAACAATAGTGTTGTTACTCTTCTTGCCAAAGAAGACCTTACTATCCGACCGTCTCTGTTTATCGGTATCTTCCACTGAAGAGAGTTTATCATCGGTCAGAAAGACTAGTATTCGGTCTTTACTGATCTGACGTCAATCTAGAAAATTCATTTTGGAAAATAATCAGTCTTCTCTCCGGAACTCATCACCGATTCTCATCAATCCTCGTCAATCCAAGTTCGGAAAGGTTCATTCATTGTTGCTATTTTTTGCGGAAGTCACAGAGCTAATTCTGCTGCTCCGTTACTTTTCGGAAAGTTTCCTTCCACTCCATTGCTGGAATTCACGTTCCTGTGACGAGATGATATTTTGGTAAGTATCTTGAACGATGCTGCTGTTTTTTATGGAGACCGAATGCTCGGCTACTCTGCATCAGTTCTGGAATTTTTCGTTGTTGTGTTACGGAAGGAACTCAACCGAGAAAGGATCTTATTTCCCGAAAATATTTGCCTGAGCTGGTGTCCATGTCAATGTCTCTCAGATGTCCCGTGATGATTCTCTGTGAGATATACTTTGCTTCTGTCGAAAAGTTTCCTTCTGGTTTACCGCTATGTTCGGAAGCGGGGAAGAGGATGACGATTGCCGAATTAAATGTGTTTCCTAAGTTTAGAAATCGCCAAAATGACTTCCATTTTGGGAGGTTGAAGACGACTGATCCTTCGTGTTGTTTGGGAGCCAACGTCGCAGGGAGGAAGACGGTCGCACTATTTGGACGCCAGCTGCCCGAGGAAGAAGATGATTGCCTGCTGTAAAGTTAGGAAAAATTAAAACAGTGTCTGGCCCGCGTCTGATTCAACCCGGACCGGACCGGATTAACCCAGCAACTACAGACCGAGTCAACCCAGACTAACTCAAACCGAGTCAACTCGGTATGGGTCAACTCGGGTCGGGGTCAACCTGACTCGGGCCACGTATTTTTTGCCTCGGTATACATGTTTGGACCAAAGCTTGTACATATTTCTGTCGCGACTCAGTAATTTTTTTTTTGGCTGGATTATTATTTTGAAGAATTGACATATTATTCATTGGTTAGCATATTATTTGGTACAAATATGTACATTAGATTATTTCATGGGTCAATTTTACAAGGATTATTTTGGTTCATGTTATATGGGCCCAAACCCATTTTAGTTATTGTTATTGTATCTCTTTTGATGAGACATTATTATTGAAGAAGAGGTGGCCTCATACCATTATTTATTTGTCCTTGTAAAAAATATCAAAAATATTTGCTGGAGGATTCCATGATGGAGAAACTTAATACCCCGTCAAAAATACCAAAACTATTTTTGGTTGGGATTCCATAACGGAGGAACTTAATACCTCGTCAAGAATATCAAAAATATTTGCGGTTGGGATTCCTTGATGGAGGAACTTAATACCCCCCTCAAAAATATCAAATATCAATGGTTGGGATTCCATGATGAAGGAACTTAATACCCCATCAAAAATATCAAATGTCAAAGGTTGGGACACCATGACGGAGGAACTTATTATTACATTTATGTTACTTTCCCCCATTAATGTAATGTATTACTCTACCACTTGAGAGTCGTTGTCCTGTGGAGGGACACGGTGGTGGAGGTGGACACTTCAGAGCAATGCCGATAGACACACTACCTACAGAAGATGGAGTGTGTCCTACATCCAGCATGACTTAAGAGTGGAGAATGGAGCAATGTCTTAGCAGCTAGGAGTGATTTACCTCACGAATATTATGCCAAGTGGGCCAAATATACGAGAACACCAGTGCGAGGGGGAGTGTTGGAAGATGTGCCATTTTATACAAAAAAAAAGTATATATCATTTGCAGCAAGTTCGGAGTTCATGTTGTTCTCTCACCCCCAACTTGAGGGGAAGTGTTGGAAGATAGGGCCCAAACCCACACGACCAAGGAAGGCCCACATATCCATGTGTGTTAGAAGATGGGCCCAAGCTCATAAGACCAAGGAAGACCCATGCATCCAAGAGATATAGAAGATTGGCTCAAGGCCCACAGGTCAAGGAGAAGGCTTATAGGCACACATATAATGATGGCAGGATGATAAATAAAGAGTCATCTCATAAAGATGGTCTTGATGTAATTAAATTAAAGTTCTAGGATTAAAACCCTGAACCCTAAGTTCACGGGTAGTATTATAATACCGTAGTTTCATTAATCTATAAATAGAGCTTTTAGGGAGAGGGTTAGGACATCAAGTGCATAACCTCTTCTTCCTCCAGTTTTCTCCCAATGGGTTTCTCTCCCTTTTTCTTCATGAACTAAATCCATGGAGTTTTGAAAATCAACACCATCTATCGTCAGAAGTTTATTTTTGTCACTATTTGATTGTTGTAAAAATTGCAATCCCTCTGTTGGTTTCGGAAAGCAAGTCGAAACTATCTCAGCCAAATTGACAGGATTTTGTTATGTCACTGCGTTGTTGTCCATTCTTTTTTCTCCGACTCATTTACGGAGAGTTGCCATGGGGAAGAACGACATGCTGCTTTTGAATTTAAATCTCACCAACATAGGTAGCGAGATTATAATATTTTGCCCGAATCTCTGATCGACCTTACGTTGTTGTTGTTCCCCTCTGTTCGGAAGCGGGGAAGATGACTCCACCGTTGCAAGGAGGAAGATGATGATAAATCAGATTTCCTAAGTTAGGAAAATTTAACTGAGCGTCGATTCAGCTCTTGCCGAGTCTCGGACCAGACCCGCCCGAATCAACCCAGTGAACTGGGCTGCCCTTCTAGCTGGTGTCGAGCAACACTAGTCTATCGAGTTAACTCGGGCCACCTCAGTGGTTCGGGTCACCTCAGTGAGTCAACGAGGATTTGGGTCAATTGACTCGGCCCACTTGTTTTCTGCATCGATTATACAGGTCTGGGTCCCAAGTTTTACAAATATTTCTGCCGCGACTCGCTATATTGGTCTACTATTTGACTCGGCGCAACTCGATTCTATTTCTCCAGTTGGATTATTATTTTGAGGTATTCGCAATAGATTCCTTGGTCAGCATATTACTTGGTGCACAAACTCGCATCAAATTATTTTGTGGGTTGCTAGATTTCATTATTTGGTTCGGATGTTGTTATTGTCTCTTTGGATGAGACATTATTATTGAAGAAGCGGTGGCCTCAACATCCTATCTTCCTCTTTAACCATTACCCTTTGATTATTTGGCAGCTTTTCTCCAACCATCCTTTATTTGACTCTCACATACCTTTGGGCCAACCATTTGAGTGTTGCTTCGATTGGGAGTTTAAAACCATCATGTATATGGGTGTTTTAAGTCCATTGAGACTTCTATATATATATATATATATATATATATATATATCTACATATATATATACATATATATATATATATATATATATATATATATCTACATATATATATACATATATATATATATATATATGTATATATCTACATATATACCCGTGTGGGGTGGGTCGTCTTGTGAATGACAGGCATTTATCACCCATTTCTACTTGTGAGAGTCAGTGCATGGGTTGGGACATTGTGATGGAGCTTATTACTACATATATGTTACCCCCCATAATTGGCATTTATTACTCCTACCACTTGAGAGTCATTATCTTGTGGAAGGACACGGTGATGGAGGAATTTTTACTATACTTTTGAGCACTACGTATAGACCCACTACCTGCGAAAGATAGGAGTGTCACTACCTGAGAATGATAGGATTGTGCCCTACATCCAGCATGGGTTATGACTAGAGAATGGAGTGATGTCATACGGATTGAAGTGATTTTACTCTCACTTATCTTATGCCAACTGGGCCTCATGGAAGAGAGCACTAGTGTGAGGGGGAGTGTTGGAAGATATGGAGGACTGCCATTTTATACGAGAAGATCATATACATCATTTATAGCAAGCTGGGAGTTCATGATGATTTCTCACCCCCTGCTTGAGGGGCAGTGTTGGAAGATGGGCCCAAGCCCACATGACCAAGGAAGGCTCACATATCCAAGTGTGTTGGAAGATGAGTCCAAGCCCATAAGATAAAGGAAGGCCTTCATATCCAAGAGTGTTGGAAGATGAACCTAATCCCATAAGATATGGGACCCACCATGATCACGTGAGGTGACATAAGAATTCTTATACAATAAGAAGTCTAACAAAGCTACAATTATTATGGAAGCAGGTCTCATAGAGGCGTTTCAGTGTAAAGGTGTTTTAGTCATATTAGTCTTCTATTTATATTGGGTTATTTAACTATGCTAGGACTTATCTTTAAGTGTTAGAGTTTGGGTGTAATTGGAACAAAGATAGTTTAATTGTAATTGGACTCTACTACCTTCGTCTATTATAAATAGAAGTTCATGTACTCTGATTACAACAAGTCAATGAAATATTTCTGTTTTCCATAAATTCAGCAACCACTTGCGCTATTAATCTATATTCTACTTTAGCACTTGACCTTGTGACCACATTTTGTAGTTTGCTTCTCCAAGTGACTAGGTTACCTCTGTTACGATATCTTAAAATGTATATTAGATAGAATTTATGTTCATAATTATTGTATAATTTGGGTTATGTACATAGGGTAATTAGATTAGGCTTAATGGGATGGGTGGCATTGCATTGGGCCCATGGGCCGTTTTGTAATAGTAGAACCTAAGCTTAAATACATAATGAAAGGGGGGGAATGGTAACAGGAGGAATTCTTTTTGCCTTCTCATCTTCCTCGTCTTCACTGAGAAACCAGAGAGCTCGACGCTCTTGTCTGGACTGTTCCGTCAGTCCCGCGAGGTGGTAGTGGTTCTGTCCACCGCTATAAGAGCTGTGGGCTCCCTGTTAGGCTGTGTCGTCAGCCTCTGTCTGACACATTTCGTCTCCATGAAGACTAGAGCTCTATCAGACTTACTTCATCATCGAAAACCTACATTGACATGGTATCAGAGCTTGATCCGTCCGAAGAGTGACCAAGCCATCTCCGTCCGAAGATTTTTCGCCCAAAGAATCTCTGTCCGATGAGCTGCTATACGACGACTCAGATTTCGGCAACACTCTCGGGGGTGATTGGAAAACTCCGTCTGAGCTCAGAGGAGTCGTCGGAAATAGTTGTCCAAGCTCTGGTGAATGGATAGATTCGGTTTTTTTTCCCTCGGTTGATACTATTCACCTAAGCTTACAAAGGAAATTATTTGCATAAGATAGTTTCTGTAATTTTTAGAAATTTTGGGGGCAGATATTGAATTTCTGAAGGTGTGGGGGTATATTCAGAATTTCTGCTATTGTGGGGGCATATCTGGAATATCTGAAGGTGTGGGAGTACATTTGGAATTTATAATATTGTGGGGGCAAATCTGGTATTTATGAAAGCATGGAGGACGATCTGGAAAATTTGAAAATGTGGGGGTAGATCTGGAATTTTTGAAATTGCGGGGGTAGATCAGGAATTTTGTTGGCAACTGTAGGGGTAAATCTGGAACTTTCAGTGGGGTGGTATTTTTGACAATTCAGCGAAATATCGATCTTATCATGTCAACAAACAAGTTAGATTTCTCTCCTATTCGGTTCACGGATATGAACTGCAATGCTTTGGAATTTCAATTCCGGTTATTTGTTATAGGAAAAGGTTTATGGGGTCATATTGATGGGAGTGATCAGACACCTTGCGATGCTGAAGCATTGTCAAAATGAATCACCATGGATGCTAAAGTCATGACCTAGATACTTGGATCCATTGAGCCTCATCTAGTCCTTAATCTGAGGCCCTACAAAACTGTAGCGGATATGTGGAATTACCTCCACAAGTTTTATCGTCAAAACAACACATTACTCTACCGTCTGCATCTCTGTCTAGTCTGCCGTCTCAAGTTACTCTGCCATTTGCATCTCTGTCTAGTCTGCTGAGATTTGATGAGCCTCACCCCACTGCATCGTTGCCCCCTCCCCATCATGACCCAACGCGTGCTCCTGATCCTCCCTCTGCTTCTACTCCCATCACTCTTCGCAGATCCACGCGTCGTTCTTACCCTCCTACCAGGTATGGTTTTCCCTCCCCTATATCTTTGGTAGCTACTTTGTCTTCTATTTCCATTCCTTCTAACTATAAACAGGCTATGGCACATGAGTGTTGGCAAAAGGCAAAACAAACAGAACTACAAGCGCTAGAGGAGAATCACACCTGGGACATTGTGACTTGCCCTCCTACTATTCGGCCTCTTGGGAGTAAGTGGGTATTCTTTGTCAAGTTGCATTCTGATGGATTGTTGGATCGGTACAAAGCCCGCCTTGTGACCCTGGGGAACAAGCAGGAATATGGAATTGATTATGAGGAAACATTTGCGCCAGTTGCCAAGATGACCATAGTCCGTACTATCTTAGCCATTGCAGCATCTCAGCCCTGGCCACAACATCAGATGGATGTGAAGAATGCCTTTCTCCACGGTGACCTGCAGGAAGATGTCTACATGAAGCTTCCCTCGGGTATGACTACCTCCTCTCCTGATCATGTCTGCAAGCTACGTTGTCCTTTGTATGGGCTTAAGTAAGCCCCCTGGGCTTGGTTTGAGAAGTTTCGCAGTACACTTATTCTCTACAAGTTTACACAGAGTCAGTATGATTCATCTCTCTTCTATCATAAGTCTGTCGCGAGCATGGTTATTCTCTTGGTTTATGTGGATGACATCATCATTATTGGCGCTAACTCTGGACTGATTACCAAGCTTCAGAAGGTATTGCATGCCGCTTTTCATATGAAGGATCTTGGACAACTCACGTACTTCTTAGGGCTGGAGGTACATCACAAACCCAATGGTATTTTCTTAAACCAGCATAAGTATATTCAAGATCTTATTACTCTCTCTGGGTTGGAGGACACATCTTCGGTGGGTACCCTATGGAGGTCAATGTAAAATATAGGAAAGATGAAGGGACTCTCCTTGATGATCAGACTATCTATCGATGACTGGTCGGGAGTCTCATATACTTGACTACTACTCGCCCAGACACCTCCTATGCTTTTCATTAGGTTAGTCAGTTTAAGTCATCTCCTCGACACCGTCATCTTGCGGCAGTTCGGCGCATCATCCGCTATATGCGCGACTCCCCTGCTCGTGGATTATTCTTTCCTACCGGATCTGCTCTACGTATGGTTGCCTACAGTGATGCTGATTGGGCAGAGTGCCCCGATACTCATCTCTCTACTACAGGTTGGTGAATGTTTTTTAAGGGATGCACTGATTTCTTGGAAATGTAAGAAACAAGATCGGGTGTTCAAGTCATCTACTGTGGCTAAGTATCATGCTATGTCTACTGCATGTTCTGAAGTTATTTGGCTCCGCGGTCTTTTAGCTAAGCTCCAGTTTCCTACGACATCATCTACACCACTTCATGCAGATATACAAGTGCTATCCAGATTGTGGTCAATCTGGTTTTCCATGAGCTCACCAAGCACATTGAAGTTGACTGTCACTCTATCCGCGACACTTTGGAGCACCAAGTAATATCTCTTCCGTACATTTCTTCAGATCTTCAAGTGGCTAATGTCTTCACCAAAATATTGTCTCAACCCCGACATAATTTTCTGGTTGGAAAATTGTTGTTGGTTGACTCACCAGCTTCAATTTGAAGGGGGATGTTACGATATCTTAAAATGTATATTAGATAGAATTTATGTTCATAATTTTTGCATAATTTGGGTTATGTACATTGGGTAATTAGATTTGGCTTAATAGGATGGGTGGCATTGTATTGGGTCCATAGGCCGTTTTGTAATAGTAAAACCTAATCTTAAATACATAATGAAAGGGGGAAAATGGTAACAGGGGGAATTCTTTTCGCCTTCTCATCTTCCTCATCTTCGCCGAGAAACCAGAGAGCTCAATGCTCTCGTCTAGACTGTTCCGCCAGTCCCCCAAGGTGGTGGTGGTGGTTTCGTCCACCGCTGTAAGAGTTGTGAGCTCCCTGTTAGGCTGTGCCTTCAGCCTTTGTCCGACACATTTCGTCTCCATGAAGACCAAAGCTCTGTCATCCTTAGTTCATCGTCAAAAACCTACAATGACAACCTCTAACTGTTGTACAATAACCAAAGGTAGATTTTTTATCATCTAGTGAACCTACCCAGTCTACATCTGCAAAGCCTTCTATGTTTGTATGTCCATGGCTCCTGAATAATAACCCTAGACCATGGTTTTTTTCCAAGTATTAAAGAATCATTTCCAATGCTTCCCAATGATTTTGATGAGGTTGATGCAGAAATTGACTGATAACACTAACTGAATAAGATATATTAGGTCTTGTAGCTAAGCGATAGATTAATTTTCAACCAACCGTTGGAACCATCCAAATATCAACAT
Organism: Aristolochia californica; assembly: GCF_029961685.1. NCBI lineage: Eukaryota > Viridiplantae > Streptophyta > Magnoliopsida > Piperales > Aristolochiaceae > Aristolochia > Aristolochia californica. Next base: position 8,398,484 of record NW_027181881.1, read on the forward strand.
CACCACCAGTCTCATCACATAATATAACATTGGGCTCCATAGGTGTATCAGTCAGCTTACACCTGGGCATTTTGGTTTCTTGTAAAAGAACAAGAACATACTTCCTTTGTGACATAACTATGTCGTATTTCAATTGAAGAACTTCTAAGCCCATGAATTATTTGAGGAGTCCCAAGTCCTTGGTTTGGAATGTCCTTTTCAAGTCTTCATTGACTTGCTGGATTCCATTATAGTCACTCTTAGTGATAACAATATCATCAACATATACAGCCATGAGAATCTTCCCTCGAGTGGTATTTTTGAGAAATACCGAGTGATCGCTCTCACATCTCTTAAACCCAAGTTAAGTGACAACCAAAGTAAACTTATCAAACCAAGCTTGTGTGGATTGTTTGAGGTCATAGATGGCCTTTTTTAATTGACATACATATTCCCCTTCAACAACATAACCAAATGATTGAACCATATCAACTTCTTCTAAAAGATCACCATTTAAGAAGGCATTCTTGACATCAAATTGATGTATGTTCCATTTAAAAAGTAGTTGCAAGTGAAATAAGAACCTGAATAGAATTTATTTTGGCCACCGGTGAGAATGTCTCACATAATCAATGCTATATGATTGAGTATAGGCTTTAGCGACCAATCATGCTTTTTATCTAGCAATAATCCCATCAGGATTATACTTGTGTAAAAACCCACTTGCAACTGACAGTCTTTTTACAAGTAGAGAGACAAACCAAATCCTAGGTAAAATTTTGATACATAGCCTGAATCTCGCTATCCATGGTAGTTTTCCATCTTGGATCTTTTGATGCCTCTTCATAAGTACTCAGGACCTGAGAAGATGATATAGAAGAAAAAAAAGCACCACAACCGGAGGACAAACAATGAGTAGAAATAAAACTAGAGATGGGATATGAAGTTGATGGTGGACAAGTAGTGGTACATGGATCTTTATGAAGGGCAATAGGACGAGTATCATATGGTGAGCCAAATACAATCGAAGAAGATGGAGAACTTACCTTTGGAGCATCGTAAGACTACATAGGTGAGAGGTCATCAGAAGGAGAAACAAGAATCTCATGTTCTTGCTCCTCTACATGAATGTGATGATCGATAGGCACACTTGGCTTGGGCATTCTTGCAGAGGGAGAAAAACTAAGAGGAGAGCTAGCCAAGAAGTACGGTTGGTCCTCAAAAAAATTAACATCAGCAAAAACATGTCTTCTTAAGAACAAGAGAGTAACATACATAGCCTTTTGATTTTTTGAGTACCCCAAAAATATACACTTAATTGCTTTGGGATAAAAAAAAATTGTTGTGACTCCATATTATGAATGAAGGTGTGAGGGCAATGGGAATAGTGTTGCATCAGGAAATAATTTTGAAAAAGGTGTCTAACCATGTAAGACACTAGATAGAATTCGATTAATTACCAAACAAGTTGTAAGAACAACATATGACCAATAAAACTGGCGGACATTCGTAGAAAGCATGAGTGTCCTATCAACCTCAACTAGATGCTTGTTTTTTTTTCTTTTAGACATACCATTCTATTATGGGATGTAGACATACGAGAATTGATGAATAATACCTATTTCTTGACAAAGAGTTTCGAATTGAGTAGAAAAGTACTCTTTTCCATTATCATATAAGAATCTCTGAATTTTGGTGTGAAACTAAGTTTCTACCATAGCACAAAAGGCATTAAATATGGATAGCACCTCTGAACTTTCTTTCATCAAATAGAATCATGTTACTCAAGTATGATCATTCACAAAAGTTATAAATATTTAGAATGAGAAATATTGGGAACACTAACATGTCCCCACACATCTAAATGAATTAAAGCAAAGGGTCTCGAAACAACATTATTTTCCTAAGGATGAAAAGTAGACCGATGATGTTTCCTAAGTTCAAAAAACTAACATGGTAATGTAAAAATTTTACTAAGAAAAGGAACTAAATACTTTAACTTGGGTAAAGAGGGATGACCCAACTTATTGTGCCATTGTTGTGCCTCTTTATCAATAACTACAAAATCAGCCACATTTTTAGTATGTAAGTTGTAAAGACCCCCTCTCTCACATGCATTGTTGCACATACATCATTAAAGGAGGGTCTGGAAGAGGAGCTCAATGCCTGAGTCTTGGCAACCTCTACATAAGGTTGTGTATGTGCAAGACATATTTCTGAAATAAAGTATTCCTTTTGCTTAGCTTGGGTAGCAATATCGATTGAATAAGGTTGAGCAAGAATCCACTCTTGAAGTAAGTCGTAGAGCCCTAGAAAAGTACTCATAGAGAGAGCCATCATGCTTTATTTTGGATAATTCCTAAAATATATCATAAATGTTTTGTAGACACATGTGTCCCAAATATCCTTGGCTGAGTTGAGGTGAATGAACTTGTTTGCTACTAACTCGTCCATAAGGGTGGCTTCGAACCGAGCCAGCTCGTGAGCCGCTAGAGTTCAGGTCGATTTTGGCTCGGTTCGATTTGTTATATTTTGAGCTTGAGCCAAGCTCGAACTCAGAAAAGGGCTCGTTTAGATTAACGAGTTGAGCTCGAGCAGAGCCAAGTTCGGCTCATCAGCTCGCAAGCCAACTCGTTAATTTAACGAGTGATTCGGGGATCGGGGGACTTGGAAATTTTTGGGGAAACCATCTCTTCATTTCGTCATGCCGCCTGCGAAACCCATACGTCACTCTGCCATTTCCATGCCATCTCAGCATGATTTCTTACAAAAATCGATGTCCGTCGGCAGGTATTCAGGGGAAAAGGGGGATTTGGTCTTCAAATCCCTCGTTCTCCCTCTCCCTCTTCGATTCCTCAATTTTTTCCTTTGCAATTTCTGTCTCTTCTTCCTCTGCGATTTATTTCTCTTTTTCCTCTTCGATTTCTTCATCCAAAGTTTTTCCTCGCCGATGAGACGAAATCGACGGTCCGACAGAAGGATGTAAGATTTTTATTTAATCTTCTATTTATTTATTTTTTTGACGCCGACCTAATCCTACAAAATCTCTAACTCTCGCTTCATTTCATAAGTGTTCCTTCATTCTTGAAAAGTCTTTTTGGATATCCAAACGGCAAACACTCTGTTTCTGTAAGTGAAATATTCTGTATTAGAATGCAGTTATGCCTAAGCAAAGATAACGATCTGTTTTTTTTTTTTTTTTTTTTTTTTGCAGATATTTGCAGCTGACAGTTTTCTTGAACTTACAAAGTGCACTCGAGAAGAAATCCTTGGAAGAAAACTGCCGGTATGAATTTTATTTCATGATTTTGAGTGTTGAATTTTATTTCATGATTTTGAGTGTTGATACTGTTTGATTGTTTGAAACGATGAGTGCTTGATTTAAGGGTAGAAGGAAATACACTGTCACAATGTACTAGGAAGATCATTTTATACAGATTGTATAAGGATGTTTCCTTTTCCTCTATAACTTAAAGAAAAAGAGCTTTGGGGATGGATTTTCCAACAGAGATGGTCATAATTATTCTCTTTGTTCTCATGTCTTATTTCAAGTATCATCTGCACATCCTCCACTGTTTCAAGGAAATCTCCTTTACAATATTAATCCTAATATTAATGTTAAAGTTAGTTTTAAGTGATTTTGGTGGGCGAGGGGCGAATTATGGCTTATTTAAAATTTTTATATCAACAAATAAAAACAGCTATACCCCTCTATTAAAGCTTGGTTATATATTTGGGATTTTAAAATAATGACAAGTAAACTTTAAGTATCATTTTTGTTTAATAACGGGGTATAGGCCTCTCTTAATTTCGCCCCTTCTCAGCCGAGGTTTACAGCTTCTTCTTCTTGAAGGGAAGCAGCAAAGACATCCAGTAAAGTTGTTCGAGCTATATTATTTTTGTTGTTCTGCAGAAGATATTGTTCGCGTGGGTTAGCAGAACAACATTTATTGCCAAAAGCTCTACTAGCAAACACTCCAACGGGGTTCTCTTCTGAGCTTCTTGCCAATTCAAGTAAGTTACTGCCTTTTTTCTAAAATTCTACTTTTTAAACACATATTTTCTAGATTTTATTGATTTCATTAGTATATTATCCCATCATCTTTCTTCGTTACCTCTGACTGACTCAAAAGTGCTTAATGGTTATATCCACTCAAAGATAGTTCCTTGGAACTCTTAATAGGGGATACCGATTGATGGAAAGAATAATACAAAGGGTGTCCATTTCTAATGCAAAAGGTCACAAAATTCACTATGGACTTTATCTGAGGCAGTAGTTTCCTGTGGGGATGACTGTAAAACAAGAGGGAGTGTTTGCAAAGGCATACATATATGCCTGTTGTAGTGACTGCAAACAAGGTTACAAGTCAAGGTGAAAATGGTTGTCAATGTTTAGGTGACTTTTAGTTTGGAAGTAAATATTATGAAACTTGATGAAGGAATTAGCTTGGTGAATTGGTAAACTCGACAAGCAAGCAATCAGTTGAAAGACACTTAAAAAAGAATATTGATAAATTTAATTGGGAAAATATCTACATTGGGCATTCAAATTTTGGCAGTTGGTATTGTAATATAGGTTCCTCCACTAGATGAGTTTTTGGTATATTCTCTTTTTTCTTGCAATTGTTTGCATCTCAAATAGTTCAATGGTGCTTTAGTGACACCTATTCTTACTAGAGGTTGACCTATTTTATTCTCTTATTTTTTTTTCATTTTTTTTATTTTTTGCTTGAGTGTACCATCAATTGCATTCTAGCAGGCTGAGAGCCAGGAAACTTCATACTGAGTTAAGGCATTCAAGAAGGAAAGGAAGGGTGGGGGAGAAAAATTCCCCACCTTATCATTTGTTATGTTTTTTTATATCTCAGAATGACTTACTAAGCTCAAGTGCTATAATGTTTGGAAAATAGTTGGTTATCAATGATTTTTTTGCTCAAATTCCACTGTTCTTCATAAATGAAGTTATTATTGTAGACTTTCAAATATTTTTATGTTTTGGGATCTTGTTTCTTTTTTGCCTTCTTATTTTTAGGTGTCTGACCTCTTTTACAATTTTGTACGTTTATCATACATTTCAAAAATAAACATCAATGGTATTCAAATTGTTACTTGATATATTTTGGCAATGGAATTTTATTTCATGATTTTGAGTGTTGATAAAATATTCTGTTCAATAATACTCTATTATAGTTAATGGAATCAGGAGCTTTCTTAATTGCATCCAACTTCTCTTTATTGTCAAAGTAAATAAAAAGTGTTAGTGTTGATAACATATTCTGTTCAATAATACTCTATTAGAGTTATTGGAATCAGGAGCTTTCTTAATTGCATCCAACTTCTCTTTATTGTAAAAAAACAAAAAATGTTAGTGTTGATAACATATTCTGTTCAATAATACTCTATTATAGTTCATGGAATCAGCAGCTTTCTTAACTGCATCCAATCTCTTTATTATAAAAAAGAATAAAAAATGTTAGTTTTTGTCCTACTTTCTTAATTCTCTTTGAACTTATATCTGTTGCTGTTCTAAAATGTTATATGGCTTGATGTATTAGCAAAAGTGATTTGATAGTTCCTTTTCTATCTTTTGGAAATTGAGATCTTGTGTGTGAACCTTTGATGTCTTAAATTCACTCATTGGATGATATATGATGCCTAAACCTTGTCAAATGTTCATATTTCGTTGAATTGATACATTAGATATAGACGGATGTAAATTATCTCACTTTTTTACAATCGATTTTTATCCTTCCTCTTCAATTTCTTCATCTGAAGTTCTTCCTCACTGATGAGACGAAAGCGACAGTCCGACGGGAGGTAAGATTTTTATTTAATGTTCTATTTTTTTTTTCGTTACCGATCTAACCCTAAAAAATTTCTAACTCTCGCTTCGTTTCAGCAGTGCTCCTTTATTCTTGGAAAAGCTTTTGGAGATATCCCTGAACGGCGAACACACTTTTGGGTTATGTAAGTGTTGATTTTTTTTCATTTTTTTCATTAATTTCTTGGTATTGAGGTTGAACTTCATCAGAATATTAGAAGAGAATGTTGGTGTGCTTATTTCCTTCTCTTAGATGTTTTTAAATTTATATATAAAAAAAGGATCGGTAGATTGGATTGGAAACTATTGGGTGCAGGGCTACAGGCTCAAAGAGACCCCACTGCATTGAAAGACAAGGGTCGTTCCTGATTGTCACAATGTCACGTACCTTCCTCTAAGAATAGACAAGTATCTTAAATTATGTGTAGGATCTTTGTTATTTGGATAGCTTTCTTTTCTTTATTTTTTTAATTTGTAATTTTATTTTTTTGTAGAAGTAAGAATGTCAACACCACCTCAATTGACATCAATAATTAACACTAGTTCTAGTGTGACCATAAATAGTGACTCAACTCTACCAGAGTCACTACCCTCTATCATAGAAGTGAGCCCAGATGAAATTACAATAAATGAGGATGAAGGTGATTCTACCCATACTTCAAAAAGACAAAAAAAAATCTCATGTGTGGTTGGAATTCAAAGAAGTGTCACTTATTGGTACAAAAAAGGCTCAGTGTGTTCATTGTAAAATCAATTTGAGTGTTATTAGTAGTGGAGTGACCACACATATGAGTCGACATTTGAAAAGTTGCACAACTTCAAAGGACTTACTTGAAAAACAAATTGATCAACTAAACAACAATGGCTTAAATAGAAGAAACAAATTACACAACTTATCTAGTAAAGAGAGGAATCATCCAACACACTTGGACTTGAGAATTTGTCAACCAAACTTCAGTATATGAATAATATATGTTGTTGAAATATAGAGTGATTCATGATGTCAAATACTCATAGACTTGAGCTTCAAATTTTGATTCAAAAACTTAAGAAAAGTCATGCATGATGAGGGGATAAGCTTGGTGTTTATAGGGACTATGAAGTATCTCAAAAAAATTGAAATATGAATTATAAATTCCTGCACATAAAATGTTGGAAAAACTGAGTATTAGGGCACTATTCCACACCATAATTGAGATTAAATTTCCATCAAATATGAACAATGAATCCACAACATAAACTCTTCAACCCTAACTTAGGGTTTCATCAACTCGAAGTGTTAACACAACTTCTATCAAAATGAATTTAAAACGGAATTTTCATGACTTATTCAAAATTTAAAAACTTAATTTTTTGAATAAAAATCATAGCCAAAAACATCAAGAGGAAAAGAGAAAGGAGAAGGGAGGAAGAAGAAGAAAGAAGAAAAGAGAAAAGAAGGAAGACCAAGAGGAAGGAGGGAGAGGAAAGGGGAAAAAAGAAAAGGAAGAACGAAGCCAAGAAGAAGAAGGGAAGAACAAAAAATAAAGGAAGAAAGAAAAAAAGGAGAAGGGAGGAAGAAGAAGCAAGAACAAAAGTGAAAAGTAGGAAGACTAAGAGGAAGGATGGAGAAGAAACGGGGAAAATGAAACGAAGAAAGAAGCCAAGTAGGAGAAGGGAAGAAGAAGAAAGAGAAAGGAAGAAGGAAAGAAGAGGAAAAGATAAAGGAGGAAGAAGAAAACAAGAAAAGCAACAAGCAAAAAATGGGGGAAATAAAACTAGCAACAATGGAAGAAGCAAGAGAAGAAGATTGACAAAAAGGAAGGTATAAATAAAAACCATAGGAGAAGGAAACTCACGTGGTGATTGGCCATCAACTTCTCCCATCAACAACATCAATGGCACCACAATAGCCCTTATAAAAGATAATTCTGCCAAAATTACAATCTAAATAGGAATCAAACACTAAGAGTCTTATCTGTTGCTTTTTAGGCCTTTCTCACATAATCTTAAGGGTCTAAGAGAAGAGAGAAGGAAGAAGAGAGGAAAAGAGGGGAGAGAGAGAGGGAGTTCTCGTGGCTAGAGGAGGAGAAATATGGGAGAGAATAAGAGGAAAAGAGAGAGAGGAGCAAGGGACAATTTGATCCAAGAGGCTAGAGGCTTGAATGCTCAAACCCATTCCTTGAGGTTTGTTTCAATGTGGGACCCACCATGGTGCTCGAGCTGGTGGGACCCACTATGAGGATGTGGGACATCAAGAAGAGTCCTAGACAACGTGGGACACCAAGAAGAGTCTTCACCCAAAGCAAGCACGAGTTAAGGAATCAAGAAGCACAAGCTGAATTGAGTTAGAAGACTTGAAGATCAAGTGGGACCAACAAATATCTCACGAGCTGGCACTCTTATCAAGATGTGCTGGGAGATCATGAGGGAGCCACAAGGATAAGGCTACGAGCTGGCTTATCCCTTATATTCACGTGAATGAAGAAGGACTCCTAGTTCAACTCAAGTTAGTCTTCTAGTAGTTTAGTTTGAATAGACTTATATTAAATAGTTAGAGTTGGAATGTAATTAGGATTGAAAGACAAGTTGTATAAGGACTCTACCTCCTCCTCTACTATAAAAATAGGTGTTGTAATTCGAAATTAATACAGTACACATCTCATTCTCGAGTTACTCTCTCTCTCTCTCTCTCCCATGCTTGGCGCAACCTCTCTTTGCCCTTTTATTTTTTCTTCTCTCTATCCGAGAGCTCTTCTACCCTTTTCTCTTTTTTCTTTCTTCTTTCTCTTGCTTGGAATTATGGAAAATGGATCCTAAATTCAATATGGTATCGGAACATTTTATTTAGGATCCCTCTTCAAAGGAATGCTCTAGAAAAGTGATGATCAACACCACTCAAAGAAGGCTCTTTTATGAAGGAAGAACACAAGCCGAGAGATAAGTGTTCAAAATTATTTTTTTTATGCTACTGGTTTTCGAATTTAGAAGATGATTCAAGGATGAAAATGTGAATGCTTTTATCTTATTATGTTATGGATATGCATGCCTCTCTATCTAGAATGAGCTATCAAAACAGTTTTATCGGTTTGGAAATTTTGTTTACCGAGACTAGTCTATTATCAGATAGATGACTAGAATGCCACCCACCATTGTATAACACCCAAAAGTGGATTTTCTATCATATGGTGATCCTGTCGAATCTACATCGACAAATCCTTCTATGTTAATGTGTCTAAGTTTTTTGTATGACAGTCCTTGTCCAAGAATTTTTTTAGTTATCTTAGAATTCTTTCCAAGGCATACCAATGTGATATTCGAAGATGATGCGTGAATTGACTAACAATACTTACTATATAGGAAATATTTGGTCAGGTTATAGTAAGATAGATTAGTTTTCTAACAAGTCTTTGAAATCTTTCTATATCTACCTCATCCCCTTCTTCCATGTGTAACTTGGCATTGGATCCATAGGTGAGTCGAGAGGTTTACAACCCAGCATATTTGTTTCTTCTAGGTCTAGCTCATATTTTATTTGTGATAAGACTATGCCATGTTTTGATTGCAAAACCTTTATAACAAGGAATTATTTGAGTAATCCAAGATCCTTGGTCAAGAATGTTTTGCTTTGTTCATCTTTATTTTTATTTATTCCACTTTTATCACTTTTGGTCAAGATAATGCAATCCACATAGACCGTCATAAGTATTGTACTAGAGCTAGTATGTTTAACAAACACATAGTGGTTAGTTTCACATCTTTTGAATTTTAGCCCAAGGATTACCTTACTAAATTTGTCAAATCATGCCTAAGGTGATTATTTTAAGCTATAGATAGATTTTTTGAGTTTGCATACTATCTCACCTTTAATCACAAAGCCAAGTGGTAGTACCATATAAACTTCATCTTGGAGATCACCATTGAGAAAACCATTTTTAACATCAAGTTTGTAAGGATCCCACTGAAAATTGGTTGTAAGGAAGATACGAACACGTATTGAGTTTATTTTAGCAATGGGAGAGAAGGTCTCATCATAATCAATCCCATAGGATTCAATGTACCCCTTGACAACTAGTATGGCTTTCAAACAAGCAAAATTGGCATTCACATTGTGTTTCGTAGTAAAAACCTATTTACATCCAACGGGTTTCTTTTCGGATGATGAAGTCATGAGATCCCAAGTATAGTTGGAATGCATGGCTTTCCTCTTTCATGGTTGTTTCCATCTTGGATGTGATAGGGCTTCTTGAAAAATCCGTAGGAAGAGGGATGGAAGAAACAACTGCAAGGAAGGCTTGACAACTTAGAGACTATGGGTGAGTAGAGAGAAATTTGGATATAGGAAGGGAAGTAGATGGCCGTGTAGGGGCACATGAGTGAGGTTTTTTTTAGAGGGCAATGGAATGAGTGTCATATTGAGGACCAAATGAAAGAGAAGAACTAGGAGGAGAAGGACTTACCTCAAAACCAATAGACAGCCCCAAGTGACAGAGGGTCTAGAGGATGAGACGTATCTTCAATATTTAGATGAAGTAATTGACCGTCCAATGGCGCAAGTGGTCTTGGTGCTTCAGAGGGATGTAAACTTGTAGAATGTGAGTTTTGTCGAAAATAGAATGATTGATCAAAAAAGCTTACACTAGTGGAGATAAAGGTACAAGGTAATCTCGAGTGTTAACATACATATCCCTTTTGATCTTTGGCATGTCCAAGGAAGATATATTTAAAAGCTCATGCATCAAATTTGGTTTGACTGAGAGGTAAATTGTATACAAAGCAAACACAACCAAATGTCATAAGAGGATGTGGAAAAGACTATGTGTGGTAGGAGTGGTGATATGGGAGATGAGTTTTATAAAATAGAAGGGAGAATCGAATATGGCCAAAAAATAAAATAAAAATAAAAATAAAAAATAGAACATTCATTGAAAATAAAAGGGCTAGAGCTACTTCTAAGAGATGATTCTTTCGGCTACACCATTATGTTGAGGTGTACTGACAGATGCAGTTTGGTAAGTAATGCCCTTCTTTTAAAAAAATAATTCAAATGAGTGGCAGATGCACTTTTTGGCATTATCAGATTGAAATACCTTTATTTTTTTTCTAAAATTGATTCTCTACCATGGCATGGAATGAGGTGAAAATACTAAGTACTTTAGAGCGATCCTTCATTAAAAATAGTCAAGTGACACGAGAATAATCATCAACAAATTTAACAAAATATTGGGAGTGAGGGATATTTGATATATTAAGATGTCCACATAGATCAAAACAAATTCTAGAAAAGGGACTACAACTTAAGTTATTCGAATGAGAAGAAAAAAATGTCTATGTTGTTAGCATAATTAACAAAATTCAAAAGATAAATGTTTGACTAAATATAATCTTGGAATAAGCAATGTAAAATAGGTAAACATGGATTACCTAGCCTATTGTGATATTGAACCCATGTTGTTCCACTGTGATAAGTGGTGAAAGAAGTTTTGTGTCAAGGTAGCAAAATCCTCCTTTCTCATGGCCTCCACCAATCACCAGTTTGATCTTGTAGTTCTAAAAGACACAATGAGAAGTATAAAATGTTACAAAACATCCAAGTTTCTTTGTAAGTTTAATAAATAATATAAGACTTAAAGAAATTGAGGAACAAAGAGAACATCAAATAGAGGTAGAGAAGAAGAAGGATTTGAAATACCTACCCCTTGAACTTGTGTTGAGATTCATCGACAATGGAAACAAATCACAAAGTAGGTCAATGCGAGAGTTTAGAAAGGTTACTAATCTTCCTAGTAAGATGTTTAGAAACCCCTGAGTCAATGATCCAAAAAGGAGAACAGTCTCAAAGAAGAGTAGATGACATACTTGTGGAGGCCATGGTAGCAGAAGAGGTACTAGGAGTAGTAGTGAGCATTTTTTTAACTTTTAAAAAACTTCATAATCCTCTATAGTGAGGGTATTGGAGAGTCGACCTCTTTTGGTTCACAAACTTGATCATATTTGCCAGTCAACCATGAAGTTTAACCCTTGTCTAGTTCATGATTAGACAAGTCATAATAGGTGCAAGAGCAACAATGGGAGGAATCAGACATATCTTGTCCTTTGTTGAACTTACCACGACCTCTTCCAACTCTTCTTTGTTCCCTTGAAGTATTAGGAGATCCTCTACCTTGAAAAAGCATGGCAGATTTACATGGCAACACATATATCATCAAAGGAAGGTAAAGTTTTAGAATAGAGTATTTCAGATTTTGCCACTTCTAGATACAGCTTCATATTGGCTAAGCAAATTACTTCAACCAACTCTTCCCATTGTTTTTCACGAGTGGTCACATTAGAGGAGTATGGCTGAGCCAACTTCCAATCTTGCAAGTATCCTCTAGTAAAGGAATGTTTTACTTGCTAAATTAAGCATAGGAATGTAATAAAGGAAATTAAGAGTATGGTAATTTTCCTTCTTTTTTTTTCTTTTTACTTCAAAAAAAAAGAGACTTCAACCTCAATTAGTAGCTCACGAAATCTGCATTTGATTCAGGAAATTTCCTTTAAAGAGTACAAGGAACTCAAAAGGAAATACCTTAATTCAAGAAGGACTTCCAGCCATAAAAAATAAAAAATAAGAGAGAGAGAGAGAGAGAGAGAAATATTCCAAAAGGAAAAAAAGGAATTCACCATGTTTTGAGGGACCTTTAAGGGACAGAAAAGAAAATTTCTTAATTGAGAACAGTGGCTGAGATAAAGGAGGCAACAATGGAAAGTTTCCAATCTAAACAAAAGCTTGCTCCTTGCATAAGATGGAAAAAATGAGACCTTTAAAAGAGGTGTTTAAAAAAAGTTGTTGAGCATCTTTAATAAAAAAACTCAATTAAATCAAAGTTCATAAGGAGAAAGAATTTATTAAGACACCAGCAATACTTGGTCAGCCATGGTTTTTTTCTTCAATGAGTTCGCCAAAAGCATAAAACAAGGTCTTGGATCATTCGCTTAAAAACCAAGTTCATTTTTAGAGCTTTTTTCACATAACTATAAGGGTCTAGTAGAAGAGAAGAGGGAAGAAGGGAGGAGGAGAGGAGAGAGAAGGAGAGAGAGCTCGTGGGGAGGAGAAGAAAACATGGAAGACAAAGAAGAGAAAAAGAGAGAGGAGCAAGGGATGATTTGAGCCAATAGGGTAGAGGTTGAAGCACTCTTACCTATGTTTTGAGGGGTCCAAGACCCATCCCAAAATGACTAGCCAACTTCGAAAACCTTTTTCCTAACTAATAAACTCAAGATCATTGTACCCAATAATCCATATGGGACTATTCTTTAATACTCCCTTTTTGTGGTTTTAGAAGTAGATAATTTAGGTGTAGGCACTATAAGTGGATAGTTTAGGTGTATACCCTATTTTGTAACTCTACAAGTGGATAATTTAGGTGTAGGCCCACATATGAGTACCTACTCTAATACCATGTTAACCTGGCTCCAAGGTTCATCCCAAAATGACTTGCTACTTGTAGAGCCACAAAAGAAGACCTACACCTAAATTATCCATTTTTAAAGCCACAAAAAATGGCCTATACGTGAGGGGGAGTATTAAGGAATAGTCCCACATGGAGTAGTGAGTACGAAGATCTTGAGTTTATTAGTTAGAAAAAAGGTTTCTTAAATTGGCTAATCATTTTTGGATGGGCCTTGGAGCCAACTTCACATCCTATGATTTGAGGTTATATTTATAATTGTAAGAAAATATTTACAATGACTACAATGCCTTAAAGGCTACATCATTCAAAAGAAAAAAGACAATAGAGGACATACACAAAAAAAGGACATAAGAGGATATAGACCAGTTTGTATAATTACAATTCTATGGTATCTCTATGAAAATCTTCTTTTTGATAATCATGCCACCCCTACACGTGTAACATTTTTTCAGTATTCGAAACGGAATTTTCATTTGAAAGGAATTCTACTCAATTCAAAGATTTTTTTATAATTATCTCCTTAAATTCAAATCAATTTGGTTATCAGCTCAAAGTGATTTTGAAATTGTTTGATCATTTAAATGTGATTAGATATCATCATGCGAGCTTGTTTAATTTTTCATGCAAACAATGGATCAAAAACTCGTCTCCACCAAAACAACAAGGAACATGCAAGTCAAGCCCACCAACAAAAAAAAAGTGAAGGCCCAAGTTGAATGATAAGTCAAAGTCGGGTCCACCACCAAAATGAATGACCGGTTAAGTCAGTTGTGGCAATTTTCAATGTTACACTTCGATGATTAAAACTTAAGTCGGTCCCGCCACCAAAACAAGTGAGGCTTTAAGACTTGTTAATCTACTTGAAGAACAAACTCTGGAAGGGGTACATCTATAGAAATAGATATTTGTTCATCAAAATTTCCAACCTAGGTGGACGGTTAAGATCATCGATCTCGATTAATGTTCCAAATTGAAAGGATTCAACCACTAGTTAATCGATGGCCCAATAGTCAAATTGTGGAAGGCTAGCCAAACTAATGGTTAGTTGTCAAAATCTGAGATCAAAGCTTGATCAACAATCAAAATGAAACCTATAAAATTGGGGCACCACAAAATGCCACTTTAGGTGCCATGGGGGGAGGGGGTGATGAAAAGTATTTTCCCTTATCAGAAAATTAAATTAATATTAGTTAATAAATAAAATATATTAAATATAATAATTAAACAAATACTTATTTTTATATTATTAAAATTGTAATTAATTTTTAATTTTGTAATATCTAAATATGAAATAATTATACAAATATTGTACTACATAGCATACTACACAAATATCATAATAATAAAAATAAAAATAATACAACTATAACTCAATCACCTTTTTAATATAAAAAATTATTTATGTTCATACAAAAGTACAACATAAAAAATATCTAGTGGCATTAAAACATAATAGTCAATAATTTTGCCACATCTGAATTGCTAAAACATCTTGATAATATGATGCTATTACAGATTGTACTGCAGACTCCCTCTCAGTACATGCGACTAGAATAAATTATTAAAAATAAATAAATAAATAAATAATAACATTAGTGAATATAATAAATAAATAATTTTTTTTAATAACATAAGATATGTTTTAACATTAAAAACCACTAATTAATATAATAATAATAAATTTAATATAATAAATAAATTTATATTTATCAATAACATAATATATTGTTATGTATTATTAATTAATAATATATTATCACAAAATTTAAAACCATTGGTTTAATTAATTATAGCAATGGGATAATTAAACCAAAATAATTTATCAAATATTTAATTTAACAATATTTTAATTATGACTATTAAATCAATAATTTAATATAGTAATTATAAAATAAATATATTAAATAAATAAAAATAATTATTTTATAAATAAAAAATATAAATTATCATTTTTACGACGGTTTAATTTTTCCTAACTTAGGAAAAATTAAATCATCGTCTTCCTGCGCGCGTCAGCGGCGGGAGACTACAGCGACAGGCCAGCAGGCAACGACGATGGAGGCAGCATGCAACAGTGACGAAGGCAGTGGGCCATCGGGCAACGGCGATAGAGGCGACACTCCGACGGTACGCCGAGTGGGAGAAGAGAGGGAGGCCGAGAGGATCTGCGGCAGAGGCTCGGCCTCCCGTGCTTTGCGACGGAGGTCGAGAGGGAGAAGAGAGGGAGGCTGAGAGAGAAGAGAAGCCGAAGGTCACGAAAGAGAAAAAAATTTCTCCAAAACCTCGTTCGACTGAGCATCCTCCCCGACAGCCCTAGTCCGAGATGTATTTGAGCGATGGTAAGTGAAATCCGAGCTCGACCCTTCTGATTTCACTTACCATCGTTTTTTGCCTGAAACGAGGGAAAGCCAAATACAACTGTATTTACTTTCCCCTATCACTTACGGTATGCACTAACATGTTTCAGCCCACTTTCCCTAACGTAAGTGAAATGTATTTCACTTACGCTGCGTACTAACAGGCCTTTAGTGACACATGACACCAACTATAACCTCAGGTGGCATAATTTGATTTGCATCATCTAACACATAGTAGAAGATTCAATCTTGGCACATGTGGAGATCTTAGGAAAATTAGACTTATTCCTGCGGATGAGGACTTGGTCCTACCAAATGTCAAATTTTGATGGATTAAGAACTTGGTAAAGAGAAAATGTCAAATTTTGATGGATTAAGAACTTGGTAAAGAGAAAATGAGGGAGCAAAATAGGGGTGCAAGACCATCACTCCTCTATAATTAGTGAACCCTTTGCCATTTGAAGGGGATCTCTATCAACAAGAAGTTGTATAGAACTGAGAGAGCTAAAGAAAGTCGGATCATGGAAGCAGCTCAAATCTTCCAAACATGGTCGTCAGCCCAAAATTAATATTTATACATCCTAGCCATATGTAAATCAAGTTGTGTGAAGTCTTTGAAAAAATAAAGAACAAAAGGATCTGATGCTGCTCTACTGCATGAAATAATCGTCCCCATCGATGACCTGCTAATTACGTTAATTCAATAAATATGCATCTATATATGTGCACTTGATTTATACGTAAATTCTTCTAAACATGAGATAACTGGTACTGAGAACATTTTGCTGATACAGAGTATCTGAAATCTGAACCAGGTGTTCAGGGGTGGGAGGAGGAAGATCTGGTGCTGAGGGAAGGTCTCATCTGAACAATCTGATCTTCGTCTACGCCCATTCTTTGTGCAGAACGACCTGCCTCGAAGAAGTGGCTGAGAGAGCTCTCCATGTAGGCTTGTCCTTCTCTTACTGTCATATTTTTCCCGATCTTCTCCGGGTAACTCGTCAATAGATGGTCGCCGTTCAGCACTGCTGCAAGTTGAACCAACTCCTGCTGGAACTCGCTCAGTTTGGCGTCCTCGTTGGCTTCTTGCTGCCGGACTTTAACCGGAGTCGGAAGCTGCTCTGCAGTGACGGTTTCAAAGCAGAGTCGTTTAACTGACTTATTAAAAGATAATATTCACAAACAGTCGTTGAAATTTTTTTTTTAAAAAAAAGTTCGTTGGAGAGAGACCTGGGCAATCGGTTCGAGGTGCAGTTCTGGTTTGAACAACGCGTTCAAAAGTGCCAGCCCAAGCATCCCTCTTGGTAAGGAAAGGAGAAGAAAGATTCAGAAGCTTCTTCGCGGTTGCCGGAATGGAGGAGTGCTCAAACTGCGAGGTAGGATAGGGTGAACCATTTGGCCCGTGAACAACTGCATTTCACAAATTAGCTTTTAGCAATTGAAGAGTAACTCGAAAATTTCTGTAGAACTGGACTCGTTTAGGAATTAGAATTTATGAAGAGCCGAAACCAAAGGAAGAAATAAAATTATAAGGAGAAGGAAGAAATTTCTTCAGCGAACAAATCAAAGGGAAATGGTTGTAAAGAGAAACAAAATCACGGGATAATCACTTCTGATTCTGGAAGGTTGTCGACGGATTATGGTTTGGTTGAATCAGTTCATCGAAACAACTTTTTTTTCTGGTTTCAAGCAATTCGAAGAAAACGATGGAAGAAGCTTGCCCCCACTGTTAGTTCGGGTTAGTAAAAAGCGTTATAAAAAGCAATTTCGATTTCCACTTTAAAAAGAGGCTGGTAGACTTTAATTACCTGTGCCTTTCTCAATCCACGGCGAGACGAGGATGGTCGGGACCCTGACGCCCAAACGGTCGAACCGGAAATTAAAGGGCTCGGGGCCAACTATCCCGTCGGGGCTGGGCACTCCGCTCACCGGCGTCGGGACGTGGTCGTAGAATCCGCCGTGCTCGTCGTAGGTGATCACCAGCAGCGTCTGGTTCCACTGCGGACTCGCCCTTAGCGTCTCGTACACCTCCTTCACCAGCATCTGCCCCTGGTAGACGTCGTGCGATGGGTGGTCGTCGTTCGCCGGTGTCTTCTTCGAATCCATGTACCTCTGCTCCACCACCGTGTAGTTGGGCAGCTTCCCCTTCCTCGCGTCGCCCGCGAAAGACCCGTACGGATGGAACTTGAGCAAATACTTGATTTTCCGAAGATTTCTGTAAAACAGCGTCGCTGGGATGTTCTGGTAGTAGATCCCGAAGGAGAGCCCCCCGTCGTGGATGTTCTCGAAGATGGTCCGCTGCGGGTAACCCTCCGCCAGCAACTTTGCCACGTTGCTTGTCGCGCCGTGAGACGTCCCAGAGTGGACGAACAACCGGTTCGGCTGGGTCGATGACGGCACAGAAGCGAACCACCGATCAACCACCGCAAACTCGGCGACCAGGGCTTTGTATACCGCCACCATTTCCGGGTCGAACCCGTTCATCACCTCACGCGGCATCTCAGTCGAGTTGGTCATCGAGAAGGCCTGTTGAGCGAAGCCGTTCATCGGTGGCACGGACGCCGACGTGTCCTCGGAGCCGAAGATCTGCTCCCGGATGGCCTGGAAAGAGTGACCGGGGTCGGGGTCGACGAACACCGACTGGTTACTGAAGTGGAAGAGCGGCGATTTGGGGTCTTTGGTGGATAGCGGATTGGATTCCGACCCCGTCACTCCATCGATTTCTGGGTTCAGCCGTTTCATCCAGCCCAGCATGTGATCGAAAGATCTGTTCTCCATCACCAGCACCACCACCGTCTTGATGGGTCCAGCCGGGGTGGCCCTGCCCGATGCCTGAAGCAGCGCCAATATCATTAGTAGGAGCCCCTTTGCGATTGACATTGACGTTGTAGGCCTCGACCGCCACCGTACTGAGAGGTTATCGTTCTTCTTCTTCCCCAGCGACATGGATAAAAAGTACAACTCCGTAATCCGGGACGGAAACTGTGCTCGAGCTAGTGGCTGCTTTGGTAGGACAAAGCAACTGAGAAGCAAGAAGAAGAATCTGCAATCTGCACCACGAATCGACAACCCGTGACACCCTTTTATATGTATATCACTGTGCTCTAATAAATGAAAGGATATCATATCATTTCTCTGCAACATCACAAGTAATAATATTTTAGTGGGTAAAATGAAAAACGGTAAAGATTACATTTTTTATCTACTTATAGTTATTTTGGGAAATCTTAGTTCATTTCACAGGAAAACTCGAGTCTGGACAATTCTGCCTTCTCAAAAACCAACACGTAACAGGTGTCTAGAACAAATAATCATATCAGTGAGATGTTTTCCAATTTGTTCTGTGACAAAGAAGGATTACTAACGAGAATAGACGTTGGATATTAAAAAAAGTTTGGGCATTAAAGTTGAAGACAAGACGGGGCAATAGTATTCGGCAAGAAGATGGGAAAAGTAAGGGCGAAAGTTGTCATTTCTGAAGTAAACGAACAGTTTCCGCTTCCCATTCATTACTTGTTAATGGTCCTTTTCAGTGGATTCGCTCTTCAATCCGGTTATGAACAGAATTTTCGTCAATTTTCTTCAATTATGAGATACCGCCGTAGCGGGCAGAAGGCGGACGGGGCCTCCCAATAATCTTCAATCTGGTTATGAAGAGAATTTCCGTCAATTTTCTTCAATTATGAGATACCGCCGTAACGGGCAAAAGGCGGACGGGGCCTCCCAATAATTTCTATGTCGGTGGGGATCAGTGGGATAAAGCGTAGGATTGGTCTCTGTAGTCTGATAATGAAGGATGAAGTTCGCCTGTGTTTTTTCTTCGTGTTCCCACGACAACTCCTTTACGCATCTGCTGCAAGCTTCTGTTCTCCTGTTTATAAATCATATTTCATGCATGGTTGCGTCGTCGTCACAGCGCTGCCGGTAGAAATGGCGGAGTTGAGCCTCTTCTGAGAATTAACAAAGCTCATTTATTTGTGATGGGTGAAGACGTGAAGCCGCCGCTGCTGCTGCTGGGATTCTGGAGTCGGCCACTGGAAAAGTTAATGCTTCATTTATTTCAGAAATTTTCTGAAATTCTGAAATAAGGATGCAGATTTGTTGAAGATTTCCGAAGATAAAGGGGATTTTGATATTAAAATTTGAATATAAATTGGATTTTTACAAACTTTTAAAATTATAAATGCAATCCAATCCACGAACTGATCCCAATAATTTGTTCTATTAATAATTAATAAGTAATTTTATATATCTAAACACTAATATCACTAATATCGAGTTTTTAATCTAGAGATATCAACTAAGATCTAAGATGTCAGTTAATAAATTTTCTCTTATAAAATGATGAATTCGGGGAAGAAAATAAAATAATTTTAAAATATTACTATTTTTTTGCTTTTTCTTTTTCCACGTGTATATAAACAAGAGAAACCGTATTTTTCTTTTATTTTTCTCTCATTTTTCATAGACATCCAAACAAGAGAAAAGAAACCTATTTTCTATTCTTTTCTTTTGTCTTTCTCTTTTTCTTCTTTTCTCTCCACTTTTTGTGTTCCAAACACAACCTTATTGTCCACTCGAAACCCCTAAAGATTAAAATCCCATCAATTTACCTCTCATCGAAAGAAGCCACCTCCTTCAACAATTACTTGTTGTCACTCATCGTTGCTTCTACTCTTCTCCTTTCTCATATAGTAGTAGGACATGGAGTGGAAGCTAATGAAATACCCAATGCAATCATCTTCATAGCAAATTCTTATATTTGGAGGAGTTGGACTGAAATATTTTCAAATATGTCATCATCTTGTAATTAGTAAGTACAATTCTATCGTTAGTGAGATACTTGATCAAATGGAAGAGAATATCTATGGATTGCAAACTTTTTTGTATATGATTAATTATCTCATTAAATAATTGAATGAGTCGACAAATACTCATATACAATCATTTCATCTATATTATTGTTTAAAACACATTACCGACCAATAATTCAGTAAAAAAAACTGACTTTTCTTGGCAAAATATTTCTTTGAGAAACTACAAATTTTGCCATTTAAATTTTTTTGGAGAAATTTTTTTGAATTTCACCACTAAAAAACCAATTTTTTGTATTAATTTTTTTTATTTTAATTTTTTTTTTTTGTGATTTTTCATCTATAAATTTTTTATACAATATCTGATAGTGATTTTTTATGAATATATTTGTGTTTCATTTTTTTGAAAAAATATTTGTTGGTCATTTGTTTTGTGAAGAAAAATAAAGTACTTTCTTGATGATTTTGTAGAGAAATATATTTTAATTATTATTTTTAATTTTAAAACAAGATTTATTTGTGAATTATTTTTGAGAAATTTACTTATTCTTTAAAAAAATTACTTCTTGGTTCATTGAGAAATAATTTTTTAGTTTTTAAAAATATTTTTTGGAAAAAAATTTGTCGACAAGTAGTGGTATTTTTCGTTGATAATAAACTATTTAGTTTTTTAAAAAAAAATCATGTATACCTATTTTAAATAGTTAGTAAAATATATATGAGACAAAATAAATTCAAAATTTTATTTAAATAGTTGAATATATAACATGCTATGAAGGACCATGGTGGAAGGAACTCGAATTGCATATCTATTTGTGCTTGAAAGTATTCGTGCAAGCTCCTCATTCATCTTCCCCAAGTGAGGTGGGGGGTGGAAGTCTTTAGTTGAACGCATATGACATTTCATCTGGATACTGGGGATGAAGAAGTCCTTCATTTCCACATTATAAAAAAACTAAGTGGTTTCCTACCCTTTTTGCTATTTATCCAGATGAAGGACGCGCGGGGGTTTGAACCCGCAACATTTCATCTGGATACTGGGGATGAAGAAGTCCTTCATTTCCACATTATAAAAAAACTAAGTGGTTTCCTACCCTTTTTGCTATTTATCCAGATGAAGGACGCGCGGGGGTTTGAACCCGCAACATTTTTTTCCCCTTTTTTCCCTCTCTCACGCGTTCTCATTTTCATTTTTTCCTCCCTCTTTCCCACACCCCCTCTCTCGTCTCCCTACGCCCCCGACGTCTCTACTCCCTCTCTTCTCTCGGACTCTCCTCTCCGGCCTTTGTTTCTGCTCCCTCTCCTCTCCGGCCTCCGTCTATCGGTCTTCCCCAAGTGAGGTGCTTGAACAACACTTATGGTACCTAAACTTTATGCTTTAGGAAGGAGGAGTGCAAAAAAACCCAGCCCCTTCCAATAGCCAACCCAAATACCAATTACTTGATCGTATATGGCATTATAGTTGGGGTCTACAACACACACATTTACATAAAAGTGTAAGCACTATGAATACAAAACAAAAATTGATAGTTAGGGTCATTAAGATGTTCCTAATCATTTACATGAAAGCCTTCGAAGGATGTCTCTTTATTGCATAAAATAGTAGTGATTTATGGTACTTTCTCTCTCTCTCTCTCTTAAAAAGATTCAAACACCATTGGTTTCTCTGTCAATCAAACTTCCTTTATGTCATCTTTGGTTTTAGGCCAATGATTCTGTAAGAAAAGGAAAATCATGGGAGCGGAAGCCATCGTTCAGTGATTTAAACCAGTAATCTGTTAAGCAAAAGTTATTTAACAATGGCGTCGCCCGGACTCGAACCGGAGACCTTCAGTGTGATAACCAACTACACCACGACACCACGTTATTATTTTCTAGAACTCATAATATATCACTTCTAATTAAATTTAAATTTAAAATTTTAACCTTAGTTTCATGTATACTTGGGTAACCCACTTAAAGCCTAATTATTTCAAGTTTAAACTATTACAAATTTTCATTCTGATATTAATATTTGCAATTACAATTAATCTTCTTAGTATATTACTTTTTTCTTTTTGAAAATTTAGCTATTAACTAAACTTAATAACCTTAGTTTAATTTTTAATTTTAAAATAAAATTTATTAATCTTTATATAAATTTAAATTTTCAATACTACTTTTAGTTAATATAAAATATTAATGAAATTTTTTAGAGTATATTTAGCTGAAAATATTCGAAAAACACCGAGAGTCATGGCAGGAATTTTTTCCTTTTATACCTTTAAAAAAATAAAGTACTTTCTTGATAAATATAAATACAAACTTCAAGTTGAAGTTGAAGTTAGACATCAAATTCAAGGCAATGATTTAATTCAACTTCAACTTCAAGTTGGGTGTTAGTGCCCCAAAATGAAAACAGAGTTAAGTGCACTAAAAAACAAATTCAAGTGTTAAAGCCCCAAAATAAAAAAAATATGATGTGAACAAGAGAATGAGAATGATTAATTTTTTTATAATATACTTAAATAGATCATATACCTAAACAGATAATTAACCAAAATAAATATGTTTACTATACTAATAAGTGATTTAATGTAGTATTAAAATATATTAATATACTAATTAATGAAATATTATATTATATTAATTAATATTTATAGTTTATTATAAAAAATAAAGAAAAATATAACTGAAGATGGATTTTTACGTAGTATTAATTAATAATATATTTTTTAAAAACAAAAATTATTAGTTTAATTAATTATAAAAATGGGATAATTAAACCAAAATAATTGATCAAATGCTTTCTTTAATAATATTTTTAATTACCAGTTTTAATAAAATATATTTATAATTAAAACTTAAAAATATGCTTGAAAGTGATCTGAGTTACTCATAATAGTCCATAATTTATAGCATAAAATCAAATGTTTATTCCTTAGAATATAACAACGAGTTCGTGCCTTTAATATTAAAATCATCAACTTAGGGGGGTTAATGGCCGGAAAATAGGCTTTATTAAACCAAAATAATTGATCATAAGCTTGATTTAGTAATATTTTAATTACCACTATTAAATCACTAATATAATATAGTAATTAAAAAATAAATATAATGAATAAATAACGCTGGTTTAATTTTTCCATAGGAAAAATTAAATCAACAACATCGTCTTCCTCATGGTGCTGATAATGGCAAGGAGATTGTTGGGGTTGTTAGTTGAATTTGTCCAGATTCTATTATTTAGGATCTGTAGACTACTTCCTTAGTCATTTACCACGTTATTAGGATCATAAGACATGGGTTTGTTTTTCTATTTTTAGCTATTTGTAAGGCTTACAAAAGTCAACAACATGTTTTTGAATGAAATAGATCCTTCATCAATTTTCCAAATTGCCTAGTCTACAACAATCTGGTGTCACTGACCTCTTGTTCCTTCGCCGCAGCCGTAGAACCAAAGAGGTTTAGGGATCAAAAGAAAATTTGAGAGAGAATCGGGAAGAGTCTCCCGAAAGCAGAGACGGTGAGAGAGCAGAGATCGAAATCGTGAGACCTCTCGCGAGATCACGGGAAGAACATTTCGGAGCATCCCGAAGGCAAGAGAGACAGTCGGAGAGAGCAGAGACGGTGAGAGAAATTGTCGGTGAGATTTCCGCGAGAAGAGGAGCAACACCAGCGCAGGAGGAAAAAAAAGAAGGGAAGAGGAGAGATTTTCGCGAGGAGCGAAGCAGTGCCTGTGAGGGAGGAGAAAAGAGAAAAAAAGGAAGGAGAAAAATGACGGGCGGGAGGAGAGAAAAAAAGAAAAGAAAAGGAAAGGGGGACTTTCTTTCTCCAAAAAAAAAAAAAAACAAACAACGCCAATCTAGAAAAAAAAAGAAAAAAAGGGAAGCAAAAAAAAAAAAAAGCTAAAAATTATTATGTTCAACCTACAATTCCTAAGTTTGATGGTCATTACGATCATTGTTCCATGCTTATGGAAAATTTTCTTCGTTCAAAAGAGTATTGGAGTTTGGTGGAGACTGGAATCCCTATTGTAGCAGAAGGAGTGGTGCTTACTGAAGCACAAAAAAATCAATTGCAAACCAAAAACTGAAAGACTTGAAGGTAAAAAACTATCTGTTCCAAGCTATTAATTGAACCATTATGGAGACGATCCTCAACAAAGACACTGCCAAGCACATCTGGGACTCTATGAAGTAGAAGTATCAGGGTTCCATAAGAGTCAAAAGACCACAACTCCAAGCTCTTCGAAAGGAGTTTGAGGTTCTACAGATGAAAGAGGGAGAGAGTGTTGATGCATACTTCACTCGAACACTCATCATAGAAAACAAGATGAAGATTCGTGGTGAAAACATGCAGCAAGTGGTGATCATTGAAAAGATCTTGAGATCAATGATCTCAAGGTTCGAATATGTTGTGTGTTCGATTGAAGAGTCTAATAACTTAGATACCTTAACCATTGATGAGTTGCAGAGCAGCTTACTGGTACATGAGCAGAGGATGAACGGGCATGGAAGAGGAGACGAGCAGGCATTAAAAGTGACCTACAATGATAGAAGCAGTGGAAGAGGAAGCGGTCGAGCTCGTGGAGCTTCTTGAGGAAGAGGTAGACAAACATTCAACAAAGCTACAATTGAGTGTTATAAGTGTCATCAATTGGGGCACTTTCAATATGAGTGTCCTAAATGGGAGAAGGAAGCGAATTATGCTGAGCTTGAGGAGAAAGAAGAAATGTTGCTGATGTCATATGTGGAGCTTAATCAATCAAGGAGAGAAGATGTTTGGTTCATTGACTCAGGGTGTAGCAATTATATGTGTGCAAATAAGGAGTGGTTCTCAGATCTTGATGACGAATTTTGGCAATTTGTGACACTCGGAAATAATTCCAAAATGGTTGTGTTGGGAAAAGGTAACATTAGGTTGCAAATGGCTAGAGTTACTCAGGTAATCACTAATGTTTTCTTTATACCTGAGTTGAAAAATAACTTATTAAGTGTTGGACAATTACAAGAAAGAGGTGTAGCTATTTTGATACAACATGGAGTTTGTAAAGTCTATCATCCCAAACGCGGGCTTATTATGCAAACAGGATGTTCATTTTTCTTGCAAGAATTCTGCTGAAAGCTCATACTTTCTTCCAAAAAATTCTTGAAGACAACACTCACCTTTGGTACTGCAGATATGGGCATTTGAGTTTCAAGGGTCAGAGAACATTGCAATATAAGCAAATGGTGAGAGGGTTACCACAGTTGAAGGCACTATCTAAAATATGCACTGATTGCATGGTGGGAAAGCAACACATGGATGCATTTCCAAAGAGGAGTTTATGGAGAGCATCACAAAGACTGCAGTTGGTACATGCTGACATCTGCAGACCTATCAACCCTGTTTCCAATAGTAAGAAGAGGTATTTCATAAGTTTTATTGATGATTACAGTTGTAAGGTGTGGTTATATTTTCTTGCTAAAAAAACTGAAGGTTTTTACTATCATCAAGAATTATAAAAACCTTGTTGAGAAAGAGACATTAATTTTTATTTGTTGTTTGTGCACAGATAGGGGTGGAGAGTTCACCTCTCACGAGTTCAATGTCTTTTGCAAAGCTAATGGTATTAGTAGGCAGCTCACTGCAGCCTACACTCCCCAACAAAATGGAGTAGCTGAGTGCAAGAGCAGGACGATCATGAACATGGTTAGAAGTATGTTGTCAGATAAGCAAGTTCAAAAGAAATTTTGGCCAGAAGTAGTAAATTGGACAACGCATGTGCTCAATAGAAGCTCTACATTGGCAGTGAAAGATATGACTCCTGAAGAGGCTTGGAGTGGTGTCAAACCCAATGCTGATTATTTTTGAGTTTTTGGATGCATTGGCCATGTTCATGTGCCAAACAATAAGAGAAAGAAGCTGGATGATAAGAGTTTTCAGTGTGTGCTGCTAGGGATGAGTAAAAAGTCTAAAACATATAGACTTTATAAGCCGGTGTCCAAGAAGATAGTTGTCAGCAGAGATGTGGTTTTTGAAGAAAATGAGTGCTGGGATTGGGGGAGAAGTAATGAAGAAGCAAGACTTGATATCCTCGAGTGGGGAGATAGTAATGAACAAAGAAGTGAAGAAGAATCTGAAGAGGAGTTGGCAGCAGAAGGTGGAGAGGCTAGCTTATCTTCAAATGACTCACCTGCAGAGAATTCTCCAACATCTGAAGAAAGCTCACCAAAAGGGAGGACCAGAAGAGTACCGTTCTGGATGGAAGATTATGTGAGTGGAGGAGAATTTTCAGAAGAAGAAGTTGAGCATAACAATTTGGTTATGTTTACCTCAACTACAAATCTGACTACCTTTGAAGAAGTTGTTCAGAGTTCCAAGTGGAGAGCTACAATGGACTTGGAGATAAAAGCGATCGAAAGAAATGGGACTTGGGAGCTGACATATTTGCCTAAAGGAATGAAAAATATTGGAGTAAAGTGGTTTTCAAAACTAAAATCAACGAAAATGGCGAGGTTGACAAGTGTAAGGTTCGGTTGGTGGCAAAAGGGTAAGCACAACAACATGACATAGATTATACTGAAGTGTTTGCACATGTGGCTAGGTGGTATACGATTCAAATGGTAATATCTTTAGCAGCTCGAAATAGTTGGAATGTGTTTCAGCTTGACGTCAAAAGCGCTTTCTTACATGGAGAGCTAAGTGAAGCAGTATTTGTTGAGCAACCACATGGTTATGAGAAGAAAGGTGAAGAGTATAAGGTGTACAAATTGAAAAAGGCGTTGTATGGCCTTAAACAACACCCTTGCGCATGGTATGGTCGGATTGAGGCATATTTTGTCAAAGAAGGATTTGAGAGGTGCAGCTGTGAACACACCTTATTCATAAAAACAGGAGATGGAGGTAAAATTTTGATTATTAGCTTATATGTTGATGATCTAATTTTTACTGGTAATGATGAGAGTATGTTTGTTAAGTTAAAGAATTCTATGAAACTTGAATTTGATATGACTGATTTGGGAAAGATGAAACCTTTTCTTGGTGTGGAGGTGTTACAAAATCCTGAAGGCATTTATATTAGTCAAAGAAAGTATGCAAAAGAAATTTTGGAGAAGTTTCGGATGGAGAAGAGTAATAGTGTGAAGAATCCCATTGTTCATGGCGTTAGACTAATGAAGGATGAAGAAGGAGTCAAGGTGAATGCTACATTGTACAAACAATTGGTCGGACGTCTTATGTATCTAACCGCAACAAGGCCGGACTTGATGTTTGTGGTGTCTCTTATTAGCAGATTCATGGCAAGTCCAAATGAGTTGCATTTGCAAGCTGCGAAAAGGGTGTTACGATACTTGAAAGGTACTGTGGATTTGGGAGTCTTTAATTGAAATGAAGGTAATGGAGAATTGATGGCATATACAGACAGTGATTATGCAGGAGATGTAGATGACAGGAAAACACTTCTGGTTATGTGTTTCTACTCAGTGAAGGAGTTGTGTCCTGGTCCTCTAAAAACCAACCTGTAGTTGCTTTGTCCACTACTGAAGCAAAGTTTGTGGCAACTGCCTCTTGTACTTGTCAAGGGGTGTGGATGAAGAGAGTATTGGAGAAGCTTGGTCATTCTCAAGGCAAGTGTACCATTGTTATGTGACAACAGTTTTACCATTAAGCTATCCAAGAACCCAGTCATGCATGGACGTAGCAAACACATTGATGTAAGGTTTCATTTCTTGCGTGATTTGACCAACGATGGAGTTGTTGAATTGAAGCATTGTGTCACACAATAAAAAGTTGTAGACATTATGACAAAACCACTTAAGTTGGATGTGTTCTTGAAGCTACATGAGTCAATGGGTGTGTGTGTGATACTACGAGTAAACTTAAAGCATTACTGCAATCAGTTTAGGGGAGGAATTGTTGGGGTTGTTAGTTGAATTTGTCCAGATTCTATTATTTAGGATCTGTAGACTACTTCCTTAGTCATTTACCACGTTATTAGGATCATAAGACGTGAGTTTATTTTTCTATTTTTAGCTATTTGTAAGGCTTACAAAAGCCAACAACATGTTTTTGAATGAAATAAATCCTTCATCAATTTTTCGAATTGCCTAGTCTACAACAGAGACAACGACGGACCAACATGCAATAGTGACAGAGGCGGTGCTTTGACGGTACGCCAGAGGCCTTGCAACAAAGACGCTATGACTAGATGATTTGCAACGGAGCAATGGCAGGCAACTGCAACGGAGGTCGGTGATGGTGGCTCTGCGATGGAGGCCGAGAAGGAGAAGAGAGAAGGAGAAGGGAGAGGGACTGCGAAGACAAGAGGAAGAAGAGAGCCGGAGAAAAAAAATTAAGGGGAAGACGGCCAAGAGGGAGAAGAAAACGCCTTACAGAAAAAACATTTTGGGATGAATCATGATTCCATGATTTTAGCACGAGACGATTAACTATGTTTTTCATCTGACACTGGTGGTACACGACTAAAACGGCCTAAATCTCCTAGAGTACTTGTTATGTATTACTCCAAAAGCCTAAATCTCCTAGAGTACTTGTTATGTATTACTCCAAAAGCCTAAATCTCCTAGAGTACTTGTTATGTATTACTCCAAAGGCCTAAATCTCCTAGAGTACTTGTTACTTATTACTCCAAAGGGCATTATTGGAAAGATGGAGGGGCGACGGCTTCTTTGAAATTCATTCCTGATCGCCGTTCTTCTTTCTCCAGTTTTGCCCGTAATGGATTTCTGTTACTTCCTACTTCATTCACGAAATAATGCTGATATTGCAAAAGATCTCGTTTCCTAATCTCAGAACTCCATCGTCTCTGCTGCTCAAAGATATCTTCTTTCCTAATTCTGAACTCTATCACCTTTGCTGCCGAAATATCTTGTCCTTCTTAATCTCGAATCTCCAACGCCTCTTCTGCACAAAGATCTTGTCTTTCCTAATCTCGGTGTTGGAAAACAACAGGTAAGAATGTTAGTTCCCGTGCTTCATCCCCTGTATTTCTTTCCTTCTCGTTCACTGTTTCTCTGTGTTCGACTTTCCATAGTATGACCTCCTTCGCAAAGAGAGTATCAATTATGGCAAAACTGTACCACTGGGGCATTTCGACCTCTCCCATATGCGTTGCCACTACTCACAACACTGAAGAACCTTCCGCTGAAAAAATAAATGCTTTATCATGTTTCTCGTATATTGATGTTTTTTTATTTTTTCTATTTTTCCTTCTAAAGGCCCTCTGTAGATATTCTGCATTCTTCCTTTCTCTTTAATGATACTCTCATAGCACTAAAAACACAAAACAAAAGGAAACCACTTGTTGTAGTCCAATTTGTTTTAGTGAGCAGCAAAGGCAGAGTGAGATTTTCCTTTTCTTCCTGCTCTTTTCTGGGCAAAAAAATTGCCCATTTTTTTAAATTATTGTCACAGAATATCTCAAATCTCAAGCCCTTCCTCTCACAAGTTAATGACATGTAACCCCCAGAATAAGCCACTAAGAAGAGGACATACATTTTGTCATAATTAAGTATGGTCCTCTGGTCTTGGGTAGCTAAAAAATCCAAAATCTCTCTGCCAAAACACATATAGCCTCTAAGCCAAGATGCCCCTAACATCTCTTTATACATGAGTGTACATAATCTTGCCTCCTAGAATACCAATTCAATGTGAAAAAGTCTTATTCGATAGAGCCGCCTCAGGTCAAGTTTAATGGAAAAAAGGATGGTGTTTTCCCTCCCCACTAAGACACACCCTTTTTTGTTATTTTTTTATATTTTCTTTTATTTGTTATTTTTACAAGCCCCTGATGTTTTTTTACACGTTATTTGTTAAATGATGATCTTTTCAGATTTGCACAGTCTTAGAAGGAGAAAGCTTCATCCTGATTGAGAGGGTGTGTTTTGCACATGAGAAGTAAGTGAAACAATGTTTTATGTTTTATGGAAGTTTTATTTTCACTTATCTTACTATTGAAGTGCTATGAGAATGTGGTTTCCATGTGGTGTGGAGGCTTGGGTTGTTATTATTCCTCCACATTGCTTTATTTTATTATTTATTAGTTAGTCCAATTGTCCTGTGAGTCTTATTTTTTGGAAAGCTAAAGTCCTATTTTTTAGATTGCTTTCGTTTGGACCTAAAAGTTAGTGGGACTGAACTGCTATTTTGAAAGCTAAGTCAAAAATGACAAGATGACTAGTTGTGTTATCTTTTAATATAACTCAGATATAGAATTTCATCTTTGGTCTTAATTGTCAAGATGATAGAATCACCCTAAACCTGGAACGATCAGACAACCTATCAAACTTGAATCATATGGAAAAAAGAAAAAAAGATTCTACTTTACAATGCATTTGTTGAATAAGATCTTATATTATTATGCTAGTCAATGAGCTGAGCCAAGCTCCTAATGCCAACTTCTAGCAAAGAACCAATGTTTTGGACAGATAGAGTCATTGAGCTGTCCTACAAAGAGTGGGCTCTCACGTAGCATTTGAGTATTCTTCAGAATTCAGAAATAGGGACCATGTGTCAGGCTGTTTTTGGATGAGTATTGCTCACAGTGCAGTGGGCCTGTCACTTGTCATGGGATGATTGCTAAAGGGCATGGGAATTTTGGGTTGGACAATTGTACTAATGCTTTCATCGGTGCGGAAAACAAAACTAATGCAAACTTTTTTTTTTTTTTTTGCACCTGGTCTTCTACTTATTGTAAGTTGAGACTTTTTAGTTGCATTCTTGGTTGTAGGAGAACATCTGAGCTGTTTTTAGATGTGCTACTTCTGTCCCACCTTGAGAATTTAGAACTTCAGTTGCAGTGCTGGTACCTTGTCTGTTGGATTGTGTGGACCTCTCCAATTGGAACTCCTAAGAGAAATAGAAGTGATATTACATCAATACTGGGATTATGCATAACATAGTAACTGGAAGCTAAATAAGACTTAGATAAACAAGACTTAGATAAGACTCAGTAGTAAAGATAAATAAGAGTTAGATAAACTAAAAGCCTGCCCTGATAGCATTATTTTGACCAACTTCCTTCATCTGAAAATAAAAAGAAAAACAGAGTTGATATTAGAGATTTGGGTCCATAAACAATTTTCCAGTAAAAAAGGATGAGAGCATGAATTAATGGAGACAAATTAAAACCTTATCTGACAACAATTTTTTGACCAGCTTGTTTGATCTGAAAAGCAATCTAGAGTTAAAGAGCAGACCTGAATAACCTCCTCAGCTACACTGGAGGAGCAGACCTGTGTGAGTAAAGCATCGGGTTTGGGCCTAAAATAAGGACAGACTTGCTTGATCTGAAGAGAAAAAAACCTTCCTTGAACCCTAGGAACCCTACTTTTTCTTCACAACCTTTCACGAAATTAGATTGCTAGCAAATCGAATCCATTTCTTCTTCAACCATTTCTTGCCTCAGTCCAACCACTGGCTTTCTTAATTAGTAATGGCTTCTGATGAGAAGAGAAAACAGCAGAGACAACACAGGCATACTCCACATTGTTTTAAGAGCTGACAGTAACAGATTCTTGCTTGCACATAGAATAAAACGATCCAACCTGATGGATTTCCTCCCTCTAATTATATATGCCTACCAACCTTTAATATTTTCTTTACATTTTATTTCCTCAAAAAAATTATTTGACGAATGATGATCTTTTTGTAGTTGGAGACTGTGTGCAAAGCTGTAAGATTATAATTGTAGCGTGATGGATGGAAACGAAATGTTTCCGTGATTTTTTCTCTTGATTTGTGGATCTAAATTAGATATTAAAATAGAATGTAATATATGTTAAATAGCCTCCGTCGGGAGAAGAATGAATCATTGGAAAATTCTTTGAATCTTTGTTATTGCTTTGATTACTCTGTTTAACAAGGTATCAGATCGGGAGAAGTCTTCTGCCGTCGCCATGGACGAAGAAGCTGTCCTATAGCCAAAAACCAGAGCAACAACTCTGTCGCCGAAGGAGGAAAAAAAAAAAAAAATAGACTGTGAACGAAGAAGACGGTGTGCATTTTATATTTTTTTTCCTTCGGTCGTCACATAACACCACCGAATTCCGCTGGAACCCCCCAAACCGCCACCGAATCACCGCTCGGTTTTCCGGCTCATCACCAGCCCGACGAAGAGGAAGAGCTTCCTTTGCCGTCATCGTGAACAAAATCGCCGTCACAAAAGACAGGCGGAAGTTCCGAAAGCTGCCGATGCCGAGCCACCGCTCGGCCTCCCCGCAAACTGTACTGTCACCGACGAAACCAGAAGGACTGCCGTCGCCGAAGACGAAGACAAGAATTTTTTTTTTTCGCTTAACTTAGGTCTGATTTGATTATTCTGCCGACCTGGACCTGAACCGGACTGGACCCGAACCAGACCGGACCCGAAATGGAACAAAATCGAACCAGACCGGACCCGAAATGGAACAAAATCGAACCAGACCAAAACTAGACCGGACCAAACCGGACCATAACAAGGCCCGGACCGAATCGAACTGGACTACTTCCTGGACCGGACCCAAAATTTGAATCAACCCAGAGACAGACAATGGGGAGCAATCGTCCAATCTCTGACAAAGCTAACAATCTGGTATGCACTCATTGCGGGGAAAAAAAGCCATTCGCAACAGTGTTGTTATGAGATTATTGGAAAAAGATTGTTGGGGAAACGCTGCTGCCTACGACGAATGTTGCCCATCCAGGTATTATCGGTAAAACATCAATATTCTAAGAATAGAACTTGGATTATTGATACAGGTGCATCCAATCATATGACAAAGGATTTCAGTCAGTTAAAATCTGTTCTACCTTCTCCTCAATCCGTTATTTCCACCGCCAATGGTAGTACCTCTCCTATTATTGGGGAATGATCAATTATCTTGTTGAATAATCTTACATTAGATACTGTCCTTGTTGTTCCATCTCTTGAATACAATCTATTGTCTGTTAGCCAAATTACTTCAATTCTTGCTTGCACTGTAACTTTCTGGCCCTCTTTTTGTGTCTTTCAGGACATTCTAACCCGGAAGATTCTTGGTTATGGTGTTAGATGGGGCAAACTCTACTATTTGGAGTTAACAGAGAATGGGGGATCGAAAATAAGTCAGGCAAATCAAGCTAGTACTGAGGATAGTACTCAAGCAACTATATGGTTATGGCACCGAAGACTCGGTCATTTTTCCTTTGGATATCTTAAGAAATTGCGACCTCAACTTTTTTCAAGTTTGAATAATTTGGACTTTCATTGTGGCACTTATGAACTGGCTAAAAGCCATTGTATCTCTTATTTACCGAGTTTGAATAAGAGTTTTGAACCTTTTGAGGTTATTCATTCTGATGTTTGGGGTCCTGCAAAGGTTCCCTCTATTTCTCGAGCTCGGTATTTTGTGACATTTATTGATGAATGCACTAGAATGACTTGGTTATCCCTGCTTATAAAAAGGATTGATGTGTGTCTAGCTTTTCAGAAATTTCACCAAATGGTACACACTCAATACCAGAACTAGACTCTTGTTTAGCAATTTGACAATGGTATTGACTTTGTCGATGTTTCTCTTGGTAATTTTTTGAACAATCATGAAATTCGTCATCAGACCTCATGTACCTATATTCCCCAACAAAATGGATTGGCAGAGAGGAAGAATAGACAACTTTGGAAGTAGTGTGTGCCTCTCTTTGGCATGAACATGCCTCAGTTTTATTGGGGCGAAGCTATCAAATCTGTTGCCTACCTTATCAATCGAACACCTTCTCGAGTTTTAGACTTTCAAACTCCTCAACAAAAATTGCATTCCCTAATTTCCATTCCCCATCTTCCGCATCTTGAACCCCGGGTTTTTGGGTGTACTGTATATGTTCATATCACAAAAATCTTGCGAAATAAACTTGATCCATGTGCCAAACGATGTGTTTTTGTTGGCTATTTTGATTTTCAAAAAGGATATCGGTGCTATGATCCACACACCCGAAAGCTCCATGTAACTCTCGATGCTTCTTTCCATGAATTAAAACCTTTTTACTCAGGGGGAGTATCTCGGAATTCTCTTCAGGGGGAGAGTTAAAGTAAAGAGAATAGCGGAGGGGTTGAGTTTATTGAGTTAGAAGCGGTGAATGTATTGTTTAATCAACAAGAGAATAGTGGAGGTGCTGAGTTAGAAGCGGTGAATGAATTTTTTAACCAACCAGGTCGTCATGATGTGCAACAAGACTGTGCTCCCAACCATGAAGCCGAGAGTGAATCATTAATTGCTCTTGAAGAATCCTTAGAGTTGCCTCCGTCTGCACAACCAATTGAAGAATCAACCCAAAATGTTCCTCCTCAGGTAAATACGAATCCTGTGTTTGATGAATCTATTGAATCATGTGTTCCTACAGAAAATATAACTCCTAAATATCCACAAAGATTGAATAGGGGAGTTCCAAATAAACAGTATGAACCTGATCTTGAAGCCATGACCAAATACTCAATTAACAACTATGTGTCCTCCCATAGGTTGACTAAATCGTATGCATTTATTGTTGATTAATTATCCAGGGTTTCTATTCCCTAGTAATGTGCAGGATGCATTAGCTAATCCAAAATGGAAAAAGGCGATGAACGAAGAGATGGAGGCTCTACAAAATAATGCCATGTGGGAACTTGTTTCATAGCCTAAAGGAGTGATGACAATTGGATGTCGATGGGTGTTCACGGTGAAACTCAAACCGGATGGAAGTATTGAAAGATATAAAGCTCGGCTAGTTGCAAAAGGATATACGCAAAGGTATGGGATAGACTATCAAGATACATGTGCACCAGTAGCTAAGATCAATACAATTCGCATTCTTTTATCTATAGCAGCAAATCGAGACTGGCCTCTGCAACAATTTGATGTTAAAAATGCCTTTCTCAATGGAGACTTAGAAGAAGTCTTCTACATGGAGCTACCACTCAGAGTTAAAAGTTGTTCTTTGTGTCAAGGTGAAGTCTGTAAATTGAAGAAGTCATTGTATGGGTTGAAATAGTCACCTAGAACATGGTTTGGGAGATTCTCGGCTACAATGAAAGAGTTCGGCTATAAACAAAGTAACTCAGTTCATACTTTGTTTATAAAACACAAAGAAGGAAAAGTAACAACTTTAATTGTGTATGTTGATGATATGGTTGTGACAGGAGATGACCCATGTGAAATGCAAGCGTTAAAGGAGCATTTAACCACTAAATTCGAAATGAAGAATCTCAGACAACTTAAATATTTTTTGGGAATTGAAGTTGCAAGATCGAAACATGGAGTTTTCCTTTCACAACGAAAATATGTGTTGGATCTTCTAGCTGAAATTGGAATGCTTAATTGTTAACCAGTAGAGACGCCCATGGAAATGAATCATAAGCTTGGAATTCTCCTAGATCAAACCCCAGCAGACCAAGAGCTTTATCAGCGATTAGTTGGAAGATTGATCTACCTATCACACACGAGGCTTGATGTAGCATATGTAGTGAGTGTTGTGAGTCAATTCATGCATGCACCAAGTGAAGAACATGTGGAAGTGGTCTATCGAATCTTGAGATACTTAAAAAGTGCTCTAGGAAAAGGTTTGTTATTCTCAAAAAGGGGTATTTCTAATATTGAAGGATATACAGATTCTGATTGGTAGGTGACCGGACAACTAGAAGATCCACTTTGGGTTACTTTACTTTTGTGAAAGGGAATCTTGTCACTTGGAAAAGCAAAAAACAAAAGGTAGTATCAAGAGCAAGTGCTGAAGCTGAATTTTGAGGCATGGCTCATGGTGTATGTGAGTTGTTATAGATAAGGAATATATTGAGGGACTGAGGGATTGAATACGCTAAACCTATGAATTTCCATTGTGATAACAAGGCAGCCATCACAATTGCACAAAATCTTGTTCAACATGATCGCACTAAACATGTTGAAGTTGATCGTCATTTCATCAAGGAGAACCTCGATGCAAAGATTATACAATTCCCATTTATTTAATTTGAGCGTTAGCTGGCTGGTATGCTCACGAAGGCAGTATCAGGGAGGGCATTTCATGGTATAATTGACAAGTTGGGCATGACCGATATCTATGCACCAAATTGAGGGGGAGTGTGTGCAAAACTGTAAGATTGTAATTGTAGCGTGACAGATGGAAACGAAATGTTTTCGTGATTTTTTCTCTTGATTTGTGGATCTAAATTAGATCTTAAAATAGAATGTAATATATGTTAAATAGCCTCCGCCAGGAGAAGAATGAATCATCGGAAAATTCTTTGAATCTTTGTTATTGCTTTGGTTACTCCGTTTAACATAAGAAGGAGAAAGTCACATCTTGATTGATAGACTGTGTTTTGCACACAACAGGTAAGTGAAACAATTGTTTTTTTTTTTTTTTTTTTATGCTATCTTACTATTGAAGTGCTATGGGAATGTATTTTCCATGTGGTGGGGAGACTTGGGTTGTTGTTATTCCATCACATGGCTTTCTTTTATTATTTATTGGTTATTCCAATTGTCCTCTTGGGAGTCTTATTTGTTGGTTTCAAAGATGACAAAATGACAATTTGTCTTATATCTTATATAACTCAGATATATAATTTCATCTATAATTTCTACTGCTAACCACGTTTTGCTTATCCCGGGCAGTTTTTATTTGCTAGCCACTTCACTTTTCGGTTATCCCTTTCCCTTAAGTTGGTTATACTTTATAATATTATTGTATGTTTTATTGCATGAATGGGTAAATAGATTTTATCTAAGGATTTATCCTATGTCCCAAGATAAAACGTCTTTACTACACAAACACTGTTTTTTTGTCTTTTTGATTCCAAAAACTTTCTGCCATTTGAAAGCACCATAGCCATTCAAGAAAGCTTTCTCTTTCTCTGGTCCCTCCTCCCACTCTACCTTCCCTAGTGCATGTCTCTTTTCACAATCACTTTTTTGGCAGCTGAAGTTATATATATTTTCTTTATTAAGGAGTATCATCTGTGCGCTAAATTAACAACATTGATTATGTTATACATATTTAGAAATACAATATCTAAGAGGTTTGTAGTTGAATATTATCTCAGATTGTTATCAAGTGTTTTCCATGGGCTTCACATATTTGCCTTCCACATATCCCATATATTATCCATCACAGGTAGTCTCAATTAGAATAACCAGCTTTTAATCTTTCTTGTAACATTTCATTGACTGGAGGGTTTTCCCAATTTGATGCATCAATTTCTGATTCTCCATAGTCGGCTTACAGGAATTTTCAAGGTATAGTGTCAAATGAACATGAACAAGTTAAAAGTTTAGTTGGGAAGTATAGTGATGGGCTAGTGATGACAATTTTGGAGGGACCAAAGGGTTAGTGAAATGGAAACAAAAAAGAACAGCATTGAAACACGTAAGAGGTATTACTATCTACTTTGTACATATGTTCATCTTTGCTTGATAGAAAGGGAGAAAGAAGAATGAAAAGGTGGCAGCCACTTGAACAACATGATGATCCATATCTTGAAGCTTTCTGTAAAATTTGGTTCAAAATACACCAAAAACCTTGCTCACGGCCAATAAAATTGTAAGTTCTTGCAGAATAATGAGGGTGGTGGTGCATGAATAATCTAAAGAAATCATATATGTTTGGTTAGACAATATATGCAACAAAATCTTCTCAATCAATTTACTGAGGGTTTTTATTTTAAGGGTGATTAGCACAGTGGAAAGCTAGATAGCACTGTTTATCAAAATGAGCAATAACTATTATCTACCGTGGGCATGATGTAGTAGACCTCACTGTACTGTTGACACCTTGTTTAACTTGTTGACTCAACTAATGCCTCTTTAGGGTACAATTAGCTCAAAGATCACTGAGCCAATTACTTTTTTCAAATGAAATTTATTGAACATTCATTTGTCTTACCGTTTGTACCTAGTTGTGGTGAAGGTCATCAGATAAGATATGATAAGCAAAGCTAAAAAAAAAGTTGTTATTACATGACTTGATGATTGGGAAAAAGTGATGAAACAATTTGCATCGATGCCTTTTTTGCTTACTCATCTTGTTTGACTTGCCGAATCTACATATACACATCCAATTGTTAATTTGACCATCAAATTTGAATTGCATGATTTGAAATTTTATTTTTCTACATTTATTTCCTATTCCATGTATGCATTAGATGTTCATGTTTTACGTCAATGTACACTATTATGCATATTATCCCAAAATGACTAGCCAACTTAGGAAACTTCTTTCCCAATTAATAAACTCAATATCTTTGTACTCACTAATCCATGTGGGACTATTCCTTAACATTCCCCCTCATGTGTAGGCTCTCTTTTGTGGCTCTACAAGCGGATAATTTAGGTGGAGGCCTTCTTTTCTGACTCTACAAGTAGATAATTTTAAGTGTAGGCCCGTGGCTTTACAAGTGGATAGTTTAGGTGTAGGCCATTTTTTGTGGCTCTACAAGTGGATAGTTTTAGGTATAAGATCTCTTTTGTGACTCTATTAGTGGATAATTTAGGTGTAGACTCACAAATGAGTACTTGTTCTGATACCATGTAGAGTTGGGTCCAAGGCCCATCCCAAAATAACTAGCCAACTCTTATTAATATATCAAAAAACTCTTATTAGGTAGCTTAAATGAATAAGATGAACTATGTTTTGTTGGCTTCAAGTTTTCTATCTTTCATATCAAAGCTTTTCATTTTAAGTTAAATACAAAATCTGATGTGAAAATGAAGCTAAAAGGTATTTGGTAAAAGAGGGAAAAGAGGCTAGACTCGAGTCTAACTGACTTTAGCTCTTTAGCTACAACCAACTTTAGGAGAGCGAGAGCGAGAGAGCGGGGACTTTTTTTGAATGTTGTATGTTTATGCTTTTCTTTTGTTTTTTGGCTTTTTGATGGGGTGAAGGGGAGAAAGTGTGAGAGAGGGCTGAGAAGGAGAGAGTTACAAAAGTTGAGACATAATAATTGGACCCTTTGGACATAAATCAAAGTATAATTGGATGACACTCAAATATAATTGGATCATAATCAAACACTAATAAAGTTATAAGATTCTACTTAATAATAAAACA
Organism: Aristolochia californica; assembly: GCF_029961685.1. Classification (NCBI taxonomy): domain Eukaryota; kingdom Viridiplantae; phylum Streptophyta; class Magnoliopsida; order Piperales; family Aristolochiaceae; genus Aristolochia; species Aristolochia californica. The sequence goes on from NW_027181881.1 coordinate 8,437,911, forward strand.
TGAGATTTAATATCCTTAATCATAGGAATTTGCAATTACATGTCATTGTTTCAATGCAACATGCTATCTATACCTTATATTTCCTACATAACCACTAGTCACTTTTCAATGACTAGAATGTGCATTAAATAAATCAGATGTTACTATGGCATATATATGTATATTTATCATAAGGGACGTTGAGTTAATATGTCAATTGATAAGAAATGGATGTCACTTGCAAGAAATATTCTTTGATTTGAAAAGGGATCAGATGAATTTTTAGTTGCATTTGAAAGGACAACCATGCAGAATAAGATCTTATGTCCATGTAATCGATGTATAAATTCTATAAGGAAATTCCAAGATGATGTGAAATATCATTGCTCTAAATTTTGAATAGTTGAGGGATATACCTATTGGCAATTTTGTGGTGAAGGTTTTGTTTGCAAATCTCTATAAAGATGATTTAACAAGTCAAGAAGAAAATGATGTTGCAACAATGTCTATGTTGGAAGATATGATAGCTTTTGAGTGTTTATCCAAATAAAGATGATTTAACAAGTCAAGTTTATCCGGATAAAGATGATTTAACAAGTCAAGAGGAACAATGACTATGTTAGAAGATATGATAGCTATTGAGGGTTTAGGTCGTATAAATTTTGATGAGAGAACATCAACAATTATTTCTCATGAGCACATTGACTATCCAACTTTGATGAATTTCCCACAATTGTTCATTTGATGCATTGCTTTAACTTCAAAAGAAAGTTCTCCCTCGAAGAAATATTGTCATGCCCAAATTTTAACTGATAGAACATTCGGTATGATGCTTCTTTAAGTAGTATCTTTATTTTATCTTTTTTTACTTCTGACATCATTGTAACATTTTAATGTGTGTTATATTATCACACTCTCAAAGAAATGTTCTAAGTTTTGAAAAAGTATACACACTTTGAAGGGCCTATTGACAAATGCCTTCCTTTACATCCTACATATTTGTATACATTTTAGATATCATGGGTACAAACCCTCCAACTATATTTTTAAAACATATAATTGTCTAAACAACTTGAAGTCTTACACCTACCTAATCTTGAATTTATGACTTCTTAAGTGTTTCATCTATGTGAAACAAGCTACTCAACTTCATTATTTGTGTGAAAAAATATATATCTATATGGATGGATGAGTTATTTCCTATAAAGTCCTCCTAGTCATTACTTGTATTTGGAGCAAAATAAATAAATAAGATTCAAGGAATCCAACTTTACAAGGTTCAAAAACTCAACTTTGATTTGCATTTGCCTTTGATTAGGGTACAATACCTTAAGGTGGATTTTTTATCATCCAGAGATCGAACCCAATCTGTATCAGTAAAACTTTTTGTTAGAAGGTGGGACCAAACTCACCATGCCTACACGTCCAAGAGAGTTGACACAAGGTGTCATCACACGAGGTGGAAGATTTTGTAATCTTCTTTGATTGATATAATTAGGGATTAATTGATTGATGAGTTTTCCGAAATATGTAATGGAAAAAATATAAATAGTGGTTTGTTGAAGGGTTTTCAATTAAGCTCTTCTTTTCTCACAATTTGTGGAAGAATTTCTCTTAGCCAAAAATCTCTTATCTTCCTTTTCCCTTTTCTCTTCTCTACATGAGTTCTCATTCTTTGCTCTTTTATTCTCTTCTCTCTCCCTTCTCTTTTCCCCCTCTCATCTCTTTCGAGGTTTCAAACATGTGATCCTAAATTTAACATAGTATCAAAACGTTGAATTTAGTATCCCCACATCATGAGGATTCTATAAGAAGTTTATGATCAAAGCTACTCATAGAAGGCTCTTTGTGAAACAAGATTGAAGCTTGTTGAAATAAGTTCTTTTATTCTTGTTATTATAATTTCATACTCGGTTTTTTTACCCCTAGAAGATGGTTCAGAGATGATTTTCTTACTCTCTTCATTATATAAAAGTATTGAGATGTAAATATCTCGGATTGGAAGAAGTTTGCCTAAGTTGTTTTGTCGGTTTGCAAGTTCTTGGTTGAAAATCAGTTTTTGTTAAACTTTTTTGTATGAAAGATTATTATTTGGTGGGTACAAGATATTATGATGAAGAACAATGCTCTCAAGCCTATTATGAGTGATTTTTTTATCCATCGGATTTCAAAAATCTTATTACTTAGCTACTATGCTAAACTTCTCCATTAATTGAGTTGTTTGAAGAGTTGGAACTCTACTCGGTTTGTTCCTTTTTTTAAAGGATTTTTTTTTGAGGACTTGGCCCTTATATGAGCATTACAGAGATATGCTCATCTCTCATGCCAAGGTTAATTAGTTTTGATTAAAAAAAATGAAAGGAAAAGTTGAAAGAAGAAGGTTGATTTTTTGTGCAAAGTTTTTTTAAAAAAGGGTCGTTGAACCTTGTTTGATTCAAAGCCATGAGTTGGCTGTTTGCTATTGCCTCGATCTTCACAAGAAATCAAGGATATAAGATTGTGTTTTACGTAACAGGAAACAAACACAAAAGAATTAAGGAAGTGGTCATTTGAAAAGTCAAGTTGGCACCAAGCTATTTGAAGCAAGTTGCTATTTTTTGAGATCTTACATCCAATCAATATTTTCTTGATTAGGCCCGATTTGTTTAATTTTCAATCAATCATATGTGGCCTAATTCAACAGGGATTGAATCTAGACTGGGTTTATTCCAAGTTGTCGTCAAAAATATTTTTGGAATGATCTAAGAAAGATCTTACTCGACATGCCATATTCGTTCACTTGATTTCATAATTGTTGATTGATTTTTGTTATTCTTTAAGTGGAAGATAAGAGAATTGATTTCAACAATTTTTGGCCAACAAGTTTTCTTGCCTAAGTGGGTTTCCTCTGTGCCTAAAAGGCTAGTGAAGATCTGTGTCTAAAAGGCTAGTGAAGATCGGGTTCTCCTCCCATATACCTAAGCTAGTCTTGACTTCACTTGGTTCTACAAACCTCTTACTTAGGTTACTTCACATTTGTGTAAACTATTACCCTTGAATTGTCTCTTACTATTGAAGAATACAGGAGTAGTAAGAATGATATTCTCAAGATTATCACTATACCCTTACGAGGGATATCTAATTACATGAGTTGGTCCAAATCGATTTGACGGTTTCTTATTACAAAAAGTGGACAAAAAAATAGGACGAGAAGGAGAACTTACCTCAGAGGGATCTGTAGACACAAGTCTAGTATCGGCCAATGTTTCAGGGGTTTGTTGAAATATATCTACATCAATAGGCACAATAGGTTTAGGGACTACAGGAACTGAAGAAAGTCTCGGAGGAATATCTTTGGAGGAGTAAAAAGACTAGCCTTAAAAAAATTCACATCCCTAGATACAAGCAATTTGCGGAGAGAGGGATTATAACAAACGTATCATTTTTGGGTGTGAGAGTAGTCCAAAAAAATACATTGGATTGCATGTGGATCTAACTTGGGGGGTTAGTCAACAAAATGAAAATTTGATCTTCATCTTCATCTTTATCTTATGCATTTACATGATCTTTATCTTCGAAATGGGTGTTAGTGTGGACAACTTCATCTTCATCTTCATCTTAGAAATTTAAAATCATTGATTTTATTAATTATAAAGATGAGCTAATTAAACCAAGTGTTTGAGTTAACAATATTTTAATTACCACTATTAAATCACTAATAAATAGAGTAAATAAAAAAATTATGATTAATAAATAAAAAGTATTATATTAATAACATAAGATAAATTTGCATTGTATTAATTAATAATATATTTTGACAAAATTAAAAGTAATTAATTAATCAAATGCATACTTTAATTATATTTTATTTACCATAGACTTAAATATGAAGTTTAATATAGTAATAAAATTTAAAAAAATAATAAATAAATACATATACAACTTTGAAAATAACCTAAAAAAAATTATTCAAATAACGAGTTCGTGCCTTTAATATTACAATCAACGAGTTACAAGTTTAGTACATATAAATTACGCATGTTCAAAAGTAATAAGAGTAAACCATCATTTATTGTTCCACATGGAAGTCGATATGACATTTCAAAATTATGCGGCTCTTGTGGATTCTAATGCACTCTGCCTCCGAATGTTTGTTACTTGGTTACCCACATCCTCAAGATCATCGCAATCGTCACTGTCTGTATCATTCATTGCACCTAATTGGATTGCATCACCTCTTCCATCGAGCTCGCCACCCGCATCATCATCTTCATCTTCAAATATATCATCATAATCTTCTGCACGTATATAATTGTGCAATATGCAACAAACATATACAATTTTCACCTGGATCTTAAAAGAAAATGGAGGAGTGCCTTTTAACATTTGAAATCGAGCTTTTAAAGCACCAAAAGTTCGCTCAATAATATTCCGTAAAGATGAATGTCTTCGGTTGAATAATTCTTTTTCATTTATAGGAATATTATCTCCAAATTCTTCCAGATGATATCGGGTTATTCGATACGGAGCCAAAAATCTCGGAAGATTTGCATAACCTGCATCGACTAGATAATATTTTCCTATAATAAAAATTATATACCACATAAAATAATTGAAGATAAAATAGATAAAAATTACTGCTTAAAAATATATTACTTACCTTCAAGTACAAAGATTTTATCTCGACGAGTCAATGCATCCTTCGGTACACGAGAATCGGTTGTTGACCCCTCCCATCCAGCAAGTACATAAGTGAATTGCATATCAAATGAACATGTTGCCATCACATTTTGTGAGAGATAACCTTTTCTATTCCAAAACCTTGGGTGATCTTCAAGTGGAATGTTGGCTTTGATATGAGTTCCATCAATAGCTCCAATACAATCCTAATTATATATTTTTAATTAATATTTACTAACTTTGTATATTAATCTAAAATTATTTAGTTATAGGAAGTGATGTTACCTTGAAGTAAGGATAAAACATTGAATTTATTAAAATCTTCGAGTGTGTGCGTTCCGAAGGTCGTTTGACGTAATCAGAGTGAAGTTTGAGGATTGCATCCAACACCTTGTTGAAATACTTACTTATCGTCCAGTTTGATCTATCAAACATCTCTGCTGTGACACTATACACTTGTCCTTGACCAATAGTTTGGAGGAAATATGCAAGTTGTTCTTCAATTGAGATGGTTTTTGTGGCTGATAAAAACCCTTTACTAGTAAGTATATCTACGAATTTGTGAAATACCAGTTTGTTCATCCAGTAAACTTTCCGAAATTTAACTGGAGATTTGTCTAGTACCTTTTGCAAATACAATGGACCATTCATCCCACAAGAACGTGGTACACGTATGTTGCAATGGTACAAATAGTATCTTTCCATGGCGATCAACAAAGTTGTGAATGCAACCATAGTTGCAACCTTTTCATCGTCTGTCATAGTATCCATGGAAATTCATAAATTCAATCGCCTAAAATTCATAAACACAAGTAAACATCAATCTTCAATCATAACTTATTTACAATCACACCTATAAACAACCATATTCATTCACATTCCCACATCCCACATTCAATCACATCCCATATTCAATCACATCCTACATTCAATCACATCCTACATTCATCCACATTCCCACATCCTATATTCAATCACATCCTACATTCATCCACATTCCTACATCCTACATTCAATCACATCCTACATTCATCCACATTCCACATCCTACATTCAATCACATCCTATATTCATCCACATTCCACATCTTACATTCATCCACATTCCACATCCATACTCAAAACACCATATTCATCTATGCAATATATAAACACAACAACATATCAAATTTAAATACAAACCATACTAATAAGTCTTGCAACGTCATAATTCAAATATCATGCCTACTACATAATAATATTCCAAAAAAAGTGTATTTATAACGCATTACAATTAGTTTTTAAAACAAAATTTAAGCTACTCGACCCGCTCTTCCACTGTCATTTCCATAAACATGACCTTCTTAGTTGGTGTATCCAACCATGAAGGAGCGCGATACTTCAATTCTGTAGGCAAGTCCAGGATTCCCCTGAGGGCTTTGACGCAATCTCTTACAATATCGTCTTTCATCATGAAATTCTCAAATGTCTTAACAATTCGATCTATTGCATCAAAGATTCTTCTACTAGTGTCATTATCGGGGCATTTCGGTTCTCTTTCTACGACGACTTGAAGATGACCGTTTACTTCTTTCAGATTGATTACCTAGAGAGTCATCCATGCTTAATAATGGTGATGGAGTATCCCTAACTATATCAACATCCTTTGGCTCATCCATCGGGACATGTTCCGATTCACGGATCACCTCATCGCCCTGATCTACAAAGGTTGCAGCTACTGACCCTACCGCTATTGTGTTTCCCACCACCACAGCTAATTTGTCGTACAGGGGGCAGCCTTCACGTCTGTACTTCTCAGCATCTTTATGTTCCTACAAGAATAAAACATCATTTAGACGTCTTGGAATAGAGTTATATTAACGCGGAAAACATAAAACATATTTTATAATACATCATGTAGTCGAGCCATACAAAATTACATGCAGTAAGTCGTTGTGTGGTTGCATCCAAACCAAACCCACTAGTGTTGATACAGCTCGTTACCGTTTGGTATGTTTTCTTCCATGCTCTTGTTCGATTCTTCACCTGCTCAACAGTTTTTTTCATGACTGTGTCTTCATTGAACTTATTTACACAGTCCATATATACCTCATGCTTCCACACCCTGTTAGGCAACTAGTTCCCTAGATTGACTTGCTTGACCAAGAGATCGAGCATTTTGCTATCATCATCGAATGTCCAAATATCATATGTTCGACAACTTGGTTATCTTCTTGCAGCCATGTATAATCTAAATTCGAGACAGTCCTCACGGAAAAAACTTTATTAGACAACCTTTACTCGTCACGGAAACACAAACCATAAAAAAAAATACCAACACAAACCATTAAAAAAATACCATGTGGTGGATATGTATAATACCCGAATCTCCTCACCACATGGCAAAAACATTCCATAGCACTTCAAAAATTCTCAACAACATTCTCACACATTTCAAAATTAATTAAATTATTTTCACTAATGCATATGCACTAAACAATGAAAACACACACACATCAAGTCCAAATTCACCGAAAACCCCTGGTAGAGCCCTATATAACTTCGCAGTCACTATGAACTGTACCTCATCAGTGATGGGGGTCGGGTTTCGTTGGCTAATGGATGTCTGTGTAGGTGACTCAACCTTGTTTGAATTGGATTAAAAACCCCTAAGGCATTAATTATAGAACTTCATACCTTAAAAGCCCAAAACCCTAAACCCTAATTCCAAACCCTAAACCTAAAAAACCCTAGAGCTTAAAAACACAAAACCCCCAAAACCTTAAAAACCATAAACCCCTAAACCTTAAAAAACCTAATCCCTAAAATACCCTAAGCCCTTAACCTAAACCCTAAACCCGAAACACAAACCATAAAAAAACCTAAACCATCAAACCCTAAACCTTATCACCTACTAAACTCTAAAACCTAAACACTAATTCCAGGACTCAATACATTAAAAGCCCTAAACCCTAAACCCTACACCCTAATTCCAAACCCTAAACCCAAAAAACCTTATAGCCTAAACCCCCTAAACCTTAAAAACCCTAATCCCTAAAATACCCTAAATCCTTAACCATAAACCCTAAACCCTAATTACTGGACCCTTAAATACCGAGCAGCAAACCCTAAAAATAATCCATACACGAATCAAGAATTTAGACTATAAATCGTAACCCTAAATCCCAAAATAATGCACAAATAACCCCCAATTACGTACTGACAATAAATTTAAATCAAATAAAACACTAATTTAATGAAAAAAAATTAGAATTTAGGCATACCTTCTGAAATTTGGGGAAATTCGAAGCCGAAGGGTGAAATCGATGCCTAATCGAAGTAGATATTAAGCAATCGATGCCCAAATGTCCAAAATCGAAGAAAATCGAAATGGAAATGGGGAAATCGAACGAAATCGGAAGGTATTTTCGGGGGAAAGGAGACTAGCCAGAGAGATAAGGGAGCGGGAGGCCGAAAGGGAGAGGAGAGGGAGAAGATAGAGAAGAAAGGGAGGTCGGGAGGGAATAGAGAGAGAGAAGCGAGAGAGAGCGAGTCCGAGAGAAGAGAGGGAGTCACGAAGACGAGAGAGGGGGTGCGAGGCCGAGAGATGAGGTAGGAGACGAGAGGGAACTGAGACGGTGGCCGGAGACGAAGGACGAGATCGATTTTGGCAGCAGCGACGTTGGGGGCGCAGGGAGACAAGAGAGGGAAGGAAGTACGGGAAAGAGGAAGAAAAATGACAAATGATGATGCACGATGGGGGGGTGCAAGGAGAGAGGGAAAATGCGAGCGTCGCCCGTCCTTCAATTCAAAGAAGATCAAAAAGGGCCTTCTTCCACATGATCGAAATTAAACCGTGGAGATGAAGGACCCCTTCATCCCCTGTATCGAGATGAAGCTTCATTTGTGCTCCACTAACGACTTCAAGTGTTGAAGGGCATTATGCGGTTGAAGATCATCTCGTCCTTCAAGTTGACTAACCCCCCCTTAGTGTTATGTGGAGATGTGATATATACAAAACAAGTACAACCAAAAACCTTCAAGGGAAGTGGAAGCAGGTCCTCACCAGGGAATAATAATGAAAATGGAGCTTTATTATTGATTACGGAGAATGACAACCTTTTAATGAGAAAACAAGTTGTAGAATGACATGTGGTTAATAAAAGTAGGCCACATTAATAGAGTAAAGGAGGGTACGAGCCACTTCAAGGAGGTGTTGGTTCTTTCTTTCAGTTACACCATTTTGTTGAGGTTGTAAGCACACGAAGTTTGATGAATAATGCCATTATCCTTATAGAAGGTTTGCAACTCTCCTGACATATATTATTTGGCATTATCAGAGGGAAATACTTGCAATTTATGATAAAATTCATTTGAGCCCATGACATAAAATGATTTAAAAATATAAAGAACTGCATATCTATCCTTGAGTAAGAATAACCATGTCACTTTAGTGAAATCATCGACCAATGTAATAAAATACTTAACTTGAGAAATGTTGAAAATTGTTAGAAGGTGGGACCAAGCCCATCATGCCCACATGACCAAGAGAGGTGGCATGAGGTGTCCTTGATTGATGAGGTGGAAGATTTGTAAGCTTCCTTGATTGATGTAGATTTTCCCTTGATTGATGTAATTTATTTTCCTTAATTTATGTAATTGGGGATCTTAATTACTTGGTGAGTTTCCCTAAATATGTAATAGAAAAAAGTATAAATAAGGGTCTTAGTTGAAGGATTTCAAACAAGCTGTCCTCTTCTCAACTCTTAGAAGAATCTCTCTTCTAGCCTAAAAGTCTCTTCTCCATTTTCTCTTCTCTCCTCTCTACCCGAGTTCTCTCTTTGCCCTCTTCTCTTGCTTCTCCCTCTTCTCCCTCTCTAATCTTGCTCGAGGTTCCTAGCATGGAGTCCTAAATTTAACAAAAATATTCAAGGGTCCCCACAAATCAGAATGGAGTAAGGAAAAAAGAGCAACACCTTTAAGTTTAACCGAGGAGAGTTAACTGTTTCTTTGGTGTTTGCTCAATTGACATACCTCACAATTCAATTTTGAAAGAGACTGCAAAGAAGGAAATAAGTGTTTGAGCGATGATAATGATGAATGCCCTAATCTATTGTGCCATTGTTGTGCCTCTGTCTAGGAAATGGAAGTTACGTCACTTAATGCAAATTTAAGCCAATTTTTTGTGTTTTTCAAGATCCAAGCCATATCCTTAAAAGTAAGAAAAAGAAGACGAAGAGATTGTGCGGATGGATGTCCCAACCGATTGTGCCATAGATTCACCTCGGTGTGCTTAGTTGAGAGGACATTTATTTGAGGCACATCCAGGTAGTAGAGTCTCCATTGTTCATGACCTTCACCAATCACCTGCTTCATTGTAAGATTCTGAAACACACAGGAAATGGGGGAGGGTGATAGAGCAATTGAAATGTTGGGTAAGCTGACTAACAGATAAAAGATTTAAGGGAAATGTAAGAACAAAAAGAATATATGTGGGTAGAAGTGATGGCGTAACAAAGGTGGATCATTTCCCAAGAACTTTAATTTGAGATCCATCGGCTATGGTAACATATTTATCCGAGAGACAAGGAGAGATAGAGTGGAATAGACTTTTTTTATATGTGAGAGGTGTTGATTTTCAAGACTCCATGGATTTAGCTCATGGAGAAAAAGTGAGAGGGACTTATCGCGAGAACGCAAGACAGAAGACGTGGTTATGGACTTGTGTCCTAACCCACCCCCTGAAGCTCAATTTATGGATTAATGAACCTACAATATTACAATTATGCTCCTAAAACTTTAACTAATTACATAAATGTTATCTCTAAGGGATGACTCTTTATTTACCATTCTGCCATCACTATATGGGCATGTGGACCTTTTCCTTGGCCTGTGGGTCTTGAGCCCATCTTCCACATCTCTTGGATGTGTGGGCCTTGGTCGTGTGGGTTTGGGCCCATCTTCCAACACTCTCCCCTCAAGCTAGGGGTGAGAGAACATCATGAACGCCCAAATTACTACAAATGGTGTATTAGATCTTCCCGTATAAAATTGTAGTCCTCTATATTTTCCAACACTCCCCCTCAAGTTGGTGGTCTGTTCCAAGAGGTCCAACTGACATAATATAAATGAGTAAAATCACTCCTAGTCGTAAGACATCGGTACATACTTCAGTCAAATAACTCATGTTGGATGTTGGGCACTCTTATATCTTCTATAGGTAGTGGGTTGATATGCAATGTTTAGAAGTGTAATAAAACTCTTCCATCGCAATGTCCCTCCATAGGACACCGACTCTCAAATGGTAGGAGTAATAAATGCCAATTAAGGGGGGTAACGGGTAATTACCCGGAAGATAATATTTTGGGGCCACCATGTGCTTTCTTCATCATCAGAATGACCAATGCTGATAATAATAAGCAACTGAGAAGTCCTTTAATATTATTAATGTATCAACTAAAGAGACATAATAACAACAAATGAAATGGGATTGAGCCCAATAACACGTACCAACTAATGAAAAATCTTTAAAAGAGGACCCATAAAATAATTTGCTATGAGTTTGTGCACCAAATAATATGCTGACCAAGGAATAAGTTGCCAATACTTCAAAATAATAATCCAACCGGAGACAGAGGACCGAGTTGAGCCAAGTCAAATAGTAAACCAATATAGGCGAGTCGCGAAAGAAATATATATAGAACTTGGGACCCAGACCGTATAATCGAGGCAAAAAACAAGTAGGCCGAGTCAGGTTGACCTGGACCAAGTTAACTCGACATAACAGAAGCATCTTCAGGTCGGAAGGTTCGTTGGGTTAACTCGGCCGTCCGGGTTCGGCGCTGGATCAAAATTTTTCTAACTTATGAAAATTAAATCATAAACAGTGTCGTTGTCTTCAACGGCAATCACAACATCTTCGTCCTCCTACATAAACCAAGCACTAGAAATGGTAACTTCTAGCATAGAATTTCTCACAGCAGCAATGGATCAGCAACTGAGACTATCCAAGACAACATTGGACTTAGATTAAAAACAGTAACCGAAGTGAAAAAATAGAGTTCGCCCGGTTTTCAGAATCAGAAATGGAGCAGGAGACTTGTCGTCCAAAATGGGCAACACAACGACAATGAAGACGAGAAATCATCAGTCAACCTGCAACGTAATTAGCGCAAGGTTTGGTCCTCGATTAAAACCAAGTTTCCTAACTTGGCAAAATTTTAATTTCGGCAAGTCATCTTCCCTGCTTTCGAACAAAGCAGGATAGCAACGATTGCAGAGATGACTCGAAAAATCCAGCAGAGACGACTAAAAAAATCCAACATAGACGCTTCTTGATTGACCGCCGTAATAATTTCAAAGAAAGCCAGTAGAGATAGAGCGGGAACTTCTGGATTATCAGCCGTAATACCTTGGATAAGCATAAATAGAAACGCAGCTTCCAAGAGACTTCCAGAAAAAAACTAGGTAGTTGACTCGATCAATCAGAGCAATACAATTTTGATTTCCAGAGAGAGTAATGCTCGTTGTTTCGCAAGAGAGATAGGCAGCAATTTGGTGTTCTTTTTCATGGGCTTCTTCTCTATTTACGTTCGCTAATGCGCCGACTAATCCAGTTTGGCTGGTGGCGGTGTCTCTCAGGCTGACCATGGTGGTCGATTGTGCCTCGTCGCCCGCGGTCTCGATCCGCCGTCATCGAGACTTTTTTAATCTTCGAGGACTCGATTGTGAATGTGCCGTGTGCTTGAGTGTAGAGAAAGATATGCTTAGAGAAGAGAAAAAAATGCCAAGAGTCTCTCCGTAACTTACATGTACTTGCCAGAAACCAGCGACAATATCATTTCCACAAATGTCAAACGTGTGCTTTGAAGGAGTTGAAGAATTCTTACTATAGCATGTTCGGATATCGGATGTGAAGAGATTTCAACCTTGTCTTGCAAGTTCACCCAATTCAAGAAACTAAAGCTATACCTACAACGCCCAAGGTAGGGAGGGAAAATCCATGGAGCCTCAATGATGGCAAAAATATCCGTCAAACCTGTCGGATTTGAGCATAGCTGAATGTTTTTACACCAACAAGCCACCATCAACTAGCTAACTTGCTATGCATACAGAATATTAAATATTAAAATCAAGCACCAATATGAGAAAAGAAAAATAATAGGTTTTTGGAATCCTAAAAACCATATTACGAGTCCTAAAAGTCAATGATCGTGGAGAAAAAGAGAGGACTCATTGGGAGAAAACAGGAGAGAAGAAAAAGTTATAGACTTGTGTCCTAATTCTCCCCCTGAAACTCAATTTATAGATGAATGAACCTACAATATTATAATTATACCCCTAAAACTTTAACTAATTACATTAATGTAATATCTATGAGACGACTCTTTATTTACCATTTTGCTATCACTATATGGGCCTGTGGGCCTTGAGCCCTTCTTTTACATCTCTTGGATGTGTGGACCTTACTTGGTCTTATGGGTTTGAACCCATCTTCTAACACACCTGGATGTGTGGGCTTAGGCCCATCTTCCAACAAGATGCTCGGAGGCCCCTCCTCCACTACTACTGCCACCACCGCTTCAAGTATGCTCTCTGCCACTTCCTCCTCTTCATCCTGTATAATTGACTCGGAGGCCCCTGAGTCAATTATCCAGGATGAAGAGGAGAAAGTGGTAGAGAGTATACTTGAACCAGTGGTGGCAGTAGCAGTGGAGGAGGAGCTTAGAGGAAGGATCATCAGAGTTTTCATTTTCTGGAACAAGTCATACTCATCATTGGTAAGAGTCTTCTTTTCTGTTGGTGGGGCAAACTTGTTCTCCTTTGTATCATTTACTGAGGCTTGATTAGCCTTGGCCCATTCTGGCATGCCATGGATTTTCCAACACTGATTGATAGTGTCGCCATATTTCCCACAATGGGCGCATTCCTTGCCTTCTATTATTAAAGAACCATTTCTTCCACCTTTTCCTTTTCCTCTATAATTTCTTCCATGGCCTCAGCCACGGTCTATTGTTGTTCCCCTATTACTAGAGTACATTATTAGGAATTAAATGCCCTAATTTCAAACTAATAATAATAATAATAATAATAATCGCAGAAGAAAAGAAAAACAAACACGAAAATAACACACAAGATTTATACAGGTTCGCCTCAAGGTAAGACTATGTCTCTAGTCCGCCGCTGCAGTAATTCACTATGAAGATGAAATAGTTTACAAGATAAATCACTCACACTCACAGGTGTTTCTCGAACTTCTCTTGGGCCGCAACTCAAAATCCTTCTTTGATCATAAACTTGAAAGTTGTGCCCCAAAAATAAAAATAAAAATACAAGAGTGAAATCCTTAAACTGCCCTTAATAAAACAACAGTCAAAATAACGTGGATTAAGTTCAAAGTAAGGTGTTGATTAAATTTCACAACTTAACTATCTCTCACTTGTAGACTAATCCATCATCAATCTCTCCTCTATAGCAGCAACAACTTTTCAATCCTCAAAGAAAAGTCTCATAACAGTCTTTGTTAACATATCAACTGGATTTCGACTCTCTTGAATCTTCTCAAATACTAATATTCCATCCTCAAGAGCTGATCTAATGAAATGATTACGAACCTGTATGTGCTTTGTTCTGGCATGATAAACAAAGTTATTTTCTAAATGAATAACACTCTTGACTGTCACAATACAACACATTCTTTCAATGTTTGAGATCTAATTCTTCTAAGAAAGATTGCGACCATACCATCTCCTTATTGGCTTCGGTCACGGTGACATATTCTGCCTCAGTAGTGGAAAGAGGAATTATCTTCTGTAACTTAGAGATCCAGCTAACTGCTATACCACCCAATGTGTATACATATCCAGTGGCACTCTTCGTGCCATCAATGTCTCCAACCATGTCAAAATCTACATGAACCTAAAATCCCAAATCTGATTTTTTGAAACATAAGGCTGAGTCTACAGTGCTTCTCAAATACGTGAGAATCCACTTCATTGTTTCTCAATGTTGTTTACCCTGATTACTCATATATTTGTTCATAACTCTCATTGCATGAGTTCTGTTTGGTCTAGTGCATACCATAGCATACATGAGAAGAACAATAGTAGAAACATAAGGCACATTGGTCATGTAGGCTCGCTCCTACTATGTAGATGGTGACTGCTCCTTAGATAGCATAAAGTGATTAGCCGAAGGAGTACTCATTGGGTTTGCATCATTTACGTTGCATCTGCCCATCACCTTCTTCACATATTCTTCTTATGACAGTTTCTCCTGCTATGTAGAGGGTGACTTCTCCTTAGATAGCTTAAAGTAACTAGCCAAATGAGTACTCACTGGTTTAGCATCATTCATGTTGAATCTGCGTAGTACCTTCTTCACATATTCTTCTTGTGACAGTTTCAAGACATCAATATCCCTTGTAATCCTCATCCTAAGGATTTGTTTTGCAGCACCCAAATCTTTCATTACAAACTTTGTGGACAACCCCCTTTTCAACGTATCTATTTCTTGTTTGCAAGCACATACTATCAACATGTCATCAACATGTAGCATTAGGATGATGTAGGCGTCATCAAAATTCTTCACATAACAATAATGATCTGCCTGGTACCTCAAGAAACCAATACTACTCAATAAGATGTCAAACTTCTTATCCAGGAGCTTGTTTAAAACCATACAAAATCTTTTGAAGTTCGCACAACATTTTTTCCTTTCCTTGTGCTTTGAAACTTTGTGGCTTCATCATGTAAATTTCTTCCTCCAAATCACCGTGAAGAAAAGTTGTCTTTACATTCAACTGATCTTAAGTGCAAGTCTTCATTTGCCTTAGTCCAAGCACTGTTCTAATAGTTAGTCAATTTTACTACTAGAGACAAAATCTTAGTGTAACCAATACCTTCTTTTTGTTGAAAGCCCTTACAACGAGTCTTGCATTGTACCGCTTGTTGCCATCATGTTTGTCTTTGATTCGGTAAACCCATTTATTCTGCATTGCCTTCTTCCCTTTTGGTAACTCAATCAACTGTAATGTCTGATTAGATAATAGTGAATCCATCTCATCCCTCATGGTCAACTCCGACTTGGTTGATTCATCAACTTGCATGATTTTTTCATAACTCTCTGGTTCACCTTTATGAGTCAACAAAATATAATTCAGCACAGGGGAGTACCTCTGTGGTGGTCTGCTAGTTCTGGTAGATCTTCAGAGTTCAATCACAAGAATGTTCTGATTTACTTAAGGGGTATGTTTTCCTGGTCTTTCTAAGTAATATTCTTTATCTCAATAACAAGAAGATCTCTCAACTGAATCACTTCAGACTTCTTGGCTTCATTACTTGTACTCTCAGAATTTATTCTCAACCTGTCTTTATATAGGGTACCTTAATTGAAGATCACATCCTTGCTCCTGATAACCTTATGACTTCGATCATCCCATAAACGATAACCAAACTCGGTACCCCCATAGCGTGAATATAAGAAACACAACAAAAATTTTTCAAGAAAGAAAGGTTTACACCTCTTTGCCGTTCCAAACCTCTTTTGGTATTTTGTAATCCAATGGTGTTGGATGACCTCTTTGATCAAATAGGCAGCGATGCTAATAGCCTAGGACCAGAACAACTTTAGCAATCCCGCATGTAATCTCATGCTCCTAACACGCTCGTTCAAGGTCATGTTCATCCTTTTAGCCACACCATTTTGTTGAGGTTTTTTAAGAATGATTTTCTTCTTCTTGATTTCATTATCAGCACAGTACCGTTTGAAATCATCATCTATGTATTTTTCCCCATTATCTAACTGCATGCAGTTCACCTTCAAATCTATCTCATTTTCAACTATTATTTTCCATCTCTTGAATGTATAAAAAACATCAGATTTCTTTCCAAGGAAATAAACCCATACCTTTCTGCTTGCATCATCAATAAAGATCACATAGGAAGGGTGGTAACAGTTGAAGGCCCCCACACATCTGTGTGAAACAACTCCAATTTTGCTGTCTTTTGTTCATTTCTAGCCTTAGAAAAGCTAACCCTTTTTTGCTTGTCGAAACGGCCTTGATACAAATTGTTGTTTACAGTTTTCAACCCAGGTAGCTTCCTTTTGGACTAAAGCACTTTTATTCCCTTCTCACTCATGTGATTGAGCCTGTAATGCCACAAATCAGAATCAGTAACAACATCAACAACTGGAACCGTGTCTCTGCAATTGGGAGTGTTGTAAATAGTTCTAGTTTTAACTCCTCGTGCTACAACCATTACTCCCTTACTGACTTTCCAGGTAGCACCATTGAATGTTACATTATGACCTTCATCATCAGGTGCCCTAACAACATTGACCCGTTTGACATCCTCAAACTGACATTACCAATATCGACAATATCCAAAGGTTCTCCATCAGCAAGATACACCTTCTCGTGATCTCTAACAACATATTCTCCATGATCTCACAGTGCGCAGTGGTGTGAAAAGAAGCTCCTGAATGTAACACCTAAGAGTCAATAGGGCTATCAATCGACAAGAGTAAAACATCTTGTACTTCTTTTGTCACCGCATTTGCCACATCATTTTTCTTTTCATCATTCTTTGGTGCTCTGCAGTTCTTCTTTATTTGACCAGACTTCCCACAATTCCAGCATTCCACATTCATTCCAAATTTGGGCGCGTTTTTTCCATTCCTTAACTTCCCTCTACTATTGCCCTTGTTGGAATTCCTCTCGAAGTTCTTGCTCCTAGTATCGACATTTAGGGCAAAATTAGATGTTGACGATACTCCAGAGTCCTTTCTACGAACTTCCTCATTAAGAATAGTATCCAGAATATCATTAAAGATCAACTGTAACCCTCATAGGCTCCCAACAATTTGGCATAGACGCCATAAGAATTAAGGGATGGACCTCATCATCAAATTTAATCTGAACGAAGATCAATTGATTGACAATCGTGTTAAACTCATTCAAATGCGTTGCCACTTATGTCTTTTATGTCATCTTTAAAATGAAAAGTTTTTTTCATGAGATATACCTTATTATTTGCAGAAGGCTTCTCATACATGTCGGTCATTCCCGTTATCGTTTTCTTCGATGCCACGTTGTGCAATGTTCTTCGTTAGTGTTAATCAGACTACTCCCAACACCTGTCTATCAATGAGATTCTTCTTACCATCTTTCATACCTTCTGGTTTCATATCCAGAAACGGTGAGTGTAGCTTTTTACTGTATAGATAATCTTCGATCTGCATCCTCCAAAACGCAAAATCCAAACCATCAAACTTGTTGATTACTAATGTCGATCCTTCTCCACCAACCATTGCTATTAATTACGAATGAAAACTCTGATACCACTTGTTGGGAATTAGATGCCCTAATTCCAAACTAAGGAGAACAATAATAATAATAGCATAAGAAAGGAAAATCAAGCACGGAAATAGCACACAAAATTTATACAGGTTCGCCTCATGGTGACACTACGACCTGTCTTTTACCATTGTAATAATTCACTATAAAGATAAATAGTTTACAAGAGAAATCGCACACACTCACATGTGTTTTTCTCTAACTTCTCTCGGGCTGCAACTCAAGATCCTTCTCTGATCATAAACCCTAATAGCGACACCCCAAACATAAAGAGAAAACTAGGGTGAAATCCCCAAACTGTTCTTAATGAAACAACAGTCAATATATCACAAATTAGGCTTAGCGCAAGACATTGATTAGGCTCTACAACTTAACGTACATAGCGGATCATACTTCAGTAGGAGTATGGGAAGAGGAGTTTGGAATGTGGACTAATGTGACATATATATCATCGAAGGTGGGAATAGTAGAAGCGCTAAGGAGTTGAGTTTTAACAACCTCAAGATACGATTTAATATTTGCTAGACAAACGGCAATGGCTCTAAGACTTCCTTTTGCTTGTCTTGGACATAGACATCAATGGAGTTAGGTTGAGCTAACTTCCATTCTTGAATAAAACCTCATAATCTAGCCCAGAACTCATGGATATTTTCTCTGTCGAATTTATGGAAAAGAGAAAAACTTCTTTGATTGCTCTATATTTTGCTTCTACACAGGACCTTGCAATTACATTTTGCTTCATGCTTCTCCATGTTACCAAGTTTCCTCCTACCATTGTACAATATCTCGAAGTAGATTTTCTGTCATCTAGGGATCCGACTTAGTATGCTTCTGAGAACCTTTCTACGTTGAAGTGACCATATTTCTTATAGAGAAGCCCTCTTCATAGAGTTCCTTTCAAATATTTCAATATTCTTTCTAGTACTTGTCAATGAGTAAGTTGTGGTTTGTGCATGTATTGACTCACAACATTTACTGCATATGATATATCCGGCCTTGTTACACAAAGATAAATGAGTTTCCCCACAAGTCTTTGATATTTTTCGATATCCACATCTTCTCCAGTGCCTACAATTAATTTTGTATTGGAATCCATAGGGGTTTTTGCTGGTCTACACCCCATCATTCTTGTTTCCTCCAATAGATCAAGGGCATACTTCCTTTGAGATAGAATAATCCTATGTTGGGACTGTAGTACTTCAATACCTAGAAAATATTTATGTAGTTCAAGATTTTTTGTCTTGAATTCTTCACATATCTTTTCCTTGGTTTCCTGAATGCCCTCAGGATCATTGCCGGTTAAGACAATATCATCAACAGATACTGTCAAAATTACTTTCCCTTTGAGTGTATCTTTAAGAAACAGGAAGTGATCTACGGATCATCTATGAAATCTGGCTTGTATGAGTATTTGGTTAAATTTATCAAACCATGCACGGGGAGATTGTTTCAAACCATAAAGGGATTTCTTCAATCAACATATTGACTCCCCCTGAATGACAAATCCAGGTGGTTGGTGCATATAAATTCTTCCTTTATATCCCCATTGAGAAAAACATTTTTCACATCAAACTAATAGGCCGACCTGGAAGAATTAACAACAAGAGATAATAAAATACGTACCAAATTCATTTTGGCCACTAGAGAGAATGTTTCCTCATAATCGATCCCACAACACTGCCTATAGCCTTTGGCAATGAGGCGGGCCTTAAGGCAAGCAACTGACCCATCCGGATTGTGTTTAATTATAAAGACCCACTTACAACCGACATGTTTTTTTCCTGATGGAAGAGGAACTATAGTCCATGTCTGATTCTCATAGAGTGCTTGCATTTTTTCGTCTATTGGTGCATTCCACCCTTGATGTTTTAGAGCTTTCTCATAGGACTGTGGGATTGAGATGGAGGAGATAGATGAAGAAATTAACAACTTGAAGAGGATAATCGATGGTGAAACACAAAATTGGATATGGGGTGAAACGTAGTGGGTCTAATGCAAGTTCTGGGTTCTTTTCTTAAGGCAATGGGTCAAGTATAATATTGTGATCCAAAAGGAATAGGAGAAGATGGACTTACCTCGATGGGATCGACAAACTCCGCATGTGTGGTGTCAACCAGTGCTTCAGGTGGTTGAAAAGTTTCTATAGCACGAGGCACAATCGGTTGAGAAGAGATTGGTACACAAGAGAGACCTGCAAGAGCATTGTCAGTATGAAGAATCTTCAAAAAAAGATACATCCCTAGACACAAGTAACCTTTGGAGAGTGGGATTGTAGCAAATATAACCCATCTGCGTGCGAGAGTATCTTAAGCAGATACACTTGAAAAATTTTGGATCAAGTTTATTATGTTGTGGGGAGGTAATATGAACAAAGCATGTACAACCGAAAACTTTCAAGGGAAGCGAAAAAGGTTCACCATGTGGAAACAATATGGAATATGGGGATTTATGACCGAAAATGGAAGATGGTGGCCTATTTGTAAGCAAGCATGTAGTAAGGATGGCATGGGGCGAATAGAAGTATGAGACTTTCATGGTATACAATAAGTTACGAGCTACCTCAAGAAGGTGACGGTTCTTCCCTAGGCACATGATGTTTGATGGTTAATGCCATTCTCTTGACAAAAATAGTCAAGATATTTGGAAGTATATTCTTTGGCATTATTAGACCTAAGTACTTTGATTTTCTGACCAAATTGAGTGACAACCATAGCATGAAAGGATTTAAAAATGGATGGTATTTCAAATCGCTCTTTAAAAAGAAATGGTCATCTGGTACGAGTAAAATCATCAATAAAGGTAATAAAGTACTTGACTCGGAAAATGTTTGAGACGCTCAAGGGTCCCCATACATCTGTGTGGATCAACGAAAAAGGAGCAATACTTTTAAGTTTTGGACAAGGCGAGTATGTGGTCCTTTGGTGTTTGCTTAGTTGACACACTTGACAATTTAAATTCGACATAAGCTTAAAGGTAGGAAATAGAAAATGAAAAGATTGTGCAGATGGATGTCCCAACCGATTGTGCCATAGACTTGTCTGAATTTCCTTGGTTGAGACGGCATTTATTTGAGGCACGTCCAGGTAGTAGAGCCCCCCTTGTTCACAACCTCCACCAATCACATGCTTCGTTGTAAGATCCTAAAACACACATGAAGTGGGTAAGAAGGTGATTGAGCAATTAAAATGTTGTGTTACCTGACTAATTGATAAAAGATTCAAGGCAAAAGTAGGAACAAAAATAATATCTGTGAGTGGAAGTGATGGTGTAATAGATGTGGATCCTTTCTCGAGAACTTTAGTTTGGTAACCATCATCTATGGTAACAAATTTATTCGAGAGACAAGGAGAAACTGAGTGGAGTTGATTTTTGTTACCTATGAGATGCTCGAAGGCCCCTGAGTCAATTATCTAGGATGAAGAGAAAGAAGTGGTAGAGAGCAAACCTGAAGCGGTGGTGGTAGTTGCAGTTGAGGAGGAACTTGGACGAGAGACCATCAATGTTTTCATTTTCTGCAATAAGTCATACTCATCATTAGTAAGGGTTTTCTTTTCTCGGGTAGACTGATTCTCTTTTGTATCACTTACTGAGGCTTGATTAGCCTTAACCCAATCCGGTATGTCATGGATTTTAAAACACTGATCTATAGTGTGGCTATATTTCCCACAATGGGTGAATTCCCTGTCGTCTGTTCTGACAAAACCATTCCTTCCTCCTCTTCCTCATCCTCCTCTATAATTTCGTCCACGACCTCGGCCACGGTCGGTTGATGTTCCCCTATGCCCGGAGTAGATAGCGGATGATACTTCAGTAGGAGAAGGAGAAGAAGTGTCTAGAATTGGAGTAAAGTGGCACATACATCATCAAAGGTAGGAATAGCAGAGGCATTACAGAGTTGACTTTTAGCAACTTCGAGATATGGCTTAATGTTTGCTAGGCAAATGGTAGTGGCTAAGGCTTCCTTCGGCTTGTGTTGGTCAGAGACATCAGTGGAGGTAGGTTGAGCTAACTTCCATTCTTGAAGAATGCCTCTAAAACGAGCCAAATATTCATGAATATTTTCTCCTTATTTATTGTTGAACATTCTTTGGAGAATATCATATGGCCTGTGTAAGTTGTCGGAGCTAGAGTACAACTTAGCACATGTCTCCCAAATTTGTTTGGCGGTGTCGAAATGAATAACATTGTTGGAGACATGTTCCATGCTGTTGATGAACCAACTAGTTACCAAAATGTTATTTTTTAACCACTTAGCATAAGCAATATCTTCTTTATCAATGGGTGGCCCAAGTTTGGAGAGGTGACCAAGTAGATCCCTTGTTATAAGGAACCGTCGAACTGAAATGGACCAGTTCAAGAAATTTGATATCCCTCGTAAGGGTATGGTAGTAATATTGAAAATATCCCCATGATTGAAACCTCGAGCAAGATGAGAGAGGGAGAAGGAAAAAGAGGAAAGAGAGAGAGAGATCGGATAGAGAGGAGAGAAGAGAAAAGGGAGAAAAAAAGTTTAGGCAAAAGAGAGATTCTTCACAAGTTGAGAAGTGGAGAGCTTGATTGAACCTTTCAACCAAGACCCCTATTTATACTATTTTCATTACATATTTAGAGACACGATAGGATCCCTCATATCCCTAATTACATCAATCACGATTTTCCAAATCTACATAAATCAAGGGAAGATAAATCGATTACATTAATCAAGGAAGATTGCCAAATCTTCCAACTCATTTTATAAGGATGCCAACTCATGTGATGACTCATCATGCCACCTCACATGATCATGGTGAGTCCCACCAGCTTGTGTTATCATGGTGGGTCACACCTTGTAACACTCCCCCTCATGTTGGGGCTGAGAAAAATTGTAAATGCCCTGCTTGCAGCAGATGGTGGACAAGATCTTATAAGTGACTGTTTTGGTGAGAATATCTACAACTTGCCCTTGTGAGGAGATATGTTTGAGAGATAATATGTTGGTTTGGAATTTTTCTTGTATGAAATGGCAGTCTACTTCAATGTGCTTTGTTCTCTCATGAAAGACTAGATTTGAGGTGGTACGTATTGCCTCCTGATTATCGCAATGTAGATCCATAGGGGTTTCTTTATAGAATCCCAGTTCAGTGAAAAGAGATATGATCCATAGAAGCTTACTAACTGTGTATGCCATAGCCCTGTATTATACTTATGTACTAGACTTTGTTACTACATTCTGCTTCTTGCTTATCCATGTAACCAAGTTCCGTCTAACCATTGTACAATTTCCAGAAGTAGATTTTCTGTCATCCGAGGATCTATCCCAGTTTGCATCTGAGAACCCTTCTATGTTGAAGTGACATTGTTCTTATAGAGAAGCCCTCTTCCTAGAGCTCCTTTCAAATATTGCAATATTTTTTCTAGTGCTTGCTAGTGAATAAGTTGTGGTTTGTGCATGTATTGACTCACCACACTTATTGCATATGATATATCTGGCCTCGTTACACTGTTACACCGACATAAATGAGATTTCCCACAAGTCTTTGATATTTTTTGATATTCACATCTTTTCCGCTGCCTGCAGATAATTTTGTATTTGAATCCGTAGGGGTTTCTACTGGTCTACACCCCATCATTCTTGTCTCCTCCAGTAGATGAAGGACATAGTTTCTTTAAGATAGTATAATACCATGTTTAGACAATAATACTTCAATACCCAAAAAATATTTAAGTAGTTCAATGTCTTTTGTCTTGAATTCTTCAAATATCTTTTCCTTGGTTTCTTGAATGCCCTTGGGATCATTACCAGTTAAGACAATATCATCAACATATATGTCCAAAATCACTTTGCCTTTAGGTATGTCTTTAAGAAAAATGGAGTAATCTACGGAACATCTGTGAAATCCGGCCCGTATGAGTGTTTGGCTAAATTTATCAAACCATGCACGAGGAGACTATTTCAGACCATAAAGGGATTTCTTCAATTGACATACCAACTCCCCCTCAACCACAAATCTAGGTGGTTGTTGCATATAAATTTCTTTTTGTATATCCCAATTGAGAAAAATATTTTTCACATCAACCTGATAGACTGGACAAGAAGAATTATCAACAAGAGATAACAAAATACGTACAAAGTTCATTTTGGCCACCGGAGAGAATGTTTTCTCTTAATCGACCCCATAACACTGCGTTTAGCCTTTAGCAATGAGGCGGGCCATAAGGTGAGCAACTGACCCATCCAGATTGTGTTTAACAGTAAAATCCCACTTACAACCGACATGTTTTTTATCTGATGGAAGAGGAACTGGAGCCCATGATTGATTCTTATAGAGGGCCTGCATTTCTTTGTCCATTGCCGCCTTCCACCCTAGATGTTTCAGAGCCATTGATAGGATTGTGGGATGAGATGGAGGAGATAGACGCAAGAAATTGACAACAAGAAGAGGATAAACGATTGTGAGACACAAAATTGGATATGGGGTGAGAAGTAGAGAGCCTAGTGCAAGTTATGGGTTCTTTTCTTAAGGCAATGGGTCAAGTATTATATTGTGGTCCAAAAGGAACAAGAGAAGAGGGACTTACCTCAATGGGATCCGCAAACTTTGCAGGTGTGGTGTCAACCAGTGCATTAGGGGGTTGAACAGTTTCCGTAGCATGGGGTACAACCGGTCGAGGAGAGGCTGGAACAAAAGAGAGATCTGGAGGAGCATTGCCAGAGTAGAATGAAGAGTCTTCAAAAAAATTTACATCCCTGGACACAAGTAACCTTTGGAGAGTAGGATTGTAACAAATATAACCCTTCTGTGTGCGAGAGTATCCTAAGAAGATACATTTGACAGATTTTGGATCAAGTTTACTTTGTTGTGAGGAGATAATATGAACAAAGCATGTACAACCGAAGACTTTCAAGGGAAGTGACAAGGGATTACCATGTGGAAACAATAAGGGATATGGGGATTTATGACCGAGAATGGAAGAGGGTAGCCTATTTATAAGAAACCGTGCAGTAATGATGGCATGCGGCCAATAAAAGTATGGGACTTTCATGTTATACAATAAATTGCGAGTTACCTCAAGAAGGTGATTGTTCTTTCATTCTTACCTCAAGAAGGTGATTGTGCTTTTGTTCTGCTACACTATTCTATTGGGGGGGTGTAGGTACAAGATGTTTGATGGATATTGTCATTCTCTGCTACACTATTCTGTTGGGGGGTGTAGGTACAAGATGTTTGATGGATAATGTTATTCCCTTGACAAAAATAGTCCAAATCACTGGAAGTATATTCTTTGGCATTATTAGATTGAAGTACTTAGATTTCTGACCAAATTGAGTGATAACCATTGCATGAAAAGATTTAAATATGGATGGTATTTCATATCGCTCTTTAAAAATAAATAGCCATGTGGTACGAGTAAAATCATCAATAAAGGTAATAAAGTATTTGACTGGAAAATATTTGAGACGCTCAAGGTTCATCTGTGTGGATCAATGAAAAAGGAGCAACACTTTTAAGTTCTAGACGAGGTGAGTATGTGGTCCTCTGGTGTTTGCTCAATTGACACACTTCACAATTTAAATTGGACCTATCCTTAAAGGTAGGGAAAAGAACATGAAGAGATTGTGCTGATGGATGTCCCAACTGATTGTGCCATAGAATTGTCTCAGTTTCCTTGGTTGAGACAACATTTATTTTAGGCACGTTGAGGTAGTAGAGCCCTCCTTGTTCACGACCTCTACCAATTACCTACTTCGTTATAAGATCCTGAAAGACACAAGAAGTGGGTGAGAGGGTAATTGAGCAATTAAAATGTTATGTTAGCTGACTAACATATAAAATATCATTTCCCAAGAATTTTAGTTTGGGAGTCGTCAGCTATGGTAACAAGTTTATTTGAGAGACGAGGAGAAACCGAGTGGAGTAGATTTTTATTATCTATGAGATGCTTGGAGGCCCCTGAGTCAATTATCCAAAATGTAGAGGAAGAAGTGGCAAAGAGCATACCTGAAGTGGTGGTGGTAGCAACAATTGAGGAGGACTTGGGAGGGGAGATCATCATTGTCTTCATTTTCTAGAATAAGTCATATTCATCATCAGTAAGAGTTTTCTTTTCTGTTGATGGGGTAGACTGGTCCTCCATTGTATCACTTATTAAGGCTTGATTAGCCTTAACCTAATCCGGTATGTCATGGATTTTTAAACACTGATATATAGTGTGGCCATATTTCCCACAACGGGTGCATTCCCTGCCGTCTGTTCTGAGAAAACCATTCCTTCCACTTCTTTCCCGTCCTCCTCTATAATTTATTCCACGGCCTTGAACGTAGTCGGTTGATGTTCCCTTATATCAAGAGTACATATGGATGACATTTCCGTCAGAGAAGGAGAAGAAAAGTCTGGAATGTGAAGTAATAAGGCACATACATCATTAAAGGTGGGAATAGCAAAGGCGCTAAGGAGTTGACTTTTAGCATCTTCGAGATATGGCTTAATGTTTGGTTGGCAAATGGTAGTGGCTAAGACTTCCTTCTGCTCGTCTTGGACAAAGACATCAGTGGAGTTAGGCTGAGCTAGCTTCCATTCTTGTAGAAGGCCTCTGAAACAAGCCAGATATTCATGGATATTTTCTCCTTGTTTAGTGTTGAACATTCTTTGGAGAATATCATATGGCCTGTGTAAGTTGTCGGAGCTAGAGTACAACTTAACACATGTCTCCCAAATTTGTTTGGCGGTGTCGAGATGAATAACATTGTTGGAGACATGTTCTTCCATGCTGTTGATGAACCAACTAGTTACCAAAGCATCATTTTTTAACCACTTAGCATAACCAATATCTTCTTCATCAATGGGTGACCTAAGTTTGGTGAGGCGACCAAGTAGATCCCTTGTTATAAGGAACCGTCGAATTGATGTGGACCAGCTCAAGAAATTTGATATCCCTTGCAAGGGTACGATAGTAATCTTGATAATATCATTCTTGTTACCCATGTATTCTTAAGCTATAAGAGGCAATTCAAAGGTAATAATGTATTCAAATTTGAAGTTGCCTAAGAAAGTTGCATGGAGATTGAAGACCAGCCAAGGCTAGCTCGGGTAGATGGGAGGAGAACCCGAGCATATCAAGTCTTTAGGCAAGGAGGGAACTCTCTTTGGCCAGTCAACTTGTTGGTAAAAATATTATATAATTAATTCTCTTGTCTTCCTTGTATATAATAGCAAAAATCGATCAATAAGCATGAGATAAAGTAAGGCAAGGTAGCAATTCTGAATTAGATCTTTCCAAGATCATTCCAAAAATATATTTGACTCTAGCTTGGGAGAACCTGGTATATATTCAGTTCCTCATGAATTAGGCAAGATATAATCGATAACAAATCAAACAAAATCAGGCCTAATCAAATAGATATTGTAAGATCTTCAAAAACAACAATCTTTCTTCAAATGAATTGGCGTCAACCAGTCACTTCCTTTCTTATTTTGTACTTGATTCCTTTTATGTAAAACACAATATTTGATGTTTGATTTTCTAAGAACAAACAGCCACCTTGTGGCTCTCTAAAAATTCTTCAAAAAATCACAAAATCGAGTAGAGTTCTTCAAACAACTTGGTTAATGTAGAAAACTTCTTCTTCTACTTCCCCCTTCGAGCTGGGAGCTAATGACAGTGATCTCAATTTGAAACAAATAACATAGATGTAGTATTAATCTTCTCTATAAGTACGAAACTAGACACAGACTCTCAAAAGGTAAAAATGTGTGATTAAACATAAGTCGAAACCAACATCTAAAGATTTGAACAAAAATAATGACAATAATAACTAAAGTGGGTAGTGCCTATCATTCACAAGACGACACGAAAAAACCCAAGGGTACCAATAAAAAGTCTCAATGGACATAAAACACACACACACACACACACACACACACACACACACACACACACACACACACACACACACACACACACACACACACATATATATATATATAAAGGTAAACTAACTGAAGCAACACACAAGAGGTTGGCCCAAAGGGGTATGTGAGAGTTAAAAAAGGATGGTAGGAGAGATATTTTCCTAATATAATTGATCAATAACAACAACTCAAAAAAGGGGTATGAGAGATATTTTCCTAATATAGTTGATCAATAACAGTAACTCAAAAAAGGGGAAAGAGATATATTTTCCTAATATAGTTGATCAATAACAGCAAAGGGGTATGTGAAATTTAAAAAAGGATGGTAGAAGAGATATTTTCCTAATATAATTGATCAATAACAGTGACTAAAAAAAGGGGTAAGAGAGATATTTTCCTAATATAGTTGATCAATAATAGTAACTCAAAAAAGGGGTAAGAGAGATATTTTCCCAATATAGTTGATCAATAACAGCAACTCAAAAAGTGATGCAAAAAAATCGAATTAAATTCAGATTTTTCAATGCAACAAGATACCAACATGACCTTTGATTCTTCCAATGCGAATATATCCTTAAATATAGATTGGATTGACATGAAATTTTTTCCTTCTGAAACTAGACTTAAATACCTTTAATCCAAGTTTTCAGAAAATATACTTCTTTTGAGATAAATAATCTGATAGATTTCGGTCTCTATAATTTGGCTAAACAAAGTATTCCTTCTCCTTTTGCGAGCATGACCATTGACTCTTCCAATATCAATATCTCCATATAAAAAACTCAGATAGATAATTGGTTGAACAAATAAGAAAATAAACTTACAAATATTTGATTGGATATATAATGCTCTATATAAAGTCTCGTTCTTGATAGCATAAAATGACTCGAAAGTTGAAGCTTTCAGCTACTATTCAAATCTCTCCTAACCTTTGCTGCTCCAAATATAGATTTCTCTTTGTAGAAAACTTTGATTGCTAAGATTTGTTTTGTGTTGGAAAGTAGACTCGAATGTATTTCCATAAATATATAATATGCAATATGAAAACCTTAGTATAGAGGTGAAAACACAAAGCAAACTTATGGGTATAGGGACTGAAAGGAGAAAAAAATAGATAAAAAACTAAACTGCTAGAGATAATAGATTAGAAAAGGATCACATTATCTTTGTGGGTTGACCGAGTCAACTCACAAAACTTGCTCTGATACCATGTTGAATTTATAGAAAAAAAAAAACTTCATTGACTTGATGTAATCAGAGTATATGAACCCCTATTTATAGTAGAGGAAAGTAATAGAGTCCAATTACAATTAAACTACCTTTGTTCTAATTACACCCAAACTCTAACACTTAAAGATAAGTCCTAGCATAATTAAATTACTCAACGTAAATAGAAAACTAACATAACTAAAGTACCTTTATTCTGAAACTCTTCTATGAGACCTGCTTCCATAATAATTTTGGCTTTGTAAGACTTCTTATTGTGACAGTCATGTAAAACTCTTTTATATTTGCTCTTCAATACTCTCCTTGTTTAGTACTAAACATACTTTGGAGAATATCATATACCCTTTGTAAGATATAGTACAACTTAACACATGTCTCCCAAATTTGCTTAGTGGTGTCTAGATTAACCACATTATTGGAAACAAGCGTTTCCATGCTATTGTTGAGCCAACTAATCACCAAAGTATCATTTTTAACTACTTAGCTTAAGCAACATTTTCTTCATCAATGGGTGGTCCAAGTTTGGTTAGGTGACCCAATAGGTCCATTGTAATAAGAAACTATTGAACTGATTTGGACCAACTCATGTGATTTTGATAATATCATTCTTACTACCCAGGTATTTTTTAGCCATAAGAGACAATTCAAGGGTAATACTTTACTCAAATATGAAGTAGCCTAAGTAATAGGCTTGTAGAACAAAGTGAAGCCTAATACTAGCTCAAATATATGGGAGGAGAGCCCACTTAGGCAAGTAACTTGCTTGGCCAAAAATTTCTATAATCAATTCTATAATTTTCCTTTTAGAGAATAACAAAAATTAATCAACAAGCATGAAATCAAGGTAAGATGTCATGCCGAATAAGATCTTTCCCAAATCATTCCAAAAATAATTTTGACACTAACTTGGAATAAACCGGTCTAGATTCAATCCCTCATGAATTAGGCAAGATATGATTGATTGAAAATTAAATAAATCAGGCCTAATCAAGGGGATATGACACCAATGTAAGATCTAAAAAAATCAACAATCTTGCTTCAAATAGATTGGCGCCAACTTTGCTTTCCAAAAGACTACTTCATTAATTATTTTGAGCTTACTTCTTTTAATGTAAAACACATTCTTCAAATCTTGATTTCTCGTGAAGATTGAGGTAACAACAAGAACCTAACTCGTGGCTTTGAATCAAACAACCTTCTTCTTTCAGCTTTTTCTTCTTTTTTTTTTTTCAAAAATCGATGAACTGTGGCTTGGGAGACGAGCGTACCCCCTATAATGCTCATATGAGGGCCAAGATCTCAAAAAAAAAAAAAAGATCCTCCAAAAAAGACACAAAATCGAGTAGAGTTCCAACTCTTCAAACAACTCGGTTAATGGAGAAGCTTAACATAGTAGCTAAGTATTAAGATTTTAAAAATCCAATGAATAAAAAAAACCACTCATCATGGGCTCAAAACATTGTTCTTCATCATAAAATCTTGTTCCCACAAAATAATAACCCTTTATGCAAAAAATCTCAACATTAATTGATTTTCATCCAAGAGCTTGCAAATCGACAAAAACACTTTCGACAAACTTCTTCCAATCCGAGATACATATATCCCAATACTTTCATATAATATGGGAACAAGAAAACCCCCTCTGAACCATCTTCCAGAGGTAAGAAAACCGAAAGCATGAAGTCATTATAACAAGAATGAAAAACTTATCTCAACGAGTTTGAATCTTGCTTCATAAAGAGCCTTCTATGAGTAAATTTGATCATAAACTTCTTAGACTCTTGTTGTGGGGATCCTAAATTCAATGCTCTGATACCATACTGAATTTAGGACCCCATGCTTGGAACCTCGAGCAAGATGAGGGAGGGAGAAGAGGGAGAAGAGAGAAGAGAAGAAAAAGGCAAAGAGAGAGAGCTTGGGTAGAGTGGAGAGAAGAGAAAAGGGAGAAGAGAGACTTTAGGCTAGGAGAAAGATTCTTCCACAAATTGAGAAAATGAGAGTTTGATTGAAACCCTTCAACTAAGACCCCTATTTATATTTTTTCAATTACATATTTAGAAAAATTTATCAATCAATTAGGATCCCTAATTACATCAATCAAGGAAGATAAACCACATCAATCAAGGAAGATAAACCACATCAATCAAGGGAAGATAAAATTACATCAATCAAGGAAGATTACAAATCTTCCACCTCATCAATCAAGGAAGATTACTCATCTTCCACCACATGACACCTCATGCCACCTCTTTTGGTCGTGTGGGTATGAAGGGCTTGGTCCCATCTTCTAACAACTTTCAACATTTCACAAGTTAAATACTTTATTACATTGGTTGATGATTTCACTAAAGTGACATGCTTATTCTTACTCAAGGATAAGTATGAAGTTCTTTATATTTTTAAATCATTTTATGCCATGGTCTCAAATGAATTTAGTCATAAATTGCAAATACTTCGCTCTGATAATGCTAAATAATATATGTCAGGAGAGTCACAAACCTTCTATGGATAATGGCATTATTCATCAATCCTTGTGTGCTTACACCTCTCAACAGAATAGTGTAGTTGAAAGAAAAAACCGATACCTCCTTGAAGTGGCTCGTGCTCTCCTTTATTCTATGATTGTGCCTTATTTTTATTGACCACATGCCATTCTAACAACTTTTTTTCTCATTAAAAGGCTGCCATTCTCCATAATCAATAATAAATCTCCATATTTGTTATTATTCCCTGGTGAGGACCCGTTTTCACATCCCTTGAAGGTTTTTGGTTGCACTTGTTTTATACATGTCACATCTCCACCTAACACTAAGTTAGATCTATGTGCAATCAAAAGTATTTTTTTGGGCTATTCTCGCACCCAAAAAGGATATGTTTGTTATGACATTTTTCTTCAAAAATTGCTTGTATCAAGGGATGTGAAATTTTTGAAGACCAATCGTTTTACTCCTCCAAGGTTGTTCCTTCAAGTCTTTCTTCAGTTCCTATAGCCCCTAAACTTATTGTACCCATTGATGCAGATATCTTTCTACAACCCCCTGAAGCATTGGCCGATACTACACCTGTGGCATCTAGGGATCCCTCTGAGGTAAGTTCTCCTTCTTCTCCCCCTCTTTTTTTTTTTCCACTTTTTGATACTAGGCCCATTACTCTTTGTAAGGAACCTTAGACTTGTACTTGGTCATCTACTTTTCAGCCTATATCTAATTTTGTTTCTCACCATCGTTTGTCTCCTTCTTGTTGCCATTTTCTTGCTTCTATTTCTTCATTATCTATTCCTTAGTCATATCAGGAGGCCTTTAGACATCCAGGATGGTAAGTGGCGATGGAAGAGGAAATAACGGCCTTATAGGAGAATCAGACTTGGACTTTTGTTCCACTTCCTCCTAGTATGAAAGTTGTGGGCTATAAATGAGTCTTTGCCGTTAAACATAATTTAGATGGTTCCATGGCCCATCTCAAAGTCTGTCTAATAGCGAAGGGGTATACTCAATGTTATGGAATTGACTATGAGAAAACTTTCTCCCTTGTGGCCAAGTAAAATTCAGTACATATTTTGTTATCACCTGTTGCTAATTCTTCTTTGTCAGTATATCAACTTGATGTGAAGAATGTTTTCTTCAATGGTGATATTAAGGAAGGGATTGATATGCATCAACCACTTGGATTTGTGGTTGAGGGAGAGTCGGTATGCATATTGCAAAAATCCTTGTATGGTATAAAACAGTTTCGTTGTACTTGGTTTGACAAGTTTAGCCAAAAAATGCTTCAATTTGAGTTCAACTGATGTTAAGTAGATCATTCAGTATTTTGTAAAAAATACCTCAAAGGGAATCGTATTACTGGCGGTATATTTGGATGACATTGTTTTGACTGTTGGTGTTACACTCAACATAAGGGAAGTCAACAGAAGATATGCAATGAATTCATAACAAAAGATCTTAGACTTCTCAAATATTTTCTCGGTATTGAAGTTTTCCAGTCCAAACATGGTATTGTTCTATCTCAGAGGAAATATGTTCTTGATCTACTTGAGGATACAAGAATGATAGGATGTTGACGGGCCGATACTCCTATGGATGCTAATACAAATATGTTCCCACTTCAGTGAATATGTTGATGTGAGAAAATATTAAAGAATGGTGGGATAACTTATTTATCTTACTTTGACCAAACTAGACATTTTCCATGCAGTAATTGTGGTTAGTCAGTATATGCATAAACTATAACTTACTCACTGGTAAGTTTTGGAGAGGATTCTTAGATAATTAAAAAGAGCTCCAGATAACAGACTCTTATATAAATGTCATGGTGATTTCAACTTTGAAGGCTTTATGGATACAAATTGGGCTAGATCACCTGATGACATGAAATCCTCTTTTGGTCATTGCACTTTAGTTGGAGGAAATTTTGTCACATGCAAGAGTAAAGAATAGAATATTGTTGCAGGGTCCAGTGCCAAGGCAGAATATGGAGATATGGCCCGTGCGGTAAGTGAACTTCTATGGATCAAATCTCTCTTGACATAATTGAGGTTCTGCAACGAGGCATCTATGGAACTTCATTGTGACAACCAAGAAGCCATTGACATTGCTTCCAATCCAGTCTTCTATGAGAGAACGAAGCATATTGAGGTAGATTACCATTTCATACTAGAAAAATTACTAGTAGGCATTATCTCTCAGACATGTTTAATCTCAAGGGCAGGTTGTAGATATCCTTACAAAGCCAGTCACATCCAAAATTCAGACCACTAAATGCGCCAAGATGAGTACCTATGACATTTCTCTCCCACAAGTTGAAGGGAAGTGTTAAAAGATTTAATTTACTTATAGTGGCATTGATGTAAAAGTTCTTTCTCATCCCTTTTCCACCCTTCTGAAGGTAAAGGGCATTGATGTAATTACTACACTTTTACACTTACAAATAGTGGTTGAGGGGGAGGACTAGGAATGCTTTTCCAGCCCTAATCTGCTTTCCCACATTCTCATTCTCTCCTTTCAATAGTTGTCCCTCTCTCTTTCTTCTCTCTTCTCTCTTCCCACTTCTTCTTCTTCTTTTTAAGTTTCTCCTAGAGTGTTTTGTTCTTCATTAATCATCATGGGATCCTAAAATCAATATTATGCAAATGAAGGAAAGAAATAAAGATAATTATGAAGGCTCCCACAAACTCCAGGTCCCTGCATAGCCCAATCTTGCCCAACTTCAAATCTGAATTTATATATGCATATCAAATAGCTATAGAATTCTGACGAAGTGGGAGACATTCCCACTATTTCATAATAAATTAAAAAGATGACAGGAAGCTACCGCAATCTCAAATTCACCCATGAAGGTTATGAACATCAGCAAGTATTTAAAAGTGAAATAAACAGAAAATTTAACCTCACTAAGAGTCTTTCCATCACTCATATAGAAAATCCTATGACTATTTATGCCCATTTTGAAACGATATAGAGCTCTAGTTATGATAAATGAAGCTTCAAAATCATAACATTCTTAAATCCAAATAAAACACACTCAAATTCGAAACTTGAATTCCAATATTCCTCTAAGCATGCTTAATTGAAACAAGCTATGAAACTTCAAAGCCATATTAGCTTAAATCCAAATTTAAGGCATTAAATTTCGGGCCCTACTCCAATTGCATATCTAGTCATGCTTCCTCAAAACAAATTACAAAAAATTGAAAAAACAATTTAACCTTAATTCAATTCAGAGATATCAATTTCAGAAATCCAAACTCAATACACTTCTAATCATAGTTATAATAAGAAAAAGTCATGAAATTTCAGAACACTATTAATATAAATCCAAATAAGGACTTCAATTTCAGATCTTATGCCAAATATACTTCCCGTCATGCTTGAATTGCAATACAATATGAAAGTTTAGAACCCAATTAACCCCCAGTCCTAATTAGAAACCTAAATTTAAAGTCTGAATTCAATATGCCTCTAATAAAAGCTAAGAGCGAAATCTTGGAATCCAATTAGCCCTAATCCACTTCAGGAACATCAATTTCAAAATTTTAAACACTGTATATCTCTCATCATACTTAAATCAAAACAAAACATAATATCTTATAACCAATTTAACCCTAATTCAATTCAGGAACTTCAATTTCAGAGTTCTAAACTCAATCTATTTCGAGTCATATTTAAATCAAACTAAACATGACATTTTAAAATCCAAATTAACCCTAATCCAATTCAAGAAACTCAATTTCAGAATTCTATACCGAATTTATTTTTAATCATGCTTAAATCAAACAAAATATGACATTTCAGAACCCAAATTAACCTAATCCAATTCAAGAACCTCATTTCAGAATTTTAAACCCAAAAGTAAACATTTTTCTCCAATTTTTAAAAATATCATCGCATGCTTCAAACTTCCATTGAACCAAAATAAACAAAACCCCGAATACAATGTAAACCTACCC
Source organism: Aristolochia californica (assembly GCF_029961685.1). Lineage (NCBI taxonomy): Eukaryota > Viridiplantae > Streptophyta > Magnoliopsida > Piperales > Aristolochiaceae > Aristolochia > Aristolochia californica. The sequence continues at coordinate 8,473,446 of NW_027181881.1, forward strand.
CACCTATCCTAAGATTGTGTATTATATCGCCATCTTGTGAATAACGGGCATTACCGACTTTAATAATTATTATCACTATATTTGGTTGAAATCATTTGAGGTTAGTTTCAACTTATGTTTTGTCACCATTTCTACCTTTTGAGAGTGTGTGGTCGATTTTGTAATTATCCTTGGGATACCATGATGTAGGAGATTATTACTATATCTATGTTATTTGTTTCAAGCTGGGATCTCTTCCATTACCTCCCAACTTGAGGAGGAGTGTTGGAAGTAATGAATATTTTGGAGGGTCATTGATGTAATTGGCTTATATTTTTTGTCTCTTCACTCTTACTAAGGTGAAGGGTATAATTATAATATTGGTACTTTTAGTATCTATAAATAGAGCTCAAAAGGGTGAGTTTGGACCAAGTTCATAACCCTATTTTTCTTCCTCTTTTCTCCTCAATATATGTTCTCTTCTTTACCCAAGATGTAATCTATGGAGTCTTGAAAATCAACAATTTTCACTTTAAGAGTGCACTAACAGGGTCTAAGTGTGCCTTTTTTATCTTAAACATATCATTAGATCACCGATCACTGAAATTAAAAGACAGAAATAGCAATAAGATAGAGGGAAAGGCGAAGACATAGCACCATAGATAACAATGGGGAGAGAGGCAGAGAAGGAGAGATAGAGACAAACAATATACAATCAAGACAACGACAAACAAATCCAGTGTCCTCGACCGATAAACACCCGCAAGGGCATTGACCAATGAGAAAGGGAGATCTCTATGCCTTTCAAACTTCCCCTTCTCTCCTACGAATTTATCTTTGTCCCTACTCTTCTAAGTTTCGAATTTTTAGCTGCAAGATTACCTACAACAACTGTAACTTTTTGGTTGAGGTAGATTAAATGAGAGACTATTGTTAATCAAACTAAACCACAATTTTGTATTGATTTAGAGTCATATTAATATACCGATTTGCAATAAGAATCACCTACATAGAAGGGTGATTCAGAGGAGTCCTATTCTTATGGAGAACTCGACTAATTAGCTAATTTCATGTATATGAATTTTTACAGAGTCAAAGTATCTTTGCTCTTAATGCTCCCTCAAGATAGGCCACAACTTGATAGGCTAATCTTGTCTTTTAGCAACTGAAACTATGAACATGGTAATGACTTGATAAGGAGATCAACAAGTTGGTCAGTAGAAGCAACATGAGCCGCACGAAATAGACCTGATTGAACAAAATCACAGATGGAGTGGTAATCAACTGCTACATGTTTCATTCTGGAGTGAAATACGGGATTGACGCTTAATTGAGTGGCACCAATATTATCACAGTAGACAATAGGAGATGACTGCACAATCACACCGAGTTCAGCAAGTAGAGAGCACACCCACCGAAGCTTTGTAGCAGTAGTAGCAACTGATCAATACTTAGCCTCAATAGCAGAACGAGCAACAATATGTTGCTTCTTTGAACTCCAGAAAATGAGATTACGCCCAAGATAGATCAGGCAAGCATTGGTGGAAGAGTAATCATCTTTGTTGCCAGCCCAGTCGGCATTCGAGAACCCATGAAGTGATATAGGAGATTCACGATGTAGAAGAAACCATATGTCCAATGTGCCACATTAATACCACAAAATTCTTTTAACAAGTACGCAATGTTCGTTAGTCAGCTGATGCATAAATTGGGATATTTTATTGACTAAAAAGGAAATATTATGTTGGGTGAGAGAGAGATATTGCAGGTTGCCAACTACTGCATGAATTTGAGAAGGATCAGAAAGAGGAGAGTTGAAGTCATGGTGAGTGATGAAGAGTTCGTTGGCAATGGGATGAGAATAGGTTTAACATCTTCCATATGAGTTCTTTTGAGCAGGTCTTGGATGTATCTTCATTGAGAGAATAATATGCCATTGCGATGTGAAGCAACTTCAACTCCAAGGAAGTAAGAAAGAGAGCCAAGATCTTTAAGAGAGAAATGTTGAGAGAGTCAGATAAAAAATTGAGAAATAAGATTATCACTATTACCAATAATAATAATATCATCGGCATACACCAATAGAAATAGAACATGTATGCCAGTGTTGAGAATAAATAGGGAAGTATCAAAGTGAGAATTCTTGAATCCTAAATCTATAAGAAATTGACATAGTTCATGATACCAAGCCCGTGGAGCTTGTTTGAGTCTATAGATAGCTTTATGAAGTTTACATACATAAGTTGGATGATCAGAATCAACAAATCTTGAAGGTTGTGCCATATAAACATGATCTGATAGCCGACTTTAAAGGAAGACATTGTTGATATCAAGTTGACGAAGAGATCAACCATTGCTAACTGCAATACTAAGTACAAGTCTCACGGTGATGGGCTTAACAACCGGGCTAAAGGTCTCATGGTAATCCACACCTGTTCATTGATGAAATCCTTTGGCCACAAGATGAGCTTTAAATCTATCAATAGATCCGTCAGAGTATCTTTTGATTTGGAAAATCCATTTACAACCAACAAGATTAGTGATACCATCAACAGGAACTAGCTCCTACGTCCTATTATGAGCAAGAGCATCATATTCTTTAGACATAGCTCGATGTTAGTTATGATTTTTGAGGGCTTGAGTCATGGAAGTTGGTTCAAGGTCGGGTTAGGATGTTAGGTGTGTGTGAAAGTAGAGTTTTTGAATTGGTTTACGAATATTGTTTTTGGCCCGAGTGGTCATGCGATGTTGGGTGAGTTGTTGGGTGATAGATTGTGTTTCAATGGATGGATGGGTCGTGGTTGCTGCTCAATTTATTTTTATTTTTTATGTGTTGGTTTCTTAGAGGTTTGTGAATTATCATCAGAAGGAGGCATTTGTTGAGGGCGCCCTTGAGGTAAAGTGTTAGAAGTCGGTTGTGGTGAAGAAGTTGATGAAATAATAAGCACTGGAGGAATCCAAGTATCTATGGTGGTAGAGGTGGGACGAGGTAGTTGATTATTAAGAGAGGTGTGCGGGAAGACTAACTCTACAAACTTGACATGATGAGAAACAAATATTTTTGAAGTAGATGGTTCAAAACACAAGTAAGCACTTTGAGATAACGAGTATCCAAGAAATACGCACGGTTTAGACCTTTGATCAAGTTTGTAAGATGTATATGAACAAAGCAAAAGATAACATAAACAACCAAAAATCTTTAGTTTTGAATAATTTAGCGTTTTGTGAAAAATTAATTCATAGAAAGATGATAAATTGACTGTAGTAGTTGACATCTCATTTATTAAATAGATAATAATGGCAAAGGCATGAGATCAAAAGGTAATTGGAAGGGAGACATGAGAAAGTAAGGTGAGACCAGTTTCAATGATATGATGATGTTATCTTTTGGAGTAGCCATTGTGTTAAGGTGTATGGGGTGAAGAGGTTAGGTAAGAGATGCCATTTAAAGAAAGGTAATATTTGATGCCTATATATTCTCCCCCATTATCTGAATAGAGTGTGATGATTTTTCATTTGAAGTAATTTTTTGCAATGGCTTTGTAGTGGTGAAAAACTTCCTAATCTTCATATTTTCATTTTAGTGGGTAAAACCATATGTATTTGGTAAAATGATCAACGAAAATGACATAGTATCTGAAACCATCTTGTGAAAAAACAGGAGAAGTCCATACATTAGAAAAAAAAACAATTTCAAGTGGTTGTGTAGATATAAGAGACGAAGTAAACAAAGACATCTTATGACTTTTATTGCAAATGAATTACATGAAAACTCTTTTGGCATAGGAGTAAAAAAAATTAAAGGATAAGTATAAAGAATATGTTTCAAAATGGCAAGAGCGTTATGACCTAATTGATGATGCCAATTGGATGATGAGGTTTTGACTTGAGAGAAGGCAAGAATTGGAGAAAGCATAGACTTACTAGCCGGCCACTCATACACTCTGTCTCTAATGCGGTCCTTCAAATGGATTGCCCCCGTGGGAAGATTCTTCACATGAAAAGAAGATTGTAAAAATTCAATGGAAGCATTATCAATAGTGCAAAATAAATTAAGTTCTTTTGCGTGGTTGGTACTGTCAAAGTCCTAGGCAAGAGTACTTCCCATGAGGTCCTAGAATTACTCTTGGCCAAACTCACTTAACTTCGGAGTTCTGAGTCAGATACCTAGCCAATACAACCCGAAAAGACTAGCCGTTTAAGGTGCGGAAAACAAATACCTTACTCAGACCACAAACTCTAACAAGAGTGGACGGAACCACTCTGACAGGTACATAGAAAACATCATTCAGAGTAAAGGTAGTAGTGCAAGTTGGAGGAGAAATAGAACCGGTGTGGGTGATGGAGAGACTCGTGCCATCGCCAATCATAACATCAACAGAGCCAGTATAGGGTACATGAAGAGATAAGTTGCTTAAGTCTATTGTGGCATAGTGATATGCTCCACTATCAAGTAACCAAGCCGGATTGTTAGAGGTAACGTTAGTAGCATAATGAACTTGTGGCCACCATGGTGTTGCCAAAGTATGAGGAGGTGGAAATCCTCTGTTGGTTGGTTGAATTGGTACGACTTGAAATGATGAACATTGTTTAGCCGAGTGCCCTCAGATGCCACAAATCTGAAAAAACCTTAGATATAGACAAGGTCGGGGATGGCTATTGTAAGTTGGAGCACCTAAGTTTGTAGCCATGTGTGGTTGGTCAGGGTTGTTAGGCGAGGGTTGAAATGTTGGTATTTGTTCGATTCGTTGGATTTGTAGTGATTGGAAGATGTGCATTAGGTGTTATGCTTGCATGAATGGATGCTTCAAAAGATAGAAGTTTCTCATGAAGCTCATCAAAGGTGATGGGTGTGTATCGAGTTTGAACAAAACAAAAAAACTCTTTGTAATCATCTCCCAGTTCATCCAAGACCTTCTCTATAAGATCTTCCTCATCCATTGTTGCTACTAGTATGGCAATCTCATCTGCATGAGATTTAATCTATTGAAGAAAATCAATGATATTCTTAGTATCTTTGGTGGAATTTTTGAGAAGATTCTTGACTTGTTTAATGAGTCCACAAGATGTTTTGGCGTATGTATTGGCAAGAATAGTCCATGCTTCTCGAGTGGTGGTGGCTCGAGCAATGAATGGGATAATTGTAGGAGATAGAGAGTCGATGAGGGCATTAAGGATCAATTGATCTTGTCGGATCTAGACATTGTAAGTTGGATCTGGAGAGAGGTTTGCAGTGATGGTATTCGGTGGACAGGGTTTGGAGCCATCAATATACCCAAGGAGATCATACCCGATGAAGAGAGTTTCAAACTGAAGCTTCCATGAGAGATAGTTGATAGAGTAAGTTTGAGAGGAGCTTGTGCGGAAATATTGATAGTAATAAGATGAAATTCGTTTGTGTTGAGCATTTGCAGTTTCGTTTGTAGTGGTCATAGTGATTGATCTGGCTGAGTCGACATATGTAAAATAGGCAGTGAGTTGGAACTGAAAACAGTGAGCACACAATATTCGAGCATGAGAGGTTTTTTTTTTTTTTATTGTTGTTGCCTTGTCATCGCATTGGGCACGCTAGTGTAGGCGATAGAGGAGGAACAATTGATGACGATAGAGGCTCGAACGGGTTGCTGAAAAACAATGAGTTGCGGGCACCGATGACGGTGCCATTGGCTATTGCAGAGATGATGTCACGGGAGGAGAGGAAGAACTAGAGATCTTGAAAAAAAGGAAATTCCAGACGATGTTACGGGAGTTGCTCTAATACCATATGAGAGATTGTTGTTGATTGAATTGAATCACAATTTTGTTTTGATTTAGAGTCATTTTTATGTATCGATTTACAACAAGAATTACCTAAACAGAAGGGTGATTCAGAGGAGTCCTATTCTTACGAAGGACTCAACTAATTAGCTAATCTCATGCATATGAAGTTTTTACAGAGTCAAAATATCTCTACTTTTAAGATTATCGTTCTATCAACGTTATCATAGGAAATCGGATTTAACTTGGGTTGCCACATCAAACAAGGATGTAGAGAGTCAAAGTACCATCACGAGGTACCTATATCATTATTCGTATTTTTGAAAAAAATATTAAATTAATTTAAAAATAATGCAAGCTGTAATTTTACCGCTTCACTTCATATTTAACTATTATGTTACTTGTCACTAGTTCAAAGGAAATATTTATCCACGTGTGCATGCTACTCCTTTGGCAATTTGCCATTAGGGCTTCGATCAGTAAAAAATGAACACTAAGAATTACTAGCACAGTAAAAAGAGGACTTGGGAGCTTGCTGCCAAGCAATCAAGCCACCCAATCATTCCTACATAGAAAGCCTATTCCTTCTTCTCTGTCATAAAACACCCAGAAATCCACATTCAGCAAATCATCATTCTTCATGCACGGATCTGTTCTGATCATCATTCTAAAAGGGAAAACGGAAATGCAAAAGCAGGTGATTGTCCACAAATGTTAAATCCTTCCTGTCAAAAGCAAACTTCCATCAAACCCTCTGTCGACTGTCCCTAATCGCCACCATAAAAAGCTTTTGCCTATTGCACGCACTTAGCTACGCTGTGCTGAAGTCATGCTTGCATCGTCCAATATGGAGGGAATTTTTAACACAACTTGCATCGTCCCATTGGAACCGACAGTAGTGTCGCCCGTCAAGCGCGATAGGTTTTTTTTCCACAACGAGCAAACGGAAAAATACAAGCTGTTCTATCAGACATCTCTTTCAAGGTCGGCGATGAAGGTTTGTTACTGACCGACTCGAATCAGAAGAATGTATTTCTCAGAAGGACAGATGGCGCGATTCACGACCCCAGGTCCAGCAGCTTCTTGCAGATGCTTTCTTATCTGGAAACTGATTATCCTTCTGTTGTTCCTTTTCCGCAGGAAGGAACATGGGGAAGGAATCTGATGACAAGAGGTGCTGGAATTAGTTGAGAGTTTCACGTCCCTCCAAACTGTAACAGCTCAAATGAATTTTTAATGTTGGAGAATGAAGACACAGAGATATAAAAAGTGCATCTATGAAATGATTTCTTGAATCTTCTTATTTTATATTTATATAACCAAGAGAACTGAAAAAAAAATTATTCTTATTTCTGTGTCTTGATTATTTTAGTAAAAGGATAAGAAATGCAAAAATAAAGGAAGATCAGAATCATTTGCTTCAATTATAGACAAAACATAGTTTTAAAAAAAGTACACCAGTTTAAGGGTATGCTGATCTTCCCTTTCATGGATCCATCACTGTAAATGGAAAAAAAAATGTATTAACACTTAACTAGACTGGCCAATTGTTCAATTTCCTCGTCTAGATGATTTCAATATAAGATGCAGAACTTGATCATAATCCGATCGACCAAACCCAGCTTTCTAGTTCAATAAATGATCTTGTTTATCTTACCGGAACTGTGGCAAGTCATCTTTCTCACAAGGGAGATTTAAACCATAGGGCAAAGTTGCCACGTTCCACACATATAAGCCACCATATCTAAATGTAACGGATAAAGGAAAATCAGACGGGTTGCATTTCTCTGTAACAATTCAACTTTGATACATGTGAAGTTGGGTCTAAGGCCTATCTCAAAATGACTAACCAATTTCGGAAACCTCTTACCGAACTAATAAACTCAAAATATTTGTACTCACTAATTCATGTTGGATTATTTCTTAACACTTTCAACCAACACCATCACCTTGCTTCCTCCGGTAAATAAATCCAGTTTTATTACCTTCAAATGAAATTTAATGGCTTTAATAAAATTTATTTCGACTTAGGTTGTGGTTTAAATCTTAAATATTTCTTTTCAAGGCTCAAATCCTTCAATTTAAAATACAAAAGTAAAAGCTCCAATCACCTCAACAATCCTAAACCCTAAGGAAGAAAATGCAACAGCTTCCATCTTTCAAACATGGCGGCAGTTATGTACTCGACAATCATTCCAGAACGAATTGGAGAAAGCGAGTTTTAAGAAAATAAAACATTTAATGGGAGGCTGTCGTCGGTTGCTCAGGCTTTTTGTCATAAAGAACCATCATGAGTATTCTGATGTAGCCCAACTCCACTTCGTTCGCCTGTAGTTGTTGGATGGGTCCTCAGATGGTTGATTCCTTCTTTCTGAGACTCGAACGCTGTAATGAATAAACAACAAAGAATTTCAAATACAAGAAATGTGTTTGTTGTCTTATATTATTATTATTATTATTATTATGTGATAGCAAGATCATCGATTAATTGCTTTAGAGGAGTTCATATTTAGAGTAAGGAAAGACATGGAATCCTCACATGGTAGGGACGAGCTACTGTCGATTGGTTTAACATTTACAGTAACATGGAAAGAGATTTCGACTTCAAACCTGTAACTGGTAATTCTTAATCATAATGGACCTTGCGCATGCGTTTGGTCACTTTCGTCTCTCAACTCCTCCCTTCTTCTGAGAAATGACTAAATTCAGTTTCATCAGCTTCGTTTTGACTCAATTGAGACGAATAACTAATGGTAGTTGCAAGCCAACTGGTCCCATCCACGATGCAGAAGTTTAACAAATTTTCAGGAAGAAGATTCAGTTTCTGAGTGTATATAGACCCCCATCGATCTGTGCTAGCGCTTGCATATACAAGGCTGAGAGGAATTAAGATCAGGGGAAATGAAGTCCGGCCTGGTCTTCTTCTTCTTTGCTTCTCTTCTGGGGAGTAGCGTTGTGTTCAGAAGCCAAGCCAGGCAAGGGGATGCTCTTGCAAGACTGCTCAAGACTAAGAAGAAGGACAGCAAAACGGGTTTGTTCGAAACTCGATTGTTCAGTCCCGATCGAGTTATAATTCGTCAGGCTGGATCAAAGGAGAAGGACAGGATCATGAAATTGCCAGGACAACCTGCAAATGTTGATTTTGCACAATATGGAGGCTACATAACCGTCAATGACGAGTCTGGCAGGGCCCTTTTCTATTATTTTGCTGAAGCCGTGGGTCAGAAGCAGTCTTCAAGGCCACTCCTGCTTTGGCTGAACGGAGGTAAATCATCTCATTCGCAGCAAACTATACAGCAAGCATTCATGTCAAATGTGATCTTCTTTTTTATTTGTGTTTTTTTTTTTCTCCCTCGAATTGTCAGGCCCTGGCTGTTCCTCTATCGGATACGGAGCCATGGAAGAACTGGGTCCCTTTCGAGTAATGAGTGACGGCAAAACTCTTTACAGAAACCCATATGCATGGAACAATGGTAAGCAATTTTCTCTGATCTCTAGCAACCATTTGAACAAGCGGAGGCATCAACTGATCATATCGTTTTCCATTGGGTACCTGGTTTTTTCAGTAGCAAATGTGTTATTCTTGGAATCTCCGGCCGGTGTGGGTTATTCTTACTCCAACACCACCTCCGATTACAAACTCAGTGGTGACCAAAGAACTGCAGAAGATGCATATATATTTCTGGTAAACTGGTTAGAGAGATTTCCAGAATACAAGAACAGGGACTTGTACTTATCAGGGGAAAGCTATGCCGGACACTACGTCCCACAGCTTGCACATACCATACTGCTACATAACAAATCGGGAAAGAATAGCATCATAAATCTCAAAGGGATCACTGTAAGGTTCTCTTCTCTTTGGGTTCTTTTCTTTTACCAGGTGAAAGTATAAATCCTTTTCTTGACTACTAGATACGACAAGGAGCTAGGAAATTGAATCTTCAGAAGAAGGCCGATCTTCTTCTTCGCCTCTTATCATCTTTCTTTTCAAACGAAGAAACTTTACTCGTTCACGCAACAAAGGAGACCCACATCATTCCTGCTTTTTTTCTGAAAAAATAATCAGTTTTAACGGTGAAGCGAGTTGGGATAGAACCCATACTGCCTGTGTCCCTGGAAGTTGAAATTGACCTTCGTCTGGCTTTTCTTCGAATAATCGACAATTGGGTGTCCTTGTTGCTTGTAGTTTGTTTTAGGACATCGTCGCTTTGCGTTTGGGTCCCAAAGTCGCGCTATTCTTCAAGCTGCGTTACGCATTGTCTCTCATAATTTGCATCAATCCATGATAGCTCCGTTTCTTGTTACTGCTGTAATTTCTACTGTCTTTCTGCATTGATCTTTTCACTGTTTATTTTTCCTCGTTTGTTTTTCACGGACAGTGGAGCATCAATTTTTTGCTTTTACAAATTCTCTTGGGTTTACCTTCTTTTTCGTGGTTTAGTTTTTGAAATTGATTCGTATTAGATCAATTGGAAACTCATTTTTACATGCCTATAATTGAATTGATATGTATTTTTTTCTGTGATTCCGTATTCCGGAGTAAATTTTTCATCAAAGAATATACTAGATAATTCATAAGAATTTACTGAACTAGTTTGTGTAAGATGTGCAGATCGGGAATGCCGCCGTAAACGATGAAACAGATACTCGAGGGATGTTCGATTACTTCTGGACCCATGCGCTTATCTCGGATGAAACCATCGATCAAGTGCACACTTCGTGCGATTTTACTCCCAATGCCACAGTCACCACCCTTTGCCACGACGCTGTCGCCAAGGTTTCTTCCTCTGTCCGTCCCCTCGACATCTACAACATCTATGCTCCTCTCTGCCGCTCTTCTCATCTCACTGCCATTCCCAAAAAGGCCTCCGTGAGTGGCACCTTCCTTCTTTCTTTCTTTTCCGGCCGATCGTTCCACTGCTTTTATCTTGTTAAGTTAAGCCGATTATGTATGTAAATCCAGGTGGTGGACTTCGATCCATGCAGCGATTACTACATTGAGAATTATCTGAATCTGCCTCAAGTACAGAAGGCACTTCATGCCAATGTCACCAAACTGGATCATCCCTGGTCACCCTGCAGGTAATGGAGTATTCAAATTTTAAAGGATCGATTAGAATGGCAGATATCTCTTAATTACCAGTTTCTCGCTAACGATTTTTTTTTTTTTTTTTGGCAATCTGATGTAGTATCGTAATCGATGACTGGAATGATAGCCCGTCGAGCACGTTACCGTTGTTAAAGGAGTTGATTAAGAATGGCATTCGAGTTTGGGTCTACAGGTTAGTGATAATTGAAATTTTACAAATATTTTCAACTTCATTTCAGTCATGTTAAATCCGATAACATGTTTTGAGTTTCGATTTCGATCGATCATTCCGGATCGAAATGCAGCGGTGACACAGACGGAAGGGTTCCCATTACTTCTACCAGATATTCTTTGGGAGTACTCAAACTCGCAGTGAAAAAGCCATGGGCACCTTGGTCCGTCAATGGAGAGGTAATGAAATTTCTGAGTTCCTATCCCAGAACCTTCTTTTAGCTCGCCGTTAAATCTTGTAGATATTACAGAAAACCTGGCAAGATTCTCACCTATAATAGACCGGAAATTTTATACGCTTTATTAGATGTTTTTCGAAGTTTTGATCCGAATAGTTTCTGTTCTTGAAAAATTGTTCAGGTAGGAGGGTATGGTGTAGTGTACCAGGGAGGCCTGACATTAGTTACTGTAAGAGGAGCCGGGCATGAAGTGCCGAGCTACCAACCGGAACGTGCACAGTTCTATATCGATGCCTTCCTGAAAGGGAAACTTCCACCACCTCCATGAAAGCCAAAACGAGCCGCCCTTGATGCTTTCAGGATCAACAGGACTGCCTTGTCTCTGGATTGATGGATTTAGATTACAAGCAAATGAAAGAAAACAAATTGGATTTAGATTAAAGCTTCTTTGTACTTCTGCTTACCTCTTTCATGGAGTAGAATCAATTCTCCAAGGCAGTTGCAACTTGATTATAGTTTGACCGAATGCTCAGAGTTTAACATGAAAATGAACCAGAAGGCTATAGATGCATTCACCCTTGGTAGAATTGACACATACTACAACACTAATTGAATTGGTAAGTTGCTAAAGGATAACAAAAACAAATGGATGCTGTGAATCTGTGCTCCTGAGAGATTGCCTGCATCTTACACATAAAACGATATTAAAGCATGCAGTTCTCCAAAAATTAGCTCTTACTTCAACAATCTCATTGCTTTTATCCTGCTGAAGCAGCATGCAGTTCTCCAAAAATTAGCTCTTACTTCAACAATCTCATTGCTTTTATCCTGCTGATGCTAATAATTCTTTTTTGTTTTTGTTTTTTTACAAAACCCATTGAGAAGCCAATTAGTATCCTTTCGAAAACCTGTCTGAAACCCCAAAAATTTCAATCTATCCCCGTATTCCATGGGTACTAACTGTCGCCCTACACCTACCCAGATAAAAAGAAACAGTACTAAATCTTTGAAACTTGTTCTTCTCCACAAGATTGGAGCCGCAGATTATCATAAAAATATCCCTAGTTCCAATTATCTGCCCGCTTCAAGCACATCACATTTAATCCAAGCCAAGCCAAAGCTAGGCCTTGCAATGCACATTGTAACTTCCTTCATTCTGGGGCTGCTTGCATCTCTGCATCATCAGGGCATGCTTTCTTAGGTTCTTTCTCTTTGAGGTATACATCTGACAACCTGCAGTGTGAAATAATCACAGGATGACAATATTACTCGCCTATTACGATTTTGATCAGAAAATGCATCAAACTAGCTTCCAACCTTCACTAGAATCAATCAAATAACAAATCCAGGTATAGACAGATAAAACTTAAGGGAAAAAAGGCATCAGAACTGCAAAGATTTAATTTTTTTATTATGAGTATATCAGAATGTCAGCAACAGTTGGTAATTCACTTTTAGCATCTATACTTTCCCAGAAGCATGAACAAACTCCAAGAGTGCCATTAGAATCATACACCAATGGCTTTTTAATATTAAAATAGCTGAGCGCATGGCTTATTTAGAACATCATACTTGTGTTCTTAGTTTCTTCATCCCATTGCCTGATTCGTCCTCCTTTTTATCTATTTCAATCATCTTAATATGTGCAGAACATGCAGCCATATATATCATATGAAATATAATCTAATGAGAGAACACCAAGCAGGAGAGAGAGAAACAGAGAGAGTATCTAATATTACAAATCCATACACTGCTAGCCCTTTTCGTCAATGCAGCTCTAACATAAAGATATTAGGATCATCCATAACCAGGTACAAGTTGAACCTTAGCTACAATTGCACGTCACAAAGACACAATTATTCAGAATTCTCTAATCCAAGATGCCATCATCACTCCTTGAGGGAAGTGGTGAAGTATTCTCATGAATTTACTGCCATGCAGTTGCAACACTCTGCCCCACATCAAAGGGAGCCACTCTCCTTTCACCCATTCTATTGCACAACAGCCATTATTCCACTTCTTGGCATGGTCCTCTTGACAGGACAAGACAAACAAACTTTCTGAAGCAAGAAAGATCTAATCCTTGACTTCATGAGCTGAAATGTATAAAAACAAGCTTGAGCTTGAACTCTAGGTATCATTCATACATGCTACACAAAAAGAAACGAATTTTACCCTAAGTGCAAAGAAGTATCTGACTCTCTCTGCATTTGAAATGTATCATTGCACATCATATCTGAATTTGTATCGTCAGTCTTGATCAGAGGTTTTCTTCTATCAAAGGGATTGATCTCAAGGTATGATGCCAGAGAAGTTGAGCTTCGAAAACCTCTGAGCTCATCAACCTATCAAACAACAAAGCCAACAAAAAAACAATAATTCTTGCCACTTAATATGGATTTTCATGAAAAAATTGTTATTGTGAAAGTGAGGGATTGCCTGCTTCCGCAAACTTGCATTCTCCAGAGTGGCTCGTTGCTCCTAATAAGAAAAGCAAAGTAAATCACCCAAAGACAACTGGAAAAAGCCATAAACTACATATTATCCATAAAATAATGTAGTTAGCACATGAGATGAACAAATTAATTATATATTTGATGAAAGAACTCATATAAACATTGCCAATTAAAAAAACAAGGAGACATATATAGTCTAACTTCCAGGTAAGAGTGCAACAGCTAGAAGCAGCAAACAAGAAATGCAATTGATTGAAGTTTTGGTGACTTCATAAGCATCGAAAGCTAGTAGGTTGAAAACCACAATCACAAACCAGTTGCTCCAGATTCAATCACCTCATTCACGTCTTCTCTTGTTCTTCAATTCTTGTTTTATTGCATTCAACTAGATCAATATAAGACATGTCCCAAAAGTGAAATTTTCAATAAAAGGTTACTTCTCTCTCATCCATCCAAAGGACCTTCAAGGGTCTATCTCCTCACCTTCAGAAAGAATCACCCCAAGCTTGAAATTATCAATTGAAACAAGATTTAAATTCCAGAAACATTAAGTTCCATGGGGTCATTTTGCTACATACTGACCAGGACAGTAATGGTTTCCTGTGGAGAAATCGGATGTCACATGCATTTTAGCCAATGGTAGTCCAACTGGAGTTATTCAAGAACTGGGAGCCAAACAGAGAGCCAAACAGAGAGCCAAGTTCCACACTAAGCAGAAGGTAGACAAAACCTATTCCTTCAATATTATTAGTACATATTTATTAGGCTATTTGGAAGTAAAATACACAATATCATATGCCAAGTTATCATGTCTAGTCGTTTCTCCAGAAGAGTTACTGACTGTCTCTTGAAGCTACACTTCAATAGAGTTGTTTTCTGGACATTGCAAGGGTCATCACCAGAGCACAGGATGTGATAATCTCCATTCTCATAATGTCTTTTATTTTTATTAACAAACTGAAATATTTGTAATGCATAGCCGCTGCTTTGGGCACTAAGTCAACATGTACAGAATATGACAATGTTCGGCCCATTTAGAATAAAAATGGAGAAAACAAATGATGTTTAATTTGCAAAAAATTGAATTTACACCAAAGAAGATTTTCTTATTTATTTTTGTATGACCTTCCAATAATTAACCAAGTTCCGTACATTCTCAGAACCAAATCCCAATATGATATAGCCAATCAGTTATTGTACTGGCACTCTCTCTCCTAAGCAGGATAGATGCAGGAGAATTTCTCAAGCAATTGATTTTTAAAAGAACCACAACTAACTACACAGTAAAAGGATTGAACGGTGCAAATAAGGAAGGATTTCAAATTCAGGATCTAATAATACAAAAAAATAGATCTAAATGGAGGTAATTAGCCATGGATGCATCACATAAGATATACTGGGTTGGTTTGGTTTACTTCTGACCAATAAATAATCCTCACAAAGCCAACTTGGTAGAGGTAGTTCATTTACATCTATAGGTTTGGGCTTACAGTTGAGATTACAAAAAATTTAAAGTAAGCCTCATAAAACCAAGCTACTTAGTGCAAAATGCAGCCCTATATTATTTCTAGAAGAAAAGGGAAGAGGTACCAGATTGTCACATTTGATCTTTACCTTAACCAAGATTAGTTAGGCACTATATATAGACTGATAATGCTTATACTCTTCAGAAATGAATATTGAAGATAATGCCTATCTGATGCAATCATCCTCTGTCAAATAGACAATCCTCCACGTTACACGTAACCAATATTTGATAAACAATAGATAATGTCTATTTTCCTAGATAAACAAATATCTAAGAGAATGCAGCCAGTCATCATCTCTCAAATAGACAATTCTTCCAAATTACCACATTCTCCTAGATGATAATAGTTAACAGGGTCCCCTCTTTGAAACATTTTCCCCTTCTTTATTGAGCATTTAATCAGTCTTATAACACATGATTAGGGATATTCACTCTACTAGGTGGCTCAATTGGACATTCATAGCTATCTAACAATGCAAAATTAATTACTGAGATCACCCGGACATTCTAAAGTCAATAAATGTTTTTGAAAAACAGAAAAAAAGTTAAAAGAGAAAAGGAAAAACAATATTTCGGTTGTTAACAACTAACAGAATAGCAAGAACATTAACTAAGAAATGATATAGTAGGACCAAAATGAATATGACAAATTATAAGATAGTGTCGAGTACCTGTAGGCGCGACTGCTCAAGCTGCTCTAAAAGTATTTGCTCCTGAAAAAAGCAGGTTTAGTCCAGAAACATTGACAAAGATGTAAAAGAAATATATCACAAAACTCATAATCTAAATACGCTTAAGTATCCATTTTGTCCAGAATCATTGACAACGAAGTCAAACATTTCAAAAAACACTTTTTTGAAAACATAGTCCAAGTATTCACATGACCAATACAGAAACTTCTCTTAAGTTCTTTGATACCTTTCTCTGCTTCACAGATAGCATCCCTTCATTTAGTTGATGTTCCAGGTGCTGCAATTCATTTAGAGTCAAACCTGTGAGCTCTTTACCCATCATCTGCCTACAAGGAAAAAAAGAAGAAGAAGGAAATAGAGAAAAATAATAAGAATTGAGATCTGGTGCCACACATTCTTCAGACCATATAACAGAAGTAAACAATAAACTTTAACAAAAAACACATTAATACACAGAGTGACATACAAGTTAACTGTTTGAAGCTTCCTGATTTCATCTCTCAATGTGTTGATCTCCTTGCATTGCTGCTTCTGCGCCAAAAGCAATAAAATAGTAAATACAATAAGATAAAATACAATATCAGCAGTTATAAGAGACACTCAAGGACATAACCAATAGAAAATACAAAAATATACAGATATATGCATATGAAGAATATACACAAAATGAACTAAAGTAGATGAAAAATGTAAAGATTATTGAGATCCTGGCATAAATCCAACAGATTAATCTTTAGGATTTAAACATAAAAACTAACAGCATAAAAGAAGATCCTTGTAGAACACAATCACATGAAGGCAATCAAGGCCCCATTGTATCTTTTACAGGACAGTAGAAAACTTCACAAGAATATACTAATAAGAAAGAAAACTTCAGAAATGAAACAAGCATAGCTAAATGAACCAACCAGATATCACCAAACAAACATTACTTTAGAAATGTCATCAAAATCATACCATGTAAATCACCAGAAGATTTCATTCCCCTGCCTCCTTGAATTTGAAAACATTAATCTTTTGCCACATGGATGGCAGCAGAGGGGCATTTAACTAGAACACACCCCACACCTTTGAATGAGGGAGGCATGTCAGGTTTCATACCCACCATAAAAAATAATATTTAAATTATTTTTGAATATTACTTTCAAACAAAATCAATCTATATAATGTTTTACTATCTGATATATTATTTCCATTGTTTTTAAGAACTGCACTAATCTATGGTTTTAAAAATAACTTTAAAATATTAAACTGAAAAATTATATTTTAGTATATATTAATAATGAGCTGGGAAGAAGGGTGGGGTGAAGCACACAGAGAGAGGGAGGACTTTCACCCTATGATGTAAGAATGGGTTTGCAGGGTTTTCCTCAGGTGTGGATTCAGGTCTTTCTACGATCCAACTTAACCTGCCCTGCTACCAGTCCTATTCTTTTGGCAACCAAGGTCAGTAAATTTCACAACTCAGTGCTATCACCAAAACAAAAACTCTTCACAGCATGTACCTCATGCAGGAAAATCATCATGCATCCAAAAGACATGTCATTTTTCAACTCAAAAAATGATTTGAATACATAGAAAAGACAGAAAATGTTCAGGATAGTAGAGATAATATGATGATCCACTCAAGTAGAGGCTACCTCTGTTTTGTAATCCACCAAGGATGGGCCACAACCACTAGCGCACCGGCTATATCTCGCGAGCACTCTTTTAATGCTTCACAATGAACATAAAGATAATGACAAGTTAGTTTACCTTGTGATTTTTCTACAAAGAATTCAGATTTTCAGTTGGTAGTGTATGCTTATCTATTTTAATGAAAATTCATCTAAGAAGTTCAACAAAAAAAAAAGGAATCTCATCTTCAATACGGAAAATTGCATACTGTCTTTCTCTTAAATAGTGAAGGTAGAAGATGATAATGATTAGTAACAGCATTAAACTTATATGATGTGCTTGGAATCTTTTGTTCTACAAAGGATAAGCATTCATTTTCATGTTTGCTAATCAAAGAAGCTACAGCTACATTGAGAGCTTATATAGGATCTTAAAATTCAGCATGCATATATCACCAACCTAACTCCATACAGAAGGTCCAGCCAGGCTCTACAGCTAAGTCATAATGTTCTTGAAGCCACTAACGACGCTGGTCATGATAATGTCAAACATGAGCTAGTTCATTGACAAACATATATGTATGACCAAGGTGGCTTCTAAATATTTTGTTTCGACTTCCAATTCCTATCATCAGCTAATTCCTGAAAGTAACAACACACTAATTTCCATGAATAATCTCCATTACAAACTTGTTATAGCACCTCCATTAGTCCTACATCAAAAAAGTTAAAAAATAGTAATCAACAAATTAATGAAAACAAAAACATTCGGCTATCTCTCCACATCTCTTCATACTACTTAAAGCATGGCCGTGAATTGAAAATTTGAAATCATATATTGCTCTTCGCCCATCTCACGTCCACTAACCACAATCCATGAGTTTAGGATTAATCATGCAGCATGCATCACAATGCAAGCAATTGAGTAAATATATAGCATCTAGGGATCAGGATGGGAAATGAGAAACGAATGGGGCATTCACGTTTCACGTACTCGGTACTTGAATATTCAAAGAGTTTCCCAGTGCTGGAAAAGATGATCAGCGCGACCTCCGCATCACAAAGGACAGCAAGCTCATGAGCCTTTTTCAGCAAACCACCCCTGCGCTTGGAGAATGTGACTTGCCTGCTAGTGGCATTCTCAATCCTCTTAATCTCAATCTTCCCCCTCCCCATGTTTCTTCAGAGCTCTCTCCGGCTCTCCCTTCCCCTTCTACCGTCCTTGTCTTCCCACGCGAATGAGATTCAATAAATAGTAATGATAGCTCTAAAATTAGAGAAGAGTAAAGAGAAAGGGATTCCAAAAAGGGCAAAGAAGGGTAAGGCTGCATGGAAGCGTTTCCTCGGGTACAGAGTGGGAAGTGCCACATTTGGAGAAGGGATGAATGTCGAGATTTATTGTCAAGTTTGTCTCAAAAATGAATGTATGCTATTTTGGGAAGGGGCGGTGACCGTTTTTAGAAAGAGGGCTGGTACAGACTAGAGAGAGAAGACGTTGTATTTATTTTCGAATCGTTTCTCTGCATCGGAGGGAAAACGGAAGAAGAAAATGGGAGCAACTAAGGCTAATGGACCCCCTGCGCCCTCTATTTATTGCAGTTACTAATTTCCGACTCCATCATCTATTTTTATCTCTTTTCCATATTCGACATTTGTTTCATATGGGATTTTATGCATTACCGATAAAGAAACCTCTTCTTTCATCTTTCCCCTAAATTTCTAAACAATCAAAAATGCCAGATGTAAAAATTTTAAATTTTATACACAACTTCGAGATGCAGCTCTTTAAGTGGACGTCAGTTGATTTGCCTAATTGAGGATATCACTATTTGGGAAAAAGGAATTCAAAGTCATCTTAATTAGGATATAGCAACGCCCATTTTTTCCTTTTGATTCCATTTTTCTTTGTACTACTTGTGCTTTTAATTCTATTTTTTATTTATAGTTATTATATCTTAATATGAATAAAATTAACTTAATTATAATTTTTTTAAAATTTATTTAATCTATTTTTTTAACTGAATTTAAGATTTAATTATATAAAATATAATTTGACTTATCATCAAGGAAAAACCACAAATTATCTACACATTAAGGTACCTTCTCTTAACTTCAATCAACAATTTTGTACTGAGAAAAAACTAAAATACATTGGAAAGATAATAACTTTCGATCATCTTTCATCATCAATAGTGTAGAAGTCAACATGGAGTATCGAATCTCGTATGATTCACTCAAAGATTGCGATGGAGTTATTGGAGCTATTTGGCAAGACTGGGGAATGGAGAAAGAAGATATGTTAGAGATGTTTGAATTTTGAAGGATGGCTTAATTAATGAGGATGAATTATTAACCTCCATCCTCCTCCTTCAAGATAATGAGATGGGTCTTTAGATACCGAAAAATTGGCAGGAAGGTTCAACATCTTAGAGACTGTCTGGAGGTAAAAAACTATTATATGAACAAAGAAAAAATGTTATTTTTATTATGTTTTTGGCTCCAACAAAAGAGATTTACAAATGCTTTAAAAAAAAAAAGACAACTTTAGGTTTAGTTTCACTACTCTCCACTTCACTAGATTATCATCGATGGATTTTGTCCCTTCATCCATCCAAGTGAAGAAAAATGGGAGAGCTTTCCTCTGCTCCCCCTTCTATCTCATATGTAAGGGAGCACAGGAGAATGAAAGCTCTTTCCCTCTTTTCGAGCCCTTACTGTTATTTTTTTAGTTAAGATTAAATATTTTAAAAATATAATTACTAATTTACGACATCTAATAAAGACTTATTCAGAAATTACCCAAAAATAGTTTAACACACCTTCAAAAATCAAAATCTAAGTATGATATCAAGATTTTAAAATCAAACAAAAAAATATACTTAGTTCTTATTTGAAAATTTGAGTAGGACTTCCTTTTTTTTAATATGAGTTGCACAAAGTGTTTCAAATCAAGTGGGAGAGTTTGAGAAGGCACAAATTCATTGTATCAAAACATTAGAACACTTTGTGGATGCAAGTCATTTATAGAAATCCTTCCAATGTTAAAGAAAAAACTAGTAATTTTGCCTAAATATTACTCTTTCTCTTCTAGTAAATATTTATAAAAAAATCTCAAAAATATGAAAAGATAGGCAATATATTTGTCTTGATCTACAATCACAATGGTAGGTCACTTACAAATTTTGTAGACCTACAAAGATTGAATCGAAGGACTCAAGATGAAGATTTGATTTTTTTCTCTAACATTAGTTGATTGCTAGCTCAATGGTTGATTGCTCGTAACTTGCTTGTTGGATTCGGTTAGACTCAGGCATATGACTATTGGTTGTGTTTTCAACTATTGATGCCTTTTTTGTTGGATTGTACAGTTTATTGCAAATTCATTGGTTGACTACTAAAGCAAGTACAAAAAAAAATGTTTCTTTGTAGTCAACTTTTGGTTATTGTGTAGTCAACTACTTGATATTCTTCTTCATTTGGGCGATCAACTATAGGTGTAATATTTGGCTTTACAAAATTTCTTTGACTTTCACTAGTCGATGACTTCTATATGGGGAGTTGGCTACTTTTAGAAATTGAACTAACCAGGCAATTAGATGCACCTTGATAGATAACTACTGAGAAAATTTAAAAACTTTATGTTTCATGCTAGTTAATTGTTGCTTATTGGTTAGTTGATTGTAGGTGAGGCGCTTCATCTTAGAGTTGGTTTCATATGTTGAAGCATTTGACTATAGCTCAAGTAGTCCACTGCATCGTCTCTGAGTTATAAAAATTTTACAGACTCCACAAAAATTAAACTTGCATGTCATGATTGAATTTTTTGATTTGTTATCATAAAATCAAAATTAATGACGAACTTGACACCACTTCAACCCTTTGTTCTCCCCTTTTTTTATGATCACAAACTATAATGGGCATGATGCACGATGCACGATGCACGATGCACGATGAAATCTTTGGTCAAAATTTCAAAGGTAGCCTCTTTCCTAACTCTGATCAATGGTTTTTGAAACTTCTATGATTTACTCCTCAATTTATGCATCCTTTAATTATTCCAAATTGAATTTGTAAACTCAATGTAAGTCAATGCTTCTCCCTCTTTTGACATTGTCCAAATAAAACTTCACACATGGATTTTGAGATAAAAATGAATTTGTTGATTTTATTTTGATATGTACACAAACAAGTACTACATCACTAGATAGTCTAAAGATCAATAAATACATAAGATGTCATTAGGCATAACTAACAAAAAATTGTCAAATGGCAACAAAAATGGGAGAATCTAAAAATAAGTTTTCTCACCAAAATAGACAAAACGATTCCCTTAAAGAAAGTTTTTATGTCATCCATACTAAGAAGAATACCATCATCAGATGGTAGCACTATAACATGTTAAGTAGAGGAAATTATTATGTCTGGAGCTAAAACAAGAGTCCTCTCAAATAAAATTTTTATGTGATTGGGCCAAAATTGGTTTAATCAACACTCAAGCTACAATTTGAGATCCACTATCAAAATTGTGAGATGTTAACGAAGCCCATTCTAAGCATGAAATTTTGTGGAGCCCACTCATCACATACAACAACCGAAAATTGCTCTTTACAACCACACGTCTAATTGTTCATTTCAATACCCAAGGTTCACATTAAACCTCAGTAGCCCACTAGCCAAATACAATAAATAGAGAAAAGAAAAATATAAATTACAACCAATACAAGCTATTTAAAAATAGCAATGACTATGATGCAAATACTACTTTAAAACCCCTCTTACCTTAAAAATATTTGTGAAATAAATAAAATTCAAAATCAAGATCTACTAATAGAGAAACCCAAGTAATATCATGAAGTACACCATCATACAATGTCAACTTATAATCAAGTGAATGAAGAGTACATAATTTAGCACATATATGAACCATGCTTCCTAATGTTACATTCTCTGAAGAATTCAAATGTGAGAAACAAAATTTACTATTGGAAAGAGGCAACAAAGCACCACCTGAAAGCCATAGTTTAAACAAATTTGGGATAGCAGCTCAACTTATAAAAATACAAAGAGTATCAAGTTTGGTAGTAGTTATCTTACAGGTGCCTACCTTGAATTTGAGTCCATCTTTTGTACATCCAATTAGTTCTTTTCTATAAATTTAAGAAATATATTCCAAGTCCCAATAGCTTCTTTGAACTAAGCAAGGGCAAAAATCTATAACATGACATCTATTGCAATGAACTCATAAGGAGAAATTGAAATTTGGTTGATGTTTTACATAGGACAAGCTTGACACTAATCGTCTAACTGGCGTCTACCCTTAATTTTATGAGTGCATCCTTTATGCATCCATGCACCTTATCTTTCCTAGAGAAATTAAGAAATATAATCTTAGGTCCCAATAGCATCTATTATTAGATCAAATGGTACAATTATGTAGATCTTCATTATTTTGATGACAACACAATGGGTAACTCGAAAGTCTACTAGTAACGGTGTTACCAATGTATGTTAGACAAATACCTTCCAACAAAAATATTATGAGGCCTATGGCAAAAACTTCAGATGAAAGGATAATTAATCAAGTTGCCAAGTCAAGATTCGTAGTAAAATACATTGAAGATTATTGTTGAGAATAATTTACAAAAAGAAGACTGAAGACTTGAAGACTAGAGTCAAGTCAAATAGCATATCAAGAATTTTAGCTATGTAAGTAGATAGACAATTAAACTTAGATTGTGTAAGCATACCCATGTTATGGAGCTTCATCGTATGATATATTTTAAAACCATCTTTGATCGAAAGCATAGAAATGTTTTAAAGTGGTAAATCCTATATCATACTTATATGTCAAAATAGTATACTGACATATGGCATAATCGATCATACTTGTGGCATGATTAGTCATAAAAAATGCAGTCTAGTATAACTTATAAAGCATGATCTATCATTGACCCAACCATGATCGATCATATAAAATGTTGCCAGGAAGATGCTATAAAGTATGATCAATCATCTCCTGTTACAAGACCAATCACCCCTTGTTACAAGACCAATCACCCCTTGTTACATGATCGATCATATAGAATTCTGCATAGCCAGTTCTAAAAAGCATGATCGATCAACTGAATTGGCTTTGATCGATCAATGAGTTATTTGAAAGGTTGAAAACTTGTTCATTGATGCCCTGATTGATTAATAGGCTGAAGGAACCTAAAAAATATATTTTATATATACATGTTTGATCAATCATACCTTTCCACTGATTGATCAACACTTTTTATATATATATATATATATTTTTAATGAGCACAAAATGGCTAGTTTGGATGAGAACTTACAAATAGACCTCCAAACTTGTAAAGGACCAACGGTTAAGCTTATATTGGCATACCTAACCTCTAAGAGATTATTTTTGAGTTTCATATTCTGATTTTACCCTTTAGAAGATAACAAAAACTCAAAATTTCCCAAATCTTTCTTTTTTCTTTACTCTATTTACATTCAGTAGTTCCATCAATCTCCTATACATCTCACATCTTGCGCTTAAAGTTTTGGCTACTTGGATCTCATTTGGAGAGGGGCTATTTCTCCATAAGAAAGATTGTGAGTTTAGTTTTCTTTTTTATTTTTATAGATTCTTTTATAGAGAATCTCTAGTACCTTAAAGTTAGATCAATTGGCTTTCTAGAGCAAGATATCTAGAAAAGGGAGGGCCTGCTATAGCCAGAATCTAGTAGTATCAAATATCTACGGGAGAGATCAATTTGTATAATTGGGGATTACACGTGGCTTAAAGAAAGCCTTAAATCTCTTTTTACTTTTCATCTAATAGAGTAATTAATGGAATTTTTCATGAGCAAGGGTTCTAGTCAGTGACTACCAATAGGGGAACATCAAGAAAAAAAATCATTGCCTATGGTTGTGTGCACATGTTTTAATTTTTGTTATCATTTACTTTTATTGGTTTTAGTTTTAAATCTAAATTGACCCCCCTCTAGAGAAGCCATCTAGTCCAACAATTGGTATCAATGTAGGACAAATCTTGAAATCAAAATTCTAATTGATTTCCTAATTGATTTCAATGGCACCTCAAGTTCCAAGTGGGTCATGATCCCTATTCCGTACCTATGCTTTTTAGTTCACAGTACCAGTGGTGGAAAATCAGAAAGGAATTCTTCTTCCAATCCATTGGATTTGAATTATGGGAAACAACTATGAGTGGATCCTTCATCCCATCCCAAAATGTAAAAGGAAGATCTATTCCAAAACAAGTATGTGATTGGGATGACTTAGACATTGCAAAAGTTGATGGCAATACAAAGGCTATGTAACTCATTCTTAGTTCCTTAAATGATGAATTGGTAGATTCTTTTTCATCTTGTAAATCAACAAAGGATTTATGGGATAAACTAGAATCTGATTTTTCTAGGAACATGGAAAAGAATATGGTTTTTCACACTCCGAAGGCACTACATATAGTAACATTATAAGAATTGAAGATTGTATGCACTCAAGCTTAGTAGGAAAAATCATTTGAGATCGAGATGAAACTTCGGAGAATGATAGTTATGAAGAATCAAACAAGGAAGAACTCATGAGACAAGTAGATGAATCTATGTCCTCACTTAGAAGAAAACAAAAGGAAAACAAAAAGTTGAGGCAACTTTCAAAATTAGAAATGAAAATTTGATATGAACCTCACTTGTGAGGTCCTTATCTTTTCTAAAAGTGAAGGAAGCGTTGAAAGAGGTTTGGAATAAGAGAGACATTAAGTAGAGGAAGAGAGGAAGATAGAGAAACCACTAGAAGGAAAAGAGAAGAAGAGAGGAGAAAACAGGGGAGAGGTTCTAGGTACGAATTTGAGAGGAGAGAGAGAGATTTGGAAAAAAGGCTTGACTAATTTCTTTCTTTAGCCAACACCACTATTTATAGCATTGTTTGGGAAACTTTAGGATTACATAATTCATGGAGAGATTCTAGGAAAGAATTACGTCAATCTAGGAGAGATTTTTGGAATTGAAAGACTACAACAATTAAAGATAAATCCCTTTTTCCCTCAAACTCCACTCCCCTTGGGCATTTTCCATTTTTGACCTCATGCCTCACACCCCCTTCTTTCTTGGAGGTGGAATCACTTTCCATTTTATAGTGACACCACTTTCTATTTCTCTTTCTTCTTTTATTCTTCTTTTTCGCTTCTTCCTCTTATCTTCTTTTTCTTATCTTTTTCTTTGGGGGTAATTTTGGGTCTCTATCATTCCACCCATCTTGAGCATCAACCTTGTTCTCAAGGTTGAAATTTGGGAAATCATAGAAGGAATTCAGCACCCCTTAGATTTTCTAGAAAATAAAATTAATTTGCCACTTTCACCCTTCAGGCAGCACCCCTTAGACTTCTCAAAAAGAAATGCCCCCAAATTGCAATTTGTATCCCTCCCTTGTCTTGTTACATGTATGCATTTACATAAATTTGGGTTTTATCAATATTGAATCCTTGAAAACTTATTGTTCCTCCAAGCTAGATGATCTTAGAAAAGAAAGTGATAGGCTCATATCAGAATGAAAGAAACTTAAACTCCTTTCTTCAAACATTCATGAATTGAAAGACAAAAAATGATAACCTTTGCTCTAGGATTTTAGAACTTCAAAAAGAAAATGATTTGAAAAAATTAGACAAATGTGTAGCTGAAAGAAAAGCCCTTGATTAATCCTTTGCTCTAGAGAAATTAACTTTAGAAAAACTCACTCATCAAAACAAATTAGAACATCACATGAGTAAAGTGATATATAGAACTTAGGTCCATGTGACTAGAATAGAAAGAAGATCTAGTAGTTCTCATAGGACAAATGTGACAAAGGTTGCATCATCACCTATGCATAAATCAATCTCCAATGTGGAACCAATGCCCATCATGCATTTGAGTGTTCAGCTAGAAGATCAAAGCTAAATGAAGTAAAGAAAATTTGGATTCCTAAGGGAAGTATAAATTTGTCTTCAAATGTTTAGATGGTTGGACCCAAAAAATTTGGGTACCCAAGGTCAATTGATCTTTAAGCAAGGGTTGTATTCTCTTAGCAAAGCTACAAACTAAATGAAAATTATCTAAATAGTTTGAGTGACATGAATTGTGAAAATCGAACTCTTAATGGCCCATTCTTTGGCACAAGCCAAATATCCCAATTCATGGATTAGAGGAAGAACTTCATTTTTACCTTGCAATAACAATAGTTAGTTCCATTGGATAATGGGGGATGGTTGACTGATTATCCTTTAGGAAGGAATAATTTATCTTGAGATGCCATGAAATCAAAGGGATGAAATCAAGATAGATTTTGATTTCAAAGGTCTATAAGCCTGCTCTGATACCAATTGATGGCCCATTTGGCTTCTCAAGAGGGGGGTGAATTGAGATATTTCAAATTAAAACTTACTATTAAAATTTAAAAATTAATGTAAGTATAATATGAAACATGCACACACCACAAAATTGAACACAAGGATGTTTTGTTATCGATGTTCACCTATTGATATTCATCGTCCAAGAAACCTTGCTTGGGAAATTTCACTAATAAACTCTATTAGCTGGAAATAATATTAAAGAGATTTTGCCTCTCTTTTAAGCCGCGTGTATACTCAAATAATGACTTTATAAATATCCTCAGAGATTAATTGGCTAGATTCTAATTCTAGCAAGTTCTTCTATCTAGAATTCAAGGTCCTAGGTCGACCTATGGAATAAGAAAGTGAAAATGCAAAGAAAGAAAAGCTTACACCTTTTGAATTCATGGAGAGATAGCATTCTCTTTTAAGATATCCAAGCCACCAACCTTTGATGCACAAAAGAGAAGATTTATAGAGTTTAAACTCCGATGATGTAAGGAGAAAAACTTTGAGAGAAGTGGAATTTGTAATTTTCTCTTCTCTCAAAGGTGGGTTTGAAGTGAATTTCAAGTGTGAATTGCTTTGAATGCAGTAGGTTTACAAATAAAAGCTCAATGGTTACTCTAAGACACGTTTGGTGGGGGTATTGACAGCTTTCCCAAGCCAAATAAGCCGTTATGTAGCATTTTACAAAAAGCTGACAGCTCAATGATTGATCGATAATCGATTAATCGTGTGTGACGATAATATTTTTATGAGTATGTAGGCTTAATTGATCAATGCAATGTGAAACCTTTAGAAAAAAAATCAAATTATCAATCAAAATTGATTGATCGACATTGCATTGAAGCTATGGTTGTGCAAAATTAAGTATGTTCGATCATGCTTTATGTCCCATATTGGCATAGTCTTGTGTGATTGATCAATACATAGGTATGATAGATCATGCCTTATATGTTTTCAAAGTCTGGACATGTATGATCAATCGATCTGATGGGGATGATTGATCATGTTGTATAGCTAATTCTGGCATAGTTTTATTTGATCGATTAATCCATTTGTTTTATCGATCATGATTTATATGACTTGCCAATTTGCACAAGGTATGATTAATCATTACTTGATAATGATCGATCATGCCATAGCCAATTTTCTAAATTAGGCTTTTGTTAGAATATGGGATCAAGACCACACATCCAAGGAAGAAAGTCCACACGTCCAAGAGGTGGCATCTTGCTAAATAAGAAGACTTCTAAAAAAGATGGTATAAATATGTAATTATATGTCCATTTATGTCTCTTCTCTTGTAAAGGTTGTAACCCTAAGGGCATTGTAGTTATTGTAACATACACTAAAAAAACTAAATAGAGGCCCTTGACTTGGAGGCAGAGCATTAAGTTCTCTCCTCTCTTCTCAAATTCGTCTAGGCTCTCCTCTCCCTTCTCTTGGAAGTCGAGCTCTAAACTCTCTCTCCTTTCTCTCTCCTTCTCTTCTTCTTCTCCTCCTCTCCCTCCTTGGCTTGAGATCAATATTAAGGAGTCCTAAATTCTACATGGTATCAAAGCTTAGGATATAGGATTCCCACATTGAAGTGATGCTCAAGTACCTTTGAAGGTGTCATGCAAGGTGCTCTTGAAGGAAGAGATTCAACCATGGAAAGACAAGTGATTTCTGGTTATTTTTTTCATACATTCATGCTATGTACCGAGCCTATAATCTCTAAATTACATCAATAAATAAATGTCTTTCATATGAGAAGTCGTGATAGCTAATACTTGGTGTTTAGAGGATATTATGACCTTGATCTTCTTGCACTAAAATAGTGCAAGTTTGATCAAGATCGGTTGCCTACAAGGTTTATGAAGACCTATTGATTATGAACTAGATGGTTATATGAAGGAATAATAATATGAGACTTGCATGAGACTTAGCTTGGTCTCTCATTATTCAAGACCATTTACTTTTTTTTTTGTTTTGGATTAGATGAAGTTGTTTTATGGTTTATGATACTCAGATTCTCCAAATATGAAGAAATTGTTTGTGGGATTTTGTCGAGCTCAAAGAGCAGTTATTTTTGGTGATTTATGAAATTTGGAAGTAGCTAATTCCTTCTCCAACCCTTTAGGTCTTATAAGAAATTTCATTGCCTAAAGAATTTTTGGAAATAAGTAATAGAAAGTGTCCTTTTAAGTGATAAAGACGATACCTATCGTAAAGAAGAATTAAGCTAAACTTGGTTTTAAGAATCAGCCACAAGTTCTTGAGTTTTTGAAGAAAAAAGGGATTTGAATTGGTATTGAATGAGTAGATGATCTAGTCCACTTAAGGCACATTTTTGGTTTATTTGGAGCTTGATTTAGTGGCTGATGTGGTGGATAAGAACTTATCTCTATTTGAAAGTGGCTAGTATTTAAAAGAAGGTTGTTCAAATTTGATTAAGTGGATTATTTTTAAAATTAGATGTATGGCTGTTTTTTTGCGAGCATGAGCCTCCCAAGATTGATGTTTTAGTTTGAATACAAGTTCATATTATTTCTGAACCCTTAAAGGTCTCTCTTGAGTTAAAACTCGGATAGGGAGGAAAATTACCTCACTTGGGTTACCTCTTTTTTTGCACAACATATCATTGATTTAATTGCTCCTCAAACTTGACAAAGTGACCTTACTTCAGTCCCAATCAATTCTTCAATATTGGATTATAGCAATTGTGCCATATTAATTGGAATTTCAGTTTGATTGGATCTTATTGGAAGATAGGGCCCAAACCCACATGACCAAGGAAGACCCACATACCTAAGACTGGTGTGAGATAGGCCCAAGCCCATAAGAAGATCAAGTGGGACCCACAAAGATAGCCACGAGCTGACATTCTTATCATTATCATGTGCCACAGAAGAGTTTTAGTTTAAAGGAGTTTTAGTCAGGTTAATCTTCTATTTATTGTGGGTTATTTAATTATGATATGACTTATCTTTAAGTGTTAGAGTTTGGGTATAATTGGGATTCTACTTCCTTCCTCGATTATAAATAGAGGTTCATGTACTCTGATTATAAGAAGTTAATAAAGTCAATGAAGTATTTCTCTTTTCCATAAATTCAACATGGTATCAGAGCAAGTTCTGTGAGTTGACTTTGTCAACCCACAGAGATAATGTGATCCTTTTTCTGATCTCTTATCTCTACCAGTTTAGGTTCATGTTTATTTTTTCAGTCCATACACCCATTAGTTGCTTCTATTTCCTGGAGTTTCTAGTTCTTGACCGGCGACAACGACGATCCCTAT
Source organism: Aristolochia californica (assembly GCF_029961685.1). Lineage (NCBI taxonomy): Eukaryota > Viridiplantae > Streptophyta > Magnoliopsida > Piperales > Aristolochiaceae > Aristolochia > Aristolochia californica. Next base: position 8,503,638 of record NW_027181881.1, read on the forward strand.
GAAGATGCTGATCTACACGAAGAATATTGTTGTAAAAAAGTCTGGTTCTATCACGCTGCTATCCAGGCAAGCTTCTAGTCAATTTTCGTTGTTTTACTGAAAAAATTCCAGTCCAGTTCTGCATTGCTACTCTATCTCTGTGATCATTCAGGAAAGGTTTTTCCTGGCGTATAATCTATTTTCAAAAAGTTTTGTATACTGGTCAGTAATTTTTGGAAAGTTGGCATTTTTGGGAGGACAAAAGACAACATTCAAAAGCCATCAGAATCGTCTTCCTAGACACGCACTGTTACTGGCACTAGCCTTGTTGGCAATTTTTTTTTCTGAAGCAAGTCTGGTATTGTTCTCTGCTTCGCTAGATTATTTCCTCTACCGCATTATCTTCAGAAAATTATCACTGGTTCGGTGTCGTTGCCGAAGAAGAAAAAAAAATGAAAGAGAGAAGACACTGCTATTGAGGCTCGCGAAAGAGAAGGAGAAGGAGTTTAGTTGCTTCTCTGTTTGTGCCATTGCCAAAGAGGGAGGACTATTCGGCGCCGTTGCCGAAGAAGAAAACAAATATTTGCACTGACGAAGATGACGGCCACTGAGCCCACCGGATTATCACCGAGCCCTCAGCTGGTTATTTCGAGCCATTCTGTCGTTCCTTTATTAGGGTTGCCGTCGCTAGTTTCCCACTCTCTTCGGTACCGTGAGGAAGAGGAAGACCGTTTGGGGTGGCTTCGAACCGAGCCGGCTCGCGAGCGGCTTGAGTTCGGATTGGTTCTATTCGTTATCTCTCGAGCTCGAGCCAAACTCGAGCTTTGAAATTGGCTCATTTAAATTAACGAGCTGAGCTCGACCGAAGCCAGGTTCGGTTCGTCGTCTCATGAGCCGGCTCGAGGTAAGTCAGGATCGGTATCAGATCGGGATCGGGATCGGGAGTGGAGGAGCGGAAGCATGAGCGAGAGCGGGGGGGGAGGATTTTTTTCCTCCCATCGTCACCGCCGAGCCCCTCCCATCGGCTATTGTCGACGCCTCTACTGCTGTCAACAGCTGCTCGTCAGCCGCCTCTGTGGCCGTCCGTTCGATTTCTTCCTCCGATTTCTTCCTCTCCTTGCCGTTGCCTCTGTTTCCGTCATCGCCATTTTCGTCACTACCGCTTCCGTCGCTGCCGCCTCCCTCACAACGGTCATCCCTGGCGACAGGTCCTCCCCGGGGTCGTAACCCCCTTCCCTCCTCATCGTCTCGGCGAAAAACCAGAACCAGGGGAGAAATTAGGGGAGAAATAATCTCCCCCCTCCCCCGCGCGAAAAATGATTTCGCACGATCGATTTCACTCATGCGAGATCATAAAGTAAAAAAAAATAAAGAAATTGTTTTTTCCTTAGACTCTCCTTCCTCATAGCTTTTGAAAAAAAATTAAAAATACATTTTATAGAAATAAGTTTCTATGAACTATTAGTGTCTCATGTTTTTTTAAAATATTTATTTAATTTAAAATTCTTATTAAAAATCATATAATTTTATAAGTAAGATTTTTCTACCAAGATGGGGTAGAAAACTGTAAAAAAAATTTTTGAATACATAATTATGCTGTAATACTTTTATCATGAAGCAATTTTCATTGCAATTTTGTGTTTGACATTTTATTTGATTAAAAATTTATCGATAAATATAATAATATATTAGATTGATTATTAATTTTTTTATTTTCCTAGAAGATGCAATAAAAGGTGCATTTAACTTTCCTAAGAAAATTTTAAAATATTTTTTTTAATTTTCTAATAAGTCACTAAAAGTAATAGGATTTTATTTAAAGTTTTTTTGGGAACATGTACCATATGAAAAATATTTCTAGTTTTTCCTAGAATATAAATTTTCATCTAGGGGCACTAAGGAGGCCATAGTAAATTTATGGCCAGAGTCAAAAATTACAAAACAAGCTAGACAACAATTGTGAGTAAAAAAGATTAATATTGGTGCATTTTAATCCATTATTGAAATTCAATCCTGAACTTCCCCTATCATTCTTTTTTTTTTAAATGGATGCATAATTTTATATATAATTTATTCGAAACCTCCCCTACGTGCGAGATCATAAACAAGGAAAAAAAAAAACTCTTTGTCCCTTCCTCATGGCTCTTGAAGAAATTGAAAATATATTTTAGTACAAATATGTTTCTATAGACTATTAGTGGTTTTTTCAATAAATGTTGAAATAACATTTTAAATAGAAATATAGGGACCATTAGTGCCTCATGTTTTTTGAAAATATTTTTCTAATTATAAATTCTTGTTAAAAAATCATATAATTTTCTATGTCAGATTTTCTTGCCAAGATGGGTTAGAAAATCGTATAGAAAAATTTTGAATAAGTATTTGACAGTTGATGATATAATACTTTTAGCATGAGACAATTGTCATAGAAATTTTATGTTGGACATTTTATTTGATTTAAAATTTATCGATAAGTATAATAATATATTAGATTAATTATTAATTTTTATTTATTTCCTTAGAAAAGGCAATAAGAGGACCATTTAACTTTCCTAAGAAACATTTAAAATATTTCTTGTAATTTTCTAGCAAGTCTCTAATAGTAATAGGATTTTATTTAAAGGATTTATAGTTTTATTTGGGTGATTGTAAATTGATAGTGATATTTCATTTAATTTTGTTGTGTTTGATTATTGTATGGAGTTTGTTCATAATGTTATGCAATGTATGGAGTGTTTAGACTATTTTATGGAGTGTATGAAGTGTATAAATAATTTCATGGAGTGTTTATGGAATGTATAGACAATTTTATGGAGTGTTTATGCAGGTATTATGTATATAGATTATGCCCAATTTTAAGTAGAGGTCATACCGAATTTTATATAAGTATTATATACATAGATTATGCTCAATTTTAAGTAGAGGTCATGCCCAATCTTATACATGTATTATATATATAGGTTATGCCCAATTTTATGTATAGGTCATGCCCAATTTTATGTAAAATATATGCATAATTTCATATATAATTTATTTTATATATATTTTTTGAAAAATTTAAATGTATGTTGAAGCTCGAGCTTGGCTCGAACTCGGTTAAAATTTTTGGGCTTGAGCTCGATAACAATTTTAGGCTCGAGACAAGGTTCGGCTCGAAGCTCGGCTCGAAATATTTAAATCAAGCTCGGCTCGAACATAGGCAGGTTCGGGCTCGGCTTGGCTCGATGCCACCTGTAACGACCGTCTCCCGCTCTGTTCGGTGCTGTGAGGAAAATGATGACTTTCGCTCACTCTGTTCGGTGCCGTGAGGAAAAGGATGACCGTCGCCTGCCCTATTCAGTGCCATGAGGATAACGACGTTGAAGGATCGTGCTCTCGCCAGATAAGTTTCTAAACTTATTGTCGCTCGTGTTGTTCAGAATTAGAAGCCAGGAAGAAGAAGACATTGTAGATTAAATTTTCTGCGTCAACTCAGTGAACTGAGTCTCACGCCGAACCGGGCCTACTCAACCAAGCCCAAGCTTGCTTCTGTTCCTTACCGAGTCAACCCAGGCCAACTCGGACCGGGTCAACTTAGTTCAAAGAAAAAAAAAGATAAAGAAGAGTATACCCAGGCTCAAATCGGGTCCGGGTCCGGGTCTGTGCCCTGGTCAATCTGACTCGGGCCACTTATGTTTTTTGCCTCGGTATACATGTCTGGACCAAAGCTTATACATATTTTTGCCACGACTCCAATATATTAATCTACTATTTAACTCCGTGTGACTTGGTAAATTTTTTCTCTGGCTGGATTTTTATTTTTGAAGAATTGATAGAATATTCATTGGTCAGCATTATTTGGTACAAATATGTGCATTATATTATTTTGGTTCGAGTTATATGGGTCCATACCCATTACAACTGTTGCTATTATGTCTCATTAGATGAGACATTATTATTGAAGAAGAAGTGGCCTCAATATATGTTACATCACTATGATGGAGGAGCTTATTACTACATCCACTACCCGTAAGGACATCTATGTTATTTCACCGTGATGGAAGAGTTAATTACTAACTCTATGTTATACCCCCATGAATTGGCATTTATTACTCCTTCCACTTGAGAGACGGTGTCCTGTGAAGGGACATGGTAATGGAGGAGTTTTTTTATTACACTTCTGAACTGGGTATAGACCCACTACCTACATTAATATGAGTGACACTACCTACAAAAGATAAGAGTGTGACGAACATCCAGCATGAGTTATTTGACTGGATTAAAGAGCAATGTCATATGACTTGAAGTGATTTTACTTTCACTTTTCTTATGCCAACTGGGCGTCATGAATGAGAGCACCAACATGAGGGGGTGTGTTGGAAGATGTGCCACATTATAAAAAAAAATTTATACATCATTTACAGCAAGCTGGGAGTTCATGCTGTTCTCTCACCCCAACTTGAGGGGGAGTGTTGGCAGATAGGGCCCAAGCCCCCATGACCAAGGAAGACCCACATATTTAAGAGTGGTGTAAGATGGGCACAAACCCATAAAAAGATCAAATGGGACCCATAAAGTTGGAAGATCAAGTGGGACCCACAAAGATAGTCACGAGCTGGCATCCTTATCATTATCACATGCCACAGAAGAGTTTTAGTTTAAAGGAGTTTTAGTCAGGTTAATCTTCTATTTTTTGTGGGTTATTTAATTATGATAGGACTTATCTTTAAGTGTTAGAGTTTGGGTGTAATTGGGACTCTACTGGCTTCCCCTATTATGAATAGAGGTTCTTGCACTCTGATTATAAGAAGTTAATGAAGTCAATGGAGTATTTCTCTTTTCCATAAATTCAATAGATCTTCATCATATCATCTTCTTGTTTGTGTTTTGCTAAGCATTTGTTGACTTAAGATGGTTGAAGGAAATACAAGTAGTAAGAGTGACATATTCCAAATTACTACTATTTCCTTAAGAGGATTATCCAATTATCTTAGTTGGTCTCAATCGGTTAGAAGGTTTCTTATTACTCAAGACCTTCTTGGTCATGTAACCAAGCCTTCTCCACCGATTTATGAAGAAAGTCAATCCTATTTAAAGTGGGTTAAGGATGACAATTTGGTAATTAGTTGGCTTATTAATAGTATGGAAGAGCATGCAACCAACAAAATTGTCCACTTAGAATCAGCCATACATATTTGGGACACTTGCACTAAGTTATATTCTAGTACAACAACTTTACAAAAGTTATTTGATGATGTTGAATTTATGGAAAAAAGAAATACTTCATTGACTCCATTAACTTATTAGAATCAGAGCACATGAACCTCTATTTATAATAGAGGAAGGTAGTAGAGTCTAATTACAATAAAACTATCTTTGTCCCAATTACACCCAAAGTCTAACACTTAAAGATAAGTCCTAGTATAATTGAATAACTCAATATAGATAAAAGACAAACATAACTCAAACTAGAACTCTTCTAGGACGTGACCATAGGATAAAGATGCTTTTGCGAGTCCTTGATCTTCCAACTTATGTGATAAGGATGCCAATTTGTGGTAATCATGGTGGGTCCTACTTCTTATGTTCATGGGCCCATATTGTGGGTCTTCCTTGGTCGTGTGGCCCATCTTATAATACTCTTAGATATGTAGGCCTTCCTTGGTCGTGTGGACTTGGGCCTATCTTCCAACACTCCCCCTCAAGCTGGGGGTGAGAGAACAACATGAACTCCTAGCTTGCTACAAATGATGTATATAATCTTTTTGTATAAAATGACATATCTTTCAATATATCTTCTTTTTCCACCTTCCCCCCCCCCCCCCCCCCCCCCCCCCCCCCCCCCCCCCTCCCACGCTGTTGCTTCCTTCCATGAGTCCCGGCTGGCATAATATAAGTGACAGTAAAAATCACTTCTAGCCTATAAGACATTGCTCCATACTCCGGTCCTAATGCTAGAGGTAGAGCACACTCCGTCTTCTGTAGCTAGTGTGTCTATCGCCATTGATCTGAAGTGTCCACCACCGTATCCCTCCACAGGACAACGACTCTCAAGTGGTAGGAGTAATAAAAACCATTATAGGGGGTAGTGGGTTTATTTATAATGGTGTCCCAATCTGGACACCGACTCTCATGGTATCCCAATTGTGGCATTTTTTAGAGTTAAATTTATCATGGTGTCCCAATCCGGGCACCGACTCTCATGGTGTCTCAACCATGATATTTTTGAGAGTCAAATAAATTATGGTATGAGAAAAGGTACTGATGTCACCTATTCTTCAATAATAATGTTTTATCCAAAGAGACATAATAGCATCAGCCGACCATCTTCCAACACATATAACACGAACCAAATAATAAACCTCGTAGAACGACTCATGAAATAATCATAATTCGATATAAATATTTTTTCTTATATGCATAAGCTTCATCTTTTGTGCTCCCCATTTCTTGAATATTTTTGTCACATAAACTTCTCCACAACATAAGGAATAAAATACCTCTTTCTTGTACTTCTTCTACTTCTCTCCCTCAAGCTGGGAGTAATGGCATTGATCTCAGCTTTAACCAAATATCATAGATGTAGCAATAAGCCTAAATAGCAGAGATGTATAAATAAGCCCTCAAACCAGGGAGAAGTGAGATATTTTTCTGATATATCAACTCAAAAAGTTATGCAAAACAATTGGCATAAATTCGGATTTTTCAATACAACAGAATTCCAACATGACCTTTGATTCTTCCAATGCGAATATATATAAAAATAGATCAGATTGACATGAAATTTTCTCATTATGAAACTAGAATTAAATAATTTTCATCTAAGAATAACTTCTCTTCATAAAATATAATTATCAGAAGATAAATAATCTTAAATATTTTGGTCTCTGTCATTTGGCCGAACTAAGTAATGTTTCTCCTTTTTTTCCAACATGACCATTGACTCTTTCAAGATCAATATCTCCTTATAAAAAAATCATAGCGAAAATTTCTTGAATAGGTAAGAAAATAGACTTACATATATTTCTTTTGATATATAATTCTCCATATAAAGTCTCTTTCTTGATAGCATAAAATACCTCAGAAGTTGAAGTTTTTTGCTGCTGCTCGAATCTCTTTTGCAACCTGACCTTTGTTGCTTCAAATATCGATTTCTCTTTGTAGATAACTCAGATAAAAAATTGGTTGAATAGGTAAAATTATAGACTTATAGATATTTATTTTGATATATATTTTTCTCCATATAAAGTCTAGTTCTTGAGAGCATAAAATACCTTGGAAGCAGAATCATCCTTTTGCTGTTTGAACCTTTTTTGCAATCTGACCTTCATTCATTCAAATATCGATATCTTTCTGTAGATAACTATGATTGGAAAAAAATCATTTTTCCTTGGAAATTAGACTCATATATCTTTCTGTGAATATATAATTTGAAATATGAAAATCTTAGTATAGAGGTGAAAAATGCAAAGAAATCTACTGGTGTAGGGACTGAAAAAAATAACTACAAACCTAGACTTAGGGTTTAGGGTTTAGAGAAAGGATCTCATTATCTCAGTGGGTTGACCAAGTCAACTCATAGAACCTGCTTTGATACCATGTTGAATTTATGGAAAAGAGAAATACTTCATTGACTCTATTAACTTATTATAATCAGAGTACATAAACCTCTATTTATAATTGAGGAAGGTAGTAGAGTTCTATTACAATAAAACTACCTTTGTCCCAATTATACCCAAACTCTAACCCTTAAAGACAAGTCCTAGTATAATTAAATAACTCAATATAGATAAAAGACAAACATAACTCAAACTAGAACTCTTCTAGGACGTGACTATAAGATAAAGATGCCTTTGAGAGTCCTTCTTGATCTTCCAACTTATGTGATAAGGATGTCAGCTCGTGGTAATCATGGTGGGTCCTACTTCTTATGTTCTTGGGCCCATATTGTGGGCTTTCCTTGGTCGTATGACCCATCTTATAATACTCTTAGATATGTGGGCCTTCCTTGGTCGTATGGGCTTGGGCCTATCTTCCAACAGATGTATTGCAAAACATGCTCAATACAAAGCAAATAGACAATTTTCACGATTATTTGGCTCAATTTCAATGTTTACTTCAAGAGTGGAAGATCACTCAACCATACTCCACCAATATTTCGGTTCAAGAAAGGCAAAGGGAAGCTTTAGCGACAATGATTTATTTGATAAATATCAAGCCATACCTTGAAGTTGCTAAGACTCAACTTCTTTACTCCTCCGCACTTCCTTCCTTTGATGTATAAGTGCCATATTGCTGTGAATTCCTGATCTGTCTCCTAACTCAAATAATGATGCTTCATCTACAGGAGGTCGAATAAGAGATGGTAGAACCGGTTCTAGTTCCTCTCACACAAAGCCTCGAGTATGCACTTATTGTGGTGGTCAAAACCACCTTGTGGAAACTTGTTGGAGGCTTCATGGCAAACCGGAATGGGCCATGGCTACCCCATTCTCTGCTAGTAATGATAAATAGAAAGAAAAGGCTGAACCACAAACCAGGAAGATGACTCTCAGTCGTGAAGATTATGAAACTTTTTTAGAAAAGGAGGTTATTAATGGGGTCTTCCCTTACATCCTCACCTGTGGCTTCTATCACTATTGCTTCAATTATGCTTTCTTCCACCTCCTTGTCAACTTGGATAATAGACTCAGAGGCCTTCAAACATCTCTCAGGTAACAAACATATGTTAAATTCTTTATCTCCATGTATTCTCAATAAGTTTGTTACTATAGCTAATGGTTCCCAAACTAAAGTACTTGGCAAGGGGTCATCTTCTATTACACCTTCTATCCCACTTCGAGATGTCCTATTTGATCCTCATTTCCTTTTAAACTTACTCTCGGTAAGTCAGCTCACAAAACATCTCAATTGCTTCATCACATTCTCACCCTCTTCTTGTGTATTTTAGGATTTAACAACGAAACGGGTGATTAGTGGAGGCCATGAACAAGGGGGTTTGTTTTACTTGGACATGCCTCTGTTAGCTACACTTTTATCCTCTCCATTTGAGGCACAATTATGGCACAACCAGCTTGGCCATCCTTTTACATCTTCTCTTCGACATTTATTTCCATCTTTAAAGTCTTTGTCTACTTTAAATTCTGAAGTTTGTCAATTAAGCAAACACCAGAAGAGTACATATTCTCCCCGACCTACCAATAAAAGTGTTGCTCCCTTTTCTTTAGTACACTCTAATGTATGGAGACCTTGGAGTATCTCAAACATTTATCAAGTTAAATATTTTGTTACCTTTGTTGATGATTTTACTCAAGTTACTTGGTTATATTTGTTTAAAGAACGATATGAATTTTTTTCTATCTTTAAGGCCTTTCATGTTGTGGTATTAACCCAGTTTGGCAAGAAAATTCATGTACTTAGGTCTGATAATGCTAAAGTGTACTTGTCTAGTGAATTTCAATCCTTCTGGCAATATAATGGCCTTATCCATTGTTAACGAATAGTCCCACATGGATTATTGAGTACAAAGATCTTGAGTTTATTAGCTAGAAAAGAGGTTTCTTAAGTTTGCTAGTCATTTTGGGATGGGCCTTGGACCTAACTTAACATGGTATCAGAGTAGGTACTCATATATGGGCCTGCACCTAAAAATTATCTACTTGTAGAGCCACAAAAGAGGGCCTACACCTAAACTATCTACTTGTAGAGCCACAAAAGAAGGTCTACACCTAAACTGTCTACTCCCAAATTATCCATTTGTAGAGCCACAAAAAATGGTCTACACGTGAGGGGGAGTGTTAAGGAATAGTCCCACATGGATTATTGAGTACAAAGATCTTGAGTTTATTATTTGGAAAAGAGGTTTCCTAAGTTGGTTAGTCATTTTGGGATGGGCCTTGGACCCAACTTAACATCCATCAAACATCATGTGCCTACATTCCTCTACGTAATGGTGTTGTTGAAAGAAAGAACCACCATCTTGTTGAGGTTACCTGGGGCCTCCTCTACTCCATGAAGGTACCCTACTTTTATTGGCCTCATGCCATACTTATGGTTTGCTTTCTTATCAATAAGTTACCTTTATTTGTACTTGGTCATAAGACTCCACCGTATTATTTCCTAGTGAAGACCCTTTTTTCTCTTCTCATGAAGGTCTTTGGGAGTACTTGTTTTGTCCATCTCACATCTCCTCAAAAAAGTAAACTTGCCCCACGCTCTATGAAGTGCATCTTCTTGGGCTACTCTCGCACCCAGAAAGGTTATACATGTTACAATTCTATCTTTCAACAGTTACTTGTGTCTAGGGATGTGAACTTTTTTAAGGACACCTCATTCTATTCCTTGAATGATGCTCCTTTGGATCTTTCATTCCCTCTGGCAACTCCCCATCCATTTATGCCTTTTAATGCCAATGTTACTCTGCCCCTCAAAGCATCGGCCAATACCACACCTGTGGAGTTTTCGGATCCATCCAAGGTAAGTCATTCTTGTCCTATTCCATTTGGTCCACAGTTTGATACTCAGCTCTATTCTTTAAGAAGAGAACCTCGCACTTGCACTACTTCTCTTCCTATCTCCAACTTTATGTCTGACCATCAGTTGTCTTCCACATGTTATCAGTTTCTTGCATCTCTTTCTTCCATTTCTATTCTGCAGTCCTATCAGGAGGTCGTGAAACATCCAGGATGGAAGGAAGCTATGGATGAGGAAATGCCAACCTTATATGAAAATCAGACATGGACCTTAGCAATGCTTCTGATAGGTAAGAAACCAGTGGGTTGTAAATAGGTTGTTACAGTCAAACATAATCTGGATGGGTCCATAGTTCACCTTAAGGCCCACCTCATTTCTAAAGGGTACACTAAATGTTATGGAGTGGATTATGAGAAGACCTTCTTTGTTGTTGCCAAGTTAAATTTGGTACGTATCTTGTTATCACTTGCTGCTAACTCTTCATGGCCCATCCATCAACTTGATGTAAAAAATGCTTTCTTATATGGTGATATATGTGAGGAAATTTATATGATTCAACCACCTGGTTATGTTATTGAGCGGGAGTCTGTATGCCGCTTAAAAAAATCCTTATATGGGCTTAAACAATCTCCTCAGGCTTGGTTTGACAAATTTGGCCAAACACTACTACCTTTTGGATTTCGTCAGTGCTCCATAGATCATTCGTTATTCATTAAAGATACCTAGAAAGGAAAAGTATTATTAGCTGTGTATGTTGATGATATTGTCTTAATTAGAAATGATGCAAATTGCATACAAGAAGTCAAAAACATGATATGTCATGAATTTAAAACCAAAGATCTTGGACTTCTTAATTATTTTTTGGGCATTGAAGTTTGTTGGAATATATGATGTAATTAGGGTGACATTAATGTTATTAGTTTAAATATCTTGTTTCTTATTCACTCTTATTATGGTAAAGTGTATACTTGTAATATTGGTAGTTTTGATACCTATAAATATACCTTTTGGGGGAGGGATTGGATTAAGTCCATAACCTCTTCTTCCTCTAGTTTTCTCTCAATGAGTCCCTCTCTTCTTTTCTCCATGAGCTAAATCGATGGAGTCCTGAAAATCAACATAGTACCAAAGCATTGATTTTCAGGACTCGAGTATGTTTTTTAGAATTCGAGAAACCCTTTTTTTTCTTTTATTTTTTGTCATTGTTGGAACTTCATTTTATTTTTTATATTGTTACTCAGGTTATCTGGCCTCAAAATAATCTCAATATTTTTCCAGTGACGAAGACAACGAACCAGCAAGTGCTCTAACTTTGAAAGTTTACTTCATGACTACTGTGAGAGACCTATTGAACGCAAGATTTTCTGCTTCTTTGAGGATTCTCTACAATCCTTGGAAGATTATTTTCTGTTGATTACGAAAGTTGTTGTGTCGTTGTTTTTTGCCAGTTAATCTTCCGAAGTCACTGCCATTACCACTGTCAGCTTTCCATCCCCAGTGGAGGTTCCCATCATCTACATCTTGTCACGATAGTAGGATCCTATCACCTGTCTATCACCAGCTGCGGAAACAAATCTTGGCTACTTTTATCCGAAAACTAATCTTCTATAGTCGATTTGTTTAGGGCAGATTATTTTCAATCTTGATTAGATCTTGCTCTATTCAGAAGGATCTCCAGCGTCACAGCCATTTTGGAAACTTTTGCTGGATTGATTTTTCATTCGGAAAGTTCTCAAAAACTCTTTGCTGGTCAACCATCATTTTTGTCAATCCATTTATCTTCAGAACTGCTGAGATGATTGGAAGTGTTCTTTTCAGAAGTTTATCCAGCTAATCTGGCTTACTGCTGTCATCTTACGTTCTATTGCTGATTTATTTCGGGACGATTGTTGAGAATATATTTTCTCTATTCAGGAAGATTTACTGCTGATTCGCCGGGAGATATCTCCACTACTGGTTTTTGGAAACTCTTCACTCGTCTTCATCACCGCTGAGCAGTCGGACGTTAAAAGTGGAAGTCTCTACAAATCCAAAAATTTTAGCTATCTTCGAAAGTTATTTTCGTCGCTTGATCAACATTCCATTCTGATTCTCATTGCTGTTTTTAGGAAGTCTCTATTAGAACCTCGAATGACAAAGAGCTGTTGAGCTCTGTCATCAGGAAGGCACTGTCGAGAAGACGAAAATGGGAGAGAAAACTGTTTTCTCATTTATGTCATTTACAGGATACAGACGGGGTTTTAAATAATAAGGGGCAAAATAGTAAAATACAATCATTACATAAAAACGAAATAATAAAATAATTAAAGAAGTAAAATACATTCTAATACTCCCCTTCAAGGTGGCTTATAAATGTCCTTGACAGCCATCTTGGACAACAAAGAAAAAAGGTGAGTAGAGGGAAGAGGTTTAGTGAACATGTCAGCTAATTGGTACGGAGAACAAATGGGAAGTAACTTGAGGACGCCCGAAGTAACCCATTCATGAACAAAATGGCAATCGATCTCAATATGTATGGTATGCTCATGAAATGTAGGGTTAGAAGCAATATGTATTGTAGCTTGATTGTCACAGTATAGCAGCGTAGGAGATTCGACTTTGACTTGAAAATCTTGAAGCAGTTGCTGTAACCAAATAAGTTCACTGGCAGTTGAAGAAAGTGCTCTATATTCAGCCTCGGTGGAGGAGCGAGAGACGGTGGTCTGCTTTTTGGCCTTCCAAGAGACCAAAGAATCACCAATGAAGATGCAAAAGCCTGTAGTAGATCGGTGAGAATCAAGGCATGATCCCCAATCAGCATCAGAGTAGGCGCGTACCTGCAAGGAAGAAGTAGAAAAAAACAACAAACCTTGACCAGGACTGGTCTTGAGATAACGAAGCAGGTGATGTATTGCCTGGAGATGAGGAAGGCGGGGATGGGCCATAAATTAAGTGAGCTTGTGAATGGCAAAAGTAATGTCGGGACGAGATAAAGTGAGGTAAAATAGTTTCCCAACAAGCCGCCGATAGTGGGTTATATCAGGAAGTAGGTCACCGTCAGTGGCAATTAAATGAAGCTTGGGATCCATGGGAATACGAGTAGGTTTACAAGCTAGGTAACCTGAGTCTTCAAGTAATTGTAAGGTGTAATGGCATTGAGAAAGCACAATACCGGCCTTGGACTGAGCAATTTCAAGACCAAGGAAGTGCTTAAGACAACCAAGATCCTTGAGCTTGAACTGAGTATGCAGAAAATGTTTGAGCTCAGCAATAACACTAGAGGAAGGACCAGCTAGGATGATATCATCCACATAAACCAATAGTGCAACAAAGGAGGAACCATGACCTTTGGCGAAGAAAGAGTAATCAAATTTTGATTGGAGAAAGCCAAAATTGATTAAAACATGAGAAAATTTGGAATACCATTGCCACGAAGCTTGTTTGAGACCATAAAGGGACTTGTGAAGCTTGCAAACGAGTCTGGTGGAAGAAGGAGAGGACTCCCCCTGTCGAAGGTAGCCAAGAGGAAGATCCATATAGATTTCTTCAAAAAGATCACCATGTAAAAAGGCGTTGTTGACATCAAGCTGAGCGAGATGCCAATCGTGGGAAGCAGCAAGGGCAAGAAGAACCTTCACAGTGACTATTTGGCCACTGGAGAGAAAGTGTCAACAAAGTCCAAACCTTCTTGTTGGGTGTAGCCTTTAGCTACCAAATGAGCCTATAGACCCATTTAGCCTATAGCCTATAGACCCTATCTTCTCAATAGAACCATCAGAATTAAGTTTGATTTTATAGACCCATTTTTAGCCAATGGTATGTTTATCAGGAGGTAGAGGAGTGACAATTCAGGGATTCAGGTATTTTTGGCTTCCAGAGCGGCCAACTCATCATGCATAGCCAACCTCCAGTCAGGACATTTCACCGCTTGGTGATAGTACTGAGGTTCAACTTGAGAAGATAGGGTGAGCAAAAAATGTCTGTGCGAATCAGAAAGGGCATGGTAAGAAATGGAATTAGAGATTGGATAAGACGTACGGGGTGAAGCAGAGGATGAAGAACCAATAATTAAATTGTAGTGATAATCCTGCAGGTAATGAGGTGGATGAGTCGTCCTAGTAGATGTTCGAAGAGGAGCACTAGTAGAGGAGGAAGGAACAAGTGTGGGAAGAGTAGGAGGTGAAGGATCATCAACTGGAACACCAAAAATAATTGGTGAATCATGAATATGGGAAGAATCAAGGTCGGGAAAAGGCAGAGCTTGGAGGGAGGAATGAGGCAGAACGAAATCAGGAAAGGGGTCAGTAAGTTGAGCTGAACTGGTAATAGTATGAAAAGGGAAAACTTCTTCATGGAACATGGCATCTCTTGAAAGAAAAACTTGGTGAGTCTCAACATCATAGAATTTATAACCTTTCACACCAGCTGGATAACCAAGAAAAACACAAATTCGAGCATGTGGGTGGAACTTGGGGCGATGAGCAGCTAAGGTGGAAACGAAATCTAAACATCTAAAAACACGAAAGAGGGAATAATCAGGAGAGTGGTTGTAGAGCAAATGAAAGGGGGTGTTGTGTCGCAAGAGGGGAGAAGGAGTTCTATTAATCAAGAAAGCCGCAATAAGAATACACTCGGTCCAAAAAGACACGAAAATGCGTGATTGAAAAAACAAGGACCGAGTCACATTCAAAAGGTGTTGATGTTTTCTTTCAGTAACCAAGTTTTGTTGATGCCTTTCAACACATGAAAACTGGTGCAAAACTCCGTGAGCGTGAAAAAAATCAACAAAGGATAACTTAGGTGCATTATCAGATTGAAATTTTTTTATTTTGGCATTAAACTGCATAGAAACCATGTTAAAAAAATGCGGTATCATAGAAATAACATCAAATTTAGTCTTCAATAGATAAATCCAAGTAAATCGAGTACAATCATCAACAAGAGTTAAGAAAAAATGATGACCAATATAAGAGACAGTTTGATATGGTCCCCAAATATCACAGTGCACAAGATCAAAAAGAAATTTTGATAAATGATTATGGGATTCAAAAGATAGTCTACGTTGTTTAGCAAGAGGACCAATATAACAAGGATTTGCTTTGTGTAATGTAGTTACATCACAGTGCAACTGATCCTTCAAAAAATCAAGTCTCTTGAAAGAAATATGTCCTAGCCTATTATGCCAAACATGGGTAGAAACATTGTTAACAAAAACATGAGAAGCAGAAGACAAATTTTGAGCATGAAGGACATAGGGATCTTGGACTTTGTCACCCTTGCCAATCGTCCGCTGGGTGGAGAGATCTAGGATAACAAAACAATCAGGAAAGAAACTTACTGTAAGGCCAGAATCCGTAACTAAAGTACTAACAGAGATTAAGTTGAATTTGAATTGAGGAACATATAGTATGTCTTTAAGTACAAGGTGAGAATGCAATTTAATATCACCAGCAAAATGGACCAAAATATGAGAATTATCGGGCAAAGTAACGGTAGTATGAGGGATATCATGCAAGGAGATAAAAACATGGACTTGAGAGCAAATATGTCGAGTAGGTCCTGAGTCGACAATCCAGAATGGAGTGGAAGAACTTAGAGGACGTAAGGATACAAAAAAACAAGCACCTACCAAGCAGCTGGATGTAGAAGAGTTTGGAGCAGTGGTGACCATTGCTGAGCTACTCAGTTGTGTAGAAAGCATTGATATGAGTTGCTGACATTGAGTGGGGTCCAGATGCTGAATAAAACCCCCAACAGAAGAAGAACCAGGGCAAGCATCAGCAAGGGAAACTTGATGAACAACAGCAGGAGAATTTTGCTTGGTGTTGAATGTAGATCCAAGCGGATAGCCATGGAGCTTGAAGCAACGAGAGATGGTATGGCCAGCAGTCTTGCAGACGGTACAGTAATACTTGTCCTTATTTTGATTCCGAGGAGCACTGGAATTTTGAGTCCGGGAAGTATGGTAAGGCGGATGGCGGGGAGCATTGTAACCTCTGTCGTTGTTGTTCCCAGATTTACTAACCTCGTTCTTTTCAGATTTAACCACAAATGCCATTGTGTCAGTGGGAGTATTCGAACCCGAGGCATGAGTAGTTCGTCGTTGTTGTTCCTCTTGGACAACCAGAGAAAAAACAAGATTAAGAGGGGGCATCGGATCCATGAGGAGAAACTAACCACGAACATGGGAGAAAAGAGTCATCAAGGTCCATTAAGAATGACATGATATACTCCATATGGTGGTGATCATTAAGATTTGTAACGCCACCGCAAGAACATTTCCCACAAGAAAAATGAGGACGGTAGTTGCGCAGTTCTTCCCAAATGGTTTTCAATTTGGTGAAATAAGTACTAACTGAATCCTTGTCTTGATGCAAGTTCATCAATTCCCGTTTAAGCTGAAAAATACGATGGCCGTTCCGCTGTTGAAAACAATCCCAAAGATCAAGCCAAATTTCTCGAGTAGAGGCAGCAAAAATAACACTCGCAGAGAGTTCCTTGGAGACGGAATTTAAGATCCAAGAGATGACCACATTGTTATTCCGGGTCCAGGAGTTGAGCAGAATAGGATCAGCACTTGGAGGTTCAAGGATGGAACCATCGACAAAACCTACTTTGTTCTTCACTGATAAGGCGATAAACATCATATGACTCCAACTAGTGTAATTTTCACCGATAAGCAGCTGGGAGACAAGGACTTGCCCTGGGCTATCCAAGTGTGAATATAGTACGGATTTGATGATTTGTCAAAAACTGAATGAGTCGAACTGGTACGCAAACCGGAATTCGAAGATGAATAAGTTTCCATGGAGCACTGACCACCAAGGCAGCTCCAATTTTTTTTTTTTTAATCAGATCTGCCACCAAAGCTCTCCAAAAGAAATCAAATCCGTTTACGCGACCTCAGGATCCACCAGCGAGCTCGAAAAAAATTCGAGCAGAAATAATCCAGAGAAACTCCCAAAGTAGCCACTGCCCTCGAGATTTTTAAAGGGAATGCCTGAAGACGCTAACTTCTCGGCCAACTAGAGAAAGCCAGAGAAATCCAACCGGTGCGAACCTCTTGGCCAACAATAAAATCTAGAAAATGATACCTCTTCAAAGAAAATGTCCAAAATCGGCGCCCAAAAACCAGAGAACGAACGCAGCAAACAAACCCAACCTCTCGACAACGGAATCCAGAGGGAAAATAAATGGGTAACGGAAGCTAACTTCTTTGCCGGGAATAACCAACGGAATCAAGACTTCGGAAACACCAAAAAGAGCCTCCCAATAGCTTGAATCGCAGAGTCCCTTCAGAACAGAGGATGAAAACCCCTTGGTCGGAAATAATGGCGAAACCGCTGGAAACAATAGCAGAAAAGAGGTGAAAGAGGCGAAGGAAGAGCCTTCGTCCGAAAGAAAATCAGAAATTGCGGATCATCCGCTCTGATACCATATTAGAACCTCGAATGACAAAGAGCCGTTGAGCTCTGTCGTCGGGAAGGCACTGTCGAGAAGACGAAAACTGGAGAGAAAACTGTTTTCTCATTTATGTCATTTACTAGATACAGACGGGGTTTTAAACAATAAGGGGCAAAATAGTAAAATACAATCATTACATAAAAATTAAATAATAAAATAATTAAATAAGTAAAATACATTCTAATGGTCTCATGGATTACATTCCGAGTTTAGCTTACTAAATTCGAGTTTGTCTCGAATTTTCATTATCCCGTGCTATTTGGGAGGAAGATGATGATGAAAAATCAAAAAGCCTAAGTTAGGAAAATTAAATGTGCGCTGGTTCTGAGTCTCGCGTTGGGCCATGTTGGGCCACGCTTGTTCTGACCCAACCTAGATCAGACTGAGTTCACCCAGCGACCCTGTTGACTCGAGGACCATTTATTGCTTTTGTTCCTTATCGAGTCAACTCGGACCGAGTCAACCCAGTTCGGGTCAACCTGATTTGGCCCACATATTTTTTTGCCTTAGTTATATAGGTCCAGGTCACAAGGTTTATACCTATTTTTCATGCGACTCAACTATATTGGTCTGAAATCGTAATCGGTTCGACTCGATTCGACTTGGTTATCTATCTCCTGCTTAATTATTATCTTGGATTATTACTCGGTTCCTACTAGGGGTGGCCACAAACCGAGCTGGTTCGCAAGTGGTTTGAGCTCAGCTCGGTTTGGCTCGATAAAACCCGAACTCGAACCGAATTTGAGTTCAGGTTTGGGCTCGTTTTAGTAAATATGCTGAGCTCGAGTGAACCACGGTTCGGTTCAGCGGCTCACAAGCCGGCTTGTTACTTAATGAGCAATTTCAATTTTTGGGGAATCGAATAAGGGTCTCTGTCTTCAGCGATTTTGCTTCTTCCTCTTCGGGCTCGATTTTGACTGTCGACTTTCTTTCTTCAGTTTCGATTTCATGAAATCAATGGCAAAATTGAAAGGAAATGGAAAGGAAATCAGTGATGGCGATGAGAAGTTCACTTAGCCAGATATTCCCAAGGCTAAACAGAGAAAGAAGAGGTATACAATCTGCTCCTTTAGGTTAGTTTTCATTTTTATTCGATTTCTACCTCTAGTTCTATGGTTTCTTCCTCAATCTTTTCGTTCTTCGTCTTCAATCAATTTTTTGTAACCAAGGATTACAGAGGAACAATCTCTTTGATCTTCGTCTCCTATGATTTCTTACTCAAATCTCTTTGTTCTTCGTCTTCTCAGTGAGGAACAAATCACAGAGGTGAATAGAGTCTGTTGAAAAGTTATGGAAGAGAAGGAAGCTCATCTGCCCCTCACTCTCTCCTTTCCTCTCTCATGGCTAGAGGTACTTGTAGCCAGCAGGAAATTGTTCTGGCTTTTGACGGGTTTCAGCTAGTATGAACTGTTCTGGGCAGGCACATCCTGCAGGTCAGATCAATCCACCCCTTATTTTTTCTGTGAATTATTGCCAGTTTTTTTTAGTTTTAATGGTGGTTTTTGAATTCTATTTCTATTTTTTTTAGAGATTGCTTAATAAACTGTTTACAATATTGAAATGGCCATTTTCAATAGATCTCAACTATAACAAAATCCATTTTTGGCCAGATCCATTTGTGAAACAGTAGAGTAAGTGCAAAACATATCTAATTTTGAACCACTGATAAAAAAAGAGAGGATAAATGCTTGGGGGAGTAAAATAGGCCTTTTTTTGGGGATAGAGGGACTTGAACCCTCACGATTTCACATTCTGTTTCTCCTCTTCGAAGATAGATTTTGTCCTTTGGATGGTAAAAATCAAGAGTGCCCTTGATACCATGATGAACACCATAAGGTAAATGGTGTATGGCTTCGAATATTTTAAAGAGAAGAAACGTAAGAAAATATTTTAATAATCAAGAGTAGCCTTCAAGGATGAATAAGAGAGAGTAAAAGTGAGTTAATCAAAACTCCTTTTTCAATTTGTTTCCACCATGCGTTGTATCTCTACCATTGCTGCTACTGTGGCTAAGACTTTGGTGAAGCTCAGCGTCCTGACTTCCCATTGCTGAAGGAAATCAATAAGTAGACCATCCATGTGAATAGAAAAGTCTTGCTTCAATAGACTTGAAGACTGGTTTAAAGCTTATCAGTTACTTGATTTTTTATCTTTTTCTGTTATCTAAGTCTTGCTCCATTTACTTTTTTAAAGTCTTGTTGGAGATAATACTATCGGTTACTTAATTTTTCATCTTTTCTCATCATGTTAATTTTAATATTTATCACTACATTAAGTAACTAGTAGTGGAAGAGTATTTTTTTATCTGACAATAATAAGTTTTTTTTTTTTGTCATAAGTGGAGATTTTGCTCATGCGGGGACTTAGTATATTGTTTTCAAGCATGAAGAGAAATAGCTATAGTTTATAAATTTATACAAGATTTATAATTTTTATTTGGGTGATTGTAAATTGATATTGATATGTTATTTAATTTTTTTATTTGATTATTTTATAAAGTTTATTCATAATATTATGCAATCTTTATGAATAATTTTATGTAGAGTGTATAGACAATTTTATCCAGGTATTATGTACATAGGTCATGCCCAATTTTATGTAAAATGTATGCATAATTTCATATACAACTTATTCGACATATATTTTTTGAAAAATTTTAAATGTATGTTGGAGCTCAAACTCGGCTCAAGCTCGAGATTGAACTTGGTTAAAATTATTGGGCTAGAGCTCGATAACAATTTAAAGCTTGCGGCTGGGCTCGGCTCGAGCTACAGTTCGAAATATTTAAATCAAGCTCGGCTCAAACAAGGGCAGGTTCAGCTCAGCTCGATTCGATGCCACCCCTAGTTCCTACATACTATTTTGTGCAACTTCCTTATTTACTGATGGAATCGCAATGGATTATTTCATGTGTCCTTATTACTCTTAAGGACTTTCATTATTTACCCGTTATCTACTGCTATACTACTGCAAATTTGGTACATGTTATTTAGGCATTGGCCCATTTCTGCTCCTACTATTGTGTCTCTTTGATTGAGACAATATTTTTGAAGAAGAACTCCTCGATTGCTTGCCTCGGGTTCATTATTTACTGACTATTGTCGGCTTTGGTTCGTTTGATGTGGAATTTGAATTTCTTACAAAAATAAAGCACATGGTGGCCTTAGCATCTTATCTTTCTCTTTACCCATTACCCATTGGTTATTTGGCAGCCTTTCTCCTACCATCTTTTATTTGACTCTCACATACCCCTTTGGGCCAACCTCTTGTGTTGCTTCAGTTGGTTTACCTATATATATATATGGGTGTTTTTAAGTCCATTGAGACTTTTTATTTGTATCTGTGTGTCATTTATATGTATCCGTGTGTCATTTACCCATTACCCACTTATCACCCATTTCTACCCTTTGAGAGTCAATGCCTGGGTTGGGACACTATGATGGAGGAGCTTCTTACTACATATATGTTATTTGGTTCAAGCCGGGATCACTTCCATTACCTTCTAGCTTGAGGGGGAATGTTTGGAAGATATGATGTAATTAGGGTGGCACTAACATAATTAGTTTAAATTTCTTGTCTCTTCTTCACTCTTATTAGGGTGAAGGGTATACTTGCAATACTGGTAGTTTTGATACCTATAAATATACATTATGGGGGAGGGCTTGGATTAAGTCCATAACCTCTTCTTCCTCTTGTTTTCTCTCAATGAGTCCCTCTCTCTTTTTCTCCATGAGCTAAATCCATGGAGTCTTGAAAATCCACAAAGTACTTTTGTCCAAGTATGGAATAATATTATCTCATAGGAAGTATGTGTTGGATCTTCTTGAAGAAACAAGAATGATGGGGCTTCGCCCAGCGAACACGCCTATGGATGATAATATTAAATTATGTGCAAGTTCTGGAGAAAATATTGATATTGACAAGTATCAAGGACTTGTGAGAAAACTTATCTACCTCACAGTAACTAGACCAGACATATCATACGCAGTAAGTGTAGTGAGTCAGTACTTACATAAACCACAACTTACCCATTGACAAGCCTTGGAGAGGATATTAGAATATTTAAAAGGAGCTCTAGGAAGCGGATTACGTTATAAGAAAAATGGAGACTTCGATGCAGATTGGGTTGGATCACTTGATGATAGGAAGTCCACTTCTAGATATTGCACTCTTGTTGGAGGGAACTTGGTTACATGGAGAAGTAAGAAGTAGAATGTGGCTGCAAGATCTAGTGCAGAAGCATAATATAAGGCTATGGCTCACAGAGTGAGTGAACTCCTATAGATCATATCCCTTCTTACTGAATTGGGATTCTATAAAGGAGGTTATTTGGGTCTATATTGTAACAACCAAGCAACTATTCATATCACTTCAAATCCAGTCATCCATGAAAGGACCAAACACATTGAGGTGGACTGCCACTATATATGGGAGAAATTTCAAGCGGATATAATCTCCCTCAAACATGTTTCATCACAAGAATAAGGAGCAGATATTCTTACAAAACTAGTTATGTGTAAGATCCTATCTTTATATGTGGCAAGCTGGGTATTTATGAGGTTTTATCTCCTCCTACTTGTGCGGGAGTGTTAGAAGATGGGCACAAGTTTTAAGTTGTGGAGCCTGATTAATGCCCTACGCTGAGTTGGTCACAGATCGACGTGGGAGCCGCCCCCTCATGGGGGTGAAAGGGGTGGAGCCCCCATCCGGTCCATGATATATTAACTATTATTTTATTAAGGGTAGTTTTGGAATTTCACTCTTGTAATGCTGTTGCCCTATCTTTCTTTTTATAATTGAGGGGTGCCGCTATTAAGGTTTTATCATCTTATACCGAGGAGCATCTCGAGTTGCAGCCTGAGACATTAGAGAGAAACACATGTACGTGTGAAATTTTTCTTGTAAAATATTTCGTCTTCATAGTGGATTATTGTAGAAATAGGAGACAGGACATAGTCTCACCTTGAGGCAAACCTGAATTGTACAGCTTCTAAGTATGATTAAAATTATTCTAAGAATTTTGAACAAGTTTAAACATGAATATGCTTAGATTTTAAGGAAATGCCATAAATTTCAAATAACTCATTTGTACCTCATGTTTGGCATTGGTTCAGTTCCTCTTGATAAACTATTGGATTAGGATCCATGATAAGGTCCTCGACCAAGAGGGTGAGAGAGGAGAGAAAGAAGAAGATGAGAAAAAAAGGAGAAGAAGAAAAAATAAAAGAAAGGAGAGAGAGGGACCGCTAAAGAGTTGGATAGAGAGCAAAAGGGTTTTAGAGAAAAGTCAAAGGACGAATTTGATAGAGAAGAGGGGAGACTTAATGATCTACCCCATGCTTTGAGTCTCTATTTATAGTTGAGGAATGAAGTTTACAATGACTACAATGCCCTTAGAGCTACAAGCTCTCAAAAGGAAAAGACATAAGTAGACTTACATAATCTTCTTTAATTACACCTTTGTGTCATCCTTATGAGAAGACCATTAAATTATTTCCTTTGTCCCCTCCTTGATGTGAGAAAGGTATTAACCTTAATGCCACTTTGAGATGTCTTCCAACACTCCCGTTAGAAGGTGGGACCAAACCCATCATACCCACACAAGGTGGCATGATGAGTCATCACACGAGGTGAAATCTTCATGAGGTGTTATCATAGGAGTAAGAAGATTTGGTAATCTTCCTTGATTAATGTAATTTATCTTATTTGATTGACGTAATTAGGGATACTAATTGATTGAGAAGTTTTCCTAAATATGTAATGGAATAAATAGGGGTCATGGTTGATGGGTATCAATCAAGTCTCTCTTCCCTTCTCTAAATTCGTCTCCAAGCTCTCTTAGCCTAAAAGCTCTGTCCCTTTTCTCTCTTTCTCCCTTCTTTACCCGAGTTCTTTCTCTTCTCCTCCTCCTTTCTTCTCTCCCTCTCTGACTTTGCTCGAGGTTCTAATCATAGGGTCCTAAATTCAACATGGTATCCGAGAAATGGGATTTGCAAGTTTTTTTTTTTTTTTTTTAAAATCTTACGTGCGATTTTGCATGTTATGTGGGATGGGGCGTCGAGGGGGGAAAATAATTTCCCCCCTCTACTTAGGTATCTTGGGGGGGGGGGGGGTTTGTGTTGTGCAGGCAAGAGTGGTGGCCGGATGATCTGACGGCAATAGTAGGTGGTAGGGGGTGACAATGATGGGAGAGAGTTCGGAGTGGCTGCTCTGGCTAGGGTACGATGAGGCGAAGGCGAGGCTACTGGAGTCGACGACGATGACGATGGGAAATAGAGAAGGTGATGTGCAGGGGGAAGGATTAGGTGCGGTGGTGGCGAGCGGGAGAAGGGAAAAGTGAGAGGGAGAAGGAAGATGGAGGCAGAGAGAGAGGAAAAAATTTCTGAGGAAGAAGAGATGAGAGGAAGAGACCGAGAGAAGGAGTGAGCGGGAGAGAGACCCAAAAAACAATTCGACGAGGGTTTGAAGTGCCGCACCCGTTTCATCTAGATGATTTGCAATATCCTGTGGAATCCGGATTCCCCAAATTAAACTGTGGAGATGATTTTTGGGTTCATTTGATTCATCAACATGAATCAGGCGCTGGTTTCATTGGATTGATCTATTGTTTCCGAAATGTTTTTATCATCCTTTGTTCGAAAAGATCACGAATCTATTTTTGGAAACTCCTCTGCCATTCCGGAGATGACGGACTTCGCACTGGCCTTCTCTTCTCTTCTGGATCGTGGAGTTCCAGTGGTTGTTGATGGTAGTTCTTCCAGCAAGAAACTTGGCGATGGATGCCTACTTGTTGCCAAGCGTGGCATCCGCCGTTTGATGATCTCATCCTCTTTCATGGAGAAGGGGAGGTACTGCACGGAAGGGCCCAATTGGTTACACCACCGCAGCCTGCACACCCGCGCTTATCACCGACCAATTCCGTGGCCCGTGCTGCTTCACCAGCCTCGTCAACAGCTCTTCCTCCTCGGGACTCCATGTATTCATCTTAAGATTAGGAAGTTGCAAATCCGTATGGATATTGATGAGCCTGAATCACGTAAACACGACAGAAGATTATTTCCAAAAATTTGATTTTGATTCGTATCTTCTGCTTCGCTTATTTGGACAACTATCTTATAATTTCTCTGCTTATTTTTGGAATGAAGTTATCAAAAGTTTTTCTATCTACATGAAGATTTCATATCCAGCTCTTGCAGAATACCGGATTTACTTTGCTATTCCAGAAATATTTTGTTGGTCAATCTGGAAACTCCCACTTGACTACATATCTTCATTGGCAACAGCTTCGTTGCTGGTCATTGATATAGAAATAAAATAATGAATGATTTTCCGATACTTTACATTCATTGATACATGTATTTATAAGTTACAAAGAGATCAGGTTTTACATGATAAACATTATCACTAAGAGAGTTTACATGGGTTTAGAGTTACAAGTTGAGATAATCTCAACTTCCCCCCCCCCCCCCCACCTCCCCGCGAGATGAAGCTCTGAGAGGAGAGTCTAATCTTGGTCTTCAAGGAGTGGAAGCGTGGTTGCGAAGTGGTTTGGTTAGAGCATCTGCTAATTGATCAGTAGAGGAGACATGAATCACCCGAAGAGCATCACTCTGAACGAGTTCTCGAATGAAGTGGTAATCCAAAACTATAAGTTTCATGCGCAAGTGAAAGACTTGATTGGAGCATAGATTTATAGCACCGATATTGTCACAATAGAGGACCGGTTGTCCCAGAAGAAAAACACCAAGGTCAGTGAGAAGAGAGCAAATCCAATGGACCTCAGCTGCAGTGGTTGCAACAGATCGATGTTCCAACTCAGTAGAGGATCAAGCCACAGTCCGTTGCTTCTTAGAACTCCAAGAGATAAGATTGCGACCTAGGTAAAAATAAAGACACCAGTTGAAGTGAAATCATCCTTGTTAATTGCCTAATCAGCATTAGAGAACGGATGAATGGCCAAAGAAGATTGTCAATGTAAGACGATACCATGATCCAGAGTCTCACAGAGATAGCGTAAGAATCGCTTGATAGCATCCCAGTGACCAGTAGTAGGGCAATGCATAATCTGAGTTAACTAATTTACCATATAAGCAATGTCAGGGCAAGTAATAGACAAATATTGCAGACTCCCAACAACAGTCCGATATTCAGTTGCATCAGAGAGTGTCGTGCCAGACTAAAGTGTGAGTGTAGACGATGTGGCAAGAGGTGTAGCGATAGGATTTGCATTGGTCATGTGTGTGCGAGCAAGGAGATCAGAGATATACCGGCGTTGAGACAGAAGTAGGCCTTGAGAATGAGGAACAACTTCAATACCGAGAAAATAAGCCAAAGAGCCAAGATCCTTGAGTGAAAATCTCTGAGCAAGTAGGTGGACAAACGTTGCCATAGCTTGATCATTTTTTCTTGTAATAATGATGTCATCAACATAGACCAGAATATACAACACAACTGAACCTATGTGAGAGATAAATAGAGAAGAGTCTACATGAGAGTTGGTGAAGCCCGAGGTAATAAGAAACTAGCGCAACTCATGATACCAAGCAAGAGGTGTTTGCTTGAGACCGTAGAGGGCCTTGTGAAGTTTGCGAACATAATTGGGATTATCATGATCAATGAAACCCGGTGGTTGTGTCATAAATACATCCTCAGATAGAGTTCCTTAGAGAAAAGCATTATTAACATTAAGTTGTTGAAGTGACCAACCATGACTTACTGTAAGGCTAAGAACAATGCGAATAGTAGTAGGCTTGACAATAGGACTAAATGTTTAATGATAATAAAATCCAAGGCGTTGGTGAAACCCTTTGGCAACTAAACGAGTCTTGTACCTGTCAATAGAGCCATTAGAAAGATATTTAGTAAAAACATATATTTGCAACCAACTAGATTCTACGAGGGATCTGAGAGAACAAGTTCCCATGTACCATTTCGAACAAGACCATCATACTCATTAGACATTGCTTGACGCCATTTGGGATTAGTGAGAGCTTGAGTTATGGTTGTCAGTTCACGGCTGGCAGATGCAGGAACTTGGGCTGTGAGGTTTATTTTTCGGATGGGTTTGTAAATGTTGTTATTGGATTTGGTGACAATAACACGGGGAGGTGAGGAAGAAGGTAGGGATGATGGGTGTGGGTCGGCTGATGTGGGAATGTGGTTTGGAGTGGGGTGTAGTAATGGAGAGGAGTGAGGTGTGAGGTCATGAACGGGGCTAGCAGAGGGCACAGGGATCGAAGCTGCAGATGATGTGCCAGTAGTTGAGAGGAAGGACACAGAGGAACACCAGTGGGAGAGTGTGTTAGACGAAGGGCAGTCAAGATGAGATTGAAGTGAAGTGAGTTGGGTCCAAGCCCTATCCCAAAATGACTAGCCCACTAGGAAGCATCTTTCCCAACTAATAACCTCAAGATCTTTGTAATTATTAATCCATGTAGGACTATTCCTTAACACTCCTTATGTGTAGGCCCTCTTTTTTTGTGGCTCAACATGTGGATAATTTGGGTGGAAGCTGACATATGAGTACATGCTCTAATACCATGTGAACTTGGGTCCAAGGCCCATCCCAAATTGACCAGGGTCAAACTAAGGATGGTATGTACGAATGGTCGTCACAAGCCCAGTCTCCACCAATAATTGCTTTCTCTAGTGTCAAGACCACTTCGTCTGCATGACATCATCATCTCCAAATCTTCAGCACGTCGTGTCCACTTTTCAGTTAGACTTCTAGCACCCTCTGAATTTTAATTTTACTTTAATTCTTGTTAAAATTACCATTTTCCCACTCCACTCTTGTCTCTTCTCTCCCTCTTGATATTATATTCTCGGATGTCTGAACCTCTCCGATTTATTCTATCAATAATTTCAAGTATTATGCCATTTTTTTTATCATTTTACAAAGTATATATGCTTTTACCCTCTCAAACAAAAATCATATGTACTTGATAACTTTATCCAATTTAAATCTATAGTTGAAAATTTGTTTGGTAAACAAATTATGACACTCTCTTTTGATAATGGAGTGGAATGCAAAGCAATTTCCTCCTTTTTGGTGACCAATGGTATCTCTCATCTTACGTCTCCTCCCCATATACCTGAACACAATGGGTATTCTGAATGACGACGGAAGTAGAGGGGAGTGAGCTTGTTGGACACGTAGTGAGACTTCTTTGTTGATGAGTTTTTCATGCAGCTCATTAAAAAAATTTGGAGTATTACGACCATTGATAGTATCAATAAGTGGTTTGTACTCTTCGTCGAACACAACCAAAATTGTCTCAGTGACATCCTCTTGATCCATGGGTTTTCCTAGGGCCGCAAGTTCATCAGCCCGTGTTTTAATAAACTGCATATACTCAAAAATTGTTTGAGACCCCTTAGTGGTATGTTTGAGTTACTCCTTGATCTATTTGATGTGACCACGTGAGGGCCAAACATATATACTAGCTAAAATATTCTAGGCTTCATGAGAGGTCCTTGAGTCAGTGATAAGCGGAATAATAGATGGCATGTGAGAACCGATAAGAGCACGAAAATCAGCTTATCTTGACGAAGCCGCGTAGTATGTCCGGGATTGGGAATGACAAGATTATTGATTATCTTTGTGGAGGAAGGCAGAGAATAAGAACCATCAACTAGCTTGACGAGATCATAACCAAAAAGAATACCCCCATTTGAGCTTTTCAGCTAAAATAATTTGGGAGGTGAGTTTGACTGAGTTGTGGATGTAGAGTACTGTAAGCGGTGCGGTTGGGTCATGAGCATCGGGAATAGTGATTAGAGAATCTTCAGATGCCATAAGTAGAAAACTAGTTTTTTTTTTCACATGTGAGTGTCGCACGTGTGAAAATCACATGTGAGCGCTCTTCTTCTTCTCGGATTCAATAAAAACTAGACCTCGGATTAAACCAAGGGTTGGGAAAAACAAAAAAAATTGGGAAGAAAGAAGAGGAAGGGAAATACCTGCTGCTGCGGCGACAGGAGGGCACACAGTGGTGCGGTATTATCCTATGGAGCAGAGGCTAAGCGATGTTGATGGTTACAGAAGCAGAGACTATTGACAGTGGCTGGGGCGAGAAACTGTTGACGACTCTCAGTGGAGTGCGGTGATAGTGACGGGATTGGTGACGGTGGTGGCTCGGGAAAAAGTTTATTTAAGGAGGTTGGGCAGAGAGGAATGACAAAACAAAACAGAGGTGAGCTCGGTGTCGGGAGGCCGAAGCTTAGGTGCGGTCGTTGGCAATTCAAATAAGCTCGATGACGGCAGAGAGTCGCCACTCTAATGGGGCTCTGGTTCTGCAGCTTCACCAGAGAGGAGAAATCAGAGAGATCTAAAGCTCTGATACCATATATAAATAAAAGAATAAATGACTTTCCGATACTTTACATTCATCAATATATGTATTTATAAGTTATAAAGAGAAAAGATTTTACATGATAAACATTATCACTAAGAGAGTTTACATGGGTTTAGAGTTATAAGTTGAGACAATCTCCACTTCTCTCATCCTTATCTTTATCTCTATCAATTGACAACACTCGACAACATATCTTGGAAAATTTGCTTCGAATGCTGTTGCGAGATATTCGACTCAGTCTCTATTGTTTCGCTCTATTCAGAAGCGGGGAAGAAGACACACTGTTGCCAAATTTTTGTTTCCTATGTTAGGAAGTTGATTTACTCGAGCGCTAGTTCAGTGCCTGTCGAGACTCAGATCAGACTCGCCTGAGTCAAGCCAGTGAGCTAGTGACCCGAGGATCACTTGGTTCCGTTCTAACGGAGTCAAATTGGGTCTGGGTCAACCTAACTCGACCTACTTGTTTTCTGCCTTGATTGTATGGCTCTAGGTCCCCATTCCCTTTTTCTCCGGCTAGATTATTATTTTTAAGTATTGTCATCTTATTCCTTGGTCAACATATTATTTGATTGTTTTATGGGTCATTTTTAAAGATTTTCATTATTTGGTACATGCTATTGGGCCCAGGCCCATTTCAATTGTTGCTACTGTGTCACTTTGACTGAGACATTATTATTAAAGAAAAATTTCTCAGTTTCTAATTGTTGTCAGCATGCCATTCTGATGAAGAAGAAAGCATATAGTGGCCCCAAAATATTATCTTTCGGTTGATTACCCGTTATCCCCCTTAATTGGCATTTATTACTCTTACCACTTGAGAGTTGATGCCTTGTGGAGGGACACAGTGATGGAGGAGTTTTATTACACTTCTGAGCAATGCCTACAAACCCACTACCTATAGAAACTAGAAGTGTGCCCAACATCCAATATGAGTTATTTGACTGGAGTATGGAGCGATGTCTTATGGCTAGGAGTGATTTTACTCTCACTTATATTATGCTAGTTGGGCCTCTTGGAAGCGATCACCAGTTTGAGGGGGAATGTTGGAAGATATGGAGGACTACCATTTTATACAGGAAAATCTTATACATCATTTGTAGCAAGTTGGGCGTTCATGATGTTCTCTCACCCAAAACTTGAGGGGGAGTATTAGAAGATAGGCCCAAGCCCACACAAGCAAAGAATTCCCACACATCTAAGTGTGTAGAAGTTGGGCTCAACCCATAAGGCCAAGGAAAACCCACACATCCAAGAGATGTGGAAGATGGGCTCAAGGGCCATAGTCCAAGGAGAAGTCCCATAGGCCCACATAGTGATGGCAAAATGGTAAATAAAGAGTCATCTCATAGAAATGGCATTGATATAATTAGTTGAAGTTCTAGGCGCATAATTGAAATGAGGGTTAGGACATAAGTCCTTAACCTCTTCTTCCTCCAGTTTTCTCCCAATGAGTCCCTCTCTCTTTTTCTCCATGAGCTAAATCCATGGAGTCCTAAAAATTATTAGATTTCAAGGAAAAAGGCAAGAAAAACTACTTTTTGACTATTAAGTTTGGCCCCATTCAAGGAAGGAAGCTTCCTCTTTTAGAACCTCCTTTGGCCAACCACGAATTTTGTGAGATTGGCTGGTGTCTGTAAAGATTACAAGAATCTAGTTTGATGTCCTTGAGTATTACAACAAGGAAAGACTGATTTTTTGGCAAGTGGTGCCATAATATGAGGGAAAGTTCCCTTATTTATATTTGGATGTGGCTGATTTTATGAAAGATCTTTTAAAGATCATGATTTGGTGGATAATTTGATTATCACTTTTAAGACATTTTTGTGGCCAGCCAAGAGTTTCCTTCATTAAGTGCATGGTTAATTGACTAAAGTCAATAATTGAGTTCAAGTTGCTATTGGAAGTTTGGGCACGGATTCTCCTTTGAATCGAGTTGGTTCAAGTTGACTCTTACTTGGTTTTTTTATTTGGTTTAGTGAGGCTTGAAAATTACTTTGTTCCTTCATCCTTTACCAGTTTTACTCCCATGGCTGAAGACATATTGGAATTAAGACCGATATTCTCAAGATTATCACCATACCCTTGCAAAGGGATATCCAATTACTTGATCTAGTCTAAATCTGTTCGACAGTTCCTTATCACAAAGGACCTACTAGGTCACCTAACCAAACTTGGTCCACCCATTGATGAGGAAGATGTCTTCTACACCAAGTGTTTAAAGAATGACATTTTGGTAATATTTGGCTCATTAATAGCATGAAATAATTTGTCTCCAACAATGTTGTCCATCTAGACATAGCTAAGCAAATTTTGGAAACATGTGCTAAGTTGTACTCTAACTCCGACAACTTACAAAGGTCATACGACATTATCCAAAATATGTTTAATACTAAAAAAGGAAAAATATCCATGAGTACTATTGGAAGAGCCCACATATCTAAGAGTATTGGAAGAAGGGTGTTGTGGTCCTGGGATAAGTAGTTATGCCTTCCGCTCCTAACAAGCCAGTCTTTTGGGTAGTATTGGCTAGGTGCTTAACATTTGGTATCATAGTAGGTGCTACATCGCGAGTTTGAATCCCGACACTCGAAGAGTCCTGAGTGGCACTTGAAGAGTCCTGCGTGGAGGGGGCGACCTAACAGAAGGGGAAACCTAGCAGAAACTAGAGTGGGCCGTCACGAGAGAGGGCCACCGCTAGTGTGGGCTGCCGTGGACGTCGGCTCATGAAGGTGGGTGTGATGTTGTGGTCCTGAGTTAAGTACCTATGTCTTCCACTCCTAACAGGCCAGTCTTTTGGGTAGTATTGGTTAGGTACTTAACAATGAGTCATACCACTAAGCAAGGCCCACATATCTAAGAGTATTGTAAGATGGGCCCAAACCCATAAGAAGTAGGACCCACCACGATTAACACGAGCTAGCATCCTTATCATTCACGTTGGAAGATCAAGAATGACTCACAAAGATAGCCACGAGCTGACATCTTTATCTTATGGTCATGCCCTCAAAGAAGAGTTCAAGTTTGAGTTATGTATGTCTTCTATTTATATTGAGTTATTTAATTATGCTAGGACTTATCTTTTAGTGTTAGAATTTGAGTGTAATTGGGACAAAGGTAGTTTTATTGTAATTGGACTCTAATACCTTCCTTTATTATAAACAAAGGTTCATGTGCTCTAGTTATAATAATTCAATGAAGTATTTCCCTTTTCCATAAATTCAACATGGTATTAGAGCTGCGAAGGTCAGATTGCAAAAAAAAGGTTCGAGTAGCACTAGAAAACTTCAAATTTTGAGGTATTTTATGC
Source organism: Aristolochia californica (assembly GCF_029961685.1). Classification (NCBI taxonomy): domain Eukaryota; kingdom Viridiplantae; phylum Streptophyta; class Magnoliopsida; order Piperales; family Aristolochiaceae; genus Aristolochia; species Aristolochia californica. Next base: position 8,536,176 of record NW_027181881.1, read on the forward strand.
TTTCAAGAATGAGACTTTATATGGAGAATTATATATCAAAACAAATACTTGTAAGTTTATTTTCTTACCTATTCAACCAATTCTCAATCTGAGTTATCTATAAAGAGAAATCAATATTTGAAGCAGCGAAGGTCAGATTGCACAAGAGGTTCGAGTGACATAAAAAACTTCAACTTTTGAGGTATTTTATGCATTAAGAACGAGACGTTATATGGAGAATTATATATCAAAAGAAATATCTATAAGTCTATTTTCTTACCTATTCAACCAATTCTCTATCTGAATTTTTTATAATAATATATTGATTTTGGAATTGTCAATGGTCATGCTTGCAAAAGGAGAAATCGTACTTAATTTGGCAAGATTACAGAGAGCAAAATCTATTAGATTATTTATCTTCTGATATTTATATTTTATGAGGAGAAGTTATACTTGTATAAAAGGTATTTAATTCTAGTTTCATAAGGAGAAAATTTTATATCAATCTGATCTATATTTAAAGATATATTCTCATTGGAAGAACCAAAGGACATGTTGGTATTCTGTTGCATTGAAAAATCCGAAATAAGCCGATTATTTTGAGTCACTTTTTGAGTTGCTATATCAGGAAAATATCTCACTTCTCCCTGGTTTGAGGGCTTATTACTACATCTATGTTATTTGGGCTTATTGCTACATCTATGATATTTGGTTTAAGCTGGGATCACTGCCATTACCTCCCAGCTTGAGGAGGAGAAGTACAAGAAGTACAAGAAAATTTTATTTTATTCCATATGTTGTGGATAAGTTTTATGTGACCAAAATATTCAAGAAAGGGAGAGCACAAATGAATCTTGTGCTTCTAAGAAGAAATTTTTATATCGTATTGTTTTATGGGGCCTTTTACAAGGTTTATTATTTTGGTTCATGTTATATGTGTTGGAATATGGTTGTGTTATATGGGACTAAGCCTATTTCATCTGCAGTTATTGTGTCTCTTTGGATGAGACATTATTATTGAAGAAGAGGTGGCCTTAGTATCTATGTTACATCACCGTGACAGAGAAGCTTATTATTACATCTACTACTTGTTTTGGGACACTGTGATCAACGAGTTTATTACTACATCTATGTTATATCACTGTGATGGAAGAGCTTATTACTACATGCATGTTATCCTATCCCCCCTCCCCCCCCCCCCCCCCCCCCCCCCCCCCTGAATTGGCATTGATTACTCTTACCACTTGAGAGTCTTTGCCCTTTGGAGTGACATGGTGATGGAGGAGTTTTATTACACTTCTGAGCATTGCGTATAGACCTACTACCTAAAAAAGATAGGCGTGTGCCCGGAGCACTGTCATGCAACTTGGAGCGATTTTACTCTTACTTATCTTATGCCAGCCGGGCCTCATAGAAAAACCAATGGAGGACTAGAAAAAGCACCAGCCTTAGGGGGAGTGTTGGAAGATATGGAGGACTACCATTTTATATAAAAATATCATATACATCATTTGCAGCAAGTTGGGAGTTCATGATGTTTTCTCACCCCCAGCTTGAGGGGGAGTGTTGGAAGAGCCCACATATCTAAGAGTATTGTAAGATGGGCTACAAGACCAAGGAAGTCCCACATTTCTGAGAGTATTTTAAGATGGGCCACACGACCAAGGAAGTCTCACATATTTAAGAGTATTGTAAGATGGGCTCAAACACATAAGAAGTAGGATCCTCCATGATTAACACGAGCTAGCATCCTTATCACGTTCAGTTGGAAGATCAAGAAGGACTCACAAAGATAACCACAAGCCGATTGGAAGATCAAGAAGGACTCACAAAGATAGCCACGAGCTTGCACATTTATCTTATGGTCGCATCCTCAAAGAAGAGTTTTAGTTTGAGTTATGTTTGCCTTCTATTTATATTGAATTATTTAATTATGTTAGAACTTATCTTTAAGTGTTAAAGTTTGGGTGTAATTGGGACAAAGGTAGTTTTATTGTAATTGGACTCTACTACCTTCCTCTATTATAAATAGAGGTTCATGTATTCTAATTATAATAAGTCAATGAAGTATTTTCCTTTTCCATAAATTCAACAAGTACTTGGCTCGATTCAATGTCCTTCTTCAAGAATGGAAGCTAGCTCAGCCTAACTCCACTAATGTCTCTATCCAAGACAAGCAGAAGGAAGCCTTAGTCACCACCATTTATCTAGAAAATATTAAGTCGTATCTTGAGTTGCTAAAATTCAGCTCCTTAGCGCCTTTACGATTCCCACCTTTGATCATGTATTTGCTACATTACTCCTCATTCCAGTCTCTTCTTCCCCTTCTCCCATTGAAGTATCATCTTCTATGTACTTTGGTAAAAGGGGAACATCAACCAACCGTAGTTGAGGCTGTGGAAGAAATTATAGATGAGGATGAGGAAGAGGTGGAATTAATGGTTCCTTTAGAACCGAAGGCAAGGAATTAACCCACTGTGGGAAATATGGCCACAATATTGATTAGTGTTGGAAAATTCATGGCACAATAGAATGGGCAAAGGCTAATCAAGCCTCATTAAGTGGTCAAAGGAGGACAAGTCTGCCCCACCAATAGAAAAGAAGACCTTTAACGATGATGAGTATGACTTATTCTAGAAAATTAAAAGTCCGATGATCTCTCCTCCAAGTTCCTCCTCCACTGCTGCTACCACCACCGCTTAGGGTATGCTCTTTGCCACTTCCTCCTCTTCATCTTGGATAATTGACTCAGGGGTCTTCGAGCATATCATAGGTAACAAAAGTCTACTCCACTCTGTCTCTCCTTGTCTCTCAGATAAATTTGTTACCATAGCTGATGGATCCCATACTAAGGTTCTTAGGAAAGGATCCACTTCTATTACGCTGTCACTTCCGCTCATAGATATCCTTCTTGTTCTTACTTTTCCCTTGAACCTTTTAGCTATTAATCAACTTAATCTCCATTTTAATTGTTCCATCATCTTCTCACCCACTTCTTGTGTGTTTCAGGATCTTACAACGAAGCGGGTGATTGATGGAGGCCATGAACAATGGGGGCTCTACTACCGAGACATACCTCAAATCAATGTAGTCTCAACCATGCACTCTAAGGCAAGTCTATGGTACAATCAATTGGGCCATCCATCCACCCAATCACTTCATCTTCTATTTAGTACTTTTAAAAATATGTCAAGTTTAAATTGTTAAGGGTATCAACTGAGCAAAAGAGGACCACTTACTCTCCTCAGCCTGAACTTAAAGGAGTTGCTCCTTTTGTATTGATTCACACGGATGTATGGGGACCTTTGAGTGTCTTAAATGTTTCCTGAGTTAAGTACTTTATTACCTTCATTGATGATTTTACTCATGCCACATGGCTATTTTTTTTTAAAGAGAGCTCAGAAATATCATCAATATTTAAATCCTTTCATGCTACGGTAGTCACTCAATTCGATCATAAAATAAAAGTACTTCAGTCTGATAATGCCAAAGAATATATCTCTACTGATCTTGACTTCTTCTGTCAACCAAATGGCAATATCCATCAGACATCTTGTGTCTACACCCCCCTAACAGAATGTAGTAGAAAGGAATTTCCTTCATCTTCTTGAAGTACCTCACGACTTATTATATACCATGAAAGTACTATACTTTTACTAGCCACATGCCATCCTCATTGTGTATTTTCTTATAAATAGGCTACCCTCTTCTATTATTGGTCATCAATCCCCATATTCATTATTGTTTCCACATGCTGTTCCTTTTTCGCTTCCCTTAATAGTTTTCAGGTGTACATGTTTTGTTCATGTTACAGTTAGGAATTAGATGCCCTAATTCCAAACTAGCGAGAGCAATACTAATAATCACGGAAGAAGGAAAAGCAAGCACGAAAATACATCAAGATTTATACAGATTCGCCTAGAGGTGAGACTACGTTTTATCTTCTACCACTGTAGTAATCCACTATGAAGATTACAATAGTTTACAAGAGAAATCGCACATACTTACAAGTGTTTTTATCTAACCTCTTCTAGCCACAATTTGTGATGTTCCTCAAATAATCAAACCCTAATAGTAGTGCCCCAAATATAAAGACAAAACTAGGGCAACCACAATACAAGAGTGAAATCCCCAAACTACCCTTAATGAAACAATAGTCAGAATACCCGCATACCGACTCAATGTAAGGAGTTAATTAGGCTCCACAACTTTAAAATCTTCCACTTGGAGACTAATCCATCATTAATATCTCCTCTTTGCAGTAGCAACAACTTCTCAATCCTTAGAGAGAAGTCCAACTGAAGTTGCACACAACTTCAGTTTCTCAATTGTAACACTCTTTGCAACTTTAGTTTCTCAATCGGAATAGTCTTTGTCAACATATCAGTCGGATTTTGACTCCCTTGAATCTTCTCTAGTGCCAATACTCCATCCTCAAGATTGATCTAATGAAGTGGTAATGCACTTGTATGTGCTTTGTCCTGGTATGATAAACAGGGAGCTTTGCTAAATGAATAGCATTTTAACTGTAACAATACAACACATTCTTCCCATACTTGAGACCTAATTCTTCCCATAAAGATTGCAACCATACTATCTCTTTGAAGGCTTCGGTCATAGTGACATATTCTGCCTCAGTGGTGGAAAGAGCAACTGTCTTCTGCTATGTAAAGACCCAACTAACTGCTATACCACCCATTGTGTATACATATCCAGTGGTACTCTTTCTGCCATCAATGTCTTCAGCCATGTCAGCAACTACATTGTAAATTTTAGGATCCCATGATAAGAACTTCAACCAAACTAAGAAGAAGAAGGAGAAGAGAGGGAGAAGAGATCAATTACCAAGGGAGAGAGCTTGGAAGGAGGAGAAGAGGGAGAGCGCCTACCAAGGGAGATAGCTTGAGTGCACATTGGGGAAAAGGAAAGAATTTGAATGCACTACCTCTTTGCCAAGGCCTCTATTTATAGCTTTTATAATGCCCTTTAGGGCTACAACATTATAGAAGAAGAGACATAAAAAAGACTAGAATTTACAACTTTGTGCCATCTTTATGAGAAATCTTTTTATTTACCCATATGCCACCTCTTAGATGTGTGGGCTTTCTTTCTTGGATGTGTGGTCTTGAACCCACTCTTCTAACACTTTTCTTGGACGTGTGGGCTGGATCCCACTCTTCTAAACTCCCCCTCAAGCTGGAGGAGGAGAAAAAACATCACAGATACCCAACTTGCCACATATAAAGGATATGATCTTAGATGTAAGCGGTTTAGTAAGAATATCCGCTACTTTCTCTTGTGATGAAACATGTTTGAGGGAGATTATACCCGCTTGAAATTTCTCCTGTATAAAGTGGCCGTCCACCTCAATGTGTTTGGTCCTTTCATGGAAGACTGAATTGAAAGTAATATGAATGGCTGTTTGGTTATCACAATATAGACCCATCAAACCTTCTTTATAAAATCCTAATTCGGTAATAAGGGACCCGATCCATAGGAGTTCATTGACTATGTGAGCCATAGCCCTGTATTCTACTTATGCACTAGATCTTGCAACCATATTTTGCTTCTTGCTTCTCCATGTAACTAGGTTTCCTTCAACAAGAGTGCAATATCTAGAAGTGAACTTCCTATCATCAGGTGATCCATCCCAATCTGCGTATGAGAAACCTTATATGTTGAAGTGGCCATTTTTCTTATAAAGCAATCCTCTTTTTGGGGCTCCTTTTAAGTATCGTAATACCCTCTCCAAGGTCAGCCAATGGGTAAGTTGTGGTTTATACATGTATTGACTCACGATACTTACAACATACGATATGTCTGGTGTAGTTACTATGAGGTAGATAAGTTTACCTACAAGTCTTTGATATTTACCAATATCATTATCTTCTCCAAAACTTGCACATAATTTTACATTCGCATCCATAGGTGTGTCAACTGGGCGATACCCCATCATTCCTGTTTCTTCGAGGAGATTTAGGACATACTTCCTCTGAGATAATAGTATCCCATACTTGGACTGAAGAACTTCTATGCACAAAAAATAATTTAGAAGTCCAAGATCTTAAGTTTTAAATTCATGACATATCATGCTTTTTACTCATTGTATGTTATGTACATCATTGCCGGTTAAGACAATATCATCAACATACACAACTAATAGTACCTTTCCTTTTGAGGTATATTTAAAAAATACCAAATGATCTACTGAGCACAGACGAAATCCAAACCGTAGTAGTGTTTGGCTAAATTTATCAAACCAGGCCCGATGGGACTATTGAAGCCTATATAAGGACTTCTTTAAGGGGCATATGGACTCTGTTAAGGTCCCTCGCCATGGATCAAGTCACTCAGCAATCTCCTATGGGTTCCAAATTGGAATTCATCCTTGAGCGAGGTTTGGGATGTTTAGAACGCCCTATGGTTGAGAAGACTCAAGCTTTCGAAGGAAGCTTGCACCTTGGACCTCTTTGGAAGAGAGAGTATCCGATCTCTAAATTAAGACTAATGATCAAGCTTACTCTCATTCAAGCCGTCATTCCCCATATAAGAGAGGACTAGGGTTCGAGTAAGAGCAAAGGCCAATAACAAGGCCCACAAAAAGAAAGGAAATTACATCTAAACCAACAACGTGCTTAACCCAAAAAATTAAACGATTTACCCATGACGTCTTCTAAGCACTCGATTTGATATGGAGTCCATAACATCACCCCCTCCTAGAGAAAGAGCTTGTCCTCAAGCTCAAAGTTGGGATAAATAGCATGGAAGTCTTCTAACGGTTCCCATGTGGCTTCAGCAGGGTCAGTCTCCGCCCACTGGACTAAAATCTCCCACGAACCGTGGACACGTCGAGCCTGTAAAACAAAAGTTGGAGTGGGCAGTACACGACCATCCTCCAATGGTGGCAAGGGTGTATGCAATAGAGGCGAGTCTCCCTTGAATGGCTTCAAAAGGGAGAAGTGGAAAACATCATGAATCTTGGCATCCGAGGGAAGTTGCAGCCTATAAGCAACGCTGCCAACACGATCCACAATTTCAAATGGACCAAAGAATTTATGGGAAAGTTTATGACGCTTGGCGGCAGCAAGAGAGAGTTGGCGGTAGGGTTGAAGACGAAGCCATACATAGTCCCCAGGTGCATAAGAGAGGTCCCGATGGCCCTTGTCATATATCTGCTTCATCCGAGATTGGGCTTGCTACAAATTATGTTGGACCAAGTCAAGCATACGATCACGTTCGCACAAAGCCTGATCGAGATCTGCCATGTGAGAAGACCCATCCACGTAAGATAAGAGGTGGAGGGGGGGGGGGGGGGGGGGGGGGGGTTCTCGACCGTAAACCACACTAAAAGGTGTAGTCCGAAGGGCTGTGTGGTAGGAGGTCTTGTAAAAAAATTCTACCTAGGCTAGCCAATGGACCCAACTCTTCGGATGATCTCCCACAAAGCAACGCAAATACATCGCAATGGTCTGATTGACCACTTCTATTTGTCCATCCGTCTGAGGGTGGTAGGCGGAAGAGAAGGCCAATTTGGTGCCATGTAAATGGAAAAAACTCCTTCCAAAAAGTACTAGTGAAAACAACGTCGTGGTCACTCGTAATGGATTTCGGTAAGCCATGGAGGCGAACAATCTGGTCCATAAAAATCTGAGCCATGTGGGTCACCCTATAAGGATGCGATAGAGGAAAGAAGGGCCATATTTTGAGAATCGATCCACCATAACCAAGATAATAGATTTATCGGATGACTTAGGTAGGCCATCAATAAAATCCATGGAAACATCCGCTCATACCTGAGAAGGGAGCTAGAGAGGCTGAAGGAACCCGGCTGGGCTCAAGGACTCGATTTTGTTTCTTTGGTAGAACTGACAAGCAAACACATAATCAAACACCATGTGTTTCATACCTGACCAGTAGAAGTCACGGCTAAGTCTGAAGAGTGTCTTTTGTTGGCCTTCATGAGTGCCATCGTGATAGGAGGAGACGATGGTGTTGAGCAATACTGAGGTAGGCCGTAAATAAATATGGTTGTTGTATATATGTTTCTCTTTTTCCAGTAAGATCCCCCTCCTTTTCTCTTTTTATTTTTGTTTGTAGGAACGGTTTCCTTTCTTCACATTTTCATTTTCACTCGTCAACTCGCCCTACCAGAAATTATTGCAGATAAAAAAAAGAGCAGAAGAAAATGAAACAGGAGGACAATAAAAGAAGAAAAAAGAGTGATACAAAATCACCGGCGGGCAGGCTGGGAAGAGTCATCCATGACCTGTAAGAGAACGTTTCCGCCTCTTCACTCTTCGCACCTCTAGTAGGTCTTCTTCGTTATTTTCTATTTCTCTTTTCCATTGGCCTCTTTTAGAATTCGTGAGCTGTAGCAGTCGTTGTAGCAGTAGCGGTAAATTTTGAAGTTTCTTTCTCTTCAGTAATTTTCGAATGGCATCTCTCTTTCGTATGTTGCTTTTTTTCTTTTTTCCTTTTTTATTGAACGAAGATCAGTCAGGAGGATTTAAAGTTTTATGATATATGAGAATAAAATTTGAGGTGGCTGTTGTACTGGTTCTGTTTTAGGTTTGTTCAATGACATCAATTAATTCTGGTTTAAGTGCTCATTCTTTTATTGGAGTGTTTGATCAAAGGCTCATTTTCTATGACATGATCAAAGGTAAAACTTAAAAACTTATAAAAATTTTATTTTCTTTATTATGTATTTTTTGAAGTGATTAAAATTATTTTTATATATATTTTTGTTTATTTTTTTGTTTGTTTGATGGAAAGCTTGGTTGTTTGTCTTGTTGATAGTGGGCCGCAAGTACATTGATTTGCTCTAACAGTTATAGGTTCTAAGAGGGAGAAAACATAAATGGTCTTATTTATTTATCCATTGTTTGTTTGTGATCTTCCCTTGATTTATGTCTAGTAGGCACATTGTACTGTTTAATAGCTCATAATATTGATAGAGGTACTTGAGCATGCAACGATTTGAAAAAAAAGGAAAACAAAAGAAAAAAATTTGGTATGTTATTCATTTGCTTTTTTCTATCTTTCCCCTGACCTCTATTTTCATTTGGTCTTCCCATATACTCAACTTTTTTATCTAATAAAATGAATTTTATAGACTATTGGTTCATCTTTTGTTCATAAAAACTCCTTTTTGTGATTCTTTTATTTTGTATTGTCATTTTTTAGGTGGTACCTATGGGAATAATTCAGGATTTGGTAGTGGCCACTTCGACAACCACATCTTTGTTTATATGATGTCTGTTTCTATGCAATTTATTTTCTTGTACGCACAAAGAATTGGATGGACTATATGCAGTTGGGGGAAGGAGTGCAAGATTATTCATGTCACTTTTGTATGGATTGTCTTTGTAATTATGGCCTTTGCCATGATAGGTGCACTTTATTGGCAGGTCACATAATTTAATTAAATTTTATTTTTTGTAGGGAGAGGAGATCGCATGAGGCAGTATAGCCCGGGTTCTCCTCTGTTGTGGTATCTTGTGTCGGGAATGGCTGATGATCCTGGAGAGCTTTCTTTCTTTTTTCATTTGTATCTTCAAAAGATGGTGTAAATTTTAAAGAATTATAAATAGCAAGAAGCATCCCTATTATAATGTGGGACCCACCATGGCCCCACAAGATGGTGGGATCCACCATGAGCTTGAGAGGTGTCAACAAGAGTCCTCATACAAAGTGGCACTAGCTAAGAGATAAAGAACATGTGCTAGAATTAAATAGAAGATTTGAAGATCAAGTGGGACCCACAAAGATACCATGAGCTAGAAGATCATGTGGGACCCACACGATAAGACCAAGAGCTCGCTCTCTAACTTGATTCACGTCCTTAAGAAGTCCTTAAATTACTTGTACATGGACTCTATCACCTCCTCAACTATAAATAGAGGTGATTGTAACTCGGAATTCATCAAGCAATTTTCTTATGTTTTTCTTCTCTCTTGTATGAAGTGTTCTCTCTCTACGCTCTTTCATTTTCCTTCTCTTCTCTCTCTACCCGAGAGCTCTTCTCTTTTTCCTTTTTTCTTTCTCTCTCCCCTCGCTCGAGGTATTATTCATGGGATCCTAAATTCAACATGGTATCAGAGCTACCAATTTAGGATCCCCATTATGCTCTATGTAGATATGACTAAAAGTTGCTCATAGAAGGCTCCTTACAAAGCAAGATTGAAGCTCAAGAGATAAGTATTTACTTATGATATTATTAATTTTATGCTACTGGTTTTTGGTATTAAGAGGTGGTTTAGATATTTTCTTATGCATGTTTTCATCTTATGAAATTATGATAATATATGCATCTTTGATTATCTTGGATTAGAAGAGATTATCAAGGCAGCTTTTGTCAGTTTGCACAATACTTTGACCGAGACCAATGCATATTGGATTTTTTTTATAAATCTGTGGGAACAAGATTCCTGGATAAATGAGGATAATTTTGAGTCTTTTATGAGTCATTATCCAGTAAAACTAATTACTTAGCATTTATGCTAAGCATCTCCATTAACCGAGTTGGTTAAAGCCTTCCACTTGGTCATATTTTGATTACTTGATTGGAAAACTATTTTACTTGATTTGCCTACTATGGCTGAAGATAATATGAGTCACAAGAGTCACATAATCAGAATCATCACTGTACCCTTGGGGGGGGGGGGGGGGGGGGGGTATCAAATTTTATGAACCGGTCGGCATCGGTTTGTCGGTTTCTTATAACAAAGGACCTAGTTGGTCATCTCACCAACCATGGACCACATATTGATGAAGATGATATATTCTATACCAAATGGTTAAAGGAGGATAAATTGGTTATTAGTTGGCTTATCAACAGTATGGAAGAACATGTCTCCAATAATGTCATTCATTTAGAGATGGCTTAACAAATTTGGGAGACATGTGCCAAGTTGTATTCAATCTCATACAACTTACAAAGGCCATATGATATTTTACAACGAATGCTTACCACCAAACAAGGAGACAATATACATGAATATTTAGTCCGCTTTTGAGGCTTTCTTCAAGAATGGAAACTTTCCCAACCAACCTCTACAGATATCTTTGTCCAAGATAAACATAAAGAGGCCTTGATAACTACCATATGCCTTGCTAACATTAAACTGCATCTTGAAGTTGCTAAGACTCACCTTCTTAACTCTTCTACGATTCCCACTTTTGATGATGTATGTGCTACATTTCTCCGTATTCCAGACGCTTCTCCCTCTACTATTGAAATCTCATCCGCTATGTACTTTGGACATAGGGGAACACCATTTGACCAAGGCTGAGGCAGATTTTATAGAGGAGGAAGAGGAAGAGGTGGAAGGACTTGTTTTGACCGAACAGATGGGAAGGAATGCACCCATTGTAAGGGATATGGCCACACTAGAGACACATACATTCACCTGAAAGAATGCTCTATATGTGGTAGATTGGGCCACTATCGCGAAAGATGTTATAAAGCAAATGAGAATAGGGCTAACCTAGCCTTATTGAGTGATACAAAGGTAGAGCAGTCTACCACAACAACTCCAAAGCATGCTTTTACTGATGAAGACTATGAACTATTTCAGAAAATGAAATCCATGATGGGCTTCTCCCCAAGTACTTCTTCACCAACCGCTGCCACCACCACTTCATGTATGTTTTCTGCTTCCTCTTCATCCTAGATAATTGACTCAGGAGCCTCCTAGCATCTTACAGGTAAAAAACATCTTCTATACTCAGTTTGTCCATGTCTTTCACATACATTTGTTACCATTGCTGATGGTTCACAAACTAAAGTTCAAGGGAAAGGATCCACTTCTGTTACACCATCACTTCCACTCACAAATATCCTTTTCGTTCCTACTTTCCTTTTGAATCTTTTATCGGTTAGTCAGCTCACCAAACATTTTAATTGCTCTATCACTTTCTCACCCACTTCATGTGTGTTTCAGAATCTTACAACGAAGCGGGTGATTGGTGGAGGCCATGAACAAGGGGGCCTCTACTACATGGATGTGCCACAAATAAATACTGCATCCACCTATGACACTGAAACCAGGTTATGACACAATCGGTTGGAACATCCGTCCACCCAATCTCTACATCGTTTTTTCCTAAAGTGTGATCGAACCTTCATTGTGAAGCATGTCAAATGAGTAAACATCAAAGGTCTACATACTCGCCTTGTCTAGAAATTCAAAGTGTCTCTCCTTTTTTGTTAATTCATACTGATGTATGGGGACCTTGAGTGTCTCCAACATTTCTCACGTGAAATATTTTATTACATTCATTGATGACTTCACTCGTACCACTTGGTTATTTTTGTTTAAAGAGCGTTCTGAAATACTATTGATATTTAAATCTTTTCATGCGATGGTACTCACTTAGTTTGGGCAGAAAATTAAAGTCCTTTGGTTGGATAATGCCAAAGAATACACATCCAAAGATCTTGACTCGTTTTGTCAAGAAAATGGCAATATTCATCAGACATCATATGCCTACACCCCTCAACAAAATGGTTTAGCCGAATGGAAGAATCATCATATTCTTGAGGTAGCTCATGGTTTACTATATGCCATAAAAGTTCCATATTTTTATTGGCCGCATGCAGTTCTTATGTTATGTTTTCTAATCAAAGATAATCAAAGATGCATATATTCTCATAATTTCATAAGATGGGAACATGCATAAGTACATCTCTAAACTTCCTTTTAATACCGAAAACCAGTAACATAAATTAATAATATCATAAATAAATACTTATCTATTGAAATTCAATCTTGCTATATAAGGAGTCTTCTATGAAAAGCTTTTAATCATATCTTCATAGAGCATAATGGGGATCCTAAATTGGTAGCTCTGATACCATGTTGAATTTAAGATCCCATGAATAATACCTCGAGCAAGGGGAGAGAGAAAGAAAAAAAAAGGAAAAAGAGAAGAGCTCTCGAGTAGAGAGAGAAGAGAAGGAAAATAAAAGAGAGTAAATACAAAACTCTTCACATGAGAGAGAAGGAAAACAAATAAGAAACTTGCTTGATGAATTCCCAATCACCTCTATTTATAATTGAGGAGGTGATAGAGTCCATGTACAAGTAATTTTAGGACTCCTAATTACATTCCAACTAGAACTCTCCAAGATAAGCCTATCATGATAAGATTACATTATCTATTTAAGAGACTAATTTAACTTAACTACAAACACCTTCTTTAAGGATGTGAATCAAGCTAGAAAGCCAGCTCTTGGTCTTATCTTGTGGGTCCCACATGATCTTCCAGCTCATGTAGATAGAGATACCAGTTCATGGTATCTTTGTGGGTCCCACTTGATCTTCAAATCTTCTATTTAATTCCAGCACATGTTCCTTATCTCTTAGCTAGAACCACTTTGTATGAGGACTCTTGTTGACACCTGTTGAGCTCATGGTGGGTCCCACCAACTTTTGTGGCCATGGTGGGTCCCACATTGTAACACGCCCCCTCAAGCTGGGGGTGAGAAAACATCATAGATGCCCACCTTGCTGCAACGATATGTAGGCATGTTGTACTGTTTAATAGCTGACAATCCTGATAGAGGTACTTGAGCATGCAACGATATGAATAAAAGGAAGACTGAAAAATTGTTTTTGTTTGTTCTTCATTTCCTATTTTTGGTCTTTCCCTAACCTATTTTCAATTTTTCTTCCCATCTATTCAACGTTTTATCTAATAAAATGAATTTTATATACTATTTTTAAAGCCTTTCTTTATAACAAATGCTCTTTTGTGATTCTTTTATTTGTTAATTTCAATATGTAGGTTATACCTTTGGGAATAATTCAAGATTTGTTGGAGGCCATTCCTACAACCACATCTCAGTTGGTTGTTTGTCTCAGTGTATGCAACTTAGTTTCTTGTACGCAAAAAGAATTTGGATTGACTATAGGCAGTTGGGTGTAGGAGTGCAAGATTATTGTTGTCACTTTTGTATCAATTGCATTTGTAATTCAGGCCTTCGCCATGTTAGATGCGCTTGCTTGTTAATACACACAACTCAATAAAATTTTATTTTTGCTGTGAGAGGAGATCACACGAGGCAGTCTCACCCGGGTTGTCCTCTCAAGTGGTGTCTCTTTTCCGGAATGGCTGATCATCCTGGGGAGGTTTCTTTTTTTCAATTGTATTTTCCATAGATGGTGCAAATGTTAAAGAATTATAAGCAATTGGAAGTGTACCTTCCGAAATGGTGTTCCTTCCCTAGGTGGCATGGTGAAGCAAGAGAATCACCAAAGACATTGTTTAATTCTACTGAAGTAGTCGTTCTGTTATTGGAGTGTTTGATCAGAGGCTCATTTGCTATGATATGATCAAGGGTAAAACTGAAAAACATATCAAAATTTTATTTTGTTTATTATGTATTCTTTGAAGTGATTGAAATTATTTATAAATTTTTTGTTTGTCTTTTAAGTTTGTACAGTGGAAAGCTTGTTTGTTTGTTGTGTCGATAGTGGGGGTCCACAAGTACATTGATTTGTTCCAACAGTTTAAGGTATTAAGAGGGAGAAAACATAAATATTCTTATGTATTTATCCATTGTTTGTTTGTGATCATAATCCTGATAGAAGTACTTGAGCAATCAATGATGTGAAAAAAAAGAAAACAACAAAAGAAGTTTTTTTTTCTTTATTTCCTTTTTTTGGTCCTCCCCCTAACCTCTATTTTCATTTGGTCTTCCCATCTATTTAACATTTTTATCTAATAAAAATAATTTTATAGATTATTGGTTCAGCTTTGGTTTATAAAAACTCGTCTTTGTGATTCTTTTATTTGATATTGTCATTATGTGGGTGGTACCTATGGGAATAATTCACGATTTGCCCATGGCCACTCCTACAACCACATATCTATTTGTTGGATGTATATGTGTGTATGCAATTTAGTTTTTTGTACGCACAAAGAATTGGGATGGACTATAGGCAGTTGGGGGAAGGAGTGCAAGATTATTCTTATAACTTTTTTATGGATTGTCTTTGTAATTTTGGCTTTTGCCATGTCAGGTGCGCTTGCCAGGCAGGTCACACAAGTCAATAAAATTTATTTTTTTGTTGGGAGAGGAGATCTTACGAGGTAGGCTTGCCCGGGTTCTCTTTTCTCGTGGTGTCTTTTGTTTGGAATGGCTGATGATCCAAAGGAGCTTTCTTTTTTTTCATTTGTATCTTCAAAAGATGGTGTAAATTTTAAATAATTATAAGCATCAAGAAGCGTGGTATTGTGAAGCAAGAGTATTACCGATGACATCAATTAATTTTGTTGAAGTGGTCATTTGGTCATTGGAGTGTTTGATCAGAGGCTGATTTGCTATGGCATGATCAAAGGTAAAACTGAAAAGCTTATCTAACTTGTTTATTTATTTATTACGTATTCTTTGAAGTGATTGAAATTATTTATTTATTTTTTATTTTTTTTATAGTTTGTTCGGTTGAAAACTTACTTTTTATCATGTCGATGGTGGGTGTCCGCAAGTACATTGATTGCCTTCTACAGTTTAAGGTATGAAGATGAAGAGAAAGCATAAATATTTTTATTTTTTATCCCTTGTTTCTTTGTGATCTTCCTTTGATTTATGTCTAGTAGGCATGTTGTACCGTTTAATAGCTGACAATCCTGATAGAGGTACTTGAGCATGTAACGATTTGAAAAAAGGAAAACAGAAAAAAAAAATTTGTTTGTTCTTCTTTTCCTATTTTTGGTCTTTCCTTGACCTCTATTTCATTTTGTCTTCCCATCTATTCAACGTTTTATCTAATAAAAAGAAATTTATAGACTATTTGTTCAGTTTTTGTTCATAACAAATCCTCTTTTGTAATTTTTTTATTTGGTATTGTCATAATGTAGGTTGCACCTTTGGGAATAATTTAGGATTTGTCAGAGGCCACTCCTACAACCACATCTCACTTTGTTGGATCTCTGAGTGTAAGCAATATAGCTTCTTGTATGCACAGAATTGAGATGGACTATTGGCCGTTGGGGGCAGGAGAACAAGATTATTGTTGTCACTTTGTATCAGTTGTCTTTGTGATTCAAGCCTTTGCCATGTTAGGTGAGCTTGCTTGGCAGGTCACACAGCTCAATAAAATTTTATTTTTTTGTGAAAGGATATCGCATGAGGCAATCTCACTCGAGTTCTCCTCTCATGTGGGGTCTTGTGTCTGGAATGGTTGATGATCCTAAGGAGGTTTATTTTTTTGAATTGTATATTCCATAGATGGTGTAAATGTTAAAGAATTGTAAGCAGTAGGAAGCATCCCTACCAAAATGGTGTTCCTTCCCTCGGCTGCATGGTGAAGCAAGAGAATCACCAATGACATCAGTTAATTCTGCTGAATTGATCGTTCCCTACACCCTAAACCTAAACCCTAAACACAAGTACTAGAAAAAGTATATCATTCACACACCAAAATAAACACAAGATATTTTTTTATCGATGTTACCCTATTCGTATTCAATGCCCAAGAACCCGTGCATGGGAAATTCCATTAATTTAAGCTCTATTAGCTTGGTATTACACAAAAGAGAATTTGACTCTCTTTTAAGCCCCATGTATATTGAAAATACACGATTATAAGCAATATCCCTTCAGATTGAACTAGATTCAAGCTATAGTAAGATCTTCAAACTAGATTCAAGGTTCTAGATGAGCCTCTCAAATAAAATAAAAAATCACAAGCAACAAGAAAAGCTTACACCTTTTTGAAGTTTGGAGAGACAACCTTCTCCTTTGATTTGTTCAAGCCTCCAAACTTGAAAGACACATTGAAATGATTTTTGATCTTTACTAAATGAATGCAAGGAGTTGGAATTGAGAGTAGTGGAAGAAGTTGCATGTTGAAGGTCTCTCTCTCTCAAAAGTGCACTCAAGAAGGAATTTCAAGACTAAATGCTTAGAATGCAATAGGTATGACAGTAAAATCTCATCAACTTTTCAAAGTCCTGTTTGGTGGGGTTTGGTGGGGTATTTATAAGTTCATCAAAGCAAACTAGCCGTTATTTACCCATTTGCAAAAAAACTGTTGAATTTATGGAAAAGAAAAATACTTCATTTGCTTCATTAACTTATTATAATTAGAGTACACGAACCTCTATTTATAATAGAGGAAGGTAGTAGAGTCCAATTACAATAAAACTATCTTTGTCCCAATTACACCCAAACTTTAACGCTTAAAGATAAGTCCTAGCATAATTAAATAGCTCAATATAGATAAAAGACAAACATAACTCAAACTAGAACTCTTCTAGGACATGACCATATGATAAAGATGCCTTTGTGAGTTCTTCTTGATCTTCCAACTTATGTGATAAGGATGCCAGCTAATGGTAATCATGGTGGGTCCTACTTCTTATATGCTTGGGCCCATCTTGTGAGCCTTCCTTGGTTGTGTGACCCATCTTATGATACTTTTAGATATGTGGGCTTGGGCCTATCTTCCAACAAATTTAACATCCCATTGATTAATCAATCGAGTGTACTAGCTATAATTTTGTCAGAAATGGCTTATTGGTTGATGCCATTGATCGATCAAGGTATAGCTATTAGGCGAACAAATTAAGTTGATTGATCAATGCACTCAGCATGATCGATCATGCTTTGTAATTCTTGGTTGTGTAATACAGGGGAGGTTAGTCAACATTGAAGTTGAAGTTGAAGTTAGACTTCAAATTCAAGGCAATGATTTAATTCAACTTCAACTTCAAGTTGGGTGTTAGAGTAGACGAGTTCAAATACACTGGAAAACAGATTCCAGTGTTAGTGCCCCTAAATGAAAAATATGATGTAAACAAGAGAATGAGTAACTTTTTATAATATACTTAAATAGAACATATACCTAAACAAATAATTAACAAAAAAATGGTTACTACACTAATAAGTGATTTAATGTAGTATTAAAATATATTAATATACTAATTAATGAAATACATTATTATATTAATAAATTATTACAGCTTATTATGAAATAATATAATAATTATGAGTGGCTGTAATAAATTATAAAAAATAAATAAATAGAAAAATAATAGAAGCGAGTATAATAAATAAAAAAATAAATTTATTTATTAATAACATAAGACATGCACTAATTTAATAAAATAATAAAAAATAATATTTTTTTTATCAATAACACAATATATATTTTATGTATTATGAATTAATAATATATTACCACAAAATTTAAAACCATTGGTTTAATTAATTATAACAATGGGGTAATTAAACCAAAATAATTGATCAAATGTTCACTTTAACAATATTTTAATTTAATAAAGTAATTAAAAAATGAATATACTGAATAAATGAAAATAATATTTTATTAATAGCAGAAGGTGGATTTTTTACATGGTATTAATTAATAATATATTTAAAAATATATAAAAATGATTAATTTAATTAATTATAAAAATGGGATAATTAAACCAAAATAATTGGTCAAATGCTTTCTTTAACAATATTTTAATTACTAGTCTTAAATTTCTAATTTAATATAGTAATAAAATTAATGAATATAATAAATAAATAAATAAATTATTTTATTAATAACCTAGGATAGATTATTAATAACATATATATATGATTAAAACTTAAAAAACATGCTTGAAAATGAACCGAGTTACTCGTAATAGTCCACAATTTATAGCATAAAACCAAACGTTTATGCCTTGGAATATAACAACGAGTTCATGCATTTAATATTAAAATCATCTGTTAAAAGATTCCACATATCTAAGAGTATTGCAAGATGGGCCACACGACCAAGGAAGACCCACATTTCTAAGAGTATTGTAAGATAGGTCACACGACCAAGGAATGCCCATATATCTAAGAGTATTGTAAGATGGGCCCAAACACATAAGAAGTAGGATCTACCATGATTGCCAAGAGCTAGCATCCTTATCATGTAAGTTGGAAGATCAAGGACTCACAAAGATAACCACAAGCCGGTTGGAAGATCAAGAAGGGACTCACAAAGATAATAACCACGAGCTGGTTAGAAGATCAAGTGGGACCCATAAAGATATCCACCAGTTGGCATCTTTATCTTATGGTCACGTCCTCATAGAAGAGTTCTAGTTTAAGTTATGTTTGTCTTCTATTTATATTGAGTTATTTAATTATGTTAGGACTTATCTTTTAAGTATTAGAGTTTGGGTGTAATTGGGACAAAGGTAGTTTTACTGTAATTGGACTCTACTACCTTTCTCTATATAAATAGAGGTTCATGTACTCTGATTATAATAAGTCATTCAAGTATTTCTCTTTTCCATAAATTCAACATCATCAACTTTCTAGTTTAGTACATATGAATGACAAAATACATGTTCAAAAGCAGGAAGATCAATGATCATTCCATATGCGAGTCACTATGGCATCTCGAAATTGTACGGCTCTTGTGGATTCTAATGCATGTTGCCTCCGAATGTTTGTTGACTGGCTGTCTTCATCCACAAAACCTCACTATCATCTCTATCTTCATCATCATTTACACCTTTTAATCGGACC
The DNA here is from genome assembly GCF_029961685.1 of Aristolochia californica. Taxonomy (NCBI): domain Eukaryota; kingdom Viridiplantae; phylum Streptophyta; class Magnoliopsida; order Piperales; family Aristolochiaceae; genus Aristolochia; species Aristolochia californica. Next base: position 8,555,680 of record NW_027181881.1, read on the forward strand.
TCATCACCTCCTCCACCAAGCTTATCACCTAAATCATCATCTTCCTATTCAAAGATATCATTTATGTAATATGCAACTAGCTATTACAAATTTTATCTGGATCTTATAAGAAAACGGAGGAGCGCCTTTCAACATTTGAAATCGAACTTTTAAAGCACCAAAAGTCGTTCAATAGTATTCCTCAAAGATGAGCGTCTTCGGTTGAATAACTCTTTATCATTTCTAGGAAGGTTGTTTCTTCCTAAAAGTCATAAACACAAACATACCCCTATCTTCAATCATAACCTATTTTCAATCACACCTCTACACAACCATATCCAATCACACATCCATTTTCATCCACATTCTCACATTCCTACCTTCAATCACAACCATACACAAATATATCCATTCAATTGTCCACATCCCTACTCATCCACAATATTCATCCACACAATAAGAAACCAACAATCATGAAAACCCAAATCTTAACCATAATGACATTCATAATCTATCAGTGATAAGTCTTACAATGTCATAATTAAAAAATAAACAACACTAAAATACAAAACACTCGTCCCAAAGTAGATAGTGTACTTAAAAATCATTACTACATTTCACCAAAACAATATTTAAGCCACTGGAGCCTCTCTTCCATTGTCAACTTCGTAAACATGTCCCTCTTAATTTGTGTATCCAACCATTCAGGAGCGCAAAACTTCAATTGTATCGGTAGGTTCGGGATTTCCATGAGGGTTTCGAACCAATTATTTATGATATTACCATCTTTAGGTTTGATAGCATCACTAAATACCACAACGATTTTGTTCATTGCATCAAAGAATATGCAAGTGTCATCCGTGCACATTTCAGTTCTCTTTCTATGACGAGTTGAAGTTGACAGGTTACCACTTCGAGACTGATCATGTGGCAACTCATTCCCGCTAATGAATGGTGATGGAGTATCCCTCCCTAAATCAACATCCTCGAGCATGTCCAAGGGTGAATGTTGTAACTCATGTTGGACATCATTGCATATGTCTATGCTAGTTTGACTTATTGTCCCCATGGCTATTGAGTTTCCCACTACCAAAGCCAATTTGTCTTAAAGAGGGCACCCTTCATGTCTATACTTCTCAGCATCTTTATACTTCTACAAGAAAGAAACATCTTTTAGACCTCTTGGAATAGAGTTTTAGTAATGTGAAAAACATACAAAATATTTTGCAATTCAGCACAATTTACTGACCTTGATGTACTCTTACCATACAAAATTATATGCAGTAACTCGTTGTGTGGTTGCATCCCAGCCGAACCCACTAGTGTTGTGACAACTTGTTAATTTTTGGTAAGTTTTCTTCCATTAACTTGTTCAATTCTTGAGCTGCTCAACAATTTTTTTATTAACTATTTCTTCATTGAACCTATTGACATAGTCTATATACACCTCATGCTCCCAAACCCCATTGGGAAACTTGTTCCCCATATTGACCTGCTCAACAAAGAGATCGAGCATTTTGCTATCATCCTCGAGGGTCCAAATGTCATATGATCGAGTTTGTTGTCTTCTTCCAGCCATTTATAATCTAAATCCGAGATGGTTCTCATGGAAAAAGCTTTATCAGACAACCATTAACGGAGACATGGAAACACAAATAACCACTTAAAAAAAATCACATGGTGGATATTTATAAGCCATCCGAATCTTCTCACCACATGGCAAGATCATTCCATAGCACTTCAAAATTATTCAGCAACATTCTATAACATTTACAAATTAATCAAACTAATTCCATTGCAGATGACTAGAACAATGCGAAAACACACTCATCAGGTCAAATTCACCGAACACCCCTGGTAGAGCCCTATATGACTTCGTAGTCACTCCGAACCTTAACTCGTTAGTGGTGGGGGTTCGATTTCGTTGGCTAATGGACGCTCGTGTAGGCGACTCGGCCTAGTTTGAATTGGACTCAACCCATCCATTAGCCCCATAAACCCTAAACCAGCCTTCATTAGCCCCTTAACTCACTGTCCATTAGCCACTGGACCCCAACCCTAACTTTTACTAACCCTAAACCCTAAAACCTAACTCTATTAGCCCCTAAACCCTAAACCCTTAACCGTAACCCTAATTCCAGAACCTAAACACTAAACTTTTTACACTAATCCCCCTAAAAGCCCCAAACCCTAAACCCTATTAACCCCAAACTCTAAACTCCTAAACCTAACTTCTATTATCCATACCTTGACTGAGCTTTAAAAAAAACTCTAAACCCTAAATACCATAAACCCTAATACCCCTAACCATACTCTAAATACCCTAAACCCGAAATTTTACCCTATAAAGACAAAATTGAACCCTAAATACCATACACCCTAACCTTGTATCCTAAAATTATGCAGGAACTAAACGATAAATACATATACCACACATATAAATTAAGATTAAATCAAATACAAAAGTAAATTAATTAAAAAATTAGGGTTTAGGGTGGGAAAAACCGAAACCCAATGGGGAAATCGAAGCCAGATGGGAAAATCAAGGGATATTGAAGTAGAATCGAAGAAATTGACACTAAAATGGCAAAATCAAAACCAAAATGGGTTAAATCTTAGGAAATAGGGAGGATTTTTAGCGGAAAAGAGAAGAGCGAGAGGGAGAAGGGAGAGGGAGAAGAGAGGGAGGCCGAGAGGGAGAAGAGAGAGGGAGACAAGAGAGGGAGAAGGGAGAGGGAGGTAGAGAGAGACAGGGAGAGGAGATGTGAAGACAATGAAGGGAGAAGAGATGTGAAGACGATGAAGGGAGAAGAGATGTGAAGACGATGAGAAGGGTGTTATGGTCCCGAGTCATAGATCGTGTAACACGGCGTGGGATTTGTGAATCCAGCATTGGTACTGAGTTGCTGGACTCGGTATGAGGGTAAACAAAAATCTTCCTTGCTGATTTTCTCTCACGAGGACAAGACTTGATAGATACAATATCTTGATTGCTAAATAAATGAAATTAAGCCATCAATGTTGACCAAAATAAAGTACGGAGAATACCTTTTTCTTCTCACGGAAATCAGGGTTTCAAACCTGATTTGGTTGTAGCAAGTCAAGCTATGTACACCTGGCTTGTAGCAAGCCTTGGCCCATGTGCATGAATGATTACCCTCTCTTTCCTTGCTGGCTCCAAGCTTAGGAACAACAATTAATCTCCTTACGTGAATGACCAGAAAACTCCCCCAATTGCTGCTCGTCAAGAGGGTTAGACCCCTTGATGGTGGCTGACGTTGATAAAGAGGGAGAACCCTCTCTTTGGGCTTGGAAAAGGGGCAGGAAGCTCCCCTTCTTAGTATGGATGATGAAGGATGAATTTGGGTGAATATGGATGGCAATGGGGGGTGAAGGATAGGTTGAATTTTTGGAGTAAACCCTAAACTCAAGATCAAGAGGTGATCTCAACCTGTTTAGACTAGGTTATTCTAAAATCTCAAAGCTTCCTATTTCATTCATACCTTTCCCTTAAATAGGTCACGTCAAGGATTTTTAGGATTAGGGTTACAATAATTCCCGATAATGCCCTTACATATAAAGTAATTAGAAATAACTCCTACTTAAAACAATATAAGAAATAAATCCTACTCAAAGAAATATAAGAATTAAATCCTATTGAGTGAGTTGTTGTTGTCTTCTTCATTGTGTGACTCGGTGTGCTATTGAGTCCACAACATCTGCCTCCCCATGGAGAAAGAGTTTGCCCTCAAGCTCAAAAGCTGGGTAGACTTGTTTGAAGATGTCCACACGTTCCCATGTCGCAGCGTCAGGGTCAGTGTCCGTCCACTGAATGAGAATCTCCCAATGATCATTGGTCAATCGTGTGCGTAACACCGCAATTGGGTTAAGAATAACCTCGCCATGATCAATCGGTGGTAGGAATGGAGTGGATGTAGGTTGTGCTCCGGAATGCGGCTTCAAAAGAGAGACATGAAACACATCGTGAATTCTGGCTATGTTCGGTAATTTGAGTTGATAGGCGATTGGTCCCACGCATCAAAGAATGGAAAACGGCCCAAAAAATTTGGGTGAGAGCTTATGACATGGAGGTCCCGCAAGAGACTGCTGAAGGTAGGGCTGGAGCCGTAGCCACACATACTTCCCAACCTCAAAAGAGACCTCACGGTGGCTTCTGTCGTATACATCCTTCATCCGAGCTTGGGCGCGTCGTAGCCATTCTGTGATATTCTGTAGCAGTAGATCCCTGTCTATGAATGCCTCATCAATCGTGTCCATGCGGGTGGACCCTGGGTTGTACGAGAGAAGGCGAGGTGGATCCCGGTCATATATAACCCGGAAAGGAGTGGATTGCAATGCAGAGTGGAACAAAGTGTTGTAACAGTATTCGGCCCACGGAAGCCATTGAACCCATTGCTGTAGACGATCCCCCACCAAGCACCGTAGATACATCTCGATGGTGCGGTTCACCACCTCAGTCTACCCGTCTATTTGTGGATGATAGGCGGAGGAGAACTTCAATTTCGTCCCACTCAAGCGAAACAGTTCCCACCAAAAGGTGCTCGTAAAAACTGCATCTCTGTCACTCACAATGGATTCTGGAATGCCATGTAAGCGGACTATCTACTCCAGGAAAGTCTGAGCAACCCGTGTTGCTGTATACGGATGAGCCATCGGTATAAAATGCCCGTACTTGGAGAATCTATAAACCACTACGAAAAGTACGGATTTGTCGACTGACAGGGGTAGGCCTTCCACAAAATCCATTGAAATGTCGGCCCAAACCTGCGTAGGAAGGGCCAGAGGCTGGAGAAGACCGGTTGGACTCAAGTGCTCGGCTTTGTTGCGTTGGCATACCTGACAGTCGCCCACATAAGTCGCAATAGAGGGTTTCATGGGTTGCCAATAAAAATCAGCTCAAATTTTGTGCAAGGTCTTCTGGATCCCCTCTTGTGTACTGTCATGGTAGGCCGAGAGAATAGCTGGAATCAACTCGGACTCAGGTGGAAGGAAAATCCGCTGTTTGTAATATATAAGTGAATCCTGGATGGACCACTTCAAATTCATTGTCCCTTGCGAGATCTTCTGATGCAGTTCCTGTAGTGCAGGGTTAGTGGCATGTGCCTCCGCACCAAGTCCAGAATGAGAAATCTCGGTTGGCTGATAGAATAGACTGACTACTGATCTTCAAAACACCGTGACAAGGCATCTGTCGCCTTATTTAATCTCCCTACATGATACTCCACCGAGAAGTCAAACCCCAACAACTTACTGATCCAGTGCTGCTATGGCGACGTCGTCAAACGCTGTTCTAGTAGGAATTTAAGGCTGTAGTGATCCGTTCGTATGAGAAAAGCCCGGACCCAGAGATAAGGCCTCCAATGTTGGACCACTTTGGCCAACCCAATCAATTCGCGCTCATAGGGCTGCCAACTTGTGATGGCAGGCTGCCAAGTGTCTGCTAAAATACGCAATAGGATGGCCCAGTTGTTGTAAAACGGCCCCCATGCCCACGCCCGAAGCGTCGCACTCTACCGCGAACAATTCGTCGAAGTTGGGAAGTTTTAATACTGGCGTGAATGCGAGGGCAGCTTTGAGTGCCACAAACGATGTGGTGGCCCCTCATTCCAAATAAAGGAATTTTTCTTGAGTAAACTCGTCAATGGTGCTGCCACTGGCCCATAGTTCTGAATAAATTTGCGGTAGTAGATCGGATCTTCTCGGGATCCACTGTAACCCCCTCATGTGAGATAATGTGTCCCAGATACCCCACATGTGAAGCCGCAAAAGAACACTTGGAATGTTTCAAATAGAGCTGATGTGCTCTTAACAAGTCGAAAACAATCCTCAAGTGTGCCAAGTGCTCCTCAACCGACTTGCTATATATCAAAATATCATCGAAAAACACAAGAACAAATTTTCGAAGATAGGGGCTAAATACCTCGTTCATCAAAGCTTGAAAAGTGGAGGGTGCATTGGATAACCCGAACGGCATGACGATGAACTCAAAGTGGCCATGGTGCGTGCGGAACGCCGTCTTCTCCATATCAGAGGGGTGCATCCGGACCTGATGGTATCCCGAACGGAGGTCGAGTTTAGTGAATAACCACGACCTATGTAACTCATCCAGAAGCTCATCCACTACCAGAATCGGGAACTTGTCTTTTACTATCTGCAAGTTCAACTCTCGATAATCCACGCAGAACCTCCATGTCCCATCATGTTTCTTCACAAGTAAGATGGGTGAAGATAACGGGGAGCGGCTGGGGCGAATAAGACCCTATTTCAACATCTCATGGCACTGACGCTCTATCTCGTCCTTCTGAAGGTGTGGGTAATGGATGGTCGCACGACCACTAACTCAGAACCTGGTTTCAGACAGATCCTGTGATCACAGTGTCTCATGGGAGGCAACCCCGAAGGCTCCTGGAAGAGGTCAGAGAACTCCTCAACCAGACCATCACTAGTACTGTCAGGCTGATCCTGTGTCTGTAAAGTGTGTATGCGGTGGGCCCTATCCACCTGAAAGCCCTGTAAGAGCACCCGACTTTCGGCCAAATCAAAGCTCATGGTTAAAGCCGAAAAGTCCCACAGAATGGGCCCCAATGTTTGTAACCATTTAATGCCTAAGACCATATCAAATCCCGCCAGGGGAATAACAAAAAATTCCGCATTGAATGAAGTAAATCCAATGGAAAAAGTTACCGCCTTACTAATCCCATAGCTAGGGACCTTCTCGCCATTGGCCACTGAGACAGTGGCTGTCGGATGAGTGTGTATCGGGAGCTGGAGATGCTGTGCGGTAGTCAAACTCAGAAAATTTCATGTACTCCCCGAGTCGACTAGTCCCACCGGTTCTCGATCGATGACATGAGCTCGAACTTGCATTGTAGTAGGCGATTTCTACCAAGTAATAGCATGCAAGGATATCTCTAGTGGTTCCTCCTCGATAATATCCTCTGGCTCCTCTGGATCCTCTGAATCCTCCACCTCGAGCCAAAACAATCATTTACATTGTTGTCCGACCTGATACTGCTCATCGCAGTTATAACAGAGATTTTTGGATCGCCTTTCTGCCATCTCCGCACTCGTCAATTTTTTTATAAAGCTCAGTAGGGAATTACCAGGGCGGGGATCGGCTACTTGAGTTGTACTCGGAGTGTGTCTGGATGGTGCTGCTGTAGATGCTCCCTGAGAGGAATTATAGCGGCGTCCTTGCCACGTGGAGGAAGTGTTCCTCTCACTCGACCAACTCGGCTTACGTTGCTACAGCTATTGTCGTTGTTCCATTGCTCGGGCCATATTCATGGCATGAGCTAAATCCATGGGCCTAAAGAGTTCTACCTCTAGCCGTAAATACTCATTGAAACCTGTTATGAATAAGGAGACCTGCTGGTCAACGAATACCCTCTCACCAGCATGAGCCAACTTTTCCTGGAATAGTTTTGATATTGTTCCATAGAACCCATTTGTCGCAATAGGACTAACTCTCCCAGGGGGTTGCTGTTGGCGGGAGGCCCAAATCTAACTATGCATAGATTTTTAAATTCTCCCCAAGTCATTCCCGGTCTCTCTTTCTCGACTTGAGTAACCCATAACATGGCTTCATCTGTCATATGGAAAGAGGCTAGTTGCACATTATCCCATTCAGTAGTCCCTTGGTTCAAAAAAAAAAAATTTCACATCTATGCAACCAAATTAAGGGATCCACAGAACCATTAAAAGAAGGAAACTCCAACTTGGTGTACCTTGGGACTGTGCCTCCATGCTGAGGTCCTTGGACAGCAGTGCACCCAGGCCACTGCTCCCCTCTTCTGTGATATGGTTGAGCAACCTCTCTCACCTATGGACTTTGATGTCTCTTTGTCTTCAACTCCTGTAGCATGCTGATGACTCGTCTCATCTCTTCTTCCAAACCACAAACCTTTCCCAACACTGGTTGTGCTATTTCATGGCTATCTTCTATCTTTTGAATCCTGATTTGGATTTCTCCATTGCTGATATTATCTCCCATGTTACCCTGCTTTGATACCAAGTTGTTACGGTCCTGAGTCATGGATCGTGTAACACGGCGTGGGATTTGTGAATCCAGCACTGGTACTAAGTTGCTAGACTCAGTATGAGGGTAAACAAAATCTTCCTTGCTGGTTTTCTCTCATGTGGACAAGACTTGATAGATACAATATTTTGATTGCTAAATATATGAAATTAAGCCATCAATGTTGACCAAAATAAAGTACGGAGAATACCTTTTTCTTCTCACGGAAATCAGGGTTTCATACCTGATTTGGTTGTAGCAAGTCAAGCTATGTACACCTGGCTTGTAGCATGCCTTGGCCCTTGTGCATGAATGATTACCCTCTCTTTCCTTGCTGGCTCCAAGCTTAGGAACAACAATTAATCTCCTTACGTGAATGACCAGAAAACTCCCCAATTGCTGCTCGTCAAGAGGGTTAGACCCCTTGATGGTGGCTGACATTGATAAAGAGGGAGAACCCTCTCTTTGGGCTTGGAAAAGGGACAGGAAGCTCCTCTTCTTAGTATGGATGATGAAGGATGAATTTGGGTGAATATGGATGGCAATGGTGGGTGAAGGATAGGTTGGATTTCTGGAGTAAACCTTAAACTTGAGATCAAGAGGTGATCTCAACTTGTTTAGACTAGGTTATTCTAAAATCTCAAAGCTTCCTATTTCATTCATACCTTTCCCGTAAATAGGTCACATCAAGGAGTTTTAGGGTTAGGGTTACAATAATTCCCCATAATGCCCTTACATATAATGTAATTAGAAATAACTCCTACTTTAAATATAAGAAATAAATCCTACTCAAAGAAGTATAAGAATTAAATCCTATTGAGTGAGTTGTTGTTGTCTTCTTCGTTGTGTGACTCGGTGTGGTATTGAGTCCACAACAAAGGGAGAAGAAGTTGAAGGGAGTGCAAAGATGAGAGGAAGAAGATGTCAGAGTTGGGTGGTTCCAATCCACCTGGGTTAGGTTCCGTCTACCCCTGGTCCACCTAGGTTAAGTACTTGGCTTTTCGCACCTAACAGACCGGTCTTTTGGCTTGTATTGGCTAGGCATTTGACATGGTATCAGAGCTGGACACCACGTTCCATGTTCGAATCCAGGTGGAAGCTGTAGGGAACGGGAACGGTGGGTGTCAGAGCTAGGTGGTTCCAGTCCACCTGGGTTAGGTTCCGTCTGCCCCTGGTCTACCTTGGTTAAGTACTTGGATTTCCACACATAACAGACGGGTCTTTTTGGGTGTATTGGCTAGGCGTTTGACAGAAGAGAGCGGAAGAAAAACAAATTCTGAGGAGGAAGGCCGAGAGGGAGAAGAGAGCGTGAGAGAGGAAAAAAATTTGTTGGGGGAGGAAAGTTGTGTCCGAAACGATGGCTTCAAGTGGATGATTTAAAATTTTTGGATGAATCCTAATTCCACGATTTTAGCCTGAGATGATTACCTATGTTTTTTAGATGAGGCTAGCGCTGGTGCACCTCTAACGACTTCATCGAATGAACTACATAATGCACGTGAACTTCATTTCAACTTCAATGTCAACTAACCCCACCCCATAAGAATGATCTATCAGAGTAAGGCTTATGATCGATCATGTTTTATGTCCCTGAATGGCATAGTCTAGTTGTTCAATTAGTCTAATAGGTTAATTGATCTCGCTTTGTAATTTTTGTTTGTTAGGACACATATGATTGATCGCGCTTTATAGCACAATCTAGCACTATCTTGGTTGATCGATCAATGTATATGTATTTTTCAATCATGCTTTTTATTTCATGCCAATGCACATTCTAGTTGATTAATCATTGGCAATAGATGATCGATCAATCCAATACCAGTTTTTAAAATTGAACTTCAAAGCATGAAAAAAATGATTCTGAAGTGGTTTTAACATGTTTCAAATTTTGAAATGAAAGTTTGGAACATGTTATGAAATCAAATGACCTAATGCTCTAAATATTTCAAGTTACATCTCAATTTTGAAGAGTTGGAACTGTTCTCTTTACATGTATAGAGTCCTAAAAAATTTCTCAACTACTTGGACTCCAATCTTTAGTTCTTCATTTCTTTTCTTGTGGGTGCTTCTTCAAGATGACTTCACACACATTTGAAGCTTGTGGTCTTCAGTTGGCTATGCCAATTCTTTTGCATAGACCTTGATTTTTGTGTCTCTTGAAGGATATGCATTTGAAAGTATTAGAACAATTAGGTCTTGTTATCATCAATATACAGATGAGAGTCAACACTCGGTCAATAATCTCCCCCTTTTTTATGATGATAAAACCTAATAAATAAAAACTAGGAATTTAACAATCCCAAGTGATTTTTTGAATTTTCTCTCTCTGAATCTAAGAATAGTCAATTTTTTTTTAAATTTTAGTTTTTTTTAATGTAATTTCATATCTTTCTTCCCCTTTTTGTGATAAGCAAAAAAGATAAGGCAAAAAAATGGCTTGAAGGCATATCATATATATTAAAGTTAGGATAGTATAAAATGGGAGTGGATACATCAATGATATGAATAAAGAAAGAAAAAATACATCAAGAAATTCCACTCGGTAAATTCTAGGATGGAAGCATATCACTCAGGAGGTGAAGGAGGAGCGATGTGAGTGATGATGGTCTGAAGAGTGGAATGAACCTTTAGTTGACCCTTTCGTAACTCATGCAACTCAACTCTCACATTTGCATGTGAGGCCTTCAGTTCCTCAATTGCATCCTTGAGTCTTTGGAGGTGATCGGTTGATAAGGCGGCTTCGTTGGTACTCTTCCCCCTAACGAACTCGAGTTGCTCTCCAGTGGACTAGTGCGCCATGCTAGGTTCTCCACCCAAGTCAGCCAAAGGAGAATTTCCCATATTTACTCTTGGGAATTCATTCTCCTTTCCAGTTTTCAAAACCAAACTTTTCAACCTTGTTCTCATTTATAGACATCTTCTCCATGATGTTAGTGCAATCATTTTTAATCAGTTGAACCCCACAACACTGTATTAGGGAAGTTATCTCCAGGACGAAAGGAAAGCCATTGATTCAGGTACTCATGGCGATATCAAACATCTCAATGCCATGAATGAACCAAAGTCAATCTCCACATGTTGTGAGAATTCCCATATCCAAAACACATCCACGGTAGTGAGTCTAGGGTGACAATGTCTATATAGATCCGGTGCTCCGTACTTAAATCTTTGATTCAAATTTCATAGGGCCTTCCCATCGCCTGTCCAAATACGAGGGAAATAGTGTCCTAAAACGATTGGGGCCACTATGGAGGCATGTCCTAAGGACAACTCTCCTTGATATACCTTGTAATACCCATGCTAGTTGTGCCTAGGATCTCATTGGAATGAAGGAAGATCGATATCGTCTTTACGTAATGTTGGAAGATGGGCCCAAGCCCACATGACCAAGGAAGGCCATCATATCCAAGTGTGTTGGAAGATGGGTCCAAGCCCATAAAATCAATGAAGGCCTACATATCCAAGAGTGTTGGAAGATGGGTCCAAGCCCATAAGATATGGGACCCACCATGATCACATGAGGTGGCATAAGATGTCTTACAGAATAAGAAGTCTAACAGAGCTACAATTATTGTGGAAGCAGGTCTCATAGAGGAGTTTTAGTTTAAAGGTATTTTAGTCATGTTAGTCTTCTATTTATATTGGGTTATTTAATTTTTCTAGGACTTATCTTTAAATGTTATAGTTTGGGTGTAATTGGGACAAGGGTAGTTTAATTGTAGTTGGACTCTACTACTTTACTCTATTATAAATAGAAGTTCATGTACTATGATTATAGTATGTCAATGAAGTATTTCTCTTTTCCATAAATTCAACACATAAGATGTTATATTCAAATTTCCTGGGTGACTCTTCTTCTACTCCAAGATTTGAGTAAAAAATATTCACAAGGAGTGGAAACGCGAGTTCTTCTTTCTTGAGTAATCCCATGTAAGGTTGAAATGCTTCTTCAAAACCACAAACTTCATGGTTACACAAAATGAAAGTCCGGTTGAAAGGCTCCAAAAATTTCAAGATGTACCTCAATTTTGAATAGTGGGTCTATTCCCTTTACATATGTAGAGTCTTAAAAATTTTCTACACTACTTGGACTCTAGTCTTTTCTCCATTTTTTTTTCTTGTGGATGCATCTTCAAGATGATTTCACACACATTTGAAACATGCTGCCTTGAGTTGGATATGCCGGTTCTTTTGCATAGACCTTGGTTTTTGTGTCTCTTGAAGAATATGCATCTGAAATGTTAAAATTTTAATTTTTAGAAAAATTAAGCTTTGTTATCGTCAAAATATGGATGTGAGTCAACACTCAGTGAAGAAGTAGAACAAAAAATGATGTCATCAATATAAATATGGACAATAATCAAATTTTTATTATGATTCTTGATAATAGAGTCTTGTCCTCATGTGTCTTATATCCTTTTTTTGGCAAGAATTTGCCAAGTCTTTCATACAATGCCCTGTGTGAAGGACTGTAGTTGTGGTTGAGGCTTGATTCGCAGCAGTGAATTCGGGTACTCCATGTAATTTCCAACATGTCTCAAGTAAATGGTTGGATTTACCTCAATATGTACACATTCCATTCAAATTGTCTATTCTCTAAGGAACTTTACCAGTTCTGCCACCTCTTCCTCTACCACCCTTATTATTCCTTCTTCGACCTTTATTATTTGTATTTCCTCCCCAACCCTGGGAGTACATAATTGATGAAATATCTGTAGGAGTAGAGGATGTATTTGGTATATGAAGCATTGTAACACATATGTAATCCAGTGAGGACAGTGCAGTCGAACTTACAATTTGAGCTTTAGCCATTCCCTAATAGGGTTTTGTATTTGTAAGACGGATGGTAGACTCTAGTGCTTCCCTTTGTTTCTCTTAAATGGCAATATCAATAGATTATGGTTGATCGAGTTTCAATTTGTTGAATTTAGGACCCCATGAATAATACCTTGAGCAAGGGGAGAGAGAGAGAGAGAAAAAAAAAAAGAGAAAAAGAGAAAAGCTCTCGTGTAGACAGAGAAGAGAAGAAAAATAAGGGAGATTAGAAAGAGAACTTCACACAAGAGAGGAGAAAAAAGAAGTGACTTACTTGATTGATTTTCGAGTTACAATCAACTCTATTTATAGTTGAGGAGGTGATAGAGTCCATGTTCAAGTAATCTTAGGACTCCTAATTACATTCCAACTAGAACTCTCTAAGATAAGCGTATCATGATAAGATTACATTATCTATTTAAGAGACTACTTTAACTCAACTTCCAAATCTTCTTTAATCACGTGAACCAAGATAGAAATCCAGCTCGTGATCTTACCTTTGTGGGTCCCACATAATCTTCCAACTCATGTTGATAGAGATACCAGCTCGTGGTATCTTTGTGCGTCCCACTTGTTCTTCAAATCTTCTATTTAATTCCAGCACATGTTCCATATCTCTTAGATCAAGCCACTTTCTATGAGGACTCTTGTTGATACCTCTTGAGCTCGTGGTGGGTTCCACATTGTAACACAACCCCTCGAGTTGGGGGTGAGAAGATATCATAGATGACCTGCTTGTTGCAGATGTTGGACAAAGTTTTGTGAGTGACTGGTTTGGTGAGATATCTGGTTTTGTGAAGATACATGTTGGAGAGATAAGATGTCGACAATGAATTTTTCTCATATGAAGTGGCAGTTTATTTCTATATGTTGAATTTATGAAAAAAGTGAAATACTTCATTGACTTCATTAATTTATTATAATTAGAGTACATAAACCTCTATTTATAATAGAGAAAGGTCCAATTACAATAAAACTACATTTGTCCCAATTAGACCAGAACTCTAGCACTTAAAGATTAGTCCTAGCATAATTAAATAACTCAATATAGATAAAAGACAAACATAACTCAAACAATAACTCTTCTAGGATGTGACCATAAGATAAAGATACCTTTGTGAGTCCTTCTTGATCTTTCAACTTATGTGATAAGGATGCTAACTTGTGGTAATCATGGTGGGTCCTACTTCTTATGTGCTTTGGCCCATCTTATGAGCCTTCCTTGGTTGTGTTGCCCATTTTATAATACTCTTAGATATGTGAGCCTTCCTTGGTCATGTGGGCTTGGGCCTATCTTCCAACACTCCCCCTCAAGTTGGGGGTGAGAGAACAACATGAACTCCCAGCTTGCTGCAAATAATATATAGAATCTTTTTGTATGAAATGGCACATCTTCCAATACTCCCCTCATGCTGTTGCGCCATCCATGAGGGCCTACTGGCATAATATAAGTGAGAGTAAAAATCACTCCTAGCCTGTAAGACATTGCTCCATACTCCAATCCTACTGCTGGATGGAGGGCAAACTCCATCTTCTATAGGCTGTGTGTCTATCGGCATTGCTCTGAAGTGTCCACAACCGTGTCCCTCCATAGGACAACGACTATCAAGTGGTAGGAGTAATAAAAACCATTACAAGGGGGGTAGTGGGTTTATTTATAATGGTGTCCCAATCCGGACACTAACTCTCATAGTATCCCAACCGTGATATTTTTTAGAGTTAAATTTATCATGGTGTCCCAATCCAGGCACTGACTCTCATGGTGTCCAAATCGTGATATTTTTGAGTGTCAAATAAATTATGGTGCTGAAGCCACTTCTTCTTCAATAATAATGTCTCATCCAAAGAGACATAATAGCAACAGGTGAAGTGTAACACGACCATCTTCCAGCACATATAACATGAAAAAAAAAAAAAACCTTGTAGAAGGACCCATGAAATAATTATAATCTGATATAAATATTTTTTATTAGATGTATAAGCTTCATCTTTTGTGCTCCCCCTTTCTTGAATATTTTTGTCACATAAACTTATCCACAACATGTGGAATAAAATATCTCTTTCTTGTACTTCTTCTACTTCTCCTCCTCAAGCTGGGAGGTAATGGCAGTGATCCCAACTTGAACAAAATATCATAGATGCAGCAATAAGACAAAATAACATAGGGAGAAGTGAGATATTGTCCTGATATAGCAACTCAAACAGTGACACAAAACAAAGGGCATAAATTCAGATTTTTCTATACAACAGAATACCAGCATGACTTTTGATCCTTCCAATGCGAATATATCTTTAAATATAGATCAAATTGACATGAATTTTTCTCCTTCTGAAACTAGACTTAAAAAAATTTCATCCAAGTATAAATTCTCTTCATAAATTATAATTATAAGAAGATAAATAATCTGATATATTTTGGTCTCTGTCATTTGGTCAAACTAAGTACTGTTTCTCCTTTTTTTTCCAGCATGACCATTGACTCTTCAAAGATCAATATCTCCTTATAAACAACTCAGATAGAGAATTTTTTGAATAGGTAAGAAAATAGACTTACATATATTTATTTTTATATATAATTATTCACATAAATTCTCGTTCTTGATAGCATAAAATACCTCAGAAGTTGAAGTTTTCTACTGCTGCTCAAACCCTTTTTTCAATCTGATCTTCGCTGATTCAAATATGAATTTCTCTTTGTAGATAAATCCGATGGAAAATTGGTTGAATATGTAAGATAATAGACTGACATATAATTCTTTTGTTATATATATGTCCACATAAATTCTCGTTCTTGATATCATAAAATACCTCGGAATTTGAAGTTTTTTACTGCTGCTCGAACCTCTTTCACAATCTAACCTTTGCTCATTCAAATATCGATTTATCTTTGTAGTGAACTCTGATTGGAAAAATATTTTTTTCCTTGGAAATTAGAATCAAATATATTTCCATCAATATGTAATTTTCAATATTAAAATCTCATTATAGATGTGAAAAAAACTCAAAGAAAACTACAGGTGCAAGGACTAAAAAAAATAATTATGAACCTAAACTTTGGGTTTAGGGTTTAGATAAAAGTATCTCTGTTGGTTGACCAAGTCAACTCACAAAACCTACTCTGGTAGCATGTTGAATTTATGGAAAAGAGAAATAATTTATTGATTTTATTAACTTATTATAATCAGAGTACATGAACCTCTATTTATTAAAGAGGAAGGTAGTAGAGTCCAATTACAACAAAACTACCTTTGTCCCAATTAGACCCAAACTCTAGCACTTAAAGATTAGTCCTAGCATAATTAAATAGCTCAATATAGATAAAATAAAAACATAACTCAAACTATAACTCTTCTAGGACGTGACCATAAGATAAAAATGCCTTTGTGAGTTCTTCTTGATCTTCCAATTTATGTGATAAGGATGCTAACTCGTGGTAATCATGGTGGGTCCTACTTCTAATGTGCTTGGGCCCATCTTGTGAGTCTTCCTTGGTTGTGTTGCCCATTTTATAATACTCTTAGATATGTGGGCCTTCTGTGGTCTTCTGGGCTTGGGCCTATCTTCCAACACTAAATGCTTTGTTCTCTCATGGAAGACTGGATTTGATGTGATGTGAATTGCAGCCTGATTATCGCAATATAGATTCATAGGAGCTTCTTTGTAAAAACCCAATTCAGTTAGGAGAGATCTGATCCATAGCAGTTCACTGACTGTGTGTGTCATGGCTTTGTACTTTGCTTATATACTAGAACGTGAAACTACATTTTGTTTCTTACTCCTCCATGTAACCAAGTTTCCTCCAACCATCATACAATATCCCGAAGTAGATTTTCTGTCATTTGGGGATCTGGCCCTGTGTGCATTCAAGAATCCTTCGATGTTGAAGTGTCCATGATTTTTATAGAGGAGCCCTCTTTTTGGTGCTCCATTCAGACACCGTAATATCTGTTCTTGTGCTTGCCAATGACTGATTTGTGGTTTGTGCATATATTGGCTTACCACACTGACTGCATATGAAATATCTAGCCTCATTATGCAGAGATAAATAAGTTTTTCCAATAATTTTTTATATTTTTTGACATCTACTTCTTCACCAGTACCTGTACATAATTTTGTATTCGACTCCATAGGAGTTTCTACTGGTCTACATCCCAACATTTTAGTCTCCTCCAGTAGGTCAAGGACATACTTCCTTTGAGATAGTATAATTCCATGTTTGGATCATAGTACAATACCCAAAAAATATTTTAGCAGTCCGAGATCTTTTGTCTTGAATTTAGTACATATCCTTTATTTGTCTTTTGTATGCCCTCGAGATTACAGTCAGTTATAATAATGTCATCAACACATACGACTAGAATTACCTTGCCCTTTGGTGTGTCTTTATAAAAGACAGAGTGATCTCCAGAGCATCTGTGAAATCCGGCCCGTATGAGTGCTTGGCTAAAAATTTTAAAACATGCACGAGGGGACTATTTGAGACCAGAAATAGATTTTTGTAGTCGACATACGAACTCCCCCTCAACCACTTACTCAGGTGGTTGCTGCATATAAATTTCCTCCTTTATATCCCCATTCAGAAAAGCATTTTTTACATCAAGTTGATAGACCTGCCAGGAAGAGTTAGCTGCCAGAGATAATAACAAACATACCGAGTTTAATTTAGCCACTGGAGATAAGGTTTCTTCATAATCAATGCCATAACATTGTGTATAGCTTTTAGCAAAATGAAAAAAATTCAACCGAGCCATGGACCATCCGAATTGTGTTTCACTATAAATACCCATTTTCAACTGACGGGCTTCTTATCTGAAGGAAGTGGGACTAGAGCCCATGTCTGATTTTCATAAAGCGCCTACATTTCTTCATCCATAGTGGCCTTCCACCCTGGATGTTTGAGAGCCTTCTAATAGAACTATGGTACAGGTCAAGAGGAAATAACCAATAGAAATTGACCAAAAACAGGGGATAGACGATGATGAGACACAAAGTTTGTTATGGGATAAGAAGTAGAAGGTGTGGTGCATGATCTGGGTTTTTCCTAACTGCAATAGGACGAGTATGATATTTTTGGCCAAAAATAATTGGAGAAGAAGGACTTACCTCAACAGGATCTGACAACTCAGCAAGTGTGGTGTCAGGCAATGTTTCTGGGGGCTGAGTAGTTTCTACAACACGGGGCATAAGCAGTTGAGGAAAACCTGGCACTGAAGATAAACATGGAGATATGGAGAGTCTTTAAAAAAAGTGACATCCCTAGACACAAGTAAACATTGAAGAGAAGAATTATAGAAAATATAACCCTTTTGTGTGCGAGAGTATCCTAAGCATTTACACTTCACATATTTGGGATCAAGTTTACTTGGTTTTGGGGAGGAAATTTGGACAAAACATTGACATCCGAACACTCTGAAGGGCAGTGAAAAAGGATCATCATCAAGTAATAATAGAGATTAGGGAATGTTTTCAGCAAGAACGGAAGAGGATAACCGATTTATAAGAAAACATGCGGAAAGAACTACATGCGGTCAATAAAACTATGGAACTTGCATGGCATATAATAAACCGCAAGCTACCTCAAGAATATGACGGTTCTTCCGTTTAGCTACACCTTTTTTTTAGGGGTGTAGGCACATGATATCTGATGAATAATGCCATTTTCTTGACAAAAAGAGTCAAGATCTTTGAATGTGTATTCTTTTGCATTATCCGACCCAAAGACTTTAATTTTCTGCCCAAACTAAGTGAGTACCATTGCATGAAAAGATTTAAATATCAATGCTATTGTTGAGCGCTCTTTGAACAAAAATAACCAAGTGGTACGAGTGAAGTCATTACTGAATATAATAAAATATTTCACTTGAGAAATGTTGGTGACACTCAAGGGTCCCCATACATCAGTATGAATTAATGAAAAGAGAGAGACACTTTTAATTTTTGGACGAGGTGAGTATGTAGACCTCTGATTTTTACTCATTTCACATGCTTTACAATGAAGGTCTGACCGTGCTTTAGGAAAAATATGATGAAGAGATTGGGCGGATAGATGTCCCAAACGATTGTGCCATAAGCTGGTTTCAGTATCACAGGTGGATGCAATATTTATTTGTGGCACATCCAAGTAGTAGAGCCCCCCTTGTTCATGGCCACTTCGTTGTAAGATCTTGAAACACACATGAAGTGGGTGAGAAAGTGATAGAGCAATTAAAATATTTGGTGAGCTGACTAACCGATAAAAGATTGAACGGGAAAGTACGAACAAAAAGGATATTAGTGAGCGGAAGTGTTGGTGTAACAGAAGTGGATTATTTCCCTTGAACTTTAGTTTATGAACTGTCATAAATGGTAATAAATTTATGTGAAAGTCATGGAGAAACTGAGTATAGTAAATGTCTATTACCTGTAAGATGCTCGGAGGCTCCTGAGTCAATTATCCAGGATGAAGAGGAGGCAGAAAATATATCAGAAGCGGTAGTGGTAGCGGTTGGTTAAGAAGTACTTGGGGAGAACCCCATCATGATCTTCATTTTTTGGAATAGTTCATAGTCTTCATTAGTAATTCTTTGCAGTTGTTGTGGGAGACTGCTCTACTTTTGTATCACTCTCTAAGGCTCGGTTAGCCTTATTCTCATTAGCTTTAAAGCATCTTTCATGAGAGTGGACCAATCTACCACATATAGAGCATTCTTTCAGGTGAAAGCATGTGTCTCTAGTGTGGCCATATCCCTTACAATATGTGCATTCTTTCCCATATGTTCGGTCAAAACTAGTCCTTCCACCTCTTCCTCTTCCACCTCTATAAAATATGCCTCGGCCTTGTCAGATGGTGTTCCCCTATGTCCAGAGTACATAGAGAATGGTATTTTAGTAGTAGAGGGAGAAGCGTCTGGAATACGGAGAAGTGTAGTACATACATCATCAAAAATGGGAACTGCAGAAGAGCTAAGGAGGTGAGTCTTAGCAACTTCAAGATGAGGTTCAATCTTAGAGAAGCATTTGGCAGTTATCAAGGCCACTTTCTGATTATCTTGGACAGAGATATTTTTAGAGGTTGGCTGGGCAAGTTTCCTTTCTTGAAGAAAGCCTCAAAAGCGGGCCAAATATTCATGTATATTGTCTCCTTGTTGGTGGTAAGCATCTGTTGTAAAATATCTTATGGCATTTTTAAGTTGTCAGAGCTTGAATACAACTTGGCGTATATCTCCCAAATTTGTTTAGCCAGCTCTAGATGAATGACATTATTGGAGACATGTTCTTCCATACTGTTGATAAACCAACTAATAACCAATGTATCCTCCTTTAACCATTTGGTATAGAATATATCATCTTCATAAATATGTGGTCCACGGTTGGTGAGATGACCAACTAGGTCCTTTGTCATAAGAAACTGAGGAACCGATGTGGACCAACTCATAAAATTTGTTACCCCCCGTAAGGGTACAGTAGTGATCCTGAGTATGTCACTCTTGTGACTCATACTATCTTCAGCCATAGTATGCAAATCAAGTAAAATAGTTATCCAATCATGTAATCAAAATATGACCAAGTTGAAGGCTTTAACCTACTCGGTTAATGGATATGCTTAGCATAAAAGCTAAGTAATTAATTTTAATGGATAATGATTCATAAAAAGCTCAACATCATCATTCTTTATTAGGGAATCTTGTTCCCACTGATTTATAAAAAAAATCCAATAATCACTGGTCTCGGTCAAAATATTGTGCAAATCGACAAAAACTGCCTTGATAATCTCTTCTAATCAAAGATAATCCAAGATGCATATATTCTCATAATTTCATAAGATGAAAACACAAAAAATGACATCTCTAAATCACCTCTTAATACCGAATCCTAGTAGCATAAAATTAATAATATCATAAATAAATACTTATCTCATGAGCTTCAATCTTGCTTCATAAGGAGCCTTCTATAAGCAGCTTTTAATCATATCTTCATAGAGTATAATGGGGATACTAAATTTGTAGCTCTGATACCATGTTGAATTTAGTACCCCATGATCAATACCTCTAGCAAGGGGAGAGAGAAAGAGAAAAAGAGAAAAGGAGAAAAGCTCTCGAGTAGAGAGAGAGGAGAAAAAAAATAAGGGAGAATAGAGAGTGAGAACTTCACAAGAGAGAGGAGAAAAAAGAAATAACTTGCTTGATTGTTTTCTGAAGTACAATCACCTCTATTTATAGTCAAGGAGGTGATAGAGTCCATGTACAAGTAATCTTAGGACTCCTAATTATATTCCAACTAGAACTCTCTAAGATAAGTCTATCATGATAAGATTACATTATCTATTTAAGAGACTACTTTAACTCAACTTATAACTCTTCTTTAATCACGTGAACCAAGGAAGAAAGCCCACACATCCAAGAGGTGTCATATCAATAAATAATAAGACTTCTCATAAAGATGGTATGAAGATGTAATTACTTGTCTATTTATGTCTCTTCTCTTAATTCTCATAAAGATAGTATGAAAATGTAATTACCTGTCTATTTATATCTCTTCACTTGTATTTTTGTAGCCCTAAGGGTATTGTAAAAACTATAAATAGAGGCCATTGGCTAAGAGGTAGAGCATTTAGTTGTCTCCTCTCTTCTAAAATTCGTCCAAACTCTCCTCTCCCTTCTCTTGGAAGTCGATCTCTAAACTCTCTCCTTTCTTTCTTCTTCTCTTCTTCTTCTCCTCTCCCTCTTTGGTTCAAGATCATTGTGAAGGAGTCCTAATTCTACATGGTATCAGAGCTGAGGATTTAGGACTCCCATGTTGAAGTGATGCTTATGTACCTTTGAAGGTTTCAAGCAAGGAAATCTTGAAGGAAGAGATTCAACCATGGAAAAATAAGTGATTTCTAGTTATATTTTTCCTTACATTCATACTATGTACCAAACCCTTAATCTCTATATTACATCAAGAAACAAATGGCTTTCATATGATAATTTGTGAAAGCTAATGCTTGGTGTTTAAAGGATATTGCGACCTTGATCTTCTTGCACTCAAATATTGTAAGTTTGATCAAGATCGGTTGCCAAGAAGGATATGAAGACCTATTGATTAAAAATTTGATGGTTATATGATGGAATAATGATATGAGACTTGAATGAGACTTATCTTGATATCTCATTATTCAAGACCAGTAGTTCACTTGATTTTTTTGGATTAAATCAAGTTGGTTTATGATATATGGTACTCGGACTCTCCAAACATATAGAAAGTGTTTGAGGGACTTTGTCAAGGTCAAAGATTTGGAATTTCTAATTCCTTCTCCAACCTTTTAAGACATATGAGTAATTTCATTGCCTAAAGGATTTTTGGAAATGAGTAAGGGAAAGGTGTCTTTTTAAGTGATAAATACGGCACCTATCATTAGAAAAAGTTAAGGTATGCTTGGGTTAAGAATCAGCCACGAGTTCTTGAGTTTTTGAAGACCAAAAGGAAGATTTGAATTGGTATTGGGTGAGTAATTGATCTACCACACTTAAGATACTATTTTTGGTTTATTTGGAGCCTGATTTAGTGGCTAGTGTAGTGGATAAGAACTTATCTTTATTCAAAAGTGGCTGGTATTTGAAAGAAGGTTGTTCAAATTTGATTATGTGGATTATTTTTCAAATTTGAACAATGGATATTTTTGGCAAACATTGGCCTTCCAAGATTGGGATTTCATTTTGAGTACAAGTTCGAATATTTTGGACTCTTAAGGTCCTTTAGTTTAAAATTCGGATTGGGAGGAAGGCAGCCACCTCACTCAGGTTACCTCTTCTTTGGGACAGCAACTTATTGCTTTAATTGCTTCTCAAGCTTGATTATTGGATTATTTCAGTTCTACTTCAGTTCATATCAGTTCTTTAATATTGGATTATAGCAATTGCGTTATCTTAATTGGTGTTTTTGTTTGATTGGATCTTCATCATATCCCCTCTTGTTTGTGCTTTGCTAAGCATTGGTTGACTTAAGATGGATGAAGGAAATACAAGTATTAATAGTGACATACTCAAAATTACTACTATTCCATTAAGGGGATTATCCAATTATCATAGTTGGTGTCAATCGATAAGAAGGTTTCTTATTACTCGAGACCTTCTTAGTCACTTAACCAAGCTTGCTCTATCGATTGATGAAGAAAGTCAATCCTATCTAAAGTGGGTTAAGGATGATAATTCGGTAATTAGTTGGTTTATTAATAGTATGGAAGAGCATGTGGCCAACAATGTTGTCCAGTTAGAATTAGCTAAACAGATTTGGAACACTTGTACTGAGTTATACTCTAGTATGGCTTCTTTAAAAAAGTTATTTGATGTATTATAAAACATGATCAATACTAAGCAAGGAGACAACATTCATGAATTTTTGGCTTGGTTTTTGGGTCTACTTCAAGAGTGGAAGATCACTCAACCATACTCCACCAATATTTCGGTTCATGAGAGGCAAAGGGAAGCTTTAGGGACAGCAATTTGTTTGACAAATATCAAGCCATACCTTGAAGTTTCTAAGACTCAACTTCTTCGCTCATCCACACTACCGTCCTTTGATGAAATAAGTGCCACATTGTTGTGAATCCCTGATCCATCTCTTAATTCAAATAATGTTGCTTCATTTTCTTTGCGTTCAGGTAACAGAGGTATATCATCCTCCAAAGGAAGTTGTAGCAAAAATTCTAGAGGAGGCCGAACATAAGGTGGTAGAACCTGTCCAAGCTACTCTCGCATAGAGCCTCAAATATACAGTTATTATGGCCGTCAAAACCACCTTGTGAAAACTTTTTGGAAACTTCATGGAAAACTAGAATGAGCCATGGCTACTCTAACCTCTGTTACCAATGATAAATGGGAAGAAAAGGCTGAATCACAAATGAAGAAGATGACATTCACTCATGAAGACTAAGAAACATTTTAGAAAATGAAGTCATTCATGGGGTCTTCCCTTACATCTTTACCTACGGCTGCTACCACTATTGCTTTAGGTATGCTTTCTTACACTTCCTCCTCTTCATCTTGAATAATAGACTCCGGGGCCTCCGAACATCTCTTAGGTAACAAACATATGCTAAATTTTTTTATTTCCATTTATTCTCAATAAGTTTGTTACTATAGCTAATGGTACCCAAACCAAAATACTTGGTATGGGATCATCTTCTATTACACTCTCTATCCCACTTTGAGATGTCCTATTTGTTTATCAATTCCCTTTAAACTTATTCTTAGTAAGTCACCTCACAAAACATCTAAATTGATCTATTGCCTTCTCACCCTCTTCTTGTGTATTTTAGGATCTACCAACGAAGCGGGTGCTTGGTGGAGGCCATGAAATGGGGGGTTTGTATTACTTAGACCTGCCTCCTTTAGCTGCACTTTCATCCTCTCCATCAAAGACGCAACTTTGGCATAACTGGCTTGGCCATCCTTCTACATCTTCTCTTCAACATTTTTTTCCTTCTTTAAAGTCTTTTTCTACTTTAAATTGTGAGGTTTGTCAGTTAAGAAAACACCATAGGAGTACATATTCTCCTCACCCTACCTATAAAAGTGTTGCTCCCTTTTCTCTAGTACATTCTGATGTATGGGGGACCCTTGAGTATCTCCAATATTTCTCAAGTTAAATATTTTGTTACTTTTATTGATGATTTTACCCTGGTTACTTGGTTATATCTATTTAAAGAAAGACCTGACATATTTACTATCTTTAAGGTCTTTCATGCTATGGTATTAACCCAATTTGGCAAGAAAATTCAAGTACTTAGGTCTGATATTGATAAAGAGTACTTTTCTAGTGAGTTTCAATCCTTCTGTGAAGGTAATGGCCTTATCCATCAAACATCATGTGCCTACAAACGCAATAGAATGGTGTTGTCTAAAGAAAGAACCACCAGCTCCTTGAGGTTGCCTGGGGCCTCTTCTACTCCATGAAGGTACCCTACTTTTATTGGTCTCATGCCTTACGATATATTTTCTTATCAATAAGTTACCTTCATCTATAATTGGTCAGAAGACTCTGTTGAATTTATGGAAAAGTGAAATACTTCATTGACATCAATAACTTGTTGTAATCAGAGTACATGAATAATAGAGGAAGGTAGTAGAGTCCTATTACAATAAAACTACCCTTGTCCCAATTACACCCAAACTCTAACAGTTAAGGTAAGTCCTAACATAATTAGGTAACTCAATATTGATAAAAGACAAATATAACTTAAACTAAAACCCTTCTTGGTCGTGACCCTAAGATAAAGATACTTTTGTGAGTCCTTCTTGATCTTCCAACTGATGTGATAAGGATGTCAGCTCTTGGTAACCATTGTGGGTCCTACTTCTTATGGGCTTGGGCCCATCTTGTGGGCCTTCCTTGGTCACGTGGCCCATCTTATAATAATCTTACATATGTGGGTCATCCTTGGTCATTTGGGCTTGATCTTATCTTCCAACACTCCCCCTCAAGCTGGGGGTGAGAGAACAACATGAACTCCCAGCTTGCTGCAAATGATGTATAAAATATTTTTGTATAAAATGGCACATCTTCCTATATGCCTTCATCTTCCAACATTCCCCCTCACGCTGTTGTGTCCTTCCATAAGGCTCTGTGGCATTATAAGTGAGAGTAAAAATCACTCCTAGCCGGTAAGTCATTGCTTCATACTCCAGTCTTAATGTTGTATGTAGGGCACACTCCACTGCTATCGGCAGTGTGTCTCTCGGCATTGCTCTGAAGTGTCCACCACCGTGTCCCTCCACAGGACAACGACTCTCTAGTGGTAGGAGACATAAAAGCCATTACAGGAGGGGGGATAACATAGATGTAATCATAAGTTCCTCTGTCATGGACTTCCAACCACAAATAATTTTTATCTTTTTGATGAGGATGAAGTTCCTCCGTCATGGACTTCCAACCACAAATAATTTTCATCTTTTTTATGGGGTTGAAGTTCCTCCGTCGTGTACTCCCAACCACAAACAATTTTTATCTTTTTGACGGGGTAAAATAAATGATGACATGAGGTCACCTCTTATTTAATAATAATGTCCCCAAAGAGACATAATAGTTGCAACTGAATATAACACGACCATCTTCCAACACATATAACACGAACCAAATAATAATCTTTGTAAAAGAACCCATGAAATAATCAGATATAAAAATTTCTTCATTGATGCACAAGCTTCATCTTTTGTGCTCCCCCTTTCTTGAATATTTTTGTCACATAAACTTATCCACAACATAAGCAAAAATACCTCTTTCTTGTACTTCTTCTACTTCCCCCCCCCCCCCCCCCCCCCCCCCCCCCCCCTCAAGTTGGGAGGTAATGGCAGTGATTCCAGCTTGAACCAAATATCATTGATGTAGAAATAAGCCCAAATAACAAAGATGTATAAATAAGTGAGATATTTTTCTGATATTTCAACTCAAAAAGTGACACAAAACATTGGGCATAAATTCGGATTTTCAATGTAATAGAATACCAGCATGACCTTTGATTCTTCCAATTCGAATACATCTTTCAATATAGATCAGATTGACATGAAATATTTTCCTTCTGAAAGTAGATTTAAATAAATTGCATACAAGTATAACTTCTATTCGTAAAATATAATTTTCAGCAGATAAATAATCTTATATATTTTTTTCTCTGTCATCTGACCGAACTAAATACTGTTTCTCCTGTTTTTACATAATGACCATTGATTCTTCAAAGATCAATATCTCCTTCTAAAAATACCATACCGAGGATTGGTTGAATAGGTAAGAAACTAGACTTACATATATTTCTTATGATATATAATTCTCCATATAAAGTCTCTTTATTGATAGCATAAACTACCTCAAAATTTGAGGCTTTCTGCTGCAGCTCGAACCTCTTCTATAATCTGACCTTTGCTGCTTCAAATATCGATTTCTCTTTGTAGATAATCACTAAAGTGGGTAATGTCTGTCATTCACAAGACGATGATAAAAGACCCACAGGTACCAACAAAAAGTCTCAATGGACTTAAAACACCCATATGAATTAAAGGGACAACCAAAGCAATGTTTTAAAAAGGGTTGGTCAATAAGGATAAGTGAGAGTCAAATAAAGGATAGTAGGAGAAAGACTGCCCAAGAGGAATATACAATGTCATGTATGTTTCTAAGAAATTCAAAATTTGCACCAAACAAACCAATGCTAACAACAGTCAGCAAATAATGAACCCATGGCAAGCAATTGAGTTCTACTTAAGAAATAATGTCTCAATCAAAAGACATAATAGACACAGCGAAAATGGGCCAATGCCAAAATAACATGCACCATATGTGCAATTTTATAGGAGTGCATAACCGATTAATAATAGAGGTCCTTAATAATAATAAGGAGACATGAAATAGTCCGCAACGAGTCCATTAGTAAAGAAGGAAGTTGCACCAAATGCGAGTAGAAATCCAAGATAATAATTCAGCTGGAGACCGAGAACCGAGTTGAACCAAGTCAAATAATAGACCAATATAGCCGAGTTGTGGGAGGAATCAGCATAGAACTCGGGACCCAGACACGTATACCAAGGCAATTTTTTTTTGGACCTAGTCAATTTGACCTGGGCTAGGTTGACTCAGTCCGAGTTGACTTGAGTTAACTTAGCAAAACAAGAGCACGTGCTGACCCGGTCCAAGATAACTTGACTTAACCCGGGCCGAGTTGGGCTGGAACAGGTGCTGAACCGGTGCTTGATTAAGTCCGTTTCCTAAGTTAAGAATATCAAATTTTCCAACAGTGTCTTCTTCCCGCGGCACCAAAGAACCAGAGATAGCAACGAATAGATAAAATCCAGGCAGATTAATAGGCGTGAGAGGAGTTTTCGGAAAATCTTTCCAAAGATAGTCAGTAGCAGAATATGACTTTTCGATCGAAATAGTGCGTCTTTCTCACCGTTGAAGAGATCGGGAGATCTGGAATATCCTTCGTCTTCCTCTCTGCCGAACAGAGCGGAAACAAAATGTTCTTTGTCTAGAAACGGCAACTCATCTTCCTCCTTGCTTCCTCTCAGCCGAACAAAGACGAACGAAGGAGGAAAAACTACACTTCTAGCGTGGATTTTTAGAGACGTAGGAGATCAATCAACAACGAAGTTTTCGAAATAAGCGGAGAAGATATCTCCCAAAGATCAGTAAATCTTCCCGAAAATAGAATAGTGGTAATCTTTTGGGATCATCTCTACTCGAATAAATACTTTCTCACGAAATAGATAAGTTGCAGTCCTCCCGAAATGACAACTTCGCTAGTGTGACCGTCACGAGACAGCAACTCAGTAACTCGGTGGAGGCTGCGGTCGTTGTTACCTGCGACACCAACAGAGTTGAACAACAACGTGCTTTCCGAACAAAGTGGGCTTCTAGCAGAACAATGATAATAATCAGAAGTATGCTAGTAGTAGATTCATGAGGAAGACCAGTCAAGAAGATTCAGATAAAAACCACGGTTAGTAAGTTGCTGGAACTGCTCCGTCGTGATACGATGATAATGGCATAATTTGAGCAAAGACAGGGTAGTGGCAGAAGAAAACTAACTCTGCCAGAGCAGGTCTACTAGTCGAAGAGAGAAAAACTAACAAACTAAGCAATAATATTAGGAAAGAAAAAAAAATTGATGGGTTTTGTATTCTGAAAAACCATAGATGTGAGTCCTGAAAATCAATGCTCTGATACCATGTTGATTTTCAAGACTCCATGATTTAGGCCATGGAGAAAAATGAGAGAGACACCATTGGGAGAAAATTGGAGGTTATGGACTTGATCCAAACCCTCCCCCATAAGTCATATTTATAGATATCAAAACTACCAATATTACAAGTATACCCTTCACCCAAATAAGAGTGAAGAAGAGACAGGAAACGTAAAATAATTACATCAATACCACCCTAATTACATTATATATTCCAACAGTCCACAGTTTGATACTCGGCCCATTGCTCTAAGAAAAGAACCTCGTACTTGCACTACTTCTTATCCTATATCCAACTTATGTCTCACCATCGTTTGTCTCTTGTTGGAAGATGGGCTCAAGCCCACACGACCAAGGAACGCCTACATATCCAAGTGTGTTGGAAGATGGGCCCAAGCCTATAAGACCAAGGAAGGTCCACACATCCAAGTGTGTTAGAAGATGGGCTCAAGCCATAAGACCATGGAAGACCCACACATACAAGAGATGTAGAAGATGGGTTCAAGGCCCATAGACTAAGGAGAAGGCCCATACAAAGATGGCAGGATGGTAAGTAAAGAGTCATCTCATAGAGATGGCATTGAGGTAATTAGGTTAAAGTTCTAGGCTTATAATTGTAATATTGTAGTTTGATTAATCTATAAATTGAGCTTCAAGGGAAGGGTTAAAAAATAAGTCCATAACCTCTTCTTCCTCTGGTTTTCTGTCAAGGGGTGTCTTTCTCTTTTTCTCCATCAGCTAAATCCATGGAATCTTAAAAATCAACATGGTATCAGAGCATTGATTTTTGGGACTCATAGCTATGGTATTTTAAAATTCCATACGCTTTTTTATTTTTTATTTTTCTATTTACCATGCCCTTGTTTTTTGTTGAATTTAGGATCCCTTTTCCACAATTATGAGCAAGAGAAAGAAGAAATAAAAAAGAAGAAAAGGGAAGAAGGGCTCTCCGGTAGAGAGAAGAAACAATAAAAGAAAAAAGAGAGGTGGTGCCAAGCAAAGAGAGAGAGAGAGATTAACTCAAGAAGGAGATGTGTAACTTGATTAATTCCAAATTACAACACCTTTATCTATAGTAGAGGAAGAGGTAGAGTCCTTATACAATTAGCCTTTCAATCTTAATTACATTCCAACTCTAACACTCTAAGATAAGTCTATTCAAACCAATATACTAGAAGACTAATATGAGTTGAACTAGAACTTTTTCTTCATTCACGTGAATATAAGGGAGGAGGCCAGCTCGTGGCCTTATCCTTGTGGGTCGCTCATGAACTTCCAGCTCATCTTGATATGATTGCCAACTAGTGAGATATTTGTGGGTCCCACTTGATCTTTAAGTCTTCTAACTCATTTCATCTTGTGCTTCTTAATTCCTTAACTCGTGCTTGCTTGGGTGAGGACTCTTTTTGGTGTCCCATGTCCTCATGGTGGGTCCCACCAGCTTGAGCACCATGGTGGGTCCTACATTGTAGCACTTACCCTCAAGCTGGTGGTGAGAATACATCATAAATGCCTAACTTGTTGCATATGGTAGACATAATCTTGTGAGTGACTGGCTTGGTGAGAATATTTGCAACTTGACTTCGTGATGATATATGCTTCACAGATAAGAAACCTACTTGGAAATTTTTTTGAATAAAATGGCAGTCCACTTCAATATGCTTTGTTCTTTTATGGAAGACTGGATTCGATGTAATGTGTATTGCTGCTTGATTGTCACATTATAAATCTATCAGAGCTTCTTTGTAGAATCCCAATTCAGTGAAAAGAGATTTTATCTATATGAGTTCACTAACAGTGTGTGCCATTGTTATTGACTCCATAGCATCTAGAGTTACTCCTAGACGTAGGAGTTAAATTTTGTCATTTACAGGTTTATGTAAGTAGCAGGGTTAGATGTAATTTGCTTTAATTTTGATGGGTCATTGTGTGGCCTTGGTTTGTAAGTGTTGTCCCTAATCCTCTTTTATCAGGATGATGGGATTTTGAATGAAGGTAAGCATTAATAAAAAAATTGTTTAGACAAGGTCGGATTTTCTCTCTGACGAGGTCCAAGGTTGAGAGTCCTTCGAAAGCTCATTATCTCACAGCAATAGGTCGTTCTAAGAATCCTAAAACCTCGTCAAAGACGCAAGCCAATCTAGAACCAAAAGAGGATTGCCAGGTAACTCGATCCCTGGCGAGGGAGCTTAACAACTTGGTATCAGACAGGACCACCATCGACGACTCATCCTCTCCAAAAAATTTGCGTAATGCAATTGAAGAGGTTTGAATTGAATCACAAGCACTTCATAATGACAATGCAGCAATCCAAAACGAAATACAGGAAATCAAAGAGGCTATTCTCCAAATTAATCTGCGCATGGGTGAATGGATTACATGGGATGCTTTTCGTCCGGGAAGTTCCAACAGACCTTCCGATCAGCCCCCAATTCACCCACCTCCAATGCCTCCTCTATGCCCAGCTCATCCAATTCCATGGGGGACTCGCAACAACAACCATTCCACCATGCCTAGGTATACCAAACTCGATTTTCCAACATATGATGGGTCCTCTGACCCTCTGATATGGTTGCACCAATGTGACCTATTCTTTTGGAATCAAAGAACCCAACCCGAGGACAGGGTTCCTTTAGCTGCCTTCCACATGCTCGATGAAGAGCAGCTGTGGTATCATAAATTTAATTATGAGCATCATGTGTATGATTGAGAGATTTTAAAAGATTATTGCATGTTAAGGTTTGGTCCAACAGCCCATAGTAATCTCTGGGAGATTTGGTCAACCTCAAACAAACAGGTTCCATTGAGGTTTATCAAAAACAATTTCAGGAACGGCTGGCACGAGCCAGTACGTATGTGAGACCGACTCAGTATGTTTATCTTTTTACTACTGGCTTAGTTGAGGCACTTCGCCTAGAAGTAGAATTACATGACCCCCAATCCTTAGCACATGCTATGAATTTGGCACGTACACTGGACGTCAAGCAAAGAGTTTTGAAAGAATCTATGGGGCGTAAACCCCCCTGGCCAGGACGAGTGGCCACTGGAGCCCCACCAACCAATAACTCCCCTCTGTGCCAAGGGCCACCTCCCTCCCATCACTCAGAGGCACCCAAGTCCACACCACCAGCACAATATATTCGACGCTTTTCCAAATAAAAAATGGACCAGAGAAGGGCACAAGGTCTCTGTTTTAATTGTGATGAAAAATACTTGCCAGGGCACTTATGTAAATGGCTGTTTTGGTTAGAGGTGGAGGATCCAGAAGATATCCCACAACCAGTGGAAGTGGAAGACACCAAGGTGGAAGAACCAACAATTTCCATTCACACCATGACAGGGTTACACAACACCAACACCAACACCATGCATGTCCATACTGGCATACAAAACCTCATGTTACTTGAATTAGTAGACTCAGGCAACACCCACAACTTTCTTGGCCAACCAGTAACACAACAATTGGGCTTGCCAATTCAGCACAATTCTGGCTTTTTGGTCTCAGTAGCTAATGGGGAAAAGGTTTCCAGCATTGGGTTATGTTCAGCAGTTCATTTTTTTATTGAAGGCAACCCCTTTGTAGTGAATTTCTTGGTCATTCCCCTTGTAGGGTTTGATTTGGTATTGGGTATTAAATGGCTGCAATAGTTGGGTCCGATTTTATGGGATTTCATGTCCTTAACTATGAGTTTTGCTTCTAACCAGCAACCCATCACCCTTCATGGGAATCATGCATCCTCCCCCTGCACACTCCAACAAATACAAGTAGTAGACTCCGACCGCAGTAAGTTAAACTCTCTAATTAAAAATTTTGCGGATTTATTTATGTAGCCGCAGTAACTTCCTCCTATCAGAGCCTGTGACCATCGAATTCGTCTGAAGATGGGCACAGAGCCCGTAGTGGTGAGGCCATACTGTTACCCACATTTACAGAAAGATGAAATAGAAAGGCAATGCCAACAAATGTTGGAAGGCATTATCAAGTCCGGTAGGTCTCCCTTTTCATCCCTAGTGTTATTAGTAAAGAAAAAGGACCACACTTGGCATTTTTGTGTTGACTATAGAGAATTAAATGCACAGACAGTCAAGGATAAATTTCCCATACCAGTGGTTGATGAACTCTTGGATGAACTACATGGCGCAAAATTCTTTACTAAACTAGATTTACGCTCCGGGTACCATCAGATCAGAGTACACCCTGTAGATGTGGAGAAGACTGCCTTCCGTACCATCGTGGCCGCTTCGAGTTTCTGGTCATGCCATTTGGGCTCTGCATCATCCCCTCCACATTCCAGGCGCTTATGAATGAGGTATTTCGACCACTTTTATGAAAATATGTACTCGTTTTCTTTTATGATATTTTGATCTACAATCACAGCTGGGAAGACCATATTCAGCATTTGCACTTTGTGTTTAACATCCTGCGTGCCCATCATTTATTTCTCAAGCAATCCAAATGCTCTTTCGGTACCTCCGTGGTTGTTTATTTGGGCCATGTCATATCCACATCATGCGTTCAAGCAGACAGTACTAAAATCCAGGTCATTGTTGACTGGCCCACTCCACAATCAGCAACTACCTTTAGGTGATTTTTGGGATTATCAGGATACTATCGCAAGTTCATCCGTGATTATGGCCAGATAGCAGCTCCTTTGACGAGTTTACTTAAATGGAATGCCTTCATTTGGTCTGATGTAGTGGCCCCCTCCTTTGCTCAGCTCAAGCACGCATTAGCCAAGCTCCGGTGCTCCAACTTCCAAATTTTGAGGATCTATTTATTATAGAATGTGATGCTTCTAGGGGCGGCATGGGCGCGGTTTTACAACAACAAGGTCATCCAATTGCATATTTCAGCAGACACCTTGCAAAACACCATCACAAATTAGCAGCATATGAACATGGACTTATTGGCTTAGCCAAAGCCATTCAGCATTGGAGGGCCTATCTTTGGGGGTCACCACTACCTCATCCGCACCGACCACTGCAGTTTGAAATACCTTTTGGAGCAACGCATTACCACTTCACCTCAACAGCATTGGCTTAGTAAATTGATGGGGTTT
The DNA here is from genome assembly GCF_029961685.1 of Aristolochia californica. Taxonomy (NCBI): domain Eukaryota; kingdom Viridiplantae; phylum Streptophyta; class Magnoliopsida; order Piperales; family Aristolochiaceae; genus Aristolochia; species Aristolochia californica. The sequence continues at coordinate 8,589,266 of NW_027181881.1, forward strand.
GATTTTTTGGTGGAATATAAACAAGGCCAACTCAACAAAGGGGCTGATGCATTATCACGCAAAGAGATATCCGAGCCCCAACTCAATGCCATCAGTCAACCATGGTTCTTATAGCTGGATTCTCTTCAGGAAGAAATTCAACAAACTCCTGAACTCCTAGCAGTGTTTAACAACATTGAGCAGCAGACCATGGACAGCAACTGGGCCATCTAAGACTGCCTCATCCTGTACAAGAAGCGGCTTTATCTACATTCAACACCAGCATTACTTCCCATCATCATTTCAACATATCACTACAGTACTCATGGAGGACAGCAGAGGACATATTTCAGGCTTAGTCGTGACTTCTATTGGAAAGGAATGAAACGCATAGTCGCTGATTATGTCTCAGCATGCCAGATCTGCCAACGAAACAAAATAGAGGCATTGAGCCCAGCATGCTTGCTTCAGCCTCTCTAGCTCCCTTCTCAGGTAAGGGCTGATGTCTCCATGGATTTCATTTATGGTCTATTGAAATCCTTCGGTAAATCTATTATATTGGTAGTGGTGGATCATTTCTCGAAGTATGGTCATTTCATTCCTCTATCGCATCCATATACATCCCCCCATATAGCTCATATTTTCATGGACCATATTGTCTGACTTCATGGTTTACCGAAGTCCATCACCAGTGACAGAGATGCAGTATTTACTAGCACCTTTTGGAAGGAGCTTTTCAAATTACAAGGCACCAAATTGGCTTTCTCTTCAACTTACCACCATCAGACAGATGGGCAAACAGAGGTAGTAAACCAGACCCTTGAGATCTATTTTCGTTGCTTTGTGGGAGATAATCCTAAAACTTGGGTCCGCTGGCTAGCATGGGCTGAGTTTTTTTACAATACTTCATACCACATAGCTCTCAAGACTACTCCCTTCAGAGTGGTTTATGGTCGGGAACCCCCTCGTCTCGTATCTTATCTTGCTGGCTCTTCTCGGGTGGCTGCTCTAGACCAGGCTTTGGGGGAAAGGGAGCTTATGCTTGCCCAGGTAAAAGAAAACTTACAACAAGCTCAAACACTCATGAAGAACACATATGACAAGGGCCATCGTGAAAAATCTTATGCACCTGGAGACTATGCTTAGCTGCGTCGTCAACATTATTGTCAGTTGTCCTCACAACATCCAAAAGACACAAACATTCACCAAAATACTATGGCCCATTTCAGATTTTGGATCATATTGGCAGCGTGGCTTATCGACCGCAATTACCCCCCCTCCCCCCCCCCCCCCCCCCCCCCCCTGATGCCAAAATTCATGTTGTTTTCCATGTTTCGTTGCTGAAGTTGTTCAAGGGTGACTCGCCTATGTTACACACACTCCTTTGCCACCACTACAGGATGGTCATGTTCTGCCCATTCCATCTCATGTCTTCCAAGCTCGCCCATTCAATGATGTATGGGAAATTTTAGTCCATTGGGCTGCGACGAATCCTATGGAAGCCTCGTGGGAACCGTTAGAGGAATTCCGAGCACTCTATCCCACCTTTGAGCTTGAAGACAAGTTCTTTCTCTAGGCGGGGAGTGATGTTATGGACTCCATAGCTTCTAGAGTTACTCTAGACATAGGAATTAAATTTTGCCATTTACAGTTTTATGTAAGTAGCAGGGTTAGATGTAATTTGATTTAATTTTGATGGGCCATTGTGGGGCCTTAGTTTGTAAGCGTCGTCCATAATCCTCTTTTATAATGATGATGGGATTCTGAATGAAGGTAAGCATTACTCAAAAATTAGTTTAGACGAGGTCGGATTCTCTCTCTGACGAGGTCCAAGGTTGAGCTTCCTTTGAAAGCTCATTATCTCATAGCAATAGGTTGTTATAAGAATCCTAAAACCTCCTCAAAGACGCAGGCCAATCTAGAACCTAGAGAGGATCGCCGGGTGACTCGATCCATGGCGAGGGAGCTTAACAGGCATGGCTCTGTATTTTGCTTCCGCACTAGATCGTGCTACTACATTTTGCTTCTTGCTTTTCCATGTAACCAAATTCCCTCCAACCATCGTACAAAATCCTGAAGTAGATTTTCAGTCATCCGGGGATCCGGCCCAGTCTGCATCTGAGAATCCTTCGATGTTGAAGTTACCATGGTTTTTATATAGAAACCCTCTTCCTGAAGCTCCTTTCAGATATCGTAGTATCCTTTCAAGTGCATGCCAATGACTAAGTTCTGGCTTGTGCATGTATTGACTTACCACACTTACTGCATATGAAATATCCGGCCTTGTTACACACAGGTAAATAAGTCGTCCCACTAGTCTTTGATATTTCCCAATATCTACATCTTCTCCAGTGCCTTCACATAATTTTGTATTTTAGTCCATAGGAGTGTCTACTGGTTTGCAGCTCATCATTCCAGTCTCCTCTAGTAGGTCAAGGGCATACTTCCTTTGGGATAGCACAATCCCATGTCTAGATTGTAATACTTTAATACCCAAAAAATACTTGAGCAGTCCAAGATCCTTCATCTTGAATTCAGCACATATTTTCTCCTTTTATTTTCTGGATGCCCTCAGAATCACTCCCAGTTAAAATAATATCATCAACATATACAACCAGAATCACCTTACATCTCAGTGTATTTTCAATAAACACTGAGTGATCCCAGAGCATCTGTAAAAGTCGGCTCGTATGATGGCTTGACTAAATTTCTCAAACCATGCCCGAGGGGACTGCTTTAGACTATATAAAGATTTTATAGGCAGCATACTAACTCCCCCTCAACCACATACCCAGGTGGTTGTTGCATATAAATTTCTTCTTTAATATCACCATTACGAAATGCATTTTTCACATCAAGTTGATATTTCGGCCAAGATGAATTGGCCGTCAGAGATAATAACATATGTACCGAGTTCATTTTTGCCATTGAAGAGAAGGTTTCTTCATAATCAATTCCATAACAGTGAGTATAACCTTTGGCAACCAGTCAAGCCTTCAGTCGTGCAATTGACCTATCCGGATTATGTTTGACAGTATAAACCCACTTGCAACCAACAGGTTTTTTATCTGTTGGAAGAGGAACCAGTGACCATGTATGATTGTCATTTAGGACCTTCATTTCTTCATCCATTGTTACTTTCCACCCTGGATGTTGTAGAGCCTCCTGATAGGACTGTGGAACAGATATGGAGGAAATAGAAGAAAGAAAGAAACAACATAAAGGTGAGAGGCGATGAAGAGACACAAAATTTGAAATGGGATGAGAAGAAGAAGGTCGAGTGCATGATCTAGGTTCTTTCCTTATAGCAATAGGACAAGTATCATATTGAGGGCCAAAAATAACTGGTGATGAAGGACTTACCTCTGTTCGATCTGTTAACTCAGTAGGTGTGGTGTCGGCCACTTGCTCTAGAGGTTGAATAGTCTCTGTACCACGAGGCACAACCGGTCGAGGGAAACCTGGTACTAAGGACATACCTGGAGGAGCACTATCAAAATAAAAAGAGGAGTCTTCAAAAAATGTTACATCCCTAGATACAAATAAACATTGAAGAGTAAGACTATAACAAACATAACCCTTTTGTGTGCAACAGTATCCCAAAAAGATACACTTAATAGATTTAAGATCAAGTTTGATGTGTTTAGGAAATGAATTATAAACAAAACATTAACATGCGAAGACTTTCAAATGTAGTGAAAATGGATCATCATTTGGTAATAATCTAGAGTAAGGAGATTTATTACCAAGAACAGTAGATGGTAGACAATTTATAAGAAAGCAAGTCGTAAGGACTGCAAGAGGCCAATAAAAGTATGGAACTTTCATGGCATATAATAAACCTCGAGCAATGTCAAGAATATGACAATCTTCTGTTGGCTACAACATTTTTTTAGGAGTGTAGGCGCATGGTGTTTGATGGATAATGCTATTTTCTTGACAAAAAAAGTCAAGGTCTTTGGAAAAATATTCTTTGGCACATGAGAATTTTTTATTTTCTAACCAAATTGTGTGAGTACCATAGCAGGAAATGGCTTAAAAATAAATGGTATCTCAGAACGATCCTTAAATATAAACAACCAAGTTGTGTGAGTGAAATCATCAATAAAAGTAATAAAGTATTTTTCTTTAGAAATGTAGGAGACACTCAAGGGCCCCCAAACATCCGTATGAATTAAAGAAAATGGGGTAACACTTTTGACTTCTGGACGAGGAGAGTATGTACTCCTTTGATGTTTACTCAATTGACAAACATCACAATAAAATTCTGACCTTACATTAAGAGAAGGAAACATTTAATGAAGAGACTATACAGATGGATGTACCAACCGATTGTGCCATAACCATGTCTCATTTTCAGTAGTGGAAACCATATTTCTTTTTGGCAAGTCCAAGTAGTAAAGCCCCCCTTGTTCATATCCTCCACCAATCACCTGCTTCGTTATAAGATCCTGAAAGACACATGAAATGGGTGAAAAGGTAATAGAGCAATTAAAATATTTTGTCAGCTGACTAACAGATAATAGATTCAAAGGGAAAATAGGAATGAAAAGAATGTTAGTGAGTGGAAGTGATGGTGTGACAGAAGTGGAACCTATCCCTTAGACTTTGGTTTGAGAACCGTCAACTATGGTAAAAAAACTTGTGTGAAAGACTCGGAGATAGAGAATGTAATAAATTTTTGTTACCTGTAAGATGCTTAGAGGCTCCTGAGTCAATTATCCAGGATGAAGATGAGGCAAATAGCATACCTGAAGCGTTAGTGGCAGCAGTAGTTGTGGAAGAACTAGTAGAAGAACCCAACATTGTCTTCATTTTCTGAAATAGCTCGAACTCTTCATCAGTAAAAAAAAAATTGTGCTACTAATTCTATAGCTTGTTCTTCTTTTGTATCACTTATAAAGGCTTCATTAGCCCTTGTCAATTCTAACTGTTCATTGGCTTTATAGCATATTTCTTTATAATGGCCATATTGTCCACAGTAAGTACATGCCTTGGAATCCTTGTAATAGCATTGATCTATAGTGTGGCCAATTTTTTTTACAATGAGTACATTCTTTCCAATCTGCTTTGCCAACACCAGTCCTTCCACCTTTTCCTCTCCTCTATAACCTCTACCTCGGCCTTGGCCAAGGTTGGATGATGATCCTCTATGATCGGAATACATAGCGGATGATACTTCAGTAGTGGAGGAAAAATTGTCTAAAATACGAAGTAGTGTTGCACATACATCATCAAACTTGGGGACAGCAGAAGCACTCAGAAGTTGACTCTTGGCAATATCAAGATGGGGTTTAACATTTGCAAGATAAATAGCAGTAATTAAGGCTTCCTTTTGTTTGTCTTGGATAGAAATATCTATGGTTGAAGGCTGAGCTAACTTCCACTCTTGAAGAAAGCTTCTAAAGCGGGTTAAGTACTCATGGATATTTTCTCTTTGTTTAGTATTCAACATTCTTTGGAGAATGTCATATGGTCTATGTAGAGTATCCGGACAAGAGTACAGTTTAGCACATGTCTCCCAAATTTGTTTAGCAGTGTCAAGATGAATTACATTATTGGAGACATGTTCTTCCATGCTATTGATTAGCCAACTAATCACCAAAGTATCATTTTTCAACCATTTTTTATAAAAAAATATCATCTTCATCAATAGGTGTTCCTCGGGTGATGAGGTGACCAAGTAGGTTTTTTTTTTATAAGGAACCTCCGAACCGATGTGGACCAACTCATAAAATTTGATAACCCACATAAGGGTATGGTGGTAATTCTTAGTATATCAATTTTGACATTCATATTCTCTTCATCCATGATTGGCCCTTCTTCAAAAAATGCTAATAATAACACCAAGTAGTACTCTTCAAACAACTCGATGTATGGGGAATTTTAGCATTGATGCTAAATTATCATTCTGATTTTTTTTTCTCTAATACTGCTCATAAGTGACTCAATAACAATATTCTATATCAGGGGACTCTTGTTCCCACGAAAAAAAATTCCAACAATCTGATCATGGACTAGTCTCGATTAACAAAATTTCCAAATCGACAAAAATGTTTTGATAGATTCTTCTAGATAGAGAGGCATGCATATCCATAATATAATAAGATGAAAGCATTCACATATTCATCCTTAAATCACCTTCTAAAATTCAGAAACCAGTAACATGAGAAAAAAAAATCGAACACTTATCTCAGGGCTTGTGTTCTTCCTTCACAAAAGAGCCTTCTTTGAGTGATATTGATCATCACTTCTTTAGAGCATTCCTTTGATGAGGTATCCTAAATTTAATACTCTGATACCATGTTGAATTTAGGATCCCTTTTCCATAATTCTGAGCAAGAGAAAGAAGAAAGAAAAAAGAAGAAAAGGGAAGAAGGCCTCTCGGGTAGAGAGAAGAAAAAATAAACGAGAAAAGCGAGGTGGTGTTGAGAAAAGAGAAAGAGAGAGATTAACTCAAGAAGGGGATGTGTAACTTGATTACTTCCAAATTAAAACACCTCTATTTATAGTAGAGGAAGAGGTAGTCCTTGTACAATTAGCCTTACAATCCTAATTAGATTCCAACTCTAACTCTCTAAGATAAGTCTATTCCAACCAAGCTACTAGAAGACTAATATGAGTTGAACTAGAACTCTTTCTTCATTCATGTGAATACAAGGGAGGAGGCCAGCTCATAGCCTTATACTTGTGGATCCCTCATGATCTTTCAGCTCATCTTGATAAGATTGCCAGCTCGTGAGATATTTGGGGGTCCTACTTGATCTTCAAGTCTGCTAACTCATTTCAGTTTGTGCTTCTTAATTCCTTAACTCGTGCTTGCTTGGGTGAGGACTCTTCTTGGTGTCCAATGTCCTCATGGTGGGTCCCACCAGCTTGAACACCATGGTGGGTCCCACATTGTAACATTTTTTTTCTACTAGTAATTACCACCATGCCAGTATACCGGAGGCAACCACTAGAAAGTCCATCATATGCTTGTTTTTTCTTTCGCCGGAACTCGTCACCGGTGCAAAGTTTGGGGCACCAAAAAAATCTCTTTGGCAGACCCACCATCCGACTCTGATACACCATTATTTTATTTGTCATCGACAAAAAACAAGAAAGGTTAGATTGGAGCCACCATGCCATGACGGCATCACTAGCGTCACTCATAGGAGCCACCATTAAATTACTCACTATCGTTACTCTATTAGTCTCAATTACTGGACTGTCTGTAGTTCCACCATGGCTGAGGGTCATCAGTGCTAATCCGGGATGAAATCTCTAGTGACTCCATGGACGTGAGAAGACCATGCAGTGCACAAGGATGCCGAATAGAAGACAGAAATTCCTTCGCTACCTCTCTGAGAATTATTCACTTTGCCAACACGATTTCGAGAATTATTCTTTCTCTACTTGGATTATTCCCAAGCTTACTACTATCAATTCCAAAATTGTCTTTGCTATTGTTCCCATCATCCTCTGTTTTTTGGCCGTTCTGCATTGGCATCATCTTCAATCTCGCCGAAAATACTCTACATCATCCTTTGTTGTCATTGCTTCATTGTGAGCTGAAGATTACTGCTACTTCACTGTTTGATTGCTGTCCAAAGTTGTTGTCTGATCATTGCTGATTTCTCATGATCTCAAATTGATCTCAGGAGAAAAACATTGTCGAGTGCTAATTATAACTACTTTCTAGAATCTCCTTCTGCAGATAACTTTCAAAAAGGGTAGGAAGACAAAGATATGCTCCAATTTCTGGCATTTGGTTTATTTCTAGAACCAGCAATACTCATAGACTAGTAACAAATTGCTGAGTTCGTTTCTGCATATAGACATAAAGGGATTCTAGGGATTTTTTTCGGTGCTGCCTCTCTGAGATTGACTCCGCCGTCAATTCTTGCTCTATTAATCCAGAAGCCATCTTTCCTTCACTGCCTTATTCCTGCCTCTGCCGGATTGTTACTTGTAATTATACATGTTGCTGATTTGCTGATTGATTTCTAGAAAATCCTCTGATCGGTATCTTGAATTTAATCTGCCATGAAAGAGAGTTCTGCTATCCAGCGTTGTTCGGGAAAGATGATATTGTTGCCATTGATATTGGAAAGTTCTGTTTGATACTATTATTCAGGAACTTATTGATGATTCCAGCACCAACATACTTATCTTCATTGTTGGATCACTGCTTTCCATTTTTGTTTCCTTTCAGAGTCCAGAATCTGGAAAAAAAATTTGAACAACCACTCTATTCGGCGCCGAGAGGAGGATGAAGGCACTATTGAAGAATTAAATGTTTCCCTAAGTTATAAAACATTTAATCGGCTCGCTGGTTCTGTCGAGCGACCCGGTTCTGTTCCTTTGGGTTAACCCAATTGATTGGGCTAACTCGGACCGAATCACTGGTCCGGGTCAACTCAGACATGACCTACTTATTTTTTGGCTCGGAATACATGTCCAGGTCCTAGTTTTTATACATATTTCTTTCACCACTCAGCTATTTTGGTCTACTATTTGACTCGACGTGACTCGGTATTTTTATATTGCTGGATTATTATTTTGAAGTATTGGCAGCTTCTTCCTTGGTCAACATATTAGTTGGTACAAATACTTGTATTGGATTATTTCATGGGTAATTTTACAAGGATTTTATTATTTTGGTTTGTGTTATATGGGCTCGGACCCATTTTTAGTGGTTGCTATTGTGTCTCTTTGGATGAGACATTATTAGTAAAGAAGAGATGGCCTCATTATATGTTACATCACCATGACGAAATAGCTTATTATTACATCCACTACCCATGAGAGTCGGTGCCCGGGTTGGAATACCATTATTATATCTGTGTTATATGGGCCCAAGCCCATTTTAAGTTGTTGCTATAGTGTCTCTTTGGATGTGACATTATTATTGAAGAAGAGGTGGCCTCAGTATATGTTACATCACCGTGACAGAGGAGCTTATTACTACTATTGAATTTAGGATCCGTTTTCCAATATTCCAAGCAAGGGAAGAGAGAAAGAAAAAAAGAGAAAAGGGGAAGAAGGCTCTCAGATAGAGAGAAGAAGAGAAGATGAACAAGGTGTGAGCCATGCAAAGAGAGAGAGAGAGAGATTTACTCAAGAGAAAATGTTAGAACTTGATTAATTCCAAATTACAACACCTCTATTTAGAGTAGAGAAAGTGATAGAGTCCTTCTACAATTAACCTTTAAATATCCTAATTATATTCCAACTCTAACTCTCTAAGATAAGTCTATCTTGAAAGGATAACACAATCTAATAGAGCTCTAATATAAGTTGAACTATAAATCTTCTTCAATAACATGGAAATAAGGGAGGAGGTGAGCTTGTGGCCTTTTCCTTGTGGGTCCTATATGATCTTCCAGCTCATATTGATAAGATTCCAGGTCGTGGTATCTTTGTGGGTCCCACTTGATCTTCAAGTCTTCTAACTCATTTCAGCTTGTGCTTCTTATCTTCTTAACCCATGCTAGCTTGGATGAGGACTCTTCTTGGCATCCCACATCCTCATGGTGGGTCCCACCTTCTCGTGTATCATGGTGGATCCCACATTATAACACTCCCCCTCAAGCTAGGGGTGAGAAAACATCTTAGTTGCCCAACTTGTTGTAGATGGTAGACATAATCTTGTGAGTGACCGGCTTGGTGAGAATATCTGCAACTTGACTTTGTGATGATATATGCTTTAGAGATAAAATACCCGCTTGGAACTTTTCTCATAAAAAATGGCAGTCCACTTCAATATGCTTTGTTCTTTCATGGAAGACAGGATTCGATGTAATGTGTATACCTATTTGATTATCACAATATAGATCCATTGGAGCTTCTTCGTAGAATCCCAATTCAGTGAGAAGAGATCTTATCCATATGAGTTCACTAACAGTGTGTGCCATGGCTTCGTATTCTGCTTCTGCACTGGATCATGATACTACATTTTGCTTCTTACTTCTCCATGTAACCAAATTCCCTCCTACCATCATACAAAATCTCGAAGTAGATTTCTTGTCATCCGGGGATCCGGCTCAGTCTGCATCTGAGAATCCTTCGATGTTGAAATGACCATGATTTTTATAGAGAAACCCTCTTCCTGGAGCTCCTTTCAGATATCGTAATATCCTTTCAAGTGCTTCCCAATGACTAAGTTGTGGTTTGTGCATGTATTGACTCACCACACTTACTGCATATGATATATCTGGCCTTGTTACAAATAGGTAAATAAGTCTTCCGACTAGTCTCTGATATTTCTCGATATCTACATCGTCTCCAGTACCTACACATAATTTTGTATTTGTATCCATAGGAGTGTCTATTGGTTTGCATCCCAACATTCTCGTCTCCTCCAGTAGAAGGGCATACTTCCTTTGGGATAGCACAATCCCATGTCTGGATTGTAATATTTCAATACCCAAAAAATATTTGAGTAGTCCAAGATCCTTTGTCTTGAATTCAGCACATATTTTTTCTTTTGTTTCCTGAATGCCCTTGGAATCACTACCAGTTAAAATTATATCATCAACATATACTGCCAGAATTACCTTGCCTCTAGGTGTGTTTTTAATAAAAGTTGAGTGATCTCCAAAGCATCTGTAAAATCTTCCCCGTATGAGGACTTGACTAAATTTCTCAAACCATGCACGAGGCGACTGTTTTAGACCGTACAGAGATTTTTTTAGTCGATATACTGGCTCCCCCTCAACTACATACCCAGGTGGTTGTTGTATATAAATTTCTTCTTTGATGTACCCATTCAAAAATGCATTTTTTACATCAAGTTGATATACATGCCAGAAAGAGTTAGCTGACAAAGATAATAACACACGTACCGAGTTCATTTTTGCCACTGGAGAGAAGGTTACCTCATAATCAATTCCATAACATTGTGTATAGCCCTTAGCCACAAGGCGAGCCTTCAGCCGATCCATAGACCTTTCTGGATTGTGTTTCACAGTAAACACTCATTTGTAACCTACAGGTTTCTTATCTAAAAGAAGTGGGACTAGAGCTCATGTTTGATTTTCATAAAGGGCCCACATTTCTTCATCCATTGCTGCCTTCCACCAAGGATGTTTGAGAGCCTCCTGATAGGACTATGGTACAGATATGGAAGAAATAGCATAGAGAAATTGATAACATGCAGGCGACAGACGATGATGAGACACAAAATTTGATATGGGATGAAATGTATAGGGTATGGTGCATGATCTGGGTTCTTTTCTTTGTGTGATAGGACGAGTATCATATTGTGGGCCAAAAACAACTAGAAAAGATGGACTTACCTCGATGGGAAATGCAAACTCAGCAGGTGTGGTGTCAGCCGGTGTTTTTGGGGGCTAATAAGTTTCTGTAGCACGGGGCACAACCGGTCAAAGAGAACCTGGAACTAAAGATAAACTTAGAAGTGCTATGTCAGAATAATATGGAGAGTCTTCAAAAAACTGTGACATCCCTGGATACAAGTAAACGCTAAAGAATGGGATTATAACAAACATAACCTTGTTTGTGCACGAGAGTATCCTAGAAAGATACACTTGATAGATTTAGGATCAAGTTTACTATATTTTGGGGAGGAAATATGGACAAAACATTGACACCCGAAGATTTTCAAGGGCAGTGAAAACGGATCATAATTTGGTAACAATATAGAGTAAGGAGATTTTTTACCTAGAACAGAAGATGGTAGACGATTTATAAGAAAGCATGCAGTTAGCATTGCATGAGGCCAATAAAAGTGTGGAACTTTCATGACATATAATAAACCTCAAGCTACCTCAAGAATATGACGATTTTTCCGTTCGGCTACACTATTTTTTTGAGGAGTGTAGGCACATGATTTTTTATGGATAATACCATTTTCTTGACAAAAAGAGTCAAGTTCTTTGGAAATGTATTCTTTGCCATTATCAGACCGAAGTATTTTTATGTTATGACCAAACTGAGTGAGGACATAGCATGAAAAGACTTAAAAATCAATGGTATCTCGGAAAGCTCCTTAAATAGAAACAACCAAGTGGTACGAGCGAAATCATCAATAAATGTAATAAAATACCTGACTTGAGAAATATTTGAGACGCTCAAAGGTCCCCATACATCGGTATGAATTAATGAAAATGGAGTAATACTTTTGACTTCTAGACAAGGTGAGTATGTACTCCTTTGATGTTTACTCAGTTGAAAAACTTCACAATGAAATTCGGACCTGACTTTAAGAGTAGGAAACATATAATGAAGAGATTGTGAAGATGGATGTCCCAACCGGTTGTGCCATAGCCTTGTCTCATTTTCACTGGTGGAAACAGAATTTATTTTTGGCACATCCAGGAAGTATAGCCCCCCTTGTTCACGGCCTCCACCAATCACCTGCTTTGTTATAAGATCCTGAAATACACATAAAGTGGATGAGAAGGTGATAGAGAAATTAAAATACTTTGTCAGCTGACTGAAAGATAACATATTCAAATGGAAGGTAGGAACAAATAGAATATCAGTGAGTGGAAGAGATGGTGTAACGGAAGTGGATCATTTCCCTTGAACCTTGGTTTGAGAACCGTCAGCTATGGTAACAAACTTATGTGAAAGATACAGAGATACAAAATGTAATAAATGTCTATTACCTGTAAGATGCTCGGAGGCTCCTGAGTCAATTATCCACGATGAAGATGAGGCAGATAGTATACCTGAAGTAGTGGTGGTAGGTATTTAGTGAGGAACTTCGAGAAGAACCCATCATTTTCTGAAACAACTCATATTCTTCATCAGTAAAAATTTTCTTTTCTGTTTTTTTTGTGCGATGATCCTCCTTTGTATCACCTACCAAGGCTTGATTAGCCTTTGTCAAGTCTGAGTTGTCGTTGGCATTATAACATATTTCTCCATAGTGGCAATTTTTTCCACAATAACTCCTTTCCTTGTAATAGCATGTATCGATTGAGTGGCCATATCTCCGACAATGAGTGCATTCTTTCCAAAAAAAATCCATGCTTTTGATTAGCCAACTAATCACATTGGTATCATTTTTTAACCATTTTTTATAAAAAATGTCTTCTTGATCAATAGGTGGTCCACGGTTGGTGAGATGACCAAGTAGGTCCTTTGTTATAAGAAACATCCATACCGATGTGGACCAACTCATAAAGTTTGATACCCTTCGTAAGGGTATTGTGATAATTCTGAGTATACCACATTTTCTACTCACATTTCTTTAGCCATAATAGGCACTTCAATGAAAATAATTCTCCAAAAAAATCTAATCAAAATATCCAAGTAGTATTCTTCAAACAACTTGGTGCATGGAGAAATTTAGCATTGATGCTAAACAATCATTATTCCGATTTTTTTAGTAAATAACCACTCATAATAGACTCAATATCAATCTTCTATATCAGGGGATTCTTGTTCCCATGAAAAAAAAATTCAACAATCTGATCATAAACTGGTCTCGGTTATCAGAAATTCCAAACCAACAAAACTGATTTGATAGCTTCTTCTAGATAGAGAGGCATTCATATCCACAATCTCATAACATGAAAAACATTCACATAATTATCTTTAAATCATCTTCTAAATCTTGAAACCACTAACATGAAGTAATAAAAAAAATAATGAAGGAACTTATCTCACGCTCTTTGATCTTCCTTCACCAGGAGCCTTCTATGAGTGGCGTTGATCATATCTTCTTAGAGCATTCCTTTTGATGTAGGGATCTTAAATTTAATGCTCTGATACCATGTTGAATTTAGGATCCCTTTTCTATTATTCCAATCAAGGTAAAAGAGAAAGAAAAAAAGGAGAAAAGGGGAAGAAGGCTCTCGGATAGAGAGAAGAAGAGAAAAGGAACAAGGTGTGTGCCATGCAAAGAGAGAGAGAGATTTACTCAAGAGAAAATTTTAGAACTTGATTAATTAAAAATTATAACACCTCTAATTATAGTAGAGGAAGTGATAAAGTCCTTATACAATTAACCTTTAAATATCCTAATTACATTCCAACTCTAACTCTCTTAGATAAGTCTATCTTGAAAGGATAACCCAATCTAATAGAGTTCTAATATAAGTTAAACTATAACTCTTCTTCAATAACATGGAAAAAAAGGAGGAGGTGAGCATTGCATATAGACCCACTACCTACAGAAGATAGGAGTGTGCCCTACTAGAGTATGGAGCAATGTCATATGGCTAGGAGTGATTTTAATCTCACTTATCTTATGCCAGTTGGGCCTCATGGAAGAGCCACCAACGTGCGGGAGAGTGTTGGAAATGCCCACATATCTAAAAGTATTGTAAGATGAGCAGGAGGACTATCATTTTATACAAAAAGATCCTATACATCATTTGTAGCAAACTGGGAGTTCATGATGTTCTCTCACCCCTAGCTTGAGGAGGAGTGTTGGAAGATGGGCTCAAGCCCACACGGCCAAGGAATGCCCACATATCCAAGTGTGCTGGAAGATGGGCCCAAGCCTATAAGACCAGGGATAGCCCACACAATCAAGTGTATTAGAAGATGGGCTCAAGCCATAAGACCAAGGAAGGCCCACACATGCAAGAGATTTAGAGGATGGGCTCAAGGCCCACAGGCCCATACAAAGATGGCAAGATGGTAAATAAAGAGTCATCTCATAGAGATGGCATTGATGTAATTAGGTTAAAGTTCTAATTATAATATTGTAGTTTGATTAATCTATAAATTGAGCTTCAGGGGAAGGGTTACGAAATAATTCCATAACCTCTTATTCCTCTGGTTTTCTCTCAATGGGTGTCTTTCTTTTTTTCTCCATGAGCGATATCCATAGTCTTGAAAATCAACATCTTCCACGTGTTATCAATTGCTTGCATCTCTTTCTTCCATCACTATTTTGCAACCCTATCAGGAGGCCCTGAAACAACCAGGATGGAAGGCGGATATGGATGAAAAAATACAAGTTTTATATGAAAATCATACATGGAACTTAGCACTGCTTCAGATAGGTAAGAAACCGGTGGGTTGTAAATGGGTTTTTACTGTCAAACATAATCTGGATGGGTCCGCTGCTCACCTTAAGGCCCACCTCATAGCTGACACACCTATGGATGTGAATATTAAATTATGTGCAAGTTCTGGAGAAGATATTGATATTGGAAAATATCAAAGAGTTATGGAAAAACTTATCTATCTCATGGTAACTAGATCAGACATAACATATGCCGTAAGTGTGGTGAGTCAGTACATGCATAAACTACAACTTACCCATTGGTAAGCCTTGGAAAGGATATTACGATACTTAAAAGGAGCCCTAGGAAGAGGATTACTTTATAATAAAAATGGCCACTTCAACATAGAAGGTTTCATAGACACAGATTGAGGTTGGATCACTTGATGACAGGAAGTCCACTTTTAGATATTGCACTCTTGTTGGAGGAAACCTGGTTACATGGAGAAGCAAGAAGCAAAATGTGGTTGTGAAATCTAGTGTAGAAGCAAAATACATAGTCTGTGAACTCCTATGGATCAAATCCCTTCTTACTGAATTAGGGTTTTATAAAGGGGGTTTCATGGGTTTATATTGTCATAATCAAATAGTTATTCATTTCACTTCGAATCCAGTCTTCCATGAAAGGAACAAACACCAAACGGGTATAATCTCCCTCAAACGTGTTTAATCACAAGAGCAAGTAGCGATATTCTTACTAAACCGGTTACGTCTAAGATCCTATCTTTTATATGTGTCAAGTTAGGTATTTATGATGTCTTTTCTCCTCCAGTTTGAGGGGGAGTGTTAGAAGATAGCCTCAAGCCTACACGTACAAGGAAGAAAGCCCACACATCCAAGATGTGGCATATTGGTAAATAAGAAGACTTATCATAAAGATGGTATGAAGATGTAATTACTTGTCTATTTAGGTCTCTTCTCTTGTAATGTTCTAACCTTAAGAGCATTTTAAAAACTATAAATAGAGGCCCTTGGCTAAGAGGTAGAGCATTAGGTTCTCTCCTCTCTTCTCAAATTCATCCAAACTCTCCTCTCCCTTCTCTTGGAAGTCGGTCTCTAAACTCTCTCTCATTTCTCTCTTCTTCTCTTCTTCCTATCTTCTTCTTCTCCTTCTTCTTCTCCTCTCCCTCTTTGGTTGGAGATCATTATCAAGGAGTCCTAAATTCTACAAGAATCACCACAATTCCTCTCCAGTTCCTAAGCAACTATGTCATGGTCACAATCTGTTAAACGGTTTTTCATCACTAGGGCCCTACTGGCTATATAAATCATCCACCTATGCACGAAGATGAGGGCTCTTATCATAAGTGACAAAAATAAAGACATCTTGATAATAAGTTGGTTGATCAAAAGAATTGAAGAGGTGGTAGCAAATAACTTCATACATCTCAACTCATCCAAGGATATTTGGGACACATTCTCACAATTCTACTCCACTCCTGATGGATTACAAAAAAAAATATGATAAATTTCAGGAATTATTTGAAACAAAGCATGAAGTCTCCCTTCATGAGTATTTTTCCAGGTTGTGCGACTTACTTCAAGAGTGGATTGTAGCTCAACCGTATTCAACCAACATTGCCATCCAAGCTAAGCAAAGAGAAGACTTTATTTAAAAAATATGCCTTGCACATGTGCAACCATATTTAGAGGCTTTAAAGACTCAGGTATTGACCTCCTCTGCCAAACCCTCCAATATTGATGTATGTGCATCACTGTTAAGGGTACCGCCAAAGCACCTTCCTCACAACAAGAACAAATTGAAATTTCTGCTATGTACACCCATGGAAGGGGGAGTAACAATCAAGGTAGAGGCGGTAACACATATGGTCAACATAGAGGAAATAAGTGGAAGTGCACCTTTTGTGAACTTAATAACCATGCAGTTGATAAATGTTAGAATTTACATGATAAACCTGATTATTTCAAAACAAATCAAGTGTTCATGTTGAATTTAGGACCCCCCCCCCCCCCCCCTCCTCAAGCAAGGGGAGAGAGAAAGAAAAGGAGAAAAACAAGAAAGACTCTCGGGTTGAGAGAGAAGAAGAAAAAATAAAAAATGTTTGGAGAGAGAGAGAGCTTCACACGAGAGAAGAGAAACTAAGAGGCTTGCTTCATTAATTTTTGAGTTAAAATCACCTCGATTACAGTTGGGGAGGTGATAGAGTCCATGCACAAGTAATCTTAGGACTAATTTAAGAGACTAATTTAACTCAACTTCTAACTCTTCTTTAAGCATGTGAACCAAGATAGAAAGTCAACTCATGGTTTTATCATTGTGGGTCCCACATGATATTCCAACTCATGTTGATAGAGATACCCACTCGTGGTATCTTTGTGAGTCCCACTTGATCTTCAAATCTTGTATTTAATTCCAGCTCATGTTCCTTATCTCCTAGCTCTAGCCAACTTGTATGAGAGCCCTTGTTGACATCTCTTGACCTCATGGAGGGTTCCTCCAGCTCGTATAGCTATGGTGGGTCCCACATTGTAACACTCCCCCTCAAGTTGGGGATGAGTAAACACCATAGATGCCCAACTTGATGTAGATGATAGACAAAGTTATATGAGTGACTAGTTTGGTGAGAATGTCTACAACCTGGTTCTGTGAAGATACATGCTTAAGAGATAAGATGCTTGCAGTGAATTTTTCTCGTACGAAGTGGCAATCTATTTCTATATGTTTTGTTCTCTCATGGAATACTGGATTCGATGTGATGTGTATTGCGGCCTGATTATTGCAATATAGGTTCATATGAGCTTCTTTGTAAAATCCCTGTTCAGTAAGAAGAGATCTGATCTATAGGAGTTCACTCACTATGTGTGTCATGGCTCTGTACTTTGCTTCTACACTAGATCATGCAACTACCTTCTATTTCTTGCTCCTCCATGTAACCAAGTTTCCTCCAACCATCGTACAATATCCTGAAGTAGATTTCCTATCATCCGGGGATCCGGCCGAGTCTGCATCTGGAAAACCTTAGATGTTGAAGTGTCCATGGTTTATATAGAGAAGCCCTCTTCCTGGTGATCCTTTGAGATATCGTAATATTCATTCTAGTGCATTCCAATGACTGAGTTGTAGATTGTGCATATATTGACTTACCACACTGACTGCATATGAAATATTTGGCCTCGTTACATAGAGGTAAATGAGTCTTCCTACCAATCTTTGATATTTTCCTACATCTACCTATTCTCTGGTACCTGCACATAATTTTATTTTTGAGTCCATGGGAGTTTCTACTGGTCTGCATCCCAGCATTCTGGTCTCCTCTAGTAGGTCAAGGACATAATTCCTTTGAGATAATATGATTCCATGTCTGAATTGTAGTACTTCAATTCCCAAAAAATATTTGAGCAGTCCGAGATCCTTTGTCTTGAATTTAGCACATATCCGTTCTTTTGTCTTCTGAATGCCTTAGGATCACTGTCAGTTATAATAATGTCATCAATATTTATGGCTAGAATCACCATGCCCTTTGGTGTGTCTTTAACAAATACAGAGTGATCTTCAGAGCATCTGTGAAATCCGGCCCGTATGAGTGTTTGGCTAATTTTTTCAAACCATGCACGAGGCGACTGTTTGAGACCATAAAGAGATTTTTGTAATCGACATACGAACTCTCCCTCAACCACATACCCTGGTGATTTCTACATATAAATTTCCTCCTAGATATCCGCATTCAGAAAAGCATTTTTGACATTAAGTTGACATACCTTCCAGGAAGAGTTAGCTGCTAGAGATAATAACATACGTACTGAGTTCAATTTGTCCACTGGAGAGAAGGTTTCTTCATAATCAATGTCATAACATTGTGTATAGCCTTTAGCGACAAGATGGGTTTTCATTTGAGGTCCGAACCTATCCGGTTTTGTTTCATAGTAAACACCCATTTGCAACCGACAGGTTTCATATCTGATGGAAGTGGGACTAGAGTCTATGTCAGATTTTCATAAAGGATATGTATTTCTTCATCTATAGCCGCCTTCCACCATAGATGTTTGAGAGCCTCCTAATAGGACTATAGAGCAGGTATGGAGGAAATAGTGGACAAAAATTGACAAAAAACAGAGGATAGATGATGATGAGACACCAAGTTTGTTATGGGATGAGAAGTAGAGGGCATGGTGCATGATCTGGGCTCCTTCCTAATTGCAATAGGATGAGTATCATATTGTGGGCCAAAAATAACTGGAGAAGATGGACTTACCTCGGTAGGGTCCAAAAACTTAGCAGGTGTGGTGTTAGCCCGTGTTTCTGGGGGCTGAGTAGTTTTTGTAGCACGGGGTACAACCGGTCAAAGAGAACTTGGTATGGAAGATAAACCTGAAGGAGCATTATCAAAATAATATAAAGAGTCTTCAAATAATGTGACATCCCTAGACACAAGTAAACATTGAAGAGTGGGATTATAGCAAACATAACCCTTTTGTGTACGAGAGTATCCTAAGAAGATACACTTGATAGATTTTGGATCAAGTTTACTGTGTTTTGGGGAGGAAATATGGACAAAACATTGACAACCGAAGACTCTCAAGGACAGTGAAAAAGGATCATCATCAGGTAATAATAGAGAGTAGGGGGATTTTTTTCCAAGAACAGAAGAGGGTAACCGATTTATAAGAAAACATGCAGTAAGGACTGCATGCGGCCAACAAAAGTATGGGACTTTCATGGCATATAGTAATCCATGAGCTACCTCAAGAATATGAAGGTTTTTCCGTTCGGCTACACCATTTTGTTGAGGGGTGTAGGCACATCATGTCTGATTAATAATGTCACTTTCTTGACAAAACAAGTCAAAATCTTTGGATGTGTATTCTTCGGCATTATCCGACCGAAGGACTTTAATTTTTTGCCCAAACTGAGTGAGTACCATTGCATGAAAAGATTTAAATATTAATGGTATTTCAGAACGCTATTTAAACAAAAATAACCAAGTGGTACGAGTGAAGTCATCAACAAATGTAATAAAATATTTCACTTGAGAAATGTTGGAGACACTCAAGGGTCCCCAGACATCAGTATGAATTAATGAAAAAGGAGAGACACTTTTAATTTCTAGACTAGGTGAGTATGTAGACCTCTGATGTTTACTCATTTGACATGCTTCACAATGAAGGTCCGACCTCGCTTTAGGAAAAATATGATGAAGAGATTGGGCGGACAGATGCCCCAACCGGTTGTGCCATAACCTGGTTTCATTGTCACTGGTGGATGCAATATTTATTTGTGGCACATCCAAGTAGTAGAGCCCCCCTTGTTCACGGCCTCCACCAATCATCCGCTTCGTTTTAAGATCCTAAAACACACATGAAGTGGGTGAGAAATTGATAGAGCAATTAAAATATTTGGTGAGCTGCTATTGAATTTAGGATCCCTTTTTCGATATTCTGAGCAAGAGAAATAAGAAAGAAAAATAAGAAAAGGGAAGAAGAACTCTTGGGTAAAGAGAAGAAAAAAGAGAAGAGAAAAGAGAGGTGTGCGCCAAGCAAAGAGAGAGAGAGAGAGAGAGAGAGAGAGAGATTAACTCAAGAAGAAGATGTGTAACTTGATTAATTCTGAATTACAACACCTCTATTTATTGTAGAGGAAAAGATAGAGTCCTTATACAATTAGCCTTTGAATCTTCTAATTACATACCAACTCTAACTCTCTAAGATAAGTCTATCAAAATAATCTACTAGAAAACTAATATGAGTTGAACTAGAACTCTTTCTTCAATCACGTGAATATAAGGGAGGAGGCCAGCTCGTGGACTTATCATTGTGGGTCCCACATGATCTTCCAGCTCATCTTGATAAAGTTATCAACTAGTGGTATCTTTGTGCGTCCCACTTGATCTTCAAGCCTTCGAACTCATTTCAGCTTGTGCTTCTTAACTCGTGCTACTTCTGTGAGACTCTTCTTGGTGTCCCACGTCCTCATGGTGGGTCCCACCAACTCATGCACCATGACGGATCCCACATTGTAACATTATGTCAAGCACCTAGCCAATACTACCCAAAAGACCAGCCTATTAGGAGCGGAAGGCATAACCAAGTGAACCATGATCCCATAACATCACACCCACCTTCATGAGCTGACGTCCATGGTGGCCCACAACACATAACGACGAGGAGGGGTGCCTGCATCTGGGAATCATGAACGCCCACGTCGGGAATAAAACTCGTGATCAAGCGCTAGCTCTGATACCAAATGTCAAGCACCCAGCTAATACAACCCAAAAGACTAACCTATTAGGAGTAGAAGGCATAGGTACTTAACCAGGGACCAAGTGGGCCATGAGCCCATAACACACTCCCCCTCAAGCTGGTGGTAAGAAAGCATCATAAATGCCCTACTTGCTGCATATGGTAGACATAATCTTGTAAGTGAAAGGCTTGGTGAGAATATCTGTAACTTGACTTTGTGATGATTTATGCCTTAGAGATAATAAACACATGCTTGGAACTTTTCTCGTATAAAATGGCAATCCACTTCAATATGCTTTGTTCTTTCATGGAAGACTGAATTCGATGTAATGTGTATTGCTGGTTGATTATCACATTATAGATCTATCAGAGCTCCTTTGTAGAATCCCAATTCAGTGAGAAGAGATCTTATCCATAGGAGTTCACTAACAGTGTGTGTCATGGCTCTATATTCTGCTTCTGCACTAGACCGTGTTACTATATTTTGCTTCTTGTTTTTCCATGTAACCAAATTCCCTCAAACCATCGTACAAAATTCCGAAGTAGATTTTCTATCATCCGGGGATCTGGCCCAGTCTACATCAGAGAATCCTTCGACGTTGAAGTGACCATGGTTTTTATAGAGAAGTCCTCTTCCTGGAGCTCCTTTCAAATATCGTAGTATCCTTTCAAGTGTTTGCCAATGAATAAGTTCTGGCTTGTGCATATATTGAATTGCCACACTTACTGCATATGATATATTCGGCCTTGTTACTCACAGGTAAATAAGTCTTCCCACTAGTCTTTGATATTTCCCAATATCTACATCTTCTCCAGTTCCTCCACATAATTTTGTATTTGAGTCCAAAGGAGTGTCTGCTAGTTTCCATCCCATCATTCTTTTCTCCTCTAGTAGATCAAGGGCATACTTCCTTTGGGATAGCACAATCCCATGTCTGGATTGTAATACTTCAATACCAAAAAAATATTTTATTAGTCTAAGATACATCGTCTTGAATTCAGCACATATTTTCCTTTTGTTTTCAGGATGCCCTCGGAATCACTACCAATTAGAATGATATAATCAACATATATAGCCAGAATTACCTTAACTCTCGATGTATTTTCAATAAATACTGAGTGATCTCCAGAGCATCTGTAAAATCCGGGCCCGTATTAGGGTTTGACTAAATTTCTCAAACCATGCCCGAGGGGACTGCTTTAGACCAAAAAAAGATTTTTTTACGTGCGTACTGACTCCCCCTCAACCTAATACCCAGGTGGTTTTTGCATATAAATTTTTTCTTTAATATCCCCATTTAAAAATGCATTTTCACCTCAAGTTGATATATTGACAATGATGAATTGGCCGCCAGAGATAATAATATACGTACCGAATTCATTTTTGCCACTGGAGAGAAGGTTTCTTCATAATCAATTCCATAACACTGAGTATAAATTTTGGCAACCAGTCGAGCCTTCAGTCTTGCAATTGACCCATCCAGTTTATGTTTGTTAGTATAAACCCACTTGCAACCAACGAGTTTTTTAACTGTTGGAAGAGGAACCAGTGACCATGTCTGATTATGATTAAGTGCCTTCATTTTTTTATCCATTGATGTCTTCCACCCTGGATGTTGTAGAGCCTCCTGATAGGACTGTTGAATAGATATGGAGGAAATAGAAGAAAGAAACTAACAACCTAAAAATAAGAGACGATGATGAGACACAAAATTTGAAATGGGATGAGAAGTAGAAGGTCTAGTGCATGATCTAGGTTCTTGCCTTATAGCAATAGGATGAGTATCATATTGAGGGCCAAAATAACTGGAGATGAAGGACTTAGTTGGATCTGTTAACTTGGAAAGTTTGGTGTCGGCCACTTGCTTTAGGGGTTAAATAATCTCTATATCACGAGGCACAACCGGTAGATGGGAACCTGGTACTGAGGACAGACCAGGAGGAGCACTATCAGAATAAAATGAGGCGTCTTCAAAAAATGTTACATCCCTGGACACAAATAAACGTTGACGAGTGGGACTATAACAAACCCTTTTGTGTGTGAGAGTATCCCATGAAGATACACTTGATAGATTTAGAATCAAGTTTGTTGTGTCTAGGAAATGAATTATGAACGAAACATTGACATCCGAAGACTTTCAAAGGTAGTGAAAATGGATCATATTTGGTACTAATCTAGAGTTAGGAGATTTATTACCAAGAACGGAAGATGGTAGATGATTTATAAGAAAGCAAGCCGTAAGGACTGCATGAGACCAATAAAAGTATGGACCTTTCATGACATATAATAAACCTCGAGCTACCTCAAGAATATGACGATTTTTTACTTGGGCTATTGATAGATGCCATATTCTGACATGAGAACTAGGTTAATTATAATAGAATAACCTTTATAATTGTGTTATAGGTGGTTACTTATCGGTTTTCAAATGAAATGAGCATTTATTGAATTTAGCATTAATCACTGTCGATATTGCATATTTCTCTCTCCTGAATTATATTTCAGTATTTTTTTAGTTTTATTTCTTCCTGAAATGCTTTTTATAGATTCAATTATGGAATTTTAGGAGAATTTGGGAGGAGAAGAAGATATTTACCAAAATGTCCTTAGTGAAATGGAGGTAATTTCTAGGGCAAATCGTTTTAAAATAAGAAAAATCATATTTAAAGCAAAGGGGAGCGTCGAAAGAGGGGAGACGGGGTAGACCCGAGAGGGGGGACCCGAGACGGAAAACCCGAGAGGGGAGACCCAAGCGGGAAGACAAAACAGAGCACGATCGTCGACCGAAACAGGGGAAGACCCGAGAGGAGTTTCCCTCCGTTGGTCGCCGCATCACCATCGTTCACCGTGCCACCGTCATCCACCGCCGTCAACCGCAGTCCAGAAACCGAGAACAAACACGAGGAGAGTTCGAGAGAGTCTCCGTCGAGGTGAGTTCGACAGTTTCTGCTCGCCAGAACAGAGCACCGGAAACAAGGGAGACCTCAGAGGAGTTTCCCACCGTCGCTCACCGGACCACTATCTTTCGCCGCACCACCGTCGTCCACCGCCGTCCAGCAACCGAGAACAAACCCGAGGAGAGCTCGAGAGAGTCTCCGTCGAGGTGAGTTCGACAGTCGTCGCTCGCCAAACCGAGAGGGCTTCTCTGGTGCAACTTCCGCTTTCCGACCATCCTCCGGCATCGGTTACTTATTTCCGACTATTTTTGGAGCTATTCCGACTCCAACCGAGACTCGAGAGAGCCGATTAGAGAACGTCAGCTCTGTTTTGTTCTTCGCCGGACGTTACCTCCGTCCGTCGGCTTCCAACCTTCGTCGTCGGCGTCGTCTCTACCTCCGGCCACTCACTCTTGCCAACCCGAAGCCATTGATTTCGGGAAATTGCAGCACGCGTGAGAATGAGTTGCTGCCCGAGCGAGAGGAAGAAGAAGGGGAGTAATTCATAATTTTTGAATTTAATTTTTTATTTAGTTTGAACTTAGGTTTTGAATGTTAATTAAATGTGATTTGATAATTAATGTTTATTGAATATTTGTTTTCCGGATATTTTATTAAATTGGCTAATTCAGGTAGGATTATAATTTAGGTTGGATTTTGGTATTTTAATCCGATTTCTGTCTTTCACTCTATGCGCCCGAGAGGGGCTAGACGCAAGGATTGAGAAATCGGATTCGTGATTACGTGACGCTCGAGAGGCACGAACCACGGTAAAATCTAGAGTTGATAATTTTAGCATCATCACAATAGGAAATTGATTCTCTGCATTCTATTGTAATCCGCTCTTTGTCATTAACTCTAGGCGCCCGAGAGGGGCTAGATGCAAGGATTGAGAATCCGGATTCGTGGTTATGTGACGCTCGAGAGAGGCACGAACCACGGTAAAATCCAGAGTTGACGGTTCTTGTTGTGCAAGTAGTTAATTAGATTATTGCTTGATAATTTAGGATATAATTAGTGTTTAGTTCAGATTAATTCATCATATTTGGTTAGGCTAGTTGACTGAAGAATACACAAAATTCAATCCTCCCTGTGGATATGACCCTTGCTTACTGCTAGATTACATGAACGATTGTGCCATACCCGTGTCTCATTTTCAGCAGTGGAAACCATATTCATTTTTGGCACGTCCAAGTAGTAAAGTCCCCCCTTGTTCATGACCTCCACCAATCACCTGCTTCATTATAAGATCCTGAAAGACACATGAAGTGGGTAACAGAGCAATTAAAATATTTTGTCAGATGACTAACAGATAATAGATTCAAAAAGAAAGTAGGAATGAAAATAATATCAGTGAGCAGAAGTGATGGGGTGACAGAAGTCGAACCTTTCCCTTGGACTTTAGTTTGAGAACTGTCAGCTATGGTAACAAACTTGTGTGAAAGACTCGGAGATAGAGAATGTAATAAAATTTTGTTACCGGTAAGATGTTCGGAGGCTCCTAAGTCAATTATCCAGGATGAAGATGGGACAAATAACATACCTGAAGCAGTAGTGGCAGCAATAGTTGCGGAGGAACTAGGAGAAGAATCCAGCATTGTCTTCATTTTTCTAAAATAGTTCATACTCTTCATCAATAAAAAATTTATGTGCTGCTGATTTTGTGGGTTGTTTTTCTTTTGTATCACATACAAAGGCTTGATTAGCCTTTGTAAATTCTAACTGTCCATTGGCTTTATAGCATATTTCTTTATAAGAACCATATTGTCCATATTAATTGCATACCTTATAATCCTTGTAATAGCATTGATCTATAGTGTCACCAACTTTCTTACAATGAGTACATTCTTTCCCTTCTGCCCTGTCAGCACCAGTCCTTCCACCTCTTCCTCGACCTCCTCTATATCCTCTACCTCGGCCTTAGCCAAATGGTCAAATGATGATCCTCTGTGATAGGAATACATAGCGGATGATACTTCAATAGTGGAGGAAGAAGGGTCTGGAATACGAAGTAGTGTTACACATACATCATCAAACTTGGGGATAGCATAAGCACTCAGAAGTTGGCTCTAAGTAATCTCAAGATGGGATTTAATATTTCCAAGGAAAATAGCAGTAATTAAGGTTTCCTTCTACTTGTCTTGGATAGAAATATCAATGGTTGAAGGTTGAGCTAATTTTGCGGGCCAAGTACTCATGGATATTTTCTCCTTGTTTAGTATTCAACATCCTTTGGAGAATGTCATATGGTCTATGTAGAGTATCCGGGCAAGAGAACAGTTTAGCACATGTCTCTAAAAAAATTTTAGCAGTGTCAAGATGAATGAGATTATTGGAGACATGTTCTTCCATGCTATTGATTAGCCAACTAATCACCAAGGTATCATTTTTCAACCATTTGTTATAAAAAATATCATCTTCATTAATAGGTGGTCCCCAGGTGGTGAGGTAACCAAGTGGCTCTTTTTATTATAAGGAACCTCTGAACCGATGTGGACCAACTCATAAAATTTGGTATCCCATGTAAGGGAATGGTGTTAATTCTCATTATATCATTTTTTATATTCATATTCTCTTCAGCCATGATAGGCCCTTAAAAAAGTTCTAACAATAACACTAAGTAGTATTCTTCAAACAACTCGATGTATGGGAAAC
Source organism: Aristolochia californica (assembly GCF_029961685.1). Classification (NCBI taxonomy): domain Eukaryota; kingdom Viridiplantae; phylum Streptophyta; class Magnoliopsida; order Piperales; family Aristolochiaceae; genus Aristolochia; species Aristolochia californica. The sequence goes on from NW_027181881.1 coordinate 8,616,006, forward strand.
TTTAGCATTGATGCTAAATTATTATTCTAATTATTTTTCCTTTAATACCACTCATAAGAGACTCAATAACAATCTTCTATATCAGGGACTCTTTTTCCCATGAAAAAAAAATCCAACAATTTGATCTTGGACTGGTCTTGGTCAACAGAATTTCCAAACTGACAAAACTATTTTGATAGCTTCTTCTAGATGGAGAGGCATGCATATCCACAATATAATAAGATGAAAGCATTCATATACTCATCTTTAAAAAATCTTCTAAATTCAGAAACCAGTAACATGAAGAAAAAAAATTTAAGCACTTATCTCGCGGTTTGTGAGCTTTCTTCACAAAAGAACCTTCTTTGAGTGGTGTTGATCATCAATTCTTTAGAGCATTCCTTTTGACGAGGGATCTTAAATTTAATGCTCTGATACCATGTTGAATTTAGGATCCCTTTTCTAATATTCCAAGCAAGAGAAAGAAGAAATAAAAAGAAGAAAAGGGAAGAAGAGCTTTTTGTTACAATGTGGGACCCACCATGGTGCACGAGCGGGTGGGACCCACAATGAGGACGTGGGACACCAAGTAGAGTCCTCACCCCAAGTGGGGCACCAAGAAGAGTCCCTTGATATAGGATATTTTTATTGAATCTCTTGTGAGTGGTATTAGTGAAAAATAAATCAGAATAATAATTTAGCATCAATGCTAAAATTCCTCATACATCGAGTTGTTTGAAGAGTACTAATTGGTGTTATTATTAGAATTGTTTTTTAAGAAGAATGGTTCGTCATGGCTGAAGAGAATATGAATATCAAAAGTGATATAGTGAGAATTACCACCATACCTGTATCAAATTTTATGAGTTGGTCCACATCGGTTTGGAGGTTCCTTATAACAAAAGACCTACTTGGTCACCTCACCACCTGAGGACCACCTATTAATGATGATGATATTTTTTATAACAAATGGTTGAAAAATGATACTTTGGTGATTGGTTGGCCAATCAATAGCATGGAAGAACATGTCTCCAACAATGCCATTCATCTTGGTGCTCTTGCCCGGATACTCTACATAAACCATATGGCATTCTCCAAAGACTGTTGAATACTAAACAAGGAGAAAATATCCATGAGTACTTGGCCCGCTTTAGAAGCTTTCTTCAAGAGTGGAAGTTGGCTCAGCCTTCAACCACAGATATTTCTATCCAAGACAAGTAGAAGGAAGCCTTAATTATTGTTATTTGCCATGAAAATGTTAAACCCCATCTTGAGATTGCCAAGAGTTAACTTCTGAGTGTTTTTGCTTACCCCAAGTTTGATGGTGTATGTCCAACACTACTTCATATTCCAGACACTTCTTCCTCCACTACTGATGTATCATCCGCTATGTAATCCGTGTTGGAATGAGTTGTCTTTAATATGCATGTGGCACCTTCGCTAACAGACCGATCTTTTGGCGCAATGGTAAGTAACATGGTATCAGAGCAGGTGGCCTCGAGTTCGAGTCCCGCTCCCCCCGTTTGTTTCGTCCCCGCATAGGTGGGACTTTGTCTTTGTTTCGTCCCCGCATAGGTGGGACTTTGTCTTTGGACGTCCCCGTATAGCTGGGATTGTGCATTTGCATTTGTACACGGGTGTTCCCCGTGCGGGGGAGTGTTGGAATGACTTGTCTTTAATATGCATGTTGTGCCTTCGCTAACAGACCAGTCTTTTGGCGCAATCATAGAGGATCATCATCTTACCACGGCCGAGGCTGAGGCTGAGGTTATAGAGGACGCAGAGGAAGAGGTGGAAGGACTGGTACTGGCAGAGCAGATGGTAAAGAATGTACTCATTGTAAAAAAATTGGTCACACTATAGATCAATGCTATTACAAGAATTCCAAGGCATACAGTTACTATAGACAATGTGGCCATTATAAAGAAATATGATATAAAGCCCATGGGCAGTTTGAATTGACAAGGGCTAATCAAGTCTTTGTAAGTGATACAAAAGAAGAAGAACCCACAAAATCAGCAGCACAGAAAAAAAATTCTAGTGAAAAAGTATGAGCTATTTCATAAAATGAAGACAATGTTGGGTTCTTCTCCTAGTTCCTCCTCAACTACTGTTACCACTATCACTTCAGATACGCTGACAAAATATTTTCATTGCTCTGTTACCTTGTTACCGACTTCATGTGTCTTTCAGGATCTCCTAACGAAGCAAGTGATTCGTGGAGGCCTTGAACAACGGGGGCTTTACAACTTCGACGTGCCAAAAATGAAAATGGTTTCCACTACTGTAAATTAGACATGGTTATGGCATAATCGGTTAGGAGATCCATCTACACAGTCTCTTCATTATATGTTTCCTTCTCTTAAAGTAAGGTTAGAATTTTATTGTGAGGTTTGTCAATTGAGTAAACATCAAAGGAGAACATACTCTCCTTATCCAGAAGTCAAAAGTGTTACTCTATTTTCTTTAATTCATACTGGTGTTTGGGGGCCCTTGAGTGTCTCCAACATTTCTCAAGCAAAATATTTTATTAATTTTATTGATGATTTCAATCGCACAACTTGGTTATTTATTTTTAAGGAGCGTTCTGGGATACCATTTATTTTTAAGTCATTTCATGCTATGGTACTCACACAATTTGGTCAGAAAATAAAAATTCTTCGATCTGATAAAGCCAAAGAATATGTTTCCAAAAATCTTGACTCTTTTTGTCAAGAAAATGGCATTATCCATCAAACATCATGCATCTACACTCCTCAACAAATGTTGTAGCCAAATGAAAAAATCATCATATTCTTGAGGTAGCTCGAGGTATATTATATGCCACGAAAGTTTCATACTTTTATTGGCCTCATGCAATCCTTACGGCTTGCTTTATTATAAATCATCTACCATCTTCCTTTCTTGGTAATAAATCTCTTTACCCTTGATTATTACCAAATGATGATCCATTTTTACTACCTTTGAAAGTCTTCGGATGTCAATGTTTTGTTCATAATTCATTTCCTAGACACAGCAAACTTGATCCTCAATCTATCAAGTGTATCTTTTTGTGATACTCTCACACACAAAAAGGATATGTTTGTAATAGTCCCACTCTTCAACGTTTATTTGTGTCCAGGTAGGCAACATTTTTTTAAGACACCTCATTTTATTTTGATAGTGGTCCTCCTGTTCTGTCCTCAGTACCAGGTTCCCCTCGACCATTTGTGCCTCATGATACAGAGATTATTCAACCCCCTGAGCAAGTGGTCGACACAACACCTGCCGAGTTAATAGATCCAATAGAGGTAAGTCCTTCATCACCAGTTATTTTTGTCCCTCAATATGATTCTCGTCCTATTGCTATAAGGAAAGAACCTAGATCATGCACTAGACTTTCTACTTCTCATCCCATTTCAAATTTTGTGTCCCATCACCGCTTCTCACCTTTATGTTGTCAGTTTCTTTCTTCTGTTTCCTCCATATCTGTTCCACAGTCCTATCAGGAGGCTCTGCAATATCCAGGGTAGAAGGTAGCAATGGATGAAGAAATGAAGGCACTTAATGACAATCATACATGGTCATTGGTTCCTCTTCCAACAGATAAAAAAACTCGTTGGTTGCAAGTGGGTTTATACTGTCAAACATAATCGAGATGGGTCAATTCCATGACTGAAGGCTCGACTAGTTGCCAAAGGTTATACTCAGTGTTATGGAATTGATTATGAATAAACCTTCTCTCCAGTGGCAAAAATGAACTCAGTACGTATATTATTTTCTTTGGCCGCCAATTCATCATGGTCGATATATCAACTTGATGTGAAAAATGCATTTCTTAATGGGGATATTAAAGAAGAAATTTACATGCAACAACCACCTGGGTATGTGGTTGAGGGGGAGTCAGTATGTCACCTAAAAAAATATTTATAAGGTCTAAAGCAGTCCCCTCGGGCATGTTTTGAGAAATTTAGTCAGGCCCTCATATGGGCTGGTTTTTACAGTTGCTCTGGAGATTACTCAGTATTTATTGAAAAGAGAGGTGTGCACCAAGCAAAGAGAGAGAGACAGAGAGAGAGAGAGGTGTACTCGAGAAGGAGATGTGTAACTTGATTAATTATGAATTAGAACACCTCTATTTATAGTAGAGGAAGAGATAGAGTACTTATACAATTAGCCTTTCAATTTCCTAATTGCATTCCAACTCTAACTCTCTAAGATAAGTCTATCAAAATAATCTACTAGAAGATTAATATGAGTTGAACTAGAACTCTTTCTTTAATCACGTGAATATAAGGGAGGAGGCCAGCTCGTGGCCTTATCCTTGTGGGTCCCACATGATCTTCCAGCTCATATTGATAAGGTTGCCAGCTCGTGGTATCTTTATGGGTCTCACTTGATCTTCAAGTCTTCTAACTCATTTCAGCTTGTGCTTCTTAACTCCTTAACTCGTGCTAGCTTGGGTGAGGACTCTTCTTGGTGTCCCACATCATCATGGTGGGTCCCACCAGCTCGAGCACCATGGTAGGTCCTACATTGTAACACTCACTAACTGATAAAATATTCAAAGGGAAAGTGGGAACGAAAAGGATATCAGTGAGTGGAAGTGATGGTGTAACAGAAGTGGATCCTTTCCCTTGAACTTTAGTTTGTGAACCATCAGCAATGGTAACAAATTTATTTGAAAGACGTGGAGAAATTGAGTATAGTAGTTGTATGTTACCTGTAAGATGCTCGGAGGCACTTGAGTCAATTACCCAGGATGAAAAGGAGGCAGAAGCATACCTGAAGTGGTAGTGGCAGCGGTCGGTGAAGAAGTACTTTGGGAAGAACCCATCATGGTCTTTATTTTTTCGAAACAGTTCATAGTCTTCATCAGTAAATGTATTATTTGCAGTTGTTGTGGTAGACTGTTCCACTTTTGTATCACTTACTAAGGCTTGGTTAGCCTTATAACATTTTTCTCGAGAGTGGCCCAATCTACCACATATAGAGCATTCCTTCATGTGAAAGCATGTGTCTCTGGTGTAGCCATATCCCTTACAATGGGTGCATTCCTTCCCACCTCTTCCTCTTCCTCCTCTAAAAAAACTACCTCGGCCTCGGCTTTGGTCAGAAGGTGTTCCCCTATGTCCAGAGTACAAAGTGGATGGTATTTCAATAGTAGAGGGAGAACCGTCTGAAATATGGAGAAGTGTAGCACACACATCATCAAAATTGGGAACCGCAAAAGAGTGAAGAAGGTGAGTCTTAGCAACTTCAAGATGTGGTTTAATGTTAGCAAAGCATATGGTAGTTATCAAGGCATCTTTCTATTTATCTTGGACAGAGGTTGGGTGGGCAAGCTTCCATTCTTGAAGAAAACCTCGAAAGCGGTCCAAATATTCATGTATATTGTCTCCTTGTTTGGCGGTAAGCATCTATTGTAAAATATCATATGGCCTTTGTAAGTTGTCGGAGCTTGAATATAACTTGGTGCATTCTCCCAAATTTTTTTAGCCATCTCTAGGTGAATGACATTATTGGAGACATGTTCTTCCATACTGTTGATAAGCCAACTAATAACCAATGTATCCTCCTTTAAGAATTTGGTATAGAATATATCATCTTCATCAATATGTGGTCCACGCTTGGTGAGATGACCAACTAGGTCCTTTGTGATAAGAAACCGAGGAACCGATGTGGACCGGTTCATAAAATTTGATACCGCCTATAAGGGTACAGTGGTGATTCTTAATATGTCACTCTTGTGACTCATATTATCTTTAGCCATAGTAGGCAAATCGATTTGTAAAATATTTCTTCGATCAAGTAATAAAAATATGTCCAAGTGGAGATGTTTAGCATAAAAGTTAAGTAATTAATTTTAATGGATAATGACTCATAAAAGGCTCAACATCATCCTTCTTGATTCGATAATCTAGTTCTACAGAGTTATAAAAAAAATCAATATGCACTGGTCTCAGTCAAAGTATTGTGCAAACCGACAAAAATTTGCCTTGATAATTTCTTCTAATCAAAGATAATTTGAGATGCATATATTTTCATAATATCATAAGAAGAAAACATGCATAAGGACCTCTCTAAACCACCTTCTAATACCACAAACCAAAAGCATAAAATCAATAATATCATAAATAAATACATATCTTATTTGCTTCAATTTTGCTTCATAAGGAGCCTTCTGTAAGCAGTTTTTAATCATATCTTCAAAGAGCATATGGGGATCCTAAATTGGTAGCTCTGAGACCATGTTGAATTTATGACCCCATGAATAATACCTCAAGAAAGGGGAGAGAAATAAAAGGAGAACAACAAGAAAGACTCTTGGGTTGAGAGAGAAGAAAAAAAAATAAAAGAAGTTTGGAGAGAGAGAGCTTCACACGAAAGAAGAGAAACTAAGAAGCTTGCTTGGCTAATTTTTGAGTTAAAATATCCTCTATTTATAGTTGGTGAGGTGATAGAGTCCATGTACAAGTAATCTTAGAACTCCTGATTACATTCCAACTAGAACTCTCTAAGATAAGCCTATCATGATAAGATTACATTATCTATTTAAGAGACTAATTTAAGCCAACTTCTAACTCTTCTTTAAGTACATGAACCAAGATAGAAGGCCGGCTCGTGCTCTTATCTTTATGGATCCCTGTTATGGACTTCATAGCATCTAGAGTAATTAGTAGATACATGGGTTAAATTATGTAATTTCCGAGCTTTAAGAAGACAATTGGTTTCAAGTGGGTTTTTACACTTAAATATAATATAAATGAAATTGTTGCCCGATATAAAGTACAGTTGGTGGTTAAAGGCTATAATCTATCATATGGCATTGATTATGTTGAGACATTCTCACCAATAAATGTCTCACCAGTAGCCAACATAAATTTTGTTCAGATTTTTATTTCTCTTGCTACTACTTTTTAATGACAATTATATCAATTGGATGTCAAGAATACTTTCTTAAGTGGTGATCTTTCATGGGAGGTTTATATGGCTCAACCCCCTGGATATGTGGTTGATGGGGAGTTGGTATGTTGGTTAAAAAATGCCATCTATAGCCTCAATGATCCCCACGAGCCTAGTTTGATAAGTTTACTATGATGGTCACTCAACTTTGGTTTAAGAAATGTGAGAGTGATCACTCCATATTTTTCACATAATACCACTCGAATGAAGACTCTCATGGTCGTATATGTTGATGATATTGTTATCACTGGTAATGACTACAATGGAATTCAGGAAGTCCAAGAAGACTTGAAAAGAAAATTTCAAACCATAAAAATGGGGCTTCTCAAATACTTCTTGGGCATAGAAGTTATACAATCGAAAGATGGCATAGTTATGTCAAAAATGAATTATGTTCATGATCTATTAAAAGAAACCAGAATGCTCGAGTGCAAGCTGGCCGATACACCTATGGAGCCCAATGTTAAATTATGTTTCGAAGGTGGCAGCGATGTTGATATTGAACGATTCCAACGGTTGGTTGGGAAATTAATCTATCCCTCGGCTACAAGACCTGATATATCTTATTTAATTAGCGTTATCAGTCAATTTATGCATCGACCTCAACAAACTCACTGGGAAGCATTGGAAAGGATTCTTCGATAGTTGAAGAAAAATCCTGGTCAAAGGTTATTATTCAAGATCCATGGGCATACAAACATAGAAGGCTTTGCAAATGTAGACTGAGCAGGTTCACCAAATGATAGAAAATCCTTTTCAAGCTATTGTACAACTATTGGAGGTAATCTAGTCACCTAGAGAAGCAAATAACAAAATGTGGTAGCAAGGTCAACTTCAAAAGAAAAATATACATCAATGACACATTATTATGGTCCCTAGCCATGGTTCTAGTAACTCGGCGAGTCAAATAAGGATCCAGCACTGTTAGAGGGTTTCTTAACACGTTTTTGTGAAAAGAAACTCTCTTTTTCTTCCCTCACACGTTATAATTGAAAAGGAGTTTCCTTTTCTCAATTAAAGATGCACCAATTCAATCAAGAGACTGTTTTAAGGATCCAATTATGAAACCCCACTTTATACCTCACGTCAATGAGTAGGGTTTCTGAATTCATGCAGCTACCAATGCTGAATGTAAAGAGGGCAGTCTCTAGCTCTTCTAAACTCGAAAAAGATAGATAAAAATACCTCTTGAAGACCTCTTTATTTCAGCAACTCGAAAATCCCTTTCTTGATGCTAAGGCTCACGCAAATCCTCCTTCCCTCACTGCTGGTTCGTGGAAGAGATGGATGACTATTGCAGCATGGAAGAGAAGGCTGATTGCTCCTCCTTTTCCTTCCAAGATCTCCTCAAAGACTCCCCAATGGATGCAGCAAACAACCAAGGATAGTTCAAGCCCAAAACCCTAGGATAGGGAACCTAGCAAGAACCTAATTACTCTATTTTACTCTAAATCTGAACTTACCTTATTTCTCATTCCTTACCCTTTAAATAGGGTCATTCACGCCAAGATAGGTTAGGGTTAGGTTTATAAATCCCAACTATACCCCTACCTTCAAGTCTTATTACATAATCAATCAAATTCGAAATTAAAAGCAACATAAGTAATAAAAGTAAAATTAGGTGACTTGGTGAGTCATTGTCTCCTCCTCTGAGTGACTCGGTGTGCTATTGAGTCCATAACATCTGCCTTCCGTGGAGAAAGAGCTTGTCCTCAAGCTCGTAAGCTGGATAGACCTGTTTGAAGGTCTCTTACCACTCCCATGTCACTACCTCGGGGTCTGTAGCGGTCCACTGCGCGAGGATGTCCCACTTTTCATTCGTCACACGTGCCCGTAACACCGCGTAGGGTGTCAGAATGACGTGGCCATTGTCCACTGGAGGAAGGAACGGTGGAGAAGAAGGGGCTGGCCCCTTGTGAGGTTTCAGTAGTGAGACATGAAACACATCATGCAGCTTCGCTGTGTCCGGCAATTTTAGTGTATACGCCACCTGCCCGACGCGTCGAATAATGGCAAAGGGCCCAAAGTACTTGGGGGATAGCTTATGGCGCCCTGGCCCTGTGAGAGAGTGTTGTCGGTACTGCCGAAGACGTAGCCACACATAGTCCCCAACCACGTATGAGACATCCCGGTGGCTCTTGTTGTAAGCCGTAGTCATCCGGACCTGAGCCTTTTGTAGCCGGTCTGTAAACATCTTCAACACCTGATCTTGATCCATGAGTGCATCATAAATGGCATCCACGTGGGTGGTGCCTCTGGTATAAGAGAGAAGCCTCGGGGGGTCCCTTCCATAAAGAACCCGGAAAGGAGAGGACTTCAAGGCCGAGTGGGATGAAGTGTTATAACAGTATTCTGCCTAGGGTAGCCATTGAACCCACTGTTTCGGTCGATCTCCCACTAAGCACCGGAAATACATCTTGATGGTCTGATTAACTACCTCGGTTGGCCATCCGTCTGAGGGTGATATGCGGAGGAAAATTTCAATTGCGTGCCACTCAGTCAAAATAGTTCCCTCCCGAAAGTACTCGTGAAAACCGCATCCCGGTTACTCACAATAGACTCAGGAATGCCATGTAAGCGTACAATATGCTCCAAGAAGGTCTGAGCCACGCGGGCTGCCATGTAGGGGTGAGCCATCGGAATAAAATGACCATACTTGGAGAAGCGATCAACCACCACAAACAAAACAGACTTCCCGGCTGAGAGGGGAAGACCCTCCACGAAGTCCATTGAATTATCTGCCCATACCTTAGTAGGGAGAGCGAGAGGCTGGAGAAGACCTGCAGGACTCAAATGATCTGATTTGTTCCTTTGACATACTTGACAATCGGAGACATATATAGTAATGGAGGACTTCATAGCCGGCCAATAGAAATCCGCCCGAATACGCCACAACGTCTTCTGTAACCCCTCATGGGTAGAATCATGATAAGCTGAGAGAATGGCTGGAATCAACTCGGTCGTGGTCGGAAGGTAAATCCGCTGCTTATAGTAAATCCTAAATGGACCACTTGGAATCCATCTCCCCATTGGAAATTTTTTTGTGCATCTCCTGTAGTGCTGGAAGTGTGGCATGCGCATCACGGACCATGTCTAGAATGAGAAAACGTTGTTGGCTGATGGCATAGATGAGCTGCTGATGTTCAAAACGTCTGGACAAGGCATCCGCTGCCTTGTTTCTTCTGCCCGCACGATACTCCACTGAGAAATCAAAGCCCATCAACTTACTAATACAATGTTGTTGAGGTGACGTAGCGAGACGCTGCTCAAGTAAGAACTTGAGACTATAATGATCAGTGCGGATGAGAAAAGTACGTCCCCATACATATGGCCGCCAGTGTTGGACCGCCTTGGCCAACCCGATCAGCTCGTGTTCATATGCAGCCAATTTTTGATAACGAGAGGCCAACTGTCGACTGAAATAAGCAATGGGGTGGGAGTTCTGATGCAACATGACCCCAATGCCCCAACCAAAAGCATCACATTCAATCACAAACAAGTCATCAAAATTTGGAAGTTGTAACACCGGTGAAGATGCAAGAGCATTCTTAAGTGCGTCAAATGCCATGGAAGCCTCCTCGTTCCACTGAAAGGAATTCTTTTTAAGGAGGTTTGTCAAAGGTGCTGCCAACGGACCAAAACTCCGAATAAATTTCCGGTAATAGCCTGCCAAACCCAAGAATCCGCGTACTGTTGAGCAAGACTGAGGCTGTGGCCACTCACTAATGGCTTGAATCTTCTCGGGATCAATAGTGACCCCCTCATGGGAAATAATGTGGCCCAGGTAAGCAACATGAGATGCCCCAAATGAGCATTTGGACTTCTTCAAATATAATTGGTGTGCTCGCAATAAATCAAATAAAATTCTCAAATGTTCTAAGTGGTCATCTTGAGATTTGCTATATATGAGTATATCATAAAAAAAAACAAGTACGAATTTCCGAAGGTAAGAGTTAAATACCTCATTCAACAGTGCTTGGAAAGTAGAAGGAGCATTTGATAGCCCAAAAGGCATGACCACAAATTCAAAGTGGTCGTGAAGTGTTCAGAATGTCGTCTTTTCAATATCTGTTGGATGCATGCGAATCTGATGATACCCAGACCGTAAGTCTAATTTTGTGAAGACCCACGATCCATGTAGCTCATCGAGGAGATCCTCCACCACCGGAATGGGAAATTTGTCTTTTACTGTCAGCGCGTTCAACTCACAATAATCAACACAAAAGCGCCAAGTTCCATCATGTTTCTTCACGAGCAAAACTGGTGAAGAGAAGGGGGACCTACTGCTACGAATAAGGCCCTGTTGTAGCATCGCCTGACATTGTCTTTCAATTTCATCTTTCTGGAGGTGAGGGTACCGATACAGACGAACAACTACCACATCTGACCCTGGTTTCAAACATATATGGTGATCACACTGTCTGAGCGGGGGGAGCCCTGTAGGCTCACAGAAAAGGTCGGAGAACTCATCAATCATGCCATCAATACTGCCAGCTGAATTATCCGGGGCAGTCAGAGAATGAATGTGCTAATGTGTTTCTGTCTGACTTCCTTGTAGGAGCACTTGGCTACCACGTAGGACAAAACTCATTGTCAATGCAAAAAAGTCCCACAAATTGGGTCCCAACGTTTGTAACCATTTGATTCCCAATACCATATCAAAACCAGCCAGAGGAATAACAAAAAACTCAGCATGAAACAAAGTAGTGCCAATAGTAAAATTTATCGCCTTGCTGATTCCGTAGCTAGGAACCTTCTCCCCATTGGCCACTGAGACTGTGGCTGTTAGATGGGGAAGAATCTGTAACTGCAGGTGTTGGGCCGCCGTCAAACTAAGAAAATTGTGGGTGCTCCCCGAGTCCACTAGGCCCACGAGTTTCCGATCGAAGATCTGAGCTCTGACTTGCATGGTTTTGGGCGACTTTTGCCAGTAATTGCATGCAAGGAAATTTCCGGTGGTGCTTCCTCTATCATATCCTCGGTCACCTCGATATCATCATCTTCAACTGTATCAATGAAAAACAATATTTTGCACTGATGACCAACCCGATATGGTTCATCACAGTTGTAACAGAGATTTTTGGACCGCCTATCCATCATCTCAGCACTTGTCAATTTCTTTATGTACTGAGGTGGATGACTGCTCGATTTCGTATCCCCTAGTAAAGTGGTGCTCGGAGTGTGTCTCGGAGGAGGTGTTGTGGTCCGAACCCCCTGATGATAATTGTGTCTGCTCTGCCAAGTGGAGGAAGTGCTCATCTCCCCTGACCATGTGGGTCGTCTGTGCAGGGCCTTTTGCCGCAGTTCTAAAGCACGGGCAATATTCATCGCGTGTGATAATGTAATCGGTGCATAGAGCTCCACCTCAAGCTTTAACGCCTCCGTCAGGCCTACTGTAAATAACGCCACTTGTTGGTCCACTCGTACCATACCATTTGCTCGTGCTAAATTTTCCTGGAACAATTTCTGATATTGCTCCACGGAATCAGTTTGTCGTAACATAACCAAATCACCCAAGGGATTGCTATATGCCGGAAGACCAAAACGAAGAGAGCATAAATTCTTAAATTCTTCCCACTCCACAACTGGTCTATCCGCCTCAACTTGCTGATACCAGAGTTGTGCTTCTCCCAGTAAGTGGAAAACAGCCATCCCCACTTTATCATACGCTGGTACTTGTTGATGGGCAAAAAAATTTCGCAACGATATAGCCATACCAAAGAGTCTTCTGACCCATTATAAGTGGGAAATTCAAGTTTAGTGTACCTAGGTACTGTGCCTGCTCCCTGGTGGAAGGTTCCTACCAAAGGGTCTTCTGACCCATTATAAGTGGGAAATTCAAGTTTAGTGTACCTAGGTACTGTGCCTCCTCCCTGGTGGAAGGTTCCCCCCGGGATGAAGGGTCCTTGCTGGCCTGGTACAGTGCCTCCCCCCTGGTTGAAGGGTCCCCCTAGGATGAAGGGTCTTTGCTGGCCAGAGAAACTCGTGCGCCTCGTAAACTCATCTCCCCCTCTGTTATATGAATGCTCCCCTCCTCTTTGCTCTGGAGTTGTGTTCCTTCCAGTAGTCAGACCAGTCTCCATGTTGTCCATTCTTCCATTCAAGGTCTCCATACTGATATCAACCTTAGAGAACCTCTCCTCCAATTCAGCAAATCTTTTCTCATTATCTGCATTGCCTTTGAGGATAGCTTCAAGCAATTCATGGCTGCTGATATCTTCCGGGTTACCCTGCTCTGATACCAAGTTGTTATGGTCCCTAGCCATGGATCTAGTAACTGGACGAATCAAATAAGGATCCAGCACTGTTAGAGGGTTTCTTAACACGTTTTTGTAAAAAGAAACTCTCTTTTTCTTCCCTCACACGTTATAATTAAAAAGGAGTTTCCTTTTCTCAATTATAGATGCACCAATTCAATCAAGAGACTGTTTTAAGGATCCAATTATGAAACCCCACTTTATACCTCACGTCAATGAGTAGGGTTTCTGAATTCATGCAGCTACCAATGCTGAATGTAAAGAGGGCAGTCTCTAGCTCTTCTAAACTCGAAAAAGATAGATAAAAGTACCTCTTGAAGACCTCTTTATTTCAGCAACTCAAAAATCCCTTTCTTGATGCTAAGGCTCACGCAAATCCTCCTTCCCTCACTGCTGGTTCGTGGAAGAGATGGATGACTATTGCAGCATGGAAGAGAAGGCTGATTGCTCCTCCTTTTCCTTCCAAGATCTCCTCAAAGACTCCCCAATGGATGCAGCAAACAACCAAGGATAGTTCAAGCCAAGAACCCTAGGATAGGGAACCTAGCAAGAACCTAATTACTCTATTTTACTCTAAATCCGAACTTACCTTATTTCTCATTCCTGACCTTTAAATAGGGTCATTCACGCCAAGATAGGTTAGGGTTAGGTTTATAAATCCAAACTATACCCCTACCTTCAAGTCTTATTACATAATCAATCAAATTCGAAATTTAAAAGCAACATAAGTAATAAAAGTAAAATTAGGTGACTTGGTGAGTCATTGTCTCCTCCTCTGAGTGACTCGGTGTGCTATTGAGTCCATAACACACATGCACTGAGTAAACTATTGTAGTTGAAATCATTCATGTCTAAGTTGGGTTTCCAAGTATATAAACCGATGCAACTTTATTGTGATAATTAGGTAGCCATTCGCATTGTAAACAACCCAGTATTTTATTAAAAAATAAAAGACATTGAGATTGACTGCCATTTTAGTCAAGAAAATTGAAAGTTGGTGTAATATCTATGAAATACATCCTATCCAAGAATCAATTGGCTTATATCTTCACAAAGGGCATTGCTGCAAAACCTTTCTCAGAGACATGTTCCAAGCTATGAATTAATGATGTTTTTTCACCAAATTGAATGGGAGTGTTAGAGAAGATAATGGCACTTTATGTAATTTAGAGAGTGAGAGGCATGGAAATGTAATTATGTTAAAATATTTGTTGAAACTAGGATTCCATGATATATAATCAAAGTAGAATAGAATTAAGGGGTGAGAAGATGAAGGAGGGTTGTAGAGAGAAGATTTAGGAGGAGGAGAACAAGAGTGACGAATTTTGAGAAGAACAAAGATGATGCGAAATTAGGGTTGTGGGAGATCTCCAAACCCTCCCCCTAAACCTTTATTTATAGATGTCAAGAGTACATAAATTAAAAGTATACCCTTCACCCTAGAGAGAGTGAAGAAAAGACAAAGAACATAAGATATTTTTAATAATGTCACCTAAGCTTGTCTATGACTTTCAACACTCCCCCTCAAGTTGGTGGTTAAAAAAATTGTATAACCCCAGCTTGGTACATGCAGTGGAGAGAATTTTGGAGTTGATTGACTTCGAGAACAAATCAGCAAGTTGTCTATGAGTTGAGACATGTTTAAGGCTAATGATTCCCACTTGTAATTTTTATTTCACAAAGTGACAAACCACCTTGATATGCTTTGTTCTCTCATTAAACACTGGGTTGGAGGAAATGATAAGTACTGCTTGATTATGACAAAGGAGTTCCATGGGGCCATCTTTGTCGAATCCCAATTCAGCTAGAAGAGAATTAATCCATAGAAGCTCACTTACAACATGTGCCATGGGTCTATATTCTGCTTTTGCATTTGATCTTGCAACCACATTCTATTTTTTACTCCTCCATGTAACAAGGTTACCTCCAACTATAATACAATATACTAAAGTAGATTTTCTATCGTCTAGTGATCCAACCCTATCCACATCAACAAAGGTTTCAATATAGAGATGACCATGACACTTATATAAGATACTCTATCCTGGTGTCTTTTTTAAGTACCTGAGAAACCTCTCTAATGTTTACCAATGAGACATCTGAGGTTTATCATATATTGACTGCCCACACTGACTACAAAAGAAATATCTAGTCTAGTCACAGTGAGAAAGATAAGTTTGCCAATTAGTCATTGGTACTTGCCAACATCAACTTCTTCTCCCTAGCCAGCACATAGTTTTGTATTTGTCTCCATGGGAGTATCAGTAGAGCAGCATCTCATCATTCTTGTTTCTTTAAGAAAGTTAAGAACATATTTCCTTTGGGATAAGATAATACTCTATTTGGACTGAAGAACCTCAATACCGTGAAAATATTTAAGAAGTCCCAAATCTTTCATCTTGAATTCACTGCATATCATTTTTTAATTGACTGATACTATGAATGGTCCATAGAACACTTTGTGAACCCAAATCGAATCATTGTTAAAGGTTAAGGGGGAGGGTTTGGTGCATTGAATGCAATCCTCATTCTCCATCCTCTTTCTCCTTCACCAAAGTCGTTACTCTTCTTCTTCTCCTCTTAATCCTTCTCTCCACAACTCTTCTTCTTCTTGTCACCCCTTAATCCTCTTCTACTTTGATCATACATCATGGAATCCTAAGTTGTAACATGGTATTAGAGCAGAGAGCTTAGGATTCCATTTTTTTCTACTCGGTTAGTTACAGGAATATATTATACTATGCTTTGATCAAGACTTACACAAGGTGTGTTTTTTTAATTGAAACTATCATGGTTCAGATTATGTTAGAAAAGTATCATGCCATACATTGATTTTTCTTACTGGATATGTATGAATCTTAAGAGAGATGAGATCAAAAACAATAGAAACAACGTTGATGTTTTTGGCCTTTAATCATTCTCTAAATGCATGGTAACCTTTGTTAGTCTAGTTGGCCGATACGCTTGGATTATCTTATGTGTGAGAATTGGCTTGGAATGTTAGCCATGTATGATGAGGAATAATTCTTCCAAGTAGAGTAGTTTAGACTTACAAATGAGTCATACGTGTCTCATACATTAGTTTCTTCAAAACTGCACCTAAGTGCATTTTCATAAGGTTTTTGCCAAAAAAAATAAAACGCTAGAGTGCATCTTTGTCTCCTGCTGAGGCAATTGACCCATTCTAAGGTTTTATCTCGCCATTCTCTGCATCCTGATTTGTTGTTTTGAAGGATTTTGCCATAGGATTTTCTCTATACAAGGGAGTCCGCGAAAACTTGTTTCTCTCGTGAATTTTTTGTTGCCTTTTGTCATCGTTGTACATGAAAATTTCTCATATTGCCTTGGAGGGCCCAACCAAGACCGGAATTTCTCTCTTGTGTTTCTAGTTTCTGGTAATCTCATGGGAGCCCAACGAAAACAGTATCAGTGCCTTAACTTTTGCTCTGCCATTGCTGGAATAAATCATTTGCTCAATAATTGATCACTTCCGTAACTTGTTACACCTGGTAGATTGACATCGTCGGTTCTTTGGTATCTTCGTCAAGCTGGTAGGTTGATATCGTCGAATCTCTAGTATCTTCATCAGACAAGAACTGGCTGTCAATCTCCTTTGATCATTGTAGCATTACGTAGCCTGGCTTCATTTACTCTGTTTGGAGTTGTAACTTGATTTGTTTGCACGGTTGGAGTTTGGATGTCAGAACGTGGCTGGCTTGATCCAGAAGTATTTCCAGCTTGGTATCATTGGTACATCCAGCCTGCTATGATCTATGTATCATAGCATTATTCATGGAAGGTTGATATTTCTTACCTTCGGAAAATGACCAGTTGGTTGACATCATCATTCGGGAGCTTCCCTGGCTGGAATCTGGTGTCTGATTCCGCAAATAGCTTTGTTTTTTTTATCATATCACCAAATATCCAGCAAGACGTATCTACTAGAGAATCATCATCTTGGAAAATTGCCTTCGTTTTGTTGCCATCTATCCTATTTCTGGAAGACTACTAAATGCCAATCAGAAAGTATTTTTAGCAGAGGATTTTACGTGCTTGGACATCACCAGTTGTTTTCGGTACTACTGGTGGCTTACTATCTGGCAGACTTCAGTCTTGGTTTCCATCTGAAGCCTAAAATCAGCTCAGAAAGATCTACTCTGTCGAGAATAAGCACTCTGCCTATGAACTACATATTCTCACTCTGCCGAGAATAACTACATATCAGGCAACTCAGACTAGTGAACCAGTGAATCATGAGTTAACTACATATCTGCTCTAAGCTTGTTTGGGTTAACTTGGACTCACGATTCAGCCTAACTTGGCCTTCTCAACCAGGTCTCTTGACTCAGCATGATGCATATTTGACTCAAATTAACTCAGGATTAATTCATTACCTCAGCTTGAGTCAACGTTGCTATCTACTTGACTACTCGACTTAATTATTACCTTGGATTGTTATCGATTGTTACAATTGGATTATTATTCTCGGCTTGCCCTACGATGGCCCTTAAGAACACTAGAGGCCAGAAGTTTGTCTCTGCCACCAAATTTGCTTTGCTTCATAAGATAAAGAGTGATAAGACTTATACAAACTACCAAGCCACGACCAAAAAGATTTCTCCTATTAGTGCTACTTCTATAATAGGTATGGTTTCAACCACTTCTCCATCTTGGATCATTGACTCTAGAGCCTCTGAGCACTTGACAGGTAATGGTACCCTCCTCAATTCTATAGCTCCTTGTTTACCAGACAAGTTTGTTTCTATAGCGTATGGATCCCAAATCAAGGTACATGGGGTGGGGTCCACATTTTCTAT
Source organism: Aristolochia californica (assembly GCF_029961685.1). Classification (NCBI taxonomy): domain Eukaryota; kingdom Viridiplantae; phylum Streptophyta; class Magnoliopsida; order Piperales; family Aristolochiaceae; genus Aristolochia; species Aristolochia californica. The sequence continues at coordinate 8,634,004 of NW_027181881.1, forward strand.
CCCTACTCTTCATTTAAAAGACATCCTATTTGTCCCTGAATTTCCACTTAACCTTATATCCGTGAGTCAACTCATCAAAAAATTTAACCGTTCCATAACCTTTTCTCCAACTTCGTGTGTGCTTCAGGATTTGAAGACAAAGCAGGTTATTGGTGGAGGTTGTAAAAGAGGAGGTTTCTAGTACCTTGATTCACCAACACTAATAACAACTAATAGTGCTCAGCATACGGCCTTTCAATGGCACAATAGGTTAGGACATCCTTCCCTTTAGTCACTCAAACAGATCATTCCTACATTATAGTTCATTTCCAGTCTCAACTATGAAGACTGTCAAGTGAATAAACACTAGCGGAGTACTTTTTTTCCTCGTGGTGAAACCAAGAGTGTTGGCCTATTTTCTTTAGATCATACTGATATATGGGGCCCTATGAACATCTCTAATGTTTCTCAATCAAAGTATTTTATTAGCTTTGTGGATGACTTCTCCAGAGTTACATGGTTGTTCCTATTAAAAGATATATTAGAAGTCTTACCTCATTTTAAGTCTTTTTGTGTCATGGTGTCTACCCAGTTCAACACTACCTTAAAGACTATTCACTTCTATAATGCCAAGGAATACCTGTCTTCAGACTTCTAAACCTTTCGCCAGGACAAGGCATCATTCACCAAACCTCTTGTGCCTACACACCACAACAAAACGGTGTGGCTGAAAGAAAAAAAAAGACACCTTCTTAAGGTTGCTTGTGCTCTACTCCATCCTATGCATGTGCCCCATTTCTACTAACCTCGTGCTCTTCTCACCGCCAGTTATCTTATAAACAGGTTACCTTCTTCAGTACTTGGTCAACAGACACCATATTCTTGTCTTTTTCCTGGTGATAAGATGTTCTCTCTTCCTTTGAGAATTTTTGGGTATACCTATTTTGTTCATAATACTTCCACACATATTACTAAATTGGACCCCAAGGCACTTAAATGTATCTTTTGGGGGTACTCTCGTACTCAGAAAGGAAATGTTTGTTACAAAATGTCTCTTCGGAAATTGTTTGTTTCTAGTGACCTTACAATTTTTTAGGATCAACTTTTTTATCCATCCACTGGTGCTCCACTTGGATCTTTTGCAGTCAATGAGTTTCCTAAATCTGTCGTGACAATTGATGACCTCACACCTCATGGCCATAATGATGTATCTGCCCTACCTCCTGAAGTGTTGGTTGACACTACACCCGTGGAGTCTCTAGATTCCTCTGAGGTAAGTTCTCCTTCCCCACCCCCCTGTACCCAGCCTATTGCTCTTCGAAAAAAACCTAGGACCTGTACCCTACCTTCTACCTCTCACCCCATTGCTCATTTATTATCTACCCATTGGTTATCACCATCTTGCTGTCAGTTTCTTTCTTCTATTTCATCTGTTGTTAATCCTCAATCTTATCAGGAGACCCTTCAGAATCCAAGATAGAAAACAGCCATGGACAAAGAAATGGCAGCTCTTCACAAGAATCAAACCTAGCGCTTTATTTCCTTATCATTTGGTAAAAAGTCGATAGGCTATAAGTTAGTCTTCATTGTCAAACAAAATCAGGATGGCATGATGGCCTGCCATCAAGCCCGACTTGTAACTAAAGGTTAAACCCAATGTTATGGGATTGATTTTGAGGAAACCTATTCCCCAGTTGCCAAGCTCAACTATACGCGTCTCTCATTATCTCTAGTTACTAATTCTCGATGGCATGTCTTTAAATGTCTTCCTTAATGGCGATATTAAGGAGGAACTTTATATGTAGCACCCACCAAGATATGTGGTTGAGGGAGAGTTATTTTTCCATCTTACAAAATCATTATATGGTCTGAAACAATCTCTGCGGCCCTGGTTTGACAAGTTTAGTTAAGCGATGATTCGATTTGGGTTTATAAGGTGCTTTGTGGACCATTTTGTATTTGTCAAACATATTGAGAAAAAAGTTGTAGTATTTTTTGTATATGTGGATGATATTATTTTGGTGGGTAGTGATTCTGATAGCATCAGTCAAGTAAAAATTAAGATATGCAATGAATTCAAGACAAAAGAGTTGGGACTTCTTAAGTATTTTATCGGTATTGAGGTGCTTCAATCCAAACATGGTATTATCTTATCATAAAGCAAATATGTTCCTGACTTACATGAAGAAACTAGAATGATGGGATGTCACCCTACAGACACCCCCATGGAAACAAATACAAAGTTGTGCTGGTTAGGGAGAAGAAGTTGATGTTGGGAAGTACCAGAGGCTAGTTGGCAAGCTTATCTATCTCATTGTGACTCAGATATTTCATTTGCATTCAGTGTGGTCAGTCAGAATATGCATAAACCTCAAATGTCTCATTGGCAGGCTTTGGAGAGGATTTTCAAGTACTTAAAAAAGGCACCAAGACAAGGGTTCTTATATAAGTGTCATGGTCATCTCATTATTGAAAACTTTGTCGATGTGAATTGGGCTGGATCACCAGATGATAGAAAATCTACTTCAAGATATTATACTCTAGTTGGAGGCAACTTTGTTACATGGAGGAGTAAAAAACAAAACGTGGTTGCAAGGTCTAGTGTAGAAGCAGAATACATAGTTATGGCACATGTGGTAAGTGAGCTTTTATGGATTAAATATCTTCTAGCTGAATTGGGTTGTGTTACGGTCCCGGATCTAACACAGCGATTCGTAGAAAGGAAGAAGAGAAAGACAAAAATCAAGCCGAAGGGAAGCTTGATAATCCTAGGTTCTTTGAAGAGAACGCGCACCCTTGTTTACGTTAAATCAATGCTTGCTTTTTCTCATTACTCTTACCCCTTAAATAGGATTCACCCTTACAAGGTTTAAAATAAAATATTACAAAGATACCCCTGTAGATAAAATATTACAAAAATCCCTTATGACCTATTAATTTTTTAACTGAAATAAATTAAATTAAATTAAATAAAAACAATTAATTAGACTCTTAATAATGTTATTGTGTGCATAAAATTACACCCCCCCCCCCGGGAGAAAGAGTTTGTCCTCAAGCTTTAAGGTAGGGTCTGCTTGCCCGTGCCGACGTCTCCACCTGTTCTCAAGTAGCATCCACGGTATTTGTGTCAGCCCTCTGGATGACAAAACTAGAGCATCCTACTAGAGAAGCAATTTTGTTTTACCGACTCTGCCAACATCACTTGTTGTAGCATACCCCAATACGAATAAGCAACCGAACAACAAGTTGAACTATCACCTGCTCCAAACTGACAACTTCTGGTTTGATATGAACAGCCCTTGTGTGATCTTTGGACCCAATCCCTGTTCAGCAAAGTCCCAGCTGCCCAAAGCAATGACCAGCAGCTACCTTTGTTGAAGACAATGAATAAGTCGCTGAAGTTAAGAACTTCTGCTTAGCTGCCTCAAAAACCTTTCTCTCAGGTTGCATGTTCTAATGTTTGGCACCTTTCTTACTGCAATAGCAGTAGCACCACCGAACAGCAGAACTGGTATATCATGTTGAAAAATGTAGTGCAGTACTGTTTTGTCCATTGTCACAACTAAGGGTGGCTTCGAACCGAGCCGGCTCGCGAGCCGATCGAGTTCGGATCGGTTTCGACTCGGTTCGAAACGTTATATTTCGAGTTCGAGCCGAGCTCGAACTCAGGGATGGGCTCGTTTACATTAACGAGTCGAGCTCGAGCAAAGCCCGGTTCGGCTCGTCGGCTCGCGAGCCGACTCGTTAATATAACGAGCGATTCAGGATCGGGGATCGGGGATCAGGGATCGGGGATCGGGAAATTTCTCTGCGAAACCCATACCTCCGTCTGCCATTTCCATGCCGTTTCAGCGTGATTTCTTGCGGAAATCGCTGTCCGTCGACAGGTATTCAGGGGAAATGGGGGATTTGGTCTTCAAATCCCTCGTTCTCCCTCTCCCTCTTCGATTCCTCGATTTATTCCTCTACGATTTCTATCTTCCTTCCTCAAAGATTTCTTTCTCGTCTTCCTCTTCGATTTCTTCATCCAAGCTTTTCCTCGCCGACGAGACGAAATCGACAGTCCGACAGAAGGAGGTAAGATTTTTATTTAATCTTTCTGTTTTTTTCGTCGCCGAGCTAACCTAAAAAATCTCTAACTCTCTCTTCGTTTCTCAGCTTCGTTTCTCAGCTTCGTTTCTTAGCAGTGCTCCTTCATTATTGGAAAGTTGTTTTGGATATCCGAACGGCACACTCTGTTTCTGTAAGCAAACTCAGCTCTGTTTTTTTTTTTTCGATATTTCCAGTTGACAGTTCAAATACACTCGGGAAGAAATCATTGTAAGAAAACTGGTATGAATTTTATTTCATGATTTTGAGTGTTGATACTGTTTGATTTTTTGAAATGGTGAGTTCTTGATTTAAGGGTAGAATGTAAGAAGATCATTTTATACAGATTGTATAAGGTTGACCTATTTTATTCTCTTAATTTATTTTTTTGCTTGAGTGTGCCATCAATTGCATTCTAGCTGGCTGAGAGCCAGGAAACTTCATACTGAGCTAACATTCAAGAAGGAAAGGAAGGGTGGGGGAGAAAAATCCCCCACCTTGTCATTTGTTATGTTTTTGTATATCTCAGAATGACTTACTAAGCTCAATTGCTATAATGTTTGGAAAATAGTTGGTTGGTTGTCAATGATTTTTTTGCTCAAATTCTATTGTTCTTCATAAATGAAGTTATTATTCTAGACTTTCAAATATTTTTATGTGGTGGGATCTTGTTTCTTTTTTGCCTTCTTATTTTTAGGTGTCTGGCCTCTTATAAAATTTTGTACGTTTATCATATATTTCAGCAATAAACAGCAATGGTATTCAAATTGTTACTTGATATATTTTAGCAATGGAATTTTATTTCATGATTTTGAGTGTTAATAACATATTCTGTTCAATAATACTCTATTATAGTTAATGGAATCAGGAGCTTTCTTAATTGCATCCAACTTCTCTTTATTATAAAAAAGAATAAAAAAAGTTAGTTTTTGTCCTTCTTTCTTAATTCTCATTGAACTTATATCTACTGCTGTTCTTGGTATAGTGGGGTATTGAGGTTGAATTTCATTTTTTTTCATTTTTATCATTAATTTCTTGGTATTGAGGTTGAATTTCATCAGAATATTAGAAGAGAATGTTGGTGTGCTTATTTCCTTATCTTAGAAGTTTTTAAATTTATATATAAAAAAATGATCGGTATATTGGACTGGAAACTATTGGGTGCAGGGCTACTGGCTCAAAGAGACCCCGCTGCATTGAAAGACAAGGGTCGTTCCCGATTGTCACAATGTCACGTACCTTCCTCTAAGAATAAACAAGTATCTTAAATTATGTGTAGGATCTTTGTTGTTCGGATAACTTTCTTTTCTTTATGTTTTTAATTTGTAATTTTGTTTTTTTGTAGAAGTAAGATGTCAACACCTCCTCAATTGACATTAATAATTAACACTAGTTCTAGTGTAACTATAAATAGTGACTCAACTCCACCAGAGTCACTACCCTCTGTCATAGAAGTGGGCCCAGATGAAATTACCATAAATGAGGATGAAGGTGATTCTACTCATACCTCCAAAAGACAAAAAAAGTCTCATGTGGGGTTGGAATTCAAAGAAGTATCACTTAATGGTACAAAAAAGGCTCAGTGTGTTCATTGTAAAATCAATTTGAGTGTTATTAGTAGTGGAGTGACCACACATATGAGTCGACATTTGAAACGTTGCACTAGTAGAAAAGTGGCAATGAGAAAACAAAAAACCTTAAACTTTCAACCAGTGGGAGCGGGGTCTAATGTTGATCAGAGTACATCTAGACTTCCTTTTATGGATTTTGGAGGAAATTATGATCAAGCTAAAATGAGAGTACTCATTGCTCATTGGATTCTTATGCATGAGCATCTATTCATGATAGTAGAAGAGGAGGGATTTAATTTTTTAATGAAGATGCAAATATGAATTATGAGAAAATATCCCGGAAAACTATTAAGAAGGAGTGTATGGAGGTGTATGAGGCAGAGAAAAAGAAATTGAAAATTTTGTTAAAAGAGATTAACAAGATTAGTCTTACCACGGATCTTTGGAAGTCTCAAAATAAAAAAATTGAATACATGGTTATTACTGGGCATTTTATTGACAGTAATTGGAAGCTACAAAAACGAGTCTTGAGTTTTGTGCATGTTCCTCCTCCTCCTCGTGGCGTTGATATAGCAGATGCTATTTACAAGTGTTTGAAAGAGTGGGAGATTGAAAATAAAGTTTTTAGTATTTCAGTTGATAACGCTGCATATAATGATGTTTGTATCAGAGTTTTGAAACAAGATTTTTCAAGGAAAAAAAATTTGGTGTGTGGTGGAAAGTTGTTTCATGTGCGTTGTTGTGCTCATATTTTGAACTTATTAGTCCAAGATGGTCTTGTTCAGATTAAAGATATCATTGATAATGTGCGTGAAAGTGTCAAATTCATAAATCTGTCTGAGGCTAGACTTCGCACTTTTTCTGAAATTGTACAACAATTAGAACTTGGTGAAAAGAGGTTGGTTATTGATTGTCCAACTTGTTGGAACTCTACTTATGACATGTTGTCTTCTGCATTAAAATTCAAAGATGCATTCTCTAGATTTAAAATTAGAGAACCAACATATGACTGTTTGCCAAGTTTTGATGAATGGGAAAAAGTTGACATGGTGTGTGAGATTTTAGAAGTTTTTAATGCAGTTACTAATATAATTTCTCGGAGTGACTACCCTACTTCTAATTTGTACCTTAGTGAGGTATATAGGGTAAAAGAAGTTCTGGATTTTCATTCTACAAATGAAAATGTTTTCATTAGGACAATGGTTAGTAGAATGAAAGAGAAATTTGAGAAGTATTGGGGTGAATGCAATTTATTGATGGTTGTTGCTTCAGTTTTGGATCCAAGGGTCAAATTAAAGTTGATCGAAATGTGTTTTCCAGTGATATATTCTATAGAGGAAGCTACAATGAATATAAATTTAGTTTGACGCACCTTATATGAGATCTACGATGAATATGTATCCATATATAATGTGGATATTAGAAATAAAGAGATTGTTTCAAGTACTAGTAGCTCTATGGGTGTTTCCACAAGTCGTAGGCCTTCATCAAGTTCAGGTTGGTCAAAGTTGATGAGTTATATGAAACAAAATGATGCAGTTAATTTACCAAGGTCAGAATTGGAAATTTATCTTGAAGAAGGCGTATATAGTTGTGAGGAAACTTCACAATATGATTTTGATGTTTTAGAATGGTGGAAAGTGAATCATATGAAATTTCGAGTATTATCTAAGATGGCAGCAGACATCCTTGTAATTCCCATATCCACAGTAGCTTCAGAGTCTACATTTAGTGCTGGTGGTAGAGTAATAGACTCATATCATTCTTCCTTGGCACCAAATACAGTTCAAGCTTTGATTTGTGGCAGTGATTGGATTCGGGTTCTTCACGGTGTAAAGAAAAATCAAAAGGTGAATTTCTTTGATCAATTCTTTATTATGATATTTTTTAGTATATTTTTTAGTTTTATTTATTAAAATTTTGTTTTATGATTACAGCCTGAGAAGAAGAGTGTAGAGATAATGCTACCAGCTACATGATTTTTCATGTTTCTCTCATCATGGTAATTTTAATATTTTTAACGACATTAAGTAACTAGTAATGGAAGAGTATTTTTTTTATCTGACAATAACTAATTTTATTTTTATTTTTTGTCGTAAGTGGAGATTTTGCTCGTGCAAGGATCTATATTATTTTCTAGCATTAAGAGAAACAATTATAGTTTGTAATTTTATAATGGATTTATAGTTTTTATTTGGGTGATTGTAAATTGATAGTGATATTTCATTTAATTTTGTTGTGTTTGATTATTATATGAAGTTTATTTATAATATTATGCAGTGTATGAAATGTTTAGACTATTTTATGAAGTGTTTATGGAATGTATAGATAATTTTATGGAATATTTATGGAGTGTTTATGGAGTGTTTATGGAGTATTTATGGAGTGTTTATGCAGGTATTATGTATATTGATTATGTCCAATTTTAATTAGAGGTCATGTCGAATTTTATACAGGTATTATATACATAAATTATATTCAATTTTAAGAAGAGGTTATGCCTCAATCTTATACATGTATTATATATATAGGTTATGCTTAATTTTTTGTAGAGGTCATGTCCAATTTTATGTAAAATGTATGTATAATTTTATATATAATTAATTTGATATATATTTTTTGAAAATTTTTAAATGTATGTTGAGGCTCGAGTTCGGCTCGAAGCTCGGCTCGAGTTCGGCTCGATAGATTTTTGGGCTCGAGCTCGATAACAATTATAGGCTCGAGACGAGGCTCGGCTCGAACATAGGTAGGTTCGGGCTCGGCTCGGCTCGATGCCACCCCTAGTCACAACAGCTTTGTTTTCTTGGCTATTTGGCATCACTGTTTTCAGCAGTGCCACTGTTGTCAGCACTGGTTTCTGCAGTGCCACAGCAACAACACAAAAAAATTTGGTGAAGAACTCATGTGCTGCTTCAGGTGGCCTGTTATGTGCATACTTTGTTGTACTGAGAACAGCCACCCGGTAATCACAGTTTGCATTCATTGGAGCCAATCCCAGTGCCTCGCATTGGCCAACGTGTTGTGCTACTCGACCCATTTTCACCTTCCTTAACAGTGAACATACAGAAAGAAGGCCAGATATAGTGACAAAAATGGGATCCATAGTTTCCCACTTCTTTTCTGGCAAGAGCTCTATGGCCTCGCTAGGATGACCTCTTTGTGTAGCAGTGTTGTCCATGAGATTGTCCAGAATTTGATTTGTTTTCTATCCACAGTATGAAAAAACATTCTCCACAGTATATTCTCCACCATTTCCAGAAAAACCAAACTGTTAAGCATAAAAATCACTGTTTTCAGCAGTGGTTTTTGGCTGGCTAGCAGCAAACTTTTCTGCACTGTGATTGCAGCACGGTGTCCTTGGTTGCCTAGCTGCAATGTATTCTGGACTTGCACAACAGCATTGTTTGCTTGGCTGGTTGGCATCACTGGTTTCAGTAGTGCCACTCATGTCAGTACTGGTTGCTGCAGTGCCACAGCAACATCACAAAAAAAATTGTGGAAGAACCCAAGTGCTGCAAAACCAGCAGCTTCCTCCTGTCTCCTTTCCTGAATTCTTCCATCTAAGTCCGAAGCTCCAACATCCACACTCACTGAGGACACAGAATCTGGCACCACATTTTTGTAAAGTATTTCAAGGGAAAGATCAATCCACTTACATGTGAAGCCATTTAGATTATATCCAAAAATCAGTGCATTCTAGGTAGTTGTATTTGTTTTCTTTATGGAACTGAATATCAAATTGGAGGCTTCAATAGACGAACTTTTGCCATAGGCATCAACCATGGTTGTACCCAAAACAACATCAATTGTTTCAATCCAATTCATGCATCTTGCATAACCCATAATCATGGAATTCCACGACACTCAATCTCTAACAAGCTTGTTGTCAAAAACCTGATTTGCTAAATCTACTCTTCCCAAAAACATCAAACTCCTTAACATAAGATTCCAGTACTCCACCTTTATTTCAGCCATTTCATCAAGCACATTAATTTCCTTGAGAATAATTCCACGATAAAAAAATGCAAGTGCAACTTCCATGGCACCTATGACAGAAAAACCACCAAGCACAAGTATGCCTCTTCACCTCATTACAAAGTAAACACCAGAAGCTGTATAATGACAACCTTTCTTGCAAAAAAAAAAAACTAATAGCATCATTATACAACTAACCAAGTTTCTCAAAATCTAATTGTTCAGTCCAGTGAAGCAACTCAAAGAGACCCACTTTACCACCTTAATTAAACGTGGCATCCATCAATTTCATATAAATAAAATCATGCAGTGGCAACCCATTTTTTTTAGTTCAAAAAATAGGGCAGCTGCCATTTCCACCATACCTTCTCTACAGAGCACTCCAATGATGAAGCTAGAACCAGTAGCACCAGACAATCCCAGCGAAGTGTTTTTGTACTCATCAAATATCTCCTCTCAATTAGTGCCACCCCGGCTAACTACTAGAGCCCTTTTCTGCACTGTAATAGCAGTAGCCAGTGGACAATTCGTCCTACTGTCCAACCCAGCCACAGAAAAATAATGCATCCACAACACCATTCCCAGCACACCCAAAAAATATTTATCTCCAGTTTTTCCCACGTTGTCTACATTCTCATATTCAAAACTCCCACCAAAGTGAAAAATTTCTATGAACAGTGCCGGAGCTGCAAATATGGAACCCAACAATTGAAGCACAATGTTTTCAATTTGACCAAGAATAGCCGCACAGGTACCGTTCGCACCAACAGAAAAACAAATCACCCCAAAAAAAAATTTTGCATTCTCGGAATCCCTAAAAAATTACCATCTCTCAATTCAGACACTACCACCCGAACTCCGTCAAAAATGGAGAAATCGTTTTGTTGCTTTGCTTCACGGAACAGAGAACCTCCGTCCCCAATTTTTGAGCAGCGTTGTTGCTGCTCAACCCCTTGGAGCCACATCAACGCCATGGAAGAATCGTTTTGACCTAAAAATCGATGGCGTTTCCGAAACTTACCCCAAAATGCGTTGAAATTTGTTTTCCGCTGGGCTGCTGAGGGGGAGATTGAGCAGAAGAAGTGTCGTTCTGGAGCTACTGCCCACCGGAATTTTGTCCAACGGAGCCTCCTCTTTCTCCGGTGGCTAACAGCAGCCCTTTGGGGCTTCGCCACTTCGAGAATTTTCGAGACAGAGGGCTCTCGGATTTTATGAGTCTCCTGTTCTGGGAGATGTATGGCGTCCCATGAGAAGAGGGTTGATGCCGAACCCAAATCAGGATTTTCTGACGAGGGTTGTGCTGAATACCCTTCCAATTTCAGAATTTCTGAGTCCCCGCGTCTGATTTCCATGCTCGGGATGACTCTAGAAATTCTTGCGTCTCGTGTTCTGGGAGACGTTTTCCTCCCATGAGAAAGGGTTCCTATTGCCTCTGCGTGGGCCGCTAAGATGCCTCGAGATGACGCTGGAAATTGTTTCGTCTTCCGTTCTGGGAGTCGTTTTTCGTCCCCATTGGTGGAATTCCCCATCGATCTAAGCAAACCTTCTCTCATTTTCTGCCTCTGCCGCCTCTGTGTGCGCATTCAATCCCCTCTTAATTTCCCATTGCTGGAATTCCCCATGTTATTGAGCTCTAATACCAAATAGTGATGGTCCCTGGCCATAGATAAATTAAATGTGGAAATTGTGAATCTAGGAATAGAGTTGTTGATGTCGGTAGGGATAACAGGAGATTCCTTTTCTTGGCTGTTCTTGGTGAGATTGAAAAGGAGTTTCCTTTTCTTGACCTTCCTGGGTAAGGGATGAGATCCCTTGTTGTTCTCGGCCAAGAAGGGGTTCAACCCTTTTGCTGCTCATGGCTAAGAAGGTAGGACCCTCTTGGAAGGTTGTTGCTGTTCACGTAGGAGGGATTCGGAGTCCAAATCTTGTCTTGCTCGATTAGAGGCCAAAGATACCTCTTTTAGATGTTGCTGCTCGGTTTGGGGATTGAGGAACCCCACTTTCTTGCTCGAAATGAAGGAGAGAAACTCCCTCTTGTTACTGTGAACGTAGGAGAGGCTACAACCTCTAATTAAACTCAAAAAAAGTAATTCAATCCCTTCCTCTTGGCTTCGATAAGATCAATGCAAACAAGAATTCAAAGAAAAAAGAATAAACCCAAATTCAAGAGAGAACTATACCTAGAGCTCGTGAAGGAGACCTCCAAAACCCTAGAGCTCGTCAACGAGAACTCCAAACCCTATTACCCTTTAAATAGGTTTCACCCTTACAAGGTTTAAGATAAAATATTATAAAGATACCCCAGTAGATAAAATATTATAAAAATGCCCTTGTGGCCTATTAATTATTTAACTGAAATAAAATAAAGTAAATTAAAGAAAAATAATTAATAAAATTCTTAATAATTTTATTGCATACATAACCGGTTGAGGGACCTCTGTTGATCAAATAGGCAGTGGTGTTAATAGCCTCAGACCAAAACAACTTTGGCAATCCCGCATGTAATCTCATACTCTTAGCACGCTCATTCAAAGTTCTGTTCATCCTCTCAACCATACCATTCTGTTGAGGTTTTTCAAGAAAGGTCTTCTTCATTTTGATTCCATTATCAACACAATACCACTTGAAATCATCATTTGTGTATTCTCCCCCATTATCTAACTATAGACACTTCACCTTCTAATTTGTCTCATTCTCAACCATTGCTCTCTATCTCTTGAATGTATCAAAAACATCAAATTTATTTTTCAAGAAATAAACTCATACCTTTCTATTTGCATCATCAATAAATGTCACATGGTAATTTGAACCACCAAGGGAGGTAACAGTTGAATGCCCCCACACATCAGTGTGAACCATCTCCAATTTTGTTGTCTTTTGCTCCTTTTCAACCTTAGAAAATCTGACCCTTTTCTGCTTGCTGAAAATACAACCTTCACACAAATTGTTGTTTACAATTTTCAACCATAGTAGCTTCCCTTTGAACTGAAGCACTTTCATTCCCTTCTCACTCATGTGATCGAGCCTATAATGCCACAAATCAGAATCAGTAACACCATCAATACCTACAACCGTGTGTTACGGTCCCGGGTCATGGATCGAGTAACACATCGTGGGAGTTGTGAATCCAGCACTGGTACTGAGTTGCTGGATTCGGTAAGGAGGGTTAAAGGTCCCTTCTCTGGGTACTCTTCCACTAGTGATCAGTCTCCCTTTTTATGGTCTCATTCTAGTGCTAAAGTTATAGCTAAAATGGAAGTAATCCAGGTGGAGAAAGAATGGAGAAATACCTGTTTTGCTCACGTTAATCAGGGTTTCAACCCTGAATTGATGCAGCTCGTTCTAGGACTTGCAGACCTAGCTTGGTGGGGCAGCCTTGGCTCACATTGATGGTTGTCCTTGCTCTATTTTCGTGATGAATTCCCAGCAAGAAGATTTGCTATAACCCTTCACATGAAAGAACCAGAAGTATTCCTCTTTTGCTACTCGTCAAGAGGGAATGGAACCCAACTTCTTGTTGACGCTGGTGATGAGAGAAGATCCTCTCTTTGGGCTCGGAAAAGGGGCAGGAAGCTCCTTTTCTTAGTATAGATGATGAGGGATGATTTTGGGTGAAGATGGATGGCAATGGAGGGTGTAAACCTTAAACTCGAGATCAAGAGGTGATCTCAACCTGTTTAGACTAGGTTATTCTAAAATCTCAAAGTTTACCTATTTCATTCAAACATTTCCCTTAAATAGGTCATGTCAAGGAGTTTTAGGGTTAGGGTTACAATAATTTCCCATAATGCCCTTACATATAAAGTAATTAGAAATAACTCCTACTTAAAAAAATATAAGAAATAAATCCTACTCAAATAAATATAAGAATTAAATCCTATTGAGTGAGTTGTTGTTGTCTTCTTCGTTGTGTGACTCGGTGTGCTATTGAGTCCACAACACCGTGCCTCTGCAACTGGAAGTGAGGTAAAGAGTTCTAGTTTTAACTTCTCGTGCAACACGATGGCTCCCATAGTGACTTTCCAGACAGCACCATTAAAAGTCACATTATGACTTCCATCAATCAGGCTACCCTATTGAGATCAGATTACGCAACAATTTTGGTACATGTCTCACCTTGTGAATTTTCCACACTAACCCGTTTGACATCCTCAAACTGACATTACCAATATTGACAATATCCAAAGGTTCTCCATCAACAAGAGACACCTTCCCATGATCTCCAACAACATAATTCTCCATGATCTCACGATGCATAGTGGTGTGAAAAGAAGCTCTTAAATCTAACACCCAAGAGTCAATAGGGCTCTCAACCGACAAGAGTAAAGCATTTTGTACTTCTTCAGTCACCGCATTTGCAATATCGTTTTTCTTTACATCCTTCTTCGGTGCTCTGAAGTTCTTATTTATGTGACCACACTTGCCACAATTCCAACATTCCACATTCCTTAACTTCCATTTATTGTTACCCTTGTTGGAATTCCTCTTGAAGTTCCTACCCCTAGCATCGACACTTAGGGCAGAATTAGATGTCAATGATTCTCTGGAATCCTTTCTACGAACCTCCTTAACAAGAATGGTATCCCGAACATCATTAAAGATCAACTTCATGTTGCTGACAGAATTATTGATGGCAGCCCTCATAGGCTCCCAACAATTTGGTAGAGACGCCAAAAGAATTAAAGCACGAACCTCATTGTCAAATTTAATTTGAACCGAGGTCAATTGATTGACAATCATGCTAAATTCATTCCAATACGTTGCCACTGATGTATTTTTTGTCATCTTTAAATTGAAATATTTTTTCATTAGATGTACCTTATTATTTGCGGAAGGCTTCTCAGACATATCCGACAGAATCTTTTTCATCCCCATTGTGGTTTTCTTCGACGCCACATTATGAGTGAAGTTCTTCGACAGTGTCAATTGAACTACTCCCAACACATATCGATCAAGGAGATTCCACTCATCGTCTTTCATGCCTTCTGGTTTCATATCCAGAAGTGCTGAGTGCAACTTTTTACTGTATAGATAATCTGCAATCTGCATCCTCCATAAGAAAAAATCCATATCATCAAACTAGTTGATTCCTAGTATTGATCCTTCTTGGCCAGCCATTGCTCTCAATCACGAACCAGATCTCTGTTACCACTTGTTAGGAATTAGACTCCCTAATTCTAAAGTAGTGAGAGCAATAATAATAAATGCAGAAGAGGGAAAACGAGCACGAAGAAAGACACAAGATTTATACTGGTTTGCCTCAAGGTGAGACTACGTCATGTCTTCCACTACTGCAATTCCACTATAATGATGAAATAGTTTACAAGAGAAATCATTTCTCTAACCACTCTCAGTCGCAATTGATGATTCTTCTCTATGATCTCACAACGGATGATGAAACCCTAACCACGGTGCTTCCAAATATAAAGAGAAAATTAGGACAACTGGATCACAAGTGTGAAATCCCCAAACTATCCTTAATAAAATAGCAGTCAATATATCTTGGATCTGGCTGGAGCTCCCCATCCCCTTCCACCCCCCACGGTCAATCCGCGTACCGACTCAGTATAAGGCGTTAATTAGGTTCCACAACTTAACACAACTTGAGGGTGAGTGTTGAAAGTCATAGACTAGCTTAAGTGGCATTGTTGCAAATATCTTATGACCTTTGTCTTTTCTTTACTCTCTCTAAGGTTAAGGGTATACTTATAATTTATGTACTCTTGACATCTATAAATAAAGGTTAAGGGGGAGGGTTTATTGCATTGAACTCAACCCTCATTCTCTAGCATCTTTCTCCTTCTCCAAATTTGTCACTCTTCCTCTTCCCCTCAACCTTCTCTCCACAACTCTTGTTCTTCTTCTCACCCCTTAATCCTCTTCTACTTTGTTCATACATCATGGAATCCTAAGTTGTAACAGCATCAATCAATGAGATTTACTTATGTCACTTCCTATTAAATCTGAAAGTATCTAGGTAATTTTGATCATTCTAGAAAGTTCTTTAATGTCATTTTGAGTAGTCCCTTGAGTCATTCCAAAGAATAGTTAGAAAACGCCTATTTCACGCACTTCCCCATATCCAATCCCCACAAACCTATATTTTTCATTCCTTACTCATCCATCTTTCCAACCATATCTTAAGGTGTCCCTTCACATCCTAGATCTCAAGATATAAGTATGAGAAGACAGTACTTATGTTCTGCCTACATAGGTTAAATTCTTAAAAATTTAGCCATTAAAATTGAGCTCTAGAAAAAAAAAAAAAAAAAAAAGAAGCTCTCTAGTAAAGACAAGGGTCATAAGGCTCATACAATTGAAAGGTTTCATTTATTGATTATTGTGAGGATGTAAAAATGTGATTCTAGGTAGTACAAACAAATTAATTTTTATTTTCTTTTGAAATGTTGGAATGGCAATTTTTTTATTTACACAAAAGCACTACTCCACTTCCACAAGTAGAGCACAAAAACAGATGAGAATTCACATGGCTGTATTTGTCTGGTAATTACAGTAGGTATAAACGCGTAGCAGCCTTTTCTTAAATCTTGAAAGATCCAAGTTGACGGTCTGACCGTCCAAGTAAAGGCTCTTCGTGACTTCCCAACCTTTCTTATTCACCCTCATGGGCTCCGTCAAGACTGGGTCATCCTTCCTGTACCGTGTATACAATGAACTCTCTTTGGGCCCTATCTTATAGCTCATGTACTTCAGACCCATCTTCACAGCCGGCTCGCCGTAGTAGGCTTCCGCCGCCCACTCCGTCCCCAGTGGCACCACCTGTATGAACACCGTCCTCGGCCGCATGAACAGAAAATGGGTCATCGCCGCTCCGTGGACACCTATCATCACTTGGCTTCCGTTCAGTGCTCGGTAAATCTTGGCCAGCTCCGTCGTTCGGTCCGGCTGCAGCACCTGGACCTCGAAACCCACCTCCTCTGCCAGTTTCACCAACTCGCCTTCGTTCGTAATGGCACGGGACCCGTTTCTTGACAGAATCACTAGCTTCGGCTTCCTAGTTCTCTCTATTTGTTTCACTTCCAGTGGCTGCACTTGTCGTTGTTCCTGTGCCACCTGCTGCTGCTCTTCTTCTTGGATCAGCGATCTGATTCTTGGCCTGTATGCTTCATCCAGTAACCTCCGAAAATCTTGAATGTTTGTCTGGCTGTCAGGTATTAGAGCGGGATCGATGGACAGCTCGTCGTGGATTTGGAGACCTACGATGGCTTCCTGGAAGCAATGGGTAGACTTATCCCCGGAGAAATCGATCGGTGGATAGTCGGAGAGACGGGAGAGGATGTCGCCGTACTTGGTCATCCACCAGTTGTGGTACTCCAGTATGACGAACACCACCTGTCTGTTGAACTTCTTGGAAGTAATATAAAGGGGAATAAGCCCGTCGTTGAATTCGTGATACACGTTACCGGTGTAACCGCCGGTTGAGAAGAAGATTGCTGGAACGGTGTGATTGGTTTGGCAGGAATCTTGAGCGTCTCCAGTGGAGCTCTTCCTTACGAGACGGAGCTCATCAATGGTGTCCATGACACTCATCTCCCATTTTCTGGTGTAAGGCTTGATTTTCTCCAGGCTCATCGAGGCAGTCACATTCCAAGAGTAGAGCAGAACGGATGCAGAAGGGGAGTGAGTCCTTACATCACCTCTCATGTAACAGATATCTGAGCGGTAACCTGTTCTGTCGCAGTAGATGCAATCTGAGGCATCGGCATCAGAGCATGGTAGAGGGTTTTGCTTGTCTGTGAGCAACGGGGACTCGCTCCCGAAATCTGTGGACAGAGAAGAAAATACCCAAAATCAAAAGGTGCATGAAAAAAGAGCGAAAGAGAGAGAATAAAGTACTAAAGCGATACTGATCGAGGGGAGAGAAAGAGGTTACTTACAGAAGAAGGGAAGGTTGGAGAAACAAGGAAGGAAGACGAGGCTGCAGGAGATGAGGGAGAAAAGCAATAGCAGAGGGAGGAGCCTGGGTCTTGTTTTTTTGCCGCAATCAGTCAGAAGCGCTTGAGCCTCGGAATCTTGTGTCTCTTCCACATCGCCCTTCCGAAGCTGGTTAAGACGGTAGTGATGTACCATCTCTGTGCTTGTTACTTTGTATTAAATAACGACAGGAACTCCCAGACGAGATACAGAGGAAATGGACTTCTACCTCTCTCAGAGGGAACCGTCAACCGTTCAGAAGCTCGAAGAAAGGTGGGTTTTATTGGAGAGCAGACCTTGAACCAGAAGAAATAGTCGAGAACGATGGGCGAA
The DNA here is from genome assembly GCF_029961685.1 of Aristolochia californica. Classification (NCBI taxonomy): domain Eukaryota; kingdom Viridiplantae; phylum Streptophyta; class Magnoliopsida; order Piperales; family Aristolochiaceae; genus Aristolochia; species Aristolochia californica. The sequence continues at coordinate 8,651,889 of NW_027181881.1, forward strand.
TGACCCGAAGGATTACAGGGTGTTTATCCGTTGTGGTAGGTGGCGTGCGGAGAGAGAAATCAGATGGTCAAATCCGTGTCTGCGAAGCCAAAGACTCGCAGATAATGAAGTTGGCTTGTGGTTGGCGGAAGATTACAGAAGAGAAAAGCATCATCTTACAGGGAAAAAAACAGGAAAGAAATAGCTTACACAGCTAGCAGCAGATGTAAGTAGCACCTTCCCCGTCAGCTCCTACAGAAAACACCTCTTCTGAAGAGTTGATGGTGATTCAGGCTTTAGGACCAGAAAAAGGAATTCAAAGGAGCGAATCAAGGCATCGAATTTGAAGCCAACAAAGCAGCGGCGTCAAAAAGGAAGAAAATTAAAGTGAACTAATTAGGAGCTGTTGCTTTCTACCAAAACATGTGAGAGATAATTAAACATAAAAAACCAAGATTTTCTTACTTTTTACAGAATTAATAATCACAGATAAACGTCACAAAACCTTATTCTGCATCTGTAATTCGGTTTGCTTATTATGATCAAATATTATAAGAGAAAAATCAAAAGATAAAGATAAACAGTTGAAAAAGTCTCCCTCGACGTTGTCATCTTTCGCCGAGTAAACAGTCACACAGATGTGCAGGAACCAGTACCCTTAACGCGGTGCCGGAAAACAAACGGTGACAAACGTGGGGAAGGCCGAAAGAGGACTCGAGTTCTTCCTCACCACAAATACGACTTACCCGGTTCTGGTAACAGGAAGCGGCTGGCATGCATTTGCTCTCTGGTACAGTCTTTATCAGTCTGGCAGAAGATGTCTTCTCCTCCACATACACCACCGGCACGGCGAGTGGGAACGCTCACTTCCGAGTGCAGAAATGGCCGTTTTCTTGGTTTTTACTTCGTCCGCATGTGATCCGATTGGGCTGCCAAGGATATGTCTGTACTTCATTTGGTTTAGCAATTTCGTACCTGTCTTGAAAATAGATCTGTAGGATTAAAAAAAAAGAAAAAAGACAAAAAAGGAGATTTGATAATTTGAGATTCCCCCTTGAAGCACAGGCTTTCAGAATTTGTGTTCGTAAATCGGAATGGCGCCTCATTTCACGCCCGTTTTTGCGGAATCGCACAATTCTACGTGGCGCATCGCCAATGGTATCTCTTCCACCAAATCCGATCGTCCCGAGTTCCTTTCCGACATTCATGCCGCATTTATTCGCCGGATTCCGCTTCTGTAAGAATACCAAAATATATAAATTATATAAATAATTAAATTCTATTTTTTTATCATTTGCTTTACATGATATAAGGTTTCACAAATTCAATTATTTTCCAGGGAATATATATCTAATGGAAATTCTTATCCGAAAAATTGAATAATTTTCCACCCAATATTTTCCAACCAAGAGAGACCGGAAAACGAATAAACTGGAAAAACATCGGGCCCGACATAATTTGAGAAACCCATCTTCCTCGAGTAGACGTTGTTCTCCCAAAGGTGTTTTCCTCTTCTCAAGGCTTCCGTCCTCCATCTACGGGTGATAATCCTCTCCTCCCTTTCCTCCCTGTCCTCCCTCTTCTCCCTGATCTTTGTTCCTATTGTCGGGGACGATGATGATGATGTAGTCTCAGGGTCAGATGCTTAGTCGCGAGGGGTGACCGAGGGCGTTTCGAAGAAGTCAGTGCGTTTGTTTCTGGGTGGCATGAGGAACTAATGATATGATCTTGTGGCAGAGGACTGTCTACCATTCAGCCGAGAAGAACTGTCTTTCTTCATCTGTTGATTAATCCTTTCTCTTCTTTCTCATTTTTCTCTTTCTGGTTCTTCTATTTCAAATTATTTAAATTTTCCAATAGAAGGATGTACTGTGCCGTTTTGTTGTTACTGATTCCGTTTCTTTTTTGTTTCTGTCATCGACAGAATTCGATTCTCTCTGCTGCTGCAGATCCTGACAGAAAGAAAGCAAACTGATCACTACTTTCTTTTGATTTATATTTTTAACCTAACTAATTATTGCATACAAAAAATGTGTTCTTGGTAAAGGTTTTCCTGGATTTGCAGATTCCAAGCAGTATTCTCCTTTTTCTCCTTTCTGTATTCGTTGAGCTGTAATCTAACAGGCCACTGTGTTTCTTTGCTGTCAACTTAAGAGAGAAATTAAATTAATTTTAAAATTAAAATATACAGAACTAAATTATGTAATAATTTAAAGAATTAAATAATCCTTTTTAGTTTATAAATAAGCTTAATTATAAAAAATCATTATGATTCAATAAAACTTCAAAAGGGCACAGCGCGGGTCGGGCGTGGCATGGGAGCCTACATGATGACTCTTCTCCCCATATTCCAATCTCCTCCCTCTTTTTATCCTCAATCGAGCATTTCTTCATTAGAGTCCTCCATTTCCGACTCCAAGCACTCTCCACCAATCTCTCGGTTGTCTCTGACTTTGACCTTGTTCATTGATCTTCTGGCATCTTTCTTGCCGGATCTACATCATCATCGCCAGATCTGCTCACGGTAGTTGATGAAGAGGTTCTACAGCCACCTCTTCTTTCTTCTTCCACTCTCTCAAGTTTGAAATCTATTGATTTTGGGCGTTTTAGAATGTTTTAATATTTTTTATTTGCAGTGGCTGATTATGTAAATAACTTATAAATGATTTGTTTAATGTTGTGTTTATCTGCTTTCTGTTGAACAATTTGGCATTTGGGGATAGTAATGGGCGTGGTGGCCTATACGAGAGACGTCTCAGCCAATATGGGTGACGTAGCGGCCTCTAAGAATCGCTTAATGCGCCTATATATAGTAAAGATTTTTGAGTGTTAATTGGAAGAGAAGACAACAACAAGAAATCTCTTGTTGTAAATTTGTCTAGAATGAAGTCATGGCCAACCTCTATATGATATAGCTTGATATTTATTTGTGCCCTCTATGTTATTTCTCCTTAATATTTTGATTCTAGGATTCGTTTTTTTCTACTTTAGTTACCATCATTTTCTCCAAGTATATTGAACAGTTGTAAAAAGAATTATTAACCATAGAACTACATGTTGAACAAATATGTTTTAGGAATTTATGTCAAAATCAGTGAAATTCTCAAATGCCCAGGACTCTCATTATCTGTTAGTGAATTTAGCAAGATTTTGAGTTTCAAAAGAACTCACATTTATGCTCTTCTGATGGATTCATATGAACAATTGTAAAAAGAATTATTAACCATAGAACTACATGTTGGACAAATATGTTTTTGGAATTTATGTCAAAATCGGTGAAATTCTCAAATGCCCCTCTCAGGACTCTCATCATCTGTTAGTTAACTTAGCAAGATTTTGAGTTGCAAAAGAACTCATTTATGCTCTTCTGATGGATTCATATGACCACTAAATTATTGTTTTCAAGGATGCATGAGTTTTAGAATTTCACCATTAGTAAAAGTTCATTTCACATAAACTAAAATAAAATGACTTTCCAATGATTGACTTTGAAGTCCTCATAGGTCTCTCAAGCACCTATCTCCTATTGGGTAGCATAGGGTAACCCCTTCTATGTAAGGCACAACCTTCAGTTACAATATCAAAAAGTGACTTCCAATCTACTTGATCAATTTAATCACATGAAATCAACATCTTATATTATTTAAAGGTTTACATAATAGTTGTGCAAGAAATTCATCTGAAGGACAATATCTAGTTTTTGGGTTTCCATATGCTTTGTTGGTTGCTTTGAAGGGAGGTGAGGGTTTTTTTTTATCTTTGGGATTGGTAGAGACTAGGGAAATATTAACCTACTATGGCCAAATGTCCAACTCTCAAGATTTTTTTTTTATTTTGCCTATCTATTTCCACCTTCAATCTGGTTATAGTATCTCTAAAGTGGGGATGGTTGTAAAACTTGAAGAATGTTGATTCCTTTCTAATATTTCTTTAGTTATTAGTTTTTTTGTCTATCAAATTGATATCTAGTACATGTAGAATTTATGTAATATTCTTTTAGATTAGTTTTACCTAAAAAAAGCATGTGTTTATGCTTGATAGTGTATTTTTTATCTTAAAATGATCGGATTTTTTTTCTTTATGTTCACATTATGAAATATTTAGTGCCCAAATATTTGAATTTTGATGTGAAATTAATGTAAATAGGCAAGTTTGTCACATATAGATTCAGTCGTTCATTAAAGTCAGTAGGCAAGTTTGTTTGCTCCAAAAGTCCTTCTAATTCTTCAAATAGAATAGAACTCAGTTCTGTAAAGTTTCTACCTTATACCCGTAGTTAGGAAGAAATTAAATCTTTTTTACTCAAGAAATTGAAACTTTTGATCAAACAAAAAGTAAATCTAAGTAAATTCAAAACAATATCTTTTCTAAGGTGCTTCCTGGTTTGTATGGTTGTCTACAGGTATATTACTATGGGAAGCAATTGGCTCAATGGTGCTTTCAGCAAGGTTGCAAAGGCTAGGCAAGTTGCAGGTTCCAAAGCATTGACTTTCTTATGTACTTATGTAAAGTTAATTTTATTGTCTCTAGTTTGCTTATCTCCATTCTTAGAAGCATTTTGTTGTGTCTACTAGCCAACTTGAATTGTTTCACTTTCACTTGAGTTTTTTTTTTCTATTTTTTATATAGACATTCTCACCCAAAAGAAAAAAGGCATAACATATTCAAGGCCTTAAAAGTATTGGTACTAAGTGTTTTTGAAATTTTATCCTTTATGTTTTTCTTTTTCTTCAAGACATACCAATCAAGGCATGCTAATCAGTGTTTGTTCTAAATCATAAGCTTCTGCTTGAATTTCAGCATAAAACAATTCTTCCATGTTGGAATGCTATGTGTGTATCATGCAAGAGCAGCCCACTTTCAAGATTATGTACTCACGGTGATTATTGGAGTTGCAAGGAATTTGAATGGTAGTTTGAAGTTGCATCCTAAATCTTGATGGCGGAGTAATTCTTTGTCATTGCTTATTGCATTGTCAATGTCTATCATTGCAGAAATTGCACCGTTGATGACTACTCTTCTCATTGTATGTTTCTCTCTTTCATATTAAAAAACACACAACTTGATTTTCTATCATTTTGATCAATTTTTTTATAACTTATTGTTTGGGGGAGCACCATTTTGTGTTATACCTAATCCATTAAAATATGGTGTCTCCAATGTCTAAGTTATTGGGAATTTTCATTTGTGTCTCTAAAACTTTGCATTCGAAGTGGTACCATTTTGCCTCAACCAAAGATCTTGGAGAACTTCTACCAACCAAGTTGGAAGAAAACATGTTCCATTCCGAATATAAACACAACAATCAACTTGTTAGTTTTTTTTTTTTTTTTGGAAAAAGTAATTTTTTAGACTCCACATTTTGGTTTCTATTAAACACCACATTTTTTATCAATAGAAATTGCAAGTTTTAGGTATGAAGAGTAATACAAAAGAAGGAATTTCCTTGCTCATATAATTGTTACGTTGACTTGCGGCACAAGTACTTGTTAACAATAGAACTGCAAGTGCCAATGAGACTGTGAGAAGGCACATGCTTTATCTAAAATTCTACCTTAAGATGGGTTAGATAAGCATGATCATAAACACGGCTGAGATTTGTGACATGATCTAAAATAAAATTTGCATGTGGCATTCCTTATGGACCCAAAACTAGATTGTGTGGTTGAATTTCTAAAAGATTAGTGTAGTATGAAATCACCTCCAAAGTACAATTATCTGTATGCTTTTAAAATGCAAGACCATTTGAACCCAATCCTTCCACCTGCATTTTGTTTAGCTATTGGGCAATCCATGAATTTTGTAATGGAAGACTTAAAAGCCATTGAAGACTGTGTGGCCTAATGGATAGGCATCAATTTAACTAGAGAATTTGGGTTCAATTCCCAGCAAAGTCGTTAAATTTATTTGATCTTATGTGGAGAATGCATATTGGTGTTTATCTATATGTTTAGGGTTTCTTACAAAATATATTGCATGATAAGGTGTCTTGAGATCTAAATAAATATAGACATATCCATGATTAACAAATAACCAACAAAGACAATGGACATTGTAAATCAAGTGATATTGGAACTATGTGTGAATTTACAATGTAAGTGCATGTTTGGTAAGTTCACCTACATGTTGTGTATTATTTTTTACTATTCTTGATATTTTGTCCTTTTTTTCTTATGCAAAATGATAGGCAAGAGCCAAGCACTCATGTGCAGTCTTGATTGGACCACTATCATTCGGCCAATGTGATGAAACATCTTCTTTAACGTGTAGAATGGAGAAGTCCTTTTCTGATTGCACTAATGAAGCAACCAAGAGCTTGTCAATGAATATGGATGAGACTAATTTGGAGTTATCTATTGCACCTCCTATTGCCATGAATTTGCAGATATCTCCTATGCCCCCAACTATTAGCTTTCCGTTGCTCTCTTAAGTTGATATTCTGCTATGCTGGTAGATGAGGTGGCCATCAAAAGCAAGATGTCATCGTCTGTGGTATCTTCCATCTTGGATTGCCTTGTGCTAGCAAGTCAAATTTTTGTACCATAGTAAGCAAAGTTATGCAACATACAATTATTTACAATCAACACACTTAGAACAATAATACTTTAAACAACAAATAGCCAGCTCTCAAGCATTTCTCTTAGTCATCAGTTTCTATGTCTATATCATGGCTTTCAAAAATCTGAATTTGAAATGATATGAGTGATGCTCTCAAAATGTCCATACTTTTTATCACCCTTCACCCAATCATTGAACCAATTCATTTAGATGTAACCATTGGTCCAAATTCCCACAAAGCTATAGAAAGCAGAAATCAACAAGATAGATAGATTCCAATTTGCTTCTAAGCTAGTCTTAGAAGTCATTTGTGTCAAAATCCTTACAAAAAACTGCTCTTGGAGGCCAATAGCAAAAACACAAGAAACAATAAGTAAAGAAAAAATATGCGATTGAAAGCTCAAACCAATATCACCAAATGGTTGTCCACGAAAATTAAAATATTTCAATACACTGTGACTCAACTAGGATTTGAACCCAGATCTCCAATTGCCTGGTGTCATATGGTGTCATACCATTCGGCCACAAAGTTTTCTCAATAGTATGGAAATAATACAACTAGTATACAAGTCAAGGCAGCCAGTTATATATACAATAACACTTCAAGACACTTGCAAAGAAAATAATCATCTCTAGCAGCTGCAATAGCATCATATACTTGTGAAAAAATTAAGTACCACAAATTATAGGAGTATAAAGCCCTAACAATAACCCCACAACCCAAAAAATACATCTTCCTACTAGTGCATGTATGTGAATTTCCATGAGTCATAGAGGGGACAAACTAGATTGGCATATAGAGAAGAAGAGAGCTCCAAAACGTCTTTTAAATTCCAACAAGAGAATAGACCAAATGATGACAGTAAAACCTATCAATCATGTCACCAAAGAATCGATGATACAAAAATGAGGGAAAAAATCATATTCTGCAAAATAATACGCTTAAGTTTCTCATACACTCATGATTAACATATGAAAATATACAGTAAACTCACCAGACACACCTGATTAAATGTTTCAACAGGCTTCTGATCAATCACCATATCCATACGAGTAACAAATAAGTGTTGATGGATAAGTACATAAAGCCTTGGAACAATATTAGTTCCATATTTCCTTGATTCCCCAGGCTATAATACTCCTAAGCTCATAATCTAGTCAGTTCAACTTCGGCTCAATTTTACCATCCTGAAATAAGAAAAGAGAGAAATATATAACAAAGGATTTAGTAGAAGTAGTTGATGAATGAACAAACACTAAGTAATAAAATCCAATAAAAAAACTAATCTAACATCATGAGGATTTGCCTAATAGAAATGGCAATAGAACCCATACTCATAGTTCACAATAGTGCATATAAAAGATACTGAAAGACGTCTAGACCTTCACACTTCAACCAAACCAATCCTCCAATCTTGATGCTTCCAGAGTACTCCATGATCTTCTTCATGCAAGTAAACATAGTTTTCAATTGTCTCGACTCCTCCAATGAAGTTTTCAAAATGGGCATCAAAATATTTGATGTAGCCTAAACAATCAAAACCCTGCATAAATAAATCCAATCAGAAAAATGCAACTAAACTAAAATATGAGAATCACAACATCCCCAGACTAGGCATCAAATGACAAGTAATTTGACCTTCTTAAGAGAATGCGTGTTTTTTCCCAATCTCTCCCCGACATCAAATGTATTCTTTCGGTAGTGTTGGCTCATTTGGTCTCCATAGGGCACAACAATCACAACAAAACTCAAACTTTGGGCAACAAGCCTTCAACCACGACTACCATCAACATATACAATAGAATATATCACAAGCCCCTCTCTAGGATTGAAGCCAATTCAAAAATTCCATTGTTGTCACATACATTGAATCATTTCAAACTTCACAATACTATATAAATAAGTTCTAAATTTAAATCTCAATGCCTAAACCTTCAGTTGCCCACTAACACAAAAAATTTAACCTTCTGGCTGAATAATATGCAAGGGTTTTACGTCACTGCAATCAACACTCCTCCAGATTCACTAGGAGTATAGTTTCTTAGTGGGTCTATTGGAGGTAGGAGAACCAAATTACGATCTTCTAAATCAACCACTATCATATTTTGCATGTCAGCAAGAACAAAGATCCCTTCAACATGACTAACATAACCATTTTTCCATAGGGCTGTCACTCTCAGTTAGGCAAAAAATGAGGGGTTTAGCAAGTCTACGACTTGGAGCTTCAGCTTCACTGTGATAGCCAACATACCCAAAGAAAAAACACCAAGGGATTTTAGAAAGTTAAGCATCAAGTAGTGAGAACCTTCCTTTATCAGTTTCTAAACACAATTGTTTTTAAGTTTTGAGAAATGTCTGATCAGATAAGGACTACCTACTAGGCATCTACCATGACAAGATCCACATTTTCATCTTCATTGCTTCTTTAAATGGAGGATAGTCCTTCTCAACAACCTCACATTCAGCATGTTGAACAACGTCCTAAAGATAGATAGAGCAAAATAAAAGGCTAAGCCATTCCTATTTCAAAAGAACTAGACCAAAATGAATTGAATCAAGAACACATATGATCGCAAAGTATATATCCAATTTTTTTTACAACAACAAAGCTTATTTCCAATTTTAAAGAGAATAAAGGCTTCTACAAACATACCAGAAGTACATAGAAAACTGCATTTACATCAATAGTATATCAACCGCGAGAAGCTTAAAAAACAGTGAACTTGAAGCAAGATCAAGATGGACACTAAGCATCTGGTTAATTTCTTCTTCATAATACCTACATAAGCAGATTTGTAACTCCACCTTCCAAGAGACTCTTATACCTGTACATAATGACATATGTACTTATATATTGATGAACCAAGACTAGAAAGGATGCTTCAAAATGATGAACACTATTCTCACTCAATCCCTATAATGACACTTTGAAGTTGTGTAATTGGTGAATATAAAAGTGATTCATATATGCAACAAGATAGAGGGAATACCATTGGAGGCTGAACATTTGAGATAAGTTCTGAGAACATAGCCTTTCCCACATGATGACCATCTCTTGTGGTTGCATGTACTTTAGATAGTTCAACAAGCCACATACTAGCCTGATTTGATCGTGTGTAGTAGACTAGCCTTGCACGCCTTGGAGGAAGTTTACTAGGAATAGTAAGCCCAACTTTTGTCTTTGGAAGTAGTGATGGATGGAAAGGTGGAAAGGTGGAAAGAAGTAGGCATCTGCTAATGCAACTACATGCTTGTGTGGTTCATAGAGAAAAACTTTGATGAATCACATGCTATCTCTCATATGAGAAAAAGTTAGTACTTCATTTGTTAGCACAAGACATTAGTCCAAATAATATATACCATTCTAACTCTTTCAGTCAACTCTTTCCTGTATATTTTTAAGGTAGGAAACTACCATAACAATGGGATTAAGAGATCTCCTCAACAAACAGAGGTATTTCAAGGCTCTTATTGTCAAATTTTGTATTGGAAACCTAAAAAAATTATTTTGCAGAATATGATTTGTTTTCCCTCATTTTAGTAGCATCAATTCTTTAGCAACATGATTGGTTGGTTTTATTGTCATCATTTGGATTATTTTCTTGTTGGAATTTAAGAGACATTTTGGTGCTCTCTTCTCAACATGCTCGTCTAGTTTGTCCCTTTATCACTCAAGCACATACGCATACAAGCACAGTAGGAAGAGGTATTTTTGTCTTGTAGGTTTAATGTTAGGGTAGAAAGAATCTTAAGTTATTAGATATCAATGGAAATCCTTTTATGTATCTAATACTTTTTAGAATCCTTGGAAAAGAATAGTTTATGAAGGCATTAGCATTTCCTCACTAAATTTTCCAGTTTATTTTGCTAATGAGCCAATTGCAATAGACTCTAGATGATTCAATAGAAAGAATATCAAGTTAACCAACAAAAACCTATCATTTAACACGAAGAAGATAGAAATCAAGAACAACATTCAAAAGATTTTTAATTTATCAACACAAAATGGTTGTAAACAAAAACATAGGATTCCAAGAAATTCATATTAAAACAGCTTGTTGGCAATGAATCACCATAAAATAAATTGAAACTTGGCTACTCAAATTAAATTAATGGGATTCTATTCTCATACCAAGAAACAAAAAGAGGGGAATGAATAAGCAGAGACCTGACTTGGCTATTCAAATCAAAGAATTGAGTTTTCTGGAATCCATTTCATACTATTCAATACTAAAATTATTCTAAGAGCTTTGAATAAATAAAAAATAAACCAATAAATTGATAAGGTAAAAGTTTGATTAAACAGCTTTACCTTGCAATGCAATGCCAACCAAACAGTGTTGAACGATGACTGCGATGGAGACACTAGGCAGGAGGGAATGAGAGGCGACTGAGAAGGATTTTCGAGGAAGAGGTGACAGATAGAGCAAGGTTAGTGTTAAAAGACACTCACATGTGTAGGGGTGGCATGGCTAGTAAATAAGGAGAAATTTCATAAAGATGGTAGAGAATTATAATTATGAAAGTTGGTGTATGTCCTCTTACGTCTTTTTTCTTCTGAATCATGTAGCCCTGAGGGCATTTTAGTTATTATAAACACATTCCCACAACTATAAATACAACATCAAGGCATGGGATAGAGCATTCAAGCTTCTTCCACTTCGCTCAAATTTTTCCATACACCTCTTTGTCTTTTCCTCTTCTTCCTTTTCCTTGGTTTCTTCTTTCCTCTCTCCCAAGAGCTAGAGTTCTTCTCTTCTCTCCTTCCCTTGAGATCTCTTGTGTTTATGTGTTGGCCCTAGAAATCAACATGGTAACAGAACAAGCAAAGATTTAAGATGGAAAAGGAGAAGAAGATGGAGAAGAAAAGGAGGAAGAAGAAAAAGAAAAAAAGGGAGTTTTTTTCATTTTTTCCTTTAGTCTTCTTTCCCAATCCCTTCTTTTATTAGTTTTCTCACCTCTTTTTCCCTATTTTTTATATAGAAAATTATATAAATTTGGAAATATATTTGACTCTAGTTCTTCATCTCAAGAAGAATTGTTGGAATTAGATTTTTCTACAAAGAGAAATTGACATCTAAAGTCGCAAAGGTTAAGCAGCAAAAAAGTTTCGTGTAAAAATAGAAAGCCTCAAATTTCCAAACAGTTTGTACCAACATAAATGAGAATTTATATAGAGAAATATATGTCAGCAAAAATCTATGTAAGTCTAATTTCTATCCCAATAAATATTTTCTCAATATGATCTTTCTAGATAGAGATATATACATTGGAAGAATCAAAGGTCATGTTGGTATCCTGTTGGATGCAAAAAGTCAAATTTTTTTACTTCACTTTTTTAGCTGCTAATGTTGATTAAGTTTCCTATTTGTTTTCAAACTCTTGTCAATATTTTACCAACTTGAGTATCTTTCCTTCAGTAAAAAATTTCTCTCTTTGATCTCACATCATAGTAATTTCCTTAAGAAAAGTTTTTTCCTTTTTGAGTTTAGTTTCCTTTTTTTACAATGTCTGAAATTTTGAATTAGAAAGTCTTGTATGCTCAAATTAAAATAAGGGTGTCCTAAATCTCTCTAATTCTATAAATTATCACTTGAATATTTTCTTTGAAAATTGGTCAAGTTGTATTAATAAGTAATTGCCTTGTATGAGAAGTCTATTTTTAGAGAGAAAAAATTATTATAATGTTCCATCTAAAAATTTTTAAGTTATTTCAGTACTACCACTACAATCTCCTTCTTATTACAGTGGTGGTTATTTTCTCTTCCTTAAATCCCCATTACCCTTTTACTCGATTGCCTTTCTCCTACCATCCTTTTTTTACTCTCATTTACCCTCTTAGGCTAACCGCTCGGTGCGCTACTTTGGTTGGTCATTTTTTATATATGGGTGTTTTTAAGTCCATTGAGACTTTTTTATTGATACCCTTTGGGTGAGGATTGAAGGAGATGAAGAATTCCATGTGTTGTGGTAATCAAGTTTTATGTGGCTAGAATATCCAAGAAAGGGAGAGACAATTTGAGATCAAGATGAAGACTACAAGCAAGATGTGAACAAGAAGATGAATCAAAGCAAGTCAATCAAAATTTCTTTTTCAAGCACAAGTTCCTTAACCAAGACTATTTGCAAGTGAAGTTACAAACACCAACTTGAGGGGAGTGTTAAAAGAGACCCATATGTGTAGGGGTGGCATGGCTAATAAATAAGAAAAAATTCCATAGAGATGGCATAGACTTATAATTATGCAAGAGTGTGTATGTCCTCTTGTGTCTTTTTCCTTTTGAATCATATAGTGCTAATGGTATTTTAGTCATTGTAAATACATTCCCACAACTATAAATACAGACTCAAGGCATGGGGTAGAGCATTCAAGCCTCTTCATCTTGGCTCAAATTCGTCCATACACCTCTCTCTCTCTTTTACTCTACTTTCTCTCCTTTGGTTTCTTCTCTCCTCTCTCCTAAGAGCTAGAGTTCATCTCTACCCTGAGATCTCTTGTTTTTATATGTTGGCCCTAGGAATCAATAGCTAGCAGAGGCAAGAATGAATAGGGAATGAAAGGCATCACTGGGAATGAAAGGCGACCAAGAGGTTGAGCTCTAGTGAACGGCAACGGCGATGGAGACGTTTAGCGAGAGGGAATAAGAGGCGACTAAAAAGGACTTTTGAGGAAGAGGTGAAAGTCAATGAATGCTAGGAAGTGGCAAATAGCAAATGATGACGGCGCGAAGAAGCGTGGCAAGGGTGATGGATGGCTTAGGCAAAGGCGAGGTGATGGATCGAGGCAATAGGTTAGGCGAAGGTGGAGGCAAAATGAGAGGGAAAGAGCGGGGATTATTCACCTTCATCATTGATCAAAATCAAACGGCTAGAATAGCCATTTCGATTTATAACACAAAACACAGTTTTATAGCCAACCATCCCTTATATATATATATAGATAGAGAGAGAGAGAGAGAGAGAGAGATGTAGATATAGATATAGATATAGATAGATACAGATATAGATATGGATAGATATATGAGGTTGAATGCTTAAAAATAAAAATATATTGGAGATACACTTGTTGTATAATGTTAGCGACTTAAGTCTATTGGGATTAAGAGAAAACGTAGACCTAAGAGTGTGTTGCTTTAACATGGTTGCCATGTATTGATCAGTATGTCTCATATTTTGAGATATTTGACACATGTTGTGTTAGCAAATACAAGCCAATGCAAGGGGTTTACCGACCCATACACTCATATATGTATCAGATTTTGGGTAGCAAATATGTTTCAGCAATACAATACGACCACCACTAGTTTGTAAAAAAGAATCATAAATAAGTGACAATTGGTCACAATTATAATGTATTTGGGGTGCATAAAATAGAACCTCATATGTCAATCTACCTTCAAGAAGAAGGCAACCTTGATACAAATTGTTGTCAACTCATGGCTTGGAGAAAAATGTGTTTGTGTGGTACAAGTGGGAGTGATTAGGGTGAGAGCCCAATATATTACAACCATGTATCTATTGTATCCCCATGTCCCTATGATTATGCCAAATGTTGTCATGCCTCATTCATAAACATAGTTCAGAATATCCAACCAACATATTGAGTTCATCCTAACAAGTAGAAATGATTCCAAATTTTAAAGTATTTAGTTTATAATATATTTATTTTATTTATATTAAATATAATTTATTAGTAACAATTAAGTTAAAATTAATTTTAGTTATTCATTAAAATCCTTTTTCATAATTTTAATTTTAATTTAATTTATCAAATGTAGTTATTTATAATTAATTACATTTTAATTATATTTAATTAATTAATTAATAATAGATTGTAATTTATTTTTATTTAATATTATTCATTTATAATTATTATTATTATCATAATTATTTAAATTTATTTATAAAAATTTTATTATATAAAAATAATTATAATCTATTATTATTATTATTTATTCATATTAATTATAACTCGTTGGTCAATAAAGTCTATTTTAAATAAATTATAGTTATTTTATTACTGAATAATTTATTTTTGTTACATATTATATTGAATATTAAATCTAATAAATTTATGATTTATTGTGTTAAATTATGTAATTGATTTGTAATTACAACGTAATCTTAAGCAAACTTAAATTTAACATAATTTATTCAGATTTAATTTTATAATGACAACGGATGATATATTTTAATTAACTTATTTTACTAGAAGCTTAAAGTTTACTATTAGAAAAGTTATATATACAAGCTCAACCATAAGTACATAATTTAGGTTAAAATTTCATTTATCAAAGTACAAAAATATAGCCGGATTCAATTAATAGACACAGACATGTGATTTTTCAGGTGAAACTTTTGACTTCTATGTCTCTATTTTTGGAAGAATCTCATTGTGATTTTCAAGTATGTTGTATATTTGATCCTCCTTTACTTATATATTAAAAAAAATCAACATCTTATACTACTATTTGATAGAAAAATGAAAAATAGATAGTGTACAAAATGAAGATTTCCTGGAGCGGCTCTCAACAGCTCATTCTCCTCCTTTCGATGACGAATGGAAATGAAACAAGAGGTGAAATGCTTGGAATCTTCAAACGGAATAACATGTTATGACGAAATTTTAGAAGTTACACGTTTCATCGTGTTATGTAAAACTATGTTTAAGCCAATATGGTTGAGACGTAATGCGTAACATCCCAATTTTTGTTCGCCTAGATGGCTTCTCAAGAGGGAAGGTGAATTGAATTTGTAAACTTTTAAAGTAAGTGTGTTAGTTTGAAAATTGAAGCAATTAAAAGATAAAATATGCACACACCACATTCAACACAAAGTTGTTTTGTTATCGATGTTCCCCTAGTGATATTCACCGCTAAAGAAATTTTTTTTGGGAAATTTCACTAATTAGCTCTATTTGCACAAAAGATATTTTGGTTTTCTTTGCCACATGTATGCTCAAATACACAATTATGACAATATGCCCTGAGATTTGGCTAGAATTTAGATTTAGTAAGCTCTTCTATCTAGAATTAAAGGTCCTAGATAAACGTATGAATAGATATATGAAAATATAAAAGAAGAAAAGCGTATATCCTTAGTATTTTGTAGTGAGACGGCCTTCGTTAGAACCTCTAAGTCTCCAACTTTGATGCACTGTTTAAAATGAATTTGGAGTTCGTATGGATGAAATACTAAGAGAAAACTTGGGAGGAATAAAAGATTTGGAATATGGATGGCACTTTTTTTCTCACGAAAAATTTTCATAAGGAAATTCAAGTATTAAATGCTTTGATCAAGGTAGGTTTGCCGATAAATGCTCGGTAACCTCTCAAAGGAACATTTGATGAGATATTTATAGTTTTCTCAAACTAAACTCATTATTTGATCGTTTGCAAAAGGACATTATTTCCCCAAACTAAACTAGATTTTTTACAGAGATTTGGCTTATTGATCGATCAATCATGTATAGTAGTTATACTTTTGTCAGACATTTGGCTAATTGATATATCAATGTTTGTTTGCCAGGTCTAAGAATTTAAGTTGATCGATCAATCCACCTAGATTGATCAATCATACATTGATCCTACTGGTTGTGCAAAACCATGTATAATCTATCAATTACATAGGTCTGATTGATCATGCATTGTGTCCCTCATTGGCATTCTTCTGTATGACCGATCAATCAACAAGTATGATCGATCACTCTTAATCATTTTTTAATGCCTGGATAAGGTTGATCGATCCACTAGGATTGATCAATCATGCTTTATAGCACATTCTAGAAAAGTTATGTTTGATCAATCAATCCCCCCTCCCCCCCGATTGATTGATCATGATTTATATTTTCAACCAGTGCACATATCTTGGATGATCAATCATGCCAAAGCCTTCAAAGCATGAAGAAAAATTGTCCTAAGTGATTCTAATATATTTTAAAGTTGGGTATGCACCGGTAAAACATGTTATGAATACAAAATATCTTATAGCTTCAAAAAATTTATGCGCACCTCAATTTTGGAGATTTGGGGGAGCTCACTTGGATAGAGTTCTTGAGTTTTACTAGACAACTTAGACTCTAATATTTTAATCTTTGTTTCATCTCTTATAGGTGTTTCTTCAAGATGACTTGACACATGGAGTTCAAGGTTTTGAAATGCATATGTTGGTTCTTTTGCATAGACCTTGATTTTTGTCTCTCGAAAGAAAAACCTTTGAAATACTAAATTTGTAATTGTTAGTTCAATTATATTTTGTTATCATAAAACATGGATGAGAGTCAACACTCGATCAATAATTTTCACTTTCTAAGAGCATTACGTATTTTAACCTCGATATGGGGGTGTAACCTATAACGCTTAAGCCATTTTTCAAGAAGTTTCGGACGATACCCAATCCGTCTCGGCAAGATGTGCAACGCTACTCTATGGGGTTTGACATTTTGTTTATGTGGTATTTGATAGAAGTATGTTGAAATTTAATAGTTGATTAATGTTATCAAATAAAAATTTATTATCAATTACAAAATAACTAATGTTTAATAAATAATTATTGGTAGTAGTTTATTGTCATTAATAATAAATTTATTTCATAAAATAATATTTTAAATGGTACTAATCATTATTTTAAAAGTTAATTAAAATGAACTATATAGAAGCATAAGAGATAAATATATGACAAGTATATAAGTAATAAAATTAGAGTAAGAATCGTTTACTAACAAATATTGACAGTTAATTAATATTAAAATAATTATATAATCTATAATTTAAAAGAACATAATAAATAAATCAATTAGGTGTATAAAAAATGAATGAGTGATAAATAAATATACAAAGATAACAATAATTAGTGTATTGTTACGTATTTTTCAATTTAACTATTTTTGTCGATTAGATACATTAATTTTAAACTTGAGCGAATTTTTTAAAAAATTATATTTTTTTTATTTTTTATATGTATCCAAACAAGAGAAACTATATTTATTTTTCATTTTCTCACTCAAAGAAACCTCTCGAATCAAACCAGCCGATTGGAGTAGTTGACGCCCTCGCCTGATTCAACTTGGGATTTCGAAACTGGTTCAATACTTTGGAACTAATAATATTTTGAGCTAAAAAACTTTTAAATTTTAATAATTTAAAACCGTAGCTGCATATACACTTCCAGAACGGGCCTCAATTATATCCCACGTTATGTACATTTATAAGCCCTCTTCATTTGTCCAAGAATAGAAAAGAAGAGGCCACGTTAGACAAAGTTCCCAAGATTCCGTCGAAAGCGTTCAGAAAAGTGGCAATCTTTGAAAATAGAGACCATTCTACGCATTTTGGTCCTGTTTTGATTTCCACAAAATTACGAATTCATCATAGATCAGTTTAACCACAATTCTTGTCTGCAGGTTGCAAGTCTTAGAAAACCAATACATGCTTAAGAATATGATTTATAGACCTTCCAGTAGTAACAAATGGTAACAGTGGCTTTGGTTTTTCCCAGCTGAAGTTTATTGCTCACATTTCAAAACCACAATTCTGACCAAAAGTTAAAGCTTGCTTCTTACTTAAAAACTTGCAATGGTTACCACAAATGTGACGTTAAACTTTTTTGCATGTTCAAGATAGTTGATTCCGATGTCTCTCACTTGCACTCTTACCTGGTAAACTTACCACAGAGAGAAAGTAAGGTCTCAGAGGGTATCTCATTTACTGACTGCAGTAGGATTACCCATCTTTCTGCAGATATAAATGTAGTGAGAATCTGGATCCTCCAGTACAAAACTTGCTGGAAGAGTACCATCCTCTGTAAGTGGTACAGGTTCCGTGTATGACCTTGCATGTGAACTAGACTGTCCTGGCTTTTGGAATCCTGGTCTGGCTGCAAAAGCAAGCAACAATGTCATCACTAATCATAAAAAAAATATAAAAGAATGATTTTTACCATCTATTCTGGATGTCAGTATTATCAGACTCGGTCTGGAAGACAATTGAACCTGATAATCGGACTTAAGCCCTCCACCGGATCTGATACTGCAGAGGACTGAAACCAGTCAAAACCTGATTAACCAACGGGCTTTTGGCCGACCCAGCTCACCCCTCTCCCCCTCTCTTTCAACACCCCTTCCCCCACTGGCAAGCATTAAGGAGGGGTGTCTCCTCATCTCCTTTATGTGACCAGCAGGGGAGAGGGCACACCTCCCTCTCCTCGCTTTCAACACCGATGGGGCTCCACTGCTGTAAGAAACCTCTGCACAGCAGAGGGGAGGTGGGGAATCCTTCCCCCTGCTAGCCCACAAAAAGGTAGTCCCCACTCCCACACCTTAATTTTCTGCAGGTGAGGAAGCTCTACATGACAGTGGAGGCTCCGCTCCTGCTCCAGGAAGAAAAAGAGGGGAGGCTCATTGTTATGAAGCCAATCTCCCAGCCCCAGACTCTGCCCTCAACTTGGTCACAAACTCAGCCTCTAAAGGCTCCGCCTTGTTGTGGAGGATGGCTAGAGGAGTGATGATGCATGCAGCCATGTGTGAGATCCAGAAAACGAGTAGTACTTTTAATTTCAGCAATTATCTTTATTTGTAATTAAAGTTTCATATTTAAATTGTGCACATGTAAGGCTCAAGAAAGAGGGAACTCTCTAGTAACGCCACATGAGGTAGGAAGAGAACAGATGAGTCTGAAAGAGAGCTTGCTTGATGCTTATGTTAGAAATTGTGGGAACTATTAATCCACGTAGGTAGAAGTAGCTAAGTGTTTCTCTTTATCAAGCTTCGGCTAGATCAAGGCATCTTTACCAACAAACTCTTAGGGAGACAGCTCCAGATCAAAGGGTGTCTAATTGGTGCAAGGAGACTCACCAACTCTACCCATTCCCCTGAGGAGATTCTACCTTGGCAAAGGTAAGCCAATTCAGCTCATTATTCCATTCCAGACTGGTCTTTAGTTAATTTCTAGTGTAATCATGTGTGCATAATTTATCTTATTGACTTAGTGGCAAAGTATTTTCATTATGATTATACCATCACTAGAGGTTATATGTTCAAAGATGGATTGACCGACAGGTCCCGATTGTGATCTGCTACTGCCAAAGAAGCAAGGACAATCAGCGCACTTGTAAACTAACGGGGCAGATACGAGTCTCCGCTTGGCTCTAGGGCTTCTTTCTTTCAAGCTCTTTATCAATCCTAATATATAGTCCTAGTCTCAAGGCATTAAGTCAGTGTGTTAGTACCAATCTGAGATAAGTAGTTTAAGTCAGTAAGGCTAATGTAAGTAAATTACACGTTAAAGAAGAATCTCAATAGGTTAAGTTTCTTGCACGAGCCTACCACTATCTACATCTCAGTCCTAGGAGTCCTTGTCCAACCATATAGTCACCCATGAGTCCTATTCAAAGTGTCCTAGTCCTAATTTAGCCTACCCCATGAGTTGAGTCTAAATTAGGAAAGCCTATTTTAGTGAGAAGGATAACAACCTTCCCTCTAATAATCTCCAACTCCGACATTTCTATTCTTGTCTAGAGTTCAACAACTTCATTTCCTAGACTCCAGAGAATCTCTCTTACCCAAAACGTGCACCCTTTGTTCTCCAAGTCACAGAGTTTTCTTATTCGATTCCTTAATTGGTGCCACTTATAGTAGAGTATAGTTTTCTAGTTATTTCCTTCCAAAACATGTCTAGAGCATTCACAAACTCTCTAGATACTTCCTTCAACGTCCCAAAAGTCCAAACAGTCTATTTAAGTCGTCTCTTCCAAGTCCCTCAGTTGCAGAAACCTAATTCCCCAGTTTTTGTCTTGCCTAAGCACTAGTCAGAAAATACTTAGTTCTCAGATTCCCACAAAACCTTTAGTGTTGTCTTCCTATCTCTCCCATCTATCTAACCATAGTCAATGTTTTTTTGTCTGAGTCCCCAGTCCAATTCTATACTGTGAGAACACAGAAATCCTTAATCTGTCTTCTGCGCAATTTAGACTTGCAAAATCGAGTGGAAGACAGAGAATAGAAAAGAACGAGGAAAGAGAGAAGAAGAAGAAGAAGAAGAGAACTGAGATGAGCTGCAGTGTGCGGTAATCTTCTCATAGGTCAAAATTCGACCTCCCTCTTTATTAAATAGGTCACTTAAGTGAAAACTTAGTACAATGACATAAATGCCCCTCAAGACTCAATTTCTTATATCTATACATCATATAAACCTGAAAATTGATCCCAATGTACATAATAAGTAGATTAACACTGGAGGAAAACCAAGTATATAAAATACCCTTGACACTTGCAACTTTAACAAGACTTCTTTGTGAAAGTTTCACATAATAACTTCACTGAAACCTTCCTGCAACAACTCTACTAGGTACATGAGGTCACTCTTATCTTCGCAAAGCATTGCATGCAAGTGAAATCATAACACTCATCCCTTCCCTACTTTTCTTTTGAATTTTTATTTTTAACTTTTAGAAAAATATGATGCGAGCACTAGGTCAATTGTCAGACATAGTTGACCTATGTTCAAGTGGACTGGTTACATTTCTGGGTGGCAGACTGATCTAGTTTTGTAGCATATAAAAATGACAGTTTTCCTTTATTAATGCAAAATAAATTAATTTCCATAAAGATCGATTTTTTTTTGCCACATTAGGGAATGAAAATTTTCTGTAATGCACAACCTAACGTGTAAAATAACCAGGAAAATTGATTCAAATGGTCATTTAAATTAGCTCAGTTAATAAATATCACTGACAAGAAAATTTGAGGAAATTAAAGCTCAGAGCTGATAGTGACAGTTCCCCTTGTCTTACAGCAACCCGTTCAGTCAC
Organism: Aristolochia californica; assembly: GCF_029961685.1. Taxonomy (NCBI): domain Eukaryota; kingdom Viridiplantae; phylum Streptophyta; class Magnoliopsida; order Piperales; family Aristolochiaceae; genus Aristolochia; species Aristolochia californica. Next base: position 8,673,232 of record NW_027181881.1, read on the forward strand.
ATATGCTGTAGCTTCTCATTATTCTCATCTTTGTGTCTATCAACAATAGACATTGACAATGATTCTTGTGCAGGTCTGGTTTTTGAAAATTAAAAGCCCCTCCCGAAGTCACCCATTTCCTCTAGTGTGCAGTCAAAGACAGGACACTAACAGTAGACCAACTGCACAAGAGGGGAAACACGATTGAAGATGAACTTTAAAGCTACATATGAATCATCTTTTACTCTGTTGTCCCTTTTCTCAACAGGGTATGGGCAGCTTTTACCCTCAAGTTTAGCCTCCAATTTGCTTCATTTCCTCACTTTTTGCACTGCTTTTATGAAGTTGGGTCCAAGGCCCATCCCAAAATGACTAGCCAACTTAGGAAACCTCTTTTCCAACTAATAAATTCAAAATCCTTGTACTCACTTACCCATGTGGGACTATTCCTTAACACCTCCTCACGTATAGGCCCTCTTTTGTGGCTCTACAAGTGGATAATTTAGGTGTAGGCCCCCTCTTTTGTGACCTACAAGTAGATAATTTAGGTGTAGGCCATCTTTTTTGGGGCTCTACAAGTGGATAATTTAGGTGCACGCCCACATATGAGTACATGTTCTGATACCATGTGAAGTTGGGTCCAAGGCCCGTCCCAAAATGACTAGCCAACTTTTTTTTTTGAAATGACTAGCCAACTTAAGAAGCCTCTTTTACAACTGATAAACTCTAGATCTTTGTACTCACTTATCCATGTGAGACTATTCCTTAACAGCTTTCCTTTTGAGTACTATGGAAAAAAACGAGAAACACTTTTTGGAAAATCACCATTGTGGCAATCTCTTGGAATATTTAGAAAGAACATAATAACCGTATTTTGAGAATAAAGAGCATTCATTGGGCAAGTAATTGACAATATAATGCATTGGATACTAGTTTTGTTAAGCATCATGAGACATCCCATCTCCCTAGTTCGGTCATCCTAAGGAATTGGAGAATGATCATCAATACCTCTCCTCAAATGATTGAAAACTTGGTTGTTTGGCTTCCTCAAGATGGTTGGTTGAAGCTTTACTCCAAAGGTAACCCTGGCAGTGATGTAAGTCAGGATTCATCAGGAGGAATACTCCTTGTCTTCTTTGCTCCTTTAAGATAGTTTTAGTCCATGATGGTAGAGTTAGAAGCTCTCCCACAGGCCTTAGACTGTTTTTTTTAGAGGTTCTCCTCCCCTCTCATGGTAGAGAGACACAACTATTGTCATTTTCTAGGCCTCAGGGAAGAAAGCTCCACCAAAAAGATTATTTATGTATTTTGATGAGATAAAGGACAACTATAGACCATGATTATCAATTGTTAGAACATTCCTCAATGAGCTAACACTATTGCGGACTCACTTGAAAGGGAAAGAGCTTCTTGCAGGATCTGGCCATCAATAGCTCACTCCATGATTGAAATTTTCTTTCATTTCTTATTGGCCTTGTAATTATTTTTATGTTTTGTACTTCCCTCCTTTTGTACTAAGTATTGTAAAAGAATTGAGTTTAGGGTTTTGGATGAGGAGGACAAAGAGAAGAGATGGAAACAATCAGAGGCTGAAATAACTTTGTGTGGGGGAGCTGGATCCCTAATGCTATTTATAATGGTCTAAGATTTAAATTACAAAAATACCCCTAGTCACTTAATCCTTAAATCTCCCTACATGTCAAAATTACATAAAAATTGAACCAGAGATAAAACAAAGTGCAAAGAATATAATGTACTTATTGAACTTTATAGACAATGTGACATGATGATATTGCCCTTCGATGGATTTTCTAACTTTCCCCCTCAAGTTGGAGCATATATATCTATTAGGCCCAACTTGCTGCAAAATACACCAAATTCACATCTACCCAATGCTCTTGTAAACATGTCTCCAATTTGATCACCGGACCATACATAGGGTGATGACTTCATTTTTCATCACAGCATCTCGAATGAAGTGACAGTCAACTTCAATGTGTTTCGTCAATTCATGAAACACAGGGTTTCCTGCAATGAATATGGTAGTTTGGTTGTCACAGTACATAATCATCGGCCCTTCCTGTTGTAGTTTCAATTCTTTGACCACAAAACGTTACCCACATTCGTTTACTAACTGTATGAGCTATTAGCTCTATATTCAACTTCAACACTAGAACGAGTAACAACATTTTGTTGCTTACTCTTCCCGCTAATCAGTTTACCTCCCAGGAAGACATAGTAGCCAGTAGTAGATTTTGGTCAAGTTTAGATCCAGCATAGTCAGCATCTGAGAAGACCTCTATCGTCATGTGATTGTGAGGTTTAAAGAACAGTCCCTTTCTAGGAGCCCTTTTTTCAAATATCTCAAGATCCCCTAGGCAGCTTCCAGATGAATCTTGTAAGGACACTCCATGAACTAACTAGCAACACTCATAGGAAAGGATATGTGAAGATGGGTGACAGTAGCATATATGAGTTTTCCAACCAGAGTTCATCATACTGTACATCATGAAGGTCATGTCAAACCTCCATAGGAGTTTCAACTGGCTTAATACCCAATAGTCCATACTCATGTAACATGTCGGTGACATATTTCCTCCAAGTCAGCACTAGACCTATTGCTTCTAGCTACTTCAATGCCAACAAAGTATTTTGGTGAGGCCAAGTCTTCAGCCTGAAAGTGTTGTGTCAGATGGGCTTTTACTTTGTTACCTTCAACATCATTGTCAGATAAAATGATGTTGTCCACATATACCAGTATTACCACAATGCCAGACGAACTCTTCATAACAAATAGTGAATGGTCACATTTGGCTCCCTACAAATCCAATTGACATGACCACTTGACTGAACTTCTCAAACCATGCGTGTGGGCTTTATTTGAGGTTGTATATGGCTTTCTTTAGTCAGCATACCTTATCATTCTCCCCTTGAGCAACATACCTAGGAGGTTGCTCCATATATACCTCCTCAGCCAGATCACCATATGGGAAAGCATTTTTAATATTCAGTTGATACAGTGGCCACCCCTGGTTAACAACAATAAACATCAAAATCTAAACAAAAGACAGCCATGCCGCAGGAGAAAAAATTTTAAAGACAACAACCCCATATGTCTGGGTGTAACCTTTGGCAACCAACCAAGCCTTGTATCGTTCAATAGAACCGTCTAACTTATACTTCACTATGTATACCCATCTACAACCCCTAATCGTAACATCAGTGGGTAGATCACATTGTTGCTAGATACCTATATCTAAAAACGCCTCCATCTCAACATCCATAGCTTTCTTCCACTAAGAGGAGGAAAGAGCATCCTGCACCAATGAAAGAACAATCCAGGAGAACAAGAACAAGACAAATTGTTTGTACCTGTTAGAAGATGGGCTCAAGGCTAGAAGCCCACACGTCAAAGGAGTAGCGAAGTGGTAATTTATGATAAGTTCCATAAGGATGGCATAAAGATGTAAATACGTTGTTTGATTATGTCTTTTAATCTATTGAGTTGTGGCCCTAAGGGCATTGTAACACTATAAATAAGAGCTTTGGCTAAGAGGTAAGGGATTCAAGCCTTCTGCTCTCTTTCAGAAATCGTCCAGCCACCCTCTCTTCTCCCTTGACACATTCTCTCCTCTCTCACGTCCTTCTCCTTCCTCTCTCCTCTCTCTCTTCTCTCCTTCTTCTTCCACGTTAACCTAGACTCCTTCTCATGGGATCCTAACTTCTACATGGTATCAGAATTTGGAGTTTAGGATCCTTATTCAAGTAGTTATGTCATCCATTCAAGAAGTTGTTTATAGAAGGAGTTTTGCCATGAAGAGATAGGTAAAGTTTGTTTTTTTTTTCATATTCCTTCTTTACAGTTTCAATTTTTTTCTATTCTCTAATTCTTGAGTCACGTCAAGTCAGGATAATCTTCATAAACATTGTGAAGATCTATCTTTTATGACTAAAAGGATATTATAGTCTTGATCATCTTGTAGCAAAATTACATGATTGATCAAAAGTTGTTTTTTTCTGTTTTTTTATGATTTGGATTCAGTTACCTTTATGTGACTTGTATCAAACATCGTTGATATGGGATTCGAGCATATGTTGTTGTCAATTCTATAATCTAATTTTACTCATGAGATTGGGTTATGTTGTTGGATGACCGTCATTTGGTTCAGCATTTACTTATTCCTATTGTTTCTTTCTACTTTTGAACTTCAGCAATTGAATTTTTTTGTTGAAGTATTCCCACGAGTTGGAAATTATTTTGCCAAGAAAATGCTCTCGATTTGCCAAGAAAGGCCTTATCTAAATTTGCTCTCGCTTTTGTGGTTGAGTTTGGATTAAGGATGAGAGTTGCATCTATTCTCTTCTCTTTATTTGTTAGATAAATATAAGAGAAGTTGAGTAGTGGCTGGTTCTTGTAATCACTTGACAAAAGCACAAATTTTTTCCATGATTTGGTGCTTATTCTCGTGAAAATATTCTCTACTTGTTTTTTGTTGGTGGCTAATTTGGTCTACGGATGCTTCAAATTATGTTGTGTAATTTTTATTTGAAGAAACCCTTTGAAAATTGACCTCAACAGTTGATTTGCGTCAGCATGGAGAGTGAACATATGAGTAATAAGAGTGACATACTCCGAATTACTACAATTTCACTACGATGTCTTTCCAATTACCTCAGCTGGTCACAATCGGTACGGAGGATTCTTATTACTCATGACCTTCTCAATCATGTTATCAAAATCTCTCCTCCAATTGATGAAGAAGATGAAGCCTACCACAAGTGGGTTAAAAACGATAACATGGTTATCAGTTGGCTAATTAACAGTATGGAAGAGCATGTAACTAACAATGTAGTCCACTTGGAAACATCCAAGGATATTTGGGATACATGTGCTAAGCTCTATTCAAGTACCGCCTCCTTGGAAAGAGTATATGATGTTTTCCAAAGTATGTTGGCTACCAAACAAGGAAATAATATTCATGAGTTTTTGGCCCGGTTTCGTGGCCTTCTCCAAGAATGGAAAATTGCTCAACCATACTCTACTGACATTGTTGTTCAAGAAAAACAACGAGAGGCCCTGGCAACAACTATTTGCCTTACCAATATTAAGCCTTATCTAGAGGTAGCTAAGACTCAGCTTCTTAGTTCCTTTGCTCTTCCCTCATTTGATGACATCAATGCTACAGTGTTACGGATTCCTGATCCATCTCCTCCTTCTCTGATTGATGCTCCATCGGCTATGTTATTTGGTAATCGGGGTACATCATCCCAATCCCAATGACGCAGCAGAAATACAAGAGGAGGCCGCAATAGGGTTGGTCGAACAGGTCTGACTCATTCCCGCACTAAGCCTCGATTGTCCACTTATTGTGGTGGTCAGAACCACCTTGTAGATTCATGCTGGAAACCCCATGGCAAGCCTGATTAGGCCACAGGAAATCCAGCCTCAGATAATGTTGAGAAAAAGGAGGAAAGGGTTGATTCTCCTTCCGAGAATGTGACTATTACTGCGGAAGACTATGCTGCAATTCAGAAGTTGAAATCCTTATTGGAGTCATCTACTCCACCAAGACCTACTGCTGCCACTACCATTGCCTCAGGTATGCTTTCTTCCTCTTCAACCCCTTCCACTTGGATCATTGACTCCGAGGCTTTCGAACACTTGTCAGGTAACAAACACATGCTTCATTCATTGTCTCCATGTCTTCCTCATAAATTTGTCACTATTGCTAATGATTCCCAAACCAAGGTGGTTGGCAAGGGTTCCTCCTCTCTTAGCACATCTATTCCACTTCAAGATGTATTGTTTGTTCCTCAATTTCCGTTAAATTTGTTCTCCGTTAGTCAATTAACCAAACAATTGAATTGCTCTGTCACCTTCTCACCATCTTCGTGGTCATATCAAGATCTAACTACGAAACAGGTGATTGGTGGCGGCCATAAAAAAGGGGGATTATACTATTTTACTCTTCCACCAGTAGCTGCTATTTCATCTACTATATCCGAGGCTTAACTTTGGCACAATCGGCTTGGTCATCCATCTATCTCGTCGCTTCGTTCTTTAGTTCCATCTCTTAAATCTTTGTCTACTTTCAATTGTGAGGCATGTCAATTAAATAATCATATTAGGAGTACATATTCTCCTCCTCTTACAATTACCACTGCTGCTCCATTTGCATTAATACACTATGATGTAGGGGGACCTTTAAAGGTCTCTAACATTTCTCAAGTTCAATATTTTGTTACTTTTGTTGACGATTTTACCCAAGTGACTTGGTTGTTTTTATTTAAAGAACGATCAGAAACTCTTTCTATTTTTAAGAACTTTCATGCAATGGTAATGACGCAATTTGGGAAAAAAATTCAAATCCTTAGATCCGATAATACTAAGGAATATTTGTCTAATGAGTTTAAATCATTTTGTGAGAGTAAAGGGTTTGTTCATCAAACATCACTGTCTATACCCCTCAACAAAATGGTGTTGCTGAAAGAAAGAATCGTCACCTCCTTGAAGTTGTTCGGGGCCTCCTCTACTCCATGAAGGTACCCTACTTTTATTGGCCTCATGTTATTCTTACAGCATGCTTTCTCATCAATAGGTTACCTTCATCATTGCTTAGCAATCAAACTCCGTATTCTGTTTTGTTTCAAGGTGAAGATCCTTTTTTCTCTTCCTCTTAAAGTGTTTGGTTGCACATGTGATGTTCATGATACTTCACCACAAAAGAGTAAACTTGATCCTCGGTCTTTGAGGTGTATTTTTTTGGAAAATTCTCGAACTCAGAAAGGATATATTTGCTATAATCCTACCCTTCGGAGGTTGATGGTATCTCGGGATGTGACCTTCTTTGAAGACACTTCCTTCTACTCCTCACATGAGGCTCCTCCAGGATTTACATTTCCTCCTACCACTCCATGCCTGCTCGTGTCGTATATTGGAGATATTATTCAACCCCCTGAAGAGCCGGCCGTCCTTTTACCTGTAGAATTGTCGGATCCACACAAGGTAAGTCTTTCTCCTCCTATGTTTGGGCCTGAATTTGATACTCAGTCTATTGCGTTACGAAAGGAACGCCGTTCTTGTATTATGTCTCATCCAATTGCCAATTTTATGTCTTTTCATCGCTAATCTTCCGAGTGTATTCAGTTTCTTGCTTCTCTTTCATCTATTTTCATTCCATAATCCTATCAGGAGGCCCTGAAGCATCTAGGATGGAAGGAGTCTATGGATGAAGAAATGCATGCATTATATGAAAATCAAACCTGGACATTGGCACCACTCCCAAAAGGTAAAAGACTGATTGGTTGTAAATGGGTATTTACGGTGAAACACAACCCAGATGGGTAAGTTGCTCATCTTAAAGCACGACTCTTTGCAAAAGGTTACACACAGTGCTATGGGATAGATTATGAAGAGACTTTCTCTCCAGTTGCAAAACTGAACTCGAAACGTATCATCCTATCTATTGCTGCTAACTCATCATGGCCCGTATATCAACTTGATGTAAAAAATGCATTTTTAAATGGTGATATACGCGAAGAAATTTACATGGTCCAACCACCAGGATATGTGATCGAGGGGGAGTCCGTATGCCAATTAAAGAAATTTTTATATGGGCTTAAACGGTCCCCTCAGGCCTGGTTTGATAAATTCAGTCAAGTGCTTCTACAATTTGGCTTTCAACGGTGCTCGGTTGACCACTCAATATATGTTAAAGATACTATCAAATGGAAGATATTATTGGCCGTGTATGTTGATGATATTATCTTGACCGGGAATGATGCTCATAGTATACAAGAAGTGAAGAATATGATATGTCAAGAGTTCAAGACTAAAGACCTGGGTAAGCTCAAATATTTTCTGGGTATAGAAGTCCTTCAGTCAAAACATGGGATAGTATTGTCTCAAAGAAAATACACCTTGGATCTTATTAAAGAAACAGGAATGAAGGGTTGTAGACCAGTTGATACACCTATGGATTCGAATGAAAAATTGTGTGTTATGACTAGAGAAGATGTTGACATTGGCAAATATCAACGACTCATGAGAAAATTGATCTATCTCACGGTAACCAGACCTGATAGATCATATGATGTGAGCGTGGTAAGTCAATTCATGCACAAACCACAAATTACTCACTGGCAAGCTTTGGAGAGAATACTATGATACCTAAATGGTGCTCCAGGAAGAGGATTGTTATATAAAAAACATGGGCACTTCAATATAGAAGGCTTCTCAGATGCAGATTGGGTTGGATCACCCGATGATAGAAAATTTACGTGTGGGTATTGTACCCTTGTTGAGGGGAACTTAGTCACATGGAAAAGCAAAAAGCAAAACGTGGTTGCAAGATCTAGTGCTGAAGCAGAATATCGAGGTATAGCCCACACTGTAAGTGAACTTTTATGGATAAAGACTCTTCTTACCGAATTGGGATTTTATAAAGGAGGCTCCATGGGATAATCAAGCAACTATTCACATTACATCAAATCCAATCTTCCATGAAAGAACTAAACATATTGAGGTAGATTGTCATTTTATACGGGAAAAGTTTCAAGCAGAAATAAACTCTCTTAAATATGTTTCATCTCAAGAGCAAGTAGTTGATATCCTCACCAAACCGGTTACATCCAAAATTTTATCTTATATATGTGGCAAGCTGAGTATTTATGATGTATTTTCTCCTCCAGCTTGACGGGGAGTGTTGGAAGATGGGTTCAAGCCCACAAGCTCAAGGCTAGAAGCCCACACGTCAAAGGAGTCGCAAAGTGGTAATTTATGATAAGTTCCATAAGGATGGCATAAAGATGTAAATACGTTGTCTGATTAGGTCTTTTAATCTATTGAGTTGTAGCCCTAAGGACATTGTAACACTATAAATAATAGCTTTGGCTAACAGGTAAGGGATTCAAGCCTTCTCCTCTCTTTCAGAAATCGTCCAGCCACCCTCTCTTCTCCCTTGACGCATTTTCTCCTCTCTCACGTCCTTCTCCTTCCTCTCTCCTCTCTCTCTTCTCTCCTTCTTCTTCAACAATAACCTAGAGTCCTTCTCATGGGATCATAACTTCTACAGTACCGTTCAGAAAGAGAATCAAACAATACAAAATGAGACAAGGGATAACTTATACCTTTTTTAACACCTTTCAGAAGAACAATGGGCAAGTGTAGGTCTAATGCATTAAACTGAATTTTGAAGTTAAAGGGGGGTATTTAGGAATCATAGTGAAGAAAATATTCTTTCAAACATGATTTGATGAGAGTTAACTTGCCTACTTTTGAGAGACAATTTCCTCGCCAGGTGGGAAGTCTCCCTTCCAAACGCTCAATGACAGGGTGCCAAGATGCCTTAGAGGGGAGACGTGGGGTCAGAGGAAGCCCCAAATAGGTTCCAAAGGATGATTCAATGTGGCAGCCAAGATAACTGGCTATGGAGTTGAGAAGACCAGGCTCAATATTATAACCAGATATAGAAGATTTCTCCCAGCTGATTTTTTGTCCAGACGAGATTTCAAATAAGATCAGCAAGGCACTTAAATTATGAACTTGATTGGGGGTGTCATCGCAGAAAAGAATAGTGTCATCTGCGTATTGGAGGAGGCTAATATCAAGAACAGGGTTAGGGGAGACGGGGCTTAGCCATCCAGATGATTTAGCCCGACGGATCATTGCGGCTAATTGCTCTCCGAAGAGAGTGAACAAAAGTGGGGATAAGGGATCCCCCTGCCTGAGTCCCCTAGAGCCTTTGAAGTATCCACAAGGTTTGCCATTAATCAGAACTGAGTAAGAGACATTAGAGATACAGCTCCTCATCCAGAATCTCCAACGAGTGGGAAAACCCATGTTGTAGAGGAGGTGGTCAAGTAGTTTCCAGTTAACTCTGTCGAAGGCTTTTTCAAAGTCAAGTTTGATAACCACTCTTGGGTTATTCAATTTCTTGAAGGAATGAAGGATTTCATGGGCGGCTATAGACGAGTCTACAATATTTCTACCAGCAATAAAACCACTCTGACTTGGGCTGATGATGTTAGGGAGAACAGACTTGAGGCGCTTGGCTAGGATACGGGCCAGGATTTTGTAAGAGCTAGTAGTGAGGCTTATGGGTCTGTAATCTTTGGCATGAATGGAACAAGATTTTTTTGGAACGAGAGCTATGAAGGAAGATCCAATAGATTTGTAGGTGATACCTACATGGAGAAAATTGTTCACAAAGTTGTGTACATCGCTTATGATAATGCCCCAGAACTGACGGTAAAATTCCCCATTGAAACCGTATGGGCCCAGGGCCCTATCTCTAGGCATTTCTAGGGTTGTTGCATCAATTTCTTCTGGGGAGAAAGGTTTTTCTAGATGAGAAGCTTCAGATTCCGAGATCCGACAAAAGTTGATCTGATCTAGGATAGGTAGATCAAAATATTCCTCTGTGTAAAGACCTGAAAAAAACTTAGCAAACTCATTAGCAACAGAAATACTAGTTGTACATTCCTCTCCGTTGATAATGAGGGAGGATATACTATTAGTTCTTTTTCTCCCGGATGCAATAGCATGAAAAAAAAATTGTATTTCCGTCCCCATCAGAGAGCTATCTGAATCTGGAGCGTTGCTTCTAGTGAGTGGTTTCATTGATTAGAAATTTTGAGAGATCATGTGTGAGACTGTTTCTACAAATAAGTTTTTTGTTTTTCCAGGAGAGAGAGTTCTTTGTTTTTCCAAGAGGTCCAGATCTGAGAGCCGTAGACAGATGGAGGCTTTTTGTTCCCTAACATCAGTCATAAGGGAGCGAGCCCAAGGTCTTATAACTGATTTGAGAGCTCTGAGTTTACAATGGAACGCCAACCCAGGGTTTGGATGATGAGGGAGATCTTCCCACCAATTCTTCATGTTTGAAGAAAAAGAATCCTCCGATAGTCAGGCAAGCGGAATGGAGAAAAACCCCATTTTGGGGGCTGAGAATTTATGAGGATAGGCCAATGGTCTAAGCCAGTTTTGTTGAGAACCTGACCAGCAGTATTGGGGAAGAGATTCAACCATTCATTATTAACCAAGAAACGGTCTAATTTGGAGAAGACCGGGGGGGGTGGACCAGGTAAATTTTTTCCCTGCGAGAGGAATTTCAATGAGTTCAAGGCAATTCATTAGGTCAAAAAAAGCTCGCATTGTGGAGGTAATTCTTTTTGCGGGAGGGTTTTTTTTGGAGCAACGTAGGGTGGCATTGAAATCCCCGGCTAGAAGCCAGGGGACATTCTATTGTTGGACTTTAATTAGTATTTCATCCCAGAAGATGGATCTATCTCCATTACCCGAAGGTCCATAGATCCCCACGAGGGCCCATCCAAATCCCAGCGATCTGTCCCGGAAGCGGACGCAGAGGGGAAAAAGACCGAGGTATGTAGAAACTACTTCAACTGAATTCAGGTTTCAGATGACCAGTATGCCTCCTGAGTGCTCAATTGCTTCAATTACTGCCCACTCAGGTTTAGTATTAAACCAGATACTGTGCGCAACAGAGTGGTCAAAAGATTGTAGCTTAGTTTCTGTAAATACAACTATATCAGGCTTACATTCAAAAAGGGCAGCTTTGATAAGGTCTCGCTTGGAGGACGAATTGATTCCATGGGCGTTCCAGGATAAGACTTTCATGGCCAAGAGATTCTATGAATATCCTCGTCCGTGTAGCAGAAGAGGCCATTGTAATATTTGGAGAAGTCCCAGCAGTACTCCATCATCTTCTCGAGTCTATGAGGGGAGACATTGCAGCCGAGTGTTTCATAATCCATGTGTGCATGTTTTTACAATGCTCCTCCCGGGTGGGGTGAGAGTAGTCTTTGAGGTCTTCCGAGCGAGGGGGGAGGGGGTCCTATTGAGGGTTGCTGGATTATGTGGTAGGGTCCTTGGATTTGTTGCGAGTTTTCCTTCGGGAGTAGGTTTTGATGGAGGTTGCGGGCGGCTTTTTTTGCTTGGGCCTATGCCTGGAATAGGTGATGGGAGAATTATTAATGTTACCATAGCAAGAGGCGGGGGTTTGTGAATTGTTTGAGGAATTGGGGTTCATTGTTGCTGGTGGAGTGTGGAAAAGGAAAATGGAATTGGATGTGGGAGGTGGTGTGTTGATTTGGGTGGGGGGATTTCCTTTAATAGAAGGTGAGACTTCGGGAAGGGGGGGAAGGGGTTCTCGAGAAATATTTCCATCATGATCAGGATACCATTGGGTTTCCGAAGGAGGGGTGGAAGAATCATTTGTTTGGAGGGGTTCGTTAGGATAGGTAAAATCTGCATCGGATAGGGTGTGGCTGATAAGATGGGGGAGGGTGAAGGTGCTTGATGATGGAGGATGTGGTAGATGAATGACCTTCAGGACCAAAGTTATGGAGGGTGTGGTGGATGAATGACATTCGGGACCAGAGTGTTTAAGGGGTGGCGGCATGGGTTTAGAGTGTTTAGGGGGTTTTCTGGGTTTAGGGTTGGAAGATTGCAAGAGAGATAGGAAGAGTCAGTGTCAGACTGACATGGTTGTAGAGGGAGATGGAGGCGATGTTCGGGAATGGAGTGGTTGATAGGATGGGGGAGGGTGAAGGTGCTTGATGATGGAGGATGTGGTAGATGAATGACCTTCAGGACCAAAGTTATGGGCTCTAGGAGCAGAAGATCAAGATTGGGGAGGGGCAATGATTCGGGCATTCCAGGTGCCGTGGGAGTAGGGATGAGGGTGGTACTTGGTTTCAGAGAGGAGATCAGGGAAGGAGATATGAGGTGATGTGGAGGGGATAGACGACGTGAGTTGGAAGCTTCTGATAGAGAAGGATTTTTGGAAAGAGGTATGAGGTGATGTGGAGGGGATAGGAGGCATGAGCTGGGAGTTTCTGGCAGGGATTTATAGAGAGGAGTGGGGTAGCGTGAGGTGGAGGGTTCTCGGGTTCTGGGACAGGCAGTGATAGAGAGGAATTTTGGGATTTGTAGAGGGAAGTGAGGGTAGAGTGAGGTGGAGTATTCTCGGGTTCTGGAACAGGCGGTGAAGTGATGGGTTGCGTGATCGAAGTGGTGATTTTGAAATTTGTATTTTGTTTTGAGATGATTCCGGGTGGGGAGCCCGGGTTGACTTGAGTTGGACCAATGAACTCAGGCCATATCAATGGGTTAGAGTAGCTCTGGTGTGTCTCAGTACTCGGTTGGGGATTTTGGTGAGTCAGTCGCGAGTCGGGATCCATGGGGGAAGGGGGCAGCACAGGTCACCGAATTCCAGTGAGATCCAAACGGAAAAGTCACCAGAAAAAAGCTCGACGAGTTTTAAGTCCTCTTACCGGAGATTTTGGTCTAATGTAGAAATTCTCCCAAAGTAATTCCTGAGGATTGTCCTCGGCCCATATGAGTTCACCGAAGAAATTGGTTGTGCTTTCAATCGTTTGCTTACATCGGAGTTCCGCCGGTATGTCGTGCACCGTTACTCTTTGTCCAATCCATGATAAGCCGGAATCCCAAGGCCATTTGCCTGTAATGGGGGATCCTTCTTCAGTTTTGTTTCTAAGGAACGCCTCTCTGTCTTCTGGGGAATTGAAGGCTATCATCCAAAGTAAATCGTGGATGTAGGTGGCCCTCGCTAGCCATTGGATTTTCCTAGTCCAAGCTCCGATGGACATGATTGAGTTGCGATCATTCGCAACAGCTAGAATTGCAGCAGAAGATAACCTTTTCCTACCCTCTTCTAGGGGTTGTTCGGGGAGGATGAGAGATAGATGGTTCTCGTGGGTGTCTGTTTTTTGGGTGGGGGGTGGGAGGAGGGGTAGTTTCCTTTGGGAGTTGTATTAGGGTTTTCTGATTGAGAGGGCTAGTAGGAGGGTTTCCAATAGTGAGTTTTGGGAATTCTTTGTTTTTTGCAGGGGTGGAGACGGGAAGCGACAAGGTGGGGTTTTTTTCTAGTAGGCAGTGGGTGGCTTTTCTGGGGCTCGACTCTGAGAGAGGTGGAATATCGAAGACATGAATTGTCTCCAGCCCAATCCCAAGTTTGGGTTCTGCTGTATAAAAATCATGCCCATGATTTTAGTTGCTCGCCTCAGGGAAATCGAACACTCGAGCTTCCCCCCATGGAACTGGGTGTGGATCTGGAACTCTAGATCCCGGGTGAAGAGGGAGTAGCCGAAGCTTCAACCGATCTTCCCCTCCAAGACCTTTTCCAATACGAAGTTGAAAGCTCAACGGCCTCGATTGGGATGGAGACGAAGGATTGCTTCACTCCTGCACGAGAGACGATTTTCAAGGAGCCAAAGCGGTCTGTCGTCTTCTGAAGAGAAATAGCTCCAGAGCCATTTCGGAAGTGAAGAGCCTCTGGGTTGTCCAATCTGATTCTCCTTCTTGATGTGCGGCTTACTACAGTTTGCCATCCTTCCTCGTCAGACGATTCTGTCAATCTGGAGGCCTCCGCTGCAACGCAGTGGTGCGTCTTCTCCTTCGATCCGGCGTCCACCGAAGGCTTTCGGGACGTTGTGGGAGGGGGCGAGCTTCTGAGAGGTCTGGATTCTTCGGAATGTGAGAGTGGGGAGAGGGAAGCCCCGAGATGAGTTCTCGAGTTTCGCTCCATAGTCCTTCGTTACGATCGACACTACGATTCCCATCGCTTTTCGCTGACACATTCTACAGTAGTTGGGTGTTGATGGGGCTATATAATTAAATATAACTCAGATAGATCAGATGAAAGGTATAAGGTTCGTCTTGTTGCCAAAGGGTATACACAAACATTGTGGTGGATGTGTTTGAGACTTTTTCTCCGGTTGCTCGCTTGTCTTCTTTTCGTATACTTATTTTTGTTGCAGTCCATCATAGTTGGTCTCTATTCCATCTGGATATTAAAATTGTCTTCTTAAATGGTGACCTTGAGGAAGAAGTCTATATGAAGCAACCTCCAGGATATGTTGCTCAAGGGAAGGCACATAAGGTATGTCACATAAGAAGGTCTGGAAAGCCATGTTTCATCTTTTTGCCACATTCCGTGATGCTATAAGGTTCTTCCTTGGGGATGGCTCTAGCCTTCGATTTTGGACAGATTGGTGGTCAGGCGATGGTCCTCTTGCCTCTTCCCACCCATTTCTCTTTCAGATCACCTCTTGTCGTGACCTCTCGGTCTCTGATGCATGGAGGAACGGCTCCTTGGATCTCCGTCTAAGACGAGGCCTTAATGATGTGGAGGCCATATCTGATGGACTTGACAGTGTTAAGATTCGACCTCAAGTGACTGACCAACTGATCTGGCTCCCTGATGACAGTGGGCACTTCTCTGTCTCCTCGACCTATCATCACCTTATGGGTTGGACATTGCCTCCCACCCTTCACCAAGCTGATTTTGCTTGGAGGCTTTTGGCTCCTTCAAAGGTGAAATTTTTCCTCTGGAGTGCCTGCCGCAACAGGATTCTCACTGTTGACAATCTTATCCAACATGGAAACACTGCTCTTAACCCTCAATGTTCCCTCTGTGGGGTGGAAGCCGATACCATCAGTCACCTTCTCCTCCACTATGCTTTTGCCTGGAAGGTGTAGACATCTATGATGGGCAGCATGGGCCTCAGTTTCTGCATCCCCCCTAACTTGAGCACCACGGCACTCGTCTCCCCAGCCTCGATAAGCTTCTGTTATCTGCTTGCATCGCTTACATTCCCTAGTGCCTTTGGATTGAAAGGAATTCCAAACGGTTTAATCATGCCTTGCGCTCTGCCACTGAGGTGATCTGCACTAATACGAGCCTTATCTCTACCTGGATTCGCACTCGAAAAAATTTAGCTGTCTATCATGTACCCCTTCCCGCACCAACTTGAAGATTATTGCTCAGATGTCCAATCCCTCAGCGCCCTGCCAAGTAGAGATTTGGAAGCCTCCCCCACCGAATATTACAACATCAACTTTGACGGCAACTCTTTTGGGAACCCAGGTTTGGCTGGGTTTGGGGGGTGATTTTTTATCTTGGAGGAACAGCTATTATGTACTCTGGTCCTCTAGGCATTGCGGACTCGACCACTACTGAGCTCTCTGGCCTCCTCCACGGGCTTCTCATCTACCAAAATCACTTTAGAGGTCCACTGATAATGGAGGGTGACTCCAAAGTCGTCATTGGCTGGTGCTCCACCGCCTCCTTCCTCCCGTGGCGTCACTGGCAGCTTTTTCTTGATATTATGGACATTGTTTCCACTCCCTCTTGTACTTGGTCCCATGTTCTTAGATCAGCCAATTCGGCTGCTTATTTATGTGTTAAATTGGGCCCCTCCCTACAATTTCTTGTTGTTAGGGAAGGCCTTCATTGATGTATTCTTTTGTTTTCCTTCGTAATAAAATCATCACCGTTTCAGAAAAAAATGTATATCGACTAAAGAAGGCTCTTTATGGCTTAAAACAGAATTTGTGAGCTTGGTTTGAAAATTTTAGTCAGGTGGTCATATCCATGGGATTTCGTAGAAGCCATTGTGATCACTCATTATTTATTCTGAAATGACCATCTAGAATTATTATCTTACTGTTATATGTAAATAGTATCATCCTATCTGGAAGTAACAGATCAAGTATTGAAATAATTAAATCCCATTTGGCAAATCACTTTCAGACAAAGGATCTAGGTCAATTGAAATATTTTATAGGTATGGAGGTAGCGAGAAGCAAAGAAGGAACAGCACTGACTCAGAGGAAATATATTACTGATATGCTTCAAGAATAAAGTCTTTTGGGGTTAAACCTGCAGATACACCTATGGATGTAGGACTTGATCTTCATGATGATCAAAGTCCATAATTGAAAGATAAAACAATGTATCGAAGGCTAGTAGGCATCTATGCTACAGTTACTAGGCCAGATATTTCATTTGTAGTAAGTGTAGTGAGCCAGTTCATGGAGCATCCACGTAAGATTCACCTAGAGGTTGCACAAAGAATCTTGAGATATCTAAAGGGAGCACCAGAAAAATGTCTCCTTTTCAAACCTAATATTCACTTGAGGATTGAAGTTTTCTCTGATGCTGATTATGCAAGCTCCAAGCTTGACAGAAAATCAACCACTAGATACTGTGTATTCCTAAGAGGAAATCTAGTCATCTGGAATACTAAAGAGCTGAATGTTGTTGCTCGGTCCAGTACAGAAGCTGAATATAGAGCAATGGCCCAAACTATCAGTGAGCTATTGTGGATAAATTTTTTTGCCCAAGAGTTTGGCCTCGATCAAATGGATCCTATGACTATGTATTGTGATAACCATGCAGCAATCTTCATTGCAAAACAATCCAGTCTTTTATGAAAGAACAAAGCATATAAAGGTAGATTGTCACTTCATCCAAGATGCAGTAATGAGGAAAGAAGTAGCCACTCCATATACTCGGTCGGACGATCAACTCGGCAATATCCTAACTAAAGCACTGGGAAAGCATGAATTCTTGAACTTGTGCTGCAAGTTGGGATTGTTCGACATATACTCTCTAGTTTGAAGGGGAGTATTAAAAAACAAGAACAAGAGAAATTTAGTCATTTTACCTTGTCGTTATTTATATTTCTTGATGTAATCTTATTCTACATGTCAAACTATGTCTATGGACCAAATTTCATGTACAAGGACACGTAGAATAGGAAATATAGGGAATTATGGTTTTACTTAAAATAGATGCAATGTTGTAAATTGTACTCAACCCTAAGCTATAAATAGGAGATGGGGGACGTCATCTCAGTTTCTTTTCTCAATTTACTCTTCTCCACTTTCTTTCCCTCTCATTCTCTCTCTTCAACATTCTTTCTTCTTACTTTTTTCACAACCAAAGGATCTAAAAGAAAGAAGACAAAAGCACCTTCGAAAGGAGTGTGATTTGCTCATACACAAACAAGACTGATTTGTTTAGAGAACAGCAAAAAAGGCAAAACCATATCTTATTTGCTCAAAGTTGTCTGAAGCAACAAGGTTGGAAGGATGACAAATCATCCAATAGGACACATGAGATGTACAAGAAGCTTCCCATAAAAAACTTTTGGAAATGGATACTCCAAAACTAATTAAATATGGAAATAATTAGAAAAATGGTCAAACATGAAGAAAGGCACACAACTCAGTCTCTGCAATATCAATTGTTGGAAGATAGGGCTCAAGCCCACACGACCAAGGAAGGCCCACATATCCAAGCATGTTAAAAGATGGGCCCAAGCCCATAAGACCAAGGAAAACCCACACATCCAAGAGATGTGGAAGATGGGCTCAAGTCCCATATATCAAGGAGAAGGCCCATAGGCCCACATACAATGATAGCAGGATGGTAAATAAAGAGTAATCTCATATAGATGGCATTGATGTAATTAGGTTAAAGTTCCAGGGTTAAAACCCTAAACCCTAAGTTCAAGGGTATTATTGTAATACAGTAGTTCAGGGGGAGGGTTAGGACATCAAGTCCATAACCTCTTCTTCCTTTAGTTTTCTCCCAATCAATCCCTCTCTCTTTTTCTCCATGAGCTAAATCCATGGAGTCCTGAAAATCAACATGGTATCAGAGCTTTGATTTTCAGGATTTTGACTATGGTTTTCAGATTCAAAGAAACCCATTATTTTTTTATTTGCTCATATTGTTGTTAGTTTTTTTCCGTCATATTATTGTTATTTTTTTAATTTTTTTCTCTGCTTTGTTTGAAGTCTGGTTTGCTTCGTAAAGCCCAGTTTCCTCTGTCATCCTACTATTTCGTCTTCCCGCCGTTTGTTGCAACCGACAGAACAACCGTGCTGATTCAGAGAGTTATCTGAATAAGTTCCTGAAAGGAAGGAAATGTTGATGCACAAAGAAGGTGCATACGGTAGAAGCTCGAGCTATAAATATTAATCACAATGTCCGTTGCACTGCTATCAGTCCATTGAAGATTCTCAAGCAGATGTTGCTACTCTTCTCAGAGAATTGATTCGTGATGAGATTCAGGCTGGCAAAACTGATAAAGAGATCTAAAAAAAGCTCGAGTAGTACATTTTCAAAGAGAATAACTGTTCGGAAGCCAGCATCGCCGGAGAAGACGACTCTGCTCCCTAGACTGAGAAAATCCCGTTGCTGCTGTCCATCCCAGGTTGGCGAATATCGTAAATTGATCTTATTCTTCAATCGACATATTTTCCCGCTGTCGAAATCCCAGCACATCGTTGCTGCTGTTTTTTCGGAAGTCACTGAGCTATCACTCATCCCGTAATCCATGTCAATCCAGAAAATTAATCTTGCTTGGTTTCCGCTTCAAGACGACGACTCCTCTGCTGGTCTTGCTGTCATCGTGCCGTTGCTGCTGATTTATTGCCACTTGATTTTCGGAATTTTGATCTTGATCTTGCTGCTGTTGTATTGAGTTCTCAGCTATGACGTTGACTTAGCTTCAGAGTTTGCTTTCTTCACTGGTTTCTTTTGAGAGGAACACAGCAGAGATTATCTTCCAATAAGCACTCAGAGTTTATCTTGTTGGTGTGCTGCTATCTGCTGCTTATCAGATCATGTTGCTTCTCGGTATCTTCTCTGTTTTGTAGAAGCCATTGGGGAGCAGCAGATGAATCAGTAACTGGTCATCTTGTCGCAATTAACAAAGGAAGTCTGAAATTTATTTTCGTCGGCCGACTCTTTACCAGCCTTCCAATAGCCTCATTAAGCATCAGAACCAATTTTCCAACGACAGCATGGGCTCCTCTGAATTTCTTCATTGTCGTCTTATTGCCGTCGAGGAAGACGAAGATGAAAGCCAGGAAATCCGCGAGATTATTTTGCGCCGGTGATTGAGTGGAAGCTCGACTCTGCTCGGATTAAGCTGCTAGATATCCTTGGTACACTTTTGGACAGTTTCCTTCCACTCCATTGCTGGAATTCACGTTCCAGTGGCAAGACGATATTTCTGTAAGTTTGCCGAAGTGCCACCTCCATTGCCACTTGTAGAGACGTGTCTGCCCGGGATTTTCTAGTCGATTACTAAAGTTGTTGTTATCCAGCGATCGACTCGCTGAATTCCTTCCTCTGTGTTGCGATTTCTGGAGGAACACACTGCTGATATTTCAGTTATGTTTCTTATTTCGGAAACTCCTCTCATCGCCAACTTGGCTGCCATGATTGTCTCTGGTCTCCCTCTCTGTTCGGCGCCAAGGAGAAGACAAAGGTAATGTTTCCCAAATAAAAGTTTCCTAAGTTAGGAAACCGAATTGAATTCGTGAATATATTATCCTTGCTGAGTTTTTTCTGGACTGTTTCCGTCGAGAGACCTTCGGCATCAGGGAAGAAGAAGCACCGTCGAAGAATTTCATGTTTCCTAAGTTAGGAAATCTCGATTAATCAGAGTCGGCCCATGCTGGTTCAGCGCCTGCCGAATCTCAGACCAGACCCGCCCGAGGCAAACCAGTAACCCGAGCTTACTGCTTCTGCACCAGTATGTCGAGTCAACTCGAACCGAGTCAACCCAGTCTGGGTCAACTCAGTGAGTCAACTCAAACGTGGCCACTTAGTTTCTGCCTCGGTATACGTGTCCAAATTTATTCATATTTCGGCACGACTCGGTATTTTTTCTATGGCTAGATTACTATTTTTGAAGTATTGACGGATTATTCTTTGGTCAGCATATTATTTGGTACGGATATTTGCATTATATTATTTTATGGGTCAATTTTACAAGGATTATTTTGGTTCGTGTTATATGGGCCGAAGCCCATTTCAGCTGTTGCTATTGTGTCTCTTTGGATGAGACATTATTATTGAAGAAGAGGTGACCTCAGTACCTTTTCTCATACCATAATTTATTTGACTATCAAAAATATCACGATTGGGACACCATAAGAATCGGTGCCCGGATTGGGACACCATCATTTATTTAACTCTCAAAAATATTACGGTTGGGACACCATGAGAGTCAGTGTCCGAATTGGGACACCATGATAAATGAGCCCACTACTCCCCCTGTAATGGTTTTTATTACTCCTACCACTTGAGAGTCGTTGTCTTGTGGAGGGACATGGTGGTGGAGAAGTTTTACACTTCAGAGCAATGCCGATAGACACACTACCTACAGAAGACAGAGTGTGTCGTACATCCAGCATGAGTTAAGACTGGAGTATGGAGCAATGTCGTAGCGGTTAGGAGTGATTTTTACTCTGCCAGCAGGGCCTCATGGAAGGACGCACCAACGTGAGAGAGAGTGTTGGAAAATGAAGGCATATTGGAAGACATGCCATTTTATAATAAAAAATTCTATACATCATTTGCAGCAAGTGAGAATTCATGTTGTTCTCTCACCTCCAACTTGAGAGGGAGTGTTGGAAGATAGGGGCCAATCCCACACGACCAAGGAAGGCCCACATATCCAAGGGTGTTAGAAGATGGGCCCAAGCCCATAAAACCAAGGAAGACCCACACATCCAAGAGATATGGAAGATGGGCTAAAGGCCCATATATCAAGGAGAAGGCCCATAGGCCCACATACAAAGATGGCAGGATGGTAAATAAAGAGTCATCTCATAGAGATGGCATTGATGTAATTAGGTTAAATTTCCAAGGTTAAAATCCTAAACCCTAAACCCTAAGTTCAGGGGTATTATTGTAATACAGTAGTTTGATTAATCTATAAATTGAGCTTCAGGGGAGGGTTAGGACATCAAGTCCATAACCTCTTCTTCCTCTGGTTTTCTCCCTATGAGTCCTTCTCTCTTTTTCTTCATGAGCTAAATCCATGGAGTCCCAAAAATCAACATCAATAACCCCAAATAAAGGGGCATATACAAGTTCGATCCTCACCAGGTCATCAAGTGTTAACCCATCTCCGCTAACAGGACCAAGGTTGCCCCCAGAGCTTCAAATTACGGTTCAAGTTGAGGGGACTCTCATTAGGGGTCATGGGCTATGCCTAGTAGCAAATCATAGGAGGCTACAAGAACTTCAACTATCTCTGTTAACAGCATGAGGGAAATGACAAATCCTGTTGAAGTGTACTAGCCCAAAAAATGGCAAATGATTTTCTCTACACACTCAGCAGGCCTACAAGTCCCATTGAAGATGCATCAATAGCTCTCTCTCTTGTAGCCCAATCAAAAGCAACGAAGGATGACTGCTAGAGGATTTGTCCAGACTCCAGACTGTAGTGCACCAGAGAACGAGGCTGAAAGGCAAACACTCAAACTAAATTGTGAGAAATAGCCACTAAATAGGAAAAAAAGGTAATGAATGAAGAGTCAATTCAGTCTCCCCTGCAGTAGCACATACCTTTTTGACTAATACAAAGGGCAGTTCCAGATAGATGACAAAGATTAGAGTTATGATATTTCCAAGGAGAATTAGATACTCCAAAACTAGTTACATTTTCATAGGATGTTAAGGTTCCACGCCAGTTGTGGGCAAGGACTTTCCTACACCAAGTTGAGAATAGACTTCGAATATAAGCAACTTATATTGAGATAAAAAATACATTATTATAATAACAGGACAGGTCCAAAGCCTAATTCTTTTTTCTTTTTTTTTGCCTCCATATGTTCCACATTTTAAGCCTGCTTGTGTGCCTGTTGATTTATATTTCCAGCCCTATCTATTGCATTAAGCCCAGGAGTTAGTGGACGAAACTCTCATATCAGTTGTCGGTTCCAAAGCTTCTCAACTTATAAAGTTGGGATAGGCCCCATAACATCAGCTAGTCATTTGGGGATGGAACACACCCAATTTATTGCAGTCCAACAAACATAACTTATTGGACAGTTGAATAGTAACAAAAATAATTAAATTAAAAAGTAAATGATAACAGAAACCATAAGCCAAATAAATGCCAAAAAAAACTCACTACTTCTTTGTCGAAAGGGAAAGAGTGCTTAAACTCACATATAATGTACAAAATAATGTTCCAGTTATATCCAGGCTTCTTCAAGTGCGGCATCCTGACTGAAGGATCACCATATGTTATCTGCAAAAAGAATCGGTAAATTTCTGTCAAACTGGCACATTTAGGAAAAAATACAACAAGAATAAAGGAGCTATATACTCAATGGCAGTCTCTACCAACATATAGGTCCCTCCAGGTTTAAGAAGCCTACAGGTGAACATAAAAAAATATCAGTGAAGAAATTATAAGATGGATGTAACCAAAATGAGATTTAAAAAACACATAGACCTAATTAAATAGACATGCCAGGTTCACGAATAAGTAAATTACAGTTCATATCCAACTGTAGAGGTCATGAAACCAAAACCTGCTCACTCCCTCAAGCATTTGAGAAGCACTAATTGGAGCATTTGTTCCACACTAGCATCGTGAGCACAACAGAAAAGTAATTAATGAGCATTTGAAATAAAGGATCAAGAAGTAATGTGCAATGCACTAGATAAGGACCTTACCATGAGAGAATCAAGAGTTCCTGCATCAACAATCAACATCCACCAAGTCCAAGAATATTAGCCAGCAAGAAATAAATGGAAAGAGTGTTATATTGCAATTCAAAGAAAGTATTGACGCATGCTGAAAGTATAGATACCTTTATCAACAACACTGTCAAAAGACTCATCAGGAAAGAAGCTCATGTCCCTAACATCCATTTGCAAGTCTAGCAAATGTATCAAGAATAACTCAAGGAGAAAGATCTTAGGTTGACACATCAATAAAATAACCAAAGAAAAGACGCTAGAAAAGTTCTTTCACAAAGGATACATTTGAGCTGTTGAAGAATTTCATATTTCTTTTTCATCATCTCAATTACAACAGACGAGATATCAATATTAACAATCTCTTTGTAGCCATCGTTCACCATGTCCTCTGAAATAACTGCAGATAAGGAGACGAGATATCAATATTAACAATCTCTTTGTAGCCATCGTTCACCATGTCCTCTGAAATAACTGCAGATAAGGACTTATTAATATGATGTGGAGTTAAATTGGCTAAAGGTTTCTTTCTTTGCATCAACAAATGGGTACAATAATTCTTCTCTTTCAGTTCATAATTCACTTTTAACTGATAGAAATAAAAAAAATAGAAAGAAAATTACAATAGAGATTAGATAAATGTTGTAGTATTTTCTGTTTCAAATTTCTGCTTGATCTCTTAAAGAGGTCAAATAGACACCACCAACTGCAGTGACACTGAAAGCTGGAAAACTATTCAACAGAATGTTCGCCAAAAAAAGGCACTATACCATATCTATTTGTTTTTTACGAAGATATTGATGCATGTAATTTGATCGATGTGCCATATGTGACTTATTCAAGTATATGTCATATGCAGCAAGAGTGCAAGGATGAAGGGTGGTAGTAGAAGGCAAAAGTGAGAATAGAAAGAACACCAATGTGACTGACCTTCGGGTTGGAATCATGCGACTAACACAATTAGAAAGCAGTATTGACTTATTTTCAAACCAATATTTCACATGACAACAGCTCTCTCTCTTCTTGGTATGGCCAATATTAGAATGAATGGTGAGTATGAACAATCCCAGAGTGCAAATTACTTACTTAATAAGAAAGACTTTGTTCTGCATTTAGTAACGATTTCATTATCATAATTTACAGAAACTGGTAAGAAATTGAAAGATACTACAGCCAAGAAAATGATAAATTCATAAACTATGACAACATCTTTGCAAGAGGGGATTATGATAGCCCATTATTATCCATATTCAAAGTTTCTGTACCTTATACAAAAAAAGGAACCAGGCCTCTCCAAAACCTCCATATACATATCATTCCACACTTGAAATCATTCAGTGATGTGTTGGGGCCCAAATACAACCCAAATACAGAGCCCATGACTCATACAATTAACAAATATGACTTGCAAACTACTCCAGGGATCAGTTGTAATGGGTGGAACTGTGATAGACCCCCGATAATTCAAGTCTGCAGCAAGAGGGGTAAAAGAGGAAAGAAGTTGGAGGAAGTTGGAAGGAGACTCAGAGCCCATTGAGGAAGTTCCACTTGGCAACACCAATCCTATCCTTTAGGGGAAAGTTAGTTACAGACAGGGAGTGGATGACGGGAGGGGGGTTGACTTAGGTTGACCTCTATCTATATTTTAATGTCTGTATTAATATTTGTGAGCAACCATTTCAGATGCAACTCCTTCAAGAGATACAATGATTAAGGTCTACTCTCCACTCCAGGCTTGAACTTTAAAATTGGATGCCATTCTTCCATAACCCACATAGTTCTTCTCATGAAGTGAGTAGAGAACATAAGCCTATCAGAACACAATCAACCAATTGAACCTCGACCATGTAATTAAGCCTGAAAACTCTCCCCAGTATCATAAGCTTTAGTGAACTTCAAGAAATCCATGGAAGAGATACTTCCATCCAAAACGATGATGTTTTTCTGAAACCAGACTGAGGTTTGAAGCAATCAAATAATCAGTTGATCCATTATGCCCTTAGAGCCCTTAAACACTTATTCTGAGCTGAAGCTGCTCAATATAAAGTGGCAGGAAGTCCCTTCACTGATTATAAATTTTTGGCCATGAATTCCTTTAAACCAAAACTTCAAGTCTTCATGATCAGCCTTAAAAATGAATGTCTCTAAGCATTATCTACGTGGAGAAGGTAAATGAACTGTGAAAAGAGAAATTGAAGATGAATCCAAGGTATTGCATGAAGTGGAATACTTTATCATGTTACTAATAGTGAAGTGAGAAGTATACAACCAATCAGTGTTTAAATCAAACCTGTGTGTGAGTGAATTGTCTACATGAAGGGACCTCTGACACTTTTTCCTTCGCATGTTAACAAGGATTCAGTCAACTCCCCCTGTTTAATCCCTTTCATTGGTTACCCACTCGGAGTGGATGAAAGATCCAAGCTAAATCGTATTAGCAAGGAAAGAATACAGCATTACTACAGGCTAATTAAGAAAAATACTGGAACTTTGCAAACAGTTATAACAAATCGCAAAGATTGTACGGCAGAGAAACACGATAGTCCTATCTAATCAATGCTAAAAATTTACAAAAAGATCCTGGCAAACTATCAGATTCCTAGGAGAAAACACTGGAAAATTTCAAGTATGGAGCTAATATGTACGATGTACAAATATATAGCACCAATGAAGACTTTTCTTTTATCCTCCCAACCAATATTCACCTTCTTTTTACTTCGATGTCAGCAATTCAACAGAAACATTAAAAAAAAAAAAAAAAGGACAATCTCAAATTGAAAATTCAATCAGAGACAAATTGCCTTCTACTACAGAATTAAAAAATATACCCGCATTGCCACATCCGACCATGAGGACTCGACCAGAAATGGGGCAGTACTTTCGAATGAAGGGTCGAAGTGCAGTGTATCGCTGGTACCAGTCGAATGACCCTGCCTCGTGAATGTAGCGAGAATCCCAATAGAGTGCATCTCCATAGTTGTAAGTATTGCAGCTCGAAACATCCCGGTGCAGATAGCCATCCCTGTTGGCTATTCCCTTATTCTTCCCTCCTCCGATTTCCCCCATTCCCACTCTGTTCCTCTATACGCAACCATTGGCAGTAGTAACAAAATAATCATTCCTCTGCTTCCAGAAGGCTCGAATTCAAACAAAAACAAATTAAATAGCTCAATACGGTAAATTCAGATTCCTCACACTCTCACCTAACTTCTCCTTGACTCACACTAGGATGGGCCAAGAAGCAAAGTAGAAGCTCAGCGTGAGGCACTGCTTGGCAGCTGCTTTTCTGCAGGTGAACGAAAAGCGTAAACGTGAAACCAGTATCCGCGGCTTCCGTGATCGCAACAACTGTAAACTCTACAACTCGGTCTTATGGCAGTGCCTCAATCACAATGAGAAGCAATCGACGACCATCCACGTCGACATCAGCGTCAACGATTCCCTCCTCACGAGTCACGAGTCACACGGAACACATCATGAGTCGTGCCTCACGTGTCATGTGTCACGCGTCACGCGTCACACGAGTCTCGGTGTCTCGAGTCACGAGTCACGAGTCACGAGTCACGAGTCACGAGTCACGAGTCACGAGTCACGGAGTCCCGGAGTCACGACGAGTCTCAGGCTCGCAGTCGCGACACTCTCTGGGCCGAATAACGAAAATAATGACAGTCCAGCGAACTCAAAAGTCTAAAACGCACCCAACAAGGTTGGCACTGGGCAACTTTTCAAATCATTATCAGTTCTAGGCAACGTGTCAAAGCATTATCAACCCATTTGAAGCGATACAACATCTTGGATGTGTATAGTAGCGATGCGAGACGTCGAGACGTCTCGGGTACTTCAAAATGCGGGACGTTTCGGTCGATACAGGTATATATATATAAAGTTGAATGCTAAAAAAAAAAAAATTGATAAAATATTAATAATAGTAATAAATTATAAATAACATAAATAAATTTAATTTATAGATAAAATTATTTAATTAAATAAATTTTATTCATAATAAATTAATTAAAAGTAATAATATTAATTTATAATTAAAAAATAACGATAAAATAAAAATAAAAAAATTAAATATTTATCTAATATAAGTTATTATTAAGACAAAAAAATATAATTCATAAATTTTAAATAATAATAAAAAGTTTACAACATGACCTTGATTAATAATAAATTTAATTTAATACTAATATTAAATTCTTTATTCATCATATTAATCTAAAATATTATAAATTAAAATTAAACATACCGTTTCATAACAATAGTTCAATAAATGATAAAGTTGAGTATAAAAACATATGTAATGCAATCTTATTGAGTAACAAAAAACATAAAGTGCAAATTTATTGAAACTTAGGATTTCATGATGTATGATCACAATAGCATTGAATTAAGGTGTTGAAAAGAAGAAGAAAAGTTGTGGAGAGAAAGTTTTAGGAGGAGAAAAGGAAGAGTGATAAATTTGGAGAAAAGAGGAGGAAGATTAGGGTAATGGATTTGTCCAAACCCTCCCCCTTAAGTTAAGTTGTATTTATAAATATCAAAATAATAATATTACAAGAATACCCTTCACCCTAATACTAGTGAATAAAAGACATAAATCATAAACTAATTTCATTAGTGCCACCCTAATTACATCATATCTCCCAACACTCCCCCTCAAGCTAGGAGGTAATGGCAATGATCTCATCTTGAACCAGATAACGTAAATGAATTAATATGATCTTCCATCATGGTGTCCTAACACCAAGCACCGACTCTCAAAGAGTAAAAACTGATGAGAAAATATAAGTTGAAACCAACCTCAAAGAATTTCGAACAAATATATGATAATAATCACTAAAGTGGGTAATGTCTGGTATTCACAAGATGACAATAAAAAAAAACCCAAGGGTACCAATAAAAAGTAAAGTGAGTGATGTATGTCATTCACAAGACGACAATAAAAGACCCATGTGTACCAATAAAAAGTCACAAAGGATTTAAAATATCCATATAAATAAAAAGGGTGGTTAACCAAAGGGGTACGTGAAAGTCAAATAAATGAAAGTATTGAGATGTATGTATCTCGGATTAGAAGAAGTTTGTCAAATCTATTTTGTCAGTTTGCAAGTTCTTAGCTGAAAATTCGTTAATGTTGAGATTTTTTGCATTAAAGGTTATTATTTCGTGGGTACAAGATTTTATGATGAAGGATAATTTTCTTGAGCCTATTATGAGTGGTTTTTTATCCATTGGATTTTAAAAATCTTATTACTTTGTTGTTATTCTAAGTTTATTCATTAACCGAGTTGTTTGAAGAGTTGGAACTCTACTAGGTTTTGTGCATTTTTTTTAGGTCTCGAACCTCATATGAGCAGTACAGAGATCTGCTCATCTTTCATGCCAAGGTTCATCAATTTTGATTGAAAAAATGAAAGGAGAAGCTGAAAGAAGAAGACAGATTTTTTGTGCAATTTTTTTAAAAAAAGAGAAGGTTGAATCTTGTTTGACTCAAAACCATGAGTTAGCTGCTTGTTATTGCCTCAATCTTCAAGAGAAATAAAGGATAGAAGATTGTGTTTTACATAAAAGGAAGTAAACACAAAAAATTAAGGAAGTGGTCCATTGGAAAGTCAAGTTAGCGCCAAGCTGTTTGAAGCAAGTTGATATTTTTTGAGATCTTACATTTAATCAATATCTTCTTGATTAGGCCTTATTTATTTAATTTTAAATCAATCGTATCTTGCCTAATTCATGAGGGATTGAATCTAGATTGGTTTTATTCCAAGTTGGCGTCAAAAATATTTTTGGAATGATCTTGGAAAGATCTTACTCGGCATACCATATTGCCTTACTTGATTCCCTGATTGTTGATTGATTTTTTGCTATTATCTCAAAGGAAGACTAGAGAAATGATTATAACAAATTTTGGACAGCAAGTTCCCTTGCCTAAGTGGGTTCCCTCTTTGCCTAAAAGGCTGGTTAAGTTCGGGTTCTCGTCCCATATACCCGAGCTAGTAAGTGGCCTCACTTGGTTCTACAAGTTTCTTACTTAAGCTACTTCACATTTGAGTAAACTATTACCCTTAAATTGTCTTTTATGGCTGAAGAATACATGGGTAGTAAGAATGATATTCTCAAGATTACCACCATACCCTTGTGAGGATATCAAATTACTTGAGCTGGTCCAAATCGGTTTGATAGTTCCATATTACAAAGGAACTACTGGGTCACCTAACCAAACTTGGGCCACCCATTGATGAAGAAGATGTTGTTTATGCTAAGTGGTTAAAAATGACACTTTGGTGATTAGTTGGCTCATCAATAGGATAAAAGAGCTTGTCTCTAATTATGTTGTTCATCTCGACACCGCTAAGCAATTTTGGGAGACGTGCTAAGTTGTACTCTAACTCCGACAACTAACAAAGGTCATATGATATTCACCTAAATAGGTTTAATACTAAACAAAGAGAAAATATCCATGAGTACTTGGCTCAATTCAGAGGCCTTCTTCAAGAATGGAAGTCACCTCCGCCTAACTCCACTGATGTCTCTGTCCAATACAAACATAAGGAAGCCTTAACCACAGCCATTTGTCTAACAAATATTAAGCCGTATCTCAAGGTTGCTAAAACTCAACTCCTTAACTCCTCTGTAATTCCCACTTTTGATGATGTATGTGCCACATAACTCCGCATTCCGGACTTTTCTTGTCCTTCTCCTACTAAAGTATCATCAACTATATACTCCAATAATAAGGGCACATCAACCGACCGCTGCCGACGCAGTGGAAGAAATTATAGAGGAGGCCAAGGAAGAGGTGGAAAGAATGGTTCATCCAGAACAATAGGAATGCACCCATTGTGGGAGATATGGCCATACTATCGATTAGTGTTGGAAAATCCATGGCACTCCATAATGGGCCAAGGCTAATCAAGCCTCAACAAGTAGTACACAGGAGGACAAATTTGTCCAACCAATAGAAAAGAAGACCCTTACTGATGATGAGTATGACTTATTCCAGAAAATGAAAAACTTTGATGGTCTCTCCTCCAAGTTCCTCCTCCACTACTGCTGCCACCACCACTTCAGGTATGCTCTTTGCCACTTCCTTCTCTTCATTATGGATAATTAACTCAAGGGCCTTCGAGTATCTCATAGGTAACAAAAGTCTACTCCACTCTGTCTCTCTTTGTTTCTTGAATAATTTTTTTACCATAGTTGATGGATCCCGAACTAAAGTTCTCAGGAGAGGATCCACCTTTGTTAGCCCATCACTTTCGCTGACAAATATCCTCTTTGTTCCTACCTTTCCCTTGAATCTTTTATCTCTTAGTCAGCTTACTCAACATTTTAATTGTTCCATCACCTACTCACCCACTTCTTGTGTGTTTCAGGATCTTACAACGAAACAAGTGATTGGTGGAGACTATGAACAAGAGGAGATCTACTCCCTAGACGTGCTTCAAATCAATGTTGTTTCAACCAAGCACACAGAGGCTAGTCCATGGCACAATCGGTTGGGACATCCATTTTCCAATCTCTTCATCTTTTGTTTCCTACTTTTAAAAATATGTCAAGTTTAAATTGTCAAGTGTGTCAACAAAGCAAACACCAGAGGACCACTTACTCTCCTTGGCATGAACTTAAAGGTGTTGCTCATTTTTCGTTAATTTGCACATATATATGGGGACACTAGAGCGTCTTAAATATTTTTCGAGTTAAGTACTTTATTGCCTTCATTGATTGTTTTACTCATACCACATGGTTATTTATTTTTAAAGAGAGATATAAAATATCATCAATCTTTAAATCCTTTAATGCTATGGTAGTCATTCAATTTGGCACAAAAAAAAAGTACTTCGGCGTGATAATGAAAAAACAAATATATCTCTAGTGACCTTTGTTGAATTTATGAAAAAGATAAATACTTCATAGACTTCATTAACTTATTATAATCAGAGTACATGAACTTCTATTTATAATAGAGGAAGGTAGTAAAGTCCAATTACAATAAAATTACATTTGTCCCAATTACACCCAAACTCTAACACTTAAAGATAAGTCTTAACATAATTAAATAACTCAATATAGATAAAAGACAAACATAACTCAAACTAGAACTCTTCTAGGACATGACCATAAAATAAAGATGCCTTTGTGAGTCCTCCTTGATCCTCTAACTTATGTGATAAGGATGACAGTTGGTGGTAATTATGGTGGGTCTTACTTCTTATGTGTTTGGGCCCATCTCGTAAAAATTTGTAAAAATTAGTATACTCTTTTCACGAAACAAATGGTTACTTGAACTCTTTGGAAACTAATTTTTATAGAAATAGTTTTCTTAAATTTCTTAGAGAGGGCATTAACCTGATTTAACCGAAATCAATAGCTATTTATACAAAGTTATGCTTATTTGTTTAAAGACAAAAATTACTGGTCTGCGATTCTCGTCCATTGAGAGGATCCGATTTCTTGTGTTAGTGAAACATTATAATAAGACTCATTCTCATACGTTAGGAGGCATGAAATTTGTCCCAAATGTGAGCTTACTCCTCATTCGACTGTACTCTCTTACGTGTGCCTCACCTCACCGGCGCCTAATGGGGTCAAACCTCTTCTGTTCTCTTGTTGTGAAATATTTATTAACCAAATCTAAGTATAGGAAATTTTCCTCCTGGTTTTGAACTTTATATGATTTACTTGCTTCACCAAATTGGATTACAGATGAAAAATTGGAATTTAAAGTGAAGTTAAAAGAGAGTCAGAAAGACTTAGTAGATCAAAGTCTGGTGGTGATCCGGTGGAGCCTTCAATGGGCGATGAACAACCAGTGAAGAAAAAGGAACTGCTCAGTAAAATTCGTTAGTTAGATAATGTAGGCGAGGCGCCGAGGGCGTGAGATGTCGAGGCGAGAGCCGAGGCTAGGAAGGTTGACGCAGCGAGAGAAATGAAGACATCTGTTTCTTTTACTGTCCCTCTCCTGGAGTCTGGAGAGTGGATGGAAAAGAATATGGAAAAATACCGACGCCGTTGATATTTACTAAACTCATCATCTGATAAAATAGCGTATACGGACGGTAAGTAAAAGTAGGATATGCGTAAGCTCGACAATATATGTCACTTATTTAAGAAAAATATTGCATAATAAAATATAAATTATAAGCGGCGAAAGACAGAAATGGGGTGGGCGGAGGAGGAAAAAAAGGGGCAAAAGGAAGAAAGAAAAGAGCTGCTGCTGCCTGCTCTCTGCTCTCTCTGCTTTCTCTTCCGTTCTCTCTCTT
Source organism: Aristolochia californica (assembly GCF_029961685.1). Lineage (NCBI taxonomy): Eukaryota > Viridiplantae > Streptophyta > Magnoliopsida > Piperales > Aristolochiaceae > Aristolochia > Aristolochia californica. The sequence continues at coordinate 8,705,822 of NW_027181881.1, forward strand.
CTTCTGTTTTGCATTTTTGCGGCTCTCCCCTCATCTCTTCACCTTTTTGCTCCCGATTTGATAATTGGAGGATTACGTAATCCATCTCAAATGATGGATCTCCCACTTCCCTTCCGACCCTAATCTTCTGCTATTTTCCCCTCTCTCGAGAACCCCCTAGAGTGAAACCTGTGTAGATTACTTTTGGGAGGAGAGAGGGTGAGAAACTGAGAGAGGCTGAGATGAAGGTTCCCTGTTGCTCCGTCTGCCAGATGAGATATGATGAGGAGGAGAGGGTCCCGCTTCTCCTTCAATGTGGCCATGGCTTCTGCAGGGATTGCTTGTCCAGAATGTTCTCCGCTTCCACCGACACCTCCTTATCTTGTCCTAGGTGCCGGCATATCTCCACCGTTGGGAACAGCGTCCAGGCCCTCCGCAAGAACTTTGCCGTCCTCGCACTTCTCAACGCCTCCTCCTCCCCCTCTTCCTTCGACTGTGACTTCACCGATGAAGACAAAGATGACGCTGCCACCGACGATGACGACGATGACGAGCTGGATGAATTCCACACCAGAGGCCGCTCACGCTGCCGTGGTTCTCATGCCTCTAGCTCCGGCTCTACCATCGACCTTGCCTCTCACCATGACCTTCGCCTTGTGCGGCTTCTGGGTGAGGGCCCGCGAGCCGGCCAGGATGTTTGGGCCGCCCTCCTCTCTGGCGACCCCGGGAGTTCTTCCACTGGCTCCACCCGCTGTCGTCACCGGGTTGCTGTTAAGAGGATCACTGTTTTGGAAGATACGGATTTGGTGTGGGCCCAAACCCGGCTGGAGAGCTTGCGTCGCGCCTCCATGTGGTGTAGGAACGTCTGTACGTTCCATGGCGCAACTCGAATGGAGGGTCGCCTATGTCTTGTTATGGATCGCTACCGTGGGTCTGTTCAGTCTGAGATGCAGCGGAACGAGGGTCGTCTCACTTTGGAGCAAATACTGAGGTTTTCCTTTCTAACCTTCCTTCCGCTTTTGATCTACTCTACCACAGCAAGTGTGGCGCTTGTTGTATCCCATTTTGATCTACTCTCTTTTTTTCCCCCTCACTTACGAAAAAATGAAGCTTTAGTTGGAGAAGATGGAACTTTCTTGTCGATTTAACTTCCATAATATTGTCTACTGTAAAAATAGACCTCTTTCTGATTATCTCATCTATTTGGTTTTAAGCATTGGTTTTTGCTGCCCTCATCTTATGTTTCCTATCTTGCTCTAACTGATTTGATTTTTGTAACTTTTAAAGAAAACGAACAATTTGTACTTTTGATATCTTTTTTCGCTTTTTGTCCAATAGTAGAGATGTGATATTGACTATACTTTAGTGGAGAAGATCAGTTTCTACTGTGAATGAAGTAGAATACAGCGAGGAAGTATGATAACAATCTTCAGGATTTTTTGGTTACTTTGGGTGACACCAATGCGTTCATTGATCCAATTTGGTCTGACTGCTTGTCCTCTGTCTGACAGTCTGGCTGATTGATCACTAAATATGTTCAAGCATGAGCGCTAGATATGTTTTGCTCTCATTACGTTATTATGTTGTCTGAACAGTATATGATCCTCCGTAGGTTAGAAATTGGTAAACAACTGTGTTTATTTGTCATAAATGCCCAGTTAAACTTTGGCAATCAAATGAGGAAATCCTCTCTAGCAACACATGACATCTACGTCAATTGATTAACATAAATAATTTGGAGTTCTGTTGTGCCTATGATAGGGATAAGAGGATAACTACTGAATGAATATAAGGCTTACTAAGGTTAGCAATTTCATTAATTCATGTGAAGGAGTTAGTCTCTAAAGGTCTGGGGAAGAATTGCCCTCCTTGTACAACTTTAGGGAGGAAACAAGTAGAATGCTTCCACACGGCCCAAGTCTCTGATGGAGGGAAATGATGATTTGACCTGTTGGTGCATTTGATCTTCACTTTAAATCTAAAAACATTCTTATTTTCGAAAGGCTAATTTTAATCTCTGTATTAAAGGGCTCAGTCATCTCTGTTAGAATTTTGATGGACCTAACTTTTGGACATTCCTCATTCTTCTAATGAGATTTTTCTCTTCTTCTGTCACTTTTTTCTTTGGCTTCTCCTATGAGGCTTGTGTTCCTGTAGCTGAATGCTTAATATCCAGTACCTAGCTTTCCAAGGTAATCAAAAGTTTAATTTCTGAAAATCAGGTGCATAGGAAAGTAACTTAATGGCATGTTGTGAAAATCCAGCTTGAATAATCTATAATAGTAAAACTTGGACTTTGATAAGAAAGAGGTGGTATTAGTGGTGTTCCTAGAATTTGAATCGTTAGATAGATTCCATGACTGACTCAAAATTGCACTTTGTGCCCATGAGCCTGACGAGTAATGGCTGATTCACAATATGTATCAGGACTCAACAAGTTTTGGTACCTTTGCACAGTGTTCTATCACATGCTCATTTATTACCACAGACTGATTTTCGATATTCTCATCTTTGTCATGTTCCATCTTTTAACCTTCTTAGGTTTTGCCCTGTCAATTAAACATTTTAGAGGCTACTCCCTATTCACTCTCGTCTTTCGGACTTCATAGATAACAGTCTTTTGGGGTAAACTTTGACCATCAATCCACACTGGATTTGCTTATTTTGAAATCCTGAATTTTAAAGTTCTTCACCCATTTTCATAATTTCTTTATGCCATCTGTATGTTTTTCACTTAACATTTGGATGATCCTTGGTTTAAAATATATTTGAATGATTGTATTTTATTAATATAAGAGAACTATAGGGAGGTCCCCCCCCATGCAAAGGCAACTAGTGAGCAAAAAGGATGCCAGGGATCTTTTGTATATTTTTATGTTAGCACATCCATGATAAGTCCTAAAAAAATGAGCATTTGAAGTCATCCTTGGTTTAAGTCCACAGTGACTGGAATCACACTTGTTCCACTCTCTGTCATCATTAGTTATCATGACCTCATAAACTTCATAATGATTGGAGTATATTTGTTGAGGTTTCTTCTAAACACTCGCAAGCCACTCTGTGAATATGCTTTCTTGAGTCTACAATGACCATGTATAGTTCTGATCATATGATAATTTTCTTCCAAGTTCTCAATTGATGTATGTGAACGATGAATTGACGAAGTACTTCTGCATAAAAATCAATCAACTTCTTTCATGACCTGCTTAATGTTAGTATTTATGAACCAGTACCAGTTTGAGCAAAATCCTGCTATTTAGTACTGTGTAGACTGTTTAAGTATTTTGTTTACTTGTATATTTTTTTGAATGACACTGTTAATTTGTACTTGCCTCTGATATTCATTCTGTAAAAAAAAAGGATATTTAGAAGAGTGAGAGGCACTCTCCTGCTTCATTTCTGTGACTTACTGTTATTGATGGCATATAAAATACTTCTCTCAATTATTTATTTCTTTGATCATGTCTATCTGATTGAATCTTGTTGTGGTTTGTTTTGAGAAATAAATCCAGATAGTTGGTTCCATCTGTTTAACCTGTGTTTGTTTATGCTATATATAACAGATATGGGGCAGATGTTGCTCGAGGAGTTGCAGAACTCCATGCTGCCGGTGTAATTTGTATGAATCTCAAGCCATCCAATCTTCTCTTGGATGGGAGAGGTCGTGCAGTTGTGTCAGATTATGGGCTTCTTAAGATCCTCAAGAAGCCTTCATGCCGAAATGCTCGACCTGGCCCTGAGGATGATTCTTTGAAGATGCATGCTTGTATGGACTGCACCATGTTGAGTGCCCACTACACTGCTCCTGAAGCATGGGAGCCATTAAAGAAATCACTGAACTTTCTTTGGGATGACGGAAGCGGTATATCTACGGAGTCTGATGCCTGGAGTTTTGGCTGTACACTTGTTGAAATGTGCACTGGCTCCATTCCGTACGTCGTGTAACATTTTCTTTTTTATTCTATCACAGTAACAAATTTCTTTGATATTTGAAATACCTGGATATCACAAAGTTTGCCTGGTGAGAATGGATTTGAAGGTGGGGAGTTTCTTGAATTTGCCAGCCCTAACCTAGTTGCAACAAGCCTTTGATGATGATGAAGAAGAAGAAGATGATAGTTATGATGATGATGATGATGATAAAAGAATTTCTGAAAAATTTTCAAAACATCTTAAGCATTTGGCTATGTCATAACTGTTGTTTTTTGTTTTGATGACTTAAAAAAGTTTGAAAGGAACATTTTCTATCAAACAGTAATTTTTTTATCTTTGATTTTTGTTTTCCAATGATGACTGTAACTTCTTCCATTCTTATGGATGATTGACTGAAGGAAAGCTAACTGGTTTAAAATTTTTGAGACCAAATATTGCATGATATTTCTCTAGAGATGAAATTTGTGACCTTTTGGTTCTTTCATAGCAACAGCACATTAAATGGATTGGTAATAAGAGTCTTGTCCATGCAGGTGGGCTGGATTAAGTTCTGATGAAATTTATAAGGCTGTTGTCAAGGCTCGACGCTTGCCACCTCAATATGCTAGTGTAGTGGGTGTTGGAATACCAAGGGAACTGTGGAAGATGATTGGTGAATGTCTACAGTTTAAGCCTTCCAGAAGGCCAACTTTCCATGCTATGTTGGCAACATTTCTTCGCCACTTGCAAGAGGTTCCACGTAGTCCACCTGCTAGTCCTGAGAAGTGAGAAGTGCATCTTGCTGCAATTATTTGTTTAATTTTGAGATTAATACTGTAGATAACTCAACTATAGATATCTTTCTGCTTGGCTTGTTAAACACAGTGATTTCTTCAGGGTACCTGTAACAAATGCGGAGCCATCTCCAACATCTGTCTTGGAGGTTTTCCAAGGAAATCCAAATATTTTACATAGACTTGTATCTGAAGGGGATCTTGATGGTTTCAGGTGGGTAGCAGGTGTTCATAAAATGTGTTTGGCTTGAACATATTATACTGAAGTCATTGTGATTTCTTGTGTAGAAATTTGCTTGCTAAAGCTGCTTCAGAGAATAATAGTGGCTCAGTTGGATCTCTTTTAGAAGCTCAAAATTCTGATGGCCAGACTGCGTTGCATTTGGCCTGCAGACGTGGTTCTGCAGAGCTGATTGAAGCTATTTTGCAGTACAGAGAGGTGGACCCAGATGTCCTTGACAAAGATGGAGACCCTCCAATCGTATATGCTCTAGCTGCTGGATCTCCTGATTGTGTTCGTGCTCTCATTACAAGATCAGCAAATGTTAGTTCAAGGCTAAGAGAAGGTTTTGGTCCATCAGTTGCTCTTGTTTGTGCTTTCCATGGCCAGCCAGATTGCATGCGTGTAAGTTCTCATCTTGTCAGAAGTTGTAAGAAGGTGGATAATAGAAACCCCCCCCCCCCCCCCCCCCCCCCCACACACACACACACACACACACACACAGTGTGCCACTTCACAGCCAAATTATTATATGCATCAACACTTGTTCCTGAAAACGTACCTCTGGAAATGATAAGTAATGGATACTATGACTTGTGCCTCAGCTTGCTGAAAATAATAAATTCACAAATGGAAGTTGGTTCTGCATAAAAGCTATTTGAACCAGTCTCAAAGTAGTGGGCTGATTAGGTGCCTTTCATGGGCACTTCTGCACCTACATGATGTCCATTGATTAATCGGCTTGCTGAAAGTAATACTCTCAAATGGTAGTTGGTTCCTGAATAAAAGCTATTTGGACCTGTCTCAAATTAGTTGGCTGGTTGTGGACCTTTCATGGACACTGTTGCACCTATATGGTGTCTTGGTTATTTTAGGCATTCAAGAAATAGACATGTCGGATGACAATCTTTTCATTGTCTTCTCTTAAGAAGCTTGTGATTAGCTGGATAAGGCTTCTACTTCTCTCAATCAATCCTCATTTTTGGAGGCCGGAGCATATATTTGATAAACCTGCTCTCTAAAGACCTGTCACATGGTCCAATATTAGCCAACTCCATTGGTGAATGATTTGCCGAGGGAGTCTCCTTTCTGCTCCTTATTGCCAAGGATTTTTATCCTCTCTTTGAATAAGTTGTTGTACATTTTGGGATTCTTTCTGTAGCAGGATATTTGATATAGAGTAAAAAAATTTCATTCACAGAACAACCCACAGAAATAAAACATCTCCAGAGATTTTGGCTACAGAAAATAATGGAGGAATTCTGTGCAATTCTACTATCTCAAGCTGCAAATCTAATTTCCAAAATCTTTTCTCTCTTTTTGTGGTTTTTTTTTTCTTGTCTGACGTAAACATGTTTGATCTTAACAGGAGTTACTATTGGCTGGGGCAGACCCTAATGCCATAGATGATGAAGGTGAATCTGTGCTGCATAGAGCCATCTCCAAGAAATATACAGAATGTGCGATTGTGATATTGGAAAATGGAGGCTGCAGATCAATGGGTTTACTGAATTCGAAAAGATTGACGTAAGACTGTTCCCCTGTTCTCAGTAGACTTAGATATGGAATACCTTTCAAAAGAAAAAGGAAGACTCAGTTATATGTTGGTATTTTAGTGCCTTTTATGTTGGTATTTTAGTGCCTTCCCTTCCATGCCTACTTATATGTTTGGTCTGGAATTCTGCTGTATCTTGTTTGATCATAGATTGTTTTCCTTTAAAAATTCTTACATTTCCTTTTTGTTTGTGTTGCCCCAGTCCTTTGCATTTGTGTGTCTCAACTTGGAATGTGGCAGTTGTGAGAAGGTGGGCAGAGGTTGCAACTCAGGATGAAATTGACGCTGCAATTGATATACCTAGTCCAGCTGGGACTGCACTGTGTATGGCTGCTGCACTGAAGAAAGACCATGAGATTGGTATGTATATTCTTCGAAACCATATCTGTCTAATGCATAACAATACCAATTTTTTAGGTAAAAAAGTCTTTTTTAGTCTAAAAATTATCTGATATTTGATGGCCTATGTTGCAGTGTGTTGAAAAATTAGTACAGGGGCATTTTGGTCATTTCATTTTATCCTCACATTTATATTCTGTTGTAATCTTGTTCTCTATGTTGAATTATGTCTATGGTCCAAGTTTCATAGGACATATAGAATGAGAGATATAAGGGTTTCACTTAAGTGAGGGGTAATTTTGTAAATTCATCATAATCACTTGTTAAATAGGTATGTGGTCGTGCACGATTCTCAACGTAGCTCATTTTTGAGCCTTCTTCTCAGCTCTCTCTCTTCCTCTCTCATTCTCTCTTCATCTCTCCTTACTTTTTTCACAGAGGGTAGGGAACTGGTGAGAATCTTACTTGCTGCTGGAGCTGATCCAATGGCCCAAGAAACACAGCATGGACGAACAGCTTTGCATACTGCTGCTATGGCAAATGATGTTGAGCTGGTCAAGGTAAATAATTACTTTTTTTAAGTTTCAGATACTGAGTCTAAGTCACTGTCTTCTCTCTTCAACCTCCTTTTTCTCATGTTGTCTCACTGTTGATTTTTTTTACTAGATTATTCTGGATGGCGGTGTTAATGTGAACATTACAAATGTGCACAAGACAATACCTCTTCATGTTGCTTTGGCTAGAGGAGCAAAACTATGCGTTGGTTTGCTTTTATCTGCCGGTGCAGACTGCAATTTTCAGGTAATCATAATTTCCAGAATGTTACTCATGTAATTCCTGATGCAGTTGGCTAATCTTGGTGCTGGTCATTTCAAATGATGCAAAAACGTTATGGCCATCTAATTTTAGAAGGCGATTCTACTCTAGTTGTTGGCTGGAGGCACAATAAGGGTCCTGCCCCTTGAGTCAGGAATATATTTGACGAGATTTTGAACTTATCATCAGAATGACATATTGCCTGTAATAAAATTCCTAGGTCTGCCAATTCAGTGGCTGACAAGCTTGCTAAATATGGAGTTTCTAAAGTTTTCTCTTTGCTCTGGGCCCTCACTTGTTATCTAGAGAAGGTTGTCCCAGCTTTGTATCCTATGTTGTATGTTAAGGTTCTGATGCTCTTTGAATAAAAGCTATGTGCCATCTTAAAAAAAAATGATGCAAAAAGTTGTTGATTTAGATGCACGTACACCTATTTTAAATTGGCATCAGTGTAATGATCTGAGTTGCTTACCTGTACAAATGGCCTGTATACATAGTGAGTTGGACCCAGTGTTTGGATTTTTTCTTTTCTGAAGGTTTACAAAATTGAGGCCAGCATTGAACCAGCCAGTTCTGGGAAATCTAAAGTCAGAAATATATATTGATGCAAGTGCATAGAATCAATTTGATTTGCATCCAATAAGCTCTCAGAACATGCTGGGGACTGATGCATCCACCACTGATGTAGGATCATTGGTGAATGCCTATAATTGACTGGTGCTGCTCTAATGGCTGAAATGGTAAACTTTGTTGTGTTTACTGTATGGGGCAAATCACATTAATGTTGCAGAACATTGCCCCCCCTCTGGTGTTTAAGAAACCAAGGAGAAGGCATTAAATATCTCAAAAAGGAAGACAATGTCTCAGATGCTAACTGGAGTCCTGCGTCATGCCAGTTGGAATTCCATAGTCAATGGCCCAGTAAAAAATTCTTACACTATACTATGTTCCGTTAGTGTCCTGTACATGGAATTGTTGGGCCATCTAAAAATATTCTTACTATTTGGCAGGGGCCTCTTTCCTTAATAAAATTCTCGCTATTTTCACTAGAAGATTTTCTTTTTTAAGCTCTCTGTCACCATCTGCAGAAGTTGTGTAGTTGTTCAAATTTGTCTTCTAATGAGCTAGGTAAAATAATTATGCTGCTCACAGCCCTTTGAACAAATGTACTTGTTACCTCGTATCTGCAAGTTCCTGCTAAAGGTCTTTGGGAACAAATGGTGTTTGTGGTTTTCATCCACAAGTTTCTTCCTAAAAGAACCATTCTTTGAAAGTATAGCTATAAATAAGTTACTGATTTTTTGGTGGGTACTAGATGCTATCTTCATGGTCAAAGCTTGATGCTTTTTATCAAGCTCTTCGATGGAGCCCATATTTGCTCACTTGACCTACTCCTTGTGCTTCTTACATGTATTAACTTTCATGAGCAAATGGCTCATATTTCTTCTATCTGGGACCTGGCCTTTGAGGTCTTCTTTACCTTCTTGGATGTCTTAGTCTGTTGCATATGGTGCTTAGAACAGGAGAGCTCTTTTACATTTTTCCTTGAAAATCTAATTTTGCATGCTTTGCCGCACATTTCTTCATGCATCTAACGTGATGCTTTACCACTATTGGAAATCCTCCATTTAAAAAAACAATTTATATTGTGCCTTGATAATTTGTGTTGTTAGGTAATTAAAGTGTGATGTTATGACTACCTTGAACTCACTAAAAGGAATGTGAATTGGAATGTCCCACACTCTCTATCCAAATTGTTTGCTGTGTGAATATGTTAATGTATATTCATTGATTTATGTTCACTTATTTGTACAACTTCAGATAATACTTCTTCCATATTTTCATTAGGATGATGAAGGTGACAATGCTTTCCATATAGCAGCTGATGCTGCAAAAATGATTCGTGAAAATCTTCAATGGATTGTTGTCATGCTCCAGTTTCCTGATGCTGCAATTGAAGTTCGAAACCACAGGCAAGTAACACCTACATACTAGGAAGATGAACATCACCTTCCCCACTAACACCTAATCTGCAGAGAATAAAAAATGTATTGTTGACGTGTTTGTGGTTGATATGTTTAGTTTTTCATGACATTTTTTAAACTACAAACCTCTATTAGATAGTTATGCTTTTGGATATGATACTAGAGGGTTAAAATTTTATCTGATTACTCATTTATGGTTTATTAAATGGAGTGGAAATGAGTAAGGATTATTCCATTCCCGATTCACTGATTACCCATTTATATATAAGAGTAATTCGATAAATTTTTATTTGAGTGATTGTATGTTTGAGATAAAAAATGATTTAAACGTTTTTTTTAAGAATTTGTATAATATTATTTTATATATTAGAATCATTGTTCTTAGGCTTTAATGTATATGCTAATATGATTCCTTTATACTTTTTATGGTTTTATAAAGTTTTAAGTCGTTCTTCTTATTATTCCGTTTATTTACCCGTTCCACTGTCCAATAACTAGGTCAATAAATGGTATATGTAACAACTTATTCTATATTCTGATAATACAGTTTACTGTTATACTGTATATATAAATTGAATGGTATATGGAAGAGCTTATTCTATTCTGTTTATATATAATTTATAGCCATAGGTATACAGCCTCAAGATAAATCCCTGTGAATTATATTGGATATTAAATTGATTTGAAAATTATATGGAAACTTTTGAAACTGACATCATAAGGACAATGCGTTGATGATGACAGTGGTCATTATCATCAAGACCATGAAGTTTATGTATGTTAAGGTAGTGTTTGGTGTGGCTCTTTGGAGCCCTAAAGCTGCTCTTTAAATCAAAGAGTTACTTCTAGTGTTAAAAAATGCTCATCTTCTGAAGAGGAGAAAACTACTTTTCTGTTAAGGTAGCTTTTCTAAAGAGATTTTTTGTTTTGGAAAAAGGATATAATAAGTATTTATTTGACGAATATGTCTTTATAATATTACAAACCTCATACATATGCCTTATATGAATGGTTGACATAGCAGAAATCTCGCATTTTACATGGGCTCATACATCTTGTGTGAGAGTCACCAAACAAATCATACGCAAAATAGGCTAACCTAATATGGTTTCACATGTTGTGGGACTGACTAATCCTGCAAATTGGTGGGCCCATAATCTAGCCTTTGAATTGGTTATGCAATCTACTTTATTTATTTTGTCATAGAACTTTATGCACAAATAAAGTATTTTATTAATTTACCTTCAAAAATATATCTTGATTTATTATTTTATTTTGTTATAAAACTTAAGGTATTAATGGTATGTTAATAATTTACCTTTAAAAAATATGTTTTCTATTGTTATAATTAAATCTAAGCCAAATTTTTTATGTAATGCACTCTTGAAATAGTTCTAGCCGAACAATACTTCGTCTTTTAAAGAGGTATTCACTGAGAAGAACTCTTTGATAAAGGCTTTCCCAAGAGAGGCTCTATAGAAGAGGGTAGACAAATTCAGCCTAAATTTGCTCTTCAAAATTTGTGATTCTTGTAATTTGTATGGTATTTCACTTTCAAAAGATAATTTGAAGAAAGTCCTAAATCCTTTTGATTTTTTTGAATGATGAAGATAAACCTATGTTATGCTACCTATCCTGTGGTATATTTAGGTAGGCATCTGTGTGTTACTTTTCCTGCAATATATCCCATATACATAAAACAGTATTTTTTAAAGTTTTTTGATGATTGTAGAACTATTAAATGGAAGGATGAAACAAATAACAGATAGGGAAAGAAAAAAAAAGCTATATCAAGTAACATTTTCATGGAGGCCACTGGCATTATTGATTTGGACTGATTTTATGGTTTACTTGAGTGGAATAGTGGTAAGACATTGCGAGACTTTTTAGAAGCACTGCCTCGAGAATGGATCTCTGAAGATCTCATGGAAGCACTCACCAGTAAGGGGATTCATCTCTCTCCTACAATGTATGTATGCAGTGGCTTTTGAAGCTCATTGCCCTTTGTCTTTGTTTCTTCTTTTGAAGTATTATATATGGTCTTGTATGGGAGGCTTTGCCTTTAAATATTTTATCTTGCTTATTGTTTAGATATAATGTTGGAGACTGGGTGAAGTTCAGAAGAAGTGTGAAGATTCCTGCTTATGGATGGCAAGGTGCGAGGCACAAGAGTGTAGGTTTTGTTCAAACTGTCCAAGATAGGGATAATCTTATTGTATCATTTTGTACTGGTGAGGCCCATGTTTTGGCTAGTGAAGTCATAAAAGTGATTCCTTTGGACAGAGGACAACATGTACAGCTGAAAGCAGAAGTTAAAGAGCCAAGGTAGGAAGAACCTTCCTAATCTTTCTGCTGTATTCTTTAATAACTTGACAAGTTTATTTACCACTGTGTTTTGCAATACCATCAACTTAATGTCCCTTATGTATGGCCATCAAGGTTGGCAATATCATCAATATGTATCTGATTGCAGAATTGATACAGTTGTATTGGCTAATACTGATTAATGTGAAACTTCATTTGGGTGTACCAGCTAATATGTATTGGAAATCAGGTGGCAGTACTGATATGGCAAACTAGGCTGCCATTTTTTGGTCTCTGTTAAAGTAGTTATCTGTGCATTGGACATTGATAAATACTGCAGTTCTCGAAGATATCAATGTTGACTATGAGAATAGAAGTAAATAGAAGAAAGTTTCTTTAGTTATATAAAATTCTCTCTCAAAATGTTTTCTTTGTTTGCTTTTGGTTTTGTTGGGTATGGATACTTTTCTTGCTTTTGTTTTCCAGTAAAGAAAGATGGTTGTCACCATTTTGAAACAATACCTTATTTTTTTACTTTGAAATCCTCGTTCAATGTTGTGTAATGTGAAATGGATGTGAATTTGTTGTCAGGTATGGATGGCGGGGCCAGTCTCGTGACAGCATTGGAACGGTTCTCTGTGTTGATGATGATGGGATTCTACGTGTAGGATTTCCTGGAGCATCTCGAGGATGGAAAGCTGATCCTTCAGAGATGGAGAGAGTTGAAGAATTCAAGGTTGGTGATTGGGTCCGGATACGTCCATCTCTAACTACTGCAAAACATGGTTTTGGAGCTGTAACTCCTGGGAGTATTGGTATAGTATACTGTATCAGACCAGATAATAGCCTATTATTAGAGCTGAGTTACCTTCCTAGTCCATGGCAATGCGAACCAGAAGAAGTTGAACCTGTAGAGCCATTCAGGGTAGGCATTCGATGAGCTTCATGAACCATTGTTGTTGTTATGTGGCTTTTTCCTGTTGATTAGATTGTAAGTTGGTGCTCTGTGTTACCAGATAGGCGATCAAGTATGTGTGAAGAGATCTGTTGCGGAGCCAAGATATGCTTGGGGTGGTGAAACCCATCATAGTGTGGGAAGAATAAGTGAGATTGAATCTGATGGTTTACTAATAATTGAAATTCCAAAACGGCCAATTCCATGGCAAGCTGATCCATCTGACATGGAAAAAGTGGAAAATTTCAAGGTATGGAAATAAAAGAAAATAGTAGGAGATTCAAATAGTTTTTCCTTTACTGTGGCTTTAGCCTCTGATTCATTTATGGATTTTGACTAGGTTGGTGATTGGGTGAGAGTGAAAGCTTCTGTGTCTTCCCCAAAATATGGATGGGAGGATGTTACTCGAAATAGTATTGGAGTAATTCATAGTTTGGAGGAGGATGGGGACATGGGTGTTGCCTTTTGCTTCAGGAGCAAGCCCTTTCGTTGCTCGGTGACAGATATGGAGAAGGTAACACCTTTCGAAGTTGGACAAGAGATTCACATAATGTCATCAATTGCTCAGCCTCGACTTGGATGGTCAAATGAAACTGCAGCTACCATTGGAAAGATTTCAAGGATAGACATGGATGGCACCCTCAATGTGAGTTTTATGTAGCTCATCTCTTCAATTATGTATGATATGGAGCTGGTTCCATGGAAAATCACTCTTCTTTTTGTGTACTGTGCGAGGATGACACATAAATTGAGAAATTTTCCATGCAAAATTTCATTAGTTGAAGTAATATTTTTGAGATATTATTTATTTTATGTGGAAGGGTCTTTCTTTCATGGGATGGGCTGACAGCTCGGGTTTCAGATTTCTGTACAGGGATGGGTATAAAATTTCTTGGGTTTCCATAGGAAAATATAATGTAATGCCAAAAGGCAAGCCAACTTATGACAGTTATTATAATGGAGATCATTGAATTTCATATCTAGCTTCAGGTGAATGTTTTAGATCACCAGAATTTCATGTTCCCCACAAAATAAATTATGCAACTAAACAACTCCTACATATCCAGATAGACAACCTACAATTCTTAGGCTACGAAAGAGTGAGTAGGGTCCCTGTAAGATTATAGAGGTTGATTTGCTTATAATATGTTTGATTTTAACCCATGTTTACAGTGCTTGGGTGGGTGGGGTGGGGGTATGTAGTTTAAAAACTAGATGAGTCAAAAGTGAACTGGAAGGGAATTTGCTTCATGGAATGGGCTGCCAGCAAGGTAGGATTTCATATTCCAATGCAAGGATGTGGTTTAAGGCTTAAATCCCTCAATGGAGAGGCGTTACCTTTTCAACTCACTTTACTGCCATCCAAAAGCAATATATGAGATATGTGAAACAATATCTGTTTACTTTGTCTTTTACATATTTATTTATACTTTTCGTAGATTATCATATCAATAGTTATCTTACCTGCATTGATATCAGTGATGTACGTAGGTATCTGTTTGTGTTAAAGGAAGTACATTACATATGCAAATGATCTAATTTAGTGTCTGTTTATTGTCTTAGGTGAAGGTGGCTGGGAGAAGTACCTTGTGGAAAGTTGCTCCTGGTGATGCAGAAAGGCTACCTGGATTTGAAGTAGGTGACTGGGTACGCCTAAAACCAACTCTTGGAACTAGACCAAGTTATGATTGGAATGGTATCGGCAAAGAAAGTATAGCGGTTGTATTTAGTGTACAAGAAAGTGGTTACTTAGAACTGGCTGGATGCTTCCGCAAAGGAAGGTGGATGATTCACTACTCTGATGTTGAGAAGGTTTCACCCATGAAGATTGGTCAGTATGTCCGTTTCAGAGCTGGGTTGGCTGAGCCACGGTGGGGCTGGAGGGAGGCCCAGGCTGAATCTCGAGGAATAATTGCCGGTGTTCATGCTGATGGGGAAGTGAGAATATCATTCTTTGGGATGTCTGGACTTTGGAGGGGTGACCCTGCAGATCTTGAGGAGGAGGAAATGTTTGAGGTGGGTGAGTGGGTCCAACTGAAAGATGACTCAAATGTTTGGAAATCAGTGAAGCCAGGTAGCATAGGAATTGTGCAAGGGGTTGGTTATACAGAGGAGAATGTCTGGGATGGAAATGTCCTTGTCGGGTTCTGTGGGGAGCAGGAGAGATGGGTGGGGCCTGCTTCCAGTTTAGAAAAATCGGATGCTCTGATGATTGGGCAGCGGGTGAGAGTGAAGAAATCTGTGAAGCAGCCAAGGTTTGGGTGGTCTGGCCACAGCCATGTTAGCTTAGGAACCATTTCGGCGATAGATGCAGATGGAAAACTGAGAATATATACACCAGCCGGGTCAAAGGCATGGATGTTAGACCCTGCAGATGTAGAAAGAGTGGAGGAGGAGGAGATGCACATAGGGGACTGGGTTAGAGTGAAAGCATCGGTAGGAACACCAACACATCAGTGGGGAGAAGTAAGTCCTTCGAGTATGGGGGTGGTACATCGGATGGAAGAAGGAGAGCTATGGGTAGCTTTCTGCTTTATGGAGAGACTGTGGGTATGTAAGGCATGGGAGATGGAGAAGGTGAGGCCATTTAGAGTAGGTGACAAGGTGAGGATTAAGCCAGGATTGGTTACTCCAAGGTGGGGGTGGGGTATGGAGACTTACGCCAGTAAAGGAAAGGTTGTGGGGGTTGATGCAAATGGAAAACTCAGGATCAGATTTAAGTGGAGAGAAGGGAGGTGGATCGGGGACCCAGCTGATATTGTTCTTGATGAGGATTATCAGAGGCCCATCATAAAAGGAAAGGTGTCCTATGGTCTATAATCATTTGTTGCTGCAAACTTTTCCTGGATCATATTCTTTTTGATGAGCGTATTGGGCGAAGAGATGGGTTACTACTCAGGTTCATTTTCCTCATCTCTTTCATTTGCTTGTATAAAGAAGGGTTCTGCCAAAGAGAGATGGTCCCCCACCATAATAGATGTAGCGCAAA
This sequence comes from Aristolochia californica, assembly GCF_029961685.1. NCBI lineage: Eukaryota > Viridiplantae > Streptophyta > Magnoliopsida > Piperales > Aristolochiaceae > Aristolochia > Aristolochia californica. Next base: position 8,721,670 of record NW_027181881.1, read on the forward strand.
AATTCATTGCCATGAAGTCCAAAACAGAGGATGACAAAAAATTTATTGCCAGGGCCTATGTATTCATATAAAGTGTTTTTAGTAGTGTATTTAGTTGACGTCACATGATTATGTATTATTCTTAGCAACCATGTACAGATGAAGAAAAACATGTTTCTTTATAAGCCATATTGACTTTTTTTTTCTTTTTAGCCCCTCTTCCCACTGGATTGGTCATTTGACCCGAAAGGGTGGGTTGGACTCGATTTGCAAAATTTCTGTGGTTCAACTGGCGCTGACGCTGAAGCTGAAATTAGTGTGAATACCTCTGTGCAGTGGTGGAGAGCTGCCGTGCTTGCAACCTAGGGAGGGAGGGTCCTCTGCTTTGGCCTCTTTTATGCGTGCGTGGCGTGGGAGGGATCCTTCATCCTTCCCTGAGTTCATCCTTCTCTTGCAAAGAGGTGATTTGGTGCAGATTAGCATGGTTTCTGGACCTTTCGCCTACCCAAGTTTTCATGTTTTCTGACCTAGAAAAGAACAAGAACAATCTAGCGGCCAGTCTGTGTTTGATAACCCTGGTTTGGTTTGAACATCTTATAAACATATGCGACCTTGGATGAGAGAGAAAATAAAAGAGAAATATATTTTTCTTTGTTGATGTACGTGAAAAAAAAAAAAAATTAACAGTATTTTATTGTTTGATATCGCTTTCAAGCTTCAGCAAGATTATTGTGAAAAATAGAATCTACTCTTCCACATGTTTGCACTGTACTTTTTGCTTTTTCTTAGCTCTTTGCTCTCCCCTTTTGTTTTTACTTGCCATCTTTCTATTGGTATTATTCCCTCCTCTCTACTATACTTTCTTTTTTGCCAACTTTTATTCCTGTTATCTCTTGCTTGAGCTTGAAAATAGAGCATCCCAAATTGCACATATTGATGAAAAATACAGAAATTTTACACATCTGGTGTTGAGGTTGGCTTAGTGAGTAAGCGGATAAGAACTGAAATATATCATGGGCTAGTAAGAGGATTGGTTCCTTTAAATCATATAAAAAAGGTGAACCTTTTACATAGGAAGAAGACAAACTATTGGTCCTATTTACCTTTCAATATGCTTGGACTGGACCCTCCCCAATCCAAATTGTAAAACGCAAGATAAAAAATCAATCAAATATCTTTCTTTACTAATGTTAGTTTGTCACTTTGTAGTACATTTGACTTCACAGATTGAAAGTTGAAGTTATGAGAGTAGATAGAGCTTAGACTAAAAATAGGGCTTTAAAAACTTTTTCGATGAACACTCAAATCACACAATTTCTTGTATATGAATACTAGTTATACCATTAATGATAGCCTGATTACGCATCTTGAATCCACTAAAAAAATCTGTAAGTTCCACTTTATAATCCCTATAGTCTAGATCGTCGACATTGATCAGCCATCGAGATTGAAGGAACCTGATCGCCAGTTGAACAATGGTCAAAGTTAAAGATCTTATTGTTTCAAACTATATAGACTTTGTCAAATAACTATCAATTGTCAAAATTGGAGTTCAATCAAAATTTGGATTGCTTGTTGAGATCAAAGCCTAATCGTCAGTCAAGATGAAGTGACTTCTAGTGGAGCCACTACCAAAATCAAATTAGAGAAGAATATTACTTAAGTACTGCATAAGCAAGTGAGGTAGCACATGGGTGACATGTGACCTCACCCAAGCAAAATTTGTAGTACATCAAATACATGTAGTGTTGTAAATGCTCTACCTAAAGGGAGGAAATGCACTATTTTAAATGGATAAGATGATGTATTATACTCTCATGAAAAGAAGAAGTCTTGTCACATCTCTCTCCCTTTGCATGAGTACCTAGTCGAGGAGAGAGGGAGAAGATAAGGGAGAGAAAAGGAGAGGTGGTTGAACATCTCACTACACTATAAATAGGCACCCTCTATGGGGTTAGGGGGGCCTTTGGAGAAGACGAAAACTATTTGTGAGAGAAAATTGTTGAAGAATTTCTCCAAGTTTTCATGCATGTTTATGAGAAAAGAAAAACTCTAATTATGCTCTGATACCTCACATATTAAATCAGCCTAAAGACCTATTAGATTCCTATAATGATAGCAACAAACTATCATATTTGGTGTACTTTATTACTATCCTGGAGCCATTACAACCAATACAAGATCAAAACTTCTTGTTAAGCACAAAGTGCTTACTAGCTACAAAATTGAGGCTAGTTAGCCCAAATACTACTAGTACACCCATCACCCAAAATCTTGTAAATTTGTTGTTGTTGTTATACTCACAATCATGCAGCTTCATGGACCACATACATTTATATGTTGACATTTTTGGTATAACTGGTGGGTCCCTCTACATCTTTTGGCAATGGTACATGAAAGGGAGTTACGCCACCTACTCGACCTCTACTCGCCTAAGAATGAGGCCCTTTGATACGATTGCTACCTACCCACGCTATTCAAGCCAGTTAGAGTGCTCCTTTCTCTAAAAAAGGGACACCTATTGATGCTTCTTCTTGTTAGATATTGAATTAAACCACATTAGAGCATGAACTGAACTACACTTTTACAATTGAGTAATGGTGGTATTTATATAATTTAGAATAGAGAAGATAAGATTTACATGAGAAGATAAATACAACATAGGATAAATCCAATGGGATCTTATCCGATAATTGAAGGGATTATGCTTATCCATTATCATGCCCCCTTCAGATAGGCCACTTGTTAGAGAGGTCAATCTTGTCTCGTAGCAACTGAAACTGTGAACTTGGCATTGGCTATGTAAGGAGATTTGTTTTGAGGTTCTTGTAAGTAAAAGGACGGAAAGTGCAACAACACTGATAGCAAGGAAGAGCAGCAACATAGGTAGTGATTTGGGAAGACAAAATATCATAATCTGATGAAGATATGTAGAAGGATAGCAATACTCATAGCGGACAGAATCACATCGTCCAATGAAGAGATGTGGAAGAGCAACGACTTTGGTAGCAGGTGGGGCAAACGAAATTGCATCGTTCGGTGAAGAGATGTGGAAGGGTAACAACACTGGAAGCGACCGGGGTGGATGGAATTGCATTGTTCAGGGAAGAGATTGTGGAAGAGCAGCGCATTGGTAGTGGTTGGGGTGGACGAAATCACATTGTCCAGCGAAGAGAGGTAGAAGAGCAGCAGTATTGGTAGTGGCCTGGGCAGACGGAATCACATCGTTTGGATGGGGAGAAGAGGTTTTGCAATGAGTATTTTTTTTCGCTTGTACGAAACTCGCATGCGTCGGGGGGGGGGGGTGGTGATAGTGGGAAAGGTGGACAACAACGACGGAGGTGAAGCTCAATGGCTATGGCAATGTCGGTGAAGTTAGAGGATGGTCTTTGGTGACAGGAGAGTAGTCGGACAGACATGGGGTGACGGTAGGAAGGGATTCTGGAGGTGCGACGGGTGGAGGTCGGGCCCTGATGATAGTGGGAGAGAGTGAGTGATTGGTTCACAAGGATTTAAGTTAGCTTAAGAGGGCACATGGTCGTTATCGGCGATAGGGAGCGGCGAAGATGATGACAACCGATGGGAGAGGAGTCGGACCAGGGATGCCGGTGGGGATAGGATGAAGCAGAGAGACACTGATGAGACCCGATGGGGATTGAGAGCGGTGTTGCGAGCAAAAAATGACATTTGGCGGCTGAGGCACTGGCATGACCCGATGGGGAGAGAAAGAGCCCATCGGTGATAGGTGACGACTGCTGCTTTTGGTGGCCTACTATCGTTCTGAAGGTGCGACCGGTGGAGGTCGGGCCCAGTGCGATGGTGGAAGAGGGTGAGGCAGAGATCAGGGAGAGAATTTTTTTCTCTATATCGGCGAAGAGCGAGGTAATAGTGAAGAGGGAGAGGGCAAGGGCAAGGCAAGCAGAATCGAGAGTGAATCGTCAAGGTGTTTCAGCTTGGGAGGGTGTGGCAGAGAGTGAGTTCTGGGTAGAGAGGCTGAGGAAGCGGAAAAGAAATTTTGGAGGATGACAAATGTAGAAAATCAATTTATTTTGATACCATGTAAGATATTGAACTGAACCATATTAGAGGATGACCCGAAGCACACCTTTATAATTGAGTTAGGGTGGTATTTATACAATTTAGAATAGAGAAGATAAACTTTATATGATAAGATAAATACAACATGGGATAAATCCAATATGATCTTATTCTATAATTGAAAGGATTATGCTTATCCTTTATCACTTCCATAGTTCGTGTTGGTCTAGTCTCTCTATGATGACTAAGAATCTCTATGCTAATCAACCTTCTTCCAAGAGAAGGGACAACACTTCTAGATTGAGTCAAACTAATGGGAAAATCAATGATAAAATACTTTCACGTTATCAGTCTCAAAGCCTATAGGACTGGGTCCCAAAAACTTGACTTTTGACTCAACCAATGACACTTTGAGATGGGTTCTAGTCGTGTGCTCAAAGTTTTGAGAACCAAGATATTTTGGCGCAGGTGACTTCTCAAGAAAGGGCGAATTGAGATATACAAAATAATTTTTTAGCATTTAATGCAGATTAATTCAAATCATGAAATAAGAAATCACACACCACAAAAGAATACACAATGTTTGTTCTCGATGTTCCTTTATTGGTAATCACCGCTCAAGAACCCTTGCTCAGGAAAATTCCACTAATCACTCTATTAGTTAGAAATTACAATATCAAAAAGATTTTGGCTTTCTTTAAACCAAGTATAATATCCGATTACACTATTACAAACTCTATCAAAGAGTTATACAACTAGATCCTAGCTCTTGTGATCCTTCCCTTCTTAGATTTGAGGTTCTAGAAAACCTTTATAGAAATTCAAGTTGGAAGTATAAAAGAAAAAGAAAAGTTACACCTTTGAGTTAGGAGAATCAGCCTTCTCCTTGGAACATCCAAGTCTTTAATCTTTTCGAGGACAAGACATAATTTGATGAAGCTTGGGCAAACTAAGACACAAGGAAATTTTGAGAGATTTGAAAAGGAATTTCAAAATCAAACCCTTTCCTCTTAAAAATGGATTTGAGTAAGAATTTCAAGTAAATGGCTATTGAAGGCTTTTGTTTGCAAATAAATATTCAGTCAATGTTGTAAGAGATGTTTGGTTTGCTATTTATAAGTTTTCTAATAATTTGCCATTATTTAGCTGTTAAGAAATGGCTGGCAGACATATTAGTTGATCAATCCCAATTTTACCCTCCTCCTCTACAAGGAAGTGGATGATCGATGTGGGATGACTATTTTCTGTCAAAAGGTTACTTATTGATTGATGGTATGATCAATTAATGTACATGGTATGATCAATCAATCAAAAATTTCACTGACAATGCGTTACAAGTACGATCGATCAATGACCTTGCTATGATAGATCATGCTTTATGTCCCTGATTGGCAAAGTTTTGTATGATCGATTAGTCTCAGAGTTTGATTGATTGATCAACACGAATTTGCTTTGCCTATACAATATTGATCGATTAGTCCAAATGGGTTGATCGATCAATGGCTTTGCTATGATCGATCATGCTTTATGTTTCTGATTGGCAAAGTTTTGTATGATCGATTAGTCTTAGTGTTTTATCGATCAATCAACATGAATTTGCTTTGCCTGGACAATATTGATCGATTAGTCCAAATGGGTTGATCGATCATGCTTTATTGCATAGTTTGGTCTTGTTCTGGATGATTGATCAATCAACCTTTGTTGATTGATCATGCTTTATATTTTTTGGTTGTGCACTTTTGGTTGATCGGTCTTTGGTCTTGTTCTTGATGATCGATCAATCGACCTTGGTTGATTAATCATGCTTTATATTTTTTGCATGTGCACTTTTGGTTGATCGCTCATTGGCAGATGTTGATTGATTATTCCAGTGCTAGTTCATCATGTGGATTCTTAAAGCATGTGAATTAATGATCTTAAGCGATTCTAGCATGTATAAAATGTATGTATACATTTGTAAAACCATATTTGAATGCAAAATATGTTCTAAAGCTCCAAATTTGTATTCTACCTCCAGTTTTGGATGAAGTAGATTGCTCTCTTACATAAATTGAGATTTTAACTTAATTCAATGATTCTAAAACTCTAGTCTTCAATTTTTCTTCATCTTTTAAGGGTGCTTCTTCAAGAGTTCTTTGACATTCTATGGAGTTTGTGGTTTTGAGAAATTTGTTTTGATTCAATGCTTTAGACCTTGAAATTGATGTCTCTTGAAGAAAATATATCTGAAAAACTAGATTTACAATTGTTAGCTCAATTAAGTTTTGTAATCATCAAAATCAAGAAGGGAGTCAATGCTTGGTCAATAAAAAATAAGAAAAGAGGGAAAAGGAAAGAAAAGAAGAAAAGGAAAGAAGGGGGGGAAAAGAAGAAAGGAAGGAAAGGAAAAAAGGGAAAAAGGGATAAAAGCTCTAGAAGGGAAAGGAGGTAAAAAGGAGAAATGAAGGAAAGTAAAAGAAAGGAAAAAAAGTTCTCTGAGAAAATTTGTCAAATTTGTTGAGAAAACCCCAACTCTAATTTCCCAAATTTCCAAATTTGCCCTTCTCCTCTACAAGAAAATAAAGAGAAGAAGAAAAATAAGGAAAGGAGAAGAAAATGAAAAAAAAAAGAGAGAGAAGAAAAGAAAATAGGAGGCGGAAGAAAATAAAAAAAAATAGGAGGATAAGAAAAAAAGGGAAGAAAGGAAAAAAGGAGGGACAAAGAAAGAAAGGAAGAAAAAAGAGAAAATGAAAGAAGGGGAGGAGGAAGGAAGGAGAGGAAAAAAAGGAAAAGTGAAAAAAAAAAGCTCTCCCAGTCAATTTCTCAATTCACTGAGAGAAACCCAAATCTAATTTCCAAAATTTCCAATTTTGCCCTCCTCTACAAGGGAAAACGAGGAAATAAGGAGTAAAAGGAAAAAGAAAGATCGGAGGAGAAGAAAAAAATAAACGAGGAAGAACTCTCAACAAATCTTTGTAATATGCTAGGAGAGGGTATATACTCCCTTAGGCCTCCCTCCAAATTTTATTGATTCGTTGGTAGAATATTTTGGAATTTGATTTATCCCAATAAATTAATAAATTCGTTGACATAAAGTGGATTTTGCCTTCGAATTTGTTAGTTCGCTTGGAGAACTTGTATCTCTTCCAATGAATCTTAATGTCCGTTGGTACAAGTCTTGCCGCTAGCGAATTTAATTTCATTGGTGAGTTGTTTTGTTGACAAAGCCAATTTTATTTTGTAGTGGCTATTTATAAGTTTCCCAATAAAAATATTTGGTTTTTAGCCATTCGCAAAAGTTATCAAACATATTGATTGATCCATGAAAAGCTATAATTGATTAATTATGTGTAGCGAGTATATTTTTATGACTCGTTAGGTTTGTTGATAAATCAATAGGTTTTCATGTCTTTCAAAAAAAAACACGATCAATCAACCCTGCACGATTAATCGATCATGCTTTTTAGCTTTTGCTATATAGAAGTTAGTATGATCGATCAAGTAAAGGGGTATGATTGATAATCCTCTACGTCTCTGTATGCCATACTTTTGTTTGATCAATTAAGTCAATTGTTATGTTGGATCAAACTTATAATTCATTATGCCTGGACCTAGTATGATCTATCAATCCTGTTCCGATAATCTATCATGCTTCATAGCTCACTTTGGCGGGATACTGGATGATCGATTAATCTAGTTAGGTTGAATGATCATGGTTTATATTGCATGCCAAATTTCACTTTGAATGATTGATCATGATCAGTAGCATGAACAATCATGTCTATTGCTAGTATTCTAAAAATGCTTCTAAGCATGATAAATTTTATCCTAAATTTTTCTAGCAAGTTTTAACCATTAGTATGTATTGACTAAACATGATTTTGAAAAATTTTGTCGTAAAGCTCCAAAACTTCTAGTGTACCTTTGGATTGAAGGTTGTTGACTGTTTTTATACATTCTAAAGTTATTGAGATATTTCTACTTGACTTACTCTAGTCTTCAAGTCTTCAAACTTTTTGTAGGTGCTTCTTCAAGATGGCTTGAGACTTCTTTGAATTAGAGGTCTTGAGATGAATTTGTCTATTCCTTTGCAAAGAGCATTGAAATTGTGTCTCTTGAAGGCATATAACATCTTAAATTCTTAAATTACAATCACTAGTTCAATTAAGTTTTATTATCATCAAAATATGTATGAGAGTTAACCTAGGTCAACAAAGATATTTCTACCTTTGTTAGAGCTCCCTTTGTTATTTTAGAAGAGATCGAGAGCAACTCAAAAATGTTTACCATGTAGTACTTAAGTTCGAATTTCTCCTTTATTTATCTTGGCAATTGAAGATAGAGTTTAAATTTAAGAAGATGGGGGGGGGGGGGGGGGGGGGGGGGGGGTGCATTAGTGTACGATGAACTTGAAATGAAGTGAAGAATTCAATTCATCTTAAATGAATTGATTCAACTTCAACTCATCCTTGGGTGTTATTGTAGACAAGTTCAAGTGCACTGGAAAACAGATCCAATGTTATGTTATGGTCCTGGGGTTAAATACCTTTGTCTTCCACTCCTAACAGGCCGGTCTTTTGGGTAGTATTGGCTAGGTGCTTAACATTTGGTATCTTGATACCAAATGTTAAACACCTAGCCAATACTACCCAAAAGACCGGCCTGTTAGGAGCGAAAGACATAGGTACTTAACCCCAGGACCATAACATCATACCCCACCTTCGTGAGCAGAAGACCACGGCGGCGCAATGACACTAGCCCAACCCGGTGGCCTACTCTAGCGGCGGCCTACTCCTAGTGCTCCTTCGCAGTTCTCTAAGTCGCCCCCTTCGCTAGGTCACCCCTTTCGAACCTACTAGTAATTTTAATCCAACTTTTGCGCGCCCCGAGACTCGAACTTGCAATGTGGGAACCTGACTTTGATACCAAATGTTAAATACCTAGCCAATACTATCCAAAAGACCGACCGGTTAGGAGCGGAAGACATAGGTACTTAACCCTATGACCATAACATGTTAGTGCCCCCAAATGAAAAGTATGATATAAACAAGAGAATGAGTAACCTTTTATAATATACTTAAATAGAACATATACCTAAACAAATAATTAACCAAAATAAACATGGTTACTACACTTATAAGTGATTTAATGTGTAATATTAAAATATATTAATATCCTAATTAATGAAAAACTATATTATATTATAGTTTATTATAAATTAATACAATAATTACGTGTGACTAGAATAAATTATTAAAAATAAATAAATAAAAGTAAAAAATAACATAAGTGAATATAATAAATAAATAAATTATTTTTTAATAACATAAGATATATTTTAACATTAAAAACCACAAATTTAATACAATAATAATAAAATATATGTATATATATATATATATTTATCAATAACATAATATATATTTTTATGTATTATTAATTAATAATATATTCTCACAAAATTTAAAACCATTAGTTTAATTAATTATAACAATGGGATAATTAAACCAAAATAATTTATCAAATATGTATTTTAATTATGACTATTAAATCACTAATTTAATACAATAATTATAAAATGAATATATTAAATAAATAAAATTAATTATTTTATAAATAAAAAATATAAATTATTATTTTTATGACGATGGTTTATCTTAGGAAAAATTAAACCATCATCTGCCTCAACGTCAGGGGACTATGACGGGCTAGCGGGCAACGACAACAGTACGCCGAAAGGCCGAAAGGCTCGGCCTCCCATGCTCTACGACGGAGGTCGAGAGGGAGAGGAGAGGGAAGTCGAGAGGGAGAAGAGAAAAAAAAATTAGGGGAGGAAGGCTGAGCCAAGGAATTTTTCAACAGGGGGGAGGGGGGGGGGGGGGGGGGGGGGGGGGGGGGGGAGAGAAACGTGCATCTCGCACAAGCTTCACATGTGAATGATTCGGCAAAAAAAGGTCCGAATATGGATTCCCCATTTTTTACCTGAGTGAATGAAATGACGTGATTTAAAAGAAGTGGAATTCATTCCACACTAATACCTTAATCTAATGAACTAAGTAATGCGGGAGTAATTCATTATGGTTCATTTTAGACTAACCCCTCCGAAGTGTTGAACTTGTTGATTTTTCAAGTAAGATTGAAAAACCTGAAGAAATAAGAAAGACCAAGGCGTGTTTCGTATTTGAGACCTTTGAAGACACATGCAAATAGGAGATTAATATGGTGGGGATCTACTTAAAAAAACAAACTTGAAGGGGGGCATCCATAGATGTAAAAGTCTAATCATCAAAATTAGAACCCGGATCAATGATCCAGATCGTCGATATTGATCAATGACCAAGATTGAAGGAACCAAATCTCTAGTTGACCCTTGGTCAATGTCCAAGTATATAAATTTTATGAAACAACTCATGAATTGTCAAAATCAGAGTTTTGATCAAAATACAGATAGATTCTTGAAATCAAAGCCCAATAGACGATCAAAATGAAGTAGAAATCAAAGTAGAGAAAATTGCCACATAATTGGCACATAAGCAAGTGAAGTGGCAAATGGGTGACATGTGGCTTTGCAAGAAAGTTCCACCTAAGCAAAGGTTGGGGCACATTAAAGACATGGTGTAATAGGAATACTCCACTTAAAGGAAAGATGTGACACTATTTCTAATGGATACAATAAGGTGTCATACCTTAATGGAAAGAAGAAGTCTTGCCACATGTCTCTCTCTTTGCATAGATACCTAGTCAAAGGGAGAGGGAGAAGATAAGGAAGAGACATGGATGACTGCCACTACAGTACAAAGTGAAGACCCTCTAGGGTTAATGGGGACTTTCGGGAAGAAAAAAATTAAGGAAAAAAATTGTTGGAGAGTGTCTCCAAGTTTCAGCTATTTGTGAGAAAAGAAAAGCTCTAAGGGTACTCCAGATAACCTTAAATCTCAAATCTAATTGAATCCTTGAGGGGTTCCTACAATGAAGGAAGCAACAAACAATTATCTTTTTCACTACTTTGTTATCATCTTTGAAGCCGTTACAAATCCACTAGCTACAAGATTGAGGTTAGTCAGCTCAAATCAAGTTTGCGTAGAGGTTGAATCTCACATCCCTTAAAATCTTGTAACTTTTTTTTGTTATTTTAAGCACATTTGCTTTGGTGATCGAATCCTTCTATAAGTCGACTACGAAATGTGGTCTCAATTCATGGCTACATGCCCTATAATATACCCAAAATCTCTGTATTCTAGGTAGTTTAAATTTAACAAGTGCCATCTGGAAGGTGAAAAGACTTGTAATTGCTAAATGCCGATTCAAGCAAATAAAGATAGACCAAGTAATGTGGCTCACGGAAGATGACGTTGAATGCACCTAGTGCTAATTTTGGTAGGTACCATATATATTTATTTTATAGGAAATTTTATTTTAATAAATACTAAATTTGATAATAAAATAATTTTGGTTATATTAATAGAGCATTTGGTGTTGGGTCTGTAGTTTACAGCCTTAGACACCCATAGGAAATTACCTGTTAAATAAATGATCAACTTTTTCTTCAATTTGCTGCCTGTTGGGCTTCCAGATGATGTCCTCGGTCACGCCCATTTCCTGAGATTTTGCCTGCACAGATGGTGCATCCATATCCCTGCAAATATTTTTTTCTTTACATAGAAACAAAATTGCTTAACAGTCTCATAAGTAAAAACTGAAAAAAAAAAAAAGGCAACATGGGGCAATTTCGACGAGACACTAGAAGAGCACCCATCCACTGCTAACATTCGGTGCTTCTAAACAAAAAAATTGCCAACCAAAGATGTTAAACCGTGTTTTTGAGCTTTGTAGAAATCTCATATTTCAATCTGGGGAAGAAAACTGGTCTCCGAACTACCAATCTAGTGATCAGCATGCCATTTGGCAAAGCCTTGCTCAAGTGCGTCTTTCATCCATGCATGTCGGCAATGCAGTACTGCTTCAGGAATGGTCAGCCATCTTCTTTGGCGCGTGTCCTGCTCCGGCCACGAGTGAAGCTCTTCCTTGACGTGCAAAGCAAACATGGCAGCTTTACATAATCCATCTGGGCTGAACTCATCTTGGTGCGTTTTACTCTTGAACTTGTAGTGCCCCAAAAAACCCTGGTCAAAACAGGGAAGCTTGAATTTTAATATGACAAACAAAAACAGCTTACGTACAAGAATCCTACTTAAGCAACTTGCCATAGTAGACAACCATTAACAGAACACTGAGTAATAACAAAGGTTGGTAAACAGTTACTTTTTAAGCTTATTATTAGTTGCTCCATCATATACCTACTTAGAACAACACAACAAAAGAGAAACAGGGAGCTTATATAAGGAATAGTGTCAATAAAAAAAACATACTCTCTCCACATAATATCTATAGAGGACATCCAACTCGGACTAAAGAACTGACTTGATCATTTAGAAATCCAAGTCAGACCAGTCCAAGTGGCTCTCGTCATCCAAGTCCAAGTTAGGACTCAAGACTGATTCATGGGGAAATTGCCCAAAAAGAGAAGGGTCAAATCCACCCCCTGAGTTCACTTGGTAGCTTCCTTTGCCTAGTCAGAAAACCATGATCATCACTTCACTTGCATGTCCAAGTAATGAAACCTGTGCAATGCTGGCATGCTTAAACAGGTAAAATATTTATGAGATGGCAAAACACCACTTCAACAAGTTCAAGTGGGGCTCATGACAGATCAGCAACTTTTAGAGACTGCATGCAAAACATGTTTAAGCAAACAAACCAATGACATTTCTTTATACTAAGTGGAAGAAAGTGAGTAGTAGGAATACTACTTTTATGGATGACACTGAGGTTAATAAAAGACTAGATTCAAATCTATGAAGCAGCATATCCAGTAGCATTTTGAACAGTTTTAAGTGACATAAAGACAAAATAGTACCACTATACTAAACAAGAAAAATGGAAAAGCATTATCATATAAGACAGAAATACCAGAAAGCATGTTTTAGAGGCTACAAAGAATCAATAACATAATCTATATCAACTACCACAACACCATAAAATGTCTTAAATACCCCATAATTTTATGGATATAAAAGTTAAATTGTGTAAATCTTTAACCATTATATCTCCTCGAACTCCAGCTTCTTCTAAAGCTTCTCGCACAGCAGCTTCTTTATCTGTTTCATCATTTTCCCATCCACCCTGGCAAAAGATGTTTTTTAGTACAAATCTAACAGGGTGAAGAAGAATACGAAAGCACATTGTGTACCCTAATAAGAGCTAATGATAGAATGAAATAGACAAGTGTATTGAAAGAAAAATAACTAAAATAAATAAGCCTACAGCAATTTTTCTTTCTCATACATCAGAGTAATTATGCATGCACATATAGATTCCTTTCCACTATCCGTTACAGCATAATTAGAACATGAGACAACATAAATATTAATTGTTTCTTTGTCAATATATAAACTGAAACCTTGACATGTGAGCCTTCATAGTACCACCATTCAATACTGAATGGCTCAGAAAACCAGTTGAGAATTCAGCAGCTATAAATCCAAAGCCAAGTACACACTCATGACAAAGAACTTGAGAAAAATCACAGAGGATGAAGTTTTTCACTTCAAACACTATGAACTAAGAAATTTTTTCACAATGTGATCATCTATGCAAGAATGAGAAACAATCTGCTATGTAATACCTTTGGAAACAGAAGCCCTGGTCCACTTTGCGAGTTGATCATAAGTACTTCAACAGTCTTCTTGGACTCAGAACCAGAATCATCATTTGTATACCTAAAAGGTATGCACCTATTGAAAATCAAAAGTGTCAGCATATGTTCATTTAACTTGACGAGAATGGGTAATCAAATGAGAATTCAAGTATTTGCTCCCACAGTGAAATAGCAACAAAACATGTTTATTCAGCTCATATAGTTATCATTTTAACAGAACAACTGAGGAGAATAGTGATGTCCAGTACAAATGTAGAAACAATCAAACCATTACAGTTGAAACACAAGGAACTGGCAGATGGACCAAGCTCATAAGATGCACAATCTTGATTAGACAAGCTTAAAAGGTAAATTAAAAACTTTTCTAATGATGGCAGCACTCAATATGAGTTTTATCACACAGACCATACAAAGTAGAATAAAGATGGAAGAAGTAGACTTGATAGTATACAGAAGCATGCATCCTGAGAGAATTATATCCTCCACACAAACTCTACATGTCATTAACTAGTCAAAATTCTGACAGATACACTCCAAGTTTATTTGATGCATGTGCAAGTTTATTTCACAGGCAATTCATGTGACTTGTCAAAATTTTTGAACTACACTATATATAATAAGAAAAAGATATCCACAAGTAAATAACTTTATAGACAGTGTGAAACATTTTGAAAAAGGATTCTGTTTCTAGGAAATAATATAGTGCTGCAAATTGAATAAGTTTTCTTTTCATAAATAAAAGCAAAATGCTTACCTAGACAATTTTAGAAGTTTAAACCCAAAAATTAAAAAAAAAAAAAAAAAAACTCAAATGGTGATGCAGGTGTACATAAACTATGTGGGCTAGATATAGGTTTCATGAGAAAAATTAAGAGAAAAACAGTGTTATCAGGCAACCAAGATAATGCCTGTCCCTTGTGATAGTTTCTCAATTCAGAGCAAGATGAAAGATGGCATAATGTCTTATAACTGAGAATGAAACAAAATGAATAAATTGACTGCATAAGGATTGCATGAAGCACTGGCATACTCTCCGCTGTAACTAATACCTTTCATCTTGGTGCATCACTGCCCCAATTTGTAATGTAGCCAGAAGTTTTTTCCTTCAGCACATCATCATTATCTGCTCAAGTGCCATCTAACCCTAGGCAACTCTATGAATGGATCTAATAGCAAACTTACCTAATCACATTCCAATCAGGTAAACCTCAGTCAAAATCCACCATTACAACCAGCAGATTCCTACTTTTATTTTTATTTTTATTTTTAAAAGGAGCTTCCCACTTCTATAGAATCCTCATTCCACATCATAGATCTTTCAAACTTATGACATAACAATCTTCAATGAAGGATCCTCAGAAATAGTTAATTTCCTTCTTTTATTCTTTCTTTTTTGAATAGCAAACAACACAAACATTTGTCTTTTCAATAGCAGATCATACAACCACTTCAAAATTTCTCACAGAGCTCTTAATCGCTCCACATTCTCTTAAACAGAATAATTTGCTGTTACTCAGTCATTTTGAGATTTAGGTATCTAAAAATGCAATCACATTCACCTCTCTCTAAGGTTTTCATTAATAGCCCACACTCAACTCTAAGATTATAAGTATAGCTAAATCACAAGCTGCTCAGCCAAGTAATAGTCCCCAGACCTATGGAACCAGCGTAAAAAACGAAGAACAAGCATAATAGGGTTACCGTAAAATCTGGACAAAATTTTCGCAGATAACAAACTGCGTAGGAAAACACAAATACAGAAAGAACTAAACACATTCCACATTGAACATAAATATTTCTCTAGTACAGATTAAAAATCAATATAACTTCTAAGCGCCTCAAAATATGAGAGAAGAAAACTGACATTAATATGCCTTGAGATTTTCCTTTCCTTCTCTTTATTTATTTATTTATTTTTTTGAATGGCATGCGTCGAAAATCATAGATGTCTTATTACGTAATGAGAGAGAGAGAGAGGGTGAGTGAGAGAGCGAGCGAGCGAGAGAGAGAGAGAGAGAGAGAGAGAGAGAGGTGGGCGCTGAAGTAGTACGGACCCAGCAACAAGGCGACAACCAGCTTCGTAACGCTGCTGATGCCGACCCGTTCGGGCCACCAAATCAGTCATGCTCTTCTTCGAAGCTCCGATGTGAAGGTCATTGTATCTTGAGAATGCGGTTTGAAGGTAATGTGAAAACAAAAGTAGCTTCCTCCATCGCCATCATCGCCGCGTCGGGAGTAGGGTCATTATACACTAAGACAACTCCATCAGCAATCCAATCCTATAATGAGCAAGAAAACGACGGTGTTTTTTTGTCCTTATTTCCTTCTTCCTCTCTCACGCTGTTATCGATTTGTTGATCTGATAGAGAGTAGAGAGACGGGAGCCTGGACTGGATTGATGGATAGAGAGAGAAAGCAGGAGCCCTAGAGCCAGCGCGCGAGTCGTCGGATTGTTTTGGTCAAGCCCAGCCCACCACAAACAGCATCAGTAGTCGCGCGAGGAAGAAGTCAAGAGGGAAAGCCGTTTTGGTGTTTACTAATGCCGCGCCTTCTGCCCACGACTGACCCCATGCCGGTTGCCCCTCCTCCATGCCTGTTGTGTTTTGGGTCTCCCGGTCTGTGGAGTCTTATAGAGTATGGTTGTGGCTTTTCTTTTCTTTCTCTTTTTCTTTTAATGAAAGAGTTAATATTCTCCCAATTTGAACTCATTTTACTTAATGTAATCAGGCTACCTCTCAACTCTATAATTTTTCAGAGCTTAACTCTGGACTTTATAAAGCATTTTTCGATAACCGTCTAAAGAATCGAGTAAATGAAGCCATTGATTGTCCCTTGAAAACCTTGCTGAGTCCCATTATTTCTAGTAGTTGTTGGCTTCTCTTTTTTAATTCATTGATCACTCTCGATAGGGTGACATCTAGTTGAGCCTAGCTCAAACCTATACAAGTTTGAGTTTAGTTTGATTTGAATACTTCAAACTTGAGCTCAACCTTGAGCCTTAAATTGGATTCGAGCCGAGCTCAAAAATTTTAATTGAGTTCAAACTCCAACCTATATATAATTTTTTTTGCATAAAATACATGTTAAATAAACTATACATAAACTCGACATAAAATTTTATACAAACTCTAGATAAATACTATTAATAATCAAACATAAAATTTTAAATGAAGTATAAAGTTGGATGACCCAGACCAAAATTATGAACATAATATTAAGCTCAAAATTTTGTAATGTTGTTGTTCACAATTACAAAATTGAAAAAAAAAAACAAAAGGAAATAAAATTCCAATTCTTTCTCTTCTTGCTAGAAAATAATATGTCAATTCCTTGTTCCCTCAAATGCACGAGTAAAATCTCCACCTATGACAAAAAGAAATAATTTATTATTGTCTAATAAAAAATACTTTTTGACTATTACTTCATGTAATGGAAAATATTAAAATTACCAAAATAAGAAAATTTTTAAAATTCATGTAACTAGTAGCATAAACTCCACATGCCTTCTTCTTAGGTTGCATTCATCAAATAAAAATTTAATAAATAAAACTAAAATATTCACAAGAAAATATCATATGAATAGTATTAAATATTAGTTCACCCTTTTATTTTTATTGACTCCATGAAGAAACCAAATCCAATCACCTCCACAAATCAAAGTTGAACTGTATTTGGTGCCAATAACGATACGGGTATATTACTCTACCTCTAGTACTAAAAGTAAACTCCAACGCTACTGTATATATGAGAATTGCAAGATATCCAAAATTTCAAGTTATTCATTTGTCCACCATTCTAAAATATCAAAGTCATATTGCAAAGTTTTCTCACAAAGTTATCTTCTTCAAGATAATTATCTAAATCCAAATTTTGGTGAATTCACTAATTCTACCTGTTTCACATAAGTCATTAACTTTGACCAATCTGAACTTGATGAAGAATATGACCTATAACTTGTGGATACACCTAAAGAGCTAACACTTGAAACAATTTCTTCATTACTAATTTTCACATTACACATGGCTACATATTCATATTAAATCTCAAATAAGGTTTGATGAATTAAGTTTATATTCATTCTAGCTTCCACCTCGGAATATATCTCTAGAAAACACATTTTGATCAATCTTAATTTTACCCTTGGATCCAAAATTGAAGCAACAATCATCAACAAGTTGCATTCACCCCAATACTTCTCAAATTTTCTTTTCATTTTACTAACCATTATCCTAATGAAATATTTTCATTCATATTATGAAGATTCAAAACTTTATTTTATTCTATATATGTCACTAAGGTACAAATTAAAAGTAGGGTAATCACTGCTAGAAATGATATTACTGACTATATTAAAAACTTCTAAAATCTACCATCGTTTCAATATTTTCAAATTCATCAAGACTTGGAAAACAATCATGTTGAATTTAGGAACCCTTTTATGAAATCTCGAGCAAGAAGAGAGAGGGAGAAAAAAGAGAGGAGAGAGAGTGCTCTTGGGTGAGGAGGAGAAGAGAGAAACCGAAGAAAGAGAAACGAGAGAGGTTAAGCAAGAGAAGAGTTCTTCACGTGAAAGAGAAAAGTTTAAAACTACTTCCTTGATAATAATCCGTGTACAAGGTCCTCTATTTATAGTAGAGAACGTGGTAGAGTCCATGTATAATTACACTTCATTCTCCTAATTATATTTAACCTCTAACTCTTAAAGATAAGCCTATCATGATAAGATAACTTAACGTAAAACTAGAAGTCTAACATAACTCAAACTCTAGCTCCTTCTTATGAGGACGAGACCTTTAGGATACGATGCCAACTCGTGGCTATCCTTATGGGTCCCACTAGATCTTCTAACCAGCTCATGGTTATCTTTAGGAGTCCTTCTTGATCTTCCAACCAACATGTGTGAGTCCCACTTAATCTTCCAACTTATGAGATAAGAAAGCCACCTCGTGGTAGTCCCACTTGATCTTAAACTCTTCCAACTCATGCCAGCTCGTGTGATGACTCATCAAGTCATCCCTCATCCTCATGGTGGGTCCCACCAACTCATGCAAACTTGGTGGAACCTACCTTGTAACAAATCATAAACTGACTTTCTATTTCAAAATCTAGAAAATGCATATTTGAATTTTAATGCACAAGACATCATGTCATAAGTGGAGTTCCAAAGAATTGGATAATCAATGACTAATTTTTTTGCACCTAGTTGTTAATTGTTGCACAATTTTAGAAAAAAGTGTGAAACATCTTGGAAAAATAAATTTAGAATATGAGCACAACAATACACATGAAACAACTTCCCACCACAAACCAATTTCGGATTTCTTGAAAAATCTATCTTTCAAAACTCTCCAACAAACATAATTAAACATTGTATTATCAATTGAGATTCTAAATATAATTTTCCAATATTTCAAACACGTGCAAATAATATTTGCTATGTCAACACCACAACAAGGAGGAAGAATATGCACAAAACTCAAGACTCATTTTTGTAGCTTCCAATTACTATCAATGAAATGCCAAAAAAATAAACATGTATTCAATTTTTTTGTTTTGAGACTTCCAAAGATCTATGGTAAGACTAATCTTGTTAATCTCTTTTAATGGAGTCTTTAATTTATTTTTCACTATCTCATACATCTCTATGCAAACCTTTTTAAAGGCAAATAATTGGTTGGCACCTTAACCTATTGGGATTTTTGTTGTCAACCCATGCCTATAGGGGTGGTGAACTAGAGGGAGAACGACCCTCGTACCTAGGTTGCTTGCAATAGACAACAATGCAGGTTGACACATTGGTCTTATTCAATTGAATAAGGCTATCTTCTATAATAAATCACCTATTTTAGAAGGGTTTTCCGAGCATAGATGTATCTATTGGTCTTATGGGATATTTTTTCACAATTCACATTTGCCATCTTCATTAAAAAATTAAATCTCTCCGCTTTTAGTATCATAAATGGATGCTCATGCATAAGAATCCAATAAGTAATGAGTACTTTCCTCTAAAATCTATAACAAGAAGGTCAAATAAACTATGATCAAAATTAGACCCCATTGAATGAAAGTTTAAATTTTTTTGCTTTCGTATTGTCATTTTTCTACTCGAACAATGTTTCAAATGCAAATTCATATTTGAGGCCACTCTATTACTATGAATACTCAAATTGGTTTTACAATAAACACATTGAGCCTTTTTTGTACCATTTAGAAGTGGGATTTCTTGAATTTCAACCACATATGAGACTTTTTTTTGTCTTTTTTTACTCTGGATAGAATCACCTTCTTCTTCATTTGAAGTACCTTCATCTAGGATCCATTTCATTGCATTAGTAGTTTGAGGAGGATAAGACTCTAATGGAGTTGTCATTATCTATGGCGACACTATAACTAGTGTTAGCTACAGATATCAAATGAATAGAAGATGTTGACTAGGGGTGGCATCGAATTGAGCCGAGCTTGAACTTGCCTATGTTCGAGCCAGGCTTGATTTAAATATTTTGAACTCGAACTCGAGTCGAGCCTAAAATTGTAATTGAGCTTGAGTCAAATAATTTTAACTGAGTTCGAGCTGAAGCTGAGTTTGTGCTTCCACCTATATTTAAATCTTTGCATAAAATACATGTAAAAATATTATATATAAAATTATCTATACACTCTGCATAAAATTATTCATAAAGTTGCATAATTATGCATAAAATTTATTCAATAATGAAACACAAAAACATCATTGAAATATCAATATCAATTTTCAATCACCCAAATAAAAACTATACATCCAGTATAAATTTATAAACTCTAGCTCTTTTTTTTGTACTAAGGAAACAATATAAGAAATCCCCTTCACATGAGCAAACTCTCCACCTATGACAAAAAAAATAATAAAACTTATTATTGTTTGATAAAAAATACTCTTCCACTACAAACTACTTAATGTAGTTAAAAATATTAAAATTACCAGGATGAGAAAAACATGAAAAATCAAGTAACTAGTAGCATTATCTCCACAATCTTCTTCTTAGGTTGTAATCATAAAACAAAAATTAATAAATAAAACTTAAAAATATACTTAAAAAATCATAATAAATAATTATTCAAAAGACGTTCACCTTTTAATTTTCTTGACACTGTGAAGAACCCAAACCCAATCATTGCCACAAATCAAAGCTTGAACTGTATTTGGTGCCAAGGAAGAATGATATGGGTCTATTACTCTACCACCAGCACTGAAGGTAGACTCTGAAGCTACTATGGATATGAGAATTATAAGGATGTCTGCTGCCATCTTAGATAATACCCAAAATTTTATATGATTCACTTTTCACCATTCTTAAACATCACAAATATACACACCTTCAAGATAATTTTCCAATTCTGACCTTGGTGAATTCACTACTTCCGCTTGTTTCACATAAGTCATTAACTTTGACCAACCTAAACTTGATGAAGAAAGTGAGCTACGACTTGTGGAAACACCCATAGAGCTAATACTTGAAGCAATCCATTCATTACTAATTTCCACATTATATATGGATACATATTTATCGTAAATCTCATATAAGGTCTGTCGAACTAAGTTTATATTCATTGTAGCTTCTTCCTCAGAAAACATCTCTAGAAAACATATTTGGATCAACCTTAATTTGACCCTTGGATCCAAAACTGAAGCAACAACCATCAACAAATTGCATTCACCCCAGTACTTCTCAAATTTCTCTTTCATTTTACTAACCATTGTCCTAATGAAAACATTATCATTTGTAGAATGAAAATTCAGAACTTCTTTTACCTTATATACCTCACTAAGGTACAAATTAGAAGTAGGTAGTCACTTCGAGCAATTATATTAGTGACTACATTAAAAACTTATAGAATCGCACACACCATTTCAACTTTTTCCCAATCATCAAGACTTGGCAAAGAGTTATAAGTTGGTTCTCTATCTTGAAATCTAGGGAATGCATCTTTGAATTTTAATGCAGAAGACAACATGTCATAAGTTTAGTTCCTACGAGTTGAACAATCAATAACCAACCTCTTTTTACCTAGATGTAGTTGTTGTAAAATTTTAGAAAAAGTGCAAAGTCTAGCCTTAGATAGATTTATGAATTTGACACTCTCACACACATTCTCAATGATATCCTTAATTTGAACATGACCATCTTGGACTAATAAGTTCACAATATGAGGATGACAACGCACATGAAATAACTTCCCACCACAAACTAATTCTTTCTTCTTGAAAAATGTTCTTTCAAAACTCTCAAACAAACATTATTATATTCAACACTATTAACTAAGATAATAAATACTTTATTTTCAATTTCCCAATCTTTCAAACACTTGTAAATAGTGTTGGAAGATGGGTTCCAGCCCACATGACCAAGGAAGGTCCACATATCTAAGAGTATCATAAGATGGGCCACATGACCAAGGAAGACCCACAAGATGGGCCCAAACACATAAGAAGTAGGATCCCCATAAGAAGTAGGATCCCCCATGATTACCACTAGCTGGTATCCTTATCACATAAGTTGGAAGATCAAGAAGGACTCACAAAGATAACCACAAGCTGGTTGGAAGATCAAGAAGGACTCACAAAGATAACCACGAGCTGACATCTTTGTCATATGGTCATGTCATATAAGAGTTCTATTTTGAGTTATGCTTGCCTTCTATTTATATTGAGTTATTTAATTATCCTACGGCTTATCCTTAAGTGTTAGAGTTTGGGTGTAATTGGGACAAAAATAGTTTTATTGTAATTGGACTCTACTACCTTCCTCTATTATAAATAGAGGTTCATGTACTCTGATTATAATAAGTTAATGAAGTCAATGAAGTATTTTTTTCCATAAATTCAATCAATAGTATATGCTATGTCAACACCACGAGGAGGAAGAGGAACATGCACAAAACTCAAGACTCGATTTTGCAGCTTCTAATTGCTGTCAATAAAATGTCCAATAATAACCCAGTATTCAATCTTTTGATTCTGGGACTTCTAAAGATCCGTGGTAAGACTAATATTGTTAATATCTATTAATAAAAATTTCAATTTTTTTCTATGCCTTGATCACCTCCATACACTCCTTAATGGTCTTATAGGATATTTTTTCATAATTCACATTTGCCATCTTCATTACGAAATTAAATCCCTCCTCTTCTAATATCATGAATGGATGCTCATGCATAAGAATCCAATGAGCAATGAGTACTCTCATTTTAGCTTGATCATATTTACCTCCAAAATCCATAAAAGGAAGTCCAGATGGACTCTGATCAACATTAGACTCCATTGGTTGAAAGTTTATGGTTTTTTGTTTTGTCATTGCCACTTTTCTACTATGATAATATTTCAAATTTTGACCCATATGTGTGGTCACTCCACTACTAACAACACTCAAATTGGTTTTACAATGAACACATTGAGCCTTTTTTGTACCATCTATAAGTGAGTTTCTTTGAATTTCAACCACACATGAGACCTTTTTTGTCTTTTTGAACTATGGGTAGAGTCACCTTCTTCCTCATTTAGGGTACCTTCATTGAGGATCACTTCTATTACATTAGTAGTTCTAGAGGCATATGACTCTAGTGGAGTTGGGTCATTATCTATGACCACACTAAAACTAATGTTAACTATTGATGTCAATTGAGCAAGAAGTGTTGACATTCTTACTTCTAAAAAAAATAAAATAAAATTACAGATTAAAAACATAAAGAAAAAAAATCCAAACAACAAAGATAAATCCAAACAATATTAGTAGTTCAATGCAAACTAGGTTGAAGCACCAATTGAACCGGATAGATACAAAAAGATCGATCAGGACTGAAAACTGCTAGTTATTCTTCCTAGTTTAAATTCCTAAGTACACACTATCCTAAATCTTGATTATTGATCATTAAACTGAGGATCCTTTTAAAATTTTAGTTGGTACCTTCAAGCGAATGGTAATTCAGCTTCAAAGCCTCAACCAGCAAATTAAAACAAACAAAAACTTTTGCCTTCTGCCACCTCTACCCCGATATCTCCAAGGCTAAAACACCACCACCAAAACAAAAAATCCAATAAGTTGCCTGACCTTCTTCCAATAAACCAACTTATTGACAAACTGGGTATTTACCGAAAAAAATGCAGTTAATAAATTTGTGGCCTCAACACCTCCTCTCCATGGGGACCAAGACATTCCAATGAATAATCTATCTAGTACTCCCTAATCAATACAATTTTGGGGTGATGATATGTTTGGTACTCCCTTTGTACACGCAATTGAAGGAGAGAACTGAGAGGAGATTTTAAATGCAATGGATTTTGGAACTCAATTCAAACTGTACAAAGGGAGCCGGATAAACTGTCTGGTATAGCTTTTCAATTGGCTCTTAATTTTATTAAAGCTCCTAGTTTTCTACCTTTAAAATTCCCAGAGTCAGGAGGTTTTATACCTGGCCAGATGAAGCTCTACCTCTCATCATGTTGCTAAAAATCAAACACTGAAACCCGCTTTTATCTGAAATATGACTAAAACTAAAATCCCCTTTTATCTGATATATGACTGAAACTAAAACCCCCTTTTATACGATATATGCACACGATGTGATTAAACTTCAGGTAGATGGTTAAAAAGCCCTAAAACACATACTAAACATTATGCAAACTGAAACCCCCTTTCATCTGATATATGCACACGATGCGATTATGTAAGACAAACATAAAACATTCATACCAAACAGTTAAAACACAAAACACAACAGAACGGTAAGAGTTAAAATTAGAAAAATCAATAGTAGGGTGAGAGCCATTACCTCTGAGAAATGAGTAAGAAGAAGCTCCTAAAACATCATGTTGAGGACTCAATAGTTCACCGAGTCACCCAAAGGAGGCGACAATGGCTCACTGAGTTAATTACTTTTACTTTCACATTATACATTGCTTTTAAGTATAGTTTTTCATTAAGTATGTATGGATACAGGTCATAGGGCAGAATTGTCAATTTTAAGCCCTAAACTCTAATGACGTCAAACCCTATTTAGAGGGACGAGAAATAGAAGAAAGGCAAACATTGAATTAGGTGAAACAGGGTTTGGAGTTCTCCTTGTTGAGCTCTTGGGTTTGGGAGGTCTCCTTGACAAGCTCTAGGTATAGTTTCTTCTTGATTTTGGGTTTATTCTTTCCCTTTTGAATTCTGGTTTGCATTAATCTTACCGAAGCCAAGGGGGAAGGGTTGTTCCTTTTTTTGAGTTCAATCAAAGGCTATAGCCTCTCCTACGTCCACAACAACAAGAGGGAGCTTCTATCCTTCATTCTGAGCAAGGGTAGGGCTTTCCCAACCCCAAACCGAGAGCAACCTCTAGTGAGGTGCTTCAGCTTCTAATCCAGCAAGGAGCAGGATTAGGGACACCTAATCTCTCAAACGTGAATAGTAGCACTTAGCCAAGAGGGTCATAATCCCTCTCAGTAGTGAGAAACCAAGGGTTCAACCCCTTCTTGGCCGAGAGTAGCAAGGGTTCTCAACCCTTACTGAGAACAACCAAAGAAAGGAGACTCCTTTTCATCCTTACCGAGATCAACCCAAGAAAAGATACTCTTTTTCGCCCTTACTGAGAGCAACAACTCTATTACCATGTTGGATTCTCAAATCCCATGCCGAGTTACTCGATCTATGGCTAGGGGCCATAACAACGTGGTATCAGAGCGGGTAACAAGGGGGAGCCCAACAATGGTGAGTTTGAAAAGTTGATGATCAGAGGGTAGTAGGCACAGGCAGAAACACAAGCATAAAATGAAAGAAAGTTTGCCATAATCATGGAGAAATTGAAACAACTTCAAAATATGCACCATCAGATTGATAGACTTTCTAGAATGATGGGAAATATTACGGTTGGAATAAACTCAACCCTAAAATTAGAAGAGGACAACTCGCACAACAGAGGGGGAGTCCAGTTTACAAGGCGCACTGCCTTTCTTGGCCAGACGCAAAATTTCAACCACGGAGGAGGCACCACACCCAGATATACAAAAGTTGACTTCCTACTTTTAATGGGTCAGACGAC
The DNA here is from genome assembly GCF_029961685.1 of Aristolochia californica. NCBI lineage: Eukaryota > Viridiplantae > Streptophyta > Magnoliopsida > Piperales > Aristolochiaceae > Aristolochia > Aristolochia californica. Next base: position 8,747,438 of record NW_027181881.1, read on the forward strand.
CCGTTGATTTGGTTACATAGGTGCAAATTTTTTTTTACCCATTAAAGAACATCATAAATTGATATGGTGGGACTGGCCGCCTTCCACATGCTCGATGAACCACAACTTTGGTTTCATCAAGTAGAGTTGGACAGATTGGTGCTGGATTGGGAAGAGTTTAAGGAATTATGTACTATACGATTTTGTCCTCCAACCCACTGTAACCCCTTTGGAGATTTGGTGTTGTTACGACAAACTGGCGCAGTGGAATTATATAAAAAATAGTTCCAAGAAAAATTGGCACGAGCCAGTCAAATGGTTCGCCTAGACCAGCAGGTCAATTTATTTACAGCAGGCCTTAATGAGTCATTAAGGTTAGAGGTGGATGTTAAGCTCCCTAGCCATGGATCGAGTTGACTGCTTGAATTTTGCTGTTGTCTGCCTTCATGCCGAGGCAGATATGACATGTCATAGATATGCCACCTCGGTGGTACCCAAGGAGCACTTGGATTGCTTGAGGAATAAATGATGTGAACGCAGGAGGTTGAATATATGATGCAAATTCAGAATATGCTCGTCCCAATACTTGCTATAGATCAAAATGTCATCAAAGAAAACCAGAACATACTTGCTTAAGAGAGGGAGAAATACTCGTTCATACAGCCCTGAAATGTGGATGGGGCATTGGATAGCCCAAATTGCATGACGAGGAATTCAAAGTGGCCATGGTGTGTGCGAAAGGCAGTCTTCTCCACATCTGCAGGGTGTATCCGAATCTGGTGGTACCCAGATCTCTCATCCATTTTAGTAAAAAATTATGCCCCATGTAATTCATCCAAGAGTTCGTCCAGCACTGGTATTAGAAATTTATCCTTGATTGTATGTGCATTCATTTCTCTATATTCCACACAAAAATGCCAAGTGTTGTCATGTTTTTTAACTAATAATACTAGGGACGAAAAATGGTGACCGGTTGGGCTGAATAATGCCATGCGCCAACATGTTTTGACATTGCCGCTCGATTTCATCTTTTTGTAAATGGGGGTAGCGGTAGGGGCACACTACTACTGGCTCAGTGCCCACTTTCAAAGGAATCCAATGATCACAAGCTCAGATAGGTGGGAGTGCTGCTGGCTCCTGAAATAAATCAGAAAATTCTTTAATAAGTGAGTTTAACTTACAACAGTCAGAGTCCATAACTTGGAGATGCTGGAGAGTGCAATGGAACAATGCATGAGTCCCGTGAATGATAATGAGTTGCTGGGCAGAAGTGAAACTCATAGTGAGGGACTTGAAATCCCATAAAATATGACCCAACTACTGCAGCCATTTAATACCCAAAACCAAGTCAAATCCTGCCAATGGAATGACCAAAAAATCCACCACAAATGAGTGGCCTTCAATAACAAAAGGGACTGCTGAACAAACTCCCGCATTGGAAATCTTTTCCCCGTTGGCTACCGAAACTGAAAAGCCAGAATTCTGTTGAATCATCAAGCCAAGCTGTTGTGATGCTGGTTGGCTGATGAAGTTGTGGGTGCTGCCCGAATCAACTAAGGGCAGTAATATGAGGTGTTGGAGATGACGCGAACCTGCATAGTGTTTGTACTTTGCAACCCTGTCATGGCATGTAGGGAAATTGCTAGTTCGACCACTACTGGTTCTTCCTCTTCCTCAACTGGTGTTGGGTCTTCTGAATCCTCCACCTCTAACAAAAACAAACGTTTGCATAGATGCCCTAGAAGGTATTGCTCATGACAATTGAAACAAAGCCCTTTTTCTTTCCTCTGTTCCATTTTTGGCCGTGAAAGGCGGCGAGTGAATTGGGCCGGTGGTGTTAACTTGTGTGCTTCCGATGTTGGAGAGGTGTTTTGGCCTTGGGGCAGAGGGAGGGTAGTGGTGTGGGGGTGCACTAGTGGTCTCACAGCCTTGCCATGGAGGTCTACGCCCCAAAGATTCTTTCAAGACCATCTGCTTGGCATCCAAGGTACGGGCCAAATTCATAGCCTGTGCTAAGTCCGGTGGATCATGTAATTCCATTTCCAGGCGAAGTGCTTCCACTAGGCCAGCAGTAAAGAAATGAACATACTGAGTAGGATGCACATACCAACTGGCTCGTGCCAGTCATTCTTGAAATTGTTTTTGATAAACCTCTATGGAACTGGTTTGTTTTTGGTTCACCAAATCTCCCAGAGGATTACTTCGGACAGGGAGACCGAACCTCAACGTGCAATAGTCCTTAAAAATATCCCATTCCTGGATATGGTGTTCAAAGTCAAATTGATGGTACCATAGCAGCGATTCGTCGAGCATGTGGAAGATGGCTAAAGGAACCCTATCATCCGCTTGTGTTCTTTGATTCAAAAAAAAATTGGTCACATCCATGTAACCATATTAAAGGGTCGGAAGAGCCATCGTAACTTGGAATATCGAGTTTTGTGTACCTGGGCATGGTGGAGTGGCTAGGTACGTGGACCCCTCGGGCTATGATGTGCTGGATGCAGAGGAGGCAGTGTAGATGGAGGAGGTGGGGGTTGTTGGTCGGAGGGGTGGTTGGCGCTACTTGGAAGAGCTGAATCCCGAGCCATCCACTCTCGCATTTGTTGACTGAGTTGATGAATAGTGTCCCGAAGTTCCATAACTTCCATTTTGATGGTCTGTGATTCAATTTGCGCTTCATCCATCTGATTGTTCAATTCATTTGGAGAAGAAGAATCACCGACGATGGTCCTATTTAATACCACGTTGTTAAGCTCCCTAGCCATGATTGAGTCACCCGACGATCTCCTATTGGTTCCGAATTGGGAGACTACCTTGAAGAAGACTTGGGATTTTGGAATGCCCTATTGTAGAGAACAACCAAGCTTTCGAAGGAAGCTTGCACCTTGGACCTCATTGGGAGAGAGAATCCGATCTCAAGATTAAACTAATGATCAATGCTTAATTTTTCATTCACGCACCCGTCCTCCTTATAAGAGAGAAATAGGGTTGACGTACACCGCAAAGGCCAAGCAAAGGCCCACGAAATTAAGAGGAATTACATCTAAACCAACAAAGTTATAAACCTGGGAAAATAACATGATTTACCCCCGATGTCTACTAATCACTCGATCGGCTTTGGAGTCCATAATAGTAGAGCTCCACGCACCTGCTGACTTAGCTTGAGCAATGAATCTAGCTCACGCACTGGAAACTCGACAAAAATTTCAAAACAAGAGGACAACATGGCAAGGGGATCAAAACACTTCCAATAGTTGGCAAGGGAGGCGCAACACTAATCTTCAGATACCTTTTCTAGCATAGAAACAGTCAGAAATCATCCCATTACTACTCCTACAGCAGAAACACGACCCAACAACCCACGCGTCCAGTATATTAAAAAATTAACTAGTTTGGAGATGGCAAACTGCAGGGCAAAGAACATATGTTACAACTATGATGAACCATATAGGGCAGGCCATTAGTGTAAAAGGTTGTTCTGGTTAGAGGTCGATGAAATCATAGAATCACAACAACTTGATGATCCTCCTGATGAAGATCCACCAGAAATTTCTCTGCCTGCTATTACAGGCCAGAATTCTGCCAAAACTATGCAAGTCCGGACTCAGGTGATGGAACAGGACCTTGTCAGCCTTGTGGATTCAGGAAGTACACATAATTTTCTCAGTTTCATAGCTGATCAACACCTTCAACTACAAATACTTCCACACTCAACAGTAACGGTTTCGGTTGCCAATGGAGAAAATTTTCCTTGCTACGACATCAATAAAAAAGTAAAATTCTCAATCGGTACGACTTTCTTTCATTCAGAATTTTTGCCATACCTCTAGCTGTGTTCGATATGGTATAGGGATTAAATGGTTGCAAACCTTAGGCCCTAATTTTTTGGATTTTTCTACTTTAACGATGAGTTTTAAAATGGGTGAACAACAAGTACTATTACAAGGCAGTCAAGTGGACAAGCCCAATCACCTTCATACAGTTCATACATAGGACAATCTGGAAAGCAATATAAAACATCTCCTAGATGAATTCTCGGACTTGTTCCAAGAGCTCTCTGGGCTGCCTCCCTTGAGGCACTGTGACCTTAGTATATGTTTAAAACAGGGCTCTGAAAGATCTTATCGGTACCCACACCTCCAGAAAGATAAAATCGAAAGACAGTGCCAAACCATGCTATAGCAAGGCCTTATTCGCAATAGCCATTCACCAAACATGATGGTACATGGCGCTTTTGTGTGGATTATCGAGATTTGAATACCCAAACTATGAAATACAAGTTCCCTATTCCGGCGGTGGAGGAGCATCTAGATGAATTACATGGGTCATATATATTCACCAACTTGGACTTGCACTCTGGATATCATCAGGTTCGTATGCATCCAGATGACATTGAGAAAACTGCCTTCTGCATTCATCACAACCACTTTGAATTTGCGATCATGCCATTTGGGTTATCCAATGCAGCACTACATTCTAGGAGTTGATCAAAGAGGTATTCCGCAACTATCTTCGCAAATTTGTACTTGTTTTCTTTGATGACATACTCATTTACAACCAGTCCAAAACTCAGCATTTAGAGCACTTAAGATTGGTATTTCAATAGTTGTGTGCACATCAATTATATTTAAAGAAATCTAAATGTTCATTTGAGACATCACATGTGGCCTATCTCGGCTATATTATTTCCCATGATGGGGTCACGGTTGATTCCGAGAAAATTCAAGCTATTGTCGATTGTCCTCAACCTATGAATACCTCTACTTTGAGAGAGTTTTTGAGATTGGTAGGATATTACAAAAAAAATATTAAGATTTATGGACCGTTAGCAGCTCCATTGACAGGTCTCCTCACGAAAAATTTCTTTATTTGGAATGATCAGGCCACACAATCCTTCTCAGATCTCATGGCAGTACAACATCACAAATTTCCAGCGTAATAACGCGAGTTAATTGGGTTGGCCAAAGCTGTCCAACATTGGAGACCGTACTTATGGGGCCATGCATTTCTCATTCGCATTGATCATTACAGTCTTAATTGTTTGCTGGAGTAGCACCTCACAACTTCTTCTCAACAACACTGGATCAGTAAATTGATGGAATTTGACTTTACAGTGGAATACCGCTCTGGACGGTTAAACAAGGTGGCCGATGCCTTGTCACGACGTTTGGAGACTCCACGACTTCTCTATGCTATCAACCAGCCTCATTTTATTCTATTATACTTGGTAAAGGAGGAAAATGCCAGTAATTTGGTTCTTCTCGATATGCACAAGAAAATTACAGAGGGGGCACTAGACTCTAGATGGGCAATTCAGGTTTGCTTTATCTACTACAAATTGCAATTATATGTACCACACACTTTAGATTTGGTTTCAGCCATCATCTCTGCATACCATGACAACACTCATGAAGGCATACAAAAAACATTGCATCGAATTTGAGTGGATTTCTATTGGCAGGCTATGTAGACCTCCATTGCAGTATATGTAACATCATGTCTTGTGTACCAACATAACAAGGCCGAACATTAAGTTCAGCGGGTCTTCTGCAGCCTTTGGCACTTCCTACATAGGTGTGGGCCAATATTTCTATGGATTGCATCGAAGGTCTTCCACAATCTTCCGACAAATCGATATTATTTGTGGTGGTGGCTCGGTTCTCCAAGTATGCTCACTTTATCCCCATGGTACATCCATATATGACATCCAAAGTGGCACATATATTACTCGAGCATATTGTTTGGTTACATGGTATTCCCGAATCGATTGTCAGTGATCGTGAGGCAGTCTTTACCAGCTCTTTTTGGCATGAACTTTTTCGTCTATGCGGCACCAATTTGAAATTGTCATCCTCCTATCATCCTCAAACAGACTGCCAAACAAGGGTAGTTAATCTCACTGTGGAAATGTATCTCCAATGTCTGGTTGGCGATTCTTCCTAAAAATTGGGTTCAATGGCTACCGTGGGCTGAATATTGTTACAACACTTCCTTCCACACCGTGCATTACAGTCTACTCCCTTCAAAATTCTATATGGAAGAGATCCTCCTTGGGCTCCACTCGAGTGGACCCTATTGTTCAAGTACTCATTGTATGCGACCAGGTGCTACAAAATATTTCGACTCACCTCCTCAAAGCACAAGTTCGTATGAAGGACTTCTACGACAAGGGACATCGGGATATCGCATACAAGGAAGGAGACTATGTCTGGTTACGATTCCAACCTTACCGTCAGTACTCACTAGCGGGCCAACACCGTCATAAACTTTCTCCAAAGTACTTTGGTCCTTTCTCTATTATTTGTCGCGTCGGGCCAGTCACCTATCAACTACAACTTTCCTCAATGGTCAAACTTCATGATGTGTTCCATGTCTCCTTTCTTAAACCCTTTCAGGGTCCACCTCCTCAGGCAATCCCGTCACTTCCTCCGGTGGACAATGGATGGGTTATTCTTACTCCAACTACGGTATTACGTGTCAATCGTCTTAATAACCAGTGGGAGATTCTTGTCCAATGGTAGGATACCGAACCAGAGGCTGCTACATGGGAACTGGTGGCCAACTTCAAACAAGTCTACCAACTTAAGAGCTTGAGGACAAGCTCTTTCCCTAGAGGGTAGATGTTGAGGACTCAATAGCTCACCGAGTCACCCAAAGGAAGCGACAATGACTCACTGAGTTAATAACTGTTGAATTTTGGATCCCTTTTCCATTATTTCAAGCAAGGGAAGAGAGAAAGAAAAAGGAGAAAAGGGGAAGAAGGCTCTTGGGTAGAGAGAAGAAGAGAAGAGGAACAAGGTGTGCGCCAAGCAGAGAGAGAGAGAGAGATTTAGTCAAGACAAAATTGTAGAACTTGATTAATTCCAAATTACAACACCTCTATTTGTAGAGGAAGTGATAGAGCCCTTATACAATTAACCTTTAAATCTCATAATTACATTCCAACTCTAACTCTCTAAGATAAGTCTGTCATGAAAGGATAACACAATCTAATAGAGTTCAAATACAAGTTGAACTATAACGCTTCTTCAAGAACATGGACATGAGGGAGGAGGCCAGCTTGTGGCCTTATCCTTGTGGGTCCCACATGATCTTTCGGCTCGTGGTATCTTTATGGGTCCCACTTGATCTTCAAGTCTTCTAACTCATTTCAGCTTGTGCTACTTATCTTCTTAACTCGTGCTATCTTGGGTGAGGACTCTTCTTGGCATCCCACGTCCTCATGGTGGGTCACACCAGCTCGTGCACCATGGTGGGACCCACATTGTAATGCTCCCCCTCAAGCTGGTGGTGAGAAAATATCGTAGATGCCCAACTTGCCGTAGATGGTGGACATAATCTTGTGAGTGACCGGTTTGGTGAAAATATTTTTAATTTGACTTTGTGATGATATATGCTTTAGAGATAAACGACCTGCTTGGAACCTTTCTCGTATAAAATGGCAGTCCACTTCAACATGCTTTTTTCTTTCATGGAAGACTGGATTTGATGTAATGTGTATTGCTGCTTGATTATCACATTATAGATCCATTGAAGCTTCTTTGTAGAATCCCAATTTAGTGAGAAGAGATCTTATCCATAGGAGTTCACTAACAGTGTGTGCCATGACTCTGTATTTTGCTTCTACACTTGACCGTGCTAGTACATTTTTCTTCTTGCTTCTCCATGCAACCAAATTCCCTCCAACCATAGTACAAAATCCCAAATAAGATTTCCTATCATTTGGGGATCCGACCTAGTCTGCATTTGAGAATCCTTCGATGTTGAAGTGACCATGATTTTTATAGAGAAGTCTTCTTCCTGGAGCTCCTTTCAGATATCGTAATATCCTTTCAAGTGCTTGCCAATGACTAAGTTGTGGTTTGTGCATATATTGACTCACTATACTTACAACATATGATATATTTGGCCTTGTTACACACAGGTAAATAAGTCTTCCCACTAGTCTCTGATATTTCCCGATGTCTACATCTTCTCTAGTACCTGCACATAATTTTGTATTTGAGTCCATAGAAGTGTCTGCTGGTTTGCATCCCAGCATTCCAGTGTCCTCCAGTAGATCAAGGGCATACTTTCTTTGGGATAGCACAATCCCAAGTCTGGATTGTAATACTTCAATACTTAGAAAATATTTGAGTAGTCCAAGATCCTTTGTCTTGAATCTAGCACAATCTTTTCTTTTGTTTCCTGGATCCCTTTGGAATCACTACCAGTTAAAATAATATCATCAACATATACTGCCAGAATTACCTTGCCTCAAGGTTTTGTTTTTAATAAAAACTTAGTGATCTCCAGAGCATCTGTAAAATCCTACTCGTCTGAGGGCTTGACTAAATTTTTCAAACCATGCACGAGGGGACTGTCTTAGACCATACAAATTTTTTTTTTGGTCGACATACTGACTCCCCTTCAACCACATACCCAGGTGGTTGTTGCATATAAATTTCTTCTTTGATGTCCCCATTCAGTAAGGCATTTTTCACATCAAGTTGATATACTTGCTAGGAAGAGTTAGTTGCCAGAGATAATAATACATGTACCAAGTTCATTTTTTCCACTGGAGAGAAAGTTTCCTCATAATCAATTCTATAACATTGTGTATAGCCCTTAGCCACGAGGCGAGCCTTCAATCGAGCCATAGACCCATCTGGATTGTGTTTCACAGTAAACACCCATTTGCAACTGACGGGTTTCTTATCTGATGGAAGTGGGATTAGTGCCCATGTCTGATTTTCATAAAGTGCCTGCATTTCTTCATCCATTGCTACCTTCCACCTTGGATGTTTGAGAGCCTCCTGATAGGACTGTGGTATAGATATGGAACCAATAGAAGAGAGAAATTGACAGCATGCAGGGGACAAACAATGATGAGACACAAAATTTGATATGGGATGAGATGTAGAGGGTATGGTGTATGATCTGGGTACTTTTCTTTGTGCGATTGGACGAGTATCATATTGTGGGACAAAAATAACTGGAGAAGATGGACTTACCTCGGTGGGATCTATAAACTCAACACGTGTGGTGTTAGCCGGTGTTTCTGGGGGCTGAGAAGTTTCTGTAGCACGGGGCGCAACCGGTCGAGGAGAACCTGGTACTGAAGATAAACCTGGAGGAGTATTGTCAGAATAGTATGGAGAGTCTTCAAAAAATGTGATATCCCTGGATACGAGTAAACGCTGAAGAGTGGGATTATAACAAATATAACCCTTTTGTGTACGATAGTATCCTAGAAAGATACACTTGATAGATTTAGGATCAATTTTACTGTGTTTTGGGGAGGAAATATGGACAAAACATTGACAACCGAAGATTTTCAAGGGCAGTGAAAATGGATCATCATTTGGTAATAATATAGAGTAAGGAGATTTATTACCAAGAACGGAAGATGGTAGACAATTTATAAGAATGCATGCGGTAAGGACTGCATGAGGCCAATAGAAGTATGAAACTTTTTTGGCATACAATAAACCTCGAACTACCTCAAGAATATGATGATTTTTTCGTTCGACTACACCTTTTTGTTGAGGATTGTAGGCACATGATGTTTAATGGATAATGTCATTTTCTTGAAAAAAAGAGTCAAGTTTTTTGGAAATGTATTCTTTGGCATTATCATATCGAGGTATTTTTATGTTCTGACCAAATTGAGTGAGTACCATAGCATGAAAAGACTTAAAAATCAATGGTATCTTAGAACGCTCCTTATATAGAAACAACCAAGTGGTACGATTGAAGTCATAAATAAATGTAATAAAAATACCCGACTTGAGAAATATTTGAGATGGTCAAGGGTCCCCATACATTAGTATGAATTAATGAAAATGGAGTAATACTTTTGACTTTTGGACGAGGTAAGTATGTACTCCTTTGATGTTTACATAGTTGAAAAACTTCACAATTAAACTCAGACCTGACTTTAAGAGTAGGAAACATATAATGAAGAGATTGTGAAGATGGATGTCCCAACCGGTTGTGCTATAGCCTTGTCTCATTTTCATTGGTGGAAATAATATTTATTTTTGACACATCCAGGTAGTATAGTCCCCCTTGTTCATGACCTCCACCAATCACCTGGTTCATTATAAGATCCTGAAATGCACACAAAGTGGGTGAGAAGTGATAGAGAAATTAAAATAATTTTTCAGCTGACTAACAGATAACAGATTCAAAGGGAAGGTCAGAACAAATAGAATATCAGTGAGCGGAAAAGATGGTGTAACGGAAGTGGATCCTTTGCCTTGAACCTTGGTTTGAGAACCGTCAGCTACGGTAACAAACTTATGTGAAAGACACAGAGATACATAATGTAATAAATGTCTGTTACCTATAAGATGCTCGGAGGCTTCTGAGTCAATTATCCAGGATGAAGATGAGGCAGATAGCATACCTGAGGCAGTGGTGATAGCAGCATTTAATGAGGAACCTGGAGAAGAACTCATCATTTTCTGAAACAACTCAAATTCTTCATCAGTAAAATTTTTCTTTTTAGTTGATTTTGTGCGTTGATCCTCCTTTGTATCACCTACCAAGGCTTGATAAGCCATTTTCAAGTCTGAGTTGTCATTGGCATTATAACATATTTCTCTATAGTGACCATTTTTTCCATAGTAACTCCTTTCCTTGTAAAAGCATGTATCGATAGTATGGCTATATTTCCCACAATGAGTGCATTCTTTCAAAAAAATTGTATGCTTTTGATTAGCCAACTAATCACAATGGTATCATTTTTTAACTACTTGTTATAAAAAATGTCTTCTTGATCAATAGGTGGTCCACGGTTGGTGAGATGACCAAGTAGGTCCTTTGTTTTAAGAAACCTCCTAATCGATGTGGACCAACTCATAAAATTTGATACCCTTTGTAAGGGTATTGTGGTAATTCTGAGTATACCACATTTGCTACTCACATTTTCTTTAGCCATAATAGGCACTTCAACGAAAATAATCTCCAAAAAATTATAATCAAAATATCCAAGTATTCTTCAAACAACTTGGTACATGGAGAAATTTAGCATTGACGCTAAACAATCATTATTTTGATTTTTTATGAGCAAATAACCACTCATAATAGACTAAATATCAATCTTATATATTAGGGAAATCTTGTTCCCACGATTTTTTTTTCAACAATCTAATCATGGACAGGTCTCGGTTAACAGAAATTCCAAACCGACAAAACTACTTTGATAGCTTCTTCTAGATTGAGAGACATTCATATCCACAATATCATAAGATGAAACACTCTTATTACACCTAGTCTTCCAACTTCTTCGTACACATCATCTTTATTTGAAACGCTCCAAGTGTTTTTTTGGAAGATCTCAGGTGGCCTATCAGGGTCATATCATCACAGGGACAGGGGTGACAGTGGACCTAGCAAAATTGAATCCATCACACGTTGGCCCCAACTGAACCACATTGAAGCACTAAGGGGATTTTTAGGTTTAGCAGGCCACTATCCAAAATTCATTCAGAATTATGCACAATTAGCTGCTCCTTTATCAAAGCTTCTCAAACGCAATTCCTTTCAGTGGAATGATGTCATCGATCAATCATTCAATGCACTCAAGCAAGCATTAGCCTCTGCTCCAGTACTGCAATTACCAGATTTTGAGGTCGTACTTGTTGTAGAATGTGATGCTTCAGGAGGAGGGTATTGGGGCGGTGATGTAGAATTTTAGTTACATCGACTTTTATACCTCGCAAGCGTACGAATCGTTCATGTAATCTAGCAGTAAGCGAGGGTCATATCCACAGGGAGGATTTGAATTTCGTGTATTCCTCAATCAACTAGCCTAACCAGATATGATGAATTAATATGAAATAAACACTAATTATATCTTAAATTATCAAGTAATAATTTAATTAACTACTTGCACAACAGGAAACGTCAACTCTGGATTTTACCGTGATTCGTGCCTCTCTCGAGCGCCACGTAACCACGAATCCGGATTTCTCAATCCTTGCGTCTAGCCCCTCTCGGGCGCCTAGAGTTAAAGACAGAAATCGGATTAAAATACCAAAATCTAACCTCAATTATAATCTTACCCTAATTAACTAATTTAATCAAATATCAAGAAAACAAATCTTAAATAAACCTTAATTATCAAATCAGATTCAATTAACATTCAAAACCTAAGTTCAAACCATATAAAAAATCAAATTCAATAATGACGAATTACTCCCCTTCTTCTTCCTCTCGCTCGGGCAGCAACTCGTTCTCACGGGTGCTGCGATTTCCGGAAATTGGTGGTGTCGGGTAGCAATAGTCAGTGGCCGGAGGTAGAGACGACACCGGCGACGACGGTTAGAAGCCGACGGACGGAGGTAACGTCCGGCGAAGAGCGAAACAGAGCTGACGTTCTCTAACCGGCTCTCTCGAGTCTCGGTTAGAGTCGGAATGGCTCCGGGACTGGTCGGAATATGTAAACGACGCCGGAGGATGGTCTGAAAACGGAAGTGGCGCCGGAGAAGCCCTCTCGGATCCCCTCCCGGCCTGGCGAGCAAAGAATGGCAGCGTCGAACTCGCCGCGACGGAGACTCTCTCGAGCTCTCCTCGGGTCTGTTCTCGGTTGCCTGATGGTGGTGGACGACGGTGGCGAAAGGTCTTGGCCGGCGAACAGCGGTGGGGGAACTCCTCTCGGGTCCTCCCCTGTTTCCGGTCAAAGTCCTCCCTTTTGGTCTCTACTCCTCTTCTCTTTTCCCTCTCCTCGCTTCACGCCCTTCCTCTTCTTTAAATATGATTTTCTTATTTTAAAACGATTTGCCCTAGAAATTACCTCCATTTCACTAAGGGCATTTTGGTAAATATCTTCTTCTCCACCCAAATTCTCCTGAAATTCCATAATTGAATCTATAAAAAGCATTTCAGGAAGAAATAAGACTAAAAAATAATGAAATATAATTCAGGAGAGAGAAATATGCAATATCAACAGTGATTAATGCCAAATTCAATAAATGCTCATTTCATTTGAAAACCGATAAGTAACTACCTATAATACAATTATAAAGGTTATTCTATTATAATTAACCTAGTTCTCATGTCAAAATATGGCATCTATCACACCCCCAAACCTAAATCTTTGCTAGTCCCTAGCAAAACAACAATCGAACCAAAATTAAGCCTAGGAAAACAAAATGCCACTTTCGTAGGGAGCACGATTGCATTTAGCGTATGCAACAAGCCGTTAAACCCCTACTCTGTAGTAGTGGACGAGTTATGTCTCGTGAGGGTTTGCATGGAATTTACCCATAAAATTCATCTAAATCAATAATATAAAAAGAAAAAAAACTGAAGAAAATTTACTCCTCATTAGCATATGACTAACACTTAGTATCGTAAAATATCTGAAATTCATATGAGATCTTGCGAAATATTAAAACCTGTGTAAAAGATAGCCTATTATCAATCCAAATACACTCATTGTTAGTCCACCTGAACCAATGTGACCCATAAGCTATTACTTCAACAGAACAAAGAGGCAGCAAATAACAATAAAATCCTGGTCACATCACAATTAACAGAAAATAGTAAAGTAAGCCTGTTGTCTTACAATCTCACCAAAGAAATATACCAATTTCAATCTTGACTTGTAACTTCTTTCAAATTACAATTCATCATCAAAGTTAAGGAAACTCATTGCTTCCAGATTTAAAACCATTTTTCGCTATTACCAGCGTAATTTTTGTTTTTTTTTGTTTTCTTCACTGAATACTTTTGGTATTACCACCATTTTGTATTCGTCTTCACTGCACATGCACTTATTTTTAAGTAACCCACTGTTCCGGTGCAGGTCCCTGGGTTTGCCCAGGCTGTTTCTGAAGTTATCTGTCTTTTGCAAGCAAGAGCATTTCCATTTGCATTTATACATTACAACAAGGAATTTTACTGAGGTATGAGTTCAAACAGGCATACAAGACTATTCAGACTAACATAGATCAACACTAGATTTACATGTTCTCTTTTGCAACTAAGTTCCAAGTCTAATGCAATAGGAAGCTATCCCACTGAATTCTCATGAATCACAACAAATGATATCGGATTTCTAATAGGCATATTCTACACAAATTTACGAAAATTTTTGAAAAACATTTGAGCAACTTATTTTAACTCTACTAATGTTAACCACATACTAAGAGGAGTAATTTGAAAACCACGAACAAAAATCGAATGAAAATTATTGCTCAGACATAAAAGAGTCGTTCCCCCCCCCCCCCCAAACCTAAACCTGACATTGTCCTCAATGGGGAAAAGTTAAAACACTATAACGACTATAAAAAAAAGAATAATAAAGACCCCCAGGAATGATACATAGTCTCCCTCGAAGAAGGTTTACTCGTATCAGCCGTACCCGTAGGTAATCATCCGTAGATGAAACCGCTATCCCACATCACACTTTGAAGAAATCTCCGTGTGACTGGCCACTGAAGGCAGCAGGAATCACGCGCTGAACACAAGTCCTTAAGTTACTCACCATAAGGTTTTCATTCAATACTTCAAGATTGAACTGGTCAATCCCAGAACGGTTGTTTGAGTACAGACCTCTCAAACTAGGGACCAAAAGTCTGGTCATCGACTACCGGAACCATTTATGCTCTCCGCTGGTAAGAGAGTATGAATAAACCAAAAAATAAAATAAAAATAAAAATAAAAATAAAACTGTAATGTACAAAGGGATAGAAACGTGGGGATTGCCCACAATGTGCTAAGTTTATAGTCGTAAGCAAGACTCTGACGCATTCAAGATGAAATGACAGGTTCCTCCAAGAAAATCACCATCACCTCCTCTGGTGTGGGGACATTCTCAAGATACGGTTTGAGCCTCTGACCGTTAACTTTGAAGATCGACCCGTCTCCGTGATTGCGGATCTCAATAGCGCCATGAGGAAACACCTGTGTAACTTCAAATGGACCGGACCACCTGGATCTTAGCTTCCCTGGAAACAAATGCAATCGTGAGTTATAAAGTAAAACATTCTGCCCAACAGTAAAAGACTTGCGAAAAATAGATTTATCATGTAAAAGCTTTGTTCACTCCTTATACAGTTTGGCATTCTCATAAGCATCATGACGTATCTCTTCCAACTCATTCAATTGCAACTTTCTCTCCTCACCCGCTTGAATTAAATCAAAATTTAAAGCCTTAATGGCCCAATAAGCTCTATGCTCAAGCTCAACAGGTAGATGACATGCTTTGCCGAATACTAGGCGAAATGGAGACATCCCAATAGGAGTCTTATAAGCGGTTCGATAGGCCCATAAGGCATCGTCCAATCGAGTGGACCAATCTTTCCTATCAAAGCGAACCGTCTTCTCCAAAATCCGTTTGATCTCTCTATTAGAGATTTCCACTTGACCACAAGTTTGCGGGTGGTACGGAGTGGACACCCGAGAAGTGATGGAATATTTCTTCAATAAGGTCTCAAATGCTCTGTTACAAAAATGAGATCCCCCATCACTGATGATCGCTCTCGGGGTACCAAATCGATTAAAGATATTTTCTTTTAAAAACTTGACCACCACTTTGTGATCGTTTGTCTTACATGATATAGCTTCAATCCATTTAGAGACATATTCAACAGCAACAAGGATGTATTGATAGCCGAACGAGACATGAAAAGGACCCACGAAGTCAATACCCCACACATCAAACAATT
The DNA here is from genome assembly GCF_029961685.1 of Aristolochia californica. Taxonomy (NCBI): domain Eukaryota; kingdom Viridiplantae; phylum Streptophyta; class Magnoliopsida; order Piperales; family Aristolochiaceae; genus Aristolochia; species Aristolochia californica. The sequence goes on from NW_027181881.1 coordinate 8,763,076, forward strand.
CAACAATAAGAATGGGGTTAAGAGGCATCATGTTCTTCCTAGACAAACAACCGGTTCGTTGGCATTTATCACACACCTGACAAAACTCATGGGCATCTCTAAATAATGAAGGCCAATAGAAACCACATTGCAAGACTTTAGCCGCGGTCTTTCTAGCACCAAAATGTCCACCACATGCGTGGGAATGACAAAATTCAAGAATGTTGGCAAAGTCTTGCTCATGTACACAACGCCTAATGACTTGGTCAGAACACACCTTGAACAAATAAGGGTCATCCCAAAAAAAATGTTTGACTTGGGAAAAGAATTTCAATCTATCTTGTTTACTCCAATAATCAGGAGTCTTATGAGTTACAAGATAGTTGACTATATCAGCAAACCAAGGCAACTGGGATACTTGGAGAAGTTGTTCATCAGGGAAGGAATCATTTAAAGGAAGGAATCCTTCCTGAGGTACTACACATATCCTAGATAGATGATCAGCAACAACATTCTCACAACCCTTCTTATCTCGAATCTCAAGGTCAAATTCTTGCAATTGCAAGATCCATCTAATCAAGCGAAGTTTAGTGTCCTTGATGGATAATAAGTACTTCAAAGCAGAATGATCAGTGAACACTATAACCTTTGACCCTAACAGATATGATCTGAATTTGTTCAAGGCAAACACAACAGCTAGCAACTCCTTCTCAGTGGTAGTATAATTCAATTGAGCATCATGAAGAGTTCGGCTAGCATATTGAATGACACAGGGCATTCTATCTGTCTTTTGCCCCAAAACAGCCCCCAATGCATAGTCAGAGGCATCACACATCAACTCAAAAGGCAAAGACCTCAGGCTCGGATGAAAGAATATTATGACCAGGGGCACCGGGATGTTCAATACAATACAGGTGATGTTGTGTGGCTCCGTCTCCAACCTTACCATCAAAACTCAATTGTGGGCCGGCCCCACAAGCTCTCTCCTAAATATTTTGGGCCCTTGACTATTCTGTAGTGAGTTGGCCAGGTGGCCTATAGGCTACAGCTTCCTCCAGATTCCAAGTTTCACAATGTTTTTCATTTCTCCTTTCTCAAACCGTTCAAGGGGCCAACACCACTTCCAACACCGATTTTGCCTCCAGTTGAAGACGGACACGTTCTTCTCACTCTAGCCATTATTTTGAGTACTAGACAGAACATTTCGGAAGTCCTTGTTCAGTGAAACCACATCGATGCAACGAAGGCCACATGGGAGGACGTGGAAGTGTTTCAACAAGTTTATCATACCTTCGAGCTTGAGGACAAACTCTTTCTCCAAGGGGGGAGTGATGTTGTGGACTCAATAGCGGGACTAGTCATACAAATACAACGCGGATGAGTTGGTAACTCAGTGGGGAGAGGCACATCCAAGTACTTTAGAATTTATAATTTTTCCTTGTTTATTTAAGTTGTAAGAGGTTAAGCCAGCGATGGCATTTTTTTAAAACTTCCATTCGGATTTCCTTGGCGTGGTTGCCTCTAAAAGGAATCATGGGAAGTAATGAAGTAAGTCTCATTTCAATCAGAAAAGGATCGGCGTTCTCCTTCATTGAACCCTAGGATCGATGTTCTCCTTGACGAACCCAAGGGTACATGTCTCCCCTCGACGAGCCTGATCATCTCTTCTCGTTCATTCCCTTCTTCCATCTCCTTCTCGCCAACATAGGGCGCCCAGGTAAATTAGGTCGCCCTGGATTAACTCCTTCTCCTCTCAACGATCCCTCTCTTCGCCGAGTCAAGAGGTCCATGACCCGGGACCATAACATACTGTATTATATTAGTGATTTAATAGAGGTAATTAAAACGTTATTAAATCAAGCATTTGATCAATATTTTTGGATTAATTAACCTATTTTTATTTTAGTTTAATAAAACCTATTTTCCGGCCATTAACCCCCCTGAGTTGATATTTTAATATTAAAGGCATGAACTCATTGTTATATTCTAAGGCATAAATATTTGCTTTTATGCTGTGTATTGTGGACTATTATGAGTAACTCTGTTCATTTTCAAGAATATTTTTTAATTTTTAATTATATATATGTGTTATTAATAATCTATCCTAGGTTGTTAATAAAATAATATATTTATTTATTTATTATATTCATTAAATTTATTACTATATTAAATTAGAAATTTAAGAATGATAATTAAAATATTGTTAAAGAAGCATTTGATCAATTATTTTGGTTTAATAATTCCATTTTTATAATTAATTAAAATAATCATTTTTTATTTTTTTAAAATATACTATTAATTAATAGTACATGAAAAATCCATCTTCTGTTATTTTTTATAATTTATTATAGTCACACATAATTATTATATTATTTTATAATAAATTGTAATCATTAATTAATATAATATAGTAGTTACTATATTAATATATTTTAATACTACATTAAATCACTTATTAGTGTAGTAACCATGTTTATTTTGGTTAATTATCTGTTTAGGTATATGTTCTACTTAAGTATATTATAAAAAATTACTCATTCTCTTGTTTACATCATATTTTTTATTTTGGGGCACTAACATTGGAATCTGTTTTCCAGTGCAGTTGAACTTTGTTTTTATTTTGGGGCTCTAACACCCAATTTGAAGTTAAAGTTGAATTAAATCATTGCCTTGAATTTGAAGTCTAACTTCAACTTCAACTTCAATGTTGACTAAGCCTCCCTGAATCTTTACTTTGTAGGATCTTCCAACAATTTTACCAAATACCAAGCTGATTGCATCAGTGATTGATTAAGGATGTTTGTCAGTGAGATCATTTGGCCAACTCTCTTTGATGTACCATTTCAGCTCGTCCTTCGGTGTCTATAAGAACTCATTAAGCTCACTTGTGGTCAAGGAGATATAGACCATTTGCACATATAAGTTGGGCTACAAATCTCTATTCCCTACCTTTTCTACTTCAAGATTAGTGTAGAATACCTTCACCAAGTTTTGGTATATGCTCTGATTCCCTTCAACAATGGTGGCATGTGGCCAAAATACCACATTGAAAGAGGGAATCTCTCTCCTACTAAACCCAAGGTCTAGTCTTGTAGGTTCTACCATACTTCTATCCAAGGACTTCACATATCGGCTTCATGGTGCTTTGGTCCATAAGTGACTGTGACAATTTGGCATTTCGGTGTATTTCTCATTAGGTTGAGGAGCCCTTTCATTGTGGGAAGTTCTCTTAGTGAGAATTGTGGTGGAAGATGCAAAACTAAGCTTGAAAGAGATGGGAAAGTTTCTATCCAAGGTGAAGGTGGAGAGCAATGGGGCACACAAGGCAATGAGTGCACTTTTTCAATGGATATAGTTCTTGATCCAAGAAAAATGTGCACAATATGCATTGAAAATGAAAGATGAGGGTTTGGAAAGGTATTTCAGAGCTTCAGGTAGTTTTAGGAGTGAGAATGGTCTTTTTAAAATGAAGCTCATACCCTTTTTTAAGAAGGAGTTTTTCGTGGATGATCGATCATTTGAGGTACAATAATCAATCGGTTAAGTTGATCGATTGTGCACTTATGCATTGATCTATCATGCCATATAAAACATGTCTGAATTGATGTTTTCCTTCTAGATCTATGAATTTCTAGCTATTTCGACAAATGTGGGTTTCTCATGTCTACTTTACCTTTTAGCTCAGAGAATCAATCAATTCCTATGACTTTACGAAAATATCCACTAATTGATTCTCAGGACGAACAAGTTCAACTTTGACTACATTGGTTTAAACCAGCTCTAGTATGAAATGATGTTTAATCTCAATGTGTTTTGACCGAGAGTTTGACCAAGAGTGGTGAATCGGGTTCCTACTTAGGCCTATCACACTCATGTTGTGTAGGCTTTTCACTTTGCTCTAAACCATAGTCCTCTAATTGTTGTTTCATCCATTGCCTCTAAGCCACATGAGAATAAGTTTCTTCAATATCTATTCATTCTTCTTGTTTATATAACTTGGCGACTAACCTAGCTTTGTTTCTCATGATTTTATTTTCTTCATTAGATTTGTTCCTAAAAACCCATTGAGTTCCTATACCTTGTTGATTTCGGGGTCTATGTACTAGACTCCAGACTTGCTTCATTTCAAATTGATTAATGCATTGCTATAATCCAAAAATCATCTTTTTCAGCCTCAATAAAATATTTGGGCTCTAATTGAGAAACAAATGCACAATATGCCATGTATTCAGGAGTTTCTTTTCTAGTTATAATTTTTCCTTTGGGGGTCACTAATTATTTAATCCAAGGGTGATCAGCCAAGAAACTATAGTTCTTTGGTTCTAAAGGAGGTTCCTCTTGGTCATTCAGGTCTTGTGAGCTCTTATTGAGATTTTGGTATTGAGGATGAGAACTTGTTGATGATTCAAGAGGGTTTCCTCTTCATAATAAAAAAAAAATTGGAGTCAGTATTGTACGTAATGGATCTGACTAATGAAATTCAACATGTACAGACTCTAGGACTTATATGGATATTTTGTTATAGATTCTATATGTTTTGCTATGAGATGAATAACATAGAAATATTTTCATATCGGTCCTTGAGTCAAAGTTCCCTAATTTTTTCTTTGTTTTCCTTGAGTAAGAATACCTTACACCCAAAGGTTCTAAAGTAGGCTATGATGGAAAGGGTGCCCGTGTACAACTCATAAAGAGTTTTGTTGAGAAGGGGCTTAATAATTGCTCAATTACAATGTAACAGGTTGTATTTACTGTTTGGCCCAAAATTATGAGGCAAATCATATGCATGTAGCATAGGCCTTGTCATTTCAAATTAAGTTCTATTCTTTCTCTCAACAACACCATTTTGTTGAGTTCAAGGAGCTGAAAATGTGTCGCCTATACCTTGAGTACAATAGTCCTCAAAGTGAGAGTTTTCAAATTCTCCTCCATGGTCACTCCTAATCTAGATAGTGCTACAATCTTATTCCCTTTACATGTTTTTACATAATTTTGAACGATAGGAAATGCATCATCCTTATTTGTTAGAAAATTTACCCATATGAACCAAGAATAGTCATCTACAACCACTAGACGTTTTTTTGCTTAAACTTAAAGTACAGGTAGGTCCTACTAAGTGCATGTGGATTAGTTGAAGAGGTATAGGGTTTTTGAGAACTTATTTTCGGATTGGAAAGATGATTTGTGTTGTTTTCTAAGTTGGCAAGCATGATAAGGTTTTTCCTTTATAAATTTATGATTTGGTAGTCTTCTCACTAAATTTTTTCTTGTTAATTTGTTCAGATCAATTCTTGTATGTCCTAACCTTTTGTGTCATAACTAAAACTCATCTATGTTTGCACTCAAACAAACAACACTGGTAAAGGGTAAGTCAATGATGTTAACAACATAGAGATTTTTACACCTATGACCCTCTAGCAGAACTTCATCATTTTCATTCTTTACTATACATTTGTCCTTTTCAAATGAATTATATTACCTTTAGGGGCGGGCATCAAGTTGGCTATTACAGGCAACCCCACTTGACCCAACCCAAAAAAACTCACAAGTTGGGGAGAGGGTAGGGAAAACACCATTGGGGTAAATTTCAACAAAACCTTGAGAAGAGGGGGAGGGGTAAATAGGTTAATAAATTTCAATAACCACTATGAATTTATTATCATATCCAAGCCGTTGAAATATCAATCAAAATAATTATCAACAAAAACGTAATTATTTTTATTGTGGTTTACAACCCACTCAAGGGATTGCTACATCCACTTTCTAGGTATATGGTACCTCTGAGTTTCGTTCACTAAATAAAAAGGTCAAACGAGATCTAAGGTAGTCGATGCAATGAGTCTAAGGTACAACACCTGCCCAATATTTGAGACTTATTGGCAATAGCTACTAGGTACAAGCACCTAAACCCTAGAAGGGATTTCAACAACCAATCAAATTATCCAAGTCTTGATTGGTTTAAAAATATAAGGGTTCCTATTTTTGCATTAAATTCCATTTTTGTAACTAAACATGGTGGTAGCTCACTTATAGATCTACAACTTTGAAATCTGGACTTGACATTATGACATTATGTTAATTTGAATTTATGTAGAGAGGGATCGACTCTTTTTTGAATTTTTGACCTCCTTTAATGGGATGCATGTAGTTGACTCCTCTTATGTAGTCAACTCCTTTTTTTTTTGTTTATTAGCTCTTCAACTTCCACAAAAGGGGTTGACTTCTTTCTAATTCAAAACTCACTAATTTTTTTTGTCTTTGATTCTTACGTGAAATGCTTTCACAAAGGGTTGGACTCCTTTGATTTTCGAAACTTATTGCTTTGAGTGGTTGATTCCTTTTGTTACTGTCTCTACTACCAAGGTGTTGGCTCTTTTTCACAACTCGTTAACTGCATGTGCTCGACTCCTTTTAGTATTTATACTTCAAATCATTGTCTTCTAAAATGGTTGACACAGTTATCTCCTTTGTATAGATTATTTGTTGATAATGAAAAGAAAAGTTGTGGGAGTATGTAGAGAATAACTTATGTATTTTTTATTTTTTTGAAATTAATAATTTATTATTATTTTTTTGAAATTAATAATTTATTATTATTTTTTTTAAATATGGGTTCTTCTTTCATAGATGCTTATATTTAAAAACGTCTTTACTATATTTTATATTGATTAACTCAATGATTTGTTGTTATTAATGATATTTACTTGGAACTAATTAAATAGTTAAGGTTTTTATGTGTATATTAGATTATTATATTTACTCTTTTATATCAAATTTTTATATATGTTTATATCATATATATTATTCATCACTATCTCTTATTTTTTAGAATTAAAATTTAAGTACTTTTATCTATTACAGTCAATGTTATTAAAACCGAAATAACCATCAAACGGGTAGGATGACCGGTTTTGGTCCAATCGGGTTAGACCGGATTCAAACTTTGGTTGGATCGGATCCAATTGGGGCCACTATCTTATTTTCTGTGTAGATATTATTTTGTTGAAGTTGGAGATGATCAACCTTTGATTGGTTGATACTAGCTTTGAATCCTCTCTAGTAAAAAAATTCTTCATAAGAAGACGGTTAAACAAGATTGAATCAATCGATCCGGTTCAAGTTCAGACCAACTAGTTAGGTATTCATGTTTAGAAGAGATTGAATCAATCGCCTGTTACCTGAACCATAAAATCTATATGTAAAATAAAAATTATAAATTAATCCTTTCCCCATAAATTTTTTTAAATTTGACCGGAATGAATCACATATACATCGTACTGAACTGACCAATATGCACCGTCCAAGTGTCATCGTCACTGAGCGACGTGCCGGTATTAGTCCGTGGACGTCGGTGCTTTTTGGCTCCGAGTTGGCGAGGGACGTTGAAATCCACTTCACGCTGTCACTCGTCTTTGCCAACACCAAACGAGCCCGATGTGTTGAGATAGAAGAACCTGGGTCCTGGGCTATAGTTGGGTCCACATGAAAAGGTTGTGGGTCACATTTTCTCAAAGTGGTAATATGGGCCCGGTCGAGGAGAATTTTTCTTCTTTCGCGGAAATAAAAGCAAGATCTGATGATATGATGGCCGGCCCTTTGAATATTGTGATTATTTTCATTTAAAACCTCTTTCCATTTTATTTTTCGTCTGAAAAAAGGCACAGGAATCGTAGATTACAGCCTATATTTTGAACAGTGGGCCCGTCTCCCCTTTGGCTGTCCCTGCCATCCCTATGGCCGGTGTGTCGCTGACCGGATCTTTGCCTTACATTTCTCGAGCTTTGTCACTCGAACCAAATTATTTCTATTATTAAGAGGAAATCAACCATTTGAAAACAATTAATATGAGACGCACGCGAGAAGCTTCCTCGTAACCTGATAACCGGAGGGTTGATTAGGGACATTCAGGCAAAGAAATGCTTTTCAAATCATTAATATATTTCTTGTCCGAAGGGTTCTCTACTCCGTTTTTCATTAATTAGGCCAGAAGGGATCTGAAGTGATTCTCATCGTAAGTTCCTCTCAGGGTATATTTTCACATGAGCCTATCAATAGAAATATGGTTTTTCTTACCTCTTTATCTTTTTTCTCCTCTATCACCCAAAAAAAAAAAAAAAAAAAAAAGTAATCGAGAAAGTGTCCGGAGTGCCAGAGGGAGAAAGAGCGCAATCATCAGTTTCCTTTAAGTAATTGTATTCGATATACCCTTTCTCTCGTTCTTGCAGACTCTCAATTCCTTTCTCCGGTTCATCAGATCAATTGATTCGATCGATCGACTGCAGGTGCGTTCTCTACATTCTAACTTCTCATTTCGCACTTTTGATCTCCATGATCAAGCCTATGATCAGCAGCTCGCTATCTATCCTTCTGGACAATTGATCACAGCTCGAATTCTGCGGTTATTATAGATTTTCCCTTCCGATTGATTAGATGGTTTTGCAGACATGAAATTGTGTATTGATTGATCTGAATCGTGCACGAGTTTTAGTAGGCTGCGATTTCCTTCATTTATCCTCACTTGTTTCTGTTTTAAATCTTTCTTTAGGCATTCCAGTACGTTTATAAGAGAACGATCGCATCGACGGTAATACCCTCTGATCCTTAAACAGGAATATTGCTTTCTCGAGTCTCTGAGCAGATCAGCTTTTAAGTCTTCCTTGAGCTAGAAAAGACAAGTGCGTGTGGTGGACTGTTATTTTGTAGAAGCTGAGCAGAGGCTTATTTTATCACTTGCATTCTATGGCGGTCCACCATAAATTAGTTCTTACAAATTGATAGTAACCACAAAAAGAACTCTAGCAAATAGTGACCAAGAAAAAACCGCAGTCCTGTCAGAACTTTGTACTTTTTTCCAATATAAGATGGACAATCTTTAAAAGATTGGAAATAATGCAATTAAACTGATATATTCATTGTTGTGATTGTTTTGAAAAATTACAAATAATATGCTGTACAAACCATTAAAAACATGTGGCAATGAAGAGAAAATATCCTGAAAATGGTCGTCATTTTTCCTTATTGTTTATCATGGCTTCTAGGTCATAGTTCTAAAAACCTGGAAAATGCCTGCTACAAGACTGTGCTCTAGAAGCAATTGAGAGTTATTTTTCCTTTTTTAAATATAAATTTCAGGTATGTCTGTTTTGCTTGTTTGATTACCAGCATTCGCTAAACTTGCAGAAGAGATGGGGTTTCAAACTTAAATTGGAGTTTATGAAACCTCAAAAAAGTTCAAAATAGTGAACCACCATTCAGAAGCTTGCTAGAACATTCCTATTTGTTATTACGTCATCCAATTTTCTAAAAGTTCTTGCAGTTCAAAACAAACATACTATTAGAGTTGGCCATGTTTTCGCAAAATGGTCTTGTTAATATCAAATGGAAACAGGGACACTTTTGTTCTCCTTTAAGGGAGTGGAAAGTTGGGAAGGTTTTCTAAGTTTTGTGAATATAGTGTCACTTAACCTGTTAAAACTTAGGTAATCTGCATCAATTTTGTTGAGATTTCTTCAAGTGAATATTAGCATTCAGTTTATACTTCGCTCAGTGCTCAAGGTGTTGGGGTCCTAGGACGAGTGGCATAAAATATAGTTGGTTGTAGCTAGTGCTTATCTATTAAAATTGGAATAGAATGCTTTCAGATGCAAAACCCTAGTAATCATGTGAATTTTTTAATATATGACAATGGCTGCTAAATTGTCCAAATTTCTAGACTGACATTCATTTCACTTTACTAAGCACTTTTTCCTGTGTTGAATGAAACAATTTAACTTCCTTTTATCTCTCCATCATGTTTGAAGCAGGCTCATTTGAAGCGCTGAATGTGCTCCTTCCACTTATGGAAGTTTTCTGATTCACAGTGTTTCATTTTTTTTTTAATTAAAAGTGCAATTGTTTACTAAAAATCATGTTGTTCTTCACTCTTTCAAAGTTTAAGAGCGAGTGCAATCTCTAGTCAGGACAAATCTGGTGGAATGTGTACAAATTTTGCATGCTGATGTGAGAATTTTGTTGTGTGACTAGGATCTCTTGAACTAGTTTATAGGACCAATATCCCGAGTATGAAAGTGGCCTAATTGGCATCAGATTGTGGAAACCTTGCACGATAGCACAGACCAACACTTGTGATCAACTTTATGGTTAATTTGGTAGTCCATTGAAGTGATTTTGGTCTCATATGCTTTTCTTTATCTATCAAGTTTATACAAGCAAGATTGAGATTTGTGAATTGTGTGTACCAGAAACAAGAAAGATAAGGGCCTCATCTTCAGTTTGGATTTTAACCAAGGAGATCTCTAAGGAAGGTGTTAGTCAATGGCCAGTTCTGGCAAATCTGTGGATCCTGCTTTTCAAGGAGCAGGACAAAGAGTGTATCCTGTCATAGTGCTTCAAATGCATAAATATGGAACTTCAATGATTACTTAACTTGTATTTGTGTAATAGATATTTTTCTTCTCTTGCATACATGTCTTTTTCCTTTTTTACTTAACATGTCTTAGAGGCACTGAGATATGGCGTATAGAGAATTTCCAACCAGTTCCCTTGCCCAAGCCCGACTATGGTAAATTCTATTCAGGTGATTCTTACATCATTTTACAGGTGAGTCTTTTCTCTTTGTATATCTTACGGCAGTGTTTCAATCCTTTGTATCATTATCTCTGTTTCCATTGTGATTCAGAGTAGTTCAAGTTGTTGGTTGATCATTAATAAAATATTTGCAGACAATGTCTGGCAAAGGTGGCGCTTATCTATATGACATTCACTTCTGGATTGGGAAGGACACAAGTCAGGTGCTTCTATTATTTGCCAGTCTGGAAAAAAAAAGCTTATTGTGCAACAAGCTATGCTATCTTGTCAATTTGACTTTTGAATTTATAATAGGATGAAGCAGGAACTGCAGCAATCAAGACAGTTGAACTTGATGCAGCCCTTGGAGGCCGTGCAGTTCAGCACAGAGAACTTCAAGGCCATGAATCTGACAAGTTCTTGTCATATTTCAAACCTTGCATAATGCCATTGGAAGGGGGTGTTGCTTCTGGATTCAAGAAATATGAGGAGGAAAAGTTTGAAACACGACTCTATGTTTGTCGGGGAAAAAGGGTTGTTAAATTGAAGCAGGTAGAGAACTATCATTCTGAATTCTGTCATCTCATGACAAGTCAAATGAAGAGTTAATTGTTGGTTATTTCTGGTCATGCAGGTTCCATTTGCTCGTTCTTCCCTGAATCATGATGATGTGTTTATCCTTGATTCCGAGAACAAGATCTTTCAGTTTAATGGTGCAAACTCCAACATTCAAGAGAGGGCCAAAGCGTTGGAAGTCATTCAATATCTCAAGGACTCATACCATGAAGGAAAGTGCGATGTCGCAATTGTTGGTGAGGATAGATCTTTACAATTGTGGTGCATACTTTTCACCTTTCAAATTTTAATTGTCCGAAAATATAATGTAATGTAACTGTTCGTTTGTACCAGATGATGGAAAACTCCAGGCAGAGTCAGACTCTGGTGAATTTTGGGTTCTCTTAGGAGGTTTTGCCCCCATTGGGAAAAAGAACGCCAGTGAGGATGAAGCTTCTCTGGAATATACCTCTGGGAAACTCTATAGGTATTTTAGCCACATCATGAGTCATTGTTCTTGAAATTCAGTTGTGTGAGAGATTGAGTGCTTGTTTGAGCTTTCACTTAGTGAGGGCATCAATTTTTTATAATTTTTAAAAAGAACAAAAATATGGACAGGTTTCTACCATAGTGCAATTTCTAACAGAATGGGGGTAACTTTGTGATTTCAGGCTGTAAAGACAGTTTTAAAATAAACAAATATCTCTTCTGATGTTGAAAGGTCTTCTTCCCAATCATTTTCTCCAAATCTTCTAGGAGATTGATGCCACATGGTGGCCTGTAACTGATTCCTTTTCTAGGAATGAGGTCTCTCAGCAACACCTTGTTGATGGAATTTCCTCCCCTTAAGATATTTTTCTTTTCTTGAGATTTTTTATCCATTTCTAATCTCTTTTCATCCATGATATAAAAAAGAAAGTGATGACATTTTCATAATTTTCAAATTAACAGTCTAAGTTTAGGGTAATAATGTTGTCTTGTGTTCCTTATAATGACCTTTTGTAACTCTATTAGGGTGAAGTTGGAACAAAGCTTCTATTTGATAAAGAATGAATCTTAGTCCTCTTTTGGAATAATCCTGGCTATTTATTCTGTTTTTGAGCTCAAGGAAACCTTTTGTTTTTGAAGAAGAAGAAGATGATGAAATTTTATTCCAGCAAAAGCAGAGAACAAAATTTAAGATGGGGTCCCCTTCTATTGAAAGTTGTTTTTATTTGGAAAAAAAGGCCCTTTGATTTGCAGTGCACATTGAAGGCAGGAGCCAATTTTTTTCTAGGAAATATTATACCCATCATGGAGCTTTGTTTATTATGATTATTATGATTTTTTATTCAAATATAAGGGATCTAAGTTGGAGATGTTGCTCTACTGCAGTATCATTGATGGTCAGGTGAAGATGGTTGCTGAAGATTCACTCTCTAAACTCATGCTGGAAAACAACAAATGCTATTTGCTGGATTGTGGAGCTGAGGTTTTTGTTTGGGTTGGTCGTGTAACTCAGGTAGAAGACAGGAAAGCTGCTAGCCAAGCTGCAGAGGTAGAATTTAAATTTCTATTTTATTCATGTTCAAACAATTCAGTGTACACTAAACTTATATTCTCATAAACATTGTAGGAATTTATTGCCAACCAGAATAGACCGAAGTTCACAAGAATAACTCGATTGATACAAGGTTTTGAGACTCATACATTTAAGTCCAACTTTGAGTCTTGGCCTGTGGGCTCTGGTACTTCTGGTACAGAGGAAGGAAGAGGAAAAGTAGCAGGTAATCAACTATTTTCTTGTATATAGCAAATTAGAAATTATTTGAGAAGCCTTTTGATGACAAGCTGCATGGGTTCTATCAGCTCTGCTGAAGCAGCAAGGCGTTGATGTTAAAGGAATAGTAAAAGGTGGTCCTGTCATTGAGGATGTTCCTCCCTTGCTGGAAATGGGTGGAAAAGTTGAGGTGGGAAGCTATCTTCTTCTCTGGTTCTTGCATTTTATTTTTCATTTCTTATTATCATAGGTTGTGATTATAAAATGGTTGAAAAGATGTAATTCTTTTTCATTTATGTTTTTCTTTATATTTTATAGTTGATTCAACACTAAATAAATAAGCCTGAGAAACAAGAATAAAAAGTTTATGTTGAGGAATTTTGTCATTATTTTTCAGGTCTGGCGCATCAATGGCAGTGTGAAGACTCCAATTCCCAAGGAGGAGATTGGTAAATTTTATAGTGGAGATTGTTATATTGTTCTTTACACATACCATTCTGGTGAAAAGAAAGAAGAGTATTTCTTATGCTGCTGGATGGGAAAAGAATGTACTCAGGTTGGAATCTTTTGTCCTAAAGCTATATTTTTTTTCTGGCAAATTGCTACCTTTTGCTTCCTGCAAGCTCCCATTGTCACTTGTTTTCCCTTACAACCTGTGTCCAGGATGTGCTCTCTCTTTATTTGAGCATCTTACTCAATATTTTGGTCCTGCCTGGTTATGTACTAGTTTTTTTTTTTTTAATAAAGATGTATTTATATTAACAAGAGAAAAATTACAAAGGAGGAGGGAGCAAATCCCTAACAACAAGCGATTGTAGGGTTGTTCCCTACTAGGCAAACACATCTACTGCCGAATTTGTGGATCTCGGAATGTGAGACCAAATACAAGAAAATAGGGGGTTATGTACTAGTTATTTAGTTTGTATTATCTGAAGGCACTATTTACTCTTTTTTTTTCTCTTTTCCCCTTCTGGAGCATGAAATCCATGTATTGCAATCCAATCATGAGTGCTTCTAATCCATGGCCACACTACTTTTTAGGAAGACCAAATGATGGCTACTAATTTAGCTACCACAATGCACAATTCCTTGAAAGGGAGGCCAGTTCAGGTGTTTCCTCATGCCATCTTTAGACTTCTCATGGTTTTGATATTTTTCTTTCAAGTGTGTCATTTAATTTGAACTTTGGTGTAGGGTCAAATCATTCAAGGAAAGGAACCGCCGCAATTTATTGCAATCTTTAATCCCATGGTTGTCTTGAAGGTGACTTCTGTTGACCTTTGAATTTTGTGTTTTCTTTTGTAAGCATGGTCCTTTTCTTACTTTTTCTACTTTTATGCAGGGTGGACTCAGTTCTGGTTATAAAAAGTCTATAGAAGAGAGAGCTCTAACAGATGATACTTATACTACTGATAGTGTTGCTTTAATCAGAATATCTGGTGCATCTGTGCACAACAGTAAAGCAGTTCAAGTTGACGCTGTATGTTCACTGTTCTGCCCTTTCTTATAAGATCTCTAAAGAAAGAAATAGATAGAGCTTCTGGGTTGATTATATTGATACTGTTCCTTAAACAATTTTTTTTCTGTTTCAACAAGCACTTGTTTATCTTTTGGTTTCAACCAAGGGACTTGGCATTTTTATTGTTTTATTTTTCTCCTCGTTCTTTCTTTCCTTTCCTGTGGCCTCATGCAGTGGAAGTTGTTTATTACAAAAAGTAGGATAAAACTTTTACTTGAAACTTTATGTTGTGGAAGCATATAAGAGGACTACTAGGACCTCATCCTGGATTAATAGGGTGGATAACTTCAGTTTGAACAGTAAAACATGATTTCTACATTTTCTAATCGGCATGGGTGCAGATATAATTTAGGTTTAAGCAATGTAGTGTCTCCCATGTAACTGTTCTCTTGTTAGAGGATGCCTCATTGTATTTTCTGGATCTTTTAATAAATCAATGTCACAGCACAGCACATCACTTATCCAAAGACCAGCTGATGGGTTAGGTACTTGGCTTTTCGCGCTTAACAGACCGGTCTTTTGGGTTGTATTGGCTAGGCGTTTGACAATCAACACCCTTAAAAGAGATTGTTCTCTTGGAAAGAAAGAGATGAGATTAGTTGTGCTAGGTCTACCCTACCACTAGTGTTTGAAATAGTCAAAGTTACAATTTTACACAGAAGTTCTAGTTTTGAAGTTTGCTTGAGGTCCCTTTTTATACCTTGTAAATTTTATAACCAGTAGGTGCTTGTTATAAAAAAATAAAATAACAAACAAGAGCTAATGGTTGCTTATATGTATTTGGCCAGTTGAATCCTAATTGGGATTATACTTTATGTAGTACCATGTGCAGAGAAGTTTCTAGTTCTGTGGTACTATGTGTTATGCTCTAGTCTTGTAATTTTGATATCTTATGAGTTTTAATTACCTGGAGTGTAAAAATTTGCCTTATGAAAACATGAATTCTTGCTACAGTACATATATAACTATAACTCTATATATATATATATATATGTATAAACATATATTTGTAGCTTTTTAATCCTTAACCTGCTATTCTTGGTTCATCTTCATGACATTAGATCTTACTGAGTAATGCTTCTGTTGGAGACATTTTTCTTTTGTATTTTGTCTAAGTGTATTTTTTTGTTCACTTCCTTTGTGTTTCTTTTCTTTCTTAATCAAATTTTCGGAAAGAAATTTTGGTCTATTGAGTTCTGGAATAAGAGTTTTTGCTTGTATGTTTGTTTTGGGATACATTTCCCTGTAATTCTTAAGCTTCACTTAAAGATATTTGTTTTATTGGGATTCAATATCCATTCAGGTTGCGACATCTTTAAGTTCTACTGATTGCTTCCTCTTGCAATCGGGGTCTTCTATTTTCACGTGGCATGGAAATGCCAGTACATTTGAACAGCAACAGTTGGCTGCAAAGACTGCAGAGTTTCTTAAGGTAAGTTCCTGTTCAAAGTACTCTTCCAGTGTAGACTTTTTATTCAACTTGCTTTATGCATTTGTATAAGTATACATTGTACTGTAGCAAATTATCCTAAAAGCTAAACACATAGTTCTGGGTGACTCTGTTCCTACTATCCCAAGAAGTCCATTGTTAGAAAAGCTATTGAGGGGTATTTTTTTCATTTTGTATCAGCGGATGTTACAGATTTCTACATCATCTTATACTACATGTTTAATTATGTCTGTAGGCTTAATTTCATGTAATTTTGTTAAGTGCAAAGGGAGATACAAGGGTTTAAGTGGTTTAAGTACGTGAGGCGTATTTTTGTAACTTTCCGAATCCCACTTATTAAATAGAAGACAGGGTCCAGCACGACCCTCACCAGTCTCAATTTTGAGTTCCCTTTCTCCCCCCTCTCTTCTTATTTCAATTTCTCTCTTTTTCCTCTTCAACTTCCCCTTTTTCACATGGTCTCAGTGCAGTAGATCGTGTCTAAGAGGCATTCTGTTGTCAGTTGTGCATTATTTGTCATCAGTTGTCTTCCTTGAAGGTTGCAAACTCCAAGAAAAGGGATTCTTCGAAATTTGTGCCTAACTGGTTGGTAAAAATTTGATTTTTCTTATTCTTTCTTTGCCATAATCTTAGGGTTGATGGTTCATACTGTCTATTGAACAGTACTGAGTTTAATTATTACCCTATGAGGGTTTGCTAGGCTAAAATTGCCTTTCTCTGAGTTGTGCACAGTCATGTGTTCCTTTGCCTGCGTTACCCTGCAATTGGCTAACGTTAATTGGGTTATTTTTGGGACTAATTTCTCCTGAATTGCATCCCTTTGTATTGTTTGACCTTAATTGGATTGCACAAATCAGTTTGTCTCCCTAGCCTTAGTTTTTGGAGTGGGGCCCACATTCTTGACCCACAAACAGTGACTTGTGAAGTGTAGTTAGGGTTGAATTGGATATTATTCTGTTGTAATGGCTGATTCGGGTGAAGTTTATATACTCCATCAAGGGAAGTTAGTGGTGCTGATAGAAAAGATACTATTGCTATCACCCCTGAAAATTGAATGGGCATAATTATCATAGCTGGGTGAAGTCTATTTGAATGTATTTGAAAGCCCAAAGAAAGTAAAGATATGTAAAAATCCAGATTTAGGTGAAGAAAAAGGAGAAAGGAGAAGAAGAAATTTCTAAAGAGCCTGAAAGGCTTCATTGGGAACTGTGCATGAATTCCCAGACTTTTTAAATAGGTGTTTTGAGTTACAAATTACAAAAATGCCCCTATGCATTTAATAAACCTTAATCTCCTTATATCTCCCTAACTACACATCCTGTGTACTTTAACAACTGATATAATTTAACATGCAGAACAAGATTACATAAAGAAAATTAACCACTTAAGTGATAAAATGACCAAAATACCCTTGGATGTATTTTCTAACACTCCCCTCAAGCTGGAGCATATATATCCAGGAGTCTCAGCTTTTTGTAGAATGATATAAAATCTTGTTTGCCAAGGGCTTTTTATTTTTTTTATTTATTTTTTTTGAAACAGTGCTAAGTTATATTAAAAATCTGCAAAGAGCTAAATTACAAGGTGGGGGAACCATCCCATACAATGAAAGATTGCAGGGATGTTCCAAGTTTAGCTAATCTATCAGCCGAGAATTGAGTAGGCACCTTTTGGGGACCAGCCATATGAGCCAATAGACTCCAATTCCTGGGGGGCAAACTCCTTCCTAGTGTGCATCCAACTAGAAATCATTCCCACGGCGCAAGAGATAGTGTTTTCCAGGTTGCTGAATTTGATGTTAAATCACCGATTGTTTCGCTCAAGCCAAAGACACCATGGGATATAAGCTAGGCAAGCAGAGAGAAGCAGCTTGCCGATTCTAGGCAGTCGAGTCCCCAAAACCATCTGGATAGTTCCAAAAAGATCCTGATGAAGGCCCAACTAGATGTAAATTTTCTTAAAGATTGCCATCCAAACTCTTCAAGAGTAACAACAGTGAAGGTGAACACGCTGAACAGACTCCTCACAAACACCACAGAGAGGGCAGGTGCTATTGAGGGCTTGCTAAGGGCCTTGGTGAAGACATCTCCTAATTGATCTCTAAACCGAACAAACAGAGTTACTACCTCCTTTTTCATCACCGCATCTCTAATGAAGTGGCAATTCACTTCTATATGTTTAGTCCTCTCATGGAAAACTAGGTTACTTGCTATAAAGATCTCAACCTGATTATCACAAAACATGATCATCGGCTCATCTTGGTCGAAACCCAACTCTCGTGAGACTGACCTAATCCCCATCAACTCGATCATTGTATGAGTCATCACCCTGTATTCAACTTCTACACTAGACCAGGTTACAACATTCTGCTTTTTACTTCGCCAACAAACCAATTTTCCTCCTAGGAAGAAGACACAATATCTAGAGGTTGATTTTCAGTCCAGTTTAGATCCTGCATAGTCTGCATCAAAGAAAACTTCTATCTTCATATGATTGTTAGGTCTAAAGAAAAGACCTTTTTCTTGGTGCTCCTTTTAAATACCTCAAAATTCTTTGTGCAACTTCTAAGTGTACTTTTCGAGGACATTCCATAAACTGGCTCACTACACTTACTGGAAAAGAAATGTCAGGTCTAGTAACTATTGCATAAATTAACTTTCCCACTAACCTTCGATACTGTGTTATGTCATTTAATTCATCACTTTGCTCATCATGGAGATCATTTCCAACATCCATTGGGGTATCAGCTGGCCTGACTCCCAACAAAGCATACTCTTGAAGAATATCTGTGACATACTTACGTTGTGTCATCACAACGCCTTCTTTACTTTTCATGACTTCAATACCCAAAAAATATTTCAACGGTTCCTAGTCTTTAGTTTGAAAATATGCAAACAAATGAGACTTGTATCCTCTATTCCAGAAATATCACTCCCATATAATATAATGTCATTTACGTACACCAAAAGCATTCCAAAGGACCTCTTCATCACAAACAAGGAGTAATCACAATGACTCCTCAAGAACCCCATATATACCACAACCTGGCTGAATTTTTCAAACCAAGCTCATGGACTTTGCTTCAGCCCATAAATCACCTTCTTAAGTCTGCATACTTTATGTGTTTCCCCTTGAGCAACATATCCTGGAGGTTGCTCCATATATACTTCTTCTTCCAGATCAACAAACAACAAGCAAAAAAGGTTTCAAACACATCAATACCAAAGGTTTGAGTATACTCCTTTGCAACCAACAGAGCTTTATACCGCTCAATAGAACCGTCTGCATTATACTTGATAGTATAAACCCAACGATAGCCAACAACTTTGGCCCCAGATGGTTGATCACACAATTGCCAAGTGTCCCAATCTATCAAAACATCTAGTTCAACATCCATAGCTTGCTTCCAATGAGGGGACGAGAAGGCCTCCTGCACTGAAGAAGGGATAGTGCAGGTAGAAATAGACAAAGCAAAAATTTTATAGGCGTTAGATAAAGAACAAAAAGGCACTTAATGAGATAACGGATATCGCGTATCTTTACCTTTCTCCCTTCCTGAGTGCAATAGGAAGATGTAGATCATTACTTCCAGAATCTTGAGACGAAGTAGAGTCATGGTCCAGTGAGAGAGTCGGTGGTGATACTTCTTTTCGGTGTTTATATACCTGCAGTGATTTCTCGACAGTGACAACTTGTGACGGTCCAACGGGCTCATCAACTAGTATAGGGATAACTGGTGCCGGTTCAGATGAGACAACAGGATCAGAAGGTAAAGACACAGATGAAAAGAATGGTACATCCTCAAAGAAAGCAACATCAGCATATACAAATGTTTTTCTAGTGGGCATGAAAAAACATCTGTATTCCTTTTGTGTGCGAGAGTACTCCAAAAATGCATATTTGATTGCTCGGGGAGACAACTTATCCCTGGAAGGCCCAAATACATGAGCAAAGCAGACACTTTCAAATACGCAAGGAGAAATAGCAAATAATGGCGTGGACGGCAAAATAACCTGCATAGGAATTTTTCCTTCTAACACAGATGAATGCATTCTATTAACAAAGAAATAGGCTATAAAAACATTATCACCCCAATAAGGCTTGGGCACATGCATATGTATCATCTTTGTCCTAGCTATCTCCAGTAAATGGCGATTCTTATGTTCAGCTACGCCATTTTGTTTTTTTTTTTTGAGAAGAGTTGTAAATGTATTCAAAAGAGATAAAATACAAACTAAAAAACTAAAAAGACATTTCCTCCACAACAAGATGTTGGAGGGTAACGCCTTTTTTAGCTTGAACATCGGCTAAATGATTAGCAGATCTTGGTACATGTTTCCAAGTACATAATAAATCAGAAGTTAAATTACAGATTTCATCATAAATCTTCCAATGACGCCAAGGAGGTTTTGAAGGCTTGGAGCACCAATTTATATTAACTTGAGAATCCCCTTCAATCAAGAGAGCACCATCCTTTTTTTGTTTGAAGAGTTTCAGCCCGTTGAGCAAGCCATGTAATTCCGCACAAGTAGAGTCTGATACTCCAATTGGACCCGCATAAGTGTAGAGAAGATTTGCTTGATCATCGTGAATTACTCCACCAAATCCGGCTGGGCCCGGACAACCGAAAGCACTTCCATCAAAATTTAATTTAAAGTGTCCAGGAGGAGGTCTAGTCCATTCTATCATAATAGGAGCCTTCGAAATAAGAGACATTTTCGCAACATTTCTCCAATTTTCCCTCATATTTGTTGCTCTTAGATCACAGAATTCTTTGCGAAGGAGAACCCAAGAGCTAACTTGACCGACTATCTGATCACAGAGAATATTCCGAGGAATAGATTTCTGATTGAATTTGCGATTATTTCTTTCTTTCCATAAATTCCACACAATGTGTCCAACACAACAAGATATTAAGATTTTCCCTAACTTCGGAAGATGGGAGCTAACCAAAGTATAAATAGTGTTTAGCAAATCTTGCGAAGGGCAATATAATAAACCGATCTTGTCCATTAATTCGGTCCAAATCTTATGAGCATATTCGCAATGCAAAAGCGTATGATCTGCTGTTTCAGGAGATGTGTTGCAAAATGGGCATTCTGGATTGGGAATATTAATGCCTCGTCTTTGCAAAGCATCAGAAGTTAAAATTTTTTTAAGACATACCGTCCAGATGAAAAATTTGATGCGAGGAGGAATCGGGAGCGACCAAGCAAAAGTAACAGGATGTTCTGCGTGAAGAGGATGGTAGGAAATCAAATGATGGTACGTTGAGGCTGAAGAGAACATACCTTGTTTGTTGGGTGTCCAGATGAGGATATCGGAAGAATTTTTTAAGGCCACACCAGAAAGTAAATTGATCAGGCCAGTTGCTTCAACAGTTTCAGAGTCATTTAATGCCCGTCTGAGATGAAGATTCCACCCACCCGAGGACTGCCAATGGTCAGAAATCATTGAACTTCGAGATCTTGACAGCTGGAATAAAAGAGGATAACTTTCCTCTAAGGAACTAGTCCCGATCCACCAATCGGACCAGAAAAGAGTATTTTCACCACTTCCAATATAGCATTTGACGGCGGCTTTGAAGCAAGGTAAGAGTTTGGCAATTTTCTTCCAAACAGGGGATAACTTGTAAAATCTTCCCCCCTCCGTCCACCAACCTCTCTCTTTTCCTGATTTACTTGCAACCATTCGGCGCCACAGTAGATTGGGTTGCATGTTGTACTTCCAAACCCACTTTAGTAGCAGAGACTTGTTGGTGGTAGCAACGTCACGAATCCCGAGGCCCCCCATTACAATTGGTTTACAAACATCAACCCATTTTACAAGATTAACCTTTTTTTCCCCATTTGGCCCATCCCATAAAAATCTTCTTTTCAAAAATTCAATTCTATCCCGAATAGAAGCTGGACAATTGTACAAAGATAAGAAATAGGAAGGTATTCCATGAAGGCATGATTTAATTAGAACCAGTTTACCAGCTTTGGATAAAAATTTTCCTTTCCAAGAAGCCAGACGCTTCTCAAGCCTCTCAACAACCGGAAACCAGGAATTTTTCGAAGGCAGGAAAGGAGTCAAAGGTAAGCCCAGATATGTACTCGGAATTGATGCTACCTTACAACCCAGATAGTTCGCCATAGAGTTGAGAATAGATGCATCAATATTAAAACCAAAGATTGTGGTTTTCTCCCAGCTTATCTTTTGACCAGACGTCAATTCAAAGATATTCAAGATAGCTTTCATGCGTTTTATTTGTCTCATGGACCCTTCTCCAAAAAGAATAGAATCATCTGCAAACTGAAGAATGGGGACGTCTTGGATTGGATCAGAAAAAATAGGACTGAGCCAACCCGAACGTTTAGCAAACCGGATCATAGAGGTAAGGTATTCTCCAATGAGAGTAAAAATAAATGGAGAAAGGGGGTCTCCTTGTCTGATCCCTCTAGAGGATTTGAAGTATCCTCGGGGTTTCCCATTTACCAAAACAGAATAAGAAGGGGAGGAAATACAACTCCGCATCCAGAATTTCCATCTGGTACCAAAACCCATACGGTCAAAAAGATAATCCACCAGTTTCCAGTCAACCCGGTCAAAGGCTTTCTCAAAATCAATTTTCAGAACAAACCTAGGAAGGGAAGATTTTTTGAACGAATGAAGAAGTTCATGAGCAGTAAGAGAAGAGTCCAGGATGTTTCTGTCTCGGATAAAAGCACTTTGACAAGGATTAATTACCTTGTAAAGGACAGCTTTTAGCCGATTAGCCAACAGACGACCAATAATTTTATATGAACTGGAAATGAGACAGATGGGCCGGAAATCTTTAGGCTCCTCTGAATTTGTTTTTTTAGGAATAAGCGCAATAAAAGATGCACCAATTCCAGAGTGAGTAATTCCCACTTGGTGAAAATTGTGAACGAAGGCACATACATCATTTTTTAACAGATCCCAAAAACAGTGATAAAACTCACCATTAAAGCCATCTGGTCCGGGGGCTTTATCTTTAGGAAGGCCCAGCACAGCCCGTTCAATTTCTTCTGAGGAGAATGGTTTTTCAAGATCCATTGCGTCTTCAGTTGAGATGCGCTCGAAATTGAGCTGATGGATTTTTGGTCTTCTGAAACAGACTTCTGAATATAGCTCTGAGAAATACTTCACCAAAAGGTTAGAAATGGAGGCACTATCCGTTACCACTTGGTCTCCGTTACAGAGAGCAGTGATACGGTTAGTCCTCCTCCTGGCCGAGGCGATGGAATGAAAAAACTTTGTGTTTCCATCACCCTCAGCCATCCAACGAAATCTTGAACGTTGTTTCCAACGGACAGAATCAGAATGAAGAAATGTACGGTATTCAGCATTTAATTTATTTCTAAGCAAAAATTCAGTAGGAGAGATTAACCTTTGTTCCTCCAGTAGATCCAGCTCAGAAATGCGGCGGCGAATCGAATCTTTCTGGGAAGCAGCAGAAACACGATGATTTTTATCCCACATTCTGATCTTTGCTTTGAGGGCTTTCAGTTTCCGAGGGAGGGCCCAGCCCGGGTTCGGATGATTTTCCAATTCGAGCCACCAAGATTTCAAAGAAGGGATGAAAGCCGTGGTTAATAACCAGGCATTCTCAAACCGAAAGGGAGATTTTTCCCACGCAAGAGGCCGGGAATTGAGTTGGATAGGCCAATGGTCAGATCCAATTTTGTTTAGGACTTGGCCAGAGGTGTTGGGAAAAAGAAGGTTCCATTCTATATTTGAAAAAAATCTGTCCAATTTAGACAAAATGGGGGGGTTCTGACAATTTGTCCAGGTGAATTTTTTCCCCGAAAGAGGAATCTCGGAGAGAGCAACACTATTGATAAAGTCAGAAAAGGCTCTCATGGTTGATGAGGTTCGGGAAGCAGGAGGACATTTGTCAGAGCAAGATAATGTCACATTGAAGTCTCCTCCAATGAGCCAAGGGAGGTCCCACAATTGGACAAGCTGAAAGATTTCCTCCCAGAAAGATGCTCGGTCACGGTACCGAGTAGGCCCATATATGCCAGCAAGAGCCCAACAAGTACCGAGGTTGTGATCCCGGAGCTGGATACCTATTGAGTATCGCCCCGGAAGGACGGAAATAGCATCAAAAGCAATTGGATCCCAGATGACAATAATGCCCCCAGAATGGCCAATTGCAGCTACATGCGCCCACGCTGGGTTGGAGTCATACCATATATTACACACAATTGAATAATCAAAGGACTGTATCTTCGTTTCAAGAAGTATAGCTATTTTTGGTTTAACATCAAAAAGCGCTGCTCTGACGAGAGCACGCTTGGCCAGAGAGCCGAGACCTCTTACATTCCATGATAGAACGATCATGGGGAACGGTGGGAGTTGATGTTTCGCTCCACGGCTCCAGCTTCAGTGTATCCCGCACAAAATATGTTGGCAAGCTCCGTCATTTCTGAAAATTCTTCTCGAGGAAAGGATTGTTCCTGTTCCAGCAGGAATAGGAGGAGCTCATCGCGCGGATTGGGAGTGAAGGCCTTGGCTAGGGTAGATTCAGAGGTTATAGTTGGGGGGAGGTCGGACCAAATTGGAGGGATTCCATAGGGGAAAGCAGGGGGGAGATCGTACCAATCATGGGGAAATTCCATTGGAAGGACAGGAGGGGAATTTGGAGGGGGGGAAGGTGGGGGGGTAGTGTCTTTGATTTTATCTTTGTCCTTGTTTGTCTCGGAAGGTGTGGGGTTACCGAGTTTGGCTTTAGTTTTCCCTGCTTCTTTTTTCCTGGAGTAGGTATATCGGAAAGGGGTGGTGGCAATTTGTTTTTCAGTATTGGTGTGGAAGGGAGGGTTGAAGGGTTTGGGGTTTGAGTTTTCCATGGTGTCGGAGTGGGGGTAAATAATACGAAGGGGGGTGGGGCAGAGGATAGTGGGAGAGTGAATATATAAGGGGGAAGGGGAGTGAGAGGGGGGTTCGAAATCCCAAGTGGATTCATTAGAGAAGAGGGATGGCCTTAACGGGGCTCGAGGGGTGGCCGTATAAGGGGAGATTTGAGTCAGAGAGGGAGGGTTTGATGGGACGGCGAGAGGAGTTGGTTGCTGGGATGGATGGGATGGGTGATGAGGAAGGTTTGAGGTCGGGGGGGTCGCAGAGGGAGATCCTCGATAACGAGCCGAGAATGTGGGTGGAAGTGGGGGGGAAAGGGGATTTATCGAGTTAGAGAAGCTGCGGGACGGGGATGACAAGTGAGGGGTGCGGCTTCGGGAAAAGGAAGATTTAGGCGGCGGAGGGAAGGAGAGGGATTTAAAAGTGAAAGGACGGGAGGGTGGCGTGATTTGGACTGAGGAATTGGCGTACGGTAGGCTTCGGGAAGAGGAAGATTTGGGTGGCGGAGGGGATGGGAGGGATTTAAAGATGGAAAGATGGGTACTGCTTCGGGAAATGAAAAGCGGCGGAGGTGAAAAAGTTGATGTAGAAAGGGAAGGGCGGGGCGTGATGTCGACTGAAGGGTGTTGGAGGTTGATGTATGGCAGGCGAGTTCGGGACTCGAGGTGTGGCGTTGGGGAAAGGGTTGATGGTGGCGTGATTTGGACTGAGGGATTGGCGTACGGTAGGCTTCGGGAAGAGGAAGATTTGGGTGGCGGAGGGGATGGGAGGGATTTAAAGATGGAAAGATGGGTACTGCTTCGGGAAATGAAAAGCGGCAGAGGTGAAAAGGTTGATGTAGAAAGGGAAGGACGGGGCGTGATGTCGACTGAAGGGTGTTGGAGGTTGATGTATGGCAGGCGAGTTCGGGACTCGAGGTGCGGCGTTGGGGAAAGGGTTGATGTAGAAAGGACATGACGGGGCGACGGCGTGATGTGGGCTAAGGCGCTTTGGAAGTTGTAGAGGTCGACGGCTGTGGATTTGATGGTTGAAAAGGTGGTCTGTTTTTTTTTTTTTTTTTTTTTTTTGTGTAAGAGTATGGTGCGGGGCTCGAGGTTGAGAAGGTGATGATGGATTTTGGTAAATGGAGAGGTAGGTATGTGGGGGAAAGTGTTTTTTGTTTCGAGGCGGGTTAGAGTTTGACAGTGATGGATGTGAACAAAGGGAAGTAATAATCCCCTTGTCCGGATGTGTCTGCACATCGGTTTGAAAGATCCTATCAGCTTTTGGATTTGGGGAACGGTGTATTGCAGGTGTTTTGGAATTGGGGATTGGCACTGTTGCCAAGGGCGATTTCAGAGATGAGATTTTGTCTGCGGATGCACTTATGTGGATAGGATCTTTTTCGGCGGGGGCAGTGAAAGGGTTACTGTGAACTGGTGTTGATTGGATTGTTTCGGGATATGGGGATTGATGTTGTGTGGTTGGATTTTTTTTTTGTTTTTGTTTTTTCGGAACCCATGTCCGATTGAACTCCGAGTGCGGCTTCCGAGTCGGTAACTGACGGATCTGCTGAGTCTGGGTTGTGTTTCGTGAGGTTTCTTCCGAGTTGGCTGCCGGAAGGGTTTCCAGATCTCCGAATTCCATGGAGACCCAGATCATGGTTTTTCCGCAGGAGATATGAAAAAATTGTAAACCACTTACCGGTGATTTTGGCCGGATGAAAATTTTTTCTCTGTGAAGCTGCGTTGGCTGGCTTTCGGCCCAAATAACCTCTCCGAATTCTTTTGTGAGGCATTCCAGAGTATGCCGGCATCGGATTTCCACCGGAAGACCTTTGACGATCACCCATTGCCCCGAGATGGGGGTTGTGAGTTCTGGGCTCCAATTGGTCATGTGGAGGATCGTTGAAATAGTCTCTGCCTTTAGTGAATGAAGTCTCTTGCGGTCCTCCTCCGAATGGCAGTTGATGATCCAGCTCCTCTTATGAGCTTTGATGATGGCTGTGAACGTGATATTTCGTTTTTGCAGCCATTCTTGGAGTTGTCTTCTGGTGAAAAAATTTTCCGGGTCTTCCAAGAGGACTGCCAGGGACATTTTGCGCTTGCCCTCAGTTTCAATGTGGGCTGGCAGGGATATAAAGAATTGTTTTTTCTGGGGTGAAAATTGGGGGAGTGGTGTTGATGGTGGTATTGGATAATTGGTTTTGCAGGTCTGAGTCTTCTCTAGTGGAGGATCCGGTGGGAGCGACAGAGTTGTCTGGTGTGAAGCGCTAGGTTGTGAGTGGATTTTTGGTGGGGTGGCTAGCTGCTGAAGAATTTGATCAAATCGTTTCCAACCCATTCCAGAAGTGGAGGGCTGTGGGAGGAAAATCATACCCATTATCATTTGTCCACGTCTTTGGTGGATGACGCAATGAAGAAGGCCTCCATGATACTGGCTGTGAACTTGGAATTCCAGATCGCCAGTGAGGAGTGATCTGCTGTATTTTCTTCCCATGTTTCCTACTTGGACTTTCCTAAAAATGTCTAGGAAAAATCTGACTGCGGAGATCGGGAGGGAGATGTATGATTTCTTTTTCCCCTCTTGCGCATGAATCTGGATGGCCTCCCCACTCTTCTCCTTTCTCTTTTGAAAAGTCAGCTTTGCTTTTCCATTCCGGAATTCGTATATGGTCGGATCCTCCACAAGGATCCTTCGGCGTGAGGATTTCGAGATTACAGTTTGCCATCTCTCGCCTGAACTATCTTCAGATTCAATAACTTCCTTTTCCCTCTTTTCTTCTTCTTCCGGTTGTTTACCTCTTCGTTGCTGCTGCTGCCGGTGCTGCTTCCTCAGACTGGTTCGATCTTCGCCTCTTCCTGGATGCTGTCCTACTAGAGGTGCTGGATCAGAGAGAGTGGTCGTTGAATGGGAGTTACTTCGTTCCCCAGATGGTTGGTGGGAGGAAATTACTCCTTGACCGACCTCTCGTCCAGCCATCGATGAGTGGTAAAGATGCACGATGTCTGATGAATAATTTCCTGTTATTGACAAAAGACTTGGAATTTATGAATCATGAACTTGAGGCCATTATCAGTATACAAGATACGAAATGAAGCAGCAAATTGATTTTTTATTTCATTGAAGAAAAGTTTTGAGTACATCAAAAGCCTCAGATTTTGCCTTAAGAAGGTAAATCCAAGTACACCTACTAAAATCATCGATAAACGAAATAAAATACCTATGTCGAACTGGCTAGTCACAAGACTAGGACCCCAGATGTCTGAGTGTACAATCTCAAATAGATGGCTGGTTTTATGAGATGAGAATGGAAACAAATGTTTTGTAATCATTGCCCAATTGACATGACTCGCACTGAATAGAAGAACTAGACGGAAAGTCTGGAAAGATGAGTCAGTTTTGCTGCAGACGGATGACCTAGCCGCAAGTGTCACTATAGAGGAGAATTTGCGGTATGTAACTGAATATTATTCTGTCGATGGTTCTCCAGGTAGTACTGCCCATCTCTCTCACGAGTGGAATCAATCATCCTCCTTGTTGCGAGATCCTAAAAAACACAATGAGTAGGATAAAATGTGAGAGAACAACTCATTGACTTGGCTAGCTGATTAACCAATGACAAATTTAAAGGAAACTTGGGAACAAAAAACATTGACTAAGGAGACCAACAAAAAACATTGACTAAGGAGACAAAAACGAAGCAGAGGGTAACATTGCCTACTCCTTGAACAGGAGAGGTGGAACCATCTGCAAGTTTAGTTTGAAACACAGAGACTCTTTTAAATCGGAAAACAATGACAACATTTCTGACATGTGTTTGGAGGCTCCTGTGTCAAGAACCTAGGACGGTGACGAGTGAACATGATAAACTACCATACCTAAGTCAACGCTGGTTGAACTAGGAACTAGGATGGAAAAATGAGCTACTGATGCTGAGGTCGAAGCAACAGAGATATGGGTCATGTGCTGAGTATTCTATTGTTGCATCTCATCTGGAGCACCTAGTGTAACCAACATGGAAGAATCTAAACTCCCACTTCCACTATCAAGAGTTGCAGAATTAGCCCATGCAAGTTTCCCAAACTTAACCCAGCATATGTTAGAATAATGATTATTTTTGCCACAATGAACACATTTTCTTTCTAACTTACCATCACCACATCCTCTACCTCTGCCTTGGCCCTCTCTACCTCGACATCTACCTCTACCTCTAGAGGAATTTGTAGGGGCTGATGTAGTGTTGGAAGCATTAAGAACAGTAGCTTCCATTATCTTACCTCCTTTACCTATTTCAGGTACAATAGTTTTCTCAGGCCTCATAATCCGATTAAAAGTGGTAGAGAGTAGGGATTTCATCTGAAGCTAACAACTGGATATTAATAACATCAAATTCAGCACCTAAACCATCCAAAAAAAATTGAACAAACAACTGATTTTATTGTTTTATCAATTCATTTTCATCCGTAGTAAACGGATGATATACATTGATCTCTTGCCATATGCCAATGAATGCACTATAATATTTTGTCATAGTTCGATTTCCTCTTTTCAACCCAAAAAAGTCTGTATACAGCTCATAAACTCGAGAGAGATTACTCTCCTGTGCATATAAAGATTCTAGAGACAGCCTCATAGCCTTTGCTATATCACAATTTATCACCTGATTTCTAAGAGAAGAATCAATAAGAAGCACAAAATACTGAAAATTTATGGTTAAGATATTCCAAACCATTGTCAGTACGAAGTACATGAACACAGGCACCAAATTGATTTTTTATTTCATTGAAAAAATTGAGGAATACATCAAATACTTCGGACTTCTCCCGTAGGAGATACACCCAAGTGACTCTACTGAAATCATCAATGAACGTCACAAAATACTTAAAACCAAATGGGTTAGGAACCCGACATGGACCCCATACATCAGAGTAGACTAATTCAAACAACTTGATGCTTTGACTAGAACTAACTGGGAAACTAGAGCGATGATGCTTTCCCAGCTGACAGGATTCACAATCAAATGAAATATCGGCTGGCAGAGAAGGAAAAAACTGACGCAACTTAGCTGATGAGGGATGTCCCAAACGCATATGCCACAAGTAAGAAGAATTTGTAGTAGTGAGAGTTACAACTCGAGAAATGGATACATCATCCAGCATGCAGTGCCCTCCCTTCTCATGTCCTCAACTAATCGTCCTCTTTGTCTGCAAGTCCTGGAAAACACAAGAAGTAGGATAAAAGGTTACTGAACAGTTTAAGGATTTAGTTATATGACTCATTTAGGGGGAATGGGAGAGGTGGATCCATTAGCTAAAGTAACTCGATGATATGAATGAGATAGACTAATGGACTGAATAGAGAGGGCATACCTGACATATGTGTGGAGGCTTCTGAATCAATGATCCAAGAGGGGGAATGAGACACATTTAGTGCATTCATACCTGTAGCCATCGTGGCACTCGCTAAGGAAGAAGGAGGAGTCTCGGTAGTCTGAGAAGCAGTAGATGAAGCAGTCAGTTGACCCAGTCGCTGTAATAACTACTGAATTTTCTCATAGAATCCAATGTGTGAGGAGGCGTCCTTATTTGTGACTATAAAGTTGGCCCAGGTAGGTAGCGGAAAACCAAGTACTTAACCTCAGGACCATAACATCACACCCACCTTCACGAGCCGACGTCCACGGCGGCCCACTCACGCGACGACCCACTCTAGTTTCTGCTAGGTTGCCCCCTCCACGCTGGACTCTCGCAGCTCAAGACTCTCGCCGGGATTCGAACTCGTGATGTAGCGCCTGCTCTGATACCTAATGTTAAGCATCTAGCCAATACTACCCAAAAGACCGGCCTGGTAGGTAGCGGAAAACCAAGTACTTAACCCCAGGACCATAATAGTAGGTTTACCAAATTTGTCCCTACATTTCTTAGAAATATGATTAGTCCTACCACAATAAACACATTTTTTATCCCCCCAATCATTTCGAAGTAAGGGGAAAAACAAGATGAAGACTACAAATAAGATGTGAACAAGAACAAGATGAATCATTGAGCACACAAGTTTCTTAACCAAGATTATTTGCGAAGTGAAGTTACAAATACCAGCTTGAGGGGGAGTGTTAAAAGACACCCACATGTGTAGGGGTGGCATGACTAGTAAATAAGTAGAACTTCCATAGAGATTGCATAGAATTGTAATTATACAAGCTGGTGTATATCCTCTTATTTCTTTTTCCTTTTGAATCATGTAGCCCTAAGGGCATTGTAGTCATTGTAAAAACCTTCCCACAACTATAAATATAGTCTCAAGGCATGGGGTAGACCATTCAAGTCTCTTCCTCTTGGCTCAAATTCGTCCTTACACCTCTCTCTTTTCCTCTTCTTTCTCTCCCTTGGTTTCTCCTCTCCTCTCTCCCAAGAGTTATGAGTTCCTCTCTTCTCTGTTTCCCTTGAAATCTTTTGGGTTTATGTGTTGACCCTAGAAATCAACATCTAGATATTATTCGTCCTTCTCCTACAGGTACCGAGTTGGTTATTCCTACACTTGTGGAGGATAGTCCAGGACCTTCACCTAGTGTTATTATTGAGAAACTTCTGCAGGTATATCATCGACGATGAGTACCCTCTTCTTAGCCTACAATGCCCTCTCTCATGCCGATCCATGCACCTAATTCGTCTGTGGATCCTGAGGTAAGTAATTAACATCTTCTAATTGCTCTTCAGAAAGGTGTCAGGAAGGGTACTTTTTATCCGTTGTCCAACTTTGTTTCTTTTGATTTGTTGTCTAACCAATATAAAAATTTAACTTTATCCTTACTTGCAGTATTCCTTCTTCAGGCCAGGCTATTCTTTTTTCCCCTCAATGGAAGCAAGCCATGGATGTTGAAATAGAGGCACTGTCAGATAGGAGGATATGGCAATTATGTAATCTAACTCTAGGTGCTACTATTGTTAGATGTAGATGGGTGTACACTGTGAAATATAAGATCGATGGCTTTATTGAGAGGTTCAAGGCTAGATTAGTAGCCAAGGGCTACACATAAACTTATGGTTTTGATGTGTTTGAACTTTTTCTCCCCTAGCCAGGTTGTGCTTTGTCCTCTATCCTTTTGGTTTCTATTACTATGAATCAAGGGTGGTCTTTATGCCAACTTAACATAAAAAATGTTTCTTGTATAGTGATATGGAAGAGGAAGTTTATTTGGAGGAACCTCCTGGATATGTTGCTTAGAGGGAGACGAATAAAGCTTGCAGACTCAAGAAAGCTATATGGTTTAAAATAGAGTCCACGGGCGTGGTTTGAAAATTTTAGCCTTGTTGTGATGTCCATGGGTTTTTGCTTTTTGTCTTGAAGTGATCCTCCGTGTTGTGGTGTTTTTAGTATATATGGATGACATCATATTGTCTGGCAACGACGTGACTAGTATTGAGGAGGTAAAAACACATATGACAAAACATTTTTAGACTAAAGACCTTAGTTTACTAAAATATTTTCTAGGAATTGAAGTATCAAGAAGGAAGGTCTTGTTCTGAGATGGAGGAAGTATGTAACAAATATGTTACAAGAGTATGGGTTATTAGGTGCCAAATTGGTTGAAACTCCAGTGGAAGTTGGACATGATCTTCATGATGATCAGAGTGTTGAACTTAATGATAAGACAATATATCAACAGTTAGTTGGCAAACTCATACATGCTACTGTTACTTGCCCAAATATTTCCTTTGATGTCAATGTGGTTAGTCGGTTCATGGAATGCCCACGAAAAATCCATTAGGAAGCTGCACAGAGAATTTTGAGATATTTGAAAGGGTCACCTGGAAAGAGTCTTTTCTTTAAGCTTCATGAACACTAGAAGATTGAAGCATTTTCTAAAAATAAACTGGACAAGAAGTCTACCACTAGATATTGTGTTTTTCTAGGAAGAGACTTTTTTTGAAACTTAGGTCAGCTCGGCTGATAAGCTGGAAAAGCAAGAAAAAAAATGTTGTAACTTGATCCAGTGCTGAAGCAAAGTATAGAGCAATGACACACATTGTCAGTGAATTGATGTGGGTAAGGTCTGTAACACAATAGTTGGGGTTTCATCAAGATGAACCTGTGATAACGTATTGTGATAATCAAGTAGCAATATTTATTACCGGAAATTCAGTGTTTAATGAGAGAACAAGACACATTGAAGTGGATTGTCATTTTATTCGGGATTTTATAATGACGAAGGAAGTAATCACACCTTGTGTCGTTCTGGAGATCAGCTTGGAGATGTATTCACTAAGGCTTTGGGAAAACATGAGTTTGTGATGTTCTGCAACAAGCTGGGCTTTATGAATATATATACTCCAGCTTAAGGGGGAATGTTAGAAAAGCTATTGAGGGGTATTTTGATCATTTTACATCAGCAGATGTTACAGACTTCTACATCATCTTATCTTACATGTTTTATTATGTCTCTACACATAATTTCATGTAATTCAGTTTAAGTAGGAAGGGAGATATAAGGGTTTCAGTGGTTTTAGTATGTAAGGGGTATTTTTATAACTTTCCTAATCTCATTTATTAAATAGAAAGGGGGTCGAGCACGACCCTCCCTCTTCTCTTTCTCCCCTCTCTTCTTATCTCAATTTCTCTCTTTCTCCTTTTCAATTTCCCCTTTTCACATCCATATTTGATTGTCCTTACTTCTTTGATGATTTATATTTCTGGTGAATAAAATTGATGCTTCTCTCATTTTGTTTACAAGGATTTTTTTTTTTTTTTTAACTGCAAATGCTTATGAATGCAGCCTGGAGCTGTATTGAAACATGCAAAGGAAGGAACTGAGAGTTCTGCTTTCTGGTTTGCCCTTGGTGGAAAACAAAGTTACACAAGTAAAAAACCCCCGCAAGAGCCTGTTAGAGATCCGCACTTGTATACCTTTTCACTCTATAATGGTTAGTCCTACCTCCTTATACTTCTCAAATCACTTGCTGAATATATTGGGATTACTTTCTTGTGTTTTTCCATGAAGATGCATCCGCATTTAAGGTATCTTTACTGGTTGATGAAACTGATCTTACTTATTGTTGTTTCTGTTTTGAACTTTTAAATGGTTCCCAGGAAAGTTTAAGGTGAGCTCAACTCTTAATCTTTATCTTCCTGTTCTTTCTTGCCCTTCTGCTGTGTAGTTTCAGGGTTTTTCTTCTGTTCAAAGTGAAAAATTACAGGACATATATGGCAGGTCACTGAGGTTTTCAATTTCTCCCAAGATGATCTATTGACCGAGGATATACTGATACTTGACACACATGCTGAAGTTTTTGTGTGGGTTGGTCAGTCTGCAGAGTCCAAAGAAAAACAAAATGCTTTTGAGATTGGCCAGGTGTTATCAAGGAGTTCTGTTTCTTTTTGTTTGATATGGTTCCTTCAGTCCTTTTTATTTTTCAATTTTGTTTCCTAATTATGTATTCTATGTCTTTTCTCTAGAAATATGTAGCCCTGGCAGCATCTCTGGAAGGTCTATCTCCTGATGTGCCACTGTACAAGATCACAGAAGGAAATGAACCATGTTTCTTCACTTCATACTTTTCATGGGACTCTTCTAAAGGAGCTGTACGTTCTGTAACTCTTTTCCTCTATGCTCTGTTTCTCTCTCTTTCTTGTTGTTGATATTCTATGTACACTCACTACTGTTCTTATTTTCAGACGTGTGTTTTGTTTTATTTCAGATCTATCTCTGTGCATTTCTTCTTTGGTACTGATAATTGCATATGCTCCTTGAATATACAGGCCCAAGGAAATTCATTTCAAAAGAAGCTCTCATGGCTCTTTGGAGCATCTATTCATGGATCAGAGGTAGATGTTTCATTTCATTGCTATTAAGATCTCATGGACACATCACATCACTCTCTTATATTTGAGGAATGGAAGAAACCAAGTTCTTGTTTCGACTCTGCAAAATGGTCTTTACAGTGAGAAAATCTTTGTTGAGATTTGGAGTTAAATATTGCAATTAATTTTTGTCAATAGTGTGCTATCTTATGAAGTTCATCAAGATAATTCTCTTTCACACCTAGTTTTTTGCTTGGACTGCATATGAGTTTTGGATATAAAATGGTTTACTTCTTACATTTGGTATTAAATTTTTACTGCAGAACCATGACAAATCTAATGGTTCAGGTCAAAGTGGACCCACTCAAAGGGCATCCGCTCTGGCTGCTTTGAACAATGCATTTAATCCATCTTCTGGAACTAAAACGCCAGCATCTAAGGCTGTTAGTACAGGTCAAGGATCACAAAGAGCTGCTGCAGTAGCTGCCCTGTCGGGTGTTCTTACTGCAGAACAAAAGAAGGCATCTGGGGGCTCTCCTGTACGGTTCAGTAGGAGCAGTCCAACCTCTGCTGGTAGGGAAAATATGAACTCCTTCTTGTAAGGTGTTATTTGTTCTGTCAGATATTAGGGAGAAAAACAGTGGTTGTAGTACTGTTGCCTGGCATCTAGGTTTATCTAATTTAACCAAGTCTTTTTGAAGGACTAGACGCTGAGGGTAAGAAAAATGGAAGTCCTCACTCTGAGCCCCAGTCTCCCCGAGAAAAGGAAGATGGAGAAAGAGGTGAACTCACATCAGAAAACAATGGAGATGGCTCTCCAGTGAAGCTGGATCCACCAGTGGATGAAAATGGAGAGGCAACAACATTCAGTTATGAACAGTTGAGAGCCAAGTCAACTGACCCGGCTAGTGGAATTGATTTCAAGCGGAGAGAGGTTTGTTCTACATGCAGTGTATTTTCATGTTGTGTATTTGACGAAAATTCAGACCTTCATTTGGTACTAGGAGAAATTGATGTATCTACCTGTTTTCGTCTTAGGCATATCTCTCTGCAAGTGAATTTGAATCTGTACTGGGAATGTCAAAAGAAGCATTTTACCAGCAGCCCAAATGGAAGCAGGATTTGCAGAAAAAGAAAGTGGATCTCTTCTGAGAAAGTTGTTAAATGGTATAGTCTGATATTCCTTTCCAAAAGGTAATATTTTTTGGGGGGGAAATGAGGTGACTATTGGTTGCAGTTGCTCTAGTTTGCTCTTTTGCCGGCTCTGCCCTGCCCAATCTGGAGTATTCTTGTGAAGAGGCCGTAGGTCATTCATTTATTTGTATTTACAATTCTGTTTCATTTGTTTGACTAGAGTCGTGCTTGTGTGATTGGAGAAAGGGCTGGGGAACCGAGTCTTTGTCTACTTGTATTCGAGGGAGAAAGTCAGAATATGAAGAAATTTGAGGACTCTTTCCTTGTATTGTATTCCACCGAAAGGAACTAAAATGAGTGAGAATGCGCTTAATTAATTTGTATTGACTTAAAGATGAGGGCAACATTCCTCGGAGTTGCTGTACAGGCGTCTTCTGATTACCTTTATCCGATTATTACTTAACTTTTTTACCCTGTGGATTTCTTGATCACATACTTCTCTACAAGAAAACAAGAAAACAGAAGAGGCGCGGTGTACGTGCGGCACTGCGTGTGTAATATTGTTTGCCTCTTCGTATTGTGTATGAAGATTGTGCAATTTATGTATTTACTAGGGATAAAGCATCAGCATCAGATGAGTCTTAACTTACCTTGCTTCCCGTTGGGTCAAATGTTTTGCTCATTTAATTTTTTTCCTCCGTTTTCCATAACTTATTACTATTATTTTTGTTGAAGAGTAAAGTCAACGGTAATTTTGCTACAGAGTTATTTAATATAAAAATTTTATATGATACATGGAGAAATCAGAGTACCCAATAAATATATTAAGGTTAGTGAACTTAGAAAGTAGATCATCCCGTAAAAATAAATTTCAGCACAGTTTACTTGGATTATATATTTTTCGTGTTAGTGTGCTCATTAGAAAATATAGTTTAAAGTATTTTTTTTGCGTTAGTGAAACTTTATGGAAAGAGGAAGGAATTTATTAATAAAATAATCCAAACTATGATAAATTATGACTTTGTGAACTTCATAAACAATTAAAACACTCTAAATCATGATTATTTATTGAATTAAATATATAAATAAAAAATTACATTGCTTCAAAAAAAAAAAAAAAAAACTTATTCATGTAAAATATTCAAATATGGTTATGATATCTCAATGCTCTCTCCTAAGTTATTTATTGGATGTGATATTGAAAATCAAGAAATCATATAATTATAAAAGCAAACAATTTTTATTATTTAAATTACCAAAATACCCCTACATTGAAATTCTAAATTTAAGGATAATGTAGCATTATATGCTATCTCCCAAAAAATTTGTTAACCATAATATAAAAATGAAATCACTTGCAAAAGAACACAATTCTTTTGCATCATATTAAAAACATTGTCTATGTAGTATGTGTTCTAAATGGAAAGATAAAGATAATAAAAAGACACAAGTAGATTGCATTTGAATATCTACTTGAATAATAAAATCCTCGTTAAATGCAAACTTAAATATTCGATTTTAGTAAAATAAAATGACCGATAATTTTGCCACATTTGACATGCAAGTAAATTTAAAAAATAAGCAACTTCTGCAAATTGTATTCCCTTCATGGATCTTTTTGCTGATTCATCATTATTACCATTTTTATCTTAACTTGCATCATTACCGTAATTACCTTCTCCACTAGATTCATCATTTGAATCTTTATTTTATTTACAAATATGTTAAGGTAATCCTCCTTGTATTTATACTTATTCAAGACATAATAAATAATTATGATTTTTAATTGAATTTCACAAGGAAAATGAGGGATATCTTTTAATATTATAAAACATGATTTTGAGGCCCCCAAAAGTACGCTCTATAGTTGTCCTTACAAATGAGTACCTTCGTTTCAACAACTAAGAGAGTAATCTCCAAATCCTACATATGGTAGGAAATCCTTCGATACAAAGCCAAAAACTCGGAAGACTTGCATATACAACATCTACTAAATAATATTTACCTATAATATGAAATATATTTTACATGAACTATTTTAAAATAATAATAATAATAGACTAAATAATGGTTGCAATGATACATTATTGACCTCCAGGAACCCTAAAGTTTGTGTTATTTCGTTAATACTTGCTTCATTACATGTGAAACCTTTTTTCAACTAGGTAAGGTCTCCGGTGCTGAATTGCTTGGACAAATGCAAATGTCACTTTTTTCATATGTGGACCAAGAGACCCTTGATTGGTCAGTGGAAGTAGGCAATTGGCTTCCCTAATACTAGTTCTTGAGGCATCAAACTCAATAATAAAATGATTTAGAAAATTTAGTAAAGCTAGCACTGGATACTACAAGTTTTCTATTTGAGGTCCTCAAAAGCCTTGGAAGTATCCTCATTCCAAATATGTTAAAACTTAGGATTCCTTAATGTATAATAAAAGTAGAAGAGGATTAATGGGTGAGAAGAAGAAGAAGAATTATAGAGAGAAGATTTAGGAGGAGAAGAAGAGTGACGAATTTGGAGAAGGAGAAAGAGCGTGGAGAATTAGGGTTGTGGGTTTAGTCCAAGCCCTCTCCCCCTTAAGTTTTATTTATCGATATTAAAAGTACTAATATTATAATTATACCCTTCACTCTAGTAAGAGTGAAAAAGAGAAAAACATATACTAATTACATCAATGAATCTCCAACTTATTCGTATCTTCCAACACTCCCCTTCAAGCTGAGAGGTAATCGCAGTGATCTCAACTTGAAACAAATAACATAAATGTAGTAATAATCTCCTCCATCACAGTTTCCCATGGATAAATATGAAACCAAGCACAAACTCTCATAGGGTAGAAATGGGTGATAAAACATCAATCGAAACCAACCTCAAATGATTTCAAACTAATATAGTGATCATAATCACTAAAGTGGGTAATGTCTGTCATTCATAAGACGACAATAAAAAACATAAGGGTACCAATAAAAAGTCTCCATGGACTTAAAAACACAGATAACAACGCATAAAAAAGGGTTGGCCAAAGGGGGTAAACGAGAGTCAAATAAAGGATGGCAGGAGAAAGACAAAAACAAGAAAACAGAAGAGGCGCGATGTACGTGCGGCACTGCGTGTGTAATATTGTTTGCCTCTTCGTATTGTGTATGAAGATTGTGCAATTTATGTATTTACTAGGGATAAAGCATCAACATCAGATGAGTCTTAACTTACCTTGCTTCCCGCTGGGTCAAATGTTTTGCTCATTTAATTTTTTTCCTCCGTTTTCCATAACTTATTACTATTATTTTTGTTGAAGAGTAAAGTCAACGGTAATTTTGCTACAGAGTTATTTAATATAAAAATTTTATATGATACGTGGAGAAATCAGAGTACCCAATAAATATATTAAGGTTAGTGAACTTAGAAAGTAGATCATCTCGTAAAAATAAATTTCAGCATAGTTTACTTACATAATATATTTTTTCGTGTTAGTGTGCTCATTAGAAAATATAGTTGAAAGTATTTTTTTTGCGTTAGTGAAACTTTATGGAAAGAGGAAGGAATTTATTAATAAAATAATCTAAACTATGATAAATTATGACTTTGTGAACTTAATAAACAATTAAAACACTCTAAATCATGATTATTTATTGAATTAAAAATATAAATAAAAAATTACATTGCTTCAAAAAAAAAAAAAAAAACTTATTCATGTAAAATATTCAAATACGTTTATGATATCTCAATTCTCTCTCCTAAATTATTTATTGGATGTGATATTGAAAATCAAGAAATCATATAATTATAAAAGCAAACAATTTTTATTATTTAAATTACCAAAATACCCCTACATTGAAATTCTAAATTTAAGGATAATGTAGCATTATATGCTATCTCCCAAAAAATTTGTTAACCATAATATAAAAAAGAAATCACTTGCAAAAGAACACAATTCTTTTGCATCATATTAAAAACATTGTCTGTGTAGTATGTGTTCTAAATGGAAAGATAAAGATAATAAAAAGACACAAGTAGATTGCATTTGAATATCTACTTGAATAATAAAATCCTCGTTAAATGCAAACTTAAATATTCGATTTTAGTAAAATGAAATGACCGATAATTTTGCCACATTTGACATGCAAGTAAATTTCGAAAGTAAGCAACTTCTGCAAATTGTATTCCCTTCATGGATCTTTTTGCTGATTCATCATTATTACCATTTTTATCTTAACTTGCATCATTACTGTAATTACCTTCTCCACGAGATTCATCATTTGAATCATTATTTTATTTACAAATATGTTAAGGTAATCCTCCTTGTATTTATACTTATGCAAGACATAATAAATAATTATGATTTTTAATTGAATTTCACAAGGAAAATGAGGGATATCTTTTAATATTATAAAACATGCTTTTGATGCCCCCAAAAGTACGCTCTATAGTTGTCCTTACAAATGAGTACCTTCGTTTCAACAACTAAGAGACTCCAAATCCTACATATGGTAGGAAATCCTTCGATACAAAGCCAAAAACTTGGAAGACTTGCATATGCAATATCTACTAAATAATATTTACCTATAATAAGAAATATATTGTACATGAACTATTTTAAAATGATAATAATAATAGACTAAATAATGGTTGCAATGATACATTATTGACCTCCAAGAACCCTAAAGTTTGTGTTATTTAGTTAATACTTGCTTCATTACATGTGACACCTTTTTTCAATTAGGTAAGGTCTCCGGTGCTGAATTGCTTGGACAAACGCAAATGTCACTTTTTTCATATGTGGACCTTGAGACCCTTGATTGGTCAGTGGAAGTAGGCAATTGGCTTCCCTAATACTAGTTCTTGAGGCATCAAACTCAATAATAAAATGCTTTTGAAAATTTAGTAAAGCTAGCACTGGATACTACAAGTTTTCTATTTGAGGTCCTCAAAAGCCTTGGAAGTATCCTCATTCCAAATATGTTAAAACTTTGGATTTCTTAATGTATAATAAAAGTAGAAGAGGATTAAGGGGTGAGAAGAATAAGAAGAATTATAGAGAGAAGATTTAGGAGGAGAAGAAGAGTGACGAATTTGGAGAAGAAGAAAGAGCGTAGAGAATTAGGGTTGTGGGTTTAGTCCAAACCCTCTCCCCCTTAAGTTTTATTTATCGATGCTAAAAGTACTAATATTATAATTATACCCTTCACTCTAGTAAGAGTGAAAAAGAGAAAAACATATACTAATTACATCAATGACTCTCCAACTTATTCGTATCTTCTAACACT
The DNA here is from genome assembly GCF_029961685.1 of Aristolochia californica. Taxonomy (NCBI): domain Eukaryota; kingdom Viridiplantae; phylum Streptophyta; class Magnoliopsida; order Piperales; family Aristolochiaceae; genus Aristolochia; species Aristolochia californica. Next base: position 8,803,948 of record NW_027181881.1, read on the forward strand.
CCCCTTCAAGCTTAGAGGTAATCGCAATGATCTCAACTTGAAACAAATAACATAAATGTAGTAATAATCTCCTCCATCACGGTTTCCCATGGATAAATATGAAACCAAGCACAAACTCTCAAAAGGTAGAAATGGGTGATAAAACATCAATCGAAACCAACCTCAAATGATTTCAAACTAATATAGTGATCATAATCACTAAAGTGGGTAATGTCTGTCATTCATAAGACGACAATAAAAAACACAAGGGTACCAATAAAAAGTCTCCATGGACTTAAAAACACAAATAACAACGCATAAAAAAAGGTTGGCCAAAGGGGGTAAACGTGAGTCAAATAAAGGATGGTAGGAGAAAGACTACCAAATAATAAACGGGTAAGGAGAATCAATAGGAAATAAGATGAAAAAGTTGGGGTCGTCATGTGCTTTATTTTCCAAATTAATTCAAATTCTTCATCATATGAACCAATTCCAACAATAGTCAGTAAATAATGAACCCAAGGCAAGCAACTGAGGAGTTCTTCTTCAATAATAATGTCTCAATCAAAGAGACACAATACCAGCTACGGTAATGAGCCAATTCCCAAATAACACATACCAAATAAGTTTTTTTATAGCAATGGATAACCGATAAATAGTAAAAGTTCTTAAAAGTAATAAGGACACATGACATAATTTGTAGCAAGTCCATCCTTGAATAAGGCAAATGTGCACCAAATAATAAGTTGCAACTAAATAATAAGGCGCCACTAAGTTGAACCAAGTGTTGTTAATCTTCTAAAAAAGAATAATTCAAACTGAGTGTGGTTGGTTCTAAAAGCAGCTGCAAGGTCGTCTAAAAAAGAAAGAAGAGTGAATAAAACAGTAATGGATGTTGCTTCCACGCTTACTACATCAATGATTAATTCATACACCAAATTAAGAGCTAGCCATATTAAACCAAAAAATTTGCAACCAATGACATAAGTGTCATGTTTGTAAATATAGTCCACGCTTAGAGATATAATCACATAATGAAACAGATTTTGAAAGGCAAGATAAAAAATCGAAGGCAAAACTTGAGGCTCGACCAGTTATAGCTTGAAAGGATTTCATCGAGTGATAGGTTGAGCGAGGTTGCTCACTTCATAAAGGGATAAGTACACCGAATGCTGCTCCAACATGTTGTTAATAGGTTGCAAGGATTTCTCATAACCAGAGAAGAAAACATAAGTTTTGAATCTGATCCTAGATCAAAATCTCCTTACATAGATACTTTTATAATTTGCAGCATTAAATCAAGTAAGTACTTTTTTGGGAAGTTGACATAATTCAGAATAGGAACACTTTTTCTCTTTGACAAATAAATCATAGAAAGTTACTGAAAATAAGATGATCTTCTAAATATTCTTTCTAGATATTGTTAGTTAACAAACAGAAACTTTCCAAGGGCTGATCATGGGATACTTTCTTGATATTGTTAATTAAAGACATCAACTCAAAAAGTGACGTAACAAATTCTACTTAAATTCAGATTTTTGCATGCAAGAGGATACCATCATGACCTTTGATTCTTCTAATGCGAATATCTCTTTAACTATAGATCAGATTGACATGAAATTTTATCCTTCTAAAAGTAGACTTAAATAAATTTCATAAAATTATATATTCACTTCATAAAATATATTTATTTTTAGATAAATTATTTGATAGATTTTGGGCTCTGTAATCTAATCGAACTAAATACTCTTTCTTCTTTGGCCATCATGACCATTGACTCTTCCAAGATCGATATCTCCATCTAAAAAAACTCAAATTGAGAATTGGTTGAATATGTAAGAAAATAGACTTACAGATATATTTTTTGTTATATAATTCTCCATATAAACTCTCATTCTTAATGGCATAAAATGACTCAAAACATGAAGCTTTCGGCTACCACACAAAACTTTTTTGTTGTTTTACCTTTGCTGATTTAGATGTCGATGTCTCTTTAAAAAAAAAAACAGATTTCAACAATTCATTATGAGTTGGAAACTAAATTCAAATATCTTTCCAATGGTATATATATTTTTATATGAAACATATGTAAGAGAGTTAAAAATCCAATGAAAAACATAAATTAGAAAAGAAGACTAAAGGAAAAATGAGAAACTCCTTTTTTTGTTTTTGTTTTTCTTCTTCTTCCTTCCTTTGTTCTCCATATTCTTTTCCTTTTCTATATCAGATCATTGCTTGCTTTGATACCATGTTAAAACTGAGGATTTCATGATGTATAATCAAAGTAGAAGAGGATTAAGGGGTGGGAAGAAGAAGAATAGTTGCGGATAAAAGGTTTAGGAGGAGAAGAAGTAGAGTGGAGAATTGGAAAAGGAGAAAGTTTGTGGATAATTAGGGTTGTGGAATTAGTCCAAATCCTCCCTTTTAAATTTTTTTTATAGATGTTCAAAGTACCAATATTATACTTATACCCTTCACCCTAGTTAGAGTAAAGAAAAGACAAAAAATATAAATTAATTACATCAATGACCTCCAACTTATTCATATCTTCCAACAAAAGGAAACATCTTTTTTTGAGTAAGGATGTCAATGGGCATCCAATAGTAGCATACTCTTTGACAAACCTCTTATAATACCTAGTGAACCCTAAGAATCATCTTAGTTGTATGAGGGTGGTGGGTATGGGTCAATCTTCCATGACATTAATTTTTTTTGTTTTGGTTACCTCCCTTTCTGATCGAGGAGACTTGATGGGATATGGAGGGATTGAGGGAGTAAGCAAAGGCTTCTTGGGGGATAGGAGGAGCCACGTGATGAAGTTAGAAGATAAAAGCAAGAGAGCTTTTAGGGCAAGGGGAGGAAGAAACAAAGAGAGGGAGAGATAGAGATAAGGAGAGAGAGGGAGGGGACAATTTTGAGGAGAGGGAGAGGGAAGCAACACAAGAGGATTTTGGAATAGGTTTGATTGATTTTTCCTTCAGCTAATATCTTTATTTATTCTTTTTTCCTTGAATTTTTTTGTTAACTTCTCAACCAATCAGATTTCCTTAATTTTATTATTCCAAGATACATTCTAGGAAATTGAAAGTTTACATAAATTAAGAGAAAATTTCTTTCATTCTAGTAAGATCATATCTTTCAAGAAGAGGCAAATATGACTCCACCTTTGACAAGCCCCCTGAGGGCCATTTTTACTTTCTTGCCCTTCATCCCTATGTGTCCTTCTTTCTTGGAGGTGGCGCCACTTTCTATTTCTATTCCTTCCTCTTCTCTTCTACCTTGGGTGGGGGTAGGACGCAGGGCTTGGGCTTGTATTTATCATGTTTTCTTTTTCTACTCATTCACTCACACTTTTGACATCATCACAATTATACGAGGACTTCAAATTTGTATTCCTCTCCTATCGCCATGCCCTACTCTCTTTTTATTTCTCTTTTTCTCCCCCATATGTTCATTTCATCACACATAATAAAAAAAATCACAAGATATTACAGTAAAAGCACAAGAAGATTCCCACTTGACCTTTAATCATTATTGATATTCAAGGTAAATCCCTTCTTTGAGGAATATTGAGACCAATCATTGTGTTCGATTTTTCAAAGACATGTGAGAGATTTTATACTCATGTAAATCACAAGTGCACACATTCATAGGCCACAAATTCATGCCACATACTCACATATTTTATACATGAATTATCCATATATTTAATAATCAGCATTTCCTATATAGAAACATCCACCTAAGAGAAAACAAAATAGGCACCAAACACATTTGTCAAAAAATTCAAATCAAGTCTCATGTAGAGATTGTGCTAAGTTAGACAAAACAAGAAATTATAATGTCACAAGTGAGTGGTAAGTATTGCACTCTGCTGCATCTTTTGTACTTTATCTTCAAATCCTTCTTCTTTTCCTACACTGAGTTGGCACTGATCCCTCATTGCCTTGTGGTATTTCATCACTATTGTCGAAGTGCATTTGGCTATCAACCTTCTAAGACATATTGGAGCTCTCATCACTGATGTAGAAAGTATGCATGGTATCGATGTTTTCTTCATTTTTATCTTTGAGGAAGAAATGAGTCATGTTAACTTGCATTTAATCAACTTCCATGCTTGCATCCCACATTTTTTCTTCCCATTCTTCTATTCTACTAACAGTATAACTGTACATCTCTTTGAGTAGTGGATGACCCTCTTTTATGAATTTTTCTTCTTTTTTTTCTTATTTGCTAAAGGCATTGATGGTCTAGTCTCATGACACATCTCATTGTTCACGCTATTTTCTTCAACTTATTTTATCCCAAATGCATTAGATGTCATGGTGGTGGTGAAAAATCCATAAGACCTTCTTTCCATTATGATCGTTTTCACTCTACTATATTCCAAAAAATACTCATAAGCTACCCATGACTAAGTGGACTACCCTTATTGATCTTACTCCTGTTGATTGCATCAAGTAGGCATACCCCAATGTCCACAAGTTCCCTCTCTTTCAATTTTTTCATTAATATTTTGTTTACTAAGGTGAAGTCATCACCTTCTCTCCCATCTACAGTTTATAAGTTACTCGAGCCTAGAATCTTGAGCCATCTACTTAATTTTCTTAACTCAAACTTGAAACTTCTATAAAGTTCAGAGTTGATTTGCTTGTCAAATTTCGAAGTTAGATAGGGCTAACACCTAGAAACTATTCAATACCGAATAACTAAGTTCTACCTCTTGACAAAACACTAATGAGTGTATAATTCTTTTGGCTAGATGTGAAGCCTTTTCCAGCCACATATTTGCATATATATTACTGACTGATTTTTCATTGATTTTTCACTCAGGTAGATCACTTACAAACGTCCATAGTTGATCACAGATAATGTGTATCAAGTTCGGGGAACGGGTCTTATCAAACTCTTCTCAATCAACAACCTTGAGAAAACTGCTCATTTTTCCATCTCATTCTGATACACTTGAGCAAAATATTCATTTTGGTCGAGTGAGAAGGACGAGCACTTTTTGATCAAGTGTTTGTTTTGAGAGTTGAAGTTTGGAGTCAATTTTGGTCATTCCATCAATCTTTTTTGTGATATTTGACACCGTTTCTACCAAAAACCGTTTTTCTTTCTTCATTTTCTTCCTCTTTTTCTTCCTCTCTACTCTTCAACTTTTCATTTTAGAGAGTATTTAAATTTATATTAATGGAAACTTTCATTTCAAAGGCAAACTTGCCTATTTAATTGCCGCAACAAATGAATAATCATTTTCTTCTCATTTAAATATTTTCAATGTATGTGCCTCAACACTGATCATTTTGTCAAATTCCATCTGCCAAGACATTTTTCCTATTTCTCCTCTCAGGTTTTATTAGTTCAGCCAACTTTATCTAACATCATCTATTCATAACTCCCTTCTTCTTATAGTTTGGTTTGTTAGTCAAACTACCATTTGATCGTCTAGCGCTAAAGATTGAGTTTTGTATACAATGATTGGATGATTTCAGTTGTTCAAACAATATGTTCCAACAAAAAAATTTCTTATTTCTTATTTTGTCTAATTTTTTTTTTTTGGTTCATTTGTGTGCCTATGGGCAACTAAATGCTCATGCCAATGAAGTTCTTATGTTCTATGGGAGAGTTTTTTACCCTTCAAGGTGACAATCATCTTTATTTCAAAAGGGGAATTTTCTTTCTATTTTGGTCTCCCAAAGAGGTCTCATTTTGATATTTTACCATATTTTATATTTCATGTGCAATAGGGTAAATTTTCCAAAATGTATGATAAAGCTTTGATTCTCATCGTCAGAAATGGTTTACTTTCAATCCTTAAACTCTTGAGTTTACATGGATGTATCTGAATACTCAAGGATATGGTGTAACTTGAGACATCCAATGGTTTCACTGCTCTAGGTACTCAAACGACTCAACTTTACATAGTTAAACATTGTTGAATAGCTAATATGGAAGAGTCTTACATGACACTCATGGTAAAGAATCTCATAGTGGAAGAATCAATTTGGTGGAATTTTATAGGAGTCTCATAGGAGAAAATCTCACAGAAGCAGCGTTTCAGTTCAAAGCTCTTTCAATTTTATTAGTTCTTTGTATTAGTTGTTATTTTTATTTCTACTTAGGAGTTCTATTATAGGTGTAACTGAGACAAGGGTAATTTAATATACTTTAATCGTATGTACTCTCTATTATAGTACTCAATTTACACATGTTTTCTTATCCTAAAATTTCAACATGGGATTAGAACTGGTCTTCTAAGATTGGTCTATGAGTTGATAAAGAACTCACAAAGATTATGTGGTTCTTCATTATCTGTAAGATGATCTAAGCTATTATGTTAGTGTTTTGTTGGCATGTTCTATTTACTTGTTTCTTCTATTCATCCTTGTCATTGGTGTTATTCCATAATAAATCTATTTTTTGATAGTTGTTGAGCACTTGTTCAATTCATTGTTGGTAATTTTCCCATTGCTTATTTGTGACTTTCAGTTTCCCATTGACAAAGTTTGTTTTTGTTTGAGTAGAAGAAGTAAAAATCTTCTCCAATGCTCTAGCCCACCTAGGTGAGTATTTTCCACTATTCCATTGTTCCACTAGTATAGCAATTTTGCCCCCAGCGAAACATGAAACACAAAACTCTTCATTTGTAGAGAAGGGTTGTCGTCATCCTCTTTGAGTTTGTTGATATGCTCTGGCAATGACTTTGGAGCTTTCATCTTATTTTCTGGAAGAAACTGCTTGTGATAGCATTCATAGGTGGGATTAGAGGAAGTTGTTGCTTTTGTTATGTGTTGTTTGCAAAGAGTCTAAACACTAGATGTAGTTATCTTATGTTGGCATGGGTAGTGGTCTCGGTGTCGTTGCACCTCGTGTTCTCCTAACATGTTTTGAACCAGGAGATGGTGAAGTTCTATCACAGTATACTAAATTGATCCAACAATAGCATGTTATAGCCACATTCTGGTTATATGTGCTAATTTTCTGTGGGAGATAGATGCAGATGAAGAAGAATAGGATGAAGATAATCAAGTAACAACCGATTAAGAAGGAGAAGCAAGCAATTGAAGAAGCAAAATAAAGTCAAAATTCTATAGTAGTGTTAGGCTTTTGTTTTCTTTTATGGCAAGTTGCTCTCTTGCTATTTCTTGTCCTTAAAGTATAATTTTTTTAGGACTCTTGTTGTTGCTTGTCTCTTTCTATTTTGAGTTTTTTTGACTTGTTGTTAGTTCTATAAACTCTAATTTTGAAGTCCCAAATCATTATATGAATAAGTCCATTTGTGTTGTGTTTCCTATTTAGTCATTTGTGAAGTCATGAAGAAAAGAAGAGACGTGTGTTAATTCATGCGGTTTTTTAGGTGATGTAGACAAGACTAGCTCCCCTCAGCTTCGCTACCTGCCTCCACTCATCAACACCATCATAAATGATTTGGTGTCCTCCAACTTTCACATAAATCGTTGTTCCCTATCTCCTTGGCATCATCCAAATCACCTTCTTCAAATTCTTCATGCCCAAAGAGTGCATAACACATTGCCGATCTGTAAGAGGTGGTTATTGTAGTAATAATTAAACTAGGATTTGCGACCAATTGCAAACTACTTTTGAAGTCTATTAAATACAAAATTCCTGTTGTTGCTTGTTCCCTAGTGTTGTCATATTCCTCATAGATTGGATTCGGTTTGTTTTTGACTATTGCCTAAACTTCTTTGTGCTACCAATTCTATTCCAACATCGTTCAAACTTGTAGTGTCCCAATACAATTAGGATTGTTCTTGCTGCCATGAATTAGGATTGTTGCTATAAATTTTGTGGACTATTCTAAAGGCTTTTCTAATTTATAATGTGCTGTCAATCCTAATTCAAATCCTGGTTTCTTTTACCTCCAGCAAATAAAATTTGCATCTCATATTTTGCTCCAAGTAGTACTATCATTAAACCCCTACTAGTTGTCTTGTATTAGCTACCTTCCTTTCTACATCAACCGACTTGGGCATCCAAAAGAAGCCTCAAAACTTCATAGTTGTTGCTCTATCTCATACCATGCGTGATGGACAATAATGAGGATAACATTGGAAAATTTCCAGGAAAGATAATGGAACCAACCTTATTCATTGTTGAAAATGTCTTGTTCTTTGATGTTCTCCAAGCAATATCAACAACTACTTTATTGCACATGCCCTAGTAACCGCCAACAAATTAAAAGTTGGTTGTACAATGTTCATCAAAAGTTGTTGCTATTTGAAAAAGAAATATTGGAAAATGTTTTGAACCCGTCCATCTCGTGGTACAAGGAAAGAGGGTGGGAAGTGCAACAAAGTATTGCAGAATTCTATTTTGGAATATTGGTGCCTAGCAATTGTTACAAGGTGGGACTCACCATGAACACATGAGCTAGCATGATGAGTCACCATGTGAGGTGGCATGATGACTCATCACACGAGCTGGAATCCTTATCACATGAGTTAGAAGATTTGGCAATTTTCCTTGATAAATGTAATTGATTTATTTTCCCTTAATTTATGTACATTTGAATAATCATGATTGATGTAATTAGGGATATTAGGAATCCTAACTTATCTCTGAAGTTTCCCTAAATATGTAATGAAAATATTATAAGTCCAAATTCACCGAACACCCTGATAGAGCCCCATATAACTTCGCAGTCACTACGAACTGTACCTCGTCAGTGATGGGGGTCGGGTTTCGTTGGCTAATGGACGCCCGTGTAGATGACTCGGCCTTGTTTGAATTGGACTAAAAAACCCCTAATAAAACCTAAACCATAAACCATCAAACCCTATAATCTAAATCCGAGACGGTCCTCATGGAAAAAACTTTATCAGACAACCTTTACCCGTCATGGAAACACAAACTATAAAAAATAGAATACCATGTGGTGGATATGTATAACACCCGAATCTCTTCACCACATGGCAAAAACATTCCATAGCACTTCAAAAATTCTCAACAACATTCTCAAACATTTCAAAATTAATTAAACTATTTTCACTACTACATATGCACTAAAAAATGAGAAAATACACATATCAAGTTCAAATTTACCTAACACTCCTGGTAGAGCCCTATATAACTTCGCAGTCACTATGAACTGTACCTCGTCAGTGATGGGGGTCGGGTTTTGTTGGCTAATGGACGCCCGTGTAGGCGACTCAACCTGGTTTGAATTGGACTAAAAAACCCCTAATAAAACCTAAACCATAAACCATCAAACCCTAAAGTCAAACCCTATCACCTACTAAACTCTAAACCCTAAACACTAATTCCATAACATAATACCCTAAACCCTAGACCCCCTAAACCTTAGAAGCCCTAAACCCAAAAAACCCTAGAGCTTAAAAACACAAAACCCCCAAAACCTTAAAAACCCTAAACCATCAAACCCTAAACCCTATCACCTACTAAACTCTAAACCCTAAACACTAAACACTAATTCCAGAACTTAATACCTTAAAAGTCCTAAACCCTAAACCCTACACCCTAATTCCAAACCCTAAACCCAAAAAACCCTAGAGCTTAAAAACACAAAACCCCCAAAACCTTAAAAACCCTAATCCCTAAAATACCCTAAACCCTAAAGCCTAAACCCTAATTACAAGACCCTTAAATACCGAGCACAAAACCTAAAATTAATCCCTAACACGAATCAAGAATTTAGACCCTAAACCATAACCCTAAATCCCACAATTCTGCACAAATAACCCCCAATTAGCCATTGAAAATAAAATAAAATAAATAAAACACTAATTTAATGAAAAAAAATTAGGGTTTAGTCATACCTTCTGAAATTTGGGGAAAATCGAAGCCGAAGGGTGAAATCGATGCCGAATGGGGAAATCGATGCCTAATCGAAGTAGAAATTAAGATCTCGATGCCCAAATGTCAAAATTGAAGAAAATCAAAATCAAAATTGGGGAAATCGAACGAAATCGGAAGGTATTTTAGGGGAAAGGAGAATAGCAGAGAGAGAAGGGAGTGGGAGGTTGAAAGGGAGAAGAGAGGGAGAAGAGAGGGAGAAGAGAGAGAAGAAAGGGAGGTCGAGAGGGATAAGAGAGAGAGAGAGAAGTGAGAGAGAAAAATGGAGAGCGAGTCAGAGAGAAGAGAGAGGCACGGAGACGAGAAAGGGGGTGCGAGAGAGAGGGCGAGTCCGAGAGAAGACTGAGTGACGGAGGCCGGAGACGAGAATCCGAGAGAAGAGAGGCAGCAACGACGTCGGGGGGCGTAGGGAGAGCAGGAGAGAGGAAGAAAAAAAAGGAAAATGAGGACGCGCGAGATGGGGGGGTGCAAGGAGAGAGAGGGGAAAAAGAAGCTTTCACATGTCCTTCATCTCAAAGAAGATCAAAGATGGCCTTCTTTGAGATGAAGGATTTTAAACCGTGGAGATGAAGGACTGCTTCATCCCTTGCATCCAGATGAAATGTCATATGAGCTCCACTAACGACTTCAAGTGTTGAAGGGCATCATGCGGTTGAAGATCATCTCGAACTTCAAATTGACCAACCCCCCTAACGATTATGGGGGGGTTAGTCAACTTGAAGGACGAGATGATCTTCAACCACATAACGCCCTTCAACACTTGAAGTCGTTAGTGGAGCGCAGATGAAGCTTCATCTCGATGCAGGGGATGAAGGGGTCCTTCATCTCCACGGTTTAATTTCAATCATGTGGAAGAAGGCCCTTTTTTATCTTCTTTGAATTGAAGGACGGGCGACGCTCACATTTTTCCCTCTCTCTCCTCGCACCCCCCCATCGCGCGTCGTCATCTATCATTTTTTCTTCCTCTCTCCCGCACTTCCTTCCCTCTCTCGTCTCCCTGCGCCCCTGACGTCGATCTCATCCTTCATCTCCGGCCACCATCTCAGTTCCTTCTCGTCTCTGGCCTCAACTCTCGCTCTTCTCTTGGCCTTGCCCTCTCTCTCGCACCCCCTCTCTCGTCTCTGTGACTCCCTCTCTTCTCTCGGACTTGCTCTCTCTCGCTTCTCTCTCTCTATTCCCTCCCGATCTCCCTTTCTTCTCTGTCTTCTCCCTCTCTTCTCGCTCTCGCCCTCCCACTCCCTTCTCTCTTTGGCTAGTCTCCTTTCCCCCGAAAATACCTTCTGATTTCGTTTGATTTCCCCATTTCCATTTCGATTTTCTTCGATTTTGGACATTTGGGCATCGATTGCTTAATATCTACTTCGATTAGGCATCGATTTCACCCTTCGGCTTTGGATTTTCCCAAATTTCAGAAGGTATGCCTAAATCCTAATTTTTTTCATTAAATTAGTGTTTTATTTGATTTAAATTTATTTTCAGTACGTAATTGGGGGTTATTTGTGCATTATTTTGGGATTTAGGGTTACTGTTTATAGTCTAAATTCTTGATTCGTGTATGGATTATTTTTAGGGTTTGTTGCTCGGTATTTAAGGGTCCAGTAATTAGGGTTTAGGGGTTAGGGTTAAGGATTTAGGGTATTTTAGGGATTTGGGTTTTTAAGGTTTAGGGGGTTTAGGGTTTTTAAGCTATAAGGTTTTTTGGGTTTAGGGTTTGGAATTAGGGTGTAGGGTTTAGGGTTTAGGGTTTAGGGCTTTTAATGTATTAAGTCCTGGAATTAGTGTTTAGGGTTTAGAGTTTAGTAGGTGTTAGGGTTTAGGGTTTGATGGCTTAGGTTTTTTTTTTTATGGTTTGTGTTTCGGGTTTCGGGTATAGGGTTTAGGGTATCTTAGGGATTAGGATTTTTAAGGTTTAGGGGGTTTATGGTTTTTAAGGTTTTGGGGGTTTTGTGTTTTTAAGCTCTTGGGTTTTTTAGGTTTTGGGTTTTGGGTTTTTAAGGTATTAAGTTCTGGAATTAGTGTTTAGGGGTTTTTAGTCCAATTCAAACAAGGTTGAGTCGCCTACACGGGCGTCCATTAGCCAACGAAACCCGACCCCCATCACTGACGAGGTACAGTTCATAGTGACTGCGAAGTTATATGGGGCTCTACGAGGGGTCTTCGGTGAATTGGACTTGATGTGTTTGTGTTTTCATTGTTTAGTGCATATGCATTAGTGAAAATAATTTAATTAATTTTGAAATGTGTGAGAATGTTGTTGAGAATTTTTGAAGTGCTATGGAATATTTTTGCCATGTGGTGAGGAGATTCGGGTATTATACAAATCCACCACATGGTGTTTTTTTATGGTTTGTGTTGGTATTTTTTTTTTATGGTTTGTGTTTCCGTGACGATTAAAGGTTGTCTGATAAAGTTTTTTCCGTGAGGACCGTCTCGGATTTAGATTATACATGGCTGCAAGAAGACAACCAAGTGGTCGAACATATGATATTTGGACATTCGATGATGATAGCAAAATGCTCGATCTCTTGGTCGAGCAGGTCAATCTAGGGAACAAGTTGCCTAGCGGGGTGTGGAAGCATGAGGTATACATGGATTTTGTAAATAAGTTCAATGAAGACACAGTCATGAAAAAAACTGTTGAGCAGGTGAAGAATCGAACAAGAGCATGGAAGAAAACATACCAAACGGTAACGAGCTGTATCAACACTAGTGGGTTTGGTTGGGATGCATCCACACAACGAGTTACTGCATGTAATTTTGTATGGCTTGATTACATAAAGGTCAGTAAATCTGTATGGCTCAACTACATGATGTACTATAAAATATTTTTTATGTTTTCCGCATTAGTATAACTCTATTCCAAGACATCTAAATGATGTTTTATTCTTGTAGGAGCATAAAGATGTTGAGAAGTACAGACGTGAAGGCTGCCCCCTGTATGACAAATTAGCTGTGGTGGTGGGAAAGACAATAGCGGTAGGGTCAAGAGTTGCAACCTTTGTAGATCAGGGCGATGAGGTGATCCGTGAATCAGAACATGTCCCGATGGATGAGCCAAAGGATGTTGATATAGTTAGGGATACTCCATCACCATTATTAAGCATGGATGAGTCTCTAGGTAATCAATCTGAAAGAAGTAAACAGTCATCTTCAAGTCGTCGAAGAAAGAGAACCGAAATGCTCGATAATGACACTAGTAGCAGAATCTTTGATGCAATAGATCGAATTGCTAAGACATTTGAGAATTTCATAATGAAAGACGATATTGTAAGAGATTGTGTCAAAGCCCTCAGGGAAATCCCGGACTTGCCTACAGAATTGAAGTATCGCGCTCCTTCATGGTTGGATACACCAACTAAGAAGGTCATGTTTATGGAAATGACAGTGGAAGAGCGGGTCGAGTGGCTTAAATTTTGTTTTGAAAACTAATTGTAATATGTTATAAATACACTATTTTTTGGAATATTATTATGTAGTAGACATGATATTTGAATTATGACGTTGCAAGACTTATTAGTATGGTTTGTATTTAAATTTGATATGTTGTTGTGTTTATATATTGCATAGATGAATATGGTGTTTTGAGTATGGATGTGGAATGTGGATGAATGTAGGATGAGGAATGTGGATGAATGTAGGATGTGGAATGTGGATGAATCTAGGATGTGATTGAATGTAGGATGTGTGAATGTGGATGAATGTAGGATGTAATTGAATGTAGGATGTGGAATGTGGATGAATGTAGGATGTGATTGAATGTAGGATGTGAGAAAGTCGATGAATGTAGGATGTGATTGAATGTAGGATGTGAGAATGTGGATGAATGTAGGATGTGATTGAATGTAGGATGTGGGAATGTGGATGAATATGGTTGTTTATAGGTGTGATTGCAAATAGGTTATAATTGAAGATTGATGTTTACTTGTGTTTATGAATTTTCAGCGATTGAATTTGTGGATTTCCATGGATACTATGACAGACGATGAAAAGGTTGCAACTATGGTTGCATTCACAACTTTGTTGATCACCATGGAAAGATACTATCTGTAGACGTGTATCACGTTCTTGTGGGATGAATGGTCCATTGTATTTGCAAAAGGCACTAGACAAATCTCCAGTTAAATTTTGGAAAGTGTACAGGATGAACCAATTGGTATTTCACAAATTCGCAGATATACTTACTAGTAAAGGGTTTTTATCAGCCACAAAGACCATCTCAATTGAAGAACAACTTGCATATTTCCTCCTAACTGTTGGTCAAGGACAAGTGTATAGTGTCACAGCAGAGATGTTTGATAGATCAAACTGGACGATAAGTAAGTATTTCAACAAGGTGTTGGATGCAATCCTCAAACTTCACTCTGATTATGTCAAACAGCCTTCGAAACGCACACACTCGAAGATTTTAACAAATTCAATGTTTTATCCATACTTCAAGGTAACATCACTTCCTATAACTAAATAATTTTAGATTAATATACAAAGTTAGTAAATATTAATTGAAAATATATAATTAGGATTGTATTGGAGCTATTGATGGAACTCATATCAAAGACAACATTCCACTTGAAGATCAACCAAGGTTTTGGAATAGAAAAGGTTATCTCTCACAAAATGTGATGGCAGCATGTTCATTTGATATGCAATTCACTTATGTACTTGCTGGATGGGAGGGGTCAGTAGCCGATTCCCATGTACTGAAGGATGCATTGACTCGTCGAGATAAAATCTTTGTACCTGAAGGTAAGTAATATATTTTTATGCAGTAATTTTTTATTTATTTTATCTTCAATTATTTTATGTGGTATATAATTTTTATTATAGGAAAATATTATCTAGTTGATGCTGGTTATGCAAATCTTCCGGGATTTTTGGCTCCATATCGAGGAACCCGATATCATCTGCAAGAATTTGGAGATAATATTCCTAGAAATGAAAAAGAATTATTCAACCGAAGACATTCATTTTTACGGAATATTATTGAGCGAACTTTTGGTGCTTTAAAAGCTCGATTTCAAATGTTAAAAGGCTCTCCTCCATTTTCTTTTAAGATCCAGGTGAAAATTGTACATGCTTGTTGCATATTGCACAATTATATACGTGCAGAAGATTATGATGAAATATTTGAAGATGAAGATGATGATTCGGGTGGCGAGCTCGGTGGAGGAGGTGATGCGGTCCAATTAGGTGCAATGGATGATACAGATAGTGACGATTGCGATGATCTTGAGGATGTGGGTAGCCAAGTAACAAGCATTCGGAGGCAGAGTGCATTAGAATCCACAAGAGCCACACAATTTCGAGATGCCATATCAACATCCATGTGGAACGATAAATGATGGTTTACTCTTATTACTTTTGAACATGCGTAATTTATATGTACTAAACTTGTAACTCGTTGATTGTAATATTAATGGCACGAACTTGTTATTTGAATAATTTTTTTTAGGTTATTTTCAAAGTTGTATATGTATTTTTTATTATTTTTTTAATTTTTATTACTATATTAAACTTCATATTTAAGTCTCTGGTAAATAAAATATAATTAATGTATGCATTTGATTAATTAATTACTTTTAATTTTGTCAAAATATATTATTAATTAATACAATGCAAATCTATCTTATGTTATTAATATAATATTTTTTATCATTAATCATAATTTTTTTATTTACTCTATTGTATTAGTGATTTAATAGTGGTAATTAAAATATTATTAAATCAAACACTTGGTTTAATTAGTTTATTTTTATAATTAATAAAATCAATGATTTTAAATTTCTAAGATGAAGATGAAGATGAAAATCAAATTTTTATTTTGTTGACTAACCCCCCCATATGTGTAAGTGAAAGTGAATTCAAATTCATTTTCGCATTCCCACGATGCACACTAACATGCCTTTATTGTGTTTTGGCTCGGAATATAGTGAAACAACATAAGTGTGGAACATTGCGATAATGAATAAGTGACTGCAACATAAAAAAAATTATGCTAGAGAATCATAAAGATTGTCGGTGAAAAATGGAGTAGAGAAAATTAGCATTAGTACACTGAAATGCAATTCAACTATGCTAAAATGGGATTCAACAAAGCAAATCCTACTATTTATAACTCACTTTTGAATGCATCTACCCTAGTTTTGAAAATACATCTCTGTTTAAAAAATATGCCTTGGTTGAAGGCTTTATCTTTTATTTAGCTGCAGTAAACTCATATCCAGATACACTAAATTCATTTTCAGTGACATTAAATGTATTTTTAGTGACCCCAAATATATTTTCAATGACACAATTAATTTTCGGTGATGCTGAATTCATTTCCAGCAAAGCTAAATTTATTTTTAGTGACACTAAATTTATTTTCTATTTTTTTATCATTTTTTACACCCGAACAGGTGCAATGAACAAATGGGAATAGACTGGACAGCTCCACACCATAGGAAAGTTGGTCCGTAACCATGCGGATAGAAAAGTCAGTCCCCCCAAGGTAGACCGCATTCAGTGTATGACCGCACAGCAGATCACGCACAGGGAGGAGGCCTAGACTCCTGCAATTCGAATACAATGATGATGGATAAAGTAAGGCCAAGTCCAAAACCGATTAGACTGGAAGGCCAACCGTTAATCAAACTTTCCATTCAAAATCGTGTTTTTCAATCAAGAAAGTCATAAATAAACTAAAACAAATGGAGAATACCAGAAATAAACCGCAGATGGGTTGGGAACACGAACGTTGATATAATTAGAACAAGAGAATATGCCCTTAGCAGGTCCGGTGAACGGTGGATGGAATTACCAGTGGATGACGACGACGAATAAGGGTATGTTCGGAATTTTAAGGAAAATTAAAAAAATAATTAGTGAATAGAAGAGTTTAAAATTCTTAACCTCATTTTTGTCAAATTTCTTGAGCGGCTTTTCTGCGTCGGCGTCGCTTTCCACTCTTAAATGAAGTCACCTGTGGGCCCTCCTTTTGCTGTTGCTTGAAGTGAAGGACCAAATGAGGTCGACATCCCATTTCCCATCAATGGCCCACAATAAGGGAAGCTTCGTATTACCATCCTGTACCTATGGGCAAGCGAGAGAGGAGTCGGACGGGTCAGCTCCAACTTTCGCGTCACCGTTAGTGGGCCCACTCTAATTTGCCCGTCCAAACTCCTAAAAGTACAATGGCATGTTTTTCGCTTACCTTTTTTATTTATTTCCAAATCGTCGTTTTTCATTTGGGCGGCGCCGGCTCCTACGCTTTTCCGCCTAAACAAATATCCTCCCCTAGTTCCTCTTCTTCGGTGAGTGCCCCTCTTCCGACCCGAATTTCCCGAAAATGGGAATTCTCCGGCGACAACTCAAAGCCATGCTCCGCAAGAATTGGCTCCTCAAAATTCGCCATCCTTTTTCCACTGCCGCCGAGGTCAGCCGACTTGTCTTCCTCGTCGTCGAATTTTCGAAATCTTGTCTTCCTAGTTTGTTTTTAGAAATTTTACAATTAAGTATGTTTTGCAGATTTTTCTTCCGACCGTGGTTATGCTTTTGCTCATCGGAGTGAGGACGAGAGTCGATACGCAACTGCACCCGACGCAGCCTTATATTAAGAAGGGACTCTTTGTCGACGTTGGCAAAAGCGACATTTCTCCGAGTTTTGACAAAATTCTGCAAAACTTGGTTGCTATGGGCGAGCATATAGCTTTCGCGCCCGATACGGAGGAGACTAGGCGGATGCTCGATATTTTAAGCTTCCGGTTCCCTCTGCTTAAGGTATGTCTCCCAATGCATAGGTTGAGCTTGCTTTTTTGTTTGGATATCTTTTCTGTTACGAAAATAAACGCGGAACTTGACGTACTTCTTTTCAGCTTCCGAAAGAGATACTCTATGTTGTTCTAAAAATGATGGAAATTACATTAACTGACCAATGAATATGTCAAACTTTGAAGTGAAGAATAAGCAAGTAATGGACAACTATAACGAAATTTTTGTGAGATGACTCTTTCAGTATGCTGAATCACGTAGAAACTTGTTGTGACTTGTTAAGCTTGGCCGGGTTTAACTATCAAAATTTGCGAGTGTGGGGGGTCGGATTTTTAGTCTGGACTCAGAGGAAGCTGTAGATTGAGTAGTGGAGATAACTAGGTTCTACAGGTCAAGTGGTCATTCCAATTTTTATGTATAAAGGAAAACCCCTTTGTCTTTATGTTCCTTGTTGATTTTGAGAGAGGCGTTATAGAGTTTTTTATTCTATCACAGAATCATACTGAGACTTCTGCTTATGAGAGGATCTTCAGTCAAAATAATGAAGCCTCTTCTTCTGAACCTTTATGTATGTGTAAAATTACAAACATAACTGTGCAATATTTTGGTGGTAAAAAGTCCATGAAAGCGAGGAGAACTTCGTGTTCTGAACTTGAATCCAACAGTTATACAATTATTCTAATTTTATGTGAATGACAACATGATAAATGATTGAGATAACTAATGCGTCTCTGGCATTTTTGAAACACTGTTTCTCCTTATGTTTACAGGAATCTAGCCTAACGTTGATCCAAATCTTATTTAAAAAATAAAAACTGTTGGATCTAATTCTGACCTTAATCCTGCTTAGAGAAAAAAACAACTTTTCTATTGGATAGAGGAGATTTTTCTGAAGAAAATAAAGCTTTTCACACTGAGACCTTCTGATAAACTATTTGGTTTCATTTTCCCAATAAATGTTTTCTTTCTTCTTTTCTTCTATTTCCAAATTCATGTGTAGTGTTCAATGTTTTAACAGTGTAACTGCTGTTGGTTCTTTTATCACAGGTAGCTGGGATTGTTTACAAAGATGAGTTGGAGCTAGAAACTTACATACGTTCAGATCTTTATGGTTTTACTGACCATGCCAAGTAAGTAGCATGTTACCAAGTTTCTGCTGTGGTGCAAATTCATTGAAGAAAACAATTAAGTTTGGTAAATGCTTACTGTAGAGGTCACTTCTCTTCATGAATGTTTAAGGATATTCTATCCTTTTGATTGCACTAGGATTTTGAAGTTTGAGAGCAGAAAATTGACTAGGGATCTTCTTCTTGCTTGTCCAGGAATATATCTTACCCTCGAGTCAAAGGAGCAATTATATTTCATGAACAAGGTCCCCTTTCATTTGACTATAGCATACGCCTCAATCACTCATGGGCCTTCTCAGGGTTTCCTGATGTCAAAACCATCATGGACACAAGTGGTCCTTATCTGAATGACTTGGAACTGGGTGTTTCTCCTGTACCCACTCTACAATATGGCTTGAGTGGATTTCTAACTGTATGAACTCTTCTTTCTCCCTCACACACACGCACACACGCGCACACACACGCTCACACACGCAGGCACATAGAGAGAGAGAGAGAGCTATAAATGATATTAACTACATTCCATATTGCTAACTGGAAATAGAAGTGGATTAATTACTCTTTTCCCCTTGAGAAATGCTGAATTTACTTTCCCCTTTGAGAAATATTAAATTACTCTCATCACCCCTGATATCAAATCTACATTTTTTTACCCTCTTCTCCTCCATTTTTTTAGTAAAAAGTACAAGACTGCCTTAAAAAATTTTAAATCCAACTCAGGGAAAAGCTTCGTCTGTCAGCCAAGGAACCCTCCTGAGGGAAAATCTTTTCCTTGAAAATCCAGAAATCCAGAAAATCCAAAAGTTCAACTCCTATGCCACCTCACCCCCTCAAAAATCATCATTACCTCCCCTCGACTTCGCCACCCTTCCGCCACATCCTAACTCTGTACGTCCGGAAACCCAAAATACTAACCCAACTGTCACCTCACCGCCCATCACAATCCCATCACCGTCTCCCGATACTTCCATCCTCTCGCCTTTTCAAATCTAGAAATAACACAAATCCAGAATGTTAGCCACATCATCACCTCCCCGCCACAAAAAATCTCACCGCTGTCCCTCGATATTCTCCCACCTCCACCACCATGTAAAAATCTTGAAACCCCAGAAACCCAAAACCCAAATGTAACCTCATCTCCGCTCGACAATCAAACCTTTTCGCCGCCTCTGTACGGGACGCAGACTGGTACGGCGAATTTGATCCTGCTCTGTCTGACCTTCCCACCCCTCTCTGCTCCAATATCGACCCCCATCATTTCATCGATCCCATCAAAGTTTTCAACATCTCTATCCCAGTCCCACCATCTGAAAGACCCATCTCCATCAAATTATGCCTCTTCCCCAAAATCCTGCAACACCGTTTCCTGAGGGCAACCCACTCCAAAAATCACATCTGTACCCTACCAAGTTCCCCCCATCTTTTCTCATCCCGCCTCCCGAAATCCACCATCATGTAATACCCCATCAGCCTTTCCGTCTCCGTTGCCCTCGGGCCAAAACAACAAGTGTCAGCCCCCTACTTTCTCTTGAGCCTCCCAGAAAACTCCCTCCCCATCAACTACCTTTTTTGTCCGGGTTTTAAATACCTTGAAACCCACACCTGATAGAAATGTCCAATTGACGGTTTCGTGTCCAAACATCCGTCAGTCCCCATACCTTCCTCGAACCCCATACAACACCACCCCCTTAACCCAACCATCGAATATAATCCAAAAAAATCCTTCACTTTTCCCAAACTTGCCACTAAGTTCTTTTCAACGGAAGACATTTGACAGAGTTAACTGGAAGTTTTTGGATACCCTCCTGAGGAAGATGGGATTCGGAGAAAAATGGCGCTTCTGGATCCAAAGCTGCATCTCCTCTGCAAGATACTCTGTCCTTCTCAATGACACAATTTGCGGGTATTTTAAGGGAACTAGGGGAATCAGACAAGGAGACCCCCTCTCCACCCTGCTCTTCAACATGGTGGCAGAATACCTATCCTCCTTGATCTACTTGGCCAAGAACATGGGATGGCTCCTACCCACGACTGATTGCACAACATTTGATATTCCGACTCTCCAGTTTGCAGATGATACTATTTGCATCGGGTTTTGTACTATGGATCAAATTAGAAAATTACGTGCCGTGCTGGGATTATTTGAATTGGCTTCTGGTCAGAGCATAAACTGGGGAAAAACCACTCTCCTTTGCTATCATATTGATCCAGTTGAGCTTCGGAATATGGCGGACTATCTGGGATGCTCTGTGGGAAATATGCCTGGTACGTATCTTGGGCTCCCACTTTTTGATTCTCGGCCTTCGGCGTCTCTATGGTCCCCCCTCATTGAGAAATTTGAAAAGAGGCTAGCCACTTGGAGGGGTAAACTCCTATCAATAGCGGGGCATCTCACTCTTCCCAAGTCTTGTCCTGCGGGGCTTCCAAATTATCTGTTATCATTCATGCACTGTCCGGCTTCCATTTGCTCCAAAATTGATGCTATCCGTCGACGATTTTTGTGGAGGGTTTAGAAGATACCTTCAGATACCATCTGGTCAGTTGAAGGATATTTGCATGCCTCATAATAGGGGAGGAATGGGCATCCGACCTACAAAAGAAATGAACACAGCTCTTATGCTCAAATGGATTTGGAATTTCAACAACAAGCACAATAGTTTATAGAAGAATATGGTGAAATTCTACCTTCAGTTTTCGGGTGCATGGTGGAGAGATGGTAGCGCTGCTCGCCTCCTATCCATGATATGGAAATCAGTTTTCAAGCTCCTTTCCAGTATTCAGAGATGCTACCGCATTTCACACGGGCAACGGAAGGACCCTTCTCTTCTGGTCGGGCGAATGGTGTGGCCCCCGATCTCTCTCAGAGGACTTTCTGGGGTTGTATAGGGTGGCAAACAACCTCTCTTGCTTTGTGGCTGATTCATGGAGTGATCACTCGTGGAGTCTTCCGTTTCATCGGGGATTAAATGATGAGGAATCATTGGCTTTTTGCTCTCTCCTTACTAAACTCAGCAGTACTATTATTCGGGAGCACTCAGATGATAAGCTGATTTGGAAGCTCAGTAATAATGGCTGATTCACTGTCACTTCGGCTTACTCTCATATCAGAAAGCAGGACTATAGTCCTCATGAGCACAAGGCAAATCTGGCTTGGAAACTCTCAGTGCCAAGCAAAATCAAGTTCTTCGTGTGGTCAACCATCAGAGAGCAGGTTCTTACTTCGGACAACCTCCATAGAAGAGGTTTCACTGCCACCGATCTTTCTTGTCCCCTTTGCGATGAGTGTGAAGAGACAGTCCAACATGTCCTCTTACACTGTCAATTTTCGTGGCAAGTTTGGATGAAGATATTTCAGAAAATCGGGCTCCAACTGGGGCTACATCAAGACCTCTTTGGCACCTTTGAGATGGTTTGAGGGATTCTCCTTTCTTGGCTGGGCAAGTTAATTCTTTCGGCCTGTCTTGCGCATGTTCCATGGTGCATTTGGTTCGAGCGGAACAACCGGAGATTCAATTCCAAAGCTAGTACCCCAGACAACACGACTTCTCATGCCGTCGGCCTCATCTCGAGCTGGCTTCATACAAAGAAGGATTTTGCCACTCTGTTAGGGGTTTCCCTTCGGGAAAATTGGAATTTGATCGCTCACATGTCTGGCCCTAGCAGAGCTTCTAGAATGGCTATCTGGGATCCTCCCCCTTGCGACTGCATAAAGTTGAATTTTGATGGTAGTGCTATTGGATGTCCTGGTCCAACAGGAGCTGGTGGTATATTTAGAGGTCACAATGGAGATCCCATTCTTTCTTATGCTGGTCCGGTGGGCATTGCAGATTCTAATACTGCCGAAGTTAGTGCTCTACTGTTCGGCCTCCAAATCTTCATGGATTGACTTCATGACAAGTTAATCATCGAAGGAGACTCGAAGACGGTTATTAGTTGGTGTTCCAAAGACAACCTCCCCCCTTGGCGCCACTGGCCCATCACTGATAGTATTGTTGACATTGTATCTTCTATGCATTGTAATTGGAATCTCATTCCTAGGTCAGCCAACTCTTTGGCTAATAAATTGGCAAAATTCGGAGCTTCCCAGCAATCTCTCATTGTATGGGAAGGGTTCCCTTCTTTGTAGTTTGCTCTTTTGAACTTTTGTCTTAATAAAAATCAGCATCATTTAAAAAAAAAAAAAAGTTCTTTTCAACTGCAGCCACATGTCACAAATCAGGATGGGAAATCTGCCCGTACCCTTCACCCAGATTGACGTCTGTCACTCCGACAACTCATCCAAACCAGATTCCGCCTAGGGCTCCATTTTTTCTCTTCCCAATACCCCCCAACACTTATAAACATCACCCCCAGACGTTTTCTTTGCCCCATCCCATTACAAATCTTCAACCCGAACCCCACCATGGAAGCGTCAAGTTCAAAAGCCAAAACTCCCTCTACCCTCCCCCCCTCCCTCAAAAATAACGGGCCCCGAAATGGTTAAAAGATCTTTAGTTACCCCTTCACTTTTACTTACTCTAAAAAAAAGAGAGGGCAAAGCACAAGTTACCTCCCCCCAGAAAATTAGTACTCCCCTTGTCTCCACTCCTAACCTCCCTCATCCAACCACAAACTTTATGTCTGCTTACTACCCGGGTACCCAGCCTCAGCCCTAGCACCAACCCCAACTTGAGGATGCTCTCCCACATCCAACAATAGACCTTATGTCTGCTTACTACTCTGGTACCCAGCCGAAGCCCCAGCACCACCACCAGCCCCAACCTGAGGATGCTATCCTCCAATTCCTGGAAGAAAAAGACTTAGATCTTCCACCGGAAGAATACAATGAAATAACCAAACTTGCGTGGATTTTCAGCTCTTATTACGATGAGGCTTCTCGCCAATGGGAGAAGGATATCAACCTACCAGTTTCTAAATGATTATCTTGTCATGGAATGAGGAATCTGCTCACTGTCTAAGTGCTCCATCATCAAAGCAGCCCTTTTGGAATGTAAGCCAAAAATTGTAGTTCTTGTTGAAACGAAGCTGCAAAATTTTGATTACTCTATTGCTCGCGATTTATGGTATTGTTTGGACCTTGTGTGGGCAACGGTCGATGCTATTGGGCACTCGGGTGGCATTCTTGTCATCTGGGACCCAAAAACAGTAGACGCTAATCTCTGCCGGTTGGGACAATACTCCATTGGCATTTGCTTCCACGATTACTTTTTGGGCACTTCGTGGGCTCTGGCTGGTGTGTATGGTCCGACTAGGCCTGACGAGGAATTATTTCAACTAGTCCATCTCTGGGATCTGCCTTGGCTTCTGGCCGGTATTTTAATTCTATTCTTCTCTACTCTGAAAAAAGCCCCCCCACGCCCAGAACTAGATCTGCTATGAGAGCTTTCTCTGATCTCATTGGTAGTCTCGAACTATCAGAAATTTCTCCGTCCGGGAAAAAATACACTTGGTCAAATGGCCAATCCTCTCCAATCTTCTCTAAGTTGGACCATTTTTTTGCTAACAATGAATGGCTCAATCTTTTCCCAGACACATCTGGCCAAGTCCTCAACAAAGTCGGTTCTGATCAATGGCCTATTCAAATTAATACCCTCCTCCCTACGTGGGGGCGCTCTCCCTTCCGTTTCGAAAATTCTTGGGACCCTTCTGGAGGTTTTCAACTCTTCCGTTCCGGTCTCGTGGCAAGAATTGAAGCATCACCCTAACCCTGGCTGGGAGCTTGCTCTTAAATTGAAAGCTTTGAAGTCGAAGATTCGTTTATGGTCTTTTTCTCATCGTGCTACTATTGCTTCTCGAAAGGATTCGGTTCGTCGTCGCATCTCGGAGTTTGACCTACTCGAAGAGCAAAGGTCTATTTCTCCCTCTAATGTACTTCTTAGAAGTCAATTAAATTCAGAACTTTCAAATATGCTTCGCTATGAAACTGTCCGCTAGAAACAACATGCAAGATTTCGCTAGATAGCCGAGGGGGATGGAAATATGAAGTTTTTCCATGCTATTGCCTCGGCCAGAAGGAGGGTTAACCGTATCACTTCCTTGTGTCACGGAGACCAAGTGATTACGGATAGCCCCTCTATCTCTAATATTTTTGTGAAGTTTTTCTCAGAGTTTTATTCTGAAGAGCGTTATAATCAGCCAAAGCTGCCCCAACTCGACTATCCGCGAATCTCTTCGTTAGAGGGAACTGATTTGGAAAAGCCTCTCAGAACAGAAGAAATAGATTCGACAACCATGGGGCTTCTGAAAGATAAAGCCCCTAGTCTGGATGGTTTTAATGATGAGTTTTACCACAAATATTGGGATACCATCAAATCAAATGTTTATACGTTTGTCCAAAATTTCCACCAAGTCAGCATCACCCATAAGGCTGTAGGTGCTTCCTTTATTGCTCTGATCCCCAAAAAATCCCCAGCCATCCTTCCACAAGACTTTAGACCAATCAGTCTCACTACTAGTTACTATAAAATAATTGCCCGTTTACTTGCTAAACGTCTTCGGATCCACCTCTCCAAACTCATAAGCCCTTGCCTAAGTGCCTTTATCCGGGATCAGAATATCTTAGAGTCTGCCGTGGCTGCCCATGAACTCCTAGACACTTTAAAAAAATCAAATCGGCCTAGATTCGCCCTAAAAATTGATTTGAAAAAGGCCTTTGATCGAGCAAACTGGAAACTAATTGATTACCTTCTAGATAGGATGGGTTTTGGGACTCGGTGGAAAATTTGGATGAGAGGTTGTATCTCTATTGCATCATATTCTGTCCTAGTTAATGGGAAGCCCCGTGGTTATTTCAAAGCTACAAGAGGAATCAGGCAAGGAGACCCACTATCCCCATTTCTCTTCACTCTCATTGGGGAACATCTTGCTTCTATGGTCTGATTTGCCAAAAGAACGGGTTGGCTTAATCCTATCTCTAATGACCCAAGCCAAGATATTCCGTTAATGCAATATGCTGATGATACTATTTTTTTCGGAGAAGGTACCTTGAGTCAGATCTCCCACTTGAAAGCTCTGCTTAACCTTTTTGAGCTGTCTTATGGACAAAAGGTAAGCTGGGCTAAATCATCTATTTTTGGGTTTCAATATTGATCCTTCGGTTCTAAATTCCATGGCTAATTATTTGGCTTGTAAAGTTGCCTCCCCTTCGGGCACATATTTGGGACTTCCTCTTTCCCCTGTCTTACCTTCAAAATCTCCTTGGCATCCAGTCATTGAGCGTCTTGATGGTAGACTTGCCTCCTGGAGAGGAAAGTTCTTGTCCAAAGCTAGTAAACTTACCCTTATTAAGTCTTGTTTACATGGTATACCATCTTATTTTTTGTCTTTGTACTGTTGCCCTGCCTCTGTCAGAAATAGAATTGAGTTCTTAAAAAGAAGATTTTTATGGGGTGGGCAAAATGGTGAAAGAAAATATTGCCTAGTGAAATGGGTTGATGTTTGTAAACCTCTTGTTGAGGGTGGTCTTGGGATTCGCGACACTGCAACAACAAACTCTGCTCTCGTTATGAAGTGGATTTGGAAATTTAATATGCACCCGTCACTGATTTGGCGGAACATAGTGGTGGTAAAAGCTGATAAGTTCTCTGGATGGTGGACAAAAGGAGGAAGGTATAACAGATTATCTCATGTTTGTAAAAAGATAGCATGTTTGTTACCTGTTTTCAAAAACGCTGTCAAGTGTTATATTGGATTGGCAGTCGGACAAAATTTTGGACAGATTGGTGGGTAGGCCCAGCTAGTTTAAATTTTAGCTATGGTCAAATTTTCTCTCTTGCTAGAAACAAGGAGGCGAATATTTCAGAGGTTGGGCAGAATTCTTGTGAGTGGAATTTAAACCTCCGAAGAGCGTTGACGAAAGTGGAAACCCTAGAAGCCGCCGAACACATCATGAGATTATCTTTGGTTCGTGTCAAAAATGCTCCAGACACCTTGATTTGGACTCCATGCCCCAAAGTTGCATTTTCCACTTCTACTGCCTATAACTCTCTTCTCTCTCCCCCCTCTACTCAATCCTGTCACCCATCTGCTATTGCGTGGTCTTTACTTGTGCCTCCAAGAGCAATTATTTTTATCTAGACAACATGCCAAAACAAAATCCTGACCTCTGATTCGCTAACGCGCCGGGGAACACATGTTTTGGATCCCCTGTGCCCGTTTTTCTAGACCTCTACCGAAGCTGTGGACCATATATTATTGCACTATAATTATGCTTACTCTGTTTGGACCAGCAAAATTGGTCTGCAATACTGTTCCTCCCAAAATCTCACATCTACTATTCATATGGTCACAAAGGCTCATCTCCCAAAGCGTAGAAAGTTATTAATCTCTTGCTGCGTTGGTCACATCGTTTGGGCCCTATGGAAAGAACGGAATAATAGGAGGTTTAATAGAAAATCTCTTCCCGAAAATATTCTAAGCAACAGAATTGTTGGGCAAGTTACTTCCTGGATTCTTATGAGAAAATAATTTAAAAATCTCAAAGGAGTAAACTTACGAGAAAACTGGCATTTTGTTGCAAAAATGTCTCACGACCCCTGCCCTCCAATTATGGAAACTTGGTCTCTTCCCCCGATAGGACATTTTAAACTGAATTTCGATGGAAGCGCGTTGGGTTGTCTAGGGTCTGCTGGATATGGAGGGGTTATTCATGACGATAAAGGAAACCTTCTCTTTTTTTTGGGCCTATTGGTGAATCAGATTCAACAACAACCGAGCTTTTTGGTTTGTTTAAAGGCGTAAATCTATTCATCAGCGGATGGTAGGCCCTCTATATGTCGAAGGCGACTCAAAAGTTGTCATCAATTGGTGTAAAAAGACATGTAAACCTCCTTGGTGGCACTGGGATCTTTTCGAGGATATATATAATTTAATTTCTCAATTACAATGTATTTGGAATTATATTCCTAGATCTGCTAATCACTTAGCAGATAGTCAGGCTAAACTAGGGGTTTTTCTCCAACATCTTGTTGTGGAGGAAGGTTTTGTTTAGTAAGGTATGTATATTTTCCCTCAGTAATACATTCACACTTTTTCTCAAAAAAAAAAAAAAAAATGAACTAGAGATAAAACTAAACACAGAGAATAGGATAATGTAGTTGCTGGACTTTGTAGGAAGTATAAAATGACAAAGTTGCCCTTTAGTAGATCTTCTAACATACTCCAAGAGATTAGCATTTACCACCCCTTTACCACTGATGAGAAGGGGCTTAGAAAGCAGTAGGGACAAATTTTTGTAGTGAATTTTTTTAACATGGAAAGTGTGGTATGAAGGTGTAAGCTCCAAGGAAAAAATGGGTATTAGAAAAAAAAAATCTAAAAAAAAAAACCAAACAAAACTAATAGTGATAACAAATAAGAAAAAGAACACATTTTCTCTATGGGTTGCTCGAGTCAACTCATAGAACCTCTTCTAAGACTAAGTTAAATTTCTGGAGAAAGAAAATAGTTCATGGATTGATTTGTAAACTAAGTACACTGGGCCCCTATTTATATTAGAGAGATTACATACTATCTGAGTTAAATTTAACTACCCATATCCCAGTTACACCCAAAGTACAACTTTTGAAAGATAAGTTCTACAATAATTAAACAATTCTAATAAAATTGAAGTATAATAATACAAAAGTTCCTCCTTAGTTGAACCTTCTTCCTAGAGACTCCTTTCTATGAATTTCATCTAAGCCTCTTCAACATTTGTTCTTCAGTAGATAGGTTTGGTTTCGGGATGATTATCATGGATGGGTTTTGGATATGAATGGTTTGGATGGGATTTCGAGGAAAGTGGTTTGTTGAATGGTTTGGTGAAATATTGATTGGGTCATAGGTTGGGAGGTGTGAGGGAGCAATAATTGGTAGGTGGTTTGGCATGAGGTTTGATGGAGTATTGATTGGGTTATTTTTGGCTGATTGAAGTGGTGTTTATGTGGAGGAATTTCAGCAGAAATTTGGTCAACCATGCTAGCTTGCAATGTAACTCCATTCTATCCTATGCAGGGCCGGTGGGTATTGCTGATTCAAATACTGCTGAAGTGAGTGCTCTTCTATTCGGCCTCCAAATCTTTAAAGAGCGGCTCCATGGCAAGCTGATTATTGAAGGCGACTCAAAGACTGTCATCAGCTGGTGTTCAAAAGAAAGCTGCCCTCCTTGGCGCCATTGGCCAATCACTGATTGTATTGCTGACATTGTGTCATCCATTCATTGTAATTGGAACCTCGTTCCTAAATCAGCCAATTCTTTGGCTGATAAATTGGCAAAATTCGGAACCTCCCCAACAATATTTCATTGTTTGGGAAGGCTTCCCCTCCTGTAATCTGCTCGTTTGAACTCTCATAATAAAATTCAGCATCATTTTAAAAAAAATAAAATGTAACTCCATTTTCGGGAAGATCCAAAATTGAAGCATCCCATTGAATTTGGGGTAGATTCATTGCAGGTTTTTGGAACCAGAATTCAAATTTTGAATTTCCGACCTGTTACCTTCCTTAACTAGATGAGTCAGCGAAGGTAATGAATTTCTTTCTCATGATTATAATAAAAAAAAGAAATCTCAACATAATTTAAAATTTCTCAAGGGGAGAACGGTGAGAGTTATTAGCCCATAAAAATATGGGATACGACCATAAAGTTGAATTAGTTCAAATATCACACATTTCCTTTCATAATTTTTCTTTGTTAAATTGGGTCCAAGTCCATCCCTAGGAGGTCTTTTCCTAAGTAATAAGTACAAGAAATTTCTAATTTTATATCCATGTGAGACTATTCTAGCACTCCCCCTCATGTGGCACCCTCTTTGCACATGGACAATTTTGAGTTGAAGCCCATGTAAGAGTGACCACTTTGGTACCATGTTAGTCCTGATCCATCACAATGACTATCCAAAGTAGGGTGACCTCTTTCCAAGTAGTAAGTATGGGAATTTTTTATCCAGGATCCATGTGGAATTATTCTAACACCTGGTATGAGAAAAAGGTATTAAATATCATGATACACCTTGTGAAAGGTAATATATTGAGCTGATTTTCTTCTTTGTTAATGCAGTTGCAGCAGATGGTGGATTCTTTCATAATATTTGCTGCACAACAAAACATAACTGAGACTGACTATGCACATGTGAATTCATCTGTCGTCCCCAGATTTAATGCTTCCTCTCTCCTCCAGCTTCCATGGACCACTTTTAGTCCATCTAACATACGGATGGCTCCATTTCCCACACGTGCATACACTGACGATGAGTTCCAGTCCATCATAAAGACTGTGATGGGAGTTCTGTATGTATTGTTTACTGTTACCATGCTTATCATTGCTTTATCTTGCATTTGTGATCTTTTCTAAAACTTTTTGATCAAGTTGTTGTTTTGCTTTGTATTAATTGGCTATTAAAGTATGATAAAACTATCTAAATTTACTGGGGCACAGGTATCTCTTGGGCTTTCTTTATCCAATTTCTCGTCTAATCA
Source organism: Aristolochia californica (assembly GCF_029961685.1). Lineage (NCBI taxonomy): Eukaryota > Viridiplantae > Streptophyta > Magnoliopsida > Piperales > Aristolochiaceae > Aristolochia > Aristolochia californica. The sequence goes on from NW_027181881.1 coordinate 8,834,094, forward strand.
GTTTTACCGTCTTTGAGAAGGTATGATGATAAGCATAACATGAAAGTTTTGTCATTTATGTTTTTGCTTGGTTTAGTGTCTTTCTCTTTCCTCTTAATGTTTTGGATATCTATATATGTATGAGTTTTAATGCTTCAGGAACAGAAGATTAAGGAAGGTCTTCACATGATGGGTCTTAGAGATGAGACATTTTATCTTTCGTGGTTAATTACATACAGTGTACAGGTATAAACTCTGGTTTCATGCTATACTAATTGCCGTTATTAGGTCCTTTGTTGTTACTGCATGTCTTAACTTTTCATAAAATTTGCTTCTTGTGCAGTTTGCTATCTCTTCTGCTATCATCACAGTCTGCTCGATGGGTAGTCTTTTCATGTATAGTGATAAATCGGTGGTGTTTATATACTTCTTTTCATTTGGCCTCAGTGCAATCATGCTCTCCTTTTTGATCTCTACGTTCTTTTCACGGGCCAAAACGGCTGTGGCAGTTGGTACACTGTCTTTTCTTGGAGCCTTCTTCCCTTATTACACTGTCAATGATCCTGCAGTTCCCATGTTAGTTACTTTTTTTTTTTTTTTTTGAATTGTATGTTAGTTGTTTATCAAATTGGGCTCTTTTGATTTGACTAGATTTGGATAAGTTTGAATACTGAAGAGCATTATTGATTATTACTACCAGGGTATCAAAGGTCTTGGCTTCTTTGCTCTCTCCTACAGCCTTTGCCCTTGGTACAGTAAATTTTGCTGATTACGAGCGTGCTCATGTTGGTCTTCGCTGGAGCAATATTTGGCAGGCAGATCTCTTCATCACTTCCAGTTTATTTCCCTTATTTTAGTGATTGAACACTTATTATTTGAGCCTAAAGAATAAATTTCTGTAGGCTTCTTCAGGTGTAAATTTTTTGGTATGCCTCTTGATGATGTATCTCGACACAATAATCTATTGTGGCTTTGGGCTCTACCTGGACAAGGTAACATATTGGAATCTGACAAATGGTTTTTCAATTTTTTTTATTGCTATTGCTGAAATTAAACGAAGATCATAAATTCTTCTCACATATAATTTGGTGGAAACTACAGTATGGTTCTTCTTGCACAGAAATTGAACAAGCAACATCATGGTTCTTCTTGCATATAACTCGGAACACGCTAATGCGTGGTCCTCTCTTTTCTTCTGTCCTGGGTTCTAACAGCTTTCTGATGTTCTGTTTCTGTATTTGGCAACTCTTCATTGGTTTACTACTCATGATTGTTCATACAGGTTTTGCCCAGAGAAAATGGAGTGCATTATCCATGGAACTTTTTATTTACTAAGAGCTTTTGGGGGAAGAAAAACAATCTAGAAGTCAAACTTAGTGACAAGGTGTCTGAAAGTGCTACAACTCTTGGATGTAAAGACTGTCCAGAACCTGCTATTGAAGCAATTAGCTTAGATATGAAACAACAAGAACTTGATGGCCGGTATGAAATCTTTTCCTTTTGGCAGATCTCAGCTGTACTGGCTCTTTCTTTTTAGATCTATAACATTATTTTCTCCCTCTTTCAGATGTATCCAGATTCAGAATTTACAAAAAGTCTATGTGACAAAAAAAGGAAAATGTTGTGCTGTGAACTCTTTACAACTCACTTTGTATGAGAACCAGATCCTTGCACTTCTAGGTATTTTTTGTTCATTCCCCTCTGACTTCCTGATGCAGGGGACCTATGTGTAGCTTGAAGCTACCCTTTGTTTCTTGAAGCACATTGCGTCAGTTGTATGATTATAGCTTGATTTTGGCCTAAGGAAGTTCTCTCTGTTAGAATTAGCTTCTTTACTGATATTCAGTTTTACTAATTGGACATTAAAATTGATACCAAAAAGGTACTCATTGAGTTAGATTAGAGACCAGCTTTGAACACTGATTCTGGTTAAAAAATCCCTTCTTGGTTCTAATCTGATGCAATAGTTTGTAGAAACACTTCTTGCCTCAGGACAAACATGTAAGTCTATACTTCTATGCGTTGTGGGAGATCAACATATCAAAAAGGGTTTCATTGAGTTAGATTAAAGACCAGCTTGAAAACTTATTCTGATAAAAAAAATTCCTTCTTGGTTTTAATGTGATGCAATATTTTATAAAAATATTTCTTGCCTTACGACAAGCATGTTAGTTGATACTTGTATGCATTGTGGGAGATAACATATCTGCATTAACTCTTTAAATCTCTTGCATAATAAGTTATATCGTACACCACAGGACATAATGGAGCTGGTAAGAGCACGACAATCGCAATGCTTGTTGGGCTTATTCCACCTACAGCTGGGGATGTTCTTGTATGTGGCAAGAATATTAGAACAGACATGGTATGTATAAACATTTTTTCTTTTAAACTTGTTGAGAGATAGCAAGTTACAAAGGCATCCTTGTAATTAACTTGGCTATTTCTCTACTTATTCATCTGGGATCATTGCTGTCCCATGAATTAGATCTCTTTTGTATGTTAGTTAGTGAGTGTGAATAGTCTTTTATGATACGTGCTGTTCTTAAGAGAGTTAAGGGTCGATTGTTGCCCTAAGCTCATTAATTTAATAAAGTAGGATCATTGTTTGGGATGGTTCCCCCTCTTTGTAATCTTGCTCTTTTGAGCCTTTTAATATAACTCAGCACTATTTTAATTTTTTTTTTAATAAAGTAGGATAACTCTGTCAGGCTTGGTGTCTTCAGCATTATTATGATGAATTAGTGTATTTGTGTTCTGATCTTTATGTTTCTTGAAGTCATATTTCAAGATCAGGGAACCATGTTGTTGATACTCTAGCAAAATCTGGTGTAGCAAGATCTTGTCTTTCAGTTGTAGATTCTTTCTTTAATGAGGCTTGAGGGCTCTTCCCTCCCCTGCTCTTGTATTTTTTTTGCTTATTTTTGTGAAGTTGGGTCCAAGGCCCATCCCAAAATGACTAGCCAACTCAACTAATAAACTCAAGATTTTTGTATACACCAATCCATGTGGGACTATTCCTTAGCACTCCCCTCACGTGTAGGCCCTCTTTTGTGGCTCTACAAGTGGATAATTTAGATGTAGGCTCTCTTTTGTTTGGTGTCTTGTTTGTTTGATTGCAAGACTAGAGGAGGGGCGTGTAGGCTCTCTTTTGTAGCTCTACAAGTGGATAATTTTAGGTGTAGGTCCTCTTTAGTGGCTCTACAAGTGAATAATTTTAGGTGTAAGCCCTCTTTTGTGACTCTACAAGTGGATAAATTTAGGTGTAGGCCCACGTATGAGTACCCGTTCTGATACCATGTGAAGTTGGGTCCAAGACCCATCCCATAATGACTAGCCAACTTAGGAAGTCTCTTTCCCAACTAATAAACTCAAGATCATTGTACTCACTAATCCATGTAGGACTATTCTTTAAAAATATTAATGCATCAAATTCAAATTCAAATTCAAATTCAAATTCAAAAAAAAAAAGGAAGATTAATGGTGGTAATGTTGCTGGTTTTGCAAAATCAGGTGTTATTACAAGATGTTGTCTTTCTGTCAGAGATTCTTTCTCCATTGGGGTTAACGGGTTCTCCTCTCCTTTTTTTGTTATTTCTTTCCTCATATTAATCATTTTCTATGAAAAGCTTAATGTTGGTAGTTTTGGGTGTTGGCCTCATCCTTCATCTCCTTCCTTGAGTTCATGGAAGGAGAGATCACTTTGCTAGTGCTAGAATCAGCCATGGGATCAATGTCCAATACAGCACAACATTGGACATTTCAAAATTTCACCAAATAATCTCAAAGTAATGGACAAAACTACATCCAAAATGACAATTCAGCCAGTGCAGTTATGCTAAATGCCTCCTTTTACACATACATATACTTCTGCAATAGAACAAGGAGCAATCAGTGAATAAATAATAACCAAAACACACTTAACCACTTCAATACTAATTAAATTTTCCAATAGTAGAAATTCCACCTAGAGAATTGCAAGAAGAGAGACCTGCGAGGTTCGATAAATAGGACAACACGTGGCACAACAACATCAAACATGGTCTACAATCCACAGTACACCGTCAACCAACCATTGTGCATGAGAGCAGAAAAATAATCTTTAATGGCCTTTTAGATAAAAAAAAAAAATCCCTTAAGAGATGATCTTAGGAAGTGAAATAAGGGAAGGGGATTTGTAGAACACACACAAGAAAATGAGCTATGTTAAATTGGGTCTAAGGCCCATCCCAAAATGACTAGCCAACTTAGGAAACCTCTTTCTCAACTATAAACTCAAGATATTTGTACTCACTAATCCATGTGAGACTATTCCTTAACACTCCCCCTCATGTGTAGGCCCTCTTTTGTGGCTCTACAAGTGGATAATTTAGGTGTAGGCCTTCTTTTGTGGCTCTACAAGTGGATAGTTTTAGGTGTAGGCCCTCTTTTGTGGCTCTACAAGTGGATAGTTTAGGTGTAGGCCCACTTTTGTGGCTCTACAAGTGGATAATTTAGGTGTAAGCCCTCTTTTGTAGTTCTACAAGTGAATAGTTTAGGTGTAAGCCCTTTTTTGTGGTTCTACAAGTGGATAGTTTAGGTGTAGGCCCACATACGAGTACTTGCTCTGATACCATGTTAAATTGGGTCTAAGGCCCATCCCAAAATGACTAGCCAACATAGGAAACCTCTTTCCCCACTAATAAACTCAAGATATTTGTACTCACTAATCCATGTGGGACTATTCCTTAACAAGCTATGGAGCGATGGAGCCGACAATGATAATCGAGGTCAGACTTGTTAGGAATTAGATGCCCTAATTCCAAACTAAAGAGAACAATAATAATAATCTTGGAAGAAAGAAAACGCAACCGTGAACAATCAAGCTTTATACAGGTTTGCCTTAAGGTGAGACTACGTCCTGTCTTCCGCCACTGCAGTAATCCACTATGAAGATTAAATTGTTTACAAGAGAGATTGCACACACTTATAGGTGTTGTTTTTCTCTAACCTTTCTCGGCCGCAACTGATACTCTTCGGATGATAAAACCCTAATAGTGGTGCCCCAAATATAAAGAGGAAACTAAGGCAACCGCGATAAAAGAGTTAAATTTCCAAACTGCCCTTAATGAAACAACAATTAATATATCTTGGACCATCCGTGTAGGGCGTTGATTATGTTCCACAATTTAACAATCTCCCACTTGGAGACTAATCCATCATCAATATCTCCTTTGCAGCGACAACAACTTCTCAATCCTCAGAGAGAAGTCCAATTGAAGTTACACAAATTCAATATCTCAATCGTAACAGTCTTTGTCAACATATCAATCGGATTCTGACTTCTTTGAATCTTCTCAAGTGTTAAGACTCCATCCTCCAGAGCCGATCTGATGAAGTGATAACGAACTTGTATGTGCTTTGTTCTGGCATGATAAAAAGGGTTTTTTGCTAAATAAATAACACTCTCACTGTCACAATACAACACATTCTTCCCATTCTTGGACGTAATTCTTCCAACAAATACTGCAACCATACCATCTCTTTGTTGGCTTTAGTCACAACGACATATTTTGCCTTAGTAGTGGAATGAACAACTATTTTTTGCAATTTAGAGACCCACTAACTGCTGTCCCACCCAATGTGTATACATATGCAGTGGTACTCTTCCTGCCATCAATGTCTCCAGCCATGTCAGCATCTACTTAACATGTAATCCCAAGTTTGACTTTTTGAAACATAAGGCTGAGTCTACAGTGCCTCTCAAATACCTGAGAATCCACTTCACTGCTTCCTTATGCTGCTTACCCGGATTACTCATATATCTGGTCTAGTGCACACCATGGCATACATGAGACTGCCAATTGCAGAAACATAAGGCACATTGGCCATGTAGGCTTGCTCTTGCTTTGTAGAAGGTGACTGCTCCTTAGATAGCCTAAAGTGACTTGCCAAAATAATACTCATTGGTTTTGCATCATTCATGTTGAATCTGCTCAGCACCTTCACATATTCTTCTTATGACAACTTCAAGACATCAATGTCCCTAGTAATCCTCATCCCAAGGATTTGTTTTGCAGCACCCTAATCCTTCATTGCAGACTTCTTGGACAACTCCCTTTTCAACTGATCTATTTCCCGTTTGCCAAGCACCTGTTATCAACATGTCATCAACATATAGCAGTAGAATGATGTATGAGTCATCAAACTTCTTCACATAACAACAATGATCCGCCTGGCACCTCAAGAAACCATTATTACTTAAAAAGGGGTCAAACTTCTTATACCCTTGTCTTAGAGCTTGTTTAAGACCATATAACCTCTTTTGATGTTTACACACCATTTTCTCCTTTCCTTGTGCTTTGAAACCCTATGGCTGCATCATGTAAATTTCTTCTTCCAAATCACCATGAAGAAATGCTGTCTTTACATCCAACTGCTCTAAGTGCAAGTCTTCATTTGCCACTAGTCTAATAGTAGTCACTTTCACTACAGGAGAGAAAATCTCAGTGTAGTGAATGCCTTATTTTTGTTGAAAAACCCTTTTATCACCAATCTTGCCTTGTACTGCTTGCTGCCATCATGTTCGTCTTTTATTCGGTACACCCATTTGTGGGCCTTCCTTGGTCGTGTGACCTATTTTACAATACTCTTAGATATGTGGGCCTTGGTCGTGTGGGCTTGGACCCTATCTTCCAACACTCCCCCTCAAGCTGGGGGTGAGAGAACATCAAGAACTCCCAGCTTGTTGCAAATGATGTATAAAATCTTTTTGTATAAAATGGCAGTCCTCCAATCTTCCAACACGCCCCCTCACGCTGGTGCTCTCTTCCATGAGGCCCAATTGGCCAATTCAGGGGGGTATAACATAGATGTAATAATAAGTTCCTCTGTCATGGTGTCCCAACCGTTGACATTTGATATTTTTGACGGGGTATTAAGTTCCTCCGTCATGGAATCCCAACTGTTGACATTTTTTATATTTTTGACGGGGTATTAAGTTCCTCTGTCATGGAATCCCAACTATTGACATTTGATATTTTTGACGGGGTATTAAGTTCCTTTGTCTTGGTTTCCCAACCCTGATATTTTTTTACAGGGCCCATCATGGTTTCTCAATTGTGATATCTTTTGACAGGGTATTAAGTTCCTCTGCCATGGTTTCCCAATCGTGATTTTTTTGATAGGGTATCCTCCGTCATGGTTTCCCAACCATGATATTTTTTTGACAGGGTATTAAGTTCCTCTGTCATGGTTTCCTAATCGTGATATTATTTGACGGGGTCAAATAAATGATGATATGAGAAAGGATACCAAGACCACCTCTTCATTAATAATAATGTCCCCAAAGAGACATAATAGCTATAGCTGAATATAACACTACCATCTTCCAACACATATAACACGAACCAAAATAATAAACCTTGTAGAAGGACCCATGAAATAATCATAATCCGATATAAATATTTTTTCTTAGATGCAGAAGCTTCATCTTTTGTGCTCCCCCTTTCTTGAATATTTTGGTAAAATAAACTTATCCACAACACATGAAATAAAATACCTCTTTCTTGTACTTTTTCTACTTCTCCCCCTCAAGTTGGTAGGTAATGGCAGTGATCCCAGCTTGAACCAAATATCATAGATGCAACAATAAACCTAAATAACAAAGTTGTAGTAATAAGCCCTCAAACTAGGGAGAAGTGAGATATTTTTTTGATATATCAACTCAAAAAGCGACGCAAAACAATGGGCTTAAATTCGGATTTTTCAATGCAATAGGATTCCAGCATGACCTTTGATTCTTCTAATGCGAATATATATTAAAATATAGATCAGATTGACATAAAATTTTTTCCTTGTGAAACTAGACTTAAATACCTTTCATCCAAGTATAACTTCTCTTCATAAAACATAATTATCAATAGACAAATAATCTGATAGATTTCAGTCTCTGTCATCTGGCCGAACTAAGTACTCTTTCTCCTTTTCTTTCCATAATGATCATTGACTCTTCCAAGATCAATATCTCCTTATAAAAATCTCAGATCGAGAATTTGTTGAAAGGTAAGAAAATAGACTTAAAAATATTTCTTTTGATATATAATTCTCCAGATAATGTCTCTTTCTTGATAGCATAAAATACCTCGGAAGTTGAAGCTTTCTGCTGCTGCTCAAACCTCTTTTGTAATCTGACCTTCGTTGCTTCAAATATCGATTTTCTTTTGTAGATAACTCAAATAAAAAATTGGTTGAATAGGTAAGAGAATAGACTTACAAATATTTATTTTGATATATATTTCTCCATATAAAGTCTCGTTCTTGATATCATAAAATACCTCAGAAGTTGAAGCTTTCTGCTGCTACTCGAACCTCTTATGCAATCTGACCTTTGCTGCTTCAAATATCGATTTCTCTTTGTAGATAACTCCGATTGGAAAAACTCTTTTTTTATTGGAAAGTAGACTCGAATATCTTTTCGTCAATATATAATTTGAAATATGAAATGCTCAGTATAGAGGTTTTAGCTCAGTATAGAGGTTAAAAACATAAAACAAACTACGTGTGTAGGGATTGCAAAAAAAAAAAAACTACGAACCCTAACTACTAGAGATGATAGATCAGAAAAGAATCACATTACCTCTGTGGGTTGACCATGTCAACTCACATAACCTACTCTGATACCATGTTGAATTTATGGAAAAAAGAAATACTTCATCGACTTTATTAACTTATTATAATCAGAGTACATGAACCTCTATTTATAATAGGGGAAGGTAGTAGAGTCCAATTACAATAAAACTACCTTTGTCCCAATTACACCCAAACTCTAACACTTAAGGATAAGCCTTAGCATAATTAAATAACTCAATATAAATAAAAGACAAACAGAACTCAAACTAGAACTCTTCTAGGACGTGACCATAAGATAAAGATGCCAACTCGTGGTTATCTTTGTGAGTCCTTTTTGATCTTCCAATTAGCTTGTGGTTATCTTTGTGAGTCCTTTTTGATCTTCAAACTTATGTGATAAGGATGCCAGCTCGTGGTAATCATGGTGGGTCCTACTTCTTATGTGCTTGGGCCCATCTTACAATACTCTTAGATATGTGGGCCTTCCTTGGTCATGTGGCCCCTCTTACAATACTCTTAGTTATGTGGGCCTTCTTTGGTTGTGTGGGCTTGGGCCCTATCTTCCAACATGGTAAGGATGTTCGATTCAAATGGGGAGAAACGAGCATCAGGTTACCGAGTTTTGGTGTCAATGTCTGAGAATGTGAGATTGGAAATGAGTTGGGATCTCTCCGCGTATCTGCATCGTGACAGAAACTGGTGGACAGGTCAGCAGGAGGAGGATGACAACCGTGATTGGGAGATGGTTCAAAACAAGGGGAAAAATCGACGTGTGGATATAAGGAACCCTGGAGCATAGTTCGTTTATGGAAACGCTGTGCTTACGATAAGCAATGTGGAGGGCTTAGGAATTTTTGTTCTCATCACTGTAAGGAATGGCGAGAAGCGCTCATTCCTCTCCATCTTGATGGCTGCTTGCTTCTCTTTCATTCACTAGTTCATTGCTGTCACTACTGACAGTAATTCTAGGAATGAGATTCCAATTACAATCAATAGAAGATACAATGTCAGCAATACTATCCGTGATGGACCAGTGGTGCCAAGGGGGGGAGCTGTCTTTGGAACACCAACTAATAACAATCTTCACTTATTGGCTTTAATATTGCTCCTAATGCATTAAATTCTATGGCTCATTACTTGGGATGTAAAATTGCAACGCCTCCTTGTACATATCTGGGATGCATTAAATTCTATGGCTCATTTCTTGGGATGTAAAATTGCAACGCCTTCCTGTACATATTTGGGTTTGCCTTTATCACCTTCATTGCCCTCCAAAAGCTCTTGGCACTCTGTTATTGAGCGTTTGGAAGGACGTCTGGCGGTTTAGAGAGGACGGTTTTTATCTTCATTTCAGATTCAACTGAGAATCAATGTTTTTATTGAGCGTTTGGAAGGACGTCTGGCGGTTTAGAGAGGACGGTTTTTATCTTCATTTCAGATTCAACTGAGAATCAATGTTTTTATTGAGCGTTTGGAGGAGTCATTTCAGACTCAACTGGGAATCAATGTTTTTATTGAGCGTTTGGAGGAGTCATTTCAGACTCAACTGGGAATTAATGTTTTTCCTATGCTGGTCCTTCAGGCATATCCGACTCAATGTCGGCAGAATTACATGGCCTTCTTAATGGATTGCGGGTGTTCAAAGACAAATGTAGTGGGCCTATTCACATCGAAGGAGATTCTGAGGTGGTGATTGGTTGGTGCCAGCGCAATTCTTCTCCCCCATGGAGGCATTGGGATGTATTCCAGGAGATTTGGATATTGTTTCTTCCTTTTCTTGTATTTGGTCTCACATTCCGAGATTTGCTAATTCGGCAGCAGTTGTGCTTGCTAAGGAGGGAGCTTTCCTGCAATCTCTCGTCGTAAAGGATTTGCGCCCACTGCTTTTGTAGTTTTGTGGTTTTCTCTTCCTTCTTTTAAATAAAATTACATCTTCATAAAAAAAAAAAAAAGATTTTTATCTAAGGGTGGTAAACTGGTTCTTATTAAGTCCTCTATGCATGACATTCCTTCTTATTTCCTTTCCCTTTATCGATGCCTTGCCTTTGTTTGCCAAAGAATTGAATTGTTCAAAAGAAAATTCCTGTGGGGACGACCGAATGATGAAAGGAAATACTCTCTGGTGAAAAGGGCTAAGGTATGTAAATCAAAATTTCTTGGTGGGCTCGGGATCCGTGATACTGTTACTACAAATTCAGCACTGCTACTTAAATGGATTTGGAAGTTTAACTTATCTCCTGAATTAATTTGGAGGAAATTGGTTGCTGCAAAAGCAAATAAACTGTTGGGTTGGTGGACTGAGGGAGGGTGATGTGATAGGTTGTCTCTTGTATGGAAAAAAATTGTAAAATTATTACCTGCTTTCAAATCTGCTGTAAAATGTTACTCTGGGACGGGTTTTGTAACAAGATTTTGGACCGATTGGTGGACCAGCGTTCACAGCTTCAACGTCAGCCACAACTTGATTTCAAATCTGGCAAAAAATATTGAAGCATCTATTTCAGACCAGCGAATTGATGGAACCTAAATCTCCAAAGATCACTCATTGATTCTGAGCCCTTGATAGCTTCTAATCTCATTATCGTTCTCTCTTCGGTAAGTCAAAAAAATTCGCTAGATACTCTTTTTTGGATGCCGAGCATGAAAGGTAATTTCTCAACTTCAACTGCTTGCTGCTTCCTGAGTTGTCCCAACCCTCCACAAATCAAACATCCAACCGCCATTGCATTGGCTTCGCATGTTCCCCCAAATTTTTTATTTGGTCTGCATGTTGGAACAAAGTCCTTACCTAGGACTCCCTAATTCGAATAGGTGCCCATGTTCCAGACCCTCTTTGCCCTTTTGCCAAACTTCTCCATAAACAACCACCCATATCCTTCTACATTGCGAGTATGCCTATTTTGTGTGGACCAGCCTGCTTAACAAAATCAGTCTCCAATACTGTTCCTCTCAAAATCTCTCTTCAACCATCCTCTCATTTACAAATACGAACCTTCCAAAACTTAGAAAATTATTAATATCTTGTTGTGTGGGGCATCTAATTTGGGTGTTATGGAAAGAAAGGAATAACCGTAAATTTAATCTAAAGTCTACTCCTGGAGAAGCATTGGTTGAAAAAATTATTGGTCAAGTTACTAAGTGGATCTTATTGCGTAAGGAATTTAGAAACCTTCGAGGATCAAACTTTCGTGAGAACTGGCGAGTCATTGCTGACATGTCTTATCCAACTCGCCCCCTAGGATGGCGATTTGGTCTCCTCCCCCTAAAGGCAATTACAAATTGAATTTCGATGGGAGCTCGTTTGGATGTCCGGGCCCAGCAGGTTTTGGTGGTGTTATTCATGTCGAAAATGGAATTGTTCATTTTTCCTATGTTGGGCCGATTGGAAATGCGGACTCTATTACTGCTGAATTATCTGGATTACTTAATGGACTTCAAATCTTTCATAGTCGTCTCTCAGGTCCCCTCTATATTAAAGGTGATTCAAAAGTTGTCATAAATTGGTGTGCAAAGATTGATCATCCTCCTTGGCGGCATTGGAATATGTTCTACAATATATGTAATTTAATTTCTGTTTTAAATTGTAAATGGAATTGTGTTCCTAGATCTGCTAATCATTTAGCTGATGTTCAGACTAAATTAGGCGTCTCTCTCCAACACGTTGTTGTGGAGGGAGACCTTGTTTAGCAAGGTATTGCAATCTTCATATTTTCTTTTAATACAACTTATACATCATTTTTCAAAAAAAAAAAAACTTGCCATGGAGACGATCCTTGAAGATTTGGAGGCTGAACAACAGAGCACTAACTTTAGCAGTATTAGAATCGGCAATGCCCATCGGACCAACATAAGAAAGAATAGGGTCACCATTGTGACCTCTAAACACACCGCCTGCTCCAGCCGGTCTAGGACAACCAATAACACTACCATCAAAATTCAGCTTAATGTAGTCACAAAGGGAGGATCTCAGATGACCATACTCGGAGTTTTGCAGGGGCCAAACATATGGGCGATCAAACTCCAATTTTCCCGAAGGGAAACACCCTATAGAGGGGCAAATTCCTTTCTTGTATGAAACCAACTTGAGATGAGGCCCACGACATGAGAAGCTGTGTTGTCCGGGGTGCAAGCTTTGGAGTTGAATCTCAGGTTGTTCTGCTCGAGCCAAATGCACCATGGAACAGGTGCAAGACATGTCGAAAGTATTAACTTGCCCAACCGAGGAAGGTGAATCCCTCGAACCATCTCAAAGGTGCCGAAGAGGTCCTGATGTAGCCCCACTTGGAGTCTAATCTTTTAAAAAATCTTCATCTAGACTTGCCACGAAAATCCAGTGTAAGAAGACATGTTGGACTGTCTCATCGCACTCACCACAAAGGGGACAAGAAAGATCAGGGGCGGTGAAGCCTCTTCTATGAAGGTTATCCGAGGTAAGAAGCTGTCCTTTGATGGCCGACCATACGAAAAATTTGATTTTGCTTGGTACTGAGAGTTTCCAAGCCAGATTTGCCTTGTACTCATGTTTATTGTAGTCTTGCTTTCTGATATGAGAGTAAGCAGAAGTAACAGTGAATAGGCCAGTAGTGTTGGGCTTCCAAATCAACTTATCAACTGAATGCTCCCGCATAATAGTACTGTTGAGTCTGGTTAGGAGAGCAAAAAGCCAATGATTCCTCATCATTTAGTCCTTGGGGAAACGGGAGACTCCACGACCGATCGCTCCATGAATTGGCCACAGAGTAAGAGAGGTCTCTAGCCACCCTATGCAGCCCCGGGAAGTCCTTCGAGAGGGATCGGGGGCCACACCATTCATCCGATCAGAAGATAAGGGTCCTTCCATTGCCCGTGTGAAACAAGGTAGCATCTCTGAATACTGGAAGGAACTTGAAGATTGATTTCCATATCGGGGATAGGAGTCGAGCAGCGCCACCCTCTCTCCACCAGGCACCCGAAAACTGAAGGTTGAATTTAACCATATTCCTCCATAAACTGTTATGATTGTTGTTGAAATTCCAAATCTATTTGAGCATAAGAGCTTTGTTCATTTCCCTTGTAGGCCGGATGCCCAATCCTCCCCTATTATGAGGCATGCAAATATCCTTCCAACTAATCAAATGGTATCTGAAGGTGTCTTCTGAACCTCTCTAGAGAAATCACCGACGGATGACATCAATTTTGGAGCAAACAGAGGCCGGACAGTGCATGAATGATAACATATAGTTTTGCAGCCCTACTAGACAAGGGTTGAGGAGAGTGAGACGCCCCGTTGTAGACAGGTGCTTACCCCTCCAAGTGGCTAGCCTCTTTTCAAATTTCTGAATGAGGGGGGACCATAGTGACGTCGAAGGCCGAGAATCAAAAAGTGGGAGCCCAAGATATGTAACTGGCACATTTTCCACAGAGCATCCCAAGTAGTCTGCCATATCCTGAAGCCCAGCTGGATCAATGTGGTAGCCAAGAAGAGTAGTTTTTCCCCAGTTTATGTTCTAATCGGAAGCCAATTCAAATAATCCCAAAACAACACAATTTTCTAATCTGATCCATAGTACCAACCCTGAAGCAAATAGTGTCATCCGCAAATCGGAGGATCGGAATATCAAAGGCTGTGCAATCTGTCGTGGGGAGGAGTCATCCCATGTTCTTGGCCGAGTAGATCAAGGAGGATAGATATTTTGCTGTCATGTTGAAGAGCAAGGGGGAGAAGGGATCTCCTTGTCTGATTCCCCTGGTTCCCTTAAAATACCCACAAACTGTTCCGTTGAGAAAGACGGAGTAGCTTGCAGCGGAGATGCAACTTTGGATCCAAAAGCCATTTTTCCCCGAATCCCATCTTCCCCAAGAGGGTGTCCAGAAACTTCTAGTTAAATTTGTCAAATGCCTTTTCGAAGTCAAACTTGAGGATAAATCTGGGGAGTTCGAGGACCTTGAAATGATGTCGACATGCCATGGCCGAATCAAGAATGTTTTTTCCCTTAATAAAAGCACTCTAGCCATGATGAATGTCAATAGGGAGGACTGCCTTGAGTTGATAAGCAAGGAGGCGTGCAATCACCTTATATGCACTGGTGGTGAGATTGATCGGCCGGAAGTCGGATGGGAGGTTTGCCCCATCTTTTTTAGGGATGAGGGCGATGAAAGAGGCTCCAATGCTCCTATATTTGATGCCATACTGATAAAAGAAGTGGGCCATGCCAGAAATGTCGTCTTTGATGAAGGGCCAACAACGACGATAAAATTTCCCTTTGAATCCATCCGGGCCCGGAGCGTGATCTAGAGGAAAACCAAGGGCTGCAATTTCAATTTCCCGACTAGAAAAGGGGAGCTCGATGAGGCTAGCTACAGTTGATGGAATAGCTAGGAGGTTAACCCTTTGGAAGAAGGGGGGGGGGGGGGGGGGGGGGGGGGGGGGGGCAGGCTGGTGATCAGAGTATAAATCTATAAAAAAATTCACCAGTGAGTCAGAAATAAGGGTTCGGTCTGAGGTGGTCTCACTGTTGACGCTAAGCATTGTGATGTGGTGGACCCTTCTTCGTGTAGAGGCGATTGCATGGAGGAATTTAATATTAGCATCCCCATCGGAGAACCATTTGAATCTTGCACGTTGCTGTGAACTAGCTTGTTGTGGGTGAGGACTGCAATTGCCCTTGAAGGGCGTACCTTTGAGAGACTTCTGGAGAAGAGAGACATCTAGACTCCTCCTCAGAGTCGAGAGCGGCTATCTGAGCAAGGGCATTGGCTCTCACAGCTGAGGAAGAAACCTTCTTTTCGGAGGCCTAGGACCGTAGCAACGGCTTCAACATCTTGAGATTGATTGGGAAGGTCCATCCGCTCGGGCCAACAATGCTCATATTCTCCCAAAAGGATTGGACAGATAGATCAAAAGAGGGGTCTACCATCCAATTATTATTGAATCTGAAAGAGGATAGGGGGTGCAACTACCAAAATGGGTATCAACCATAATTGGCCAATGATCAGAGACGACTCGATTGAGTACTTTGCCAGAGACATTACTGTAGAGCTAAAGCCAATCATTGCTGGCTAAGAATCGGTCCAACTTTGAGAGGATAGGGGGCTGCCTGCCATTTGACCAAGTGAAGGCCTTCCCAGATAGGGTAATCTCATCCACGTCCCTGCTGCCAATAAAGTCAGCAAAAAGCTTCATGGAGGTTGTGATTCTTCAGGACGACATGGATTTCTCATAGCAGAAGCGAGTAACATTGAAGTCGCCCACAAGCATCAGAGGAATAGGCCACATTTGACAAGTCTTCAATAGATCCTCCCAAAAGAGGTGGCACTCATGGTGTTTGGTAGGGCCGTAGACCCCAACTAGGCTCCAAATGCTCCCCGAATCTCTGGCTCACAGCTTGATGCCAAGGGAGTAAGAGCCACAACAACGATCAAGCACGTCAATAGTATTGGTGTCCCACATCAGTAGGATACCGTCAACCGCTCCCACTGCATCCACTGAAGCCCACTCGGGCTCCTTTAGGACCCACAACTCTCGGATGTATCCAAGGAGAAGAGAAATCGTCTTGGTTTCTTGGAGAACAACAACATTTGCCTTGGTAGAGGCAAGGAGGTTTGGAATGGAGGCGCTGCAACGCAAGGACCCAATTCCACGAACATTCCAGGAGAGAATAATCATTGATCCTTTATCTTCTTCTTTGACTTCTCAGATGGGTGGTTCCATTATTTGGGCCCCGGTTTCTGGGTCGTATTGGTGTTGTTTTGACTGGAGAGCAGCCACAAACTTTTGAGCTCTTTCACCCGGCTCTGGAAGGATGAAATCTCTCGTCTCTGGGTTATGGGGGTACCGAGTGGTGGCACTGGGTCCTTCCTGTAGAAGCTGTCTTTGTTGACCTCTAGCTCGGCATTGGCAGGTGACAACGGGAGGGGGAGGAGTTTTTTGCTTGTGACCACGGTGAGTGCGCTCGCTAGTTCCGGACTCTTGCGTCAGAGAGGCATTTTCGTGGTGGGGATTTCTTGGTGGTGAGGGAGGGGGAGAGTCCATTATCCGGGGGAAAGCTTGTGGAGTGTAGGGGCTAAGAGGACGATTTATAGGGGGGGGGGGTTAGGTTCTGTCCGGGCCAGGGGTATTTTTTGTGGGGGACGGGTGGGTGGATGGGTAAGTGATGTGTCGGATAAGTGGGAAAGTCGGGGGGTCAACGATAATAAGTCTCTTGCTAGCTATAAAGCTGCTTGGGGGGAATCGAATCCGCTAGGGGGGCAGAGTCCAGAGGTGCATTTCCCAGAGCATTGACTGGCTGTGTGATTTCCTGAGGCTTGATTGTGCTTTCGAGGACCACATTTCTAAAACCATCCATCACAACGATGCTGATACGGATCCAATACTGCGCTTTATCCACCATGACACATCTGAAATATTGCTCTTTACACGGGTGAAGAGGATTGATGAGGATCTGGGCCTCATCCAGATGGTGCCAGTGCTCCGTGAGTAGGTCCAAAGCAATGATGGAGCCAAACTCAGACACGATTCTCGAGAACCGCATTCTACCATAGCTCGGTAGGAAGCCCTTTAATAGTGACCCATTGGCCGTACTGGCTGGATGGTGCTGAGAGGAGCCACTCTGAGGCCCCAATGATGCATGAGGTGGTGTGATGTATGAGGGCAAGAGCCGCAGAAGACTCCTGCTGGGTTCCGAAATGAACAAGCCAAGTTTGGGGACTGAGATAGGAGATTCTATGAGTGTAAGGGAGGTGAAGTTCGTCAATCAGCCAGTGAAGAATGCTGGATTTGATGACGCTGGGGGATGTTTGGATGAGAATGGAGCGAGTCAAAATTCTACGCCTGTCATGGAGAAGGTTTGGAAGGATTTGAATGATTTCGGATGTTTCTGTGGGGGGGATCTTACTCTGGCATCACTGGGGAGGATCGGTGTTTCTACTGGATCTAGCATCGGGGAGAGGCTTTGGAGTGCAACGACTAGCTCATTCCAGCCAAAACCTGAGTTTGTGGCCTCGGGGATGAACAATCTGGCCAAAACGGAGGTTCCTCTTCTGTGGGTGACTTGACATTCTCGGCGACCACGGAAGGTAGTCACTGAGAAGAGGAAGATCGAATCCTGTGACCAAAGTTCACGGGATTTCTCTATTTCCGTGGTGGCTCATTGGAACTAAACCCTGAAGCTATGGATTGTGTCCACTGGGACGCAAATGAAGGAAAGCTTTGATCAATCAACTGAGGAGATACGGATCATCGGATTAGTTTTCCGGGCGACTTTCTCAACGGTAACTCTACATTTTCCATAGCTGAAGCGGAAAAGATTATTTTGCTTCTTTCGTCGGGAGATCGTCGTCCAACAAGCTTCGTAGTCCTCCGTCAAAGCCTCAGAAAGCTCATCGGAGCGGTGGTCTGACGGATCCGACCGTCTGTTGGATTTTCTTCCTCGCCCGTGGAGAGACATTTTTTTCGTTTCTTCTCGTCGCAGCTTCATTGCGTTTTCTACCGGTGTTAGAAATGTTTTCGATGGCCTTGCCAGAGTGGCGGTGGCTGTTGGGATTGGTCTAGTCGCCGGCCGTGGGAACGATGATAGTCGGGGAGCTTTCTCTCTCATTTTGATTTTTGGCGAACATTAGCGATTTCAAAATCGCATGGCACACGATGTGATGCAGTTGGCGTATGATAAGCTCGGTCTCCTCTCACACGATTACGATCGCTCTCCTCTCTCGCAAAATCACATCGTAAAGGATTATCGAGGCAACCTTGTTATGGCATGGATTTACATCCCCGAGCATGTTGACAATTCGCCTGGTCCCCCATTCCTACCCCCTTCCACCACACCCATGACCAATCATGAAACCTAGTTAACTCACTTTCCCCCCTTACTGAACATAAATACCACCTCGCATTCAACTCCACCACCCATCCAGCCTAACCATGATGATTCCATTCGTACCCCATCTCTGACTTTGGCTATCAATCTCCTGCCTGACTCCTTGCAAGGGGAAGACAATCCCTCACTTCCGCAGTTTTCGTTACCATGATTGAGCCCCATTGGAATCATTCCAGCCTCGCCTCTTGATTCAATGCTCGTCTTTGAGCTGGACTACTTGCCAAGAATATCCTACTTGGGCTCCCTTGATTGGCTTGTTCTCTTCCAATCTTCAGGTGATAAAGCCACTGCATTGAATGTCCTATCTTGCTGCCATCTGCCATTGTCAAAAATTATGGAATGGGAACCGTCCGTCCTTGCCAGTCCCTTTGGGCAGTGGATTTCTATTTGGTGTATTCTGGTGGAACTCTGGACCGACAACACCCTCTACAGCATTGCTACAATCTCTGAGCGGCCACTGAGAACGGCGAATGACAGCTCCAGAAAAACCAGGCTGGACATTAACCAGCTCTTCATTGCTCTGACAAAGCATTGGTATGGCCAATCCTTTCTCAAAATAATGGTAGGCGAAGATTACTATTGGACCAAGGTGGTGTTTGATGACCAGTTCCCCATAGTTGATCACGCAAGATGTATTCAAATTTTGTTCTTTAATTTTGATTTATCTAGCTAACTTGGCTAGCATTCCTTGACCTCCTTAATGAAATTTCACTTTCTCCAAAAAAATGTGAAGTGATTTTATTAAATTTTCTATTTCCTAATAGCTTAGCTAAATTTGGAACCTCCCAGCAATGTCTGTGTGGGAGTGTATGTGTTGGAGTATTTTTTCTGGCTGTCACTTGTGATGAGACTGATTTTGGACTTCATGCGCAAGACAGGCAAGTTAATTCTTTCAGCCTGTCTTGCGCATGTTCCATGGTGTATTTGGCTCGAGCGGAATAACTGGATATTTAACTCCAAAGCTAGCACCCCAGACAAAATGGCTTCTCATGCCGTTAGCCTCATCACGAGTTGGCTTCATACAAAGAAGGATTTTTCCACTCTATCGGGGGTTTCCCTTCAGGAAAATTGGAATTTGATTGCTCATATGTCTGGCCCCAGCAGAGTTCCAAGTATGGCTATCTGGGATCCTCCCCTTTGCGACTGCATAAAACTGAATTTTGATGGTAGTACTATTGGATGTCCTGGACCAGCAGGAGCAGGTAGTGTGTTCAGAGGTCACAATGGATACCCTATTCTTTCTTATGCTGGACCGGTGGGCATTGCCGATTCTAATACTGCTGAGGTTAGTGCTCCGCTATTAGGCCTCCAAATCTTCAGGGATTGTCTCCATGGCAAATTAATCATTGAAGGCGACTCGAAGACGGTTATTAGTTGTTCCAAGGACAACCTCCCCCTTGGCGCCACTGGCCAATCACTGATAGTATTGCTGACATTGTATCTTCTACACATTGTAATTGGAATCTCATTCCTAGATCAGCCAACTCTTTGGCATTGGCAAAATTCGGAACTTCCCAGCAATCTCTCATTGTATGGGAAAGATTCCCTCCTTTGTAATATGTCTTTTGAGTTTTTGTCTTAATAAAAATCAGTATTATTTAAAAATAAAAAAATATTTAGAAAGTCAAAGTGTATTAGCTTTGGGAGTCATTTTTATTTTCTACTTTTGATTGTTAGATCACTCTATATTGTATCAAAACTTCTAGTAATGAATAATCTATTTAATGAGGTCACTGGTCATCTATAACCATTAAGATTGCTCTCATTTTCTTTTCTCTCAGTTTCTCTTTTGTTCTTCTTTCGTTACTCTGTTCATTAGGATGACATACGGAAGGGACTGGGTGTGTGCCCACAACATGATATTCTCTTCCCAGAATTAACTGTGAGTATCTAGAACCATTTTCATTCTGATACATAGTTCTTTTTGAAAAAAGGCAGACACTTTTATATAACATATTGTAGTATCACTGGGTTGTCTGTATTCTTGCATTTAGGATGAATTGATTTATGCCGTCTAAAAGATGTCATAATTTTTAAATATTTTAGAACAGATGGATAGTTTTACCATATTGATCCATATTTTCTATAAGCTTATGCAAAATTTTCCTTCCATGGACGGATTTACAGGTCAAAGAACATCTAGAAATCTTTGCCATCTTGAAAGGCGTTGAGGAAGACATGTTGGAAAGCAAAGTAAATGAAATGATTGATGAAGTGAGTATGATTAGTATTGCTTTGGATCTACTTGTGAAGATTCATACTTATGTTGATTGCATTTATTGCGTCTCCAATAATTACCTTTCTCTAGACTGCATTACTTTTTCTTGGTCTTGTTATTATTTTGTCAACTCAATTATAGAGCGTTGATGCTAGTAGGGTGGTGTAAGTGCCAATGATAGGAGAATGAACTGCTAGCAGTATCTCATCCCCAGAGAACCTGAAATGTAGATCACAACTCATTCTTTTATTTTGATTTCCAGATGCTATATTATATCCATTTCATTTACCGCCATGAATTTAATTAAAATTTCAATGAAGCCAAGGATAGGAGTTGTTCATTCGTATACCTTTGATGTTTCTGCTGAGCGTCATCCTCAATTTATAGAAAGCTCTCTCTGATCGAAAGGTCTAATGGGAGAAATAAAATCACTGTTGTTGTTGCATTGAAGAAATTGTTTGGAGAACCTTTTGTAGAATCTTAGAGATAAGAGGTGAATTATGGCTTGGCTCAATATATGTACTTGAAGTTTTATGCACTGTTGGATGCTCTTGTTGAGTGGGAAAAGTCTCACACTAAAAAATGAGAAGAAAAGTTAATGGGTTATAAGGTTGAGTAATAGGCCTTTTAAGAGGTTAGTCATTTTGGGATGGAAGGGGGTTGAACCCAAAAACTCAGTTCATGGTATCAGAGCAGGTTATGTGTGTGGGCAGAGGCCTAGTTTGTGATCCCCAAGTTATTTGTGTATTGGGGGCTCCATAAATAGAAGCCTATTTGTTGTGGGCTTGATGAAGGAATCTATTGCCCTATTAGAGGGTTTGTGTCCACATCTCAGGCCCGTTATGTGTAAGCCTGGATATGTGGGGAGTGTTGAGTGGGAAAAAACCCCATATTAAAAAAAAGAGAACAAAAGTTAATGGGTTATAAGTGTGAAAAGTAAAATTTTGGTGGAGGAAGAAGAGAAAAATGAGAGAAAAAGAGAAAAAAAAAGAGATAATTTGAGAAGAGCTAGAGAAGGCTTGTTGGGCACCGTGCATGACCCCCTACTCTCTTAAATAACTGATTTGGGCTGATAATTACAAAAAAATGCCCCTATACACCTAATAAACCTTATTCTCCTTATATCTCCCTAACTATGTATTCTATGTATATGAAAATTTAACCACTAATATAACTTAACATGTCGAACAAGATTACATAAATAAATTAAACCATAGAGGTGATGAAATGACCTAAGTACCCTTGGATGTATTTCTAACACTGCCCCTCAAGCTTGAGCGCAAATATCCAGGAGTCCCAACTTATTGCAAAACGATATAAACTTTTGCTTGCTAAGGGCCTTAGTGAAGACATCTCCCAACTGATCTCCAAACCGAACAAACGGAGTAACTACCTCCTTCTTCATACCAACATCTTGAATGAAGTGGCAATCCACTTCAATGTGTTTAGTCATCTCATGGAAAACCCGATTACTTGCGATGAAGATCGCAATCTGATTATCACAAAACATACTCATCGGTTCATCCTGGTTGAAACTCAATTCCCGTGTAATTGATCTGACCCACATTAGCTCGCTCACCGTGTGAGCCATTACACTGTATTCAACTTCTGCACTAGACCAGGCCACAACATTCTATTTTTTACTTCTCCAACAAAACAAATGTCCTCCGATCTAGAGGTTGACTTCCTGTTCAATTTGGACCTAGCATAATCTGCATTAGAGAAAACCAATGTTTTCATATGGTTGTTAGGACTAAAGAAAAGACATTTTCCTAGTGCCCCTTTCAAATTGTCAAAGTTCTTTGTGCAGCTTCTAAGTGTATTTTGTGGCTATACTTACTGCAAAGGAAATTTTAGGTCTAGTAATTGTTGCATAAATTAACTTGCTCACTAACCTCCGATATTGTGTTCTTCATTTATCTTGCCCCCTCCCTCTGCTCCTCGCTGAGTCAATACTTGGGAGCCTCCCCCACTGGTTATTATAAGCTCAACTTTGACGACAGTGCTTTTGGGAATCCGTTGTTAGTTGGCTTTTGGGGGGGGGGGGGAGGTTTCTGTTACCCCTTGGAGGAACAACTATTATGTCATACTCTGTTCCTCTCGGCATTGCGGACTTGACTACTGCTGAGCTCTTTGGCCTCCTCTACAGGCTTCACATCTACTAGGATTGTTCAGAGGTTCACTTATCGTGGAGGGTGATTCCAAAGTCGTCAATGGCTGGTGTTCCATCGCCTCCTTTCCCCCGTGCTGTCACTGTCAGCTTTTTCTTGATAGTATGGACATAGTTTCCACTACCTCTTGTACTTGGTGCCATGTTCCTAGATCAACTAATTCGTCTGTTGATTTGTGTGCTAAATTGGGTCCCTCGCAATCTCTTGTTGTTAGGGGAGGCTTCCCTTGATGTATTCTTTTGCTTTTCTTCGTAATAAAATCATCACTGTTTCAAAAAAATTCCACACTCTGATCATCATGGAGGTCATGTCCCACTTCCACTAGGGTATCGACTGGCTTTGCTCCCAACAAACCGTACTCCTGAAGTATGTTTGTTATACATTTGTGTCATGTTATCACAACTCCTTTACTTTTCACCACTTCAATGCCCAAAAAAATTTCAACGACCCCAAATCTTTAGTTTGAAAATGAGCGGATAAACGAGACTTTTATTTTTTATTTTTTATGAAAGGATGTAAACTTTTCTTTAGTTTGGAAATGTGCAGATAAACGAGACTTGGTATCCTCTATATCAGAAATGTCACTCCTAGATAATATAATATCATCTACACAAACCACTAGCACCACAATTCTAGATTCATTAAAAACAAAGAGTGATTTCAATGACTCCTCGAGAATCCCAAATATTACAACTTGGCTGAATTTTTTATAACCAAGCACGTTGACCATGCTTTAAGCAACATATCCTAGAGGTTGCTCCATATACACAACTTCTTCCACATCACCATATAAGGTGTTTTTATGTCCAGCTGACGTGGAGGCCATCCTTGATTCACTGCAACTGAGTTCAAAATAAAAACAAATGATAAATGAGCAACAAGCGAAAAAGTTTCAAACAAAACAATGCCAAAAGTTTGAGTATACCCCTTAGCAACCCACCGAGTTTTATACTGGCTAATAGAACCATCTGCATTATATTTAATTGTATAAACCCATCAACAACCAACAATTTTTGCTCTTGATGGTAAATCACACAGTTGCTAAGTGCCCCGATCTATCAAAACCTCCATTTCAATATCCATAGCTTACTTCCAATGAGGAGATAAAAGAGCCTCCTGCAATGAAGAAGGAATAGTGTTACAGGTAGAGATTTTTTTTTTTTTTTTTTTTGAAATGGTGTTGAGAACTTTATTAGAAAGAAACAATTACTTTCTGTGGTCACCGAGATTGTAGAATATCTCAGCGCCGGGGGAGCTCGATCCTTGCTCACCTCTTCATCCTGGAGAGCACCAACTCCTGCTTCACCTGGAATGAGCTGGCAGAAGCTCTCTAGAGCTTCTCTCCGGCGAGTTTTCCGGCGACCACTGGCGGTAGTAACTTTGCATTCCCACCTCTCCTTCCCGAGCCTCGCCAAAGCCTTGTCGCCCCCACAAGACCTTTTTCTTCCCTTATCTCCCCTCGTTTGATTCTTCGGTCCAGTTTTTTTGGAGAAGGATTGTTGCTGTCGGCCCAAGCAAGTGGTCCCTCTCGCTGAAACTCAAGCTTCTCAAGCCCCTTTGGAGCTCCTAGGCCCTTGAGCGTCAGTCCTCCCGTTCGGCGGAGAAAGCTTCTGCTCTTGCTTAGGTGGCTACCATTGACATTGGAGAGTGGAGATGTCAGAGAAGAAAGAATAGAGTGCTTAACAAGCTCCGGATCAAGACCTTATTGCTTTGATACCATAAAAAAGATGGAAAATAGGAGAAGAGTGGAGGAAGAAAGAAGAAAGAAGAAAGTGAGAGATGAGAGAAACTTGAGTGTGCTAAATGACACTTGATACGGGAAAAGATTGACCTCTTTTTCTTTTTATTCTTCATTTAAGTGACTTGATGTCTATTTACACAAATACCCCTCATGACTCGAATCTCTATAATTCAGTAACTAAACATCAGAATAACATGTAATCTGGACCATAGACTTCTAACAATAACCTCATCTCGCTGATACTCCTAGAGACATATATATAATACAAAAATAATCAAAATAGCCCTACTTGATGTTTAACACTCTTGTCTTCAGAGTCTCAACTGATGATAACAAGATTCTCCTTACTGCTGTACTAAAAGGTGTCCTTTCCACATTGTCAAACCATCAACCAAAGTTGGAAGAAGTTGGATTGTCTTCATGAGGTTTATAAGGTTGCAATGAAGTTGCAAATTTCCTCAAAAGTAATTCTCTACCTTTCAAATTGGTCCAGAATTGTCCCAATTGTAACTGATTATGATGGTTGGTCAATTAATTGTCCCATGGGAGCTGTTTTATGAAGTTGTCTTTATTTGATTGTTGTTGTAGTCAAGATTTGTGAAGTTTCAGTTTGAGAAAGTAGATTTAGGAAATTGCTTTTCAGAAAGCTTAAATAAATCTTTTATTATGTTTGTCTTATCGGTCAGGTTGGTTTGGTAGACAAAGTTAATACAGTTGTTGGGGCTTTATCTGGTGGGATGAAGCGGAAACTCTCCCTTGGAATAGCTCTTATAGGAAACAGCAAGGTTTGATCACTATTTTACATGGAAAACTAAGGATTTAATACATTATTTTTCACTAGATTTTTGGCATTTTGTTTTTCTGTTTGTGAAATGACTACGAAGGTACCTGTACCAGTGAAGATTTTTATGTATTGTTTTGAATTTCTTTCTTGTATATCAACGGATCATCTCTAGGTTATCATTCTGGATGAACCTACAAGTGGAATGGATCCATATTCCATGCGCTCGACTTGGCAATTAATAAAGAAGATAAAGAAGGGTAGAATCATCTTGCTGACAACACACTCCATGGATGAGGCTGATGTGCTTGGTGATCGCATAGCTATCATGGCAAATGGTTCATTGAGATGCTGTGGAAGGTTTCTTGTTACTTGAACTTGCTATCTTCTGTCCTTTGCTTTGGTTGGCTTTGATGTAATGTGCTCTTATGCTTCTCTCTTTCCTTAATGGACCTCTTATTCTAGAAAAAAAAAAGCTCCATGTTTTTGTGCTTGGCTAGTTGTACATTTACTAAGTACATTTTGTTTCATTCACATTTCTTGTCTATTCTTCATTTACTTTTTAAAAATTTCCTATTAGGATTCTGTCATACTTGTGGGTTGACTTGTTACTCCATAATATGGCTTATTTGAGGCTAATTTTAAGTTCTGTTTGAAATCAATTCCAACTTTAAGAGTACTTAATTTTTATTTTCTTTTTCATTTTCTCTGTTATGTTTCTTGGTAGCTGTCCTACCTGGTAAGTAATGCTCAGATTCTTGAATGGCGGACATCCAGTTATTGGTTACTCATTATTTGGCCTTTCCCTGTGGCACAGCTCTCTTTTTCTCAAGCATCGGTATGGGGTTGGTTATACCCTCACTCTTGTGAAGGTTTGTAAATGGCTAACTGAATTCTCTAGCTATTAGTCTTCATTTGGTCATTGCTTAGAAAACCTGACCAAAGAGTTAGTTTCTTTCAACTGATATTTGTATTGCCACTGCCACTGTCTTCTTGACAGACCTCACCAGGTGCTTCTATAACTGCTGATATTGTTCAACGTCATGTTCCATCTGCAACCTGCTTAAGTGAGGTATCTTGGAGTGTGCACACTTCATATTTTTGTTTCATATGTGAATGGTAAAGAACTGCTCAATGAAGTTGGAAAATGGGTATTTTGATTATTTTGACGCTTTTGTTGAAAGTTGAAGAAAAAATTAATAAAACATGAGTATATAGCTTAGATTTTATTTTAATTTTATTTTCAGAATTATTATATTCTTATGGGTGTTTGAATCAAAGCCCCCAAGACACACTTTTATGTTTCCAACTCAACCTGTCTCATCGGAGACATCTCAGATTTTTGCTTACCCACTACTCCAATAACCAGTCATAGAACCGTTAAGATACTCCTGCACTTATTTAACTTCATGTTGGTTTTGGTGCAAACTTAGGGATAAGAATGCTTCCTTGCTTCCCAGATGTGGCTTGATGAACATACATATGCACACACATATGCACACTCATATACAAGTACATTCATCTAAAGTTGGTTTTAGTGCAAGTTTTTGGAACACACCTCATCGGTGTTCTAAGCTTTCCCTTGACAGTAACCCATTGGCTAGGTCATGATGGTTGCAATAAGACATCTACAAAAATAAGGGTTGTATTCTGCTTTCCTTTCACGATTGTTTGGCTTGTTCTCCAGAGTGTGCTTAAGTTTTCTTTGGACCTTTTCTGGAATAATCTAACTTTTACTAGAAACAGCTTGGCTTGTTGGGCATCTTCCCTCAACAAATCACTCGATCAGCAATATCTTTGAGAGTAAATGTCACTTTGGAGAACCCTTTGGTATACGGTGGAATCGTCTAGCACAAAAAATAATTGTACAACAGTGAATCTTTGGAGGGTGCTTTGTTGAATTTCTGAAAAAGAGAAGTAATTCATTGGCTTGATTATTAATTGAGTATAATGAGCCTTTATTTATAATAGAGGAAACAAGTATAATCATATTACAATTAAACTACTATTAGGAAATCTTTTGAAGGGCTTTATCATCATTTTTCACTCAGTATAAAGTCCAACAGCTATGGGATATAAATGA
Source organism: Aristolochia californica (assembly GCF_029961685.1). Lineage (NCBI taxonomy): Eukaryota > Viridiplantae > Streptophyta > Magnoliopsida > Piperales > Aristolochiaceae > Aristolochia > Aristolochia californica. The sequence continues at coordinate 8,861,531 of NW_027181881.1, forward strand.
GCCTTTCCTTCTCACTCCGGGATCAATCTGTAACTGGGTTTGTTGTCTAGAACAAATGATTGTTATCTTATTCTATGTGTTTAGTTTTGTCTCTAGTCCTATTTTCATGTAATTTGAACAAGTATGTAGGGAGATATAAGGGTTTAAGAGTTTTTAAGTGATAAGGGGCACTTATGTAATTTATTCTCAGAACTATTATAAAAATACTGGGGTTGAACTCGACCCCCAAGAAGAGTTTCCACACTCTTGTTCTCTCCTCTTTTCTTTCTTTCACTCTCTCTTTCTCTCCAAAACCCTAAATTTCACTTTTTTTCAACTACCCATGTCCTAGTTACACCCAAGTCTAAATCCTAAAGATAAGTCCTAGAATAATTAAACTAAACATAAATAGAAGACTAAAATAACTAAAACACCTTGTAACTGAGACACTTCTGTGAGAGCTCCTCATGTAAGACTCCTGTTGGACTCCACCATATTAATTCTCCTTCTTTGAGACTTCTTCCTATGAGAGTCATGTAAGACTCTTCTATAATTGCTCTTCAACATGTTTAATAGCATCAATTTTTTGTCTCCTAAGCAAATCCCTATTTTATAATGAAAAAAATTGAGAAGAAAGAAGGTTGAAGAGAGAGAATGAAAGGGAGAGAAAGTGGAGAAGAGAAAATTGAGAAAGTGACTGAGTTGGGGGACCTGCACGTCCCCCAGCCTCTATTTATAATCAGGGTTGAGTACAATTTACAATATTGCCCTTTAAGTGAAAAGCCTAATTCTCTATATCTCCTATTCTACGTGTCCTCTTTACATGAAATTTGGTCCATAGACATAGTTTGACACGTAGAACAAGATTACATCAAGAAATATAAATAACGACAAGGTAAAATGACCACAATGCCCCTGTTTTTGTTTTTCAACATCTCACTTTTTCTCTGTTTTGTTTTACTGTGGTTTTCTTTTAAAACTCTGAGCAAAGAAATCTCATCTGTCTGGTAAATGGGTAATACAATTGCAGTTTATTTTTCTTAAAAATAAAATTAACTTTATAAAGTTGATTTATTTTATGTATCTAGAGTTCATTTGGTTTCTTTTCAGGTGGGTACGGAGATTTCATTTAGGCTTCCTCTCTCCTCATCATCTGCATTTGAAAGCATGTTCCGGGAAATAGAGAGCTGCATCTGGAAATCTGGTTGTAACTCAGAAGCAAGCTGTAACAGCGACAAAACCGCCTATGGTATTGAGAGTTATGGAATCTCTGTAACCATGTTAGAGGAAGTGTTCTTGAGAGTGGCAGGATCTGAGTTTAATGAAACTGAAAGCCTTGAGCAGAGTAAGCCACATGCAGAGTCTAGTATGGTAACATATAAAGCCTCTGATCTCCCATCAAAAGCCTCGAATTCCAAATTGTGCTTTAGAAATTGTTGGAATGTGTTCCTCATTTTAAGTTCCGCTGTGTGGAGAGCATCCTGTTTGATCCTGTCAACCATTTTTAGTTTCATTGCATTCTTAAACATTCACTGCTGTGGCTGTGGAGTCTTCCTTGGATCCACATTTTGTGAACACTTTCGAGCTCTGATCATAAAGAGAGCAATCTATGCTCGGCGAGACAGAAGAACGGTTGTCTTCCAGCTTCTCATTCCAGCTGCCTTCTTGTTTTTCGGTCTGCTTTTTCTTGAACTAAAGCCACATCCTGATCAACTATCAGTGACTCTCACAACATCACATTTTAATCCCTTGCTAGGAGGCGGTGGTGGAGGAGGGCCTATTCCCTTCAATCTGTCTTTGCCTATCTCAGAAAAGGTTTGTGAACCTCCTGCATTTTTGTTCAAAACAAGTAGGCTGTGTTTCCATTTTTATGATCAAATGTGGTTCATGATGTCTTTACAGCTAACGATATGGAAGATCTTTCAACACTAGGCTTTGCTGAGCTGCAATACTTTATAAATTTTGTGTATGTTTAATGTGACAATGCTGTGATCATTATGGATGCTCTGGTTGAACTTTACCCATATCTAAGTCCGATGTGGTTACACAAGAAAATCAAGGCCAGAAAAACAAATTGTTTGAAACAGGATATTTTGACAATGGACCTGGTTGCACTATATAAGTATGAAGCAAAACGATCCAGTGAGGCAAGCCCAAAGTAATTGGGATTTGCTTTGAGGGTGATAATAAACGTGTCCCCTCTTGTACACTAGCCCTGTATTCTAGTTTCTCGAAGCACTAAAAGTTTTCCTCCATTATCAAAAAAAGAAAAAAAAAAGGGTTTCTCATTATACTCAAGAAGAAAAAGATTTGACTTTACTAGTGTGGGAAATCTATTTTAGTTATTTATTTATTTATTTAGAATCTCCTAAGGTAAGCCTTTGATCAGGAGATTAGAATGCTCTGTTTGGCTTTTGGAAAATGATCCATATGTTCTGGCTGCTTAGTTATGTGCTGCTCTGCATAACTTGATACATTGTTACATGGAAATTCTGTCCATGGTAATTGATTTTGAGCTGAGTTATGCTGCTCAGCATAAGTGGGAAACATTGTTACCTGGAGATTCGCATCCAAGGTAATTGATTTGGAGCTAAGTTTCAGCCCTCACTGGAATACAAGTTAAAAATATGGATCTTAAACTGAGTGCAAGGGTTTGGATTCAGGCCGTACAACATTTGTTAAGATCCTTTGTGGATGTAGCCTGTACAAACCTCTGCTTAAGTGTTAGATAGGAGTCATGTACCATGCCACGGTGTTCTCAGTGACTTCTTCCTTTGCAAACTTGCCTTTTACTCTTTTTTAATGCATCTGTTTTTTTGACTAATTCTGTAAAATCTTTGCAGGAGAAAAAGGATGTAAAACTTCACTCACCATCTAACCCAGCTGTTTTTCTTGCATTAGTTGATATTTGTTTACATATTTGCTCAAAAGGTATAAATTTGCAGGTGGCATCCTATGTTAAAGGCGGGTGGGTTCAGAAAGCAGAACTTAGGTCTTACAGCTTTCCTGATGCAGAGAATGCACTTGCAGATGCTATTGATGCAGCAGGACCAACATTGGGCCCCTTACTTATTTCTATGAGCGAATATCTAGTTACTAGTTTGAATGAATCTTACCAGTCAAGGTCTGTTTATTTATACGTCTTCTTCTAGGTTAAATTGGCAATTTGTTTTTCAAAAGTTATGTTTGAAATTCCCTAAAAGTAAATCTCTGATTGATGAGGCATTAAACAGCAACAACTTTCTTGCTCATCAGCTTTGAACTATTCCTTTTCCTTGTTGCCTTTTTCATGATACTGCCAAATTTACTTGTAGTGTGGCTTGAACCTCATTGATTATGCACTGGGTTTCATTTTTGAATAATCTGTGGGAACATTGAAAAAAAGAGAGGATAAAGAGACATGCTTCTAACTGTTTTTTATTTTTTTTATTTTTATTTTTATTTTTAGAATAGAGCGATTTTATTGAGAGCCTGAGTGCAAAACGACAATGCAAGACATGTTTCTCAGTGTTAAAACTTAAACCCTTCAACTCTTTCTTTTAGATCCTCTTAATAGTTTTTATTTTTTTGATAATATAGCTCAAATAAGTTGCCCTCTTCTTCTTTTGTATTACATGGTCTTTCCCTCTTGTTCCTATGTTTATTCTTATTGTTTGATGTGAAGGTATGGTGCAGTTGTAATGGATGATCTCAATGATGATGGAAGCATAGGTTATACTGTACTTCACAACAGTTCTTGTCAGCATGGAGGTCCAACTTATATTAATCTGATAAATGCTGCAATTTTGAGGCTGGCTACTAATAATGAAGCTATGATGATCCAAACTCAAAATCATCCCTTGCCGATGACAAAAACTCAACATGCACAGCACCATGTAGGTTTATCTCACTTCTCTCTATTTTTCTATCCATCCGTCTATCTAGCTAGCTTTTTCCTTAGTTTTTACGAAGTCCACATTCAACGCACTTACTATGAGAGCATTTATCAAACCTGCAAAATGATTGCCTCAATCTAATTTGCTTTATATATTTATTAGTGAACAGTGACTACGACTGATGTAATCCATTTACATAATTTTGCCTTTGTGGCATTATTAATGAGAAATCTGTTCATATTGCATGGCGTCATCCATGAAAGTAACATCTTTTAAACCGTAAAAGTTTTTATTAGTGTTTATCAGCTCTAGTAATGAAAGTTGTTGAGAGTTGTAAGCTTTAGGGGTAATATTGTAACTTTATTATGGTTTTATGAGTTTGCATCAAGTGTAATTGGGGCAGATAATTTAGAAAGTTTTACTTCGTATTAGTAATCTGACGGTAGTTATGCAATTGAACCTTTTTTATATGTCCTTAGTGATTGGGGATAATCAATTCAGACTGTAGAACTACTAACAGAGGTCACAGCCTTGAAGTTCTTCTCCATGGTGTTTCTGATTTTACTTGACATCAGAACCTAATTCGATCTAATGAGGTGCCCTCTAACATGTCTTTCTCCTTTTTCTCTCTCACTTTCCTCTCCCTGACCTGCGACTGCCTTCTAGTGATAGAGTTCATAATTTCTTATTATTTTCACATGGAGTATGCAAGGAGAACATAGGGGAATCAAATTTAGCAAGTTTGGAAGAGTCTTGGGCACCAAGCAAGGAAAAGGGAGGGGGGCGCCAGCCTAGGGGCATTTTGGGCATCTTATCAAGAAAAGTCAAAAAGTGTAGTCAGAGGAGTCTTAAGTCTTAGTTTCCTATTAGGAGTTCTAAATTTCCAATCTTTTTTTTTTGAAAAGAGGTGTGAATATATTACTGAGAAAAAGAATACAAACCTTACTAAACAGGACCTTCCTCCACAACAAGATGTTGGAGAAAAACACCTGATTTAGCCTGACTATCTGCTAAGTGATTAGCGGATTTAGGGATATGATTCCACATACATTGTAATTGGGAAGTTAAAATATTTATATCATCAAAAAGATCCCAGTGACACCAAGGAGGTTTACATGTATTCTTACACCAACTGATGACAACTTAAGAATTGCCTTCGACATATAAAGGTCCTACCAGCCTTTGATGAAATAGTTTCAGGCCATTAAACAACCCAGATAACTCGGCTGTAGTTGAGTCTGATATCCCGATTGGCCCGGAAAAAGAGAAGAGAAGATTCCCTTTATCATCGTGAACAACCCCTCCATATCCAACAGGCCCCGAGCAACCCAACGCACTTCCATTAAAATTTAGTTTAAAAAAGCCAACCGGGGGAAGAGACCAAGTCTTCATAATCGGAGGACGGGGGAGATGAGACATTTTTGCAACAAGATCCCAATTCTCTCAAATGTTGATTCCTTCAAGATTTTTAATTTCTTTTCTCATACGAATCCAAGAAGTAACTTGCCCAATAATTCGGTTGGTAAGAATATTGTCGGGAAGAGATTTTTTATTAAACCTTCTGTTATTCTGTTCTTTCCAAAGGGCCTAGATGATGTGACCGATGCAGCAAGAGATTAATAACTTTCCAAGTTTAGGGAGATTAACCTTTGTAATCGTATGGATTGTAGATATGAGATTTTGGGAGGAGCAGTATTGCATGCCAATTTTGTTGATGATCTTTGTCCATACTGAGTGAGCATAGTTACAATGCAATAATATATGATCCGTAGTTTCCATGTAGGATAGGCAAAACGGGCACAGAGGATCCAAAACATGCGTTCCCCGGCGTATTAACGAATCCGATGTCAAGATTTTGTTTTGGCATGCTGTTCAGATAAAGAATTTTGCTCTTGGGGGTACGTGTAGAGACCTGATGGGTGACAGGATTGAGCAAGGGGGGGGGGGGGGGGGGGGGGGGGGAGGAGCATAGTTACAATGCAATAATATATGATCCGTAGTTTCCATGTAGGATAGGCAGAACGGGCACAGAGGATCCAAAACATGCGTTCCCCGGCGTATTAACGAATCCGATGTCAAGATTTTGTTTTGGCATGCTGTTCAGATAAAGAATTTTGCTCTTGGGGGTACGTGTAGAGACTTGATGGGTGACAGGATTGAGCAAGGGGGGGGGGGGGGGGGGGAGAGGGGGGGTGGAGTGCTTTGTATGTAGTTGAGGTAGAAAACGTACCTTCGGGACAATGAGTCCATATCAGGGTGTCTGGGCCATTTCTGACACGAACCGAAGATAGGCTCGTAATGAGTTCGGTAGCTTCAAGAGTTTCTGCTACGGAGATTTAAGTTCCAGTCACAAGAATTCTGCCTGACAACTGAAATATTAGCCTCCTTGTTTCTAGCAAGTGAGAAGATTTGACCATAGCTAGAGTTTAGACTAGCCTGGCCTATCCACCAATCTGTCCAAAAACTTGTCCTACTGCCAGATCCAATATAACACTTGACAATGTTATTGAAGACAGGCAGTAAATTAGCTATTTTTTTTCCAAACAGGAGATAATCTGTTATACCTTCCTCCTTCAGTCCACCATCCCGAGAGCTTATCTGCTTTTCCTGCCACTATATTTCTCCAAATTAGGACGAAAACATATTGAATTTCTAAAGCAGAGCCGAGTTTGTTGCTGTAGTGTTGCGAATCCCAAGGCCACCCTCAGCAAAAAGTTTACAAACGTCAACCCATTTCACTAGACAATATTTTTTTTCACCATTTTGCCTGCCCCATAAAAATCTTCTTTTTAAAAACTCTATTCTCTTTTTGACAGAAGCAGGGCAACGGTACAAGGATAAAAAATAAAATGGAATACCGTGTAAAGAAGACTTAATCAGAGTGAGTTTACTAGCTTTGGACAAGAATTTCTCTCCAAGAAGCAAGTCTACTTTCGAGGCGCTCAATGATTGGGTGCCAAGCAGATTTTGAGGGTAAGGCCGGAGATAGAGGAAGACCCAAATACGTGCCCAGAGAGGAGACAACTTTACAAGCTTAGTAGTTTGCCATGGAATTAAGAACCGAGGGATTATTATTGAAACCCAAAATGGATGATTTAGCCCAACTTACCTTCTGTCCAAAAGACATCTCAAAGAGGTTTAGGAGAGCTTTCAAGTGGGAGGTTTGGGTAAAGGTACCTTCTCCGAAAAAAAATAGTATCATCAGCATATTGCAATAAGGGAATGTCCTGGCCGGAATTAGTTGAGATAGGATTAAGCTAACCAGTTCTTTTGGCAAATCTGACCATAGAATCAAGATGTTCCCCCAAGAGAGTGAAGAGGAATGGGGACAGTGGGTCACCTTGTCTTATTCCTCTCGTAGTTTTGAAATAGCCACATGACATCCCGTTTACTAGGATTGAAAAATATGGGGAAGAGATACAACTTCTCATCCAAAATTTCCACCGAGTCCCAAAACCCATTCTATCAAAAAGGTAATCAATTAGCTTCCAATTTACTCGGTCAAAGGCCTTTTCAAAATCAATTTTTAGGACGAATCTTGGCCTCTTTGATTTTTTGAAGGTGTCTAGGAGTTCATGGGCAGCCATGGCAAAATCTAAAATATTTCTATCTCGGATGAAAGCACTTTGGCAAGGGCTTATGATTTTGGAGAGGTGGGTCCGAAGGCGATTAGCAAGCAGACGGGCTATGATTTTATAATAACTTGTGGTGAGATTGATGGGTCTAAAATCTTGAGGAAGATTGGTAGGAGATTTTTTTGGGAGTAGGGCAATAAAAGCACCTACTTCCTTATGGGTGATACTGACTTGGTGAAAATTTCCGACAAACGCATAAACATCCGATTTAATGGTATCCCAATATTTATGATAAAACTCACCATTAAAACCATCCGGTCCAGGCGCTTTATCCTTCGGAAGCCCCATTGCTACTGATTCAATTTCTTCTGTGCTGAAGGGCTTTTCCAAGTCTGTTGCCTCAGACAAGGAGATTCTCAGGTAATCGAGTTGAGGCAACTTCGGCCGATTGAAGCGCTCTTCTGAGTATAGTTCTGAGAAAAACTTCATAAAGAGATTAGAGATAGAGGGACTATCCGTAATCACTTGGTCTGCATGACAAAGGGAAGTGATACGGTTAACCCTCCTTCTGGCTGAGGCAATAGCATGGAAAAACTTCGTATTTCCATCCCCCTCAGCCATCCAGCGAAATCTTGCACGCTGTTTCCAGCGAACAGTTTCGCAGCGAAGCAGATTAGAAAGCTCAGAATTTAATTGACATCTAAGGATTAATTCAAAGGGAGAAATGGAACTTTGCTCTTTGAGTAAGTCGAGCTTCGAGATGCAAAGATGAACCGAATCCTTCTGAGAAGCAGCAGCAACACGATGGGAAACAAACCACGGACGAATCTTCAACTTCAAAGCTTTTAATTTAAGGGCGAGGTTCCAACCAGGGTTAGGGTGATGATTCAACTCTTGCCACCAGACCGGAATGGAAGAGTTGAAAACTTCCAACAGGGTCCAAGAATTTTCAAAGCGGAAGGGAGAACGCCCCCAGGAAGGGGGGAGGGTGTTAATTTGAACAGGCCAATGATTAGAACCCACTTTGTTGAGGACTTGGCCAAATGCATTTGGAAAGAGATTGAGCCAATCATTGTTAACAAAAAAAGGGTCCAGCTTTGTAAGGATTGGTGGGGATTGGCCATTTGACAAAGTGTATTTTTTTTTGGATAGGAAGATTTCTGAAAGTTTGAGACTGGAAATGAGGTCGGAGAAGGCTTTCATGGCAGATATAGTTCTGGGCTCAGGAGGGCTTTTTTCAGAGCAAAGTAAAATGGAGTTAAAGTCTCCGGCTAGAAGCCAAGGCAGATCCTATAAGTGGACTAGTTGAAATAATTCTTCCCAGAAAGAGGCTCGATTATTAGGTCTAGTCGGTCCATATACACCAGCTAGAGCCCATGACGTGCCCAAAGTATAATCATGGAAACGTATACCAATGGAGTATTGACCCAATTGGTAGAGATTTGTGTCCACCAATTTTGGGTCCCAGATGACAAGAATGCCACCCGAGTGCCCAATAGCATCGACCGTTGCCCATGCAGGGTCCAGACCATACCATAACTTGCGAGCGATAGAGTAATCAAAAGTTTGTAGTTTCGTTTCAACTAGAACTACAATTTTTGGTTTACATTCCAAAAGAGCTGCTTTGATGATGGGGCGCTTAGAGTGTGAACCAATTCCTTTGACAGTCCATGACATGATGATCATTTAGAAACTGGTAGGTTGATATCCTTCTCCCGTTGGCGAGAAGCCTCGTGGTAGTAAGAGCTAAAGATCCATGCAAGTTCAGCTAGCTCGTCGTATTCTTCCGGTGGAAGATCAACTTCTTGTTCTTCCAGAAATAGGAGGTCTTCCTCCGGTAGGGGCTGGTGTTGGGACTGGGGCAGCGGCTGGGTACCTGGGAAGCAAGGAGACAGAAAGTCTGTTGCTGGGTATGGGGTGGCATACTCAGATTGGGATTGAGGCAGAGGTTGCGACTGGTGACCCATGTAAGAACAGACATAAAGTTTGTTGGAGGCAGTGGGGGGGTAGGGGTGGGGGTGGGAACGGGTGGAGTATTGATTTTCTGGGGGGAGGTAGCTTTTGCTTTGCCCTTTTTCTTTTTTCTGGAGTAGTTGAAAGTGAAAGGGGTGACTAAGGATCTTTTTTCTGTTTCGGGTTTAGCTATTTCGAAGGAGGGGGTGAAGGGAGTTTTGGTTTTGGAGCTTGATGCTTCCATGTGGGGGTTTGGGTTGAAGATTTGTAATGGAACGGTGGATAAATAATAGCTGGAGATGATATTTATATGGGTTGGGGGGTTATTGGGAAGAGGAGACGCAGGATCTCGGATGGTATCTGCTTTGGGAGAGTTGTCGGACTGACAGGCGTTAGTCCGAGTGGATGATTTTTGGATGGGAGGTGTACCTTTCTGAGTAGCCGTGTATGGGTAGATTTCCCGTCCTGGATTGTGATAAGTGGGGGCCTTTGAAGGGGGCTTTTGTGCCAGGTTTGGGAAAAGAGAAGGATTTTTTTGGGTTGGGAATGGTGTTGTGTGGGGCTTAAGGGAAATGTGGAGACTTACAAAAGTTTGGATACAAAGCCGTTGACTGGTCATTTCTATCTGGCGTGAGTGCCCGTGCCGAAAAGACAGTTGACGGGGAAGGAGATTTCTGAGAGACTCGAGGGAAGATATGGTGTGGGCGTACGTTGCTTTGTCCCGAGGACGTTGGAGGCAGAAAGGCGACAGGGGAATTATACGATGTTGGATATCGGGAGGTGGGGTGAGGGAAGCTGGGGGGAATTCGGTAGGGAGTAGGAGTGGTTTTCGGGTCGCGGGCTAGGGACAAAGATTTTCAAAGATTTGAAGTGGTTGATGAGGTGATGGGGGGCGATATCGGAGCAGAGTAGGGTGTTATGGGTCAGACCTCGAGGTGCGAACAGATCTGCCAGAGGTCCTCCGTGCCAGTTTGCATCCCGTACGAAGGCGGTGAAATGTTTTGGTTGTCGAGGAGGGGGGATGGGACATTTGGGTTTTGAGTGTTTAGGGTTTCAGGATTCTGACATGATGGTGGGGTCAGGGGAATATCAAGGGGTGGCGGTGAGATGATTGGAGAAAGCGAGAGGGAGGACGTATCGGGAGGTGGTGATGGGATTATGTGGGCCAGAGATGTGACAGGTGGTTGAATAATTTGGATATCCGAAAGTATGTGTAGGATGTGGGGGGAGGGCGGGGATTTCAAGGGAAGGTAATGATGATGAGGTGGCGTGGAAGTTGAATTTTGGGCTTTGTGAGTGTTTGGGGTTTTGGGATTCTGACATGGGGAAGGGGTTGGGGGATTATTGAGGGGCGGCGATGAGATGGTTGGAAAAAGTGGGAGGTTGGCCGTATCGGGAGGCTCATTGGGCGACAGTGATGGGGTTAAGTGGGGCGGTGATGTGACGGGAGGGTAAAGGTTTTGATTTTTTGGAAGTATAGGGCTAGGACGTGGGGGGGGGGGGGGGTTGGTGTTTGGTGAGAAAAATTGGTTTTTTGGATTTTCTGGATGTTTGGATTTTCGAGGAAAAGATTTCCCCTCTGTACGACTCCTTGACTGATGGTCATGGCTTTCCTCTGAGTTGGCTTGGTTACCCCTGAGCAAAGCTCGGGGCGAGCTTGGAACTGGTCAACTCAGAACTCAACGATTCCGAGTGTCTAGGTTGGGTCGACTCGGAAGCTTGCGAGTCAGGGTTCATGGAGGGGAGACAAGTCATCTCCCTGAACTCCATAGTGATCCAAGCAGAAAGATCTCCAGAGTGAAGTTCAATGAGTTGCAAGCCACTTACCGGGGTCTTTGGCTTAATGAGAAATTTTAACGTGAGCAATTCTGTAGCTTTTTCTTCTGCCCAAGCGAGCTCTCCAAAGATGTTGGCCAGGCTTTCCAGAGTCTGTCGGCAGTGGAGCTCTGGTGGAATGCCTCGGGCAATAACCCATTGGCCGTTCAAGGTGAGGCCAGTTGTCCAACAAGCTATACTCATAAATGGGGATGCAGTCTCATTTTTTAAACGAAACAACTCATCTTTGTCTTCTTGCGTTTTGGAGATCAACAACCAACATTGATCCGGAATGTGCATGATGTCAAGGGTCTTTCTAAGCTTTTCTCTTACTCTAAATTGCCAATCTTTAATTTCCTATATTTATATAATCTCTAAAATCAGAATATTAGTTAGAGTAGGAGTTTCCTATTTCGGTAACATCTGTCGAGAGCTCGAATGAGCTAACATGCGCCGATAGAATGTCGCGATGAGAGAGAAGAGAGAGGCGAGAGACCAGATCGTAGGGAGAATCGACGGGAAGACGACGAGGCACAAGGACCTGCAGCCTGACTAGCCGACAGATCGTCACGACGATGGCCGACGAGTCTTTGCAACAAATTGACGATCGAACCAGATCTGGTTGTGATCTTTCGGGGAGACATAAGCTGAAAGGTATGCGTCGTTCCCGATCAAAAACTTTTTCCGATCGGGAACCCCACCTCCGACCGTGATGTAAGGGAGAAAGCTTTCCGTCCCTCCCTCTCCTAGACGGCAATGAAGACCTGTAACTTTCGTAGGTGATGACTGATGGCCTCCAGATGTTGTTCGACAATCTCAATATCACTTCTTTGATGATTCCGAGAGCAACAACAGTGAGGAGAGCTCGAGTAGTTGTTGTGCGACATGTGACAACGGTGGCGCCACTAGCTGAACCATTGTTCGCTGCCGAAGCCGGAGAAGACGACCCCGATAACCACCTTTTCACTTCATTTTTTGTCCTACAGCCGTCACGATCACTCAGGTGACCATCCAATGCGCCGAAAATGACCGTATTATAGTAAAAACATGGGAGCATCGTGTCTCCAGCTCTATTGGCTGGCGCTTCTTTCCTTAGTGCCTTCTTGACAGCAACTGTTGAGGATATGAGGACGTCACCCAGAACCAGAGAACTCTGGTCCAGATCCTGGCTATATTATTTTCGTACGATCCGCCGTGGGAACTGTGTTGAATGCAAAATTTCGCAGCACATGGGCACCATGGCCTGTGTCACTATCCTAGAAACAACCAACTCCGACTTCGGCTGGAGTTAGCTAGGCCACGCCATCCGCCACATTCTTCCTCTCCCATCACCATCCAACACCTACCTCCCCAACTAGACTACCCCCCTTTTCCCCTTTGCCCCCCTTGTTCCCAAACCCGACAATCCAAAAAACTGCCCCCACTTACCCCGCTCCTTACTCGACTAACCCCTTGGCCCTATCTGTCAACATTGCCCCTTATATCGCTCGTATGGACCTCTCACAGACGAGCCATGCCACTCCCAGACCCACCTCCTTCCTCCTTTCCGACAGCGAGTCCTCATCTTCCTCCTCATCTGAGACCAGTCAGCCCAGTGGCCCTCCCCACAGTCAAGGGAAATGATTCATGGAGACCTTTGCTTTCTCCCACCGGATGACAGAAATCGGCAGTTCTACTTGGCTTTGCAGAATGAGTGCCAACAGTTTGATGATGAAACTTGGGGTCGTATCTCCAAGTTGGGTTGGAGAATGGGAGTGGTTTATAATGATAACATTTGGTGTGGCAAGACCACATCAGGAGTTTGCAGAGAAGTCAAGAAATGATTATCCTTTCTTGGAATGCTAGCGGGATTGGATCCTCCAGAATGCGTGCTACTGTTCGGAATCTTATTTCCAGAAGTAATCCATCTATTGTAATCCTCCAAGAATCTAAATGTCAGTACCCTTCCAATTCCATTATGCATGACCTCTGGGGTTGTAATAATTTGAAATGGCTTGCTATTAATGCTATTGGGTTTTCTGGTGGCCTCTTTCTTCTCTAGAACTCCTCTATAGTTGAATTCTCAGAGGACGTGTTGGAGTTAAGTTGCTTGACAGATGCACTGGTTTCACTTGGGGGCTTGCCGGCATTTATAGCCCTACTAGATACCGCGAGGTCGCTCTTTTTGGGACGAGATTTCTGGCCTTCTACCTCTTTGGCCCATTCCTTTGCTCCTAGCCAAGGATTTCAATGCAACCCATTTTTGTATTGAGAAGTCTCCCCCTACCCCCTGGACTACTTCAACCATGAGGCAAATTGCTGACTTTATCAACGGTTTTGAGCTGGTAGAAATCAGCCTCTTTCGCAAGATGTTTACTTGGTCCAATGGTCAGATGCCTCCCATCCTTTCCAAGCTTGATCGATTTCTTGCCACTAGTGAATGGCTCAGACTTTATGGCAACACTTGTTGGTTGGTAATGAGCCGTGCTGGCTCTGACCGCTGGCCTATTCAGATTGATACCAAACTTGATAAATGGGGGCCTGCCCTTCGCTGTTGGATAAGCACTTTGCCGGCAACGTTGCCTCATGGTGGGAAACCTTTGGGGACTTAACTATGATGGCTGGTCTCTCCCCCACAAGTTGAAGCGTCTCAAAGTAAAGCTCAAATCATGGTCGTCAGAGTGTCACCTTGCTGCCTCCCCTCAGAAATCCTCTCTCCAGTCTTTGATTGCTGCCCTTGACATGGTTGAGGAACAAAGATGTCTTATTCATGTTGTGTTTTCTACCCGTATCTCTCTTCAATGCAATTTTCAATCTATTCTGCATTCCGAAAGGGTTTAGCGGAAGCAAAAAGCCCGCTTCAAGTGGTTGGCCGAGGGGGATGCTAACACAAAATTCTTCCATGCCATCGCCTCGGCCTGTAGGAGGACTACCTGGGTCACCTCCTTGTCTATTGACAACGAGGTTACCTTGGATATGACCTCCATTACTGATGTTTTTCTCAGTTTCTTTGCTGATCTTTACAGAGAGGAGCACCACCACCGGTCTAGGCTTTCTAGTCTTCACTTCTTCGCGATTTCCCCAATTCTGGCAAGTTTCATTGAACTTCCTTTCTCTGACTTGGAGGTTGAGGAGGCAGTCCTGGGACTCCGTCGGGATAGGGCTTCGAGGCTTTATGGATTCAACGGGGAATTCTACAAGCCTTGCTGGCTCGCTGTGAGGTCGGATATCATTTCCACGGTTTGAAGCTTCTATGATCGTGGAATCATTTTAAGAGCATGCGTGCTTCTCTTATTGCTCTGGTCCCCAAGAAAACTAGTGTGGAGTGCCCTTAGGATTACCTCATGTCCTTATTGCAGTCTTGTTTCAAGTCCCTACAAGATCTTCGCCTTGCATCCTGGCTCGTCGTCTCAAGGTTGTTCTACCTACCATCATCCACCGGGGCCAAAGTGCTTTTATCAGATGCCGTGACATACTTGACTCAGCTATGGCCACACATGAAATTGTGGATCATTTGGCCAAGATGGGTCGGCCACCGATGGCGTCAGTCGTGGAGCAAATGGAGGTCAGACAACACATGAATGATAGCAGATAGTTTGGCAGCCCTGCCAAACAAGACTTGAGGAGAGTGAGATGCCTTACTGTAGATAAAAGCTTACCCCTTCATGTAGTTAGACTCTTCTCAAATTTCTCAATAAGGGGGGACCAAAGCGACGCCGAAGGTCGAGAGTCAAAAAGTGGTAGCCCCAGATAGGTAACTGGCAGATTTCCCAAAGAGCAGCCCAAGTAGTCAGCCATACCCCGAGTGGTGTTGCCGTAGGAGAACTGGAAGTTCTTGTGTTTCCTGAGGCGATGAGTTCGCCATTGCATTACCCTCCAGTCATATGTTATGACAAAATGCCTCTCTAGAACTACCTATACAGAAAACAAAATAAAACTGTAAATGCACAAAATAAAAACGTGCCCTATAACATTCTATCATTCACCGAGACCCATATAACCTAGTGGGGACTCACAAAATACCCCTGAACTTCAACCAGGAGCTTACCAGATTAACTACTCAAGAATCATTCACCTTGGTTTGAGTGAAAGAATTTGGAATTTGAAAATTCAATCAGTCTCCCATCTTATAGTGGTTGTTTTTTTTGGTTAAGAACATGTCCTCTCACTATTTATCATGCATTTTTATATATTCTATTTAGCATGTTGTTTACTCAGTTTGGTGTATCTTATTTCTTACTTTCTAATTTGAACTATTTGCAGGATCTGGATGCTTTCTCTGCTGCAATTATTGTTAGCATTGCATTTTCTTTCATCCCTGCTTCATTTGCAGTGTCTATTGTGAAGGTAACTTTATAGTAGTTATGTTGAAATATAAATCCACATTTCTACTTGAATTTGTGAATGGGACTAGATCAGGAAAACAAAAAATAAAACGTTGTGACAGACATATGGGACTGGATCAGGAAAACAAAAAATAAAAGGTTGTTGACAGGCATATGGGATTAATGTGTTTGAAACATCTTCTATAGTTATCCGTCTATCTTTGGTTCGGATCTAAGATAATTTCACCTCCAAATTTTCTAAATGAGCGACTGTGCACCTGTGCACGCATGATAGGAACCGGGAGAGATGGTGGCCCCGCTGGCCACCAACCCCATGGCAGGATCCATCATGCCAGCTGCCTGGCTGTTGGCAACTCCGATGCCGGCCAACTTCGCTCCAAGCCCGTGCTTCGAGCAACACCCAGAACCAGGAAGGTCTTCTATTCCAGAAGCTGCCAGAGCTCGGGCTGAAGGTCGGAATCCTCTGACCACTCTACCGGCAAGCATATGAAGACCCCGACGATGCGGAATGGACTACTATCTCTCGGTGACAGCGATAACAAGCTCTTTTTCGCTTTTGCTACGGAAAAAGCAGAGTTATGATCGAGAGGGTCAATCGGAGCTCCGGTTCGGTCATCCGCTTCAGCTTGCCGAACGGATCCAAGCTATCGTTCGTGTGCGTGCCGATTGTGGCCATTTCCGGCTTAGTCCAACAGTTTGCTCACTGTACTAGTGCGATGATGAGATCTTCGTGTGAGCTCTGGTCAGGAAGCTTGGGGTTCTTCTTTTCGGTGACCACATTCCATGGTCACTGAGATTGCTGGATTAGATGTTCCAGAGGGCACAAATGCCGGATTTGGCTGGAAGGAACTGACAGAAGCCCTACGGAGCTTCTCTCTGGCCTCGACTCCGGCGAGAGGGTTGTCCTCCCTGGTGAAACCAAGCAGGCCTTCCCGCCTCTTCTTCTTGAGCCTTGGCGACACCAAATCCTCCCCCTGAACCCAAAATATGGGTTTGATTCCCTTGTCTTCCTTTCGAAACAACCTGAACCAGTACTCCCTTCTGAACCAGAGCCTATTCCTCTTGTTGAACCCCCAAAAATCATTTGACTCCCCCCAAACCTTCTTCTCGACGGGTGACTCGTACTCGTGCGATCCATTGCCATCCACACTAGTCCCAAAATCTTCAAATCCACCATCCTTCAATGGCTGAATGATGAATTACACCTTCCATACACACCCAAAATTTCCTATCTCACCACCCAGACCTGGCTCGTACACGGCAGCCCTCGCCCTTTCACCTCACGCCCCTTTGGGCATCATGGGGATCTCGGAGTGGCTTCCCTCCACTCCTTCCAGCCAGTTTTGACAATGGGCAATGATAACTGGCTTACCAGCAGAACTATGGCAGTCAACGGTCTTCTCGAGCATCATCTCTGAAGTCAGGTCTATCATTGCTTTGGACCCACTCATTGAGCACCGGCATCGTCTTGATGATACCCGAATCCTCATCAACCCCCTTCAATCTTGTAAAGGGCTGCACTTCAGGTGTATTATGGTTGATGACGCCCAATTCTTGGTCCGGATTGACATTAGTGCCATGGAGGAATTCTGGCTTGTGGCCTTTTCCCATGACCGGTGATTCTCGAGATGCCCCTCCGCAGCCTGACAGCTCATTGGGAGCAACATCTCCAGACTCCACCCCTCCTCTGCAGGTACGGTCCCCCCTCCCCCCCAGACAGCTCTAGGACAGGTTGTGTTGCTACACCTGTAGACCCCCGGCGTGCTTGTTCGCTTGTCTGTCCCCCCACCCCCTCCCTCCTCTATCCCCCACCCACATCCAGAAAAAGACACCTCGCCTTTCAACCTTCCCCAAAAATTAATCCCTCTGAATTCTAGCATCTTTATGTCAGCCACCACCTACTGACACCCACCTCGATTCTACTATGGAAATAGCCCCCCTCCCCCCCTTGGAGGCTTCTTCGTGTCCCTCGAATAACTCAGCACTATGCTCAAACCCATTTCCCTCGTGATCTAGAAACGGGGCGTTGTGTTTCCGGAATTGGGTGAAAGATTGTGGAGGCGCTTCAAACCAAACAACACAAGTTTGACCTAGAAACCTGGGCACAAATAGTGGAATTAGCCAAAGTAATGGGCACTATTTTCATGGGGCCTCTGCCGAGAGACAACCACCCATCTGAGAAGTCAAAGTAAAAAAGAAATGATCAATGATTGTGTTCTCGTGGAATGTTTATGGAATTGGGTTCACGCAGCGCTGTGCATCTATTCGGAGTCTCCTTGCCTCGACTAAAGCAAGCATTGTTGTGCTTCAAGAGACCAAGGTTGCTTCTCTCCCCCTCGTCTTTGTTCGAGATATTTGGTCTTTGAAGTTTTAAGTTGTAGACCCTAATTAACGCCTTACACAGAATCGGTAGGGGGATTTTGTGTACCCTAATTCACACTTATATTACGGTTACCTTAGTTTTATATTTATATTTGGGGGCACCATTGTTAGGGTTATTATCGAGGATCCTGCGTTGTGGGAGAGAAAGGTTATTTCCCTTGTAAAATAATTCATCATTATAGTGAGTTATTGTAGCGGTAGAAGATAGGACGTAGTCTCACCTTGAGGTGAACCTGTATAAATCTTGTGTTCTCGTGTTTGATTTTTTTTTTTTTTCTTTTGCGATTATTATTGCTCTCATTAGTATTAAATTAGGGTGTCTAATTCCTAACATGAAGAAGCCCAGTTGGACCACTGTGGACGGCGTTGGCTCGATAGGAGGCACTCTTCGTGTCTGAGATATGCCAACAATGACTTGCCAGTTCTCACGAAAGTTAGATCCTCGAAGATTTCTGAATTCCTTACGCAATAAGATCCACGTAGTAACTTGACCAATATGTTTCTCCAGGAATAGACTTTATATTAAATTTATGGTTATTCTTTTCTTTCCATAATGCCCAAATGAGATGCCCCACACAACAAGATATTAATAATTTTTCAAGTTTTGGGAGGTTGGTATTTGTAATTGAGAGGATGGTTGAAGAGGGATTTTGAGAGGAATAATATTGGAGACTGATTTTGTTAAGCAGGCTGGTCCACACAAAATAGGCATACTCTCAATGAAGAAGGATATGGGTGGTTGTTTCTGGAGAAGTTTGGCAAAAGGGGCAAAGAGGGTCTAGATCATGGACACCTCTTCAAATTAGGGAGTCTGAAGTAAGGACTTTGTTTCAAAATGCAGACCAAATAAAAAATTTAACACGTGAGGGAGCATGCGAAGTCCATGCGATGGCGGCTGGATGTTTGATTTGTGGAGGGTTGGGACAACTTAGGAAGCAGTAAGCAGTGGAAGTTGAGAAATTACCTTTCATGCTGAGCACCCAAATAGGAGTATCTAGCGATTCTTTTTTACTTTCCGAAGAGAGAATGGTAATGAGGTCAGAAGCTACCAAGGCCTCAGAATTAGTAAGTGATCTTCAGAGAATTAGGTTCCATCCTCCTGAATTAGTTCGCTAGTCTGAAATACATGCTTCAATATTTCTTGTCAGATTTGAAATCAAGTTGTCACTGACGTTGAAGCTGTGAGCGCTGGACCACCAATCGGTCCAAAATCTTGTTACAAAACCTGTGCTAGAGTAACATTTTACAGTAGACTTGAAAGTAGGTAATAATCTAACAATTTGTTTCCATACAGGAGAACCTATTACATCTCCCACCCTCAGTTCACCAACCCAACAGTTTATTTGCTTTTGTAGCAACCAATTTCCTCCAAATTATTTAAGGAGATAAGTTAAACTTCCAAATCCATTTAAGTAGCAGTGCTGAATTTGTAGTGATAGTATCAAGAATCCCGAGCCCACCAAGAGATTTTGATTTACCTACCTCAGCCCATTTGACCAGAGTGTATTTGCTTTCGCCGTTCGGTCCTCCCCATAGGAATTTTCTTTTGAGCAGTTCAATTCTTTGGCAAACAGAGGCAGGGCATCGATAAAGGGAAAGGAAATAAGAAGGAATGCTATGCATACAAGACTTAATAAGAACCAGTTTACCAGCCTTAGATAAAAATCTTCCTTTCAAAGCTGCCAGACGTCCTTCCAAACACTTAATAACAGGGTGGCAAGAGCTTTTGGAGGGCAACGAAGGTGATAAAGGCAAACCCAGATCTGTACAGGGAGGTGTTGCAATTTTACATCCCAGGTATTGAGCCTTGGAATTTAACACATTAGGAGCAATATTAAAACCAGTAAGTGAAGATTTCGATCATCTAACTTTCTGAGCAAAAGAGAGTTCAAATAAATTTAACAATGCTTTTATATGAGAAATTTCTTCTAAAGTACCTTCCCCAAAGAGAATAGTATCGTCGGCATATTGAAGCAGGGAAATATCTTGAGTGGGATCATTTGATATGGATTTCAGCCACCCAAAATTTTTTGCAAGATGGACCATAGAAGCAAGATGTTCAGCAATGTGAGTGAAGATGAACGGAGACAAAGGGTCCCTTTGCCGAATGCCTCTTGTGGCATTAAAATACCCACAAGGTTTTCCATTAACTAACACAAAATACGATACATTGGAGATGCAGCTCCTCATCCAAAATTTCTCTTAAGATCCAACTTATATAATGTCCACCCTTTATCTACTACAATAGAAATGAGTATATGCATAGAGCTTCATTGGGCAATGGGAGAGAAAGTGTCAAAGTAGTCTACGCCATAGGCTTGGGAGTACCCCTTGACAATCAACTGAACTCTATATCTCTCTTGAGAACCATCAAGATGATACTTGGAGAATTGAAAGCCGGGAGAGGAAGAAAGTCACATAGAGTAGAGAAGGAGAAAGAGTCTCACACTATTTTATTAATGTCGAGATTAGGGTATGATAGTTGACCCCTCTTTCTAATAAAACCTCTTACAAGATAATGACCTTTTTATCCTTCAAGTAAGGCTACTAATTACACCAAAAAGTAAAGTGTATAATTTACCCCTAAGCAATAGAGCTCTAATACAATAAACTAATTACAAATTTGCTTTTATTCTCATTACTCTCAACACTCCCCCTTAAGCTGGAGCATAGTTATCATGCTTCCAGCTTGTCACACATAGTTTTGAACTGCTTTGGAAGAGCCTTGGTAAGCAGATCTCCAAGTTTTTGAGATAATTGCACATAGATAATCATAATTTTGCTTGGTAAAACTGCATCTTTGCTAAAATGAAAATTCACTTCTATATGGTTCGTTCTTTGATGAAATATATGATTGTTAGCTATAAATATAGCGGCCTAATTATCACAAAAGATCTTCATAGGTTATTCAGTCTCCAAAACCAAACTCAGCCATAAGAGTCTTCATCCACATCAACTCACATGCCGTGTGTGTAATTGCACGGTACTCAGCTTTTTCACTTGACCTAGCTAAGACATTTTGCGTCTTGCTATTCCAAGTAGATTGATTTCCACCCCCAAATGTGCAATAGCCACTAGTTGTCCTTGTATCAACTTTAGATTGCACTGAATCCATATCTGAGTACCCAAGTATGTCAAGATGGTCATGAGCTACATAATTTAATCGTATACCTGGTGCTTGATTTCCAAGTACTCTTGTTGTTTTTGTACTTTTCTTGTGCTGTTCTGTATTGTCATAAAGTCTGCCCAAAACTCATTATAGTTTTTATTTGCTCGCTTAAATTCTTGTCATTGTCAATATAGGTAGATTTTTAATTGCCTAATATGTTTTTTAATGAGTCTTTTTGTCCTTAAGGCAAGACAAAGAGGAGAGAGAGCAGCCTTAAGTCTTTCTTCACAAGTCATTGCGGCTATGATTAAAGCTACTTTGTCCATTCAACATGCTCAATAGCAGAAGCTTTTACTCTTTTGAAAGTGTCTCTGGTTGTTTTCTTTTTGGGTTTTGTAGGGAAAACCGATTGCTTGTCAATTCCTACTGTTCTCTTTGATACTTCTTTCAGCTAATACCTCGAATATTTAAAAAATATACAATCTTAACTTTTTCTTTTGAACTGTTAAAATCTTTAATATTGCAGGAGCGTGAAGTCAAAGCAAAGCATCAACAGCTAATTAGTGGAGTATGTGTCTCCCATGTTTCTTCTTGTTTGAAATGGTCGAGTGGTGCTTTAGTAACAATTATGTTTTCCATTTTATCAAGATCATTTTTTGATCTTTCAGGTGTCTATACTTTCATATTGGTTATCCACATACGCATGGGACTTTATCAGCTTCTTATTCCCCACATCATTTGCAATCATTCTACTTCACATCTTTGGTATGTACTAAGAAATTAATTTTAAATGTTTATTTCAACTTGAAGTGGATCTGGAGTTAGTTGTTCATCTTTCTTTTCTCTGCTTGCTACTTATTAGAAACATGGTTCCTCATCTTGCTAAGTCAACTAGTGAATTGGGGCAAGATGGTCCGGATT
Source organism: Aristolochia californica (assembly GCF_029961685.1). Taxonomy (NCBI): domain Eukaryota; kingdom Viridiplantae; phylum Streptophyta; class Magnoliopsida; order Piperales; family Aristolochiaceae; genus Aristolochia; species Aristolochia californica. Next base: position 8,883,465 of record NW_027181881.1, read on the forward strand.
TGGACGCTTGCAATTTGGTTCAGGACTGATTTAGTTCGAACCATCTTTAATCAGTTGAACTCCATCTGAACCATGTGTGACTTGGGAATTTGAGTCTTAATAATTTCATCTGACTTGGTCTGACCCCATTTCGTTTTGCGTTCTGGGTAGCCCTTATGACTGGATCAAAATGAACTGTCTCACGTAATTAACTCAAGATTATCAGGTTCCTGGTCCAAGATGGAGAAACATGATTAAAAATTCTTCATGTTTCTATATGCTACAAAAAGTGACAAAATAGTGGTTTGAATGCTGAAAAGAGTTCTTTAGCAATCTAATTGAAATATATTTAATGACCAGAATGGTGAATAGGAATAAGCATTTCTTGGTTCGTGATCAAATCATTGGTTAAGATAAAGGTACAATTCACCTTCTTTTGATCAATATCCATGATCAGACGGTCAGAATTGTCTAAATGGTGAAACCCCTTGGTTGTTAGGTCATCTACCAGCTTTTATGTGCGTGTATGGCAACTACAATTTGTGCACTGTAGGTTATAACCTCTGCTATTCATTTTCTACTCATATTAGAAACCTGATAAGAGTTGTCATGGTTTCGTAGGTCTTGAACAATTTATTGGAAGTGGTTGTCTCTTGCCCACTGTAATGATATTTTTGGAGTATGGATTAGCCGTTGCAGCATCAACATACTGCCTCACTTTTTTCTTTTCAGATCACTCTGTTGCACAGGTTCTCTAAATTCACTTTCTTTGTTGCTCTATATTTCATTTTAAAGTACTCACTGGCTTTCCTCATCTTGTATAGTATGCATTTTTTTGGTTTTCCTTTTTCTAACTTCATAGCTACTTTCTCAATTGCTCATGTTTCAATGCAGAACGTTATACTCTTGGTGCACTTTTTTACTGGACTTGTTCTTATGGTTATCTCCTTCATCATGGGCCTTATACCAGCAACTAAAAGTGTAAACTCTGTTCTGAAGGTTTGTTAACTGAATTTTTAGCCTTTATCTGAGCTACTTCCTATTTCATAGTCAGATTCTGCGGGTTGTGTTTCATTCTTCCCGAGACTTGGAACTTGACTTACTCATAGAGGGGAACACAATGGAATTACTTGGTATATGATTTGAGTCACCTGAATTAATAACCCAAGATGAGGTAGAAGAAGAAGTAATGCTGAAGTTCCTGATTTGGTAGCAGTAGCCGAATGGGAGGATGCAGCTGAACCCACAGTATTGATGATTGAAGCCTGGAGAACTTGATGCACAAGCCAAGTTAAATCCTCTTTATTGACAGTCATGTGATTAGGTTCAGGAGCAGCTTTGATTCATTCCCTTCATGAGTAGTTTGATTTTCCAGAGATGCTAGAGGAGGATGACCAAACTTGTCCCAATACATGTTCGATCATTGGTTGCTCCAACCACAGTGAATACAAGGCTTCTGCTTCTGACTACAACCCCTGGTACCTATTTCTCCCCTTTGAGTCTGGGCTTTAGTCTCCAACCACCATTGGCTGCTGAGTTGATGGTGGGAGTAGTGCTGGCTGTATTAAGGGCAGAGTGCTTTGCCTCAGTAGCCCCTGAAAGGACAGCAGATTCTGCATGCGTAACTTGAAAAAGAGCATGATTTAAAGAGATCTTACCTTGCTAGTTAAAATCTGATCTTGTATTCCTACAAACTCAGGGCCTAAACCATGTAGGAGTCTGGTGACATGAATTGCTTCACTCTGGGATCAAGCTCTTTCTCATCAAGTATAAAAGGATTATGATTCACAATCTGCTGCCACTTACCATCCTGTTTTGCAACATATTCAGAGACTTTACCTGTTCCATCTGAATTGAAAAAAACCTAGTGTATAAATCATACACCCAGGACATGTTCTGATCTTGGGAGAAGTGTTTGTGAGAGCAAACCAAGTATCTTTGGCATTTTTTAAAAATAACTTGTTTCTACACCTGATATTCCATACTATTTTTCAGCCATGATATAACCAGAAAAGTGTCTGATTTCCATGCTGCAGACCAATCTTTTGGAGCAGTATCATTTTGAAACTTGTCCTTCTTCCTAGCCAACAAAAATTTCCACCACACAAGCCCAAAGCAAGTAGTTCTTGGACTCCTTAAGCTTGATAGTGGTTATCTGACCAATTGGTCCATCTTTCTTTTGGCTTTTTCACGCCACTGGTGGGATTAAAGGCCTCAGCATATTTGCTAGCCGAGACTAAGCTGTAGCTAAACAAAAAGACTGTACACTCGGGCTTGACGAAGGACAACACTCAGTACTATTTGCAAGCAATGAGCAGCAATGCAAACAATACTCAAAACAGAGACTTAAGTCAAAAACTCGATCTGCGGAATACATCTAAGCTAGATACGTAGCATTACCAGGACTAGGGTATGCTAGGCAAACTTTTCGAGATAAAGAGGACCTTGAGACAACCATGCAATGATTCACTAAACAACAGTGTGAGAGATCATTAGGCAAGAACTTGCAATAACCTGCTTTGCCTTGTGTAGGAGACATAACGTCTTGACCTCAATGTTGTTTCTCTTCAAGCTTTAGAGACAAAAAGATTAAAAAAAACTTATCTTTGTAGTGTAGAACCGAAATCCTCTTTGGTCTTTGTTTTCCAACAATCTTTTATCTTCACTGCATCTTTTATGTTTTGTTCCATATTGCCCAACCCAACAACACAGCCGTTCATCTTCACAACATGATGAGTCAGCAATATCCTTGAGAGACCAAGACACTGGACTGCTTTATGGGTATTTACCGAATGAAGAGAAACCACCTCATCAAGGTTTCTATTCACTAACTTACTCGTCAAAGGATTAATTGCATTAAACCAACTTAGTGCTATTAATCCCAATTTATTATTGTTAAATATGACTTATAAGGTCCCATTTTTTGACAGTATCCTGCTTGGCCTATAAGCCAATAAAATAACGTATGATTGCTAGAAAATATAACTTGAGTTCTTTATTGGAGTTGGACCATTACTTAAATAGACTGTATCCATACACAATGCAATTAGATTGCATTCAATGATTGAACAGTCTCTTTGTCTGTATTGAGGTATTTCTATAGTTAATGAAGCAAGGTCATGACTCTAAGAGTTAAAAGAGCAAATGAATCAATATCTTATTAGACATTCTTCCATAAAACAGTCATTGCTTCACAGGCTTTAAGCACATGTTATGTAGATCTTGTGGTTGAGACTTACCACATTGCACACTGTACAATCTTTAGTATCTAGGCATTTTATTGTGTCTGCTCACATACACTTATGAACCAAGCATATTTCAAGAATCAATCCCATTGACTACTAAATCTATGACCATTGTTCACCTAGTAGCCTACGACATTCCCTAGGGTAAAAGTTCTATACACTAAAGAATTTCTCAAGGTTATTTGAATGCACTTGTCACATGCACCCGTGAGCCAGGTGAATTTCAAAATGGCTCGCCCAACATTTCCAAGGACAATTTGTTCTTTATACATATTGTGTTGAGCCTGGTTCTATCCCAAAATAACTAGCCAACCTTATAACCCGATAAAATTTCTTAACATTTATCAATGCGGGACTTTCCCCACTCAACATTTTCCCTTATATCCAAGCTTACACATAACAAGCTGGCAACATAAGCACAAAGTCCCAACGAAGTACAAACTCCCAATAGAGCACCCAAACTATTAATGGAGCTCACACTAAGCCTCGACTCGCATTGACTTCTTATTATGATACTATTGTTAGATTGGTCCCGGTTCCATCGCAAAATAGCTAGCCACTTAGGAAACTTATTCCTCAACTTTATAAACCAATAACATTTCATCACATTTATCAATACGGAAGTTTTCCCACTCAACAAACCAGTCTAAAAATAAACGTTGAACCACATTTAAGTCCATTGGACTAGTCTTAAAATAGCTAAACCAGTTTGAACTGGTTTGTAGAAATTTTTTTAGACAGAATTAGACTTAGATAGGAGGTCTCTTCCTTTTTCAGGCTTAATCAGTCGCAGCAAGATGTGAGCCAAACCGTTGGGGTTGTGTCCACCACCAATGGGTTGGACAGATGTCCATTGGATTGCCTGTGCTAATTTTATCAAGCAGATGGACCATACCATCCAGGATTGCCATTCCAACATCAGAACAATGGAGCTTTTGAATGGGAGGCTCGTCTTCTTCTTCTCAGTTCTCCAATTCAAAGATAGATGGTGAAGAAAATGAAGCATAAGAACTTCTCAATTTTCATTTTAATCACAGCAAGAATTATTAAATATATACAACATAAGAGAATGAATCAACATACAATGAATCTGGACATATTCAACAAACAATGAATCTGAACAATAAGAGAATGAATTTGGACATATTTAAAAATCATAAATGTTCAAGCATTTCCAGCTTGCCAATTAGGAAGTCAAATTGTTGTGATTGAGGACTTTTCGTGAAGATATCCGTCACCTGTTATTTGGTAGGAATGAATGGAATACATAATACTCCATCTAACTTCTCTTTGATAAAGTGTCGGTCAATCTCAATGTGCTTTGTTCTGTTGTGTTGTACTAGATTATAGGAAATACTAATGGCTCCCTTACTATTTTTGAGTATAACTTCATAGATTGGTTGAACACAATCTTCAACTCACTTAGAAGCTATTTTATCCATAGAAGCTCATATATCCCTTGTGCAATAGCTCGAAACTCAATCTCAATGCTGCTTCTAGCCACCACATTTTGTTTTTTGCTTCTCCAAGTCACTATATTTTCTCCTCCAAAGGTGAAATATCCAAATGTAGACCTATCATTTATACTTCTAGCCCAATCAACATCACGAATGCTTCAACACATACATTATCACTCTTCATGAACAATAATCTCCTTCTTGAAGTCTGTTTAAAATATCTGAGAATCATATAAACTGCATTTAAATGCTCCTCACAAGGGGAGTGCATGAATTGACTCACAACACACTACAAAAGCAATGTTAGGTCGAGTATAAGTAAATCAATGTCTCAACTAATCATTGATTTTGTTCCTATCAACCTCAACATTGGCATTCACACTTAGCTTGCAATTGCATCAATGGGTGTTTCAATTGGCTTGCACCCTAGCATATCTGTTTCATTGAGAAGATCTAAGATATATGTTCTTTGAGACACCAAGATTTCTTCTTTAGTTCTTAGCACCTCCATGCCCAAGAAATACCTCAAAGTTCTAAGGTCTTAGCTTTTCCTATTCAACAAGATCATCACTTGTTATGATAATATCATCCACATTCACAATAAGTATAGCAATCTTCCTTCCATTAGTGTGCTTAAAAAAACATAGTGTGATATGCTTGGCTCTGAAGGTACCTAAAGTTCTTTATAGTTGTAGTGAACCGATTAAACCATGCTCTAGGTGATTGTTAAGACCATAGAGTGATGTCTTGAGTTTACAATTTTTTTTGCACCAAGTAAGCCTTCAAATCCTGGAGGTAGATGCATATAAACTTTCTCTTCCAATCTACCGTGGAGGAAGACATTCTTCACATCCAATTGTTGCAATGGCCATTCCATAAAAGCTGCAAGAGATTACAGGATTCTGACACTTCATTTTCACAATAGGAGCAAAGGTCTCTTGATAATCTATTCCATATGTTCGAGTATATCCCTTTGTTACCAGCCTTTCTTTGTACCTTTCTATTGATCCATCAACCTTATATTTCACAGTGAATATCCACTTACAACCAACTGGACTTTTTCCTTTGGGAAGACTTACCAATTCCCAAGTCTGATTCTTCTTTAACACCTTTTTCTCCTTAAGAACAACCTCTTTCCACTCAGGCACAACAAGAGCTTCTTGTATAGACTTTGGAATTTCTGTTTTTTAAGAGTTAGAAACAAATGTTCTATAGCTTGAGGACAATCTGTGATAGGACACAAAGTGAGATATATGATGATTTGTGCATGACCGTATACTTTTTCTATGAGCAACTGAGACATTAAGGTGAAAATAACAAGATTCTGAACACAAGGAAGAATCTGAATTGCTTAATGTGCTTGGAATTGAATCTTAACAGTCTATTTGTGGTTGTTGCTCCGCACCTTGTGGGTTATGCCTCATTGTATAGACATGCAACTTTGTGTTTTTCTCAGGTTGTATTTTCCCCCATACATTAGCTTTTTCAATTTCTAGCGCAATAGACTTGTGTTCAAGAAGGGAATCTGTGATTGAGGGGACGAAGTGGTTATTTCTAGATAAGAGGTAACCAAAGAGATAGGCAAAGGGACACCTGTTTCCAAAAACTTTTCTTCGTCTAAATTATTCTCGCTCTGAAGAGAAAGTTTGGGGGAAAAAAGATTGATCTCCAAAGAAAGTGACATCCATACTCACATAGACTTGGTTGGTGGTAGGATCAAAACACTTATATCCCTTTTGAGTTGGTGAGTACCCAAGAAAGACACATTTATGACCTCTTTGATCAAGTTTACTACAGGTATGACTGTGAACATGAACAATCACATACCTAATCGAATTCAGGATTGAGTTCTAACAAGAACTGGAACACTCTCTCCCTCTCCAACATGTCTTTTATTTTTTCTTGTTTGCAGCAGATTCCATTTCCGCATGTCGATACATATCTATCTCTGCAAACAACCCTTGCAATTTTTTATAGTAGTCTATAACACTTGAGGACTAGAAGTTTCAAACACAATGGTAGAAAAGTTTGACAGGAAAGAGAAACTAGTTGCACCTTCCCACACAGACAAGTCCAACGATGAAGGTTGATGAAAGGATTTCGACAAAGAGTAGCTAGTAAATGGGTGAATTTTTTTTTTTTTTTGGTAATGAAGACTAGACAATGGTGATTGATGACAATGAAGGGTGGTGAAACAAAAGAATTTAGAGCCTAGGCTCTGATACTATGAAAAAAATAAAAAATAAAAACTTCTTTTTCAATTTTCATTTATATAATCACAACTACAATGGCTACTATATATACAACGGAGTAGAATGAATCTGAACATATTTCAACATACAATGAATTTGGACAATAAGAGTGAATTTGGACTATAAGAGAATGAACCTGGACATATTTCAATAGAAACAAATAGAAAGGACAAGCAAGAAATAATAATACTTCGAGGAGAGTCATCGAGTAGATATAACATGAGAAATTGGATTAGAGGTAGAAGCTCTTTGAGGAGCACAAGAATGTGGTTCTTTAAGGATAGCTATAGGATGGGTATCAAATGGAGCCCAAATATAGGAGGAGAATGAAGGCGAGTTATTGACCTCAGAATCAGCCAGTGGGGTAGGTGATTGGTTGGTCAGTAGAGAGGAAGCAACTTATACCAGCTGGTCTAATGGGTGATCATGTGGTTATTGAATGAACTGGTCCAAGGGATCAACCGGTCTGGGCATACTTGTAGAAACTTCAAAACCTGGCGGAGAGGTCCTTTGAAGTAAAATGGTTCGTCCTCAAAGAATGTAACATCAATAGAAACAAAGGTTTTACACAAGGAAGGCTTATAACACACAACCTTTTTGATTCTTGGAGTATCCAAAAAAATACGTTTAAAGGACTTCTAATCAAGTTTATTTTTGTCTGGTAAAAGATTATGGACAAAACACACACAACCAAATACTTTAGGATGAAGTGGCAAGGTTTTTCTCATGAGGTAGAAGTGATGAAATGGTGTTTCTAGGCAAGGACACTTGAAAGCATACTTTTAAAAAAAAAGACACTTGAAAGCATACAATTAAAAAAAAGATAGCAAGCAATCAAAATAGCATAATGCCAGTACACTATGGAACATTCATGGACAATAGTAGGGCTTGAGCAGCTTCTAAGAGGTCAATTTTTCCTTTCAGCAACATCGTTTTATTGTGATGTATATGGGCATGATGTTTGATGGATGGTCCTTTTGTTGTTGCAAAAGGATTGAAATTGAGATGATATCTATTCTTGACCATTATTGAATGAAACACTTGAATTTTCTTGTGGAACTGAGTTTCAACCATATAATAAAAGGACTCAAATATAGAGAAAAGTTTAGACCTATGTCTCTCATTAAAGACAACCAAGAACTGAGTTAGGCAAACAGGTCCCCAAACATTTGAATGTACCAAATAAATGGACTAAGACTAACTTTCTCGAGGTGAGAAGAGAAATTACCCCTATGGTGTTTGCCTATCTCAAAAGGTTCACAAGATAACTTTGAAATAGGCTTCAAGGAAGGGACTAATGAATGTAGCTTGCTCAAAAAGGAATGTCCCAGTCAGTTGTGCTATCGAACAACTTGTTAAATAATATGTGGGGGTGTAGTGATCATGGCTGAAATTATCCATAAAGTAAAGTCCTCTTTCATGGCCTCCACCAATCATCTGCTTGATTTAAATATCTTGAAAAACACAATAAGAAGGATAAAAGGTGATAAATAATTAAATCTTTTTGTGATTTGACTAACAAACATAAGACCCAAGGGAAATTTTGGAACAAACAAAACATTAGACATAAACAAGGATGAGGATGATGATAAAGAACCAATTCCTTGAACCTTGGTTTAAGAGCCATCAACAATTGAAAAAAATCGAATAGTAGGACATGGTGACAAGGTGGACAAGCCTAGTAAGATGTCCAAAGGCACTTGAGTTAATAATCCAGGGTGAAGTGTTGGAACATGAAAAAGAAAATGACATACCACTAGTAGCAGTAGTGGCAGGAGGAGGATTTGAGGATAAGGCCAACATCTGTTTCAGCTTTTGGAGCACATCATAGTCATCTTTTGTGTGGATTTTGGTGGTTGGATGGGGTGCGGAACCAACTTCTTTACTTTACAATAGATGCTTGATTCATATGAATTGTTTTTCCATGCAGCTTCTAACACTTCTTGACTAGATGTCTATTCAATCTACAATAAAAACAAAACCAAGGAATGCGTAAGTCTTTGGAGGCCTCTACCTCTGCTTCTGCCATTATCTTTGCCTCGAGCGTCTCCCTAAAGTGACTATCCTCTACCTTGAGAAATCATAGAAAATGACTCAACAATATCTATCTTTAGTTGTGACTTGGCTGGACTACTGAGGATGGTGGCATATATATCATCAAAAGTGGGCTTTGCAATGGAACTCAGAATTTGTGTTTTGGCAACATCAAGATACGATTGAAGGTTGCCAAGACCAATAGTTCCAACTAGTTCTTCCCTTTGTTTTTCTTGAACAACAATGTCTGAATATGGTTGAGCTAACTTCGACTCTTGCAAGAAGCCTTTGAATCAGGCAAAATACTCATTCAAGTTGTTTGAATGTTTGGAAAAATATGGTGCTCTCAAAGCTCGGCATTTCCTCGAATTGGTGAACCAAAGGGGGAAACAGAAGGCAATTTTCTCCTATATGGAAGTCTCTCTATCTCCTTACGCCAATTTTTTGATCGGCAGTCCGATACTATGTGGGTGATGGCCAACATATCATATTCTGGGAAGACTGGTGGTTGGGGGATATGCCTCTTCAGAACTCCTTCTCTAGCCTCTTCAAAATTTCAAGATTAAAGAATATTACTATTGCTGAAGTTGCTGATAATGGGAGATGGAACATTCAACCTCGTCATGGTCTATCTAAGCTTGAAGGTCTTGAAGCCAGCCAAAATCCAAGCTAACAAATTAGATAAATTAATCTGGTGGCTAGATAAAAGTGGCTCCTTCTCAGTCTCCTCTGCTTACCTTGTTATTCAAGGCGGGATTACTCGTGGTTCCAAGCATGCAATGGAGTTCACATGGTGTCTCAGCGCCCCCCAAAAATAAAATTCTTCATATGGAGTGCTTGCCGCAACAAGATTCTCTCAACTGACAATCTCAGAATTTGTGGCCAGCTCGTAGTTGACCCCATTTGCCCTTTCTGCCATGCAAATGAAGAAACTGTTAGCCACCTGCTTCTCTTGTGCCCTTTCTCTTGGGGGATTTGGACGTCGATTATTAGCAGAATTGGGCTACATCTCTGCTTCTCAAAAGACTTGGCCACCGCCTGCAGAATGCTTGCAGGGACCCCTGTCCCCGGTCTCGGAAAAATGATGATCTCTGCCCTCTCCGCATTCATCCCCTAGGGTCTTTGGCTAGAGTGCAATCAAAGGAGATTCAATGCCAAATTCAGCACTCAAGATAGAGTCATTGAAACCATCTTAGGCAATATTGCTACTTGGCTTCACTCTCGAAAAGCCTTCGCCCCCTTCTCGGGATCTTCCATCAAAAATAATTGGAGGAGCTTTGCCTAGCTCCACACTTCTTCGAAGCCCCCCATTATTTGTGAGTGGACCCCGCCACCTGTTGGTGTCCTTAAGTTGAATTTTGACAAATCTTCTTTTAGTAACCCTGGTTTAGTGGGTTTCGGCGGCATGATTTGTGATTCTCTTGGGAACCAGATCGTCTCCTTTTCTGGCCCTCTCGGTATTGCGGACTCCTCGATGGTCGAGCTTCAAAGCCTTCTTAATGGGCTCCGTGTTTTTCGCGATCATTGCTCCGGGCCCATCCTAATTGAGGGAGACTCCAAGTTGGTGATTGGTGGGTGTGAGAAAGCCTTTGTGCCTCCGTGGCACCATTGGAATGCCGTTTTTAAAATTTTGGATATTGTCAATCTTTTTTACTATTTTTGGTCCCTCGTTCCGAGATCGGCAAATTCTATGGCTGATGCTTTAGCCAAGCAAGGAGCCTCCTTGCAATCTCTTGTTGTTAGGAGTTAGCTCATCTATGCTCTCTTAATAAAATCACATTTCATAAAAAATAAAAATAAAAACAAAGAATGTTTGGTATTTTATATGGCCTGAAATATATTATAAAGTCTTTGGAGACTGTCAATGCTTGAATAAAGTTTGGAACATGGATCTTATATGATTTTAGCGGTTTCAAGATGAATCACATTGTTTGCCACAAATTCTTCCATATTATTGATCAACTAACTGATCACCAAGGTGTCGTGTCTTCTTTCTGCCATTTTTTGTGGTAATATCTTCTTCATTAATCGAAGGAGGTGACATGGTTAAGTGATCATCCAAGTCACTTGTGATGAGAAATCTCTTGATGGATTGAGACCAATACAAATGATAGAGACACCCTTTAAAGGAATAGTAGTAATTTTCAAATAGTCATGCTTCCCAAAATCATGGGAATAATAAGATCTTTCAACCATGGTCAAAACTTGGACTTGTGGATGTTGAAACTTACGATTCCATGATGTATAATCACAGTAGAAGAGGATTGAGTGAGAAAAAGAAGAGTTGTGGAGAGAAGGTTTTAGGAGGAGAAGAGGAAAAGTGACGAATTGGGAAAGCAAGAAAGAACACCAAAGGAGGCCTCCCATTACAACAAGAGATTGAAGGGAGGGACAAAATTTAGCACAAGAGTCAACAACTGTATTGGCTGGTCTAAGTACATGAGACCATGAGTAGGAAATATAGGAGAATATCTATAATATCAAGAAAATGTTGCCAATGAAGCCAAGGAGGAAAGGAGGCGGTGGAGCACCATCCAATGGCGACGTTCGAGTTCCCTTACATAATAAGCGAACTACTAAAGTGATTCCGAAATATGCAGAGGTTGTGGAGAAGGCTCGAGAGTTCCTCCATAGTTGAGTTTGCAATGTCGAGAGGACCAAAGTTGGAGATAATAGTTGCACCTTCGGAATCAAAGATCACCCCACCAAAGCCCGTCAGGGTTCCCAAGAGCACCGTCATCAAAGTTGAACTTGGGGGGCAGAAGGAATAGACGTCTGAGCAATTACCTTCCAGTTGGTGTAGAGAGGAGCACATGAAAGACAAGTAAATTCTTTTCAAGTGCAGATCTAGGTGGAGACGAGGCCTGTAGCAGTACACACAATCTCAATAGCTGAGCAGAAAACACAATCAAAACGGCAGGAGTTCCTCTCCTTCCAGATCACCAAGGGATGTAAGCAACACAGGCTGATAGAAGGAGCTTGCCTAAGCAGGGGAGGTAGACCTCAGAGGAGTAGCGACACATGGTACTCCTAGCCCTATTCCCCACTCTGTGACAATGTTGAAGAAATGGTTTTGCACATTCTTCTCCAATACCCTTTTGCCTGGAAGATCTGGTCTCATTTCTTCAATAAGATTGGTCTCCAGATTTGCCTCCCTAGTAATCTTACTACTATTAGTGAGATGATCAATAGGACACAGATTCCTGATTTTGGGAATGACTTCCTCTTGGCATGCTTGGATTTTATCGTTTGGGGCTTATTGATTGAGGGAAATAATAGGAGCTTTATCAACAAATTCTCTTCTATGGAGCAGGTTTCCATCCGTATCCATGGTGAAATTGCTACGTGGATTTGGAATAGAAATGAATTTGGCAGCTCAAGTGAGGTTCCAATTCGTGAAAACTGGTGCATTATTGCACAAATGCCTATTCCTTTGCACCCTGCCATTATTGCTGAATGGAAACCTCCTCCCCATGGTGTGATGAAGCTTAATTTTGATGGTAGTGTTTTTGGTAACCCGGGCAAGGCTTGAGTTTTGGAGAGTTATAAGAGAGTGAGGGTACAACCATTACTACTTATTTCGGGCCTTTGGGGATTTTTGACTCCACCATTGTCGAGCTTCAGGCGTTGCTGCATTGGCTAATCATTTTAGGGATCATCTGAATGGTGACCTCATTGAAGAAGATTCTAAAGTTGTGATTCGACGGTGCTCCTCGCCTTCCACCCTTCTTGGTGCTATTGGGATGTGTATCATGAAATTGTAGACATTTCTTTTTTATTGAATTTTTCTTGGACTCATAATCCTAGATTTTACTAATTTTATTACTGATTTCCTTGCCAAGTAAGGAGCATCTCTACAATCACTCAATGTATTTGGCATGGTCCATAGCTGACCTGGGGATTTGTTTGTGTTTTGTTCTTGGCTTGCCTTGAAGAAAATTTGCTTTTTCTCAAAAAACAAAAAAAGTAAAAGTGCAGTGAATAAAAATGCGATCTACTTCTTCCACAAAGGCATTGCAAATTTATAATGGGGACTCTTAGTATCCTCAAACAATGTAGTATATTCCAACCTAGTTAAAGATCCTTATCTTAGTCAAGAAAAGAAATTTGTCTGCTTTAACTTTGGCCTTCAATTTTTTATTTTTCGATTTTATATTTGTGAAGTCTTCAAGATTCCCAAACAAAATTGAAGAAGAAGCAAGACCAATGAATGGCAACTAGAGTTGCCTCTAGTTGTAAAGCAATAACTTTAAAATAAAAAAATAGCATACTATTCTTTATAAACTATTGCATAATTTTCTCATAAAACCTTTATTTTTCTCTCTTTATTTGTATTGGCAGAACATTTTTAGATTGTCTCCTGGGTTTTGCTTTGCGGATGGACTTGCTTCACTGGCTCTTCGGAAGCAAGGTATGAAACTGGGATCTGGATATCGGACGCTTGACTGGGATGTAACTGGTGCATCAATCTCTTATTTAGCAGTTGAGGTGTTATTCTGATCCTTTTGCTTCTATGAGCATTGCTTACTTTGTTTGTTGTTTTTATGTTTGGCTTCTTTGGCTTGTTTGTAGCCTCATTGCCTGGAATATATATTGTACCCTTATGTGTTTTCTTTCTGTCCCACGGGAAAGGTGAAAGAGCCTCATTGCCTGGAGATTGCTCTATATCAGCTTGAATCAGCAAGTCAATGAAGAAAGTTGTCTTGAAAAAATGAGCAATTTGTTGTATGTTTCATTGTTATTACCTAATGAGTATTTAAGCATTATTATCTCTGATTCAATGCAATATATATTTGTTACTCTTTGTTACAGCTGTATGGTCTCATATTATGCTAGTTCTATGAGAAGAAGCCTCAGAGGAAGAGAGAGAGTGAGAAAAAGAGACCCTACAGTCTCATTTCCATATAACGAGAAAAAGAGAGAAATTGTTAAGCTAGATGATTGCTTCTTCCAAAGGATGGTTTCTGTTCAACATTGCTTCCAGCTACATGATGCAGCATGCTTTTCTGGTGTTAAGCTTATCTGATTGAGAAGATTTGATATAAATCTTCTCCAGCTCGGCTACTATTTGACAGTCTTCAATAGCTTCCTGATCATTTAACTCCCCTAAACAAAAAGACTTTAATCAACATTTCTGAAGGAACTTTCCATCATAGCCTCAGCATCACTTATATTTGGGTTTCTGGCTAAAGAGAATGAGCGAGGAAAACTAGTCAAAGTAACATCCCCATGCCAAAGATCCAACCAAAAAGTTCTATTTCATGACCCAGTGAATCTTATATAAGGCATTACAAGCTGAAAAGTATGATAAATATATCTCCAAACAATAGAAAGACGAAGAGTGGAACCTTCACCCAGCCACCAACTTGAGCTAGATGGATTCAATTTTCTTGTAACTAAAGGTTGTCAAGGAAGTCTGCCATGATCTTAGCGTTGAGAAATGCTAGAGAGAGGTGCGAACAAGAGAGACGATTGACAAACGGTGAATGCATTGTTCGTCGAGAGAGATCAGATCGAGAGACCACCAAAGATTTCGTGTGGCTCCGAAGAGGGGGACGTCGTTCCTAGGGATGGAGCTAGACGTTTCCCCCCTCCTGCAAACGGTAAAGCCCTACGATTGCAACAGACGAAGACCGAAGGCAAGCCACGACCACTCCCAACACTGCATTCCTGAAGACTCAAAGAAGGATTGCAGATCTAGTAGTTCGAGTGACGACCTGAGGACCAATGAAGACGATGAAGACTCCAGCTAGACCACCGTACGTCGTCCGAACCAGAGAAGAAGACTTCCCCGAGGTATTGCGACTCCTTCGAGGGCTCCGTTTCGCTTCTCCTATGGACCTACATTAGTTTTGATTGCTCGGGTGGCCCTCCGAGACACCCCCAACTTCTCCTTGAAGTAGGCTACTAACTATTCCTCCTCTGCATCTCCTTTGCATGCTACTCCGTCCTTCTCAACGGAACAATTTGTTGGTATTATAAGGGAACCAAGGGAATCAGACAAGGAGACCCCCTCTCCCCCCTGCTTTTCAACGTGGTAGCAGAATATTTATCCTCCTTGATCTACTCGGTCAAGAACATGGGATGGCTCCTCCCCATGACAGATTGCACAGCCTTTGATATTTCGATTCTCCAGTTTGCAGTTGATACTATTTTCCTCAGGGTTGGTACTATGGATCAGATAAAAAAATTGTGTGTCGGGCTGGGATTATTTGAATTGGCTTCCAGTCAAAACATAAACTGGGAAAAAACCACTCTTCTTGGCTATCACATTGATCCAGCTGGGCTTTGGGATATGGCGGACTACCTGGGATGCTCTGTGGGAAATATGCCAGCTACATATCTTGGCTCCCACTTTTTTATTCTCGGCCTTCAGGGTCACTATGGTCCCCCTTAATAGAGAATTTTTTTTTTTGAAACGATGCTGAATTTATTATGAGAGCTCGAATGAGCAGATTACAAGAGGGGAAGCCTTCCTAAACAATGAGAGATTGCTGAGAGGTTCCGAATTTAGCCAATTTATCAACCAAATAATTGGTTGATCTAGGAACGAGGTTCCAATTACAATGAATGAATGACACAATGTCAGCAATACAATCAGTGATTGGCCAGTGGCACCAAGGAGGGGAGCTATCTTTTGAACACCAGTTGATGACAGTCTTTGAGTCGCCTTCAATAATCAGCTTGCCATGAAGCCGCTTTTTAATACATATCTTGGGCTCCCACTTTTTGATTCTCGGCCTTCGGCGTCACTATGATCTCCCCTCATTGAGAAATTTGAAAAGATGCTAGCCACTTGGAAGGGTAAACTCTTATCAATAGCGGGGCGTGTCACTCTCCTCAAGTCTTGTCTAGTTGGGCTGCCAAATTATCTGTTATCATTCATGCACTATCCGGCCTCCGTTTGCTCCAAAATTGATGTCATTCGTCGACGATTTCTATGGAGAGGTTTAAAAGACACCTTCAGATACCATTTGGTTAGTTGGAAGGATATTTGCATGCCTCATAATAGGGGAGGATTGGGCATCTGGCCTACAAGAGAAATGAACAAAGCTCTTATGCTCAAATGGATTTGGAATTTTAACAACAAGCATAACAGTTTATGGAGGAATATGGTGAAATTCTACCTTCAGTTTTCGGGTGCCTGGTGGAGAGGGTGGCGCTGCTTGCCTCCTATCCCCGATATGGAAATCAGTTTTGAAGCTCCTTCCAGTATTTAGAGATGCTACCTCGTTTCACACGGGCAATGGAAGGACCCTTCTCTTCTAGTCGGACGAATGGTGTGGGCCCCGATCCATCTCAGAGGACTTCTTGGGGCTGCATAGGGTGGCAAGCGACCTCTCTTGCTCTGTGGCTTACTCATGGAATGATCATTCATGGAGTCTCCCGTTCCGTCGGAGATTAAATGATGAGGAATCGTTGGCTTTTTGCTCTCCTTACCAAACTCAACAGTACTATTATCCGGGAGCACTCAGTGAATAAGCTGATTTGGAAGCCCAGTAATAATGGCCGAATTCACTATCACTTTGGTTTACTCTCATATCAGAAAGCAAGACTACAGTATTCATGAACACAAGGCGAATCTGGCTTGGAAACTCTCAGCGCCAAGTAAAATCAAATTTTTTATGTGGTCAACCATCAGAGAACAAATTCTTACTTCAAACAACCTTCATAGAAGAGGCTTCATTGCCCCTGATCTTTCTTGTCCCCTTTGCGGTGAGTTCAAAGAGACAGTCTAGCATGTCCTCTTACAATGTGGATTTTTGTGGCAAGTTTGGATGAAGATCTTTTAGAAAATTGGGCTCCAAGTGGGGCTACATCAGGACCTCTTTGGCACCTTTGAGATGGTTCGAGGGATTCTCCTTCTTCGGCTGGGCAAGTTAATTCTTTCGGCCTGTCTTGCATATGTTCCATGGTGCATTTGGCTCAAGCGGAATAATCAGAGATTCAACTCCAAAGCTAGCACTTCAGACAACACGGCTTCTCATGCCGTTGACCTCATCTTGAGCTGACTGCATACAAAGAAGGATTTTGCCACTCTATCAGAGGTTTCTCTTCGGAAAAATTGGAATTTGATCGGTCATATGTCTAGCCCCTACAGAACTCCGAGTAAGGTTATCTAGGATCCTCCCCCTTGCAACTGCATAAAGCTGAATTTTGATGGTAGTGCTATTGGATGTCCTGGGCCAGCTGGAGCAGGTGGTGTGTTCAGAGGTCACAATGGAGACCCTATTCTTTCTTATGCTGGTCTGGTGGGCATTGCCGATTCTAATACTGCTGAAGTTAGTGCTCTGTTGTTCGGCCTCCAAATCTTCAGGGATCGTCTCCATGGCAAGTTAATCATTGAAGGCGACTCGAAGACGGTTATTAGTTGGTGTTCTAAAAACAACTTTCCCCCTTGGTGCCACTGGCCCATCACTGATAGTATTGCTGATATTGTATCTTCTACGCATTGTAATTGGAATCTCATTCCTAGATCAGCCAAGTCTTTGGCTGATAAATTGGCAAAATTCAGAACTTCTTAGCAATCTCTCATTGTTTGGGAAGGCTTCCCTCCTTTGTAATATGCTCTCTTGAGCTTTTGTCTTAATAAAACTCACCATCATTAAAAAATAAAAAAAATAAAAAAATTCCTCCCTATCTTGAGGAACTTTAACCTCAAGGTTCAGATACAACTAGTGCTGCAGGAATCATCCATTTTCCAATTGTTGAAGATTGTTAAGTCAGGTCCAAGTCCAAATCACTCGCCAAAGTTAGGAGGTCATTTCCCAACTAATAGCCATATAATTAGAGAGATTATCCTCAAGTCATCATCTTTTTATGTATTTTTAGATTTTAAGAGGGATATGATTGGTGGAGGATGTGAGAGATATAGCACACTATACCACCATACAATACTATTTTCAAGGCTTAGCAGATCCTATATGGCACGCTATACCACCATCTCCCCTTACCAGCTACATCTTCTACTTGAGCATCCATCACCAAATAAACTTCACCATTTGTTTCTAGAAATGAGTTCTTCTTTAGTTACGTTTGAGTGTGAAACTTGTCAACATCTCAAGCATCACAGGTCGTCATTTACAAGTCGTGTCAATAAACAAAGTAAGGTTCTATTTGATTTAATATCTGGATCTATGGGGCCCTTGTAGGCTGTCTAGTATATTTGGGTTTAGATATTTTGTTTTCTTTGTTGATGATAGTCTACAACTGCTTGGGTCTACCTCATAAAAGCTACAATTGAGGTACTTGATGTATTAAATTTTTTTTATTATGAGAATTGGTTTGATGTTTCAGTTTGTATTCTCCGTTTAGATATGGACTTGAATTTTATCAATAAATTATTTGATGAGTTTTGTACTTTTAAAAGAATTTTACACCAAACTTCTTATGTATATACCCTCAGCATAATGGGGTAGCAGAAAGAAAGAACAAACACTTACTTGATATTGCCCATCCTATTTTTATTTCAAATGCAGGTTCCTAACAGTTTCTGGAGGAATGCAGTCCTCACAGCTTTTTTCGAATTAATCGGATATTGTCTTTAGTCCTAATTGGTCAAGTTCCTCTTAAGGTTCTTCAACCAAAATCTGAATTGTTTTCTCTTACCCCAGGAGTGCTTAGTTGTCTGTGTTTTGTTCATATTCTTGGTCATTGATAGGTTATCTCTTAGGTTTATTAAGTGTGTTTTTGTGGGATATTCAAGGTTGCAAACTATGATCTTGCCTCCACAAAAAATGTTTATATCTCCAGATATCACATTTTTTTTAAGTACATTCTTTTCATCCATGAGTGTCTCAGTTGGTTCACATGATGAGTGTATTCTAGCTGTTCCGCTTCCTTCTCCAGTTAGTGATGCTTTGAATGGAGATGCCTAGTAATCAATAGGAGAAACCTTTACAAGTGTATCATTGACAAACAAAGGCAAAGGAGGTGGAGCAGCTCATTCCTACCTTCCTACTAGATCCTCCTCCACCTTCATTGCCCTTGGCTGAAGTTCCTACTTCCATTAATCTTGACTTACCCAACTTATTGCAGAAAGGGGTATAGTCTGAAATTAAACATCCTCTTTGTAAGTTTGTGTGGTTTGATTTCTTGTCTCCTTCTGTAGGTCTTTTGTTGCCTCACCTCTTAAACTCAGCAGCTGTTTAAATACAGCAGCTGCTTGATAATGATGCCGGTGCTGATCGATGACAAGGCAAGAACAGCACTAGTAAACAGAGAACCAAACTGCGATAGGAAAAGGACTGAAGAACAAGTTCAAAAGCTAAGGACTAAAGTAGGAAGAACTGAACATGAGAAGAAATAATAACGATTTGCAAGCATTGAGAAAACTGACATAGACTTAAAACAAAGAACAAGAAAGGGAAACCCTAAGAGAGAAACGGAAAGGGTTTTGCTTCATCATCACTTTGAGCAACTCACAGATCTTAATCAACCTGCTCTAATACAATGTTGGAATTTTGTAAGAAGAAAAGACATTGGTGAGATTAGGCTTTACAGACTCCTCTCTCCTATTTATAATTTAAATAATATTCAAAATACATCAATGTCTTGTAGTCCATAAACCCTAGAAATCTAATTTATAGAAGAAAACATTTCCTAAAAATAAGTAAAACCTAATTATGCCTTCCAACAATAACTAGCCAAGTTAGGAGGTCATTTCCTAACTAATAACTGTAATTTTTCTTAACACTATTGGACTAACCCATTAATAATATAAATATCGTTATTTCTTACAGTTTACAGAAAAAGCTTTGATTATGCTTGCACTAGACCACTAGCCTTTGTAAAAATAATCTATATGATTATAGATATTTGCCCTACAAGAATTTTCTTTTCCTTTTGTTTTTTTATCTTTTGCACTTAACAGAGATGAACTAACGCTGCTATTTCACTTTTTGATAATATTTAACAGAGTCTTCTTTACTTCGTTTTCACTATTGGTCTTGAGCTTATGCCAGCACACTGCCTAAGGCCAATTTCAATTAGAGGGAGGTGGCCAAGTTTTAAACCTTCCTATGGTGATATTCCCAAGGAGACATTGGAGCCTCTTCTGAATCAACCTACAGTAGATATTGGTTTTGATGTTGATGAAGATATTGATGTGAGGGCAGAACGACATAGGGTACTTTCGGGTTCCACTGATAATGCCTTATTGTACCTGCATAATCTCCGGAAGGTACTTTCATTTTCCCTGGAATGATCTGTTAATGCCTAGCAGTATGGACTTAAATCTGCTCTAAGCTTTGCCCTGCACAAAACTGGTGATTCGTTTTCACTATTGAAACTGATGTGATTTTTAAACCATGGTGCTTAATACTTTCTATCAGCAAATTGACCCCATGTGCCAATATGACTTTAGCAAGTTCAAGGTGAGGTTGAAGACTCTGGCTGGTTCTCCAAGAATCTCTTGGGCTAACACTTTAAGATCTGCTAATTCTAGTGCTGATTCCCTTGTTACAGAGGCACTTTGTTGTTAGATATTTGATGTTGTATTACTTCTTTCATTTTTTTATTGTTTTTCCATGATTCTTTTGTTTTTCTTTTGGGTTATGCCTGCTATGGCTTCCCTGAAATAGTTGTTGTAAATTCCTCTCTTTAATGAAATTTTCAGCATTTAAAGAAAAGAAGAAAAGAAACAGTTTTGCCACTATCTTGATACTATTTTCA
This sequence comes from Aristolochia californica, assembly GCF_029961685.1. Classification (NCBI taxonomy): domain Eukaryota; kingdom Viridiplantae; phylum Streptophyta; class Magnoliopsida; order Piperales; family Aristolochiaceae; genus Aristolochia; species Aristolochia californica. The sequence goes on from NW_027181881.1 coordinate 8,904,105, forward strand.
TTTTTTCTGAATTGGTTGTGACTTTGTCTCTCCTCTCGTTGTATCAGTTCTCTGGGATTCTACTAATAAAGTTCATCATTAAAAAAAAAATGCTTATTACATATGATTTGAATGCTGTTTGAGAACTTGGTGCCATCATTTGTCACCGGAGGTATCCTATCTGTTGAAATAAGCTGAATGGAAACATTGTGCTATTTTTTGTATTCTTTCCTCTGAGGCTCTTGTATTTCTTTTGTCCTTTGTATTAGTCACTTCATCCTTTTGGATGTCTCCTTCAGTCTTCCTCCTCTTCTTACTGCTTCAACTTGTAAACTTCTTCTACTATACAAGTTTTACAGAAAAACAAGGATAATTGTTACTGTTTGGCACTGATAATTTCATTTTATAAATATATTCATTCATAATTAGGTGAAATTTTCAGGTATATCCAGGAGGACAGAATCGCCCTTCAAAAGTTGCTGTGCAGTCTTTAACTTTCTCAGTTCAAGAAGGAGAATGTTTTGGCTTTTTAGGAACTAATGGAGCTGGGAAGACCACTACTTTGTCCATGTTATCTGGTAACTAATATCAGCTAATCACCATTGCTGATTTAACTAAATCTGGTGTATCATGCTCTTGTATTTCAGTAGGGTATTCCATTGACCTTGGGGTTTGAGGGCTTTCCTCTTTCCCTCTATTTAATGAAATGATCACCCTTTCGAAAAAATAATCATGGTTCATGGTACTTGAAAATCAAGTTGATAATGAAGGAGGCTAATTTGCTTCTCGGGAGCTTTTATTAGGCTTTTAGTATGAATGGGTTTGATTGCATAAGATCTGTACACTTTGTAGTTAGCTAAGTTCTAGGGACCTTCAACTCATGATACTAGTGGGATGTAGCTTTTTTACATTGTATTTGTGGAGTTTGTCCTTTGGTTATCTTTCATTTGTTGTGTAAAAATCAAGATTTGGATGAAGGAAGAGGAGAAAATTGAGAGAAAAAGGACAAAAGAGAAGCAGAGCTTTCTGAAGAGCCTGAACAGTGTCCTTGGGAATTGTGCACGAATTCTTAGACTCCTTAAACAAGTATTTTGAGTTACAAATTACAAAAATACCCCTATACACTTAATAAACATTTAATCTTCTTATCTCCCTAACTACACATCCTATGTACAAGAAAATTTAACCACTGATATAATTTAACATGCAGAGCAAGATTACGTAAAGAAAATTAACCATTGAAGTGATAAAATGACCAAAATACCCTTGGATGTATTTTCTAACACTCCCCCTCAAGCTGGAGCGTATATATCCAGGAGTCCTATCTTATTGCAAAATGATATATATTTTCGCTTGCCAAGGACCTTGGTGAAGACATTTCCCAACTGATCTCCAAACCGAACAAAAGGAATCACTACCTCCTTTTTCATCACTGCATCTCAAATGAAGTGGCAATCCACTTCTATATATTTAGTCCTCTCATGGAAAATTGGGTTACTTGAAATAAAGATTGCGGCCTGATTATCACAACATGTTCATCGGCTCATCCTAGTTGAAACCCAACTCTCGTGAGACTCACCTAACCCACATCAACTCGCGCCATTGCCCTGTATTCAGCTTTTTACTTCGCCAATAAATCAAATTTCCTCCTTGGAAGACACAATAACCAGAGGTTGACTTTCTATCTAGTTTGGACCCTACATAGTCTGCATCAGAGAAAACTTTTATCTTCATATAATTGTTAGGTCTAAAGAAAAGACCTTTTCTTAGTGCTCCTTTCAAATACCTCAAAATTCTTTGTGCAGTTTCTAAGTGTACTTTTCGTGAACGTTCCATAAACTGGCTCACTACACTTACTGCAAAAGAAATGTCAGATCTAGTAGCTGTTGCATAAATTAACTTTTACACTAACTTCCAATATTGTGTTGTATCATTTAATTCATCACTCCCATTTCATTGAGGTATCAGGTGGCTTGGCTCCCATCAAACCATTCTCTTGAAGCATATCTGTGACATACTTATGTTGTGTCATCACAACGCCACTTCAATAGCCATAAAGTATTTCAACAATCCCAAGTCTTTAGTTTGAAAATGTGCAGACAAATGAGACTTGGTATCCTCTATACCAGAAATATAATGTCATCTACATAAACCAAAAGCACCACGATTCCGGAGGACCTCTTCATCACAAACAAGGAGTAATCACAATGACTCCTCGAGAACCCCATAGATACCACAACCTGGCTGAATTTTTCAAACCAAGCATGTGAACTCTGCTTCAACCCATAAATCTTCTGAAGTCTACATACTTTATGGGTCTCCCCCCAAGCAAAATATCCTGGAGGTTGCTCCATATATACCTCTTCTTCCAAATCACCATATAAGAAGGCATTTTTAATGTCCAATTGACATAGGGACCACCCTTGATTCACTGCAACTGAAAGAAAAATACATAGAGGCAACAAACGAGCAACAGGAAAAAAAGTTTCAAACACATCAATACCAAAGGTTTGAGTACACCCCTTCGCAATTAGTCAGGCTTTATACTGGTCAATAAAACCGTTTGCATCACTTAAACCCAACGGCCAACAACTTTGTCCCCAGATGGTAGATCACACAATTGCCAAGTGTCCCGATCTATCAAAGCATCCATTTCAACATCCATAGTTTGATTCCAATGAGGAGACGAGAAAGCCTCCTGCATTGAAGAAGGGATAGTGCAGGTAGAAAAGGAGAAATAAATTTTTTTATGGGAGTCAAATAAGGAATAAAAAGACAAAAACTGAGATAATGGATACCACGTACCTGACACCCTTTCTGAGTACAATAGGAAGATGTAGATCATTACCTCCAAGATATTGAGACGAAGTAGAGTCATGGTCCGGTGAGAGGGTCGGTGCTAATACTTATTTTCGATAGTGATGGCTTGTGACAGTCCAACGGGCTCATCAACAGGATCAGGAGGTAAAGACAGAGAGGAAAAGAATGGTACATCCAAAGAAAGTAACGTCAACAAATACAAATGTTTTTCTAGTGGACAAGCAAAAACATTTGTACCCCTTCTATATCGTATCCTAAAAATACACACTTAACTGCTCGGGGAGATAATTTATCCCTGGAAGACCCAACCACATGATCAAAGTGGACACATCCAAACACGTAAGGAGAAATAACAAAAAATGGCACGAACGGCGAAAGAATCTTCATAGGAATTTTCCTTCTAACACATACAAGGGCATTCTATTAACCAAGAAACAGGTTGTAAGAACAACATCACCCTTACAAGACTTAAGCACATGCATATGAATCATTATTGTCCTAGCTACCTCCATTAATGGCGATTCTTACGTTCAGCGACGCCATTCTGCTGAGGGGTAAAGACACAATGTCTAATGAATAATTCCCTGTTTTTTTGTTTTTTTTTTCTTGAAAAAGTGATGAATTCATTAAACCAAAAACAAAAACAAGATTAGGCAGGCCTCCTCCTTACAAGAGGAGCATGGAGGGAGGCCCCCTGCTTAGCACAACCGTCTGCAATAGAATTTGTAGATCAGGGAACATGGGACCTAATACATGTAATATAAGGGGAGAATGTCCAAAATGGAATAGTAAGCATTACAGTGACGCCATGATGGGGGAGAGGGGGAGGAGAACCATTTGAAGATCACCGCGGAGTCTCCCTCATTGTGGAGTGGCCTAGAGAAATGCTCACAAAAGATGATGAGGCCTCTAAGGAGGGCCAGAAGCTCAGCAGTAGTGGAGTCCGCAATGCTCATAGGACCGGAATAAGACAAAAGCTGGGTACCGACCAAGTCATGGAAGGTCCCACCATAGCCAGCCAAACCAGGGTTGCCAAGGGAGTTGGCATCAAAATTCATCTTGATGTAACCTGGATCAAGGGGTTGCCATTCTTGTATTTTTGGAGACTTCGATAGAACTCCCAACTAGGCAATGGTGCTCCAATTTTCCCTGAGCGAGAGCCTAGAATTCCCTGTTCTTGCAAAAGACTTGGAATTTATGACTCATGAACTCAAGGCCATTATCAATATGCAAGATACGAAACTATGTAGCGAACTGATTTTTTATTTCGTCAAAGAAAAGTTTGAATACATCAAAGGTCTCAGATTTTTCCTAAAGAAGGTAAATTTAAGTAACCTACTAAAATTATTGATAAAGAAAATAAAATACCTATGACCAAACTGACTAGTCATAGGACAAGGACCCCAGACGTTTGAGTGTACAATCTCAAATTGATGACCGGTTTTATGAGACGAGACTGGAAAGGAACTTCTGTGATGCTTGCCTAGTTTGACATGACTCGCATTGAAAAGAAGAACTCGAAGGAAGGTCTAGAAAGATTTGAGTCATTTTGCTACAGACAGATGACCTAGCCGCAAGTGTCACTGTAAAGAAGAATCTACGGTATGTAACGCTCGAATATTATTCTACCGATGGTTCTCCAGGTAGTATAACCCATCTCTCTCACTAGTGGAACCAATCGTCTTCCTCATCGCGAGATTCTAAAAAACTCATTGAGTAGGATAAAATGTGAGGGAGCAACTCATGGACTTGGCTAACTGACTAACTGACTAACTGACAACAAATTTTGAAGGAAACTTGGGAACAAAAAATTCTAACCGAAAAAATAAAAAGGAAGCCAGAGTAATATTGCCTACTCCTTGAACAAGAGTGGTAGAACCATCTGCAAGATTAACATGTTTGACACACAAAGACTCTTTTAAATCGGAAAACAATGACAACATACCTAACATGTGTCTGGAGGCTCTTGAGTCAGGAATCCAGGATGGTGACTAGTGAACATGATAAACTATCATACTTGAGTCAACACTGGTAGAGCTAAGAATTGGGATGGAAGCATGAGCTACAAATGCTGAGTCGAGACAACAAAGATCTGGACCATGTTTTGAGCAATCTATTGTGGCTATTGATGCAACTCATCTGGGGCACTGGTGTAATCGGCATAGAAGAATCTATACTCCCACTTCCATTATCAGGAGTTGTAGAATTAGCCCATGCAGGCTTCCCAAACTTAACCTAGCATTGGTTAGAATAATGATTATTTCTGCCACAATAAGCACACTCCCTTTCTGTTTTACTATCACCACATTCTCTATCTTTGTTTGTGTCCTCTCTACCTCAGCCTCTACCTCTACCTCTAGAGGAATCTGTAGTGGCTGATGTAGTATTGGAAGCATTAAGATATACATTGATCTCTTGCCATATGCCAAGAAATACACTATAATGTTCTTTTACAATTCGGTTTCCTCCTTTTAACCCAAAAAAAGTCTGTATACAGCTCATAAACTCGAGAGATTTCTCTCCTATGCATATAAAGATTCTAGAGATAGCCACATAGCCTTTGTTGTCTCACAATTCATCACCTGATTTTTAAAAGTAGAATCAATACTCTTGACAATTTAGGTCATAACTTAACTATTCTCTACCTCCCAATCATCATCTAGAGGCACTCGAGATCATCTCGGATAAACTTCAACTTTTTTCTACCCTTCAGATACATTTTGATAGATTTAACCCAATTAAGATAATTAGACCTTGTCAACTTTTCCGAAGCAATCATGATTGTATCCTTTCCATCAAACCCAGAATTTCCTCTAGCCGGAGTATAAAATTCTCTTGTCTCAGCCATAATACTGATATATGATCACACAATAACCAATTTAAGCTTCCAGACAATTTTCAGATTTATCACCAAGGTGGGCCCCACTCATAAAATTAGGGTTTAGGGCACAAAAATAGGATATGCACAATTCAACAATCCAATAACTTGTAATTAACAGCTATTTCAACCAATATCATGCAAAAGTAGGAGCAATTAGGGCTGACATCATCAATTGGGTGATGACGTAGGCATCCAACATTGCGTTGGGTGATGCAGATCTCAAAAAACCCAATTAGAGCAATCAAAGTGTAGAGAATCCTTCAATAATTCATAAAGACCAAAGAAAGGGAGAAAAAATCTTAACTTTGATGAACCAGCATAAAAAACCTGTAGTTTTTCTCCTTCCAATAGGTTGTTCTCTTAAAAAATGGCAAGAATCTGCAGTAGAATGCTCTCAACAATGATCTACCGTTTTGATACCATGAAAAAATCAAGATTTGGGTGAAGGAAGAGGAGAAAATTGAGAGAAAAAAAGAACAAAAGAGAGGAAGAGCTTTCTGGAGAGCCTGAATGGTGTCCTTGGGAACTGTTCACGAATTCCTAGGCTCCTTAAATAAGTGTTTTGAGTTACAAATTACCAAAATGCCCCTATACTCATAATAAACATTAATCTTCTTATATCTCCCTAACTACATATCCTATGTACATGAAAATTTAACCACTGATATAATTTAACATGCAGAACAAGATTACATAAAGAAAACTAACCACTGAAGTATTAAAATGACCAAAATACCTTTGGAAGTATTTTCTAACATGTTGATTTATTTTTATTCGCCATTTAAACAAAAAGAAATATGACAGCTAATTTTTCTCCTCTTTTTTTTATTTGAGTCTTTCCTCATATATGGTAATTTATGTGCTGTATTTCAGGAGAAGAAACACCATCGAATGGAACTGCATATATATTTGGGAATGATATATGTGTGCACCCCAAGGCTGCTCGGCTGCATGTAATATATGAAAACTATGCCAAATATTTCTTTTGTAGTTAATCCATATTAAAAGTAGTTTCAACTTTTTTTAAAAAAGATCCTTTCTTGTAATTTCATTGGTTAACGTTCAAAGCTGTATAAATATTTCCCAGCTAATTTTATTTTTTCCTCTCTGTTTCATTTCCTTACAGATCGGATATTGCCCCCAATTTGATACCCTACTAGAACTTCTGACAGTTCAGGAGCATCTTGAGCTTTATGCAAGAATAAAAGGGGTTCCAGAAATGAGGCTTAGGGATGTAAGGCGCACATCAGTGTCAACTTTGTCTCTTCAATATGGCAACTTTACAAAGAGTGGCATTATGGTTTTCTAGATGCACCTAATAAATGCTTAATTCTCTCTCTCTCTCTCTCACTATTTGTATATATATATATATACCCACTCACAAGTGTATGCAAGTTTATGTGTGGTTAACTTGATCACTCCAGATTGACCATGTATTGATCACATGGATGCACCTCATAGAGGATCCCACAGTGGACAATCCATGGGGCAAAAAACATAGCGGTCAAGTAACATCTTAGCTGCCCCATCTCCCTTTCTAGCCCTTGTCAGGTAGCTAGAGGCTAATGGCATGTCTGAACCATTATTCATCTATAGTTAGGCCCTTTCATACAACTCTGGAGTATGCAACTATTTCAATTTACTGGAGACTGCTGTATGTTTGACAGTGTTAAATACTTTCCAGGTCATTTAAAAAAAATATATATATTTTCCAGGTTTATTCCTATGGTTATAGCTCAAGTTGAAACATTAATAATGGTGATGTATGTGCTGACCAGGTTGTTGAGGAAAAGCTAATGGAATTTGACTTATGGAAGCATGCTCATAAACCATCATATTCTCTTAGTGGCGGAAACAAAAGGAAATTATCTGTTGCAATTGCTATGATTGGCAATCCTTCCATTGTTATTCTCGATGAGCCATCTACAGGTTAGCAATTTGCCCTTGGCCCTATTGAAATCATATTATCTTTTTTTAATTACTTATTTCCATGATGATTTTTCAATGTGAACTATAAACCATCACTGATAGTATTGTTGACATTGTATCTTCTACTTATTGTAATTGGAATCTCATTCCTAGATCAGCCAACTCTTTGGCTGATAAATTGGTAAATTTTGGAACTTCCCAGCAATCTCTCATTGTTTGGGAAGGTTTCCCTCCTTTGTAAATTGCTCTTTTGAACTTGTCTTAATAAAAATCAGCTTCATTTAAAAAAAAAAAAAAAAGTGAACTGTAGACCCTTGGCCTAGGGTTCTTAGTGTGCCAGGTGAGCGAGGTAATTATTTTATAATCTTGAACTGTTTTCAAAAAAAAAAATCTAAATTTCGACTTTGTAGAACAGTGGCCTACGGTTTTAGTCAGCAAGGTAAGAGAAATCAGAAGTTTGGAGAGGACTGGCTAAAGTTATCAGAGCATTAAGGTCCTTGGAGTAGTTTCTACTGACCTCTGTCACTATTTTGAACCCTGCAGTCCCTATCTTAGGGACTTCTTCAAATTTTCTTTTGTTGATTGACTAAAGGTTAGATCTTTCCCCTTCAATTCTTCTTTTGTTGATTGACTAAAGGTTAGATTTTTCCCCTTCTTCTATGCCATAACCGCTTAGTTGATGGCTTGTGCTTCCAATTGAACAACTGTTATGTGCTTTTATGCCCTTAGAGGGTAATCTTCCTGTGTTTTCCAGGTCTGAGTCCAGATCTGTGCCTGCACAGACATCTCTAGGTCTGCAAAGTGCTTGTGCAAGCTGTCAATTTCAGTTAAGGGTATGATTGTTTTGCAATCTGTTTTGGTGATGTGTTGCTGATTACTGTTACTAAAAGTGTTTGTTGTGTGCATTAGGTCAAATTTTGTGTTAGTGGGATCCACAAGTTTCCTGCACACGTTGAGTTCTTGCTTGTGAGATTTGGAAGAAAGGGTTAGGGTTTAGACACTGCTCTCCCCTATTTATTACTTGAACAATATTTAAAATTACAATCATGTCTCTGCCACCTGTAAACCCTAGGAATCTACTTTCTATGGGTCTTCTTTCATATACTTGCAATGGAGAAGAATAAGGAATTTTGTAATCAAAGGTCACTAAAAGTCTGAGCAGAAGCTCAGAATTGTGCAATTGTGAAGTGGTTTTATTTGGACTATAGAAAGGAGTGTTTTTATTGAAAGAAACGTTCATTGAGGTGTACAGTTTTTTTTTTACTAGGATGATAAGCATACCTTTTTCGTCCATGATTATCCCCAAAAATACATTTCAATGACTCTGGATCTGGCTTGCTCCCACTTGGAGACAAACAGTATATAAATGACACATCCACAGACCTGAAGGGGTTCATATACACCAATGCGCCAACTTGGGGTGAGTTTTAGAAGTATAGCCGGTATCTTGGTCTTTTAATGTGTGTGGACTCAATAGCACACTGAGTCACACAACGAAGGAGGTAACAACAACTCACTCAATAGGATTTATTTCTTATATTACTTTGAGTAGGATTTATTTCTTATATTGTTTTAAGTAGAGTTATTTCTAATTACTTTATATGTAAGGGCTTTATGGGGAATTATTGTAACCCTAACCCTAAAACTCCATGACGTGACCTATTTACGGGAAAGGAATGAATGAAATAGGGAAGCTTTGAGATTTTAGAATAACCTAGTGTAAACAGGTTGAGATCTCCTCTTGATCTCGAGTTTAGGATTACTCCAAAAATCCAATCTATCCTTTACCCTCCATTGCCATCCATCTTCACCCAAATTCATCCACCATCATCCCTACTAAGAAAATGAGCTTCCTGCCCCTTTTTCGAGCCCAAAGAGGAGGTCTGTCCTCCTTCTCGGGCAGCAGCAAGAGAGGCCTCAATTCCTCCCTTACCGAGCAGAAAGTGAGGATTTTTATCCTCAAATCTTGAGCAATCCTGGTGCAACGTGGGAGCTGATCATAGCATCAAAGAAGAGGTATTAATCTATCCCAAACTCGTGTTTCAAGTTATTTAAGAAAGAAGGATTGCACTCTTAGCTAGAGCAGCAAAAAAGAGGGCCAAACCCTCTTTGCCGTGAGCAAGAAAAGAGAGCACCTTGCTCTAGCAAGGTCAGCATTGTTGTGGGGTCTTCTACCTAGCACAGCAACAACTCTGTAGGACCCTCAAAAGAGGATTTTTCCTCCTGGCCGAGCACTGGTCAAGGAGAAATACTCATATACAGACCCTTGATGTGAAGTGAGTTAAATTTTGAGTGCTGGAGTCTCAAGTTCCACGTCGTGTTACTCGATCCATGACCCGGGACCGTAACATGATGCATTTGGTTATTTCTTGTAAGGTTAGTGTGGAAATTGCAGGTATGTAGAGGAATAATGACAATAACCACAAGAATGCCCCTGCTCTTCTTGACACCCTACAAAATAAGATTCCACAAGAAAATACTTGCGAATAAAACTATGAAAACTAAGTAAACTCAAAGTGCATCTTCTAATTGGTAGTTTGGTACTTCTCTCTCTCTCTCTCTCTCTCTCTCTCTCAGGGTATATGTCCGTTAGTCTGTCCATCTAAGACAATCATTGAGAGAGATAATCCCAATAACATTATCACAGAAGAAATATGTAAAACTCACAGTTCGTTGAGTATCAAGTTCAACAGAAATTAATTGATTGGACAATTTCGTCCATCAAACCAACTTCAATATACAATTAGGGTACTTGTACCCTTACTAGTACCATGGGAATTAAGAACATGGAGCAAACAATCGATCAATAGAATCATGATACAAGTCTAAAATTGTTAGAGTCCAATGATATCAGTCAATTTTTTTTTTTTTTTTTTTTTTTTTGTTTAACTGGTATTGTATTTTATTAAGACAAGAGCTCAAACGAGTAGATTACAAAGGGGAGAAGCCTTCCCAAACAATGAGAGATTGCTAGTTAAGACAATGTCACCAATATAGACAGCCAATAGTATTTTTCCTTTTGAGGTATCTTTAAAATATACCGAATGATCTACCAAGCACCGACGAAAGCCAAACCGTAGTAGTGCTTGGCTTAATTTATCAAACCAAGCCCGAGGGAACTGTTTAAGCCCATATAAGGACTTTTTTAACGGGCATACAGACTCCCCTTCAACCACATAACCAGGTGGTTGAACCATATAAATTTTCTCGTGTATATCACCATTTAAGAATGCATATTTTACATCGAGTTGATATACGAGCCATGATGAGGTAGCAGCAAGAGATAATAGGATAGTACCGAATTTAACTTGGTAACGGGAGAGAAGGTCTCCTCATAATCCACTTCATAACATTAAGTGTATCTTTTAGCAACAACTCAAGCCTTAAGACGAGCAATGGACCCATCCGGGTTATGTTTAACCGAAAACACCCATTTACAACCTACCAGTTTTTTACCTTTCGGATGCAGTGCTAAGTGTCAGGTTTGATTCTCATATGAGGCGTGTATTTCCTCATCCATAGCCGCCTTCCATCCTGGATGTTGCAAGGCCTCATGATAGTACTGCGGAATATAAGTGGAAAAAAGAAATGCAATGAACTAAGAACAAGTGGAAAACAAACGATGGTGAGACATAAATTTGGATATAGGATGAGAATGGCGTTTCTTTCTTAGATCAATAGGCCGAGTATCAAATTCTGGACCAAACTTAGTAGGGGAAGGACGTACCTCGGGAGGATTCGAAAACTCCACAGGTGAGGTGGCGGTCGATGCTTCAGGGGGCTGAGTAATATCGACATTAAAGGGTACAAATAGACAAAGGAGTGGTAGGAGGAAATGACAAACCTGTAGGAGCACCAGTCGAGGAATATAATGAGGTGTCCTGAAAAAAGGTCACATCCCGAGACACATGTATCCTTCGAAGGATAGGATTGTAACAGACATAACCTTTTTGGGTGCGAGAGTACCCCAAGAAAATGCACTTCAGAGAGTGAGGTGCAAGTTTACTCTTTTGAGTAGATGTGACATGGACAAAGCATGCACATCCAAAAACCTTCAAAGGAAGATGAAGGTAATCTATTGATAAGAAAATAGGTTGTAAGTATAGCATGAGGCCAATAAAAGGTACGTTCATGGAGTAGAGGAGACCCCGAGCAACCTCAAGGAGATGACAATTCTTTCTTTCAGCAACACCATTCTGTTGAGGGGTATAGGCACAAAATGTTTGATGGATAAGACCATTACCCTCATAGAAGGATTGAAACTCACTAGACAAGTATTATTTAGCATTATCAGACCTAAGGATTTGAATTTTTCCCAAATTGAGTGAACACCATAACATGGAAGGTCTTAAAAATAGTAATTATTCCAGATCGTTCTTTAAAGAGATATAACCAAATGACCCGGGTAACATCATCAAGAAACGTAACAAAGTATTTAACATGAGAAATATTAGAGACATGCAAGGGTCCCCATACATCAAAGTGTACTTAAGAAAAAGGAATAACGCTTGTAGTTTTAAGTCGAGGAGAATATGTACTCCTTTGGTGTTTGCTTAATTGAGAAACCTCACAATTGAAAGTAGAGAAAGACTTTAACAAAGGAAGTAAATGACGAAGGGAAGGAGTAGATGGATGGCCAAGCCGGTTGTGCCAAAGTTGTGCCTTAGATGTAGAGGATGATAGTAAAGCTAATGGAGGAAGGTTGAAGTAATACAAGCCCCCTTTTTCATGGCCTCCACGAATCACCCATTTCGTGGTTAGATTTTAAAATGTACAAGAAGAGGATGAGAAGGTGACACAGCAATTCAGATGTTTTGTGATTTGACTAACCGAAAGTAAGTTTAAAAGAAATTGAGGGACAAATAAGACATCTTGAAGAGGGATAGAGGATGTAATAGACGATGAGCCCTTGCCAAGTACTTTGGTTTGGGTACCATTAGCAATAGTAATAAATTTGTGGAAGACATGGAGATAAAGAATGGAGCATGTGTTTGTTACCTGACAGATGTTCGGAGGCCTTGGAATTTGTGATCCAAGATGAAGAGGAGGAAGAGGAAGAAGAGGAAGAAAGCATACCTGAGGCAATGGTGGTAGCAGCCGTAGGTAAAGGTGGAAGGGAAGACTCCATAATAGACTTCATCTTCTAAAATGCGACATAGTCTTCAGCAATGAGACTCATTTTTTCGGATTGGGAGTCAGCCTTTTCTTCATGTTTATCAACATTAACGGAGGTTGGGTTAGCCTTTGCCCAATCGGGTTTGCCATGAAGCTTCCAACAATTTTCCACAAGGTGGTTTTAACCACCATAGTAGGTGCATATGTGAGGCTCAGTGCGTGAGTGGGTAGGACCTGTTCTACCACCTTTTGTGCGGCCTCCTCTAAAGTTTCTGCCACGTCCTTGGTTGGAGGATGATGTACCTCTATGACCGGAGTACATAGCCGTTGAAGCATCAATAGGGGAGGTAGGAGATGGATCAGGGAGACATCAAACAATTTTTGCTAAGAGGCCATGTTAGAGTATAACTTAGCACATGTGTTCCAAATATCCTTGGTTGTTTTCAAGTGGACCACACTGTTAGCTTCATGTTCTTCCATGCTATTTATGAGCCAACTAATAACCAAATTATCATTTTTAACCCACTTGAGGTAGGATAAATCTTCTTCATCAATCGAAGGAGAGGGTTTGTTTAAGTGATCGAGAAGGTCATGAGTAATGAGAACCCATCCTACCGATTGTGACCAACTAAGATAATTGGAGAGGCCCCTCAAGGGGATAGTAGTAATTTTTAGTATGTCACTGTTACTAGTTGTATGTTCAATCTCCATTTTGAAGCAAAATAAATGCTTAAGCCACACCAAGATCAATTGGAAAAGGGCATCTCAAAAAAAAAAAAAAATCCATTAATGCAACTTTGAAGGATCCGTGGACCAAATCAGGCACTTACAAAGTGAGATATAAATTTTTCTCCACAAGATCAGGCACTAAATCATCAAAGAATTTGTGCTTATGTCAAGTGGAGACATCATCCAGAAATGAATCAAATCCTCTTATATCCTTAAAAAAATCTCAAGAGGATAAATTGAAAAACTTATGCCTTAATCCAAACTCCAAAAACGTGGCCAAACACTTAAGAACCACAATTTTCTTTCTTTGAGATATTTAGTAGCAAGTCAAGTCTCTTATAACTCTCAACTCATGGGGACAATCCAACTTCCAAATAACCAAGTGTTGGAATTCAAGAGAGTAGAAAGGGCAGCCAAATAATAGAGGCAAGTAGATGCTGGAATTTAACCATATGTTGATCATCCAGCTAAATAATTAGACCCCATGAACAGCACCAAGTGTGAGAGATCTTACAGCAACATGTGCTAGAATTCCAACTCATAGAAAATTGATCAAAGTTACATGTAAGTAACTGAATCGCAAATCATTTCCGTCAATTCATCAATCTTAATAAAACACTAGTAGCAATCAATCTTGATCAAACTTGTAATTTAGCTACTAGAAGATTAAGATTATAACATCTTCTTAATCACAAGAGATTAATCTTCACAAGTTCTCATATAAAGAGAGTCTGCCCCCAAAGCTAGGTTTGTATTTTTCTCCTCTTGTTTATCAATATACGCACTTTTATAAAAAAAAAAAAAACTTCTCATATAAAGATCATCTTATCTTGATGTAATCCAGAAATCAAGACCACAGTATATAGAAGGAAAATATGTAAATAACAACCAGAATTGACTTCATCTCTTCATGGCTGGACTCCTTTCATGAGTAATTTCTTGGACAGATCTTCATAAATATTTTCTTGTATACTTCATCAAGAGGGATCCTAAACTCCTTGCTCTGATACCATGTAGAATTTAGGATCTCATGATAAGAACTTCCACCAAACTAAGTAGAAAAAGGAGAAGAGAGAGAGAAGAGATCAATCACCAAGGGAGAGAGCTTGGATGAAGGAGAAGAGGGAAAGTGCCTACCAAGGGAGAGAGCTTGGACGAATTTGGGGAATAGGAGGAGAGAGCTTGAATGCTCTACCTCGCATCGACGAGGAAGAGATCCAACCGAATTACCTCTTTATGCATCAATAATGAGGTAACATCGGATAGGATCCAAATTACTAATGAGCTACTCAGTTTTTTCACAGGTTTATACACTGATGATTTTATTAACCGACCCAAAGTCCACCAACTTCATTTTGGGCAGCTTCCCATCTATGCCTCATCTATCCTCGAAGCTCCTTTCTCTCAAAAGGAAATTGAGAAGGCAGTATTGGGCATGGCTTGTGATCAGGCCCCGGGACCTGATGGTTTTAACGGTGAATTCTATCATCATGCTTGGCCTATTATCAAGGGAGATATTTATAAGATGGTTGAAGGTTTTTTCATGATTGGCATCTCCTTCCTCAGCATGGGAGCTTCTTTTATCTCACTAATTCCCAAGAAGAGAAATGTTGAGACCCCCGGTGATTTTCATTGCTAGACTCCTTGCAAACAGGCTCAAAACAGTTCTCCTCCTTGTCATCAGCCATGGCTAGAGTGCTTTCTTGAAAGGCAGAAACATCTTGAACTCGGCTATGGCGGCGCACGAGCTGATCGATAAATTTTCTCGCTCAAAGGATCCAACTTTTATCCTTAAGTTGGATTTAGAAAAGGCTTTCGATCGGGTAAATTGGAGTCTCTTAGATGACATCATGAGTAGGATGGGCTTCGGAGATCGTTGATTAAGAGTTGCTTGTCCTCCGCCTCGTACTCTCTTATCTTAAATGGAACAGTTAGTGGTTGCTTTAATGGATATAGAGGATTAAGACAAGGCGATCCTCTTTCCCCTCTTCTCTTCAACATTGTGGCGGAATTCTTTTCTACCATGCTAGTTTCGGCCAAAGAATGTGGATGACACTTTGATTTTTGGAGTAGAAACATTGGACAATATAAAAAAAGTAAAGGCAATTCTGGGGCTCTTTGAAATCTGCTCAGGTCAAAAAGTCAATTGGAGGAAAACTTCTTTGATTGGGTTCAATATCAACCCAAAATCTCTCTCAGAAGTGGCGGAGGTGCTTGGTTGCATAATCTCATCCACCCCTTGCACTTACCTTGGCCTTCCTCTATTCACTGGTCATATTTGCAAAGATCTTTGGACTCCAATCATAGAGAAGATGGAATTACGACTTGCATCATGGAAGGGTCGTTTGCTTAGCAAGGCAAGAAAGTTGACTCTTTTAAAATCATGTATCGTTGGCATTCCAAACCACTATCTATCCTTCATGCCTTGCCCAGCCTCTGTTTGTTAGCAGCTTGATAAAATGAAGAAGCATTTCCTTTGGAGAGGGAACAGCTCTGACTTCGAGTACCATTTTGTCAACTGGGAGGAAGTTTGCCTCTTGAAGAATTTTGGAGATCTCAGAATCCAGCTCTCCAAAGACATGAATCAGGCCTTGCTTCTTAAATGGATTTGGAGACTCAATTCATCTGCTCCAAACCTCTGAAAAAATTTGGTGCTTTCAAAGCTCGGCATCTCCTCAAAGTTGGTGGACAGATGGGGGAAACAGAAGGAATTTATCTCCTATATGGCGGTTGCTCTATCTCTTAACTCCTACTTTCTCCGCGGCAGTCCGATTCTAGGAAGATTGGTGGTTGGGTGATATGCCTCTTTAGAACACTTTTCCGAGCCTCTTCAGAATTTCGAGATTGAGGAATAGTACCATTGCTGAAGTCGCTGATAATGAGGGATGGAACATTCAGCCTAGCCGTGGCCTATTTGAGTCAGAATTTCTTGAAGCCAGTCGACTGTTGGACGCTCTACAGCCAACTAGAATCCAAGCTAACAAATCAGAAAAATTAAGCTGGTGGCCAGATAAAAGTGGCTCTTTCTCTGTCTCCTCTGTTTATCTTGCTATGCGAGGAGAGATCACTTGGGGCCCCAAGCATGCAATAGAATTCACATGGCGTCTTAGTGCCCTCCCAAAAATAGATTTCTTCATGTGGAGTGCTTGCCGTAATAAGATTCTCTCTGCTAACAACCTCAGAATTCGCGGCCAACTAGGAGTTGACTCCATTTGCCCTTTCTGCCATGCAAAGGAAGAAACTGTTAGCCACCTGCTTCTTTTGTGCCCTTTCTCTTGGGGGATTTGGTCGTCGATTTTTAGCAAAATTGGGCTCCAACTCTACTTCCTTGAGAACTTGACAACCACCTGTCATATGCTCGCTGGGACCCCTATCCCCGGTCTTGGGAAATTGATGATCTCTGCTTTATCCGCATTCATCTCCTGGGGACTTTGGTTGGAGCGAAATCAACGAAGATTCAATGTCAAAGTCAGCACTCAGGATAGAATCATTGAAACCATCTTAGGCAATATTGCAACTTGGCTTCACTCTAGAAAGGCCTTCTCCCCTTTCTCTGGATCATCCATCAAGAATAATTGGAGAAGCCTAGCCCAGCTTCACTTCTCCTCGAAGCCTCCTGTCATCTGCGAAAGGACCCCACCTCCTACTGGAGTCCTTAAGCTGAATTTTGACGGTTCTTCTCTTGGTAACCTTGGCTTAGCTGGTTTTGGTGGCGTGATCCGTGATTCTCTTGAGAACCAGATCGTCTCTTTCTCCGGGCTGCTTGGTATTGCAGACGCCACGACGGCTGAACTTCAAAGCCTTCTCAATGGGCTTCGTGTTTTTCGCGATCATTGCTCCGGACCTGTCCTGATCGAGGGAGACTCAAAGGTGGTGATCAGTTGGTGCCAGAATGCCTCTACTCCTCTGTGGCGTCATTGGGATGCCTTTTTTGAAATTTTGGATGTTGTAAATCTCTTTAATAGTTTCTAGTCTCTCATTCCGAGATCAGCAAATTTTGTGGCTGATGCCCTAGCCAAGCAAGGAGCCTCCTTGCCATCTCTTGTTGTCAGGAGTTAGTTCCTTTTGTTCTCTTAATAAATTCACGTTTCATAAAACAAAAAAACAAAAACAAAAAAAAGATGATATTGGTTAGTGTGGAAATTGCAGGTATGTAGAGGAATAGCCTTCTCTCATTTATAACTTAAAATAATGACAAAAACGACAAGAATGCCCCTGCTCTCCCTTACACCCTACAAAATAAGATTCCACAAGAAAATACTTGCAAGTAAAACTAAGTAAACTCAAAGTGCATCTTGTAATTGGTGATTTGGTACCTCTCTCAGTGTATATGTCTGTTAGTCTGTCCATAGTTTAGTTATTATTTGTTTGGATTTATATTGTTTTGTGTAAATTAGAGAGAGAGGAAGAGAGTGGGCACTTCAGTTGTTTAAATATTCAGCAAATATTTAAGAGTGATTACGATCATGCTTGACCCCTAATTGGTGCTGTTTCTTTGCGGTGTTTATTCTACTCTTCCCTTCTCTTTCTTTTACTTTCTCATCAAACTTTTCCGCTTTTTCTCTCTTGGATTACAAATTAACAAAACTCTCATCATTTTCAAAAAATAAAAAGAATGAATAATGGAGGTGGGCCATCAGGGATTTATTAAGTGCTATTTTCACTTAAATGAATAGTGGAAGTGGGCCAGCAGGCCCACTCCATTACCCCTAAATGTTTATCAAAAGTAAGGATCCCCTTTTGATCAATAAGTAAACCACTTAAAAAAAAATCGTAATGTGACCTAATCTGACCATGGCCTAAGGAATATTAACAAAATGTCAAGAATAACAAAATGTCCCTTGCAAAAGCTAAATTTGCACTTAACCAACTCCTAACACATTAAAAAGAAATTGTTAACTGTTCTATTGCATTCAACTCTCTTTGCAATTCTCTTTGATCTCCTTGGCTGTTCTTTTGTGAATCTTTCTCAACTTATGAGCCACTTCCTTAGATATCTCTAAGTCAATAGGTTCTCATTTTATAGGAATTTCACTCTCTTCTAACTTTTTCTCCCTCTGCTATCATTTAGGATGTTCAGTTCTGCATTTAATGTGTAAAACAAACTTGGTTTTATTTCTCTCTTGGACCTTTTTTTCTTTCAAATTTAGATTCATGTTGCACTCATTTATGAGAGCATCTTAATCCTTTTATTTATAATGTATTATTCAAAACTCAAAATTCTTGTGGATGTACTAAAGCATGATTAGTATTGATTACACTGATATTGATCCATGCAAATTTTGTTACTTTTTAGGAATGGATCCAATTGCCAAGCGATTTATGTGGGAAGTAATTTCCCGTCTATCTACGAGACAGGGGAAAACTGCAGTTATTCTGACTACTCATAGTATGGGTGAAGCTCAAGCTCTTTGTACACGAATTGGAATAATGGTACCCGTCCATGGACCTTACTTTTGTTACACTAGCTTCCCAGACCTTAAAAAATAAAATCCTGACAGGAATGTTTTTTTTCTTTGTAAAACATGTAGGTCGGAGGTAAACTCAGATGCATTGGAAGCCCTCAGCATCTGAAATCTCGCTTTGGAAACCATTTAGAACTTGAGGTACTTAAAAATTGAAGAAAAAATGAAAAAAATTGGAAGTTTTCTGTTATTTGAATCGATGATGATTGAGCAACTTATTGCTATATCAACTATTATACGTTATCCTGCTTAACTGTTTGACTCTCCAGCATTCTATAGGCCCTTGTATTGTTGGTCCATAGTTCAACAATCCTGAGAACCGGACTACTGCATTTGCTGAAGCTAAGATTTACTGAAATTTTTGGCATACCTGTGTTTATCTTGATTCGTCATTCAGTTGCTAGGATTAGGCATGGAATGAGCCAAGTTCTGAAAAACCCACCCTTCTTCTCAGCACAAACTCCATCTCCTCCCCACCTTTTTGTCCTGACCCACAGCCATCATGTCAATTTGGCATAATTTCAGTGGCCTACTCTCATTGAATATAAGACTTCACAAGGATGACTGAAGTTTAATTTGACATGGGACTTGCAATTTAAGTTTCAAACCATATCTTGTGGCAACAAACTAATTGTGATTCCCTCAAGAAGCATCACTGGATAGAAGTTGTCACTTTTCTAGTAATACATGCTAGATTCTCTGAAGTACATTGTGACCGTGAACATTCAACTGTTTGATGCTAGCTATGCACTGGATTGCTTAAGTGGATGAGCATGATTGATAGGACAATTGATTTCTTTTTTTTTTCAATCAAAATAATAATAGTAAAATCCATCTGGTTTTTATCTCAGATATCCTACTGAGAACCATTATCCTAGGTTCCAGCTTTCCCGACAATGTATGTGCTCGTGGCTTATTTAATATAACTTTTTATGTCTAATTGCTCATAAATCTTTCTGCTTGTTCTCAGATGAAGCCTACAGAAGTGAGCTCCAGTGAATTGGACAATCTATGTGGAATAATTCACGAAACCCTCTTTGACTTTCCTTCTCATCCAAGGAGTATACTTGGTGACCTTGAAATTTGCATAGTTGGAAGTGATTCTGTTGCATCTGAGAATGTGGCAGAGGTCAGTTTGTCTCAAGATATGATAACTGCAATTGGTAGATGGCTTGGCAATGAGGAGCGAACGAGGAAACTTATTTGTTCAACACCAGCTACTGATGGGTTGTTTGAGGAACAATTATCAGAGCAACTAATTCGTGATGGTACCTTGAGGCTTTTATACTTTTGATGTTTTCCTGGGACATGCCACTTTCATTGTCATCCATGAACTTAAATTTCCTTTTAAAGTTTTTGTCCTTTCTCCCCATTTTACCTTGCATTCGATGCTGTATCTGTTTTAGCCTTTTCTACCTCTCCTATCTAATGCTGTCATTCCCCGGAAAAGAAACTAACAAGAAAGAACTATTCTCTTATTTTGCGGTTTCAAAAGACCTTATTGTTTAAACAGAGCATTTTTTGTTGCATGTTTCAGCTTTTGTGCTAAGGATTTAGTTAATCTTTTCTCAAAAATTTATTTATGACAATTCATAGGTGGCATTCCCTTGAAAATATTCTCTGAGTGGTGGTTGGCCAAGGAGAAGTTCTCGGTCATTGACTCTTTTATCAACTCATCATTCCCTGGTGCGACCTTCCAAGGGTGCAATGGCTTGGGTGTTAAATATCAGGTGAGGAAATATTTATATTCTTTTTTATCTTCACTATGAAAATCTCCATGAAATTTTTATTAATATCTGGGAAAGCCCTTACATCATGTTGTTTGTCTACTTTGTTTTGACTTAATGTATTTTTTTTTAAAATTATTTTTGCATTGTAGTATTCTCAAAATTGTTAGTGAGGTATATCATTGTATACAGGTGATTGCAGTAGCATTTTATTTTAAGTGACCGGTCATTTGTTTGGTTTCAGCTGCCGTTTGGAGAAGGCTCCTCACTAGCTGATGTCTTCGGGCACTTGGAGAGAAACAGGTGAATATAAGTTTTCATTTATCCATCCAGTAAAAGACCAAATGCATCTGATGCCTCACTCCAAGTCTTTGGTAAAAAACAAACCTGTTTCTACTAGCAGTTTTGGTTCCACACCGTGGCATGTACATAGGAACTCTTTAGTTATAACAGTGGATCGTTCCACCAAATTAAGGGTCTGCAAGAAAAAGCCACTTACCGAAGATCTTTGCAGCTTGACAGCATACTTGATAATTGTGGCCATGGTTCATCTGATGACTAATTTTATTCCACTTTTAGGCCCTGTTAAGGTTGAGTTCTTTTTCTTTTCTTTTTTCCTTTGAGCACTCAATGATTTGGCCCTCATTTTCATTTCTTGCACTTGCTTTTGAATTAAACTAGGGCCTTTGGATACTATCATTTGATGGCTGATCTACAAATGCCATTTGTAGGGTTTTGAATGTCTCAGGATTCTTACTCCATGATTTTCAGAATATGCATTTTGAGTATGATGTGTGTTAGAGAGGACAAATTGTCGTCGTTACATGTCCTTTGGCCTCTGAAACCTCGTTTTTCTACAGGTGGAATCTAGGAATTGCAGAGTATAGCATCAGTCAGTCTACACTGGAGACCATTTTTAACCATTTTGCTGCTGCAAATGCAAGCCCTAATCGATGAGGAAACTAGCAGCATCACAACAGTATGTTCTTAACAGTATGTTTGGCCCTTCCATTTTTAATGTATCAATGCAACCATTTTTCTTATTCTTTCTACATCCTGGTTAATTTTGCATGCCCACTGTAAATAGAGAGACGAATTGAAATTTTTTTAATTTGTAATATAAAGGTACATTTATGAAAAACAAGTTATTTGTCGGTTTAAGTCTATGCTAGGAAACATACTGTTAGGGCGGTAAACAGATCAGATTCGATCTGTTTGTAGATACTTGAATATCCGAAATTCAAATATCTGAAGAACTATCTAAATCCAATCCAGCGGATAATATTTGGATATGAAAACTTGTAAGAAAAATGGAATAAAACTAGGAAAAATAACTTAAAATAGAGAAAAATCTGTCAAAATAACTATAACAGAAAATGCTGAAATAAAAATATATATAAGCAAACAATAAAAACTCAAACCTATTGTTTATTATTACTATGTTGTCCCTGCCGTGTGTACAAGAAGAAGCAAAAATAGCTTAAGAAAATGAATTAAATTAGAACCAAAGAGTTAAAAACCTTCGAAAACACTTGGCATAAAAGTAGGTTTATAAGTGGAAAGGATGATAGACATGTTGAGCTTGATTTTAATGAGCCCCTACTGGGGACAAGGGAAAGAGCAGATTCAAAATTAATCCGAAAGAGCAGATATCCATGGAGATAAATCTCTTTCTGGACCTAAGGTTGACAGTTTGATTGTAGAACTCGAAAGTGACAGGTAAAACGCTTTAAGAAACAAAAAGAAAAGAAATGAAAAGACGAAGCGGAAGGGTTTTTTTTTTTTCATACAACAAAAATTGCTGTTCTAGGATTCAATTCAAAGCCCTGAATCATCGGTCGTGAAACAAGCAGGGGTGAATGGGAATGATTAAACGACAATAGAACGTGGTTGTTGGACACTTGTCAGGGTTTTGTCTAACGTTGTGAGTTGGAGAAAGAGATTAGAAAACAAAAGCTTTTTTCTTGGACTAGAAAGAGAGAAGAAGCAGAAGAAATTTAGAAGCTCCCAGAGTTTAGATGACAGAGAAAATGAGAATGGGTCGGATGGAAATTTTGAGGTGCACGTAAACTACTTTTTGGATCCAGATTTTCAAATTGCGGATCTAAATATCCTTTTTAAGATCTGATGGACACAAGGTTTCAGATTTTGTCTGATAATCTACATTCGTGTATGTCAGTTTTCTCTTCCCATTCTACTTTGGAATTTGAGACCATGGTGATCAGACTGATGAGTACTTTTTAATTCGAAAAATGAGTTCAATCTTAGATGGCAATCTATAGAGGAGAGAATATGAAATTCGAGTTCAAAAAAGAATGTTGAACACTTTAAATGATTTTAAAATCAAATTCACAATAGTTCAAAATTTAATTGCTAAGCACAAAACTTAGATTTATTTAGAACAATTGCTTGAGAAATCTCAAAATAGTTGTTAGTTTCATTTGTTCAAACGACTAAACAAACATTTAAATAGCTGAATTTATAATGTTTTAAAAATTAGCCATAATCATGAAAGAGAAATTTTTTCCTCATATGGTAACCATCAAAACTTGGCACATGTTTGGTGTAGCCATGGTTGAATGACTTGATTTGATCGATCAAATTTTCGTCTTTCCACTATACAACTTGGTTGGGTTGATCAAATTTTGCTTCCAATAATATTTTGATTTTATATCTTAGACAATCAACAAGGTCGAATTGATCAGATTGATTTGTAGTACTTTTTAAAAAATTAAATGTTGATTCATCAGATTATCTTGACTTGATCAATCAAGTCAACTTCCAACAGCTTGAGTTCAAATGTTGGTTGATTAACTTGACTTGGCCAATCATCCCATCTTTTAAAATTCTCTAGATATAGAACTTGTTTAATCAACTTATCTTATGTGCCTCGATTGGAGTCTTGATAACTTCAACCTAAGTTGGTAAATTAGCATGATTTCAACAATTGCTCCTCCAATTCTTTGTCCAATCAAATTGCTTTTGTTTGCTCAAATGCTTTTTGGATCCCTTGATAGATTTAAAACTTATTTTCAGCACATAATCAACTTCTTTTGTTTATTGTTCTCAAAACAAGGTCAAATGAGGATCCAAGTCCAATCAAATATTCTTTCCTTTTTCTATGATACCAACTGAGATATATAAAATTTAAGTGTAGGTGTCATGCAAAGAAAAATTGATTGAATGCTCTCTTATTAAACATACTCCTTTTTATTTAGCTGACTTTTGAAAGACTAGGTCCAAGTTAGCTCCCCTCAATTTGAATTTTCAAATTTGAAATTCTAATGTTTGAACTTTTAATTTTTAGTTTTGATTAGTTGTCTGTCAAATTGAGCTTTTAATTCTTAATCTTGAAATTTTACTATGTGGCATTGGACTTCATCTCATCGTGGTGTGTTCTTGTTAATTATTTAAAATACTTTACTCTAGCACTCCAAATACTTTACTATGTGGCATTGGACTTCATCTCATTGTGGTGTGTTCTTGTTAATTATTTAAAATACTTTACTCTAGCACTCCACATACTTCATTTTTTATTTAAATCCTCAATTCAACCCCCATCTTGAAAAGCCACCTCAGCCAATAATTGGTATCAAACCAAACCTAACTCTTTGAAAATCAAAATCACAATTTATTTCATCAAGCAATCTCAATGGCATCTCAGGACAAATTGCTCTTTCCTAAAGGACAATCCACCAATCATCTCTCAATATTTATTAGCATTCATTATGCTTATTGGACGATAGGAATGGAGTTTTTCCTTCAATCTAAGGATTGAGAAATTTGGAATGTAACCAAGAATGAGTCATTCAAATCATTGAAAATGGTTGATGGTAACTTAATCTCTAGAAGAAATGCCCAAATCTTGAAGAAATATCTCCATCCACAAGCAAGGATCCCAAAAACAATAAGAATAAAGTTTAGATCAGGTTGGGATGTGGTTGAAGGGGACTCCAGCCATTTTGAAGAATAAGAGAGTGATGTGGGGCTCACGGCGATTGAGAATGATCATTCCACCAATTTGGAAGTGGTAAGTGATTTTTATTATGAAAATGAATTTGAAATGTTTCTTGAAAAATGTTTGGTTTACGATCCCATGATAAGGTCCTCGAGAAGAGGGTGAGAGAGAGAGAGGAGAGGAAAAAAAGAGGAGAAGAAAAGAGAGGTAGAAGGAAGAGAAGAAGGAAGAAGAAAGAAGGCTAAAGGGAGAAGGAGCTCGAGTGAGCTTAGGAGAAGAGAGAAAGGCTAGGGACGAATTTGATAGAAGAGGGGAGGACTTGATGCTCTACCCCTTACTTTGAGCCTCTATTTATATTTTATGAGAGGGTGTTACAATGTCTACCATAACTACAAGCTTTCAAAAGGAAAAAATATAAGTAGATATACAACACCTTACATAATTACACCTTTGTGTCGTCCTTATGATAAGAGCACTTATTTACCCTTTTATGCCACCCCCTTGACGTGGGCATGCATATTACCATGATACTATTTGATGTGTCTTCTAACACTCCTCCTCAAGCTTGTGGGGAGAAAACATTGTAGATACCCAGCTTGCTACATATAGTGGTTAATATCTTGAGTGTGACTGGTTTTTTAAGAATGTTTGCCACTTATTGTTGTGATGGAACGACTAAGAGATAAGATAACAGACTAAAATTTATCCTGTATAAAATGGCAGTCTACCTCAATGTGTTTTTTCCTCTCATGGAAGACATGATTTTTGGTGATATGAATAGCTGCCTGGTTATCACAATATAATTTCAAAGAAGCTCCTTTATAGAACCCCAATTCAGTAAGAAGGAATTTGATTCATAGGAACTTACTAACTATATGGGTCATAGCTCTATACTTTGCCTCTGCACTAGACCTTGCCACCACATTATGTTTTTTACTTCTCCATGTAACTAGGTTACCTCCAACTAAGGTACAACCCCCCAAAGTGGACTTCCTGTCGTGTGATCCAACCCAATCTACATCTGAGAAACCTTCTATGTTATAGTGACCATGATTCTTGTAGAGAAGTCATTTCCCTAGGCTTGCTAATGGGTAAGTTGTGGTTTGTGCATATACTAACTTACCACACTTACTGCATATGATATGTCTGGTATGGTCACCATGAGGTAGATAAGATTTCCCACAAGCCTCTAATATTTACCTATATCAATATCTTCTCCAGATAGTGCACATAACTTGACAATAGCATCCATAGGAGTATCTGTAGGTCGACTCCTCATCATCCCTGTGTCTTCTAGTAGTTCCAAAACATACTCTTTGAGATAATACAATTTCATGCTTAGACTGTATTAGAAGATGGGCTCAAACCCACACGAGTGTGGAGAAAGTTCACACATCCAAGAGAGGTGGCATGATGGTAAATAAGAAGTCATCTCATAAAGATGCCACAAGGGAGTAATTATTCAAGGAGAATGTGTCTACTTATGTCTTTTCCTTTGTAAAGCTTGCAGCCGTAAGGGTATTATAGACATTGTAACATCCTCTCTAAAACTATAAATAGAGGACCTTGGCTTGGGGTG
Source organism: Aristolochia californica (assembly GCF_029961685.1). NCBI lineage: Eukaryota > Viridiplantae > Streptophyta > Magnoliopsida > Piperales > Aristolochiaceae > Aristolochia > Aristolochia californica. The sequence continues at coordinate 8,930,287 of NW_027181881.1, forward strand.
GAGCATCAAACTCTCTCTTAGCCTAAAGGCTCTCTCTCTCTCTCTCTCTCTCTCTCTCTCTCTCTCTCTCTCTCTCTCTCTCTCTCTCTCTCTCTCCTCTACCCAAGTTCTCTTTGCCTTCTCTTCTGTTCTTCTCTTCTCTTCTCTTTTTCTTCTCCTCTCCCTCTCTTACTTTGCTCGAGGTTCTAATCATGGGTTTCTAAATTCAACATGGTATCAGAGCATTGGATTTAGGATCCCCACGTCAAGAAGATGCTCTAAAGAGTTTATGATTAAAGTTATTCATGAAAAGCTCTCTGTGAAGCAAGATTGAAGCTTGTTGAGATAACTTTTACGTTCTCGTTATTATCACCTATTTATGGCTTCATGCCCTCAGTTTTTTTATCTCTAGAAGATGATTTAGAGATGATTCTCTTTATCCTATGAAAGTATTGAGATTTACGTATCATGAATTAGAAGAAGCTTGTCAAAAGCTGGATTTTTTAGTCAGTTTGCAAGTTTTTGGTTGAAAATCGATTTATGTTGAAATCTTTTGCATGGGAAGTTACTAGTTATGGATGAAAGCTTTTTTTTTTTTTTAATGAAGAGAAATTCTCTTGAGCCTATTGTGAGTTTAGATTCATTGGATTTATAAAACTTAATCACCTTGGTTACTATGCTACTCTTTTCACTAGCCGATTCTTTAATGTTTGAGGAGTTGGAACTCCACTTGATTTAAGTTTGAAGGAGATTATTTTTCTTTTAAGGTCTCGGATTTCTTATGAGTTTAAAGTGATATTAATAATTTCATGCATGAATGATTTATCGTGCCAAGATTCATTAGTTCTTTTAATAAGAGGATAAGTTGAAAGAAAAATATTTAAAAAAAAAAAAACTTGTTGAAGACGTTTTTAGAAGAGGCTGAAACTCTTGGTTTGATTCAAAGCCACGAGTTGGCTCCTTATTCTTGCATGAATCTCCATGTGGAATCAAGGTTGGAAGATTTTTTTACAAAAGAAGAATCAAGAAAAAATGAATTAAGTAGTTTTTGGAAAAGTCAAGGTGGTGCCTGTTGAGCACTATGGAGTCTGATCCACACGTATGAGCAGGACATGGAGGGTATTTTAGTATTTATTTTATATTGGGTTTGGCATGTGCAATACTCAGTAAAATTAAATCTCCCTTGGGACTTACAAAGAGAATGCGGAAAAACAGAGTAAGATCGGGACTCACGGAAACAAGGGGTATCTCTCTCGGGACTCAGTGATCTCCATTGTCGTTCTGGTGCTGCCATGAGAGGAAGCAGAGAGAGGTCTCCAACATCGTTCTAGTGTGTTATCAGGACTCGACCAAGCAGAGAATAGAGTTGTTGTTCGACGTTGTTGCCAGAAGAACTCGGGACTCGACCGAGCAGAGAACAGAGTTGTTGTTCGACGTTGTTTCCGGAAGAACTCGGAACTCGACCGAGCAGAGAATAGATTTTTTTTTCGACATTGTTGCCGGAAGAACTCAGGACTCGACCGAGCTAGAACAGAGTTGTTGTTCGACGCTATTGTTAGAAGAACAGGGGACTCGACCGAGCAGAGAACAGAGTTGTTGTTCGATGTTGTTACAGAGAACTCTCTGGACTTGTTGTAACGATGAGGTTGTGTACTACTATGAATAAAAACCTATTGAGATTCCTCAAGTAATAAAATCCTCTGCAGCTTCTGTGGACGTAGGCAATTTGCCAAACCACATAAAATATTGTATCGTGCGTGATTACTTACCTTATTGTCATCATTTTTATAACAACTGGTATCAAAGATGAGGTTCAGGTCTGAGGGAAAACGATGGCTAGAGACGAAGTTAAGGTATCGGGGATCGAGAAGTTCGATGGCATGGACTTTGGATACTGGAGGATGCAGATAGAGGACTACCTCTATGGGAAGAAACTCCATCTTCCACTGTTGGGGAAAAAATTTAAAAAAATGGAGGAGGCCAATTGGAATTTGTTGGATCCACAAGTTCTGGGGATCATTCGGCTAACCCTATCGAGATCTGTTGCACACAACGTCAACAAGGTGAAGAAAACTGCGGGTCTCATAGAGGCTTTGTTAGGTATGTATGAAAATCCTTCAGTGAATAACAAGGTTTATTTGATGTAAAAGTTATTCAATTTGAAGATGGCAGATGGTACGTCTGTTGCACAACATCTAAATGATTTTAATACTATCATAAATCAATTGTCGTCTGTTGAAATTGAATTTGATGATGAGATACGTGCACTGATACTATTGGCTTCACTGCCAAATAGTTGGGAAGTCATGAGAATGGTTGTCAATAATTCTGTTGGTAAATCAAAATTGAAATATGATGACGTTCGTGATTTGATTTTGGCTGAGGAGGTGCGCAGGAGGGATTCAGGCGAGACCTCGGATTCGAGTTCAGCATTGAATGTTGAGTCTCAAGGGAGATCACATGACAGGAACTCAAACAGACACATATCAAAATCAAAGAACAGGGGCAAGAGCAAGTTAAGGTCTAGTTAGCAGGCAACTTGCTGGAATTGTGGCAAAGCTGGCCACGTAAAGAACAACTGTAAAAAACCTAAGAAGACCGAGAATGATAGTACTAATGTGGTAACTGAAGAAGTACATGATGCACTATTGCTTATAGTTCATAGTCCAGTTGATGACTGGATACTGGATTCAGGGGTTTCCTTCCATACATCTTACCATCAGGAGATAATGCAAAACTACGTTGCAGGTGACTTTGGGAAGGTGTATCTGGCTGATGGAGAAGCTTTGAACGTGGTGGGGATGGGAGACATTGACATTGCACTCCCCAACAAGAACAAATGGACCTCGCAGAAGAAGAAAAACCTCATTTCTGAGTTGAAGAAGAACCTCATTTCTGTTGGGCAGCTTGATGATTGTGGCCATTCAGTGGTGTTCTCAGATAGCACTTGGAAGGTCACCAAAGGTGCATTGGTACTGGCTCGGGGTAAGAAAACTGGTACACTCTATTCGACTACTGGTTTGAATAACACTATTGCTACTACCATTGCAGAAAGCACAACAGATTTGTGGCATTGCAGGTTTGGCCACATGAGTCAGAAGGGCATGAAAGAACTTCTGTCCAGAGGCAAGCTACCAAAACTGAAATCAGTTGATGTGTGAGAGTTGCATTATAGGGAAACAAAAGAAGGTCATTTTTTTGAAAAGTGGCAAAACACCGAAGAAAGAAAATTTGGACCTTGTGCACACGGATGTGTGGGGACCTTCCCCAGTGGCATCCCTTGGAGGTTCTCGTTACTATGTCACGTTCATTGATGATTACAGTAGGAAGGTATGGGTTTATTTTATGAAGCATAAAGCTGAAGTATTTAATGTGTTCAAAATTTAGAAGGCCATGGTTGAGACAGAAACAGGCTTGAAACTGAAATGTTTGAGGTCTGATAATGGTGGTGAGTATATTGATGGCGGGTTCAAGGAGTACTGTGCAGCTCAGGGTATCAGAATAGAGAAGACTATTCCTGGGACACCACAACAAAATGGAGTTGTTGAACGTATGAATAGAACCATAAATGAGTGTGCTAGAAGCATGAGGTTGCACGCTGGATTACCACCTACAAATACAGTCTACTTGATAAGCAGAGGGTCATTAGTTCCATTTGATTGTGGATTGCTTGAGGAGGCCTGGAGCCGAAAATAGGTCAAATTTTCTCACCTTAAAACTTTTGGTTGTCTTTCTTATGTTCTTGTTGATTCTGATGCTCGTAGTAAACTTGAGGCTACGTCAAAGAAATGTTATTTCATTGGCTATGGAGAAGAGGCATTTGGCTATCGTTTTTGGGATGATCAGGGTCGAAAGATTATAAGAAGCAGGAATGTGATTTTCAATGAGAATATTGTGTACAAGGACAAGTCCAGTACAGTTGCTGAAGCAGCTCCTCAGGAGTCCGAGTTTGTGAGATTGGATGACCTACCAGAGGCCACAGTGCAGTGTAGAGATGCGAGTGACGGGGAGAGTGAGTCCAGTGCACCCATTCCTATTATTCCGTAGTCATATCTAGAGTCGTCCACTTTTGTAGCTGCAGTTCACAGGTCAGTTAGGACTATTCGGCCTCCACAATGTTTTTCACCTACCTTGAATTATATTCTGTTGACAGATGGTAGAGAACCGCAGAGTTATGAAGAAACATTGCAAGATGAAAATTCTAGCAAGTGGGAGCTGGCCATAAAGGATGAGATGGATTCCCTGTTAGGGAATCAGACATGGGAGTTGACAGAACTTCCACCAGGGAAGAAGGCATTGCACAACAAGTGGGTATACCGGGTGAAAACTGAGCATGATGGCAGTAAGAGGTACAAGCCTAGACTTGTTGTAAAGGGCTTTCAGCAGAAGCAGGGTATTGATTACTCTGAAATTTTTTCTCCTGTGGTGAAGAACACAACCATTAGGTTAGTATTGTCCATGGTTTCTACTAAAGATTTATTTCTTGAGCAGTTAGATGTGAAGACAACTTTTCTTCATGGAGACCTTGAAGAAGACACATGCACCAACCTGAAGGGTTTGTAGTACAGGGAAAAGAAGGTTCAGTTTGCAGACTGAAGAAGAGCTTGTATGGCCTGACGCAAGCTCCTAGACAGTGGTACAAGAAATTTGACAGCTTCATGTGCAGTATTGGGTACATCAGATGTTAGGCAAATCACTGTTGCTATGTCAAGTATTTTGACAATTCTTACATTATTCTATTGTTATATGTGGATGACATGCTTATTACAGAGGCTAGTATTGATGGTATCAATAATCTGAAAAAGCATATGTCAGAGCACTTTGCAATGAAGGATTTTGGAGTTGTGAAGCAAATCCTTGGTATGAGAATTTTCAGAGACAGAGTCAGAGGCACGTTGAGACTCTCGCAGGCTGAGTATGAGAAAAGGGTACTCAGTAGGTTCAATATGGACAAGGCCAAACCAGTTGGCATACCTTTGGGTAGTCACTTTAGACTCAGCAAGGATCAGTCACCCAAGTCAGCGGAGGAACAAGATTACATGAGTAAGGTTCCTTATGCCTCAGCCATTGGTTCACTTATGTATGTTTTGGTTTGCACTAGACTGGATATTGCCCATGCAGTGGGAGTTGTGAGTAGATACACGAGTAACCCAAGAAAACAACATTGGGAAGCAGTGAAGTGGATTCTGAGGTACCTAAAAGGATCCTCAGAAACGTGCTTGTGTTTCTCAGGAGAGCTTAGAGGTGAGGGGCTATATTGATGCTGATCTAGCAGGAGATATTGATAGCAAAAAAAGTACCACATGGTTTGTTTACACTCTGGGTGGTACTGCAGTTTCATGGGATTCTAATATACAGAAAACAGTTTCTTTGTCTACTACAGAAGCTGAGTACATTGCAGTATCAGAAGCTACAAAGAAGGTGATCTAGCTACAGGGTTTCTTGGAGGAATTGGGCAAAAAGAATCAGAAGGGCACTCTCTACAGCGATAGTCAGAGTGCCATATTCCTTACCATGAACCCAGCATTTGAATTTCATTCCAGAACTAAGCACGTTCAGATCAGGTATCACTTTATACTATCATCGTTAGATGATGAACAATTGTTACTTGAGAAATTTTGTGGAAGTAAGAACCCTGTTGATATGTTGACAAAGGTGTCACTCTTGAGAAACTGAAGTTGTGCGCAACTTCAGTTGGTCTTCTAGCATGAAGACAGGGGCAATGAGTTACAGAGGTGGAGGATATCATGTTTGAGGAAAAGGGCGATATAGTGGGTGTACCAGTCTCCAAGTGGGAGAATTGTTGAGCATTGTGGAGTGTGGTCCACACGTATGAGTAGGACAAGGAGGGCATTTCAGCATTTCTTTTATTTGGGTTTGGCATGTGCAACACTCAAGGAAAATTAAATCTCCCTCTCTAGTATTTTCATCCCCTTCGGGACTTACAGAGAGAGTGCGGAAAAACATAGTAAGATCAGGACTCACAGAAACAAGGGGTATCTCTCTCGGGACTCAGTGATCTCCATCGTCGTTCTAGTGTTGCCGTGAGAGGAAGCAGAGAGAGGTCTCCAACATCGTTCTGGTGTGTTCGACATTGTTTCCAGAAGAACTTGGGACTCCACCGAGTAGAGAACAGAGTTGTTGTTCGACGTTGTTTCCGGAAGAACTTGGGACTCGATCGAGCAGAGAACAGAGTAGTTGTTCGACGTTGTTGCCGAAAGAACTTAGGACTCGACCGAGCAGAGAACAAAGTTGTTGTTTGACGCTGTTGCTGGAAGAACTGGGGACTCGACTGAGCAGAGAACAAAGTTGTTGTTTGATGCTGTTACAGAGAACTCTCTGGACTTGTTGTAACGGTGAGGTTGAGTACTGCTGTGAGTAAAAACCTTATTGAGATTCCTCAAGTAATAAAATCCTCTGCAGCTCCCATGGACGTAAGTATTGTGTCGAACCACATAAAATATTGTGTCATGCGTGATTACTTACCTTATTGTCATCATTTTCATAACAGGAGCCAACATGTTTGAGGAAAGTTTCTCTTTTTTTTTGAAGATCTCATACCACCTCAAGATCTCCTTGATTAGGCTTGATTTATTTATCCTTAATCAATCATATCTTTCCTAAATCAAATAGGACTGAATCTAGACTGATTTTTACAAGTTGGTGTCAACAATTATTTTTGGAAAGATCTTGAAGATCTTAGACTATCGTCAAAAAAGAGAAAATTGATTCCTTAATGATTTGGTGTTCTTGATTGATTTTTTTTCCTCTTAATGTAAAAGGAATATAAGAGGTTTGATTAAAGTATCTTTTGGCCAGCACTCCTTGCCTAGTGGATATTTTACTTGCATAAATGGCTAGTTAAGATCGGGTTCTTCCTCATTTTACCCAAGCTGGTTTACCTTGTCAAGGATATTGATTTTTGGTTAGGCTTGATTCTCAGTTCTTGAAGCTTATTCCTTAGACTGTATCATTTATTTTGTTAAGTAAATTATCATTCTCAAATTATCTCTAATAGCTAAATAACACATTGGTAGTAAGAGTGGTATCCTCAATATTACCACTATACCCTTGAGAGGATTATCAAATTACTCAAGCTAGTCAAAATTGGTTAAGAGGTTTCTTATTACCCGAGACCTACTAGGTCACCTAACCAAGCTCGGACTACCTATTGATGAGGAAGATAGTGGTTGAAAAATTACACATTGGTGATTAGTTGGCTCATAAACAGCATGGAGGAGCATGTGGCCAACAATGTAGTCCACCTAGATACAGTTAAACATATTTGGGATACATTTGTCAAATTGTACTCTAGCACAGACAACCTACAAAAGTTGAATGATGTCTCCCTAAAGTATGTTTAAAACTAAACAATGAGACAACTTACATGAGTACTTGGGAAGATTCAGAGGCCTCATTCAAGAATGAAATCTAGCCCAGCCTTCTACCGATGTCTCTATTTAAACCAAAAGGAAGCCTTAGCAACCGCAATCTGTTTAGCAAATATTAAGCCTTATCTTGAGGTTGCTAAATCTCAAATCCATAGCTCCTCCGCTATTCCAACATTTGATGATGTATGTGCCACCTTACTTAACATTCCAAATTTTTCTTCTGCCTCTCCTAATGAAGTATTATCAACCATATACTCCGGTAATAGGAGCATATCTTCTACCAACCGAGGATGTGGTAGAAGTTATAGAGGAGGTCGGGGAAGAGGTGGAAGGACTAGTCCACCTTGAACAAACAACCAGGGATGCACTAACTGCAGAAGGTTCAACCATACTATAGAAAATTGTTGGAAACTCCATGGAAAGCCCGAATGGTCCATGGCTAATCAGGCCTCAGTCAACAGCAAAAAGGAGGACAAGTTTGTACCACAGTTAGACAAAAATACCCTCACTGATGATGAGTATGAACTATTCCAAAAAATGAAAACTTTGATGGTATCTCCTCCAACATCTTCCATTGTTGTTGTTGCCACCACCGCTTCAGGTATGCTCTCTACCACTACCTCCTCTTCATCCTGGATTATTATCTCAGGAGCCTCAGAGCATCTCACAGGTAACAAAGGTCTACTACATTCTTTCTCTCCATGCCTCTCAGATAAATTTGTTACCATAGTTGATGGATCCCAAACCAAAGCTCTCGGGAAAGGATCCACTTCTGTTATACAATCACTTCTACTCAAAGATATACTCTTTGTTCCAACTTTTCCCATTAACCTATTGTCTGTCAGTCAACTTACTAAACATTTTAATTGCAGCATCACCTTCTCACGATCTTCTTATTTGTTTCAAGATCTAACAACAAAGCGGGTGATTGGTGGAGGATGTGAACAATGGAGGAAGGAGGGGGGGTGTTAGGGGTTTACTACTTGGAGTTGCCTCAAATAAATGTAGTTTCAACCAAGCAAACCGAGGCAAGATTATGGTACAATAGGTTGGGACACCCCTCAGCACCATCTCTTTCTAGCATTTAAAATTTTGTCAGGTTTGAACTGTGAAGTGTGTCAACTAAGCAAACACCAGAGGACCACATACTCTCCCGGACTGAACTTAAAGGTGTTGCTTTTTCCTTGATCCACACTGATGTATGGGGCCCTTGAGTGTCTCAAACATTTTTAGAGTTAAGTATTTTTCACTTTTATTGATGGTTTTACTTGTGTCACATGGATATTCCTCTTTAAAGAGAGATCTGAAATTTATCCATTTGTAAGTCCTTCTATGCTATGGTGACCACTCAATTTGGTAAGAAAATAAAAGTACTTCTCTTTGATAATGCCAAAGAGTATCTCTCTAGTGACCTTGACTCTTTTTGTCATGAAAATGACATTATCCATCAAACGTCTTGTGTCTACACCCCTCAACAGAACGATGTAGCAGAAAGAAAGAATCAACATCTCCTCGCAACTTATTATACTCCATGAAAGTACCATACTTCTACTAGACACATGCAATAGTTACTTCTTCCATGGCAGTCTTCCATCCTGGATGTCTTAGAGCCTCTTGATAGGATTGTGGAACATATATGCAAGAAATTGACACCAAGAAGAAGATAATCGATGGTGAGAAACAATATTTGAAATGGGATGAGAAGTAGAGGGCCTAATGCAACTCCTAGGCTCCTTTCTTAGAGCTATAGGTTGAGTGTCAAATTGTGGGCTAAATACAACTAGGGAATGAGGAGATACCATATGTTTTCTTCCTCTGGAAGAGGTGTCTGCTTTCCTCATTGTGACTCAGGTTGGGCAATATGCTTCTAATTTTGAACCAAGGCTTCGTTGGCAATGACCCAGTATGGTTTGCCATGAAGCTTCCAATAAGTCTCCACCAGATGGTTCAATCCACCACAGTGAGTGCATAACCAATTGTCTAATCTTGAAGGACCAGAACCTTCCTACCTCCTCTTGCTCGGCCTGTATAATTTCTATCGTGCCCTCGAGTGGTAGAAGAAGTAACTCTATTTCTTGTGTACATAGCGCATGATACCTCAGTATGAGAGGTGGAGGAAGAATCTAGTATTCAACATAAAGTTGCACCAATGTTATCGAATGATGAAAGTGCATAAGAGCTAAGTAGCTGAATTTTGGCCACTTCAAGATATGGCTTAATATTGGACAATAAGATAGCAACAACTAAGGCCTCCCTTTGTTTTTCTTGAACAGATATATCAGATGATAGGGGTTGAGCAAGTTTCCATTTCTGAATCTAGCCAAGAACTCATGCATATTATCTCCTTGTTTGGTAGTAAACATATTCTGAAATACATCATATATTTTTTGTAAACTTTCAATGCTTGAATACAACTTGAAGCAAGTATACCATAACTGCCTTGCGGTTTCAAAGTGGACAACATTGTTAGCCACATGTTCCTCCATGTTGTTAATGAGCCAACTAATGACAAGTGTATCATTCTTATGTCATTTGACATAGGAACTATCATCTTCATCTATGGGTGGAGATGGTCTAGACAAATGTTCTAAGAAATTTATAGCGATAAGGAATCTCTTAACTAACTGAGCCCAACTCAAGTAATTTGATAACCCTCTCAAGGGTATTGTGGTAACCTTTAGAAAATCACTTTTACCACTCATATTCACATAATCTTCACCCATCACTAGGAAATATTCAAAACACTTGGTTCATCAATTTGAACCAAACTGAGAAGAGAAGAAGAATCGAGCCACAAAAACCGAGGCAAGCACTAATTTCAAACCAAACCAAGCATGTAATATTTGATTTTTTGACTCATGCTCATCCAAATCTTGTAAAATTGATTCAAAATCTTTCTTATTTAAGAAAGAATTATACCAGCAAGTGAAATTTGAAGAAATGCTTGACAACTTAGAAGATCTTCCTACGTGTGACTAGAATAAATTATTATAAAAAAAATTAAAATAACATAAGCGAATATTATAAATAAATAAATTATTTTTTAATAACATAAGATATATTTTAACATTAAAACTCACTAATTTAACACATTGATAAATATATATATATTAATTTATCAATAACATAATATATATTTTTACATATTATTAATTAATAATATATTAATTAATAATATATTAACAAAAAATGTAAAACCATTGGTTTAATTAATTATAGCAATTGGATAATTAAGCCAATTAAAAATTATAGTTTATTATAAATTAATATACTAATTACGTGTGACTAGAATAAATTATAAAAAATTTAAAATTAAAAATTAAAAAAAGCAAATATAATTAACGAATAAAATATTTAATTGAACTAAATAAATAAAAAACAATTGTTTTATTAATAACATACTATGAATTGTTTACGTTATCAATAATATATTTTTATAAAATAAAAAATAATTGGTTTAAATAAATTATTAAGAACATATACATATATATATAATTAAAACTTAAAAAATGCTTCAAAATGAATTTAGTTACTCGTAATAGTCCACAATTTACAGGTTAAATGCAAACGTTTATGCCTTGGAATATAACAATGAGTTCGTGTATTTAAAATCATCAACTTACTATTTTAGTACATACGAATGACAATAAACATGTTCACAAGCAATAAAGTACAACTATCAATAATCACTCCACATGCTAATCTCTATAACATCTCGAAATCGTGCGACTCTAGTGGATTCGAATGCATACTACCTCTGCATGGTTGTTGATAGGTTGTCCTCATCCCCAAGACCATCGCTATCATCACTATCTTCATCCTCATTTACACCTGCGAATCAGACCTCATCCCCTCCTCCACCAAGCTCATCATCCGAATTATCATCTTCCAATTCAAACATATCATTGTAATCCTCTTTGTGTATATAATTGTGTAATATATAACAAGCAATTACATTTTTTATCTGGATCTTATAAGAAAACGGAGGAGCGCCTTTCAACATTTGAAATCGAGCTTTTAAAGCACCAAAAGTTCGTTCAATAGTATTCCTCAAAGATGAGTGCCTTCAGTCAAATAACTCTTTATCATGTCTAGGAAGGTTGTCTCCAAATCCTTGTAGATGATAATGAGTTCCTCGATATGGAGCCAAAAATCCAGGCATATTTGCATAACCAGCATCGACTAGATAATATTTACCTACAGTACAAAATATATTCTACCTAAGATAATTGAAGATAAAATAGAAAAAAATTACTACATAAAATATATTATTTACCTTCAAGTACAAAGGTTCTTCAGTACATGGGAATCAGCTGTTGATCCTTCCCATCCAGCAAGTACATAAGTTAATTGCATGTCAAATGTACATGTTGTCATCACATTTTGTGATAGATAGCCCTTTCTGTTTTAGAAGCTTTGTTGTTCTTCAAGTGGGATGTTTGTTTTGATATGAGTTATATCAATAGCCTCAATACAATCATAATTATATCATTTTAATTAATACAAAGTAACTCTAAATATTAATCTAAAATTGTTCATTAGAGGCCAAGTGATGTTACCTTAAAATACGAATAAAACATTTGATTGTTTAAAACTTTCGAGCGAGTACGTTCTGAAGGCCGTTTAATGTAATCAGACTGAAGTTTGATAATAGCATTCAACACCTTATTGAAATACTTACTTATGGTTCAGTTTGATCTATCAAACATCAGGAGCTGGTTACGATAGTTTTCGGGGTAACTGATCTTATGAAATATACTCCTCTGTTTTTATGATTCGACAGCTTTCTTTCCGAGTTCCTAGCTTTCAGATCAGAGAAGGCAAAGAAGTTAAAAGGGATGTAAGGAGTGGAGTCAATCTATCTTTAATCAGCTTAACCCCATTTATAAAAGTGAGTACTTTGCCTGCTCTCGTTAAGGAAATCAGTTGATTACAGTAGCATCTTGTTATGGTCGTTATCTCATAGAGTCGCATATTTGCGCTCTCGGGAGAAGGGAAAAGGAGGTCAGTAATAGACCTTCCTCCATGAACAAGCCTTGCGGGGTTTGCTGATCATCAGGAATTTATCCCTGCGTGACTATGGAAATGGGAAGGGGGAACCCTCGTTCTCATCAACGGGGAAGGGAAGAGCAAGACTGTCAATTCCAAAAAGCCAGAAGTTTCATTTTTATACCTTACTAGAAACAAGTCAGATATTGCCAGTGTCTGTCACCTTCGCTTCGCCGTTTTTATTACCGGATTTTGGCGCAGATTCGGTTGCCCGCATTCCCGTCACCTCCCAGTATTTGATGCAGCCGACTGCTCCTCCCTCCCTCTAACGATGTCATCGAGTAATGTGATAACCGATAAAATCTCAACCAACGATTCACATGATCAACGTTAATCGACGATCAAGACTGAGATTACCAATTGACCAATTGATTAAATTTATTCGGCTCTCTTTGCTCTCTTTCGCATTTTTTCTCCCTCTCTTCCGCATTAAATTGCTCTTAGTTTTAACTGTTAAATGTCATTAATCCGGTAAACCTCAGTTGGCTAACCCAGCTTTTACTAATCCTCATACTAATTTTTCTTGTGTGCATCGTTACAAGCTGAATGGAGAAAAAAGTGCCCATTCGATATGTATTTCATATAAGGCCTGGGTTGGGGCTTCTCTTTGGTTTGTTTGTGTTTTTTCCATAATTTCTTCTTGTTATTTAGATTTTTGTTTGTACTTATATGTATGCTCCCATAGTAGCTTTAATTAGGGGTGGACATGGGTTGGGTCAGGGTTGGGTTTCCCAAAACCTGAACCCGAAATGTCAAATCCGACTTTGATTCAATCACCTTCTCTAGCCCATTCCTGTAAATCTTATTTAAACCCAACCCATCTTCATAAACCTCACTCATCCCTACCCCATCCCCGTAAACCCGACCCATCTCCAGCTTGTCCCAACCCTATTTTACATTCTCATGTCATGCAAGTTGGGTTTGGGAAAATCCGTCCACAACCCAAAACCAAATGTGTTTCGTTTCGACCCATCCTCGACCCACAAGGTGAAATCCGAAATTCGACCTCAGGGTTTTCGGGTTGGGTCAAGTTAGGTTCCTCGTGAAACCCAACCTGATGCCCACCCCTAGCTTCAATGATGCCATTAGTCGGGAAAAATAGTACCCATCTCTATGATTCTATTATTTTGTGTATTTACATATATCATAGATTAGGTACTTAATGTTTTGGATTTGTTTTTGTATATTTTCCTCTTATTTAGTTTTTTCACCTTAAAAGAGTTCATGTTAGTTTCCCTTCCACTAGATTTGAAGGTGTGCACGTACTTGTGTACATGTAGATAGTATTCCATCGAAAACCTTAAATTGAAGAGTCGATCAACTCCATATGACTCGAGTTGCCCAAGGCAAAATCTGATCCAATGTGATGTATCCAAAACTCAAGCAATGAACACATTGTTCACTATGCCACTATTATTATTAGATATTTAATGTACTAATATTTATTATTTTAGAGTAATCAATTATTATTTCGACCAATTATTGTCATTATTTTATATTATATACAAATTTAAGAGCTTAATCCATCATAAATGACTAATGAATATATATATATATATATATTAACATATGAATTAATTAAATTGATATTATTTTATCAATCATTTAACAAATATATCAACTATATATTCATAATCAATAAATAAAATAAACTTTCATAATTTGCTCTTCCATATTCATTTAGCTAGGTTAATTACTTTAGTTTTTCATTATTGCTTCAATTTAATTATAATTTAAAATATTAATAATCTATAATTATTTAATATTTAATAAAAAATTACTTTACTAATAAAATTTTAATGATATTATTAATCAAGATTATGTTATTATTTGAAGCAATAAATATTAATATTAATTAATTTAATAATATTTGATAGTAATTTAAGTATCTCGTTACAATTACAATATATTATGTAATTTCTAAATTAAATATTAACATAAATTAAATGGAATAAATGGAGAAAGGCATAGGGGATACAAAGGATGCAGAATTTAATTGAAAGGCTTTTTCTTTTCCAATCTAATTGTCATTATATTTCACCTACTACACAAGCCAATACACCTTATACATGTCACAATATCGTATCAGGTTTTTGGTATCTAATACATTTCAGGTTTCCGCTACGCCCACGGTCCCACTGAGTTGGTCATGAAGAAGAATACCAGGATAACTCACGGCTCATGCATTAAATACCATTTTTAAAATATTAATAAATACTTGAGTTTATTTCAAACCTGAGAGCGAGGAGAGAGAATAGGTGGAGGGGGGGCTCTCCTGTAATGCCGACCATGGCCAACAGATCCGACAGGGATGACGCGGAGAACAATGGAGAGAATATGTTGGACTTCAAGTTCACGCCAGATCAAGTTGGAAAATCGCAGATTTTGGTGCGAAAATCGTGGAGTGGCAACGAAGAAGAAGATCGGAAAAGTAAGAGAACGAGAAAAATTAGGGTTTTCTCTAGAAATACATTTGCTTTAATACTGCTTCAGAGCTGGATATTTTAAAGATTCTTGTCTAAAACTATAACTGAATCTTTGTGGAGCTTGATTTGAATACTTCGAACTTGAGCTTAGCCTCGAGCCTAAAATTAGAATTGAACTCGAGCCCAAGAATTTTAACCGGGTTCGAACTTGAACTTGAACTGGGTTCGAACTCTAACCTATATTTAAAACTTTTCATACACTACATGTTAAATAAATTGTATCCACCTTAAAGGTATATAGTTTTGAGCACCAAGCTACTTAAGTAATAGCCAATATCACTGGAAACCTGGCACAACGATGGTTAAAATCCGAAAAGAAAGGGTTGTAGAAGAATGAACTTTCAAAAGCCCTTGCTCCCAAACTTAAACTTTACTAAAATGGAAAATCCAAAGACTTAAATCTCTAGTCTTTAAAACCTGCTAACTACAGCACTTGCCCTAACCAAGAATCCAAATAGCAAGTCTCATACCCAATTTAGAATACTTGTAAGAAACTTTAACGACTTGCCAACTTTAGAGTTGGCATCGGGTGGTCCAAAGAAGAATTCAGATATTACACACCAAACTAGTCCTATTTCCATGTTCACCACAAGTGAGCGAAGTCCTTGAATCTCATGTCATGAAATGCAACAGACATGATGTCCCCAAAAAGAGCAATAATCAGATAACATCTAAAAAAAACATACAATTACAGTAGTATTTCAACAGGAAAAGAAGTATGAAAGAGTTTAAGGACATCTGGTATAAAAGAAACACAAAATGGACAGTGTGAAAAGCAATAGGCTCAATAAGGGGAATGGCAATTGAGGGTAGACATCGCCACTACATGCAGCAGAGCCTCTAGAATGAACTTAGAAGCAAATTGATTTAGGGACTTCAACATAATTAGGTCCTGCAATGAGAGCTCAAATGCACCTACTATAACAAGTGCATCAATATAATCTTTTTTTTTAATTAATAAAAAAATAAGAGGCATGTTGACATACCAGTTGCAAGAGCCTCCTTTACATGGACTAATCTATGGTAAAACCCACATTAACAAAAATTAATAGATTCTTGGCCCTCGATCTTGGCTATATCACTTTCATCTTAGAGCTAGAGAGCACAAATTGTCAAACCAAGCTCGTGGAGATTGCTTCAAACCATATAAATATTTTTGTAAGTGGCATACCAACTCTCACTCAGCTATATAACTAGGTGGTTGCTTCATATATATCTCCTCCTTAATATCTGTTATGGGACAACAATTACAGTGCGTCAGATAGCTAGATCCTGGGCTAAGTACATATGTCTTCCGCTCCTAACAGGCCGGTCTTTTGGGTAGTATTGGCTAGGTGCTCAACATTTGGTATCAGAGCGGGAGCCACGTTGCAAGTTCGATTCCCGGGGCGTGCAGAGGCTGGATTAAAATTACTGGTAGGCTGCAGAGGTTGGATTAAAATTACTGGTAGGTTGCGGTTGGGCCAGTGTCGCTGCGCCGTCGTGGTCGTCGGCTCGTAACGGTAGGAGTATTGTTATGGAACATCAATCACAGTGCATCAGACAGTTGGATCCTGGGCTAAGTACCTATGCCTTCCGCTTCTAATAGGCCGGTCTTTTGGGTAGTATTGGCTAGGTGCTTAACAATATCGCCATTAATGAAGCCATTTTTTACATCAAGTTGATAAACCTACAACCAAGAATTAGCAACAAGGGAGAGTAAAAGACGCACTGAATTAAGCTTGGAAAAAGGCAAGAATGTCTCCTCATAATCAACCTTATAGCACTGAGTATAGCCTTTAGCCACAAATCTGGCTTTATGATCGGTCCTAGAATCATCCAAATTATGTTTCACCGTGAAAAGACACTTACAACCGACTAGTTGTTTTTCAAATGGAAGAGGAACAAGTTGCCATGTTTGATTCTCATAAAAGGCCGCCATTTCTTTGTCCATAGCCACTTTCCATCTTGGATGCTGGAGAGCATCCTGATAAGACAGAGGAATAGAAGTGGAGGAAATAGAAGCAAGAAAGTGACAACATGATGGTGATAAGTGGTGAGTAGATACAAATTGAGACATAGGATGAGATGTAGACGTTTGTGTGCAAGATCGGGGCTCTTTGCAGACAGCAATCAAACTAGTATCAAATGGAGGACCAAACAAACAAAGAGGAGAAGAACTTACCTCAGGAGAATTTTCAGAATTCACAAGTGAGGTATCAAGCATGGCCTCAAGGGGCTAAAGAAATACATCATCGGGGCCTAGAGATGTTGAGTCATCAATGGACACTATAGGCTTTAGGAATTCAGTAGTAGGGGAGCACCTTTAGGTGAATAACGTACATCTTAGGACACAAATATTTTCCGAAGAGAAGTATTGTAACACACATAGCCTTTTTTAGTGCAAGATTACCCCAAGAAGATACATTTAAGCGCTCTTGGATCCAATTTAGTGGTGTGAGGAGAGGTGACATGGAAAAAACTCGTACAACCAAATACTAACACCGGAAGCTAAAACATGTCATCATAAAAAAAAAAGATATGAATAAAGAGTGGCACCATTAAGAACCGAAGACAGTAATATATTGATAAGAAAGCAGGTTGTAAGGATGACATGTGGCCAATAGAAGTGATACACATGCATATGTTGCGGAAGGGCCAGTACAACCTCGAGGAGGTGGTGATTCTTTCTTTGAACCATACCATTTTGTTGGGGTGTGTAGATACAAGAGGTTTGGTAAATAATTCCTTTACCTACACAAAAGGAGTCAAATTTACCTAACATGTATTCCTTGGTATTATTTGATCGAAGGACTTTTGTAGCGGTGTTGAATTGAGTAGAAACCATGGCACATGACCTCAAACCTGTCCTTAATAAAAAATGACGATGTAACCCTCGAGAAATCATAAAAAAAAAGTAATGAAATACTTGGACTCATAAATATTTGAAACATGTAACGGTCCCCACACATCAGTGTGGACAGATGAAAAAAGAACAACACCTTTAGGTTCTCCACGAGGGGAATAGATACACCTTTGGTGTTTACTCATCTGACAAACCTCACAATTTAAACTAGAAATAGAATGCAGTGAAAGAAACAAAATTTTAAGTGACTGGAGAGACGGATGGCCAAGTCTATTGTTCCATTGTAATGCCTTGTGTAGTGAGCTGGATGTAGCAGTGATTGGTGGTCAATCCACTTATCATTTGTTTCGTCTGCAAGTCCTGAAAAACACAAGAAGTATGGGAGAAGGTAATGGAGCAGTTAAATTTTTTTTGTTAATTAACTGACAGACAAGATTCAATGGAAATTGTTGAAAAATTAAGACATCTTCTAAGGGAAGTGTCTGTGTAGCAAAGGTGAATCCCATCCCATGTAGCTTGGTTTGGGACCCATTGGCTATAAAAACAAACTTGTCAGTCAAACAAGGAGAGATGGAACTCAAAATTTTACCATTACCTGTCAGATGCTCGAAGGCCCTAGAATCAATAATCCAAGATGGAGAAGGTGAAGTAGCCGCAACCATACCTATTATAGTGGTGGATGCAGTAGATGAAGAAGCCTTGGGAGGACCCATCATGGTATTTATTTTTTGAAGTAAGTCAAAATCCTCCTAAAAAATAATCTTCTTGCTTGTGGGTTGCGCAACTTTGGGCCCATCTTTATCGCCACTAGTGGTGGAGACATGATTTGTTGTAACCCAGTTGGGTACCCCATGAATTTTCCAACATGTCTCCACTAAGTGATTTTTTTTTCCACAATGAGTACAATTCCAACCATCGTCAGGTCGGAAGAATTTTGACTAGACCTGCCTCCTCTACCATAACCTCCTTTATTATTTCTACCTCGACCCCTATTCCCGAAACCAGCCACAATTTTATAAGAAAAACAAGGTTGTATGAGGCATAGAAATAGGATTATAAAACACCTCAAACCGATAACTTTCTTCCACCAAAAAACCAACTTTCTTGGAGCATAAAAAACTTCAACTTTTCCTCACAAATCTCATGAAAGAATCATAAATTTTGGATGAAGAAGATCTGGCATATATCTGGGATTAATATGTATGAAACATCAAAGATAAAACCTGGAAAAAAAACTTAGCTTTCCCATGTAATTCCAAAACCAACCGGAGAAGATGATTTCGGCTCTTGAAACCGAAACTTTCACCTTGGAGTCCTGAAACAAGCCATTTTTCATAGTATGTTGTTTTCAAAGTCCATCTCTAAACTTGAAGGCGACGTGTGATGAAGGAGAGGAAGAAGAGCACGAGAGAAGAAGAAGAAGAGAAGAGGACGACTAGAGAGGAGAAAGAGGGAGCACGTAGAGGAGGAGGGGAGAGATTAGGGTTGTGTTGAATGACCTAATCCTCCCCCTTAAGCTTTATTTTATAGTGGTCAAGAATATATCAATTACAAGTATACCCTTCACCCTAATAGGTGTGAATAAGAGTAAAAAATAAAAGGGTTATTACAATAATGCCATTTAAGCTTGACCTTATCTTCCAACACTTCAAACTATATAAAAATTTCTATAAATGGCATACCAACTTCCCCTCAACCACATAGCCAGGTGGTTTCTTCATATAATTCGCCTCCTTAATATTGCCATTGAGAAAGACATTTTTTACATCGAGTTGAAACACAGACCAGCGAGAGTTAGCTGCTAGAGATGATGAAAGGCGTAACGAGTTGAGCTTGGCGACCCAAGTAGTAATTTTTTTTTTATGATCTACCCTTAAAATAGTGAGTAATCTCATTTTCATGCCCAAACATTTGGGCTTTTCAGCCTTTGAATTGAGCAGAGTTTTTTCAGACTTAGAGCATTTTGATTAGTATATGGCTTTTTATTATTTGGCTAAGATTGATTTTTCTTCTCAAATATTTTTTTTGTGCTAGTTGGGCCTCTTGAAAAATAAAAAAGTGGTCCCTAGCTTGAGGGAGAGAAGTAGAAGAAGTAGAAAAGAAAACGTATTTAAGTGCCTATCACAAATATTTTCATGAGTTGAGGTATAAGTTTTATGTGACCAATAATGAAAAACATTCAAACAAAGGGGAGAATTTGAGATGAAGAATTTTTTCAGCTAAATAAATTAAAGATAAAGAATATTTTCTTTCCAAGCTGAAGTTAGAAACTCCAGCTTTAGAGGGAGTGTTGAAGAGTAAACATGGAGAAGTCTTACATGACTCTCGTAGGAAGAAATCTCAGAGAGGAAAAATTAATATGGAGTCTTACAAGTCTCATAGGACGAAATTTCACATAGTGTATCAATTTAAAGGTGCTTTAGTTTTATTAGTTCTCTATAATTGTTATTTACTTTGATTATAATTAGAATTTCTATTCTAAGTGTAGCTAGGCTACAAGTAGTTTAATTTACCTTTGATTTGATGTATTCAATCCATTATAAATAGAGACCCAATGTATTCAATTTACACTTAGTTAATGAATTTTATCTCTCCTAAATTATTAAAAAAAAATGTGATTGGATGCTTCTGCTACATGAGTACAACACCAATTACCAGTTACCATGTGTCGCGCTCATCTATAAAAGGTTGGCTCAAATCCAGGAGAGAAGACCGGTGCAAAGTCCATGCATTTATTAAGGCACTCAAAGGCTCCAGAAGACTCAGTATTTGCAATAGCTATAGCCAATGCAAGGAGAGCATAATTTTTATGTAATATCGATAATAACTGATGAGTCCTAGTAATCTGGCAATAGCTTCTCCATAGTCCGCAACAGTTAGTCCATCATGGCTCGGATCCTTTTAAGATCTGCTAAAACTCTTTCAAAAGAGAGAATATTTTACCTTCCTGTGAACAAAAAGGCACTTGAAAGGTTTAATATGCAACTAATTTTGAGACAGGAGTTGGAACACTAAAGGAAGATGAGTAGCATAATCCTCTAAAGTGGAGTTTAAATCACTACGTCATTAGAACAAATTTTCTTGAATATGTTAACATATATGTAAAAAAGGAATAGGGTTGTTAAGCACCTAGCCAATACATCCCAAAAGACCGACCTGTCAGGAGCGGAAGGCATAGGTACTTAACCCATGACTATAACAACACACCCACAGTTGTGAGGCCGACGCCCATGACGGCCTACACTAGAGACGGCCCACTTCTGACGACGGCCCACTTCTGACGACGACCCACTCTAGAGATCGCCCTAAGGTGCTGGAACACACTCAGGTTGCCCCTTTTGCTTATAGCGATGGCCCATGGTGCGGGAACACACTCCACACGTCGCTTTCAGCTTACGGGAATCGAACCTGCGACGTAGCGCTAGCTCTGATACCAAATGTTAAGCACCTAGCCAATACATCCCAAAAGACCGGCTTGTCAGGAGCGGAAGGCATAGGTACTTAATCCAGGACTATAACTTCCGCTCCTGACAAGCCGGTCTTTTGGGATGTATTGGCTAGGTGCTTAACATTTGGTATATGAGCAGGCGCTATGTCCCGACTTCGAGTCCCCGTGTGCGCAAGTGGACCGCACGCCCATGGCGGGGTGCCGTAAGGGAGTATGGGTTCCTGACCCGGTCCTCGTTGCTATGTTAAGGCCGTCGTGGTTGTCAGCTCGGGAAGGCGGGGTGTACTGTTATGGTCTTGGGGTTAAGTACCTATGTCTTTCGCTCCTAACAGGCCAGTCCTTTGGGTAGTATTGGCTAGGCTCTAATACCAAATATTAAGCACCTAGCCAATACATCCCAAAAGACCGGCATGTCAGGAGCGGAAGGCATAGGTACTTAACCCATGACCATAACAGGGGCATTATTGTAATTTTGTATTTATTATCGTTTACGGAACTATATGTTCCCTAAGTTCCGTCTTCTCTGTATGAAATCAATTTTGGAAAATTGAAAATAATCTTTGGAAGATCTTGACATGGTATCAGAGCTTCATTTCGAGCCCTGAATTTTTTTCCAAAGCTTGTTCGGTGCCCTCGCGGTCTCGGTTCAACGTTGGAGATCCTCGGCGAGTACTCCTTTGACGCTTCGGTGCTCTGAGAGGTGAGTTATCTTCCCCCTCTCTCTCAGTTCGTCGTACTAGGTTCTCGTTCTTGATTTTTCGTGGATTTCGGCATCTTTTGCTTCGCCTCCAACATCCGGTAAGGTTTTGATCATCGGGGACATCCTGTAACAGGACATCCCGCAGCAAGACAGTTTGGCCGAGTGCTCTAAGGTGCCAGATTTAGGCTCTGGTCCGAAAGGGGCCTTCGTCTTTTGAGTTCAGCATTCTGTTCGACAGGGACATCATCTAGTTCAGCGCAGCGGAAGCGTGGTGTTCGATGGGGACGGGGACATCCTGTCCAGTCTAGTAACAGCACTATGGTAGTGGGTAAGGAAGAAGGGGTTGTTGCTCGGTCTCATTGGAATTGCAACTGACGTCGGCATTGGGACCACCAGTTCTATAGTTAGGGGGGGTTCCGTGTGGTGCATGTGCGAGAGGGTGCACATGATTTTCGGATTTTTGATTGTTATTGCTGAGACATAGCAACGAGGTTGGATAATTTTTTGTGGTTGTTCATTTTGCTGCTGCTTGTGATTTTTGGGCTCTGTGTCTGTCGATACAGAACACCAGTCAAGTGCATGTCCGTACAGCATATGTCCAAAGAGGTGTCATCTGGATTTTATCATGTCATCTGATAGGTTAGACTCGTTCCCTATTCGTTTCATGGGTAAAAATTACACTGCCTGGGAATTTCAATTTCGTTTATTTGTTATGGGAAAAGAGTTATGGGGTCATATAGATAGGAGTGATCCCACACCTCGAGAGGTCGAGGCTTTGTCCAAGTGGACAGTCAAGGATTCTAGGGTCATGACCTGGATCCTTGGCTCTGTTGAGCCTCATTTTGTTCTCAATCTGAGGCCTTATCGAAATGCGGTAGGCAGAGATGATGTGACCCTGTTTCCTACAGTAGTTACAGAACTTCCTAGGGCAATCCCGAGCAATATGACCAAAAGATTTACAACTAAAGCACTGAACAACACACATGTCTCTTCAATCTGATGAATCGTCATCTTGTGCCATCTCTGGATGCTTGTTTTAGTGAACCTCTTCGTGAAGAGTAGCATATAGTAACTCAGGCTGGCATGGAGCATCGGGCTAATGTTAGTGCCCCTATTACTGTGGCTTATACAGCATAGGGGAGGGATAAGGGAAAAGACATGCGTGTTGTTTAGTGCTTTAGTTGTAACGGTTTTGGTCATATTGCTTGGGATTGCCCTAGAAAGTTCTGTAACTACTGCAAGAAACAGGGTCACATCATCTATGCCTGCCGCATTCGACCTGAACAAAAACAGGGTACTGCTTATCATGCCTCCGCTGGTGCCTCTAGTTCTACTGCATTGCCTGCTGCCTTGCCAGTTGTTCCTATTCCTACTGCACCTACAACCTCCGCAAACCCGAACATACTCACTCCTAAGATGGTACAACAGATGATCATTTCTGTTTTCTCTACTTTTGGGCTCTCAGGTAACCATAAAGTTTCTCCTAAGCCATGGTATTTTGACTCCGAAGATTCTAACCATATGACCAATACTGTTGTTTCAGTTTCCAATGTCAAAAATTATGATGGAAATAAAAAAAATTAACACCACTAATGGCAGTTCTCTGCTTATCCGTGTTGTTGGGGATCTTTCCTCTTGCTTAACTGATGTTTTTGTGTCTCCTGACCTCTCCACAAATCTTATTTCTGTTGGTCAATTGGTCGATAATAATTGTAATGTCCATTTCTCTCGATCTGGTTGTGTTGTGCAGGATCAAGTGTCAGGGACGATGATCGCGAAGGGGCCTAAAGTGGAACGACTCTTTCCTCTTTATGTTTTTCCTTCCACCATTAGTCCTAGTTTTCATTTCATTTCCTTTGCATGTAATATTGTTAGTTCAGGACCTAAGATGTGGCATAAACGTCTACCCAAACTCTGATGTACTTTGAAAATTATTTAATTATGGTATTTTGGGACATAAAGCATGTTCTTCTCTTAATCTTTCTTTTGAATGTCCATCATGCAAACTTGGCAAAAGTAAAGTTCTACCTTTTCGTCATCATGCATCTTATGTCTTACCATGTTTCAATATTATACATACTGATGTTTGGGGGATTACACCCGTTGTTTCTCAGGCGCATTACAAGTACTTTGTCACCTTTATTAATGACTGTAGTCGGTTTACTTGGGTTTACTTTCTACGGGCTAAGGCCAAAGGTTTTTTAGTATTTAAGCGTTTTCTTGCGCTTCTAGAGACTCAATTATCTGCCAGCATCAAGGTCTTGCACTATGATCTGGCGAAGAATACATGTCTCATGAGTTTCAGAACTTTCTTCAAAGCAAAGGGATCGTCTCTCAGCGCTCTTGTCCTTCGACATCACAACAAAATGGTGTTGCTGAGCAGAAAAATCGTCATCTTCTTGATGTAGTCAGAACCCTTTTACTTGAATCATCTGTTCCTTCTCATTTTTGGTGTGAAGCGCTTTCTACTTCTGTTCATTTGATCAATCACTTACTTTCTCCTACATTACATCATGTTTCTCCCTTCTTTAAGTTGTTTGGCCATTCTCCTTCCTATTCTGAACTTCGGACATTTGGTTGTGTTTGTTTTGTGCATCTCCCTGCTCATGAACGACATAAACTTACAGTCCAATCAGTTAAGTGTACTTTTCTTGGTTATGCTATACCTAAAAAGGGTTATGTTTGCTATGATCCACATGTTCGTCGTATATGTGTTTCTCGAAATGTGGTTTTCTTTGAAAATCAATATTTCTTTCCATCTCATGTTGAGCTGCCATCTGCATCTTTCTCTCTTCTGCCTAGCTTTGATGATTCTCCGCCAATTGTGGAAAGGTTCAAGATCTTGCCCTAGCGCCTGCTCCTACTCCTGCTCCAGCGTCCACCACTCTTCGTCGGTCTACTAGCCCTTCTCGGCCTCCTCATTGGTATGGTTTCAACTCCACTGTCTCTCATGTGGCTACCTTATCCTCTATTTCCATTCCCACTTGTTACAAATAGGCCATGGAACATGAGTATTAGCAGCTTGCAATGCAAAATGCACTTCGAGCTCTTGAGGAGAATCACATTTGGGATATTGTTCCTTGCTCCCCTACCATTAAGCCTCTTAGGAGTACATGGGTTTTCTCTGTAAAACTTCGCTCTGTTGGCTCTTTGGATCGGTACAAAGCTCGCCTAGTAGCTCTGGGCAACAAACAGGAATATGGGATCGATTATGAAGATACATTTGCTCCTATTGCCAAAATGACCACGGTTTGAACTATCTTAGCTATTGTTGTTTCCTAGTCGTGGCAACTGCATCAGATGGATGTGAAGTACGTTTTTCTTCGTGATGACCTTCAAGAAGAGATTTACATGAAGCTTCCCTGTGGTATAACTACTTCTTCTCCTCATGATGTCTGTAAGCTAAAGCGTTCGTCTATATGGACTTAAGCAAGCTCCCCGATTTTGGTTTGAGAAATTTCGCAGTACGCTTCTTACCTTCAAGTTTACACAAAGTCTGTATGATTCTTCTCTCTTCTTCCACAAGTCTACATCGGGTATAGTCCTTCTCTTGGTTTATGCGGATGATATTATAATTACTAGCACTGACTGTGGTTTGATTACTAAAGGTTCAGTAGCTGTTGCATGCCACTTTTCATATGAAAGATCTTGGCCAGCTCACCTACTTCTTAGGATTGGAAGTACATCATCGGGCCAATGGTATTTTCGTAAACCAGCATAAGTATATTCAAGATATTATTACCTTGGCTGGTTTGGAGGACACTTCTTCGGTTGATACTCCTATGGAGGTCAATGTCAAATACAGGAAAGATGAAGGGGACCTTCTCGATGACCCTACTCTCTATCGGCGCCTGGTTGGGAGTCTCATCTACTTGACTACTACCCTCCCTGATATCTCATATGCAATTCATCAGGTCAGTCAGTTTATGTCATCTCCATATTGCTGCAGTTCGACGCATCATTCGCTATCTTTGAGGTTCTCCTACTCGTGGGTTATTCTTTCCTACCGACTCATCCCTTCAACTTGTTGCTTATAGTGATGTTGATTGGGCTGGGTGTCTAGATACACGTCGATCTACTACGGGTTGGTGTATATTTTTAGGTGATGATTTAATTTCTTGGAGATGTAAGAAACAGGATCGTGTTTCAAAATCCTCTACTGAGGCCAAGTACCGTGCCATGTCCACTGCTTGTTCTGAGATTGTATGGCTACGTGGTCTTCTTTCGGAGTTTGACTTTCCTTAGACTACTTCTACCCCCTCTTCATGTTGATAACACTAGTACTATTCAGATTGCTACTAATCCCGTGTTCATGATCTCGTTTTCCATGAACACACCAAGCGCATTGAGGTTGATTGTCATTCTATCTGAGATATCTTGGAGAGTCGGGTGGCTCTTCCTTACATTTCTTCGGATTTTCAAATGGTCGATGTCTTTAACAAAGCCACATCAATTTTTGGTTGACAAATTATTGTTGGTTGACTCACCAGCATCTATTTGAGGGGGAGTGTTAACATATATGTAAAATAGGAATAGGGGCATTATTATAATTTTGTATTTATTATCATTTACGGAACTATATATTCCCTAAGTTTCGTCTGTATGAAATCAATTTGGGAAAATCGAAAATAATTTTCGAAAGATCTTGACAGAATAAAGCCAAAAATGTCATTCATCAAGCTCTGACATGAGACCGTCGACAAGCCGAAAAGCATCACCACAATTTTGCAGTGACCACCATCACGAGTTCAGAAAGCTCTGAAGCCACTTCGTTTTTATTAATGTCTCTTATTCACAAAAATCAATTGGGTCTTTTCACACATAACTACCATCTCAGAGTTCATCATCGTAAGCCCAATTTTTCAAGTTACTAAGGTTGCACGTTCACAATTCGCCTAATGAATTGTGCTCAGAGGAAATGCTCATGTGCTTTCGTACGCATCTCCTCACAAAATGTGACATTCTCCTATTTAGGCGGTCTCACCCTTTACCTGGAAGCAGATAAGGAAAGACTTGCTCCTAGCCCACTGCTGGATACATGAAACCATCAACCAAGAAACTGCATACTCATTTCAAGCAGGGTCAAGACATGATAGCAACTACCTCTACCTCTTTAAACCTAACATACAAAAATTACATTTCAGACATGTGCACTCTGTACATTCATTTGCAGCCATCCAAATCCAAAAAGGTCGGTAACATCATTTCAAGCTGCTCTCTTCCATACTGCTGTGGAAGACGGTGTACCCACTTCTGCAAGCCGCATCTGCAAGTTGGACTGTAAGAAACTTAAACATGAAATACCTTACTGCTAACTATACATCAAACTGAACTCAGCCTACACAAGAAGCTGGACACATGTGTAGAACAAATCTAACCAAATATGCTTCAGTTTTCTTAATGGTCAAATTATGTCTTCTAAAGGCATTGAAATCAATTTCCACATACTACAGATAACTCAAAAACTTCTGTGGTCGTTGATATTTTAAACATATGCATTAAAGCACAATATTAGATTTTCAGCTGCATAAACCCTTTCTGAAAACTTTAAAACTCTTAAAAGGATATAATATAAAGTGATATGGGCGAAAAAGAAAAGGAAAGCTTAATATGATAAAAAAAAAAAGGAGTATCAGTATTTTTTCCATAAGTTGCTTAGTTAGTGAGACATCAAATAACCTTTTAAATCATTTTCAAGTTAATAACATTTCACCTTTTATTTACACTACCCACAGATCTTTAAGGTTTAGGTATAAACCCTCCTTGCCCAAGAAGGATAGGAGTAACTTTCAACCACATAAAAGATTTCCAGACATTACCAAATTTTTCCATAAGCACTGATAAAAAATTCTTGATTACAAAATAATGCCTACTGCAGACACTTTATGTTAGCAGGGCAACTACTTTCAATGATTTTGATATTACTATAAGACACCAAAGATGGAGTTATTGTTATTATCCTTAGCTAATCACATATGGGCATTTATTTTTGAAGAGTATAGATGCAAAGTCATGTGAACAGGTACAAAAGTTTCACTGTGATCATGATCACTAATAATATCACTAACAGAAAAGTTGTTGAAAAGAGGTACCAACCGTAGTGCTAACTGAAAGCCCTGAAGATGGTACAAGACTTGTCCAAAATATAGGATCTGGCAAGGGCTGATCAATGGCATTGCTGCTGGTCAGCAACGGGGCCGTTACAAGAGGAGTCAACGGATATGGCATTTTCTGCAATTGCACATCATTCAACCTTAATGCAACTCCTGATCCCTCTGTCCTGCCGCTACATATCATTTTTTTAGCTCCTTTGTCTTCTTGGTTGTTTAGTATTTTTTCTTCCAAATGTTTGAAGGCTGTGGACTGTGATAGGACACTGCATGCAGACATTGCAGAAGAAAAGGATTTCTTTTTATTAGCCAGGCCCAAGGAAGGAAACTGGTATGGCACAGTATGCTGGATGGACCATTCCAATGCTTTGAGTTCAACACCAGCATCTTCAGCAAAATCATGGGTCCCCTCGGCATTTTTTCCATGTGCATGACGTGGCCTACGGGGACCCCACCACTGAATGTAATTTGTTACATCAATTTTTCTCTCCAAGCAAAATCCGCCCACAAATTCATTTTCAGCAGCTGGGTCATCACTAGTACCTTTACCAGACAAAAATGTAGTCATCCAAGTGGAATGAGATAGAAAAATTAAATGTCAACTAGACATAAACTTCTTTTTTACTTACTACATGTAAGGCTGTTGAAGTACTCATTCCCAAGCATTCGACTGAAGGATGTCTCCCATCCACTACTTTGGGGTGGCCTGAAAAAAATATGAAGAAGTACATTATCAATGATTGCATTGAAAGCCTCAGAACGTATGAACCTAGTGTGGACCACAGAAAGCATTCACAATCACAAGTTTGAATCATCAGTCAAGTACTTACACAATACAAACCAATAATCATCCCCTCCCAAGCAAGTCTCTTAAATGATTTTCTTCTCATTTTTCTCCATTATCATTAATTTCAAATTCTTTTAACATGCAGTTAATACACATAAAAGATCTACCATCATAGGACTCGATACATTTTCCAGTCCCTAGAAAAGTAATATGATTGGCTGAAAGTCAAGTGTACCATACCTGGATAGTCCACGATATTTAGACAATCCCCTCGAAAAACCGCTACTTTTTCTGTAATAAACTATGGTCTCTTTAATGAACAAAGATAACAGTAAAGCACTTAACTGGCAAACCTAATTTGCTTACCTCCTTAGAGAGGCAAGGTAGTCCTCTCTAGATACCATCTGCATCTCTTCAAGATCTCTAGAATAATCACTCACCTGAATAAGTCAACATTTCAAATCTATTTTCAAGCATAACTATTCATAAATTAAAAAAAAGAAAAATTGAATGTCATACAGCCTGAGTAACCAAATACATAACTAGACACCTATGTGCTTAGGGAACAAATAGTATAAATGACATCAACTTCAAAGGGTTAACAAACTGCATCATGGATCTTGATCACATACGGGAAAGTTGATAAGGGTCCCAGGACCCCAGTACTTTAGAGCAGCAAGATCATATGCTCTAGCTGCAGCTTCCTCATCATCATATGCCCCTGCAGAATACGACAACAAACAATAGGAAGGAAAGAAATACCCGTGAAATCACATACAACTCATTCAACTAGAGAAACTTGATCATCAAAGATAGTAGAGTTACCTAAATAAACTGTAGCGATCCACATCCCGAACATTTCCCATGTTTAAATTGCATGACATAGAGTTAGATATCACATAAAGTGAGCAAATCTATTCCAACAACAAGTTTACTAGAAAACAATAGATTTTTCAAAAACATTTGTTCTAAGTAATAGGCAGGCATCACAAAGGAACAAACATACAGCCTGGTTGTTTAGATGAAGGAATTTGTATAAATTACTTTTTCCAAATGTGGGACATGTAATAAAGTAACCAAGTCCAATGATGAAGGGTTTTATTCCAAATGTTATCACTTTATATGTGTAAATATATAGACTTAGATAGTTAAAATAATACTCATGAAAATAATTAAATAAATAAACAAATACTTATATGTATAAATATATAGACTTAGATAATTAAAATAATACACATGTAAATAAGTAAATAAATAAACATAAATACATAATATTTATATTTATATTCCACGTGTACGTGTCTGGATGTCTTAGTGTGAAAGAATATGGACTGAAGTCTAAACAAATGTAAGAGAGACAATTTCCTAATTTACCATCAGATTTAAATCTACCAGCTTAAGTGGCGCTTGATCCCATTCCACAGCTTCTTCATTCCCTGTGTATCCTTGTTTGACATCTATTCAGCTTTTTCCTTTTTCAAATATTTATGAGATAAAATGGGAGCAATGGCATTGCTCTAAATATCATGGAGATGTTTAAAGTTTTGTAAACATCGTAACTTATCAGAGAATGAACAAGGAAGTGCAGCCAAGACGAGGTAGGAGGAAACATAGACTCAAGTCCACATAAATTAGGAGAAAACTTTACTAATTTAGATCATTGGATTAAAAGCTAAAGTCTTAGATTGCATTCAACGACTTCTATGCTTTTTCATTATGCTTGATACCTATTTAGAATACTACCTTCCTTTTCTGAATATAAGATGATGAAATGAAAACAACCAGAAATATAATAGAGAAGATGGCAATTTTTTAAGTATTATTACTATAAAAAATTCAAAAAAGGTTGTTGCAGCTAAGAGAGAGAAAGAGAGAGAGAGAGAGAGAGAGAGAGAGAGAGAAGAGGTGTATGTACATGCTCAAAGCAGATCCTACCATCCAAATACAGGACTCTTCAATGGGTTGGAGTTTCAATGCCTATGATACATTTACAATTCAACCTTTAATTGTTTGTCTGCAGCTGGTTTTGAGACTATCAAGCCATTTCCATGAGGTATAGACAGAAAATATCAGAATAAGTACCTTGTTTTCCCTTCTTATTTTGATTTTGATTCCACGTACTTTTGTCCCATAGGTGCGCTTCATAGCGTCCAGTCCATCTATGCCTATGGTTTTGTAGAAATACAAGCTTCAATCAACAGGCTCATAGACAAGATGGAGTAAAAGAAGGATAATGGTAATAAAAGAAATACAAATATGTGCACCATAGGTTATAGCGCAGCACTGACCAGGGAAAAGGGGGCAATATAACAACCTTTTCCAATCAATAACAAAAATTAACCAACTTATCGAGAAGTAATCAAACCATAATAAGTTGAGATAGACTGCCAGGTTGAAAACATATAACAGGGAGTGTAGGACAATTTTTAGATAAATGGCAGGTAAATGGTTCAAGAAAAGCAGTTAAACAGCGTAAAAGTTTAAAAAGTATCTGAAGAGATAACGAATCAAGCTAACAATGTTAGAATATGAACTGTTAGAAATGACTGGATGTTTATAGTATATGCAGGGAGCTTCTACCAATGAAGAAAATTCAAGGAACAAAAGTGTGTAATAAACCCATTCAAGAAAAGAATGCTTAATACGGGAACCTACGGTCAATATGCCAACTGTCCGCTCCCGTGATACATATGTTTATCCCAAATTGAGACTCAATAGAGTCCTTTCTTAAGCCATCCTGACAGAATAAGCTAGAGGATTACAGCAAAAAGGATAAGCTGAGTAACAAATTTTAAATCCGGACAAAACTGATCCCTCTGGTAACATGCAGGAGTATCACAGGGCAAAAAAATCTTAAAAAGGAACTAAACAATAGGATTTCGTTGCTGTTGCGGAAAAATGTAAAGTTGTGCTGTCAAAATACTCACCGGGTGACTCCTCTGTAAATAGAACTTCTTTTCCCGGCAGCGCATGGAGGCATTTTACTGATTCTTTCTTTAGCAGTGCATCCCCTATCTCTTCGAGCTTTCTTCAACCCCTGGAAAATTCGATCCGAGGATTCTCCACCTCCCCCTCCTTCGATCTTCAATACTGGAGGTTCGGAAGCCATGGCAACAGAACACAAGTAGCAAGAAGAACCCGAAAAAAAAAAAAAAAAACGACAGTGAGAGTAAAGGATGTGAGGGAAGTGTTTTGAAGAAGAGACTAAGAATTGTGTGTTTTGTAGGATTTTCTGTTTGCTGACCAGTAGGTACTGTTCGAGCAGGGGAAGCAGCCGAGAGTGACAGAAAGAGCGATGATTATTATACAGCACCGAAATCGGTTCATTTTCATCGTAAAGGATAGAAAGACATAACTGCCCTTAGGCTCGTTACTTTCTTCAGTTGACAAGCTGGGCCATCTGTTCTCCAGTGTCTAAATTGCAAATCAGCCATCAGAAAAGCGCGACAAACCTACCCGCTCCTAGAGGTAATTGCATGGTATTAACTTGTTAAATATAAGATTGTTTCGTAACCGCCTTAAGTCCATAACGGCTATAATTTCAAAAAGCTGGCATTTGGTGGAGACAAAGACGACCGTCCCTCCGTGGCCTTAATCAAAGGCAAGGAAATCTGAACTGACACGTGCAGCAATTATAAGAAGCTTAAGAAAAGTCGTGCGTCATCATTTCTCCAGAAAAGTGGTAAATTTTCACCCAACGGACAATGTGTGGCTAACACCAGCGAAGAAGCTGTTTACGGTCATGAATGGAACTAACGGGCCAATTTACCTAATGAGATGAAGAAAGAGGTAAAAATCATCGGCGAGTTCCACACCCTGAAACAGCAGAACCCTGGGTGAACACGGAGAAACCCGATATGCAAAAGGATTAAAAGCAAACAACGATCCATCAGTTGAACAATAAGACCCTCATAATGTATACAAGAATTGAGTTGGATAGCCTTTTTTACAAGAAGCTTAAACCCTGATAGTCCTGCTACCGCCCGTCTGCTGCATAGAAGAAGATATCACACGTGACGAACAATTTCAAGACACTACGTCTATCCAGCAGACCCTGCAAGGTCAGATACGGACCTTTTCTGTTTGATCTACTCATCTGTTAAAGCCGTTGGCTTATGAAAACTGGATGCCAGAAGGTTTCTGACTTTCTGCCTCTGCTCGTTGCTTAACTGGGTGCAACTCCTGGAGGTTCCCCAGCAGTTTGTACTTTTAGCCTATCTGTAAATATCGGATTAGGAAGAGGAAAAGTGTTAGATAGATTCATAAGCACAAATTTCCGCTCTGGCATAAGAAAAGTAGAACTCAAGCTGTCCATCTGGTAATACATGAGATAGATAAAGGAAGGACCATTGATAGTCTTTAGTCATCCTGTCAATGGATAACGGCTTCAAAACTCAAGGTAAGAGATAAGTGTGTGACAGTGCAGTGATTGATCCCGTGATCACTACCATCAACTACTCTGTCAGAGTATTGCATGATCGTCCATTTGTTGAGAAAGAGGTTTAGCTTGAACAGTTGGATTATATATACACTTGAGTCATTGCAATAATTCGAGATATTGAAATCCATGGGAAGAAATAACAGGATTAGAGAGCAAAAACCCTCAGAGTGTGGCCATAAACTTCTAAGACTTCAATTTGTTCAGAGTGTGGCCATAAACTTCTAAGACTTCAATTTGTTCAGAGTGTATTTGATCCTTACAACTACACAAAAAATACTACTGCACAAATAGTAGTTCAAGTAAATGAAAGGACAACAGTTTATTCGCCTATAACAATTTGATCCTACCCAATTGTCTCCAATTAATGATAATACCTACATTTCCTGCAGTATTACCAAAATACCTGCATACCCACAAAATCATCTTACTGTAGTTTCCCAAGTGAGACCCCATCATATGACAGTGGGCATTAAATAAGTGATGGAAAGGTCCACAAGCCAATCAACTTCTATAAGGGGGGAAAAATACCCTAATATAAATTGATAAAACTGTACGTTAATGTAGTAAAAGGGTATCTTAAACTACATTACCGAACAGTTTTAACAATTTAAATGGCAAAGGATTTGTTTGCCCTTAAGAGGCCAATAAACTTACAAGAGTAATCATTTTAGGAGGAACTGGCCCAACATTAAACTACAATATCAAAGGACCTTACAAACTAAACAATTAAATATACCAATTATGCATGTAACATTAAATTATGCAGTTATTTTTGCAGTATCATAGAGGTACTTATTTGAAACAAACGGCCTATAGGTATTTATTTGAGATATCAAGGGGATGTTGGTGATTAACCCCCATATTTTCTTTCGAAAGATGAGAACTAGCCCTCATATTTTCATTCAAAGTTCAAACTTCTAAAAACATAACAATTAATAAGAATAAATTGTTTAACAATTTAAATTGCCTAAAGAAATCAGTTCTCCGTACAAGGAAGATCTAATGTACCTATTCTTTCTTGAACGAGAGCAGCATAATCTGTATTGTCATCTTTATGTGCATAAGGATAAACATTACGATACATTTCAAGAGAAGGTTGAATTCCCACATCTTCCATCCAACGAAGAACCTGCATCCACATATTACATTAAAATGTTCAAAGTCACATTTGACATAAATGCTTGAGTGGTAACAAAGTAAAGATGATATCTTATTAATTTCACACCGGAAGTCCTGACATTTTATTTAATTAGGAAATATTAGGAGTCATAGCACCTGTAATTCTTGTATCCTTTGGAGCTATGACGATGGCAAGTAATTGATAAAGGATTAGACTTGATTAATATTAGGTTGAATCAAATTGGCTATAAAAATATAAGCTTGTAAGAGAAAAAGAGAGAAAATGAAGAAAATAGAAAAAGAAATAGGAGAAGAGTGCATTGTCCTGCACTCAATGGGGAAAAAGATCGACCCCCTCTTCTATTGTTTCTCACTTAAATGACTTTTGACTCCAATTACATAAATACCCCTTATGACTCAAAACTCCATGATCTCACTAATTACATATCAAAATAACATGTTATCTAGACCATAGACTTCTAACAATGACCCAATCTTGCTGACACCCCTACATACTCATATAAAGTGTATAAAATGACAAAAATATCCCTATTTAAAATTCAATATTCCCTCCTCAAGTTAGAGCATACATGTCTAAAATGACAAAAGGCCCGCTTCAAGTGGTTGGCCGAGGGTGATGCTAACACATAGTTCTTTCATGCTATCACCTCGGCCCGTAGGAGGACTAACCAGATTACCTTGTCTATTGACAATGAGATTACCTTGGATAGGGCCTCCATTACTGATGTCTTTCTCAGTTTCTTTGCAGATCTATATAGGGAGGAGCAACACCACTGGGCCAAACTTTCCAGCCTTCGCTTTACCACGATTTCCGCCATATTGGCAAGTTTCATTGAGCTTCCTTTCTCTGACTTGGAGGTTGAGGATGCGGTCCTGGGTCTCCCCCGGGATCGGGCCCTGGGGCCTGACGGGTTCAACAGGGACTTCTATAAGGCTTGCTGGCCCGCCTTGACATAGGATATCATTTCCATGGTCTTAAGCTTCTATGATCGTGGAATCATTTTTAAGAGTGTGGGTGCCTCCCTTATTGCTCTGGTCCCCAAGAAAGCTAGTGTGGAACACCCTCAAGATTACCGGCCGATCAGTCTCGTTTCAAGTCCTTACAAGATCATCGCCCGCATCCTAGTCTGTCGTCTCAAGGTTATTCTTCCTACCATCATCCACCAAGGTCAGAGTGCCTTTATCAAACGCCATGACATTCTCGACTCTGCTATGGCCACGCATGAGATTGTGGATCATTTTACCTAGTTGGGTCAGCTGCGGTTTGTTCTCAAGTTGGACCTTGAGAAAGCTTTCGACCAGGTTAGTTGGTCCCTATTAGATGACATTATGCAGCGTATGGGGTTTGGTGACAAACGGAGGTTTTGGATCCGCAGTTGTATCTCTTCGGCCTCGTACTCCTTGCTTCTTGATGGCACGATCTTTGGCTTCTTCTAGGGCACTTCAGGCATCCGTCAAGGAAACCCCCTCTCCCTGCTCCTCTTCAACATCATTGCTGAATACCTATCCTCTATGTTCTACTCTACTAGCAGCATTGGTTGGCTAGAGGCCATCTCTGATCAGAGTTGTTTTGACATCCCCCTGCTCTAGTTTGCGAACGACACCATATGCTTCGGCGTTGGAACTCTTGATCATGTCCATAACATTAAGGCCCTTCTCGGCCTTTTTGAGATCACTTCTAGTCAGAAAGTTAACTGGGGAAAGTCGTCAATTATGGGATATCATATTGATCCACCCTTGCTTCAAATCATGGCAAAGACATTGGGATGTCTGATTGCGATTGCTCCCACATACTATCTGGGCCTCCCTCTTACTGATAGCAGACCCCAGATGGGGCTATGGGCTCCGGTGATCGAACGGCTTGAGCGTCACCTCTCCATGTGGAAGGGTAGGATGCTCTCCAAAGCGGGTAGATTGATCCTCTTAAACTCTTGCCTCACGAGTATACCTAACTACTTCATCTCCTTCCTGGCTTGCCCCGCCACTATTAGCCAGCGCATTGACATGATCAAGAGACGTTTTCTGTGGTGTAGCATTGGAAATGAATTTCATTATCACCTTGTTAGTTGGGACGAAGTTTGTAAGACAAAGTCATTGGGTGGACTCGGGATCAAGCACACCAAGGAAATGGAGCATGCTCTATTGCTCAAGTGGTTCTGGAAGCTCAACTCTTCCTCAAGGGCTTCGTGGAAACCAATGATTGCCTTCAAGCTTCGGCATCTTGGAGATAGATGGATCACTGATGGAAACGGTCATCATCTCTCCCCCATCTGGAAGGCCATGTTTCATCTGTTTTCCACTTTCCGCATTGCCATTCGGTTCGTTGTTGGGGATGGCTCCAGTCTGCATTTCTGGATAGATTGGTGGTCGGGTGATGGCTCTCTTGCCTCGTCTTATCCACCTCTACTTCAGCTCACCACCTGTCGCGACTTATCTATCTCTGACGCTTGGGGGAATGGCTCATGGAACCTTTACCTTAGATGCGCCCTTATTGATGAGGAAGCCATTTCTGTTTGTGGCTTGATTGATAGTCTTGGCCGTGTTATTGTCCACCCTCAGACGGCGGATCGGATGATCTAGCTCCCTTGATGTATCTTTCCTTTCTTTGAAATAAAATTATCATCATTTCAAAAAAAAAAAAAAATAACCCAAAGCTTGATAAACATGTCACCAAGTTGATCACCTGACTGAATATAGGTAGTAACAACCATCAAAATCGAGGCTCAAGATTCCTCTAAGTACCTGAATTTTGATGATGACAAACACAGACATTTAATATTGGCGTATGAGTGAATTTTTTGTTAAAAAAAAAGGAACTTCAGGCATTTTTGAAAAAGGAGTTGAATCTATAGAGTGGATTCAAGCCCTCCAACATGATGGAAGAGAAAAAGGAGTCAAACCCTAGGTAAAGTGAGTTTTTAGAAGAAAA
The DNA here is from genome assembly GCF_029961685.1 of Aristolochia californica. Classification (NCBI taxonomy): domain Eukaryota; kingdom Viridiplantae; phylum Streptophyta; class Magnoliopsida; order Piperales; family Aristolochiaceae; genus Aristolochia; species Aristolochia californica. The sequence goes on from NW_027181881.1 coordinate 8,967,592, forward strand.
ATGGAGTCGACCCCTCAATAGAAGCCGAACCATCAAGCAAAAGGAGTCGAATCCCAGTAACAAAAGGGCCTTGAAAAGAAGAAAGGATTCGACCCAGGCATAGTAGTTGACCCCATAAGGCAAGCAGAAAAGAAAATGTAATTGAAACCCAATTACAGTAACTTTTGAAAACAAAGGAGTTGACCCCGGTACCTAAGAACATATAGTAGGAGTCGACTAGATGCAAGGATTTCACCCTTCTAAGTAAAAACAACAAAAAAGAATTTGACTCCACCTAACAATGAGTTTTGAAATAAAAAAGAAGTCAAAACTTATATGGTACAAAAGGGAGAGGAGTCGAACCCATGGAAGGATTCAACTACATAATCAAGTCATTGGAAGAAAAAGGAATCGAGCCCGGGTGCAAGAGTAAACCCCATGTTGCATAAATTCAAAGTTCATGAATGTTAGACCCAAAACCGGAAGTTGTAGGTCTTCAAATTTTGTAAGTGACCTACCAATATATTCAGCGCCAAAAATAGGATTTATTGATTACTATTTCATAACTTGTGGACCATGTTTTAACTTGTTTTTCTAAATACCAAAAATAGCCTTATCTATTTATAATAACTTTTTAAACATTGGGAATCATGCTATATATACCAAACCTTGAGAGATCCTTGCCTACACGAATTTCGAAGGTCCCAAGTGCTCCCATCATGATTTGCAAATTCTAGTCCCTCGAAAAACCCATAAAGAAGTGATTTTGGCAAAGGTTTTCAATGGAAGCTTAGTATTTCAATGTTTTGAGTTTAATATCTGATTTGAATACTTGATTTTAATGACTGAAGGAAATTTGCTCACCAATTTTGATTATCATAAGAGACTCTGATTTTTTAATATTGACTGATTGATGTTGAAGAACAGGTATGGAAGAGTCTTACTTCACTCTCACAAAAAGAAGTTTCACTGAGCAATAATTAATATGGCGGAATCTTATAGGAATCTCGTGGAAGAAAGTCTCATAGAAGTGTTTCAGTTAGAAGAGTTTTAGTTATTTAAGTCTTCTATTTATGTTCAATTGTTTAACAATTCAAGGACTTATCTTTAAAAGTTAAACTTTGGATGTAACTGGGACATGGGTAGTTTGATTGTAAAATGATTATACATATTTCCTCTATTATAAATAGAGGCTCCTTGTATTCAACTATAAATCAAGTCAGTGAATTATACTTATCTTTTCATATTGATTGGTTGACTTTTTTTTTAAAATGATGATGATTTTTATTAAGATAAAAGCTCAAGAGAGCATATTACAAAGGAGGGAAGCCTTCCCAAACAATGAGAGATTGTTGGGAAGTTCCGAATTTTGCCAATTTATCAGCCAAAGAGTTGGTTGATCTAGGAATGAGATTCCAATTACAATGTCAGCAATACTATCAGTGATGGGCCAGTGGCGCCAAGGGGGGAAGCTGTCTTTGGAGCACCAACTAATAACCGTCTTCGAGTCACCTTCAATGATTAATTTGCCATGGAGACGATCCCTGAAGATTTGGAGGCCGAACAGCAGAACATTAACTTCAGCAGTATTAGAATCGGCAATGCCCACTGGACCAGCATAAGAAAGAATAGGGTCTCCATTGTGACCTCTGAACACACAACCTGCTCCAGCTGGCCCAAGACATCCAATAGCACTACCAACAAAATTCAGCTTTATGCAGTCGCAAGGGGGAGGATCCCAGATAGCCATACTCGGAATTCTGCAGGGGCTAGACATATGAGCGATCAAATTCCAATTTTCCCCAAGGGAAACCCCCGATAGAGTGGCAAAATCCTACTTTGTATGAAGCCAGATCGAGATGGGACAAATGGCATGAGAAACTGTGTTGTCTGGGGTGCTAGCTTTGGAGTTGAATCTCCGGTTATTCCGCTTGAACCAAATGCACCATTGAACATGCGCAAGACAGGTTGAAAGAATTAACTTGCCTAACCGAGGAAGGAGAATCCCTCGAACCATCTCAAATGTGCCCAAGAGGTCCTAATGTAGCCCCACTTGGAGCCCAATTTTCTGAAGGATCTTCATCCAAACTTGCCACGAAAATCCAAAGTATAAGAGGACATGCTGGACTATCTCTACGCACTCACGGCAAAGGGGAGAGGAAAGATCGGGGGCAATAAAGCCTCTTCTATGAAGGTTGTATGAAGTAAGAATCTGTTCTCTAATGGCTGACCACACGAAAAAATTTGATTTTGATTGGCGCTGAGAGCCTCCAAGCCAGATTCGCCTTGTGCTCAGAACACATCTTTTTATTCTTCCAAAGATGCTCCTTTGGGTCTTTCATCGATTCAAACAACTCCAAGACCTATTGTGCCACTTGATGCGGATCTCCTTCAACCCCGTGAAGCAGCGGTCGATACCACACCTGTGGAGTTTATGGATTCCTCCGAAGTAGCCTATCTTGACCTATCATATTTGGCCCACAATTTGATACTAGGTCCATAGCTCTACGAAAGGAGCCTAGGACTTGCACTAGGCCCTCCACTTTTCATCCTATATCAAATTTTGTTTCTCACCATCGATTTTCTTCTTGTTGTTGTAAAATTCTTGCATCAATCTCCTCTATCTCTCTCCCACAATCATATAAGGAGGTTCTGAGACATCCAGGAGGGAAGGAAGGCAGCAATGGACGAGGAAATGAATGTTTCATAGAAGAATCAGACATAAACCTTGGTTCTGCTTCCTTCCGAGAAGAAACCCATGGGCTGTAAATGGGTTTTTACCATCAAGCACAATCCCGATGGTTCCGTGGCTCGTTTTAAAGCCCGTCCTGTCGCCAAAGGCTACACTCAATGATATAGAGTTGATTATGAGGAAATGTTCTCCCCGATGGCCAAATTAAATTTGGTACGAATCCTATTATCACTTGCTTCAAATTCTTCTAGACCGGTATATCAACTCAATGTGAAAAATGCCTTTTTAAATGGTGATATTAAGGAGGAGATTTATATGCATCAAACACTTGGTTTTGTAGTTAAGAGGGAGTTGGTATGCAGATTGAAGAAATCATTATATGGCTTAAAATAGTCTCTTCAGGCTGGGTTCAACAAATTTAGCCAAGCAATGTTGCGGTTTGGGTTAAATAGATGCTCTGTTGATCATTTTGTATTTGTCAATAACACCTTGAAAGGAAGTGTATTACTTGCAGTTTATGTAGATGATAATGTCGTAACTGGCAGTGATGCGAAAGGAATACCAGAAGTCAAAGCGAATATATGCTAGGAATTCAAAACAAAAGACCTTGGACTTCTAAAATATTTTTTGGGTATTGAGGTTTTCCAATCAAAACATGAGATTATCTTATCTTAGAGGAAGTATCTTCTTGATCTGCTAGAAGACACATGGATGATAGTATGTCGACCAATAGATACTCCTATGGATGCTACCACCAAGTTGTGTGCAAGTGTGTGCAAGCTCTGACGAAGATGTGGATGTAGGAAAACATCAGAGGCTTATTGGGAAACTCTTTTATCTTATAGTAACCAAACCAGATTTAGCATATGACGTAAGTGTGGTTAATCAGTACATGCATAAACCACAAGTTACTCACTAGCAAGCTCTGGAAAGAATCCTCTGATATTTAAAAGCAGCTCCTGGTAAGGGACTTCTATATAAATCTCACGGTCACCTCAACATTGAAGGATTTGCGGACGCAAATTGGGCAGGATCACCTGATGACAGGAAGTCCACTTTTGGGTATTGCACCTTAGTTGGAGGGAACTTGGTTACATGGAGGAATAAAAAGCAGAATATGGTTGCTAGATCCAGTGCTGAAGTAGAATACAGGACTATGGCCCATGCAATCAGTGAACTTCAATGGATCAACTTTCTCCTCACTGAATTAGGGTTCCACAAAAAGACTCTTACGGAACTCTATTGTGACAACCAGGCAGTCATCCACATTTATTTTGTTGAAGAGCAAATATGGAAGAGTCTTACATGACTCTCACAATAAGAAATCTTACAAAGCCACAATTATTATGGAAGGAGGTCTCACAGAAGAATTTCAGTTTAAAGGTGTTTTAGTTATGCTAGTCTTCTATTTATGTTGAGTTATTTAATTATGCTAGGACTTATCTTTAAGTGTTAGAGTTTGGGTGTAATTGGGACAAGGGTAGTTTAAATGTAGTTGGACTCTATTATAAATAGAGATTCATGTACTCTGATTACAATCAAGTCAATAAAGTTTTTCTCTTTTCCATAAATTGGTATTACTTGGCTATATTGGTACGATATCTTACTCGGTTCAACTCAGTTCTCTATCTCCAGCTGGATTATTATCTTGGATTATTACTTGGTTCCAACATACTATTTGGTGCAACTTTCTTATTTACTGATGAACTCGATGCGGACTATTTCATTTGTCCTTATTACTCTTAAGGACTTTCATTACTTACCGGTTATCTATTGCTATATTACTGCAAATTTGGTATTGGGCATTGGCCCATTTCCGTTATTGTTATTCTCTTTGATTGAGACATTATTTCTAAATAAGAACTCCTCGGTTGCTTGCCTTGGGTTCATTATTTGCTGACTGTTGTCGGCATTGGTTCGTCTAATGCAGAATCTGAATTTCTTAGAAAAATAAAGCACATGGTGGCCTTAGCATTTTATCTTCCTCCTTACCCATTACCCATTGGTTATTTAGCAACTTTTCTCCTACCATCCTTTATTTGACTCTCACATACCCCTTTGGGCCAACTTCTTGTGTGTTGCTTCAATGGGTTTACTTTTATATATATATATATGGGTGTTTTAAGTCCATTGAGACTTTTTCTATGTATCCATGGGTCTTTTATCGCCGTCTTGTGAATGAAAGGCATTACCCACTTATCACCCATTTCTACCTTTGAGAGTCATTGCCTGGGTTGGGACACCGTGATGGAGAAGCTTATTACTACACATATGTTACTTGGTTCAAGTTGGGATCACTGCCATTACCTCCCAACTTGAAGGGGAGAAATAGAAGAAGTATAAGAAATAGGTATTTTATTTCATATGTTGTGGTAAGTTTTATGTGACCAAAATATTCTTTTTTTGAGAAAGAGTGAACACAAAATACGAAGTTTTTGCATCTATGAAGAATTGTATTTGTCAAGAAAATTTTTTTAGCAAAAGAAAATTGAAGACCAAAAATCCTTTTCATTGCAAACTGAAGTTATAAAGTCTATCTTGAGAGGGAGTGCTGAAGAGCAAATATGGAAGAGTCTTACATGACTCTCACAATAAGTAATCTTACAGAGCCACAATTATTATGGAAGGAGGTCTCACAGAAGAGTTTCAGTTTAAAGGTGTTTTAATTATGCTAGTCTTCTATTTATGTTGAGTTATTTAATTATGATAGGACTTATCTATAAGTGTTAGAGTTTGGGAGTAATTGGGACAATGGTAGTTTAATTGTAATTGGACTCTACTACTTTCCTCTATTATAAATAGAGGTTCATGTACTCTGATTACAATCAAGTCAATAAAGTTTTTCTCTTTTCCCATAAATTCAACAACTTTAAATTCAATATTCCACGAGAGAACAAAACACATTGAAGTAGATTGCCATTTCTTAGAAAATTGATGATCTCTGCCCTCTCTACATTCATCCCCTGGGGCCTTTGGCTAGAGCGCAATCAAAGGAGATTCAATGCCAAGTTTAGCACTCAAGATAGAGTCATTGAAACCATCTCAAGCAATATTTCCACTTGGCTTCACTCTCAAAAAGCTTTTGCCCCCTTCTTAGGATCTTCCATCAGAAATAATTGGAGGTGTCTTGCCCAGCTCCACACTTTTGCGAAGCCCCCAGTTATTTCTGAGTGGACCTCGCCGCCTACTGTTGTCCTTAAGTTGAACTTTGACAGATCTTCTTTCGGTAACCCTGGCTTAACGGGTTTTGGCGGCGTGATTCGTGAATCTCTTGGGAACTAGATCGTCTCCTTCTCCGGCCCTCTCGGTATTACAGACTCCACGACGGCCGAGCTTCAAAGCCTACTTAATGGGCTTCGTGTTTTTCGCGATCATTGCTCCAGGCCCATCCTGAATGAGGGAGACTCCAAGGTAGTGATTGATTGGTGTGATAATTCCTTTGCGCCTTCGTGGCGCCATTGGGACGCCTCTTTTGAAATTATGGATATTGTCAATTTATTTGACTATTTTTGGTCTCTCATTCCGATATCAGCAAATTTTGTGGCTGATGTTTTAGCCAAGCTAGGAGCCTCCTTGCAATCTCTTGTTGTTAGGAGTTAGCTCCTCTAATACGAACCACGTCAACCCATGATGAAACCCGATATCAAATCTGGAAATCGTCCCCAAGACCTTTCAAGTTAGATGGAAACCGCAACCCATTGCTTAGAAAAGCAAGAACCTTGGTATGGTGAAGATGCCACAAACGGGGATGGAAAATCCGTTTGATAAGTCGTTTGAATGCCACAAGTAAAAACCCTGATAAGTTCGAAAACTCAAGAAGAATAACTCTCAATATGAATAAAATCAAAGACCCCTAATCCGTGTACCAGTCCTCTATTTATAGTGGAGGACATGGTAGAATCCATGTAGAATTAAATTCATTCCCCTAGTTACATTCAATTAAAGGAAAGCTTAATGTAACTTGGCGTAAATAGAAGTCTAATATAATTCCGACGTGATCTCTAGGATAAGTTGCCAACTCGTGGATATCCTTGTGGGTCCCACGAAATCTTCTAACCACATGCCCTTCTAGGATAAGTTGCCAACTCGTGGCTATCCTTGTGGGTCCCACGAAATCTTCTAACCACATGCCCTTGCTCAATGCACGTGTATGGCTGTTGGGCTCTCTTCCGGATCAACTTTGATGAGTAAAACCAGCCTTTGATCACCCTCAGTAGTGACCACACTCTCTTCTTGTTGTAGAACTCTCCGGACAAAGTCATTCAACATTTCTTTAAATCTTTTAGCCCGTGCCCTCGTCACTGGACCAACTGAAACTTGAATTGGTTCATGAGTATACCGTGCAGCCTTGATGTCCTCATCATTCCCCTCTTCTTGAGAAGGATTTGTCCTCAAATCGTCACCTACATCAAAAGGACTTAAATCAATAACATTGAATGTAGCACTAACATTGTACTCGCCAGGTAAGTCAAGTCTGTAGGCATTGTCATTGATCCATTCTAGCACTTGAAATGGTCTGTCTCCTTGGGGCAGCAACTTAGAACATCTTTGTGCTGGAAATCTTTCTTTCCTTATATGTAACCACCCCCAATCACTGGCCTCAAAAACTGGCTTGTGACGTCCCTTGTTAGCTTGCTTGAGGTATTGTTCGGTTCTCCTCTCTATGTTGACCCGAACCCTCTCATGGAGTTGCTTCACAAATTCTGCCTTCTTCTTACCATCTAAGTTCTCATGCTCAGAAACAGGTAAAGGTGATAAATCTAAAGGAGTTAAAGGATTAAAAACCATAAACAATTTCAAACGGTGAGCACTTAGTAGCAGAATGAATGGTACGATTATAAGCAAAATCAACATGTGGTAAACAATCCTCCCAAGTCTTAATGTTCTTACCAATGACAATCCTCAACAAAGTGGATAAAGTCCTATTAACTACTTTTGTTTGACCATCGGTTTGAGGATGACAAGTAGTAGAAAACAAAAGTTTTGTTCTTAGTTTTCCCCATGTCTTCCAAAAGTAACTCAAGAACTTAGCATCCCAATCTGGCACGATTGTCCTAGGCATACCATGAAACCTGGCAATCTCCCTAAAGAAAAAATCTGCAACATGAGAAGCATCGTCACTCTTATGACCCTCTTCATCTCATCCCAATTTTCAATAGGACGTTCTCCATTCCGTCTCCTATTGATGCACAATTGGTCCCACCAAATAATAGCATAATCAGTAAATTCAATTGCAGCAAGTTTTACCTTCTTTAATTTGGAGTAATTGTGACAATCGAAGACCAACTCCATCTTTTTTTCCCACTCGAGGTAGGCTTCAGGATCACTTTTTCCTTGAAACACAGGAATTTTCAGCTTGATACTTCCCAAGTTGTTATCTGCCCGGTTCCTAGCTTCTCTATCCCGGCCATATCTCCTATGCCTGCCCCACTGACATCCTATCAAACTCCTCTAAATTGTCACCTTCAAATTTGCCCATATCCTCAACTTCCCTGCAGTGCAACCTGTTCCTCCTTGAGGTGTTTGGAACAAATAGAGACTGCCCCCGTTGTGTCCCCTCTTCTACCATATCCAAACTCCCATGTCTATCCTCCAACTCTGCCCTCATCATCCGTATCATCTCCCCCAATAATGCTTGCATTTGTAGATTCGGAACAACGGGGGATGGGCTCTCTTCGTTTGTGTCTTTCTCTTGATTATACGACATGATTTTGAACTCTGCAAACAAGGCCAGACACAAAAAAAAATATGCAAAGAAAAAGGAACCTCACAACACTCCCTCACCAATCCACTCTTATTCTTCTTTGAGTTTTTTTAAAACTAATCAAACAATAATAAGAAGGATTCCAGCAGCAAATCAAAACGAAAACAAACCAAACGAATCAAATTTCTATCCCTGGATTGTGATGATTTTTGACACTCAAGCGTGGGATTTTGGCAAAAGGGATTCTAGAACATGAGAAACAAGATTAGAACAAAAATTTTAAGAGCGTTTTTTGCACTTATTTTTTTTTTCGGATCCTCTTCGTTTTTTCTTCCTTTCTTTTTTTTTTTCCGTTGGCGTCTTTTTTTCTTTTCATTGATGTCACAGTAACGAATATCAAGGAACAAGACCAAGGAGAATTCGGACACCTTTTTTTTTTTGAAACACTAGAACCCTAAATTCACGTTTCTAGGGTTCGTAAACATAGTGGACTCAAACACTAATACCGAGAAAAGGATAGAAATCAAGACTCAATCAAGAATGACGAAAAGCAACAATCTGGCCAAAAAAATTTTTTTTTTTTTATGGCCGAATTACCTAGACCTAAAAACACACGACTTTGACAAGGAAGAAAAAAAATAGATAGGAAAAAAAAAACAAAAAGGATAGGCAAAACTAATGAACCAAAGCTCTGATACCAACTGAAACGAACCATGTCAACCCGTGATGAAACCCGATATCAAATCTGGAAATCGTCCTTTCAAGTTTGATGGAAACTGCAACCTGTTGCTTAGCAAAGCAAGAACCTTGGTATGGTGAAGACGCCACAAACGGGGATGGAAAATCCGTTTGATAAGTCGTTTGAACGCCACAAGGAAAAACTCTGATAAGTTCGAAAAGTTTCTTCAATAACTAAAGAAGAATAACTCTCAATATGAATAAAATCAAAGACCCCTAATCCGTGTACCAGTCCTCTATTTATAGTGGGGGACGTGATAGAATCCATGTAGAATTAAATTCCTTCCCCTAATTACATTCAATTAAAGGAAAGCTTAAGGTAACTTGGCATAAATAGAAGTCTAATATAATTCCAACGTAATCTCTAGGATAAGTTGCCAACTCGTGGATATCCTTGTGGGTCCCACAAAATCTTCTAACCACATGCCCTTCTAGGATAAGTTGCCAACTCGTGGCTATCCTTGTTGGTCCCACGAAATCTTCTAACCAGATGCCCTTGCACAATGCACGTGTATGGCTGTTGGGCTCTCTTCCGGATAAACTTTGATGAGTAAAACCAGCCTTTGATCACCCTCCATAGTGACCACACTCTCTTCTTGTTGTAGAACTTTCCGGATTAAGTTATTCAGCCTTTCTTTAAATCTTTTAGCTCATGCCCTCGTCACTGGACCAACTGGAACTTGAATTGGTTCATGAGTATTCCGTGCAGCCTCAATGTCCTCATCATCCTCCTTTTGTTCTCTTAATAAAATCACATTTCAAACGAGAGAGAGTGAGCGCACGAGAGGAGCAATTTAGGCGATTTTTTCGCTTAACATGCGCCGTTAACGTGCGTCATTAGTGATCGTATTGTGCGCCTTTTATTTCGAAACTGTTAAAGTGCGCCAAAACCCCCAAATGAGAGAGAGAGCTCCCTCAACGGTCATCGTCCCTACGGCCGATGACCACCACCACTTAGGCAAGGCTACCGCGAGCCTTTCCGTGGGACGATGACCACCGCCACTCAGGCAAGGCTACCGCGAGCCTTTCCGTCGCCGGTAGAAGACTCAACGATGCTGCGACGAGAAGAAATGGAGGAAATGTCTCTCCACGATGGGGAGAAAAACCCATAGACGGTCGGATCCGTTCTGCCACCGCTCCGACGAGCTTTTTGAGGCTCCGACGGAGGAATACGAAGTTCGCTGGATGACGGTCTCTCGCCGGAAGAATCGAAATAGTCTTTTCCGCTTCAGCTACGGAAAATGCAGAGTTACTGTAGAGAGAATCGTCCGAAAATCAGGTCTGGTGATCCATATCTCCTCAGCCAACGGATTAAAACTTCCATTCATCTACGTTGCAGTAGAAGCAATCCACAACTTCTGGCTTCAGTTCCAGAGAGCTACCACGGAAACTGAGAAATCCCGTGAACTCTGGTCACGGGACTCGATTTTCCTCTTCTCGGTGACTACCTTCCATGGTCGTCGGGAATGTCGGGTCACCCACAGAAGAGGAACCTCCATTTTAGCCAGATTATTCATATCCGAGGCCACAAACTCGGGTTTTGGCTGGAATGAGCTAGCCACTGCACTCCAGAGCCTCCCCGGCGCTAGACACAGCAGAAGTGCCAATCCGCCCGGTGATGCCAGAGTAAGATTTCCACCTCTCCTCCCATCAACCCAGCGTCACCAAAACACCACCGCCCCCACCCCCAACATCCCCTCCTGCTCCTAACAGCAGCCCGTCCTCCCCGAAAGTTCCTGATTTACCCCAAAACCATACCTCAGTCTCCCCTGCTCCCACAGAAACACCCGAAATCATCCAAATCCCACCAAACCTTCTCCATGACAGACGCAGAATTTTGACTCGTTCCATTCTCGTCCAAACATCCCCCGACGTCATCAAATCCAATATTCTTCACTAGCTGATTGACGAACTTCACCTCCCTTACACTCCCAGAATCGCCTATCTCAGTCCCCAAACTTGGCTTGTTCATTTTGGAACCCAGCAGGAGTCTTCTGCGGCTCTTGCCATCATACCCCACACCAACTTTGGCATCATCGGGTCTCAGAGTGGCTACCCTCAGCACCCTCCAACCAATACGGCCAATGGGTCATAGTTATAGGGCTTCCTGCCGAGCTATGGCAGAACGCGGTCTTTTCGAGAGTCGTATCTGAGCTTGGCTCTATCATTGCTTTGGACCCACTCACAGAGCACTAGCACTGTCTGGATGAGGCCCGGATCCTGATCAATCCTCTTCACCCATGTGAAGGGCAATATTTCAGATGCGTTATGGTGGATAAAGCGTGATACTAGATCCATATTAGCATCGTTGTGATGGATGATTTTAGAAATGTGGTCCCCGAAAACACAATCAAACCTCGGGAAATCACACAACCAGTCAATGTGCTAGGAAGTGCACCTCTCGACTCTGTTCCCTCCCAACAGATGTGATCCCCCAGGCAGCTTTATAGCTGGCATGGGAACTGTACTCGTTAACCTCCCTGCATCCCCCCCCCCCCCCCCCCCCATTGAAACCCTCACAAACCCTCCTATAAATCGTCCCCATAACCCCCACACTCCACAAACTTCCCCCCGGATATTGGAATCCCCACCTAAAAATTACCTCTCCGACGCGCTACTCATGCCCACAGGCAAAACAATTCTCCCCCTCCCGTTGTAACCTACCAGCACCGAGCTAGAGGTCAACAGAGACAACCTCTACAGGGAGGACCCAGTGCCACCACTCGATACCCCTGCAACCCAGAGACGGGAGATTTCATCATTCCAGAGCCAGGTGAACGAGCTCAAGTGTTTGTGGCAGCTCTCCAGTCAGAACAACACAAATACGATCCAGAAACCTGGGCCTAGATAGTGGAACTTGCCAAGATGATGAGTACCGTCTTCACAGAGCCCGAGAAATAACCACCCATATGAGAAGTCAAAGAAGATGAATAATGATCAATGATTATTCTCTCCTGGAGTGTCCATGGAATTGGGTCCTTGCGTCGTCGCGCCTCCATTCGGGACCTCCTTGCCTCTACCAAGGCAAATGTTGTTGTTCTCCAAGAAACCAAGGTGGCTTCTCTACCCCTTGGATACATCCGTGAGTAGTGGCACCTAAAGAAGCCCCAGCTGGGCTTCAGTGGATGCAGTGGGATCGGCAGGCGATATCCTACTGATGTGGGACACCAGTACTACTGAGGTGCTTGATCGTTGTTGTGGCTCTTACTCCCTTGGCATCAAGCTGCGAGACAAAGGTTCAAGGAACATTTGGTGCCTAGTTGGTGTCTACGGCCCTACCAGACACCATAAGCGCCACCTATTTTGGGAGGACCTATTGAGGACTTGTCAAATGTGGCCTATTCCTTTGATGCTTGTGGGTGACTTCAATGTCACTCGCTTCTGCCACGAGAAATCCCCGCCGTCCCGAAGAATCACAACCTCCATGAGGCTATTTGCTGATTTTATTGGCAACTGGGACCTGGATGAGATTACCCTATCTGGGAAGACCTTCACTTAGTCAAATGGCAGACAGCCCCCGGTCCACTCAAAGCTGGACCGATTCTTAGCCAGCAATGATTGGCTTCAACTCTACAGCAACGACTCCGGCAAAGTGCTCAATCGAGTCGTCTCTAATCATTGGCCGATTATGGTTGATACCCATTTTGGCAGTTGCCCCCCCCCCCCCCCCTTTTCAGATTCAACAATAATTGGATGGCGGACCCCTCTTTTAATCTATCTCTCCAATCATTTTGGGAGAATATGACCGTTGTTGGCCCGAGCGGGTGGACCTTCCCAATCAAGCTCAAGATGTTGAAACCACTGTTGAGGTCCTGGGCCTATGAAAAGAAGGCCTCTTCCTCGGTTGTGAGAACCAATGCCCTTGCTCAGATAGCCGCTCTCGACTCTGAGGAGGAAGTCAGAGGTCTATCTTCTCCAGAAGTCTCTCAGAGGTATGCCCTTCAAGGGCAATTGCAGTCCTTCGCCCACAGCAAGTTAGTGCACTGGTAGCAACATGCAAGATTCAAATGGCTCTCCGATGAGGATGCTAATACTAAATTCTTCCATGCAATCGCCTCTTCACGAAGAAGGGCCAATCGCATTGCCATGCTCAGCGTCAACAGTGAGGCCACCTCAGACCGAGACATTATTTCCGACTCACTAGTGAATTGTTTTGCAGATTTATACTCTGATCACCAGCTATCCTGCCCCTTCTTCCAAATGGTTAACCTCCAGGTTATTCCATCAGCTACAGCTAGTCTCATCGAGCTCCCCTTCTCTAGTTGGGAAATTGAAATTGCAGCCCTTGGTCTTCCTTTGGATCGTGCTCCGGGCCCGAATGGATTCAACGGGGAATTTTATTGTCGTTGTTGGCCCTTCATCAGAGAAGACATTTCCAGCATGGCCCTTTCCTTTTATCAGTATAGCATCAGATATAGGAGTATCGGATCCTCTTTCATCGGCCTCATCCCTAAAAGAGATGGGGTAGAGCTCCCATCCGACTTCCGGTCGATCAGTCTCACTACTAGTGCATATAAGGTGATTGCACGCCTCCTTGCTAGTCGACTCAGGGCAATCCTCCCTATTGTCATTCACCATGGCCAAAGTGCTTTTATTAAGGGAAGAAACATTCTTGATTCAGCCATGGCATGTCATGAACTTAGTCATCTTTTCAAGGTCTAAAAGCTCCCCACATTCATCCTCAAGCTTGACTTCTAAAAGGCATTTGACAGAGTTAACTAGAAGTTTCTGGACACCCTCCTGGGGAAGATGGGATTCGGAGAAAAATCGTGCTTTTGGATCAAAAGTTGCATCTCCTCTGCAAGCTACTCCGTCCTTCTCAACGGAACAATTTGTGGATATTTTAAGGGAACCAGGGGAATCAGACACGGGGGTCAAGGTGGTGGCAGAATATCTACCCTCCTTGATCTACTCATCCAAGAACATGGGATGACTCCTCCCCACAACTGATTACACAGCATTTGATGTTCCGATTCTCCAGTTTATAGATGATACTATTTGCTTCAGGGTTGGTGTTATGGATCAGATCAAAAAATTGCATGTTGTGCTGGGATTATTTGAATTGGCTTCCGGTCAAAACATAAACTGGGGAAAAACCACTCTTCTTGGCTATCACATTGATCCAGCTAGGCTTCGGGATATGGCGGACTACCTGGGATGCTCTGTATCATATGCCAGCTACATATCTTGGGCTCCCACTTTTTGATTCTCGGCCTTCGGCGTCACTATGGTCCCCCCTCATTGAGAAATTTGAAAAGAGGCTAGCCACTTGGAGGGGTAAACTCTTATCAACAACGGGGTGTCTCACTATCCTCAAGTTTTGTCTAGCAAGGCTGCCAAATTATCTGTTATCATTCATGCACTGTTCGGTCTCTGTTTGCTCCAAAATTGATGTCATTTATCGACGATTTCTATGGAAAGGTTCAGAAGATACCTTCAGATACCATCTGGTTAGTTGGAAGGATATTTGCATACCTCATAATATGGGAGAATTGGGCATCCGGCCTACAAGAGAAATGAACAAAGCTCTTATGCTCAAATGGATTTGGAATTTCAACAACAAACATAACAGTTTATGGAGAAATATGGTAAAATTCTACCTTCAGTTTTTCGGGTGCCTGGTGGAGAGAGGGCGGAGCTGCTCGCCGCCTATCCCCCATATGGAAATTAGTTGTCAAGCTCCTTCCAGTATTCAGAGATGCTACCTCATTTCACACGGGCAATGGAAGGATTCTTCTCTTCTAGTCGGACGAATGGTGTGGCCCCCGATCCCTCTCAGAGGACTCCTGGGGCTGCATAGGGTGGCAAGCGACCTCTCTTACTCTATGGCTGATTCATGGAGTGATCACTCGTGGAGTCTCCCGTTCCGCCGGGGATTAAATGATGAGGAATCGTTGGCTTTTTGCTCTCTCCTCACCAAACTCAGCAATACTATTATCCGGGAGCACTCAACTGATAAGCTGATTTGGAAGCCCAGTTTTCATACGAGAAAAATTTCAAACTAGCATTATATCTCTCAAACATGTTTCATCTCAAGGACAAGCGGAAAATATACTCACAAAGCAGGTCACATCCAAGATACAGACCACTATATGCAACAAGCTAGGTATCTACGACATTTTCTGTCCCCCGGCTTGAGGGGGAGTGTTGGAAGACATCTCAAAGGGGCACTAAGGTAAATACCTTCCCCACGTCAAAGAGATGGCAAAGGATTTAAATTAGTGTTCTTCTCATAAGGATGGCACAAGGGTGTAACTAGAGAAGATGATGTATGTCTATTTATGTTTTTTCCTTTTGAGAGCTTGTAGCCCTAAGGGCAATGTAGTCATTGTAAACTTCTTTCATCAACTATAAATAGAAACTCAAGGCAAGGGGTAGATCAATTAAGTCTCCCCTCTTCTCTCTCAAACTCTCTCTCTCCATCTCCTTAGTCGTCCCTCTCTTCCTTCTTCCTCTCCTTTTCTTCGTCTTTTCTTCTTTTTCTCCTCTCTCACCCTCTCGATCGAATACCTTATCATGGGATCCTAAATCTAAGAAACTTCAAATTAACTTCAAATAAACAAAAATTACCACTAGTAGTACTACCTATCATAAAAATAATAATAATAATAATAGGTAAGAAATTGTTGCAAAGAATCAGAATTTAGGGAAATTTGTTAGGAAAAGAGAATTTTGTTCCTAAGAGGCCTAGATGCTTTTAAAAAACTGAAAAAACTATTTGGCTCAAAAATTACCTCAAAATACTTCCTCCATTTACCAGAAGCCAAAAGGTTCTTCAACAAAACTGTGTATGTTCCAATGCTGATCTCAACATCTGATGCTACTAACTTGAAGAAAACCTGCAGAAAAAAAGTGAAATGTTATGCCTGAAGCATCAAGGAAATATTACCTAATTATAATACTGAAAATCATGGTAGGCTTACATCACCATAAGAATTTTGTAAAGGTCAGAACAGCACTAGACATGGTTGCTCAGCTTAGTGAGTTGATTCACATCTTCGGTATGTCATCTCAGATTTTAAGGACCCCCAGGAGGATATAAAAGATCTAAGTTCCCAAAGATCTCAACAGAGTTGACTCATCTCTGATGAGTCATCTCAGATTTTGGGCTGGCCGAGATAAGACCAGGTATGCATGTTAAGCAACCCAATCAGCCAATACTGGATACATATGGATAAGATTACTTGAACAGGAGACGTACCCAATTGCGATATTGCATATATTGCTGAAAGCAATACATACAAAGGCAACCACAAGTGCAATTAAATAGCTCGACATGTAAATTTAAGTATTATGGACCAACATACTTAAGCAGATATTAACTTGAAAATGCAAATCAGGAATCACATATCACAATTTTATATATTTTGCCACGAACAATGACCATAAAAACACAAAGTACCTTCATCATACTCTCTATTTTCCCACTTTTCCCGAGAAAATGTAGCAGGTGATTGACAACTCCAACAGAAAAAATTGGAATTGAAGACTCATTCTTTTCAATTAATCTCAGAGCTGTTTTCCAATCACGTAACCTTCACTCAAAAATTCAAAGCATTAGTTTTAAGGCTAGGAAATATCTAAGCAGTAACTTGACATGCCTCAAAATAACATGGAATAAAAGATGACATGCAGTGAAAGATTCTGTTAATTAGTACATTAATCTTGCAGAATACATGATTAAGACGGCTAGGATGGGTATATCCCTGTCTGGAAAAAGTCTTGCAACAGCAAACTTGTAACTGGACTGAGTGTAGATGAAGCGGATTGAGATGAGGGAGACACCACAGAAAAGAGGAAAGAATCAGGTTCCTCATTACACGATTGACTTAAAGAAAAAAAATTAAATTATGACAAATTCATTTAGAGAAAGGAGATACAAAATACATAAAACCGAATAGCTGAAAAAAAACGCTAGCAAAAAACAAAAAAAATAGAAAATATAAAGCCATCAATACCCATAAACCCCTTTAAAAACAAAACGAACAACCTCAAACCAGATCAACAGGGAAAGAAACCCAGCACTAAACCAGATTGAGTTACACCTAATCCAGCCAAACGATGAGGGGTATTTTTGTCATTTCCTATAATGGGTAATTTTCTTCACTCTTGCTCTTTAGCGTAAAACAAATCCTGCTGCAAGGCGGAGTAAGGATGGGGTTACGACAAGGGTTTGCAGGGCAGAGTTGGGTTTCTTAAAACCCACCCCGTTGCCATCCCTAATTGGGGGTTGAGCATCCTGTCTTGCTGCTGCTCCAGTTTTGCGGCAACTTTTTCTTCACCTCTCACTTCTTCTTGGTTTCTTCTTCTTTCTTTTGCTTTTGTTTTTTTACTCAAAGTTTGCATCTCAACAGTTATTACAATGACAAGAATGCCTCTCACACTTATAACAACTAAACCTCCTTATGATAAATACAAAACGACCCACTAAACATATGAAACTATTGCTATGAGTGTTTGTGCCTAAAATATAGAAAGGGACAATTACAGCTAACCTTTAACACTATAATACAAAACGACCATTACAATTCTAACTACTGCTAAGTCAATTTGTTTCTAAAATACAAGAGAGGGAAAATTATAACTGTGAAGTTAGGTCTAAGGCCTATCCCAAAATGACTAGTCATCTTAGGAAACCTCTTTCCCAACTAATAAACTCAAGATATTTGATCTCACTAATCCATGTGGGACTATTCCTTAACACTCCCCCTCACTAGTAGGCCATCTGGGCTCTTACACATGGATAATTTGGGTAGAGGCCTACATATGAGTACTTGCTCTGATACCATGTAAAGTTAGGTCTAAGACCTATCCCAAAATGACTAGTCATCTTAGGAAACCTCTTTCTCAACTAATAAATTCAAGATCTTTGATCTCACTAGTCCATGTGGGACTATTCCTTAACAATAACTGTACCTTTAACACCATAATTACCAACCATATAATTACCAATATGCCTTTTACAAATAATAAAATTTCTTGACAAAACTCAACCAAGAAAAAAATTCAGAAATTAAAACTGAAACATATGGCACAGATTAGTCACTGTAACTTATCTTTATAGGCATGCTTGTATAGAAATCTGAAAGGACACCATGTAAAACTTACATGCTGCAGGCTGAAATAATTTCAAATAAAGCAGCTTCATTGAAAGGAATGTCTTTTTCTCTCATCCTGTCAGCCAATGAGAGAACCCTAACATGCTGAGATCCTTTGTTGAAAGCTCTCATAAGGGATGAGCATGCAATAGAATCTGGTTGGATATCATTCATTTCCATCTCTCTAAAAATATGATATGCTTTCTCCCAGTTTTCTGCAACAATAAAAAGAAACTTCAGACGTTTATAAAGCTTTTAATGCTTCAAATAGAAGGTTGAATACTATGAATTCAATAATGGAATGATATTTAGATGCCTCTAATTCTTTAGGCAAAGAGGGACTTGGATGAAGAACAAGCAGCAAATAATTATCAGAGGGAAGACAATTGAAAGAACAAAAAGCCTGTCACCTTTTCTTTGAGTGTAACAAGAATTTTACTGCAAAGAAGATGAAATAGTGTTTATTCTTTTATTGTTTTTTCCATCTATCACTTGTGCTTTGTATTTGCTCTTCTTAGAACCCTCTTAATGCATTCTGGTTCTCACTGCTCTCGAAAGAAAAAAAAGGAGTGGATGGTAATAACAAAAGATGCCAAAACAGCTGAAAGGAAATCACAACAGAAGGAAATTCCTGTAACAAGATGCTAGCAGGTTACCCCCTCCTTTATCACAGAAGAAGGCAACTCAGTGATACGTGTTAGAAGTTATAATTTAAAGTTTATGTAGATTTATTTATTTTCTAGGAAAATTGTTTCCTGTAGAAAGTAGTTTCCAAGGGTTCAAGGGAAGAAGGGACATAAATATAATTCCCATTGTTTAAGTTATAAATAGGCAAGAGTGCCTCTAAACCCTAATTTCTCCTACACTTTCTCTCCTACTAAATTTCACAAGATATCAAAGCAGGTTCTTATAGATATGTGAAAATCATTTAGGATTGAGACAACCTACTTTTAATAAGCATAAACCCTCATAGAATAACAATCAGACCAATTGAAGAGGTCAAACTCTAAAAAATACAACTCCAATTCAATCTGTACAAGTGGACTTGTGTCCTTGGTGAGGTGACGCAGGCAGTAACTTCTCCAAACAGTAGTTTGATCATTCAAGGATCACATAATCTCACAATAACTGTTTGGGAACAATAGTAGTACACATTAACGCTTAGGTTTTTTTTTTTATGAAAGTGCGTAAATTGATAAACAAAGGGGAATACAAACCTAGCTTTGAGGGCCTGACTGAAGAAAATAAAAAACAAACCTTTAGGTCCGATCAGTAGAGTTAGTTGAGAAACCCAATCCTGGAGAACTTGTAGGCTTCAGGAAAGAAGTCTACTTTAAATCTTGATTTCCAGACCAAAATGCCCTGATACCATGTAAGGCAATGAAGAAAGAGAAGAGATTGAAAAGGGAAGAAGAGAAGTGGAAGAGAGTAGAGAGAAAAGGCTCGAGAGAGAAAGAGCCAAAATGATGGGGAAAAATTGATCCCCATATCCCTTTTATTATTCCACTTATGTTACAAAAAAACTAATTTGCCCCTTACATGTGGACGAGTACATAACTAGCAGAAAACAGTTTCTAAACAAACAGAAAAGTTGCATAATAACTGCCCCTACCAACTTGAGATCTTCTAGCCACATTATTACATATATACCATAATTATAAAATGACTAAAATACCCCTAATTTCTAATAGAGTATGAACAAATGCCCTCCCCCTAAATTGTGGAGGTAGATCCATCTGCCAAGTGTAACAGTACGATAAGATTGAGAAGGAGACAGATTGAAATAATGTTGGCATATTTGACACATGTATGGATGGATGTTCCTAAATTAATGATCTAAGAGGGAGAATGAAACACATTCAATGTTTGCATACCTGTGATGGCCATGATGGTACTCGCATTGGTTGAGGAATCAAGATCTTTGGATTAGAGAAGGTGGATCTAATCAATTGACCTAGTCGCTAGAGTAATTGTTGAATTTCTTCTTGTGGACAAGCATAAGTTATAGTCTCCTTTTCAGTCGAAGTAGAATTAGCCCATGATAGTTTCCCAAACTTCTCCCAGCACCTATATGAGAAATAATTGCTCTTCCACAGTGAATGCCTTTTCTATCACCTCTATCACCAAGTCCATGTCCTCGAGTGGAAGAATCTCATCCATGACCATTTCCACCACAAACCCATGAGGCTTCATACTTGTTTGAGGTAGTATTAAGGTTGAGGGTCATAGCTTCAACTATTTTATTATCCTGTAAAAGTGAAAACTTTAGTGTTTTGGAAAGTGAGAGTGAAAAAGAGAAAACATGGGAGAATTCAGAGCACTGGAAAGGCTCTGGTTTTAAGAGTTCTTAGAATAAATTACAGAAATAGCCCTTATCACTTAAAAAAACTTAAACCCCTATATCTCTCTACATACTTGTTCAAATTACATGAAAATAGAACTAGAGACAAAACTCAACACATGGAATAAGATAACATAGTTGCTGGACTTTGTGGTGAGTACAAAATGACAATATTGGTCTTCAAAAGATTTTCTAACACTCCCCCTCAAGTTAGAACATATATATCTATAAGTGTAACTTGCTGCAAAATATCCCGAATTCACATCTACCCAGTGCTTTAGTAAACATATCTCCAATTTGATCACAGGCCGCATAGGGAGTCACAACCTCATTTTTCATCATAGCATCTTGAAAAATGTGACAATCTACCTCGATATGTTTAGTCTTTTCGTGGAACACTGGGTTTCATGCAATGAATATAGTAACGTGATTGTCACAATACATGATCATAAGTCCATCCAGTTGTAGGTTTAATTCTCTTACCACACATCTTACCCACTTCAGCTTACTAAATATATGAGTCATGGCTTTATACTCAGCTTCGGCACTAGAACGAGCTACAGTATTTTGTTTCTTGCTCCTCCAACTTATCAGATTTCCTCCCAAAAAGACACAATAACTTGTGGTAGACTTCTGGTCAAGCTTAGATTCGACATAATCAACATCCAAGAAGGCTTCTATCTTCATGCAAATATGAGGCTTAAAATAAGTCATTTTTCGGGTGCCACTTTCAGATATCTCAAGATCCATTGGGCAGCTTCCAAGTGAATCTTGTGAGAGAACTCTATGACTACCTAACAACACTGGTAGCAAAGGATGTGAGAGGACAAGTCATAGTAACGTATATGAGCTTTCCAACTAACCGATGATGCAATGTCTTATCGTGGAGTTCATCAATCTATCCATCATGAAGGTTATGTTCAACCCCCATCAGAGTCTCAACATGCTTAGCACCCAACAATCGATACTCATGTAGCATGTCTATGACATATTTCCTATGAGTCTGTACCAGACCTACCTTGTTCTAGCTACTTCAATACCCAAAAAGTAATTTACTGAACCCAGGTCTTTAATCTAACGTATTTCCTCTGAGCCCGTACCAGACCCAGGTCGTGCCATTTCATTTTAGAAGCAACCATTGGGCGCTAGATGCAGTTTGGACGTAACTTGAAGTTCTATAACCATTTTAGGAGAAGAGCCTAGTTCATCTCCTTGGTCGAACGAATGTCGAGGCCCCCCAGGTGCTTAGGTTGGCAAACGTCAAACGAGTAGACTGGGTGATATTTGAATCCTTCATTGGTGCCAAACCAAAGAAAGCGGTGTTTAATGGTGTAAATATGATTGCAGACAGAAATGGGGCATTGCATGAATGATAGATAGTAGTTGGGGATGGCCATAATACCTGATGTCAACAGAGTGGTTCTACCAGTCGTAGAAAGGAGACATCCCCTCCATGTAACAAGGCGGGCATCCAACCGTTCGATTACCGGAGACCAGAGGAGCATATTTGGTTTGCAGTTGAAGAGAGGCAATTCAAGATGGATAATGGGGAGCGAGCCTATTCTGCAACCAAGTAAGGAGGCCATTTGATGGAGTAGACTATCTTCAATGTAGATACCAATTATGGAGGTCTTCCTCGAAAAGACCTTCTGCCCTGATGTGATTTCAAAGAGATAGAGAAGGGATTTGAACCGTTGAACTTCTGCCAAAGTGCCTTCACCGAAGAGGATAGTGTCATCTACGAATTGTAGAATTAAAATGTCAAATTCAGGAAGTGTAGACATTGGTTGGATCCAGCCACTGCTCTTAGCAGCAACAGTCAAGGCAGATAAATGTTCAGCAACAATATTGACAAGAAGCGGAGATAATGGGCCGCCCTGGCGAAGTCCACGGGAACCTTTGAAGAAATTGATAGATGTTTTATTTAGGAGCATAGAAAGATGTGCAAAGGAAACACAACTTTGTATCCACAACCCTCCATTTAGTGCCAAAGCCCATATTGCCAAGAGTTTCGTCCAATAAATTACAATTGGCGTGTTCAAATGCTTTTTTTAAATTTAATTTGAGGATGAATCTCGATCTGCCAAAAATTTTGAAATGGTCCAAGATTTCATATGTCGCCATAGTGGAGTCTAAGATGGATCTGTTCTTGATGAATGCATTGTCCCGGATTAATAACAAGGGGGAGGGCAACCTTAAGTCTTTGAGCCAAGAGATGAGCTAAGATTTTGTAAGAGCTGGAAATAAGACTAATAGGCCTGAAGTCGGCAGGGCTCTCCAAGGAGCTAAATTTGGGAACCAAAGCAACGAATGAGGCACCGGGGGGGCAAATGTAATTCCATGTTTGTCAAAATCTTGAACCATGTCTAGGATATCAGGTCCGATTGTTGGCCAGCAGCGCATATAGAACTCTATGTTGTAGCCATCAGGCCCCAGGGCCCGATCCACAGCAGATCCCAGAGCGGCTTTCTCAATTTCCAGGTCCAAGAAAGGAAGCTCTAGAAGAGATGCTAGGGGGCCAAGGAGAGTGGGGAATTAGAGGCAAGGGATTTGGGCCCGTCTAGGAATTTCTTCTTGATAAAGACCTGCAAAAAAACTAAGGAGAGCATTAGCAATAAGGCTCTTGTCCGAGGTCACTACCCCATCAAGGCAGAGGGATGAGATCAGATCGGGATAACACAATTGCATGAAAAAACTTTGTGTTACCATCGCCCTCTTTCAGCCAGTGGTATCTAGAACATTGTTTCCAGCGAGTTTGTTCTGGAAGTGAGATAACTTGATACTAGTTTTGAAGGAAGAAACAGGTTTGAAATTCCTCAACTGAAAGTGGACGGCCCTCCTCAATGTTGTCTAGCTCAGAAAGGCCAAATAAAATTTCAGCGCACTCTGTCCTGGAAGCAGCATGAATCTAAGAGGCCCAGGCCTTGAATTTGGATTTCAGGAGTTTTAACTTTTCGGGTAATTCCAAGCCGTTGGATTTGGGATGGTAAGGTTGGACCAGGAAGAGCTTATAAGACCATCAAAATCGGTATGGGTAAGCCAAGAGCTCTTGAATCGGAAGGGTTAGGTTACCCATTCCCCGAACTTTGTGTCAAGGAGAATGGGCCAATGATCCAATCTAAGCATACTCAATTTAGGATGCGACCGGTGGTCTTCTGATATTGCGAAAGCCAAGCATTGTTGGCGAAGAAATGATCCAATCTGGGTAACACCGGATTGTGAAGTCACCCAGTAAAATTCTTTCCTGTTAGTTGTATCCCCTCCAGTTAACATCCACCCAGGAAGTCAGCTAATTTTTGCATTGATGTCGTGATGCGTAGGCTGGGAGGGGATTTGTCATTGCAGTATTGAATGGCATTGAAGTCTCCCGTGATGAGCCAAGCCATATTCCAAAGAGAATGAAGAGAAGCCAATTCATCCCAGAAATCATTAGAGTCACAGTACCGAGTTGGACCATGAAATACTCCCAAGTGTTTCCAGAGCATTTGTCACTGATCAGAAGGCTAATAGTGAATAATGCAATATGCTCTTGCAGGACTTCAATCAGGTCAGTGTTCCACATGGCCAGAAGACCACCAGAGTAGCCAGACGCAAGGATGGTTGTCCAGGCAAGGGAGGTACATGACTAGAGGTCATGTAAGATTTGGTCAAACATGGTTTGAATCTTTGTTTCTTAAATAAAGATGATGGAGGCTTTACAAGGTGAGAGTAGGTCACAAATGATACATCGCTTGTGGGGAGAACCAATTCCTCGAGTATTCCAGGATCCCTGATAAATGACTCCCATCAGATCAGAGAGACACATGATTTGGTTCCAAGTTTCGTCATCCAATTTATGTCTCTCCGACTGGAATGCCACCACAAGTCACTATGAGTCGCCATCTGGTGGGGGAAGATTAAGACTTCCAGTGATAGGATCGATAGGACTTTGTAATAGAGGCAGTTGGCTGGATTCTCCTTGTATGAGGTTTCTGGTTTGACCTCTGACTCGTCGCCGGTAAGTGGCAATTTCAGGGGATTTGCTGGATGAGTTGTTGGACCTGGGACGGGGTTGTATTCGAGGAGGGGAGGAGGTGCTTGATTGGGTGTCAGATATATGGTTTGGTATGTGAGGGGAGGGTGGTGGAGTCTCAGCTTCCGGGTCAGAGACCTGGTTGGCAAGGATCAGTGGAGGTCTTGGGTTCCGGGGGGAAAGGCTGGTGGTGAATTTGCTGAGGAAGCCACGTCGGTATGGGTTGTGAGGATGGCAGTTGTGGATGATGAAATCGGGTATTGAGGTTCTATATAAATGTTGGGGTTTTCAAAAGCCGGGATAGGCGAGATGGCTTGCCAAGTGGAAAGAGTTAGATCTCCCAATGGTGGGAAAAATACGAGTTCAGTGTTGGCTTGTCGATAGGTCAGCATCACCTACAATTAGGACATCCTTCTTCAGCAAAGTTGATTCAGTTGTTTCCAGATTTTCCTTCCAATTTATATTTTGAGTGTGATTCGTGTCAATTGGGTAAGAATCACCAGACTACGCTCCCCTTGAGCAAAACTAAAGGCACAAGTCTATTTGAAATTGTTCATTCGGATGTATGGGGACCCTGTCCCATGTCCAATAGTCTTTGGTCATTCCTTTATTAATGATTTTAGTAGGTGTATCTCTTATGGGAGAAATCCGAAATATTCCCTATGTTCCAAAATTTTGCAATGAAATAAAGACCAAGTTTAATGCATCTTATTGTGTTTTCACTCCAACATAATGGGGTAGCTGACCACAAAAAACCCCATTTGGTGGATGTTGCTCATACTATGCTCCTTCATATGAATGTTCCCAAACAATATTGGGGTGATGCAGCTTTGACTACATACTACCTTATTAACCAAAATGCCTTCTTCTGTCCTTGGGGGGGAATTCCCATCTAGCTGCTTATGCCATTAGAATATGTACATACCATGACACCAGAGGTGTTTGGGTGTGTATATTTTGCACGTAGTTTCAGTTCAGGCACAACTAAATTATCTCCCGGCACCGTGAAATGTGTCTTTCTAGGATACTCTTGTACACAGAAGGGATACAATTGTTTTTATCCTTCCACGAGGAGAACTTTTGTATCTACCTATGTGACATTTTTTTAAAATGTTCCCTTCTTCTTTACCGCTATGAAAGACATTTCTCTTCTCATTCCAAATCTAAAAGTTGTTTAACGAGCTCCTATAGAGGATAGTCCTACTCACTCACCAGTTGTTCTTATAGAGAAATCATTACAGGTGTACGACAAAAGACATACTTCCAAGCACGCAGCACAAGCTCTCTCTCTTTCACCGGACGCATAATCCTCTTCGTCTGTTGAGCCTAAGCTAAGTGACTTGAACCTCCCTATTGCCCTTAGGAAAGGTGTCTGTAAGTCCACCAAATGCCCACTATCCAATTTTGTCTCATTTGATTCCTTATCTCGCTAGTACAAAAAGTTTGCCTTGTATTTGTCCTTGTGCACTGTTCCTTCCACTATATAGGAGGCTCTATTATCACCTTATTAGAAAGTAGCTATGGACACTAAAATGGAGGCATTATGTGATAGAGGCACATGGGTGCTGCATAACTTGCCCTCAAGAGCTATTATCATTGGGGACCGTTGGGTGTACACTGTCAAATACAGGACAGATGGTTCTATTGAACGATATAAGGCACGGCCGGTAGCCAAAGGCTACACAAATATATGAAGTAGATGTTTTAGAGACCTTCTCACCTATGGCTCATCTGTCTTCAGCACGTATTCTTGTCTCTATTGCATTTAACCTAGACTAGCCGTTATTTCAACTTGATATCAACAATGCCTTTTGTATTGCGACCTCAACGAAGAGGTGTATATGGAGCAGCCTCCTGGGTATGTTGCTCTATGGGAGATTCGAAAAGTGTACAAACTCAAAAAGGTAATTTACAGACTTAAACAAAGTCTGAGGGCATGATTTGAGAAATTCAGCCAGATGGTTATGTCAAATAGTCTCTCGTAGTCACTGTGAGCATCCTTTGTTTATAATGAAGAGATCATCTAAGGCTGTTGTCCTACTAGTGTATGTGGACGATACTATTCTGTCTGGAAGTGATCAATAAGGGATTGAAGAAGTAAAGTTATATCTCTCAAAGCATTTTAAAACAAAAGACTTGGGTCCGTTGAAGTACTTCTGTGGCATAGAAGAAGCCAAAAGCAGGGAGGACTTGTACTCACTCACAGAAAATATGCCACTGACATGTTACAGAAGTATCGCCTATTAGGAGCGCAAGTAGTAGAGACTCCCATGGAAGTGGGTCATGATCTTCATAGTGAGGACAATGATAAACTTAAAACAAAATTGTATAAGGTCGATTGGTTGGAAAACTAATTTATACTACAATTACCCATCCTAGCATATCATTCTCAATTAGTATGGTCAACCAATTCATGGATCGGCCATAAAATGTACATCTTGAAGCAGCTCAGAGAATAATAAGATATCTAAAAGGTTCTCCTAGAAAAGGGTTGTTCTTTAAGCCTAATGATCATCTTAAGATAGAGGCGTAGTTAAATGCTGACAATGCTAGGTCTAAACTGGACAGAAATCAACTACTAGTTTTTTTTTTTTTAAATGATGTTGAATTTTATTAAGAGAGCTCAAACGAGCAGATTACACGAGGGGAAGCCTTCCCTAACAATGAGAGATTGCTGGGAGGTTCCGAATTTTGCCAATTTATCAGCCAAAGAATTGGCTGATCTAGGAACGAGGTTCCAATTACAATGAATGGATGACACAATGTCAGCAATACATTCAGTGATTGGCAAGCGGCGCCAAGGAGGGGAGCTTTCTTTTGAACACCAACTGATGACAATCTTTGAATCGCCTTCAATAATCAGCTTGCCATGGAGCCGCTCTTTAAAGATTTGGAGGCCGAACAGAAAAGCACTCACTTCAGCAGTATTTGAATCAGCAATACCCACCGGCCCTGCATAGGATAGAATAGGGTCTCCATTGCTGTCTCTGAAAACACCACCAGCTCCAGCCGGCCCAGGACAGCCTAAAGCACTGCCATTAAAATTGAGTTTGATGCAGTCGTAAGGGGGAGGATCCCAGGTGGCCACAACCGGATTCCTACGGGGGCCCGCTGTTATTGTATATAAGGACCTTATTGTAAATTTGTATCTTATAAGGGCATTATTGTAATTTATGTTTTAAACCTCTATATCTATGTATCGAACAGAAAATCAGTTCGGAAAATTAAAATAAGCCTCAAAAAAGATTGTCATGGTATCAGAGCTTCGTTTCAAGCCTTGAATTTTTGTTCAGAGCTTGTTCGGCGCCCTCGGCGGTCTCAGTTCGGTGTTGGAGGTCCTCGGCGACTGCTCATTCGGGTGAGTTCTATTTCCCACTTTCTCAGTTCGTGGTATCTTGGATCTAGGTCTTGATTTGGTTTCAGTGGACTCTCCTGGAGTCATTTGTGTCGTATGGGAGGGTTTTGTGGTGTTCGATGGGAACATCCAAGTTCTGTGGTGTTCGACGGGAACATCCAGGGAGGGTTTCAGGTTCGGATTGTCGGTTTTGGTGTTCAACTGGCACTTCCGCTAATAGTAAACGACGTTTGGTGTGCCTTTATGGCGATCTGAGACTCTCTGCCGCAAAAATATTTCACAGCAAAGCCGGCTGGAAGAGGAAGGTCAGCAGCCTCATCTCGAGCTCGCAATGAGAACCTGTACGGTGCTTTAACAATGCAGTTTAGGTGTTTGAAGACTTTCCTCACTGCTTTTATCATGTCATCTGATAGGTTAGACTCGTTCCCTATCCGTTTCACAGGTAAAAATTACACTGCCTGGGAATTTCAGTTTCGTTTCTTTGTTATGGGAAAGGGGTTATGGGGTCATATAGATGGGACTGATCCCGCACCTCGAGAGGCCGAGGCTTTGTCCAAGTGGACCATCCAGGATGCTAGAATCATGACCTGGATCCTTGGCTCCATTGAGCCTCATTTTGTTCTCAATCTACGGCCTTATAGAAATGCGGCTGACATGTGGAGTTACCTCACCCAAGTTTACCATCAAGATAACTCGGCTCAATGTTTTCAATTGGAGTACGAGATGGCTAATTTCACACAAGGCAGTCTATCCATCGAGGAATATTTTTCTGGTTTTCAAAACCTTTGGGTTGACTATGCCGACATTGTTCATTCTACTGCTCCCGTTACAGCTCTCTTTGTTATTCAAGCAGTGCATGAAACAAGCAAGAGAGATCAATTCTTGATGAAGCTCCGTTCCGATTTTGAAATTGCACGGTCTAATCTGATGAATCGTCATCCTGTCCCATCTCTAGCTGCTTGTTTCAGTGAACTCCTCTGTGAGGAGCAGCTTCTAGCAACTCAGGCTGGCATCGAACATCGGGCTAACGTTAGTGCCCCTGTCACTGTGGCTTATGCAACCCAGGGGAGGAATCAAGGACGAGACATGCGTGCTGTTCAGTGCTATAGTTGTAAAGCTTTTGGTCATGTTTCTCGGGATTGCCCTAGAAAGTTCTGTAACTACTGCAAGAAACTCGGTTATATTCTCTACTTGCCCCATTCGACCTGCAAGGAGGCCGAATACTGCTTATCATGCCTACGTTGGTGCCTCTAGTTCTACTGCATTGCCTGCTGCCTTGCCAGTTGTTCCTGCTACACCTACCACTTCCGCCCCACCGACCATACTCACAGCTGAGATGGTACAACAGATAATCATTTCTTCTTTCTCTACTTTTGGGCTCTCAGGCAATCCTAAAGTTTCTTCGAAGTCGTGGTATTTTGACTCCGGAGCTTCTAATCACATGACCAATACTGTTGTTTCTTTTTCCAATGTTTGTAATTATGATGGCAATCAGAAAATTAACACCGTTGATGGCAATTCTCTACCTATCAGTGTTGTTGGTGATCTTTCCTCTTGTTTAACTAATGTTTTTGTCTCCTGACCTCTCCACAAATCTTATTTTTGTTGGTCAATTGGTCGATAATAATTGTAATGTCCATTTCTCTCGATTTGGTTGTGTTGTGCAGAATCAAGTGTCCGGGACGATGATCGCAAAGGGGCCTAAAGTGGAACAACTCTTTCCTCTTTATGTTTTTCCTCCCACCATTAGTCCTAGTTTTCCTTCCCTTTCCTTTGCATGGAATGTTGTTAATTTTGAACCTAAGATGTGGCATAAACGTCTAGGCCACCCCAACTCTGATGTACTTCAAAAATTATTTAATTCAGGTGTTTTGGGACATAAAGCGTGTTCTTCTCTTGATCTTTCTATTGAATGTCCATCATGCAAACTTGGCAAAAGTAAAGTTTTACCTTTTCCTCATAATGCCTCTCATGCCTTACAATGTTTCAATCTTATTCATACTGATGTTTGGGGAATTGCTCCTGTTGTTTCTCATGCGCATTACAAGTACTTTGTCACCTTTATTGATGACTGTAGTCGGTTTACTTGGGTTTACTTTCTACGGGCTAAGGCCGAAGTTTTTTTAGCATTCAAGCGTTTTCTTGCGCTTCTAGAGACTCAATTCTCTGTCAGAATCAAGGTCTTGCGCTCTGGTTCTGGTGGCAAATACATGTCTCATGAATTTCAAGACTTTCTTCAAAGCAAAGGGATCATCTCTCAGTGCTCTTGTCCATAGACACCGCAACAAAATGGTGTTGCTGAGAGGAAATATTGTCATCTTCTTGATGTGGTCCGAACCCTTTTACTTGAATCCTCTGTTCCTTCTCGTTTTTGGTGTGAAGCGTTTTCTACTTTGGTTCATTTGATCAATCGTTTACCTTCTCCTACATTACATCATGTTTCTCCCTTCTTTAAGTTGTTTGGCCATTCTCCTTTATATTCTGATCTTTGAACATTTGGTTGTGTTTGTTTTGTGCATCTCCCTGCTCATGAACGACATAAATTTACAGCCCAATCAGTTAAGTGTGCTTTTCTTGGTTATGTTATCCCTCAAAAGGGCTATGTTTGTTATGATCCACTTGCTCGTCGTATACGTGTTTCTCGAAATGTGGTTTTCTTTGAAAATCAATATTTTTTTCCATCTCATGTTGAGCAGCCCTCTGCCTCTTTATCTCTTCTACCTTGCTTTGATGATTTTCCGCCAATTGTGGAAAGGTTCAAACCTGGTTTTGTGTATAGCAGACGTAGTGGACATGAGCTTGGTTCTACTTCCTCTGTGCCCCCTCCCGATCTTGTCCTGGCGCCTGATCCTACTCCTGCTCCAGCTTCCACCGCTCATCGCCAGTCTACTCGCTCTTCTAGGCCTCCTCATTGGTATGGTTTTTCTTCCACTGTCTCTCCTGTCGCTACTTTATCCTCTATTTCCATTCCCACTTGTTACAAACAAGCTATGGCACATGAGTGTTGGCAGCATGCCATGCAAACAGAACTTAAAGCACTTAAGGAGAATCACACTTGGGATATTGTTCCTTGCCCTCCTCCAATTAAGCCTCTTGGGAGTAAATGGGTTTTCTCTGTCGAACTTTGCTCTGATGGCTCTTTGGATTAGTACAAAACTCGCCTCGTAGCTCTGGGCAACAAACAGGAATATGGGATTGATTATGAGGAGACATTTGCGCCGGTTGCCAAGATGACCACGGTCCGTACTATATTCGCGATTGCAGCCTCTCAGTCCTAGCCACTGCATCAAATGGATGTGAAGAATGCATTTCTCCACGGTGACCTCTAGGAAGATGTATACAAGAAGCTTCCCTCGGGTATGCCTACCTCATCTCCTGATCAGGTTTGCAAGCTTCATCGTCCTCTGTATGGGCTTAAGCAAGCCCCCCAGGCTTGGTTTGAGAAATTTCGTGGCACCCTGATTCTCCACCAGTTTACACAGAGTCCGTATGATTCATCTCTATTCTATCATAAGTCTGCCGCGGGCATGGTCATTCTCCTGGTTCATGTGGATGACATCATTATTACTGGCACTGACTCTGGACTGATTACCAAGTTGCAACAGGTGTTACATGCCACTTTCCATATGAAAGATCTTGGCCAGCTCACGTACTTCTTAGGCCTGGAAGTCCATCATCGGGCCAATGGTATTTTCTTAAACCAGCAGAAGTATATTCAAGATATTATTACCTTGGCTGGTTTGGAGGACACTTCTTCTATTGATACTCCTATGGAGGTAAATGTCAAATAAAGGAAAGATGAAGGGGACCTTCTAGATGACCCTACTATCTATCGGCGCTTGGTTGGGAGTCTCATCTACTTGACCACTACTCGCCACGACATCTCCTATGTCGTTCATTAGATCAATCAGTTTATGTCCTCTCCTCGTCATCTCCATATTGCTACAGTTCGACGCATCATCCGCTATCTTCGAGGTTCTCCTACTCGTGGGTTATTTTTTTCCTACAGACTCCTCTCTTAAACTTATTGCTTATAGTGATGCTGATTGGGCTGGGTGTCCGGATACCCGTCGCTCTACTACAGGTTGGTATATGTTTTTAGGTGATGCCTTAATTTCTTGGCGATGTAAGAAACAAGATCGTGTTTCTAAATCTTCTACTGAAGCAGAGTATCGTGCCATGTCTACTACTTATTCTGAGATTGTATGGCTACACGGTCTTCTAGCGGAACTTGAGTTCCCTCAAACTACTTCTACCCCTCTTCATGCTGACAACACTAGTGCTATTCAGATTGCCACCAACCCTGTTTTCCATGAACGCACCAAGCACATTGAGGTTGATTGCCATTCTATCCGCGATAGCTTGGATAGTCCCGTGATCTTTCTTCCTTACATTTCGTCGGATCTCCAAGTGGCCATGTCTTCACCAAAGCAATGACTCGGCAGCGGCATCAATTTTTGGTTGGCAAATTGTTGTTGGTTGACTTACCAGCATCAATTTGAGGGGGGATGTTATCGTATATAAGGGCCTTATATGTTATCATATATAAGGGCCTTATAGTAAATTTGTATCTTATAAGGGCATTATTGTAATTTATGTTTTAAACCTCTATATCTATGTATCGAACAAAAAATCAGAGATCGATTTCGATCTCTTGTTTCGAAAAATCAAAATAAGCTTCGGAAAAGATTGTCACCAACCATGTGCGCTACCAAACCCCAATTTTCTCGAAGGGAGACGCCGGATAGAGAAGCAAACTCCTTCCTAGAATGTAGCCAGCTCGAGATAAGGCCCACTGCTTGAGAAGCTACATTATCTGGGTTGCTAGCCTTGGATTTGAATCTCCGGTTGTTTCACTCTAGCCATATACACCATGGGACAAGCGCAAGGCATGCCAAGAGAATTATATTGCCCAGCTTAGGAAGGTGTATCCCCATAACCATCTCAAAGGTGCCAAAAAGGTCCTGATATAGCCCCATTTGAAGACCAATCTTCTGAAATATCCTCATCCAGACTTGCCATGAAAAGTCGCAATGTAAGAGAACATGCTAGACTGTCTCATCACACACACCACAAAGGGGGCAAGTGCGATCGGGGGCGATGTAACCTCTTTTATGGAGGTTGTCAGAGGTGAGGATTTGTTCCCTGATGGTCGTCCACACGAAGAATTTGATTTTATTAGGCGCTGAGAGCTTCCATGCCAGGTTTGCATTGTGCTCATGCATGTTGTAATATTGTTTTCTAATGTGAGAGTATGCAGATGCAACTGTGAATCAGCCATTAATGTTGGGCTTCCATGTCAGTTTATCAACTGCACGCTCACGAATAGTAGTGCTGCTGAGTCTGGAGAGGAAAGAGCAAAAAGCAGTAGTTTCCAAGAGAGCCCCAGGAAATCCTCGGAGAGGGGGCAGGGGCCACACCATTCATCCGACCAAAAGAGGAGGGTCCTTCCATTGCCTGTGTGAAAGGAAGTTGCATCTCTAAATATTGGGAGGAGCTTTTGAATTGATTTCCATATCGGGGATAGGAGCCGAGTAGAGCCATCCTCCCTCCACCAGGCACCCGAAGGTTGAAGATAGAACCTGACCATATCACCCCATAGGTTGTTATGCTTGATGTTGAAGTTCCAGATCCATTTGAGCAAAAGGGCATTGTTCATATCCTTCGTAGGCCGAATGCCTAAACCACTCCGATTTCGGGGCATGCAAATATCCTTCCAACTCACCAAATGGTATTTGAAGGTGTCCTCTGATCCTTTCCAGAGAAAACGTTGACGGATGGCATCAATCTTGTTGCAAACTGAGGTCGGACAATGCATGAATGATAATAAATAGTTTGGCAACCCTGCCAAACAAGACTTGAGGAGAGTGAGCCGCCCAGCCATAGATAAAAGCTTGCCCCACCAAGTAACTAGTCTCTTCTCAAATTTCTCAATAAGGGGGGACCAAAGCGTCGCCGAAGGCCGAGAGTCAAAGAGTGGTAGTCCAAGATATGCAACTGGAAAATTTCCCACTGAGCACCCCAAATAGTCAGCCATTCCCTGAAGTACAGGTGAATCAATATGATAGCCTAGGAGGGTGGTTTTCTTCCAGTTAATGTTTTGACCAGAAGCCAGTTCAAATAGTCCCAATACAGCAAGCAATTTTCGGACCTGATCCATAGTACCAACCCCAAAGCAAATTGTATTGTCTGCAAACTGAAGGATCGGCACATCAAAGGCTGCACAGTCCGTCGTGGGGAGGAGCCAAGCCAGGTTTTTGGCCGAATAGATCAAAGATGATAGGTATTCCGCTACCACATTGAAGAGCAAAGGGGAAAGGGGGTCTCCCTGCGTAATTCCCTTGGATCCCTTAAAATAACCGCAAGCCGTTCCGTTGAGAAGAACGGAGTAGCTTGCAGAGGAGATGCAACTTTGAATCCAGAAGCGTCATTTTTCCCCGAATCCCATCTTCCCCATGAGAGTGTCCAAAAGCTTCCAATTAACTCTGTCAAATGCTTTCTCAAAATCAAGCTTTAGGATGAATCTGGGAAGCTTTAAAGCCTTAAAATGGTGGATGAGCTCATGACATACCATGGCCGAGTCTAATATATTTCTTCCCTTGATAAAAGCACTCTGGCCATGATGGATGGCCATAGGGAGAACTGCCCTGAGGCGATTGGCAAGGAGGCGTGCAAGCACTTTATAAGCATTGGTGGTGAGGCTGATCGGCCAAAAGTCAGAAGGAATTTCTTCCCCTTCTTTTTTAGGGATGAGGGCAATAAATGAAGCTCTAATGCTCCTATATCTGATGTCATGCTAATAGAACGAGTGGACCATGCAGGCAATATCATCCTGATGAAGGGCCAGCATCGGAGATAGAATTCCCCATTGAAACCATCCGGACCCGGATCCAAAGGAAGACCCCAAGCTGCTTTTTCAATTTCCTTACTGGAGAAAGGGAGCTTGATGAGACTAGTTGCGGCCGAAGGAATAGCCTGGAGATGAACCCTTTCAAAGAAAGGGTGAACTAGCTGGCCATCAGAGTATAATTCTGCAAAAAAGTTCACCTGTGAGTCTGAAACAAGGGATCGATTCGAGGTACTCTCACCATTGACGCTGAGCGCGGTAATGCGGTTGGCTCTTCTCCAAGCAAAGGCAACTGCATGGAAGAATTTAGTATTGGCATCCCCCTCAACGAGCCATTTAAATCTTGCACGCTGCTTCCAGTGCACGAGCTCACTATGAGCGAAGGACTGCATTTGCCCTTAAAGGGCATATCTCTGAGTTACTTCTGAGGAAGAGATGCTTCTAGATTCCTCTTCAGAGTCAAGAGTGGAAATCTGAGAAAGAACGGCGGCTCTCTCAGCTGAGGAAGAGGCCTTTATCGTAGAGGCCCATGATCGCAACAACGGCTTTAGCATCTTGAGTTTGGCTGGGAAATTCCACCCATTTGGGCCCGTCACGACCATCCTCTCCTAGAAGGACTGGATAGAGGAGTCAAAAGAGGGGTCCGCAATCCAAGCATTGTTGAACTTGAAAGAGGGGGGGCGCCAACTGCCGAAGTGGGTATCTACCATAATCGGCCAATGGTCGGAAACAACCCTATTGAGAACTTTGCCTGTGGCATTGCTGTATAACTAAAGCCAGTCGTTATTGGCTAAGAAGAGGTCAAGCTTGGAGAGGACGAGGGGTTGTTGGCCATTTGACCAAGTGAAGGTCTTCCAAGATAGGGTAACCTCCTCAAGATCCCAACTGCCAATAAAGTCTGCAAATAGCCTCATGGAGGTAGTGATTCTCCGGGAGGGCGAGGATTTCTCGTGGCAGAAGCGGGTAACATTGAAATCTCCCGCAAGCATCAAAGGAATGGGCCACCTCTGACAAGTCCTCACAAGGTCATCCCAGAAGAGACGTCTCTCATGGTGTCAAGTAGGACCATACACACCCACAAGGCACCAAATGTTCCCCGATCCTTTGTCTCTCAATTTGATTCCGAGGGAGTAAGTGCCACAGCAGCGATCGATAACCTCAATGGTAGTAGTGTCCCACACAATTAGAATGCCGCCAACCGATCCAATCGCATCCATAGAGATCCATCCAGGCTCTTTTTGAGGCCACAGCTCACGGATATATCCAAGGAGCAGAGAAGCCGCCTTGGTTTCTTGAAGAATAGCAACATTTGCCTTGGTAGAGGCAAGGAGGTCCCGAATTGCGGCACAACGATACATGGATCCAATTCCTCGAACATTCCAAGAGATAATGATCATTGATCACTAGTCTTCTTCTTGGACTTCTCAGACAGGTGGTTATCTTCCCTGAGGGGCTCCGTGCAGATGGCGCCCATCACCTTGGCAAGTTCCACTATCTGTGCTCAGGTTTCTGGGTCGAATTTTTGTTGTTTTATCTGAAGAGCAGCCACATATTTCTGAGCTTTTTCCCTTGTCTTTGGAAGGATGAAGTCCCCTATCTCTGGATTGCAGAGGTATCTAGAAGTAGCATTGGGACCATCCTGGAGAAGTTGTCTCAGCTGACCTCTATTCCGGCACTGGTAGGTGGCAAGGGGAGGAGGAGGAGAAATTTTGGGGTGGGAATATCTCAGAGGTGGTGGAGGGGGAGAGTTCATTATTTGAGTAGTGGTTTGAGGGGTGTGAGGATTGTGGGATGGGGTTATAGGGAGGTCTGCGGGGCTTTTAATGGGGGGGGAAGGAGGGGGTGTGGTTATTTCGGGGGGTAAAGTGGGAAGGTGAATGACAACTGTATGTATCGGGGGCGTGGAGTAGATTCTATCAAGGATAGTATTTGTGGTGGGTTGAGATGGACTGGTGGGTGGGTGGTATGGCAGGCTGGAGGGCGGGACAACCAAGGAGGCAGTTGGAATAGAGTCATCACCAACTGTAAGACTGGCTAGTTCAGGACGCATCTTTTGGGGAGAAGAAGTTGGGGTTGCTGCTCTCAATGTATGGACAGGTTGTAGAGAATCTCTGGATTTAGTTGTAGGACTCGAGGTCACATTTCTGAAATCTTGCATATCTGCCAACACAATTTGAATCCAGAATCGGGCATTATCCACCATAATGCATCGGAAGTAGCGTCCTTCGCAAGGATGGATAGGATTGATGAGGATCCAGGCCTCATCAAGACGATGCCAGTGCTCAGTAAGGGGGTCCAGAACGATTATGTCACCAAACTCCGAGATAATGCTCGTGAAGACCTCATTGTGCCATAGTTCCGCAGGGAGGCCAGTGACTGTAGCCCATTGCCCAAATTGACTAGGAGTCAAGAAGAGCCATTCTGATATCCCAATGATGCCCAAGGGGGTGTGGGGGGTGAGAGCAAGGGCCGCGGAAGACTCTTTCTGGGTTTCAAAGTGAACAAGCAAGGAATGGGGGTTGAGGTAGGAAATTCTGGGTGTGTAAGGGAGATGAAGCTCATCAATCAGCCATTGAAGTATGCTGGATTTGACGATACTGAAGGAGGTGTGGACTAGGATAGAGCGGGTCAGAGATTGTCACCCTTTATGGAGCAAGTTAGGAGGGATTTGGATGGGTTTGGATTTTTCTGAAGGAAGAAGGTGTGTAGGAGCATGGTGTTCTGATTGAGCCACGCCGATGGATGACACGGCACTCTCTTTGTTCCCGAAAGGAGCTCACCGACAGGAAGAAAATCGAATCCCATGTCCAAAGTTCACGGGTTCGGTTAGCTTCTTTCATGACTAGTTGGAACTGAAGGACGAAGCTTGAAGCGGCTTCCATCGGAATACAGATGGAAGACATCTTCGATCTTACGGCAGAGGAGATGCGAATCACCTGTCCAGAGCTCCAGGCGACTTTCTCCACCGTAAATCTGTTTTTTCCGTAGCTGAACCGAAAAGGGGGGTTCCTTTTCTTTTGCCGGGAGATCGTCTTCCAGCTGGCTTCGAAATCTTCTGTAGGAGGTTCCGTTGGCTTGTCGGAGGGAAGATTCAAGGTTTCCAAGCATCTGGCTTGACGCTTTTCTGTTTCGGAATTTCTGTGTCTTCTCAGAAAGTCAACCTCTTTCCGTCGATCGGTGTCAGAGAAGGAGTTGCATCCTTGCCGGAAGTCTGCCGTCGAGGGTTCTGGTCATCGGGCGCGGGGACGGTGATCAGAGAAGGATCTCGGCTCATTTTCGAAAATCGGCACACGTTAGCACATTCGAAGCTAACGGTGCATGTTACGCGTTTCACCGGCCCATGTTACGCGTAACGTTGATTTCGCTCCGAAATCGCCCAAATCGCCTCTCGCTCTTTCAATTTTCTCTAAGAGTCTTGCATTTGATTTGACAATCAGCTACTAGTTATTGCATGTTCTCAAACCTAATAAGTTGGAGAAGTAAAAAACAAAATGTGGTGGCCCACTCCAATGCCGAAGCTGAGTATAAAGTTATGGCTCATACTATCAGTGAACCAATGTGGGTGACATCAGTTGTACAGGAATTGAATCTACAAAACAATGGGCATATGACTATGTACTGTCACAATCAAGCAACTAATTTAATTACTGGAAACCCAGTCTTTCATGAAAGAACCAAGCACATAGAAGTAGATTGTCACTTTGTTAGAGATGCAGTTATGAAGAAGGAAATGGCCACTCCCTATATTTGGTTCAGTGATCAGATCGCTAATATGTTCACCAAGGCACTAGGAAAAAAGGAATTGAGGAACTTCCATAACAAGTTGGAGCTCATGGATATTTATGCTCCAGCTTGAGGGGGAATGCTGGAAAATACTGTAAAAGGGTAGTTTAATAATTTTTTCATTGTCTGCACCAACTAGGAATAATCTTATCTTATTTAGTATGTTTGATAGTTTATGTAGTTCGAGTTTCATGTAGTTAGGAGGTGTAATGTAGGAGTTATAAAGGTTTAAGTGAGTTTAAGTGAGTTTAAGTTAGTACAGGCATTATTGTCCTTGTAAATTTTTTAAGCTATAAATAGATATTAGAGATTGACCAGATCCCTATTCATGAGAGTTTGATCGTAGGGAAGAAGGGGGAGGGGATAATCAAGCTTTGTCGAAGGGAGGCTTGCACCTTTGGGTTCGTTTTCGAAGAACGCCGATCCTAGGGTTCCAGGGGAACGCCGACCCTGGTTCGTTGAGGAGAACACAAATCCTTGTAAATTTCTGCTTATCTCTTCCATTCCATGACGTCCCTTAAATAAGGCTAATGCTTTCAAAGTTCCAGAGAGATTTACAATTTTGCCCCTCTATGGCATTTAACATGAAAATAGACTAAATGACTACATAACTAAGTCAGAGTAATTGGCTCAGCCATGGTATCTTAGCCTAACTCGACTCAATATTTGGCCCATAACATCACACCCGTCCTGGAGAGCGAGCTTGGCCTCAAGCTCGAAGGTAGAGTATGTCTGCCGAAACAAATTTGGGGGCTCTGAAGCCCTCCGCTGGTTCTCCCCGAGAGCCGTAGGTGCCACATGAAAACAACAATTTTTATTTTTTTCCGAAGGTAAGGATGTGTGCCGAATGTCGCTACATCTCCTTAAGCAGCATCTCTGCCTTCCCACAGTCCTGAATGGCACTGCCTACACTTGGCCAGCATGGCAGCAACAACATCATGATCAGCCTCCTGGGATTGAGAAGAATCAACAGCACTAACCCCTTCCAGTTGCTGCACCTTGAAACACTCAGGCCCCCCGTAGAACGAGGCAGGCCACATGGTCCTGTAATTGAGACGAGCAGGCAGGTAACTGAACAGCACTAGGAAGCCCACTGCCAGGTTTGTCTGCATCACCAGCATCATCAGAAACCCCAGCTTTGGATGAATCCAACCAGCGGGTCCTTCTCAAAAATCCAGACAGCACAAGCTGCTGCTCACTGTCCAGGAGTACAGCAAACACGCTCCCCATACGTTGAGAGCTCTACCGCTGTTGTTTGAATCCAATGCGGATGAAAGGGGTCATGCAGGTCGGGAAGTGAGGAAAGGAAACCACCATGCGGACTGCAACAGCAGTAGCAATTTTAAATTGCATCATTCTCACACGAGACCCTAACCCATTAAGCACTGCATTAATGGGAGGACCATGGCCATAAAATAGGTGCTGTCCCAAACCTGGAGCGCCTGGGAAATAAAATGGAACACGATCAGCAACTGTAGGTGGCATTGCAACTGGCCTCATTTGGACGAATTGTCTCGGCGGCTGCTGGTACTCTGGAGGCCTCTCTTGGCCTTCCCCATGGGGTATTCTGCTCTGCACCTTCTGTCCAGCAGATACCCTCTTTAGCCTGTTGTTGGCAGCAGTATCTTTGTCATCATCATCTGCATCATCTTCATCCGCATCCCCTTTTATATCATCAAACTCGTCTCCCTGAACAGCCACTCATATAAACCATGAGACAGTATGTGGGATAAATGTGGCTCCTACGGTGGATCCAATATCATAAACTTGGTCCATCTGATTCTGAAGCTGTTCAGCAGTTCCTGCATCAATATCAGCATCCGGAAATTGTGGAAGACTGAAGAAAGTAAAGAAACTGTCTTTTTTTTTTTTTTTTGAAAAAGATGTATTAATAAAACAGAAGAAAATTACAAAGTTTGAGGGAGCATTTCACTTACAACCAGTGATTGTAGGGTAGCTCCCTGCCTAGCAAGTACATCTACCGCCGAATTTGTGGATCTCAGAATGTGGGTCCAACAACAAGAAACAATTGAGGTAATATCTAAAATTTCCTTAAAAGTATCCCAGTGTCTCCACGGAGGAGAAGACACTCTCTCACACCATCCAATCACCACTTTTGAATCCCCTTCAACTTGGAAGGGCCCACTGCATCTATCTTTGAAAACACGAAGACCGGAGAGGAGAGTCTGTAACTCAGCATTCGTAGAATCAGAAATACCAAGGGGGCCAGCATACGTGAAGAGCTGATTACCGAAATGATCTGAAATTACTCCGCCATAACCAGAAATACCAAGGTTGCCAAGAGATGAACCATCAAAAGTTAGCTTGAGATAACCAGGAGCCGGAGGAGTCCATTCTTGCATGAAGAAAGTAAAGAAACTGTCACCGATCATGTGATAAGTTTGGACCAAGACAGTATTTGTAAAATATGGATTGGGAT
Organism: Aristolochia californica; assembly: GCF_029961685.1. NCBI lineage: Eukaryota > Viridiplantae > Streptophyta > Magnoliopsida > Piperales > Aristolochiaceae > Aristolochia > Aristolochia californica. Next base: position 9,008,581 of record NW_027181881.1, read on the forward strand.
AAAAAAAAAAAACTCCAGCTTGCTGCCATTGGAATTATCAATCCTAGACCACTTAATATCTTGCAAATAGGTAAGAGCCCCTGCCTCATGCTTTTGTATCTCTTCTGCAAGCAGTGCATTAGTTTTCACCGCTGTAGGCCAGAAATTGGGAACACCTTTCTCTTCAACTGCATTTTCTTCTTCCGAAACCTCCTCAACGGATTCTGTAGATTCTTCAATTTCAATTACTCCATTTACTATCTCATATCTCGTGGTATATAGTTGTTCAGAAAGTTTCTAGTACGTGGCTGCATTAGAAGCAGTTGCTGCAGTCGCAAAATCATCATAATTGGACCCCTGCTGTATGGGCATCTCCTCAAAGACACTCAGTGCATCCCCGGCGTTCCTTTTTGGGCAGAATCTGACGATCATGTCAGCAAACCGTCCCTCCAATTCCATCTCCCTTGCGGACTTCTTCTGGGCTTTCCCCACATACCACTCCTTGTCATCAATTTGTTTCCCATTAAACTCGTCAACAGCTAGAGCAACACAGAGGATCATAAGCATCCAATTGATCTCCGGGATGTAAATCTGCCCATGTTTTTTATCAGATGTGTGTACAACCTTTACTCTGGGGAAGTAACAGAGTGATTGGCTCTGATTAATGATGGAGAAGGTGCCACTGATGATGGCTGGGCTACCCACAACAGAAGCAAGGATGGCCACTACAAGTACTGGCCACCTTACAATTTCTGGAACGGAAACATAAAAACCAATCTGGTAGCTTGTAGAATTATGATGATGCTGCGACAAATAAGCAGCTTGACCCATGTACGCCAAAATAAGTGCAGGATAGACTAGAAAAGTAAAAGCAATCTGAATTGCAGCATAAGAGAAGTGCCCCAGATCAGCAAACATTGCCTCAGAGCCTGTTATGCATAACAAGATTCCACTCAAGGACAGCCAACCACCTTTCCTGGTTTTCTTCAAGAACTTGTACATGTAAGAAGGAGAGAGTGCCTGATAGACATGGGGATTCCATCGAATGATATTGTACAGGCCAAGAGCACTGATGCACAAAAGCCACGTCAACACCACAGGTGTAAAACAGAAGCCAAGGCGATGAGTCCCATAATGTTGGAGATCAAAGAAACATACTAGTATCAGACAAGTGATTGGTACTACTGCATATTTGTGGTGTTCTTTGGACATAGACAGTTGAAGCCCAGAAACAGCAGCGAAAACAGAAATAGCTGGTGTGAGAACCCCATCTCCTTTTCTCATTAGTACAGCGCTTGTAATGTGTCCATACCCACCATATAGTTTCTTCAAATCCGAAACCGCCACACTGCTGTTGCATTCATTCACCCCAATAGAATACATCCCATTCAGCACGAATAGGCCCAAGCAGCATCAGACATATTATCCAAATATTTACATACAACGAATGCAACTGGACGATGAACAGACGCATCAGTGCTGTTCTCATTAACCGAAAAATAAAGCAGCACCCAGAGAAATGTTGTGTTTTCTATTCCCGGAATCCCCAAAAAATTTCCCTCTTGCGTCTCAGCCCCAAAATTTTCATGGAAAAATTTCAACGCCATTGGAGAGGAATTATGCAAAACATAGAGGGATTTGAGAAAAGAGAAGACAAATTTTGGAGAAATTCGTCGCAAGAGTTTACCCCAACTTTTTCAGAATTTCATTTTCCGCTGTGCTGTCGAGACCGAGAGTGAAGTTGAGAGGGAGCGTGAGAGATGGTGGCCGGAAGTTTTCCGACGGAGCCTCCTCCTCAATTTTCGGTGGCGAACAGCAGCCCGTCGTGGCTTTGATGCTTGAAATTTGTCCTTGTCGACGGTGAAGAACAAACCCTTATGGTGTCCAGCACAGAATCGATTTGTGGTCGAACCCAAATCGACGAAATATTCCAACGAAATTCTCTTTTCTACAATTTCCAGAGAGGATGGATTTCCCGGTTGGAGACCGAGAGCAGCAACAAGGGGCTGGCGCTCGTCGTATCGTCCCGAAGGGTGCTGTGCGCCAAAACCCTCTGATTTGGGATTTGCAGTGTCTCCGCCGTCTGATTTTGGAAGTTTTGAGGCCGATTTCGGATTTGAAGTCGACTTCAATTTCAGATGTGCAGGGTCCCTGTAGTCTGATTTCCATGATCGGGGAACTAATTTTGTATGGCTCGTCGCTAGACTTCCCTGCTCGAAAATATTGGAATTTCCCGGCCCTTTCTGCTCGTCTAAAACAGCGGTTGCCTCTTCTGCGCATATGTCATGCTCGGAGATTGGAGGTCGTATGACCTTTTTTGCGGTGGCAGCAAGTTGCTTCCTTGCAAGAAAATTTTTTTACGTAAGTTACTCGCCTTTCCCGTATTCTTTCCGCTTCAATGCCAATCCTTGCCATTTCTCTGATTTCTCTGTGCATCGCCATCCATTCTTCTAGGGATATTTCTCTGTGCATCGCCATCCATTCTTCTGGGGATATAGAATGGCTCATCATGTCCCGCTCTAATACCAGATGTTGAGGTCCCCGTTCCACAACACGATTCGAAAGGAGAAGATAATGAAGGCGAAGAGGAGAATTGTAGGGAAGAAGGGGGAGGGGATAATCAAGCTTCGTCGAAGGGAGGCTTGCACCTTTGGGTTCGTTTTTGGAGAACGCCGATCCTAGGGTTCCAGGGGTACGCCAACCCTGGTTCGTTGAGGAGAACATAGATCCTTGTAAATTTCTGCTTATCTCTTCCATTCCATGACGTCCCTTAAATAGGGCTGATGCTTTCAAAGTTCCAGAGAGAATTACAATTTTGCCCCTCTATGAAATTTAACATGAAAATAAACTAAATGACTACATAACTAACCCAGTCAGAGTAATTGGCTCAGCCATGGTGTCTTAGCATGACTCGGCTCACTATTTGGCCCATAACATTACAGGTGTGATGTTATGGTCCTGGGTTATGTACCTTTGTCTTCCGCTCCGAATAGGCCGGTCTTTTGGATAGTATTGGCTAGGTGCATAACATTTGGTATCAGAGCTAGCGCTTCGTCGCGAGTTTGAATCCCGGAGGGGGCGACCAGAGTGTGCTTCCCGCTCCAATGGGCCACCGCTATATGCAGAAGAGAAGACCTGAGTGTGTTCCCGCACCATGGGCCGTCGCTAGAGTAGGCCGTCGCAAGTGGGCCGTCGTGGACGTCGGCTCTCTCTAGCGTGGGTGTGATGTTATGGTCCTGGGTTATGTACCTATGTCTTCCGCTCCTAACAGGCCAGTCTTTTGGGTAGTATTGGCTAGGTGCATAACACCTCTCCTCTCCCTTTCTCTCTTCTCTCCTTCCTCTCTCAATCCCTCTTATTTCACAGTTTCACAAAGTAGTTCATCTGCCTTATATTTGTCTTTCCCATATACTAGCCCCTTTATGTTATGTAACATTACCTATTCAAGTATATCTTTGTCGTTCTGCTATCTACTATAGAGACTTTAGTATCCTTTATATCAGTTTCATAAGGAATTTGTTGTGAATGGTGAAATGTAAAGAAATGTATTTCAACTTTAAATGATAGAGGAGGTAAAGGGTATTTCTTTCAACTACAAAAGAGAAACATGATGAAGCAAGAAATCATTACAAACCAACCCTTCCCTCACTCCCTCTAACTCCCCTTTCTTCCCTTTTCCTTTTTGATAGCACCTCTTTCTTGTATCTTGATTCTATTTATAATCTTTCACTAAAATAGCAAGAAAAAAAGATAGCAATACTAGAGTATAAGTAGCATTTATCCTTCCCCAAGAATGTGATAAAAAATAGATTAAACCAAGAACAAAACCAAGACCTGCCATATTATATGCATGGATCATGGATGTATATGTAACCACATCAGGACAACAACCATCTGACTTCATCATCATTAGCATAGACTCAGCTTCTTCTAGCTGACCCTGAGAACTCATAAAATGTAAACAAAATTAGAACTTTCAAAAATGGAATATTAGAAGATTCCCAGTAAAGTGAATCAACAAAAAATGACCACTTGCCTGTTTGTTGTATGCACATATAACAGATGAGTATACCTCCTTAGATAATGGAATTTGCGAGTCCTTCATATCATAAAACAATTTGAGGGCCTCCGCATATCTCCCCAACTTACAAAAGCCACTGATAAGTACATTGAAAGTCGCAGAATCAGGTTTAGCACCTTTTTCCATCATACATCTGTACAAGTTTACAGCTTCATCGTATTCTCCAATACTCAAATAGCTACCAAGAGCAGAGTTATATGCAATTGTGTTTAACTTGATGCCACGACTCGCAGCTGCCGATAGTATAACACTAATCTTAACCATTTGACCACAGCGACCACATGCTGCCAAAAGGGTGCATATAGAAACAACATTTGGTTGAACGCCATCTTTTTCCATTTCACGAAACACTTCTATCGCTTCAGCTAGCAACCCTTCTGATCCATATGCATCAATTAGGGCATTATAACTAATTACATTGGGCTTCCATGAGTTCTGTCTCATCATGTCAAAAATTTCCCTGGCCTTTTCAGGTTGCCCTGATCTACCATATGCATTAAGTAAAGAGGTATATGAGACAAGATCAGGTCGTAGATGGGCTTGTTTAATCAAATTGAATAGCCCCATGGCCTCCTTATGCATGCCATGAGAAGCATAGGCACCAAGAAGCGCATTATATGTAACAACATTAGGCTTTAAACCTCCTGCAAGTATCATATCAAATACTGCTTTGCAGTTTTCAATCTGCCCACAAACAGAATATGCATGAATAATACTTGTAAAAGTCACAACATCTGGCTGACATTGAGATCCTATTTCCCTCATTGAGTTAAAAACCTCCACAGCTTCCCCATACCGCCCCAGCTTAACAAGGCAATGTATGACAATATTAAGAGTAATTGTGTCGGGATGGATTTGGGTCCCTTTCATTAGCTCATAATATGATAAAGCTTTTGAATATTGGCCACCAGTTTTAAATGCCGATAAAATAATGTTATGAGTCACCATATCGGGACCAACACCATTATCGGTCATTTTCTTGCCAACTTTAAGAGCTTCTTTCCAGCGACCACTAGACCCACAAGCATTGATCAGATTGTTATATGTGGACCGGCTCGCTGGAACCTGCAACAATACATTGAAATCAGAGAAGAAAATGAACAAATGCAAGGAAAAAGGAGCCCTTATGTTGGTGATAGTTAAAGTCCAAGATAAAATGCACATGACAAGGAATTTCATATCCTTCACATATCTTACAGCACTCCACAAATGCAACCATTGAGCTAAGAGAAGTAACTAGACACTCAACCAAATAAGAAATCTAAAATGAGACACCAGAAACTGATAGTTTACAGATTTGAGTGTTTTGATCAGCAATTGACATGCAATTTTGAGGACGTAGTTCTCTTACAAGATGAGAAGAAAAAAAAAGACTATACTTCCAACCATCTATAAAGCTCTTGAATTCTTGCAGCTACGTGCATGTATGTAAATGTGTCATCTCTGGTTATAGCATGCATAATTCCCACAGCCCCTTTATCTTTTTTTTCATGAATAAAACAGCCCATTATCTGTAACAAGCGTAAAATTTATCCTTGTCATTTTGATGATCATATTCCACCTATCTGCATATATGCTCCCTAAAAATCCTTAGCCTAATTTCATCTGATCCTAGGATTTATTTCAGCCAATATTTTTATATTGAATGTAACTAATAGTTAGCTGGATCCCTTTTTTTTAGAAGCAAGCCATAAAAACATGAACTAAACATTATTTATAAATTTCACATTGAGAATAAGCAGAAGGGGCAACTCCAAGCTCTTTTTGCCTTTAGCACAACAGGAGTTCAAAAAGAAACACAACAAATAGCAGATGTGAAGACATGAACCCGTTTTATCCATCACCATCATAAAAAACAAACAGATGAATAAGAAGACCTATTCTGTCTAATAGCACATTAAGAGAAATCATTTGAGAAGAATAGCAATACACACAGCTGCACGAAGCATATCATCCATAATGTTCATAGCCCAGCGCCACTGCCCAGCTCGACCATGTGCATTGATAAGAGCATTATATGTTTCAGCGTCAGGTTTACACCTTAAAGAGAAAAAAAAACAGGAAAATCAATTGATGTAAATGTCGACAAGCATATAAGCATAGGAGACATTCACATGCAAAAAGAGAAAAATGCATTAGAAGAGATAAAGAAAGTACATTAATGAATATGAAAGCATGACCAACTTGAACTACTCTCCAGCAGTTTATGTATGTGCTAACAAGTGAAACTACCACGGCACTCCCAGAAAAGGACTCCTTGGTCTAATAAACTGTTACTTTTCCCATCTTGCTTCATTACTCATTATCTAAAATATTTATAAATCATAGAATGACAGCTAACTCAAACAAATTAAAAATGTAAGCAGACTGAATGTAAGAATTTTTTCCCTCACCTCCACTCTTGCATTTCAAAAAACAAACCACGAGCCTGATCAGTTCGATTATGCCTGGCATGCAACCGTATCATCATGTTGTAGATATCGTTTCGAGCACAGTAGTTTCTTTGATTCTTCATCCAACGGAAAACTTGAACACTATGTTCAAGAGCACCAGCTTCTGTAAGTTCCTATAATAAACGCCATGCAGCTGAGCTAGTCGATGTTATATCAGGCAAATTGAAATTAATTACAACGCGAAAATGAAATTCAAAGCGACGGAAAAACCGATAAGCAGAAAAAAAATATTAGCATACAGAGAAAAATTGGCAAATTCAATAAACCAGAAAGAGCGAGCGCACACAGCAGCATCCATGTTGGAGTATCTTGGGCAAGATAAAAGGGAATCTCACACGAAACACAGGAGTGTGAAGGACATACGGGACTATCTGTACTCTACCAGCGACAAGTGCCGTTCAAGAAGTGAGAATTAGTAATTACACGAATAAGAACGGGGAAGTTCTTTCGGGCAAATCGACCGCTCCAGTAATTAAGAACGCCATCAATATCGTCCCAGTGACGGAGCTTAAGAATCTTTCTGACGACCTCGGAAAGTTTCAGATCTCTTTGATTGACTCGATCTCTATATCGCTTCGGAACTTCATCTTTGCAGAGTCCAGTGAGCTCTACTGAAACCCGATTCTTACCCTTATCATAGTTTATGGTCCCTACTTTTCTCTTCTCCCATACAGATGTATCCTTACTTTTGGTATTGGAACAGAAAATTCGGGTCTTGCGATTACTTTTAGTCCTCATTTTGATTGGGGAGAGGGTGAGAGACAGAAAGTCGTTGCGAAGACTACAGGGCTCAGGAGGTGCGACGATTGCTGCCATGGACGAGAACTGGGATGCAAAGCAACAGCTTATGGATGGAAGACCACTCTTCAATAGAGATAACAGTCGACTCTTTTGAGTTGAGAATTGTAATCCAGTATAGGAAGATCAAGCTACGGTTTGGCGCGCTTCTAGCCCTCTGCAATCTACACAAAAGTAGCTTTTTGCGGATTAACAACATGAGGAGAAGGGCGGACGAGGGCAAGGTGTCGCACTCCGAGTCTCCGAGTTATAAAATATTTTTTAATGTAATAACTTAAACTTAAATTTTATAAATAATTAAGAATCAAAATAATTACTCTTTTAAATTGGTTATAAATATTAAATTTAATTTAAATTTATATTAAATTTTTAAATTTTGTTGTTCCATAACGTCATTTAAATTTCATATAATTTTGAATAAATTATTTTTTTACAAAATTATCATCATTTAAATGATAATTATAAAACTTAACTAAATAAATATATATTAACTAGTTACATATATTATTAATTTATATAATATGTATTTTATTTAATTAATTAATTATAAAATAATTAATATTTATTTTATTTAAGTTATTAACTATAAAATAATCAATATTTATTTTAATTAATTAATTAAGTTTAAAATAATAATTTATTATAATTATAAATTATTATTGACAATTTTATTTTTAAGTTAATAAATATCATATATAATTTAACTAGTTTATTTTTATATTAATTTATTATAATTAAAAAAGGCATAAAATTCTATTCAAAGTGACCAAAAGGGAGAGTGAACGCAGTCTTATATTTATCCTTATCGTTGATTTGAATTTGCCAATATCCAGATTTCAAATCAAATTTGAAAAAGATTTTAGTAGAAAATAATTTGTCTAATAAAAAATTTTGTTTGGAATGGGATACCGAATCCATTTCAAACAATCATTAAGTGGTTTATAATTAACCACTAATCTTGGAACACCTCTTTCCTTTTCTGCTTTTTTATTTACATAGAAAGCAGTACAACTCCATGGAGAATAAGACTTTCTAATTAATTTCTTATCCAAGAGATTTTGGATTTCCTTTCTGCATAGGTCTAGAAAAGTATGTTTCATTTAGCAAGGCCTAGCTTTGGTGGGAATGGTTCTTTCATTGAACCCATCAATATATGGTAAAGACACAATATATTTATGTCGATCCCAAAAAGCTCTAGGAATATCACTACAAATTTTTTGGGAAAGCAATTTATGAAGAGAACTAATTTTCTCTTTAGTGTCTGTAGTTTCCAACTGTTGTTCTAGTGTAAGAAAATGAATTTCTTTATGCAGGAAACTTATTTGTTTTTCTTTAACATTTCTCAATTCAGAAATCTCATTAATAAAACTAACTTGAGGTTGAGATTTGAAAGAGAAATAAATAGGTTTTTTATTAACCTCTCCAAGAATTCCTTGGTTGTTAATGCCCTTAATTGGCATGATTTGCTTCAAGAAAGGAGTGCCTAATATGACCTATTGTGTCATATCTTTTACCAACAGAAAATCTGTGATAATGCACTGATCATTAGTGCAAATGGAGGCATTGTTTAATTTATATTTAATTTTCATTTTCTTGCCATTTGCATTGGCCAAGGATTGAGTGGTTTTTTTCAAAATATTGGGTTGGGATTAACCCTTCTTGGATGCAGTTTAAATCTGTTCCACTATCGATCAGAGCTGTCAAACGGGGGATGACAAAATTTTGGTCGATAACCAAATTAATTTTGATATGCCACTTTTGATTAGTGACCTTTGTGATTTGATTCAGGAAAACATCATCTGAAGATTTTTCCTATTTTTTTAATTTAGTTTCAAGCTTTTTATATAAAGATTTTAAGTTTTTTAATTCTTGTTTAATTTCCTTGATTTCTTCCTGTAAAGCATTTAGACAGACAGGTTGTTTTGAAGAAGATGTTTTTCATAACGACTGACAACATCCTTCAAAGAATAAGGTTTTACACCTTGATTATTCTTTGAAGTTTGAGCAAGATATTCATTTATTAAATATCTTTTTCTTTGAGGATCTTCTTCTGCATCAATGTTCTCCATAATTTGTTGCTGATCAATAATAAGAACATTAATCTGATGTATTTGTGCCACAGATTGTAGGTGAGAACAACTACAATCTTGGTCTTCTGATTGGCTGGATGAGGCATAATCAATATCATCCACTGAGTATGAATTTAAGAGAATTTTAGCCAACTGAAATCTCAAACCTTGATCAATTTCCAGTTGGTTAATTTTCTCTTTGGTTTTACACCTATTCAAATAGTGACCTAATTTACAACATTTATAACAGACAATTTACTTTTTTTCTGGAGGATTTCTTCTAGGAGGAGGTCTAGGAGGTGGTCTTGGAGGATGGGGTGTCCTAGGTTCATGACGAGTCTTTTGATGAGATTATTTCTTCTCTTTGCCTTCTGTTTATATTTCCTACTTCTTGTTGTATTTGGTATCAGAGTCATGGAAGGTTAAATTCAGGTATGGAGTAAGCTATTATAAATTTTTTATATCTTAATCATCATGGGAGTTAACTTACTTCGTAATGTTATAATAATTTTACTATTCATCTTCGTTCTTGTTAAGATATGGAACGTCACCCAAGTCGCGTTGAGTCAGGCCGTGTTGCCTAGATTAGTGTTGAAGGCCGTTATACTCATAAATCGTTGACAGACGTGTATCTGATCAAGAAGATGATGAATAGTAAATTAATTATGATATTATGAATAATAGTTTACTTCGTTCATGATTACCATATAATCAGTTTATAATAGATTTACTTCATACTAGAATATTCCTCTTTCTGGTTATCTTTTACCACTCTTAGTTGTAGAGTAATTTTAGTTTACTTTAATTTTAGTGTAATTGTGTTTTAATTTTAGTTTGTTTAAACAATGACATCTAGTAGTAGGATTACTGGATCAGTTAAGAATGCTTCTCTTGTTGAATATAAAGTTCAACAGCAATTGAATGATTGGACAATTCTGTCCATAAAACCAACTTCAATATACAAGAAAGGAACTTTCACCCTTTCTAGTACCATGGGAATTAAAACCATGGAACAAACTATTAATCTTGAAAATCAAGTTTCAACTCTTAAATTATTGGAGTTAACAGATCTCAATAAGTATCTTGCAGATACTGAGAAAAAATATATGCATATTAAATGCATACAAATTGCGTTCAAACCCTTGACCTTATTAACACATGATTACAGGCCATCCTCCGAGATGGAAGATGTTTGGATTGGAAAACCCCTTTGATGGGTATTGTTTAAACGAGTCTTAGTAGAGGACCCATTTATTTTAATGTCCATCCAAATCTTACCCTATCAATGACATATAGGAATTTGTTGGAATCACTCCTGTTGAAGATTTTAACACAGGGATATAATTTTATTCCTAGAACTGAAACCATTGCAGTTATTGCAAGGATTCATTTCAAAATTATGAATACATTTGTCCCTAAGGTACTTCACTTACCGGATCAGGGTAAGACTGTATTGATCGAGACAGATCTCATGAGTGCAAATGTTGCTACTCCAAGAATGACCCATTGGGAGGAAATTCATTTCCCAGCCAACTGGACAATTCCACATGTTTGTCAACGATTTATGAGTATAGCAGCCTTCAACGCTAACCTTGGCAACACGGCTTGACCCAACGCGACTTGGGTGACGTCCCATACCATAACAAGAACGAAGATGAATAGTAAAATTATTATAAAATTACGAAGTAAGTCAACTCCATTGATGATTAAGATATAAAAATTTTATAATAGCTTACTTCATACCTGGACATTCAAGATTTAGCCTTCCATGGCTCTGATACCAAATACAGCAAGAAGTAGGAAATATAAATAGAAGGCAAAGAGAAGAAACAGTCTCTTCAAAAGACTCGTCATGAACCTAGGAGACCTCATCCTCCAAGACCACCACCTAGACCACCTCCTAGAAGAAATCCTCCACACAAAAACAAAATTGTCTGTTATAAATGTAGTAAATTAGGCCACTATTCGAATAGGTGTAAAACCAAAGAGAAAATTAACCAACTAGAAATTAATGAAGGTTTGAGACTTCAGTTAGCTAAAATTCTCTTAAATTTTGATTCAGGGGATAATATTAATTATGCCTCATCCAGCCAATCAGAAGACCAAGATTGTAGTTGTTCTCACCTACAATTTGTGGCACAAATGATTCAGATTAATGTTCTTACTTCTGATCAGCAAAAATTATGGAGAACATTGATGCATAGGAAGATCCTCAAAGAAAAAGATATTTAATAAATGAATATCTTGCTCAAACTTCAAAGAATACTCAAGGTGTAAAACCCTATTCTTTGAAGGATGTTGTCAGTCGTTATGAAGAAAAGTCTTCTTCAAAACAACCTGTCTGTCTAAACGCTTTACAGGGAGAAATCAAGGAAATCAAGAAAGAATTAAAAAACTTAAAATCTTTATATAAAAAGCTTGAAACTAAATTATAAAAACAGGAAAAATCTTCAGATGATGTTTTTCTGAATTAAATCACAAAGGTCACTCATCAAAAGTGGCATACCAAAATTAATTTGGTTATCGACCAGAATTTCGTCATCCCCCATTTGACAGCTCTAATCGATAGTGGAGAAGAGTTAAACTTCATCCAAGAAAGGTTAATCCCAACCCAATATTTTGAAAAAAAAACACTCAATCCTTGGCCAATGCAAATGGCAAGAAAATAAAAATTAAATATAAATTAAACAATGCCTCCATCTGCACTAATGATCAGTGCATTATCACAAATTTTCTATTGGTAAAAGATATGACACAACAGGTCATATTAGGCACTCCTTTCTTGAAGCAAATCATGCCAATCAAGGGCATTGACAACCAAGGAATTCTTGGAGAGGTTAATAAAAAACCTATTTATTTCTTTTTCAAATCTCAACCTCAAGTTAGTTTTATTAATGAGATTTCTGAATTGAGAAATGTTAAAGAAAAACAAATAAGTTTCCTACATAAAGAACTTCAATTTTTTACAATAGAACAATAGTTGGAACCTACAGACACTTAAGAGAAAATTAGTTCCCTTCATAAATTGCTTTCCCAAGAAATTTGTAGTAATATTCCTAGAGCTTTTTGGGATCGACATAAATATATTGTGTCTTTACCATATATTGATGGGTTCAATGAAAGCACCATTCCCACCAAAGCTAGGCCTAGCCAAATGAAACATACTTTTCTAGACCTATGCAGAAAGGAAATCCAAAATCTCTTGGATAAGAAATTAATTACAAAGTCTTATTCTCCATGGAGCTGTATTGCTTTCTATGTAAATAAAAAAGCAGAAAAGGAACGAGGTGTTCCAAGATTAGTGGTTAATTATAAACCACTTAATGAATGTTTTAAATGGATTTGATATCCCTTTCCAAACAAAAAAAAATTATTAGACGGATTATTTTCTGCTAAAATCTTTTCCAAATTTGATTTGAAATTTGGATATTGGCAAAATTCAAATCAACGAAAAGGATAAATATAAGACTACATTCACTGTCCCTTTTGGTTACTTTGAAAGGAATGTTATGCCTTTCGGTTTGAAAAATGCTCCATCTGAATTTCAAAAGATCATGAATGATATCTTTGCTCCTTATTCTGAATTTACAATTGTTTATATTGATGATATCCTTGTGTATTCAGAATCTATTGATGATCATTTTAAGCTTTTAAATGTTTTCAAAACAGTGATTCGAAAACATGAGTTGGTGATATCAGCACCAAAAATGAAATTGTTTCAAACCTTTGTTAGATTTTTAGGTCACAATATTCACAAGGGAAAAATAGTTCCCTTTGCAAGAAGTATTGAGTTTGCTTCCAAATTTCCAGATAAATTATTGAAAAAAACTCAACTTCAGAGATTTCTAGGAAGTCAAAATTATATTACTGATTATTATCCTAATCTAGCTCAAGACTTAGCAATATTGCACAAAAGACTCAGAAAGAATCTTGAGTCGTGGACTCCTAAACACACTCAGGCAGTCCAAATCATAAAGGGAAAGGTTAGACAAATCCCTTGTCTTAACCTGACCAATCCTTCTTATCTGAAGGTTGTAGAGACAAATGCCTCCCATATAGGCTATGGTGGCATATTCAAACAAGTAAACCTAGCACGTAAAGAAGAACTTGTGAGATATACCTCTGGTAACTGGCATGATGCAATGATTAATTATTCCACTGCTAAACAAATTTTTTTGCCAATAATTAAGTGCATTCATAAATTTCAAGATGATCTCTTAAATCAGAAATTTTTTTCAAGAGTTGATTGTTCAGCTGCAAAATCGATTCTTAAGAATCATGTGAAGAATCTTACTTCCAAACAAATCTTTTCCAGATGGTAGGCAGAATTAAGTGCCTCGGATTTTGATATTGAACATATCAAAGGAGAATTAAACTCCTTACCTGATTTTCTAACCCGTGAATTTCTTCAAGGTAAAAATCATGTATAACCCCGGAATGGGCAATCCTCTCCCAATCAGAGGAGGAGGAAATAAATCCAGAGGCCGAGGCCGCAAAAATCAAGAACGAGGAAATTCCTCAGAGAAGAAGGGCAAAACCCCAATGTCGTATAAAGAGACATTTGAAGCAGAACCAGAGTATATTACTCTTCCTTAAAAGGATACAATTTTGATCCTCAATAAAGAGGACGTGGATGGCACCTCGAATTCTTGGGAGATGTTACAGAAATGGCTTCGAGAAGCCTATTGTTCCATCCGTGCAGGAAAACGATGGTATTCATCTGAATCCATTTTGGTTCATCTCAAATCAATCGCAGTGCATCATACACTGTCCAATGTGGCTAAATGGGATAGCCCAAAAGCGTACAGTAAGTGTGCAATTCAAAGATTTATGCATTCCTCAACATGGGGAAATTTTGATTTAGCTAAAGCAGCTAATCTTCCTAATGATAAGGAATTTAATTACTGAGATTATATGGATTCTTGGTATAATAATTTTTATTACCAAAATCCCTCCCATCGACATTCCTGGTTTTTCCAATGGGAAAAGAATGTCTACAAGAGGTCATTACCTCTACCCAGTTGGGTTTATGCACGGAGGATCAAATTTGGGCCACCCCTTGATATCTTACCACAACCCATTAAGGTTTTGTTTACAAAATGGACTAAATCTAGTCCTGAGCTTAAAGCTCTGGGGTTTCAGCAACTCCTTGATAATGGTGATGTCTTCAAATCCACCTTGGATATTTGACTTGATTTTTAAAATTTTATATCTTACTGAGGACAAGTTTTAAAAAAAAACAACCTTGAATGTTTGACCCTGTTATAGACTCGATAGCTGAAAGAGTCATCCAAAGGCGTTGCAGTTGAAGTGTTTTGTATTGGAATTAATTTATCATTCTCAGCAACTATTTCAGCAACTCAGCAGATTCAGCATGTTGAGCGTGTAAGCCAAGATGGCTAGTTTTATAATTATTTGGGCTCCTCTTTGAACAACTTAAGAAGGGGTAAGTGGAAATGAAACCTGTCGAACATTTGAACCCAGAAATAGAACACGAACAGGGAGGTTCCCCTCTTGACGAACCAGGTTGTTGTCTCCCTTCACGAGCAGTAGGTTACGGTCTCCCTCAAAGTCGGGTTACCCTTCCTTCCTTCCATCACTTCCAAGCTCTCCCTCTTCTCCTTTCTGTCACACATTTCACCCAGAATTCGCCATCATAGGCAGACCTGGACGAGTACAGCACATTGGTGCTAAACTTGTGCTGGACGCAGAGTCTCCTTCCCGTCGGATTACAAGGTCCATGGTCCGAGACCATAACAGACCCACCTTGGATTTTTTTTAAAATTCTAAGATCAACAAATTTGATGGTAGATCAACTTGCAGAGGAGGGTGTATCACTACAACATTTGATTATAAATGTTAGACATGCTAATTTATTATATTTTTGGTTTGTTTTTTAGTAAGTTGTCTTTAGTGCAATGAAGCTTTTACAACTTCCAAAAAAGAAATTGATGCATCCAAGTAATTTGAGAATGGCATGTCTTTGACAAACATTACACTGCATGGTAAGAGCGTGGTGCTTCTCCAATTAAATTCATTGGTGGACATGTCTACTAGTTTTTCGTTAGTTTTCTGCAAAGGAGATACTCATAAAGTACTTCATGTTATCAATATGTGAATCAACAATTTGAAGATTATTGATTCTACAACTCTCTTGCAATGTCTACAACCATTTCTCAATATGCTTCTACATCTTATAAACGATAAGGGAGAAACACTTCAGGTTCATTGAAGAAGAAGAAGAAGAAGAAGAAGTAGTAGTCGAAGAAGAAGAAGAAGAAGTAGTAGTCGAAGATGGTGATGAATTTATATACATTTGATTTTTTATTTGAATTAAATTTATTTAATAATTTAATTGAATTTTTATGTGATGCAAATGTATTATTACAAAACTTTAAAAAATAATTTACCTCTGCTAGCAAATTTCAAAATTCGTTGGCAGAGGGTATTATACATTTATTATTTATTATTTTTATATTATTATTAAAATCACATTAAAATATAAATTCAAAAATAATAATTGCCACATGCCATAAAAATTCGAAATTTGCTGGGAGAGGTTTAAGATATATGCCAACAAATTTTCAAATCCATTGGCAAAAGTTTCTATAAAAAAAATTTGGACTTTTGCTAGCAAAAATTCAATGTATTGCTTTGAGTTGATGATATGTGAAATTTCTTACTTTGGGCGTTCACCCAACATGTTAAGTTTGACTTTGCCGACTTCATATTTTTACATGTGGTAGATGTGGTGAACAACATCTAGGCTGATAGTCTTCCTTTTGGACTGATAATCACTCTTATCTTGGAGCACCACAATGTAGCTCTTGAGGGGGAGGAAGTTTACATCCTTAAAAATAGGGGTGGCACCAAGCCAAACCAGCTCGCAATCTATTCGAGCTCGACTCGAAAGAAGCTTGGCTCACTTCAGTTTTTACTTGTGCTCGGCTTGAGCTTAAACTTGAAATAAGGGTGGTTAAATATAATAAGCCAAACTTGGTATGTTATCTCGAGAGCCGATCCGTTAGCATAGATTTTGTTATGAAAATATCATTTACTCTAATTGCTCTCATCCGTTCCCTCTTTAGTTGGTAGATAGTTGCTTTTATTTACCTCAAACCTCAAAGACAATAGATAGTTCAGCCCTTTTGGGTCTCTCAACATCTAATGTTGTTGTTTGTCAATGGAATAAACACTATTGATTGATGTTTTGCTCTTTCTTTTAGGTCTATTAAGCTGGTTATTGTACATTGGATGCTCCATTGCAACGACTTTTTCTCTGCGATAGCTTGCAGTTCATCACAATATTCTCTTTATTTATTTTTATATATTTTTTATTTTTATAGTTTTAAATGTAGGTTAAAGCTCGAACCCGACTCAAACTCAAACTCGGTTAAAAATTTTGGGCTTGAGCTTGATTCCAATTTTAGCTCGAGCTCGAATTTGAAGTATTCAGATCAAGCCAAGCTCGAACATATGCAGGTTTGAGCTTGGATCAATTCGATGCCACCCATACTTGCAAGAAGATTCCATTACAAGCAGAAAGTCAAAAAAATCGGTTTTGAAAAAGTGAGAGGTCGTTGGGTCTCCGAGCATTAAAAGGGCAAGGACACTGAAGAATAAGACTTCTCGAGTGATGAATCAAATCTTGACTGAACTCAAGAGGAGCAATACCAATTTGTGAAGAGAAAGAAAAACAATGCATGCTCTAGCTCCCACCACCTTAGACAACTTGAGGATGGTATCGCTAATGTCAATGAAACACTTATTCACATCAAAGGAGCTCACGTCAAGAACAAGGAAGAATTGATGGAAGTCAAAGGTCTTCTTTGTTGACCTTCATTTATATATTGATGATAACCAAACTTAAATGCATTTATACTAATATTTGCAAATCAAGCATTTCATAAGCAATACCTTCAAGAAACATAATAATAAAATATGTACAAAAAACCTACAAACTCAAGACAAAACCTCGAGCTTTACAACGTGTCAAATTATCTTGAAGAGGTACCTAGAAAAAAATATTTAAGATTTGAAGACTAGAGTCTATGTTATCTAAAAATATCTCAAGAATTCTCTCCATATGTGAGGATAACCACCAAACTTCGATTTTAAGGTAAATAATAGCATTGGAACATCTGGGCATTTGATTTTTCAAAACCATGCTACAGGGATGCATTAAAATATTTTTAGATATGCAAAACCCCTAACAACAAGTTATTGTCGTGATAAATTTAGGAGGATGGGTCCAATCTCACACTACCAAGGATGACCCACAAGTCCATGTGTTTAGAAGATGAGTTCAAGCCCATAAGACCGAGGAAGGCCCACACATCGTAGAGAAGTGGAAGATGGGCTCAAGGCTCACAGACCCCGGAGAAAGCCCACAAACCCACATAGTGATGGTAGAATGGTAAATAAAGAGTCATCTCATAGAGATGATATTGATGTAATTATTTAAGTTTCAGGGATATAATTATAATATTATAATTTTATTAATATATGTTAAATTTATGGAAAGAGAAATACTTCATTGACTTCATTAACTTCCTATAATCAGAGTACATTAACCTTTATTTATAATAGAGGAAGGTAGTAGAGTCCAATTACAATAAAACTACATTTGTCCCAATTACACCCAAACTCTAACACTTAAAAGATAAGTCTTAGCATAATTAAATAACTCAATATAGATAAAATACAAGCATAACTCAAACTAAAACTCTTCTAGGACACGACCATAAGATAAAGATGACTTTGTGAGTCCTTCTTGATCTTCCAACTTATGTGATAAGAATGTCAGCTCATGGTAATCATGGTGGGTCCTACCTCTTATGGGCTTAGTCCCATCTTGTGGGACTTCCTTGGTAATATGGCCCATCTTATAATTCTCTTAGATATGTCTACCTTCCTTGGTCATGTGGGTTTGGCCCCTATCTTCCAACAATATATAAATATAGCTTCGGGGAGAGGGTTGGGACATGAATCTATAACCACTTTTCCTCCTTTTTTGTCCTAATGGGTTTCTCTCTTTTTTTCTCCACGAGCTAAATCATGAGTTTTGAAAATAAACATGGTACAAGAGTATTGATTTTCAGGACTCGTAGCTATAGTTTTTAAAATTCCTGAGTTTTTTATATTAGGCCCTTTCCTCAGCATAGTCTCCTAATTTTTTTCCTCTCATCAGATTCTCAGCAAAAAAAAATTTCTCTAGGTAGCCGATCCATAAATTTTTTGGATTCTCAGTATTTTTTCCGGATTATCCAGTGAGTCTACTCCAAGTTCAGTCGAGTGAAGTCGGCATGGCAGGTCTCTGCTTTCATTGTCATTTACATCTGCCGGAATTCTCAGCATGTCCAGAATTGTTGTCCACATCAAAGCAAAGCTGGCCCGTGGTACTTCGACGTCCACAAGAGCGCTACTAGGTTCGGCCCTTCCGTCGTCGTAGTCGGGGTGACCGGCGCCGTTGGTTAGGAATTCCTCCAGGTTCTCTCTGACCTTGACTATCCTTACCAATTCAATCCAATCCCGAAAGCCGATGAGAAAGACGGGGAGGAAAAAGAGATCGAGGAATCTCTGAGATTCTTCACAAACCCATCCTCCACAAAATCCGAAGCCGTCAATGACACATCTGGTCAATGACAGCATTCTGGTAAGAACTCACCTATTCCAAAATCTGATACTGAAGGTACCGTGGTTGCCTCTTAGCCGGTTAACAGCAAATTTTAAAAATTCCGTCGTTGGTTAGCCTCCTCTGGTCAAGTCTGTTTTAGTTGTCGGAGATTGGATCGTGGTCCAGCAAATCACGAGGAAATCTCTCTGCTTCGTCTGGGAAGTTGTTGCTTTCGGTTCCTTATCTTCTGTCATCACTGCTGCTTCATTAACAAAGGAAGTTTTCATTAAACTTTGGAGTGGCTCCCATTATTGGTATCACGGCTGCCATTTCGTTGGTTGGCAAAACGTGGCGGGAATAGACAGCCAACACATTATTTTCGGAACCAACAGCCAGCAATCCGTCGTTCTGGTATTCAACTGGCATCGAACTTATTTATGGAAAAATACTCCAAGCCGGAGCAGAGTAAACCGTTTCTCATAGAGCAGCTACCTCTACCTGCGTACTAATTCCATTGAGCGAGTTTCGCTCTTGATCTCTATTAGGAGCATCGATTTTCGAAAGATTCTAACGAACGTCGAAAAGACGTCGTTGAGCACCGTCTGGTGTCGGATAGGGCCAAAACGCCGGTGCCAAGCAATCTCTGCACGCTCTGTGCGCTCACCACGCGCAATGGCTGGCAGCTATCGCATCGACGAAATGCGTCGGAACCGGCGCCAACTACTATTCCGAAAGGTTCGCCAACGTCGACGTCGTTAAGGACTGCCGGCGAACCTTAGTTTCTGCGTGCGGTTGGAGGTTGAAGACCTCCAACGCACAGTAACATTTGATTAAAATCATAAGGTTTTTTAGGTAAATAGGTCCGAGTTGCCTCGTGATGAGTCGTATGCGACTCGCCCTTTCAACTCGTCAACTGGTCACAGTCTTGGCAACCTCAGTGTAAATAAAAAAATAAAAAAATAAAAAAAATGAGGTTCGGGTCGACTCGAACGGGATGAGATGGCTCTAAAGTCGCCCGAGAAGACCAAGTCGACTCGGTTCTCAAAAACAATTTTTTGCTCCATCGTGGATTCAAACAGTAGCGCTTGAAAATTCTGGCGTAGGAACTAGTGCCAGTGACCATTAAACCTGACTGGATTTTTGTGTAAAATAAGTTGTATTTTATACATTTATTTCCTGTAATTATTTTTTATGCGTTTTGACATATACTTAAATGCATGAAATTAAAGTTATGAATAATATTACAGTTTTTAATTATGCTTATATTATGAGAATATTTTGTACATAATGATAACATTTTAGTATTAGTTAAAATTACACAATTCATACTATTCTCATGTTAATTTAGTATTTATACGATTTAATATCTAGTGATCCACAAAATTTTAATTAATTAGAGAGTAACCACATCATCTTTAATTTAATAAAAAATATATATTATGATAGATTTGGATCACATAAAGAATATTAGACATTAATTGTAACTAATTTTACTTAATATAATAAATTTTATCTCACAGGGATTTTTATTATATTTGAGTTTTTAGTTAGAAGAAAATATAAAGTTACTCATAATTTACCCACAGGAATTATAAATTCTTAAATAATTTGATAGATTTATCTTAAAGTTTAATTATAAACAAAATTAAACAATAATTAGACTTAATTATACTTATATAATAATTTTATCCCACAAGAATTTTTATTATATTGAGTTTATTAGTTTGGATAAAATATCAAGTTATTCATAATTTACCTACATGAATTTTGAATTCATAAATAATTTGATAGTTTTATCATAAAGTTTAAATTGAATCTACTTGAATTAAAAATATTTAACCCACCCCATAGGCATTTTTTTTTTGTCAATAGATTCAATTTTTAAGCATGATTTACATTGGTAAAGCATGCTATTTTATTTAGACTTCAGTTTTAACATAAGCATGTAATTTGTAATTTTATGCAGTTGTACAACCTGCAAATTTCTCTGATATTTGTTGTGATATCCCTGAACTTGGAGATAACTATAAGGTCTTGAATGAGAGAATTCTTCTTCATTAAGGGTAGATGGACATAGACTATGCTATTAGGAATCACGAACAGCCAACATTTACTAATACCAACACTACAGCTGAAATCACGCTTTATGAATGATGGGAGGGATCTAATCGCCTCAGCATGATGTTCATTAAGACTTGAATTTCTATTGGTATTCGTGGTTCTGTTTATCAGCAAGAACAAGTCAAAGACTTGTTGAAAGCCATTGATGAACAATTTGCAAGGCACTAGCAAGCACCCTAATCATGAAGCTCTCATCCCTAAGGCTCACCGGTATGTGAGGAGTGGACGAGTACACCATGCAAATGAGGGATATTGCGGTTCAATTAAAGAAACTCGAGGTTGAAGTGTCAGATTCTTTCCAGGTGTACTACATCTTGAACACACTTCCACACCAATATGGACCCTTCAAAATCTCATACAACGCACATAAGGATAAATGGTCAATTAATGAACTTTTGACCATGTACGCTCAAGAGGAATGGAGACAAGTGATGGAACAAGGAGAAAGTGCAATGCTGGCAATGCATGGAAAAGAGCAAATTTCAAGCCAAATAGAAAGGAAAAGGTAAAATAAACCCCAAGCTGGTATCAAGAAAGATTCAAAGTGTTTCTTCTGTAAAAAGAAGGGACACATGAAGATGGAATGTGCCAAGTTTCATAAATGGCTTGCGTACTAAGGTAATCCAACCTCATTTGTTTGTTATGAATCTAATATGGTTAACGCCAATATTAATACATGGTGGATTGATTATGGATCAACAATCCACATTTCGAATTCCTTGCAGGGTTAGCAAAACCTAAAGAAGCCAGTGGGAAGCGAGCAAAGCATCTTATCAGGAAACAAGACGAGCTCACATGTGGAAGCGATAGGAATTTGCTATTTAATTTTAAGTAGTGACTTTGTTTTAAAGTTAGAAAAAACTTTCTATGTTCCAAGTTTTTCCAGAAACTTTATTTCAGTTTCAAGGTTTGTACCTTATGAATATTCTTTTAATTTTCAGACCCATCTTTCAATTTATTTTATAAGTCAGGAAAGGTACTTTGTCTGATGGTCTTTACAACATCAATTTACAAAACAATGCCACTTATGATTCAATGCATGTTCACACTAGCACTAAAAGATGTGTTATTAATGAGGTTCCCTCTACATTGTGGCACCAGAGATTAGGTTATATCTCCATGGAAAGAATTAAAAGATTGGTAAATGATGGGTACTTAATACTCTGGATTTTACTGATTTTGAAATTTGTGTAGACTGCATAAAAGGAAAGCAGACTAACAAGTGAAAGGAGGTGCTAATAGGAGTTTAAACATATTAGAGATCGTACATACTCATTATATGTAGTCCAGACATGGACTCACATGGTAAGAAATACTTCATCACTTTTATAGATGATTACTCATGATACATGTATCTCTCTATATGCTTTATAACAATAATGAAGCATTAGATGCATTTAAGATCTTTCAGGCTGAAGTAGAGACACAATGCGGTAAGCAAATTAAGATCGAGAGTTCAAATAGAGGTGGAGAATATTATGGTCGATACACAGAGAATGGACAAGTACCTGGGCCATTTTCAAAGTTTCATCAAAAGCATGAGATTGTTGCCCAATACACCATG
Source organism: Aristolochia californica (assembly GCF_029961685.1). Lineage (NCBI taxonomy): Eukaryota > Viridiplantae > Streptophyta > Magnoliopsida > Piperales > Aristolochiaceae > Aristolochia > Aristolochia californica. Next base: position 9,031,262 of record NW_027181881.1, read on the forward strand.
CCTAGTTCACCGGACCAAAATGGTGTAGCACAAAGAAGAAACTGAACATTATTAAGCATGGTGCGGAGTATGTTTAACAACTCCAATCTTCCTAGTTCCTTGTGGGCTGAAGCACTTAAGACGGCAGTGTATATATTAAACTGAGTTCCAACCAAGGATGTTCCTAAAACACCATTTGAATTATGGAAAGGTTGGAAACCAAGTTTGTGACATATGTGCTTTAGGGGATGCCCGTCTGAAGTGAAAATTTATAATCCAAAAGAGAAGAAGCTAGACCCAAGGACCATTAGTGGGTATTTCACTAGATATGCTGAAAGGTCTAAATGTTACAGATTTTATTGTCCATCTCACAGTACTAGGATTGTGGAATCAAGAAATGCAAAGTTTCCTAAAAATGACGATTATTGGGAGCAACCAAACTCGAAACATGGATTCAAAGAAGGATCATTCAGAATCTCAACCTTCCACCTCAAGTGATAGATTGGTTATTGTTCATATCACCCCTCAAGTACAGATTGGTGTTGAACAATCAATCATTGAAGTTCCACAAGTTGTTGACGACATTCTAGTAGATCAGGTAGTTCAAGAGTCGCCAAGTACTTTTGAACAATTGGTTGAACCATATACTTCTCAGGAATATGATGGCACAACATTAAGAAGGTCTACTAGACGAAATAGATCAACAACTTTTTATGATTATGTTATGTATCTACAGGAATCCGACTACAACATTGGAGCCGAAAATGATCCCAAGTTCTTTTCACAAGCCATGAGTTGCAAAAAATTAGAATAATGGTACAATGCCATGAAGGAAGAGATGAATTCTATGAAGAATAATGGAATATGGGATCTAGTTGAGTTACCTAATGGATTTAAAGCCATTGGATGTAAATGGGTCTTTAAGACAAAGAAAGACTCATTGGGCAGCATTGAGAGATACAAGGTAAGACTTGTTGCTAAGGGATTCACTCAAAAAGAAGGAATTGATCACACAAAGATTTGTTCTCCAGTATCTAAGAAAGATTCCTTGTGTATTATTTTATTATTAGTAGCCCATTTTGACATAGAGTTGCAACAAAAGGATGTGAAAACAACATTTATCAATAGAGATCTAGGGGAGGAAGTTTACATGAAACAACCTGAAAGATTTCCCTCTAGTGATGGTGAGCAATTGGTTTGCAAGCTCAAGAAATCCATATATGGATTAAAACTAGTATCTTGTCAGTGGTATTTGAAATTCCATAATGTAAATTCTTCATTCGGTTTTGTCAAAAACATTATGGATCAATGTATATATAAGAAAGTCAGTTGAAGTAAAATCTGTTTTCTTGTTTTATATGTGGATGACATTTTGCTAAGCCCCCAATGATAAGGGTTTTCTGCATGAGGTGAAACAATTTCTCTCTAAAAATTTTGATGGGAAGGATATGAGTGAGGCATCTGATGTCATTGGCATTAAGATTAATAGTGATAGATTTCGAAGTATTTTAGGTCTCTCTCAGGAAACCTGTATTAATAAAGTTTTAGAAAGATTTTGGATGAAGGATTTTTCACCAAGCGTGACCCCCATTGTGAAGGGAGGTTCAATTTGAACCAATGCCCGAAGAAGGACCTTGAAAGGGAAATAATGAAGGACATTATATATGCTTCTACAGTTGAAAGCCAATTGTATGTTCTAGTTTGCACAAGACCTAGCATTGTATTTGTTGTAGGAATGTTGGGACGATATTAGAGTGATCCAGGGTTAGTCCACTGGAGAGCTGCTAAGAAAGTAATGAGGTACCTTCAAGGAACCAAAGACTACATGTTGATACATAGACATATGGACACTCTAGAATTAATTGGTTGCTCAGATTCTAACTTTGCCGGTTGTATTGATTCATGCAAATCAACATCTTGATACATTTTCTTGATGGCCAATGGAGTTATATCATGGAGGAGTGTCAAACAGACTTTGACTGCCACGTCCACTATGGAAGCCGAGTTAGTTTCCTGTTTTGAAGCTACTTCACTGGGTGTATGTCTTAAGAGTTTCATTTATGGGCTTAGAATTTTGGATTCTATCTCTAGGCCATTAAAAATGTATTGAGACAACTCAGTTGTTGTTTTTATGGCCAAGCACAACAATAGTGGAAGTCGAAGTAAACATATTGATATAAAGTATTTGGTCATAAGAGAAGGTGTTAAAGAAAAGAAAATGGTCATTGAGAATGTAAGCATTGAATTAATGATGGTTGATCCTTTGACTAAGGGCATGCAACCGTTTAAATTCAAGGATCTTGTCGTGAATACGGGACTTGTTTCAAATATGTAATTTTTCATTGTATGAAAATGTTTTTTAAGTGAAATTCTTAATTATTGTGATGTTTTTTCTCATGTGCACCTTAATTTTTGAGAAAATTCATCTATGTTGGACCAAGAATAAACATAAGGTTTATTCATTAAGAAATTATTGCTACATAAAAGAAATAAATACATAGTAATACGTGGAAGGTAATACTTGTCATTACAGGACCTATCGCCATGATTCATGTATTTATTACTTAAATGCAGATTATCAAAGAGTTTTAGATTATATTTGAAGTATGGTGCAAGTGGGAGAATGTTAACCGTTTCTCATAGAGGCACGAAGAATGGTCTTGAACTTCTTTTTAACGGTTGATGAAGCAGTTACAACTCCCTCAGTAGTCTGGTAGTGGATGATGAGACACGAAGCCACGAATAGCTTTGATGGGAGTTTGGCTAAAGGATATCTATGGTTTTGTGGTCCCCAATCTCGGTTCCTCAAACCCATCAATCTTACACCATCTCTGAGAGTGATCAGAGGGCGGAAGTTCCAAATCAAATTGCGAGAAAGTATTCATTTTTTTTTATCAGAGTCGAAATCTAATCGCATGGAGGGAGGTATAATTTCAAGGTTTTCCGTTTATGTTTTCTATAATGAATTTTATGTTGTTTGAAATTCAACTAAGTATTACACAGAGTGAAGAGATACGAGTTGGTGCTTGACAATCTTGCTCTTAGATTTTCATTCTGCTAAGACAGAATGTGGTTATTGATCTGTTTGGAAAGATCTCATATACGAGTTATTGTTGGTTGTTGTTGCCTATCCAGCCCAATTCAAATTTACTATTTTGGGTTGTACTACTAAGAATCAAGCTGAGAATAATCCCGAGTTAGTGCTATTTTTTTTGGTAACTCTCGTCGTCTCTTCGCTGCCTTGTTTCCTTATCTGGTTCTCGTCTTGTTATTACGGTGGGTTGATTTTTTTTTTGGGCAAGTTTTATTCACTCTACTGTTGTGTATCTCTAGAACAATTGATCATTTGCTCGTTGCTGCCTCTCTGGGATACTATTGCTGGAAGATATCTTCTCCTTCTCTCTCATTGGTTCATCGTCGGCTATCCTCTCTGGTTCACTGTAGTCCCAAGCTGGTTGGCACCACGGGGAAGAAGAAGATACACTATTGCAAAATTAATGTTTCCCTAAGTTAGGAAATTGGGTTTAATTGAGAGCCGATTTTGACTGGAACCTAGACCGGGATGAATTAACCAAGCATTGCTTCTGTTAAGCCGAGTAAACTCGGGCCAACTCGGACCGCGTCAATCCAGTCTGGGTCAACTCGGTTCGGTCAACCCAACTTGACCCACTTATTTTTTGGCTCGACTATATGCTTCTGGGTCCAAAGTTTTGTACCTATTTCCTCTACGACTCGACCATATTGGTCTACTATTTGACTCGGCTCGACTCGGTTCCTTGCTCCAGCGTAATATTATGTGGAATTAATTGGCAACTGATTCCTTGGAGATCAAATTATTTGGTGCACAAACTCGCAATGAATTATTTTATGGGTCTTTTTTTAAGGATTTTTATTATTTGGTACGTTTTATTTGGCTCATGCCCATTTCAGCTGCTACTATTGTGTCTCTTTGGCTAAGACATTATTATTGAAGAAGGGCTTCTTGGTTGCTGACTGTGGTCAACACTGATTATTCTGGAGATGAAGAAAGCACATGGTGACCCCAGAATATTATCTTTTGGGTAATTACCTGTTAACCCCCTTAATTGGTATTTATTACTCCTACCATTTGAGAGTCGGTGTCCTGTGGAGGGGCATAGTGATAGAGGAGTTTTATTACACTTCTGAGCATTGTGTATAAACCTACTACCTACAAAAGATAGGAGTGTGCCCAACATCCAGCATCAGTTATTTGACTGGAGTATGGAGCGATGTCTTACAGCTAGGAGTAATTTTACTCTCACTTATATTATGAAACTTGGGCCTCTCGGAAGAGACCACCAGCTTGAGGGGGAGTGTTGGAACATATAGGGGATTGCCATTTTATACGGGAAGATCCTATCCACCAATTTCAGCAAGCGGGGTGTTCATGATGTTCTCTCACCCGCAGCTTGAGAGGGAGTGTTAGAAGATGGCCCCAAACCCATACGAACAAGGAAAACCCACAAGTCCATGTGCGCGGAAGATGGGCTAAAGGCCCACAGACCAAGGAGAAAGCCCACATGCCCACATACTGAAGTAATTAGTTTAAGTTGTAGGGGAATAATTATAATATTGTGGTTTCATTAATCTATAAATAGAGCTTCAAGGAGAGGGTTAGGACATAAGTCCATGACCTCTTCTTCCTCCTGTTTTCTCCCAATGGTTCTCTTTTTTTTTTTTTTTCTCCATGAGCTAAATCCATGGAGTCCTTAAAAGTCCACACATAAAAACTTTTTTTTTTCATTTCGGCATAAAGCCTAATTGATCATACTAGTGGCATGATTGCATACAAGATGAAGTTTAGTGGAGCACATAAAGCATGATCGATCCTACACTACATTGTAATTGATCATCTTGAGAGTTGCCGGTATGAACTATAAAGCATGATCGATTACCTGAAAGCTACTAGTATGAGTTATGAAACATGATTAATCATACCATATGCTTTGATAGATAATCTCGAAAGCTACAAATATGAGCTATAAAGAATGATTGATCATATCCTACAATATGATCAACCATCCTGAGAACTATGCAGCAACCCCATAAAGCATGATCGATCAACCTACTTGGATTGATCATTCAACGTGTTATTTTTAGCAGTTAAAATTTCAACTGATTGATGGCCTAATTGATCAACAAGCATGACAAACTAAAAAATATAGCCAATATACATGGTTGATCAATCATACCTTTCCCCGATCAACACTTTTTGTAGTTTTTGAAAACATGCAAAAAATGGCTAATTGGCTGGGAAAGTTATAAATACCCCTTAACCATGTCAACGAGTGTAATGTGAATATTTAATAGCAATTTATTGCATTCAACAACCTTTTTACTTGAAATTACTTTATAAATCCATTATTGAGGGAAGATAGAGTTATGCTTTTGCAAAACCTTCTTTCCACTGTCAAAATCATTGGGCATCCTAAAATTTTCAAAGTCCAACAACACTTCTCTTGTGCACTGTAATATTTCCTTTTCTTATTGTATCTTCCTTTTTTCTTATCAAGGTAGTTCTGAAACCTATAATCTAGAAAGGGAAGCTAGCTAGAGCCGTAAAATCTCATGGAGAGATTTGTATCATGTACTTAGGCATTACACATGGCTTAAAAGAGAGCCAAAATCTATTTTTGTGTAAAATTTTAGCTAATAGAGCTTATTATTCAATTGTACCTAGCACATATAGAACAAAAGTTATTTGATCATCTATTATGGTTTGTGTTTTTTTTAATTGTTTGATTTTAATTTCACATATAAGCACCCAATTTTTTTATTTTAAATCTTAATTCACCCCCCTCTTGAGAAGTCACCTAGGCCAACATTCTTCACTAAGTGGTTGATTGTCGTTCCTTGCGTCCGCCTCTACCCTTGCTTTATTTCATACTATCCATCCTTTTTACCAAGGATTGACCTCATTTTGTACTTTTGACTTGTATTTAAAAAACGTCAATATATTTTATATCTCACTTGTACACCTTGACATATCTGAAATAAAAGACCTTGAGCCAATTTGGCGTGCATATATATTTTCATCCTTATATGCAATTTTTGAACTATAAAAAAAAGGAGCAAAGAACTTAAAAATCGAAATTAAAATTGTATACACAAATTCAGGGGAACAACTGTCACATAAATTCTGAATTTTATTTGTATATGCGATTAAAAATTTTAGTTTTTATTAGTAAGGTTTGGTCATCATTAAAAGAGGGAGATTGTTGATCTAGGTTGGCCCTCGTACATATTTTGATAATAACAAAAAACTACATTTGTGCTCAGATTTTTTTACGACTCAAGTATTTCAAATGCATTTTCTTAAAGAGAAACAAGGTCAAGGTCTATACAAATGAATCAACAAATTCAATACAGTGAGAACTCGAACCATGTGACATGTCAAGTTACTTGAAAAAGCACCAACGAGTAAAGTTTGATGACTTGAAGACTATAGTCAAGTCATTTTAAAATATTTCAAGAACTCTAGCCATGTATGAGGACAATCACCAAACTTCAATTCAAACCAGGGGTTAGTCCAAAATGAAGCATAGATGAATTGTGTGTGCATTACTCCGTTCATATGATTAGGTCATTAGTCCAAAATGATCTCCTCTTCATTTGAATAACGCTGGGTAATCTTCTCACACAAAAATCAAAAAATCATGTTTTATACCTATTTAGAAAATCATCCACATGAATCACGCGTGGGATGCATTTTTTCCCTCATTTCACTATGTTCTCCCTTTCCCTCAGCTTCCTCTCCCGAAATGTTTTTCTCCCGCTCGACTTTTCTCCCTTCTCGGCCTTCCTCCCCCAGATTTGTTTCCCTCTATCTTCTCCCTCTCGGCCTTCGTTGCAGAGCTGCCATCGTAGAAAACAGGAGGCCAAACCTCTGTAAAAGAGCCTCTCGGCCTCCCTCTCTTCTCCCTCTCGGCGTACCGTCAGAGTGTCGCCTCCGTTATTGTTGCCTGCTCGCCCACCATTGTCTTCCTCCAATATTGGCACTATGATGAAGACGATGCATCGGGGCGCCATGAGGAAGACGACGTTGATTTAATTTTTTCTAAGTTCGGAAAAAATAAACCAACGTCATAACTTCATTATATTTATTTTTTAAAATAATCCATATTTTTATTTATAAAAAAATTATTTTTATTTAATCAATATATTCAATTTGTAATTAATATATTAAATTAGTGATTTAATAGTCATAATTAAAATATTTTTAAAATAAAAATATGATAGATTGTTTTGGTTCAATTATCACATTGCTATAATTAATTAAACCAATGGTTTAAATTTTTTGACAATATATTATTAATTAATAATACGTTAAAATCTATATTATGTTATTGATAAAATAGTGTATTTGTTATTTTTATTTTTTATTACTGTATTAATTAGTGACTTTTAATGTTAAAATATATTTTATGTTCTTAAAAAATTATTTATTTATTTATTATATAAGCTTAAGTTATTTAAATTTTTATTTATTTATAATAATTTATTCTAGTCATACGAAATTATTATATTAATTTATAATAAACTATAATCATTAAGTAATATTATATACTCTTTCATTTATTAGTTTATTAATATATTTTAATGTTATACATTAAATCACTTATAAGTGTAGTAACCATGTTTATTTTGGTGAATTATCTGTTCATGTATATGTTCTATTTTTAAATATATTACAAAAAATTACTCGTTCTCTTGTTTATATCATATTTTTCTTGTTTATATCATGTTTTTCATTTTGGGGCACTAACATTGGAATTTGTTTTCTATTGCACTTAAACTCCGTCTATATCAACACCCAAGGAAGAGTTCAAGTTGAATCAATTCATTTATAGTAAATTGAAATCTTCACTTCATTTCAAGTTCATAGAGGACTAACCCCCCCCCTGCTAAGGTACACAAGAGCATTGAAGGATTAGGGCATTAAATATTTTAAAGCCATATCTTATCAATACATATAAATTGTTTTAATAATAGTAAATCCATTAGAATAGCATATATTGTGCTTAAATGTCAAAATAGTAATATGTTACATTTTATGATCAATCAATGTATATGGGCTTGACGAATAATCCAGAATACACTCTCACATAACTTATCAAGCATGATCTATCATTGCCTCAATTATAATCGATCGTACATAATATTGCCAAGAAGGGGCTAGAAAACATGATCGATTATCCTCTATTGCATAATCGATCATATGTAACTTTGCATAGTCAATTCTATAAAGCATGATTGATCAATAAAAATGGGTTGATTGATCAACACATTTTTTTAAAGGTTAAAAAGTTGTTAATTGGTACCTTGATCGATCAATAGGCTTAAGGAACACAAAATATAAAGTTGTTATACATTGTTGACTGATCATACATTTAAAGTGATCAATCAACATTTTTTGTAAATGGGAAAAAATGATTAATTTGGTTGGAAAAGTTTTAAATAGGTCTACAAACTCGTTGGGAAGTATAAATTGAGCATTCTTTGGCCATTAAAAACACTCTAAAAGCTTAATCAATTGAAATCTCCATAAAATCCATTTTGAGATTAAAAAAAGTTGTATATTTTGAAAAATCTCACAATTCTCTCAAATCACTTGTAGGGCCTATTTGGAACCAAAAAAAAAGGAGAAAGAAAGTTATTTTTTGTTGTTTGGTAGTAGATAATTATTGAGAGTGTTGGAAGATGGACCCGAGCCCACACGATAAAGGAAGGCCCACATATCCAAGTGTGTTAGAAGATGGGCCCAAGCCCATAAGACCAAGGAAGGCGCACGTTTCCAAGAGTGTAGGAAGATGGGCCCAAACTTATAAGATATGGGACGCACCAAGATCACGTGAGGTGGCAAAGAAGTCTTACATAATAAGAAGTCTTACAAAGCCAAAATTATTATGGATGTAGGTCTCACAGAGGAGTTTCAGTTTCAAAGTGTTTTAGTCATATTAGTCTTCTATTTATATTGGGTTATTCAATTATGTCAAGACTTATCTTTAAGTGGTAGAATTTGGGTGTAATTGGAACAAAGGTAGTTTAATTATAATTGGACTCTACTTCCTTCCTTTATTATAAATAGAGGTTCATGTACTCTGATTACATAAAGTCAATGAAGTATTTCTCTTTGCCATAAATTCAACATAGTATCAGAGCAGGTTTTGTGAGTTGACTAGGACAACCCACAGAAGTAATGTGATCTATTTTGATTTATTATCACTAACAGTTTAGGTTCGTATTTATCTTTTTTTAGTCCCTATACCCATTATTTGCTTTACATTTCCACCTCAATAATGAGCTTTTAATTTTTTAAATTATATATTGACAGAAATATATTCGAGTCTATTTTCCAAAGAAAAAAGTTTTTTTCCAATCGAAGTTATCTACAAAGAGAAATTGATATTTGAAGCAGCGAAGATCTAATTGCACAAGAGGTTCATGCAGTAGCAGAAAACTTCAACTTTTTAGCTATTTTATGCTATTAATAATGAGACTTTATATGGAGATTCTTATATCAAAAGAAAGATCCATAAGTTTATTTTCTTACCTCTTCAACCAATTCTCAATTTGAGTTTTTTATATAGAGATATTGATCTTGGAAGAATTAAAGGTCATATTAGTATTCTGTTGCACGGAAAAATCCGAATTTAAGCCGATTGTTTTGCTTCACTTTTTGAGTTGGTGTTATTGATCAACTATATTAGGAAAATATTTCACTTACCCCTTTTTTGGTTACACATCTATGTTATTTGGTTCAAGCTGGAAACACTGCCATTATCTCCTAGCTTGAGGGGGAGAAATAGAAGAATTACAAGAAAGAGGTATTTTATTCAATATATTGTGTTAATTTTTATGTGACCAAAATATTCAAGATAGAGGGAGCACAAAAGATGAAGCTTTTGCATCTAAGAAGAATTTTTTTGTAGCAAAAAAAAAATGAAGATCAAGAATCCTAACTCGATGTAATAATTGTGGTAATTATTGGTGATACCTGACTCAACTCTACTCGATACTATTTCTCCGACTGGATTATAATTTTGAGGTATTTGCAACATATCCCATGGTTAACAGATTGCATCGGATTATTTCATGGGTCCTTTTTACAAGGATTTTTATTATTTTGGTTCGTGTTATATGGGCCCTAGCCCATTTCAACTGTAGCTATTTGTTATGGTCCTAGGGTTAAGTACCTATGTCTTCCGCTCCTAACAGGCCGGTCTTTTGGGTAGTATTGGCTAGGTGTTTAACATTTGGTATCAGAGCAGGCGCTATGTCCCGACTTCGAGTCCCTGCATGCGCTGGTGGACCGGACGCCCCTGGAGGGGCGCCGTAAGGGAGTATGGGCTCCTGACCCGGTCCATGTTGCTGTGTTAAGGTCGTCGTGGTTGTCGGCTCGGGATGGCGGGGTGTACTGTTATGGTCCTGGGGTTAAGTACTTATGCCTTCGGCTCCTAACAGGCCGGTCTTTTAGGTAGTATTAGCTAGGTGTTTAACACTATTGTGTCTCTTTGGATGAGACATTGTTATTTAAGAAGTTGTGGCCTCAATATCCTATCTTTCTGTTTACCCATTACCTATTGGTTATTTGACAACCTTACTCCTACCATCATTTATTTGACTCTTACATACATCTTTGGGCGAACTTTTTGCATGTTGCTTCAGTTGGGAGTTTAAGTCCATCATGGTTCGGTGTTTTAAGTCGATTGAGACTTATATATATATATATATATATATATATATATGCTCGTGGGTTTTTTTATTGCCATCTTGTGAATGACAGTTACCCACTTATCACATCTTTTATTATTGTCTTGTGAATGACAGACATTTATCATGTATCACATCTTTTATCACCATCTTGTGAATGATAGGCATTTATCATCTATTTCTACCTGAGAGAGTCGGTGCCCGGGTTGGGACACTGTGATGGAGGAGCTTATTACTACATATATGTTACCCCATTAATTTGTCTTTATTACTCCAACCACTTGAGAGTTGTTGTCCTATGGAGGGACACGGTGATGGAAGAGTATTTACTACACTTCTTAGCACTACGTATAGACCATCTACCTGCGAAAGATAGGAGTGCCACTACCTGAGAATGATAGGAGTGTGCCATACATCCAACATGGGTTATGACTGGAGTATGGAGTGATGTTATACAGCTTCGAGTAATTTTACTCTCACTTATCATATGCAAGCTGGGCCTCACGAAAGAGAGCACCAACGTGAGGGGAAATGTTAGAAGATATGGAGGACTGCCATTTTATACGAAAATATCCTATACATCATTTGCAACAAGTTAGGAGTTCATGATGTTCTCTCACCCCCAACTTAAGGGGGAGTGTTGGAAGATGGGCCCAGGCCCACACGGCCATGGAAGACCCACATATACAAGTGTGTTGGAAGGTGGGCCCAAGACCATAAAACCAAGGAAGGCCCACATATCCAAGAGTGCAGGAAGATGGGCCCAAGCCCAAAAGATATGGGACCCACCATGATCACGTGAGGTGGCATAAAAAGTCTTACAAAACCAGAATTATTAAGGAAGTAGGTCTCATAGAAGAGTTTGAGTTACAAGTGTTTTAGTCATGTTAGTCTTCTATTTAAATTGGGTTATTTAATTATGTTAGGACTTATCTTTAACTGTTAGAGTTTGGGTGTAATTGGGACAAAGGTAGTTTAATTGTAATTGGACTCTATTACCTTCCTCTAATAAAAACAGAGGTTCATGTACTCTGATTACAAAAAGTCAATGAAGTATTTTTCTTTTCCATAAATTCAACAAAGAGAAAAGAAAATAAGAGAGAAAATCACTTTCTCTCCTAGTTAATAAATTTTCTCTCACAAAAAGATGGAATTTGGGGAGAAAAGAAAATAAATGGAAACTTGAGAAAAAATCCTAATAATAAAAAAATTAAAATATTGCAAATTTTCTTTTCTTTTTCATTTTTCACTTGTATCCAAGTAAGAGAAACTATTTTTATCTTCCTTTTCTTTTTTTCTCAATTTTATGTGTTCCAAGCACGACCTTACCTTTCCTAAACTTCTCTACACCAAACGTAAAACTTCCCTGTAGAGGTTAGAAAACATGATCAATTACCCTCTATTGCATAATCGATCATACCCAACATTGCATAGCCAATTCTCTAAAGTATGATTGATCAATCAAAAAGGGTTGATTGATCAACACATTTTCTTAAAGGTTAAAAACTTGTTAATTGATACTTTAATCGATCAACAGGCTTGAGGGACACAAAATATATAGTTGTTATACATTGTTGACTGATCATACATCTATAGTGATCGATCAACTTTTTTTTCATTTTAATGTAAATGGGCAAAAATGATTAATTTGGTTTAAAAAAGTTATAAATAGGTCCACAAACTCGTTGGGAAGTATAAATTGAGCATTCGTTGGCAATTAAAAGCACTCTGAAAGCCTAATCAATTAAAATCTTCATAAAGCCTATTTTGAGATAATAAAAAAAGTGTATATTTTGCAAAATCTCAAAATTCTCTCAAATCACTTATAGGGCTTGTTTCGAACCCACAAAAAAGAAAAGAAAATGAAAGAAAAGGAAAAAAAAGTTATTTTCTATTGTTTGCCAATAGAGAATTATTGAGAGAAAATAAAATAAGAGAGAATTAATAAATTTTCTCTCACAAAATTATGGAATTTGGGGAGAAAAGAAAAGAAATGAAAACTTGAGAGAAAATCTTCATCATAGAAAATTAAAAATATTGATAATTTTCTTTTATTTTTTCCTTTTTCACTTGTATCCAAATAAGAGAAAGTATATTCTTCTTCCATTTTCTTTCTCATTTCCCATTCGCATCAAAATGAGAGAAAAACAACCTCTTTTTTTCTCTTCCTTTTCTTTTCTCTCAATTTTATTTGTTCCAAACACAACCTTACCATTCCTAACACTTTCAAACTCCTCTACACCAAACATAATACTTCAAAGTAGAGGCTACAAAACACGATCGATTACCCTCTATTGAATAATCAATCATTCGTAACTTTACATAGCAAATTCCATAAAATCATGATTGATCAATCAAGATGGTTTGATTGATCAAAACATTTTCTTAAAGGTTAAAAACTTGTTAATTGATACTTTGATCGATCAATAGGCTTAGGGTATAGAAATAAAAGACTCAATGATTTTCGATACTTTACATTCATCGATATATGTATTTATAAGTTACGAAGAGACAAGTGTTTACATGATAGGCATTATTACTAAGAGAGTTTACATGGGTTTAGAGTTAGAAGTTGAGATAATCTCAACTTCTCTTGTCCTTGTCTTTATCTCGATCATGCCCCCGCAAGATGAAGCTTCGAGAAGAGAGTCCAATCTTTGTCTTCAAGAAGTGGAAGCGTGTTTAGGGAAGTGGTTTGGTGAGAGTATTTGCTAAATGATCAGTAGAACAGACATGTGTCACCCAAAGAGCACCACTCTGAACTTGTTCTCGAATAAAGTGATAATCCAAAGCTACAAGTTTCCTGCATGAGTGAAAGATTGGATTGGAGCATAGATTTATAGCACCAATATTGTCACAATAAAGGACCGGTTGTCGCCGAAGAAAAACACCAAAGGTCAGAGAGAAGAAAGCAAATCCAACATATCTCAGCATTAGTGGTTGTAATAGATTGATATTCCACCTTGGTAGAGGATCAAGCCAAAGTCCGTTGCTACTTAGAATTCCAGGAGATAGGATTGTGACCTAGGTAAATAATCTAGGCACTGGTTGAAGTGAAATCATCCTTGTTACCTGCCCAATCAGCATCAGTGAAAACAAGAAGGAACAAATAAGATTGTCGATGTAGGATGATACCATGATCTAAAGGCCCACAAAGATAGTGTAAAAATCGCTAGACAACATCCCAGTGATCAGTGGTAGGGCAATGCATAAACTGAGATAACTTATTTACGACAAAAGCAATATTTGGGCGAGTAAGAGACAAATATTGTAGACTCCCAACAATAGTCCGATATTCAGATGCATCGGAGTGTGTCGTGCCAAACTGATGGGGTTTAGTCAACAAAACGAAAATTTGATCTTCCTCTTCATCTTCGTCTCTTGTATCTACATGATCTTCATCTTCAAAATGTGTGATAGTGTAGACATGTTCATGTTCGAAATCTTCGAAATAGGGTGTTAGTGTGGACAAGTTCATATTCATCTTCATTTTCGAAATTTAAAACCATTGATTTTATTAATTACAAAAATGAGTTAATTAAACCAAGTGTTTGAGTTAACAATATTTTAATTACCACTATTAAATCACTAATACAATAGAGTAAATAAAAAATAAATATGATTAATGAATAAAAAAGTATTATATTAATAACATAAGATATATTTTTTAAATGGTATTAATTAATAATATTTTAAAAAAATTAAAAGTAATTAATTAATAAAATGCATACTTTAATTATATTTTATTTACCAGAGACTTAAATATGAAGTTTAATAGAGTAATAAAATTGATATAGTGCTGGGTTGCTGGGTTGCGTCAGGCGCTGAACCGACGCCAAATTAATTTTTTCATAACTTAGAAAAATCAAATTTTCCAACAGTGTCTTTCAATACGACTTGTCCTCAAACTCGAAAGTAGGGTCTATATGCCGACGTCTCCACCAGTGCCCAAGTAGCATCCGTGATAGCTATGCCCACCCCTGGAGCTTTTTTTTTATTATTTTTTTTTTTAGTTGGCCCGGTCCGAGTACACCTGGGTTGACTTGGTTCAATAAGCTCGGTCCGGCGCGCGACTCAGTGTACTACGCTGATTAAATTTTCCTAACTTACAAAATTTGTAATCGGAAGTCTTCTTCATCCTCCTGCGGAAATTTCGTCGACGGGTCATTTGCCGTTGTGCTGTCGAGACGGAGGTTGTGCGGAAATGTCGCTGACGGAGTCTTCTGCTTCTCCGGTGGTGAATTGCAGCCCATTGGGGCTTTGCCGCGTGGAGAGTTTCCAAGACAGAGGGCTCTCGGAAACCTATTAAACTCTATTTCTCAGCCTCCCGGAACCAGTTAAACTCTGTTTCTCAGCCTCCCGGAAACCAGTTAAACTCTGTTTCTCAGCCTCTCGGAATAGAGAACCCTTGAGGAAATTTCGCCAACGGAGTCTCCTGCTTCTCCGGTGGCGAATCGCAGTCTGTTGGGGCTTCACCACTTGGAGAGTTTCCAAGATAGAGGGCGGGAGAGAGGGAGAAAAAAAGAGAAATGAGGACGCACAGAAGTCTGCGCGCGTCCTTCATCTCGAAGAAGATCAAATATGGCATTCTTTGAGATGAAGGATTTTAAACTGTGGATATGAAGGACCACTTCATCCCCTGCATCTAGATGAAATGTCATCTGCGCTCCACTAACAACTTCATGTGTTGAAGGGCGTCATGCGGTTGAAGATCATCTCGGACTTCAAGTTGACTAACCCTCCCTGAAGTGTGATTGTAGATGATATGGCAAGCGGTATAGCGACATGTTTTGCATTTATCATGCATGTGTGAGCAAGGAGATCAGAGATATACCAGTGTTTAGATAGAAGTAGGCCTTGAGAATGAGGAACAACTTCAGTACTGAAAAAATAAGCTAAGGAGCCAAGGTCCTTGAGTGAGAATCTTTGAGCAAGTAGGTAGACGAACGTCGCCAAAGCTTGATCAGTGTTTCTTATAATAATGATGTCATCGACATAGACCAGAATATACAACACAATTGAACCTGTGCGAGAGATAAATAGAGAAAAGTTTGCATGAGAGTTGGTGAAGCCCGAGGTAATGAGGAACTGCCGCAACTAATAATACCAAGCGCGAGGTGCTTGCTTGAGACCATAGAGGGCCTTGCTAAGTTTGTAGACATAATATGGATTATCACGATCAATCAAACCTGGTGGTTGTGTCATAAAGACATCCTCGGATAGTGTACCTTGGAGAAAAGCATCATTAACATCAAGTTGTCAAAGCGACTAACCATGACTTACTGCAAAGCTAAGAACAATGCGAATAGTGGTAGGTTTGACAATATGACTAAATGCTTCATGATAATCAACTCCAGGGCGTTGGTGAAACCCTTTGGAAACTAAATGAGCCTTGTAACTGTCAGTGGAGCCATCAAAAAGATATTTAGTACGAAAAATCCATTTGCAAACAACCAGATTTTCTGAGGGATCCGAGGGAACAAGTTCTCATGTACCATTCAGAACAAGAGCATCATACTCTTCAAACATAGTTTGACGCCATTTGGTATTGTTGAGAGCTTGAGTTACATTTGTGGATTAAGGGTTGGTAGATGCAGGAACTTGGACTGTGAAGTTTAATTTTTGGATGGGTTTGTAAATGATGTTCTTGGATCTGGTGATAATAACACGGAGAGGTGAGGAAGCAGGTAGGGATGATGGGTGTTGGTCGGTCGATGTGGGAATGTGGTTTTGAGTGGGGTGGGGATGATGGAGAGGGGTTAGATTTGAGGAAGTGAATGGGGCTGGTAGAGGGCGCAGGGATCGAAACTGCAGATGATGTGTCAGTAGCCGGGAGGAAGGACACAGAGGAACACTAGTGGGTGAGTGTGTCAGACAAGGGGCGATCAAGATGAGGTTGAAGTGAAGTGAAGGGGAAGATAGACTCAACGAATTGAACATGACGTGGCACATAAAGACGAGAGTTATTGGGGTCAATACATAGATAGACACTTTGAGTAGTAGAATACCCTAGAAAACACACGGAAAAGAACGTGGAGTGAGTATTGTAGAGGAGTATGGCCGGAGCTATGGGTAACAAGACAACCAAAACTACGTAGTTTTGGATAGTTAGGAGGGTTACCAAAAAGTTTGGCATAGGGTGAAAGAAGACTGAGCATGGGTGTTGGAAGCTGATTAATGAGATAGACAACAGTGGAGAAGGCCTATGACTAGTAAGAGAGAGGTATGGAGGCATGAGAAAGAAAAGATAAACCTGTTTTGACAATATGACAATGTCGTCATTCTAAATACCCATTGTGTTCAAGTGTAAGGGGAGGAGACGTAAGATGAGAGATACTATTGGTCACTAACAAGGAGGACATTGCTTTGTATTCCCCCTTAATATCGGAATAGAGTGTCTTAATCCGTTTACCAAAGTAATTTTCAACTATTGATTTAAATCGGATAAAGGTATCAAGTACTTGTGATTTTTTTAGAGGGTAAAACCATATATACTTAGTAAATGATTTAAAAAAATGACATAATACTTGAAGTTATATATAAAATAAATTGGAGAGGTCCAGACATCCGAGAAGATAATATCAATAGGGGAAGAAGAGACGAGAGGAGTGAGAAAATGGTAATTCGTGACTTTTATTGCTTTGACAAGAATTACAAGTAAAATTAAAATCAGAGGGTGCAATAAGTCTAACTGAAAAGTGGACATGATGTGCCGAAGAATTGGAGACGATGGATGACTTAGACAATGATGTCATGCAGACGTAGTGGTCTTGACAAGAATTGCAAGTAAAATTAAAATTCAGTGGGTGAAATAAGTCTAACTGAAAAGTGGACACGATGTGCCGAAGAATTGGAGTCGATGGATGACTTAGACAATGAAGTCATGCAGAGTAGTGGTCTCGACACTGGAGAAAACAATTATTGGTGGAGTTTGGACTTGGGATAATGGCTATTCATACACACCATCCTTAGTTCGATCCTACAAAAGTGTTGTCCCTGTACGATGATCCTTCACATGAAAAGAAATGGGTAAGAATTCAATGGAAGTATGATTAGTTTGACAAAAATTGAGAAATAGAAATAAGATTATTTTGCTTGGTAGGAACACAAAGAACATTATTTAATACAAATGTGCAAGAGGGTGTAGAGAGTGATTTGTAACCAATGTGAGTAATAGGAAGACCTGTGCCATCACCGATCTTAATGTCGTTAGTACCATTATAAGGAGTATGAAGAGAGAGATTACTCAAGTCGGTGGCGACATGGTGCAATGCTCCACCATCCAGAAGCCAAGGAGAACCAATAGGAGAGGTGGCGGTTGCAAGATGAGTTTGTGGTTGCCATGATGTCGAAGAGTGAGGTTGCAAGTGAGAGGGGGGGTGAGGAGCCTGGGAGGATGGCAGAGACTGTTGCATCTAGCAAAAGACAAGACACTGTGGAACGTTGTATCGTTTTTCCTAGCACAATTGGCAATGGCTGAGGTAGGGTCGAGGCTGAGATCGACCATTCAGAGTGACGATGCTATCGAGACCTAAGGTAGTACCTGGTTGTGAGTGGGATGCGGGCACCCCTTGTTGTCGATGATTATGATTACCGGACTTGCTGGAATTGGAGAGAGCACTGACAAGATTTAAAGAGGCTGAAAATGGAGAGGAGTGAGTTTGTTAGACACGTAGTAAGACTTCTTTTTTTATGAGTTTTTCATGCAGCTCATTAAAAGAAATCGACATGTCATGACCATTGATAGTATCAATAAGTGGTTTGTACTCATCATCGAGCCCATCCAAAATTGTCTCAGTGAGATCCTCTTGATCCATGGGTTTTCTTATAAAAAAATCATACCGAGAATTGGTTGAATAGGTAAGAAAATAGACTTACATATCTTTCTTTTGATATTTATTCTATATATAAACTCTCTTTCTTGATAGCATAAAATACCTCGGAAGTTGAGGCTTTCAATTGCCGCTCGAACCTCTTTTTCAATTTGACCTTTGTTGCTTCAAATATCGATTTTTGTAGATAAATTAGATAAAAAAATTGGTTGAATAGATAAAAGAATAGACTTATAGATCTTTCTTTTGATATATATTTTTTCATATAAAGTCTAGTTTGTGATAGCAAAAAATACCTCAGAATCTGAAGATTTCTGTTGCTGCTCAAACCTCTTTGCAATTTGACCTTTGTTCATTCAAATATCAACATCTCTTTGTAGATAACTCCGATTGGAACAAATTATTTTTCTTTGGAAAGTAGACTCAAATATATTTTTGTAAATATATAATTTTCAATATGAAAAACTCCGTATAGAGGTAAAAAATGCAAAAACAACTACGGGTATTGGGACTAAAAAATTAACTACTAACCTAGACTTAGGGTTTAGGGTTTAGAGAAAAAGATCACATTCAACTCACAGAACTTGCTTTGATACCATGTTGAATTTATGAAAAAGTGAAATACTTCATTGACATCAATAACTTGTTGTAATTAGAGTACATGAACCTCTATTTATTATAGAGGAAGGTAGTAGAGTCCAATTACAATAAAACTACCCTCATTCCAATTACACCCAAACTCTAACACTTAAAGATAAGTCCTAACATAATTAAATAACTCAATATAGATAAAAGACAAACATAGCTCAAACTAAAACTCTTCTTTGATGTGACCATAAGATAAGATATTTTTGTGAGTCATTCTTGATCTTCCAACTGATTTGATATGGATGCCAACTCATGGTAATCATTGTGGGTCTCACTTCTTATGGGCTTGGGCCCATCTTGTGAGTCTTCCTTGGTTGTGTGGCTCAACTTATATCTTAGATATGTGGGCCTTCCTTGGTCGTGTGGGCTTGAGCTTATCTTCCAACATTTACATTGTTGATTGATCATACATTTGCAGTGATCGATCAACATTTTTTTTGCATTTTTTTGTAAATAGGCAAAAAAATGATTAATTTGGTTGGAAAAGTTATAAATAGATCCACAAACTCGTTGGGAAGTATAAATTGAGCATTCATTGGCAATTAAAATCACTCTTAAAGCCTAATAAATTGAAATCTTCATAAAACCTATTTTGAGATAAAAAAAGTTGTAAATTTTGCAAAATCTCAAAATTTTCTCAAATTACTTATAGTGTCTGTGTTGGAACCCACTGAAAAGAAAAGAAAAGAAAAGAAAAGGAGAAAGATAGTTATTTTTTGTTGTTTGCCAGTAGATAATTATTGAGAGAATCACTTTCTCTCTTTGTTCATAAATTTTCTCTAACAAAATGATGGAATTTGGGGAGAAAAGAAAAGAAATGAAAACTTGAAAGAAAATCTTAATCATAAAAAATATAAAATATTGCTAATTTTCTTTTCCTTTTCATTTTAAACTTGTATCCAAGAAGAGAAACTATATTCTTCTTCTATTTTCTTTCTCATTTTTCATTGGCATCCAAATGAGAGAAAAACAACCTTTTTTTTTCTCTCAATTTTATATGTTCCGAACACAGCCTTACCTTTCCTAACATTCTCAAACTCCTCTACACCAAACATAATACTTCAAAGTAGAGAACACAATCAATTACCCTCTATCACATAATCGATCATCTGTAACTTTGTATAGCCAATTCTACAAACCATGATTGATCAATAAAAAAGGGTTGATTGATCAACACATTTTCTTAAAGGTTAAAAACTTGTTAATTGATACCTTAATCGATCAATAGGCTTAGGGAACACAAAATATATAGTTGTTATGCATTGTTGAGTGATCATACATTTGTAGTGATCGATCAACATTTTTTTGCACTTTTTTGTAAATGGGCAAAAAATGATTAATTTTGTTTGAAAAAGTTATAAATAGGTCCATAAACTCGTTGGGAAGTATAAATTGGGCATTTCTTGGCAATTAAAAGCATTCTAAAAGCCTAATCAATTGAAATCTTCATAAAACCTATTTTGAGATAAAAAAGTTGTATATTTTACAAAATCTCATAATTCTCTCAAATCACTTATAGGGCTTGTTTGTAACCCACTGAAAAGAAAATAAAAGAAAAGAAAAGGAAAATGAAACTTATAGGAAAATTTTATATTTAATAATTTAAAATCTTATATAAAATAATTTATAAAAATTTATTTACTTTTTAATTGAAAATAAAATTATTAAATTGTACTTATTAAAATACCAAGGGGGAGGAGGGTCTTGGTCATCCTTCTTAGGACACAGTCCAAGATGTCAACCTGTTTTTATTTAGTTTCGTAGGGTTTTTTTATGTAGTTCTCAACTTCCGTAGGGTTTATAACTCAACTGCGACGCGCTGCTCCACCGCTTTCCGTCGACGGCCATGGATACAGAAGATGGTGATGAACTTGTGCCTCTCTTCTCCTCTTCCTCCGACGTCTGCGAATCCTTAATCTCTCGCTATGGCAAGTCTTCTGCCCCCCAGCACCGCCACCTTATTGCCACTGCCGCCGCCATGCGCTCAATCCTTCAAGACGAGTCCCTCCCTCTATCACCGCCCGCATACTTTGCTGCCGCAATATCCTCTATCCAAAACACCGCTAATGACCAGCAATCTGAACCCTCGACCCTTGCCGTTCTGGCCTCGTTCATGTCGGTTTTACTACCTCTTATTTCACCGTCATCTTTGCCGCTGGCAAAGGCCTCAGAAGCCGTTGCTGTTCTGACTGCAGTGGTTCGGCACCCTTCCCAACCCCTGTCTACTTCTGCTCTTCGCTCACTGATCAAAACATTGGGTTGTTTGCTGAAGTTATGCGATTTGAATGACTGGAATACTGTAAAAGTGCCATTTGAGACACTTATGGCATTTGTCGTGGATAAGCGTCCTAAGGTGGTTGCACTATTGTTTTATTTAACGATTATTTATATGTATACTTCTTGCTTCATACTCATGATGTAGCTTTAATATGGTAGGTCAGGAAATGCGCACAATTATGCGTCGAGGAGGTGTTTAAGTCTCTTTCTTGCAGGGGAGTTCTGAAAAGGGCAAGTAAAGTGCTATTTTATTTCTTCAACGGTTACATGGCTACCGCTGTTCCGCTGAGTGCTGTAAGAGCTGCTGAAGGATCCAAATCTGATATCCTGTCTAAACCCGAGCATGTGGATGTCCTCCATATGCTAAACTTACTGAAATTCATAATTCCAATGCTATCAGAGAAAGTGAATTATAAATTACTGTCGCAGTTGAGTAAGTTATTGGATAGCCATTTCTCACCTCTGACAAGACACATTTTCGATGTTCTTGCTGACCTTTTGAAGTTTACAAGAGCGAAACTTATTGTGCCAGAAGTAGAGGAAATAATTGCTTCACTAGTATCGTATGTATCTTTCCATGAGAAGAATCCTCCAGACACTATAGTTTCTGCAATGAAACTGTTAATATGCGCTATGGGAAAACTTCATGAGGTGGAACCAAGTAGGTGGATCCAGATGCTTCCATCGGTGTTTGTACCCCTTGCAGGTACTCTATTAGCTATTTATAAGGTCAATTTCATCTTAATCACGTCTATAACAATATCTGCCTTTTCTTGTGTCGCTTAGTGTACTTTTCACAGAGAGCAATTTTTCCTTACTTGTTTAGAGATTCACAAGTGCATCTTGTCATGGCCGATTGTTTTTATCTCAGGCACGGGCAAGTTTTGGCAAATTCAAGTGGTGGTATTAATTAGACTAATGAGTATTGAATGTAGAAAATTTTCTTGTGGTCGGATTCATTATTATTAACTACTTGCTATGCTAATAAAGTCAAGATGAGAAAAGAGAAAGTTACAGGGAAAGCTTTTTGTCATGGGGACAGTAGGAAATGCCTCAATGCTGAGTTCTGCCTTTTTTTTTAAGTGGAAGATATTATTTCTTTAACAGAAGAAAAAAGAAGCAAGATGCATGCTCTCCAAAATAGAGAGAGACAAGGAAAAAAGAAGATGCAGGAGGAAAATGCATGGGCAAATTCTGGGGCAGTGGGTTAATCGGGCCAAGTCCTCACTTATGCGTCTCATTTGGAGGATAATCTCCAAGCTACTTTGGCTGCCACTTTGCCCTGTCAAGTGGCCTCCCTCCCCCCTCCCCATATAGTATCTAGGGCTGCCTTTGTTTTTGGGGATGGTCACTAGGGATCTATGAAACCTTGTGTTTGAAAAGCTTCAAAGAAGATTTTCAACTTGGAAGTGTAAGAAGTTTGTATTGGCTGGTAATGCCGTGCTGCTTAAAGCCGCCCTTGCTGGAATCCCAAGTTATTATCTTTCTTTTTTGCCTTGTCCCATCAGTGTTGTTTGCAGAGTAGAGGGGATCATGTCTCGTTTCCTTTGGCAGGGAGCCTTAGATCAATTCCGTACGATTTGGTTAATTAGTTTGAAGTGCATCTTCTCGAAAACCTGGGCGGGTTGGGTATTTAATCCATTGGTTGAATGAATTAGGCTCTATTGGCTAAGTGGCTGTGGCACTATATAGCTGAGTCCATTTCTTTATGGAGGAAGCTCCTTGTCATGAAGTATAATTACCAGTACTTCTGGTTCCTTGCAGAGATAGTCCCTGACATGCTTCATATCTATGGAACCTTAATTTGAGGCCTTTGTTTCAGTAGGGCATTCTTTACCATGTTTGCTGGGGAAACAAGGCTAAGTTCTGGTCTGATATTTGGTTTGGTAGGGTGTTCTTAGCATCATTCTTTCCATGCTTGTTTTGTTTAGTTGCTGATCAATAAGTGCTGGTTTTGAGGTAATTGTTGTAATGGGGCTTGGGACTTGCACTTTTTGGTGAAATTTGTGACATAATGAGTTGGCTGAAGTACCTAGATTGCTATCCTTTTTAGAGTCTTTTTATTTGAACAAGAAGAGGGGGGGAGGGAGTGGATGCTCCTCTGACAATTATACTATTTCTTCTTTGTATGCACCTTTCCTCTCTTCCAGCATTGCTAGTCATTCTTCTTCCTTGCTGGTTTGGCGATGCCTTGCAATCCCTAAAGTTAAGCATTTTATGTGGTGTGTGTCAAGAGGTAAAAAATATAACTACAGATGATTGATCTGCCCGGGTCAGGTAGTTCAGTATAGTAGATGACTTCTGCAGGATGAGTCTGTTGATCATACTTTCTTTGCATTGCCTTTTTGTCTATAATGTGATGTTTGCCATGCTGTGATAATTTGCCTATCTTTTTTGTGTCTCCTTATCTTTTTCAGATTTATTGATGCAAGTTTATGAACGACCTTTATCAAAGTCTTGCAAGGAGCCTTGGTTGACTGCTTTTTATGCAGTTATGTGTGTCCTTTGGGAGGAAAAAATGTTAGGACTTTTGAAAACATGGCCCATACATTGGGAGAGTTTATTGAGTGCATGATACATTATACTCAATTCTGGGTTAGTAAATTGCTGTACTTGCAGCAATTTTCTAGCGCCACTTTGAGGCTTCATTGGCATGAGGTCAATGCTTTTACAAATTCTAGAGGAAGTTGTGTTATTCATTGGAGGCCCCTTCCAGAAGGGTGGTTAAAATGCAATCTTGATTAAAGTTCAAAGGGAAGTTTGGGCCCCACAGGAGATGGGAGCATCTTCTGTGACCATTTGGGACTACATTCTACTTCTTTTAGAGAAAGTAATTCTGGGGGGTTAGAGCTTTGGGCATTGATCTAGGTGCTGAAGGTGTATAAGCAACATTTTGGTAGGAATGAGGCCGTTTTGAAGGTGACTCTGCTGTGGTTATTTGATGGTTTTCTTTAGGAATGAGACCTCTTTGGCGGTTCTTGCGCTTTTTGGATGAAATTATGGATTGATGCCATGGTTTGTCTTTACGGTGGGAGCATACCGTGGGAGCATACTTTGAGGTAACGTTGACCCATTTTATCAAAGAGACTGATTTCTTGCTGATATCAGCTGACTCAGACTCTATGGAAACGCTTTTGGTAGGGTCCTCAATCGTGCAGGCTCCAATCATTGGCCATCTCTCCTAGATACCAAATTTGGCTATTGGAGGAACATGCCATTCCGGTTTGAGAATTACTGGCTAAGAGGTGCCCAGTTTGACTCTCTTCTTGTGGTCTAGTGGCAAAGTCTCCAGCCCAGCGACAACCCAGGCTGGATCTTTCCACTTAAACTCAAGCTCCTCAAAGCAAAACTCAGAACCTGGTCCTCTAGTCATTGCTCTACGGCCACCGCTGAGAAGCGCTCCTTACTGGACCACATCTCTGATTTTGACCGCACTGAGGAGCAAAGGTCCCCTTCTCATCTTGAATTCTAATATCATAATAGCCATAGTCAAGAGTTTCAATCAATCTCATACAATGATAAAATTCTTTGGAAACAAAGAGCTCGGTTTCGGTGATTGTCCGATGGAGACGGGAAACACAATTTTTTCTCTCTATCGCCTCTGCATGACGAAGACCTAACCGAATCACCTCGTTGTGTATCGATGGCCAAATGATTTTGGATAAACACTCAATTACTATTGTAATTATGAGATTTTTCATAGAATTATGCATTGAGGAGTGCTTCAACCGGCCCACCCCGCAACTCCTCCAATTCAAGCAAATCACTAGCCAAACAGCTCACCAACTCAAGCAACCTTTTTCCAACTCTAAAATCGAACATGCTGTCCTCGAAATGCCTCTTGACCAAGCCCCGAGTAAACGACGAATTCTACCATCGCTATTAGACGACCACCATAGATGGTATCTCTGCCATGATCCACAACTTCTACCACTGCGGCATCACCTATTGTGTTATGGGGGCCTCTTTCATTGCCTTAGTCCCCAAAAAGGCCAATGTTGAATGCCCACAAAATTTCTAGTCAGTAAGTCTTCATCCCTTACTCATACAAGGTGATTGCCAGATTTTTTTGTGTACAAAATAAATACCGTCCTCCCCCAAATTATCCAGCATAGGCAATGCGCATTCATTCATGGGCAAAATATTCTCGACTCTGCTATGGCTGCCGTCGAAATGCTTGACTCCTTCGAGTGATCAAACTTCCTTGGATTCGCTCTCAAGCTGGACTTTGAAAAAGGCCTGTGATTGAGTAAATTGGGAGCTCTCCGACTACCTCCTCAGCGTATGGGCTTCGGCAATCGCTGGAGGTTTTGGATTCGGAGCTGCATTTCATTTGCATCATACTCCATCCTCTTCAATGACACCTGCTGTGGACACTTCTATGGTTCGTGGGGAATCAAACAAGGGGACCCCCTCTCCCTTCCTCTTCACCATAGTTGCGGAATACTTGTTTGACCACAATTCGGCATGCCAAACATATTGGTTAGCTCGCTCAAATTTCGGATCATGCTGATCAAGACATTGCTATTCCGCAGTACATTGATGACGCTCTTCTACTTGGGGTTGGTTCCATGGATCAAATCAAGAACGACACTCTCCTCAGCCTATTCAAGCTAACATCTGATACAAAAATTAGCTGGAGCAAGTGCCACCTAGTCAGTTGGATAGAAGTTTGCAAGCCTGGGGGGCCTTGGCATCAGAACCACCACAGAGACTGATTCTGCCCTTCTCTTAAATTGGTTATGGTGGTACAACATGTCACCCACATTGATTTGGCGTCCTCTGGTGGCGGCCAAACTAGGAATGGATGATGGGTGGTGGACAAAGGGTGGCTGCCAACACCGCCTCTCCCCTATCTGGAGAAATCTCTTTCAGCTCCTATTGAGCTTTGCCTCCTCGGTCAAATTTTTTGTTGGCAATGGTGGGAAGACCAAAATTTGGACTAACTGGTGGTTGGGCAATAATCCCTTGGTAGACACATATCATACACAAGCATCACCACAAGCCTGTCCTCAACGATTGCTAAGGTTTGGCAGGGCAATGGCAAGTGGGATCTCCAACTCTGGAGAGGCCTCTTTGGCACTGAAGCTTTTGTTGCCTCCCAACTCATTTCTGAATTGATGCAGGCCAAAATCCGTATCCACATCCTTGACAAACTAATCTGGCTTGCCGATCCAAGTGGCTCCTTCTCGACCTCCTCGGCATATTCTCAACTTCAATGAGATTGCCTTTGAAGGTCGTCCTCTTGTTACCCAAGTTTTGCACCTACTTGCTGCTCCCTCAAACTGAATTTTATGGATGCGCCACTGGCTGCCCAGGTCCTGCTGGCTTTGCTGGTGGCATTCACTTGGACAATGGCTCCCTCCTTGCCACCTACACCGGCCCTCTTGGAATCTCTGACTCCACTACTATGGAGCTTGTTGGCCTCCTACATGGACTCAATATCTTCCGTGAAAGATTCCGCGGGCCACTAAATCATTGAGGGAGACTCCAAGATTATTATTGATTGGTGCGCTAATATCAAAGCTCCCCTGTGGAGACATTGGGACGCTTTCTTAGACATTTGTAATATTGCCTTAAACTTGTAATGTACTTGGAATCATGTTCCTCGCTCAGCTAACTCTTTTGTTGACAGTCGAGCTAAATTGGGAACCTCCCTTCTATCTCTTGTTGTAATGAGAGAGTTTCTGTAGTTTGTACTTCTCCCCTAATTTCATTCACACTCAAAAAAAAAAAAAAAAAAACTTTGCTTGATATGGATCCTCTGGGTTGCTTTCGTTTGGGATTACTTATATATTGTTCTTAGTTTGTCTTTGTTTCTTGGGCAGTCATTTTGGCTGAGCTGTAACCTTTTTTTTTTTTTTTTTTTGAAATGTTGATAATTTTATTTCAAAGAAAAGGATGATACATCAAGGGAGACCTCCCCTTACAACAAGAGATTGAAGAGGGAGGGGGAGGGGGAAGGAGGTATTTAGCACACAAATCCGCAGCTGAATTGGCTGATCTAAGTACATGAGACCAAGTGCAAGAAATGGTGGGAACAATGTCCAAAATATCAAGAAAAATCTACTAGTGACGCCATGGGTGGAAGGTTGAGGTGGAGCACCATCCGATGATGACCTTGGAGTCTCCCTCCACGATAAGGGGACCACTAAAGTGGTCCTGAAAAATACGCAAGCCGTGAAGGAGACCAAAGAGCTCAATAGTGGTCGAGTCAACAATTCCGAGAGGCCAAAATAAGAGAGTATGGTAGTGTTGCCCGAAAAAAAATACCCCGCCAAAACCAGCCAAACCTAGGTTCCCAAAGGCACTACCATGAAAGTTCAACTTATAATATCCAGTGGGAGGAGGCTCCCAAACAACAACTTGGTGAGGGGCAGAGGGGACGAACATCCTAGCAATAATCTTCAAGTTGGTGCGGACCGGGGAACAAGAGAGGTAGGCGAATTCTTTCCGGGTGCGAATCCAGGTAGAGATGAGCCCTGTGGCTGTGTAGGAAACCTCTGTAGCAAAGTGGAAAACACAGTCAAACCAACTGGAGTTTCTCTCCATCCAAAGGCACCAAGGGACGAAAGCAATGCAAGCATATAGCAGAAGGTTGCCCAGGCTAGGAAGGTGGGTCCCAGAAGAGAAACGACACATGGTGCTCAGGTGAAGTGGGATGCAGAAGCTGATTTTTATATTGTCAAATCATGTAAGTCCAAACCATCCATCCGAAGCCATAGCGGAGGAGAAGGTCACTCACAGTTTCAGCCTCCGTCCCACATAATGGGCAGAGAGGATCGGGAGTGGTGTTACCATTCCTTATAAGGTTGTATGCAGTGAGGATCTTGTTGCGGTAAGCACTCCAAAGAAAAAACTTCACCTTGGGCAGGGCTGAGAGGCGCCAAGCAAAGGCTACCGGGTGGGGGGTGGGTGGTCGGATCCATCCCATAAGATGGCGGTAGGCCGAGGACACTGAGAATTGCCCGCTATCATCAGGGAGCCAAATCATCTAGTAAGCCGTCTGAGGGCGGACTATAACACTACCAAGACTATCAATCAAGCCACATACTGAAATGGCTTCCTCATCAGTAAGACCGTGTCTAAGGCAAAGTTTCAATGAGCCATTCCCCCAAGCGTCAGAGACAAATAAGTCGCGGGTGGTGGTGAGCTGAAGCAGTGATGGATAAGATGAGGCAAGAGAGCCATCGCCCGACCACCAATCCGTCCAGAAATGCAGACTGGAGCCATCCCCAACAACGAACCGAATGGCAGTGTGGGATGTGGAGAACAAATGAAACATGGCCTTCTAGAGGGGGAAGAGACGACGACAGTTGCTGTCAGTGATCCATCTATCTCCAAGACACCAAAGCTCGAAGGCAACCATTGGCTTCCACGAAGCCCCCGAGGTAGAGTTGAGCTTCCAGAATCACTTGAGCAATAGAGTATGCCCCATTTCAAAAAGGCCGAGAAGGGCCTTGATGTTACGGACCTGATCAAGTGTGCCAATGCCGAAGCATATGGTGTCATCTGCAAATTGGAGCAGGGGGATGTCAAAGCTACTTTGATGAGAGATTGTCTCTAGCCAACCAATGCTGCGAGCATAGTAGAACATAGAAGATAAGTACTCAACAATGATATTGAAGAGGAGCGGGGAGAGGGGGTCTCCCTGACGGATGCCTCGAGTGCCCTGGAAGAAGCCACAGACCGTGCCATTGAAGAGCAAGGAGTACAAGGCCGAAGAGATACAACTATGGATCCAAAACCTCCATTTGTCTCCAAACCTCATACATTGCATAATGTCATCCAAGAGGTACCAACTAACCCGATCGAATGCTTTCTTGAGGTCCAACTTGAGAACAAACCACAGTCGACCCATCTTGGCAAAATGATCCACAATTTCATGCGTGGCCATAGCTGAGTCATGTTAAAAGCGCTCTAGCTCCGGTGGATGATGGTAGGAAGAACAACCTTGAGACGACGAGCCAGGATGCGGGTGATGATTTTGTAAGGACTTGGAAATGAGACTGATCGACCGGTAATCTTGAGGGCGTTCCACTCTAGCTTTTTTGGGGACCATAGCAATAAGGGAATCACCCACGCTTTTAAAAATGATTCCTCGATCATAGAAACTTCAGACTATGGAAATGATATCCGATCTCAATGCGGGCCAGCAAACCTTGTAGAATTCCCCGTTGAACCCGTCAAGCCCCGGGGCCCTATCTCGGGGGAGTCCTAGGACCGCATCTTCAACCTCCAAGTCAGAGAAGGGAAGCTCAATGAAACTCGCCAATATGGGGGAAATCCCAGTGAAGCGAAGGTTGGAAAGTCTGGGCAGGTGGTGGTACTCCCTGTATAGATTTGCAAAGAAACTAAGAAAAACATCAGTAATGGAGGTCCTATTCAAGGTAACCTCGTTGTCAATAGACAAGGAGGTGACCCGGTTAGTCCTCCTGGGCCGAGGCGATAGCATGAAAGAACTTTGTGTTAGCATCACCCTCGGCCAACTACTTGAAGCATGCCTTTGTCTTCCATTGAACCCTTTCAGATTGCAAAATAGATTGAAAACTGCATTGAAGAGAGATGCGGTTAGAAAACTCAACATGAGTAAGACATCTTTGCTCCTCAACCATATCAAGGGCAGAAATCTGAGATTGGAGAGAGGATTTTTGAGAGGAGGCAGTAAGGTGATGCTCTGAGGACCATGATTTGAGTTTTACGTAGAGACACTTTAACTTGTGCGGGAGAGACCAACCATCATAGTTAGGGTCCCCAAAGGTTTTCCATCAAGAGGCGACGTTGTCGGCGAAATGCTTATCCAACAACCAAGAATTGTCAAACTTGAAAGGGGCAGGCCCGCATTTATCAAGTTTGGTATCAATCTGAACAGACCAGTGGTCAGAGCCAGCACGGCTTAAGACCGATCCATAGGTGTTGCCGTAGAGTTTGAGCCAGTCACCAGTGGCAAGGAAACGATCAAGCTTGGACAGGATGGGAGGTCTCTCACCATTGGACCAAATAAATGCCTTGCTAGAGTGGCTGATTTCTTCCAGTTCAAAACCGCTAATAAAGTCAACAAATTGCCTCATGGTTGTGGTAGTCCTGGAGGTAAGGGGAGACTTCTCATTGCAAAATCGGGTTGCATTAAAATCACTGGCAAGGAGCCAAGGAATGGGCCAGAGAGGCAGAAAGCCAGAAAGCTCATATCCTAAAAAAAGTGCCGTTCCCGGTATCCGGTAGGGCAATAAATGTTTGGCCTTGTACGATTTATAATCTGTTTCTTTCTCTCTCTGGAATGAAATTCTCATCATTGAAAAAAAAGAAAAATACTACATAGAAGCAAAATGAAACAACTTTATGGAGAATGTTATTCACCGTAGTGTCTGCACATATTTTGTATGTTTGTGATTACTTGGCTCTGATTAACAACTGTGGAGACTCTGAGGTGCAGCAACCTGTTGGTTTGCTGAGGCTGCTGATTCACAGGATTAACCAGTGCCCCTGGCACTATAGCACAAAACTGCTGATTTACAGGATTAGTTGGATCAAAAGGAACTGCTTGTTAACCTTCTTTGTAGTTGAGACTTCAGTCTAGGAATCATGTTACCTGGCGTAGAAACAAAGAAGAAGGATGTGTAGCTTTGTGGTCTGCAAATATAGCCATGTCATTTGGGTATTAGGCTCAATGATCACTTGGGAGGTTTTCTAATATGATGTCTTGTCTTCAAATCCACTAGGGAAAGGGTTTAACATTTAAAAAACAATCCTTTCAAATTTCTTTTATGTAGCTTAAAACTTAATGACATAAATGAGCAAAATCTTCTGAACTTGTTTTGTTGTTTGAATTTAATGCAATTCAAGGCTGGATGCGGTTCCATTTTTTATATAGTGATATTGCACATATATTTTATATAATTCCTTTTATATCATTAATATTTTTGCATCTCTAATCCATGAATTTTCATGATTAAACTGATTCATGTTCGGAAGACCTTCAGGTTTTCTTCGTCATGAGAGTGAACCTGCTCGACAAGCTGCAGTTGCCATGATACAGATAACAAGTAACTTGGATGAAACTTTCCTCTCAGCCACCAGTGACCAGTTATCCGATGATAGAATGAAAAGTACTCCACAGTCAAGTGCAATCAAAGAAATTTGCACTGCGATAGAAAATAACCTTGATACTTCACATGGCATACCTGACGAGCAAACCTTGACTATTGTCTCTCATTTATTTCTCAAGCTTGGTTGTGCTCTTATCCCTTTGAAATCTGTCTCTCTATATATATACACACACGCGTGCACACATACACATATATTTATGTTTATATGTATCTATATATCTATATATATATTCGTTTGTGTTGCTGCATCTACACATATTCTTACTCTACTGCTACTCAGTTCAGGGCTGGACCCCAATGCAGATCGGTATATGTTGTATTAAAATTCGAAAAATGTGTAGAATGTGTTGAAAGAATGGTTAGCTTCATTCACTCTTTGTTTTTTTTTTTTTTAAGAGACAAAAAAATAAAATCTTCACTAGTGTGAGCATTTGATATTCCATGGATGTGAGAGAGTGGTGACAGAATGGTTGCCTTGTTTGCACTGTAGCATGTAAGCAAGTATGCAGCTTCAGATGTCTCTTTATAAACGTTCATAGTTTTTTTATTTTGATAGTCAATGCTCATAAATTTATGAGCATTTTTTTTTTCATTTAGTGAGATAAAAAAATAAAATCTTCACTAGTGTGAGCATTTGATATTCCATGGATGTGACAGAGTGGTGACAGAATGGTTGCCTTGTTTTCACTGTAGCATGTAAACAAGTATGAAGCTTCAGATGTCTCTTTATAAACGTTCATAATTTTTTTATTTTGATAGTCAATGCTCATAAATTTATGAGCATTTTTTTTCATTTAAAAAAATACTCATAAATTTAAACAAATTCTGTGTTTTTTACTGATATTAAAAATTTCTCATTAGCAAGATAAGAATAAAGTTATAGGAATTTCTTTAGCCTGGTTGTAGTTAGAATGAGTTATTTAAATATTCACATGTGTCTGTGCATTTCACTGTTTTTGCTTTAGTGGGATATACCTATTTTGGGTTCGTTTTGATCCTATTGCACTTGTGGTTGTGGTAATTCTATGAAAGTTTTGGTTAACTTTGTTGCATTATTTTGTAGGCAAATTTTCGTCTCTCTTCATGAAGGGCATTCTATTTAATCTTTCAAAGCATGTTGTAGTTGTGGATGAAGACATCCCTAGCATGAAACATGTAGGTTCTTTGACAGAAACTTGACTTCCAGTGTAATCTTTTTGAATTGTAATATGAAGCATTTGCTGTTATTGTCCTCAGCTCTTAAACTCTTCTCATATAAATTGAGTATGTTCTCGAACTTTCAGTTTTGCACGAGTGTCTTTTAAGCTGTTGATATTTCATTTTGTTTGTTCCCTGCAGCTCCAAGATTGTATCGGATCAGCTGTAATTGCTATGGGACCAGACAAGATACTCACTCTGATACCTGTCTCTCTTCATGCAGAGAAACTCTCTTGTTCTAATTTTTGGTTGATACCTATCTTGAAAAAGTTTGTAGTTGGAGCATCACTAAAATACTTCATTGATCATATTGTTCCACTTGCCAAATCCATCCTGAAATCATGTTCTAAATGTAAGCATGCTTATCTCTGGCATTTAACTTTGGGTTTGTATGGCAGTTCAATTTTGGAAGTTTCGTTTATTTATATGTTGTCCTTCCAGTTAAAAAAATGCACCTTGGCCAAGATCTGCATGCTTGTGCTTCTGGCCTTTGGGAATTATTGCCTGCCTTCTGTCGCTATCCCACTGATACTTCTCAAAGTCTCAAAGATTTGTCCACAATTCTGATTGCTGCTCTGAAGGAAGATTCATATACTCATGAAGCCATTGCCATGGCCTTGCAGGTATAGGCAAAATTTAAATGCAAAGCACAAGCACTGAAGACTTTTTATTTTACCCTTAGTTATTTACTTCCTTTCACTCATTTCAGTTCTGATTTTCTGGAAAACCTTAAAATGCCTTTAACTTGAAAAGCCATTTGGTTCAGTGATCCAACTGGTTGAAACTATTGGTTTATCCGGAAAATTATGCTTCTTTATCTTGAGGTATTTTTTTTTCTTATGGTGAATCTTTACGGATCCATCAACCTGGTTTAAATGACCTATTGGATTAGAGTGGAACTAAGTCCTCCCTTTTCTGTTCCAGTTGCTTTTAAAACTTTTTTTTTTTCTCATGAGCATTCCTCATGATTGTCATGGCACTTGCAGGAACTTGTGAATGCAAACAAAGAGATACTAAGAGATTCTCATGCATCCTCTCATTACACAAAGAAAATAGCCTCTCGGAACATCAAGGCTTTGGCATCAAATTCAATGAGTTTACTTCAGCCTCTTACTGATGTATTTTTATGTTCGCCTCCTCAGAAGCGGGCATATTTAAAGGTCACCTCAGCCACTAGCAAGTTCTTTGTGTTTTATGTATAGTATATTATATTGTTATGTTGCTTTTCAAGTAAGAATGAATTTAGAGTACACATAATATTTTGGACTTCTTTTCTATCTTTAGCTGCCTCCAGCTGTCAGTTTATCTTCACTCTGAGACAATATTTTGGATTTTTTTTCTACTTAAGTGGGTAATTATTTCGGGATGGAACTGGACTCAATCTTAACATACTTTCTTTAAGGAGCCGAGAGTATAGATTCTTCACCTCAGCCTCCAGAGTGGCTATAGTCGCCGAAAGCTCCTCAAACATAGAGCTGAGTTCGGTTATCCTTGGTTGAGGTGTTTGTTCTAGACCAGCTGCAACACCACTTCCTTCTTCTTTATCCATTCTTCTAGTTATTTCCATCTCCACCGCTACAATTCAGCTTGGATTAGCACTGCTTTGATACCAATTGATAAAACTTGAACTCTCTAGCAAACAAGGTTTGACTTGTATATGGGATGAGAGGAGAGGAAAGAATGAGAGAGAGTGGCTTGTGGAAGATTATAGGGTTGTTAGCTATTACTAGCAACTAACAAAGCAATAAACAAAACTAAACTAGGATTGAGGATGTGCTGTCCCCCTTGCCCATCTTTCTCTATTTATAGGTGTTTATAATTATGTAATTAGAATAAATTTTTTTTCTAATCTAAAGCCTACACCAACTAGGAATTTCTAAGTGTAATCAAACTAGGAAACTATTTAGAAGCTACTAGGAAACTCCCTTTCCTAATAGGAGAAGAGTTGAAAGTCTCCTTGCCTCATTGAGGAAGGAGAGGGAAGGTAGAGGTGGCACCAACATGGCTAGTGCCCCTTTTTCAAACTCCCCCAAATATCCCTCCTTTGGAAAGTAATTCCAACTTTGTCTCTTAGTCCCTTTTTTATACTTTTGCCCCTTCTTTTACATAGAATTACCCACTTTGAGTTTTTATTTTTTTTTGGGAGAACAACCTTTCCTTTTTATTCCTTCTTCTTTTCTTAATGAAATTTTCATCTTATGAAAATGAAAATTACAAGCCTTTTCTTAAGTATTTGATATGAAAATTATGGAGTTGCTGTGTGCTGTAGTACACAGAAAAAAGGTCATCTAGAGCAATTGGTGATGTATAAAAGAAGGAAGAAGAAAAGGAAAGAACAAGACTCAAATGCAATTCTCTACTTTTCCTTGTCTGTCTACACTCCCAATTAGGAGAGCTTTCTTTAGGGATGTGTTTGGGTTAGTAACTTTGAACGAGTTTGAATATTAGTACAAGTTTTTCTTTTTGGTTCTAGGGACACCATTGTTTTCTTTTTATTTTTTTATTTTTTTTATTTTTTTCCTGAGAATTACTTCTTAGCGAGTTTTTTATATTGTACTAACTGCTGCTAGTTACACCTGAAAATTCAAGTATTTTCTAGATTTTATAAGGTAGTGGTTGGGTATCTTATTTTCCAGCCTTATGTCACATTTATTTCTGTAATTTGGCGGTGTTGCTGTGCCATATCTAAATGTGTTGAGTAATCACAAAGAGAATCATGTGAGACTTGAACCCAAATACCTCACATTACAAATTCTCCTAGGTAGCCATTAAGACAAAGACCCATTCCACATATTTTTATTTTTATTTTTTTATTATATCGAAGTCCAAAGAAGATTTTTTCAAGTAAAACAAGAAAACTCTATTTCAAAAAAAAGTAAAGCAAGAAGATTATATCCTTCTATAAAGTCTTTGGTATGAAAATTTCATGCTCACTATGATGTTGTTAAACACCTAACCAATACTACTCAAAAGACTGACCTAGTATGTAGCGGAAAACCAAGTACTTAACCCCATGATCATAACAATACTGGACGTCGGCTCACTCTAGTGGCCCACTCTAGCAGCACACTCTAGCAACACTGGCCCAACTCACTTTTTGAGACTACTAGTAATTTTAATCTGGCCTCTAGGTTGCCCCCTCTAGGTCGCCCCCTTGGGGATGATGCGACCTGAATGGTGTCCTCTTCTCCATCCCATGTTTCATCGTTTTTGCCATGGACGTGGTCCTCCCATTACTCTCAACTATGGTCCCCGTTGGTTTTGGAGTACCCAACCCAAACCGAGTCTGCTTAATAACTTTATTTTTTTCTTCCAACTTTTGGGCCAACTCCATGGTCTTTCCCAACCCATTGGGCTTAAACACCCTCACCTTAGCTCGAATTTCGGGCTTAAGCCATTAACAAAATTGGACTGCAACACCTTTTCTGGAATATCTTCCAACGTGGAAGCCAAATCCTCAAATCACCTTCTGTAATCTCTCATGGTGGTCTCTTGCTTCAACGCCAGAAATTTCTCATAAGGAGAGCCGTCTTCGGAACTTTGGAACCATTTTAGCAATAAGGACTGAAATTCTTTCCAATTCATGATCTCCCTCCTGTTATTTTCATACTTGAACCATTTTAATGCATCCCCTTCCAGACATACTACAACAACTTCCAGTTTTTCACCATGTGATACCCGGTTAAGTGAGAAATATCGGCTCTGCAAATCTAGTCATCGGGGTCTTCTCCCTAAAAAATTGGCAACTCTAACTTTCTGGGTCGCACTTCATATCGGCTCTGCCTATTCTAGTCAACCTCGCCATCATATCTTCTGTGTCTGATACCTCTCTGGATCGAGTTATCACCCACTGCCGAGTCCAGCCCCTGTCTCACCGTCGTTGACCTACTTTGCGCATTCAAATTTTGGTTGAGCTCCTCTTGGGTACGCAAGAGTTGCTCAACACGCCCTATTAGCGCTGTCAACCCTTGTTCCATGGCCGGAATCTTCTGAACCTCTTCCTTCATCGAGCTCACCTCCTCCCTTACTAAGTTCACAACTCCTTCCATCGAATCCTCCCTCGACTCCATTCTGGTAGTCGCCATGAGGATCGTTTTCACGCTCTTTACTGTCGAAATCGTAATAGAAAACCCACCCTCGAGCAGACTATGCTTCCGATATCACTTTAGTGTCGAAATCGTAACAGAACCCACCCTCGAGTAGACAACACTCCCGATATCACTGATATACTTCCGATACAATAATCCAATGCGTGCGAATGCAATTGACATAGAAAAACGAAAACACTGCTTCACTACCGAAATCCAGAGGCGAACCCAACCTCGCTCTGATACCAGATGATACAACCCGATACCAAAAATAAAGATTTTCAAGCCTAAGAGAAATAGTCGACTAACCTTCACTGCTGAAATCGAAGTAAATAAACCTCCTCGAGTCGACGATGAATCCTCGACAGGGCTAACGAACCCCCGATAGCAGTAATCCCTCGGCACAATGATAATAAAGATAAAAATGGCAACTCCACTCTCGAAATCAAGGTAGAACTCACCGGAAATGATCGACGATAACCACTGGTATTCGAGAGACCGATACTCTCCTTGAGCGACGCTCTGAAGACAAAACGACACGCCCCTTCCTCTCCCTCTGTTCTCCCCTAAATTCCCACCCGAACCTATGAAAATTGTAAAATTCCAAAAATGTCCCCGCCCACCCTTAATAGCTATTAATGCCACTAATTATCCTTCAGCTGTTGTTTATTCCTTTTAGAGTAAGTAGCACTAATTTGGGGTCTATCATTACCCCCTGCCCAAACTTTCATCTTGTCCTCAAGGCAAAAAGCAGGAAACTGGAGCCTCCTTGCCTCAAAATCCTCCCAAGTGGCTTCAAACTCTGGTAGGTCTTTCCATTGCACCAAAACCTCCAACTACTGCTGCCCATTTTTTTCCACTCTTTGTATATTCAAAATGGCTGCAGGTTCAACCAACATCTCTAATTCAGCAGTCAATTATGGAGGAAGAATTGAAGATGAATGTAATATTCCTTTTGCTCGACGAAGTTGGGAGACATGAAACATCGGATGCACGAAGGACTCGTGGGAGTTGCAGTTTGTAAGCAACTCTTCCAACTCGTGACACCACCTCAAAAGGTCTATAAAAACGTGCTGCCAACTTCTCATTGCGTCGTGATGCCAAGGAGTGTTGCCGATAGGGCCTGAGTTTTACAAACACACGATCCCCAACTGAAATTCTTCATCCCTGCTTTTAAGATCAGTCGTGGCCTTCATTCTCTGCTGAACCCGTAGTAATTGCATCTTCAAATCGTCAAGATACACATCCCGTTCTTCTAACATCTGTTCGACTTTAGAAACTGTAGCTGTCTCGGACTTATAGTGCAATAAGGAAGAAGGGTCACATCCGTATAAGACTCGGAATGGAGTGGTACCTGTTGAAGAATGGAAGCTGGTGTTATACCAATATTCCGCCTAAGACAACCATTTTGCCCAAGTTTTTGGTCTGTTAGAAGCGAAACATCGAAGATAAGTCTCCAAACACCTGTTAACCACTTCAGATTGACCATTTGTTTGAGGGTGGTAGGCGGTGCTGTGCCTCAAATCAGTCCCTTGGAGATGAAAGAGTTCCTGCCAGAAATGACTCATAAACTTGTCCCTGTCCGAAATAATAGACTTGGGCACCCCATGCAATCTAATCACCTGTCTCACAAAAAAATCAGCCACGGTTTTGCTGTAAATGGGTGCCGCAACACAAAAAATTGAGCATACTTGCTCAACCTATCCACCACCGCCATAATAGTATCTACACCCTCTGATCTTGGCAATCCTTCAATAAAGTCCATGGTCAAATCCTCCCAAACCATCTCTAGTAAGTCAATAGGTTGTAGAAGACCAGCTGGGGACCTTGCCAAGTGTTTGTTCTTTTGGCAAACCTCACAATTTTGAACGAATTCAATCACTTTTTTCTTCATACCCAGCCAATACAAGTCCGCAACCATTCTTCTAAATGTTTTAATCTCTCCCGAATGTCCCCCAATAGGTGTGCAGTGGTATTCACGCAATAAGGTTGAAATTAAGGACAAAGTCGCAGATAAAACCAACCTACCATTGTAAAAGAGCTGCCCAGGGTCATCTTGAAACTCTACCACCTTTTCACCAGCTGCCAATTGTGTGATAATTTGTTGTAAGAATGAGTCTGTGGCCACTTCTTGTTGTAAAACATCCATATCCAACCATTGCACCCCAGAAACTGCAACTATATTCATCATGTCAGGTTTGCAAGAGAGTGCATCCGCCACTCTATTACTTACCCCCGGTCGATATTGAATGTCAAAGTCATAACCCATCAATTTCACCAACTAGCGTTGATATTCCACACTTACGAGATGCTGTTCCAGCAAGAATTTTAAACTTTGCTGGTCAGTTCGCACCAAAAACCTCCTTCCCAGCAAGTATGGACGCCATTTTTGAATAACCAACACAATGGCCATTAGCTCTTTTTCGTAAATAGACTTCAATTGGGCTCGTTCAATCAATACTTGACTAAAAAATGCAATCGGCCATTGATCTTGCAGGAGATCAGCCCCTAGCCCATATCCAGAAGTGTCGGTCTCCACAATAAACAGCTTTGAAAAATCAGGTAGAGCCAAAACCGGTACCGTAGTCATGGCTTCCTTCAAACGCTCAAATGCCCCGGTGGCTTCATCCGACCAACCAAACCTATCATTTTTTAATTGATCAGTCAAGGGTCTCGCAATATCTCCATAACCCGAAACAAATTTCCGGTAGTATCCTGTAAGACCAAGGAAACCCCTTAGTTCCTTAAGTGTGATCGGTGCGGGCCAATCAACCATAGCCTGTATCTTACTCGGATCAACTGACACCCCCTCTCTAGAAATGATATGTGCCAAGTATTCTATTTGTTCTCTCCCAAAAGAACACTTTGTAGATTTAGCATACAACCTATGTTCTTTTAATTTCTCCAAAACAGTCACTAAATGATCACAATGAGCACTCCAACTGGGACTATATATCAAAATATCATCAAAGAATACCAATAAAAATCGCTGGAGAAAAGGTTTGAATACCTCATTCATAAGGGATTGAAATGTAGCCGGTGCATTGGTAAGCCCAAAAGGCATGACCAAGAATTCGTAGTGTCCTTCATGAGTCTGGAAAGCTGTCTTATGCACATCAGCCACTTTCATTCTGATTTGGTGGTATCCCGACTTTAAGTCCAACTTCAAAAAGGCTTGTGCTCCATGAAGTTCATCTAACAATTCATCGATCACTGGAATTGGAGACTTATCCGGGATAGACTCCTTGTTAAGGGTTCTATAGTCCACACAAAATCTCCAGCTTTCGTCTTTCTTCTTGACTAATAGCACGAGGCTTGAAAAAGGGCTAGTGCTAGGCTGTATGATTCCCGTAGCCAACATTTCTCCCACCAACCTTTCTATTTCATCTTTTTGTATTTGGGGGTACCGATATGGACGAACACTCACCGGTGAAGTTCCATCCTTCAAAGTTATGACATGCTCCTTTTCCCTTTTTGGTGGTAACTCTTGGGGCATGGCAAAACATCCCAAACTTCGTCAAAACCTTCTTCACCATCGCCGTCATGTCCTCCTGCGGTTTGTGACGCTGCCACTATGGTACTGCCCAACTCCACAAGAACCCCATGTCCCTCATGCTTGATAGTTCGTATCATCGCCTTGAGTGAAGAAATCTAAAATGTTTTGAGTAATTACAAGGAGAATAGTGCGAGTTCAATTTTCTTTTCCCGAAACATGGAGTGTTAATTTTTAGCTTCTGTGGTGACTGTTCCAGAAATAAATTGCCTTTTCCTTTTATTGTTGGAGAAATTTCATTTATGACCACTTTTAAAAAAAGTTCATTTATGACTGAAGTAACTCGATTTCAGTTGTGAAAATTTCTACCTCTATGTGAAATATTTAATTTTTTGATTAAATAGAGAGAAAATCACGTGACTTCATTTTCCTTGTCTTTTTTCTGGAACAGGAAGCAATTAGCTGTTTAGCTTCTATTACTGACAGTTCTAAAATAAAAGATCTCTTCATTTCATCATTGGGGAGAGCTCATTTGATGACTGAAGTGATTGAATCAGAGAAACCAAGAAGTTCTTCTCATGAAACTTCTGAAGGCAGAACGAGCAAGAATGAACAAAAGGAATCAAGACGGTAGAAAACATTCTCTTATCGGTATCTATGAATTTTGCCGTAACAATCTTTTGACATAGTTTATTGAGAGTACATCTTAGTTTTGTTATGCTGTATTCTGATAATTATTGACACAAACCTGTGCTGTTATTCAGAAGTGTGCTTGAATTTTTTCTCTTACTAATTGATCTTTAAAGAGGCAAATTACTAATTAATGAATGCTCGTAGCCTATTTTCTTGCATCTATTGTTCTGGGTGAAGAATAAGCCATGCCGAGAACAACTTCCATTCATTTGATTTCAACATTTCTTTCTTTCTTTTCTTTGAACTGGAGTGAGCATAATCGTAACTTCTTCCTGTCAAACTTTCAAACTCGGATGCTATTTTTTCTACTGTAGGATGTCATTTTCCATTATTTCCACTTGGTGCCTCACTGATAAAAGAGTTTATATTTTGTTTCCCAAAAATAAATTTTTTGAAATGCCGTCTCAATAAGTATTAGGGTCCTGAAAGGATCGTTAGGGTAAAATAAATAATCTAAGTTAATGGTTAGTGGTTTGAAGATTACCCGTTGAGGAACTTACCTTGTATTTGTGTCATGCAGGAATTTGGTAGTGGAACTCGCTTCTTCCTTTGTTACCGGTGCCGATGAAGATCTCACTAATACATTATTTAGTTACATTAAAACTTCTTTAGAGGTGTGCTGCCAGCATAGTTTGTATCTGTTTATGTTTCAATTTTACTAAATGACTTCATTATGAATATAAAAAGGAAGCGACTATCCACTTTCACTGTGCATGAACTGATGTCATATGCCATACTGGTTATTTAGGCCACTGATGCTATTCATAGATCAGATGCCTTCTGTTGTCTGAGAAGAATATTTGAGGTATGTCTGCCACTGACCATTACTTACATATTGTGGTTTTATATTTAATGGGTCAATGTAGAACAGTCTCTTGTTTTGCTTCTTTCTCGATAGTCAGCTGAGACTTTTGTATTTAAGATTCTATGTTGGTCCTGTGCAGGAGCATCCTTGGTTTTATTCTTCTCGGTTTGATGAATTGATGGCCCTGTTACTTCAACTAAAATCAGATCGTGATATCATTTCTTTAAAAAGTCGCTTGGCTTGTTTACAGTTTTTACTGGTTCATCTATTAAAGGTCAGATATGTTCATTTTATTCTCTAGATTTTCTTTCATTTTTTGCGTGAATATGATGAAATTTCAAATGCTTATTTTATAATAACTATGCTGAAGACACCGCACGGGGATTGATGAAGTCAAAAGCCACGACATAACTACAAAAATACCCTTTGACAATTAGAGGATCAGAAAATCGCTCAACATTATGCTTAAAGCCTTGCAGGAGAGCAGCCCACTTAATAGGTCCTGAAAAAGTTAATCGAACCAAACCATTATGATCATGAATAACTCCCTTGCATCTGTTGGA
Organism: Aristolochia californica; assembly: GCF_029961685.1. Taxonomy (NCBI): domain Eukaryota; kingdom Viridiplantae; phylum Streptophyta; class Magnoliopsida; order Piperales; family Aristolochiaceae; genus Aristolochia; species Aristolochia californica. Next base: position 9,073,677 of record NW_027181881.1, read on the forward strand.
CTCGGATTACCAAGCAAACTGCTATCAAAATTTATTTTGAAGAGACCATGCGAAGGAGGAAATTAGGAAACCATTGGAGATGGAGAAGAACTGCAAGAAAATATGAAATCTGACAAATTCCTCCTAATAATGGAATTTGGAATCTGAGTAAACAACCCAAAGCTGGAAGACCGGGTAAGAATTGAGTGCATAACTCGTTCAATAATACCCCCACCCAACATTGAACCCTCCCACAGTTTTGAGCATTCCTCTCACTCAATAGACAGCTGCCATAATTTCCTCTTTTCAATAGAGAATGGAGCAGAAGCAAACTGGGAGATAAAATCAGCAATGAAAGACGGGAAAGAACAAATCATGCCAAATCTCTTGAAAATAGAATGTCATACATGCTGGCCGAAAGGACAATGCATCAGAAGATGAGCTGCTGTGTCTTCACATTGCTGCACAGTTTGCATAAACTAGTCAGTACAATTTGACCTCTTTTAACTAGGTCATCACAGGTTAAAATCCTGCCATGAGCAGCATACCTGATAAAATGAAGAACCTTTGGAGGATCTTTTTACTTCCAGACAGAAAAAGACCTTGGGACAGCTATTAACAGCTGGGTGGAAAGCCAAAAGTCTTGTAATAAGGAGCAGCAGTGAGGAGGCCCAAAGATTCTGGACGCCAGATAGGTAAGTCAATGCCATGACCCCAAATAAAAACTCAGTCTAGGAGCGAAGAAACTGGCTGAGCTCTTAAATTTCAGCATCAAGGAGAGCACCATGAAAATTAGGCATCGACCTCTTGACGCTGTATGTGCTTCCGTAGAAAGATAAACAGTTATCTCTTGAAGGCTGTACAGCTGAGGGAAAGTCGGGCTCAGAGGTTTATTGCCCAACTAGGAATTGAGCCAGAAACTGAATGAGAAACGAATTTATATATACAACAGAGTGTCACTATATTAGACAACTACCTGATCCTGGAGATACAAATCAGAATCAAATCAAAATCTAATCCCTTCAAATCAGGAATTATAATCACTTGAGAAAGTCAAATATTCATAGCTGTACACGAATTGTATTTTTTCACATGCTATACATGCTGTATTCACAGCTGTACACGGACTGTATTTTTCCACATGCTGTATTCACAACTGTACACAGATTATATTTTCCATGGATTGTACATGCTGTATTCACAGCTGTACACAGATTGTATTTTCCCATATGCTGCACATGCTTTACACGGTTTCCTTATACAAGAGAACCATATTTTCCCACTCCCCCTCGAGCTGATGAATGGATATCATTCATTTCAAGCTTGCTTGTTATTCTCTGAAAAACAATACTAGACAATCCTTTGGTAAGCACATCGACAAGTTGATCACCATTAGGAACGAAAAGAGTACATATTAGGCCATTATCCAGCTTCTCCTTGATAAAATATCTATCAATTTCAATGTGTTTGGTATGGTCATGTTGTATTGCGATGTGTGCAATATTGATGGCTAACTTTCTGTCTCAATATAGCCTCATTGGACCTTCCCATCTGACTTTGAGATCCTCCAAGATTATTCGTAGTTATATCAGTTCACAAATCCCAAGAGCCATTGCTCTAGACTCAGCTTGTGCACACCTTGCAACCACATTTTGTTTTTTGCTTCTCCAAGTTACCAGATTGCCTCCTAAGAAAGTGCAATACCCCTAGGTTGATCTTCTATCAACTATGAATCTTGCATAAATCCGCATCTGCATAGGCTTCAAAAGTCATCCCTTCTCCTTTCTTAAACAAGATTCCTCTACCCAGTGTACCCCTCAAGTACTGCAGGATTCTATGCATTGCTTTGAGATGTGACTATAATATCGTCTACATAAACCAGCAGTACCATCACTCCCCTTGTTGCCGAGTCCTTCACAAACAGGGTATGATCGCCTTAGCTCTGTTTATAGTGCATACCCTCCATCACTTTGGCAAATTTCCCAAACCAAGCTTGTGGGGACTGTTTTAGTCCGTACAAAGCCTTTTTTAGCTTACATACCACCCTTTTTCTTCATTCGATGGAAACTTTGGTGGAATCTCCATATAGATCTCCTCTTCAAGATCGCCATGTAAGAACGTGTTCTTGACATCAAATTGTTGTAATCTCCACCCAAAATTTTCATGCCACTGATAGTAAGATTCTCACTGAATTAATCTTAGCCACCGGAGCAAAAGTCTCCAGATAATCTATGCCGTAAGTTCGAGTGTATCCTTTGGCGACTAACCTTGCCTTATACCTGTCCAAAGATCCATCTGAATTGTATTTAATTGTGAACACCGATTTGAGCCCAACTGGTTTCTTCCCTCTTGGTAGCCTCACCAAGTCCCAAGTTTCTCAAGTGCTTCCATATCAATGTTCATAGTATTTTTCCAATTCTCATTTCCTAATGCTTCAGATAATGTTTTAGGAATAACAACTTCATTTAGACTAGTAAGAAAGGCCTTGTGTTTAGGAGAAAGATTCTTATAGGGTATGAACAAATACCGAGGGTGTTTGGTACAACCTCTAACTCCTTTTCTAAGAGTAATAGGAACATCACAATCCTGTTGTTGAAGTGTTTCAAGGATGTTATCACAACTATTTAAAAAAAAAAGATGTTATCACACATGTTTATAATCTTATAGCTTTGTGTAAAATTTCAAGTAATTGAAAAAAGTCAGAGGAGAGAGTGAATGAGAGAGAGTGGAGAGGAGCTCCAAAAAAGAGCTGTATGGGGGTTGTGCATGACCCCTAACCTAATTATTACGAGGGTTGAATAAACATTACTAGTGTGCCCGTCACTTAAGTTAAACCCTATTCTCCTTATGTCTCCCATTCTACATGTCTTATATACATGGAAATTTGACCATAGAAATAATTCAACATGAGGAACAAGATTACATCAAAGATATATAAATAAGAATAAAGTGAAATGACCAAAATGCTGTTGTACTTATTTTTCAACACTCCCCCTCATGCTGGAGCATATATGTCAAGGTGTCACAACTTCCCACATAAGTTAAAAAATTCATGCTTCCTCAGTGCTTTAGCGAAGACATCATCGAGTTGATCACTGGATCAAATATATGGGGTTGTCACCTCCTTCTTGATCACTACATTCCGAATGAAATGACAATCTACTTTTATGTGTTTTGTTCTCTCATGAAACACCGGATTGCTAGCAATGAAGATTGATGTCTGATTATCACAATACATAGTCTTTATAGCATCTTTCTGATAGAAGTCTAACTCATGTTCAACAAATTTCACCCACATTAACTCACTTTCAATGTGTGTCATCGCTTTGTATTCAACTTTTGCACTAGACCTAACAACCATATTTTGTTTTTTATTCTTCCAGCTGACTAGGTTTTCTCCCAAAAAAACACACCACCCATTAGTTGATTTTCGGTCAAGTTTGGAGCCTACATAAGCAGTGTCAGGCAAAACCTGAATCCTCAAGTGATCATTGGGTCTTAAAAAACGTCCTTTTCCTGGTGCTCCTTTCAGTTATCTTAAGATTCTCTATGTAGGCTCTAGATGAATCTTACGAGGATGCTCTATGAACTGACTCATTATATTGATTGCAAATGAGATATCTGGTTTAGTAACTATAGCATATTTGAGTTTACCCACTAATGTTCAGTACATTGTTTTACCTATCAATTCTGGACTTTGATTATCATGATCATGTCTTACTTCCATGGACGTATCAGTTGGTTCTGGTCCCAAAAATCCATACTCTTGAAGCATATAAGTGACATACTTCCTCTAAGTCAAAAAAATTCCCTCCTTGCTTCTTGCAACTTCGATACCCAGAAAATATTTTAGTTAGACCTAGATCTTTAGTCTGGAAGTGAGTTGACAAGTGTGATTTGACTTCTTTAGTGCTCGATCTGTTTCTCCCTGATAAGATGATATCATCTATATACACCAATAAGACAATAATCTCAGATGATTTCATAATAAACAATGAATGATCACTGTGGCTTCTAAGAAATCTCATGGACATAACTACTTGACTAAAATTTTTAAACCATGTTTGTGGACTCTGTTTTAAGCCATAAAGAGCTTTCTTGAATCTACATACTATATTCATCTCCTCCTGAGCAACGTAACCAGAAGGTTGCTCCATATACACCTCTTTTTCAAGATCACCATACAAGAAAACATTTTTAATATCTAGTTGAAACAACAACCAGCCTTGATTTACTGCAACAAAGACCAATATTCTAATAGAGGACAAGCGGTTAACTAAAGAGTCTCAAATACATCCACTCCAAAAGTTTGGGTATATCCTTTAGCAACAAGACGCGCCTTATATCTTTTAACCGACCCATCTACATTATATTTTATTGTACACCCACCGACAACCAACTACTGCGGTCCTAGGAGGTAAGTTACATAACTCCCAAATACCTCTATCAACCAGTGCTTCCATTTCAAGATCCATGGCTTTCTTCCAATGAGGAGACAATAGAACATTCTGCATTGAAGAAGGAATAGTGCAAGTGGAGATGGACAATGCAAACTTATGATAACTGTCAGATAAGGAATCAAAGGAGCCAAAGTGCGATAGAGAATGACAAGTACCTTTACAAACACCCTTTCGAAGAGTAATATGAAGGTGTAGATCACTTACCTCAAGGTCAAGAGACGATGCAAAGTCATGTTTCAGTGTGAGAGAGAGGTCTAGAGCAGCATGAGATGGTGTTTGTCTGTGTTGATATGCCTACAATGGTTTCCAAGTAGGAGCATCACATGAAGTCTGAATATAATCATCAACTGAAAGAAGAATGACAAGACTAGGAACAGATGGAATTGGAGGAACTAACTCCGACCTCGAAGACTCAAAGAATGGAAACTCCTCAAAGAAAGTAACATCGATAAATACAATTTTTTTTCTCATAGATGGGCAAAAACATTTGTATCCTTTTGTGTTCGAGAATATCCCAAAAAGATACATTTTTTTTGACGAGGAGACAATTTATCCTGGGATGGTTTGAAAGTATAAGCAAAACAAATGCAGTCAAACACACAATGGTACAGGAAAAAGAGATGCAGTTGGCAATACAATCTGAATAGGAATTTTACCATCAAGAATAGAAGATGACATTTTGTTTATTAAAAAAACATGTAGTAAATGCAGCATCACCCCAATATGATTTAGGGACATTCATATGCAGCATCATAGTTTGAGCCACTGTTCTTAATACATCAGCTGCGGCATCCGGTTCCATTGTGTCGTCCAAGGGACATCCATTTACTACGGATGAACGGGGACTCATGAAACAACAAATCATCTCCTAGTGGCGAAATTCCTTGACGGTTTGGGTGCTGAATTTTATAACATAAAGACACAAGCCCTTGCCTCGGATGAAGTACCTAACCTCTCTATTACTTTTAATAGGGTGATGAAAGCTGAAAAGACAATTGTGCCCAAAGCAGGGAAATATGCAAAAGTGGGTGAAGCCATCGTTTGTATTCAACAAAAGTGCGATAGGAGGATCATCCCTAATAAGTTTCAGATTCCTCCTGCCTTTTAAATACATACAAACAGATTTGGCCCAATTGTGATAATTGTCACCTTTCAATTTGTCCGAAGTGATAGTTATAATCTTTCCCATCAAAATTGGAAGTTTCTATAGATGGAGTGTAAATTTCACCAGAATCAGCCATAATGTTTATATATAAACACTAATCAGATTAAATAAACTTTCCAAAAAAATTTCTATGACCAACCTAGATGGGCCTCACCATGTAGAATTAGGGTTAGGGCAATTACTGTGATGTGTGCAGTTCAAAAGACAAGAAATATAGCATAAACCTCAAATTCCAGATCAAACAACCCAAATTAGCATCAACTAGGGCTGACATTAGCATGGACCGAGGATAACTTTAGCACGGGCATATTTGGAGTTGGCACACAACCCAAGAACATCATAAAAAACCCCCTTTTGGGCAGTTTAAAACATAAAGGTCTGTTCTAGGAACAATAGAACCAATAACCCTAGGGTTATGGTAGAGAAAAGAGAAGAAAAAATTGAATTTTTACCAACTAGTAACCGGAAAACCTGAGAAGATCCCTCTTTTATGTTGACGTCAGCTTCAAAGGATGAAAAAGAATGATAAAAAACCTTCCCAAATGTGATCTACTGCTCTGATACCATGAAAAAGTAAGAGGAGAGAGAGATGGAGAGGAGCTTCAAGAAAGAGCTGCATTGGGGGTCACGCACGACTCCCAACCTATACTTAAGTGAAACCTTAATCTCCTTATATCTCCTATTCTACGTGTCATATATACATGAAAATTTGACCATAGACATAATTCAACACGTGGAACAAGATTACATAAAGATATATGAATAAGAATAAAATGAATTGGCCAAAATGCCCTTATACTTATTTTTCAACAATAATCTCTTGCAAAATTGGAAGGAATTTTCAAAGTTTTAAATAGCTTTTGGTCTGTCGAAGAGCATCTGCTAATTTTCAATATATGTATATCTTTTTCATAAAATGTTTGCCATATACTTGTTTGAAGCCATTGATTGCATTATGGAACATCTAACATCTCCAGAATGGAGTGCTGTAATAAATTTTCACTACTTGGTAATTATTTTTAGATTTGTATTTTTCTTTTTGTCTTTTGCAGAGTAATTCAGAGAACAGCAATGAAAAAGCTTTCTTGATTCTTAATGAGATTATATTTGCATTGAAGGATGTAAGATCTTCTTCCAGCTAAGTACTTCAGAAATGCATCTATTTCTAATTTTTATGAGGTTTTACTTGCACAGGCGAACCAACCTCTTATTAGAGTAAATAATTCAAAATGCCTTATAAAAGCCTTATAAAAGACTTATGAAAGCCTTATAAAAGACTTATGAAAGCCTTCTTCTTCTGCCCTTCTCTACTATCAGAGATATTGGAAAGAGAACTTTACTTTCACCTGTGCATCCATATTCAACAGTCCCCTTGGTTTCCTCCTCCTCTGTTTCACTGAAAGCTAAACTTTGATTGGAGTTCCATGGGAAACCCAGGTCCAGCCAGGATTGGACATGTTATTGGAAAACCATGAGGGAGAGAGTCCGCTCTTGTTTTCAGGCCCTATTCACCCTTCTGACTAAGCGGAGTCAGAAATAAGAACTCTTCTCCAAGGGGTAAAGCTTTTCCTCCGGCAATTTTCAAGCCAACCTCTCATAGTAGGAGATTCGGCAGTTGAATGTTAAGGTCTGCCAATAACATGTCTGATAAATTGGCTAAGGAGGGGGTTTCTCTCTATTCCCATGTGGTTGGTGATAGAATACACACGTCTTGTATTTCGGCTTTACAATTTTGTATTTTAACTATTTTACTGAATTCCAGCTACTTAACTTGCTGTAATTCTGGTGATGTAGCTACTTGAAACACTATCCTCAATCTGTTATAAATATATTATCCTTACATATTGTGGGAATCACCTTGGCCTAAAATTTTTCGGTTGGAAATTCCTTTGCATGAGGGTAATTTTCTCTTATGTAATTGTCAAGCATTAAAGCTAACCAACATTTCTAAAACAGAACGCATTTGAATTTCTGGTCTAACTGATGGTTAATTTTCACTCAAGTGTTGATTCTCTATCTCTCTCTCTCTGAAGGATTTCTTCAATTTTTAAATAAAGTTTGTGATTGCCCATCTAAATGATAGTCTATTTTCCATCTAAATGTCAGGATATTCAACTTTGTAATGTTTAATTATCATTAATTTTATGAAGTTCAATTTCCTGGATATTTTGGCTTATAAGTGTAAAATTTTGTTTCTGATTCTTGAGTTCTTTTTCTCCTGATTCTCTGAGTTAATTAGGAAGCTGGATTAACTCATGAAATTACGCCCTTTGTGGTGACTTGTCTATATTTTATTGTAAAGTGATGCGTGTATAGGGAAATAATTTTGGATTTAATGCAGTCGAACAAAGAGGCCAGAGAAGCAGCTTATGATACACTACTAATGGTAACTAACAGCTTGAAGGGCTCAGTTTCTGCAAATTCTGATGCATGTCTTCAACAATTGTTTAATATGGTATAGTCTCTTTGTGTCTTTCAAAATTTGAGAAGTTGAGGAAATGAAGAAGCATTATTTCCTGTATTACTACGGTTTATATTCTATCTTAAGAAAGGTTAAATAAATAGATCTGTGTAAATGAGTCATTTTTCCCCCTTCTTTTACTAAGTTGGTGCTTTGTACAGATTCTTGGCTATCTTTCTGGATCCTCTCCTTACATAATGAGTGGAGCAATTTCTGCACTTTCGTTATTTATTTACAAGGATCCCGATCTCATCTTTTCTTTACCTGATGTAATGCCTTCTATTTCAGTTTTGCTTCAAAGCAAATCGGTGGAAGTAGTAAAGGTGAGTGCAGCATAGTAACCCCAGCATGTCATAAGCTAGGTGACAGTTCTAATTTCGTTTTTCTTTTCATCAAACAGGCAGCCTTAGGTTTCATGAAAGTGCTAGTGTCTTGCTTACAAGCAAAAGAGTTGCAGAAGTTACTTAACGATGTTGTAAATGGAGTTCTGCCATGGTCATCAGTCTCGAAAAACCATTTCAGAGCAAAGGTATGTTGTACAGGCTGGTTGCATTGCATGTATGTTGTCTAAACAAATGGTTTAAGTAGTTTGCGTTAAATTGTATGTGAACTTGCTTGGATCAGGATTGACTGAACCATTCATCTAGTTTATCCTTCAGAAAAAATAATCCTGTAATTTATTCGTTTGTTAGGTTATGAAAGAGACTGACAGATTCGTTTGCATAGTTTCTTACCAAAAGGCGGAAAGTTGTTGTAATTTTAGTAGTGCGCAGAGTTTCTGCTTGAAGATTCATCTTTGAGTCATACTGAGTGGAGAAGCTGGGATGGACTTATCAGAAGTGATGCCTACCTAGTTCATATATCTGAAGACACTCTATTGATGACATAAAGCTTAGAAGATTAATAAATCTGCAGTAAGAAGAAAGCAGAAAGATGAAATAGGGGATAGTCAATAGGAGAGAGAGAGAGAGTATGGGAAAAGAGAGGATAAAAATTGGCAAAATTTTCCAGCAGTCCATCTCTCCTCTAAAACATTTACTATTAGGGTAGTAATACCTCAAATTAAAACTACCCACTAGGAAATAAATAAACTGAATAAAATACCCTTGAATACAAATCTCCTAAATCTAGAACTTTATGATGAAATGTTTTCACATCAAGGTATTCCATTTCTTCAGTCTTTTGGGAATCATCTTTTTGTTGTAAATATCTTAATGCAGGTCAGGCTTATTATGGAAATTGTGATAAGGAAGTGTGGTCTTGATCTAGTTGAGTCAGTTACAGCACAGAAATATTGGAGCTTCATCAGAAAGATTGAGGAGGTAAAAGTATTTTTACCTTCTATGATCTCCTTAAGAGCAGTTTTTGTTTTCTGCAGAATTATACATTACACCATGCAGCTTATGTATTAATGAATTTTAGTGGATATTACTGGGATAGATGTGGCAAAATTGAATATTAATATGATGCAAAGGATATTTTGTCAACTAGAAAAGAGTTTTTTTGGATAACACTTCTCTTTGTTCTGACTGTAATAAAAACTGCTCTATGTAAGAATAGTGCAAAGGATAGAAGTAGAATGGAGGACAAGGTTTTGGCTGTGATATTGATGATGACGATGCCACTCATTAACTGATTAAGATAGACAGCGTTGTGCATTATTAACTAACCAGTGACATGTTATGTACCTGTTGAAGTTTTATCTTCTTGTTTAATGTTGTTTCAACTAACCAGTCACATGTTATGTACCTTTTGAAGTTATATCTTCTTGTTTTATGTTGGTCTTCTAAAAGCAGCCAATTCTGTGTGTACTCTTCTTGCAGCAGCGTCATTCTAATGTTGGTGCCAAGGGATCTCGTACTTCTGTTGCCGCAACACAGATTGCAGATTCCTCTGCAAAAGGGTTTGAGCTCTAATTAGTTGATTCAATTACTCTCTGACACGAGAAAGTTTTTTGTATCCCATTATCTTGGTTTTCAACTCCCTATTTGGTGTTTTTTAGGTTAAAACACTATGGGTGGACTTGCCATTTGGTATTGTGGAGAATTGGGATACTGCCTGCTTGATAAACACGATATTTGAATATTTTCCAATCAGGTTTCTTATCGCATGTACTACTCTATTTTTTCAGGCTGCGGAAGCGAAAATGGGAAAGACATGCTGATGTGGAGCAAAATGTTTCAAGGTTTTCGACCGTCCAGAAAGAGAAGAGAAGGAAGACACTTGAGGGCACTACGTATCGTAAGGATAAGCAGTCAAAGCCTTTTGATAATGGTAAGAATAAGAGCAGCTGGAGTAAGAATTCGCATCGTATGGGCAGACAAAGTGGCGGCCGGAGGGTATCAACAACTGCAAAACCAACTGGCCTTAAGGACAGAAAGATGGGTCGAGTAAAAGATACAAAAAGACAAACAAGTAAGAGGCCTGCTTTGGATACCAAATCACCAAAGAATAGGAGGTTCGGCAAAAAGTGGGGTTGAGTTGATCGGTAACACATTTTAGAGTGCAGCGCAGTATACATGAGAATAGGTTCTTGTAACCCTTTTCAGAGCTTAATGGACTTGGAAGCAGCGATTGGAGAGAAAATGAGTACTTTAGAGCCATCATGGATGAGCGTGTGCTGCATTTGCAAATGATATGCTGTTTAAGTGAACTAGCGATCAAGGTGAGTCGATGACACTACATTCCAGTAATTGTTTGCTTGCTTGATTGCATGTTGATAATGCAATTATTGAAAGAAAACTATGGGGTCTTATTTACTTTTTTTGATGGCTCTAGAACTGGGACAGTCGGCATCTCAAATGATTAGCTCTGCTGCAAAATTGGATGACCCATAGTCAGCCCAAATCGGACTCTTGTGCGAGCTCCTTCAGGAAAGTTTCTCGAGGTGCAATACAGTCATATAGAATCATTGGTAACAAAGCTTCTGTTTGTTGTTGATTGGAAGGAACAAATTACGCTGATGGCGTTAAGTGTGTTGTCTAAAAGCCAATAACAATTTTGCATATTTAGCGTAAACAGTATCTTAGAAATTTACTAAATGCATATCAGCGGAACCTGCCATTTTTAGGGAATCAAAGTTTTGTATTAGTCAAATTGCAAGGTTAACATAGACACCTCAAGTTGAGTATGTATTGCATAGATCGAAGTAAAGAGAATTTTGGCAATGTGCGATGATATTGTCGTAAATTATTTTCCAATTTTTAATGAAAAATGGATCTTCTCGACATGCCATAGCAAAACTTGGGTGGATATGAGTATCTTGGATCCTTTCCTTGTTTTTTTTTTTAAATAAAAAATGTATCTTCTTGATATTCCATGGAAAAAACAGGCTTTATTTGAATGCAATCAACTACTAATATATGAATGCCCATGAACTTTTACTTGAGAAATATGTTCGCTAACAGTTTCCATGGAAAAAACAGGCTTTATTTGAATGCAATCAACTACTAATATATGAATGCCCATGAACTTTTACTTGAGAAATATGTTGGCTGACAGTCATGAGAATACAAGTTTATATAGGCATACTTTTGAGTTTAGAAACCCCCAAAACTCAGCATAAAAGAGACATAAATACTCGTGAACTAAAAAGCAAACCACCAAGAGAGAGAGATGGAGAGGAGAAGAGGAGACAAGTTCATGTCCTGAGCTAGATGGTGTTTGGAAAAACCTGAATTTTTTGGGTTTGATGATGCTCAGCCTAGCTCGTAGGATTAGCAAAATTCAGTTTCCAGCTCTGATGCTATGTGAACTGAGAGTTTATGCAGGCAAATGAAGAAAAGAGAAGAAAGAAGAAGGATACAAATGGAGGAAAAAAGACTCGTTGTAAGTGAGAAATAGAGAAAGATTATCTCCTTTCTCCCAAGTCCACCTTTATTTATAATGACTAATTATAACAGTAAATAAAAAGACAATTCGACCTTCACTTAAGGAGGTGTAGATGTAGGGGTGGCTTCCATCTTGATATAGAATTCCAGTTAATTGGATTTTCCAGATAGTTCAAAAGAAGGGTTCCTTGATGAAATGAACATGTTTACCGTCCACAACAATAGTAATAGCATTAGTCATTCTATTATTTACAAATGATGGTAATTCTTGTCGGTGTTTACAGCTAGATAATTTCTTCTGCACCATGTCATTTTCTAACTCTATATTTAAATTATCTAAAGAGCTAACATTGTTGTTGCAGTTTGTTCTAAGCTATCGTCTTGAAATATATTTTCATTAAATAGTTGAGGTTATTATTTGCACCTAATAACTTGGTCAAATGGACACAGGTCCAATTCAAGGAAGGAATTTTTCAGCCTCCAGAGATATCATCAAGTCTTGAACTACCAGAAACTGTTGATATTTTTGGTCAGAAAATTGAGTTATCGGTTGTGAAGAGTTTGCTCGACCCTCTTCAGGGAGTTTGAACCACCTTCATTCTTACATGTATAGAGTCTTTGGAAGTGCATATTACTAGGACCCAGGTATCTTACTGTAATTGGTCTTTCCGACTCAATACTGAGTTCTGAAAAGAGTAAATAAAAACACCCAACTAAGAAAGCAATAGTCAGCCTTGTAAATCGTTCCTTTATTTCCAACTCCTAAAGCAGAACCCTAAAGCCTAATAAGAACATATCATGGCTCGATAATAATTTATGTTTAAACGATTGTTAAGAACCAGTTTTATACAAGACTTGTTGTAAACTCAATTTGAATCAGCTTCAATCGGTTAAAAACAGCTTGACTCAAGTCAAGACTCAGACATGAGCAAGTCTAATTCGGTTTTTACACTTCTTTTGGTCTAAAGATAGACTTCGACGGCAGAGATGGAACGAAAATGTGTAAATGTACAGAAAAGAGTACAGACAAATAATCTTCACTGCCAGATAGTCCCACATAGAATGATACAAGGGAGGTCTCAACCTCTTACTTATATAAATTAAGCAAAATCAATGATAAGCTCTTCACGGAGTTGCGTGGTGAACACAGAGCGAACTATTCTTTCGCCTTTTACTAAAGAATACCGTGTGTTCGCCACAATTAAGCAGCATACGCTTATTTTTGGAGGGTTTTTTCCTGACGGGAGATGCCCTTAACAAATCTAATACAAGGTTTAAACTATTTAGAGAGGAGAAACACAGATTCGAAAGGCAAATCAAGAGAGTTGGGTCTTGACTCAATTCGATGATTATCGTGAACTGATTTTTTCTGACCCTCCCCTCTCAAGAGTTGTAGATCTAGCCACGAGAAATCATCATTTGGAGAGAGGACAGGCGGTAATTAGTATTTATGTATTTGCCGGTGAAATCGTTGATTCATTACTAATTTTGGCTATTTTTCACTCATCTCCCCTTAGCAGTCGTTTCAAATTTAAATTTACTGCTGATGTGCATTTAGGTACTTCTTGTTTTTTTCCCCATGAAATCAAAGACCCACTAGAGGCTTTGACTATTACTAGTGACTTTTGAGAAGGCGTGGCATAGAACAGAGCCGGTTCGTGAGTATCGAGCTCAGTTTGGTTCTCGTTCCCTTGGTCTCCTCCTTCCCTTCTCTCTTCTTACTCTGAATTTTTTCCCCCCTCTATCGGCCTCCATCTCCCTTCTCCCTCTCGTCGCCGGTGCCCCTTCCGTCGCCGCCGCACCTAATCCTCCCTCCACGCATCGTCTTCTTTGCCCTTCATCGCCGTCGCCATCAACTCCCGTAGCGTTGCCCTCGCCTCGTCGTACCCCAGCTAGAGCAGCTGCTCTGAACCCTCTCTCGTCGTCGTCACCCCCTACCACTGCTTGCTGCTGCCGTCAAATAAGCCGGCCACCGCTCTCTCCAGAACGACACAGAACCCCTTGGATACTTGAGGGGGGAAATTATTTTCCCCCATCGACGCTCCGTCCCGCCCAACGTGTGAACTCGCACGTGCAATTCTTCACACATGCGAGTTTCGCACGTGCTTTTTTTTTATAAAAAAAAAACTTGCAAATCCTATTCTAAGCCTGTTTTTCCTCTAGACAACGCAATTTTGTTAGCCCTAACCGCCTCTAGTACTGTTTTTCCTTCGGACGATGCAATAATACGTAAAAATATAGTGTGTTAATAAAAAAAAACTTGCAAATCCTATTCTAAGCCTGTTTTTCCTCTAGACAATGCAATTTTGTTAGCCCTAACCGCCTCTAGTACTGCTTTTCCTTCGGATGATGCAATAATACGTAAAAATATAGTATGTTAAAGTTAGCATCTGATCAAATTTTCCTGTTTATTTATTTATTTTTTATAATTAATCATGTGCACAGTTAATTGGCTCACGTAATTATTGTATTAATCTAAAATAAACTGTAATCATTAAATAATATAATATCTAATTTAATTAATTATTATATTAATTTATTTTAATTATACATTAAATTACTTATTCGTGTTGTAATCATGTTTGTTTTACCTAATTTGGGGTTTAAGTATTATGTTTTAATTAAGTATACTATTATAAGTTCCTTTTTTTCTTGTTTTTATATGTTTCTCATTTTGGAACACTAACACTGGAAACTGTTTTATGTGTACAAGAACTCGTCCACACTAATACCAAGTTTAAAATTGAATTTCATGTATATGAATGAATTGAATTTGAAGCAAGAGATGAAGATGAGCTTCAAATTTTAACTTTGTTGACTAACCCCCCCTTATAATTCTTATATCCGCAGTAACTTCAAATTTTACATTTAGTAATAGACTCATATCGTTCTTTCTTGGCACCAAATACAGTTCAAGCTTTGATTTGTGGCAGTGATTGGGTTCGGGCTCTTCATGGTGTAAATAAAAATCAAAAGGTGAATTTCTTTGATTAATTATTTATTATGATATTTTTTAGTATTTTTTAATTTAATTTATTAAAATTTTGTTTTATGATTACAACTTCATAAGAAGAGTGTAGAGATAATGCTACCAGCTACATGATTTTTCATGTTTTTCTCAGCATGGTAATTTTAATATTTTTAACAACATTAAGAAACTAGTAGTGGAAGACTATTTTTTTATCTGACAATAACTAATTTTTTTTTTTTTTTTGTCACAGGTGGAGATTTTGCTCATGCAGGGATGCATATTAATTTCTAGCATGAAGAGAAACAACTATAGTTTGTAAATTTATAATGGATTTATAGTTTTTATTTGGGTGATTGTAAATTGATAGTGATATTTCATTTAATTTTGTTATGTTTGATTATTGTATGGAGTTTATTCATAATGTTATGCAGTGTATGGAGTGTTTAAACTTTTTTATTGAGTGTGTGGAGTGTATAAACAATTTTATAGAGTGTTTATAGAATGTATAGATAATTTTATGGAGTGTTTATGGAGTATTTATGCAGGTATTATGTATATTGATTATGCCCAATTTTAAGTAGAGGTCATGCCCAATCTTATACATGTATTATATATATAGGTTATAACCAATTTTATGTAGAGGTCATGCCCAATTTTATGTAAAATGTATGCATAATTTTATATACAATTTATTTGATATATATTTTTTGAAAAGTTTTAAATGCATTGTTGAAGCTCGAGCTCGGCTTGAACTCGGTTAAAATTTTTGGGCTCGAGCTCGATAACAATTTAAAGCTCGAGACGAGGCTCAGCTCGAAGCTCGGCTCGAACATAGGCAGGTTCGGGCTCGGCTCGGCTCAATGCCACCCCTTTGTACATGAAACAGAACGAAAGTTGTAATGAACTAAACTAAGATATAATCTACGTACTTACATTCACTAAAGAGCTAAGTATTTTAGAGCTTCTATTTTTAGATCTTGATTGAATGCTTAAATCTCTTATTATGGAATATCTGCCAAAGTGTTTTTTCAAATCATACCTAATATTTTGTAATTGCAATTTGTGTGCTTACTTGATTGATTTCCATACTAAAGCAATTTTGTAGCCATTGTTGCTGCCTTTTCTTTACAAAGCATTCATTATTGAGGTGCTAAATATATTGGTACATAGGATTGGGTGTAATCTTTTGTGTTTTTTTATTGTTATATCATCCTATTAAGAAGTGTTATGGAGCTTCTTTTGAAAAGTAACCCTTGCAAATTGTAAACCAATTGAGACTTGAACAAGCTAAATTGAGACTTGAACAAATTGTAAATCCCTTTATGGGTCTAGGTGCTTGTACATAGTACTGCTGATGTATGTCCCAAGTCTTGGGCAGACGTTGTAAACGTTTGGGGTTTGCCATTGTAGATATCATTGGACATTTAATTAAGTGAATTTAATTCTAAGGTGAAAACACCTTGGAAGTGGCCATAGCAATCCAAGATTCGATTGTGAATTACTATAAAAAATAATGGTATATTTTTATTGTTGTGCTTGTTGTTTAAATTGATTTTGAATTGAGTTTAAGGTTGAATTAGCCATTAAAAATTGATTAACCTATTCAACCCCCCATCCCCCCTATTAGGAGTGGCATCGAGCCGAGCCAAGCTTGAACCTGCATATGTTCGAGCTTGGCTTGATCTAAATACTTCGAACTTTAGCTCAACCTCGAGATTAAAATTGGAATCGAGCTCAAGCCCAATTTTTTTAACTAAGGTTGAGCTCCAACCAATATTTAAAACTTAAAAAAAAAAAATATTATGATGACCTTGGTACCATTCAATTGCAAGGTATCACATAAGAGTCCAAAACCTTATGATGGAGCATACTAATGTATAATAACCAACTTAATAAGCCTAAAAGAAAGATCAAACACCTCCATCAATAGTGTTTATTCCATTGACAAACAACAACATTAGATGTTACGGGAACCAAAAGGGTCGAATGATCGATCATCTGTGAGGTTTGGGGTAAATAAGAACAACTATCAACCAATTAAAGAGGGAATTGATGAGAGCAATTAGATTAAAGGGTATTTTCATAAAAAAATATATGTCAATGAGTTGGCTTACACTTGGAAAATCTCGAGTTTGGCTTGTTATATTTAACGAGTCTTATTTCAAGTTTGAGCTCCAACCGAGCTCAAGCAAAAACTAAATTGGACCGAGTTTTTTTTTTAACCGAGCTTGAACGGTTTGGCTTGGTACCACCCTACCCCCAATATCTTTATAGAACCCAACAAGTTGTATCAAAGAGAATACTCTTAAAGGCCAGTTAAAACTTTAGGTTGAGTATTAAAAATCCATCTATGACTGGTTGTAGCTTTGCCCAACTCTTTGCAACTGGCAAGTGAGCCACAAAATCCTCATTGTTTGATGGAAACAATTATACTCATTGGAAGTGTAGGATGAAACACTTTATATTAAGATATTGTTAAGAGACAACCATGTATGTAGGGGTGGCATGGTTACTAAATAAGGAGAACTTTCATAGAGATATATAGGATTGTAATCATGCATGCTAGTGTATGTCCTCTTATGTCATTTATCTTTTGAAGCATGTAGCCCTAATGGCATTGTATTCATTATAAACAACTTCACACAACTATAAATATAGCCTCAAGGCATGTGATAGAGTATTCAATCCTCTTTCTCTTTGCTCAAATTCATCCATACACCTCTCTCTTTTCCTTTTCTTTCTCTTTTGGTTTCTTCTCTCCTCTCTCCTAAGAGCTAGAATTCCTCTCTTCTCCTTCCCTTGAGATATCTTGTATTTATATCTTGGCCTTAGAAATCAACATGGTATTAGAGCCAAAAAATATCTTAGACGGAAAAGGAGAAGAAAGGGAGGAAGAAGTAGAAGAAGAAAAAGAAAAAAGAAAAAAAAGAGAGGAGTTTCTCATTTTTTCTTAAGTCTTTCTTTTCCAATTCAAATTTTCATTAGATTTTTTACTCTCTTAGTGTATGTTTCCTATAGAAACTTATATACCGTTGGAAAGATCTTTGAGTCTAGTTTCTAAGAAAAAAAAATCATTGAAATACAAATTTTCTAGAAAGAGAAATTAAAACAGCAAAAGTCAATCAACAGACAAATTTCGTATAGCACTAGAAAACCTTATCTTTCTGAGCGGTTTGTACTAACATTACTGAGGATTTATATTGAAAATTATATCTCAAATGAAATCTATGGGAGTCTACTTTCTATCCCAATAGATCTTTTATCAATCTGATCTTTCTAGAGAGGGATATCCATATTAGAAGAATCAAAGGTTATACTGGTATCTTAATAAATGGGAAGATCCAAATTTTAGCCAACTTTTCTGCTTCACTTTTTGAGTTGCTAATGTTGGTTGAGTTTTTTATTTTTTTTCAAAATCTAGTCAATATTTTACCAACATGAGAATCTTTCCTTCCTTAAAAGTTTCATATTTTTTATCTCACATTTCATTAGTTATCGTAAGATAAGTCTTTCCAATTATGAGTTTAGTTTCATTTTTTACAAAGTCTGAAAATTTTGATTTAGGAAGTTTTGTTTCCTAATTCTAGAATCCAAATAAGTGTCCAAAATCTCCTTAACCCAAAATTATCTCCTAAATATGATCTTTGTAAATTTGTCAAGTTGTGTTAAAAAGTAATTGCCTTATTTGAGAAGCCTATTTTTAAAAAGTGTCCATTACTATGTTCCATTTCAAAACTTTATTATTCAGTTTTTTTTTTAAAGTTTCCTTGATCATCATGCTGACAGAGGAATTAATCTTTTATCTACCTCTTGAGTCAAACTTTGTCACTTTTTATCCATTGGTTGGTCTAAAAACGCCCCCTTCTTAATTGGGTGTTTGAAGAGCTACATTGTATGCCTCCTTCCATTTGAAGTATGAGAGTTATTATATTTTTATTCAAACTTTAACTCCTCAATGTATTTTTTTTCAAATTGTGTTTGATAAAATCACTTTAGAGCAATGCCTATAGACCCACTACCTAAAAGTATAGGAGTGTGCCGGACATCTAGCTTGAGGGAAGTCTATTATTCTTCACCCAATAGGTGATTTGTCTTTAAACTACCCTTAAAAAGTGAGTAGTCACTTTGTTGTACAATAAAGTTGGGTTATGTTAGAAGATGGGCTCAAGCCCGCATGACATAAGAAGACCCACACATCCAAGAGAGGTGGAAGGTGGGCTCAAGGCCACATACCAAGGCGAATGCCCACTCTTGGTGGTATAATGGTAAATGAAGAGTCATCTTATAAAGATGATATTGATATAATTAGTTTAAGTTTTTTGTTTCTTCTTCATTCTTCTAAGGTGAAAGATATAATTATAATATTATAATTTTATTCATCTATAAATAGAGATTAAGGGGGAGAGTTGGATAAAGTCCATAACCTCATTCTTCTTCCTGAAAATCAATATGATATCAAAGTATTGATTTTTAGGACTCACACGTATATGATTTTCAGGATTCCAGAAACCCTTGTTTTTTTTTCTCACTTCATTTTCTCCCCTGGTAATTGCCACCTCTTTTTCTCTTTATTTCTGCAATCACCGCTTTGGCGTTTTCATATCCTTTATCTATTCCCGGGGACTTCAACCAGTCCACACGGCTTGGATACTTTATGGGATCATAAGGATCCCCATGGAAGAAGTTAGGAACCACTGCGAAGAATCCAATTGCAACTCATAAGGATCATACCAGTGGTCGTCACGAAAGTGAACTACACACTAAGCTCTTACTGCAGTAATTGGAAGAAGATTAAACGACTCGGACGGCGGCCGCGTGACCAGAAACTCCGTGTCGACCGTGAAATCGCCGAAATCTGTATACACCAGGCGTGGAAGACCGTTTTCTGGTCCACTTTGATGGAGCACGTCTTTAACAATGTCTTCACCGAAGTGGACACGGCCTGATTGGGGTTGCCGGTGACAGAGACGACTACCTGGTCCTCATTCTTATCGCATCGTGGAGAGGCGAAAAAGCGACGGAAAAGCTTGCTGCTATTTTTACAGAATTCCACTTCCTGGTGATTCTGCTGTGATCCGAACCATACTTACCGCTAAATTTTTTTCCCAAAGATATTATATCACATAGCTGGACGTCCCTAAATGATTTCCGAATGATCTGGCATTCCTGGATTCCGCTGATTGTTCTCCTTCATCATCGTTGTCTCCGTTGGCTATCTTCGGAAGGCTCTGCATTGCTGTTTTTTTTTTTTTCAAAGTCATTGTCTCTCTGCTGGTTCCCTTTGTAATCTGCTGTCAATCCAAAAAAATGATCTTACATGGTTCCCACTTCGGGAGGACAACGATTCTGCTGGTTTCCGAGTTCTGTCCGTGTTACGGACATCGTTGCTCTATTAGAAGCCACGTTACATTGGAAGCTCTTAACAGCCATTGCGCTAGATTTGTTTCCATTTATGGAGGTCGAAGATGAATGCCATCTGTGATTGATCCCGTTGATTTTAAATTTAATCCTCTCGTTCGTCTCTGTTGATTGAATCTGTCGAGCGACCCGAACCAATGAACCAACGATTCTGTTCTGTTCCACCCAGGTTAACTCATGAGCGGGCAGTAAGAATTCTGTAAATCTATCTTTCTTTCTTCTTCTATTATTTCATTCAAACCTATCAAATTTATATAAAAAGATTACAGTTATTCAATTATGGTCTCTCTGAACTCAGAAGTTGTGTTACAAAGGATTTCTTCATCTATTTTTGCGGATCTAGAAGAAGTCCTCTTGATCTTACGCCAACAGTCTCTCAAGTTTGTGCGTATAAATCTTTTATGCCCAACTTGACAACTGAGTTGTAAAAGTTTTTATCACATATTGCTCTTGGTATGAGACAAAATATGCTATCTATCCACTATTCTTGAGCGCTTCATTAGGTACGGTCAGTAGAAGTCTATTTCGTGTCAGAGGCCCTCAATATTATTCTAGAATATTTCAAGATAGTTACTGGTGTCGTCCGGAGATCATACACCTGGAAGATATCAATGCCATCAACATATTTGGTAGTAATGCCGGTCGTCTGGGTCGCGATTAAAACTTTGCTCAAAGCTCCAGTCATTCTCGTGGTCACCTTGACCATGAGCAACGGAGATCGAAGGAGATCACCTTCCAAATACCCCAATTTGTCTTTGTTTGATATATACATATCGACAATCTGGATAGGTCCGACTCAAGTCAGGTTACGACTGAAACTTTGCTCTAAGCATCAGTGATTCTTGTGGTCATCTCGACCACAAGAAAGGAGATCGCCTTTCAAATACCCCAACCTGTCTTTGCCTGAGATATACATCTCGATAACGTGGGATAGGTCTGACTCAAGTCCGGGTCTGAATCTGGTCTGGTCCGGGTCAAACCTTATTTGGTCTGGTCTGGTCTGGTCAAGTCTTGTCTGAGTCGAGTCTGGTCTAGGTCGAATCTTGTTTGGTCTGAATCTGGTCTAGGTCGATTCTTGTCTGGTCTGGTCCGAATCTGAGTCAGGTCTAAATCCGGTCTGGTCCGGTCCGAGTAACTTGTCTTCAAAATTAAATCCACCAAAAGGTACGAAACGGGATTTAATTTCAAACCCTCATTGTCCTCGGCCTGGACTTCCCAATCATCTCCGAAGAAATCTTCCGAGTCTGGGATGGGCTCAAGAGGTTGATTTATCGGTGGATCCTCCTCATGGGCTTCAAAGGTGGAGAATATTCAAGAAGAGTTTCTTGCACTGGTTGGAAATTTTCCCTGGTCAGTCTCTCTTCGAATTGTTCATCCATGTTTCCATTTTCTTTTGCCGACCCCATGGATGCCTCTACTATGGCGCTTTCTTAGATAGGGCTTGCTGGTATGGCGTTCATGGGCCATAACCTCGCCCTCAACATCGCCGATAAGGGATTTACCATCTCCATCTACAATCGAACATCCTCCAAGGTCGATGAGATTGCTTCTCGCTCTCACGAGGAAGGGGGCCTCCCACTTGTTGGTCACCACTCGCCCCCCGAGTTCGTCCTCTCAATCAAACGCTCCTGGTCCATCTTCATCCTTGTAAAAGCAGATGCCCCTGTTGATCAGACTATGTCCGTGCTCAGGATAGGGGGTTTTTGGCAGCGAGGAGGGTGCCCATCGAGGGCCTTCTTTGATGTCCGGAGGGTCTTATCAGGCATATTAGAAGATGGGCTCATGCCCACTCGATCAAGGAAGGTTCATACGTCAAAGAAAGGTGTGTTATAAGATGGGCTCAAACCCACACGACCAAGGAATGCCCACATGTCCAAGAGAGGTGGAAGATGGGCTCAAGCGCACAAACCAAGGAGAAGGTCTACACATACAAGAGTGGTGGCATACTGGTAAATAAAGAGTCATCTCATAAAGATGGCACTGATGTAATTAGTTTAAGTTTTTTTGTCTAGTTATAATATTGTAGTTTTATTTATCTATAAATAGAGCTTCAGGGAGAGGGTTTGGATACAAATCCATAACTTCATTCTTCCTCCTATTTTCCCCCCAAACATGTCTTTTCTCCATTTCTCCATGGCGTAATCCATATAGTCGTGAAAATCAACATGCTATTTTTCTGCCCTTAAAATTGAGCAAAGTATGTTTTAGACTATGACTATTTTTTTACGGGTGTATGGAGCTTTGTCGTACGACTAGGAGTGATTTTTCTTCTCTTACCATTATATTGTGCTAGTTGGTTCTCTCGGTAAAGAACAAAAAGATCCCCCAGTTGAGGGTGAGAAGTAGAAGAATAAGTACAAAAAAGAGGTAACCAACAATGAAGAATTATATATGTTGTTGTAATCAAGTTTTATGTGGCTCAAATAACCAAGGAGGAGACATGATGAGAACAAGAAGAAGACTACAAGGAATATGTGAACAAGAACAAGATGACTCAAAACAAGGCAATCAAAATTTATTTTTCAAGCACACAAGTTTTTTTACCAAGATTATTTGCAAGTGAAGTTACAGACACCATCTTGATTGGGGGGGGGGGGGGGGGGGGGGGGGGTTAAGAGACTCCCATATGTGTAGGGATGACATGACTAGTAAATAAGGAGAACTTTCGTAGAGGTGGCATATAATTGTAAGGGATCACACCGATCCCATCCATCTTGAGGAGGAGAAGTACAAGAAGAAGTACAAGAAAGAGGTATTTTATTCCACATGTTGTACTAATTTTTACACAAAAGATGAAGTTTTTGTATCTATAAAGAATTGCATTTGTGGAGAATTTTTTTCAGTAAAAAAAATAAAAATTGAATACCATGAATCATTTTCATTGCAATTTGAAGTTATAGACTCTAATTTGAGGGGGAGTGTTGAATAGCAGATATGGAAGAGTCTTACATGACTCTCACAATAAGAAGTCTTACAGAGCCAAAATTATTATGGAAGAAGTTCTCACATAAGAGTTTCAGTTAAAAGGTGTTTTAGTTTGTTAGTCTTCTATTTATGTTCAGTTGTTTAATTATGTTAGGACTTATCTTTAAGTGTTAGATTGTAGGTGTAATTGGGACAAATGTAGTTTAATTGTAATCGGACTCTACTAATTTCCTCTATTATAAATAGGGGTCCATGTACTTAAATTACAACAAGTTAGTAATGTTTTTCTCTTTTCCAAAAATTCAACACCAAATTAAAATCGTATCTGGATGTTGCAAAATCTCAAGTACTTATCTCTTTAGCTAGACCTTTTGATGTTTTTGTTGCGTGTTTAAGATTCCAGCCAAGGGATATTTATCTTAGTGAGAGCCTATAAAAAATTCATCTATGTTCTACCAAGAAGGGGGAGCAACAATTATAGTTGAGGAAGAGGAAGATGTGGCAGATGAGGTGGTAGAGCTTGAGGACGAAGTGGTGGTGAATCCTCTTACAATTCCTCCAACTCTAGTAAGAATAGGAAGTGTACTTTATGTGGTTTAAACAATCATGTGGTAGAAATTTTCTGAATCTAGATACTAAACCAGCAAAAAAACCTCTTAAATTCTTCGAAAAGGGAATTTTTTTTACAGAGGACAATTATGATATGTTACAAAAGATCAAACACTTTACTGGCTGCCCCTCAAAGTACTTCTGCAACTATGGTTTCTACTACTAGTACACACTCTCTTCTCTCATATGCTAGTTCTTCACCTTGGATTGTTAACTTTGAAGCTTCTAAACATTTTGTTGGTAAAGTTGGAAATTTATCCTCATTTTTTCCTTGTGCTACAGATCTTTTTGTATCTATTACAGATGGGTCCCAAACCAAAGTTTTGGGTATTGGTACTTCTACCATATCCTCTTCCTTATTACTCTCTAATGATTTATTTGTTCTAAAATTTCCATTGATTCTCATGTCTATTAGCCAGTTAACCAAGAAGCTAGCTTCTTTGTAATGTTTTTCTTTCACATTTTGTCTTTCAAGACATCAAGACAAAACATGTGATTGGTAGTGGTCATGAGAAAGGGGAATATTTCCTAGACTCTACAATTTTGACAACAATAGCTATAACAAATCAAGAAGCAATTCCGTGGTATAACCGGCTTGCTCATCCATCTTTGTCAAGTTTAACAATATTAGTTCCTTTTTTAAATATCTTACTCAATTGTCTTGTCACTTTCATCAACTTGGGAAGCATTACAGGTTTATTCTCCTACTTAAGTAAGATTTAGTATCTTCTAGTTCCTTTTCTTTGGTTTACTCTGATGTTTGGGGACCGGTCAATGTACCAAGCATTTCTCAATCCAAGTATTTATGATATTTATGGACAATTAATCTCAAGTTATTTGGTTATACTTAATAAAAGATAAATCAAAAGTATTTTCTATATTTGATTCTTTTTGCTCTATGGTTGAAACTCAATTTCACAAGAAAATTCAGGTTTTTTGATTTGATAATGCCAAAGAATATTTCTCTTCTCAATTTATTTCCTTATGTCAAAAGGTTATTCTTCATAAATCATCTTGTGCTTATGCACCACAACAAAATGTTGTCTCAAAAAGGAAAAACAAACACCTAGTAGAAGTTGCACGGGCTCTTCTGTTATGCATGCTTTCTTATTAATAGAATGTCTTCTAGTTTCTTACAAGATCACACACCATTCTCAAAATTATTCATTGATAAACAACTTCTTTTCCATTACCACCTCATGTGTTTGGATGTGTTAATAAGGCTTTCAAATGCATTTTTCTTGGTTACTCAAAAAATAAAAAAGGGTATGTTTGTTATTTCACTACTCTGAAAAAACATTTATTCTGCTGATGTTATATTTTTTTGAAGATAAACCATATTTTTTCACCAGTCCTACTGGTTTTCAATCTTCATCAGGGACACCAAAACCAATTGTTCCACTGGATAATCACCACTCATATGAGGAGCAGCCATCTACTGAGCCCCCTTCTCTTCCACTGTTGATCACTCACCTATAGAGTTTCTTGATGTTCCTGAGGTAAACTCTCCACCATCTTCACCTGTTGTGTTTGGTCCACCTTATGAAACCAGGATTATTGCTATTCGTAAGGAACCTCATTCTAGTTCCATTAAACGACCCTCAACTTCTCATCCAATTGCAAATCATATATACAATCATAGGTTGTCCTCCAGTTGTGTGTCTTTTAAGCGGCCTTATCGTCCTCCTCTATTCATACCACCGATGAAGAGGCTTTCAATGATCCAAGGTGGAAAACTGTCATAGAAGAAGAGAAGCTAGCCATGTACAATAGCCATACTTGGGACTTATCATCTCTTCCATCCCCCCCCCCCCCCCCCCCCCCCCCCCCCCCCCCCCCCCCCCCCCGCCCCAAAAAAAAAAAAAAAAAAAAAACTAGTGAGTTGTAAATGAGTTTTTACAAATAATATATAACCTTGATGGCACCGTGGCTTGGTATATGCACAATCCTATGGCATTAATTGTGATGAAACCTTTTTCTGTGTGGCTAAACTCAATTCAGTAAGGGTTCTTCTATCCATAGCTGCAAATTTGAAGTGGCCAATTTATCAACTAGATGTAAAAAATGCATTTGTTAATGGTGATTTATCCGAAGATATTTATATGATTCAACCACCAAGTTATGTGGTTAAATAAGACAACTTATAGGCTAAAACAATCACCTCCTGCATGGTTTGATCAATTCACTATGGTAGTTATACAACTCAATTTTAAGAGATGTGAAAGTGATTACTCAGTTTTCACCAAAAACACCGCATAGGGTATAATTCGTATGTTAGTATATATAAATGTTTCAATACAGGTAGTGACACTATGGGGATTCAACAAGTTAAGGACTCAAAAAATGAGTTCTAGGCAAAAGATCTTGGAGTAAAAAAATATTTTTTGGGAAAAGAAGTCTTCTAATCTAGCTATGACATAATTATATCTCAAACAAAGTATGTACTCGATCGTCTACAGGAAATTGGAATGTTTATATGTAAAACCCAAAACCCAAACCTGTAGATACACCTATGGAACCAAATGTAAATTTATGTGTTGAATCTGGGATAATATTGATGTTAATAGATTCCAACGATTGGTTGGAAGACTTATATATCTCATAGTCACAAGACCGGACATATCTTATGTGGTTAGTGTTATCAATCAATTTATTCATTAACTAGACAATCTCATTGGCCGACATTAGAAAGAATCCTTCGATATTTAAAAGAAATTTGGGTCAAGGCCTAATATATAAATGTCATGCTTGCACTAATATTGAAGGTTTTGTAGATGAAGATTGGGCTGGTTCACTAGATGAAAGAAAATCTATATCACGTTATAGCACTACAATAGGAGGAAACCTGGTCACTTGGAAAAGTAAAAAATAAAGTGTGGTGGCTAGGTCTAGTGTTGAAGCTGAATAGAGGGTCATAGCATATGCAATAAGCAAGCTATTGTGGCTCAAGTCTCTAATGATAGAGCATGGTTTTCTAATAACCAAACTCATGTAACTACATTGTAACAACTAGACAACTACATTACATCTAATTCAGATTTCCATGTAAGAATAAAGCACATCAAAATTGATTGCCATTTTGTTTAAGAGAAGTTACAAGTTGGTATTATATCCATGTAATACATTCCCTTCAGGAATCGGCTAGTAAAAAAATTCACAAAGGCCTGGTTAAGTGACTACAACTTGTTCAAAACATGAATTTTTTTATGTTTTTGTACCAACTTGAAGAAGAGTGTTAAAGAAACCAATAACATATCTTGTAATTATGGGTTTAGTGGCCAACCTTATAGTTACTAAAGTTTTTTTTTTTTTTTTATCTTTATCATGTATTAGAAACTTTCTATCCAAATCTTTAAATAAATGCCCTAAAGAGGACGAACTCATCAATTGTGCTCCTCTCAACCTAGCTGTCTCTCCTTCCACACGTGCCCTTCTCCTCTCTTCTTCTTCTTCTCCTTTTCTCTCTTCTAGTTCTCCTTTCCTATTCTTCTCTTCAACCCTAAAATTTCTCTACCATAAAAATCCTAGAATCTAACAACTATCTAACAAAATATAAGATAGTTGTTTCATTTAACAAGTTATATTTGGGTTTAATTGGGCTGTGGAGAAGTTATTAGAATGTAATTAGAAAATTTAGATAGTGTTTAGCATTGCTCTGTTTTATAGCACTTATCTTAAGGGGGGCTAGTCAACAATGAAGTTGAAATGAAGTTCACGCGCATTACGTAGTTCATTCAAATAGGCCATTAGTGGTGAATGAGCGGCAACATTATCTGAAAAATATAGGTAATTATCTCAAGATAAAATCGTGGAATCGTGATTTCGCCCAATTTTGCGAATCATCCACTTGAACCGTTGCTCAGGACGCATTGTTCCCTTTGTCGACAATTTTTTTTTCTCATTTGCGCTCTTTTCTCCCTCTTGGCCTTCCTCTCCTGAATTTTTTTTCTTCCACTCTCTTCTTCATCTCATCTTCACACTCCCTTCGACTTCTTCTCCCTTCGTTGTCTTCGTATCTCTTCTCCCTTCTCATCGTCTTTGCATCTCTTCTCCCTTCATCGTCTTCACATCTCCTCTCCCTGTCACTCTCGGCCTCTCTCTCCCTTCTCCCTCACTCTTCTAATTCCCCCTAAAAATCTACCCGATTTCCTTTGATTTAACCCGTTTCAATTTCGAGTTCCTTCGATTTCCCCATTTCAGTGTCATTTTCTTCGATTCTATTCTGATTTCCCTTGATTTTCCCATGTGGCTTCGTTTTCACATTGGGTTTCGGTTTTTCCCAAATTTTAGAAGGTAACCCTAAACCCTAATTTTTTATTATTAATTTACTACTGTATTTTATTTAATCTTAATTTCTGTGTGTGGTATTTGTATTTTTTGTTTAGTTTTTGCATAATTTCGGGATATAGGGTTAGGGTTTATGGTATTTAGGGTTCAATTTCATCTTTATGGTTTAGGGTATTTAGAGTTAGGGTATAATTTCGGTTTAGGGTTAGGGTTTAGGGTTTAGGGTATTTAGAATATGTTTAAGGTAGGGGTTAGGGTATTTATGGTTAAAGTTTTTTTTCTTAAAAGCATGGTCACGGTAGGGTTAATAGAAGTTAGGGTTTAGGGGTTTAGAATTTGGGTTATAGGGTTTAGGGTTTGGGGCTTTTAGGGAGTTTAGTGTAAAAAGTTTATGGTTTAGGTTCCGGAATTAGGGTTAGGTTAACGGTTTTGGGGCTAATGGAGTTAGGGTTTAGGGTTTAGTATTTAGGGGCTAATGGAGGGTGGGTTTAGGGTTTATGGGGCTAATGGGTGGGTTGAGTCGAGTTCAAACTAGGCTGAGTCACATACACGGGTGTCCATTAGCCAATGAAACCCGACCCGCATCACTAACGAGGTTCGATTCGTAGTGATTGTGAAGTCATATGGGACACTACCAAGGGTTTTTGGTGAATTTAGACTTGATGAGTGTGTTTTTGTATTGTTCTAGTCATCTGCAATGGAATTAGTTTGATTAATTTGTAAATGTTATAGAATTTTGTTGAATAATTTTAAAGTGCTATGGAATGATCTTGCCGTGTGGTGAGGAGATTAAGATGGCTTATAAATAACCACCATGTGGTGTTTTTAAAGTTCTTATTTGTGTTTTCATGTGTCCCTGTTTATTATGATGTGTAAAGGTTGTCTGATAAATTTTTTTCCATGAGGACCATCTCTGATTTAGATTATAAATGGCTGGAAGAAGACAACAAACTCCTCGATCATATGATATTTGGACCTTTGAGGATGACAGAAAAATGCTCGATCTCTTGGTTGAGCAGGTCAATATGGGAACAAGTTGCCCAATGGGGTTTGAAAGCATGAGGTGTATATGGACTGTGTCAATAGGTTCAACAAAGACACAATTTATGAAAACAAACTGTTGAGCAACTCAAGAGTTGAACGAGATTATAAAAGAAAACTTATCAAATAGTAACGAGTTGTCTCAACACTAGTGGGTTTGGTTGGGATGCAACCACACAACGAGTTATTGCATGTTATTCTGTATGGCAAGACTACATCAAGGTCAGTAAATCTTACTGAATTGCAAAATATTTTGTATGTTTTTCACATTACTAGAACTCTGCATCGACAGGTCTAAAATTTGTTTATTTCTAGTAGGAGCATAAAGATGCAGAGAAGTATAGACGTGAATGGTGCATACTTTACGAAAAATTGGCTTTGTTAGTGGAAAACTCAAAAGCCTTGGGGACAGTAAGTCAAACTAGCGTAGACATGAGCAATGATGTCCTGCGTGAGTTAGAAAATTCTCCCTTAGA
Organism: Aristolochia californica; assembly: GCF_029961685.1. NCBI lineage: Eukaryota > Viridiplantae > Streptophyta > Magnoliopsida > Piperales > Aristolochiaceae > Aristolochia > Aristolochia californica. The sequence goes on from NW_027181881.1 coordinate 9,103,299, forward strand.
CGTGCTTGAGGATGTTGATTTAGGTAGGGATACTCCATCACCATTCTTTAGCAGTAATGAATCGGCACCTGATCAGTCTCGAAGTGGTAATCCGTCAACTTCAACTCGTCGTATAAAGAGATCCGAAATGTCCACTGATGATACTTTCATATTATTTTATGCAATGAAGGAAATCACCACGGTATTTAGTGATGCTATCAAAAGATGGTAAAGTCAAAGATAATTGGTTCGAAGCACTCACTGAAATCCTAGACCTGCCGATACAGTTAAAGTTTTGCGCTCCTGAATGGTTGGATACGAAAATTAAGAAGGACATGCTTACAAAGCTGACAGTGGAAGAGCGGCATCTCTGGCTTAAATATTGTTCTGGTGAAATATAGTAATGAGTTTTTAAGTACACTATCTACTTTGGGATGAGTGTTTTGAATTTTAATGATGTTTTTTTAATTATGACATTGTAAGACTTATCATTGATGGATTATGAATATCATTATGGTTAAGATTTGGGTTTTCATGATTGTTGGGTTCTTATTGTGTGGATGAATATTGTCGATGAGTATGGACGCGGACAATTGAATGAATATAGTTGTGTATGGTTGTGATTGAAGGTAGGATGTGTGATTGAAGGTAGTAATGTGGGAATGTGGATAAAAATGGATGTATGATTGGATATGGTTGTGTAAAGGTGTGATTAAAAATAGGTTATGATTGAAGATAGGGGTATTTTTGTGTTTATGACTTTTAGGAAGAAACATGAATTATTTTTGTAGTCGTTGTTGTACATGTGACAGACAAAGAAAGGATTGCAAGCATGTTAGCATGCACATGTATTTTTTACGCCATGGAAAAATACTATCTTAGCCATTGGAATAGATGTGCACCACGTTTTTGTGGGATTGGTGGTCCGATTTATTTGCAAAAGGCATTAGAGAAATTGCCTGTTAAATTTTAAAAATTTTACAGGATAAATCAAATTGTGTTTCACAAATTGGCAGAGATACTTAATAGTAGAGGATTTTTTATCAGCCACAAAAACCATCTCAATGGAAGAACAACTTGCATATTTTCTCCTAACTGTTGGTCAACAATCGTATAGTGTCACAACAAAGATGTTTGATAGATCAAACTGGACCATAAGTAAGTATATCAATAAGGTGTTAAATTCTATTATCAGACTTCAATATGATTACATCAAACGACCTTCATAACACACTCACGCGAAGGTTTTAAACAATCCAATATTTTATCCGTATTTTAAGGTAACATCACTTGCTATTTGATGAAATTTTTTGATTAATATATAAAGTAACTTTGTATTAATTGAAATGGCATAATTAGGATTGTATTGGGGCTATTGATGGAACTCATATCAAAGGGAACATCCCACTGGAAGAACAACAAAGGTTCTGGAATAGAACGAGTTGTCTCTCACAAAATGTGATGGCAGCATGTACATTTGACATACAATTCACTTATGTACTTGATGGATGGGTAGGATCGGTAGTTGATTCCCGTGTACTGAAGAACGCATTGAGTCGCGAAGATAGACTCTTTGTACATGAAGGTAAATAACTTTTTTATTTATTATTCGATTATTTTGGGTGAAATATATTTTTTATTATAGGTAAATTTTATCTAGTCGATGCTGGTTATACAAATCTGCCAGGATTATTAGCTCCATATTGAGGAACTTGTTATCATTTGCAAGAATTTGGAGACAACATTCCTAGAAATGATAAAGAGTTATTCAATCGAAGACACTTATCCTTGAGGAATACTATTGAACGAACATTTGGTGCTTTAAAAGCTCGATTTTAAATGTTGAAAGGCGCTCCTTTGTTTTCTTATAAGATCTAGATAAAAATTGTAATAGCTTGTTGCATATTACATAATTATATACGTAGAAAGGATTACAATGATAAGTTTGAATTGGAAGATGATGATTCTGGTGATGAGCTTGGTGGAGGAGGTAATGAGGTCCGATTAGTTGGTGTAAATGAGGATGAAGACAGAGATGATAGCGATGATCTTGTGGATGAAGACAAAGATGATAGCGATGATCTTGTGGATGAAGACAACCTATCAATAAACATGAGAACGCCGCGTGCATTAGAATCCACAAGAGCCGCACAATTTTGAGATGCCATAGCAACTAGCATGTGGAATAATCATTGATGGTTGTATATTTTGCTTTTGAACATGTATTTTGTCGTTCATATATACTAAACTAGTAAGTTGATGATTTTAATATTAAATGCACAAACTCGTTGTTATCTTCCAAGGCATAAACGTTTGCTTTTATGTTGTAAATTGTGGACTATTACGAGTAACTCGGTTCATTTTCAAGCATGTTTTTAATTTTTAATTATATATGTGTTATTAATAATCTATCCTAATAAAATAATATATTTATTTATTTATAATATGTTATTTATAATCAATCATGGTAAATAAAATATTGTTAAAGAGTTTATTTGATCAATTATTTTGGTTTAATTATCCCATTTTAGAATTAATTAACCTAATCATTTTTAATTTTATAAAATTATATTATTAATTAATAGTACGTAAAAAAATCCATCTTCTGTTATTATTAAAATAATTTTTTTAATTTATTCAGTATATTCATTTTGTAATTATTGTATTAAATTAGTGATTTAATAATTTTAATTAAAATATTATTAAAGTAAACATTTGATCAATTATTTTGGTTTAATTATCCAATTTTTATAATTATCAAAACCTTTGGTTTAATTTTTTTGGCAACATATTATTAATTAATAATACTTAAAAATATATATTGTGTTATTGATAAAATAATGTATTTATTTATTTATTTTATTACTGTATTAAATTGGCGATTTTTAATTTTAAAATATATCATATGTTAATAATAAATAATTTAATTTATTATATTTGCTTCACTAATTTTTTAATTTTTTAATTTATTTTTATAATTTATTACAGTCAAAAGTAATTATTATATTATTTTATAATAAATTCTATCATTAATTAATAGAATATGGTATTTCATTAATTAGTATATTAATATATTTTACTACACAATTAAATCAATTATTAGTGTAGTATCCTTGTTTATTTAAGTATATTATAAAAAGTTACTCATTCTCTTGTTTACATGAAATTTTTCCTTTTGGGGCAGTAACACTAATTTGTTTCCAGTGCACTCGAACACGTCTACACTAACACCCAAGGAAGAGTTGAAGTTGAATCAAATCATTGCCTTGAATTTGAAGTTCAACTTCAACTTTAATGTTGACTAATCCCCCCTAAAGCAGTTCATACAAAAGAATTCAATGTTTAAGCTACTTTTTATATGAAAAGTTAGTTTTAGAATTTTCTCCATTAGCAGCCATGGTGGCCATTGTAGATACAATGATATGGTGGTGAGATATGTGCAACAGTCTAGAATCAAGACTAAAATAAGCCAAGAAATAGTGAAAACTGAAGAGAAATCAATATCTTGCTGAGAGATGGGAAGAGCAGCTTGCGGTGAGAAGTAGGGTTTGAAGGATGGGACAAGATTTTTACGTTTAAGGTAATGGTGTAGGGTCTTAGAGGTCCTTGCCCAAGAATGCAGGTATATCTACACAATTTCTATTTTTTTTATCTTTCGCATGTTAGAAAAAACCTTAATCTTAAATCCTAATCCAAAATTTACATCATGCTAGAATATTAGGATTGGGATAAATACCTGGTTCCATTCCGAAATTTCATCTTTCTGTTGCGGAATCACTATGAAGAAATATACGAACAGATGATTGGTTTTGTGATCTTCCTCAACTAAATCTCCTTAGTTCCTCAATGGACCTTCGTTTATCTTCCAGATGGGCAGAAAAAAAACGGTGTTTTATTTAGTATCTTGGGGACCATAACCACAATGTGTCTCCTTATATAGGGTTCCCATAATTCCCTACGGTATCTGCTCAATTGGCCCATATTTCTTAATGGTCTTAACAAAATTAGATTACTTAATTTTGGCTCATTCCTTATATAATAAATATAATTGAATAATAAATATGTTGCCCAAATTATAATTCTCCCACTTGGGTTACTTATCATTCCTGAAACAATTATATCACATATTCTTTAAGTGCACATCTATATACAATTAGTAATGGAACCATCTTATATATTAATAAGGGAACCACTGCGACTTTCATCACATTACAGTCGGGACTAAATCATGATGATCACCATACTAATACGATCAATGACATAGATCATATATGGATGAGTAACATGGAAATTACATGCAATGTGATCCCGGACATGCCTATTTCCAATTAGTCCTTCTTTAGTCTTTAGTGAAATCTTTCCAACCTTAATGCAATACGAACATTGCACATAGAAAAAACACAAACAAGTTCAGAAATAGAGTAATAAACAATCAATTTTATTATGTAAAAAAATTGAATAACTCAATGTCTAAAGCAAACATATAGTACAAAAATGTCTCCTACTAAACCAAGGTATCCTCATAAATAAAGCCCATATGAGCAGTGTGCTCATGAAAGACCTTAGGCGTTAGGCCCTTGGTTAATGGGTCTGTTAGCATAAAGTCCATCCCTATATGTTCTATAGAAATTTTTTTATCATGAACTCTCTCCTTAACAACTAGAAACTTTATGTCGATAAACTTCAACTTCGTCGAGCTCCTGTTTTTTGTTGGAATAAAGTACCGCCGAGTTATTATCATTGTAAAAAATTTTAATGACCTGTCAATGTCATCTACCACATGCATCCTAGTGATAAAATTTCACAACCATATTCCGTGGTTGGATACCTCAAAACAAGCAATGAACTCCGCAACCATGGTTGAAGAAGCTATGAGAGTCTACTTAGCAAACTTCCATGACATAGCTCCTTCACCCAACATAAATATGTAGCCTAATGTGGAGTATATGCTATCTTGGCATCCAGCAAAGTCGGAGTCAGAGAACCCGATGATCTCTAAAATATTTGATCTCTAATAAGTGAGCATGTGTCTTTTGTTTTCCTCAAATAACGCCTCACACGTTTGGTTGCCTTCCAATGTTGCATACCCGGATTACTCAAATATCTGCCCAAAATTCTTACTATAAATTCTATGTCAGGATGAGTACAAACTTGAGCGTACATTAGACTCCCTACTAATGATGCATAGGGACTTTCCTGCATCTCTTTTCTTTCAAGATCATTACTAGGGCACTATTTGAGACTAAACTTGTCTCCTTTAGCGACGGGTGTGTCTCCTGGTTTACTATCTTTCATGCCGAATCTACTCAAAACCTTATCGATATAGCACTTTTGTGACAACCTAAGGATACCTTGAAAATGACCTCTAAGTATCTGTATACCTAATACAAAAGAGACGTCATCAAGATCTTTCATCTCGAATTTCTTCGTCAGAAATTTCTTGGTTTCGTGCAGTAAGTCTATATCGCTACTAGTGAGCAGAATGTCATCGACATATAATATTAGGAAGAAGTATTTACTCTCACTGAACTTATGATATACACAGTCATCAATAACATTCGTCTCAAAACTGTACGAGGTGATGACTTGATGGAACTTGTGATACCATTGACGGGAAGCGTATTTGAGACCATAGATGGATTTCTTCAATTTACAAACCATAGACTTTGGATCACCAGATACAAAGTTTTCTGGTAGTACTATATAAATCGTCACGTCAATGTCTCCATTGAGAAACATAATTTTGACATCCATCTGATTTAGCTCTAGATCTAAATGAGCCACTAGTGTCATTATTATTCTAAAAGAATCTTCAAAGATACTAGAGAGAAAGTCTCTTTATAGTCTATGCCTTCCCTTGGAGTAAAACCTTTAGCGACTAGACGGGTCATATATATCTCGACATTGCCCTTTGAATCCCTCTTAGTTTTAAATATCCATTTACAACCAATGGGCTTTGTACCTTTAGGAAACTTGATGAGATCCCAAACGTCATTGTCATTCATAGACTTCATCTCATCTTCATGGCATCAATCCAATTTTGAGAGTTAGAACTGCGCAAGGTTTGATAGAAGTGAATCGGGTCATTTTCTGTCAATTTGACACCATCCTCATGTTCTTGGAGAAATATGATGTAATCATCTGGAATCACATTTTTCCTCTCCCTAGTGGATCTCCTTAATGACACTTCTTGAGGTTTTTGAGTTTGTTTAAAGGTGGTGCAAGAGGAAGAATCTCATTGTTGTCTTGATCTGGAACAATGTTAGAAATAGGAGCCTGAACATTGTCTTCTAGTACTTGAACTATGTCTTGAACAACAATAGGTATGGAGACCTGATCACTATCAATAAAAAATTCTTCTTCAAAGACAACATTCCTTACGTTTTCTTCTCCTCCGAACTCAATATGCTTAAGGAATCTCGCATTTCCCATTTCAAAGAAGGATCTTGATGTGGGACTGTAAAACTTATAGCCCCGAGAGCGTTTAGTGTAACCAACGAAATAACAGCTAACTGTGCTTGAGTCCAATTTTCTTTCATGTGGCCTTTAAGGCCGTGCCTAATGCTAGGCTTCTTGCCTTTCCAAATCTCATAGGGGGTTTTGGCAACTGCTATGCTCGGTACCATGTTGAGGATGTACACTGAGGTCTTTAAAGCTTCTCCCCAAAGTGACTCAGGCAAGGAGGAATGACTGATCATACTCCTTACCATATCCTTGAGAGTTCGGTTTCATCGCTCTGTAACAACGTTCATGCTAGGTTTGCCCGACATGGTGTATTGCCGAACAATTCCACACTTTTTGAGGAAAATTGTGAAGGGTCTTGGACTTTGTTCTCCTGAGCCATCATACCTTCGATAGTATTCACCACCACGGTCGGATTTGAAAACCTTTATTTTCTTTCCAAGTTGAAGTTCTACTTTAGCTTTGAAAGACTTGAAGACGTCTAGGGATTGTGACTTCTCATATTTCCCCGCTTCTTGTAGAAGTAGCAGGTAAACTCCTTAGCTTGCTTCTTCTGTTTCATATTCTGAGAAGATCTTTCCGCAACATCCTTACCTCTCTTCTTCTTCTTATTCTAAGTGGTCGAGGCCCAGTGTACACTTTCAATCTTATCCCATTGTTGCCCCTCTTCCTCTTGCACATAGTGAGATATAAGCTCATTGATGGACCATTTGTCCTTTTGAGTGTTATAACTCACTTTGAATTGCCCAAAGTGTGCAGGAAGAAATTTCAAAACCAAGTGAATGAGTAAGTTCTCATACAACTCCAACATAGGTAACTCGATTTTTTATGCGAGATGAGACATTTCAATGGTGTACTCCCTTATGTTCCCTTTGCCTTTATACTTCATTGAAACAAGTTTATCTAAAAGGCTACTCGCCTCCGACTTTTCATTTTTTGGCAAAATTTTGCTCAATTTCCTCCAAGAACTTCTTAGCTCTCTTGCTCTTAGTAATAGAGCCCCGAAACGCCTCCGGAATGGAGCATTTCATGATCATCAAGCACATTCAGTTGGAGCGCTCACACTTATCAATTTTAACCTCATTGAGGTTTTCCAAAGTAGAAGTGGGTTGTTCCACCCGAAGTGCAAGATCTAAATCCATACAACTGAGGACAATTTCCACAGTATCTTTCCATGCCTTAAAGTTCGTCCCACTCAGCATTGGAATGTTACTTATTTGAGCAGTAACATTCGTAGCAGTAGAAACATAAACTGTATTTAAAACAAAATAAAAAAGCATACTCACATTAACTAGCATGTCATATAAAGAAAAACAAGATATGTACAAATAATCCAAATTGGGGACCCATCTCAAGATACCTAGTACAACATTAATTCCTAGTATTTGGACAGAGAAATTAACTGTAAGTGGTACTCTCAGTGCAATGATCAAATACTGACAATCAGTTATGCTAAACAATAACCTTTCTTTGGGCCGACTATTGTTCACATGAAAAGTCTTTATAATTATCACACATTTATCATCATAGACACGTTGATTTGGCCAAACCGTGTCTTCTTTTGGGCCGAACACTGTTTGAATAAATAATTCCGCACAAACATATATGTACTTTTAGTCAAATTAATCTACACTATAAAGGTTACTTTGGCAACATATAGCTTCAATCAATTTGATTAAAATACTAGACCAATTGCATAAAAACAATAGGAATTTTCACAATGTACAACATTAATTCCTAGTATTTGGACAGAGAAATTAACAGTAAGTGGTACTCTCAGTGCAATGATCAAGTGTCACAAACACGTTGTTGATTTGGCCAAACCGTGTCTTCTTTTGGGCCGAACACAGTTTGAATAAATAACTCTGCGCAAACATCTATGTATTTTTAGTCAAATTAATCTACACTACAGAGGTTACTTTGGCAACAAGAAGCTTCAATCAATTTGAGTAAAATACTAGACCAATTGCATAAAAAAAATATATTCTGCAATTTCATAAATTTAATATATATCATATTTTTTCCAATGATATCACTCGAATGCATGCTGGCAGACTGGTCATATGTGCCAAACGCAAAAGTTTGTGCGTGGGTATACCCGCAGGCGCAAAAATTCGATTTTTAGAACCGAGTCAGCTCAGTCCTCTATCGAGCGAGTCAGCTTAGCACGTCTTAGTCGACCCGAACCACCCGATTCGACCCTTATCATCTGTGTCGTGCCAACCCATTCGACTCGTCCCAACCTTGTCGAATCATCCCAACTGGTTCGAGTTCACTCAGCCGAGTCAACTCATTAATTAAATCAAACGAAACCTAATTTTAATTTTTTTATTCATCGACGCTGAAGTGCCCTACGGTAGTGAACGGGCACTGCAGCGGGCGTGGCACACCGATTCCCAACGGGCGCAAAACTATGCCGACACGTTCTTTCCGATGGGCACTGTAGCGCCGGACCGGACTCTCTTTCTTCGGCGCTGCAATTTGCCCAACGGGCTTTGGCTTGCCGATCGCTGATCAGTTCCCTTCCGACGACGGAGAAGCAATGCCCAACGGACAACGCTTCGCCTAACGGGCGCTGCAGCGTTTCCCAACAGACGCTGCAGCGCGGGCTTCTTCCGTCGTCCTCCCCTCCCGCCGGACGTGACACTGCAGCCACGCAAGGGGGGGGGGGGGGGGCTTCCGTTATCGATCGTTGGACAACATCTTCGGACGGCGACGCCGGCTAACGCACAACCCCGAGACGTGGTCCATGGAAAGTCGACTTTTCAGCACAACGCCGGTTATGTATAGCGCACGTCGCTCTCCATGGAATTAATCCAGAAATTCTAAGGGGCGTATGCAAACTTGAAGATGAAGATCAGCCGCATTACTCAGTTTATCTTCAGATGTTATTAGTGGAGCGTCAAACTTCAAGTCATCTTGATTAAGATGAAGCGGAACATCATCTCCACATTATAAATTATGGAATCTGGTTTCCGACCCTTTTTATCAATCATCCAGATGAAGTAAACTCCGGGGTTCGAACCCTTTGACGTTTTTTCTTTTGTTCCCCTCTCTCTCCGGCACCCCCTCTCTCAGTCTCTTCTCATTTTTTATTTTTTTTGCCCTCTCTCCCGCACCCTCTCTCGTCTCCCTACACCCCGAGGTCTCTGCTCCCTCTCTTCTCTCGCAGAGATCCTTCAATGACTTCCACATATCAGCATAATCAGGAAAATTAGAAAACTTATAGAAGGAAACCACGATGAGCAACCCGACAGAAGAATCAACTTCCTCTTCGGGCAACATCTTTCTCGACCCACAAACAATCGAACTCAAGACATGCATCGCAGTAGAGGCGGGACAAGAAACCCCCAACATGAGATTTTGTGTAACGAGGGGCTTTTGGTGGACACCAAAAATTAGAGATTTTTGAGAGACGGTGGAGGTCATTGTGCGCAAGAAACAGGAACTGAGGTTTGGTAACGAAGAAGCTAGCAGCCTCAGCGCCGTCGCAGCTGCCACTGTTTTGAAGCTGAGAAATGGCGGGGACTGCATCGCTCATTTGCTTTTGCTTCGTTGCATTTCCTCGCTCTGGAAAATTGGAGAAGGCGATTACTAGAGGGCCTAGAAGGGATGGAGAAGGAAAAAATAAGATCGCTGTTGTTCTTCTGACGGGCTATGATAGTGGGTCTGTTCTTTTAGACCGGATTTAAATCCATGGGCTAATCAAAACTCGGCCCACGAGATTTTAAGCTAAACATATGTTGAGACAAGGGTTTAATTAACACTTTACATACTATTATTTAACAAAATTTTGAGAAGGGTGAAGAAAGGGTATAGTAATAATGTTTGTTTTACCTAATTTAATGTTTAAGTATTATATTTTAATTAAGTATACTATTACAAGTTACTAATTCTCTTATTTTTCATATTTTTCTCATTTGGAGGCACTAACACTGGAAACTGTTTTCTAGTGCACATGAACTCATCCACACTAACTCCCATTTCGAAAATGAAGTTCATATAGATGCATGAAATGAAAATAAAGATGAAGATGAAGGTGAACTTCAAATTTTATGTTTGTTGACTAACCCCCCCTTAATCTAATGTACTGTTATGATACCATTAGCGATTTTTAATGTTAAAATATATTTTATGTTATTAATAAATAAATAAATTAATTTATTACTTTCGCTTAAGTTATTTTTTAATTTTTTTAATTTATTATTGTCACAAGTAATTATTATATTATTTTATAATAAATTGTATTATTAATTAATATAATATGGTATTTCATTCATTAGTATATTAATATATTTTAATACTACATTAAATCAATTATTAATGTAATAACCTTTTTTATTTTGGTTAATTATCTGTTTAGGTATATATTTTATTTAAGTATATTATAAAAAATTACTCATTCTCTTGTTTACATCATATTTTTCCTTTTGGGACACTAACATTGTAATCTGTGTTCAGTGCACTTGAACTCATCTACACTAACACTGGGGTTTAATTTCAATCATGTGGAAGAAGGCCCATTTTGATCTTCTTCGAATTGAAGGATGGGCGACGCTCGTATTTTTCCCTCTCTCTCCTCGCACACCCCCATCGCGCGTCGTCATTTTTATTTTTTCTTCCTCTCTCCTGCACTTCCTTCCCTCTCTCGTCTCCCTGCGCCCCCGATGTTGATCTCGTCCTTCGTCTCCCTGCGCCCCCGACGTTGATCTCGGCCACCATCTCAGTTCCCTCTCGTCTCCGGCCTCAACTCTCGATCTTCTCTCGGCCTCGCCCTCTCTCTCGCACCCCCTCTCTCGTCTCCGTGACTCCCTCTCTTCTCTCGGACTCGCTCTCTCTCGCTTTTCTCTCTCTATTCCCTCCCGACCTCCCTTTCTTCTCTGTCTTCTCCCTCTCTTCTCCCTTTCGGCCTCCCACTCCCTTCTCTCTCTGGCTAGTTTCCTTTCCCCTGAAAATACCTTTCGATTTCGTTCGATTTCCCCATTTCCATTTCGATTTTCTTCGATTTTGGACATTTGGGCATTGATTGCTTAATATCTACTTCGATTAGGCATCGATTTCACCCTTTGGCTTCGGATTTTCCCAAATTTCAGAAGGTTTGCCTAAACCCTAATTTTTTTTCATTAAATTAGTGTTTTATTCGATTTAAATTTATTTTTAGTGTGTAATTGGGGGTTATTTGTGCATTATTTTGGGATTTAGGGTTACGGTTTATAGTCTAAATTCTTGATTCGTGTATGGATTATTTTTAGGGTTTGCTACTCGGTACTTAAGGGTCCAGAAATTAGGGTTTAGGGTTTATGGTTAAGGATTTAGGGTATTTTAGGGATTAGGGTTTTTAAGGTTTAAGGGGTTTAGGGTTTTTAAGCTATAAGGTTTTTTGGAATTAGGGTGTAGGGTTTAGGGTTTAAGGCTTTTAATGTATTAAGTCCTGGAATTAGTGTTTAGGGTTTAGAGTTTAGTAGGTGATAGGGTTTAGGGTTTGATGGTTTAATTTTTTTTTTTTTTATGGTTTATGTGTCGGGTTTAGGGTTTAGAGTTTAGTAGGTGATAGGGTTTAGGGTTTGATGGTTTTTTTTTTTTTTTTATGGTTTGTGTTTCGGGTTTAGGCTTAGGGTTTATGGTATTTTAGGGATTAGGATTTTTAAGGTTTAGGGGGTTTATGGTTTTTAAGGTTTTTGGGGTTTTGTGTTTTTAAGCTCTAGGGTTTTTTAGGTTTTTTTTTTTTTTTGGGGGGGGGGGTTAGAGTTTAGGGTTTAGGGTTTTGGGCTTTTAAGGTATTAAGTTCTGGAATTAGTGTTTAGGGGTTTTTAGTCCAATTCAAACAAGGTTGAGTCGCCTACACGGGCGTCCATTAGCCAACGAAACCCGACCCCCATCACTGACGAGGTACAGTTCATAGTGACTGCGAAGTTATATGGGGCTCTACCAGGGGTCTTCTGTGAATTTGGATTTGATATGTGTGTGTTTTCATTGTTTAGTGCATATACATTAGTGAAAATAATTTAATTAATTTTGAAATGTGTGAGAATGTTGTTGAGAATTTTTGAACTGCTATGAAATATTTTTGCCATGTGGTGAGGAGATTCGGGTATTATACATATCCACCGCATGGTATTTTTTTTATGGTTTGTGTTTCCATAACGAGTAAAGGTTGTCTGATAATTTTTTTCCATGAGGACCGTATCGGATTTAGATTATACATGGCTGCAAGAAGACAACCAAGTGGTCGAACATATGATATTTGGACATTCGATGATGATAGCAAAATGCTCGATCTCTTGGTCGAGCAGGTCAATCTAGGGAACAAGTTGCCTAACGGGGTGTGGAAGCATGAGGTATACATAGATTGTGTAAATAAGGTCAAAGAAGACACAATCATGAAAAAAACTGTTGAGCAGGTGAAGAATCGAACAACAACATGGAAGAAAACACTAGTTGGTTTGGATGCAACCACACAACGAGTTACTGCATGTAATTCTGTATGGCTTGATTACATAAAGGTCAGTAAATCTGTATGGCTCGTCTACATGATGTACTATAAAATATTTTTTATATTTTTCACGTTAGTATAACTCTATTCCAAGACGTCTAAATGATGTTTTATTCTTGTAGGAGCATAAAGATGCTGAGAAGTACAGACGTGAAGGCTGCCCCGTGTACGACAAATTAGCTATGGTGGTGGGAAACACAATAGTGGTAGGGTCAGGAGCTGCAACCTTTGTAGATCAGGGCGATGAGGTGATCCGTGAATCAGAACATGTCCCGATGGATGAGCCAACGGATGTTGATATAGTTAGGGATACTCCATCACCATTATTAAGCATGGATGAGTCTCTAGGTAATCAATCTGAAAGAAGTAAACGGTCATCTTCAAGTCGTCGTAGAAAGAGAACCGAAATGCCCGATAACAACACTAGTACAAAATCTTTGATGCAATAGATCAAATTGCTTAGACATTTGAGAATTTCATGATGAAAGACGATATTATAAGAGGTTGCGTCAATGCCCTCAAGGAAATCCCGGACTTGCCTACAGAATTGAAGTATCGCGCTCCTTCATGGTTGGATACACCAACTAAGAAGGTCATGTTTATGGAAATGACAGTGGAAGAGCGGGTCGAGTGGCTTAAATTTTATTTTGAAAACTAATTGTAATGCGTTATAAATACACTATTTTTTTGGAATATTATTATGCAGTAGACATGATATTTGAATTATGACGTTGCAAGACTTATTAGTATGGTTTGTATTTAAATTTGATATGTTGTTGTGTTTATATATTGCATAAATGAATATGGTGTTTTGAGTATGGATGTGGAATGTGGATGAATGTAGGATGTGATTGAATGTAGGATGTGGAATGTGGATGAATGTAGGATGTGATCGAATGTAGGATGTGGAATGTGGATGAATGTAGGATGTGATTGAATGTAGGATGTGTGAATGTGGATGAATGTAGGATGTGGAATGTGGATGAATGTAGGATGTGGGAATGTGGATGAATATGGTTGTTTATAGGTGTGATTGGAAATAGGTTATGATTGAAGATTGATGTTTACTCGTGTTTTTGAATTTTAGGCGATTGAATTTGTGGATTTCCTTGGATACTATGACAGACGATGAAAAGGTTGCAACTATGGTTGCATTCACAACTTTGTTGATTGCCATGGAAAGATACTATCTGTATCACTGCAACAGACGTGTACCACGATCTTGTAGGATGAATGGTCCATTGTATTTGCAAAAGGCACTAGACAAATCTCCAGTTAAATTTCGGAAAGTGCACAGGATGAACCAACTGGTATTTTACAAATTCGTAGATATACTTACTAGTAAAGGGTTTTTATCAGCCACAAAGACCATCTCAGTTGAAGAACAACTTGCATATTTCCTCCTAACTGTTGGTCAAGGACAAGTATATAGTGTCACAACAGAGATGTTTGATAGATCATACTGGACGATAAGTAAGTATTTCAACAAGGTGTTGGATGCAATCCTCAAACTTCACTCTGATTACGTCAAACGGCCTTCAGAACGCACACACTCGAAGATTTTAACAAATTCAATGTTTTACCCCTACTTCAAGGTAACATCACTTCCTATAACTAAATAATTTTACATTAATATACAAAGTTAGTAAATATTAATTGAAAATGTATAATTAGGATTGTATTGGAGCTATTGATGGAACTCATATAAAAGCCGACATTCCACTTGAAGATCAACCAAGGTTTTGGAATAGAAAAGGTTATCTCTCACAAAATGTGATGGCAGCATGTTCATTTGATATGCAATTCACTTATGTACTTGCTGGATGGGAGGGGTCAGCAGCCGATTCCCTTGTACTGAAGGATGCATTGACTCGTTGAGATAAAATCTTTGTACCTGAAGGTAAGTAATATATTTTTATGCAGTAATTTTTTATCTATTTTATCTTCAATTATTTTATGTGGTATATAATTTTTATTATAGGAAAATATTATCTAGTCGATGCTGGTTATGCAAATCTTCCGGGATTTTTTGGCTCAATATTGAGGAACCCAGTATCATCTACAAGAATTATTCAACCGAAGACATTCATCTTTACAGAATATTATTGAGCGAACTTTTGGTGCTTTAAAAGCTCGATTTCAAATATTAAAAGGCACTCCTCCATTTTCTTTTAAGATCCAGGTGAAAATTGTACATGCTTGTTGCATATTGCACAATTATATACGTGTAGAAGATTATGATGATATATTTGAAGATGAAGATGATGATTCGGGTGGCGAGCTCGGTGGAGGAGGTGATGCGGTCCAATTATGTGCAATGGATGATATAGACAGTGACGATTGCGATGATGTTGAGGATGTGGGTAGCCAAGTAACAAACATTCGGAGGCAGAGTACATTAGAATCCACAAGAGCCGCACAATTTCGAGATGCCATATCGACATCCATGTGGAACGATAAATGATGGTTTACTCTTATTACTTTTGAACATGTGTAATTTATATGTACTAAACTTGTAACTCGTTGATTGTAATATTAAAGGCACGAACACATTATTTGAATAGTTTTTTTAGGTTATTTTAAAAGTTGTATATGTATTTATTTATTATTTTATTTTATTTTATTACTATATTAAACTTCATATTTAAGTCTCTGGTAAATAAAATATAATTAAAGTATGCATTTGATTAATATATCATCATTAACTATGTCAAAATATATTATTAATTAATACAATACAAATCTATCTTATGTTATTACTATAATATTTTTTATTCATTAATCAGATTTTTTTTATTTACTCTATTGTATTAGTGATTTAATAGTGGTAATTAAAATATTGTTAACTCAAACACTTTGGTTTAATTACTTCATTTTTATAATTATTAAAATCAATGATTTTAAATTTCTATAAGATGAAGATGAAGATGAAGTTGTCCACACGAACACCCTATTTCAAAAATTTCGAAGATGAAGTTGTCCACACTAACACCCATTTCGAAGATGAAGATCATGTAGATACATAAGATGAAGATGAAGATGAAGATCAAATTTTCATTTTGTTGACTAACCCCCCCCTCAAGAGAAAAGTTAAAGTTGAATCAAATCATTGTCTTGAATTTAAACTTGAACTTGAACTTTAATGTTGACTAACCCCTCTTTTAAGAAGCCAAGAAATAGTGAAAAATGAAGAGAAATCAATATCTTGTTGATAGATGGGAGGAGCAACTTGTTGTGAGAAGTATGGTTTGAAGGATGTGACAAGATTTTTACGTTTAAGGTAATGATGTAGGGTCTTAGAGGTCCATGCCCAAGAATGTAGGTATAGCTACACAATTTTTATTTTTCTTATATTTCGCATGTTAAAAAAAACTTTAATCTTAAATCCTAATCCAGAATTTACAGCTTGCTAGAATATTAGGATTGGGATACATACCTGTATCCATTCCAAAATTTTGTTTTTCTGTTGCGGAATCACTATGACGAACGATACGAACGAATGATTGATTTTGTGATATTCCTCACTAAATCTCCTTAGTTCCTCAATGGTCCTTCATCTCTCTTCCGGATGGGGAAAAGAACGTGTTTGATTTAGTATTTTGGAGACCATAATCATAATATGTCTCTTTATATGGGGTTCCCATAATTCCTTAGGGTATTTGTTCAATTAGCTCATATTCCTTGATGGGCTCAACAAAATTATATCACTTAATTTCGGCCCATTCTATTAAATAATAAATATAGTTAAATAATAAATATATTACCCAATTAAAATAGGAAACACGATATTTGCAAGCAGAGGTAGATTAATTACTTTCTGACCTAATCAATGAAATGTTTTACCTTATCAAGAGGTGAAGTCATCATCAAGATGTTGGATTCTTTACGATGAGTTGGAGTTGGACGGTACTTTTCGTTGTCTTTTACCAATCAATTTCATATCTATTTTGTTCGATCGAGAGAAATTAGTGTAGGGAACAAGAGTTGCAAGATTCACTGCAACGACAACAAATTCTACGGCACCAATTAACGCGAGTATTCTCCTCTCTTTCTTCCTCTTCGACATTTCAATTGAAAGGGAAAAATATCGGTCACGACCTGCAAACGGAGAAGGGGCTTGGCCAACAGATTTGCAGAGAAAACTTCATTTTTAAGGTTATCTGAAAACAGTTTATCGAAAGATTTTAGCTTTTTAAATTTTTAAAAAGTTGGGTGTTTTCAAATAGGCTTTTCTTTTTTAACAAAGTGCCTTTTTACTTTCAAAAGCAGCTTTTAAGCCTAAAAATGTTGCGCTAAATGGTGCTTAATTATTTTATAAACATGGGTAGCTTGAGGGGAGAATAGGTTCTTCTCTGCTCTTCTCTGAGTTTGGGATTTCTCCTCTCTCGTACTCTTGTTCTCTGATTTTCCACAAACTAGAAACAAATATGTTCCCGGTGTGAGTCAAGTATAGGTGAATTAATAGGTTGCTTGGAAGGGAAGTGGGAGAGGTGTGGTTGGTGAGCCGGAAAAAGATGCTTCTCGTAACCTGGCTGTTCTATAACTCGGTCAAATATATGAACGGGAATTAACATGTCGAGTCATTTCTCTCCAAATAATCTAAATTTATTGTGCTAGCTGCCGAATTTTGACTATCCATTCTCTAGTTAATTTGCTTTGGAGGGTTTGATAAAACCACACCTTTCTCTTTCACAAATTCAAATTTTAGTCTTTTGACCCTGAACCATTTTCTGACACGATTTACAGTTTCCGTGCCAGACGTGGATCCTGTCTTCTCTCAGGGACGGTCAAATACTTGATATTGGATGAACAATCACAGACAAAAAGGAACTAAGAGTTGTCTTCTCTCAGGGACGGTCAAATACTTGATATTGGATGAACAATCACAGACAAAAAGGAACTAAGAGTTCTGAACATGGAGACCTGACATGCGAATCATACTGTAAATCTTTCACTGAAAACTGTTATTCATCGAAGTGAAGTATCTTTTATTGTGGCCATTCTCCGATTTCTGCAGGTAGAAAATCCGAATCTCCGCCCGGAACCAGTTTTATGGAAAGTTTTCGGATGTATGGAATGGTGATTAAAGAATTTTTCAAAAGGAATTCAATTTCATTTAAGATGAAATAAATGTTGCTGACTTCACCAAACAAATGGGACGCCTGTACTGAGAGGATTTCTCCCTCTAAAAAATTTGGGTTGCGGTTCTCCTAGAAGGCGGCAGTGGAAGACTTTACAACGCGTTGACCGCACCCCATGTGACGTAATTCGGTAAAGAAACAAATCTCCGCGACGACTCCACCCACCGCCACGCGCCGCTGACTGGGCCACGCCAATCTCCTCTCTTCCTTTCTCCATTTAAAGAAAAGGTATAAAACGGCTCAACCAAATTCTTGCTTCCTTCTATTTCGTCCTCATTCTTTCTTCTCTCGATTCGCCATGTCTCCGCGGGAGCTGATTTCCAACGTACGCTCTGAGGCTTTTTTCCCCTTTCTTCTGTTTGTATTTCCCTCACGATTCTTGATTTCAACTCTTAATATGAATTTCCTTTTGACCCGCTTTTTTTCCTTTTTTTTTTTTTTTTTTTTTGTTTGTTATGTTTGTGTTGCTTGGTGCCTATTGTGCTGCAAACTAGGGATTGTAAATTATGTGATTGCAATTTGTCTCGCTTATTGGCACATGAGACAGAATTGGAGTGTGATCTTGACGCTGTTCAGTACTTGGATGGTCTCATCTTTTTGGAGTAGTGGCACTTTTGAGGAACGCATTTTCAGTCAGTCTGCAAAATTGACTTTAGTAGTATGCTCGCACCACAATCTGCGATGAGGTTAGAAAACAGTCTTTGTTTCTACAGAATAGTAAATATAACCAAGTATCATTGGCTATGTACCTGGAATAGTTTCGAATACTGGTGGAACTTAGTATTGCTTTATTGTTTAATCTTGGCTCTTGATTGTGGGAAATTCAAAAGGCCTTGCATGGATAAATCAAGTTACAGAGACTGGTAGTAATTTTGCTACTCTGTAAAGTCAAACTGCAGTTATTGACGTTTGAATGTTTTAACTGCTTGCTTGTCTGAGTGTGGAAGAGAGTTGATCAACAATCTTCCAAAGCTTATTGGATCCCCATTTTCTTGGAATCACCTTTTCTTTTCTACATCATCTTTATTGGTTACCCTTCCTAATTGAAGTTCTTAATTTGTGTCTTCCCCGCTGACTTCTAATATGTAGCTCTCCAAGGTCAAAATTTTCTTTGTGCAAATGGTTGATTTCATTCCTTATGGATAACTTAACCTGGATAAAAGCTGTGGAGAAACACGACTAATTGAAAACATGAAGTATTTGAGCTCAAAATTCTTTTAGACAAATCTTTTATTTGTTATAATTCATACTAGGACATCTTATATTTCTTTCATTAACTGTCCACAAGTTCAAATTTGGCAACAGATATAACGAACTTTCCCTCTATAATCCTCAACAATTATCTGTAACCTATTTAAGACAAACTACAGGATGTCAGCAAGAATGAGGAACCTCTGCAGCATTTAATTGGGCCATTTTCTTTTGATAAATTGGCATAAAATTCATTAGATCAATCAGCCACACTAAACAGCAAAACTATTTCTAGGGTTGCCTAAATAGGGCCTTTAGTGCTTATGCAATATAACAACCTTATGAATGCCAGTTGCCATAAAGGGATAAGGTGAAAATACTAGTCCTGTGGAGCTATTAGTATTCTGCTTGACAAACTTGAAACTCAACATTACAAGCTTATGAATGCCAGTCACTATGAAGGGTAAAAAAGGTGAAAAATGCTAGTTCTGTGGAACTATAGTCATTCTGCTTGGGTGGATTGGGCCTTTGACTCAATGACCAAGTTTCACTGGGTGAAAAGGGTGTGTAAATCAATATTTCCATTTTTTTTTAAAATCTGCTCAAAAAGTTGAAATTTCAAGTGATGAAACAGACTAAAAAGCAACAGTAATCTAATCTGTTAGCATGTTTATTTCACTCAGTTCTTCCCAACTCTACATCTGGAAATTCGAAAACTATGGCTCCTGTGTTATGCTATTAGTTCCTAATACATGTTTCTTACCAATCCGGGTTCTGTTTGGGGCACATAAAAGTTGACTTTCAAATGTAACAGGCTCGTTGTGGCAGTACTCTGGCACTAATTAGTGGTATTCGATGTCTCTAAAAACTTTTCATCATAATTTAAACTTAAATTTCTACAAGAGCAGTAAATTATAAAACCAGGCTGACTATAGTTGTAGGATTTTCTGAATAAATAGGAAGCGCATAATAACTGTTTTGTATACCTTGTCATATGGTAGTATTGATTGTCCTATTATCTATGAGGCTATGGAGTTATGAAGCGTGCAGCTGATTTCTAATAGAAAGGGAAATTTTAAGACTAGGATAACTGTATTTGATAGGCTAACCTGGTTAAATAGGTAAACCTTCTTGTAATGCTAGTATATCACGGGATGCCAAGCCCATATTGTACCACACTTTTGGCTGATATAATATGCTATGAGCCTATCAGATATGCAGCTATTTGAAGGATGAATGTAACCATGGTATTCTTTCAGATAAGACTTTTTCCTTTCCATTCCTCTTGGCCTTTTCTTGGTTTTCTGGGAATGTTGATATATTTTGAAATTTTAATGTACTGAAAAATATTAATTAGTTTCTCCCTCTCCAAGATCTGAGTTGAGGTTTGTTAACTTTATTGTAATCTATTGTATCATTTATTTGTAAATGAAGTTCACCATAAGTTTATAAAAAAAAAAATGAAATTGAAGTTTGTTTCAAATTTACTCCTGGTTGAGACTTTGCTTGTCTTGCTGATGTTCTCTGAAAACAGGATTTTTCTGGAAAAGGGAATTCAAATTTAAATTCCTCACAGTTGGTTGGGAATGTGTTTATGGATGCACTCTCTCCCCTAGACTCTGATATAGTGATGCAGGATATATTTCAACAGCGACCTGTCAAAGCTATCGATGATCATCTTGTGGAGTTCTCCGAGGCTTTGAGAAGTAAACTAGATTCTAACTCATTGTTGACATTACTTTCTTTCTTTTTATTCTGAGAGGTACCTGAAAGGCGTGTTCTCCAAGCCTTTCACTATTTCTCTTACCTTAAATGCCATTTTTTTATTTCTCATTTGTTTTATATATTTTTTTATTTCTCATTTGTTTTATATTTTTATTTTTATTTCTCATTTTTATATTTTGCATAATTGGGTTTCGGGTTGAGACTCTCTGGAGGTTATTTCAGGGTGTGGATCTTGTATCACGTATTTTCCTAAGTTTCCAGCCAAATATTCCCACTTTACCTTTGAAATTCTGTTGTCCAAACTCTTGCTTCACTCTGACACATTGCTTACTGTTGTTTGCTGTTAGCGGTTGCAAAGGCATTAAGACGAGTAGCTGAAGGAAAAGCTGCTGCTCAAGTTGAGGCAGCTGAGTGGAAGCGCAAATATGAACTTGAGAGGGCATACAATCTGAAGAATAGGCAGAAGGGTCAGTTGATCCTCAATTGCATGTTTACCAAATTGCCCTTCTTTCTATTAGTACATTGTATGATCACTGTGGTGCTTTGAAAAATTAGTTGACATTTTTCTGTTAAACTCTGTTAGTAATTCTTTTGAAAATGTGAAGTACATAACAAAATGGTATAAGAAGAAGATCTTGTTATTGCCAACTAAGAAACTTGTGTGAAGGAATCTGCTTGGTGTATGAAGTTATAAAGAAAAGACAAATGGTCCTGCTAAAATCTGGCCTAACTAGGATTATTGGAGATATACAAAAACTACCTCATAGTAGAATGACAAGAAGTGGCAAGAGAAAAGGTGTATTGGCATTCTACTAGGGTTTTGGATTACAACTAGAGATTGACAATGGGAACCATCCTGAGCCAAGGAGTCAGCACTGGAATTGGCTGAAAAGAGAGCATAGGAAGTGCTATGATCTCAAGACTTCTTCAAAGAATCTCAGAAGCTACCTAGGAGGGGGGAAGACCTGATTGTGACTCCAGGCCTCCCAGTTCCCTGAATTGATTTATAATCATCACATCACTCAGGATATTAACCTTCTTGTGTTGGGGAAGCGATTTCATGCTGTATCTGCCATAGAATGTCCAAATAGGTTTTGCACATGAAATGGGACTGCTGTTTTTCTTTGATTGAACTTTTGAAGTTTCAATTTAGTCGAGTTTGGAGTGAAACATGTAAAATCATGAACCGCTTGATATTGTAACTTACTGAAAACGATTCATCCAGATCCACGAGTAGTTCTTGTCATTTGGATAACCAAATGCCCATATTAACAGGTTACTTGACTTCTGTAATGGAAAACTTTGGAATCTTCTTGTTGTTGATGTAAAGGAATCTTTTTTTTTTGAAGAGAGTTGTTGTAAAGGAATCTTATTTACAAAGAAACTGAATGATATGGATCTGCAGAACTGTTGGCCGAAGACGGTCAAGATGATTGTTTGAAGTCCTCGTCCTATCAATCGGCTTACAATCAAAGTGGTGAGCAGAATGAAAGGTGTTGTGGGAAGGAAGGAATCTGCTCACACGAGATTCTTCGGAATGGGGATACAGAGTCTGATTCCAGAGTAGCTCAGAGCACGGTGACAGGAAAGGTATCAAGGCTACTTAAATTCAGAGTGCATACACAGACAGACGTACAAATTATCAACTGATCGTATACACACTTATGCACATGGACAGATCTATCCGCACATTAGCTCCTGACCATTTGACGGCATAAATGGGGCTGATGCACATCTTGGACTGAACTAGCTTCTTCTTGTCTTCTTTTATTTTCTCCTAGTTTTCAATTTTTATCTACTTATCTTGTTGGCAGGCATCTTTTAGGCTTTCGTGGGGATGCAATGGTGAAAAAAGTGGACAGCATAAGCATGATATTGTTTCTTTTGAAAGAGGAAATATTACTACAGCAGAGCGCAGCAGTAAACAGGTAATATTACTAAAAGATGTCATGATAGCAATTGATGATTGTTACAATCAACATGTCATACTATTGCCTCCAAAACTGTTTTTCGGCCCGTGAAAGATTCTCATGCTTTAGGACCTTTTTTTTTTAACTGCAATGATATTTATTTACTAAATTGTTTCCTAACATGTTCAAGAAAATATTTTTCTCTAATCTTCAGATATCTTTGAAATGGGAATCAACTCCACAGACTGTGCTCATTTTGACTAAACCAAATTCAGTTTCTGTCCGTATCTTATGTGCAGACATGGTCAGGTGTGTCCTTCAAGTGGCCATACTGATTTTCTACAGTTTTTTGATAACATATCTTTTGTATTAGTTGCTTTGATAGATTCGTACTACAAGCAATAGCTGTTATTTGTTCCTGCAAAAGAGAAGCTTAAGGCAATGCCTCTTAATGTATTGCTAGCGAGGCAGATCTGGATTTGTTTGGTATTAACTGCATATGTTTACTGGTGGTAATGGTCAGGCTTAATAGGTACCTACGGTGGCAAATTAGTCATCTTTCGACTTCCTAGTCTTCTTTGATTTTACAGAACTACTTTGCCTACATAACTCTCTCTCTCTTTCTAATACATATATATCCAAATTAATCGTCCTTCGACTTCCTAGTCCTCTGTGATTCTACAGAACTATTTTGCCTACATAACTCTCTCTCTCTCTCTCCCTCTCTCTTTCTACATACATCCTGTTAAGGAATAGTCCCACATGGATTAGTGAGTACAAATATCTTAAGTTTATTAGTTGAGAAAGAGGCTTCCTAAGGTGGCTAGTTATTTTGGGATGGGCCTTGGACCCAACTTAACATGGTATCAGAGCCAGGTTCCGATTCTGGGACCTGTGGGTTATGGGCTAATTTCTTTGGATTTTGTGGATCTTCTATGTATTTTTAGCAATCTCCTTGAAGGTTTTCCCCACATTTCTGGATTGGTAGGGTAAAATTTTCATTTTTTCTCTTTTTCTGCCTATCTTAGCCTATTGGCTAATGATTACTGCTTCTATTTGACTGAATGTTGGATTTAGAAGTGTTTAATGATCCCAATTTGAGGAAATTTCTCAAATCTACCTGCGTCGTCGACCTAGTGCTTGCGTCATCATCCATATAGCTTACAGCATCTTGATTTCTTGCAATTAGGTCATTCTTTCATTGATTTATGGTCTCAATTGCTGGAATTAATCACTATTGGTTCTAAATTGAATGAATTGGGTGCTGCATTGCACTAATTGAATTCTGTGTGGGGTCCACTTGACTACACATATTAAAATTTGGGGAAAGTGCTTCCCTTTGGTTAATTGATGCTCTAGTGTACTGAATTGTGGTGTTTGATGATATTTAATGGCTGATTCCAACACATGGGTTGCTGTCCAAAGGATTGTTGAGAGCTCAGATGTGAAATTCTCTCAGTCTATTCAGATAACTACAATTCGGTTGAATGAATCGAATTATGTAAACTGGTCTAGATCAGTTTTGATGTATTTGAGGGCTAGAAGAATGGCAAAATATATAAATTATGATCCCCCGGTACCTGTTACTGAAGATTGGGTGGCAGAAGATAATTTAGTAATGACCTGGTTGGTCAATAGTATGGAATCCAGATTTAGTGATCAGATTTTGAGTTGCAATATTGCTAAGGCAATGTGGACTACATTGACTTCCATTTTGTCTCAAGAAAGTAAGTTATCAAGTATCTATGAGTTATATGTGAAGTTCTTTAATATGAAGCGTGGAGGTAGATCAGTGACAGATTATTTCACTGAGATGAGGGGAGTACTACAGGAGATTTGTACATTCTATCCTTTTACTACGAATGTTGAAGACATCCGTAAGAAAGAAAATCAGATTCAAGTAGCCCGGTTTTTTGATGGTTTGGGGCATGAGTATGATGCTATTAAAGCCCAATTGTTGGTTAATGAGAATGTGACCACTCTTGAGCAAACTTTTAACAAAGTTCTTCGAACTGAAGGTGCAGTTGTAAATAAGAATGAGTCAGGTAGAGCCCTCTCAGAAGCAGCTGCTCTTAACCTTTAATCTTCTACTGGTAAGCCCGGCGGTCAGTTTCATGGTGGTAATAATAGAGGTAGAAGTCGCTCTTACATAACCCGCGGTCGTGGCCGAAATGATCGGGGGGATCGAAAATGCATTTATTATGGTAGGACTAATCATATTTCTGAGAATTTCTGGGACAAATTTGGTAAACATACCTGGGCCAATTCTATAGTCATAGATAAGGACACCTCCTCACATACTGGATCGTATGAGGAAATTCAGCAGTGATTACAACGACTAGGTCAACTGACTACTTCATCTACTGCTTCTCAGACTACCGAGACTCCTTCTTCCTCAGCAAGTGCCACGATGGCTAGTACAGGTATGAATGCACTAAATGTGTCTCATTCCCCCTCTTGGATCATTGATTCAGGAGCCTCTACACATATATGTCAGGTATACCCTCTTTATTTCAATCCATTAGTCCATCTCATTCATATCGTCGAGTTAATTTAGCTGATGGATCCACCTCTCCCATTCAGGGGGAGGGTATAGTTCTTACTACTCCACAAATATCCTTAGATTCTGTTTTATTTGTACCAAAGTTTCCAATTAATCTCTTGTCTGTGAGTGATATAACTAAATCCTTAAACTGTTTTGTAACCTTTATCCTACTTCTTGTGTTTTCCAGGACTTGCAGACGAAGAGGACGGTTGGTTCAGGACATGAGAAGGGAGGGCTCTACATGTTGGATGATGTATCCGTTTCTCGAGCTGTAGCTCTCACTACTACAAATTCTTCTTACTTGTGGCATCTACGCTTGGGACATCCCTCACCAGTTGTGTCAGTCTTTTCCTTCTCTGCCAGCCAATATTTTATTTGATTGCGAATCATGTCAGCTAGGAAAGCACATTGCACTAGTTTCCCAGTTAGTTCTAGTCAAAGCACCAAGTTGTTTGAATTAGTCCACTTTGATGTATGGGGTCCATGTTGGGTTCCTAGCCCATTTGGTTTTAAGTATTTTGTGTCGTTCATTGATGATTTCAGTAGAGTCACTTGGGTGTATCTCCTACGGGAGAAGTCCGAAGTATTTGATGTATTCCTTAATTTTTTCAATGAAATAAAAACTCAATTTGGTGCATGTATTCATGTACTTCGTACTGACAATGGTTTGGAATATCTTAACCATAAATTTTCAGTATTTTGTGATTCCCATGGTATATTACCCATCAAACATCCTGCCCTTGTACACCACAACAAAATGGGGTAGCTGACCGTAAAAATAGACATCTCCTTGAGGTTACAAGGATACTATTATTACATATGAATGTTCCTAAATCTTTTTGGGGAGATGCAGTTTTAACCTCGTGCTACTTGGTTAATCATATGCCCTCAACTATTTTGAGTGGTCAAGTTCCACTTCAGGTTATAAAACCCAATTGTAAATTGTTTGGTGTGGTTCCTCGTATTTTTGGATGTACCTGTTTTGTTCATATGTTTGGAACTTCGGTCGATAAATTGTCACCTCGGTCTGTCAAATGTGTTTTTTTGGGATATTCTTGTCAACAAAAAGGGTACAAATGTTATGATCCTATTCGACGAAAAACATATGTGTCAGCCGATGTGACCTTTTTTGAACATACTCCATATTTTTCATCATCTACTGAGCTTCCTGTATCACCTGAATCTCCTTCAGGCTGTCCTGTTCGTATTGTAGTTTTGGATGTACCAGCATCATCGAGTTCTTCATTGCCTCTTCGTATTTACAGCCGTCGCTCTCATACTCCTACAACGCCTTCAACAGTTACCTCTACAGAGCTCTCTTCTCATGATCCACTAGCTTCCTCATTGCCTGCAGATCCTCTTGTCTCTGATTTGGACCTGCCTATTAGTCTACGAAAAGGTAAACGGTCTTGTACTTCTCATCCGATATCCAAATATGTGTCACTTGATTTTTTTCCCCATCCTTCAAGTCCTTTGCTATGTCATTGTCTACTTCCCATATACCTCATTCAGTGCAGGAAGCCTTGTGCTCTCCAGAATGGAAACAAGCTATGGATGATGAGATGAGTGTTTTGGTGTCTCGGGGAACATGGAATCTATGTGATCTATCTGCAGAAGCAACTATTGTGGGGTGTCGTTGGGTTTATACTATCAAATATAATGCTGATGATTCTATTGAACGGTACAAAGCTCGGCTGGTAGCGAAAGGTTATACGCAAACTTTTGGAGTTGATGTCTTTGAGACATTCTCTCCTGTAGCCAGACTTACTTCGGTACGTATCTTAATATTTGTGGCTGTTAATAAGGGTTGGCCCCTCTTTCAACTCAATGTGAAGAATGCCTTTTTATATGGTGATCTACATGAGGAAGTGTATATGGAGCAACCTCCTAGGTATGTTGTTTAGGGGGAGACAAAAAAGGTGTGTAAACTGCAGAAGGCTATTTATGGACTTAAACAGAGTCCACGGGTCTGGTTTGAAAATTTTAGTGATGTGGTACTACAATTTGGGTTTTATAGGAGTCATTGTGATCATTCTATGTTCCTACTTAAAAGGAAGACTGGTATGGTGGTTTTAGTTGTCTATGTAGATGACATTGTGTTATTTGGTGATGATTTTGATGGTATTACAGAAGTTAAACAATATCTGGCTACACATTTTCAAACAAAGGATTTGGGCCCTCTCAAGTACTTCCTTGGCATTGAAGTCGCTCGTAGCAAGCAAGGTATTGTTCTTTCTCAGAGAAAATATATATTGGATATGTTACAGGCGTATGGTTTATTAGGTGTTAAACCTATAGACACCCCCATGGAAGTTAATCATAATCTACATGACACCCAGGGTCCCAGGGTCCTACACTCAAGGATAAAACTCAATACCGACGGTTAGTAGGTAAACTGATCTATGCTACAGTTACCAGGCCGGATATTTCATTTGTTGTGGGAGTTGTGAGCCAATTTATGGAAAATCCTCAAAAAGTCCATTTAGAAGCTGCTCAGAGGATTTTGAAGTACTTGAAGGGTGCACCTGAAAAAGGTCTTTTGTATACTCATAATGGGAAAATTGATATATTTGGGTATTCTGATGCCGATTATGCTGGGTGTAAGATGGATAGACATTCTACATCAGGCTACTGTTGTTTGTTGGAGGTAACCTGATAAGTTGGAAAAGTAAGAAACAGACAGTTGTAGCTAGGTCCAATGCAGAGGCCAAGTATCGAGCAATGGCTCATACAGTTAGTGAGCTTATGTGGATTAAGTCTGTGCTTCTTGAGTTTGGTTTTATGTTACCTGACCCTATGGTTATGAATTGTGATAACCAGACAGCCATTTTTATTGCCAGCAACCCTGTATTCCATGAGAGAACGAAACATATAGAGGTTGATTGCCACTTCGTTAGAGATGCAGTTATGTAGGGGAAGGTGGTAACTCCTTATGTAAAGTCTTCAGACCAGTTGGGAGATATATTTACTAAGCCTTTGGGGTGAACATGTATCCTTTAGTGACAAGCTGGGATTATTTGATATCTACTCTCCAGCTTGAGGGGGAGTGTTATAATACAAGTTCAGGGGTATTTTGGTCATTTCTTAGATTTTCAATATTACATTTTTCTCTTTAGTATGGCTATTAGATAGAGAATGTCTAGTTAAATTTTCATTCAATTTAGACATGTATTTTAGGAGATATGTAATTTTGAGTATTGAGGGGCATTTTTGTCCTATTGTAAAATTTCACTTAAACCCTGATTATAAAGAAGCAGGAAGGGCCTTTCTAGCTCGGATTCCAAGGCAGAAAAACCCTAAAGCTGCCTCTCTTCTAGAAATTCATTTTTTCTTCTATTTTCTCCACAAATCATCTATTTAACATGGTATCAGAGCAGGTACTCATATGTGGGCCTGCACCTAAACTATTTACTTGTAGAGCCACAAAAGAGGGCCTACACCTAAACTGCCTACTCCTAAATTGTCCACTTGTAGAGTCACAAAAAGAGGGTCTACACGTGAGGGGGAGTGTTAAGGAATAGTCCCACATGGATTAGTGAGTACAAATATCTTGAGTTTATTAGTTGAGAAAGAGGCTTCCTAAGGTGGCTAGTCATTTTGGGATGGGCCTTGGACCCAACTTAACACTTCCAAATTTGGAAAACCAATTGTATGTGAGACCCATAGCTTGATTTGTTCTGGTTCATGTGGTTGATGGGAGTCAAGCATTGATAAAAATCTGAACTAATGTTTCCTAAAACAATATGATAAATGTCTCCTAACAGGAATACAACAAATGTTTCCTAGCAGGATATGACAAATGTTTGGTAATTTCTCAAGTGGCTGACATACTGATTGCATGTCTCACCTCATCTTGCTCTGCATGTCTAGTTGGTTCGGTGCGTGCAAACTTCTATAGGCTGCCTTGCGATGTAATGTACACTTGGTCTAATTTCATGGTTGCCATGTAAACTTGGTGTGGTCTTTCGTTGAAATATAAAGCAATATGAAGTTGGGGTGATCTACGAAATTGTTAGTGGTTCAGTGGAAAAATTATATGCTTAACTGAGTGAATGGAGAGTCTGGAGGAATATTGTTTCATTGACATACATTTAAACCAGCTGCTCAATTCATGATTAAAATTGAGATTAATTTCTGGAGAATATAGAGAATGTGGAAAAACTGCACTCTTTGGACAAGGGAAAGTGGATCTATTGTACTGGTAACATTTACAAGGGAAGACATCTTGAAGCTGGTTTATTGTAACCCTTTAACATAATTGTCCAAAACTCCAATTTCTAATTTTTATGATTTTCCATAAGGCCATTGAGGATGTGATATAGTCCCTAATCTAATTAAGGAGCAAGAGATAGGGTATCAAATGTCAAAATGAAATGAAGCAGAACATCAACAATGTGAAAAATTTGAAAAAGAATCTAAGAAAGTGAGTTTTTAAATGTAAAGCCATTAGTTGGACTAATGTATTAAGATCAGCCAACTCTCTAGCTGACTTTCTTTCTTGAGAGTGGTCTTCCCTCCAATCCCTTGTTGTTAGGGACCCCCTCTCCTCTACCTTGTAATTTCTTTAGCCTTCAAGCTCTTAATGAAAAGTATCCCTATTCAAAAAAAAAAAAAAAAAAAAAAAAAATTGTTGAAGCCAAGAAGATCTATTGCTGAGAGGGTGGCTTCTCAAGCATTGAATATTTAGATCTTTCAGGCCAAGAAGAGCAAGGAGAACAGTTTCTTCACAAAAGGGTATTTTGGTTATTTGTTTTCAGTTGACAGGGTTATTTATGTCTTTATTTCTGCTTTTTACTTCTTGGTGCATCAATTCTAGGGCATCTTTACCTCTCCCATCTTATCTACTGTTACACACCTCCTGAAGAGCCAAATCTCCCCTCCCCTACCATCACCTAACTCTGACCCTAATCCTGTCAAAGGATGGGAACTAACACTTGCTGCCCCTGGCACCTCGAACCACCAAACTCCTCAGAAAATCCTCTCAATGCGTCCTTTCGGAACTCCCCTGCCCCTCTATCTCCTAACCTCATTGATTGGCACAGTTATCTCACCCCACCAAATAGAGGATTGCCAAATTATATAAAGAGCCTCTCCCCCCCACATTCTTTGTCCAACCACCTTAGCAACTATCAGACGAAAGTCTCACAATCCAATGGAATCCTCAAGTTCCAAAGGAAAAGCTCCCGTTTCCCCCTCAAGCTCCAAAGCCAAAAGTCCCCATCTCCCCCTCAAGCTCCAAAGGCAAAAATCCCACCCCCCCCCCCCCCCCCCCCCCCCCTCAACCGTCACATATTCCCACAAAGATCTGAAGAAGAAAAATCCCATCACTCCCTTCACTCACACATACTCCAGAAAGAAGAAGAAGAAGAAGAAGAAGAAAAGAAAAAATAGCCCACCAAAACCAAACATTCTAGCAAACCCTCCGTTCACTTCTCTCCCTCCAAAAACAGACTATCTGGCCAACTTCTCTCAAATCGCTCAGACTAATGCCCAAATGGACTTCATCCAATTCGTCAAAGAGCAAGAGCACAAGTTTCCTCCGCAGGAGTTCGAGGAAATTACTAAGTTAGCGTGGGAATTCTGCAAATTTTTCCACGACAGTCTCCAATACCCAGTGGAGGATATCCCATCACCCGCTTCGAAATGTTTGTTCTTTCTTGGAACGTTAGAGGAATCGGTTCGCGCTCAAAACGTGCAATCATCAAGGCGGCCCTTTTTGAATGTAAGCCAAACATATTGGTTGAAACCAACTATAATCTTTTGATAATTTTGTTGCTCGGGAACTATGGTATGATTCTAACCCTGAATGGGCAAAAGTTGATGCGATTGGGCATTCTGGAGGTATTCTTGTCCTCTGGAACCCAAACTCTGTTGAAGCCACTTTCTCCCATCCTGGTCTTTTTTCTATCGGTTTACGTTTTCGTGACCGCTCCTTGGGGATTTCTTGGGCCCTGGCATGCATCTATGGACTAACCCGTCACTACAACCGCGCCTCCTTTTGGGAAGAAATCCTCCTCGTCCAACTCTGGGACCTGCCTTGGCTCCTAGCTGGGGATTTCAATGTCATCCTTCAATGCTCCGAAAAATGCCCTCCTCCTGCTACTAGAACCATCTCCACTATGCGAGTCTTTTCAGATCTCGTTAGCAGTCTCAAACTCTCCGAAATACCTCTCTCTGGAAAAAAATTCACATGGTCAAACAGCCAGAACCCCTCTATCCTCTCCAAACTTGATTGTTTCCTTGCCAACAATGAGTGGCTCCAAAATTTTCCCAACACCACTGGCCAAGTCCTCAATAAAATTGGTTCTGACCTGGCCGATCCAAATCAACACTCATCCTCCTGCTTGGGGCCGATCTCCATTTCAATTTGAGAACTTGTGGATCCTTGCTGAATCCTTCGTATCCAATCTTGCTGGATGGTGGCAAGAACTCTCTCAGCACCCTAACCTGGGTTGGACTCTTCCTCGGAAACTCAAAGCTCTGAAGGTAAAGATCCGCCAATGGTCTCTCAATCAGCGTGCTGTTGCTGTTTCTCAAAAAAATTTGATCATCCGCCGCTTATCTGGGTTGGATCTCCTCAAAGAGCAAAGGTCCTTGTCTTCCCCTGATCTATTTCTCAGAAACAATGTAAATATTGATTTGTCAAATCTTCTTCGAAATGATACCTTGTACTGGTTGGTCGAGGGGGATGGAAATACAAAGTTTTTTCATGCTATTGCCTCAGCCAGAAGGAGGGTTAACCGTATCACCTTTCTCTGTCATGGGGTTCAGGTGATAACGGATAGCCCCTCTATAGCTAACATTCTTTTGAAGTTCTTCACAGATCTTTATTATGAGGAATGCTTCAACCATCCTATGCTCTACCAACTTGATTATAAATGTATTTCCTATTCGGATGCAGACTTCTTGGAACGACCTTTTAGTATTGAGGAAATTGAACTTGCTTCTCTTGGCCTCCCGAATGATAAAGCTCCTGGTCCTGATGGCTTCAACGGTGAGTTCTATCACAAAATTTGGGAGGTTGTCAAAAATGATGTTTTTGCTTTTGTTCAAAATTTTCACCAAGTCGGCATCACTCACAAAGTTGTGGGTGCTTCTTTCATTGTGCTTATTCCAAAAAAAGAAAACTCAGCCTTGCCTCAAGATTTCCGGCCTATCAGCCTCACCACAAGTTTTTACAATATCATTGGTCAAATTCTTGCCAACAGACTCAGATCCTTCCTTCCCAAAATCATCAGCCCTAGTCAGTGTGCTTTTATCCGTGGACGAAATATCCTTGATTCTGCCATGGCTGCACATGAACTTTTAGATTCTTTCAAAAAATCCAAAAAGCCTAGATTTGTCCTGAAACTCGATTTTGAAAAAGCTTTTGATCATGTGAACTGGAAACTAATTGATCATCAGCTTTTTGATAAAATGGGTTTTGGGACACGCTGGAAATTTTGGATGAGGAGCTGCATCTCCAATGTGTCGTACTTTGTTCTAGTCAATGGAAAACCCTGCGGGTATTTTAACGCCACAAGAGGCATTCGGAAAGGGGATCCACTGTCTCCTTTCCTCTCCACTCTCATTGCTGAACACCTGGCTTCTATGGTCCGTCTTGCAAAAAATTCCTGGTGGCTAAGCTCCATCTCAGATGATCCTAGTCAAAATATTTCCCTGCTTCAATATGCTGATGGCACCATTCTCTTTGGTGAAGGGACTTTAGAGGAAATTTCTCATATTAAAGCCTTGTTAAATTTATTTGAACTCTCCTCTGGGCAAAAAGTAAGTTGGACAAAATCTTCAATTACTGGCTTTAATATCGTTCCTAATGTGTTAAATTCCATGGCTCATTACTTGGGATGTAATATTGCTACACCTCCTTGTACATATCTGGGCCTGCCTTTGTCACCTATGTTGCCTTCCAAAAGCTCTTGGCATCCTGTTATTGAGCATTTGGAGGGCCACTTGATGACTTGAAGAGGAAAATTTTTATCTAAGGCTGGTAAACTGGTTCTTATTAAATCTTGTTTGCACGGTATTCCTTCTTATTTCCTCTCCCTATATCAATGCCCTGCTTCTGTATGCAAAAGAATCGAACTGCTCAAAAGGAGATTCCTATGGGGAGAACCCAATGGCGAAAGGAAATATTAAAAAATTCTTGGTGGACTCGGGATCTGTGATACAACTACCACAAATTCTGCTCTGTTTCTTAAATGGATTTGGAAGTTTGACTTATATCCAGAATTGATTTGGAGAAAATTGGTTGTTGCAAAAGCAAATAAATTAGTGGGTTGGTGGACTGAGGGTGGGCGATGTAATAGGTTGTCCCTTGTGTGGAAAAAAATTGTAATATTGTTACCTCCTTTCAAAAATGTCGTAAAATGTTACGCTGGCTCGGGTTTTGTAACACGATTTTGGACCGACTGGTGGACCGGATTTCACAGCATCAACATCAGCCACAACATGCTCTCTAACTCGGCAAGAAATATTGAAGCAT
The DNA here is from genome assembly GCF_029961685.1 of Aristolochia californica. Classification (NCBI taxonomy): domain Eukaryota; kingdom Viridiplantae; phylum Streptophyta; class Magnoliopsida; order Piperales; family Aristolochiaceae; genus Aristolochia; species Aristolochia californica. The sequence goes on from NW_027181881.1 coordinate 9,137,227, forward strand.
CTATCTCGGACTAGCAAACTTATTCTGGAGGATGGAATCTAAATCTATGAAGGTCACTTTCGGATTCTGAGGCCTTGGTTGCATCTGACCTCATCACCACTCTCTCTTCGGTAAGTCTAAAAAATGTGCCTGATACTCTTGTTTGGACACTGTGCACGAAGGTAATTTCTCAACTTTTTTTGCTTACAACTTCCTGAGCTGCCCCAACATACCACAAACTAAACATTCTGCTGCTATTGCATGGACCTTGTATGCTCCCCTATGTGCTAAATTTTTATCTGGTCCACATGTAGGAACAAAATTCTTACATCAGATTCCCTAATCCGGAGAGGTACCCATGTCCTAGACCCTCTTTGCCCATTCTGCCAAATTTCTTCAGAAACAACCACCCATATCCTTTTACATTGCAATTATGCCCATTTTGTATGGATCAGCCTCCTTAAAAAAATCGCTCTCCAGTACTGTCTCTCTCAAAGCCTCTCATCTACCATTTTCTCAGTTACAAATACCAACCTCCCAAAGCTCAGAAAAATATTAATATCTTGCTATGTTGGGCATCTCATTTGGGCATTATGGAAAGACACGAATAATCACAAATTTAATCTAAAATCTATTCCTAGAGATACATTGGTTGAAAAAATTATTGGTCAAATCATTGCGTGGATCCTTCTGCTAAAGAATTCAGAAATTTAAAAGGATCTAACTTTCGGGAGAATTGGCGAACAATTGCTAGCATGTCATATCCACCCCGGCCCCTGACTATGGCAATTTGGACTCCTCCCCCAATGGGCCGTTATAAACTGAATTTTGACGGAAGCGCTTTTGGATGTCTGGGCCCAACGGGCTTTGGTGGTGTTGTTCATGACGAAAATGGTGCTCTTCTGTTTTCCTTTGTTGGGCCTATTGGAATTTCAGATTCTACTACTGCTGAATTATCTGGATTACTAAATGGATTACGGATCATCAAAAGTCGTCTTTGTGGGCCCCTTTGCATTGAAGGAGATTTGTAAATCGTCATTAATTGGTGCGCAAAGACAGAACGTCCTCCTTGGCAGTATTGGAATATGTTCTATGATATATGTAATTTAACTTCTGCTTTAAATTGTAAATGGATATATATTCCTAGATCAGTTAATCATTTAGCTAATGCACAAGCTAAATTAGGCGTCTCACTCCCTCACCTTGTTGTGGAGGTAGGCCTTGTTTAGCTTATACATTTTCATTCAAAAACAAAAATTCTAGGGCATCTTTGTAATCTTAGGGGGTACTTAAGTGATGGGCAAAAAGTGACATTTAGTAAGAGAATGATTGTTGGGTTTAATACTCACTTTAGTTACAAATTTTGATGAAAAATTGCTATCTTTTTTCTCTTCAATCTCAATTCCTTTCAACTGTTGGTTAGATTGACAAACCCTGGACAAAACTACAAAAATCCTTTCCGTGTCAGAGTCCAATTGAAGTGCAAACTTGCTCGGTTTCTGTTTCCCTGTAAATTTGAAATGCAAACTTATTCTTTAGGGTGTGTTTTGATTCCACATCGATATTAGCTTGGTATTAGAGCTTCAGGTGGTCAATTTCCATGGGATTTGGGTACTAAAGGACTCTAGAAGAATCCAACACTGCTATGAAGCAATTTAACCCTCCAAATGGAAAGTTTAGAAACCTTGAACAGCAAGGTAGATCATGTAGAAACTGAGTTTCTATTAGGCTTGGAAAAGAACCAAGAAGTTGGCTCCAATGACTGTAAACAAATCAAACCTCCATCAGGTTCACATTAAAGTTTGGAAGGAAGAGTCTCAGATTGCTTTGTATGCTGGCATATAAGATGTCAGACAAAATTCCAAGGAGAAATTAGAAGATGAGTTCCAAAGACAGCCAGGCCGGAATTTTTACAATAAGACTTGAGTTAAGGGATTGAAGTTTGAGATTCGAATTCCAGGGATGCATGCAAGTCAGGTGTTTTTAGATTGGAAAAGTTTTGTAGACAAAGTATTTGAGTTTAAAGGGGTTCTAGAAGTTAAACAAGTGCCTTTAGTACACTAAGGCTGAAAAGGCGAGCTCTAGCTTGGTGTGACAGATAGGCTATGATGCACAGACTTGATGGAAAAGAAAACATTCAAAGTTAAGAAATGATAAAGCAAAAGGTGTAAATTTTTTTTCTTCATATAGGTTACTGACAAATCTTATTTCTCCAACTTCAAGAGTTGCTACAAGCCAGCACGAGAGTAGAAGAATATACTGATGACTTCTTGATGTAGTATGTTGCTCATTTGAAGAAGATGAAAGTCATCTAGAACAATTGAAGGTATATAAAAGGAAGAAGAAGATTGAAATACAGTTGTTTCTAGATCTGAAAAGTCGTTTTTTCAGCAAATTACTCTATTTTGGGACTTGCTACATAGGGAAAGTCAGCATGTTTCCACTTTTAGTAGTTTCTTATTCGTCCACAGCCTGAATTTGGAGAGCCATTAGTTAGCAAGTCTTTTTTATTATTAGTCAATTAGGAAACTGTCATAGTTAGTAGTCCATTATCAGTGGTTTCATCTCAATCAGCTTCTGGAATTCATTTCCAACATCTAGTTTCATTATATAAAGTCACTATTTGATTGCAATTAGGATGTCTACGCTTAGAAAATTTCTATTGTGGTGATGTTACTTATTTTGGCAAGTCTTTGGATATTTTTGAGTCTAAAAATAGGTGAATCTACTATAACTTAGAACAAGTTTTGAAGATTTATAGTAGTTTTTTTTTTGGTTGCTGGAGCACCGTTGTTTCTCTTTTTTTTTTCTTTTTGCTGAGAATAAATTCTTAGTAGATTTTTCTAGTGTGTTAGCTACTATTAAATTCAAGTTCTTACCTTGGAACTTGAAAACCAGGAATTTCTTAGAGTTGAGAAGGTAGTTAGGGGAAGTCTCCTTTGATGTATCCTCCTTCTCTTTGAAATAAAATTATCAACATTTCAAAAAACAAAAAAAAAAAGAGTCGAGAAGGTAGTGGTTGGGTATCTCATATTTCAACCTTATCTATTAGTTATATTTCATTAGTTTAGTGGCGTTACTATGTCCTTAACTAGAAATGCTTTGAAGGAGGCTAGGGTTTTCGTACTTTCTTGATATATAGGAGGCCTTAAATCCATATTATGGGATACACACAAGACCGCACCAAGAACTATGAGTGTAGTGGTATCCCATAAAATTGCTAGCAAGATGGAAAGAGAATGAGCTAGAGGTGGAAGTTGAATGCATTGGAAAACCTGTTGTTGCTGACCAACACCCAAGTGAGGAGCCGCAAAGTAATAATTTTACTCCAAGAGCTAATCATTTAAAAAATATAAAATCTAGTGAGTCTCGGCTTGAGGATGAGCCATTAACTACTTTCTTTCTGCTGAATTTAGTCATACTGCATATAATTGTAAGCTAACAATGTAATGTTTGATGAATTTGGGGATTGTGGCACCGAGGAGCCGCTTGGTGAAACATTTTATGATGAACAAGGCGATGGTGATGAGGCGATATTATACAGTGATGTTGGAGAATCCCTTATTGTTTGTAGGAGTATATTCACTCCACAAGTGTCAATTGATGATTGGTTTAGGACCAATATATTCCATTCTACATCTATAGCTGGACAATTGGCCAGTTGATAATACATGGTGGCAGTTATGAAAAAAAGGCCATATTTGAGGAGGTTATCCAGGGGCTTAAATTACCCACAAAACCCCACCCAAAAGCATAAACATTACATGGTTAAAAAAGTAGCTGAAGTCAGAGTTACAAAGAAGTTTTTGGTCAATTTCTCCATCAAAACTAGATACTGTGACCATGTACTTTGTGATTTTGTAAAAATGGGTGCATATTATTGGGATGACTTTGGCAATATCATATGCAAGTTGTTCACGATGAAAGGATCGGTTATCGCACCTTTTGGAAGGATGGACTAAAATAGTGTTAAAACCCTCTTGTCCATAAAATATGAATCCTCCTTCAAGTGGGTTGGTATATAATATATTAAATGAAAGGGACTTTGAACGTGAAATGAATGATGATGGGTTTTGCTTTGTTGTCTTTACAAAAGAAATCCAAACTTTAGAGCATGAAATTTGGGTGAAGTTAGAGAGCTGCTAGAAAAGTTCAAGGATGTCTTTCTTGACGATTTACTTGCACGTTTATCACCGCTTGGAGACACACAACATCAGATTGACCTTGTCTCAGGGTTGTTTTACCAAACAGGCCACACTACTATATGAGTCCAAAGGAGCATAAGAAGTAGTAAACGCAACTAGAGGAGGTATTACTGAAAGGATTATATCTGGCCTAGCCTTAGTCCTTGTGTAGTAGTAACTTTATTGGTTCCAAAAAAATATGGTACTTGGAGATTTTGTGTTGATAGTTGAGCTATCAATAAGATCACCATTAATTATAGAGTTCTTATGTCATGCTTTGACAGCATATTGGATCAACTATGTGAGGCACCAATGTTTTCTAAATTAGATCTAAAAAGTGGATACCATCAAATATGAACAAATCAGGGGATGAATTGAGGACGACATTCAATGTAAGGGAAGGTTTATATGAGTGGTTGCTTGTACCATTTGGCCTTTGTAATACTCCATTAACCTTCATGGGAGCTATAACACAATTTTCAAAACCCTTTTTTGATGATATTTTGGTTTCTAGTGTTGCTACTCACGAACATTTTTAACACCTTCTTCAGTTGTTTATTGTTTTTGGGTAAGGAGAAATATTTTTCGAATCTCAAGAAATGCAGTTTTATGACCCCAAAGGTGACGTTTTAAGTTATGAAGTATTTAGAGAAGGATTTAGATTTGATGACAGCAATGTTCAAGCCATTGCAGAGAGGGCTACCTCAAAAATTATAATTGAAATTTGAAGATTCCATGGCCTTACTTCCTTTCACATCATCGAAGATTTTATCATGATACCACTAACTCATATGTTTTAAGGCAAAAGACAAGTTCTTATGTACTCCAGGGGTGCAACATGCATTTGAAACAATCAAAGCAATGTTGTTGATTGCAGTGTACTTGCCCTCACTCACTTTGATCTTCTTTTTGAACTTGCATGTGATGCTTCAAAGGTAGGGATATATCTTCACATAGCTAAAAAAAGCCCATTGCTTATTTTATTGAGAAGCTTTGTGGACCTCTATTGGATACAACACTTATGTTGTAGAGTTGTCAGCTGTAGCGAAAGCCTTGAAGCATTGGTGATACTATTTAGTACAAAATGAGTTTATCATTTACTCTGATAATGAGGCTCTCAAGCACATTAATTCCAAAAGAAAAACTAAGTGTTAGACATGCCAAACAGTTAATTATTTGCAAGAGTTCACTTTTATGCTTAAACACAAGGTACATGAACACAGAGAGCAGTACATGCTCTTACTAGGAAGGTTGCATTATTATCCTTGTCAAACTGAAGGTTTTCAGATTTCAACACTTCGGAAACACTATTCTTGGAGATTATTAATCTTGCAAGAATTGCATGGAGAAGGACAATTATCAATTGTCAATTGCTTACTAACAAATGCTAGTGCAAAAGTGTAAGAGGGATGTGGAAAGGTATGTTAGTAGGTGCCACATGTCCCAACAAACTTGTGGTGGATGACATAATTATAATATTTCACTATTTGATATTATTATTTTCCAGCATTTATTTTGAGATTGTAAGGGGTTTACTTTCATATTGTAAAGCAAGGTCAAGGGGCAAATTGGTTCTGTTTATTTTATGTTTGTAAGAGGGGTTGGGTAGGGGGTAGATTGGTAAATTGGGTTAAATCTGATGTAACGGCTCATTAATCATTGAACCCTCTTCCATTAGCAGAGACTAAAAGGCCCACGAGCTTCTAGAGAGAGGCTGACAATTGCAACCGAAATTGGTACTGTTTTTCAGAACTTGGGTGACCTATGTCTTCTCAAACTGCCATATCTGTCACACATTCATCATTTCTGCCTCCATATATTCTCTTTTTCCCTTTCTCTTTTCTACTAAATTGGAATTATATCAACTGGTATCAAAGCAACTACCATCCTTAGGCCCACAAGCACACTCTTTTGCATGGAGTGGAGGCAGCTACTACCTGTTCAAAAAAATGTTGAGAGCTTTTGGTGTGGGCAAATACTTTAATACGAAGTGGTCATATTAGTCACTTAGCAAGCTAGTCCAAAAGCAATGAGCTGCTGGTGTGACAAATTGGAGGGAGAGATTAAAATCATGAATACTAAGATTCCCAATTTGACCCGATCCCTCAAGCCTATGTTTATGACATTGCAATTCCTATTCAGGGAAAGGGAAGGAATCCCATTGTTCTTTGACTATCGACCCTCCAAATCTTCTATAGCCATCGGAATTAGTACACTAGTTATGAAGTTCGACTGCTCGAAATAGATCTATGATGATGAGCCAACATTGTATGTTACAATGGTGGAGCAGTTTTTTTATTATCACCACAATGGAGAGGATCGAGAAGTGAATTTAGTAAGTTTTTTCCTAAAAGGAGAAGCTTTACAGTTTGCGTTCCTCAACCCGGGAATCTGATGTAGTACCAGATTAGTTAAGGAGCAAGAGATGGGGCATGAAATGCCAAAATAAAAGAGGTGGAAAAATGAACCATTAGAGGAACTTGAAGAAGAATTTGAGAAGACAAGTTTTCAAAAATTAAAGCAAAGAAAATTCATCATATTGCTGAGAAGGTGGCTTCTCAAGTATAGAATATTTGATCTTTTAATCTTTATATCATGCCAGTAAGTGCAAGGAGTTAATTTCCTGCACAAAAGGATATTTTGGTTACCTGTCTTTAGTTGACAGGGTTACTTATGTCTTCTTTTATGTTTTAAGTTCTTAGTTGATAGGTGCATCAGTTATAAAGTTTTATTTATTTATTATTTTAATGTTGAAGACACATGAACACACACCCCTTAAACCCTGATGAGACTTGAACCTAAGGCTTCACACTAGAAACCCTCTCGTGTGACCATTGAGCCAAAAGCCCAAGTCACTGCATTGGTTATTAAGTTAAGCGGGACATCTTTATAATTTTAGGAGGATACTTAAGTGCAAAGCAAAAGTGACACTGTATAATGGAATAAAGAGTGGTTCGGTTTAATACCCTAATCTTAAACCTCTCCCTCACTTAACCTTGAATCTTGAAAGAAATTTGTTATCCCTTTTCTCTCTAATCTCAATTCCTTTCACGTTTTGGTTGGACGAACAAATACTAAGACAGAATTACAGCAATTCTTTCTAGGTTAAGTGTCCAGTTGAACGGCAAACTTATTGGATTTTGTTTCTCTATAGATATGAAGTGTAAACTCTATCTTTAGGGTGTGTTGTGATTCTACATCGACATAAGGACCTTAGGTTAAAAGGACTAATCTACTTTTTAGACAATATTTTATAGATTTGCTACTTGAAGCTAGCTCATACATTACCTTTCTTTATGAGGCCACTGAGTCTGCTTAGGCCCTTTCAAGGCAGCTTTTTGCTTCTTTTTCCCTGTCATTAAACATAGTAGGAGTAGGGTTTTGGTGATGATGATGGTGATGATGTAAATTGATTTTTCATCTCCTGGTTTACTTGTTTGTGGTTTGCAGCACTTAAGGAAACTGGTATATTATATCTAGATATTTCTAGAACCTCTTTCTATATTCATCGAACAAACTGAGAATATAGGATGAACAAACTAGGGTTTTTTAACTTAACTATCAACTTTTCCTTTGTCTTGTCTTTTATTTTATCACCAAGATGTGCTTCTAATGTTTTGTTATTTTTGTTCTTCTCTGCTCTTTCTATCATCCAGATGGTTGAAACATCATATGAAAATAAGTGTTTTTGTGGAGCCACGAGTTAGAACTGAACTTCTCAGTGAAAGTTCTGACTTTGATTTTATACAAACTTGGCAAGATGGTGAGAAGTAAAACTTTTATTTGATTTGGTTGTTGGTATCCTTACTATGCTCCCATTACTGGTTCTTTAATTGCTTCATTAAAATGTTTCTGTTGTACTCTATTATGTAGTTTCATGCTCATGTTTGTCCTCTCACCGTTGTTGTCTTTTAATGGTATTTTATCTTCCCCAAAGTAAGTGCTTACCCAAATGGCGCATTCATTTGGGCATTTTCAAATGATTCCTACTCACTTTTTTTATTTTCCTATTTGATTTTAAATAAGTTCTTTCTTTGTATTTCTTATTCCACGTGCCAGAAAGTGATTTTTTCTGTTTGACATTGCCCACTGAAATTTCATGTGGGGTGGTTTTTTTGTATTGTTTAATTATGATTGGCTGAGGTCTGGTCAATTCACCTAAACAACTCTGGTACAGAGTTGAATCTCCTCGTTGTGAATCAAGTACATTTCTGAATTAAAGTGTGACCAAAGTTGTTAGACAAGAAAAATGAAAGAGTGAAGTAGCTCAAACTGGTTCATCAGCATTTGTTAAGTGTTATTTGTGCCAATTCAAGTTGAAAGTTCTCTCTTTTGGTACAATTCTTGTGCATTTAGATCCTTATGAAGAGTGTTTTATTTAAATTGCTAAATGATTAAACTGGTTGCTATTTTGCATCTAAACTTTGGTCCTTGGGTATTGCCTCTATTCTCATAATGATACTGATTAGTGCTCATGCTTGTATAGATGACGAAATATCTCTTTTGCACACAAAAGTTGATCTTGTTGTCACCCTTGGTGGCGATGGAACAGTCCTTTGGGTATGTGGATTTTGTTCTCACTAGTTTGGTGCAGGATGTGTAGAAATTTCTAAAAGCTCACTTCTTTTTATAATTACAAAGGAGAGAAATGTTTATGTCAAAGTGCAGTTATGTTCAAAACCTGAAGCACTACTTACTAATTTCCTCATACAGGCTGCATCAATGTTCAAGGGACCTGTTCCTCCCGTTGTCCCATTTTCCTTGGGGTCACTTGGCTTCATGACACCGTTTCGTATCCTTTATGCTCGCTATCTAATGGGTTGGGTTGGATTATCATAAAATTTCTTCATTGAAATGATCCACCACCTTTGCTCTTGGTTAAGGAGAATATAGTATATGGCACTCTAATTTGAGTTGTCTTGGAGATATCCTATCTGTTTTTAGTTTTCCATACTAAGTTTGGTCTTGGATTGTCCAGAAAACCATTTTCTGGAAACTGCTCTGAGTATCAAGATTTCTTGGATTGTCCAGAAAACCATTTTCTGGAAACTGCTCTGAGTATCAAGATTGAGTTCTTTTAATGGATTCAATGGAATACCATTAGTTTAGCTGCTCGAAATTTCAGCTTTAACTTGGTATTACACATGACCTACATGTTCTTTATGCAGGCTATTTCATGAATTTTGAGTTTGCCTATGTCAATTTTATAGTATGTATGCATTGACTTTTTGATACTTTGGATCACACTTTATTGAGCAGTATCATCTTTAACAGCCTTTAGAAAGTGAACATTACAGAGACTACCTCAGTGCAGTACTTAGGGGCCCCATCAGTATTACATTGCGCCATAGGCTTCAATGCCATGTTATTCGAGACGCTGCGAAAGATGAGTTGGAGGTTGAAGAGCCCATTCTAGTTCTGAATGAGGTTACAATAGATCGCGGGATTTCATCCTACCTCACATTCCTTGAGTGCTACTGTGACAATTCTTTTGTCACTTGTGTTCAAGGGGATGGATTGATCTTATCCACAACATCTGGAAGTACTGCTTATTCTCTTGCAGCTGGAGGATCAATGGTCCATCCACAGGCACGTTCATATGCTTGTTTTGTAGTTTTGTTGAAATGGATGATACTTGCACCCCCTTTCAATGAAGAGATGCCAACTCCATCAAATCGTCAACTCCATCAATTATCTGTGGGGCTACTAGTTGCTAGTTATCAAGATAAGAATACAAATGCAAGCAAGTGTATAGGCATAACTGGAATTTTAGGCACGGAATATGAGCTACTTTTGATGAATACATGTTTGGCTATCTAGCATTGGTTTCCTGACTAAGCAGTTAAAGTGATTGGAACAAAAAAAAAAAAAAAAAACTAACTAGCTTTAAAGTCTTTAATTCCTGAACCCTAATCATTTACTCTCCATTTATTTGTATATGCAGGTTCCTGGTATTCTTTTTACGCCAATCTGCCCCCATTCATTATCATTCCGGCCTCTGATACTGCCGGAATATGTAACACTTCGGGTACAAGTACCTTTCAATAGCAGGGGACATGCATGGGCATCATTTGACGGAAAGGATAGGAAACAATTGGCAGCTGGGGATGCACTCATTTGTAGTATGGCACATTGGCCAGTGCCTACAGCTTGCCAAGTGGATTCAACCAGTGACTTCTTACGCAGCATCCATGAAGGCCTCCATTGGAACTTGAGAAAGACTCAGTCTTTTGATGGTCCCTGTGATTCATAAAGTTTTAGGTTTTGAGCTTCTAGTTATTCTTAAAGCTATATCTGCAGTAGATTACTACAATTCATTTGAACCGAGTATGTGGCACTACACCCTATAGAATAACTATATCAGGGAGCTGTGGGATATTGAAATATAATTGTTAAGAAAGTTGAATGTAATCATAGATGTGGAATATCGAAATATAATAGCTGCAGTGCTTGTGGTGCTTGAATCAGTTGTCTTATAAAACTAAAATGGATCTTTTCTAGACACAGAAGATTGTAGAGGTGAGTACAATTTGATACCCTTAGCGATTTCTTTCAGAAGTAAAGCTTCTCTCACTCTCTCTCTATCTCTTACTGGATTTTAGTTGTTTTGATGTGATCAGGAAAAATGCACTGGACTTTGTACTGAAGAATAGATAGTTCCGGGAATTCTGAAGTTACCTCGTAGTATATAGCTTACCATACCAGTAAGCACCCATTCTAAACAATCCTGGAACCTGGAAATGGGTGGACGAGGTGATCGAGCCAATCAAAAGTTCCTTGTTCTATTTATGAGACTAAAGACCAAAAATGTTAAAAATGGCAAGCTTCCGTTTTCTTATCAGAAATGTGGCTGTAAGAATCTTATATTATTTCACAATTGCATGGAGTATTTGTAAACCAGCTCACAGTTGCAAGGAGGGAATTGGGTCAACAAGGAAATGATGCAGAGAATACATGTGGTCCTCAACACAGGTAAACTTATTCTCGATGTTTTCTTCATGGCAAGGATGGTGACATTGACTAAGGATGAAAGGAGTGCGTGACATGTGCCCTACCCTGTTAACATGTGAGGCCAAGCATGTGACCACATGTTGATGCCCTTACCTTCTCTTCTCCTCCATTGTTATAACCTCACCTGGCTGGATTTAAGCTTCTTGTCTTTGACTCTAGGACTAGTATGATCATTGCTTCCATTCACTCTTCCTCTCATGAGAAGCTTCACAGAAGCTCCATTTGCTTACTAGTTTTTCAGTAATAGAGGCAGGTAAATAATCCCTTGAACGTTACCCATTTAGGACGAAGGAGATGAAATTTTTTATTCAGAGACCACTCGGCATAAGCATAAATTACAGTTCCAGCAAATGGAAAAAAAAATTTATTCAGGTGAAGCTCATAGTAATGGCTTCTCACAGATGGCATCAATGTTAAGAAAGCCGTTTAAGGGGTTTGTCTTCTCCTTAACCAGCTCCATGTGCCTCGCTTCCTTTGAATAATTCGAGGATTAGCTCGCCTGTTTCACCTTCACCCGACCACCAAACTTTTATATCATTTCTTTCCACTGTCTTCTTTGTTATAAAACCCGGCTCTCCATGCAGAGGTCCCAGCCACACTGAATCACACTTCTCTCTACGCGGTCTCCTGCAAAGTCCAATGCTCTCTCCTGGAAGATCCAACCCCACCACGATGCCGGCGGAAGCCGCCTCCGCCCCTCGTATATCTTTCTCCGGTGACTTCATCAACGGGCAGATTGTCATATCCAAGGAGTCGTCCAAACCCCCGGTCGCTTGTAGTCCTGACTTCGAGTTCCTCGCGGGCGACTCAGAGATATCGATGTTGCCGGCGGATGAACTCTTCTTCGAAGGAAGGGTTCTCCCGTTTTGGCGTGCACAGTGTGCCGAGAAGCTTAGTAATATTAATATTACTTTGAAGCAGACGGCTCAAAGGGAAGAAGAGGAGAAGCCGAAGGGTGGTGTAAATTGGTTTGTGGACGAGGATCCGTCCCCTCGGCCTCCCAAGTGCACCGTGTTGTGGAAAGAGCTTCTCAAGTTGAAGAAGCAGCACTCGGCTGCGACGGAGGGTGATAAAGATGGAGCGTGGAAGAGGAAGAAGGGTTTGGAGAGGACCAGATCGGCGAGTGTGAGAATTAGGCCAGTCTTGAAGATGCCCATCTGCACTCAAGGCCGGATCAGTAACATTCTTCCACTCTAGTTTCACTGCGAGATTGCTCGTCCTAGGATTTCATTTTATTCTTTTTCTTCCTTCTGTAACTTTCCTGGTCCAGAAATCAATCTTTCGTATATAATCAGTTATTATCGCTACTTTCATGCATTCTGGTAACATTTATCTTTTATCATCGCAACTCGCTAATGACTTGTGCAGAAGCCAAAAGGATTAATTTATTGGAATTGGAGCAGTCGAGCAGCACCACGACAGCATCCTCGACTCGGCCTTCGTGACTTAGAATGCAAGGTTGCCGGTATTAGGAATTTTTATGCCCAACTTATAGGGTGGGTAACCCAGGTTTGTAATTTCATCCTGGGGTCTGTCGGGGATGAAGTTTCATTGGAGGACTAAAATTGAAAATTACTGTTAAGGTAAGGGTATTTGTTAAAAGGATAATCTCACATACATTAATGAGTATAAAGATTTTGTATTTATTAAATAAGAAAAATATTTCCTAAGTTGCTATTCATTTTGGGATAAGGCCTTCGACCTAATTTAACATAGTATAAGAGTAAGCCACTCAGTATGTGGGCCTTCACCTAAATTATCCACTCGTAGAGTTACAAAAGAGAGCGGGCCTACACGTGAGGGGGAGTGTTAAAAAATAGTCCCACATGGATTAGTGGATAAAAAGATCTTGACTTTATTAACTGGGAAAAAAGTTTTCTAAGAGGCTAGTCATTTTGAGAATTTAATATCGATTGGGCAGATCCCTCTTATATTCATATTGCGCCTTCACTATAGCCTCGAGGTTTTAGCACAACTGGTTTCAACATGGTATCAGAGTAAGGTTCTCATATATGGGCTTCCACCCAAAATTATCCACGTGCCACTACGTGAGGGGCCTCTACCCAAATTATCCACGTGCCTACACGTGAGGGGAAGTGTTAAAAGGATAGTCCCACATACATTAATGAGTATAAAGATCTTGTATTTATTAAATGGGAAAAAAGTTTCCTAAGTCGCTAATCATTTTAGGATAAGGCCTTGGACCCAATTTAATATGGTATCAGAGTAAGCCACTCAGTATGTGAGCCTCCACTTAAGTTATCCACTCGTAGAGCCACAAAAGAGAGCGGGCCTACACGTGAGGGGGAGTGTTAAGAACTAGTCCCATATAGTTTAGTGGATACAAAGATCTTGAGTTTATTAGCTGGGAAAAAAAGTTTCCTAAGTGGTTAGTCATTTTGGGATAAGGCCTTGAACCCAATTTAACATGGTATCAGAGCAAGCTTCTCATATGTGGGCATCCACCCAAAATTATCCATGTGCCACCACGTGAGGGCCTCTACCTAAATTATCCACGTGCCTACACGTGAGGGGGAGTGTAAAAGGATAGTCTCACATCATTAATGAGTACAAAGATCTTGCATTTATTAGCTGGGAAAAAAAGTTTCCTAAGTGGCTAGTCATTTTGGGATAGACACTTCAACCCAATTTAAAAGTATTTCATCCTAAAACCATTATTGAAGTAATATACTGCACTAGGATTGGAGAAGGAAATTTATCCCTTTTGTGGTCTCAGCCCAAGAGACCTTTTCAGCCCATGCAATCTTCAACTCCAAACCACTATAACTAGGGCAAGTGTCCTTCAACAACCATTCAAGAAACTCACCCTCAAAGAAATGGTTAAATGACATAGCAAGGGCCTATGTTTTAATTGTGATGAAATTTTTTCCAAGTTATAGATGCAAAAGGATCCAAATGTATCTACTTGAAGAAGATGATGAATCCTTTTCCCAATCCAATCTTGCAGAAATTGAGGTACTCAAATTTGAAGTATCATTTCATGCTCTTTCTAGGGTACTCCAACCTCTAATTATGCAACTTGTAGGGGAGTCAAAGGATACAGAGTACACATCTTGGTTGATAGTTGCAATACACACAACATTGTGTGTGTCAAGATTGCTAAAGCCCTATAATTCCCTTTTTACCAAATATCAGTTTTTCCTATTATGATAGGAGAAAGCACTAAGATATAGTGTTTATCCACAGTGGTGAATGTCTCTATCATGATACTGGGATCTCTTATTCATGCTGACTTTTTTCTTCCCATAGAAGGTGTTGATATGGTATTAGGCATGTAATTGGGAGAAGTTATATAGGACTTTAAGAAAATGACCATGGTGTTCTCTATTGATACATGGACTAAGTGGCAGACTGTTCAAATGAGGAGTCTCACACCATGAAGCTGGAATTTTTACAAAAATGGCACCATCAAAAGACAAGGCACTCTTATTCCAAATGGTCGGGCAAACAATGACACAATGTGAACATAACTTTCCTCCTCACAGCATGTAACATTTGTTAACAACTTTCCATGATGCATTCTCAACACCAATAGGCCTACCTCCAAGGCGACTCCTTGATCACTAGATTCCAATCACCCCATGCCTCCCCTATAAGGACTTAGCCTTACCAGTACCCTAATGTGTAGAAAACTGAAATCGAATGATTGGTCAAAGAAATGCTTCAAGAAGGAATCATAACAATACCTACTCTTCCCCTATTTTGTTGGTCAAGAAAGAAGATGGATCTTGGAGATTTTGTATGCACTACAAAGCCCTCAAAGATATCACGATTAAAGATAAGTAACCCATCCCAATTATTGATGCATTACTTGATGAATTATGCCGTGCTCAAAATTTTCAAAGCTTGACCTCTACTTAGGTTACCATCAAATCCGATTGGCTGATGTTGATATTGAGAAAACTACTTTTAGAACATATGATGGTCACTATGAGTTCATAGTGATACTCTTTGGGCTGACCAATGCCCTAGATACCCTTCAATGTTTGATGAGTGATATCTTTTGCATTACTTAAGAAAGTTTGTGCTTAATTTCTTTCATTCTATACTCTTCGGCAATAAGAGTTTTGAGAAACATGTAGAACATCTTCATGATGTATTGAGGGTACACCAACACCATCTCAATCCTTCAAAGATCTAAAAAACAAAATATGCACTACTCTTCCTAGCCTTCTAACTCTGGCATCAAGACTGTCTTGATGCAAGAAGAGCAACCAATTACCAATTTTACCCGACCTTTCAAAGGGTGAAAACTCTCTTGGTCCACTTATGAAAAAAAAAATCTTTGCCTTAGTCCAAGCAATTCAAAATTGGTGAACTTATTTGAACATGGACATATTTACCATCCACACCGACCATTACTCCCTTAAATGTTTGCTTCAACAATGGATTACCACTCCCATGCAACAAAGATCATTGGTTAAATTGATGGTGTATGATTTTAATGTCATTTACAAATGGGAAAATGAGAACATTGTTGTTGATAGTTTTCCTAGCCAACATGACCATGATTTACTTGCTCTTTCTATTTCACATGTTCCTTTACTTTTTCAAGACATCAAGGCAAGAACTGCCACTAATCCACAACTAACTGTACTTCTACTCCAAGTTCAGCAAGACATTACCTCCATTCTCAATTACAAAACGTCAACTCTTTGTTGCTCTTCAATAATAGAGTGGTGGTGCCAGCCCTAAACCAAGACATGATACAAGCAATTTTGAAGGAGATGCACAATTTCCCAACAGCCACTCATGAAAATCTTCTCAAAACCTACCGTAGGATGAGAAATTCGTTTTTGTTGGACATGGCTCAAGATTGATGTCAAACATTATGTGGCAAATTGTGATACTTGTCAAACATATCAAATACAACACCACTACTTCTACAAGACTCATACAACCTTTGCCCGTTCTAGAAAGAATATGGGAAGATGTGTCCATGGATTTTATCGAAGGACTAAAATCTTCCAAAAGTAAGATGGTAATTCTGGTGGTAGTAGATAGATAAAGCAAAAATGCCCACATTTGTCTCTTGCAACAACCAAAACTATCACTGGAGTATATATGATTCATGTAGCAAAACTACATGGCATATCATGCAGTAGTCTTGAATAGAGACTCAATTTTTCTACTATTCTTTTGGAGAGAGTTTTTTCTTATGTAAGGTATCACTTTGAAAATGAGCACAAAATACCACCCTCAAATCAATGGACAAACATAGGTGGTAGATCGATTTTTGGAAACTTATTTAAGAGGTTATGATGGTGAAAAAACCAACACGGTTTTTTACCTTTTGTGGTTTGAATATTCTTACAATACTTTATATCATACTTCATTTAAGATGTCACCCTTTGAGGTTACATATGCCTTGCCCCTTTCCATCATTTTTTTTTATATTAAAGGTACTAAAATGGTAGTGGCTCTAGAGGAAGCTTTGTTAGACTATGATCAAGCATTGAAGATAATCAAAGACTATCACATCTGGCTCAACAATGAATGAAACTCCAACATGATAAAAAACATAAAGAAGTGGAGTTCACAATGTTGACTTAGTCTACCTCAAGCTTCAACCTTATCGACAACAGTCTTTTGCGGCATGGAGGAATAAAAAACTAGCTCCATGTTTTTTGGATCATACAAAATAATTTAATGAATCAACAAGGTGGCATACAAATTGGACTTATTAGATGATTATTCTATTCATCCCATCTTTCATATTTCTCAACTTAAAAAGCGGATCAAAACTGTTCATACCATCTCTTCCACACTCCCCAACATTGAAGCTGATATAGCTGCTATTCTCCTAGTAGTTTTCAAAAGCTTAGCATTCATCATGGTTCTCGATGAGCTATTGGTATAGTGGGATCAAGCTACAGTTGATGAAGCAGCTTGGGAATGTGAAGATGATTTTTTACTATGATTTCCCAACTTTCAACCTTAAGGGTAGGTTGGAAATTCCAAAAAACTAAAACAAAGTATGGGAGGTGTGGTTCCCAAAATTTAGAAAGCATGGGAGGTGCCTAGCAAGGAGGAGCGCATGAGGGCAAAAAGGAAATTTTGAATGGGGTGCCCACTTAAGGGTAGATTTGGCATTCCAAAACAAGATAGTCAAAGAAATCTTAGGTTTCTATTCTTGTAGTACTCTCTAAAGATAGGATATTTGTCAATTTAGCACCCTCTCTTAATTACCTACAATCATGTAATTTTGATTTCCTTGATTGATATAATTTATTGAATTTATTGAAAAGAGAAATACTTTATTGATTTGTTGTAATTTTAATACAATTAACTTCTATTTATAATAGAGGAAAAAAGTAGAATTCGATTAAAAATTAACTACCCTTGTCACAGTTACACCTAAAGTCAAACACTAAAGATAAGACTTAAAATAATTGAACAACTGGATATAAAAATACTAACATAACTAAAACACTTATAACTAGGACTCTTTTATGAGACCTCCTGCCATGAGATTCAAGTTAGACTTCACTATATTAATTCTGGTTCTGTGAGACTTTTTGTTGTGAGAGTCATATAAGACTCGTCCATACCAGCTTTTAAAAACTCCCTCTCAAGCTGGAGTTTATAACTTCAACTTGCAAGGAACAAGATTCTTGCTCTTCAATTTATTTTGCTAAAAAATGTCTTCATAGATGCAAAATCATTATCTTTTGTTCTCCCCCTTTCTTAAACATTTTTGTGACATGAAAATTACCAAACTTGTGGAATAAAATACCTCTTTCTTGTACTTCATCTTTTACTTCTCCCCTTTAAGCTGTTGATACAAAGGACATAGAGACTCATCTTAGACATAACACAATATGGGAGAATAAAATCACTTCTAGCCATTCAACAAAACTCTATACACCAATCAAAATGGTCGTAGTCTGAAACACACCGCTCAATTCCAAGGTGAAAAAATGGCCCAACTTTAGGGCACAACTAAGAGACTAGCTTTTTAAGGGCAACTCAAATACAAATCTCCTCTTGGGTAAAGAATAAAAAACTTGACTCAAGCTGGATGTTAGACACACTCCTATATTTTTGAAGTAGTGGGTCTAAGAATTTGCTCAGAAGTGATTGAAACAAAATATATAAATTGAAGAAATACTAGAGGAAAAAAAATTTAATTGAAAGGAGGAGACTATGCAACACTAATGCTTCCAAAAGAATCTAGAATGTGAGCTTCTTCTTCTTCTTCTTTAAAAAAAAAATAGGGGAGACTGTAACAGTAGAACTGAAATAAATTACACACCAATTGGACCAAGCATGGCTTCAAATAAGTTTCTAGGGGTGAGCATAAATTTTTAGGAGTTGATAATGAAAAAGATATGCAACCAATGCAGACAAGCAAGCTAACACAAGAGAAGAGACCTTGAGCCAAATCCCCTAATCCGGTCTCCCCTCGAAAAGTAATAATTTTTTTGAACTTACATAAAAATCATGGCCAAGCCAGTTCTGTGGTTGATTGAACTATATAATTTTAAGTAGGATCCAGAATGGTACGTCCATCATCTTCGACATCAGCAAAAATTGATTGGGAATTCAACCAACTTGCACCTGAGACTTTACCATCAATCACATTTCTGACCACCATTGATAGCGATACACAACAAGGCTTGTGAAAGATTCAAGTCCAACTCCAAACTCTTGTAGAAGTTCAGAAAGAAATCACCAATTGAATCTTTAGCTTCTAACTTATCCGCAGGCAATAATAGATGTAGCGATTCCATCGAGTAGCTGGTTGTTGTTTTGAAAATCATAGCACCCTTTCAATCTTAATCCGAGACAACACTCACAATTTTCTGAATCAAGGAAATCTCCTTCTTTTACAGGATTTTTTTATGAAAAGAAAAATTGCAACAAACAACGACAGCCTCATATGACGGAGTGTAGTTCCTTTAACTACTACCAATCAAGCAACTTGAGGATGACCAAACTCTTGTTGACTACAACATCCAGAAGGAGTCAATGCTCCATCTCATGCTTTGTCTTCGTGGTTTATAAGTGTCACCGAGTGGTCACATGCATAAGTCAAAAAAAAATAGAAATGCAACTCATGATCTGAATATCGCTGGACCCTCCTGCAATTTGAATAGGAGAAGGAGATGAAAAGTAGTGTCGCCTTTATTGGCCCAGAACACCGAAGGACTTGAGAGTTCCTAAGAGTGGAAGACTTTAGAAGCTCCTATCAACAATACAAAGAAGGTTCAACCTTTAGATCAATAAGAAGTATGTTTGTTGTGTCCTTGTTTGTGTTTGTTGGAAGATGGGCCCAAGCCCACACGACCATGGAAGACCCACACATCCAAGAGATGCCAAAGATGGGCTCACGACTCATAGACCAAGGAGAAGCTCATGGTCCCACATAGTGATGGCAAGATGGTAGTCATCTCATAGATATGGCACTAATGTAATTAGTTTAAGTTTCAGGGGTATATTTGTAATATTATAAGATTATTAAACTATAAATTGAGCTTCAGGGGGAGGGTGAGGATATAAGTCCATAACCTTTTTCTTCCTCTAGTTTTCTCCCTCTCTCTTTTTCTCCATGAGCTAAATCCATGGAGTCCTGAAAATCAACATGGTATAAGAGCATTGATTTTTAAGACTCACAGGTATGGTATTCATGATTATAGAAACCATATTTTTTATTCTTTTGCTCATAATGCTACTTCGTTAATTGCCACTCTTTAAAAACTTTGGCTACTTCAACTCTTTCTTCTTTCAACCCACTCAAGAATCTGGAGTCCAGTGAGGAAGCAATTGTAGGTGCTGCCATTGATAGATTAGCAGCTTGTTGAACTATCCACTTACCTGTACCTTTCATTTCGGTTTCTTCCAAATTGACCAAAGAGAGCTCAAACAATCCTCACATCGAGTTATAATGTGGCTCTTGAGCAAGGTAACAGCCTGGCGGGCCAGTGGAAAACATCTACAACAAGATGCACAACAACACCTATAGCTTCTCCTGCTCCCTCTTCTATCAAGAACCACCCTCAACAACAAAGTAGTAGGACTCGACAATGTGGTGTTCCAACAATGTAGATATCTTTTGGGGTGAATTTGAATCCATCGTCCTTTGGTCCAAGAGCCGATCGTCTTCCTATGGAATCGGCAACTCTATTCCATCCTAGAATTTCTGGCGAGAGGTGCTTAGTTGTTGCAATTCGTGATCTGGTATCTACGTGAAGTTTTCATATTCTCTGGTTGGCATAATATCTCATTCCAAAGGTAACGGAGATCACAACAGTATATTTCATTTTGGTTGGTATATACAACTACTGATATCAGAACAATATATCTTCTTTGATCTTAGCATTATATCTCTTTTTGGTTTTGTTGAATTTAGGACCACTTTTCTAATATCCCAAGAAAGGGAAGAGAGAAAGAAAAGGGAAGAAGGCTCTCGGGTAGAGAGAAGAGGAGAAGAGAAACCAAGATGTGCATCAAGCAAAGAGAGAGATTTACTCAAGAAAGAATTGTAGAACTTAGTTAATTTCGAGTTACAACACCTCTATTTATAGTAGAGGAAGTGATAGAGTCCTTATACTATTAAACTTTAAGTCTTCTAATTACATTCCAACTCTAACTCTCTAAGATAAGCCTATCATGAAAAGATAACACAATCTACTAGAGGTCTAATATAATTTGAACTCTTAACTCTTCTTTAATCATGTGGACATAATAGAGGAGGTTGGCTCGTGGTCTTATCTTTGTGGGTCCCACATGATCTTCCAGCTCATGTTGAGAAGGTTACCAGTTTGTGGTATCTTTGTGGGTCCCACTTGATCTTTAAATCTTCTAACTCATTCTAGTTTGTGATACTTATCTCCTAACTCGTGCCAGCTTGGGTGAGGACTCTTCTTGGCATCCCACGTCCTCATGGTGGGTCTCACCAGCTCGTGCAACCATTGTGAGTCCCACATTGTAACACTCCCACTCAAGTTGGGGGTGAGAAAACATCGTAGATTCCCATCTTGCTGGAGATGGTAGACATAATCTTGTGAGTGACTGGCTTGGTGAGAATATCTGCATCTTGATTTTGTGATGATATATGTTTTAGAGATAAAAGGCCTGTTTGAAACTTTTCTCGTATAAAGTGGCAATCCACTTCAATATGTTTTGTTCTTTCATGGAAGACTGAATTCGATGTAATGTGTATTGCTGCTTGATTATCACAATATAGATCCATTAGAGTTTCTTTGTAGAATCCAAATTTAGTTAGAAGAGATCTAATCCATAGGAGTTCACTTACAGTGTGTGTCATGGCTCTGTATTCTACTTCTGCACTAGACTGTGCTACTACATTTTGCTTCTTGTTTTTTCATGTAACCATATTCCCTCCAACCATTGTACAAAATCCCAAAGTAGATTTCCTGTCATCCGGGGATCCGACCCAGTTTGCATATGAGAATCCTTCGATGTTGAAATGACTATGATTTTTATAGAGAAGCCCTCTTATTGGAGCTACTTTTAGATATCGTAATATCCTTTCTAGTGTTTTCCAATGTCTAAGTTGTGGTTTGTGCATATATTGACTCACCACACTTACTACATCTGGCTTGTTACGCACGGGTAAATAAGTCTACCCACTAGTCTTATATACTTCCCAATATCTACATCTTCTCCAATACCTGCACATAATTTTGTATTTGAGTCCATAGAATTTTCTACTGGTTTGCATCCCATCATTCCCTTCTCCTCCAGTAGTCAAGGGCATATTTCCTTTGGGATAGCACAATCCCATGTCTGGATTGTAATACTTCAATACCAAGATAATATTTGAGTAGTCCAAGATCCTTTGTCTTGAATTCAGCACATATTTTTTCTTTTGTTTCCTAAATGCCCTCGGAATCACTTCCAGTTAAAATGATATCATTAACATATACTGCCAAAATTACCTTGCCACTAGGTGTGTTTTAATAAATACTGAGTGATCTCTAGAGCATCTGTAAAATCCAGCCCGTATGCGGGCTTGACTAAAATTTTAAAACCAAGCACAAGGGGACTGTTTTAGACCATACAGAGATTTATTTAGTAGACATACGGGCTCCCCCTCCACCACATACCCAGGTAGTTGCTGCATATAAATTTCTTCTTTAATATCCCCATTCAAAAAGACATTTTTCACACCAAGTTGATATATCTGCCATGAAGAATTGTCTGCCAGAGATAATAATACACGTACTGAGTTCATTTTGCCAATGGAGAGAAGGTTTCTTCATAATCAATACCATAACACTGAGTATAACCTTTAGCAACAAATCAAACTTTCAATCATGCAATTGACCCATCCGGATTATGTTTAATAGTAAAAACTCATTTGCAACCGACAAGTTTCTTATCTGACGGAAGAGGAACCTGTGACCATGTATGATTTTTATGAAGTGCCTTATTTCTTCATCCATTGTTGCCTTCCACCTTGGATGTTCTAGAGCCTCCTGATAGGACTATGAAACAGATATAGAGGAAATAGAAGAAATAAATTGACAACATAAAGGTGATAGGCGATGATGAGACACAAAGTTTGAAATGGGATGAGAAGTAGAAGCTCTAGTGCATGATCTAGGTTCTTTTCTTACAACAATAGGACGAGTATCATATTGAGGGCCAAAAATAATTGGAGAGGATGGATTTACCTTGCTGGGATCTATCAACTCAGCAGGCGTGGTGTCAGTTAATTGCATTGGGGGTTGAATAATTTCAGTATCACGGGGCACAATCGATCTAGGAGAACCTGATACTGAAGACAGACCAGGAGGAGCACTGTTAGAATAGAATGGCACGTCTTCAAAAAATGTTATATCCCTTAACACAAGTAAACGTTGAAGAGTGGGACTATAACAAACATAACCCTTTTGTGTGTGAGAGTATCCTAAGAAGATATATTTGATAGATTTAGGATCAAGTTTTCTTGATCTGGGGAATGAATTATGAATAAAACATTGACATCTGAAGACTCTCAAAGGTAGTGAAAATGGATCATCATTTAGTAATAATACAGAGTAAGGAGATTTATTACCAAGAATGGAAGATGGTAGACGATTTATAAGAAAGCATACAGTAAGGACTGCATGAGGCCAATAAAAGTATGAAACTTTCATGACATATAATAAACCTCAAGCTACCTCAAAGAATATGACGATTTTTTTGTTCGGCTACACCATTTTTTTAGGAGTGTAAGCACAAATGTTTGATGGATAATGTCATTTTCTAGATAAAAAGAGTTAAGGTCTTTGGAAATATATTCTTTTGGCATTATCAGATCGGAGTATTTTTATTTTCTAGCCAAACTGAGTACCATAACATGAAACGACTTAAAAATCAATGGCATTTCAGAATGCTCATTAAATAGAAACAACTAAGTGGTGCGAGTGAAATCATCAATAATATAATAAAATATTTGGCTTGAGAAATATTTGAGACACTCAAGGGTCCCCAGACATCGGTATGAATTAATGAAAATGGAGTAACACTTTTGATTTCTGTATGAGTAGAATATGTAGTCATTTGATGTTTACACATTCGACATACTTCACAATTAAATTTTGACCTTACTTTAAGAGTAGGAAACATATAATGAAGAGATTGCGCAAATGGATGTCCCAACCGGTTGGGCCATAGCCTGGTCTCATTTTCACTGGTGGAAACTGCATTTATTTGTGGCAAATCCAGGTAGTAAAGCCCCCCTTGTTCATGGTCTCCACCAATCACTTGTTTCGTTATAAGATCCTGAAATACACATGAAGTGGGTGAGAAGGTAATAGAGCAATTAAAATGTTTTGTCAGCTGACTAACAGATAACAAATTCAAAGGAAAGGTAGGAACAAATAAAATATGAGTGAGTGAAAGTCTTGTTGTAACGGAAGTGGATCATTTCCCTTTGACTTTGGTTTGAGAACCGTCAACTATAGTAACAAACTTGTGTGAAAGAAACGGAGATAAGAATGTAATAAATTTTTGTTACCAGTATGATGCTCTGAGGCTCCTGAGTCAATTATCCAGGATGAAGATGAGGCAGATAGTATACTTGAAGCAGTGGTGGCAGCGGTAGTTGCTGAGGAAATAGGAGAAGAACCCATCATTGTCTTCATTTTCTAAAACGGCTCATACTCTTCATCAGTAAAAATTTTCTTTTATGTTGATTTTGTGGGTTGATCCTCTTTTGTATCACTCACAAAGGCTTGATTTGCCTTGGTCAAGTTTGATTTTCCATTGGCTTTATAAAATATTTCTCTATGGTGACAATATTATCCACAGTAACTGCATTCCTTGAAATAACATGTATCTACAGTGTGGCCATATTTCTTACAATGAGTACATTCTTTCCCATCGACTCTGGCGAAGCCATTCCTTCCACCTCTTCCTCGTCCTCCTTTATAACCTCTACCTCGGCATCAGTCGCGGTCAAATGATGTTCCCCTATGTTTTGAATACATAGAGGTTGAGACTTCAATAGTAGAGGAAGAAGTGTCTGGAATATGGATTAGTGTTACACATACATCATCAAATACGGGGACAACAAAAACACTCAGAAGTTGACTCTTGGCAATTTTAAGATGTGGTTTAATATTTGCAAGGCAAATAGTAGTAATTAATGTTTCTTTCTGCTTGTCTTGGAGAAAAATATTTGTGGTTGAAGGCTGAGCTAATTTTTATTCTTGAAGAAATCCTCTAAAGCAGGCCAAGTACTCATGGATGTTGTCTCCTTGTTTAGTGTTCAACATCCTCTAGAGATTATCATATGGTCTATGTAGATTGTTTGGACTACAATACAACTTAGCACATGTCTCCCAAATTTGTTTGGCAGTATCAAGATGAATGACATTGTTGGAGACATATTCTTCCATGTTGTTGATTACCCAACTAATCACCAAGGTATCATTTTTCGACCATTTTCTATAAAAAAATGTCTTCTTCATCAATAGGTGGTCCACGGTTGGTGAGGTTACCAAGTAGGTCCTTTGTTATAAGAAACCTCCGAACTGATGTGAACCAACTCATAAAATTTGATACCCCTCGTAAGGGTATAGTGGTGATTCTGAGTATATCACCTATGCTACTCATATTTTCTTCAGCCATAATAGGCACTTCAACGAAAATAAATCTCTAATAAGTTCTAGTAAAAAACGAAGTAGTAATCTTCAAACAACTCGGTGCATGGATAACTTTAGCATTAACGTTAAATAATAATTATTCTATTTTTTTATGATTAACCACTCATAAGAAACTCAATATCAATCTTCTATATCAATGGACTCCTGTTCCCACGGAATTTTTTTTTTCAACAATCTTATCATGAACTGGTCTTGGTTAGACAAAATTTCAAACCAACAAAACTGTTTTGATAGCTTCTTCAAGATCGAGAGGCATTCATATCCATAATCTCATAAGATGAAAAACATTCATATAATCATATTTAACTCATCTTCTAAATTCGGAAACCAGTAACATGAAGTAATAAAAAAAATAATGAAGGAACTTATCTCACTCTTTTTTATCTTTCTTCACAAGGAGCCTTCTATGAGTGGTGTTGATCATATCTTCTTCATTCCTTTTGATGTGGGGATCCTAAATTTAATGCTCTGATACCATGTTCAATTTAGGACCCCTTTTCTAATATCCCGAGCAAGGGAAGAGAGAAAGAAAAAGAAGAAAAAGGGAAGAAGGCTCTCGGGTAGAGAGAAGAAGAGAAGAGAAACCAAGATGTGCATCAACCAAAGAGAGAGAGAGAGAAAGAGAGAGAGAGAGAGAGAGAGAGAGAGATTTACTCAAGAAATAATTGTAGAAATTGATTAATTTTAAGTTACAACACCTCTATTTATAGTAGAGGAAGTGATAGGGTCCTTATACAATTAAACTTTAAGTCTCCTAATTACATTCCAACTCTAACTCTCTAAGATAAGCCTATCATGAAAAAATAACACAATCTACTAGAGGTCTAATATAACTTGAACTCTAACTCTTCTTTAATCACGTGGACATAAGAGAGGAGGCTGGCTCGTGGTCTTATCTTTGTGGGTCCCACATGATCTTCCAGTTCATGTTGATAAGGTTACCAGCTCGTGGTATCTTTGTGGGTCACACTTGATTTTCAAATCTTCTAACTCATTCCAGCTTGTGCTTCTTATCTCCTAACTCCTGCCAACTTGGGTGAGGACTCTTCTTGACATCCCACGTACTCATGGTGGGTCCCACCAACTTGTGCAACCATGGTGGATCCCACATTGTGCCAGGTTTCACCAATATCCCATAATAATTTCATCCTCCCTGCACCATACAACAAAGATCTTTCTATTATAGAAGATTCCACCAACTGTTTATACCATGGAAAAGTTGCTTTGTTGGCGTCTAATCTTGGGAAAATCTCTTCTATGTATTGACTTCCTTCAATCAAGGACTTTGCTGTTTTTTTTTCTTCGTTGCTTCAATATACCAAGAAAGAACTCATTGTTTGACATCTTCATTCGGAAGTTTTCCTGGTGGTGGTATAAGAAGTTTTCAGAAGTTGATTTGCAATTTCTGTATTACTCTATGAAATTCTAGACATCCTGAACTTATGCTGGTAGAATTAATCTTGCTAGAGCGGTGATCTTTGCATATGTTGCACTGTTTTAAATCTCTTCTGAGGTGTCATAGGGTATTGTCGTTGGTTGATCTCGATGGTCTCAGTATTTTTTTTTGGAAGATCATTACTGCTATTTCGGAATTTATGGAACATCACCTACTACGGTTAATCCAAAGAAAATATTGTTGAGTCGCTGATTATAACTGTTGGCTTTGCTAGTTCTTCCGCATTCATTGTTGGTTCTTCTGCATTCATTGTTGTTGCTTCTTCGGAAGATCTTACTACTATTTTAGGAAACTTTTGATTCTCTACAAAGCTGCTTCTCTGGGATTGCTGATTCATCACTGGGACCGCAGCGATCCCTCTCTGCTCTCACTATTGTCTTGCATTGTTTGAGAGCTAACGTCATGGAGAGGAAGACAAAGGCTTATTTCTGGATTTAATTCCCCAAGTTAGGTAGTGTTTTTAATCAAGCATTGATTTATCCCAACTCGGAAAACTGAGTCAATCTAAAGAACTAGCGACCCGAGAGTCACTTACTGCCTTTGTTATGCTCGGGTTAACCCAACTGGCCGAGTCGATTAAGCCCAACTTAAATCGAGTCAACTCGGTCTGGGTCAACTCAGATCCGGGTCAACTTGACTCAGTTCACTTGCTTATTGCCTCTGTTATATGGGTCCAGGTGTCGAGTTCAATATCTATTTCTTCCGCAACTCGGCTATATTGGTCTACTATTTGACTCAGTTCCTTTTCTCTGACTGGATTATTATTTTGAAGTATTGGCAGTTTATTCCTTGATCAACTTATTATTTGGTGCACATCCTTCTAATGGACTCGTAGCAGATTATTTTATGGGTCCTTGGATTTTCATTATTTGGTACGTATTATTGGGCCTAGGCGTATTTTAACTGCTGCTATTATGTCTCTTTGGCTGAGACATTATGTTCTGCACGTAATAAAATTATTATTTTAATTATTTTTCTTTAATTTAATTTATTTTATTTCAATTTTAGGCCACAAGGGCATTTTTGGAATATTTTATTTATAGGGGTATTTTTGTAATATTTTATCTTAAACCTTGTAAGGGTGAACCCTGTTTAAGGGGTAAGAGTAATGAGAGAGTGAAACATTGATTTTAGGTTAAACAGGGTTTTGAGTTCTCCTCAACGAGCTCAAGGCTTTGGCTTGATCTTCCTCTTCCTCTTCTTCCTCCCTACAAATCCATGTGTCAAATCCGGGACCATAACAACTGGTATCAGAGCTAGTGTTTCGACACGAGTTCGAATCCCGACGTGGACGATCGTGAATCCCTGAGGTAGGCACCCCTCCTCGTCACTATGTGTTGAGCCGCCATGGATATCGTTTCGTGAAGGTGGGTGTAATGTTATGGGCTCATCACCCACTGGTCCTAGGGTTAAGTACATATGCCTTCTGCTCTTAACAAACCGGTCTTTTGGGTAGTATTGGCAATGTTATGCACGCAATAACATTATTATTTTAATTTTTTCTTTAATTTATTTTATTTTATTTTAGCTTGGGGCCACATGGGTATTTTTGGAATATTTTATTTATAGGGGTATTTTTGTAACATTTATCTTAAACCTTGCAAGGGTGAACCCTATTTAAGGGGTAAGAGTAATGAGAGAGTGAAGCATTTATTTTAGGTTAAACAGGGTTTTGAGTTCTCCTCAACGAGCTTAGGGGTGTGCGTTCTCCTTAACGAACCTAAGGTTTTCAAGCTTCCCTTTGGCTTGATCTTCGTCTTTCTCTTCCTCCTCACTATGAATCCATGTGTCAGATCCGGGACCATAACAATGAGGCCCAGCTGGCCAATTCAAGGGGGGGGGGGGGGGGGAGCGGAGGAGGTGTAACGTAGATGTAATAATAAGCTCCTCCATCATGGTTTCCCAACCGTTGATATTTTTTTACGGGGTATTAAGTTCCTCTGTCATGGTTTCCCAACCATTGATATTTTTTTATGGTTTCCCAATCATCGATATTTTTTTTTGGTTTCCCAATCATCGATATTTTTTTTACGGGGTATTAAGTTCCTCCGTCATGGTTTCCCAACCGTTGATATTTTTTTTGACGGGGTACTAAGTTCTTCTATCATGGTTTCCAAACCATTGATATTTTTTTTATGGGATCAAATAAATGATGGTATGAGAAAGGATATTGAGGTCACCTCTTCTTTAATAATAATGTCTCATCCAAAGAGACACAATACTTGCAACTTAAATATAACACGATCATTTTCCAACATATAACACTAACCAAAATAATAAACCATGTAAGAGAACCCATGAAATAATCCAATATTAAATTTTCTTCTTAGATGCACAAGCTTCATTTGTGCTCCCTCTTTCTTGAATATTTTGTTCACATAAACATTATCCACAACATATGGAATAAAATACCTCTTTCTTGTACTTCTTCTACTTCTCCCCCTCAAGCTGGGAGGTAATAGCAGTGATCCTAGCTTAAACCAAATATCATAGATGCAGCAATAAGCCAAAATAATAGAGATGTAGTAATAAGCCCTCAAACCAGAGAGAAATGAGATATTTTTCTGATATATCAACTCAAAAAGTCACACAAAACAATGGGCTTACATTCGGATTTTTCAATGCAACAGAATACCAGGATGACCTTTGATGCGAATATATCTTTAAATATAGATCAGATTGACATGAAAATTTCTTATTATGAAACTAGACTTAAAATAAATTTCATGCAATTATATTGTCTCTTCATAAAATATAATTATAAAATGACAAATAATCTGATAGATTTCAGTCTCTGTCATCTGTTGAACTACGTATTGTTTCTCCATTTTTTTTCAGCATGACCATTGACTGTTCCAAGATCAATATCTTCTTATAAAAAACTCAGATAAAAATTTGGTTGAATAAGTAAGAAAATAGACTTAAAATATTTCTTTTCATATATAATTATCCATATAAAGTCTCATTCTTGATAGCATAAAATACCTCGGAACTTGAAGTTTTCTGCTGCTAGTCGAACTTTTTTTTCAATTTGACCTTCGTTGCTTCAAATATCGATATCTCTTTGTAGTTAACTCCGATTGAAAATTGGTTGAAGAGGTAAGAGAATAGAATTACTTATATTTCTTTTGATATATATTTCTCCATATAAAGTTTCGTTCTTGATAGAATAAAATACCTTGGAATTTGAACCTTTCTGTTGTTGCTCGAACCTCTTTTGCAATCTAACCTTCGATCTTTCAAATATCGATTTCTCTTTGTAGATAATTCCAATTAATTTTCCTTGGAAACTAGACTCAAATATATTTCCATAAATATTTATTTTGAAATATTGAAAGCTCAATATAGAGGTGAAAAATACGAAGCAAACTACTGGTGTAGGGACTGCAAAAAAATACAAACATTGACTTAGGATTTAGGGTTAAGAGAAAAGGATCTCATTATCTCTGTTGGTTGACCAAGTCAACACACAAAATTTACTCTGATACCATGTTGAATTTATGAAAAAGAAAAATACTTCATTAACTTCTTATAATCAGAGTACACGAACCTCTATTTATAATAGAGGAAGGTAGTAGAGTTCAATTACAATAAAACTACATTTGTTCCAATTACACCCAAACTCTAACACTTAAAGATAAGTCCTAGTTTAATTAAATAACTCAATATAAATAAAAGACAATCATAATTCAAACTAGAACTCTTCTAGGACGTGACCATAAGATAAAGATGCCTGCTCGTGGTTATCTTTGTGAGTCCTTACTGATTTTCCAACCAGCTTGTAGTTATCTTTGTGAGTCCTTCTTGATCTTCCAACTTATATGATAAGGATGCCAGCTCATGGTAATCATGGTGGGTCATACTTCTTATGTGCTTGGGCTCATCTTACAATACTCTTCAATATGTGGGTCTTCCTTGGTCGTGTGACCCATCTTATAATACTCTTAGATATGTGGGTCTTCCTTGGTCGTGTAGGCTTGGGCCCATATTCCAATAATTTATAGCTTCTTTAAGGTTTTTCTCTTAATCTTAGGTATATTCACAATACTAGTAGCAATTCAATGTTCAAGTTTTGTTCCACAATAAAAGGTGCATACACAAGCATTCAAGTT
Organism: Aristolochia californica; assembly: GCF_029961685.1. Classification (NCBI taxonomy): domain Eukaryota; kingdom Viridiplantae; phylum Streptophyta; class Magnoliopsida; order Piperales; family Aristolochiaceae; genus Aristolochia; species Aristolochia californica. The sequence goes on from NW_027181881.1 coordinate 9,168,110, forward strand.
GCAAAAGAATACACAAATTTTATATAGAAGCTTGCATTCATATTCAAAACGCTAATCCACTCCAAGTACTTATCACTTTGGAGTTAAGACATTCACTAAGTTTGGATTGTCAATATCACTTTCAACGAAATTTCTCTAAAGTCAATCACAATGTTGTCCATACAAGGACTTACATGAATCAATTGACCACAACAACTGACTTAAAAAAACTCACCCTCACTTAGAAATACAACAATAAATTAGGCATACAATCTAAACCTACAAAGGAATTTTCCAACAACAAGCTAGGCTACACAAGCCTAAACCCATACAAGGATTTCCAACAACAACTCACAAGGCATACTAGGCCTTATCCCCCAAATGGGATTTTCAGTAGCATCTCTCTAGGCACACTAGGCCGAGACCCACAAATGTGATTTCTAGAACCGCTTGCCTACAATAGAAGAAACAACAAGGCTTGTCAACTTCTTCCCTTGGGAATATTGCAGCCAACTAAGCAATAACTTAGATCCGCAAAGGATTTTATAACAGCTTTTCCATGGCCACGTAGGCCTCTCAATCAAATTGAGATGATAGAGGTCGCGCCTTGCAAGGCTTGACCATTAGAAAAAGGTTACTTGCTTATAATTTAGCACATGCAAATGCCTCTTTAACACAAATTTCATAATTTAAGCACAATAAGATAGGCACACCAGTCCTAAATACCTATGCAATGTAATAGCAACTCAATATATCCTTGATTGACCAAATTTTAAAATAAAAGCTCAATGTAAATCTTATTGGTTTTTTAAAAATGGGGGGAATCATAAAATAGCTCGACTTAAAAACTGATTTGATAAGACGAGCACACTAGTCAAAGATCTGAATCTTTGAGTTTAGATATACTAGATTATTAGATTCCCTTGGTAGGTCATATCTTCTTCAAGTTCTTATAAAAGAAAGATGAAAGATTATGTTAAGATGCCTTGAATTTGAAGTGTAAGAGGAAGAAAAGGAATGGAGGGGGAAGTGGTGACAATTTTGTGGGGTATTAGTGGAGGTGGAGAATTAGTAGTGACTTGTGTGAGAAAGAGAGGAGTTTGAGAAGGTAAAGAGGGAAGGAGGAGAGCTGGTGAGAGAGGAGAGAGAGAGAGAGATGGGGGATAAGCTTAGAGAGGGAGAGGGAAAGAAAGAGAGCAAAAAAGTTGAGAATAATGCTTGACTGGATTGCTCAGTCCAACCTCTTCTATTTATAGCTTTTTCTTTACATCTATTAGAAATTTTCTACTTCAGTTAGGATTTTCAATTTTTTTGAAGAGCATGTATGGAAAAGTCTTACATGACTCTCACAGCAAGAAGTTTCACAAAGCCATAATTAATATAGTGGATTCTAAGAGGAGTCTCATGGAAGGAGCTCTCATACAAGAGTCTCAATTAAAGGTCTTCAAGTTATGTTAGTCTTCTATTTCTGTTAAGTAGTTCAACTGTTATAGGAGTTATATTTTAGTGTTTGACTTTGGGTATAACTGGGACAAGGGTAGTTTAATTGTATTTAGATTTTACTTGTTTCCTCTATTATAAATAGAGGTTGTACTCAAATTATAATTTGTGAAGTATTTCTCTTTTCTAGAAATTCAATATGGTATCGGAGCAAGTTATGTAAATTGACATTACGTCAATTTATAGAGACAATATTTTTTTCCTTTCTTTAATCTCATGCCTCTTCTTTTAGTATCTTTCTTTAATGTCTTTTTGAAACTGATTCTTTTCATTATTAATCTCCCCTTTTCTTTTGAACCCGACTTCATTCAGGACTTTAAGTACTTCATGTGTTGTATTTGTCTTCCATGAAACACTAGCAACTTTTGTTCCAACCATCAGTTGACTTTCTAGCATTAGGCATCCCAATAATCTTGACCAACAATGCTAGCTAATCCTCCTCCTTCATTGGTATAGACATCTTCTTCCTCATCAGTCTTGCCCAAGGAACCTTCAAGCAAAGCTTTAATAAGCATACTTTCCCAGGTTGAGACAGAAAAAGGGCATTGTTAACAAATTCTGGAGTTGTGGCGTTGTTACCGGTTCAATTGTCTTCCTCGTCAGTCATGTAGAAGCATTCAACCAATTGATCAGTCGATGGACTATTACTAGATCTTTCATTTTTATTTCATTATCAAAGTGGAAGTCTATCACTACCACAAATCCACTACAATGGCAAAACATTTGGTGGTACCAAAAGTGAAGCTGCTATCTTCCCAACAGGTTCACCCTGCTCCTATCTTCCCCAACAGTCCATGGAAGTGAAGGACTCCAAATAACAGCAACAACATTCATTTTTGTTTTCATTGCTGATTGAATCAGGACCCAACAGAAACATGTGTTTGGATCCAACTGAAGTTGCATGTTTCAAATACATTAGCTAAGTGCATTCGAGTCCTTGCCAAATTGTTGGAAGCAAAGGTGGGCAAACAACTCAAAGAAAGAGAAAGGAAGAAGAAAAACAAAGGAGAGACAAAAGATAAAAGGAATTCTTTGTTACAATTGTTTGCATAATCAAAGCTTGAGTACATGGGTATTTATACTACTGAATAAACACTTTTAAATTTAATGACTTGTAACCAAATACATTCTCTAGATATTGTTAGAAGATGGGCTCAAGCCCACAAGTCCAAGGCAAGGAAGCCCACACGTCAAAGTGATGGCATATGGGTAATATAGGATGTTTCTCATAAAGATGACATGAAGGTGTAAATACTTGTCCTTTTTATGTCTCTTCTTTTATAAAGTTGTACCCTAAGGGCATTGTAAAAACTATAAATAAAGGCATTGGCAAAGAGGTAGAGTATTGAAGCTCTCTCCTCCTTTCTCCAAAGTTCATCCAACCTCCCTCCTTCCCTTGGTCGGCGCTCCTCTCCTTCCTCCTAGTCCAAGCTCTCTCCCTTTTGTAGTTGATCCCTTCTTCCTCTCTTCTCCTTCCGCTTCTTTTTCTTGGTTTATCTAAGTCCTCTACATGGGATCCTAAATTCTACTAGAGCAAAGATTTTAGGATCCCCCTTGATGAAGTATAGAAGCAAATATTTATGAAGATCTGTCCAAGAATTTATCCATGAAATGAGTCAAACCATGAAGAGATAAGTAAATTCTGGTCATTATTTACATATTCTCCTTCTATAAGTTTAGGTTTTGATTTCTGATTTACATCAAGACAAGATGATCTTCATATGAGAAGTTGTGAAGATTAATCTCTTATGAAGTGATAATCTTGATCTTCTTGTAGCTAAATTGCAAGGTTAATCAAGATTCGTTGTTGCTAGTGTTTCATCAAGATTGATGTATTGATGAATATGATTTGCGATTTGGTTACCTACATGTAACTTGGATCAATTTTCTATGAGTTGAAATTTCAACACATTAAGTTCTCTCACATTTGGCGTTGTTCATGGGGTCTTGTTATTTTACTGGATGTTCGTCATATGGTTCAAATTCCAACATCTACTTGTCTCTATTATTCTGTTGCCCCTTCTACTTCCTTGAACTCCAACACTTGTTTCTTTGAAGTTGGATTGTTCCCATGAGTTGAGGGGTTATAAGAGACTTGACTTGCTACTAAGGATTTCAACAGAAGATTGTTATTTTTAATTGTTTGGCCACAATTTTTTTTTGAGTTTGGATTAAGGCATAAAGGTTTAAATTTATCCTTTTTTTTAAAGGATATAAGAGGAATTGATTGATTTTTGGATGATGTATCCACTTGACATAAGCACAAATTCTTTGATGATTTAGTGCCTACTCTTGAGGAAAAAATTCTATACTTCTCTTTGTAAGTGCCTGATTTTTTTTTTTTTTTTTTAGACGGCCTTCCAATTGATCTTGGTGTGTTTTAAGCATTTGATTTGCTTCATCATGGAGATTGGACATACAAGTAGTAAGAGTGACATACTCAAAATTACTACTATCCCCTTGAAGGGCCTCTCCAATTATCTTAGCTGGTCACAATCAGTACAATGGGTTCTCATTACTCGTGATCTTCTCAGTCACTTAAACGAACCCTCTCCTCCGATTGATGAAGAAGATGTAGCCTACCTCAAGCAGGGTTAAAGGGGGGGTGAGTGCACATGACTCAAGACATGATCTTCATGCGCATTACACAGTTCATGTCCTGATGTCGTTAGGGAGCTCTGAAATTCATGTCATGTACATGAACATACATGACTCAAGAGTTCATGTCTCAAGAGTAAAGGGCGGAAAGTGCTTTCCGCCCGATTTTGAGAATCATCTATATGACTCTCGCGCGGGCTCTCTCTGGCTCAGACGGTCTCGCTCATTTATCTTCATTTCGTTCCCGCACCTCACTCTCGTTCCCGCAGCCCCTCTGTCGTCTCCCTGAAGCCCGAGCTCTATGTTCCCTCTCTCGTCTCCGCCGTCCCTCTCCGGTCTCCCTCTCTACTGCCTCCATCTCTCGCTGCGAACGTCCTTCCGGCATCCTTCTCCATCTCGAACTCATTCTCCCTCTGAACCTCCCGTTCGCTTCTCCCTCTCTTCTCTCTGTTTCTTCTCCCTCTTTTCTCCCTTGCAGCATCTCACTCCCTTCTCCCTCTCGTTCTTATCTTTTCCCCCAAAATTCCCTCCGATTTCCTGCGATTTCCCCTATTTCAGTTTTGGTTTTCTTCAATTTTGACATTGGGCTTCGATTTCTTAATTTCTACTTCGATTCAGCATCGATTTCCCCATTTCGGCTTTGATTTCAGCCGTCGGCTTCGGTTTTCCCCAAATTTCAGAAGGTATGACTAAACCCTAATTTTTTTTCTGATTAAATGAGTGTTGTATTTGATTTAATTTTAGTTCCAGTGCCTAATTTGGGGTTATTTGTGCATAATTGTGGGATTTAGTGTTACGAATTAGGGTCTAAAATTTTTATTAGGGTTAGGGTTTAGTGTTTTTAGGGTTTGGTGCTTTGTATTTAAGGGTTAAGTTTTTAGGGTTAAGGATTTATGGTATTGTTAGGGTTTAGGTTCTGGAATTAGGGTTTAGGTTTTTTTTTCAATTTTTTTCAACTAAGGTTTAATGGGTGATAGGGTTTAGGGTTTGGGGCTTGGGGCTTTTAGGGTTGTTAAGATCTAGGGTATTTTGTTTAACTTCTTGAATTAGGGTTTAGGGTATAGGGTTTAGGAGGTTTTGGCGGTATGGGGTCTAGGGTTAGGGTTTAGGGTCTAGGGTTTTTAAGGTTCTCAATTACGGTTTACAGTGTTTAGTCCAATTCAAACAAGGTTAAGTCGCCTACACGGGCATCCATTAGCCAACGAAACCCAACCCCCACCACTGACGAGGTACAGTTCGTAGTGACTGTGAAGTCATATGGGGCTCTACCAGGGGTGTTCGATGAATTTGGACTTGATGTGTGTGTGTGTGTTTGCATTGTTTTGCATCTCCAATGGAAATAGTTGATTAATTTTGGAATGTTTTAGAATGTTGTTTAAAAATTTTGAAGTGCTATGGAATATTTTTGCCATGTGGTGAGGAGATTTGGGTGTTATAAATATCCACCACATGGTATTTTCTTATTTGTGGTTTTTGTTTCGTGACGGGTAATGGTTGTCTGATAAAGTTTTTTCCATGAGGACAATCTCGGATTTAGATTGAAAATGGCTGCAAGAAAATAACCAAGTAGTCGACCATATGACTTTTGGAGCTTTGAAGAAAACAACAAAATGCTCGATCTTTTAGTCGAGCAGGTATATATGGGGAACAAGTTGCCCAATGGTGTTTGGAAGCACGAGGTATATACAAAATGTGTCAGTAAGTTCAATGAAGATGCAATCAATAAAAAAACTGTTGAGCAGCTTAAGAATCGAACAAGATCATGGAAGAAAACATACCAAACAGTAACGAGCTGTCTCAACACTAGTGGGTTCGGTTGGGATGCAACCACACAACGAGTTACTGCATGTCATTCTGTATGGCAAGACTACATTAAGGTCAGTAAATCATGATATATTGTAAAACAGTTTGCATTGTTTCGCATTACTAAGAATGATGTTTTATTCTTGTAGGAGCATAAAGAGGTTGAGAAGTATAGACAACAAGGTTGCCCCCTTTACGACAAATTGGCTATGGTAGTCGGAAACACAATAGCTGTAGGGAATGGTAGTACAAGTCCTATAAATTTGTGTGATGTAATTATCCATGATGAGTCGGCTCCTATCCCGATGGATGAGCCTGACAATGTTTCATAGTTATGGGAACTCCACTGCAATTCAATAGTAGAAATGATTCAACAGTGGATCAATCTCGTGGAAGTAAAGGGTCATCTTCACGTCGTCGTAGAAAGAGAAGCGAATTGCCCACTGAAGACAATAGACAATTAATTGATGTAGTTGGCCAAATCGCTGAAGCTATGAAATGTGTTATGAAGTATAAGGAACGCGATGTCGAAGAACCTTGGGTCAATGCCCTCATGGAAATTCCGGACCTGTCAAAAGCACTGAAGTATGGCGCTCCTAAATGGATAGATACGCCAAGTATGAAGGCCTTGTTTGTAAAAATGACAGTGGCGGAGCTGGTCGAGTGGCTTAATTATTTTGCAAACAACTAATTGTAATGTGTTTTAAGTACAATATCTTTTTTGAGAAGATTGTTATGTATTAAAGAAGGTGTTTGAATTATAACGTTGCTAGACTTATCAGTATGGTTAAGGTTTCTATTTTATATGTTTGTTGTCTTAATATATTATGTGGACAATATGGTGGATGAGTATGGATGTGAATATGATTGTTGAGTTTGGATGAATAGGTTATGATTGAAGATTAGCCATTATTTTTGTTTATGACTATTTAGAAGTTTAAATTTGCAGATTCTCATGGATATTATGACAGGAGAAGATATGGATGTAATTATGATTGGATTGGCATGTATTATTGTCGTCATAGTAAGATACTATCTATGCCCTGGCAACAGAGGTATACCACGTTCTTATGGGATGAATGGTTTGTTGTATTTGCAAAAGGCCTTAGACAAATCTCCTGTTAAATTTTGAAAAGTTTACAGGATGAATCAAATTGTATTTTACAAATTGGCAACAATACTTAATACCAGAGGGTTTTTATCAGCAACAAAGACCATCTCAGTGGAAGAACAACTTGCCTATTTCCTCCTAACTGTTGGTCAACAACAAGCCTATAGTGTCACAACAGAGATGTTTGATAGATCGAACTGGTCCATAAGTAAATATTTCAACAAGGTGTTGGATGTTATCCTTAAACTTCACTCTAATTACATCAAACAACCTTCAAAACGCACACACTCGAGGATTTTAAACAATTCAATGTTTTATCCATACTTCAAGGTAACATCATTTGCCCTCTATTTAGATTACTATACAAATTTAGTCAATACTAATTGAAATTATATAATTAGAATTGTATTGGGGCTATTGATGGAACGCATATCAAAGCGAACATCCCGCTTGAAGAACAACCAAAGTTTTGGAACAGAAAGGGTTATCTCTCACAAAATGTGATGGCAGCATGTACATTCGACATGCAATTCACTTATGTACTAGCTGGATGGGAGGGATCAACTGATGATTCTCGTGTACTGAAGGACGCATTGACTCGCCGAAATAGACTATTTTTACCTGAAGGTAAATAATATATTTTATGCAGTAATATTTTATCTATTTTATTTTTAATTATTTAATGTAGAAAATATTTGGTATTGTAGGTAAATATTATCTAGTCGATGCTGGTTATGCAAATCTACCAGGATTTTTGGCTCTATGTCGAGGAACTCGATATCATTTGCAAGAATTTGGAGATAATATTCCTAAGAATGAAAAAAAATTATTCAATCGAAGACACTCGTCTTTGCGGAATACTATTGAGAGAACTTTTGGTGCTTTAAAAGCTTGATTTCAAATGTTGAAAGGCACTCCTCCATTTTCTTTTAAGGTGCAGACAAAAATTGTCATTGCTTGTTGCATATTGCACAATTATATACGTAGAGAGGATTACAATGATATATTTGATTTGGAAGATGATGATTCGGATGACGAGTTCGGTGGAGGAGGTGATGGGGTTCAATTACGTGCAACGAACGATACAGACAGCGATGATAGCGATGGTCTTGTGGAAGAGGATACCCAAATAACAAGCTTTCGGAGGCAGCGTGCATTAGAATCCACAAGAGCCGCACAATTTCGAGATGACATAGCAACTTGCATATGGAATGATAACTGATGATTGTATCTTTTATTGTATTTGAACATGTGTTGTTCTTATGTACTAAACTTCTAATTTGATGATTTTAATACTAATCACGAACTAGTTATTACAATAAAACTCTATTACATTAGTAATAAAGTTGTATATTTATTTATATATTATATTTATTAAATTTTATTACTATATTAAACTAGATATTTAAGTCTGATAAATAAAATATAGTTACAATATGTATTTGATCAATTGATTAATTTTAATTTTTTGGAAATATATTATCAATTAATACTACGTATATTACATTTTTAATAAAATAATTCTTTATTTACACATTATATTTATTTTTTATTTATTGTATTATATTAGTGATTTAATAGTGGTAATATTACGTACAAATATATAGTGTATTAAAGTTATGATTAGATCAATTTTTCCTCTTAAAACATTCATTTTTAGGCTATAGTATATCATATGTTATTAATAAATTAATAGCTAAACATATTACTTTCGTTTTTGTTATTTATAAGTTATTTATTTATTACTTTTAATTAATTATGTGCGTATTTCATTGCCTCACGTAATTACCATATTAATGCACAATAACATATCTAATTCAATTAATAAATATATTAATATATTTTAATTATACATTAAATAAGTTACTCGTGTAATAATAATGATTGTTTTACCTAATTTGGGGTTCGAGGATTATGTTGTAATTATAAGTGTACTGTACAGGTTTAGGAATTCTCTTGTTTTTTATGTTTTTCTAATGAGTGGGCACTATTCACTGGAAATTGTTTTCTTGTACATGAAGGCGTCAACACTAACACTAAATGCGAAGATGATCTTCATGTACATGACTGACATGATCTTCATGTTGGACATGAACTTGATCTTCAAGAATCCATTTGGGGCACTAACCCCCCCTAAAAATGATAATCTGGTTATAAGTTGGCTCATAAATAGCATGGAAGAACATGTAGCTAACAATGTGGTCCACTTGGAAACAACCAAGGATATTTGGGACACATGTGCTAAGTTATACTCTAGCATGGCCTCCTTGCAAATATTATTTGATGTCTTAAAAAATATGTTGAATACTAAGCAAGGGAATAATATTCATAAGTTCTTGGGCCCGTTATGGGGAATTCTTCAAGAATGGAAGATCGATCAACCGTACTCAACAGATATTACAGTTCAAGAAAGGCAATGAAGGCCTTGGCAGCAGCCATTTGCTTGACAAGTATCAAGCCATATCTTGTGGTTGCTAAGACCCAACTCCTTAGCTCATCCACACTTCCATCCTTTGATGAAATCGGGGCTACGTTGCTACAGATCCCTGACCCATATTTTACTACTACCTCCCCTATTGATGCTCCATCTTTTATGTACTCGGTAATAGGGGTACATCATCCTCCAACCACATACGCGACATAAATTTTAAAGGGGGGCACACAAGAGGTTGTAGAAGGGGTCCTACACATTCATTCACTGAGCCTCGCATATGCACCTATTGTGGTGGTCAGAACCACCTTGTGGAAAAAATTTGGAAGCTTCATGGCAATCCCGATTGGGCCATGGCTAACCCAGCCTTCGTTAATGTTGATCAACAGGAAGAAAAAGTTGACTCCCTATCCTGAAAAATGACTTTTAATTCTGAAGACTATGCCACGTTTTAGAAGATGAAGTTCTTGATGGAGTCTTCCCTTCCACGGATACCTACTGTTGAATTTAGGATCCCTTTACTGACATCTCGAGCAAGGTGAGAGAGGGAGAAAAAGAAAAAAAGAAAAAGAAAGTTCTCGGGTAGAGAGAAGAGAAGAAGAAAAAGGGAAGAAAGACTTTAAGCAAAAAGAGAACTCTACACGAGAGAGAAGGGAGAACTATTTCCTTTGATTGATTTAATTCCGATTACAAGGTCCTCTATTTATAGTATAGGAAAGTGGTAGAGTCCATGTACAATTAAACTTCATTCTCCTAATAACATTTCAACTCTAAATCTTAAAAATAAGCCTATCATGATAAGATAAATCAACATAATTAGAAGTCTAACATAACTCAAACTCTAACTCTTCTATAAGGACGTGACAATAGGCTGAAGATGCCAGCTCATACTTTATCTTTGTGGGTCCCACTTGATCTTCAAATCTTCCAACTCATTCCAGCCCATGTTTCTTATCTTCCAATTCATGCCAGCTTGTGTGATGACTCCTCTTGGCTTCTCATGTCCTCATGGTGGGTCCCACCAGCTCATGCAACCATGGTGGGTCCCACATTGTAACACCTACCGCTACTAGCACCATTGCTTCAGGTATGCTTTATTCCTCTTCATCTTCCTCCTCTTGGATCATTGACTCCGGGGCCTCCGAACACCTATCAGGTAAAAAATACATGTTTCATTCCTTATCTCCATGTTTTCCAAATAAATTTGTTACTATTGGTAATGGTACCCAAACCAAAGTACTTGGCAAGGGTTCCTCATCTATCACATCTTCTATCCCTCTTCAAGATGTCTTATTTGTCCCTCAATTTCCTTTAAATTTGTTTTCGGTTAGCCAAATCACAAAAATATTGAATTGTTCTATCACCTTCTCACCCTCTTCTTGTAAATTTCAGGATCTAACTACGAAACGGGTGATTGGTGGCGGCAATGAAAAAGGGGGTTAGTACTATTTCAACTTTCCTCATTTTCATCCAGTACATCTGAGGCACAACTTTGACACAACCAGCTTGACCATCCTTTTACACCTTCCCTTCGTCATTTAATTCCTTTGTTAAAATCTCTCTCTACTTTCAATTGTGAGGTTTGTCAATTAAGTAAACATTATAGGAGTACTTATTCTCCTCGCCTTACAACTACAAGTAATGCTCCTTTTTCTTTAGTACACTCTAATGTATGGGGATCTTTGTGTGTTTCTAATATTTCTCCTATTAAATACTTTATTACGTTTGTTGACGATTTTACCTGGGTCACGTGGTTATATCTCTTTAAAAAAATGATATGAAATACTTACTATCTTTAAAACCTTTCATGCTATGGCGTTAACTCAATTTGGGGAAAAAAATTCAAATCCTTAGGTTTGATAAAGCTAAGAAATACTTTTCTAGTGATTTTCAATCATTTTGTGAGGGTAATGGGTTTATCCATTAAACATTGTGTGCCTATACCCCTCAACAGAATGGTATTATTGAAAGAAAGAATCATCATCTTCTTGAAGTTGCTCGGGGCCTCCTCTACTCCATGAAGGTGCCTTACTATTATTAGCCACATATTATACTTACAACGTATTTTCTTATCAATTGGCTACCTTCATCTATTCTTAGTCATAAAACTCCTTACTTTGTATTATTTCCCAGTGAAGACCCGTTTTATCTTCCCCTCAAGGTTTTTGGCTGTACATACTTTGTCCATGTGACATCTCCACAAATCTTTAGTCTTGAACTCGTGACACATCATATTCTTCACATCTTGTATACTATGAGCATCATTCCCAGTCAAGATAATATCATCAACATACACACGTCCAATAATATCTTCCATTTGATAGTATCTTTAACATATACTGAGTGATCAACAGAGCACCTACGAAAGCCAAATCATAGAAACGCTTGATTAAATTTATCAAATTAAGCCTGATGGGACTGTTTAAGCCGATATAAAGATTTTTTTAACCGGCATACGGACTACCCCTCAACCACATATCCTGGTAGTTGGACCATATAAATTTTTTCGCGTATATTACCATTTAAAAATGCATTTTTTACATTGAGCAGATATGCTAGCCAGGATGAGTTAGCAGCAACAGAGAGGATGATACGTATCGAGTTCAGTTTTGCAACCGGAGAGAATGTCTCTTCATATTCTATCCCATAGAACTGAGCATAACCTTTTGTAACCAGGTGTGCTTTAAGGCGAGCAACCAACCCATTTGGGTTGTGTTTCACCAAAAAAATACCATTTGCAACCAACCGGTCTTTTCCCTCTTGGGCGTGAAGCCAATGTCCATGTTTGATTTTCATATAATGCATGCATTTCTTCATCTAGAAAGAGAAGCAAGAAACTGAACACACTCATAAGATAAGCGATGAGAAGACATAAAATTGGCAATTGGATGAGACATAGTACAAGAACGGGTTTCCTTTCGTATCGCAATAGGCCGAGTATCAAATTCTGGCCTAAACATAGGAGGAGGAGAAAAACTTACCACAGGTGCATTGGACAACTCCACAGGTGAGGGGATGGCCAATGCTTTAGGGGTTGAGTAATATCTTCATTAAATGGCACAAGCGGGTATGGAGTGGTAGGAGGAAATGTAAACCCTGGAGGAGCCTCATGTGAGGAGTAGGAGGAAGTGTCTTCACAGAAAGTCACATCCCGAGATACCATCAACCTCCGAAGTGTAGGATTATAACAAATATACCCTTTATGAGTTTGAGAATACCCCATAAAATACACCTTATAGACCAAGGATCAAATTTAATTTTATGTGGTGAAGTATCATGAACAAAACATATGCAACCAAATAATTTAAGAGGAAGAGAAAATGGATCTTCACCATGAAAAAAAACAAAATACGGAGTTTGATTTGTAAGTACTGATGAAGGTAACCTATTGATGAGAAAACATGTTGTAAGAATAGCATGAGGCCAATAAAAGTAGGGTACCTTCATGGATTAGAGGAAGCCCCAAGCAACTTCAAGGAGGTGACAATTCTTTCTTGCAGCAACACTATTTTGTTGAAGGGTATAGGCACATGATGTTTGATGAAGAAGCCCATTACCCTCACAAAATGATTTAAACTCATTAGACAAATATTCCTTAGCATTATCTGATCTAAGGATTTGAAATTTTTTTCCAAATTGCGTTAGAACCATTGCATGAAAGTTTTTAAAAATAGAAAGAATTTTTTATCGTTCTTTAAACAAAAACAACCAAGATACTCGGGTAAAATTGTCCACAAAAGTAACAAAATATTAAACCTGAGAAATGTTAGAGACCTTTAAAGGGCCCCATACATCAGAATGTATTAATACAAATGGAGTAGTAGTAGTGGTTGTTAGACGAGGAGAATATGTACTCCTACCATGCTTACTTTATTGACATGTCTCACAATTGAAATTAGACAAAGATTTAAGAGATGATGACCAAGCAAGTTGTGCCACAGTTGAGCCTCGGATGTAGTGGATGAAATAGTAGCTACTGGTGGAAGAGTAAAATATTATAAATTCCCTTTTTCATGGCTGCCACCAATCACCTGTTTCGTAGTTAGATCCTAAAATATACACGAAGATGGTGAGAAGGTGACAGAAAAATTCAATTGTTTGGTTAATTGACTAACGGAGAGAAAATTTAACGAAAATTGAGGATCAAATAACATATCTTGGAGAGGAATAAATGCGATAAGAGAGGAGAAACTCTTGCCAAGCACCTTGGTTTGGGAACCATTAGCAATAGTGACAAATTTATGAGGAAGACATGTAGACAATGAATGAAGCATGTATTTGTTACCTGATAAGTGTTTGGAAGCCCCGAAGTTAATGATCAAAGAGGAAGGGGTTGAAGTGGAAGAAAGCATACCTGAAGCAATGGTAGTGGCAGCAGTTGGGCCTGGTGGAGTAGAGGACTGATCCAATAAGGATTTCAGCTTCTGAATTGCAGCATAGTTTTTCGCAGAAATAGTCACATTCCCGGAATGAGAATTAGTCTTATCCTCCTTTTTCTCAACATTAACTGAGGTTGGATTGGCTATCGCCCAATCAAGCTTGCCATGGAGTTCCAACATGAATCTACAAGGTGGTTTTGACCACCAAAGTAAGTGCACAATTGAGGCTCACTGTGGGAATGGGCCAGACCCGTTCGACCACTTGTATTGCGGCCTCCTCTTGTACTTCTTCCGAGTCCTCAAAATGGGGATGATGTACCCTGATTACTCGAGAACATAGCTAATGGAGCATCAATCAGAGAAGGAGATGGATCAGGAATCCATAACAATGTAGCACTGATGTCATCAAAAGAGGGAAGGGCAGAGGAACTAAGAAGTTTGAGTTTTAGCCACCTCTAGATACGACTTAATATTGGTAAGGCAAATAGCCGCTGCCAGGGGCTCATGCTATTTTTCTTGAACAAAAATATTGGTAGAGTATGGTTGGGCAATTTTCCATTCTTGGAGAAGGCCACAAAACCGGCCCAGAAACTCATGAATATTATCTCCTTGTCTGGTAGCCAGCATACTTTGGAAAACATCATATATTCTTTGCAAGGAGGCGATACTGGAATAGAGCTTAGCACATGTGTCCCAAATATCCTTGGAAGTTTCCAAATGGACCACATTGTTAGCGACATGCTCTTCCATGCTATTAATAAGCCAACTGATAACCATGTTATCGTTATTGACCCATTTACGGTAGACTTCATCTTCTTCATAAATCGGAGGAGGGATTTTGATAACATGACTGAGAAGGTCACGAGTAATGAAAACCATCCTCACAGATTGTAACTAGCTAAGGTAATTGGAAAGACCTCTTAGTGGAATTGTAGTAATTCGGAGTATGTCACTCTTATTACTCATAAGTCCACTCTCCATGTTGATGCAAATCAACTAGTGTCAATTGTCAAAGGGGCTCAAATAACAATTACACAATGTAATTTGAAACACCCGTAGACCAAATTAGCCACCAAAAATAAGTAGAGAATATTTCCACTAGAATAAGCACCAAATCATGAAAAAATTGGTGCTTTTGTCAAGTGATAACAAGAACCAGCCACTACTCAACTTCTCTTATATTTATAAAAAAATAGGGAAAAGAGAATAGATGCAACTCTTATCCTTAGTCCAAACTCAACCACAAAACCGAGAGCAACTTTAGACAAGGCCTTTCTTGTCAAATCGAGAGCAATTTATTGGAAACATAAATTCCAACTCATGAGAATACTTTAACACAAAAAAGATTCAATTGCTGAAGTTCAAACACAAAAATAATAGGGATAAGTGACTACTGGAATTTCATCAAACATATAAGGGTCATCCAACAACATAACACACTCCCATGAGTAATGTTAGATTATAGAATTGACCGCAACATATGTTGGAATCCCATATCAATAATGTTTGATTCCCATTACATAAAGTTAACTAAATCCAAATAACAAACAGAAAAAAAAAAAAAACAACATTTGATCAATCATGTAATTTTGCTACAAAATGATTAAGACTACAATATCCTTTTAGTCATACAAGATAGATCTTCACAATGTTTATGATGGTTATCTTGCCTTGGCTTGAATAAAAAATTCAAAAAGAGGGAAAAATTGAAACCGTAAAGAGAGAATATGCAAGAAAAACCAGATTTTAGCTATCTCTTCATGACTGAACTCCTTCTATACCCAACTTCTTGAATGGTTGACATAACTACTTGAATAGGGATCCTCACCTCCAAGCTCTGATACCATGTAGAAGTTAGGACCCCATGAGAATTGCTCTAGGTTAACGTGGAAGAAGAAGGAGAAAAGAGAGAGAAGAGGGAGAAAGGAGAAGGACATTAGAGAGGAGAGTTTGGATTAAGGGAAGGAGAGAATGCGTCAAGAAAAAAGAGAGGGTGGCTAGACATTTTCTCAAAGAGAGGAAAAGACTTGAATGTCTTACCTCTTAGCCAATGCTTTTATTTATAGTGTTACAAAACCCTTAGGGTTACAACTCAATAGATTAAAAGACATACTAAGACAATGTATTTACATCTTCATGTCATCCTTATGGAACATACTATAAATAACCACTTGGCCACTCTTTTGACATGTGGGCTTCTAGCCTTGAGCTTGTGGGCTTGAGCCCATCTTCCAATAGGTAGACATGGAGATGGGGAATGTAATAAATTCTTATTACTTGTAAGATGCTAGGAAGCCCCTGAGTCGATGATTCAAGATGAAGAAGGGAAAGTGGCAGAAAGCATACCTGAAGCAATGGTGGCAACATCAATAGTTGAATGTGTTGGAGAATGTTGATTTTCGGGATTCCATAGATCACATTGTTATGCAACAGAAAGAAGAAAGAAGGAGAAATAAAGAGGAAAAAAAAAAGAGACGACCAAGGAGGGAGAGAGAGCACATTGAGAAAAAGGAAGGAATAATTAGGGTAGTTCATTTAACACCCTTCCCCATAAGCTTAATTTATAGATTCTAGAAATACCAATATTACAAATATACTTTTCACCCTAATAAGAGTGAAAAAGATACAAAAAAACTTAAACTAATTACATCATATCTTCCAACACTCCCTTTCAAGCTGGGAGGTAATGGTAGTGATCCCAGCTTGAATCAAATAACATAGATATAGTAATAAGGCTCTCCATCATAGTGTCCCAAGGATAAGTACAATGCTGGGTACAGACTCTCAAAGGGTAAAAATAGGTGATAAGATATAAGTCAAAACCAAAATCAAATGATTTCGAACAAATATAGTGATAATAATCAATACAATAAGTAATGCCTACCATTTACAAGACGATAATAAAAAACCCAAGGGTACCAATTAAAAGTCTCAAATGACTTAAAAATACCAATATAAATAAAAGGGACCAACCAAAGCAATGCTCCAATAGGGTTAACCAATAGGGGTAAGTGTGAGTCAAATAAAAGACGGTAAGTAAAAGACTGCCAAATAACGAATGGATAATGGGTAAAGAGGAAGCTAAGATGTTGAAGCCAGTATGTGCTTTATTTTTCTAAGAAATTCAAATTTTGCATCAGACGAACGAATGCCGACAACAGTCAACAAATAATGAACCCAAGGCAAGCGACCGAGGAGTTCTTCTTCAGAATTAAAGTCTCAATCAAAGAGACACAATAGCATCAACGAAAATCGGCCAATGCCCAAATAACATGTACCAAATGTGTAAATGTATAGCGACGAATAACCGGTAAATAATGGAAGTTCTTAAGAGTAATAAGGACACATCAAGAAGTTGTGCCCCAAGTAATAAGCTTGATTCGTGTAATTTAATGCTAATAATAAGTTGAACCGAATAATAAGTTGAGGTATAACTCCAAAACTAGACGAGTACTAAAACCGAGCAAATGACACCAGATGATAATTGTTGAACCAGTGATTTGCTACAAATAAGCAACAACATGAAACCTGGAGTCTTCCTTGGGAATCCAATTCTATAATCTTCAATTTTTGTTATCCAAACAGCATTCACAAAACACTTGTTCACCATCTGATATAGATTGTTCAAATTTGACGGGCTTTATATCCCCCACCAACAGCAAACATCAGTATATGACCAATATATCATCAATGTAACAAAATGCAAATTTACAACCACCAATAAACACCAGCAACCTCTTGGACAACAAGAGACTTCAATAATAACCCGAATTATGTCTATTGATAATATATAAAAAAAAAAAAAACAGATATGTATACTAGATAACAGCATATGATAATCAGCTTAAGAGTGAGACAATCAAATCCTTAAGAGAACTATGTTGAACTCAATTGTGCATCCATGACACCCATGGAGAGTAATTATTGACCAGATATATTCAAACAAAAGATGGAAAGGTGCTGATAAAATCCCATTGCTGATTACAGCAGATAATTCACCAACTTGATAAAAACAGCCAATTGAAACTACAATGTGTTGAAGTCATCTATATGCTGGAATTCAAAAGAACAAAAAAAGCAGGTAATAAAATAGTAGAGGCACATAGATGAGTCATCCAAAGGAGGTGCCACTGACTTACTAAGTTAATTGCTTTTAGTTTCATATTTTATATTACTTTTAAGTTATATTTTTCATTAATTGTTTAAGTTAAGATGTCGCTGGGGTAGAATTATAATTTTTAAAGCGTAAACTCTATTTGCATCAACCCTACTTAGAGGGCAGAGTAATGAAGAGAAGACAAGTCTGATTTTGGTTAAACAAGGTTTGGAGTTCTCCTTGATGAGCTCTAGGTCCAGTTTCCTTCTTGAACCTGATTTCTCTCCTACCCCTTTCGATCTCTCTTGTTCCCTAAACCCTTAGCGAGAGAGAAAGAGGTCTCTAATCTTCTATTCTGTAAACAACAAGAGGTTTCTCAACCTCTCTTCCTTGAGCAGCAAGGGAGCCATAATTCTCTTTTCCGAGTCAATAAAAGGTTCCTATACCTCTTACCCAGAGCAGCAACACCTACCAGTGCTGAATTTGTCTTTCACATTCTGGATTCACCAATCCCACGTCGAGTTACTAGATTCATGGCAATGGACCATAACAGATTTCATTGTGCTAGAATTTGAAACCATGTTGATTCACTAATTAGATATAGACATTAAGAGCAGCAACGTCACCCAATTATCTCACCAATAAGTGTATTTCAATTAAAACAGCAATCACCAATGAAAGTTGTTATATTAAAGCATCATCATCAAGCAACAACGTCAAAACTAAATTCACCAAGTGTTAGAATTCAAGAGAGAAGAGAAGGCAACAACTGCTTCTCTTTTCAAAGTAGGTGACAGATGTTGAATCTGTCTTGCCACAGTGAGAGCTTGTTAAGATAATAGATGTAAACTATGCCAGGAAATAATTTCCATGATCAGAGTTCAGGATTAAGAAGCCACCTCAGTAGCTCACCTTACTAGAATATAAACCTTGATGCTAAGAGAATTCAAACCAAAACTCTCTTATTATGTTGCTCCAACGGCTACTACAAAACAGAGAAAGATAATCGAGTAGAAGACTAATTGATGTTGCTAGGAGAAGATACTCTCTTGATCTCTTCTGTTGCACTTACGTCTCAAAAGAAAACAGAGAGGAGCATTATCTTCCTTATGCTGCAATCGGTGTGTAGTGCAGAGGTGAAACTATAATATTGATATGTAGTTACAGAACTAAAATAGATTCTGAATGGCAGAGAGGTTTGTCATGATGCTTGATAATTCAACTCAAATTAAGGCTGTAATGGGCTAGATCCGAGAGCTGCTACAACTTTTTCTCCAATCAAAAGGTAATTAAACCAGTAATGTATGTTGCTTACAAGTTACTGCAGCAGTAATTATTTTAGACACTCAACCGAGTTCTAGCCATACCATAGAACCTAAGTGCTAGTCATATGAAACCAGTTGATTAGCAGCCAATACCAGAATAGAATTTGTTCCTTGTTGCACAATTTGATCCACATCTGAGAGATACAATTATAGAACTAAAACCAGTCCCGAAAACGTACTTAAGGCAAGAGACAAGAAGTAAGTGCAAGTTGTAGATACTTTCCTCAAATTGAGCAGCAACAGTAAGGAAACTTCTCAACATTTTGGCAAAGGAAAGATACCAAATTCTAATAAGCTTCAAAATCAGAAACACAATAATTGTCTGGAGTTAATCCAGATCTTTGAAGCACAAAAAAGCTTGCATGACCGAGTAATTTCCAAATCCAATGCCTACGCCAAGTAAGATATGGCCGATGATAAGCATAGCAATGTTAATAGCAACGACAAGATGGGTTCAAAATTTTGATTTGATAAGTTTATGATCAAAACAATTATTGTGTTGAACCGAGAACAATTATTGTGCTGAACCGAGAATGACTTGATAAGGATTATATCTAATTGTTGTAACAAGGATGTTGATCAGCCATAGATACTTAGAGATAACAAGAAGATAAATACAATATAATTTGAATCATGTGCAACCACAAACCAGAGAAGAAAACACATAGCATAAAAACTACCATGATGTAGCAGAAAATATTGTTTTATCCATGATGATAAGGTTACTGGAAACCAAGATCCATAAACCAAACCTCCAAGGCAGCAAAGATAGAGAAAAAAAATAGATAGATTGATCATCATGTTCATCATCCATAGAGCAGCAATAAACAAAATAGAGAAGAAGACGATTCTCAGAATAAAACTTCGTCAGATTGCATGAAAATAACAATGTCTTCATGACGCAGAATCTGAGCAGGGAAAAATAATTAGAATCCTGAACCACTACTCTAATACCATGTTAATTTTCATGATTCCATAGATCACATTGTTATGCAATAGATAGAAGAAAAAAGTAGAAGTAAAGAGGAAAAAGAAAAGTGATGACCAAGGAGAGGAAGAGAGAGCACGTTGAGAAAATTAGGAGGAATAATTAGGGTGGTTTATTTAACATCCTTCCCCATAAACTTTATTTATAGATTCTAGAAATACCACTATTACAAGTATGTTCTTCACCCTAATAAGAGTGAGGAAGAGACAAGAAACTTAAACTAATTACAGCTATACCACCCTATTTACATCATATCTTCCAACAGAGAAGATGGAGGAGAAACCATCAGAGTTTTCATCCTTTGGAAGAGGTCATAATCATCATCAGTGAGAATCCGTTGTCCTCGTTGTAACTCAGATTGAATAGTACTCTTCTCATTCTAAACCGAGGCTTGGTTGGCAATGACCCAATCCGGTTTGCCACGAAGCTTTTAGAAGGTATCCATTAGATGGTCTAGTCTACCACAGTGAGTGCAGACCAATTTATTGATCTTGAAGGACCAAAGCTACTTCTTCCACCTCTTGTTCGGCTTCCTCTATAATTTTTACCACGCCCTCGAGTGGTAGAAGGTGTACACCTATTTCCTTGAGTACATAGCAAATGATACTTCAGTATGAGAGGTGGAGGAAGGATCTGAGATCCGTAGTAATGTTGCACTGATGTCATTGAATGATGGAAGTGCGGAGGAGCTAAAGAGTTGGATTTTACCCACTTCAAAATACGATTTCATATTTGACAAGCAAATAGTAGCTGCTAAGACCTCCCTTTGCTTTTCTTTAACCATTATATCAGTTGAATAGGCTAAACAAGTTTCCATTCCTGAATCAGCCCTCTAAATCTAGCCAAGAACTCATTTAGGTTCTCTCCTTGTTTTGTAGTAAACATGTTTTGAAACACATCATATAATTTATGTAAATTTTCGGTGATAGAATACAACTTGGAGCAAGTGTCCCATATCTGCCATGCGGTCTCAAGGTCGACAACATTATTAGCTACATGTTTCTCCATGTTGTTAATGAGCCAACTAATGACAAGTGTGTCATTTTTAGACATTTGATTTGGGAACTATCATCTTCATCTATGGGTGGAAATGGTTTAGACAAATGTTTTAAGAGAACTCTAGTGATAAGGAAGCTCTTAATCAACTGAGCTCAACTCAAGTAATTTGATAACCCTCTCAAGGGTAATCTTTAGTATGTCACTTTTACCACTCATATTCACATAATCTTCACCCATCACTAGTAAATATTCAATTCACTTGTTTACCAACACAAACCAACCCAACCATTCAAAGAAAATAACCCAACCTCTAAGGGAAAGAGAAACCAATCGGAGCTAGTGGCAACCCGAGTTTGACTTTAAACAACAATCATTCATTAAATAGAAAGAATTCTTATCTAGAAACAATCATGCAGGCTTTTATCTGGAAGGGTGGATCTCATATCTTTCTAAGCAAGGAATTATTAAATCCTCATGCATTAATCCTTAGCTGAGAAAGGAAGGAATACTTATTTCAAGTATCAAACGAGAGATACTTAAGGTAAGTTGCATGAAACATCAATCTTGACTTATGCAAGCATTCAAAAGGTGGAAAGTTTGGGTAACCCACGTATTATCATACTGTGTAGAAAGATCCTCAATCTTTTAAACAAAAATTAAGTCCAAATCAAATATCTTTTAGGAAGGAAAATTTTCTTCTATGTTGAACACCGCAACTTGCATGCCACCTTTACCTTTCCTTTCTCTTTGAGAGATTTTAGGCAAGATGATCCATTAAATAACTCAATTATAGAAGGTTTGAATTATTTTTGGATTCATCATCTTCTTCCAAAATACAAAAGATGTCTCGACAACACATCTAATGAGTAGCATATAACCAAATGGAGGATGAACAACATATAACCAAATAACAACCCAAAAATAGATCAATGAGCTTCGGTTATGTAAATTGTAAGAGCTTGTTTACACATAATTTTCCAAGCAACCAAATCAACTTTTATGCAAAAGAGCAGCAGCATAACTGAGCTTGATTAATTGAACTAGAATTTACAAATTGTGTATAAAAAAGCCATGAAAGAGTTACCACTAAAGCAAAAGAAATATCTTTCAAGATTTATATCCGAATGTCATTGGAGAGAAGAAAAAATAAAGGATGAAGAACTTATCTTAGCGCATCCTAATCCTTGCTTCTTCAAAAGTATTCCAACCGAAGCTAGATAATCTTAATCACCATCTTAATGTTGGGATCCAAAAACCACAACTCTAATACCATGTTAGCTTTAGGATCCCATGATAAGGTCCTAGAGTAGAGGGTGAGAGAGAGGAGAGGAAGAAGAAGAGGAGAAGAAGGAGAGGAAGAAAGAAGAGGAGAGAAAGAGAGGGACGGCTAGAGAGAGATGAAGCTCGAGAGAGCTTGGGAGAAGAGAGAAAGGCTAGGGATGAATTTGAGATAAGAGGGGAGATTTGAATGATCTACCATCTTGCCTTGAGCATCTATTTATAGTCTATGAAGGAAGGTTACAATGATTACAATGCCCTTAAGGCTACAAGCTTTCAAAAGGAAAAAACATAAGTAGACATACATCTTCTTTAAATACACACTTGTGTCATCCTTATGAGAAGAGCATTTAATTACTCTTTGTGCCACCTCCTTGATGTGGGAAAGTTATTACCTTAATGCCACTTGAAATGTCTTCCAACATTACCAAATACATTCTCTAGATACATATTATTACACCAAAAGGTACTAATCAATAGATGCATCTTATTACACCAAAAGACACTAATCAATGGATGCAAGCATTTTTAGTTTTGTTAAATAGCCTGTAGTAAATTGGCAATAACTTCTTCTAGAAAACTTCAATTCATGAATGGTTTGATTCATTGGAACCTAAACATGAATAGCTTCCAATACAAAACTGATTATTTGATTCCAATTAAGTTTAATATCCAATATTATTAATTTTCAGGACACCATGGATTTATCTCTTGAGGAAAAAGAGAGAGACATCCTTTGGGAGAATTCTGGAGGAAGAAGAGGTTATGGACTTATATCCTAACCCTCCCCCTTGAAGCTCAATTTATAGATTGATAATGCTACAATATTATAATTATGCCCCTAGAACTTCAACTACTTACATCAATGCCATCTTTTTTAGACGACTCTTTATTTACCATTCTGCCATCATTGTATAGGTTTGTGGACTTTTTCCTTGGTTTGTGGGTCTTTCTTCCACATCTCTTGGATGTATTGGTCTTCCTTAGTCTTATGGGTTTGAACCCATCTTCTAACACACTTGGTTGTGTGGGTTTGGGTCCATCTTCCAACACTCCCCCTCAAGTTGGAGGTGAGAGAACATCATGAACCCCCAACTTGTTACAAATGATGTATATGATTTTTTCTTATAAAATGACAGTCCACCATATCCTCCAACACTCTCCCTCAAGCTAGTGGTCTCTTCTAAGAGGCCCACCTGGCATAATATAAGTGAGAGTAAAATCACTCCTAGCCGTAAGACAGCGATCCATACTCCAGTCAAATAAATCATGTTGGATGTTGGGGACACTCCTATCTTCTATAGGTAGTGAGTTTATACGCATTACTTAGAAGTGTAATAAAACTCATCCATCAGTGTATTCCTCTACAGGACACCGACTCTCAAATAGTAGTAGTAATAAATGTCAATTAGTGGGTAACGGGTAATTACCTGAAAGATAATATTTTGGGGCCACCATATGCTTTCTACTTCATCAAAATAACCAATGCTGACTACAATCAGCAACTGAGAAGTCCTTTAATAATAATGTGTTATGGTCCCGGATATAACACATGGATTTGTAGGGAGGAAGAAGAGGAAGATGAAGATCAAGCCAAAAGGAAGTTTGAAAACCCTAGGTTCGTTAAGGAGAACGCACACCCTTGAGCTTGTTGAGGAAAACTCAAAACCCTGTTTAACCTAAAATCAATGCTTCACTCTCTCATTACTCTTACCCCTTAAATAGGGTTCACCCTTACAAGGTTTAAGATAAATGTTACAAAAATACCCCTATAAATAAAATATTCCAAAAATACCCATGTGGCCTAAAGCTAAAATAAATTAAATTAAATTAAAAAAATAATTAAAATAATAATGTTATTACGTGCATAACATTATACCCCCCTGGAAGAAAGAGCTTGTCCTCAAGCTCGAAAGTAGGGTATGTATGCTGACGTCTCCACCTGGTCCCAAGTAGCATCCGCAATAGCTATGCCCGCCTTCTAGACGCCCAAAACGGGAGCATTCCCGCTAGTAACATTTTTTTTTGCAATCGAATGTAGGGATACGTGTCGAACGTCGCTACATCTCCCCAAACAGCAACTCTGCCCTCCCCAGTCTGGACTGGTGTGAAACAACCCCTCACGGTGGCCCCCCATTGGCAAGGTTGCACTGCCTACACTTTGCCAGCATGGCAGCCACAACATCATGACCAGCCCCCTGGGATTGAGAAGACCCAGCAACACTAACCCCCTCCATTTGCTGCACCTTGAAACACTCAGAGGCCTCATCACTCTTATCAGCTGAAAACCAAGCTTTGTAGGAAACCAACCAATTGTTCCTTCTCAAAAATCCAGACAATACAAGTTGTTGCTCACTGTCCTAGAGTACAACAAACACCTTCCCATACGTTCAGATCACTATGAAATTGGTCATGAAGTTCCAAATTCAGAGGGAAGCGATAAAAGGAGACCACTATGTTTACTGCAACAGGAACTATGAGCATTGTTTTCAACAGTGCCACTGTTGGCAGCACTAGTTGTAGCAATGCCACAGCAGAAGCACTTGTACTCTGGGCAGACACCGCCCAGAATTTAATATTTTGCCCATCAACAGCCAAAAAAATCATTCCCCAAAGTATGACATGCCAAATCTGGTCAAGAGAACCGTTATCGGTGAGAGACTGCTTATCTGCTAACAACTTCTCAAAATCAATGGGATGAAGACAATCTTTAGCAAAGACAACCCCTCTGCCACATATGATTTCATCTAAGATGAGAGAAATTGCAGGTAAGTCATTAAATACACCACGAGTAGCATCAATGTTCCCCCCATGCACAAGCACTTTCAAGTCTTGTCTCACTTGGTCAAAGTCAGAATTTTCCAGGTAGTACTCAACTGCATTATATTTTACAGTTTGTAGTTTCTGCTGGGGTGCCCTTATCTTCATTGCAATAGCAGCAGCAATAATAAAAATCAGCATCATCTTTGGCTCAAGAGCTCCACTAATGGGACATCCATTAAGAACAGAAATTATGTTTGTTGCTGTCCCTGTCCGACCAAAATTAATGACATCCTGCAGAGGAGTATCTACAGATAATTGTGTGCCATAAGTCACTGCTGCTACTACTCACAGAATTATCAGCACTGTTTTCAGCAGTGTCAAAACAGTGTCGTACAATCCAGCAATAACATTGGATTGAGGATATGCAAGAGCAAAATTCTTTAGGGCTCGTCTGGCCATACTCTGATGATCAAACACATAGATTCTCAGCTGCTATTGCTCTTGACTCTTGCTATAAATTCTTGTTTTAGTTGAAGAGCAAGCTGCTTTCTGATGAATGTCCGTACGGCATGCACAACATCTGGATCTGCAATTGGCATCATGTCCATGATCTCCCCCACCTGGTACGGCATGAACAGCATCTGGATCTGCAATTGGCATCATGTCCATGATCTCCCCCTCACCTGGTAGTGTCATTGCCTTTGCAATAAATTCTTTGTCCAAGTTAGAATCACAGATGATGCTTTTCAACCCATCCACAAATTTTGGGTTCATAGTCAATTCTCTGTTTTCTTGGAAATCAGTAACAAGGTTCAGCATCAGTTTCCTTGCCAATAGTTGTCCTACCTCCCAACGATTGAATTCATCTGAATCGTAGGCAAGAAGGAAAAATAAATCGATGTCAATAAGATCAGAATCAAGACGCATAGGAGCACTGATACCCCTCAATATAGAAGGTATAGGCCGCTCAAATATATCTGGAAAGACAAATTCTTCGTCCTTCTTAGTAACTCGAAGAACTGTAGTGGAGACAGGCTGACCATCAACAATCACGATTTCAAGTAAACCATTATGATATACTGACGTGAGAGGCATGCCTTCTCCATCTGAATTGAGGAGGCCAACTGCCACAGGTACAAACATGGGCTCTTTCACTGGTTGACCAGGTGTTGATGGGACCTCTTGGCTGAACTTCAAGGAAAAAGTCCGGGGGTTGTATGAGGAGGTAACCATCACCTTGGGTGTTCCAGCTTGAGAGTAACCTAGTAAAAAAATTTCAAAATCTATACCATTCGCATCTCTCATTGCAGCAAAAAAATCTTCACAGGTTACTGCCTGACTATCATGCCTTTTGAAATAGAGATCCATACCCTTCCGAGAACCCGCCCCTCCAAGCAAAGTTTTGTACATTCTGACAACTTCTGCTCCCTTCTCTGTTTTGGATTTCTCATCTCCTTCTCTTATTACTGGAACCCCAAAAATGAAGCCCCACATTTTCAATTTGCCAACGAACCCACGCACAGGGACTGTGCTCATTAACAGCAAAACATAGCCTCCCAAAAAAAAAATTCAGCAGTCCCCATAAAATTATTTCTATGAATCCCAGCATCCCCAGAAAAATTTCATCTCGAAATTCATACACCCAAGCCGAATTTCGTAAAAAGGTTTTGTTTCTCTGCCTCCCGGAACAGAAAACCCCTTTGTTTCTCAGCCCCACGTAACACCCTCAACGCAATTCTAGAGTTGTTTTCAAAAAAAATTATGGACTGGAAAAAGGAGAAGGCGAAGTTGGTAGAAAATTTCTTAGGAAGTCATCCCAAAAATCGTTCCAGTCCTTTTTCCGTTGGAATGCCGAGAGCGAGAGTGAAAGTGAGATACTGACCTGTTCCCGACATTGAACAGCAGCCCTTTGGGTCTTGGCCGCTTGGAATTTTTCCCTCTCGGCGGTGAACAATAGACCTTTAGGGTGTCTTGCACAGGTTGCTTGTCGTGAGCCTCGTTGGTGTGATTTCGGAATTTGACGTCCCTGCTCAGAGATTACCAGTGCCGACGATTTCGGAATTTCTCCCTTCTGATTTTGGAGTTTCTAAGTCCCCGCAGCCTGAAGTCCATGCCCGGGATGACACTGGAAATTTTTGCGTCTCCTGTTCTGGGAGACGTTTTTCGTCCATGGGAAAGGGTTTGATGTCGAACCCCATTCCTGATGTTTCGACTAAGGGTGTGTTGAATACCCTACCAATATTTGAATTTCTAAGTCCCCAATTACGGATGTCGCCCCCGGATATACATAGGGCTCTCTGATTTCTTTGTTTCTCCTACCCATCCGACAAAGCGTCTCGATCGACTATCTCTCGTTCAGTACTTATTTTGTGCTCATATGACCTTCTTTTCTGCGAGATACCTCATCGTCGTAGAAAATTCAATGGAAGTTCTATGCATTCCATCTTATATTTCCTCCAATAATTCGAGTATGACTATACCTTTTTCTCGCAACAAATCGCTTATTGTGTTCCTGCTCTGATACCAGTTGTTATGGTCTCGGATCTGACACATAGATTCATTAAGGAGAACGCACCCTTGAACTCATTGAGGAGAACTCAAAACCCTGTTTAACCTAAAATCAATGTTTCACTCTCTCATTACTATTACCCCTTAAATAGGGTTCACCTTTACAAGGATTAAGATAAAATATTACAAAAATACCCCTTTAAATAAAATATTCCAAAAATACCCCTATAGCCTAAAACTGAAATAAAATAAAGTAAATTAAATAAAAACAATTAAAATAATAATGTTATTGAGTGTATAACACTCATGGAAGAGAGCACCAGTGTGAGGGAGAGTGTTGGAAGATGTGGAGGACTACCATTTTATACAAAAAGATTTTACACACCATTTGTAGCAAGCTGGGAGTTAATGATGTTTTCTCACCCCCAGCCTAAGGGGGAGTGTTGGAATATGGGCTCAAGCCCACACAACAAGGAAGACCCACATATCTAAGAGAATTGTAAGATGAGTCACACGACCAAGGAAGACCCACATATCTAAGAGTATTATAAGATGGGCCCAAGCACAGAAGAAGTAGGACCCACCATGATTACCTCAAACTGACATCCTTATCACATAAGTTGGAAGATCAAGAAGGACTCATAGATAACCACAAGCTGGTTGGAAGATCAAGAAGGACTCACAAAGATAACCACGAGTTGTTATCTTTATCTTATAGTCACGTCCTAGAAGAGTTCTAGTCTGAGTTATGATTGTCTTATACTTATATTGAGTTATTTAATTATGCTATGACTTATTTTTAAGTGTTAGAGTTTGGGTGTAATTGGGACAAATGTAATTTTATTATAATTGGACTCTACTACCTTCCTCTATTATAAATAGAGGTTCATTTACTCTGATTATAAGAAGTTAATGAAGTATTTTTCTTTTCCATAAATTCAACATAAATTAGAAACGAAGTGTACAAACTTATTTTCTCCCTTTACCACCCTCTAGGTTTTTTCCTCACAGGACCTAACAACTGGTATCACAACAAGGATCCTTTGATAGTCTGGTTTGAGGTGGAGTATTAAATATCATAAGTGAGAAATTATGTTAACATCATCTTTGCCCCAAATTACCTAAGGAGAGCATAGATACGGTAGCCTATGAGAGTATTACATTCTTGGAGGGCCATGAACCCCTTGACCCTCCAATGTTTTATGGAACCTACTATTAATATTGGGAATATAGAATGTAAGCATTCATTCAATCTAAGAAGTTAGACATGTGGGAATCCATGCAATGGAGCACATCTCCCATCACATAAATGGCAAACATTTCTCCAAATATGTAAGTAGTTGGAATAAAACAGACATTGACAAGGTGAATGACAATTCATTCACCATGAGACTATACTCAATGCATTGAGAAACGAAGTAACCGATTAAGTCACCACATGCAAATCAACAAAAGAATTTGGGAAAAGATAGACTTGGAATACTTTAAGAAAAAAGAGTCTAGCTCTTCTCACTCAGAGTGCTCATTTGAGCACCTATGCTAGATTGGGAACATCATCTCAAATGAAGATGATGAGTTAGGAGTGAGAGTATTGAGGGATCTAATTTAGGAGAATTATTATTCTTGTTAAATGAATCAAATGTTTATCCTTAAGAGAAAAGTCCAAGAGAGCAAAGATTTTATGTGAAATTCACTGAGTTAGAAAAAGAAATTAAAGTATTAAAATATGAGAGTTCTTCTAGATTGGAAAAGCTAGAGAGAGAAATGATGAGCTCAATGCCAATGGTACTGAGCTATATGCCCATGAATATTTGGGAGAATAATATAAATTATTTTTTGGAAAGACACTTCAAGAAGACAATGAGGTCTCAAAGTCTCAAAAACTATATGCTAAGAAAAGAGCCATTGAGTAGTTCCATGTGTTGAAGGAAATAATGACAATATATATATATATATATATATATATATATATATATATATAAAATTAAGTGAGAGAGTGACATAATGATATAATTATGTGTAAAGTTTATGGTCCTTCTTTTCTTTCATGTATTAGGGTTTACATCTTCATATCTATAAATAAGGAACAAGGGGGAGGGTTCATTAGGTCTTGCTCTACTCCGTAACATTTCTCATCCCTCTTTGAGTCTCACATGCTCTCTCCTCTCTCTTGCTATCTTTCTCTTCTTTCTTCTTCTTCTTCCACGCACTTCTCAAAAACCCTAAATCTTTTAAGAAAACAACACTAGAATCTAACATAGTATCATAATAATTTCCACATGTTTGTAATATTTTAATTCGTACAGTGTTTATTTTTAGTATTTATCTTCCGCATATATATATATATATATATATATATATATGAATCTCCATAGTGTTTGTTTTTACTGTTTATATTTAATATTCATGTTTACTGTTCACTCGCAAATAGTAATAGTATCGAAATGGTGCCAAATAGGATCGAAGCTAGAGACTTGGAATTATTCATCTACGCTTCGAGGTAGAAAACAAAACGGAGTTGTGCTCTACCTTGTTGAAGCAGCCATGGAGCCGCATCGGTTGACATGGACGGCTTGGGGACCTCTGAAAACTGCGAGGAGCCCACGTGGTGTTAAGTCGGTAGGAATAGAGTCAAACCCCGAAGAGTTATAAGTACCAGCAACAGAAGTCATGTTGGGCCTATTAGATAGCTATTAAATATCGACACAAACAAGTAAATAACAGTAATATGTGGTAGTGACTGACAGTAATATCAATAGGCAATGACGATAAGGAAAGAATAGCAATGTAGGAATAGTAAGTAATATGTTGAGAGTGTCAATGTGTTTAAAATGGTATTAGAGCAATAATGTTTTGGTATCATGGTAATCTTGTTAAAAAATGGTATCAATACCAAGGATTAGCTTTGGTTCTTTCTGTTTAGGTTTACATACTCCCAAAATAGTTACGACCCAACACCAATCACATCCCAAGTAACATTTGCATTCTACAAATGTACTAAATGTACCAAAGACCTCAATTGGTTGGTCAGAAGGAACTCAACAATCCTTCATATGACACAGTGTTAAAAACTGGACATACCCATGTTTGTCCAATAAAAGGCTATCCACTTGGATGGCATGACAAAAATAATCCAATATTAAATAATATCATGGATATAGTTGGTGATATGCATCACAATTTTTTCATGAAAAGTTGTTGTGAAAAGTACACCTCAGAATACGTTGCCTTCCTATGCGTAGAAATAGAGAGCGACGTAAATGAACAAGTACATAAACTCAAAAGAGGAATCAATGCCCATCTTGAGGTACTAAAAACTAGAAATACTCAAGAAACAGTAAAATTCCTTACATATCTACAAAGTTTTGTAAATCAATAAATAAATCACTCTAGGATATTAGCACCAATCCGAGAGATGAAAACTAAAATGGTTAATAACAAACCAAGTAGAAAAGAATTACAGGAAGTCATTTGTAAAATAGCTTCTGTAAAAAATCAACAACGTACAGATAAAGATCATCTTATACAAGATATATGCGCCTTAACTCAAAATAATGAATTAAAAGAACTTGTTATTCAACATACATCTCCATTCATTACTTTGTATCAATTGGAACAACTAATTGAAATTTTGTTCCGAAAATTAGAAGAGACATCGTCTCAACTAAAATTCCTACATGTCTGAACAAATAGGAATAGAATGTACTTCTCTCCAACATAGTATTCATGTACATCATGAAATACAGGGAGAATACGACAAACATCCTAACCTGATGCAAGATGGACAAAAGTGGACTATAAGTATCCCTAGGATAACTGAAGTCTACAATAAAGATTGGATGGAGTTCCAAAAGAAATCCTTAATCTTCCAGAAGGAACTATCTGTAGAAATACAAGATATCGACTCAGGTATTTTCTATTATAGATTATTAAGTGAATCAGACTTAGCCAAGCTAAACCGATTCAAATATGTCCATTATGGACTAGTTCGTATAGGATTAGACCCCTTAATACGAATCAACCAAAATTTACCCTTCATAGCAGCTATCTTTAATAACTCAATAAGGAATAATTTTGAAAAAGCCCTACTCGGAGGAGTTAGAACAAATTTAGGATTAGGCCCAGTTTGTTTTACAACATGGCCCAATCTATAAATAGATTTAGACGACAAACATATCTAGGATACCTTGTCCCTAAAAAGCTACACAGACAATTGGTCAAAAAATGGAATTCAACCAGGAAGAAGAGTTATGTGCATACTTATATGCGTCGTAGCTAGAGGAATCAACACTGGAACAGTTCTAGTTAAAGATTCAAAGAAAATCATAGAATTAGCCAAAAATGTTGGTTATTTTGAAACTTGACCATAGAAGAACTTGACTCCAGAGACTTAACTGGCCAACTGAGTGGGTAGTCCAACCTTTGGCACCCAGACACCTTCCCCTCTCCCGAAAAACCATAAAGGAGATAGAAGGAAAACTAGAAATCACCAATGCTAGAACATGCTTTTCCCTCGAACAGGATAGACCCTCTACCTCAACCAGTTCTCGCTTTGAAGGAATAGGAAACCCAAGGCCCAATGCCTATGTTCCACTTCACATCAATGATGGCACATAACCCATATAAAGCCTTAGGAAACAGTGACATTGTCACCCATTCCAACCAAACCTTAGAGTTTTACGAAAAGACCCTAAAAAGGTTAGAAATGTTGTTGACAATCTACAACAGAAACTAGATTTCCTCTATGATGAATATTAACATAGAGAAATAATAAAATGTCAAAACATCCTAGAAAATATTCTAGAAAAAATTGATCATGGAAATAGTCCTGTTTTCTTTAAAGAATTAATAGAACTAAAACAAAGTTTAGATAATCTAAACAAAGATAAAATGCACGAACTTCTAACCGAAGTTTTAGAATTAAAATAACGTTTAGGTTCTTTCAGTCCCTCAAGGTATAAAACCCCTTTTACACCTTGGACTCCAGAATGATCTATAAGAAGAAACTTTTAGATCGTCTACAAAGAAAGAGAGATGGCCTTGCCTGTACTCTCTTACTAAGAAAAATGCTTCAGCCTGAAGATGACACAAGCCCATCAATGGTGATGTACCATTACCATTGGGAAAGATATACTGATCGCATCTACATATTAAGATGCAAGATCAAAAGAATTAAACAAAAGCTAAACCTATTAGCTTTGTAAAAATGATCTATAGAGAAAGACTATTAGATCGTATACTTCTAGTACGCATAACCAGAGAAAGAACTCTGCAAGCCAGAGAAAATCTCAGACCAGCAAATGAGACCGAGATAGCTTTTAATGAGTGTCAGGTTGAATGAAGGAGATTAAACTGTACTGTAATTCTACTACGGTGCATACTAAGAAGACTTCAACGAAAGCTTCAAGAATTAGCTCTATGAATGAGTTTTTCTATTTAATGGATATGAAAACTCCATTACCTTTAGGCCTTTCTAACATAACCGGATGGCTTAAAAACCTAGTATACCTAGCACCTTGCATAGCACCTAGGAAAAAAAATCCAAAACCTTCAGCCTTCAGGATCGCTTCAAAAGCATCATCCTCTACAGATGATGAAGTTTACGCAGAATATAATACTTTTGGTTGCCAACCGGTTTATTATGTTCAAGAGAAAACACCATCCTCTAGTAAACAACAAGAGCAACAAGACAATGACCCAGAGGCATGAGAATCTGACGAAGTTGTAATAGAAAATACCAAGAAAACAGACTACTCTGCTAAAGACAAAAAGGCAGATGATCTTGGTAAAAGATTTAGAATGTTTCAAGGAAGTAACCAACAAGAAGTAGAAACTTCAAGGATACGAGATACCCACATGGAAGACAGCTTTTGAGACAATTTCTGCGATCGAATAACGGATAACTCTCGAGAACGAGAAAGTTTCTCTATTGTGGACTCAATAGCACAACGAGTCATCGAGGGGCGACATGGGATGAGTTGCTGACTCAATGGTAAGGACATTAGACATTATATGCTTCATGTATTTCTTTATTTCATGACTCGTAAGTAGAAAGGCCTAAGGGCAATATTGTAATAATCTATAACTTTTGAACTCGAGCCCTTGTTTATGAGGCTGTCGAGTTGGAATGAAGGGAAGAAGAACAGATTATGGGATCTGCGTTCTCCCTATCGAACCAGGGTCGGCGTTCCCCTGGAACCCACGGTGTAGGCTCCCGTTGACGAGCCTAAATCCACATTCCGGCAACCAGTGTCATTGTTTTCCTTCCGTTACCCCTTCTCGACCATCCTTATCCCCAAATTGACACCATAGGTCGACCGGAGAGGTCTCGGCGACCAGAATCGGTACCAGAGAGGCAGGGCGATTTCTCCCTTCGACGCGTGACTCGTTCTATGATCCGGGAACCTAACAGCTTGGTATCAGAGCAGGTCAGGATGGAGAGACGTCGTCCAACAATGCCGACTTGATGGCTAACATCAGAGAACTGGTTCGAGCAGAAAGGGCAGCGGACCGGGAAGAGATGGAAGGGCGTCTGGCTGAGTGGATGGACAGCCGAATTTCGCAAAAAATTCAGCAGGTAACCTCGCAAATCCAAAGCTTGTCGGTTCGATTGGATGAAATGATGGGGGTAAGAAACCCCACTCCTCGTGAAGGGAGGAGGAGCCTTGCGCCTATGCAGGGCGACCACTTTG
This sequence comes from Aristolochia californica, assembly GCF_029961685.1. Taxonomy (NCBI): domain Eukaryota; kingdom Viridiplantae; phylum Streptophyta; class Magnoliopsida; order Piperales; family Aristolochiaceae; genus Aristolochia; species Aristolochia californica. The sequence goes on from NW_027181881.1 coordinate 9,202,560, forward strand.
TGGGTCGAACAGAGCAGACTGTAAATGGCATGAGCTCGGGTTCTGGTGGTGGGACCATCCCAAGGTACACAAAGTTGGATTTTCAGTTGTTTAAGGGATCTGAGGACCCCTAAATTTGGTTATATAGGTGCGATAAAAAAATTTTCTCATCAAAGAACAGCTGAAATTGACAAAGTAGGGTTGGCCGCCTTCCACATGTTCGATGAAGCGCAACTATGGGGCCACCAACTCGAAATGGAAAATCCGAACATAGACTGGGCAGAATTTAAAGATTTATGCACAATTCGGTTTGGACCGCCTACTAAGAGCAATCCATTAGGGGGCCTAGCCTTGCTGCGTCAAACTGGCACCGTAGAGCAATACTAGCAGGCATTTCAAGAAAAATTAGCCAGAGCCAGTAAAATAGTCCAGGTGGATCAACAGGTGGGCTTATTCACTGCTGGACTATCAGAGTCCCTTCGTTTAGAGGTTGAGCTCCTCCCTCCCTCTAATTTAGCCCGAGCAATGAACTTGGCCCGCACTCTAGAGGCCAAACAAAAAATTCAGAATTGTCAGCCTTGGCAGAATAACAGGTCTGCTACTAACAGGACTTGGCGCTCCAGTGTCCCTGCAACTACTTCCACAGCAACCAAGACTAGTCAGCCTCCACCAGCATTTATCAAAAAATTGTCAAGAGCAAAAATGGAAGACAAAAGATCCAGAGGGTTGTGTTATAATTGTGATGAAAAATATACATTTGGTTATCAATGTTAGAAGTTATTTTGGCTAAAATTGCAAGATCATGAGGAGGACGAGCCCATACCCGCTGAGCAGGTAGAGGAAGAACAAGCACCTGACATTTCTCTCCAAGCCATTACTGGCCTCCAATTTCCCAATACCATGCAACTTTGTGCTCTAGTCAACGAGCATCCTCTCTTAAGTCTGGTTGACTCAGGCAGCTCCCATAATTTTATAAGCTTCCAGGCCACCCAGCAGTTACAACTTCAGGTACAACCTCGCCCATTAGCTTCAGTGCCATTGGCTAATGGCGACAAAATTCTAAGTTATGGGGTCAGCAAGGCCGTTCTGTTTTCCATTGCGGGTCATCAAATTCATGCAGACTTTTTTATTGTTTCGCTAGCCGGATATGATATGGATTTTGGAGTTAAGTGGCTGCAAACTTTAGGCCCGATTAAGTGGGACTTTACTACTTTGACAATGACCTTTGAGTTGGCGGGACAACAGCTCACTTTACAGGGGTGTATGGCGGACGTTCTTCCACATTTGCTTACACTTCCGCAACAGCATGACCCGCCTGCTGCCTTAGCAAATTTATGGGAGGCTAACACCGCTACTTTTCAGAACCATCTAGGTGATGCCACACAATGGGTTCGGAATGCTCTCCGGTTGGCTGATGATCTTCGCCAGTTTATTGTACTATTTGATAACATCACTGCCGTGTGCCCAAAGAGAGTGGAAACTGAACACCACTGGTACACTCCTTTTCACAATTTGGACCAGGACAATTTGGATGATGTAAGGAGAATTTGTGGGACAGATTTGGGATTGATCTCACAGGGTAGTCTGACAAAGCATGTCTTCTGGCTCACCAAGCCATACCTAGCAGAGGTGGCACTCAAAATCCATGTTACAATGGGAGGAAGAAATACTGTTCTTGTAGATGCTTTACGTTGGCGACTCCCTTTGGTCAGTGATAGACCAACCATCACATTTGGAGCAGATGTCACTCACCCTGAGACTGGAGCAGACTCAAGTCCATCCATTGCTGCTGTTGTAACTTATCAAGCTTGGCCTGAGGTTACTCCATATACTGGGCTGGTGTGCGCTCAGGCTCATAGGCAGCAGCTGCCACAGAACTTCTTCAAGACTTGGCCTGCACCCCAGCATGGTACTGTAACTGGAGGTATGCTCAGAGAGCTTCTACTTTCCTTCACGAAGGCAACCGGCAAAATACCATTGTGAATTACCTTCCACTGAGATGGTGTATTGTTCTGGGTGGCCCTCGTGCCACTTAACATAGCAGGTGCTTCTAGAGTGTTAAACTCAATCATCTATGCCTGTCCCTGTATTGTTGTGCACAGGTCAATAGCTGTTACTACAAATTCTTCAATGGCGTCACTGGATAGACCTGTTCTTTTGTCACATGATTCCCATTCTGCAGATTCAAGCCATGAGCAGGGCGAATCTTTCCTTAACATCACATGTCTTTTGCACTCATGGATTCGCGGGTCTTATCGGATCTTGGACTGTTGTGCATTCATACTGATTTTGCAGTGCGAGCATGGTTCAACATCTGTGACACTTAAATCCTACGACATAGATAATTGTGGACTTTCTAGCCATGCGTCAGAAAACTTTGGTGGGGTGAACTGTTTGTGGAACTTGAAGGGAAGGGGAGTTCCATTTTCTGGTGAACACACTAGTAACTTGGAGGCACTGCTGGAATCCCATATTGATCACCAGTCTTTATCTTTTCGTGAGGAATACCCTTAACCCTACTTTGATCACCACAATGCTACCCAGCTTCCCCTGGAATATTATCCAAGCCCATACCTTTCCAGAGAGGAAAAGAAAGATGCACTGCTGGTTGCTCAGAACAGTATTGAACTACCCTCCTCCCTAACTACTCCTGGCGAAGTGCCAAAACCTGTCCAAGATGATCTGGCCAGAAGCTTACGGGAGAAGTGCAAGCAGTCATAGTCTCTGCCGCAGAGGATCTCCCTGACATTTTGACCTGGCAGAGCACAGCAAAAAAAAAAAAAAAAATTTCTTGCAGGTGAAACCTACGGGTCAAGGGGTGCTGACTACGTGGGATAATGTTTATCCATTTCGGCTCGCATACGTTACCTTCGAGCTTGAGGACAAGCTCGTTTTCCAGGAGGGGAGTGATGTTGTGGACTCGATAGCACAACGAGTCATCCAGGGGCGATACGGACGAGTTGCTGACTTAGTGGATAAGTGAAGGACATTAGACATTATATGCTTCATGTATTTCTTTATTTCATGACTTGTAAGTTGAAAGGCCTTAGGGCAATATTGTAATAATCCATATCTTTTGAACTCGAGCCCTTATTTATGAGGTTGTCGAGTTGGAATGAAGGGAAGAAGCACAGATTACGGGATTTGCATTCTCCCTATCGAACCAGGGTCGGCGTTCCCTTGGAACCCAAGGTGTAGGCTCCCGTCGACGAGCTTAAATCCACATTCCGGCAACCAATGTCATCATTTTCCTTTTGTAACCCCTTCTCGACCATCCTTATCCCCAAATCGACACCATAGGTCGATCAGAGAGGTCTCGACAACCAGAATCGGTACCAAAGAGGCAGGGCGATTTCTTCGTTCGACACATGACTCGTTCTATGATCCGGGAATGTAACATTCTCCCACTCCAAAATATCTTTGGGAGGACAAAAGTATTTGACAAAATACACAAATGTCGATCCGTCACATGCTACCAAGGGACACCAATCCATAGTTTGGATTTTATCTCAACTTGGATTGCCCCAAGGATGGAGTAAAAGTCCTTAAAGAATAGGAAAGAAGCATGAGCAATGCTACAAATATGCATGAATCTTGGGATAAAAATTCTGCATTTAATTTCTTTATCTATGCTTTATAGGGTAACATAGTTCATTAGTGGGACAACCTTCCCAAAAACCAAAAACGAGCTACCTCAACATCTATAGCTTCTATACTCAAAGGATTAGTGGCTAAGATATCAAAAGAATTTCTAGGAATACATCCAACCCTAGAAACTCACCATGAGAGTACTAAATAAAGAAAACATTTCGAAACTCTTCAAAAATTAAACAAGTTATAGATATGTAACATTTGTTTTTATGAGAAGTATTATTGCGAATTTGCAAGTTACTTCTATAAACTACGAAAAGATGATCAGAAACCTTACATGTTCATCTTTTATTCAAAATTGCCAGAACCTTTTGCAAATGTAGCTGAAAAAGACTACATTATAAAATATTGGCAAAATAATCCAGAATATGGTACTTTAACCATGGATAATTTTCTAAACTTTGATACTTTAGGAAGAAGACACAGGTTTGTACAAGACATGTTGGCAAATCTTTGTGAAGCCCAAAGACTACAAAAGAAAAGTAGTAAGACACATAAACAAACATTATGTTGTTCTAACCAGAACAAAAATGTATGAGCTTATGGTTGTAAGACCAACTCTCATAAGCAATGAAAATATCCTAAGAAATTTCATAAGAAAAAATTTAGGATACAACAAAGTTCAAAACTAAGTATACTCCTCAAAAGAGATACTTTAGAAAAAGAACAAACTCTGGCCCCTCTACATCCAGTCAAGGGTCAAATGCATACTGCCCAAAGGGAAAACCCCCAAGCAAATGCAAATGCTGGATATACCAGAAAGAAGGACATTTCGCACGCGATTGTCCAAACGATAAGAAAAAATGGCAATATACTAGCCAAAGAAAAAGGATTGGAAATCATCCATCATGATGAAATCTAGTCGGACGATGAAGTGTATGAGCTTCATCTTGAATCTGATTCTTCCACCTCGGAAAACTCAAAAAACATGTCGAATTCGTCAGGCACATCCTCTGATTGAATCTCCACATCAATACAGAGCATGTAGCCTCTGGCATTTCATATATCCGGTTATGCATACGCTTTCTAGATATACAACACTACAGCAAGCGTGGTGATATCCACTGCTGTTGTCAAAGTAATTTCTCTTTTATTGTAGAAATCATTAAAGGAAATTATTTACCTGATACTCTTACTCGAGATTTTCTTGTGTTATAGACAGGTAAAATAGATCCTATCAGCATCACACTGACGGACCTAGCAGCATTAATTGCCACTCTCCCGATATTGCTCTCTACCCTATAGTCTCTATTGACAGTCTTTTAGTTCTTTCTGAACGAGGAGACTTATCCAAGAATTGTGCCCGTTATGGGCTAAATGGAGACCTCTTACAACTCAAGGTTAAGGAATTAACCAAAGAGTTAAAAGAACTCACCAAAAGGCATGATATGCCAAACTCTTCCTAGACTTCTACCGGATCTCCATCGCGAGAAAAGGAAGTCATAACATCAACTAATAAGCATACAGATGACTCTAGTGTTTTGATAAACACAGGTTGACCCGAGATTTCTACCAGTCATGCCAGGCATGAGAAGGAAATCACAACCCAGTCTTCTATTAAGATAGGGGAATCAGGGATTTCTACCTGCCAATCTAGAGCTGGAAAGGAAACCTTAACGATTTCATCGAAATCGGAATCAAGGACTTCTACTACCAGTCTCGAGATAGAAAGGAAGTCACAACGGATCCATCTATGATGGAAACGGACTTGTCTAGAAATGAGTTTTCCTTCAAGACAAAATTGGTTACCTCGTCTGAGTTTACAAGGTTGCAAAGCCTCAATAAGCCAGACAAAGCAAGTTTTAATGAGTTTGAATTTTTGAAGAAAATTAAACCTTTGAAACTATCAGACATCATGTCTAAGGAACCCTCGCTAAGCCCTCATAAGGTGGACATCGTTTGTTCAAAAATAGAATCCGATCATACCATCCAATTCCAAAGATGGAACGAGCAGATCGGACAAGGGATGAACACTCCCTTCTTCACAACCGAGTCCAGCAACAGTTGGAATCAAGTGAAACTGAGTCAAGACATGGACGGCTTGGGGACCTCTGAAAACCGCGAGGAGCCCATGTGGTGGTAAGCCGACAGGAATAGGGTCAAACCCCGAAGAGTTCTGAGTAGTAGCAGAAGTCATGTTGGGCCTATTAGCTAACTATTAAATAAGGGATCCTAGGGTTGACAATCAAAATCTGCTCAAAAGTATTTGAAATGTATAAGGAGATGTTTTCAACTAATGGAGTAGGCAAAGTGCTATTTTTTTTTAGAGAGGAAAGGTGTTGTTTTTTTTTTATTCTAGCAAGGTTTAAATCCTAGATAAGTGTGTTATGATCTTTAATTCATGTTCTAATTCATCTAAATAATCATTAGTCTGTCCAAAATTTATTTTGAATCCCATATTATCTTCCTTGAAAAATTAAGTTCTTCATGGCTCATGCATGGCTGAAAACGAATTTTTGATTATGTATTGCTGCTATTGGCCATAAAATTTATGCCAAAAATTGTGAAAAACAAATTTTTAATTATGTATTGATGTTATATTTGGCCATCCTAATACAAGGTGTAACCCCTAATCCCCCATCCCAAATCTGATATATAAGTTGTTGGATTTATGGAAAAGAGAATTACTTCATTGACCTATTATATTCATAGTACATGAACCTCTATTTATAATAGAGGAAGCTAGTAGAGTCCAATTATAATAAAACTATCTTTGTCCCAATTACACCCAAACTCTAATACTTAAAGATAAGTCATATCATAATTAAATAACTCACAATAAATAGAAGATTAACCTGACTAAAACACCTTTAAATTAAAACTCTTATGTGGGTCCATATCTCATGGGTTTGGACCCGTGGGTTTGAACCCATGTGAATCCATATCTTATGGGTTTGGGCCCATCTTCTAACACTCTTAGATATGTGAACTTTTCTTGGTCATGTGGGCTTAGGGCCATCTTCCAACATAAGCCATATGAGCAACCATACTTGAAGGAGTGAGTGCCATGAGGTGCTTATTTTTAATTGAGGCCCCATGATGGACAAATGAAGTAGGCTATGTTTAGGATCTATTTGGAAACCCTAAAAAGTAAAATAAAATAAAATTTTAATCATTATGATTCTAAAAAATAGTTACTAAAAATAAGATAACGATCAAATTCTTTTTTTTATTAATTTTTTTAGAATAATAATAATAATCAAATTCTTTTTTTTTCTGTGGGTTCGAAATAAACCTGGTATATGCTCGTCAGAGTAGAACGGGGAGTGCCCTTCATTCCCGTTGGCCACTGTTAAGAGTTTAGTCTAGACGAAATTAGTGGTCAACCAGGTTTGTGTTTAGAAGCCTGCAAGACTGCAAGTCTGCAACCTTCGAGAACAACAAAATCTCTCTTGCTTAATTTGGTTTTCTTTTCTTTTCTCTTTGGGCGTCGGCGGTGCTCTAGTTTGGATTTTATCGTCGTCAAATCCATTCAGGATGGTAATGCACATCTTGCTTCATTCAATTTTAAACAATAATTCTCTTCATTATCCAACCTGTTGTCCCGTTCCTTCAATGTTCATCCAACCTGTTGTCCCGTTCCTTCAATGTTCTAACGTGCGAAAGCCGGAGTCGGAAGCTTCCCCTCCGCCGGTATGGTCAGTCAGAGACGTAACGTAAAACAACCTCTTACATCACGCCATCCCTGCCTAAATAATCGGCGTCTACACTAAATAGGGAAGCGTGCCCTTCTCTATCTTTATCTATAAATATTTCTTCTTTCTGTTGTGGGCTTTATTCGTAACCTTCTTCCCTTTCTTCTTTTCTCTCACCCGCACATCAACAAACTTTTTTGAGGCCACGTCTGAAAATAGTTCATACCGATCGATTATCAATTTATCCATTTGTAGAGCCATGGATTCTACTGCGCAGCGTCGCTTAAGGGTCATTCACGACCACCTTCTTCCTGTACCGGCTGGTCAGAAGAAGCAGCTTGAAACTAACGAGACTGCTGCTGAGTTCGTTTTAGGTAATTATTTGTCGATCTCTTGCTTTAAAAGCTGAAAAACAAAATCGGTTCGTGTTCTTTTGTGTAGTTTAGGTGGTTCTGTCGCTGTCCAGTTTTCTCGTTCTATGGCCTTCTCATTTCTTTCTCTTCTCTTTTGACGGGAGGATATCATTTTTCCGTTAGGAGGATATCCTTACTTGGCATAATTTATCCGGAGTGCCACTTCTCGGCTAATATTAGTTGAGCAAATTTTCTTTTCATCATCGATTCGTTTTTTTTTTTTTTTTGGTATTTCTGTTCCTTTGTTTTCTATGTATGGAAGCAGGTTTGCGCTTTAGCTTACTTGCTTCTGTCCGTATCAACTTTCTGGTCGTATGGTACATTAAGCCACTATTTAGAACAAGGAAGAAAAGAAAAACAGAAAAAAAAAGACCTTTTCCTCCCCTTTTTCTTTTCATTGGGTTCCAAACAAACCCTAAGGGTGGCGGAACTCTCCATTTTACTCTTCATGATTTGGAAAGGGGAAGAGAATGCTAGAGTTAAAATCGTCCAATTTGAAACATTGACGTGCAGCTCAACTGTTACCCCATTTCCTTGTCGCGTTCAGTGATAGTAATAAATTACTTTTAGCTTCTGGTCAGCATTATAGCTGTAAAATTTGATGTCTAGAATGTGCTGGTGAACGACAAGAATAGTCATAAAAAAGAAGAAGCAAATTTCCTACTTTTTGAAATATCAATGATTTTACTATACTAGAAGTGATACTGTGTCCTGCCCCCTTCAATGACAGACAGAGCATAATCGGTCCCGTTACAAATGTATAAAAAAACTCACAGAACTCTTTCTAGTCCTTTTTGAAGGAACCTATCTTCTATTACAAAGACCTCCTCTATCCAATTTTATATCTCCTGACCACCTGTGTAAGTTTGGCATAACATAGTCTGTGAGACCACAATCGGCTATACACGACAGGATTTCTGTATGGTGCAAATGAGAACAAATGGACCCAGGCTAACCTTTGCCTAGTACACAACAACGCCAGCTCCCAAAGAGCTTTAGAGCACTTCCCAGTGAATAATGGCAGCCCAAAAAAGTGGCAGACACGGATTATGAGATGTAGGAACTGGAGTCTAGTCCCATAGCTGTTCCCTAATCAATAAGCCTACCAAGGGAGGCCACCACCCATTCTAAAATCCTTTGATAATGAGCATTTATTTACTTAAAAAAAGAAAACCAGAGTATGGATCTGAGTCCCTATCACGAAATTTCCAAACGTTCTCCCCTTCAAAAAAACAAAAAAAAAAAATGCTCATAGAGGATGGATCTGTTAATTATTAGGAGCTAACTTGGAATCAAATAGCTAGTGAAACCTTGTTTCGTAAGGACCTACATATCCTTTTTCCTGCTTATAATTCTTAGCTTAGTGAAACCTTCCACTATGTATTAAATGAATGGATATGCCTTTTATGTTGACTGCCAATTGATGTGTCTCTTGCAAGATGCCCTTGAATGACCTGCTTCTTCTATCCTGCTATGATGGGTTCTATGTATTTATATAACTTGACTTTATCTTGATATGTAATGGTATAAAACTGAAAAACGAGAAGTTGAGCTTTCTGGTGTGATGAACAACTATACACTTTATTTGACCTCCTTGACAACGGAAAGATGAGTTTTCTATGTTCAGGATTTTCCTAAATACCGGGATCCTATAGCCGACCAACTCTGAATATTCACTTTTTAAGAGATCTTGCATTACATAATCATGTTAATTAGGAGCTTTTCTGTAACCAAAACATGAGTAAGAGTCCTTGCTGTACATACTCATGTCAATCAGGAACATTTCTGTAGCCAAAACATCAGCTCCTGTCCAATTTTGGTTGCCAATTGTCTTACTTGACCTAATAAAAAAAAATACTAAGGCAAGAAGAAGAAAAAGAAGAAGAAGAAGGTGATATGGGACAGGAGTGGAGAAAAAAATAATGTGGAAAAGGAAGCAACTTTGCTTAAGGCGAGGGCTCTAGCTTGCATATGCATTCTTTTCGTCTTGTTCATTTTTTTTATTCTTGTTCTCTATCAATAAAATTACAAACCTTAAGTCATCATCATTATGACTACAGAGTTTGGTTTATGCTTCAGTGCTCATGGTAAATGTTAACTTGGTGTTTTCTTGCATATGAGGAGTGCCATGCTTAAGCTATATGGGCTAGATGTTTGTCAAACGTATCCGTTGAGAGAATGAAGAGTTGGGCATTTCTAATATTTATTATTCTTACCGTTCGAAAGTATTTTTTTTAAATGATGCTGAATTTTATTAAATCAAAAGCTCAAAAGATCAAGATTACATAGAGGGAAACCTTCCCAAATAATGAAAGATTAATGGGAGGTTTCGAATTTTGCCAATTTATCAGCCAAGGAATTGGCTGATCTAGGAATGAGATTCCAAGTACAATGAATTGTGGACACAATGTCAGCAATACAATCAATAATAGGCCATTGGCGCCAGGGGGGGAGCTTTCTTTGGAGCACCAACTGATGACTATCTTGGAGTCTCCTTCAATAAGCAGCTTTTCGTGAAGACGGTTCTTGAAAATTTGAAGGCCATAAAGAAGGGTACTCACTTCAGGAGTGTTGGAGTCAGCGATGCCAACCGTCCCAGCATAAGAGAGAGTAGACTCTCCACAACTATCTATGAAGACACCACCCGCACCCGCTGGCCTAGGACAACCCAACACACTGCCATCAAAGTTGAGTTTGATGCAGTCGCTTGGGGGAGGATCCCAAGTAGCCATGACTGGCATCCTGTGAGGACCCATCATATAAGAGAGCAAGCTCCAATTGTCACGAAGGGAAACACTTAATAAAGTGGCAAATTCCTTTCTAGTAGACAACCAACTAGAGATTAAGCCCACTGCATAAGAAGCCGTACTATCTAGGGTACTAGATTTTGAATTGAATCTCTGGTTGTTGCACTCAAGCCATAGATACCATGGGACGTGCGCAAGGCAAGCCAAGAGAACTTGCCCAATCTAGGTAGGCGAGTCCCCATTACCATTTGGCAAGTGCCGAAGAGGTCCTGGTGAAGCCCCATTTGGAGGCCAATCTTCTGAAAAATCATTATCCACATTTTCTAAGAGAACCCGCAGTGCAGAAGCACATGCTGAACTGTCTCGTCACACACACCACAGAGAGGACAGGTGCAGTCAAGAGTGGTAAAACCTCTTTTGTGGAGGTTATCAGAACTGAGAATCTGCTCTTTGACGGTAGTTCACATAAAAAACTTGATCTTGCTAGACATGGAAAGCTTCCATGCAAAATTCGCTTTATGCTGAGGTAGGTTGGAATCATGTTCTCTGATGTGAGAATAGGCGGAAACAACTATAAAAAGTCCATTGATGTTGGGCTTCCATGTCAGTTTATCAGTCGCATGCTCTCGGATAGTAATACTGCTGAGTTTGGAGAGGATAAAGCAAAAATTTGTGGATGGAAGACTCCACGATTAGGTACTGCAAGAGTCTGCCATTGAGCAAGAGAGGTCTCTAGCCACCCAGAGAGCCTTGGGAAGTCATCTGAGAGGGAGTAGGGGCCACACCACTCGTTTGACCAAAAGAGAAGGGTCCTCCCATTTCCGGTGTAAAAGGATGTCACAACCCTGACGGCTAGGAGTAGCTTGTAAACTGATTTCCAAATCGGGGATAAGAGACAAGTGATACCGCCTTCTCTCCACCAATACCCGAAAAACTGAAGATAGAACCTGACCATATCCCTCTATAGATTGTTGTGTTTAACATTGAAGTTCCAAATCCATTTGAGCATTAGGGCTTTGTTCATCTCCTTTGTAGGCCGAATGCCTAACTCACCCCAATTGCGATGCAAGTAGATTTCCTTCCAGCTAATTAGATAGTATCTGAAGGTGTCTTCTGATCATCTCCAGAGAAAGCGCTGACGCATGACGTCAATCCTGGAGCAAACTGAAGCCGAACATTGCATGAATGATAAGAGATAGTTTAGCAAACCCACCAAGCATGACTTGAGAAGAGTGAGTTGCCCAATTGTGGATAGAACTTTACCCTTAAGTTGCTAATCTCTTCTCAAATTTCTCAATAAGAGGGACCATAACGCCACCAAAGGCCGAGAGTAAAAAAGTGGGAGACCCAAAAATGTAGCTGGCATGTTCTCTAACGTGCACCCAAGAAGTCTGCCATACCACGAAGCACAGAGGTGTTGATGTGATAGCCGAGGAGAGTGGTTTTCTTCCAATTAATATTCTGCCTAGAAGCCAACTCAAATAAGCCCAAAATTGCATGCAACTTTTTGATCTAATCCACGATGCCAACCTCAAAACAAATGGTGTCATCTGCAAACTAGAGGATTGGAATGTCAAAGGCCGTGCAATCTGTCATGGGGAGAAGCCATCCCAAATTCTTGGCCGAATAGATCAAGGAAGAGAGGTATTCTGCCACCACATTGAATAGCAAGGGGGATAAGGGGTCTCCCTGTCCAATTCCCCTGGATCTCTTAAAATAGCCGCAAACAGTTCCATTGAGAAGAACGGAGTAGCTGGCAGAGGAAATACGGCTATGGATCCAGAAACGCCACTTTTCACCAAATCCCATTTTCCCTAGGAGAGTGTCTGAAAGCTTTCAATTAACTTTGTCAAAAGTTTTCTCAAAATTTAACTTGAGAATGAATCTAGGGAGCTTCAAAGCCTTGAAGTGGTGGATGAGCTCATGACACGCCATGGCCAAATCTAAGATGTTTTTTCCCTTGACGAAGGCACTTTGACCATGATGAATAGCTATTAGAAGAGCCGTAAGGAGGCGATTAGCGAGGAGACGCGCTATCACCTTGTAGGTATTGGTGGTGAGAGACTGATGGGTCGGAAATCTGAAGGGAGCTTTGCCCCCTCTTTTTTAGGGATAAAGGCAATGAAGGAATTGTTTGAAAGTATTATTATTATTTTATTATCTATATTTATATTTTTAAATGCGGCCAAGGATTTATGGGTTCTTTGACTGATATTTGTCATTATAGACTTGCATACTTTTTCTCAAATTCCTGAAAGGAAATTTTTCTTGTTTCATAACCATTTATTTCATACAATATGAGAGATCATTACTAGATATGGAAAATATAAATGCCTTGAGCCAGTTGTATGAAACATGTAATATGAACGTTTGTTTACAAATGTTAACTGCCTTCAAACTAAGTAGGAATAATTTTTCAGGGCAAGGCTACAGTGTGGTTCTTCCCGAAAAGTTACATACCGGAAAATGGAATGTGTACAGGTAAAATTGTCTTAACTGAAAGGATTACGTCATTGTCTATGTTCACTCGGTTTCAGGAACAAATGTCTGGCATTGTGGAGCATTAGTTTTACAGAGGTGATGAGGACTAGCTATTTTCATACATCAGGATATATTTCCCTTTGATCCTATTCATTTCTTCCTGTGATTGCTGAAAGTAATTGTTAGATATTGATGGATTTATTACCTTTTTAAATGTAATAAATTACTTGGCAGGTCTGTGAGATCCCCTTTGAAGCTCATAAGTAGATTTCCAGATCATCCAGATATTGGGACATTACACGATAACTTTGTGTGAGTTTCCTACTTATGTTAATTGAACCAGTTGGTATGTTCTGTTCTTAAGATGAATACAGGTTTTGGCTTCGTTTGTTGTCATTGTGTTTAGAAGTAATAGGGGTTTAACTGACTAGTGTATTAACCACCCAAGTATCAGCAAAGGAAAAGATGAGAAAGTATCTAAGAAAATTGAATGCTCTTTTCTTGGAAGTGTGGGTTAACGATCCAAATAATGTTTTATCTACTTTAGGCACGCAGTTGACACTTATCCAGATTACAAGTATTTGGGCACACGAGTTCGGGATGATGGAACAGTAGGAGAGTAAGTGATCTGTTCTGCAGAAGTCAGATTTCCTCTATTTAAGGTCCTTTTGTTCAAGTAGTTTCATTCTTCACATTTATAAAGGTACAAGTGGATGACATTTGGAGAAGGGGGTACTTCCCGGACGGCCATTGGTTCTGCTCTAATTTATCATGGGGTACCAAAGGTGAGTATTATGATGTTTGTAATGGCATGTAGTTGTTCTGTTTATCCTCTCTGTAGTTTTACATTTCTTTAATTATTTTTTTCCTTTAGTCTTACAGCAGACCCTTCCACTTATTTCGCACCTAAAACTAATTTTTTTTTTCTCTTCTTTGCTTTTGTAGGGTGCATGTGTTGGATTGTATTTTATAAATAGGCCTGAGTGGGTCATTGTGGATCATGCTTGTGCCGCTTATTCTTTCATTTCTGTTCCTTTATATGACACTCTTGGTACAGTCTCTTTGAGTTTTAATATATTATGTTTTTATTCTCTTCAAAGTGATGAACATTGGGGTTTATATTCCATCCTTGTACCTGCAGGGCCAGATGCTGTTAGATATGTTGTAAATCATGCTGGTGTACAGGCTATTTTTTGTGTGCAACAAACACTTGACGTTGTGAGTTCTGACCCTAATTTCAATACTGTCTTGCTCAGAATCATACTGAAATTTTTGTTTGGTGGACAAGAAACTTATTTAGTGGTAACTTCTTCTGTATTTGATTGACTTTATTTTATTGATTTCTTGCTTGCACGTTGAAGTTATTGAACTTTTTAGTGGAGATCCCAACTGTACGTTTAGTAGTGGTAAGCAAATCTACTTTTGAATTCATTGTGGTGTTCCCCATTGACCAAATGGATTTTGATGCTGTTCTTTGGATTATTACATACATCTAAGTTTTCTTTCTCATTTTTTAGGTTGTTGGAGGGAGAGACGAAAATATACCATCACTTCTGCCAAAGACTGGAGTGGAGATAATTTCTTATTCAAAATTACTCAACCAGGTATAAGCATTCTTTTTTCTGCAACTATTCTTTCTCATTGTTTATGTGACATTTCTCAGAATTATACGATCTACCTCGTTCTTTGCTCTAGGAACATAGGATTGAAAATGAACAATTCTCTTCTCTCCCTGACAAAAAAGATTGTGTTTCTAGGGCCTTAATAATATTCAGCAGTTCTGCCCGCCTAAACCTGAAGATGTTGCAACAATCTGCTATACAAGTGGTACCACTGGCACACCTAAGGTTTTATAATTTGGATTTAGCATATTAGTTCTTTCTTCTTTTTTGTTTGATTTATCATCTCTTGGTGAGACATTTGTTTGATACTAACTATTCATCCTGATGATAAGGGAGCTGTATTGACTCATGGGAACCTGATTGCTAGTGTTGCTGCTGCAAGTCTTGGTTTGCAATTCTATCCATCAGATATGTGAGTTTTCTTTAAAGCTCAGTTCTAATCCAACATTGGACTCTCTTATTTCAAATATCCATGGTTACTGTCTCTTGGAATTCATTTTGGTGGTGAGCAGTTACATATCCTATCTTCCTTTGGCACACATATATGAAAGAGCAAACCAAATTGCGATGGTATATAATGGTGTTGCTGTTGGTTTCTACCAAGGGGTACATAACTTCCTCCATTAATCTCTTTAGTTTTTGCTTCAGTAGATAACTTATCTTGCATAGGAGGATTACATATGTATTTTTTTTATGTATTTATTTTTGTTGAGAATTATTATATAGATTGAATTTTATGAGAGAATTTACTCCCTCCCTGAAATTGGATAAATTCTTATTATTCACTAGTATTAGATGCTTTGAAAAAGAAAAATTGGCACTGAGTTTTGAAATAAACCTCATCGTGAATACTATGTTGGCAAACATTTTTTTTTTTTTTTTTTTGAGTAAAAGGTGTAGATGACTATATTGGCAAACATGTTAACACTGTTTTGAAGAAAACCAGAGACTACTTCTTCATGATCTCCACCTAGACCATGTTTGTATGAAGTGCGGGAAATAATCCCTTTGCTGTAAAGTTCTGACCCCTAATCTGGATGTCATGTAATCTACATCCCCTCTCTTCTTCTCTAGGTGATTTCTTCTCTTCTTATTTTACCATTTTACAATATTTTTCAGATCTGTTTTAGTGTAATGTATTCAGGATAATATGAAGTTGATGGATGACATGGCAGCTCTAAGACCGACGATATTTTGCAGCGTTCCTAGATTATACAATAGAATATATGCTGGGTATGGAGATTTATAGAATGCTTCCTATTCTGGAATTTTACTTATTTGTCACGTCTAAAACGTCTTTCTTTTGTGTTAAAAAAAATTGAATTACCATAGCATTACAAATGCTGTCAAGACATCTGGAGGCTTAAGAGAGAGGCTTTTTAATGCTGCTTACGGTGCCAAGAGGCAAGCAATATTGAATGGTATGATGGTTAATCATATGAGCAGTAGGCATTTTTGCAATTTTTTAATTCTTTAAGGTTCTTCAAGTATTAGCATTTATTTCTCTGAATTGTCATGACAGGGATGCTTAACTTCTTATTTTATTTCAGGGAAAAATCCATCACCTATGTGGGACCGATTGGTGTTCAATAAAATAAAAGATAAACTTGGAGGCAGGATTCGTTTTATGGGATCAGGCGCCTCACCTTTGTCACCTGATGTTATGGATTTTCTGCGTGTGTAAGTTGACTCTTTACAAATTAGTTTGTGCTTGATTAGGAACTCCTTTCCTCTTGTAGTTTATGGGTTGTATATTTCCTTCTACTCTCTTTGTATTTGTTGTTTTTTTTTTTTTAGCAATAAAGCCAAGCAACCTTCTAAAGAAAAAAAAATCAGTTTGTAGATGTTGGATGTGCTCTTTTCTTCTAAGTAAGGTCAATTTATTTCAGATGCTTTGGTGGTCGGATAACTGAAGGTTATGGAATGACTGAAACTTCTTGTGTTATAAGCTCGATGGATGATGGTGACAACACAACCGGACATGTTGGCTCACCCAGTGCTGCTTGTGGTGAGGAATAGATCTGTTCCTGCTTAGTAATATCCACACATGTCGTTAGTTCTGGGCTTCTGCATTGTACTTTACCCATTTTACTTTTTGACAATGGAACATATTTCTTGCTGCAGAAATAAAGCTTGTGGACGTTCCAGAGATGAACTACACCTCGGATGATCATCCCCATCCTCGTGGGGAAATCTGTGTCAGAGGGCCCATTGTCTTCCAAGGCTACTACAAGGATGAAGTGCAGACGTAATCATCTAACTACATAAAACTATTTATTTGTTGTTTGAAATTAATTTATGCTTACTATGTAGTCTTGAGTGTTTAAATCTAGGGATGTAATCTATATATAAACCGAACAGAATAACTTATTTTGCATACCATTCCATTCATGTTTGGGAAAACAATATACAGTATTATCAATATATAGAATCAGCTAGTCCATATACGGTTTATTTTCCTATTTGTCAAATGGTTATCATATACACAAGCCTAAGAACAATGTCATTCTATGTATAAAAAAATCCTTAAAAGAATACTATAAAATCCTTAGAGAAAACACTGTAGTAATGTTTTATCCAAAATACACATTCATTCAAATAAAAATTTACTGAATGGGTCTTATATATAATTGGGTATTTGGTGAATTGGTACTGAATAACCCATAGCCATTTCCATTCCATTTAATAATGGTAAATTACTGAATGGTAAATTTTTTATGGAAAGTTGGGTAAACGGGGTAAAATTGGCACCCCTACTTAAATCTGGTAAGGCAATATTGAGTGTGGTTAGTGGAGTTTTGGATTCACTTCATTACCTTTTTCTTCCCTTGGATTAACCAGGGGAGAGATTTTCTGATTACTATGCAAAATCTTTCTGACAGCCAATTATATTGTACAGGAGAGAAGTTATAGATGAGGATGGTTGGCTGCATACAGGAGATATAGGATTGTGGTTACCTGGAGGGAGGCTGAAAATTATTGATAGGTATAGTCATGTATTGATTGATTGAAATACATAATTAGTTCTAGTTTCTGTATTCACTTTCCGCTGATTAGTTTCACTTTGAACATGAGAATGGAGTCAAATTGGCTAGTTCATGTCCTCATTAATTGAGTTTGTTCTTGAAAACTGGGTTGCTTTGATGCCTTGTATAGTCGGTTCAGTATTGTTACTTGGTTATCAGTTTTCCTTTTACCTCGCAGCTGTTGCTCGTGAAAACATGTTTTGCCGATTAATACAGGATTTCTGGTCTCTGTTATTAAGAATTTATTGGTTGTATACTTCTCTTTTAAAGTTTGAGGGGCTCTTTTTCTACTCTTACAGAAAAAAGAACATTTTTAAGTTGGCACAAGGTGAATATATTGCACCTGAGAAGATTGAGAACGTGTATGCCAAGTGCAAGTTTGTTACGCAATGTTTTGTATATGGTGAGGTCTTGTGCTCCAAATACCATGTTAATGGTTAGTGATATTCTGTTTCATAATTCAATGACATTTTCCTCCATGGCAGGTGACAGCTTCAACTCGTGTTTAGTAGCAATTGTGTCTGTTGATCCGGATGTTTTAAAAGCTTGGGCTGCATTTGAGGGCTTGAAGGTTGTATCATTTTTCCTGTTTGTTAATTACATTCAGTCACAGATGTGAGATTCCCAATTTGGGCCAGTCTAAGAGGACTTTCTGGTGTGTCGCTTACCCCTACCCAACCCAGATCTTAGTTCAACAGAAACCGTTCAATGCTAACGATTCGACAAAAAAAAATGTCTATTCAGTGGGGGTCCTTTTTCAGATTTACCATCTAATATAAGATTGATGCTATGAGTGGCATGGTCTACTTGTTCCCAGTCAATATTCCATTTATAGATCTGTACCAATTAGTCGATCATATCTGTGCATGTCTTATTGTCTTGAATGGGAAAAATGTACGGTCAATGCGTAACCGGCTAAGCGTGAATGCCTTTGTACAAACAAATAGACTAGGAGTTGATACTCACCTGGCCCGTTCAAATATGAAATTTTAAACTGTGTACATTGTTCTTTCTGTATGCAGTACCACAATTTACAGCAACTGTGTAGTGATCCAGGAGCAAGAGCTGCTGTCCTGGCTGATATGGATGCAGTTGGAAAGGAAGCTCAGGTAAATCATCTCACACCTGATTTTAGTGGCATTTTCAAAGAAAAACAGGTAGTAATTCTGATTGTCGTTTTCCTCATTTTTGGTATGTAGTTAAGAGGTTTCGAATATGCAAAAGCTGTTACTTTAATCGCAGAACCTTTCACATTAGAAAATGGTCTTCTTACACCAACATTCAAGGTTAGTTCTTTGGTCTCTGGTTCCTGCCCTTTGAATGAAGTGAATATGAGGACATTAAAAGGTAAGTTAAAGCGCCTTTTTGACGCAGGTCAAGAGGCCGCAGGCAAAGGAATATTTTGCCAACGCAATTTCAGATATGTATGCTGAGCTTTCCACATCTGAGGCATTGCCCCAGAGAGCATTGTGAACTCAAAAATGTGTAGTTGGAGAGGAGTGTTGTTTCAGTTTTACAAAGGCAGCCTTTAAGGTAGGAGCTGAAATCCAATTGTTTGCTACTTGAATAATTTCCCTCAAAAATCATATCTTACATACACATACTGAGCTTAATAAATGTGATAATATTTCAGTTTTTATTTGGTCCCCATGATCTGGCACGCCTTTCCTTTGACAAGTTAATATTATTAAAATATTTATTAATATACTTGATTACCTTCATAATCTTTGGTTTGGTTTGGTTTTGTTTGTTTGTATCTATCAGTATGAGACACACAATATTCAATAATATTAATTTTAATTTAATTAATAATATGTTATAAGTAAAAAATATGTAAAAATAATACTAGTAATCTAATATAAATGGAGTGTGCATGTATTATATAGATTTTGATTTTTTAATATATTTGAAGTTTATTTTTTGTGTAATTTTAATTACTATTTTATTAAGTAATAAAAATAAGTTTTAAAAATAATAGCAAGTGGATAATTAATATTATAATTTATTATTAATACTTACAGAAAATGCAAAGGACTAATAATTACATGTTGTGTATTAAGTTTTATTTGGTTTTCGGTGTTATGCATTTTGAATGGTAGTTTGGCACTCTAATTTATAATTAAAAATTAGTATTATCTAATAAATAATTTATATTTATTTATTTAGTCCCCCAAACACTGTTTATATCCTGAAAATAATTAGTATATTTATTTAATTATGTATACCATATTATATATCAAATATTAGATATTTTTATAAAATATTTCTTATAATTATAATAATTTTTTAAACGAGTCATCCAGTGTAAGATATTTTGGTGACTCAGGTATAGGATAGGGCGAATCGACCCAACACGGGATTTCGGCACGCCGAGTCACATAACTGTGGTTAGCAAACGCTCTGTTTTATTTTTCTCTGTAAACTAAATCTGAACGCTTGATACACTCTCCCTTTCCATGTTTTGAACGAGCTGGAAACACACCAAATGCAACTGGCGAACTTCATCCTAAGCGTTCATTTTACACGCTACCTGTGTGGGAAACTTGTTGCGTACGGCCGGATGAAATCTCGAGCTCTCATAAAAGCAGGAAAATCCATCTCTTCTGAGTTCGAAAAGTAGTTGATTTCAAATTATACTTCTTACTCGTGCTCTGCGCGCTTTTCTGAAGCTGTCGGGAATATGGAAGCAGATCCATATTCTTCCGAAAGTATAGCTGCCCAAGCTCTACTCACTCTCGGCTGCTTCAGGTGAATTTTCCAACCTCGACTCGTCTGTGTCGTGAGGTAATTTCCTGTTCTACGAGATGCTTACCTTTTGACCTCTCTGGAGTTCTCGCAGCTCGGGCAAAGATGAAGCTTCTTTGCGTTTCTCCGGTTTCAGTTGTTCTGCATCATCGTCTGCTTCTGCTGCTACCGCCCACAGTTCTGACGACAGAATTCGAAGAGATCCGCTCACATTGCTCGCTATGGCTGCTTACTACGTTCAGAAGAATGCCAAGGTATCAAACTTCAGCTCATACATAACACTTGTTTTGAGGACCCTCCGCATTGATCCAAGTCCGTCGTGCCTTGAGGTAGACTTGGCCGGAATTTTTTAAGGTCTGAACCCGAGATCTGAGCTTCCTCAAGGCTCGTCCCCTGTAGTTCAGCTGTTTCCTGGACACACTACCGGATGGTCTGCAGGTCTCGGTTGTTATATTTAGAGACTTGGTCTCATCATATTTTTCATGATTTCACTTTGATTTACAGTAAAATTCTCCTTCATGATGCAATTTCGAAATATATCTCTAATTTTGTCTAGAACGCCAAATTCCTTTTGGATCTCCTCCACTTGTGCTCATCTTTTCAAAATTCCGCCCAACATTTTTTGAATTTCAACTTATTTTTTGGAGTTATTTTGGGCTCAGTTTCATCGGACTCCACTCTCTAATCATTTGCCTCGAAACGTCACGTTTCTGTGACACTTACCACAATCAATAACGCACTCACTCGTACCGTTCAACTGATCTCGTATAACCTGCAGAGGGAAAAGTATCGAGAAGGAGAGCGTTTCGTTTCAAGTTTCAACTGTCATGTGTTAGTTAAACTTACATTTTAAGTGTTTATGCTGATTTTTTCTTAAAATTGCTTTTGCAAGCGCGAAAACTCCAAAAATCAACTCAAAACTTGATGTCTTCAGCTTTACAGCTAAAGAACTTTAAATCCACTTCACACAAAACTTCATACAAGTTTTTCTGACTTCTGATGATGTTTAAAATGATCAGTACTTGACAGCTTCCGAGAATAACTGTATTTTGCCTACTCCTGTAAATCGTTTGAGTGGATTTTTTTTAATTTCCTTTTCTTGTTCTTTTGTTCTTTGAAATTTCACTCAGGCGACGAAAGGGAGGCGTTCCACAACCTATAAGATCTCGGCGAACCCTGGCACGTCATCAGAACGTGAAGAGGTTTCAGCGCAATCCAC
This sequence comes from Aristolochia californica, assembly GCF_029961685.1. Taxonomy (NCBI): domain Eukaryota; kingdom Viridiplantae; phylum Streptophyta; class Magnoliopsida; order Piperales; family Aristolochiaceae; genus Aristolochia; species Aristolochia californica. The sequence goes on from NW_027181881.1 coordinate 9,224,078, forward strand.
GGCATCAACCACCGCTTCGAGGTCTTTGAATCACAGTAAGGTTATTGTGAAGAGTGGATGGACTTCCAAGAGAGTGATGTTTATCGGAGGGAGAAAGATCACCGAGACGTCCCTGCGGCGCCGGGCCAGTGCCATACTACAGCTTCTTTCTCGTGGCTGCTCTTCAGAGATTAGGATACGGCGGGAGCTCGGCGATAGCCCCGATACCAGCAAAGCCCTGCGTTTGTAAGTCTCTCTTGATCGCTTTCCCGCTGCCTATGATCAACACACTTTTACCCATTGGTTGAAAGGCGTAATAGTGGCACGCCGGTTCAGTTTCCGAGTTTGATTTTGTTACTAGGTTTGGTCAAATCGTTGCTAAGGTAGTTAGGATTAAATATGGTCGATTTTGTGATCGAGAAAGTTGACTATCTGCTTTAGCCGCTGATTTTCTCGTGCTTTAGAATCATTATTGTTCCCCATGATGTCCGATGTCCCATGTCAAAACCAAATTTCTCGTGCATATATGGCCTTAAACACGTATCTCAATTTGTGCCTCGGCACTGCCGACCGAAAGGAACGTCGTTGACATATATTCGCAACACCTTTTGCAACATAAATTGATATATGAACGTAAACACTGGGGTCTTTGGGTTCGCGTATTTGGCTCTGTTCTGCATATCTACCATCATTTAATGTAGATGTATTCTCTTTACAAAAGTTAAAAAGTAATCTTCCGCAGGTTGCTAAAGATGGACGAAGTGAAGCGTTCGGGCTCAGGAGGGCGTCGGGATCCATTCTTGTATGAGGTAATATAATCTCATTTCCCATTACGGAGCTCACTATTTTAAGATTCCAGATTCCTTAAGAACTAGAAATTTCTTATAAAAAGCATTAATTATGTAAATACTCTTGAAATATAGTTGAATTACTTATATATCTAAGTTTCAAATTTTAATTTCTATAACAACACATGATTGTCAACATAATCTGCTATTGATTAATACAGCTTGTTAACTCTAACTTCATCCTGTGAAAAGGTAAAAGCACTTTTATGAACACAAAATTCTTTTTTACTAAGTATATATATGTGTGATTACATACGTAGCTCACATAAACTATAGGGAACTCATTTAAATGAACCAAAAATAATAGTGATTTTACAACTTGAGACCTTTGCAGCTTGGAAAGAGTTACTTTCATTCATTGTACAATACGTGTCAAGTTGGATGAAGCATTTGTTCCATATAGGTGCTTTTTGCTATTAACTTCTCCAGATGCTAAAAGCAAAGCATGGGTCAGATTCTAGGCGTTAAAGACATAACAATTACTGATTCAGCAATCTTGTTGGGAAATCACAGCTTATTTTTTCTTAATAGGTCGCAGGATCAAGAAGCGAGGTAGACTCTGCCTGATGGATGTTCGTGACTTTCTGTTCATTAGCTGACTAAAAAATCTCAGAGTTACCCCCCTATCTCAGCCCTCTCAAGGTTTTAGTTTTTCTTTAAAAAAAAAAAATGAATTTGTGTATATACAGTGGAAAAAGTAGGTAGATAGCACAGTAAGTCACCACTGGATAGCACTAATTGAAAATAGTTATATCATTTTCTTTATTGATTGTCATAGTTCTTAAGAGTGATAATAACTTCTACATGGGCTGTGGAGCTCACAAAGTTTTTTTCTATGATATATAATAAAAAAAAGGCAATTATGTCATCTAGTCACATTGATCTCATGTGAATGAATAGTCTAAATAACCATTTCAGGCTGAAACCCTTTCAGTTTGGATCCTTAGATGATCAACAGCAAAACTAAAGGAAAAAGGGTATGTTAATTATGTGAAATAATGAATGGCATGCATGTAAAATTTTAGCTAAATCACGTGTCCGCATGTCTTCTATTATTATCTTGAACAGCAGAAACTCCTCTTGTTCATTTGGAGAGTACTTTGGATGATGTTTTAACTAGAGGATATCATTCGTTTTGATGTGGGGGGTCAGAAACATATATATTGTGCATGAATAATTTCTTTATTTTATCTATTATTTGTTTAATCTTTATTCGTAAAAAACGTCGATCGTCTTTTTATTTATTTTGTTTTTCCTTTCGTACTCGGGCTTTGCACTGACGTGACACTCGACGGGTCCGGTAAGCAACAAAGAACTCTGCACTTTCGTTGCTCTTTCCCAGATCACGATATTTGCTTGCTGTCCGTGTGCCTTTGTCTTCGTCTTGGTACCTCCTTTCTCTCACGGCGCTCTTATTAACATCTCTTATTTTTAAATTTTTAATGCAGCCATATCCGTCGTGTCGTATCGATCCGAATCCAGAGTTGCAAAGCGCAAAGGAAATAAATCTCCAGAGACCAAGAAAAGACAAAATTTTCCTTTCATCCGTTCTTATGCTGAGATGCGCACGCAGCAACTTACAAATCCCTCGGGTAAATTATGGCTGAAAGATGAACCATGGCTGTTGATACCTTTGGTAGTTGTGGTGGACCACAGAATCGGGACACGTAATCGGGCTAAGTGAGCTGGTGCATCTTTAAAGAATATAAAATCACGTAAAATATTAAACATAAAATGAGGGGGGACCTCATAGCGGATGTTGTAGCAAGTAAAATCACGTGCTTGCTCTACACTAGAAACAATGTAGGGCCAGCTGGTTTTTTTTAGGTTACTCGTATAAATGAAGGGTGCAGCTTCCTCCCGCTTTCCTAACACACCCTGCCACCCTTCATGTTATTTAATTTTTAGTTGAGGCTTTGAGAGACCCTCTAAAAGATGTAGTCAGTAGTCGGTGGTCTCCTCTCTCTCCTCTCTTGGGTTCTTCTTCCAACCACATTTGTATGCCCTTGCGGAGGCGGAGGCTCGAGGTGAGTGCTCAATCATCTGAACCTAGTTACTGGGTCTCGGATTCCTCCATCGGATCACCCTTCGAGTACGCAGCATACGCCTTAGACTTTGAGAACCTATGACTTATAACGTATAATAATCAACTTAATATAATTAAAAGAAAGAAGTGTATTTTATTGGTAAATAATAAGATTAGACGGTGAAGAACCAAAAGGGTTAAACGATTCATTATCGTCGAGGATTGAGGTAAATAAAAGTAACTATCAATAAACCAAAAAGATAATTAACAAGAGCAATTAGAGTAAATAGGATTTTTTATAAAAAACTTTATATTGATAAGTCAACTCACTAACCAAGAAACCGAGCTTTAAAAATCTCGAGTTTCACCTGTTAAGAGTTTTAAAATTTGAGTTTGAAGCCAAAAACTAAACTAAACCCAACTTTTTATAAGCCTAACTCGAACTGTTTAGGGGCCACGAAAGCAAGAAAAACGTGTCAGGGTTACATGTACAGGAGTGACTTATATTGATAGAGAAAGAAGCGCGTAGGGAGTAACTAGCAACTACCTACTCGCTAGGCTTAATTTTGGAGAATCAGAGTCTTACGTCTTCCTTCCGACCCTCCATCAACCATCATGATCTGATCTTATGACTGAAACTAGAAACCAGGAGAAATGGTGGGTAGTGGCCAACTACTCTTTTGCTTCGCCTCTCCTTTTTCTTGTTTTTTGTTCTCTTAACGCCAGCATCTGAATCACCTTTCGCTTATTTCGCGGGCAAAACTGACAAATGTTGTGCTCTCTATACTCTATTGGTGTATATAAAGAGTGACCGATCCCAAAGAAGAAAGACGGTGGGAAGTCGGAGCTACCGAGCAAGAGGAAGTACATTACCAAGTGTGACTGAAAAGACCCAAAGGAGGAGCTCTCTTCTGGCCTTTTAATGCCGTTCATCGCTACGGCGTGATTTTTCTTTACCGCACCAACGTACACAATTTCCTGGAAAGTTTTCTGTCCCCTTTCCTGCATTCATCTCTGTTCACGGATTACATGTCGCAGGCTCCGGACACAGTTTTTGGTGGACTCCTTATCCTCTGAGATTCTCACTGCTCCAGGTCTTTTTTTAGGGAAAGCAAACCAACAAGCTTCACTACTTGGGCTGAGGAGAATGGAGTTGAGTAAGCTCACTCTTGAGATCTTCTCTTGTCTTGAGAAAAAGTGGCTTTCCGACTGTCGAAATGCAGATGTCTGGAAGAAAACTCGGATCCTCAGCATCGACGGGGTCGGTGGATCCAATGGCCCTGTTGCCGCCGACATCCTCATCCATCTGGAACACCAAATCAAAGCCAAAACCGGCGATCGCACTGCTCGAATCGCTGATTTCTTTGATTTGATTGCTGGCACTGGAATCGGCGGTATCATAGCCGCAATGCTGACGGCTGACGACGGTAATGGTCGTCCACTATACACCGCCACCGAGGTCGTCAAATTCTTGAAAGAAAAGCGGTGTAAGATGTTCAGACCTGCCGGCATTTTCCGCCGCCGGAGGTTTTCCGGCTCTAGCTTTGATCGCGTTTTGCAGGAGGCGTTTGGGAGAGCGGAGGGGCGGGATTTGACGCTCAAGGACACGTGCAAGCCCTTACTCGTCCCTTGCTACGACCTTAACAGCAGCGCGCCCTTCGTCTTCTCTCAAGCCGACGCAGTGGAATCTCCCAGCTTCGACTTCGAGCTCTGGAAAGTTTGTCGAGCTACATCGGCGACGCCCAGTCGGTTTAAGCCTTTTGAGTTAACATCGGTTGACGGGAAAACATGTTGCGTAGCGGTGGACGGAGGTCTGGTGATGAATAACCCATCCGCCGCCGCGGTCACACACGTCTTGCATAACAAGAGGGACTTCCCCTCGGTCAGCGGCCTGGAGGATTTGATGGTCTTGTCTCTGGGTAATGGAACCTGCGGTGAAGCTTCGCGATCGCGGGGGAAGATGACGAGGGACTGCTCAACGCCGGCGGTGGTTGAAATTGTACTGGACGGCGTCTCCGAGACGGTGGATCAGATTCTGGGAAATGCCTTTTGTTGGAATCGCTCGGATTACTTGCGAATTCAGGTATGTTAATTTGACAAGTTTGATCAATCTTTGTTAAAAAAAAAAAAAAAAAAGTCTACAGATTAATATTTAAGGAATGAAACACGCATATTATATACTAATCGATTAGTCGATCGCTACATTGCGAGAAACCAAATGGAAACATATAAAGTTTTGTAGATCTGTTTCTTAATTTATTTTCCATCTTTAGCTTATCAATGCTCTACTTTGAAAGCTTTGAAGTGAGAGCAGTAGAGACTTTATTACGAATTTATGATCCCCGAAGAGAATAGTTCACTCATATCAGATCACCCTTGATGAAAAATGTCGGCTCTGAGCATCATTCCATTTCGATAACTATGGCCTTTGAACAAATCCAAGATAGCCAGCGTCATTAGTTCTGTAGTTTCTTTCGTTCCGTTTTTATTTCTTGTATGAAATTGAATTAACAAAAAGAAGCATTGCAGGCAAACGGAATCGTGAGGAGATGGGCAACAGAGGAGAGAGGAGAAGGAGAAGGCTGCGCGAGGGTTCTGAAAGAGAAGGGGGTGGAGTCGTTGCCTTTTGGCGGGAAGCGGTTGCTGAAGGAAAGTAACGGAGAGAGAATCGAGAGGTTTGTGGAGCGACTGGTGGCGTCTGGGAAGTCTCTCCCACCGAGCCCTTCAAAGAAACCAACTACGACAACCACTGCTGGGAAGGTCAATCTCCCTCGTCCCTAAGTGTTTTTCCCTTCTTTTGTGTTAGTTAACAAAGACTTCAGATGAGACCAGATGGCTTAACCCCTCACCTGCCTCCTCCTTAACTTTTCAATTTCAGATTTTAATTTGTACTCCAGCTTTTTATCTTTACCAGACGTTTCTTTATTAGTTCTCCCCCACCCTGGAAGAAAAAAGAAATTCTGAGCTTCTTGAGAGAATCCATGATCAGCTTCTCTGCCTGTATTTATAAAACCGCGTACGTATCAATAATACTTTTAACTGCAATAGTCCTTTTGCTTTAAGAAAAAGAAGAAAACGCTATGACTAAGAGGAAGGAACAGGTGATTGTTTAATTGCCTGTACAAAGTAGCCTTGAACTGAAGTGCTCCAGAACATTCACTTAGCGTTACCAAAAGTACCAAGTAGGAACCAAAGGGTACAGACTCCTATTATCCATTTTATCATCCGAATAAATAAATAAATAAATAGTATTATTTAATATACTGATAAGATTATATATTGATATAGAGAATATGAGTGGATCAATACATGTTGTACACATTATAGATTGATAGACACATGAAGCAGTAATTTGTATTATTGTTATATTTGTTAGTTAGTCATAGGAAACAATTCAATAAAATTGTAGTAATAATAATTGATAATATCAAGCACTAATGAATATAATGACATTAAATATGTAATAATAATGCTAATATCAAGCACTAATGTAAAATACTTATACACAACCCATTAAGTTTATGCCGGTAAATAATATTTTAAATCTTAATAAATATTTTTATTATTTTTTTATTTATAATTTTTTGAATTATATTTCATACCACATGCCCGAGGTCGGAGTCTCTGTCATCCTCAACTCTCTTCAGTCTCGTCTACAGGTAAAAAGCAAATGGGGTCAACTCACAAAACCTAGGTTTTCCATTGTTAACTCGTTCATATCACATGAGACACGGTTTTGTTGGGAAGTCTGATTTTTAATTAAAGTTCCCACACATCTCAACTCTACATCTCAGATTCGCTCACTCCACGCCCACACTGCCTGCATTTATTATTTACTTTCTGACTCTTCCTGTAACAAGATCATCGATGCATGCGCCCTTGCCACCGATTAGCCTCGGTTATTGCTTCCTTTCCTCTCTTTATGGAAGAGCGGCACATCGGATCTTTTTCTCCAAGGAGTCCGCCTCTTATTTTACAGAAGACTCGTTTGATTCTCGTCGATTCTACTGCAGCTTGAGTTTCTTGGATTTCACATTCAAATAAATCAGCCATGACATAATATGATATTCTAATGCCTGAGATCTTCTGAGATGGTTTGGATTCCGCAGCTGTGATTTTAGAGCGAGACAACAGAACTAGTCCAGGCACAACGAATTAGGCAGATCTGCTACTTTGAAGAGTAGAATGATTTGACATAATGAGGGGACGAGAAAGCCAACTCTAATTATCACTGTTCAACAGGTACAACAAGCCGCTTTGATATGATCGACTTTTGAAGGTTTCCCAGAGCATTACCAGTTTTCTGCTACAAGTACAGAAATGAGAATAAGGAGAGTCTACTAGGTCAGTAACAAAAACACATTGTGCAGTCCGTATACTTAAGCTTTCTGTATGTACCTGAGTGCCTATATTTAGTTCATCAATGGGAACAGGCACAATCATGTTCTGAGGTAGAGGAAGCAAGTTTATGGCTTCGTTCCCATTCATCTGTTGGCAGCGCCTCCGCATGGGGAACATGGCGAGGATGCTTCTCTCTTTTGCCACCCTTTACCTGTTTCAATGCATGCTTAAGGGCAGGCATCAGAGCTTCCATGCACTCTGCAACTGCATTTGGATTTCCCGGCATGTTGATGATCTGTGCCAGTGGCATATAAATGAAAAATGAGTAACACAATTTCAAGAGTAATGCAGTCCTTAGAAAAAAATGTGACCTCTAAACCTAAACTTAGGTGCTAGTCATTTTGGGCTGGACCTGGACTCGATTTTAACACTATCTCAGAGTAAGGTGTCTCTTCTGTTGGGCTTAGTTGGTGCCCTGTGTGGTTTGTATCCTATTTGAGTTGTCCACTTCTCATGCCAGTTGTTTATTTGTATAGGACAGGATATGAAGGGTAGTGTTAAGTAGAAATAATCCGACATTGTCTAAAGACAAGAAAAATCCTATGGTTAGCAGTTGAGAAACTGACTCCCAATTCTGGGATGAATCCAAACCTAACTTTAACAAAAGTAAGTGCACATTGTCTTCATTCTCTAGGATAAAACGAGGAAGGTCAAGAGTTATTTGAGGTATGAAATGATCAATTCACATTAGCATGAGTCAACCGAAAGATCTGAGTCTACTGCAAAATTGTTTCTATCAAACCAAAAGCACTAGATTCTTTACCAATGTCGATCCTCTTATTCCAGCAGCTGCACGAGACAGCATGGCAAATGGAGTTACCTATTCACACAAACGGGAATACTTTTGAGAAGATAGACATTGTCTGAGGCAAACAAGCAGATCATTTTTGTGTTTGTAGCAGTAAGGTACTACTCACAAGCTAAAGAATACCAAAGAAGAATGTAAATACCTTGAGACTCTCTTGCATCATTACATACAACAAACCGGGAGTTTCTTTTTCTATCAAAGGTTTTGTTGCCTCAGGAGTTACGTCTCTGGGAGTGAAGCCAGTGCCTCCTAAATCAAGGACAAATAGGACAAGAAAAGAAAAAAAGAAGACTGTAAAAAAGGGGCTATCAATCAGATGCCAACCTTGAAATCATTAGAAAAGCAAGAAACACAAAGACATTATACTAACCTAAGGTTAAGATGAGGTCAACTTTGTCAATATCACTCCATGTCTGTATAACTTCTTGAATTTTGCTCACTTCATCTGGGACTACTGCTGTTGCACTCACCCTTGCACCTCCGAGCTTTTCTGAACATGAATTTATAACAGATACTGCTCTTGGGCCACTGAAGGAAGTTCCAAACTTTTGTTAATGATATGCTTTTTCATATCACCATACATCAAATGCAAATTCTCGCCAATTTAAAAAGCAATAAATGACAGGAACAATTGCATACAAACATTCAGACATTTCTTTAACGCTTGCATGGTCACTTTTAAAAAAACTAAAAAAGAAAATGCTGTCCTTCACAGAAAGAATTTGTCATTTTGGATAATGTTGTGTTTGTTTTGTTTTTCCAGAGATTGTTTGAGCGGATAGAGTCCTAGTTAGATAATGAGTTCAGTTAGATACTTGTAGTCTGCAAGTCATCTGAATCCTACTAAAACTAGGATCTCTTTATGTATAAAGATTATAAATAAAAGAATAACGGGTCGAGAGATGATGGACATCTCTATGAAGAATCTCTTTGCCTCGCTTTTTCTTTTTCACTGTTCTGCCACTCTCTTGTCTTGTAATTCTCTACAATGTGACTGCAAAGCGTTTCAGAAGTCTGTCTTGACAAACTGGTCACAGCCATGGGATATCAAAGGATGAATCTCAGCCAGATAAAGTTATTCTCTTTCCTGTGTTACCCTTCCATCATAGGCCACACAAATTATACTGTGTTTTTTACTTGTATTCTAGGACAATCTCTTTCTAGAAGGGCTTGAAGGAGCTTTAAGACACTGAAGGGAGTGCAATGCCAGTGTGAAGGAGAAGAAAGAAACTTTTCTTTTAATCCATCACAATCTTGTGAAGGAAGGATCCATTTCAGGTTTCCTTCCCATTCTATCAGTAGTTGGTGTTTTTCCTGCCTCACATTAGGTTTTTGATACATCTATAAGTTACAGAGACTAAGGTTCAAGATGGGAAACTAATTCCTGTTAGCGTCAGCTTTTCCCAGAGAGTTGTTTCCTCGAAATAACTTCTAGACATTAATTTCCTGGAGTGAAATCAGTTTCCTAGGAAGATTCCTTCCTAGGAAATACTTAGCAGAAAGCTTTGAAAAGTTTCCCAGAGCAGTCCCAGGATTTCCAAAATCCCAAGAGAGACCAAAAATTCTAGAAACCTCAAAAAAGAGTTACTGGAAAGTCCCAACCATCAGAAATTTGGAAAAAAATACCATAAATTTCCAGAAAAAAATCCATAAATTTCCAGAAATCACCTTTCCCCTTGGCTTCTGAAATTGAGTGTCCTGTAACCAAAATGAGGACAGAATTTTAAAAATTACCACTATAACCCTTAAGGATATTTCCAATTATCTTGTTTGGGCTCAATCAGTGAAGAGGTTCCTAATACTAAAAGATCAATACGGACAACTCAAGGATCCGCCACCTACTAATGATCAAAGTGATGCCAAATATAGAAAAAAGATAGAAGTGACAGACTGGATACTGAAATAGTACAGAAGAGAATGTTGCTCAAAATGTTACTCATCTCAGAATGACCAAAGATGTTTGGGATACATATCGTCAACTATACTCTAGAACAGATAGCCTGCAGCATTTTTATGTTATTTTGGAGAATTGTATACCTTAAATAAGGAGAAGACTTAAATGCCTACTCTGCCCAATTTAGATGCTTTGTGGGATACATGGCTAATGTTAGGGATTCCAACACAAATTTCAAGTCGCCAGACTCAAACATAGACAATTCAGCCGTGTATCGGTCAAGGTTGTGGAGACAAAAATCAGGCCAAGGTGGTTCTACTCTTGGAAGAGGACATGGTCACAGAAGTGGAATTTAAAAAAAAATTGCATACTGTAGAAGTTATACGGTTGATATATGCCGGTCTTTGCATGGAAAATCAGAGTGAGCAACACCAACCAAGTTTTAGGAAATCTCGAGAACAAGGAAGCCTCTACTTCCACTTTAGAATCAGTGAAGTGAAACTTAGTATTATCAAAAGTAGACTTCGACACATTTCAGAAAGTAAAGCCAATTTCTCTCATCCTCCAGTGCTGCATTAGCCTGCACAAGTATGTGTCTCTTCTCATTTTCCTCCCCCTCTTCTTGAACCATTGATTCTAGGACAACTGAAAAAAATGACATGATAACTACAACTACTCGCACAATTCAAATCCAGATCCATTAGGCCTGTTACATTAGCCGATGGTTCCCAATAAAAAAATTCAAGACACTGGCTCTTCACATATCACATCCAATTTAGTACTGACTAACGTTCTCTATGTGCCTTAATTTCTGTCTTTTATCATATAACTTGCCAAAATTCTTAATAGTCCTGTCACCTTTTTCCTACACATTGTGCTTTTCAAAACCCACAGGCAATGGTGGAGGTCATGAAAACAATAGTCTATATTATCTAGGTGATTTCTCTGCCAAAGCAGCCATAGCAGCTATTACACCACTATAATTGCAGTACAGAGTGGGGCTGCCATCTCTTCTTTCTTTGCAGCACGAAGTTCTGCTCTTGAAGTTAATGTCAAGTTCAAAATGTGAGTCATGTCAATTATGAAACAGTCACTAAGTTTCCTTTCTGCCAAGGGATGGTGATAAGTCTTTGAGTTGTTTTTCTTTAATATATTCTGATATTTGAGGACCTCTGTGTGTACCCTCCATGTCCAATTTTCAATATTTATGACTCTAGTGGATGACTACTCTAGGGTCACCTGGCTTTATTAAATGAAAGATCGAGCCATGTTTCAGTCCTGTAATGCTATAATATGTACTCAATATGGTTATAAAATTAAGGTCTTTTGATCAGATAATGCCAAAGAATATGTCTTCCTCTTTTTCTTCCTTAAGTGTTGACTAAGGTATTACTCTTCAAATTACTCCACAACAAAATGGTGTAGCTGCATGATAAAACAGGCAGTTGTCGGAAGTCACATGAGTCCTATACCCAATTTTTTTGTCTTATGTTGTTTTTACTAGTGATCTTATTAATAGAATGCAGTGTATTACATAATGAGAACCCAAATTCGGTTTGGTTTCTTAGTGAAAATCCATTTTCTGTGCTTATGAACCCCTCAGATCTTTGGATGTGTCCTTTATATATTGTTTGTCTCCAAGGGGGAACAAGCTAGATGATGAAAGAGGTAAATTCTCTTTCAGAAGTAGATCAGAAAATAGAAAAAAAAAAGACTTGGAAAGAGAAGGAAAGAAGATGAGGTGGGTCTAACGAGAGAAGAATGAGTCGTCGTCATCGTCGGGAGGGGAGATACCCCATCGCGCCTCTTCTCCCTTCGGCACCTACACTCGCTACTGAATTCTTGCTTCCGACACCCGCTGATCCGAAGAAAGGGACGGAAAAGGTAGTAGACCCCAAGACGACGAAGATTGCCTTTCCCGTCAACACTGTTGAGAAGAGCTTTAATCTCAACCATGTCGTAACAGAGGAAGAGGGATGTTGGTCGACGGCGAAAGGAAAGAAGTCGGAAAAGAAGGGGAAACGAAGAGAATAGTGGAAGTTTGGCGACTCAGAAATTACCCTGGAGATAAAGTCAGGCAGATTCGGAATGACACTTCGATTAACCTCCAGGAATGGTAATAGACGATCTTTCATTTCGATCCCCTTGGCCACAGCCACTAATTTCGCTCGCTGCTTAGAGGATGGAGATTCGGTGAGAGAGCCACGACTCCGGGAGATCAGGGTGGGGGGTATATCCTTCTCCCTCACGGTGTTCTGGAAAAAAGGAATAAGGGAACTAAAAATCGTCTAGAGTCGAGAGCGTCTAATAATGGCTGGATTCATCTCCCATAAACTTTCGGAAGCGTGCCCTGCTGGAAACCACTGAGGGAGGAAATCCTGAAAATGGGAGGGATATCTGTTGTTCAACCTCTGAAAACTGGTGGAAGCCCCTTCATCACCCAGCCTACTCCACCCGAGAAAGATCCGTTACATTTTCGTCCTCTACCGTGTACTCCCCAAAAAATAGTCCCCAGATGCACTTTGTCTCCCTCCCAGAAAGGCATAATCACCACCCAAAATCCTTCCGTCCACCTACCACAAGAGTTCCTCTCGGCAGGGAAAGGGAGATGGAATCAGCGTTCATAGTCGAAACCAAGTCCGAAGCCTGGTCGGTGGACTCTCTTGCAACATGGCTCCGAGACAAACTAGAGTCGGATTACCTCCCCAAAACTTCCTGGTTAGGCTCCCGCAGATGGTTGGTCTCTCTCAACTCGAGGGAGGACGTAGCGACAGCCTTGGATGCCGAAGTCTGGGAGAATGAATCAACGGTGGATGTCATGAATTGGGAGGAGACCAAGTTATGCCGACCCCTTGGTCAGTGGATTTCCGTAAAGGGGCTGCCAACTGAGCTCTGGTCGAAGGAGACTCTACACAGAATTTTCGAGACGTTCGGACAAACAATCCAATGGGCGAAAGACACTGTTGAGCAGCGTAACATGGAGGTCGCAACGGCGTTCGTGGTTCCATCCTCCTGGTGGGATGAAAATCTTTTTTTGGAACTCATTTGCGGTGAGAATTTCGTCTCGCTTGAAATCTCGTTTAGCGAAGTGGGCATTCTTCGCTCGCCAGAGCGTCGCCGGACGCGAAGGGGACGATCTCTCGCTGAGTCCAAATCGTCTCCCAGCCGAGTTAACCCAGAAAATCTCTCATCATGCTCAGACAACTCCACCTCACTGCCGAGTTCCGAGTCAGACTCGTCAGTAGATTTTAATGCTTCGGAGGGTGTTTCAAGACTAAATCAGACAGATGCTTTTTCGATTTTCGAAGTGCAGGCTCAGATTTCAAATTTAAATCTAAATGGCCAATCCCGAGGAAAATCCCCAGCTAACCCCAAGCAAAACTCAAAATCAGGTGAATCCCGAGGTCTACTAGCTTTTTCAATGTTTGATAGTGTATCCCGAGGAGTATCCCTAGCTCGCTCCAAGCAAATTTCAAAATCTGGTGAGTCCCAAGGTCAGTCAGCAGGTTCTTCTCAAGGAGCATCCCAAGGAGTCTCCCGAAGGAAATCCCGAGACATACCAGCTGGTTTCCCCTCAAATTTGACGTCAAATACGAAAACAGAATCCCGAGGAACAATGAAGGTTAGTGTTCCTGAAATTTCAAAGGAAACCCAATCCTTGAAACACATTTTAGAATGCGCGCCAGAAACTTTTTTCCCTCCCGCATTTGATGTTTCCCGAAACCCAATTTTCCCAAATCTCGATGGTCTTACCACCTGTCACATGTCTTCCCCTAACCCCACGTCCTCTTCCATCTTTTCGTCAGCTGTCACTCCCAAAACTGCGCCCTCAGCCTCTGAAATCCCGTCCTCTATCACTTCCCCTTCAAAACCTCCTGTACTGCACTTAGAAACCTCCCAAAAAGTTACCTTTTCAACTCCCAAAATTTCATCTTCTCACACGCCATCCCCAGTTTCTCCATTTCCCCACACCTTCCCCAAATCCCGAAACTCCATCATCCCCGAAATCTTCCTCTCGCTTCTCGATCCTGACCAACCTCCTCTTTCGGAAAACTCCCATCTCCCATTCCTTTCCCTCCTCTTCCCAAGAGTCCTCTTGCCCGAAATCTAGAGGCCTGCGATTCAAGCGAAGCTCAGGCTCCGAAAAAACAATCTTCTCCCCTATGTCTCTCGGGATAAATTACCTCCCTTCGCCTCACCTTAAAATCCTGCTCTCCAGAACTCTTTCCCCTCCACCCAAAAGGTAAGATATAATGGCGCCACTCAATTCGTCCTTCCCTCCACCAATGGAACCTGAAATTCCTGAACAGGCGGTGTCCCCTCCTATCATCAATACATACCAAAGATTAACAAAGGAAGTAAGCCTTTGGCCATTCAAATGCCTAAGAGGCATGACAGTCCTCAGCCTCCGACTCCCTCACCTAGTAGACCCGATCGTCTGGTGGAAGAACTTCAGGTTGAGAAACCTAAATATAACGAAGAGACATGGCAACAAATGATGAGTCTTGCGCGAACTTTTGGAGCAGTGTACAAAAGTTATTTGCCTAGAGACCACTTTGACGGGAGTTCAAACCCTTAATCCCAGACGATTGTGCTATCCTGGACGTAAGGGGGATTGGTGGCTTTCGGAAGAACGAGATGATCTCAAATTTTCTCACCCAGTTCAAACCTTCTGTGGTGATCTTACAAGAGACAAAGTGTCAGGAGATGTCAGACACTATCGTTAAGGAGATCTAGTCAAATCATACTATTAAATGGGCTCTAGGCCATTCCGGGGGTATCCTTGTGGCCTGGGACTCTTCTCTTTTGGACTCCCTTCATTTGGCTGAAGGTCGTTTCTCCCTTGGCATCCAGTTCAGGGACCTCTCCTCTAGCAAGATATGGTGCATAGGGGGAGTGTACGGGCCAAGCAAATACCGTGAGAGGACTCTCTTTTGGGAAGAATTATGCGAGTTATATCAATCTTGGAGGCTCCCATGGATTTTTGCGGGTGACTTCAATGGAATCCGGTACTGCAATGAGAAGCACCCCCTGCCACTCGTATTTCTGCATCTATGAGAGGTTTTTCAGATTTCATCAGTAGTTGTGTTTTGGATGAAATCTCATTATCCGGGAAAAATTACACATGGACGAATAGCCAACAACAGCTGATTTTATCAAAGCTGGACCGTTTCCTGGCTTGTCCTGCTTGGTTGCAACTCTTTGGAAATGTCTCGGAGCGTGTTCTCAATAAGGTCAGGTCAGATCACAAGCCAATCATGGTAAATACCTCTTTTGAGAAATGGGGTCCTTCCCCTTTCAGGTTCGAGAATTCATGGCTGTCTGCGGAAAATTTCGCTTCTCTTATTGATGGTTGGTGGTCGGAAGCCCCAAGCTTAGACTGATGAGATTGGGCCTTCCCTTTGAAGCTTCGTTTCTTAAAAAGAAAGATCAAGGAGTGGGCCACCTGTCATCATGCCACGTTGGCTGCTGAAAAGACCTCCCTTCTTGCTCAAATAGTGGATTTGGACCTTGCGGAGGAGCAAAGGTACTTGACTTCGGAGGAATATTCCTCCCGAGTCTCTCTCAACTCTAAACTCAGTTCTATTCTTCATCAAGAGAAAATCTGATGGAAGCAACGAGCTAGATTTAAATGGTTGAAGGAAGGAGATGCCAATACTAAATTCTTCCATGCTGTGGCTTCGGCTAAACATAGGTCCAATCGAATTACCTCATTATGTATTAATAATGAGGTAACGTCGTGTCGGACTGAGATCACTAATGTGTTGTTGAAGTATTTTAAAGATCTATATTCAGAAGAATCTTACAATAGGCCCAAATTACAGCACATCAGATTCTCTCAGTTATCTCCAACTGCTGCATCCTTATTAGAGCTTCCTTTCTCAGCTGTGGAAATTGAGCGTACTATCCTAGGTATGGAATGTGATAGAGCGCCAGGCCCTGATGGTTTCAACGGTGATTTTCTTAAGAGATTTTGGCCCCTGCTCAAGGAGAACATCTCATAAATGATTCACGGTTTTTTCAGAAATGGGGTCACCTTCTGCAGTATCGGTGCGTCATTTATTGCATTGGTCCCGAAGAAGGTTAATGTCGAGAGGCCGGAGGATTTTCGACCTATCAGTCTCGTCTCAAGCGCTTATAAAGTCATTGCTAGAATTCTGGCTTATCGTCTAAAAACTTGTCTTCCTACCGTCATTCACAGAGGGCAAGGTGCTTTCCTTAAAGGAAGAGAGATTCTAGACTCCACTATAGCTGGACATGAGCTTATTGACCACTTCCAGAGAAATGAGGAACCTAGAATTGTGTTGAAACTTGATTTAGAGAAGGCGTTTGATAGAGTTAATTGGATTCTCCTTGACGAGATCATGGGTCGGATGGGTTTTGGAGATAGATGGAGATTTTGGATCAGGAGTTGTGTGGGATCGGCCACATATTCTCTTCTTTTAAATGGCACAGTCTGTGGATTTTTCAAAGGGTCCAAAGGTATTAGACAAGGCGATCCGCTGTCCCCCCTCCTTTTCAACATGATCGGGGAATTCCTCTCTTCTATGTTTTATTCAGCAGTGAGCCTTGGATGGCTTCCTCCAATCAGCCCTCAAGAAGCATTTAATGTTCCTATCCTCTAGTATGCAGATGATACTATCATATTTGGGATTGGTAACATTGAGGGAGCAAGGAAGATTAAAGTGATTTTGGGTCTTTTCGAGTAGCATCTGGCCAGAAAGTCAATTGGGGAAAGACCTCTCTAATGGGGTTTAACGTGAGCCCTGAGCTTCTTGCAGAAATGGCTAGTTTGTTCAGTTGTTCAACAAGCAATCTACCGTCCACATATCTTGGCCTGCCATTATTCAACAGACGCATCGGGAAAAGGCTTTGGAGTCCGGTGGTTGAGAGGATTGAATCCAGGTTGGCAACTTGGAAAGGGAGATTGCTTAGTAAGGCAGGGAGGCTCACGCTTCTCAAATCTTGCATTGCAGGTATCCCGAATTATTCTCTATCACTTATACTTTGTCCTGCATCTATATGTAAGACAATAGATAAACTGAAAAGAAGGTTCTTATGGCGAGGATCGAGTGCTACCTTTAAATATCACTTGGTCAAATGGGATGAAGTTTGTTTGCCAAAAAATTTGGGCGATCTGGGGATTCGGAAAACCAAAGACATGAACCAAGCTATGCTCCTTAAATGGCTATGGAAAATTAATACTCAATCCTCAAACCTCTGGAAGGAAATGGTTATCGCCAAGCTTGGAGGTATGACTCATTGGTGGATATCAGAGGGAAATCGGAGAGGTCTATCTTCAATTTGGAGAACGCTATACCTTCTTGTACCAAAATTTTCAGCTGCTTGCAAATTCTATGTTGGAAACGGTAGGTCTCTCAAATTTTGGGATGATTTATGGCTGTGGCAGAGCCACTACAGATTGCCTTCAAAAGTTTGTTTCTCATATCAACTCATAGGAATATATCAGTTGCCGATGCTTTCGAGGAGGGTGGTATGAACCTTCATCCTAGAAGAGGACTCTCGGATTCCGAGGTTTTAAAAGCCAGTCGACTGATGGATCAGTATCTACTATAAAAATTCGCCCTTTGGTGGCAGATAAGCTCGTTTGGTGGCCAGCGAAAAAAGGCATCTTCTCGGTATCATCTGCCTTCAGTTTCATCAATGGTTGGAATACTTCTCAACAAAATCACAATCTTCTTTGTTTGGCGCCTTTGAACTCCTCCTAAGATTAAATTCTTTATGTGGAGTGCTTGCCTCGGCAAGATTCTCTCGGCTGACGTGCTTAGAAGAAGAGGTCACCCCTCAGTAGATCCTTTATGCCCTCTCTGCAATACTAAAGCTGAGTCCACTAGTCACATTTTGCTTCAATGCATTTTCTCATGGAAGGTGTGGACATCCATTCTCAACAGGATGGGGATTCAATTCTGTATGGCGGCCGATTTGATGTCATTCAGTAAATCTCTACTTGGTTTCGGCAAGGTGATGTTATCGGCTTGTGTTAGCTTTATACCGTGGGGTTTATGGAATGAGCACAATCGTATAAGGTTTGAAGCAAAAATCGAATCGGCGGATCGGGTGGCGGATCGAGTGGTTGGGCATATTTCCTCCTGGCTCCTGACGAAGAAGTATTTCTCCTCATTTGTGGGAACTCCTGTCCGTGATAACTGGTTTAATTTGGCTAGGCTGCACTTGAAGACAAATGCCCGGATTATGCAGGAAGGACCCCTCCTCATCCTGGTTACCTTAAGTTGAACTTTGATGGTTCTTCTTTTGGTAACCCTGGACTCTCAGGATTCGACGGGGTTATCTCGGATCACCTAGGTAACCAACTTTATTCATATGCCGGCCCTCTAGGTATCTTAGACTCTACCTCGGCAGAGCTTCACGGCCTCCTCAATGGGCTTCGAGTATTTCGAGATAAATGCTCCGGCCCTCTCCATATCGAAGGGGATTCGAAGGTGGTCATTGGTTGGTGCGAGCATGCATCCCCTCCCCCGTGGCGTCATTGGGACATTTTTTGGGAGATTATTGAAAATTTTTCATTATTATCTCGTATTTGGTCTCACATTCCGAGATCCGCTAATTCGGCAGCCGATGCGTGTGCTAAAAACGGAGCTACCCTACAATCCATGGTTATCAGGGACATGCTCTCCTCTTAGTAATTTTTGTAATTCTCTTGTTTATATATATACACATCCTTTTCAAAAAAAAAAAGGGGGAACAAGCTAGATTCCAAGTCATTGAAATTTAATTTTTGTGGATAATATGGACAAAAAAAGGGTATGTTCATTATCAACCTAATCAGAAAGAATTGCACCTCAATGAACATTACCTTGAATGAAAAAACTCCTTTCTATAGTCAGAATAAAACCTCTTCACACAACATTGAGCATCTACCATGACATCTAGTGCAAGTATATGAAAGAAAACAAACAACTTCAGCTAACCCACCAGGATGCTCGATTTGTGGAGGTTATATGGGTAAGGAAGTCCTTGGTTCAAATGGTTCATGGTCCCCTAGACTCATTGATATTTGAAAACCTAAAAGATTCTATACACAAAAATCAACAAGTACTTCCCATCCCATTTGGCAATCTGTGTCAAGCCATCAGAAGGAAGATTTTCCTCCAAATAGGGGACCATCTCGAGGGTCTCATAAGAAGATTAGCTTTAAAAAAAAAAAAAGTGAGATTCATGGGTCATGAACAAGTGAAAAGTATTTGATATGCACTGGCTTGGGAAAGCCTAGACGTCATTCAATCAAGCAATTTGCTGAAGCTTCACAACAGAAAAAGCTCAGGTAGTAAAAAAATAGCCATAGTGACTCGTCTTATATAAAAAAAGACCTCTTTGCAACAAAGACCCTCAAGAGTCATATTCTGATGCATGTGTTTTACAGATCACATTCCAGGAACTCTTACCACAAGTGTACCAAACCAGGAAAAGATAAATTGGAGATGAAATGAAAAGAAAAATGGTACCTTCGATCGGGCCCAGCTCCTGATGCAACAGTATCACTTACAGTAAGAATAGCCACATTGAACATTGATTCTTGAGACTCAATGATGGGTGTTATATATGTCATACTAATTCCAATCTTTGGTTTTGTGTTCAGATTTAAACAAGCCAGGTTCTCTGCCTTCTTATTAACAGGAAAGCCACTTATGTCTGAAATGATTATGGCCTGCAAAGATGTGCCAGCTGAAAGAACTGCACCTGTTGTTGGCAACTCTAACAAAGCATTTGCTGATTTCATACTAAGCAGTCGGCTGCTCATCTGATGACCGGTGCTCTCAGCAACAAAACTGTAGTTCAAAATAGTATTATAAAAAAATAGTCAATGAACAAACTTAAATTCAATTGAGCTTTTTATTTTTTAGCAACTATAGAGTCTCGCCGGTAATCTCAGCTTCAGGGGAAAATATAGATTTTTAATTTATGTGACTAGTGCAGGCACTTCAGACCTTCCAATGAATTGGACAGACCACAACGAGAGTTTTAACTTATTCCAAACAATCACAACAATTGACTAAAACGTCCCTAAAACCCAAATATAATCATCCATAATTGAAAGAAACTTTAATGGCTTGACATCCAACGCAGAACCTTCATTAGCCACCAGATGTCAAGTGCAAATTATGAAAATCTGCTCCAGCTAGAGAGGAATATTACTTTGAAAGATGAGAGATCGAAAAATAAATAAATACCTCAACATTTTTTCCAAGATAGAGGAATATCTCAACTTACCCTGGATTTCCTGAACCATCATCAACTTCCCATCTAATAATGGCCCGGTGAAATTCAGGTCGGGAGGCAGCTGTTTTTATAGGCTGTGCAATGCGGGCATTCACCCTGTATGAACAATAGCCTGAGAGCACTGTATATAGAAACACCAAATATGAAGGGGAGAACTGGAGATTACTTCTATTTCATTTTCCAGAAAATGGCAATGTTATACATTAAAGCATACAAGCATGGTAAAGAACAGGAGAAGTAAGAAATACTTCCTCAAATAAGTTTTTTTCCCCATAATAAGCAAAAAGACAGAACGTGTCCAGCAACTACACGACATGGCAATTTCAAAAGAAACAAGACATAGCAGGCATTCAATGTGCAAAAGCTATTGGCAAGGAGATAGTATCAAGATTAGCATTCGATGTGCAAAATCTATTGGCAAGGAGATATATCAAGATTAGCATTCGATGAGCAAAAGCTAGAAGCAAGAAGATATATCAATCAATAGATTAGTTGTTAGCAAACATCAAATGCAGACAAGCAAAAGCTAGAAGCAAGAAGATATATCAATCAATAGATTAGTTGTTAGCAAACATCAAATGCAGACAAGCAAAAACGAAGTGTCAGCAGCTTTATACAACCTTTGAAGATGAGGATTTTCCCAGCCAGAAAGCAAACGAATTGCTGGGACAGCAAATAGATGAAAACCTACTAAAGCGCTCACAGGATTTCCAGGTAAACCAAAGACAAGGATTTTCTTGTCTTCGTTCTCAGCTGACTTAATATTGATCTCTGCAAAATTTAGAGGCTTTCCAGGTTTCATGTGTACCTGGTAACAGATCAAGAGAATGTTTCAAGAAATGTACTAATTCAATACTCAAAAAGATCGGGAATGAAAGACTGAACCACAGTCATAGTTGCAAAAAGTAAACTTTATTTTAAAGAACCACATGATTTCTTATTTTAAAGAACTGAAGAAATTGTAAACTTTGAAATAAATCGGAAGAAACAGAATGCTTACGAGATTTACAAACAACTAATCTACCTTGTTAAAATGAACAACCCCTTTCCTTGCCAGTAAGGGTTTGACAAAATCCCGATCTCCCATTGAGACACCACCAGAAGTTAGAATTACATCAGTTCCAGACGAAATAGCAGCGTCCAAAACCTTTTCAAGATCTTCTAGCCTATCAGGAGCAACGCCCAGATCAATTGTTTCACATTTCTGCTGCACAGCAGCTGCCAGTAACATAGGTCGGTTCGAATCCCTGATCTGGGAAAAGAAAAATCTAATGACGATTTTGTTTTGGTAAACTTGTAATGATGATTTAATTATGTCATGGATGGAAAAGACACAGAAAAAACCTCAAGGATATATTTGAAATTTTTAACAGTAACTACCCTACTGGAATTTGCAGGAAGAAAAGGCTTGGAAATACAGCTTACCTGTTGTATGGTTACTGAATAGTTATATAAGATCATTATATGAGGTTCAAAGGAGGGATGAGCTAATAGGATCCATATTGGATTTGTTTAGCTAAATGTAATGCAGATTCTTTAGCTAAAGAAGGGATGATCCTTCAACCTCTTGATGCAAGAAGACCTCTTCTTAGCTTATTGTTTGTCTTGCCTTCATGCTTGATAAAATTGCCTTTCTTTAAAAAATAATACTACAATAAAGTAAAAGAGGTTCAAAAAGTGTTTATCATATTGAATAACAATGATTAGCTTTAATGACCTGTTCGCCTCCAAGCCAAATGTTAAGTCTAAAACAAAATTATTCAAACCATCACATAGATGCAACCCATTATTTTTCACTCCTAAAAATAAAGAACAAGTCACCCATATAAAGTATCCAATGTTTCATGAGCTGAAAAAGAGTTCCCCCAGACAAATTTCTCTATCTAATTACCCACATCTCTTGCATGAAAGTATGACGGAGAGAATTGTTTCTTACAAAAGTTCAAACTTAAGTGAAAATATTTCATGTACTGTTAAAGTCTCATCTCAATCTTTACTGTTTTTTTTAAAACATAAATAATTAAAAAGTTCTCCTAGCCAACTTCCTACACAAATTCTGTAAGATTGAGTAGTTGAGAGATTCAAGAAAGGAAGAACGAGAAGAAGAAGAGAGGAAGAACAGCCTTAGAAGATGGCAATCTTGTTAGAGGCCTTAATCGACCCCTAACCTTCTACTATTCATCACTCAAATGAAATTACAATAAAAAGACGAATATGCCCCTCATTATAAAGACACCTCTCAATGTCTAAATAGTAGCTAATTCCTGACATAATAATCAAACTACAATGAAACTAAAAACTCTTCTAAACATAGAGGGACATAAATACCCTTATTTTTAATGCTCTCCCTCAAGCTGGAGAGTAAAGATAACACCAATCTGATTAGCAAACTTCATATAAAGATTAATAATGGTCCCACTCGTCCAGTGTCATGCACAAAGTGACAATTGACTTCTAAATGTTTGTCCTCTTGCAGAAAATTAGGTTATTAGCAATAAAAATTGCAGCCTAGTTGCCACACTTTAGAATCATAGGGTCATCAGTCCAAACTCCTTAAACACCGACTTAATCCACATAAGATACAAACTCCTTCAACACTAACTTAATCCACATAAGCTCACAAACATATCTAAACTGAGCAACTTACATTTTGTTTCTTACTCTTCCACCTCACAAATTTCCTCCTAAAAACACACAAACAATCAGTTGTAAATTTCCTATCCAGCTTGGACCCTGCTAATCAGTGTTGGAAAATATGGTACAAGGGTATTTTGGTACTTTTACTTATGTAATTCCGTCTCTGAGTGGCCAGGTATCTTGTTAGGACCTAGCCTACAAGAGTATCTTAGTATCTGGTCTTTTTCTTCTCTTTTTTTGCTCTGTTTTGAGTGTACTATGTAAGAATGTAGGAGGCGCATTTTTGTCTTTTTAGTCCCTCTCGCTTAAGTTAATAGAGAAGATTAGGAGTCAACTTTTCCCTGAATCGAGCAGCCGTTTTTTACACTGCCTCAATTTCCCCATTCTTCCTCTCTTCTTCCTACTTCATCTTCTCCTAGCTATATTCCTTTGCTTAACAAGGCATCAAAGTAATAGTCCGGACTTGGTAGTTCCTTAATATAGAGTTTTTTCTTTCTTCTAAAGATTCAATCTCTCCAAGAAAGTTTTTCTTCATCATTCCCACTTTTTGTGCCATAATCGCCGAGTTAATGGTTACAACAGCTCATTGAGTTATTCATGATGTTGTTATTGTCCAAAGAGGGTTAATTTCTGAGTTCTGCCCTGAAATACTGCTTGCATCGTCATTCTCGTGCTTGTGTCAGCCCTATAATCTGGAATTGGCGGATGTTTTAATTGGTTTATTTGTTGAATGTTTGGAATAAAGTCTTCTTGTATAGTTTTGAGAAGAAAAGAGTCGCCAGAAGGCGTGTGAAGTTGATTTTGTGCCCTAATTTGCAGTGTTCGGAGCCCACTTGATGTGCGGAAGTGAGTTAAGAAGGAAATAAGGTTTTCCTTGTTGAGTTTGCCATTCCAACATTGAGTAGAGATTGTGTTTGGGATTGTTGAGCAGTATAATGGATGATTCTACAAAAACTGTTGCTCCTCCCATTCAATTCAGATTATTTCAGTGAAACTAAATGGACAGAATTATGTAATTTGGTCCAGATCTGTACCATGTTTTTTAAGGCAAAAAGAAAGGAAAAATACTTTACCTCGTGACCCTATAACTGAGCATTGGGAGGCTGAAGATAACCAAGTTATGACCTAGTTATTGAATAGCATGGAGCACAGATTTTGTGATCAAGTTATGAGTTGTGGAACAAGCAATGTAGAATACACTCACCTCGATTCTATCTCAAGAAAGCAAGTTGTCAAAAGTGCATGAGTTTTATGCAAAATATTTCAATATGCAAAGCCACTTCCCTCAGTTATTGCTATTTTACTGAAATGCGAGGGATTTCGCAAGAGATAAGTCCCTTTCATCGATTTACCACTAATTATGAGCTTTGGAAAAAGAAAACTTGGATTTATATGGCTTGAACCAAAATATGATGCGGTTCGAACTCAATTATTGGCAAATGATGATGTGTCGACTCTTGAACAAGCTTTTAATAGTGTATTTTGTACAAAAGGTGCAGTGGCTCCAAAAACTGAGAAAGATACTAAGATTGTTTATGCAACTGTTCTAAATCTGAAATATTCCTAGAACATATTTGAGTCCTTCTATAGTTGTGGAGGAAACAATAGAGGTTGTGGAAGAGACTTTTCCACTTGAGGACATGGACAAGGAGATAGAAAATGTATTATTCACTGTAGTGGAATAAACCATTTTTCAGACCAGTGCTTGGAGAAGTTTGGCAAACCAACATGGGTAAATTCTACCTCAACTGGGAGAGACATTACAGCCTATAATGAACCACAAGATGAAATTCAGCAGCTGCTACAACGCATGGGTCATTCGACCTCCACCCTCACATCCTCTACTCCTAATGAAGTTGATTCTTCCAATGCAAGAGCCACCATGACAAGCATAGATATAAATGCCCTGAATGTATCCCAATCTCCATCTTGGATCATTGATTCGAAAGCATCTACACATAGTCAAGTATGCCACCTGTTTCCAATCTACTACTCCTAAGTCCTATCATATTGTTACATTAGCTAATAGTTCCACCTCTCCAGTTCTGAGGGAGAGCACCATCCATACTACTCATATGTCCTTGAAGTCTATTTTATTTATTTCCAGTTTTCCATCAATCTTTTGTCTATGAGCAATATTACTAAATCTCTTAATTGGTCTATAACTTTTTTCCCACCTCACGTATTTTTTGGGATTTGCAAACAAAGAAGACGATTGGTTTCGAACATGAGAAAGGTAGCTCTATTTTCTAGATGATGCATCGATTCCAACGGCGGTGGCATGTGAAACTAATACATTTTCATACCTATGGCATTTACGTAATGGGACATCCATCACTAGCTATGCTTCGTCAATCTTCCTTCTTTGTCAGCTGATCTTTCTTTGTAGATCTCAAGTATTTGAGTTAATTATGATTTAGGGTGGCGTCAACTACTTTTGGGTCCCAGATGGCAACGATGCCACTAGAGTACCCAATCGCATCAACATTGGTCCACGCAAGATCCGAGTCATACCATAATTCTCGGGCAATAGAATAGTTAAAATGTTGCAGCTTAGTTTCTACAAGAATTACAATTTTTGGCTTACATTCAAAAAGAGTTGCTTTGATAATGGCTCGCTAGATTGTAAGCCGATTCCTCTGACATTCCAGGACATAACGATCATTCAGAATGAGGAGGGGTGATATTCTTCGCCGTCCCGCGAGCACCGAGATAGTAAGAGCAGAAAATAGTCGCAAGCTCCGTCATTTCCGCAAAAACTTCCAAAGGGAAGTCTTGTTCTTGTTTAGACAAGAATTGGAGGAGATCATCCTCCTGCTTGGTTTGGGGAAACATGATCGAGGTCGAGGGAAATTCAAACAGTGGGGGAGGGACTTTCGGAGGGAGGATAGTGGGAGAACAATTTTGTTGGGGGGTGGTAGCTTTAGCTTTGCCTTTCTTTCTTTTCCAGGAGTAAGTGTAGGTGAAGGGAGTAATAGAAGGCCTTTTCTCTGTTTCGATTTTGGAAGGGGGGGTAGTGGCAGGAGATTTGGTTTTGGAGCTTGATGCTTCCTTGTTGGGGTTCGGGTTGAATATTTGAAGGAGGGTAGGGCACAGAATGGAGGGGGAGCAGATATTTAAAAGAGATGGGGAGTCGTTGGGGGAAGAGAAGTCGGAGTCCCAGATGAGATTTGATTTGGATGTGATGTCGGCGCAACAGGTGCCGTTCTGGGTGATGGGTGACTGGTTGGAGTTTGGCGAGGTACTTTCTGGGAAGTGTCCCTAGAGATATGACTTGACTTCTTCAATTCCCTCAACATCATTGCCTGATAACACTACATCATCTACATATACCACCCATTTTACAATACATGAAGATCGTCAAAGAATTGTCACAATGACTTTTCAAGAAACCAAAACACACCACAACTCTATTGAATTTATAGAACCATGCATTGGGGCTCTATTTCAACCTATAGATAGCTTTCCTCAACTTTCGCACTTCCACTATCTCCCTTGAGTGAAATACATAAGAGGTAGCTCCATGCACACCTCTTCCAATAAATTACAATAGAGGAAGGCCATTTTCATATTTAATTGATATGAACAACCGATTCACCATTATTGAGATTAATAAACTAAATGAGCTACACCGTGCAAACAGAGAAACAATATCAAATACATCAATGTCAACAAGTCTATCTTTCTGTCCTCCAATTGTACCATCAGCATTGTACTTAATTGTGTCGACCCATCTACTACCAACAAAAGTTGGCCCTTCAGGTGGCTCATCTATTGCCAATTGCACCATCCCTCGGGTAACTAAACTTCCCTTTTCTCATCCATTGCATTTTCAAGTGAGTTCAAACTGTCTTGCACATTTGTAGGAATGGTTGAACAAGACACGGACAAGGTAAATGATTGGAATGTAGGAGACAAGAAGTAAGAATTTGAAAGAAACATAATGAGACATAGGATGTTGTGTGCAAGAACGAATAACATTTCAACGAGAAATGGGAAGATCGAGATCAATAACTAGCTGTAGGCGTGGAAGAGGATGGCAAGGGAGAAGAAGAAGGTTCTTCTACCACTGTGCACTCTTCAACTAATGGCATCTACACATGAACTTTACTCTGCTGATAGACTTGTAAATGTGGAAGAGGATGGTAAAGGAGAAGAAGAAGGTCCTTGTACCTCTATGTGCTCTTCAACTGATGGCATCTGCACATGAACTCTACTTTGCTAATAGACTTGTAAGGGTTTAACAAGAGGTGATGTGGAGCTCACACTTGGAGAATCGGTGACAGAAAGAGGCAAAGATGTATCAAGACATATATCACTCAGCGAACCATAAGTGAAAAGGGAAAAATACAAAGTATTCTCAGAAAAGGTAACATCGACAAAGACATATAACTTCTTACAAATATTTTGGTGTCATAGGTCCTGTACAAGTTCTAAGAACGAGAATAACCAAGGAACACAAACTTAACAGCACGAGGAGATAGTTTATAAATAGATGAAACCATCAGAATGGATAAAACACACAAAACCAAAAACATGTAGGCACACATCAAAAAGCTTGTGAGTTTTAAAAGTTGCATAAAAACATGACCCCCCTGCACTCACCCTCCCTCCCCGGCAAAAAAAATTACAAATGATGGCACACAATTAATCAAGTAGCAAGAGGAAGTAGGGATTGCATCTCTCCAAAAAGTTTTGGGAACGTTCATTTGAAATAACAAAGTAGGAGCAGAAAGGCAGGACAAAAAAAATGGCTGGACGAGGGATCGGTCAAGGAGTAATTTCCTCCCACCAACCATCTGGGGAACGAAGTAACTCCCACTCAACGACCACTCCCTCTGATCTAGCACCTCTAGTAGGACAGCGCCCAGGAAGGGGCGAAGATCGAACTAGTCTGGGGAAGCAGCACCGGCAACAGCAGCAACGAAAAGGTAAACAACCGGAAGAAGAAGACAAGAGGGAAACAGAAAGTATTGACTCTGAAGATAGTTCAGGCGAGAGATGGCAAACTGTAATCTCAAGATCCTCACGTCGAAGGATCCTAGTGGAGGATCCGACCAGATACGAATTCCGGAATGGAAAAGCAAAACTGACTTTTCGAAAGAGGAAGGAGAAGAGTGGGGAGGCCATCTAGATTCATGCACAAGAGGGGGGGGAAAATCATACATCTCCCTCCCGATCTCCGCAGTTAGCTTTTTCCTAGACATCTTCAGGATAGTCCAATTAGGAAACACGGGAAGAAAATACAGTAGATCACTCCTCACTAGGGATCTGGAATTCCAAGTACACAGCCAGTATCATGGAGGACTTCTTCAATGCGTCATCCACCAAAGACGTGGCCAAATGATAATGGGAATGCGTTTTCTCCCACAGCTCTCCACTTCTGGAATGGGATGGAAACGCTTTGATCAAATTCTCCAGCAGCTAGCCACACCCCAAAAAATCCACTCACAACCCAGTGCTTCACACCAGTCAATTCTGTCGCTTCCACCGGATCCTCCACCAGAGAAGACTCAGGTCTACAAAACCAATTGTCCAACACCACCACCAATATCACTCCCCCAAGTTTCACCCCAAAAAAACCAATTCTCTATATCCCTGCCAGCCCACATCGAATCTGAGGGCAAGCGCAAAATGTCCCTAGCAGTGCTCTTGGAAGATCCGGAAATTTTTTTCACCAGAAGACAACTCCAAGAATGGCTACAAAAACGAAATATCATGTCCACAGCCATCATCAAAGCTCATGAGAGGAGCTGGCTAATCAACTGTCATTCGGAGGACCACACGAGACTATATTCACTGAAGACAGAGACTATTTCAATGATCCTCCACATGACCAATTGGAGCCCAGAACTCATAGCCCCCATCTCGGGGCAATGGGTGATCGTCAAAGGTCTTCCGGTGGAAATCCGATGCCGGCATACTCTGGAATGCCTCACAAAAGATTTCGGAGAGCTTATTTGGGCCGAAAGCCAGCCAACACAGCTTCACAAAGAAAAAAATTTCATCCGGCCAAAATCACCGGTAAGTGGTTTACAGTTTTTTCATATCTCCTGCGGAAAAACCACGATCTGGGTCTCCATGGAATTTGGAGATCTAGAAATCCTTCCGGCAGCCAACTCGGAAGAAACCTCACGAAACATAACCCAGGCTGAGCCGATCCACCAGTTGCTGACTTGGAAGCATCACTCGGAGCTCAATCGGACATGGGTTCCAAAAAAAAAAAAAAATCCAACCACACAAAATCAATCCCCATATCCTGAAACAATCCAATCAATACCAGTTCACAGTAACCCTCTTAACGCCTCCGCCGAAAAAGCTTCAATCTACATAAATGCCTCCGCCGAAAAAATCCCATCTCTGAAATCGCCCTTGCCCACAGTGCCAATCCCCAGTTGTCCCAAAACATCTGCAATACATCTGTCCCCAAACCCAAAATCTGACAAGATCTCTCAACCTGATCTACAGCCACATCCTTCACCTGACAAGGGGATTCTCATTACTTCCCCATGCTCACCTCCATCGCCGTCACACTTTACCTCACCTCGACACAAAAACCAAAAAAAGAAACACTTTCCCTAACACACCTATCTCTCCATTTACCAAAAACCATCACCACCCTCTCAAACCAATGGTATTTCCAATGCCCCTCCGATCTGGCAACCTCGAGCCCCGCACCGTACTTCTTCACATAAAAAAAACACCTTTTCAACCATCAAATCCACAACCGTCGACCACATCAATTCCCAAAACCCCTCAGTCCACATCACGCCGTCGCCCCATCCTTTCTTTTCTACATCACCCCCTTCCCCTCCGCCGCCCCTCGATTCCCGAAGCAGTACCACTCGCCTGCCATACGTCAACCTCTCAGTCCACATCACGCCGCCCTCCCGTCCTTTCATTTTTAAATCCCTCCCCTCCCCTCCGCCGCCTAAAGCTTTCGTTTCCCGAAGCCGTACCCCTCGCCTGACATACACAAACTCTCCCCCGTCCCGCGGCTTCTCTACCTCGATAAATCCCCTTTCCTCCCCACTCTCACCCACATTCTTGGCTCCTTCTCGAGGATTACCTCCTGCGACCCCCCCTATCTCAAACCTTCCACATCAACTCTCCCAGCATCCCGCTCCTCTCGTCGTCCCATCAGACCCTCCCTCTCTGACACAAACCTCCCTATATACGGCCACCCCTCGAGCCCCCCTAAGCCCATCCCTCCTTTCCAATGAATCCACCTGGGATTTCGACCCCCCTTTTTACTCCCCTCCCCCCTTATATATTCACTCTCCCACTATCCTCTGCCCCACCCCCCTTCGTATTATCTTCCCCCACTCGGACGCCATGGAAAACCCAACCCCCAAAACTTTCACCCCTCCCCTGCACACCAATACTGGAAAACAAATCGCCAACACCCCTTACCGGTATACCTATTCCAGAAAAAAGAAAGAAGGGAAAAATAAAGCCAAAATCAGCAACCCTGCACCTTCCGAAAAAAACACTGACAAATATAAAATCAAAGACACTACCCCCCCCCCCCCCCCCCCCCCGTACTTCCATTGGAATTTCCCCCTGATTGGTACAATCTCCCCCCTGTTTTCCCCTCTGGAATCCCTCCAATTTGGTCCGACCTCCCCCCAACTATAACCTCTGAATCTACCCCAACCAAGACCTTCACTCCCAATCCGCGGGATGAGCTCCTCCTGTTTCTACTGGAACAGGAACAAGACTTTCCACGAGAGGAATTTTCAGAAATGACGGAGCTCGCCAACATCTTTTGTGCGGGCTACTCTGAAGCTGGTG
This sequence comes from Aristolochia californica, assembly GCF_029961685.1. Classification (NCBI taxonomy): domain Eukaryota; kingdom Viridiplantae; phylum Streptophyta; class Magnoliopsida; order Piperales; family Aristolochiaceae; genus Aristolochia; species Aristolochia californica. Next base: position 9,254,725 of record NW_027181881.1, read on the forward strand.
TCGTGGAGCGGAATATCAACGCCCACTGTTCCCCATGATCGTTCTATCATGGAATGTTAGAGGTCTCGGCTCTCTGGCCAAGCGTGCCCTCATCAGAGCGGCGCTTTTTGATGTTAAACCAAAAATTGCTATTCTTCTTGAAACTAAGATACAGTCTTTTGGTTACTCAATTGTGTGTAATTTATGGTATGACACCAACCCAGCGTGGGCAAATGTGGGTGCAATTGGCCATTCTGGTGGCATAATTGTCATCTGGGATCCAACTGCTTTTGATGTTATTTCCGTCATTCCGGGGCAATACTCAATCGGTCTCCAGCTCCTGGATCACAACCTCGGTACTTCTTGGGCACTAGCCGGCATATATGGGCCAACTCGTTACCGTGATCGAGCATCTTTCTGGGAGGAAATCTTTCAGCTTGTCCAATTGTGGGACCTCCTTTGGCTCATTGGAGGAGACTTCAATGCGACTTTACTTTGCTCTGACAAAAGTCTTCCTGCCTCCCGAACCTCATCAACCATGAGAGCTTTTTCTGATTTTATCAATAGTCTTGCTCTCTCCGAGGCTCCTCTCTCGAGGAAAAAATTCACCTGGACAAATTGTCAGAATCCTCCTATTTTGTCTAAATTGGACAGATTTTTTGTCAATATAGAATGGAACCTCCTCTTTCCCAACGCCTCTGGCCAAGTCCTAAACAAAATAGGATCTGACCATTGGCCTATCCAACTCAATTCTCGGCTAGTTACATGGGAAAGATCTCCCTTTCGGTTTGAGAATGCCTGGTTATTAACCGAGGCTTTCATCCCTTCTTTGAAATCGTGGTGGCTCGAATTGGAAAATCATCCGAACCCGGGCTGGGCCCTCCCTCAGAAACTCAAAGCCCTCTAGACAAAGATCAGAATGTGGGATAAAAATCACCGAATTTTTGCTGCTTCCCAGAAAGATTCGATTCGCCGCCGCATTTCTGAGTTGGATCTACTGGAGGAACAGAGGTTAATCTCTCCTACTGATTTACTGATTAGAAATAATTTAAATTCTGAATATCTTACGTTTCTTCTGAATCTGTCCGTTGGAAACAACGTTCAAGATTTCGTTGGATGGCTGAGGGTGATGGAAATACAAAGTTTTTTCATTCCATCGCCTCGGCCAGAAGGAGGACTAACCATATCACTGCTCTCTGTAACGGAGACCAAGTGGTAACGGATAGTGCCTCCATTTCTAACCTTTTGGTGAAATATTTCTCAGAGCTATATTCAGAAGTCTGTTTCAGAAGACCAAAAATTCATTAGCTCGACTTCGAGCGCATCTCAGCTAAAGACGTTGTTGATCTTGAAAACCCATTCTCCTCAGAAGAAATTGAACGGGCTGTCCTTGGCCTTCCTAAAGATAAAGCCCCCGGACCAGATGGCTTTAATGGTGAGTTTTATCACTGTTTTTGGGACCTGTTAAAAAATGATGTTTGTGCCCTCGTTCACAATTTTCACCAAGTGGGCATAACTCACTTTGGAATCGGCGCATCTTCTATTGCACTTATTCCTAAAAAAACTAATTCGGAGGTTCCTAAAGATTTTCGCCCTATTATTCTCACTTCCAGTTCATATAAAATTATTGGGCGTCTATTGGCTAATCGGCTAAAAGCTGTCCTTTACAAGGTAATAAATCCTTGTCAAAATGCTTTTATCCGAGACAGAAACATCCTGGACTCTTCTCTAACAGCTCATGAACTTCTTGATTCTTTCAAAAAATCTTCCCTTCCAAGGTTTGTTCTGAAAATTGATTTTGAGAAAGCTTTTGATCGGGTTGATTGGAAACTGGTGGACTATCTTTTTGACCGTATGGGTTTTGGCACAAGATGGAAATTTTGGATGAGCTGTATTTCCTCTCCTTCTTATTCTGTATTGGTAAATGGGAAACCCCGAGGCTATTTCAAAGCTTCTAGGGGGATAAGACAAGGTGACCTCTTTTCTCTATTTATTTTTACTCTCGTTGGAGAATACCTTACCTCTATGATCCGGTTTGCTAAACGTTCGGGTTGGCTCAGTCCTGTTTTTTCTTATCCAAACCAAGACGTTCCCATTCTTCAGTTTGCTGATGATTCTATCTTTTTTGGAGAAGGGTCCATGAGACGAATTAAACACATGAAAGCAATTTTGAACATCTTTGAATTGATGTCTGGTCAAAAGATAAGCTGGGAAAAAACATCAATTTTTGGATTTAATATTGAAGCCTCTATTCTCAGCTCAATGGCGAACTATCTGGGTTGTAAGGTAGCATCCGTTCTGAGTACATATCTGGGCTTACCTTTGACTCCGCTCCTGCCTTCGAAAAACTCCTGGTTTCCGGTTGTTGAGAGGCTTGAGAAGCGTCTGGCTTCTTGGAAAGGAAAACTTTTATCCAAAGCTGGTAAACTGGTTCTTATCAAATCTTGCCTTCATGGAATCCCATCCTATTTTTTATCTTTGTACCATTGTCCAGCATCTATTCGGGATAGAATTGAATTTTTGAAAAGAAGATTCCTATGGGATGGGCCAAATGGGGAAAAAAAGTTTAATCTTGTAAAATGGGTAGATGTTTGTAAACCAATTGTAATGGGGGGTCTCGGGATTCGGGACATTGCTACCACAAACAAGGCTTTGCTCTTAAAGTGGATTTGGAAGTTCAACACGCAACCCAATCTACTGTGGCGCCGAATGGTTGCAATTAAATCCGGAACAGATAATGGCTGGTGGATGGACGGGGGAAGATTTTACAAGTTATCCCCCATTTGGAAGAAAATTGCCAAATTCTTACCTACCTTCAAATCTGCCGTCAAATGCTACATTGGGAGCGGTACAGATACTCTATTCTGGTCGGATTGGTGGATAGGGGCTAGTTGTTTAAAGGAAAGCCATCCTCGATTATACCAACTGTCAAGATCTCGTAGCTCAATGATTTCTGACCATTGGCAGTCTTCGGGCGGCTGGAATCTTCATCTCTGGCGAGCGTTGAATGACTCTGAAGCTGTTGAAGCCACCTGTCTGGTCAATTTACTTTCTGGTGTGACCTTAAAAAGCTCTACTGATACACTCATCTGGACGCCCAACAAACAAGGTATGTTATCTACAGCTTCAACGTACCATCATATGATTTCATACCCGCCTCCCCACGCAGAACATCCTGCTGCTTTTGCATGGTCGCTCCCAATTCCTCCTCATATCAAGTTTTTCATCTGGACGGTATGTCGTAAGAAATCTTAACTTCTGACGCTTTGCAAAGACGAGGCATTAATACTCCTAATCCAGAATGCCCATTTTGCAACACATCTCCTGAAACAGCAGATCACACGCTTCTACACTGCGAATATGGTCATAAGATTTGAACCGAATTAATGGACAAAATGGGTTTATTATATTGCCATTCGCCAGATTTGCAAAACACTATCTTAACTTTGGTTAGCTCTCGTCTTCCGAAGTTAGGGAAAATTTTGATATCTTGTTGTGTTGGGCACATTGCGTGGAATTTATGGAAAGAAAGAAACAATTGTAAATTCAATCAGAAAGCTATTCCTCGGAATATTCTTTGTGAACAGATCGTCGGTCAAGTTAGCTCTTGAGTTCTCCTTCGCAAAGAATTCTGTAATTTAAGAGCGACAAACATGCGGGAAAATTGGCGAAATATTGCGGGAATGTCTTTTCCATCGAAGGTTCCTATTATGGTAGAATGGACCAAACCTCCTCCTGGACACTTTAAACTCAATTTTGATGGAAGTGCTCTCGGGTGTCCGGGGCCAGCTGGTTTTGGCGGAGTAATTCACGATGATCAAGCAAATCTTCTCTTCACTTATGTGGGTCCAATTGGAGTACCAGACTCTACTTGTGCGGAATTGCATGGTTTGTTCAACGGACTGAAGCTCTTCAAACAAAAAAAGGACGGTGCTCTCTTGGTTGAAGGGGATTCTCAAGTCATTATAAACTGGTGCTCCAAGCCATCAAAACCTCCTTGGCATCATTGGGAGATTTTTGATGAAATTTGTAATTTAACTTTTGGTTTACAATGTACTTGGAAACATATTCCAAGATCTGCTAATCACTTAGCCGATGCTCAAGCGAAAAAAGGCGTTACCCTCCAACATCTTGTTGTGGAGGAAATGTCTTTTTAGTTTCTAGGTTTGTAATTTTTCTTTTTAAATACATTCACACATCCTTTCAAAAAAAAATAACAAAGTAGGAGCCACATCAAGTAAGTCCATATTTTTCTCCCTGCAACTCAATTTGTTGAAGGTATACACAGATGAAGTCTAATAAATCATCTCATCTAAAGCCCAAAGAGAAGAAAAATGGTGATTTGCAAATTCAAGACCATTGGCAAATCGCAACACGTGAATACAAGCAGCAAACTAGGTTTTTATTTCATTATAGAAATTGACACAAATACATCAAAAATTTTATTCTCCCTAAAGAGAGACACCCATGTTACTCGACTATAATAATAAATAAAAGACAAAAATACTTAAAACGAAACATACTAGGAACCCTGCACGGTCCCCATATATCAGCAAGAACTAACTCAAATGGAATCTGACTATGACTACTACTTGAAGGGAAAAAAAAACTTTTGTGGTGTTAGCCAAGCTTTTAGGATTCACAGTCAATGGACAAATCTAATGGCAAGGAAGGAATTAATTGAAGAAGTTTTTCTAGTGATGGATGTCCCAAGCACATGTATCGCAGTTAAGGAAAAGGCATTGCCTTGAGTGCAATAGTATTTACCCTAAGAACATCATCAAGTAGTAAAGACCCTCTCATTCATGTCATAAACCAATCATTCTCCTAGTCTGCAAATCCCAAAACACACGATGTGAAGGATAAAACATGATAGAGCAATTCAAGGACTTTTTTAAGCTTACTTATAGATAGCAAATTAATTGGGACTTTAAGAACATATAATATAGAGGACAAAGAGATCTAGGGAGCATTATTAACTACCCACTCACCATGAATGTGGGAAGTGGAACCATCAACCAATATAACAAACTTATAAGATGAAGATGGGAAACTTGAAGAAAACAAGGACTTCCTGGTCATATGGGTGGATGCCCCAAAGTTAATAACCCAAGATGTAGAAGAGGACAAATAAAGTGCAGACATACTTGAGCACACCAAAGTAGCACTAGAAGTGGAAGAAGTCCAAGCAGCTTGAGATACAGATGGAGAGGAGGAATAAGTCAATTGACCCAACCTTTGAAGCAACTTCTGAAATTCAGCTTAGTGTCTAGAATAAGACTCCGCTTCACCACCAACCACCTCAACACCTTTCCTTTTTTTTTCTTTTTTTTCTTTTGAAAACACTCATTCATTCAAGAAGCCCGAAGGCAAGCAGCTACACAAAAGGGGAAAGAGGGTCCCTTACAATGAGAAATTGGTTGAAACCCCGTCTCTAGCCAGAAATTACCTATCCTCATAGTGTCTAAGACACTTGAATTGGCCCAAGCTGATTTGCCATACTTATCCCAACATCTATTAGAATAATAGTTTGATTTTCCAATGTACACACTGTTGGAAGATAGGACCTAAGCCCACACGACCAAGGAAGGCCCACATATCCAAGTGTATTAGAAGATGGGCCCAAGCCCATAAGACCAAGGAAGACCCATGCATCCAAGAGATATAGAAGACAGGCTCAAAGCCCACAGATCAAAGAGAAGGCCCATAGGCTAACATACAATGATGGTAGGATGGTGAATAATGAGTCATCTCATAGAGATGGCATTGATGTAATTAAGTTAAAGTTCCAGGGTTAAAACCCTAAACCCTAAGTTCAGGGTTATTATTGTAACACAGTAGTTTCATTAATCTATAAATAGACTTCAGGGGGAAGGTTAGGACATCAAGTCCATAACCTGTTCTTCCTCTGGTTTTCTCCCAATGGGTTTCTCTCCCTTTTTCTCCATGAACTAAATTCATGGAGTCTTGAAAATCAACATGGTATCAGAGCTTTGATTTTCAGGACTCATAGCTATGGTTTTTCAAAATTCAAGAAACCCATTATTTTTTCTTTTCTTATATTGATGCTTCTTTTTTATAGTGGCTAGAATTTTTTTTTATTTCCCACTATTACACTGCTATTTTTGTTTTTCTTCCTCTCGTATCCGAGTTGAACCGAGTTGACTCGGCAAAACATCATCATACCAGTAAAAGACTCATGGCGACGGGAGTTTATTCGCAGGAAAAACCAGAGACGTTATATGTGCTAAAGACGATGACTTCTCATGGCGAGGAAGTCGCATTGCCATCCGAAAGGCCAAAGAAGACGATGACACAAAAACTCTGCCGAGTTCCGTTTCAAGTTTCTGTTACTGCTCGCTAGGAGAGATGAAAGATTGTGAGATGGCTGGACGAGAGGTCGGTCAAGGAGTAATTTCCTCCCACCAATCATCTGGGGAACGAAGTAACTCCCATTCAACGACCACTCTCTCTGATCCGGCACCTCTAGTAGGACAGCATCCAGGAAGAGGCGAAGATCGAACCAGTCTGGGGAAGCAGCACCGGCAGCAGCAGCAACGAAGAGGTAAACAACCGGAAGAAGAAGAAAAGAGGGAAAAGGAAGTTATTGAATCTGAAGATAGTTCAGGCGAGAGATGGCAAACTGTAATCTCGAAATCCTCACGCCGAAGGATCCTTGTGGAGGATCCGACCATATACGAATTCCGGAATGGAAAAGCAAAGCTGACTTTTCAAAAGAGAAAGGAGAAGAGTGGGGAGGCCATCCAGATTCATGCGCAAGAGGGGAAAAAGAAATCATACATCTCCCTCCCGATCTCCGCAGTCAGATTTTTCCTAGACATTTTTAGGAAAGTCCAAGTAGGAAACATGGGAAGAAAATACAGCAGATCACTCCTCACTGGCGATCTGGAATTCCAAGTTCACAGCCAGTATCATGGAGGCCTTCTTCATTGCGTCATCCACCAAAGACGTGGACAAATGATAATGGGTATGATTTTCCTCCCACAGCCCTCCACTTCTGGAATGGGTTGGAAACGATTTGATCAAATTCTTCAGCAGCTAGCCACCCCACCAAAAATCCACTCACAACCTAGCGCTTCACACCAGACAACTCTGTCGCTCCCACCGGATCCTCCACTAGAGAAGACTCCGACCTGCAAAACCAATTATCCAATACCACCATCAACACCACTCCCCCAATTTTCACCCCAGAAAAAACAATTCTTTATATCCCTGCCAGCCCACATTGAAACTGAGGGCAAGCGCAAAATGTCCCTGGCAGTCCTCTTGGAAGACCCGGAAAATTTTTTCACCAGAAGACAACTCCAAGAATGGCTGCAAAAACGAAATATCACGTTCACAGCCATCATCAAAGCTCATAAGAGGAGCTGGATCATCAACTGCCATTCGGAGGAGGACCGCAAGAGACTTCATTCACTAAAGGCAGAGACTATTTCAACGATCCTCCACATGACCAATTGGAGCCCAGAACTCACAACCCCCATCTCGGGGCAATGGGTGATCGTCAAAGGTCTTCCGGTGGAAATCCGATGCCGGCATACTCTGGAATGCCTCACAAAAGAATTCGGAGAGGTTATTTGGGCCGAAAGCCAGCCAACGCAGCTTCACAGAGAAAAAATTTTCATCCGGCCAAAATCACCGGTAAGTGGTTTACAATTTTTTCATATCTCCTGCGGAAAAACCATGATCTGGGTCTCCATGGAATTCGGAGATCTGGAAACCCTTCCGGCAGCCAACTCGGAAGAAACCTCACGAAACACAACCCAGACTCAGCAGATCCGTCAGTTACTGACTCGGAAGCCGCACTCGGAGTTCAATTGGACATGGGTTCCGAAAAAACAAAAACAAAAAAAAAATCCAACCACACAACATCAATCCCCATATCCCGAAACAATCCAATCAACACCAGTTCACAGTAACCCTTTCACTGCCCCCGCCGAAAAAGATCCTATCCACATAAGTGCATCCGCAGACAAAATCTCATCTCTGAAATCGCCCTTGGCAACAGTGCCAATCCCCAATTCCAAAACACCTGCAATACACCATTCCCCAAATCCAAAAGCTGATAGGATCTTTCAAACCGATGTGCAGACACATCCGGACAAGGGGATTATTACTTCCCTTTGTTCACATCCATCACTGTCAAACTCTAACCCGCCTCGAAACAAAAAACACTTTCCCCCACATACCTACCTCTCCATTTACCAAAATCCATCATCACCTTCTCAACCTCGAGCCCCGCACCATACTCTTACACAAAAAAAAAAAAAAAAAAAAACCACCTTTTCAACCATCAAATCCACAGCCGTCGACCTCTACAACTTCCAAAGCGCCTCAGCCCACATCACGCCGTCGCCCCGTCATGTCCTTTCTACATCAACCCTTTCCCCAACGCCGCACCTCGAGTCCCGAACCCGCCTGCCATACATCAACCTCCAACACCCTTCAGTCCACATCACGCCCCGTCCTTCCCTTTCTACATCAACCTTTTCACCTCTGCCGCTTTTCATTTCCCGAAGCAGTACCCATCTTTCCATCTTTAAATCCCTCCCATCCCCTCCGCCACCCAAATCTTCCTCTTCCCGAAGCCTACCGTACGCCAATCCCTCAGTCCAAATCACGCCACCATCAACCCTTTCCCCAACGCCACACCTCGAGTCCCGAACTCGCCTGCCATACATCAACCTCCAACACCCTTCAGTCGACATCACGCCCCGCCCTTCCCTTTCTACATCAACCTTTTCACCTCCGCCGCTTTTCATTTCCCGAAGCAGTACCCATCTTTCCATCTTTAAATCCCTCCCATCCCCTCCGCCACCCAAATCTTCCTCTTCCCGAAGCCTACCGTACGCCAATTCCTCAGTCCAAATCACGCCACCCTCCCGTCCTTTCACTTTTAAATCCCTCTCCTTCCCTCCGCCGCCTAAATCTTCCTTTTCCCGAAGCCGCACCCCTCACTTGTCATCCCCGTCCCGCAGCTTCTCTAACTCGATAAATCCCCTTTCCCCCCCACTTCCACCCACATTCTCGGCTCGTTATCGAGGATCTCCCTCTGCGACCCCCCCGACCTCAAACCTTCCTCATCACCCATCCCATCCATCCCAGCAACCAACTCCTCTCGCCATCCCATCAAACCCTCCCTCTCTGACTCAAATCTCCCCTTATACGGCCACCCCTCGAGCCCCGTTAAGGCCATCCCTCTTCTCTAATGAATCCACTTGGGATTTCGAACCCCCCTCTCACTCCCCTTCCCCCTTATATATTCACTCTCCCACTATCCTCTGCCCCACCCCCCTTCGTATTATTTACCCCCACTCCGACACCATGGAAAACTCAAACCCCAAAACCTTCACCCCTCCCTTCCACACCAATACTGAAAAACAAATTGCCACCACCCCTTTCCGATATACCTACTCCAGGAAAAAAGAAGCAGGGAAAACTAAAGCCAAACTCGGTAACCCCACACCTTCCGAGACAAACAAGGACAAAGGTAAAATCAAAGACACTACCCCCCCACCTTCCCCCCCTCCAAATTCCCCTCCTGTCCTTCCAATGGAATTTCCCCATGATTGGTACGATCTCCCCCCTGCTTTCCCCTATGGAATCCCTCCAATTTGGTCCGACCTCTCCCCAACTATAACCTCTGAATCTACCCTAGCCAAGGCCTTCACTCCCAATCCGCGCGATGAGCTCCTCCTATTCCTGCTGGAACAGGAACAATCCTTTCCTCGAGAAGAATTTTCAGAAATGACGGAGCTTGCCAACATATTTTGTGCGGGATACACTGAAGCTGGAGCCGTGGAGCGAAACATCAACTCCCACCGTTCCCCATGATCGTTCTATCATGGAATGTAAGAGGTCTCGGCTCTCTGGCCAAGCGTGCTCTCGTCAGAGCAGCGCTTTTTGATGTTAAACCAAAAATAGCTATACTTCTTGAAACGAAGATACAGTCTTTTGATTATTCAATTGTGTGTAATATATGGTATGACTCCAACCCAGCGTGGGCGCATGTAGCTGCAATTGGCCATTCTGGGGGCATTATTGTCATCTGGGATCCAATTGCTTTTGATGCTATTTCCGTCCTTCCGGGGCGATACTCAATAGGTATCCAGCTCCGGGATCAAAACCTCGGTACTTGTTGGGCTCTTGCTGGCATATATGGGCCTACTCGGTACCGTGACCGAGCATCTTTCTGGGAGGAAATCTTTCAGCTTGTCCAATTGTGGGACCTCCCTTGGCTCATTGGAGGAGACTTCAATGCGACATTATCTTGCTCTGACAAATGTCCTCCTGCTTCCCGAACCTCATCAACCATGAGAGCCTTTTCTGACTTTATCAATAGTGTTGCTCTCTCCGAGATTCCTCTTTCGGGGAAAAAATTCACCTGGTCAAATTGTCAGAACCCCCCCATTTTGTCTAAATTGGACAGATTTTTTTCAAATATAGAATGGAACCTTCTTTTTCCCAACACCTCTGGCCAAGTCCTAAACAAAATTGGATCTGACCATTGGCCTATCCAACTCAATTCCCGGCCTCTTGCGTGGGAAAAATCTCCCTTTCGGTTTGAGAATGCCTGGTTATTAACCTCGGCTTTCATCCCTTCTTTGAAATCTTGGTGGCTCGAATTGGAAAATCATCCGAACCCGGGCTGGGCCCTCCCTCGGAAACTGAAAGCCCTCAAAGCAAAGATCAGAATGTGGGATAAAAATCACCGTGTTTCTGCTGCTTCCCAGAAAGATTCGATTCGCCGCCGCATTTCTGAGCTGGATCTACTGGAGGAACAAAGGTTAATCTCTCCTACTGAATTTTTGCTTAGAAATAAATTAAATGCTGAATACCGTACATTTCTTCATTCTGATTCTGTCCGTTGGAAACAACGTTCAAGATTTCGTTGGATGGCTGAGGGTGATGGAAACACAAAGTTTTTTCATTCCATCGCCTCGGCCAGGAGGAGGACTAACCGTATCACTGCTCTCTGTAACGGAGACCAAGTGGTAACGGATAGTGCCTCCATTTCTAACCTTTTGGTGAAGTATTTCTCAGAGCTATATTCAGAAGTCTGTTTCAGAAGACCAAAAATCCATCAGCTCAATTTCGAGCGCATCTCAACTGAAGACGCAATTGATCTTGAAAAACCATTCTCCTCAAGAAGAAATTGAACGGGCTGTGCTGGGCCTTCCTAAAGATAAAGCCCCCGGACCAGATGGCTTTAATGGTGAGTTTTTTCACTGTTTTTGGGATCTGTTAAAAAATGATGTATGTGCCTTCGTTCACAATTTTCACCAAGTGGGAATTACTCACTCTGGAATTGGTGCATCTTTTATTGCGCTTATTCCTAAAAAAACAAATTCAGAGGAGCCTAAAGATTTCCGGCCCATCAGTCTCATTTCCAGTTCATATAAAATTATTGGTCGTCTGTTGGCTAATCGGCTAAAAGCTGTCCTTTACAAGGTAATTAATCCTTGTCAAAGTGCTTTTATCCGAGACAGAAACATCCTGGACTCTTCTCTTACTGCTCATGAACTTCTTCATTCGTTCAAAAAATCTTCCCTTCCTAGGTTTGTTCTGAAAATTGATTTTGAGAAAGCCTTTGACCGGGTTGACTGGAAACTGGTGGATTATCTTTTTGACCGTATGGGTTTTGGTACCAGATGGAAATTCTGGATGAGGAGTTGTATTTCCTCCCCTTCTTATTCTGTTTTGGTAAATGGGAAACCCCGAGGATACTTCAAATCCTCTAGAGGGATCAGACAAGGAGACCCCCTTTCTCCATTTATTTTTACTCTCATTGGAGAATACCTTACCTCTATGATCCGGTTTGCTAAACGTTCGGGTTGGCTCAGTCCTATTTTTTCTGATCCAATCCAAGACGTCCCCATTCTTCAGTTTGCAGATGATTCTATTCTTTTTGGAGAAGGGTCCATGAGACAAATAAAACGCATGAAAGCTATCTTGAATATCTTTGAATTGACGTCTGGTCAAAAGATAAGCTGGGAGAAAACCACAATCTTTGGTTTTAATATTGATGCATCTATTCTCAACTCAATGGCGAACTATCTGGGTTGTAAGGTAGCATCAATTCCGAGTACATATCTGGGCTTACCTTTGACTCCTTTCCTGCCTTCGAAAAATTCCTGGTTTCCGGTTGTTGAGAGGCTTGAGAAGCGTCTGGCTTATTGGAAAGGAAAATTTTTATCCAAAGCTGGTAAACTGGTTCTAATTAAATCATGCCTTCATGGAATACCTTCCTATTTCTTATCTTTGTACAATTGTCCAGCTTCTATTCGGGATAGAATTGAATTTTTGAAAAGAAGATTTTTATGGGATGGGCCAAATGGGGAAAAAAAGGTTAATCTTGTAAAATGGGTTGATGTTTGTAAACCAATTGTAATGGGGGGCCTCGGGATTCGTGACGTTGCTACCACCAACAAGTCTCTGCTACTAAAGTGGGTTTGGAAGTACAACATGCAACCCAATCTACTGTGGCGCCGAATGGTTGCAAGTAAATCAGGAAAAGAGAGAGGTTGGTGGACGGAGGGGGGAAGATTTTACAAGTTATCCCCTGTTTGGAAGAAAATTGCCAAACTCTTACCTTGCTTCAAAGCCGCCGTCAAATGCTATATTGGAAGTGGTGAAAGTACTCTTTTCTGGTCCGATTGGTGGATCGGGACTAGTTCCTTAGAGGAAAGTTATCCTCTTTTATTCCAGCTGTCAAGATCTCGAAGTTCAATGATTTCTGACCATTGGCAGTCCTCGGGTGGGTGGAATCTTCATCTCAGACGGGCATTAAATGACTCTGAAACTGTTGAAGCAACTGGCCTGATCAATTTACTTTCTGGTGTGGCCTTAAAAAATTCTTCCGATATCCTCATCTGGACACCCAACAAACAAGGTATGTTCTCTTCAGCCTCAACGTACCATCATTTGATTTCCTACCATCCTCTTCACGCAGAACATCCTGTTACTTTTGCTTGGTCGCTCCCGATTCCTCCTCGCATCAAATTTTTCATCTGGACGGTATGTCTTAAAAAAATTTTAACTTCTGACGCTTTGCAAAGACGAGGCATTAATATTCCCAATCCAGAATGCCCATTTTGCAACACATCTCCTGAAACAGCAGATCATACGCTTTTGCATTGCGAATATGCTCATAAGATTTGGACCGAATTAATGGACAAGATCGGTTTATTATATTGCCCTTCGCAAGATTTGCTAAACACTATTTATACTTTGGTTAGCTCCCATCTTCCGAAGTTAGGGAAAATCTTAATATCTTGTTGTGTTGGACACATTGTGTGGAATTTATGGAAAGAAAGAAATAATCGCAAATTCAATCAGAAATCTATTCCTCGGAATATTCTCTGTGATCAAATAGTTGGTCAAGTTAGCTCTTGGGTTCTCCTTCGCAAAGAATTCTGTGATCTAAGAGCAACTAATATGAGGGAAAATTGGAGAAATGTTGCGAAAATGTCTCTTATTTCGAAGGCTCCTATTATGATAGAATGGACTAGACCTCCTCCTGGACACTTTAAATTAAATTTTGATGGAAGTGCTTTCGGTTGTCCGGGCCCAGCCGGATTTGGTGGAGTAATTCACGATGATCAAGCAAATCTTCTCTACACTTATGCGGGTCCAATTGGAGTATCAGACTCTACTTGTGCGGAATTACATGGCTTGCTCAACGGGCTGAAACTCTTCAAACAAAAAAAGGACGGTGCTCTCTTGATTGAAGGGGATTCTCAAGTTATTATAAATTGGTGCTCCAAGCCTTCAAAACCTCCTTGGCGTCATTGGAAGATTTATGATGAAATCTGTAATTTAACTTCTGATTTATTATGTACTTGGAAACATGTACCAAGATCTGCTAATCATTTAGCCGATGTTCAAGCTAAAAAAGGCGTTACCCTCCAACATCTTGTTGTGGAGGAAATGTCTTTTTAGTTTTTTAGTTTGTATTTTATCTCTTTTGAATGCATTTACAACTCTTCTCAAAAAAAAAAAGAGATGAAAGATTGCCGAAATGGTTTATTTCCAATTGTTGGAAACTTCCCGATTATCTCGGTTGTCTCTAATTAACAGCATAGTATTTCCAGCCTGGTTCATGCTTCTGTGAGGACGACGTTGTGCGGGCTGTTCGGCCGCGGGGAAGACAACCTACTGTTGCCGATTTACCATGATGAATATATTATTCTACCCCCATAATCATACTCGTACAAAGGAAGGAAACGCAGAGCAAATCCGCGTATCCACGGTTCTCTGCTTCATCTGTACATTGTCGTTTTTCGAAGATCGCTCTCCATTCCTATTATCTCTGTTTTTCGGAAAGTCTCGTGGTTGTATCCCGCCGTGTTGCCGTTTCGGAAGAAGAGATATTGTTGTCGTTTCTGGAAGCAGCTCTCGTCTCTGTCGGCTGGTTTATTCCGGGAAGTTTCCTCTGATTTTTCTGATCTGTTCAGTGCGGGGAAGAAAGCATTGTTGCCAAATTATATTTTTTCTAAGTTAGGAAAATGTCATTGAGCACCGGTTCAGCGCCTGCCGAGACCCAAACCGGCCAAGTGCCCAAGTCAAGCCAGAGGCCCAGCGAACCAGCTGCTGTTGAGCAGCACCAGTCTACCGAGTCGGGTCCGGGTCAACCTGACTCGGGCCACTTATTTTCTGCCTCGGTATACGTGTCTAGACAAAAGCTTATACATATTTCTGCCACGACTTGGATATATTGGTCTACTATTTGACTCGGCCCACATACAATGATGGCAGGGGTAAATAAAGAGTCATCTCATAGAGATGGCATTGATGTAATTAAGTTAAAGTTTCAGGGTTAAAACCCTAAACCTTAAGTTCAGAGGTATTATTATAATACAATAGTTTCATTAATCTATAAATAGAGCTTCAGGGGGAGGGTTAGGACATCAAGTCCATAACTTCTTCTTCCTCTGGTTTTCTGAATTCATGGAGTCCTAAAAATCAACACACTAACTCTCCCTCTAGCTTTGACCTCACCCTCGTCCACCATTGTCATGAGCACACCCTCTACCTCCACCACCTCCCCTCATCCTCTAAAAGCTTTGGATCAAGTACGAGTGCAATTGAGGTTAAGAAAAAAATCATTAAATCCTTTAACCACCCACTTACCTTTGGAAACAACTACACCCTCGACTTGAAGAACTCTATCATAAGGCTTCTCGAAGGCGGGTATATCATCAACAACAATTAATTAGGCATGCACAACTTCATATTCAAGGCCAAGACCAACCTAGAGTGGGCCACCTAATCTAAACCTTTTTTCTTCCTTAATACAATACCATCAATAGTGAATGGATAAAACAATCTGATATCCTCTAAAATACCTTGCATCTCTGTTAAGTACTCAATTTCACCACAAATCATGAAATATTCAGCATATAATTCATAAACACAAGACAAAATGCATTCTTCGGCAAAAATAAATTCAAGAGTTCTCCTAATTTCTTTTGTGATGTTACAACTCTTAACATCGTTGCTAACCTGAGGCTCTACACTATTAACCAACCAGGTCATAACTTGACTATCTTCAACCTTCCAATCCTCAGTCCTCCCAATCCTCGGTCATAGGGGAAGGTGTAACTTCTCAAAGATACTTGACCTTTTTTTTGCATTCAAGAACATATGGACTAATCTGAAAGTGTACAAATTTTTTCTCTAGGATGGCCGGTCTGCAAGGAGTAACTCCCTCCCACCTACCAAACGGGACACGGAGTAACTCCCACCAGACAACCAATCTATCTGACCCACCTCTTCGAGTGGGACAGCGCACAGCATGGGGTGACTATCGAACAAGACTGGAGAAGCAGCAGAAGCAGCAACAGCGGCAAGAGCGTCAACTGGATGAAGACAAGGAGGAAGAAAAAAGTGATTCTGAACACGAACTTCACGGCGAAGGATTCTGGTGGAGGACCCTCCAAGAAATGAATTCAGGAACAGAAAAGCCAAATTGACTTTTCGAAAAAGGAAAGAGAAGAGTGGTGAAGCAATCCGGATACTCTCACGGGAAGGGGGAAAAAATCCTACATCTCCCTCCCAATTTCCACAGTTGACTCTTTCCTGGCCATCTTCAAAAGGATCCAAACTGGCAAAACGGGGAGAAGCTACGGCCGATCACACCTCACCGGCAATCTGGAATTCCAGCTCCACACCCAATATCACGGTGGTTTCCTAGAATGCGTCGTCACTCAGAGACGTGGCCCGATGATTATGGGTATGATCTTCTTACACAACCTTCAAATTCTGGCCTCGGATGGAAACTTTTCGACCAAACCCTCCGGCAATTAACCACACATCCAAAAACCCAACCAAAAACGAGCATCTCGCACCAGAAAAATCCTTAACCTTGAAACCCCGCATGCTCTTCCACCTGATCAACCACATCTCACTTCAAACTCCTGTTTACCACAAATACCCCCAACCCCCCCCCCCCCCCCCCCCCCCTCCTCTCAGATATTACTACATGAAACCCACTATACTACCACCTTGCCAGCCCACACAGAAATTGAGGGAACTTGTAAAATGTCATTGGCAGCAATCATAGAGGTCTCGCCGATAACTTGTTCCAGTCAACAAATCCAGAAATGGATACAAGAAAGAAACATCAGACTCAAAGCCATCGCCAGAGTTCAACACGGGCAGTGGATTATTATCTTCAACTCGGAAGAGGATCGCCGGAAAATACACTCGTTGAGGACAGAGGAAGGATCCCCGATCCTACACATGATTAATTGGAGGCCAGAACTCACTGCTCCCCTCTTAGGGCAATGGGTGATCATCAAAGGAATACCGGTGGAAATTTGCTGCAGAAATACACTGGAATGCCTCACTAGCATTTTTGGAGAGCTCATCTAGGCTGAAAGCCAACCGGCGAATCTCCACCTGGAGAAAATTTTCCTCTAGCCAAACTCACCGGTAAGTGGATTACATTTTTTTAATATCTCTTGTGGAAAAATTACGGCATGGGTCTCCATGGAATTCGGTGGCCTGGAAATCCTTCCGGGCAAACATTTCGACTCGGAAGATCCTCCCCTATGCCTGACTCAGCCTGAGTCAACTCAACAGCCACCGGAATCGACTCGAAGACTTAACCCGAAGTCAACTCCGATGTGGATCCCGAAACGGGACATGACCGATACGGTTGCCGATCAGTCTCGAATTTCAAATTCAAAACACAAAACAAAATCCTTGGAAACCCGTTCAAATGTCAGAACAATCCCTTCACCGCCGTCCTTGAGCAGCCCATCCATCATCCGAGCTGACAAAGACCCCTCAATATCATTGCCCTCATCCACCATGCCCACACCCCTCTGTCGAGACTCCTGAAATGCTGCCGACACCCCGTCATCATCCAAGCTTATCCCAAAAAAATCTGACACAAACTTTCAAGTTGCGCCGCCACCGTCACCATCAATAAATAACAAGTCTATCAGTAGTTTCTACCAAAGCCTTACCCATCACGCCACTTCCCCAAAGCCCATTCTCCAAGAACCATCATCACCAACTGATAGGACGACTGTCAATACTCTCTACCCACGCCTCACTAACCACGTCACATCCCCAAACTCATTCTCCCAAACACCATCAACTCAATCAACCATTGTCACATCGGGGTACGCACCTCCAACAAATCCCGCCTCCTCTGCTCCCGTCCCTTTCACTTCCCGAGGTACGCCACCCCACCTAGAAAAATCCTGTCAGATCTCCCCTCGAGCCCCAGCCAAACTTTCCTCCCCACCAAAAATCACCTTTTCGCCTATCACATCCAAATGAACTAACCTTACACCCTCTCCACACGCCACCTCCCCAAACTCCACTTCCCGAGGCCCATCAACCTCAGCAATCCCCCCGATTACGTCGAGAGAAAAAATTATGTGTCCCACCATCATTATTCCCTTCCCTAGTTCCACTCCCCAAAGCACTTCTACATCGCCCCCTCCTCCATATCCATGTCAAATCATCCCTTTCTCCGTATCTCCTTTTAGCACTTCCCCCAGTCCTTCAACTCTGGAAAAAGCTTGTCAAGTTACATATCTTTCTTGAGCCCTGTCCAACCCCTCCCCTCCATCACCCGTCTTGTCGACTCCCAAAAAGCTCACCTTCTTCTCTAATCCCACCTGGGACTTCGGTCCCCCAAATGACTCCCCAACCATTTTAAATATCCGCTCCCCCTCCATCCTTTGCCCCACTCCCCTTCGAATACTCAAACCACACCCCGCCACCATGGAAGCCACAAGTTCCAAAACTAAACCCCTTGCCACCACCCCTCAACGGGAGGCTGAAAAAAGGTATTCCATAACTCCCTACACCTACACTTATTCCAGAAAAAGAAAGAAAGGGAAAGGGAAAACCAAAGCCACTTCCCCCCACCCCACACACACACACACACAAAATTTCCCCTCTAGTCCTCCCCACAGAAATCCCTCCTCTTTGGTTTGAACTTCCTCCAGTCCTTCCCTTGGAAATCCCTCCTCTTTGGTCTGACCTTCCACCAACCTTAACCCCAACCCCCATCCCAACCATGCTCTCTCAAGCCAGTCAACGGGATGACCTACTTCAGTTTCTTTGGAACAAGATCAAGACTTCCCACCTGAAGACTTTTCCGAAATGTCGGAGCTCGCAACAATCTTTTGTTCCTACTACCTGGAAGCTCGCGAGACGGCACAGAATATCACCCCCCTCCCCCCACGTCCTAAATGATTGTGCTGTTCTGGAATGTCAGAGGACTTTGTTCTCAGTCTAAGCGAGCCCTCGTTAAAGCAGCACTTTTTGATTGTAAGCCAAAAATAGTAATTCATGTTGAAACAAAGTTGCAATCTTTTGATAACTCTGTTGCCAGTGAATTATGGTATGATTCGAATCCTACGTGGGCCAATGTCGATGCGATTGGGCACTCAGGTGGCATCGTTGTCATCTGGGACCCAAAAGCAGTTGAGGCAACTTTCATTGTGCCGGGTCATTTCTCAATCGGCCTGCGCTTCCACGATCACACCCTTGGAACCTCATGGGCGCTAGCTGGCATTTATGGCCCTACTCGACACCGCGATCGAGCCTTCTTGTAGGAGGAAGTTTTCCAACTCATTCAACTATGGGACCTGCCCTGGCTACTGATCGGAGACTTCAATGCTACTCTCCTCTGCTTAGATAAAAGCCCTCCTGCCACCAGAACCTCGTCCATAATGAGAGCCTTCTCCGATTTCATTAACAGCCTGAGGCTCTCAGAGATTCCCCTCTCAGGGAAAAAATTCACTTGGACCAATTGTCAGACCCCCTGTTTTGTCAAAGTTGGACCCTTTTTTTGCCAACAATGAAGGCAGCCAACTTTTCCCTAACATTTCCGGCCAAGTCCTAAACAAAATCAGATCCAATCACTGGCCTATTCAAATCAATACTCGTCCATCTACTTGGGGACGATCCCCCTTCCGTTTTGAAAATGCATGGATACTTGTTGAGTCCTTCATTCCTTCCCTCGAAAACTGGTGGCTTGAGCAGGAGACTCATCCCAACCCGAGTTGGGCTCTTCTTCTAAAACTAAAAGCACTCAAGGCAAAGATCCGATTATAGGCAAAAAATCACCGTGTTGCTGCTGCTTCCCGGAAAGATTTGATTTGTCGCCACATATCTGAGCTAGATTTACTCGAAGAGCAAAGGTCAATCTCTCCTTCCGATTTACTTGGTAGAAATCAATTAAATAAGGAGTTTTTTAACTTTCTTCGTTCAGAATCTATCTGTTGGAAACAACGTGACAGATTTTGCTGGATGGGCGAAGGAGATGGGAACACAAAGTTTTTTCATTCCATCGCTTCGGCCAGGAAGAGGACTAACCGTATCACTACTCTCTGTCATGGAGACCAAGTGATAACGGATAGTACCTCCATATCTAACCTTCTGGTGAAGTATTTCTCAGACTTGTATACAAAAGAATGCTACAACATACCTAAGCTCCCGCAGCTCGATTTCTAGCAAATCTCTTCTGACGACGTTGCAGATCTGGAAAAGTCATTCACAACTGATGAAATCGATTTGGCTGCCCTCGGCCTGCCAAAAGACAAACCTCCTGGACCAGATGGCTTTAATGGTGAGTTTTACCATTGTTTTTGGGATCTGATAAAAAAGGATGTGTACGCTCTCATTCACAATTTCCACGAAGTCGGTATAACCCATAGAGGAATCGGTGTGTCTTTTATTGCTTTTATCCCAAAAAAGTCAAATACTGAATTGCCCCAAGATTTTCGACTCATTAGCCTCACCACTAGTTCTTAAAAAATCATTGGTCGTCTCCTGGCAAATCGGCTCAAAGCCATCCTTCCAAAGGTTATCGATCCTTGTGAAAGTGCTTTCATCCGTGATAGGAATATCTTGGACTCTTCTATGACGGCTCATGAGCTACTAGATTCTTTCAAAAAATCTTCCCAACCTAGATTTGTCCTAAAAATTGATTTTGAGAAAGTTTTTGACCAGCTTGATTGGAAACTGGTCGATCACCTTTTCAACCGAATGGGTTTTGGCACAAGGTGGAAATTTTGGATGAGAATTTGTATTTCTACAACATCTTATTCTATCCTCATAAATGGAAAGTCGTGCGGTTACTTCAATGCTTCAAGGGGGATTAGACAAGGTGACCCTTTATCCCCTTTCCTGTTTACTCTCATTGGCGAGTACCTTGTCTCAATGCTTCAATTTGCTAAATGTTCGGGTTGGCTTAGTCCTATCTCTGAAGACCCGAACTAAGACATCCAGATTTTACAGTATGCAGATGATACAATCCTTTTTGGAGAAGGGTCTATGAGACAAGTTTCTCACATGAAAGTTGTGTTGAACATCTTCGAATTAACTACTGGTCAAAAGGAAAGCTACGCAAAAACTTTAATCTTTGGATTTAATATTGAGTCTTCTATACTAAACTCGATGGCAAGCTATTTGGGGTGTAAGGTTGCGTCACTTCCGGGCACCTATTTGGGTCTACCTCTGACCCCGGTTCTGCCAACAAAAAGTGTCTGGTTCCCTGTAATTGAACACCTCGAAAACCATCTCGCATCATGGAAAGGCAAATTTCTATCCAAAGCTGGTACGTTGGTTCTCATTAAAACATGTTTACATGGTATATCCTCTTACTTTCTGTCGTTATACCACTGTCCCGCCTCTGTACAAAATAGAATATAACTCCTAAAAAGGAGATTTTTATGGGATGGGTCAAATAGGGAAGGAAGTATAGTCTTGTAAAATGGGATGACGTTTGTAAACCCATCATTATGGGTGGTCTCGGGATTCGGGATATTGCAACTACAAACTCAGCCTTACTATTGAAGTGGATATGGAAATATAACGTGCATCCTAATCTGTTATGGCGGAAAATGGTAGAAGCTAAATCTGGAAAAGACACTGGGTGGTAGCTTTGACGACGGGAGACTTCACAAGTTATCCCCAGTATGGAAGAAAATTACCCAACTCCTTCCTGTCTTTAAATCCGCGGTCAAATGCTATATTGGCTCTGGAAGCCAAACTAAGTTCTGGATTGACTGGTGGGTTGGCCCAAGCTGCTTCAAGGATAGTTATGGATGCATCTATCGACTATCAAGAATTCAGGATGAGATGGTTTCTGAGCAACGGCTGACTTCTAGCTAGTGGAACTTACATCTCAGGTGAGCTTTGACTGATGTTGAAGCTTTGGAAGCAGCGAATCTGGTCAATAATCTTCCTTCAGTAAAGATAAAAAATTCATCAGACACAAATCTGGACGCTGTGCAGGCAAGGTATGTTCTCTACTGCTTCTGCCTATCACCTCATGATCTCTCATCAAGCACATCAATCAGTGCATCCAGCTGCCTTTGCATGGTCTTTACATATTCCTCCCCGCGCAAAGTTTTTCATTGGGACCGTTTGCCGTATGAAAATCTTAACCTCAGACGCATTATTGTGACGTGGAAATAATGTTCCGAACCCATTGTGCCCATTCTGCAATTCATCCCCTGAAACTGCTGATCACACCCTTTTGCATTGTGAATATGCCCATTTGATCTGGACCAAACTGATGAACAAAATAGGGCTGCAATACTGCCCATTGAAAAACCTACACGACACAATCTTCACTACTATAAGCACTCGTCTTCCCAAATTGGGGAAAATATTAATATCTTGTTGTGTTGGGTACATGGTCTGGAATTTATGGAAAGAGAGAAACAACATAAAATTTAATCAAAAATCTCTTCCATGGAAAATTCTATGTGACAGAATCATTGGGCAAGTGTCCTCTTGGGTTCTCTTACGGAAAAAAATTTGTAATTTACATGGATCAAACTTGAGTGAAAACTGGCGACTTATTGCAGAAATGTCTTCTCCGGGTAATCCTCCTGAAATGGCAATTTGGTCTAGACCTCGTGTAGGGCTTTTCAAATTAAACTTCGATGGAAGTGCGTATGGATGCCCGGGGCCTGCTGGATACGGCGGAGTAATTCATGATGAAAATGGAAACCTTCTTATATCATATGGGGGTCCAATTAGGATATCAAATTCAACAAGTACTGAGTTACACGGGTTGTATAACGGGCTGAAACTTTTTAAGCAAAAGCTGGAGGGAGTTCTCTGATATACCCCAAAACAGAAATTAAGATTCTCAAGCAAAATAAAATAAAAGAACGAATGACGAACCTTCCCTTCCATGCCGAAATCACCCAAATCGAAGAGAAGACCCCCCGATAGATACAACTCCTGATGCGAAAACGACCTATGACAAGAAACGGGAACTCCTCCGTCGAAATCGATGTAAGACTCGCCGGAAATAGTCACCAATAACCCTGGTATTCAAGAGACCAGTACTCTCCCTGAGCCACGCTCCTCTGAATACTCAAAACAACGACCCTTCCTCTTCCTCTGTTCTCCCGCTAAATACCCTAATGAACGTAATAAAATTGGAAAATTCCCAAAATGCCCTTGACCACATTAATCACCCTCTAATTATTTTCCCTAGTGTTGTTTATTCCTTCTAGAGTAAGTAACAATGATTTGGGATCTATTATTCTCTATATTGAAGGCGATTCAAAAGTTATTATCAGTTGGTGTACGAAGCCTTCCCAACCTCCTTGGCAACATTGGGAGTTATTTGAAGACATTTGTACTTTAATTTCCCAAATTCAATGTAAGTGGAATCACATTCCAAGATCTACTAATTATTTAGCTGACACTCAAGCTAAAAAGGGTGTTTCCCTCCAACAGCTTGTTGTGGAGGAAGGCCTCTTTAATTAGGTATTTATTCTCTCTCTTCTTTGCAATATATTCACACCTTTCTCTCAAAAAAAGAACATATGGACTAATCTAGACCAATTTAAATAGTTATGCTGATTCAGTTGACAAACATAATCTAAATTAGGCTAGAATCCTTTAGACTCAAAACTATCTAATACCTGAGGAGTGACCACTTCTGGGGAATCCGCCATAGACACTCACAAACACTAATAAACCAGCACCATTTTCCTTTTTTAGAAAGAGCACTTTTCATTAAATCTCAGAACCAAACAAAAGCATTACAAAGGGGGTCCTTACAATGAGAGATTGGAGGTTAACCCCCTTCCTAGATAAGGAGTCAGCAAGCCCATTAGAGAATATGAGAACATTTACAAACAACAATAGGAGAAAGGTCTTAATTTCAAAAAATTGCTGCCAAGGGTGCCAAGGAGGCTCCCACTTCCAAGCACCAGCTGATTATGCATTTAGAGTCTCCCTCAACATGAAGTTTTCCTAAGAGACGATCTCTGAAGATTTGGAGCTCATTACAAAGAGCTTGGAGTTCAGCTGAGGTGAAATCAATGATGCCCAGAGGGCCAGCAAATGAAGCAAGCACATTTCCATTTGAGTTCCGAAAACGCCCGCCAAATCCAGAAGATCCAGGATTTCCACATCAAGTTGAGTTTGATGAAGCCAGACTCAAGAGCAGACCACTCAACAAGTAGTTTGTGCTTTGGCTGTGAAAGGTTGGCCACCTGACACCAACTGCTTCTAATATATCTTCCATTGATCCCCTCAAAGACAGAAAGAGAGCATAACTAGAAGACAATCTGAGATAGGATTCGTTCAGCAACAACCTGCCAAGTTAAGGACTTCTCATGGGAGCAGTGCTGCTTACGTTCTCCTCAAATGCCCCAAGGGACAAAAGCCTTGGTGGCCTTCAACATTTCGAAGGAAAAGAACTCCTCGTGCAGCTGGTCATAAACTCACAAATGAGCTCAGGGTGGAGAGAGAGAGACCAAACAGACAGAGAAAGTAGGTCCAAATATGCCAAGCATACTTGCAAGGCAGCAACATGTGATCAATTTTTATTTTTTTTGAAAAAGATGTACTTATATTAACAAGAGAAAATTTACAAAGGATGAGGGAGCAGATCCCATACAACAAGAGATTGCAGGGAGGCTCCCCGCTTGGCAAGCACATCAGCTGCCGAATTTGCAGATCTCGGAATGTGAGACCAAATACAAGAAAATGATGATGCAATATCTAAAATCTCCTGAAATATGTCCCAATACCTCCATGGAGGAGGGGAATTAGTCTGGCACCAACCAATCACTACCTTGGAGTCCCCTTCAATGTGAATAAGCCCACTACAGTTGTCTCTGAACACACGGAACCCATAAAGAAGGTCATGTAACTCTGTCGACGTAGAGCCTGAGATGCCTAACGGACCAGCAAAAGAGAAACACTGATTTCCATATAAATCCGAAATCACACCCCCAAAGCCAGTGATCCCCAGATTGCCAAGAGAAGAGCCATCAAAATTCAATTTTAAGTAACCAACCTCCAGGGGAGTCCACTCCTTCATAACTTGAACCTTGGTCCCAATGTGCATCCTTGCCAAATTACTCCAGTTATCTCGAATGGAGGTGCCCTTGAAAGAGCAAAAAGACTTTTTAGTTAGAAGCCAGGTGGATATTTGCCCTGTCACTCTATCAACTACTCTCGCCTCTGATTCACTTTTAGCATCGAACCGTCTTCTATTCCGTTCATTCCAAAGCCCCCATGGAACGAAACTAGCACAGGCAGAGATTATCAATTTACTGAGACCAGGAAGGGGATAGCCAATAATCGACTTACAAAAACCGATCAGATTAGCAGATATACAGAATTGCATCTCCAACTTGCATAAAACAGAGGTCCACACATTTCATGAGAATTGACACAGGAGAAGAGTATGGCTAGCGGATTCAGCTTCATTGTTGCAAAAAGGACATAGTGGGTCTATAGATGGGTGGCCTCTTCTTCGGAGCACATCAGCCGTAAGAATTTTACTTTGGCAAGTACCCCACATGAAGAATTTTATCTTTGGAGGGGCACATAGACGCCAAACGAAGTAGATATCATGTTCACTTTGCGTCGGATCCCAACCATTGATGTATCTGTATGCCGATGAAACTGAGAATTTTCCGCTTTTGTCAGGCCACCAGATGAGCTTGTCTGCATTAGAAGGCCTTATTCTGACATGATTCAAAGAATCCAATAAACTACTTGCTTCCATGGCCTCCGTGTCAGATAAAACCCTTCGGGGATGTAGGTTCAGACCACCTCCCTCAAATGCATCGGCTACTGAAATCTCCCTTTGTGTGGAGAGAAGGAAAAGTTTTCTGAAAGAGTTCCGCAAAGGTTTCTGCCCTGTCCATCAGTCATCTAAGAATTTAAGAGATCTACCACTGCCAACAAAGAATCTACAGCCTGAGGAAAAATTCTGAAGAAGCAGATAAAGGGTTCTCCATATTGAGGATAGCCCTCTCTGATTTCCTCCAGACATCCACCATGACAAATTCCAACCCAGCTTGGCCCGAACCATATCCTTCCAAAGATTCGAAGAATTTGTGTTAAACTTCCAAATCCATTTGAGAAGTAAAGCTTTGTTCATTTCTTTTGATTTCCGAATCCCTAATCCACCCAATCTCTTAGGAAGACACACTTCATACCATTTTACCAAGTGATATTTGAAAGAATCACTTGATCCTCTCCAGAGGAATCTTCTTTTCATTTTATCCATGGCTTTGCATATAGAAGATGGGCAAGGCATAAAGGATAGAGCATAGTTAGGGATGCCAGCAATACATGACTTAAGGAGGATTAGTCTGCCCGCCTTACTGAGAAAGCGCCCCTTCCAAGTTGCTAACCGAGATTCAATCTTTTCAGCCACTGGGTTCCATAAACTCTGGGAAATACGACCATGAAACAGAGGGAGGCCAAGATACTTTGCTGGAAGAGTAGCTGTAGAACAACCAAATAAATTTGCCATCTCTGCAAGGTTCTCCGGGCTCACATTAAATCCTATGAGAGAGGTTTTCCCCCAATTAACTTTTTGTCCTGATGCTATTTCAAAAAGCCCTAATACTGCTTTTATCCTCCTTGCACTATCCATATCACCGATTCCAAAAATAATAGTATCATCCGCATATTGCAAAATCGGTATATTATATGCCTGGTGGGGGCTAGTTGGGGAAAGCCATCCAAGGTCAACCGCCGAATAAAACATAGCAGAGAGGAATTCTGCAATTATGTTGAATAAGAGTGGAGAGAGAGGGTCACCTTGCCTAATACCCCTAGTTCCTTTAAAATATCCACATACCGAACCATTGAGGATCAGGGAGTAGGATGTTGAGCTCACACAACTTCTTATCCAAAAACGCTATTTTTCTCCAAATCCCATTTTTTCCATTGTCTCATCAAGCAGGATCCAATTAACTCTGCCAAAAGCTTTTTCAAGATCAATCTTGAGGGCAATTCTCGGGTCCTGGTTACGCCTAAAGTGGTCCATAAGCTCATGCACGGCCATTGTGGAATCTAAAATTTCTCTCCCCTTAAGGAAAGTGCATTGCCCTTTATGGATGACTATGGGGAGCAATACCTTTAAACGGTGGGCTAGGAGTCTTGCAATAACATTGTATGAACTCGTAACCAGACTAATAGGGCAAAAATCCTCTGTTTTTTCCACACTTGCTTTCTTTGGAACCAAAGTGATAAATGATGCACCGATGCTGCGAAATGTTATGCCATTTCTGAAAAAACCCTGATCATAGCACTAATATCCTCCTTAAGCCGGACCCAAAACTTTTTCAAAAAGTCTCCATTAAAACCATCAGGACCCGGGGCCCTGTCACTTTCCATGCCCAAGACGGCTCGCTCAATTTCGTCCGAAGAGAAAGGAGATTCTATAAGTGAGGGAGCTACTGTGGAGATACGAGAGAAACTAATGTGCAAAAACCTCGGCCTGTTGGTACACTCCTCCGAATATAAATCTGTAAAAAACTTAACCAACTCATTTGTAATTGAGGTCCGACACGACGTTACCTCATTATTAATGCATAGTGAGGTCATTCGATTGGATCTCCTTTTTGCCGAGGTGGCGGCATGGAAAAACTTTGTATTCGCATCTCCCTCATTTAACCATTTAAATCTGTTTTTTTGCTTCCACCGAATCTTCTCTTGATGCAGGATAATATTGAGCTTATAATTTAGAGAATTTCGGAGCGAAAACTCATCAAAATTTAAATACCTTTGTTCCTCCACCAGGTCAAGCGTCGTGATCTGAGAGATAAGGGAGCCCTTCTCGACAACCATAGAGGCATGGCGACTCGTGGCCCACTCCGTAATTTTTCCTTTTAAGAATCGCAGCTTTAGAGGGAATGCCCACTCCCGTCTACCGAAGATCAATTGTCTCCTCAACTTGGCCACACAACAAAAAACCTTTCTCTAAAAGGTTGTCACGAGTAACAAATCTTCCCAACATGGCACTCCAACTAAAACTTTTCATTTTTGGAAGGCCAGAAAAGGGACCATGCATAGACGGCAGCAAAGTAATGAATTGGGGTCCCATGGTTATTGTGTTATAGCAAGAAGAGCCACAGTGAAGGATATATATATATATAGGCTGAGAGGCTCCAAGTCATCTTGTCTTATTGGTTGTGAGATAAATCTGCTCCAGGTCTGAAATAAGACATAATTGAAGTTCAGTATTTCAATGTGCTTTTAAACCAGCACCAATTATCTCCATCAACAATGCCAAAACACAACCAAAAAAATACTCCTTTTCAGCTAATTGAAAATTTGTGCAGACCCGTGGGCCCCATAGAAAAGCACAACTAGGGCACTAACTATTTAATTTTCAGCTTTGAATTCACCAGGTATCATAAAACTCCCAGCCACTAACCATTAACAGTATAAACAGCACGCATACCCAGTGAAATAGCTCATACATATCACAATTACCAATGAGAAACACCTTAATTCAATCAAGTTCAGCAACCAAACAGGCTGAATTGTAACATATAAGCAATCAGTTAAGCAGAAATAGGTAGAGCAGAACCCCACCCTTATTTGCCCAGACACAGACTTCATGTAGGAGCATAAATTCTATACCTTTCTTCAATTCCAACATCGCCCAACATCTAGTCCTTCTTACGACACCGTGTTGAAAACTGGACACACAAATGTTTGTCCAATAATAGGCTATCCACATGGATGGCATGACAAGAACAATCCAATATTAAATAATATAATGGATTTAGTTGGTGATATGCATCACAGCTTCTTTATGAAAAGATGCTGGGAAAAATACACCCCAGAAAGCGTTGCTTTCCTATGCTTAGGAATAGAGAGTGACGTTAATGAACAAGTACAGAAACTCAAGAGAAGAATTAATGCCCATCTTGAGGTACTTAAAACAGGAAATACTGAAAAAACAGTACGTTTCCTTACAGATCTACAAAGCTATGTGGATCAAGAAATAAATCCTTCTAGGATCTTAGAACCTATCCGAGAAGCGAAAATAAAAATGGTTAACAACAAACCAGGTAAAAAGGAGTTACAAGAAGTAATTTGCAAAATATCTTCTGTAAAAACTCATCAAGGAACAGATAGAGATCGTCTTATACGAGACATCTACGTCTTAACTCAAAATGAGGAATTGAGAGAACTAGTTATACAACACATCTCTCCTTTCGTCACCTTGTATCAATTGGAACGATTGATTGAACTCCTGTTCCAAAAATTAGAAAAGACCTCAACTCATCTAAAATTCCTAAATGTCTAAACAAATAGGAATAGAATGTACTTCTCTCCAAAACAGTGTTCATATACGTCATGAAACACAGGGAGAATACGATGAACATCCTAATCTAATGCAGGATGGACAAAAGTGGACAATAAGTATCCCTCAGATAACTGAAGTCTACAACAAAGATTGGATTGAATTCCAAAAGAAATCCTTCGTCTTCCAGAAGGAACTATCTGTAGAAATACAGGATACCGACTCAGGTACTTTCTGCTACAGACTATTAGGTGAATCTGACTTAGCTAAGCTAAAAAGATTCAAATATGTCCATTATGGACTAGTTCGTATAGGATTAGACCCCTTAATACGAATCAATCAGAATTTACCCTTCATAGCAGCTATAGTAGATAACTCTGTGAAGAATAATTTTGAAAAAGCCCTACTCGGAGGAGTTAGAGCAAACTTAGGATTAGGCCCAGTATCCTTTACAACATGGCCCAATCTACAAATAGATTTAGAAGACAAGCACATCCAAGATACCTTGTCCCTAAAAATCTATACAGACAACTAGTCGAAAAATGGAATTCAACCAGGAAGACGAATTATGCGCATACTTGTATGCATAGTAGCCCGAGGAATCAACACTGGAAAGGTCCCAGTTAAAGATTCAAAGAAAGTCACAGAATTAGCCAAAAACATTGGTTATTCTGAAAACTTGACCATAGAAGAACTCGACCCTAGAGAGTTAACATGGCCAACAGAATGGGTAGTCCAACCTTTGGCACCCAGACACCTTCCCCTCTCTCGAAAAACCATAAAGGAGATAGAAGGAAAACTAGTGATCACAAACACTAGATCCAGCTTTTCCATCGAACAGGACAGACTCTCTGCCTCAACAAGTAGAGCCTCAAACAGTTCCCGTTTCGAAGGAATGGGAAATCCAAGGCCCAATGCTTATGTTCCTCTTCATAGATGATGGCACATAACCCATACAAAGCCTTAGGTCCACCTATAGGAAATAGTGACATCGTCATCAATTCCAATCAAACCTTAAGAGTCTTTTGGTAAGACCCTTAATAGGTTAAAACAAACTGTTGAAAACCTCCAACAGAAAATAGATTTCCTCTATGATGAACATAAACATAGAGAAATAATTAAGTGTCAAAACATCCTAGAAAATATTCTAGAAAAGATTGACCATGGAAATAGTCCTGTTTTCTTCAAAGAGTTAACAGAACTTAAACAAAGTTTAGATAATCTAAACAAAAGATAAAATGCAAGAACTTTTAACAAAAGTCTTAGCATTAAAAGAACATCTAGGTTCAAAAGAACGCCTAGGTTCTCCCGGTCCATCAAGGTATAAAACACCTTTTACACCTTGGACACCAGAATGATCTATAAAAAGAAACTTTTAGATCGTTTAAAATTAAAAAGAGAAAGCCTTGACCTCACTTTACTCCGAAGAAATACTCTTCAGACAGAAGATAATACAATCCCAGCAATGGTATGGTATTACTATTTTTGGGAAAGATATTCTGATCGCATCTACAACCTTAGATGCAAGATCAAGAAAATTAAAAGAAAGCTAAACCTTTTAGCTTTGTAAAATGATTTGTAGAGCAAGACTACTAGATCAACTTCGTCTGGTACGGACAATGCAAGCCCAAAATTGGCAAGCCAGAGAAACTCTCACACCAATAAATGAAACCGATATAGCTTATCAAGCATATCTGAATGAATGGTGGAGATTAACCCGTAGAGAAATTCTACTACGGTATCTGATAAAAAAGGTTCAACGGAAGCTTCAAGAATTAGCTCTATGACAGAGTTTTTCTATTTAATGGATATGGAAACTCCATTACCATTAGGCCTTCCTGACATCACCGGATGGCTTAAAAACCTAGTGTACCTTGCAACACCTTGCATAGCACCTAGAAGAAAAAAGAATCCAGCACCACCTACTTTTAGGATCGCTTCAAAAGCATCATCCTCCACCGATGATGAAGTATACGCAGAATATAATACCTTCGGTCGCCATCCGATTTATTATGTTCAAGAGGAAAAACCTTCCTCTAGTAAACCACAAGAAGAGCAACACGACAGTAAACCAAAAGCCTGGGAATCTGATGAAGTTGCAGAAAAAAATACCAAGAAAACAGACTACTCTGCTAAAGACAAAAAGGCAAATGATCTTGGTAACAAATTTCGAATGCTTCGTGGTAGTGACCAATTTGAAGCAGAAACTTCAAGGGTACGAGACACCCACATGGAAGATAGCTTTCAAGATAACTTCCGAAACCGTACTGCAGTTCACCCGCAAGAACGAGAAAGTTTCTCCCACTCCAAAATATCCCTGGGAGGACAAAGGTATGCGACAAAATACACAAATGTCGATCCTTCAAATGCTACTAAGGGACACCAAACCATAGATAGCATAAACCCTTTTGGATTTTACCTCAACTTGGATTGCCCCAAGGATGGAGAAAAGGTCCTTAAAGATTGGGAAAGAAGCATGAGCCATGCTGCAAATATGCATGAATCTTGGGACCAAGAACCAGCATTTAATTTCTTTACCCATGCTTTACAGGTAATGTAGCTCATTGGTGGGACAACCTTCCCGAAGACCAAAAACGAGCTAATACCTCAATATCGATAGCCAATATCTTGAAAGGATTAGTGGCTAAGATATCAAAGGAATTTCTAGGAATACATCCAACCCTAGAAGCCTACAATGAGAGTACTAAACAAAGAAAACGTTTAGAAACTCTTCAGAAATTAAACAAGTTACAAATTTGTAACATTTGTTTTTATGAGAAGTATTACTGCGAGTTTGCAAGTTACTTCTATAAACTGCAAAAAGAAGACCAGAAACCTTATCTGTCTATCTTTTATGCAAAATTGCCAGAACCATTTGCACATGTAGCTGAAAATAACTACATTACAAAATATTGGCAAAACAATCCAGAACATGGTACTTTAACCATGGATAATTTCCTAAACATTGATACTTTAGGAAGAAGACATCGATTTGTACAAGACATATTGGCAAATCTTTGTGAAGCCCAAAAACTACAAAAGAAAAGTAGTAAGGCAAATAAACAAACATTATGTTGTTCAAACCAGAACAAAAATGTAGGAGCTTATGGTTGT
Source organism: Aristolochia californica (assembly GCF_029961685.1). Classification (NCBI taxonomy): domain Eukaryota; kingdom Viridiplantae; phylum Streptophyta; class Magnoliopsida; order Piperales; family Aristolochiaceae; genus Aristolochia; species Aristolochia californica. Next base: position 9,286,907 of record NW_027181881.1, read on the forward strand.
AAAACCACCTCCCATAAGCAACGAAAATATCCTAAGAAATTTCAACAGAAAAAATTTAGGATACAAAAAAGTTCTACAACCAGGTATACTCCTAAAAAGAGATACTTTAAGAACAGAACAAATTCTGGTCCTACCACAACCAGTTAAGGGTCAAATGCATACTGCCCAAAGGGGTAAACCCCAAGCAAATGCAAATGCTGGATATGCCAGAAAGAAGGACATTTTGCAACAGATTGTCCAAATGATAAACAACAACGGCGTTACAATACTTACATGTTCCTAGCCGAAGAAAATGGATTGGAAATCATTCATTACGATGACATCCAGTCAGACGATGAAGTATATGAACTTCATCTCGACACTGAGTCCTCCTCCTCGGAAAACTCAGAGAACATGTCGAACTCTTCAGGCACAACCTTTGCCTAATAGATTTCTTATATTCGGTTATGCTTACCCGAAATACACATGGCAGCCAGCGTGGTGATTTATGTCCCACTATTTTCATAAAAACACTTTCTCTGCTACTGCATCATGCATTATAGAGAACTTTATAATTAACCTGATACTCTTACCACTCGAAGAATTTTCTTTCTTGTGTTACAGACAGGTCAAATGGATCCCCTCAGCAGCACCCTGACGGACCTAGCAGCAGCAATTGCCACACTCACGGTATTGCTCTCAACCCTACAGTCACTATTCGACAGTCTTTTAGTTCTCGCAGAACGAGGAGACATACATGAGAATTGTGCCCGTTACGGGTTAAGTGGAGAAGTCTTACAACTCAAGGTTAAAAAATTAACCGAAGAGTTAAAAGAACTCACTCAACGGCATGAAATGCCACGCTCCTCCGGGACTTCTACCGGATCTCCATCGCGAGAAAAGGAAGCCACAACGTCAGCTAATCAGCAGACGGATGACTTTAGTGTTTTGATCAACACAGGTCGACCCGGGATTTCTACCGGTCATGCCAAGCATGAGAAGGAAATCACAACCCAATCTTCTCTGAAGATAGGGGAATCAGGGATTTCTACCTGCCAGTCTAGAGCTGGAAAGGAAACCTTAACGATTTCGTTGAAATCGGAATCAGGGACTTCTACCTGTCAGTCTCAAGCTGAAAAGGAAGTCTTAACGGATCCATCCCTGATGGAAACGGACTTGTCTAGTAATGAGAAATCATTCAAGACAAAATTGGTTACCCCGTCTGAGTTTACAAGGTTGAAAAGCCTAAATAAACCAGATAAAACTAGTTTTAATGAGTTTTGAGTTTTTAAAGAAATTTAAACCTTTAAAACTTTCGGACATTATGTCTGAGGAACCCTCGCTACACCCTCAAAAGGTGGACAGCATTCGTTCAAAGATCGAATCCGATCATACTGTCCAATTTCAGAGATGGAATGAACAAATTGGACAAGGGATGAACACTCCCTTCTTCACCACTGAGCCCAATAACAGTTGGAATCAAGTGAAGCTGAGTCATGAAATAGACTCAAAATATGCATCCATGCTTTATGCATATGGATTCATAAAACAGATGGAACTTCACCCACCGACTTATCAGTGTTGGAGAAAATGCCAAAGGAAATTATGGAGGCTTGCAAAAGTTTCATCTCCATAACAAAGAGTAAAGGAATTCGACTTCATTTTGTTTCTTGTATTGCTGAAATTGTTACTAACACAAAGATGTTTCCGAGCATTTCTGTCGTGACACTTGAAGGCATCAAAGAAGGTGATGCAAATATGGAATATGATCCCAGACATGTTCCAAAAGCCAAGCCTTGCCCAAAAGCAGTCTGGCCAACCAGGCGTATCCGCGGGCTCAAGAACCTGATACAGCTCATACAACAGTTGCTTCAGAAAAAAAAAAAAAAAGTTTTGTCTACAAGACCTCCGTCCCACTGACGATTGTCTCGAAAAGCTATAAAGAGACTCCGACTTCCGTCCAGACCAGTCTCGAAGCTACGCTGAAGAAACTCCTCGGAGGAAATATCCCCTTCAGCAAAACAACAAAGGAAAACTTCTGCCAGATGGCCCATAAGACTTTTCCGAAGGAGCACACCTGTAAATTGTGCACAGAAAGGCAGCTGTCCGAATGAGCAGTCAGGGGCCACGTCAGCAGACTAGTCAGCAGCCGTTAAGGCCCACGACGAAATCAAAGTCAGCAAAGGCGGCTAAAAAGTCCGCAAAGGCGGCTACAAATGTCATCAATGACGGCTACACCAAGTCAACAATGATGGCTAAAAAAAAGATTCCTGCACGTCATCATCATGATGTCACAAGCAGAAAAGACATTTCTACCCCTACTTTCGGTGCCAAAAGGAAATAATGCAAGGGCAAAAATGACATGTTGAAAAGACAAAAGTTACCCTTTATCTTTAAACACACACCTTTCAATCAAGGGTAAAAGCGGAAGACATGAAAAATCTTCAGCTATAAATTCGACGCTCCTCCAAAGGTTGAGTCAGTTGAAAATTGGAGCAATTCGAAATTGGAGAGACTCGAAACTTGAAGAAGCATTAGCATTCGAAGAAGAAGGCAATTTCCGGCGATCTTTCTTCGGCAAGTTCCTCAAGCACGGTATGTGCTTAAACAGCCGTAATGGCTGATTAAAAAAGAGGGATCCGACCGGTGCCACGGTCGGTAACTTCGGGAGTTATGTAGCTAAGTCTTTTTTCTTTTCCCTTTTTTAAGGGTATGTATTAAGTTATTTTATCTTGTTTGAACAATGTTTTTTATATTTTCTGCATGTTTGTAATATTGTGATTCGTATAGTATTTGTTATTACTGTTCATGTTCCGCATATATAAATATGCTCTCCACTTATCTAGAGCCAAATGAACAAGGCAGCAGCAATAGAAAGCACAAAAACAGGTTAAGTACCTGACGCAAGTGTCAGTAGGACCATAGAACTCAATCTCAACCAGCACGGGGCACAAACTCGTAAGACGCAATCTAAAAACCACAGCAGACCATCAATCTTGTGGCACAGAAAAAAGAGACAGAACTAACATTTAAGTTCCTTCAGCAGAATATATTGAAACTTTCCCCCATAGTAAAGTTGCAAACAGCAGGAGAGAGATTCAAGACAAAAACCCTTACAATTCTACCAGGTGAGATTAAGTGGTTGAGAGATTGAAGGAAGAAGGAGAAGAAGAGAAGACAAGAGAAAGAACTGCTGTAGAAAATGGCAGTCTTGTTACAGACATTAATCAACTCCTAACCTTCTATTTGCGTAAGTGAAATTACAATTAACCTAAACCTAGAGGGACATAAATCACATAAATAGAGACTGCTAAAAGACAAATACCTTTATTTCTTAACAAATTCTTAATCTAAGTTATCAGACGTGACAAAAGGTTTTACATTGCCTGTTACCCAATCAAATGTGATCCTCTTCCTTTTCTGGGGTAGGAATAGCAACTAAAAGTAAATCCCCAGAAACAATAATAAATACTTAATAGGATATACAAGCACACAACAATAAGAGAATAGCCAGCGAGATATATAGAACTCATAACAAGAACAAATCACACCCAATTTTTTATTCCAGAACCTTTCAATTCTATTAATTATCATGAACCAACAGGCTACGGACTCATTGCAAAATGACAAAGGCCTGTTGATAAGACAAAATGAATGTCTGTAGATAACCACAAAAGAGGCAAGAAGTAGCAATCTCTTCTCAAAAAGTATTATATGAGATAGCAAAAGAGGTAACAAGTAGCAATCCCTTCTCAAAAAGTATTATGTGAGATAGAATAGAAATGCATGTTTCCTGAGAGAGAATTAGTATTTCAGTGGAAAAATGTCTGTAATACCTGTCCACGGCTTAGAGACTTAGCTGTCGCCTCAACAAGTTCATCCCCAGTAGAAAGCACTGCAACTGTGGGCCTTGGGTATACCTACATGAAGAAATCTCATAAAAAAGCTACTAACGTAAATGTTTTGGAGAAACTGAGATTCAAATAGAGAACAAAAGAGCACCTTCACCATTGTAACTCCTACAGTTGCAAGCAAGCCAATTTCAGAAGGCCCAACATGGTCGCCTGCCTTTAATACTGCAGAACCTCGTTCAATATCATATCCCTGCCCACAAGGAAAGAAACAATTTTTAAAATTCTGATTCAATCAGATGTAATTATGAGTAATGGAGGAATGACAGAGAGAAAGAGTCAATTTTTAGTTAACCACTCATCATCTTCACTACTTTCAATATTGATGCCTATTAAGTGGAATCCAGGTATTTGCAATTTCTCGCCTTGTGGCAAAATCTGCCTTCTAAAAAACATTATATCGGTTATGAACAGTTGTCTCAAGTATATCTGAAATAGTTTTGTATTGGGTATTGAGCAATATGAATCTACACATGTAGGGCGGGTGTTCATGCAGATAACTGAAGAAGAAATACTATAGCAACTACAAAGTTGCACTTTGACTTCAGCCTTTTCTTTGGAAACCAAACTACAACACACTATCCATAACACAGTACTAACTGTACAGACATCTTCCTCTTATTTAACTTCTTCTTCTAGGATAGAATTTTGACCTGAGATCAACTGAATAAAAGGAAGATATCCTCCTCAAACTCCATATTGAGAAAATCCATTAACAATCATCATCACAGTTTCACCTATCCTTTGGACTCAAGATTAATTTCTTAATATTTTCCTCCAACCATTATAAAATAAATAAGTAGAGAAAAACACTTTACCTTCCTGCAATAACAGCCATACACCAAATTTGACATTTCCACACAATTTTTACGTTCTCACTTCCTAATATTTTTACTAAGCTCTAAAAATCCATAACTCATTTCAATTAACCTGATTTAGTTCTACCAAGGATAAAAGAAGTAGATTTAACTGTACCACAGGACGAATATCAAGGCCTTGCCTAGCTCTCACACATATCTTAACCTTCTTTAGACCACCAGAAGGATCTTCTCTCTGTTCAGTATCTTCAATTTGCACTACAGCATCAGCACCATCAGGTATAGGTCCTGAGGATATGACAAGTGCACTCAAGCTTAGAGATATCCAAGCAAATTTTGAATGCAAGAGAAGAACAAGCAAACCTTTTTAATATTAAGAGCAAAAGATGGATGACATTGATTATGAATTGTATAAGCAGATACGAGGGAAAACAAACATGCCTCCAGTAGTTACATAAGCGACAGTTCCAGATGTCACAACTACACCCAATCCATCATTGCCAGCTCTTGATTCAGTAATTATAGGATATACACCGGGTCCATCAGAAGCAACGACAGCATAGCCATCCTGCAAAATGAATTGTAAGACTAGGACGAGCTAACAGTAGACACACACACCAACCCAAGGACGCGCTATTGCATAGGCAAATGAATGCTCCCTAAATTTTGAAGTGTTCACGTAGGCTACAGAATTAAACGAAATGAATATCAAGACCGTCACTGCCCAAATGACAGGAGCAGCAGGTGTGACTGGTGAAAGTGAAATATTGAAGTTCGGTTTGTTCAAAGTAAGCAAAGAAAGATGTTTGAAACTCCCTATTACCATGCCAAAATCTAATTATCAACTTCTCAACATCAGCAGCTCATTATTTTCATGTCCCATATTTACACCACTAAGCCCTTCTACAACTTTTTGCCAAAGCTATTCTTTCAGTTCAAGGGACTTAACAGGCAAGCAGAATCCATCTAGGAAAAACCAAAGAGATTTGGGTCTTAAAATATTACCTTGACGGAAGCTCGATAAGGAGGCAAAGGTTCGGCAGCTTGGATGTCCTCGGCCAAAACCATTCCGAGAGCATAGTGCAGAGGAACGGCCACAGGCAGCAGGCGCCGTGTGACGGAAATGACAATTTGGAGGGCGCTTTCCACTGGGAGCGTAGTATCTTCAACCGGAGAAACCATTTTGAGTCGGGCACAAAGAGCAATAACAAGTATGCTAAGAGAGCCTCGAGCATAAAAACTCCTGATAGCGGATGGGTTCCCTGATCAACTATATTGGCATGGCGGATAGAAGACTGACTTATCATAAAATATAAAACATTTGCAGGGGTTCAGTGCATTTTGAAAGAATTGTGGAAAGTGAAAGTAATCAGTGGGCTGTTGGGAAAGTGAAAGTGAAATGGAGAGTGAACGTATTAGTGAAAGTGAAATGAAAAAGTGTTAGTATACTCGGTGTAAAATATCCTTGAAAATAGTTTCTTGGGTTAGTGGCCGAAATAGAAAATATAGTGAAAACAAGAAAATGAGTTACTTTATATAGTATACCTAAACAAATAATATACCCAAACTAATAATAAACTTAAACAAACATAGTTTCTTTTATAATTAGTAATTTAATATAATATTAAAATGTATAACATAATAAATGATTAAGTAGGGTATTTTATTAATAAATTAAGATAGATTGTAGTTTAGTCTAAATTAATACAATAGTTGAGATTTAAAATTAAATTATTATTTTAATTAATTATAAATATAGAATACTCAAATAAAAATGTTTACTTCTATAATGCGTAGATAATTGATCAAATTCTTAGTTTAACAATATCTTAATTATCACTCTTAAATTAGTATTTAGTATAATATTAAAATAATAAATAATTAAGTAGGATATTTTATTAATAAATTAAGATAGAATGTAGTTTAGTCTAAACTAATACAATAATTACAAGTTAAAATTAAATTATTAATTTAATTAATTATAAAATATAGAATACTCAAAAAAATGTTTACTTTTATAATATCTAGATCCTTGATCAAATTCTTAGTTTAACAATATCTTTATTATCACTCTTAAATTAGTAATTTAATATAATATTAAATTTTATTAACATAATAAATAATTAAGTAGGGTATTTTATTAATAAATTAAGATAGATAGTAGTTTAATCTAAATTAATATAATGTTTATGAGTTAAAAATTAATTATTAATTTAATTAATTACTAAATATAGAATACTCAAAAAATGTTTATTTTTATAATGTCTAAATACTTGATCAAATTCTTTGTTTATCAATATCTTAATTATCACTCTTAAATTAGTAATTTAATATCATATTAACACTGATGAATAATAAATCAAAAAAGATGGTATTTTATTAATAACATAAGATAGATTTTAGTCTTGTATAAATTAATAATATAATTAAGTAGTAAAATAAAGTTATTAGTTTAATTAATTATAACAAATAAAAAATAAAAAAACTTTGATATAGGGAAGAGGGTTCGGACAACGAGAGGGGGAAGAAAGAGAAGAGCTGAGATAGCAAGAGAGGGAAGAAAGAGAGGAGGCAACACAGCGAGACGGCGAGCCGGCAGAGAGCGAGAGACGAGAGAGATAATGGTAGGGAAGGAGAAAAGGACGAGAGAAAGGGGGATGGAGAGGGAAGTTCGAGTGAGAGCAGGACGAAGAGAGCATCGAGCGAACGAGTGACAGTGAATGAACCAGGATTTGGACTGGAATTCATGTTCACTAATTGACCCATAAGCGAGTGAAAGTGAATGAATTGGTTCGTTTACTTTCAGTTTTCTCCTAGTGCGCGCACTAATGTGTTTTGGATAAGTAAGAGTGTTAATCACTTTCACATACCCTCCGGATGCACTAACAAGGCCTAAAAGTAAAAGTGAAAGTGAACTATTTTTTTTTTTGTTAGTGTGCGCAATGAAAAGTGCAATGTAAAGTATTTTTTCATATTAGTGTGAACAATGGAAAGTGAGGTATAAAGTGTACAGAGATTTTTTTATTAATAAAATACTCTAATAGATTCAACTTTTACTTATTTTTTAGATAGATTTTAAGTTGTGATAAATTAATAAATTATAAAAAATTGAAACTAATTAATTAATTAATTAATTATGTAAGAATAAAATAATTAAACAAATATTTAATTTTATAATATAAATTTAGTTAATCAAAATTTTATTTTGAAATATCTATATTCTTACTCCTAAACTAGTAATTAAATATAATACTAACCATCATTAATTTATATAAAATAACATTTTTATTATATAAAACTAATCTATTAATTCTTAAGATAGTTGTACTTAAATTTTTTATTAATAAACTAACATATATTTTAACTTGTGATAAATTAATAAATAATTTAAATTTTAGATTAAGAATATTTAATTAATTAAATGTATAAAAATAAAATAATTAAAAAATGCTTACTTTATAATATCAAAATAGTTAATCAAATGTTTGTTGGTGGCTTCAAACTTGTAAAAAATTTGTGTATATAACACGTGCAAACGACTATGAGATTTCTTCTACTTCTCATGAACCTCCTTCATCTTGATGTCAACTACAACATCAATCTATTTTTCTAGTTCAATACTCATCATTATGGATTGATAAATTATTCATTGACAAATTAGTTTTCTTTAGTAAAAAATTTTAGTGACAAAATGCTTGAAATCTCTTTTAGTTATTTCTCGAGAACAAAGTAAATGTACATGATATAAATCTTTGACATAGCATTATAAGAAAATTAATGCACCTAATTCTAAAATATGACATATAACTTACCTAAAATATTTCTAGCCTTTAAAATGGTTCTGCAACCTATTATATTTATTTCATTATAAATTTAATATTACAATATAATTATTTTAATAATTTATCTTTAAACTTTGTTTTATATAACTAAACATACATCATAGATAATGTCAAAGAACAATGTTTATTTACTTGGATAGAAAGATCAACATATTCATATTATCTCAGACATTTACGAATATGCTACTAATAGAAGCTCCAATAAATATTTCGATTTCTTTTACTTTTTCTATTCCAAGTTTCCCGCAAGCATGAATCTATACAACTATCAATCACCAAGTGCGAAGAACCATTTCATAGTTCAAACCAACACTTTTCTACCAAAATGATTGGAGAATCCACTAAATAGAGTGATAAGAACATCTAATTATCAAAAGAGACAAAAATAGTATCGCATTTATCACTGACAGGATCATTAATAGATAGAAAGGAAAATTCCCATTTAACTAAAGCTACCTATAAACTGGACACATCTTATACTTTCTAACATCACTTCCTAACGGCTTGCATGTTCCTCTACTTGAGGCTGGATTTTGCAACTTTGAGACTCTAGTGCACTGGACTTAGCCTTGCAAGGGTCGTCGGCTTCAAATCAGGTCTATAATAGTCTGAGTGCAAACAAGAGAACTAGATATGCATAGGAGAATATCAAGTCCACACAGCCAGGTACTCTAATTTAAGTTTAATGTATCCTCACTAGTAGTCCATATCTGATACTTACTCAACATATATAAGAGCAAATTTCATGAGTTTAGAGTATTTCATAATCCAGATCAACATAACTATCACTTTTGTTTCTATTACTTCCTTCATCATTTTTAATTGCCTTCATCCTCTCATTTTTACTATTTTCTCTCTTCATAATCATGAATTTGAGTCCCACCAAGAGCTATAGCACTCACAATTGCTTATTCCTAATTCAAAAGATTGTTGCTATAATAGGTGCATGACCAAAAATATGTTTTTGCAAGCTAGTGATGAACAAATGATTGTTTGATTTTTTTAGTCACTAACATTGTATTTATACATCGAACTATGTTGTGCTTCACAAAGCAAAAACTCCAGGGAAATGGAAAGGGAGAAGGAAGAGAATGAAACAAGTGAAGACGAGCTTTTAAAAAAATGGAGTAAGAAAAAGAAGATATCAACAAGGGAAAGAAAAATAAAAAGAATGGGAATTGTACAAAATATAGCATAGTCATTGATGACATATTCCTTAATGCATCTATTAATAAATTGAGATCAAATCATATTGAGACTTTGTTTAGAATAGAATGAACAAATACCCTTTTGTTGTCCCAAGTATTATGTTCATATGAATTTCCCAAGTGAAAGGGCCTACTTCTCCGCAACCACTGCTCCCAAGTTTCCATTGTCAACATGCTCATAAACAAGCATCCAACCACAACACCCAAACAAGAACATCAAGAAATTCTTAATTGGACAGCTTGAGATGGACTACTTTTTTCTAGAAAAGCTATTTTAGTATTTAGAGCTTGAAACATCATTTTAAAAGTTCAAATAAATATGAAATTAGCAACAATTACCTCAAATTGAAACCAAATAGCACCTGGAAAGAGCTTAATTGAGATCAGAAGAGAGCGGAGAGCAGAGAGCTTGAGCCAGAAGAGTAAAACCATCGAGCATCAAGCGTCAAGTGAAAAAACAAGTGAAAGTGACTTCACTTTCACTCAGTTTTTTCACTTGAACAAGTGAAATTACCTACATAATTCACTTTCACTCCCCACTTACAGAGCGCACTAACACTTTTGGGGCTACTTTCCCTTTCACTTACACAAGCAAAGCAGACAAATCGAAAAAGTGGCTTAAGGGCCTATTTGGAACCCACATAAAAGAAAAGAAAATAAAGCAGTAGAGGATCATTGAGAGAAAAGAAAACAAGAGAGAAAATCACTTTCTCTCTTAGGCTGTGTTTGGAACACAGAAAGTGGAGAGACAAGAAAAGGAAGAGAAGTGAAAGAGAAAAAGAAAAGAAAAGAAAAAAAGTGGTTTCTTTTATCTTGTTTGGATGCCTTTGGAAAATGAGAGAGAAATATGAAAGAGAAATATACTTTCTCTTATTCAGATACATGTGTAAAATGAAAAATAAAAGAAAATTAGTAATATTTTAAATTTTTCTCTAAGTATCTTTTTTTTCTTTTCTTCCCACATTCCATCATTTTGTATGATAAGATTATTAACTAAGTGAGAAAACAATTTTTCTCTTATTTTCTTTTTTCTCAATGATTCTTTGTTGCCAAAAAATAAAAAATACCTTTCTCTCCTCTTTTATTTTTTTTATTTTTTTATGTGGGTTCCAAACAGGACCTTAATTAATAATTTTTCTCTCACAAAATGATGGAATTTTTGGAGAAAAATAAATAGAAACTTGACAAAAAAATTAATTATTAAAATTTAAAATATGCTAATTTTTTTCTTGTTTTATTTTCCCTTGTATTCAAACAAGAGAAACTATATTTCTGTTGGAAGATGGGCCCAAACTTACATGTCCAAGTATATTAGAAGATAGGCTCAAACCCTTAAGATCAAGGAAGACTCACACATCCTAAGTAAGATGGAAGATGGGCTCCAGCCCACAGACCAAGAAAAAGGCCCATAGGCCCACATAATGGTGGCATTATGGTAAAAAAAAGTTATCTCATAAAGATGACATTGATGTAATTAGTTTAAATTTTAGGGATATTATTTTAATATTAAAATTTATTTATCTATAAATTGAGCCTCATAGGGAGGCTTAGGAAACAAGTCCATAACCCTTTTTCTTCCTCCTATTTTCTCCCAATGGGTATTTCTCTGTTATTTGTCTATGAGCTAAATCTATGAATTCTTGAAAATCAACAAGGTAACAAAGCATTGATTTTCAGGACTCGTAGCTATGGTTTTTAGAATTGGGCATGTGCCTCCACCTTATTTTCTTTCTTCAGATTCTCAGCATAATTTTTTTTTTTTTATAGTTGGTCCATAAATTTTCCCCAAAAAAAAAGTCCATCTAAATTTTTTTTTGGTGCGATGAAACACAAACTTCAAGCTTGCATACGATCTCCTCTACAAACCAAATTACATCTTTAACCACTGGCAGAATTAGTAGACCGGATCTCAGCTGATGCCACTCCGGTGGACGGTGTCTAAATGATCAAGCGAGTGACAACGCTAAATTCAGCCAGGACTACCATTCCTCTCGGAGATTGACAGCCTGACCGATGGCACCATGGAAAAAGAAAAGTTTGTCTCAAAGCGGTTCAAGGACAACCGACCAAAGCATATTAATGAGAAGGTTCAGATTCTCTAGCGAGAAAAAAAGGCCGCTCCACTTAGACGCCGTTGTCGGAGCTTTGAAGCGTTACCTGTTGCAGAAGCGGCAGGAGCAGAGCTGGTTGGAGCCTAGGGTGCATCTCGATTTTCTCCAAAACAAAAATTTGTCTGAATTTTCTCTGAATTACCATCATGCCCACCTTCTGGTGATTGTTTCTGGACAAGCACCCACTCTTTCTTCACCTTCCCCGACATTGAGGGAACAAGTTGCTACTATAGACGGCTCCATAAAGAACCGAAGTTGATTTACAGTAACAAAGAGTAGTCAATGCTAAAGCTCCCCGTCCCAGGAACCGAACAACGTGAATTGGCTGTCGGATGAGAGACCTTGATTCCTCCCGACCGACACTGATGTAACACATGCAAAAGCCGTTGGCGAGGTAGAATTCAAGTTCAAAATAGAGCCTATCGCTAGATTTTTTTTTTTTCTGAAGATCATTCGTCGTTGGACTGATTTATTCTGGGAAGTCTCTTGCTAGCTCGTCTCCTTGCGCCAAATCCATTGCGATTTACATAGACTCAAGGGTTGCTGCTTTTATCTCTGTTTTTCAGAAAGTCTCGTGGCTGTATCTTGCCTTGTTGCCGTTTCTGGATGATGACTACTGATTTCAGAATTTCCTTCTCTGGTTCGCATCTTTGCTGGAAGATATCTCCACTACATATTTTCCAGAAACTCCTCTGATTGCCATCGATTTTCTGTTGTCCCGCACTGTAGGAATATTGTCGAAATAAAGTTTCTCCAACTTAAGAAGCTTGTTTTTAATCCAACGCCGATTTAGCCCAACTCGGACCAGACCCGCCCAAGTCAATACAATCAACCAGGCTGCCAGTCTTGCTGCTATCGAGAGACACCAAACTCTGCCAAGTCAACTAAGTCTAGGTCAACCTGACTTGGCCCACTAGTTCTCTGCCTCAGTTATAAGTGTCCAGGTCTCGAGTTCTATACCTATTATTTTTGCGACTCGGCTATATTAGTCTGATATTTGACTCAGCTCGACTCAACCCTTTTTTCTTCGGCAAGATTACTATCTTGGATTATTACTTGGTTCTAGCATATTATTTGGTGTAACTTCCTTATTTAATGATAGACTATTTGCGGATTATTTTATGGGTCCTTTTAAGGATTTTCATTATTTGGTACGTGATATTTGGGCCCATGCCTATTTCAGCTATTGCTATTGTGTCTCTTTTGCTGAGACATTATTATTGAAAGACTTCTCTATTGCTGATTGTTGTTAACATTGGTTATTCTGATGAAGAAAAAAACAAATGGTGACCCCAGAATATTATCTTCTAATAATTACCCTTTTACCCCCCTTTTTGGGATTTTTACTTCTACCATTTGAGAGTCAGTGCCCTGTGTTGAGACACCAAGATGGAAGAGTTTATTACTACACTTATGTGCAATGCCTATAGACCCACTACCTACAGAGGATAGAAGTGTGCCCAATATCCAGCATGAGTCAAGACTATTATTCACCCAAGAGGTTTTTTTTGCTACCCTAAGAAAGAGGGTAGACTATGTGCCCCACAATAGGGCTACTTTTTCACCTGTGAAATTGAGCAAAAAGTATTTTTGACTATGACCATTTGACTAGAGTATGAAGCAATGTCTATGGCTATGAGTGATTTTATTCTCTCTTATATTATGCTAGTTGGGTCTCTTGGAAAAGAACAAAGAGGCCACCAACTTGAGGGAGAGTGTTGGAAGATATGATAGATTACCATTTTATATGGGAAGATGTTATACACCATTTGCAGCAAGTTGGGTGTTCATGATGTTCTCTCAACCCCAACCCCCTTGTTGGAAGATGGGCTCAAGTTCACACGTCTAAGTGTGTTAGAAGATGGGTCAAGCTCATAAGACCAAGGAAGACCCACACATCCAAGAGAGGTGGAAGATGGGCTCAAGCCTACAGACCAAAGAGAAGGCCCATAGGTCCAAAGAGTGGTGGCATTATGGTTAAAAAAGAGTCATCTCATAAAGATGACATTGATGTAATTATTTTAAGTTTTAGGGGTATTATTATAATATTATAATTTATTCATCTATAAATTGAGTCTGAGAGGGAGGGTTAGGACACATGCCCAAAACCTTTTTTCTTCCTCCTATTTTCTCTTAATGGGTGTTTCTCTCTCTTTCTCCATGAGCTAAATCCATGGAGTCCTGAGAATCAACATTTTCTCTTCCATTTTCTCTCTTATTTTTCATGAGCATCCAAACAAGAGAAAAAAAAACTTCTTTTCTTTTCTTTTGTTAGCTCTTTCTCTCTTTCTGTTCTCTTCATTTTCTTTGCTCTCCACTTTCTGTGTTCCAAACACAACCTTAATGAATTTAGAAACTCAAGTAAAATTCATTTTACTGGGAGAAAGTGAATTACTCTATTTGTGAAAAAAAATGATGGGATGTGAAATTTACTTTTCAGGTTGCCTTTGTGAGTTTGCACATTACTCTTTCATCCTTCTTCATTCTTTGTTCTTCCCTCTTCTTCTTTTAAGGTTGCCTTTGTGAGTTTGCATATTACTCCTTCATCCTTCTTCCTTCTTCTTCCCTCTTCTTCTTTCTTCTCCATTCATCCTTTTTTTAATTTCTTAATTTATAATTAGATTGATTAAAAATTTTATAACTATTATTTTTACTTACATACTAAGTAATTATGAATTTAATTTGTTGTATCAAAATTCAAACACATGCTATTCAATTCAAATTTTATTTTTATGAAATAAAATTAATTTTGTTATAGAAAGTTTTATGTATCTAATTTTTAAATTATGTTTATTTAATAAAATAAGTTTTATTATTCTATCTTTATATATGATTTAATTGAAATTTTTATGATTATTTATCATTCTTTTTTTGCACTTGTCATAATGTTACACTAACACAAAAATCTACAGTCTATTGTATTTTCTATAGGCTACACTAACAAAAGTACATTCTCTAGGAAAAGTAGATCAATTTGGAATTCACTTCCACTTTTTCTAAGTGTGCTAACCCCCCCCTAAAAAACTGAAAACTCAATACAGTTAAAACCTATGAAAAATGTAGCCCTTAGAGATTTAAAAAAGAGGAAGTTGAGGTTTAAGATTATTATAAGTACCTAATTTTTTATGATAATACTACATAAATTTGATGATTTGGTTTTAAGTAATTTTTGTATGTAGAAAAGAAGGCTTATGTAAGACAATTTGAAAATGGAATGTCTATGTCATAGGAGTTAATTTCATATGCAAGAGGCAAAAAAAGAATTTGAAAAAACAATGAAAAATGCTCCAAGAACAAAAGGAGTCAAATACACAAGAAAATGAGTCAAACCCTTTTTCAGATAATCTATTAAAATTTTATAATTTTAGAAGGAGTTGAAGAGTGGAGCTCATAAGGAATGACTCAACCCCATAGAGGAAGAAGAAAAATGTAAGGAGTTGAACCCTACTCACAATAAGTTTTGGAATTAAAAATGATTCAACCCCTGTAAGAAAGACCTATGAATAGAAGTCGACCACATATGCTAGGATGTAAGCTAGTAACACTCTTACGAATCCAAATATGAAATTGTGTGTTGAATCGAGAAATAATATTGATGTGGGCAAATTTCAATGCTTACTTGATAAACTCATTAATCTCATTTTATTAGAGCCAAATATTTAATATTTTATTAGTGATATTATCCTTTCATGCATCAACCCCAACAATCTCATTGGGAAGCATTAGAAAGAGTCCTATCATATTTAAAGAAAAATCTGGGTTAAAGGCAATGATATAAATGTCATGAACATTCTAATATTACAGTATTTGTGGATGTAAACTGGGTTGACTCACTTGATGATAGAAATTATTCCTCTGGTTATTACACAATGGTAACTACAAATTAAAGCACATGGAAAAGCAAAAAATAAAGCATTGTAGTAAGATCAAGTGTTATAGTTGAGTATTGTGCTATGACACATGTAGCAAGTGATTTTGTGATTGAAATCCTTGATGTCTGAATTTGGCTTGTAAAAATGGGCCAATGCAACTTCATTATGACAACCAATCAGCCATCCATATTGTAACTAATCTGGTCTTTCATGATTGAACCAAGCACATTGAAATTGATTGACTTTTATTCGAAAAAAGTTACAAGTTGATGCCATATCGATGCATTACATTTCATCCAAAAATTATCTAGTAAATATCTTCACCAAAGCTACAACAACCGCACCTCTTGCCTCTACATTTTCCAACCTTAGAATATTTGATATTTTGTAGCAATTCGAGGGAGAATATTGGAAAATATGATTATTCTTATGTAATGGCATAACTTGTAATTTTTGTTTTATTATACCACTTGATTACACATTGTGAATAAGGGCATTCTAGTCACTCAAGTAATATTCATTACATTATAAATAAAAAAGAGAGGAGAGAGTTTGACCTATGCAAGGGAGCATTCTCTCCTCATGTTGCCCTAACTTCTTCTCCTCTATACATTTACCTTCTACACACAAGAACACCCTTCCTCCTCTTATATGCTTCTTATTCCAATTTTCCCCCCCTTCAACTAGCCTTCTCCAAGCATAAAAACCTAGAATCTAACACAACTCAATATCTGAAGCAAATTTTGCTCAACAATGTTACAATTGAAGAAGATACAAATGGGAAAACAAATATAGGTTGAGAGAACTAAAAATAGGGACAGAAAACGACATCTTTACCAATTGCAATCCATGATGCCAATGTCCTAATTTTCCATTGGAGCAAAGGCTACGACTCATCGATTTTGATCATTGCTAACATCAATTGCCTAATGATTTGTCATTTTCGCTCATTTCATATAAAAAGAACCATCAAAGTTTAAACTGTAGAGGAAATAATGTCTTTACTTAAAAAAATAAAAAATAACGCTCCTTCAAATTGATGCCCTCATGTTAGTTATCTCTATTGTTGAAACCATTACGCTAAAAGGCTCGAACCTTTTAGGAAAGCATTCACATGGATCTTATACAAGGATTTTTTTTTTTTTTGCTTCAATGCCCTACCTCTTAGCCAATGCCTTTATTTATAGTTTTACAATACCCTTAGGGCTACAAGTTGATAAAACAAAAGACATAAAATGAATACATATTTACACTATGCCATCTTTATGGAAAGTACCATATTTTACACATATGCCACTCCTTTGACGTGTGGGCTTCTTGTCTTGAGCTCATGGGCTTGAGCCCATCTTCCAACACTCCCCCTCAAGCTGGAGGAGAAAATACATCATAAATACCCAGCTTGCCACATACCCAACTCTGATACCATGTAGGCTCGAACCTGTTAGGAAAACAACCCCACGGATCTTATACAAGGACTAGCCCGGTCGATATAAACACAAATTCCAACACTCCCCCGCACAGGAAAACCCGTGGACAAATTCACCGGAAAAACCCAGGACAAATTCACCAAAAATACCTGGGACAGAATTCGGTGGGAGCGGGACTCGAACACGGGACCAACCAGCTCTGATACCATATTGAAACCAGTTGCGCTAAAACCTCGAGGCATTAGTGAAGGCACAACATGAATATAAGAGGGATCAGCCCGATCGATATTAAATTCTCAACATCTATTTTTAACAAGAAGAATGTAGCAATTGCCCATTGGTGTTCCTGAACATGCCACCAAGTTCAACGACAAGTGGAACTTCCATAGATCGACCCGAGCCTTGGTGAATGGGTTAAGTTCAACGACAAGTGGAACTTCCATAGATCGACCCGAGCCTTGGTGAATGGGTTAAAAAAATATAGATTGTGCCACTCATCACTTGCGATCACCTTACATATCAAGATTAGAAGCTAGCCTATCACCATGTGACATGTTGCTGAAGAAGTCCTTTGCCTTGAAATTGTAGTATCTTCACTCCATCAGGTTCAAGAATCGCTAGGTCCTTGTTGAATTTCTGGAAAAAATAAAAATTTCACTAACTTGATGTAATTTGTGCATATGAGCCACTATTTATAATAAAGAAAAGTAGTAGAGTCCAATTACAAGTAAACTACCCTTGTCCTAGTTAAACAATAAAAGATAAGTCCTAGAACAATTGAATAATTGAACATAAATAAAAATACCTTTAAATTGAAACTCTTCTTTGAGACCTCATTCCATAATAATTTTGGCTCTATAAAGCTTCTTATTGTGAGAT
The DNA here is from genome assembly GCF_029961685.1 of Aristolochia californica. Classification (NCBI taxonomy): domain Eukaryota; kingdom Viridiplantae; phylum Streptophyta; class Magnoliopsida; order Piperales; family Aristolochiaceae; genus Aristolochia; species Aristolochia californica. The sequence continues at coordinate 9,304,954 of NW_027181881.1, forward strand.
GTGAGAAGGTGGGACCAACCCCACCATGGCCACACGAGGTGGCATGATCAGTCATCACACGAGTTGGAATCCTCATTACATGAGGTGGGAGATTTGGCAGTCTTCATTGATTAATTTATTTGATTGATCTTTCTGATTGATTTAATTTAGCTAAACATGATTGATTTAATTAGGGATCCTAATTGATTGAAGGGTTTCCCTAAATATGTAATAGAAATAGTATAAATAAGGGGTCTTGATTGAAGACTTCAATCAAGCTCTCCACTTCTCAAATTCGTGGAAGAATCTCTCTCCTAGCCTAAAGTCTCTCTTCTCCCTTTTCTCTTCTCTCCTCTCTACACAAACTCTCTGTCTCTTTGCTCTTTTCTTCTCTTCTCCCTCTCTCATCTTGCTCAAGGTTTCAAGCATGGGGTCCTAAATTCAACATGGTACACCTAATGTGGTGACTCATCATGCCACCTCATGTGGGCAATGTGGGGTTGGTCCCACCTTCTAACATGAGAGTCACGTGGGACTCTTCTATACCTGCTCTTCAACACTCCCCCTCAACTTGGAGTTTATAACCTTAGATTTCAATGAAAAGGATTTTTGGTCTTCGATTTTCTTTTGCTGAAAATAATTCTTCACATATGTAATTCTTCATAGATGCAAAATTTCATCTTTTATTCGCTCCCTTTCTTGAATATTCTAGTCACATAAAATTTAATTACCACAACATGTGAAATTCTTTATTGTAGATTATACTTCTTCTCAAATGCAAGCAACATCCATATTTCAATTTGGAAGGTGGCGCAACCATTGTAGCACTCAACTTCCAATCTCATCTTTCATATTTCTCCTTCTATTCTCCCCTTCAAGCTGGGAGTTAATGGCAATGATTCCAGCTTGAAACAAATAATGTAGTTATAGTAATGATATCCTCCATCAAAATGTCCCAAGGACAGGTACCCAATTGGACACAAACTCTCAAAAATGATTTAGAACAAAAATATTGATAATAATCACTAAAGTGGGTAATGTATATCACTCACAAGACGACAATAAAACCCAACGGTACTAATAAAAAAATCTCAATGGACTTAAAAACACCTATATATAAAAAAAAGACCAACCCAAGTAGCTCACCAAAGAGTTGTCCAAAGGGGGTAAACGAGAGTAAAAAAGATGGTACGAGAAATGTAATCAAGTAAAAGGGATAATGGGAATTGAAGGAAGAAAAAATAATCACCACCTTAAAAAGAAGGAGATTGTAACTACAGTAATGAAATAACTTAAATTTTTTGATCAAGTATAACTTTCTTTGGGTGACCACATTTTTTCTGAGTTAACTATGTGGAAGATATACAACCAAGTAAAAAAAATACAACACTTGAAAACAACATTGATGCAAGATATTGCATATCTTGAATGAGCACATCATGGAGTGATTAAGTTAGACAAAAAAACTATGATTAGAAGACAAATTTGGCTAAAAAACTCAGATTTTAGGAGAAAATGAAACTCAATTCGTATCAATGCCTGGAGAGATAATAGGAGAGAAAATAGGAAAAAAAAGAGAGATTTTTGGTAGAACTGACCTTTGTATTTTTTATATCAATATCTCCAAAAATATTGCTTATAATTATAAACAATTTATTTCTCAAGAAACTATAAAAAAAAATTAATTTGATATCTAATTTTACATAACAAAATTCGTTCTTGAATCTTTTATGACCTCTTGATTCTCTTTGTTCTGTTGCTTGACCTTTGTTGACTCCAATGTGAATATCTCCTTAAATATAAATCAGATTGACATAAAATTTTTTCCTTGTGAAACTAGACTTTTATACCTTTCATACTCATAAAATTTGATTCTTTTAGGGAAATAATATGAGATATTTATGACATTGTAATCTTGCTGAACTAATACTCTTTCTTCTTTGGCAAACTTGGCCATTAACCCTTACGAAATTGTTCTCTCCCTCTAGAAAAATTAGATTAAGAATTGGTTTGATAAGGTAGAAAATAGACTTATATATCTTTCTTTTGACATATATGTCTCCATATAAAGTCTCGTTCTTGATGATTTAAAATGATTCAAAATTTGAAGTTTCTGCTGCTATTCTAACCTCTCTTATAGTCTGACCTTTGCTACTTCAAAATTCGATTTCTCTTTGTAGAAAACTTTGATTACCAAAATTCTTGTTGCGTTGGAAATTAGACTCGAACATTTTTCTGTTAATATATAATTTTAATATGAAAAACTCATTATAGAAGTGAAAACAACAAGAAAACAACAATTACTAAGATATGAAAGAAAAACGGAGATAAAATACAAACCTAAACTACTTGAGATTATAGATCAGAAAAAGGATCAAATTATCTCTATTGGTTGATCGAGTCAAATCACAAACCCACTCTGATACCTTGTTGAATTTCAGGAAAAAAGAAACTTCACCGACTTGATGTAATTGAGTACATGAACATCTATTTATAATAAAGGAAAGTAGCAGAGTCCAACTACAATTAAACTACCCTTGTCTAAGTTAAACATTAAAAGATAAGTCCTAGAACAATTGAAAAATTGAAAATAAATAAAATATTAACATAACCTCCTTCCATAATAATTTTGGCTCTGTAAGACTTCTTATTGTGAGAGTCATGTGAGACAAAAGGGGAGGATTTAGATAATGAATAATGCCATTTGAGCTTTTGTTATGAATTTCTCGGTCTCCCATTTACTGAGAGTATGAGGGAAGAAGAAGAGAAGTGGCCATATCAGCAAACTCTGAAAACCTTTAAACCCAGCTACTATACTTAATATATATAGATAGCTTATGACTTTTTTAGAAAACTTCATAATGAATATCTAAAACATAATGAAATTCATAAACATAAACGGAAATACCTCTTGTAATGGCGATCAATTTCTAGAGATGATCGAAGATGGCTTGTCTATTCAGAGGCTCTTTGATGGAAACGGCTCGCTGCTAGACCAGATCCTTTATCTTAAACTCCTCTTTTCCTATCAAAAGAGGAAAGGTTGTAACTGCTACTAGTTATAACCGAGGACTACCATTTACATCCAGGGAAACCACCCACAAGATGGGTCAGTTATGGAACTAACATTCTTCCACTTGACCCATTCACACACTTAATATGTATCATTAAATATTGATACATCTTCAAGAATGTGTCTTATAGATATAATATCTTTATACTCACAAAGAAGATTAAATTACATGAATCGTGATGGTAAGTCCTTTAGAGCACGTATTACCTTTTCACATATTACAATGCAACTGTTTCTTTTGAATGAGAACCTTATATGACACATATCTTTATGAATGAACTTCCAAATGCTCATTCAGGATCATCTTACATTGTCATTCTCTAAACTTCATGTATACAAATAAATAATAGATGATAAAAATGAATATAATGGAGTTTTTCAACTGATAAATTATGATACAAACATAAAAGAAATCTCAATTACATAAATTTAAATAATAGAACTGAGTCCCATATGTTCAACATGTCCCTTATAAGCAATGGGTGGTAGACCTTTTGTCAATGGATCAATAATCATTAATCCGGTGCTGATGTGTTCGTCAACCACTTTGTTTGCCTTGAAATGTTCTCGAATAGCTAAGAACTTTATGTTAATATGCTTATTACGACTTCCACTCTTATTGTTCTTGGCCAAAAACACTGTTGCAGAATTATCACAGTAAATCCTCAATGGCTTAGAAATTGTGTTAAAAATTTCAAGCCCTAAAATAAAACTCATCAACCACATAGCCTGTGATGACGCTTCAAAACATGTTACGAATTATATTTTTGTGGTAGAAGTAGCAATCAAATATTGTTTTGCACTTCTCCAAGAATTGACCCCTCCAACTAATAAGAAGACGTATCCCAATGTCGACTTTCTTGAATCAAGGTAGCCAGCAAAATCAGAGTCTGGATATCCAATCACGTCCAGATGATCAAATCGATTATATGAAAGCTTGTAGTCTTTAGTCCCTTGAAGGTATCAAATGACTTTCTTTGCAGCTTTCCAATGGTCCAAACCGGGGTTACTTTGATATTTGCCCAACATTCCCACTATATGATATATCAGGTCTTGTGCAAACCTGAGCATATATTAAACTCCCAACTGCAAAAGCATATGAAATATTTTTCATTTTTTACCTCTCTAAATCATTTCATGGACCTTGTTCCCAAATTAATTTGTCACCTTTAACGATAGGTGCAACACCAGATGAGCAATTTTTCATACCAAATCTCTCTGAAATATTGTTGATAAAGGTTTCTTGAGACAATCCTAATGTCTCTCAGGAATTGTCTCTATCAATTTTTATGTCTATGACATAAGAAGTTCCGCCCATATCTTTCATATAAAATTTATTTGAGAGAAATCATTTAATCTCATGAAGTAATCCTAAATCACTTGAAGCAAGTAGAATATCATCTACATATAGGACTAAGAAAATTATTTTGCTCCCACTGACCTTATGGTATATACATTGATCCATGGTATTCTCCTTAAAACCAAATGAAGAAATAACATCATGGAATTTTAAATACAACTAACGGGCGGCTTGTTTCAGTCCATAGATTTTTCAAGTCTACAAACCAAGTGATCATTCCCATCTAAAATGAAACCTTCAAGTTGTTTCATATAAACCTCTTCTTCTAAGTCTCCATTTAGGAAAGTCGTTTTTACATCCATTTGATATAACTCCATATCAAAATGAGCTACTAATGCCATGATTATCCAAAATGAATCTTTCATTCAAACAGGAGAGAAGGTGTCATGATAATCAATTCTTCTTGTTGAGTAAATCCTTTGGCTACAAATCTTGTCTTATATCTTTCAATATCTCTTAAAGAGTTTCTTTTGGTTTTAAAAATTTACTTATAGCCAATGACCTTCCCCCCTTTAGGCAATTCAACAAAATCCAAAACTTGGTTTTTAGACATTGAATCCAACTCTTCCTTCATGGCATCATTCCATAATGTGGATATATGTCCACTCATAGCTTGTAAAAATGTAATAGGATCATATTCAACACTAATGTCCATGTCAGACTCTTGAAAGTACACTTCATACTCTAAAGAAATTATAGGTTTCCTCACTCTTGAAGATCTTCTTAATGGTACTTCTATATTTTCAGGTTGAGAATATTGAGTAACTGGATCTATAGGAATATCCTCATGATGAGATGGTTCTTCAACTATTGGTTGTTCTTGAGTAATCAAATCCTAATGATTATCCTAAATGACAACTAGTCTATGTGAAGTTGTAAGAGCAGGTTGAGAACTTGTATGCTCTTCAAAAACTAAGTTTCGAGGTTGGCTACTCCCATTAATCTCATCATTCTCAAGGAGCCTTGCATTCGTAGATTCAACAATTCTTATCGAACGAGATGGACAATAAAATTTGTATCCCTTAGATTTTTCACATAGCCAATGAAATGTCCATTGAAAGTTCTAGAGTTTAAATTTGTCTCATGTGGATTGTAAATCTGAACTTCACCTGAACAACCCTAAACATGTACATGCCTTAAACTTGGTTTCTCACCTTTACATAACTCAAACGGCATTTTATGAACCGTATTGGTTGGAACCCTATTGAGTACATAGGCTACAGTTTTGACAACTCACTCCACAAAAACAATGGGAGATCGAAGTTAATAATCATACTGCTCACCATGTCCATTAATATTCAATTTTTTCTTTCAGCCATACCAATTTGATACGGTGAGCCAAACATTGTGTATTGTGGTACAACACCTTGTTCCTCAAGAAACCTTACAAAAGTACCAGGCAATTGTCCCATTTAAGTGTACCTACCATAATATTCACCACCTCTATCTGACTGCATGATTTTGATTTGTTTACCTAATTGTTTCTCTACATTTGCTTTATAGACCTTTAAAACATCTTTTGCTTCACTTCTATCATAAAGCAGATAAATATACATCTATCGTGTATGATCATCAATAAAAGTAATAAAATATTTCTGACCATTAAAATATGCATCATAAGGACCTGAAATATCAGTGTGTATTATTTCTAAAATATCGAAAGTCCTCCTGGCACCTTTCTTTTACTTGTTGGTTTGCTTTCCTTTAATGCAATCCACACATGTACTAAAATCAGTAAAATCAAGAGCCTCAAGGACTCCATCATTAACCAATCTTTTAATTCTATTAATGGAGATATGACCTAATCTCCTATGCCACAACATAAAAGATTTCTCATTTATAATACTATACTTAATGCCAATATTAATACCATGCATAGTAGCAAGACTGGAATCAAAGGTAGAGTTTAAAAGAAGTTTAAACAATCCTTCATCTAAAACTCCATTTCCAACAAGAACTTGGTCTTTATACAATTGAAGGGAATTTCCAAGGAAATTAAAACTGAATCCAAAAGGTGAAAGTCTGGAAACTGAGATAACGTTTTTAGAAAAAGATGGAGCAAAGAATGTCCTTTCAAGGGCTAATACAAAGCAAATATTGAGGACAAGTTTGTAAGTTCCAACCACCTCCACATGTGAACTCATCTTGTTTCCTAAATAGAAGGAGCATTAAATTTGCGTCAATTTTCATTAGTTCAAGAAGCCATGCATGGTGCTAGCAATATGAACTGTAGTACCATAATCAATCCACCAAGTGTTATAAGAAGCATGAGTCATATTAAATTTAAAACACATTAAAGATATGAGATTATTTTTTTCAAGCCAATGCTTGAATTTGGGACAATTTTCTTTATATGTCCTTTTTTCATGCAAAAAAAAACATGTGACATCGCCCTTATATGCTATATTAAAAGGCGTTTTTCCCTTCCCTTTCTTAAAAGGTTTCTTGCCTCGGTTGTCAAATGTGCATATTCAGCCTCTCCTAATTCAGCCTCCCTTCCTCTTGTACACACATAAAGTTTATTAATTGACTATTTCTCCTTATGTGTGTTATAAAAGATTTTGAAGGGTGCGTATTCAGACATAAGCGAGTTAAGGATGAAGTGGACCAAAAATGACTTGGACATCTTGTTATGGTCTTGGGGTTAAGTACCTATGCCTTCCACTCCTAACAGGCCGATCTTTTGGGTAGTATTGGCTAGGTGTTTAACATTTGGTATTAGACCGGTCCTTACATTGCGAGTTCGGATCCCGATAGACGTCTTGGGCGATCGCGAATCCTAGACACAGGCAAAAACCTCTTCGCTATGTGTTAAGCCGTTGGGGCCGAGCTGTATGGGCGGCCGTCACCCGTCGAATCGCAACGGATGGGTTTGGGGACAAGCCCATTCTCCAGGGGGGATGTGATATTATGGTTCTGGGATTAAGTACCTATGCCTTACGCTCCTAATAGGTCGGTCTTTTTGGTAATATTGGCTAGGTACTTAACATTTGGTATCAGAACCGGTCCTTACGTTGTGAGTTCGAATCTCGGCAGACAGCGTGGGAGATTACGAATCCCAGACGTAGGCAAAAACCTTGTCGCTATGTGTTAAGTCGTCGGTCTGGGCCGGGCCCTAGGTCGTATGGGCAGCTGTCACCCGTCGGCTCGCAATGGATGGGCTTGGGGGATAAGCCCATTCTCCAGGGGGGATGTGATGTTGTGGTCCTGGGTTCAGTACTTGGCTTTCCACTACCTAATAGGCTGGTCTTTTGGGTGGTATTGGCTAGGTGCTTAACACATATCAATCTCATTTAATTTTAGTCTTGTGGCCATATCCTTTATCTGCATGATGTGCTCACGCACATCTTTGGTGCCAGTAAATTTCATGGAACACCTTTGGGTTATCAGGGTGCACACTAATGCTTTGTTGGAGGTCTCAAACTGTTCCTGAATAACTTGAAGATATTCCTTTGCTTTGGGTTCAAATGATGTTTTCTCAATTTGGGTACTGGATTCCATGGGATTTGGAGGTTCACCCAAGTCAAGATCCATGCACCCCAATAACACGATAAGTTTCTCCTTCCACTCAATATACTTCTCTCCATTCAAAGGAATAATAGAGGAATCAAAATTTGGGATAGACAAAGTTTGAAGAATTGCAAATAAACAACAAGCTTACTAAACATTTAATGAAGTTAATTTTTTTGAATATTTACCCTTGTAAATAATTCAAACAAATAAATCAGCGTGTTATTATAATCTTTCCCGTGGGATTAGATTATAACACATAAGCAATTTATGTCTCTTTGTGATGGGACCCAAAAAATTTGTTTGTAAATGAATATCCTAGGCTTGTGAGCAACTAGAATTTTTTTTAAAATATTTCTTTCATATCTTGATTAATCACTTAAATATAATATTTACCCTGTGGGGTTAAATTATTATATCTTCATGATTAATCATAATTTTTATGTCATTAACTTTATGTGTCTAAACTTAATGTCACTAGACATTTTTATAATTAATAATGTTGTCACAATTACTCAATTATTCAAATGTAAACCAAAAATATGACATAAAAATAATTGACTAAAATTGAAGTCAATTATTAATTCCTTATATTTAGGTTAACCTAAAATATGCATAAAACCTAAATAAAAGAGAAATTGCATAAAAAATATATACTGATTTTACTGAAATTACTATCTATCAAATGTATCCAATGATAATAGATAAAGGTGAGATGGTCCAATGGTCTCCGATGCCAAAACAAAATCAAGCGTGCTGGTTTGAATCCCTGCAAAAAAAAAAAAAAGAAAAAAAAAATTGTGAACCGAGTGGGCTCGGCTTGCTCTTGGGCGAGTTGGGCCGAGTCAACACGTCCGAGCTTACTCGTTATTTAAATGAAACTTAACCATATGTTTAGTTTTTTTATTTTTAGTTTCTGCATGTTGGAGGCCGTCTTCAACCTCCAGCCATGCATAGAATCCGATAATGCGACAGATGAAGGGAGTCGTCCATCGTGTGCTCGTTGCTAGCCTCCATCATAGTCTCAACGTCGTCGGCACATCCCACACCACCCAACGCGTAAACCTCGGTGCATTCGACACACTGTGACAGGTTACGAACAACCAACTAAAGTGCACAGAGAGCACTATCGATGCTCTAGTGCGCAGACAACACGGTCTGGTTTGCCGGAGAATGTATCAACCGGTGCTCCCAACTTGGTTTCGTTTTTTCGAGAGTCTTCCTAATGCCCGCGCTTACAATGCTGACACACACAAACACCGAAGAGTGTCACACACACATCGTCGCTCAATTTTTTTTTAATCTCAATGAAAAGGCCGATCAAAGAGGTACTGCTCTGATACAAGATGAAAGCCTCATAATGAATTTCTAAAACATAATAAAATTTATAAACATAAATGAAAAACATACTTTTTATCATGACGATCAATTTTCAGAGATGACTCATCAATTTAGATGCTGGTTGATTGAAATGCCCAAGCTCTCTAAATTCTTCATCTTAAACTTTTCTTATCCTATAAAAAAAAAGAGAAATTGTAACTTTTACCCATTACAACCGACTGACTACCACTTACATCCAGGAAACCACCCACTAGATGGGTCAGTTATGGAACTAACATTTTCATGTGTTTGTGATGAAATTTTGAAGAGACAAAAAATTGAAATATCAAATGATTATCCGACAAGAATACTTTATGATTTATAATTTTATACAAGGAATATAGAAGGAGCCACGCTTGTTTGATTCCAAGACAGATTATTTGGGCAAGCGGATTCCGTGCACGACTGCATTTGGTCGGACTCGTGAATGAGTGATTCACGATGGTAATATTTCCACATTATCCAGGCAGGACTTTCTTAGTTCTTACATGAAAGCGACTCTGGGGCCTTTTCAGTCCAGAATCCATCGTCTTTTCATCCTTACGTGTTTTTCGATTCAAACTTTAGAATCCACGGGAGATGTATCGTAGAGACTAGGGAGAGTCTCTGCCTACGATTTGTACGGATGACTATAAAAATGCAGAAATAAAGAAGAGATAGTTAAGTAATTTAGGTAGGTACAAAGTAACAAGGCGGCCTGGCAATGGCAGACTGATCAAGTTAAATAAAATAAATTACTGAATGAGGTGGAACTCCACGTCAATCTCGAATTAAGTGGCGATGGAGCAAAAAGCAAAAAGCTATCGTTGTGGCCTTCCTTGTTCGGTAGCTGAGAAAGCAGGAATCTTACGGATTTCAGAAAGAGAACAGCAGATGGGTCGACGGTTCGGTTCCGTCGCCATCATCTTTTAACGCCTTCCCCACCACCCACCTCCACCATTCCTCGCCTCCTTCCTTGCTACCACCACTCTTTCGGATATCCTTTTCAATTTTAGAAATGGAAAGGCCCGCGCATTGCTTCTGCAGCCCATCAGATGGGTCCTGCAAACGGATGAGTCTCCCGGTCGGCATTCTAGACCGCCAGTCGTCGGCGGATCCTCGGCGTTGGGGCCACCGCATCGGTGTCTTCCTTTATATAATTGAGCCGATCTCTGATGGTGGAGTCGAAGAACCGGCTAGTAGGGTTCTCCGCATAACAAACGTAGTAGCAGCTGACGCACGCGTGAGGGACAGCCATGCTAATTCGCGTCTGGACCAAAATGCAGACACAACCAGACAGAAAAAAAACAGTTTAAGAAACTATTTTCTTCAAAAAAAAAAAAGAATAATCTAATTGTGAGAAGCCAGTCAGATGCTATATAAATGGGTTTGCCGCCGTGGACCAGACATTGCAGAAATGAAGATACTTCTACGATGAGTCGTTTCTTTTCCTATACTTTTCACTAGTCTACCTATAGAGATCACGTGGCATTTCCAAGGCGGCGGAGTTGGCGATTGGCCCACGTCGTCTCCGACTACCCACCGCGTCTATCTTGCTTCTCACTGTCGCTGTGGATGTGCGGAGACGGGAGAGAAAATCTACAGGAAGAAATACTCACAATGAGGTATCCGAGGAAGAAGGCGAGGAGAGCAACCGTGGCCGTGAAGCTTTTATGCTCTGAAAATGTCCAAGAAGCAGCGAAAATAACGCAGGTCGATCCGCTCGCAACACCGGCGAGGAAACACAGAGACGTCGTGATATCCGAATCCACTATTGGTTCCATTTCGTTTTTCTCGAACAAAGCCCAAGTGGACTCCGACGCTCTCACCAAACCATGCCCATACGCCGCCACCTGTTTCATCACAAAATCTTAATTCCAGGTTGCAAAAGGGTCTTCCACTTTCCGGAGAAAAGGATTGATTAGATGCAGATGAGAAAAATAAAATCATCACAAAATCTTAATTCCAGGTTGCAAAAGCGTCTTCCGCCTCCCGGAGAAAAAAGGATTGATCAGATACAGATGAGAAAAATAAAAAGAATAATGAAATTGGGATTTACATGAACGAATGCCCAGCCGTTGCCGTATCTGAATATACATTCCATTACTCTGAGGCAGCAATGGGCGCAGGAGAACATGAACTCGTCTTCTCCTTCGATTAAATTCAGGACTCTGGCGACGATTCTCAGAGCTTCAATGGCGGGGATGAAGAGTGACCCCAGACTGGCGCTTCCTAGATTTCTAGTGACGGCTCTCTGGAAGCAAATGTAAGTATCCGATTGCATGCCTCTGAGGTAATACAGGGCGATGACGCGACTAACAGTCAAATTCACCACGTTTCTCATGACCTCCGTCGTCCAAGCCAGACTAAGCACCAGAAGGATTATAACCACCGGCGGAAGGTAGAAATTGAGGGATCCAAGTATGGCTAAAGTCCACAGAGACATCCACATGAACCCAACTCCCATCATCCAGTAAGTAGGTTGGTTCAAATCTCTGAATTTGGAGACGGGTTGCAGAGCTATGGTCAAAACTCTGGCCGTGAAACGGAGTCTTTGAGTGACCCAACAGGCGTACAGCCCGTTTCCGATGGCGAAAGCCAACAGAAGAACCCCGAATCCGTCCGTCGCCGGCATGGAGAGGCAGAGGAGAAGAGTTCCGGCGGATAACGAAAGAAAGAAGCAGCTCCATAGTATAAACCGTACCATAAAATCCGGCCACACCCTCACAGCCTTTTGCCACGCAAAGGCTAGGATAATGCTCAAAAGGGCCGATCCTTCGATTTGTGGTAGCCAATGTCGCAACAGACGTTCCTCTTTCCTTCGTGTTTTGTACTTCAAGATACCTTCCACCGCTTTATAAATCAGAAAGGAAACCACTACTATACCAATCACCGTGTGGAGAAGAAACAGGAAGAGGGATATGCGATTGGTATAAGCCGTTGAGTTCAGTGAAGCCAAAGAGGGCTGTTGCTGCAAATTTCCAACAGACCCAGAAACCATTACCATGAAAAGTCAAATTTTTCTTCGGATCCATTTTTTATCCTTCAATTTTTTTTCTTCAGAAAATGGAACAATCCAGAATCAGTTCTGATCAGTTCCTCTTTCTCTTACCTGAGGAGTTTGAAGGGGTTGAGGAGGCACGACGACTTGCAGTGGAGTGACAGGACTTGGTGTCTGCAATCTCGACATGACCATCACCTCTCTCTGAGATGTTTCATCAGCCTTTTCTTGTCCCTCCTGCTCTTCCGCCGCATCCCTCACGACTGTCTCCACCTCCGCTCCTTCTGCAACGGGCTCTGCAGCTCCCATGGCGAATTTCGCAACCACAAGGACGGCGAAATCCGAATATTCAACCGATCGTTGATCAGTTGTTTATTCGGGTATCTAAAATGTGGCCACCATTTTTAACTTGTTGCCTCAGCTTTTTGTTTTCTAACTCATCTGATTTATACGCACGTGACACAGTTGCTGTTTCAAATTAGTATTTTCTTTCAGATGGAGTCAGCAGTGTCGGATCCCTTTCTCCAAATTGACGACGATGTGGATGGGACCCTTTCCTATCTCCGTCTCTGCTTTGCCTGTCCAAGCGAATACGGAGTTAATTATTAATTACCAACTCACCGTATTCTATATTTACTTCATCCAACCATATATATTTAATTCATTCTCGGGAGCCTACATTAAGCAATATGCACACGAATCAGCTCCATTCTATAGCTGCGCTGGCGGCTGGCCTCGATGGAGATTGGAGATTTTATGTTCAAAGCGATCTTAAGAGTATAATAAATACTCCTTCCTCGATCATTTAGGAAAATTGACAAACGGGGAAGTGGGAATCCACAACTACCATTTATTTATTATCTGCTTTTTGTTTTAGGGTTTGGATTCTTTGGACCTAAAACCTAAAATGTTCTATATCATTTAATATGATTTCTTATTCTCAATTTCATTTAGGCTATGTTAGTGTCTTTTTCTGGAAAAAAATAGAAATGCATTTCTAGGTAGAGATACATTTTCATGGACAATTAGAGTCCTCATATTTCTTAGAAACTGTTATGGTCCCGGATCTGACACAAAGATTCGTTGGGAGGATCTTGGATCTACCACGGATTATCGTACGTATAGTAGGGATTGTAGAAAGACATGGAGAACGAAAACAAAAGATCAAGCCAAAGGGAAGCTTGAAAACCCTAGAGCTCGTTGAGGAGAACTCTAAGTCTCTTTACGCTAGATTTAACCTAATTCTTAATACTTCAATGTTTGTGTTTATCATTACTCATACCCCTTAAATAGGGTTCACCTTGGTAGGGTTTAAGATAAAATATTACAAAAATACCCCTATAAATAAACTATTCCAAAAATACCCCTATGGCCTAAAACTGAAATAAATAAAGTAAATTAAAGAAAACACTAAAATAATAATATTATTGCGTGCATATCATTACACCCCCCTTGGAAGACGAGCTTGTCCTCAAGTTCGGAAGTAGTGTCTGTATGTCGACGTCTCCACCGGTGCCGAAGTAGCATCCGCGATAGCTATGACCCCCCCTCTGTTTGCCCACTTTTTTTTTTTTGTTTTTTTTTGGGGCCGGTCCGAGTTAACTTGGGTTGACTCGGTTCAGGAACCCCGGTCCGGCGTGCGACTCAGCGGACCGTGCCGATTAAATTTTCTTAAGTTAGGAAAATTTAATCGGGACTCGTCTTCTTCCTTCGGCAGCTCCTGAACTCTGCGGCCGGCGGATCCTTTCCTCACGGCACCGAAGAAGGCTGGCAACGAATGTGTCCTTCCTCTCTCACGGCACCGACGGAGTCGCCTGATTTTTCGATGGCGAATCGCAGCCCGTCGGGGCTTCTCTGCCTAGATAGTTTCCGAGACAGAGGGCTCTCGGAAACTTGTGAATTGTTGTTGCTCAGCCCCCCAGAACAGAGATCCCTTGAGGAAAAGTCTCTTACGGCGCCGACGAAATATCCTGCTTCGCCGGTGGCGAAGAGAAGCCTATTAGGGCTTCGCTGCTGGGAGCATTGCCGAGACAGAGAACCTCTGTTTCTCAGCCCCCCGGGACAGAGACCAGCGGAAATTTTGGCTACGACGCCAATGGAATTTCCTATTCCCCTCCGATTTTAGATTTGAGGTGACCCACATATCCTCCATTGTCGACAATTTTGGAATTTCCTCTGTTAGGAAATCACCTCCCCGCTACAGCTTCGGTTCGGAGATACGCACGTCGTCCATTGGGAAAGGGTGAGCCCCTTCCGTTTTTGAAATTCATGTGTCTCTGCCGTCGGATTTTGGACGTTTGGAGAGCTTTTCAGAGACAGAGGACTCTCGGATTTCATACTTCGTCTGCTCGTCCGAGAGAGCTTCCACTACGTTTTTTGTGCCGCTGTCGTGCTCGGAGAATTCAGGTCGTGTGACCTGTTTTGCAGCAGCGCATGGCTCCCTTGCATAACGTTCAATTGAAGCATCTAACCGTGCTCGTATTTCTTCCAATTCCTTACCCATAACAATCCATCTTTCTTGGGATATAGAATAACCAATTGTGTTCCGGCTCTGATACCAGTTGTTAGGTCCCGGATCTGACACAAAGATTCATTGGGAGGATCTTGGATCTGCCACGGATTAACGTACAGATAGTAGGGATTTTAGGAAGACATGGAGAACGAAAACGAAAGATCAAGCCAAAGGGAAGCTTGAAAACCCTAGAGCTCATTGAGGAAAACTCTAAGCCTCTTTACACTAGATTTAACCTAATTTTTAATACTTCAATGCTTGTGTTTCTCATTACTCATACCCCTTAAATAGGGTTCACCTTATTAGGGTTTAAGATAGAATATTATAAAAATACCCTTATAAATAAAATATTCCAAAAATACTCCTGTGGCCTAAAACTGAAATAAATAAAATAAATTAAAGAAAACACTAAAATAATAATGTTATTGCGTGCATAATAGAAATACATATCTACCTAGAAATTCTTACAAAAAAAATAATATAATTTCTAGGTAATGTTTTCAAGCCAAGATTAGCCAAAAACAGTATGTTAGAAACTGCCGGGCTTCAACCTAGTTCAAAACCATTGCCAAATAACCTACCTCTCAATGCTCTTTTCCTCCTTGTCATGACGCCTTCTTCCTCCTTTTCCTCCACTTGACATACCTTCTTCCAATGGCATCTAATAGGTCTCTCTCTCTCTCTCTCTCTTTCTCTCTCTCTCTCTCTTTGTCTCTCTCACTCACTCTCTCCTCTCCTCTCCTCTCTCTTTCTCTCCTTATCCTCTCACTCTCTCTACACTAGATGTTCATTCTTTCGAGCTGTTGTTGGTTCTTGAGGTTGTGCTTTGGTTACTGTTTTTAAATTCATCTATGAAAATACATGGGGAAGATGCAGAAGACCCCAAACACCTAAAAGGCAAAAGAAAAATCACTCGATTAAAGGATGGCTGATCTCTTCAACAAGGTCTTGGAATAAGGCCCAATTGAACTTTCAATTTAGTTTCTAGTTTTCTTTTTTCGTTTCTTCGTTCTAGTTTGAATGTTTTTTATTACTTTGATTTGAGGGTGCATTCAACATGTAATTTTATTTCACTTAAAAAGCCATCATTTAATGAAAAAGAAGAGAAGAGAAGGTTGGGTAGTCTACACATTGCTAGCAAAGAGAGCTACTAGATCTATTAAACCTCTTCATGGTGGTGATGTTGAAACATATTTGTCGTGGAGAAGGGGATTCCTTGATGATTTTAGAAGAAAAATGGATTTTTTTCTTTTGTACTATCTATTAAATTGCTTGGAATCCGCTTTAGTTTAGTTGGACCAATTTGCGGTTTTACTCTAAGGAATTTTGATCTACATTATTTGTTCTCTTGGTCTTTTGTATGTTGTCTTTTTCAATAGCTGGTAGAGACATCTTAGCTTCTCTTATCTTGGTTTTCTTATTTCATCTTTTGTGGGTTCGGTTTCTATTGTGGGTTAAATCTTTGAACAAGATTAAGTGATTATTTCTTTTGGTGGATGAGAGAATGAAGAATTTTTATTTTTTGGGTTTTATTGGTAGATTTTCTGTGAAGTGATTGAAAAGATAAAAATTTTGGGGAAGCAAAGGGTACTCGATTGGACCATCATAGGTTATGGTGTAAAAATTTTAGGAGAACAAATTGGATAGTAAGTTTCTTGAATGGATCATAATATTTATATTCGTTCTTTCACCTTTTATTTGTTCTTTTGACTTGCTTCTTCTAATGAGTTGTCATATCTTTTTTTATAAGTAAAAAAATTTTATTCGACATTTTGAATCAACCTCAAGTAATCTGATACATAAAACTCTTTTTCTATAAGTAGACTATTTTTATTTGACAATTTGAATCAACCTCAAGTAATCTCTTATGTGTGAGTTGCCCATGGATTTTACATGAGATCCTTCTTGTTTATAAAAAGAAATAATCTTATTAGATTGTTCATGTAAGACAAGGTTAATAAAGTTATGCCACTTCCTTTGATGAATGGTATTATTGCAAGTTCTTTGTATCTCCAATAAAGATTAATTTTAAAGGACAATTTTGAATTATTTTAAGTCCTCTCTATTCGTGTATTTCAGATTTTGTTCTCCATAATTATGGAGACAAGTCATGGTTGTTTGTTTTTCTAGCTTGGTCATTATAGATTGTGATTCAACCACCTCATCTCTCGGATGCTCATGTATGTTGATCCCCATGGAAACTGGGTTGCATATAGCTAAAAACTCAAGAGTATCTTCATGTTGGAATATACAAGGGAGTCATGTACTTCGGTCTGCATATTATCTTATTAGTTAGTTGAAACGGGATTTTCTAGGTTGCAGAATGCTCTTGGAGAGTTGGTCATTGTAAAAGAGATCTAGAGACGTCCCCTTTGTACATTTGAGTATCATTAATTCCTAGATATTCATTATGTTCAGAAAACTAATGTAAAGAGACACTTATAGGTCGTATCTATCTTTGGCATTAGAGGAGACCATCTTATCATAAATAAATAGACACATCATGGAACTCTCTCTCTCTCTCTCTCTCTCTCTGTCTCTCTCTATTCAATTTCTTTAATCCCAATTCATTCAAGATTTTGACTTTCATGGGCGCAATTAGCATTATTACTGATGATGAGAAGTCAATTTTCTCTTCTTTTCTTTTAATAAGCTTTATCTACAATCAAAGAGTAGTTTGTGTTCTCTATTTGTCTTTATGCAAGGAGAATGCTAATGGGAATATGGATATTGAAAAATGTCTATTAGGATCTACATAAGATTCATTTATCTTGTTGTTAGTGATCTTTGTTTGTGTGATTAGGTGATTGTTTGATACTAGTACTGTGAACAAAGGTGTCTTAGTATTGTGTATAGCTTAAGGACCATTAAATCCAACTATAAGTGATATTACAACAACTATATGTGACCTACACTATGAGTGAGTCAATTATATATGTATAGCTTAAGGGCCCTTAAATCCAGCTATGTGTGATATTACAACAACTATATGTGGCCTTACACTATGAGTGAGTCAATTATATATGTATAGCTTAAAGACCCTTACAATCCAACTACATGTGAAATTGCAATATGATTGATATTGTATTACTCAACATCATCCCTATATGTGATATTACACTAATGAACCCATTGTGGGTTATGTTTAAGATTATTATGCAATGATTGGCTACCATAAAAAGGATCTTGTTCTCTATCTCAATTTTTGTTGTTGTATATTATCTTATAGATGTCGGAAGGAAGTACTACGCGACTATAAGGATTATACGAAATATGAACTCCTGATGATGATATTGTTAGGAATTAGACGCCCTAATTCCAAACTAATGAGAGAAATAATAATAAATACGAAAGAAGGGAAGATCACAAAGAGATTTATACAGGTTTGCCTCAAGGTGAGACTACATTTTGTCTTCCGCCGCTGCAGTAATCCACTATGAAGATGAAATAGTTTTACAAGAGAAATCACACACTTACAGGTGTTTCTCTCTAACCTCTCGGGCTGCAACTCGAGATGCTCCTCAAATTAAAATCATAAAACCCTAATAGCGGCGCCCCCCAATTTAAAGAGAAAGCTAGGGCAACTGCATTACAAGAGTGAAATTCCCAAACTTTCCTTAATGAAAAAATGGTCAATATATCGTGGATTGATTTGTGACCAACTCAGCGTAAGACATTAGTTAGGCTCCACAACTTAACAATTGAGGGGAGGAGCCCTTGCTCTGTTCACTATATATTAACTATTATTTTATTAAGGGCAGTTTGGGAATTTTACTTTTGTAATGCGGTTGCCCTAATTTTCTCTTTATAATTGAGGGGCACCACTATTAGGGTTTTATCATCTTATACCAAGGAGGATCTCAAGTTGCAGCCCAAGAGAGAAACACCTGTAAGTGTGTAATTTCTCTTGTAAACTATTTCTTCTTCATCACTGCGGTGGTGGAAGACAGGACATAGTCTCACATTGAGGTGAAACTGTATAAATCTTGTTATTTGCTTTTTTCGTGCTTGTTTTTTTCTTTCAAGATTATTATTATTAACCTCGTTACTTTGGAATTAGTGCATTTAATTCGTTACAATCCCAAAAGCCATAACCAAATTCAGTACCACTATTGCCAATAAAGAAACATATTTTAGATTTAGCATCATGTTTACTTCTAGCAACATAATCAATATGAATATAAGAAACACAACCAAACACTTTCAGGAAAGAAAGGTTTACCTCTATGCCGCTCTAGACCTCTTTTGTTAGTTTGCAATCCAATGGTGTTGAGGAATCTCTATTGATAAAAAAGGCAGTGGTGCTAATAGCCTTAGACCAGAATATCTTTGGCAATCCCTCAAGTAATCTCTTGCTCCTAGCATGCTCGTTCAAAGTTCTGTTCATCCTCTCAACCACACCATTCTGTTGAGGTTTTCCAGGTATGGTCTTCTTCATCTTGATTCCATTATCAACACAATATCGCTTGAAATCATTATCCATGTATTCTCCCCCATTATCTTACTGCAGACACTTCACCTTCAAATCAGTGTCATTCTCAACCATTGCTCTCCATCTCTTGAAGGTATCAAAGACATCAGATTTATTTTTTTAGGATATAAACCCATACTTTTCTGCTTGTATCATAAAAAAATATCACATAGTATTTAGAACTACCAAGGGAGGTAACAGTTGAAGGCCCCCATATAGGGGTGGCATCGAGCCGAGCCGAGCCCGAACCTGCCTATGTTCGAGCCGAGCTTGATTTAAATATTTCGAGCCGAGCTTCGAGCCGAGCCTCGTCTCGAGCTTAAAATTGTTATCGAGCTCGAGCCAAAAAATTTTAACCGAGCGCAAGCCGAGCTTCGAGCCGAACTCGAGCCTCAACATACATTTAAAAATTTTCAAAAAATATATATTAAATAAATTATATATAAAATTATACATACATTTTACATAAAATTGGACATAACCTCTACATAAAATTAAGCATAACCTATATATATATAATACATATATAAGATTGGGCATAACTTTTTCTTAAAATTAAGCATAATCTATGTATATAATACCAATATAAAATTCGGCATGACCTCTACTTAAAATTGGGCATAATCAATATACATACAACCTGCATAATACCTGCATAAACACTCCATAAACACTCCATCAAATTATCTATGCATTCCTTAAACACTCCATCAAATTATTTATACATTCCATAAACACTCTATGAAATTATTTATACACTCTATAAACTAGTTTAAACACTTCATACATTGCATAACATTATAAATAAGCTCCATAAAATAATCAAACACAACAAAATTAAATGAAATATCACTATCAATTTACAATTACCTAAATAAAAACTATAAATCCATTATAAAATTACAAACTATAGTTGTTTCTCTTAATGCTAGAAAATAATATGCGTCCCTGCATGAGCAAAATCTCCACCTATGACAAAAAAAAAAAATTAGTTATTGTCAGATAAAAAAAAATACTCTTCCATTACTAGTTACTTAATATCGTTAAAAATATTAAAATTACCTTGATGAAAAACTTAAATAGAACATTAAATAAAAATCTTACCTCCCGTCGAACCGTCGCTTTCGTCTCGTCAGCGAGGAAGAACTTTGGATGAAGAAATTGAAGAGGAAGGATAAAAATTGATTGCAAAAAAGAGAGATAATTTACATCGGTCTGTATCTAACGTATCAATTCAACGAAATATTGGGTCTAAAAATAAAAATTATGTACTATATTCTGAAATGTTCTGATCTAATATGTATGATGAATATATACTTACTGGACTTGTTACTAGTCTAACATAACATAATTGGGTTGAGTTCCATATGCATAAAAAAAGTTTTGTTTTGGTGAACAACAATTTAATTATTATGGTTGTTTTATGGACCACAATATTATATTTAGGAAGAGGAAGAGTTCCATAGGATTAAGAAAAAGACACATGAAGACAGAACAAGCTCTGATCACACCAGATAGGGTTTTTTTTTTTACAATTTTGCAGTTAGGACATGATTTTTGTCTACACAATTGATTCAAAGAGCATGTTATCGTAATTTTAATTCTCTCAAGTTATTGAAAAAAAAAAAAACAGAACCAAGTCACAATAGAAGCTACAAAAAAAAGGTAAAGACTAATCATTGCATTTTGGATAAAAAAAGTCCACTACCAGATAAAATATAATTAATATGGACACAATCTATATGAACAGAGATCAATATAAGTAGTGAACTAGCAAAAGTAGATGTGCATTATACATTGAAAATGTTGATAATCCACATATTGTGACTAGAAGAAGGGTTTTGAGACTTTGTCCACAGGAAAATCGTATAGGATACCAAATGTAGGACAACATATGAATGACGACTGTACAGAATGCAATGTCAAGCAAAGGATGAATGATCCTTTTCAGCTTAAACAAATTCTTAAGAGAGAACAGAAATTTTATGCATTTAAAACCAATACTGCTGATAGCAATATAGATGGAAATTGGAAGGTCAAAGTTTAGGCATGTGAGTAATAAAATAATAATCAACTACATGGTCTGCTAAATTCTCTTCGTGCTTAAAAAAAACCACATGATAGAAAACGATACGAGATAAACTTATTGATTGAGGAAAAAAGGTAAAAAAATGATTAAAATGATGTATTTAACTTTATCTGGAACATATACAACGAACCCTAGAGTCCTGTCAACCAAAGGCTAACTAGACTTACAGAAGATAAAAATGAAAAAAAAAATCAACACTGAAATCACAGAGGAAAAAAACGTACTGAAAAAAAAAAGAGTTTTATCTAATGGTACTTCCTTTCCAAATGGATCTCCAACAACCTATTTGTCGCACAGAGGTTAGGTCTTTCATTTGGGAGGCTCCCTTTCAATTACTATCTGTCTTGTTTTTTCTTCTGAACGTTCAAAGATAGTGGTTATTAACATTGCTGAAACTTCAATGCTTACTCTGGAGCAAACTTCTGTTGGAAAGGAGAAGGGTTGCTTGTTATATGGTCAATATTAAGAAAATATACTTTATTGATGGAAGAAATGTTGTGTTTAGCTTTATCATCTTCCTGTAATATTCTTAGTGTGCATGGATGTAAGCAGCCAAATGCAGTTTCTTTGTTCTTCATCAAAGACTGATGTGACTGTGAATTTGCTAATTAAGTATCAGTATCAAGTTTTGAGTGTAAGCAACTTTCATTTTTAGAGCTATTCATCTAACTTTCAGGTGGTTGAAGGCAGTGTAGTTATGATCTTTCATGAGGTTTCATTTGTGATCCCTGCTTTACCACAACTATTTTCTACAAGAACATGATTACTCATTTGTTTTATGAATAGTGCACAAGTGAGTCTTGCTTGTTACCCTGCCAGAAGTGGACAGACTTAAGTATATTGTGATAGTTTTATGAGTTAACTGATTTTTGTTTTCATATTGAATTTTACTTTTATTTACTTGCTGCCACAACTTTTAACCTGTCCAAAGTATTCAGTGTGAGTGATTTAGTGGTAATTCAAAGAATTATATACAATTGGTCAACTGGATTTCTGATGAGAAATTGTTTCCTAGACATAGTAAATGCAACTAGTTACACAAGAAGTGGATGGTAAACATATTAGTTCTGGCTTATAGGATAATTTTTTTTCGTGGTTGGCTCATATGATATTTCTTTTATCGGGGCTGGTATTTCATATGAAAACGTACAGAAGATAAAAATGAAAAACAAAAATCAACTCCGAAATTGCTGAGGAAGAAAACATACAGAAGATAAAAATGAAAAAAAAAAAATCAACACTTACAGAAATAGAGAGTGTTCGCCGTTCGGGGATATCTCTAAAGCCTTTCAAAGAATGAAGAATCACTGCTTAAACGAAACGAGATTTAAAGATTTTGTAGGGTTAGGTCGGCGAAGCAAAAAAAAAAAATTCAATAAAAATCTTACCTCCCGGACCGTGGCTTTAGTTCGTCGGCGAGGAAGAACTTCGGATGAATAAATCGAAGAGGAAGAAGATAGAACAGGAAGAAATCACAGAAGAAGACGAAAAAATCGTAGTCTTTGACAGAGATTGAGGAATCGAAGAGGGAGGGGAGAACGAGGGATTTGAAGACCAAAATCCCCCGTTTCCCATGAATACCCGCCAACGGACAGTGATTTTTGCGAGAAAATCATGTTGAAACGGTATGGAAATGGGAGGAAATGGGAGGAAATGGCAGAGAAGTATGGTTCCAGACGGGTAGGACGGAAGGGAAGGGACTCTCTGTCCCGAAATTTTTTTTAGAACTCCCCCGATTCCTGAATCGCTGCTCGTTAAAACGAGCCGGTTTGCGAGCCGACGAGCCGAACCTGGCTCTGCTCGGGTTCGGCTCGTTAATATAAACAAACCTATTTCTGCGCTCGAACTCGGCTCGAGCTCGATATAAAACTAATCGAACCGAGCCGAACTCGAGCGGCTTGCGAACCGGCTCGGTTCGAAGCCACCCCTACCCCCATACATTTGTGTGAACCAACTCCAACTTTGCCGTCTTTTGCTCCTTTCTAGCTATTATGAACTCAATAGTAGGCCGAGTCATTTTGAGGTGCCGTGGTTGAGTCATCTAGTAGTAAGTTAATTGCCTTTCTTTTAATTTACTTTTACTGCATTTTTATTTCAATTGAAGAGCAAATATGTTGCAGGGGCATTACTATAGTTTTCTATCTTGAACTTGTGTTGGTGCCAACTTTATGTATGGGGGAAAGTGGAATATGAAGGGACAAGTCTAATTTTAGCCTAAACAGGGTTTGGAGTTCTCCTCAACAAGCTCTGATTTCATCCATTTTCTCCTTTCTCTTTTCCATTTACCGAAACCAAGGCTAGCCACTGTAGTACTGAACTCGTCCTCTGAGTTTTGGATTACCCCTTCCAGCTCAAGTAAACCATAGCAGCACTGAACTCGTTCACTAAGCTCTGGATTCTCCTTCCCAATGCCGTGTTATAAAATCCATGACCGGGGATCGTAACAACTTGGTATCAGAGCAAGGTAACCTGGGGGATACTTCCAGCAATGAAGAGTGGAGAGCCATAATGAGAGAGGTGTAGAACACACAGGCCAAACAACTGGTGAGTCTAGAAAAAATTCCAAGTATTAACCTGTAACTTGAGAGGCTCTCAAGTATGGTTGCAGAACTTGTGGCTGAAAGAAGCACATCCCCAGACCCAAGGGGGGGGGGGGGGGGGGGGGGCAGTTTGTTGGGTGCATAGGTGTCCATGCACAACAGAAGGAGGTACAATACCCTAGTGCACAAATTTGGATTTTCACACTTTTACTGGGTTAGACAACCCCTTAATTTGGTTGCATAGATGTGAGAATTTTTTTTCAAATCAAGGGGCAATTGAGTTTGACAAGGTGGGACTGGCCACTTTCCATATGCTTGATGAAGCGCAGCTATGGTTTCATCAAGTAGAATAGGAGAGATTGGTGCTAGATTGGGAGGAATTTAAAGAGTTATGTACGATAAGATTCAGGCCTCCAACACATAGTAACCCGTTGGGAGATTTGGGCATGTTGAGACAAACAACATCCATGGAACATTATAAAAAACGGTTCCAAGAAAAATTGGGTCGGGCAGTCCAGATGGTTAGAGTCGTCCAACAGGTGAATTTATTTATAGCAGGCCTCAATGAGTCTCTAAGGTTAGAGGTGGAACTCCACTCACCAACTGATTTGGCTCGAGCAATGAATTTAACTCAAGCATTGGAAGCAAGAAAAAAAGTTCAAAGTCCAAAGTCGGAGGATTGGCTGGAAAGGGGGGAAGAACAATTCACCGGGTTGGCAAAGGGGAAGGAACTATTCACCTCATGTGTGGCCAACAGTGCAACCACCCAAAAATACTCCGGTGAATACTGTGGTAGCAGATACTAGGACGAGCAACTCACCACCTCAATATATAAGAAAATTAACTAGTTTGGAAATGGCTGACCACCGGGCAACAAACCTCTGTTATAATTGTGATGAACCTTACAGGGCATGCCATCAATGTAAAAGGTTGTTCAGGTTGGAGTTAGATGCATTGGGAGAAGAAGAATTGAATTAGGGTCCTCAAGAGGAGGCTAAGCCAGAAATTTCTTTAAACGCAATTACTGGACAGAAGTCTGCCAAAACTATGCAGGTGCGGGCAAGGGTTCTACACTAGGAACTTGTGGGGTTATGGACTTTGGAAGTACCGACAATTTCTTAAGCTTAATAGTTGCTAAACATCTTCAACTTGGGATCCAGCCTCACCCAATTGTCATGGTTTCAGTTGCCAATGGTGAGAAAGGTCCTAGCTACGGGGTCAGCAAGGTGGTAAGGTTTTCGATGGACAACACTCATTTTACCACTGAATGTTTTGTCATACCTTTAGCCGAATTTGTGGGATTTCTCTACCTTAACAATGAGTTTTGTGTTGGATGGAAGCCAAGTAATGCTAAAGTGCAATCAAGCTGAAGCGGCACATCATATCCACCTACTAGACAAACAGGAACCACCGGGCAACACCTTAGAAAAGTTAATGGAAGTGTTCACCGACTTGTTTCAAGAGCCTTCATAGCTGCCTCCATTAAGGCACTGTAATCATATAATTTGTTTAAAATCTGGATCAGATGTGGTGGTTGTTAGACCATACAGGTATCCTCACCTCCAGAAAGATGAAATAGAACGACATTGCCAAGTCATGATAGAACAGGGCCTTATTCGCAACAGCCGTTCCCCATTATCTTCACTAGTCCTACTAGTTAAGAAACATGGTGGCACATGGTGATTTTGTGTGGACTATAGGGAGCTAAATGCAAAAATAGTCAAAGACAAGTTTCCCATTCCTGTTGTGGATGAGCTATTGGATGAATTGTATGGTTCTCAAATTTTTACCAAGCTGAATTTATGATCCGGTTATCACCAAGTCAGAATGCATCCTCCCGATATTGAGAAAACAACATTCCGTACTCACCATGGATATTTTGAATTCATGGTGATGCCATTCGGGTTATCCAACGCACCTTCCACCTTTCAAGCTTTGATGAATGAGGTATTCTGTGACTATCTCTGAAAGTTTGTGTTAGTCTTCTTTGATGATATTTTGATTTATAGCACATCAAGGGAAAAATACTGAGAAGACTTACGACTTGGTTTCCAAATTCTCTGAGCACATCATCTCTTCTTGAAACACTTTAAATGTTCATTTGGGGAACCCAAGTTGCATATCTTGGCTACATAATCTCGGTAGAGGGCTTAACAGTGGACCCAGAAAAAATTACCGTAGTCACCAACTGGCCTCAACCGCACATTTCAACCTTAAGAGAATTTTTGGGGTTAGTGGGATATTATCGGAAGTTCATAAAAAATTACAGAACACTGGCCATTCCCTTGACCAGTCTTCTCAAATGCATGCCTTCAATTGGAGTGATGTAGCTATGGACTCCTTCAATGTGCTCAAGCAGGCTTTAGCTTCCACTCCAGTCCTGCAATTGCATGACTTTGAGGCCTTATTTGTGGTAGAGTGTGACACACTTCTGGGGGAGGTATTGAGGCAGTTCTACAATAAACTCAGCATCCCATTGCATATTTTAGCCGACAATTAGCGGCACATCACCAGAAGTTACCAACATATGAAAGAGAGCTAATTGGGTTGGCCAAGGCTGTTCAACATTGGCAGCCCTACTTGTCGAGACGCACCTTCCACATCCACACTGATCATTATTGCCTCAAATTTCTACTGGAACAACGAATCTCTATGTTTCTACAACAACATTGGATAAAAAAATTAATGGGATTTGACTTTATGGTGGAACATAAACCGGTCAAATTGAGCAAGGTGACTGATGCCTTATCGCGACATATGGATGAACAACACCAATTATATGCGATTAGCTAGTGAAAGTCCATCCTGTTAGACTCCATTAAAGAGGACCATCAGACTACTCCAGCACTCCACGAGCTGTCTTAGAAGATTACGACAGGGCCAATGGACTCCAAGTGGGCTATCCGGGACAACATTATCATGTATGACAATCACATCTATTTATAACACTCCTCTCCTTTTATTGTAGTAATTTTATCCACCTATCATGATAGCATTCACGAGGGCATTCAAAAGATGTTGCATTGGATCAGGGCCGATTTTTCCTGGCAGGGTATGAAGTCCAACATTGCTCATTACGTAGCCTCGTGTCATGTATGTCAATGCAACAAGGCCAAACTTTTATCACTAACTGGCGTACTTCAACCACTCGCCCTTCCCACACAGGTTTGGGTTGATCTTTCCATGGACTTCGTTGATGACCTTCCCAAAAGTTTTGGCAAATCCGTCCTATTGGTGGTGGTTGACAGATTTTCAAAGTATTCTCACTTTATTCCATTGGCTCATCCGTATACAGCTTCTAGAGTAGCTCAAGTGTTTTTAGAAAATACTGTTCATTTGCACGACATTTTGAAGTCAATAGTCAGCGATTGTGATGCAGTCTTTACCAGCCACTGTTGGAGAGAGCTTTTCTGATTATGCGGAATCAAACTTAACTTTTCATCTTCTTATCATCCGCAATCCTTTGGGCAGACTGAGGTTGTTAACTGCATGGTGGAAATGTACTTACGGTGCTTTGTGGGCTACCGCCCTCAACAGTGGATAGAATGGCTTCCATGGGCAGAATATTACTATAATACGTCTTTCCATACAACTTTGCAAACTACCCCTTTCAAGGTCCTGTATGGCAGGGATCCTCCAAGGTTGCTTTCATATATGGCTGACTCCACTAGAGTTGAAGCTCTTGACCAGGCACTACTGGACCGTGATCAGGTACTCCAAGACGCTATCCAACGTCTCAAGAAAGCTCAGGCTCGGATGAAAGAATACCATGATAGGGGGCACCGAGATGTTAGTCATGACCTAGGTGATTATGTGTGGCTCCGCTTCCAACCCTACCATCAACAATCTATTGCTGGCCACCACCACAAGCTATCACCCAAAATTTTTGGGCCCTTCTCGATTCTCCAATGCCTTGGCCAAGCAGCTTACTAGCTTCAGCTTCCACCAGACTCTCAACTGCACAATGTCTTTTATGTGTCACTCCTCGAACCCTTCAAGGGTACTGCACCACCTCCACCTCCATTCTTACCTCTAGTGAAAGAAAGGCCTGTTATTTCTTGTTTTTTTTCTTGCTTGATTTTCCTTCTTCCGCGTTTATTATTATTGTTCTTATTAGTTTGGAATTAGGGCATCTAATTCCTAACAAGTGGTATCAGAGTTTTGGTTCATGATTGAGAGCAATGGCTAGAGGAGAAGGATCGACACTTGGAATCAACAAGTTCATTGGTATGGATTTTGCGTTATGGAGGATGCAAATTGAAGATTGTCTATACGGTAAAAAGGTGCACTCACTACTTTTGGGAATGAAACAGAGAGGTATGAAAGATGATGAGTGGCCCTTGATAGACAAGTGTTGGAAGTAGTCTGGTTAACACTATTGAAGAACCTCACTCATAACGTGGTGTCGGAGAAAACCACAACGGGGATGATAAACATTCTATTGGATATGTATGAGAAGCCTTTTGCAAATAATAAGGTACATCTCATGAAAACACTCTTCAATTTAAAGATGATAGAAAATATATCAGTGGCAACGCATTTGAATGAGTTTAGCATGATTGTTAATCAATTGACCTCGATTTAGATTAAAATTGATGTTGAGGTTTGTGCTTTAATTCTTTTGGCATCTTAGCCAAATTATTTGGAGCCTATGAGGGCTGCGGTCAGCAACTCTGTAGGCAACGGGAAATTGATCTTTGCTGATGTTCGGGATACCATTCTAGCGAAGGAAGTTCGTAGAAATGACTCTGGAGAATCGTCGAAATCTAATATTCTCTAAATGTCGATACTAAGGGCATGAACTTCGAGAGGAATTCCAACAAGAACAACGGTAGAGGGAAGTCAAGGAATGGAAGAAGCAAGTCCAAATTTGGAAGGAATGTGGAATGCTGGAATCGGGTTAAGTCTAGTCACATAAAGAAAAATTGCAGAGCACCGAAGAAGAATGAAAAGAAAAATGATGTTGCAAATGTGGTGACAGAAGAAGTACAAGATGCTTTACTCTTGTTGGTTGATAGCCCCATTGACTCTTGGGTGTTAGATTCAGGAGTTTCTTATTACACCACTACACATCGCGAGATCATGGAGAATTATGTTGCTGAAGATCACAGAAAGGTGTAACTTTCTGATGTAGAACCTTTGGATATAGTCAGTATTAGTAATTTTTGAATTTATGGAAAAGAGAAATACTTCATTTACTTGTTGTAATTGGAGTACATGAACCCCTATTTATAATAGAGGAAAGTAGTAAATTCCAATTACAATATTACTACCCTTGTCCCAATTACACCCAAACTCTAACACTTAAAGATAAGTCCTAACATAATTAAATAACTCAAAATAAATAGAAGACTAACATAATTAAAACACTTTTAAACTGAAACTTTTCTGTGAGACCCCCTTCCATAATAATTTTGGCTTTGTAAGACTTCTTATTGTGAGAGTCATGTAAGATTCATCATGCCACCTCACATGATCATGGTGGGTCCCACCTTGTAACAGTAGTGTCAGTTTGAGGATGTCAAATGGGACAGTGTGGAAAATTCACAAGGTGAGATATGTGCCAAAACTGATTCGTAATCTAATCTCAGTTGTGCAACTTGATAATGAAGGTCATAATGTTAGGAATTAGGCGCCCTAATTACAAACTAACGAGAGAAATAATAATAATAATCATAGAAGAAGAAAAAATTAAACACAAAAACACCACTAGATTTATACAGGTTAGCCTCAAGTGAGGCTACGTCCTGTTTTTTGTTGCTACAATAATCCTCTATAAAGATGAAATATTTTACAAGAGAAATCGCACACACTTACATGTATTTTTTTTCTAACCTCTCTTGGCCGCAACTAATGATGCTCTTCGAATGATCAAACCCTAATAGCGGCGCTCCAAATATAAAGAGGAAACTAGGGTAACCTTGATACAATAGTGAAATTTCCTAACTACCCTTAATGAAACAACTGTTAATATATCGTGGACCTGGTGGGGGCTCCGCCACCACACCCCTAGGCGTCTATTAGGCTCCACAACTTAACATCTTCCATATATTTTATTCAATAGATTCAGTAAAGAAGGTCCGATAGAACTCCACTCTGACAAACAGTTTGCAATCTACATTGCCTCCAATGTGGTTTTTCATGAGAGAACTAAGCATATCGAGGTGGACTGTTACTTTGTGCGAGAAAAGCTGCATATAGGTTTTATTGGTCTTAAACATGTCTTAAGTCACAGACAACTCAAGGATATATTTGTAAAGTCTATTAAATCCAAGGTTCTCTCCATTGCATGAACCAAGTTGGGGATATATGATGATTTATCACCACCAGCTTGAGGGAGAGTATTAAAAGATATATGCAAACTTGGGTGTCAAGGATGTAATTTTCTTATGATCTATGCCCCTTATTCACTTCTTCTAGTTTGAAGGGAATACTTATAATATTTGTTCTTTCGAGAGATCTATAAATAAAACTTAAGGGGGAGGGTTAGAACAAAAGTTTCATAACCCTAATTCTCCCCACTCTTCTCTCTGCATTGTGACCTCTTCTTTCCTCTCTGCTCTTAGCCATCCTCACTTCTCCTCCTCTCCTCCTTCCCTCTCTTCTTCCTTCTCTTCTCCATCACCTTAAGTTGAAGATCTTAATCATGGAATCCTGAAATCAACAAGACATTAACAAGGCCCAATGGTTAGGGCATTCATAAAGTTTTTCTCTTTTGACTCTTCAAAAGGCAGCCCCAATCAAGCTACCCCTCATGCATCTTTTGTCTTCGTGGCTATAGCTCTTGTTTGAATTTATCTTCCTCTCCCACTTTCTCTAGTATCCCTTTGTCTTGGTCTTTTTTTTTTTTTCATTGTTGTCACTCTCTTCCTCTTTTTGTTATAGAGGCTCTTCATCTTCATCCAACTAAGTATATTTGTGTTTCCTATTGTATTTTTTTATTTTTTCCCTTTCAAGGATTCTATCCTTTTTATTGTCTTAATATCATTGTATGTACTAGAAATATTACAAGATCTTTGGGATTGACAATTTTGATGTCATCCCACTTCAATGACAAATGCTGGCATTTTAGAATATTCTTTAAAAATAGAGATTTTTAAAGGATTGAATTGGAAGTGTTTTTTTTTTTTTTTTTGGGTAGTGTGTTAGTAAAATATGTATTTTTTAAGTAGGGGCCTTTAGATAATTATCTACCTAAAAATTGTTGGAAGATGGGCTCAAGCCCACGAGCTCAAGACAAGAAGCCTACACGTCAAAGGAGTGACATATATGTAAAATATGGTACTTTCCATAAAGATGGCATAGAAGTGTAAATATGTGTTCCTTTTATGTCTTTCGTTTTATCAAGTTGTAGCCGTAAGGGTATTGTAAAACTATAAATAAAGGCATTGGCTAAGAGGTAGGGCATTGAAGCACTCTCCTCTCTTTCCACAAATTCGTCCAGCCCTCATTTTTCTTTTTGACGCAATCCTCTTCTCCCTTAATCCAAACTCTTTTCTTCCACGTTCTTCTTCTTCTATTCTCTTTCTCTCTTCTTTTTCTTCTTATTTCTTGTTGATCTAAAGTTCCTTTCATGAGATCCTAAATTCTAAAAAAATAAAAAGAAAAAAATAAAGGTTGTTAGAAGCTCTGTATGCCTCAACAAGAGAGGACAACATATTGTGTTCTCCTTCTAAAATTTGTCTTTTAAAACCTTGATTATTATTTTACATGGTATGAGAGTGACTTGATCTAGAAAGGGAGTTTGCTTCATTTTCTTTGCAATCTTAAGAGGAGATTTGTAATCCTAAACCCTCTTTGACTGTTTGTGTGCCCAAGTTTGTGCATGAGGCCATGCGATGCCCTAAGTGGAAGCATTTCATGGATGAGGAAATGGATGTTTTACTTTCTTTGTATACTTAGGAACTGTGTGACTTACCCGCTAGAGGTGATGTGGTTGGTTATTGTTGGGTTTTTATTATGAAGTATTAATCTTATGGGAGTGTCAGTCATTATAAGAAGTTTGCCTTGTTGCTAAGAGCTATACACAAACTTATGGTATTAATAATGTTGAGACTTTCCCCCCTGTTGCATGTCTCAATTCAGTGTGCATTTTGATATCTATGGCTATCACTCAAATTGCTTTGCTAGTGTTTCAACTTGATGCGAAAAATAAGTTTTTATTGTAATTTAGTACTATGGATTAAATTGCTATTAATCCCCCTATCGCTTGTCTCAATTCGGTGCATATAGTTTTTTCACATTTTTTGGAAGTAATTTGGTAACATGAAAAAGTATGGTGAAAATTGTAGTCACTCGATCTAGTATTGTGGCATGATATAGAGCAATGATTCATATAGCCTGTGAGCTTATGTGGGTGAAATTATTACCATAGGAGTTCGATTTTCTAGTTAGAGGTTCGATGCAGATGAGGTGTGACAATCAGGTAGCCATCTTTATACAAGCAATCTGTAACTCCATAAGAGCATGAAACTTGTTGAGGTGGGTTGCCATTTTATGATAGATGCTCTATTAAGTAGAAAGATTTCTACTTCATATGTTTGGTCATCATAACAATTAGATGATATCTTTTTGAAATCATTGAATAAAAGAAAGTTTGTTTACTTATGTAACAAGTCGAGACTCTAGGATATTTATAGTCCCGCTAGAGGGGGAGTGTTAATAAAATATGTATTTTATAAGTAGAGACATTGGTGTAATTATTACCCACAAAAAAATTAAAGGGAGAATAATAACATTGGTTAGAGGCTTGTATTTTATAAGTAGAGACATTTGTGTAATTATTACCCACAAAAAAATTAAAGGGAGAATAATAACATTGGTTAGAGCTTTTGAATGCCCTAACAACATACTGCCTTATTCTAAAATTCATTATTATATCCTTGGTTATTATTTGACAGTAAGTTTACAACCCTATCGAATAGAGAACATCAATTTAGGCTTTATTTAGAATTCTACTATTAATGAAAAACAATTTATATTTGAAAAATAATGAAAAACTATAAAGGAAGATATGATGCATACATGAGTCAAATAAGTTTGTCTCAATCTGAAAATTTAGAAAAAAAAATATATTACGGTATGTTTGGCACCACAAAAAAGAAAATTGATGAAAAGTCATTTTCTGTTTGATCAATTTTTTTGTGAGATTTTTTTTTGAAAATATTCTCTTTTTCTTGTTGATTGATTTCATTGTCTTTTGTGCCACCCTAAGAAACAACAAGAACGTTAGTTGTTGCCATTATATCTACAAGTGGACCAAAATAGATATTTTATAACAATAACTATTAGGTGGAGGCAAGAGGCTAGTGGTAAAGGTCCGCTTTAATAATTTGTACTTTTTTTTTTAACACGGTTTCTCATCGGAATAATAAGAAACTTATTTTCTTATATATTTTACATTTGTAAGAGCAGCGAAATAAT
Organism: Aristolochia californica; assembly: GCF_029961685.1. NCBI lineage: Eukaryota > Viridiplantae > Streptophyta > Magnoliopsida > Piperales > Aristolochiaceae > Aristolochia > Aristolochia californica. The sequence goes on from NW_027181881.1 coordinate 9,338,271, forward strand.
CAAGTAGAATTATTCCCACTAAAAATTAGCACAAACGCCTGCAAATTTTCTAATATTCATTTTCAGAGAAAAATAAGAGAAAAAACAAAAAGGAAACGTGGTTTCTCTTGTTTAGATGCACAAGGAAAAAAAATAGAAAATTAATAAATTTTAAAATATTTTAATAATTAAAAATAGATGCAAGCCTAAGAACTAAAATATCTATAATGATTAAAATATTATTGATAAACTTTTATTTATCACTTAAGATCAATATTATCTATAAAATGTTAGTTATAATTTTATAATTATCATAATAATAATAATAATTATTATTATTCTAAAATAATTTTCACACAAAGAAAATAATTTATTATATTCTAAAGTAATATTCTATAATATTTGATAATAATAAAAAAATAACTATTGTAAATCGTTGTCAACTATTCAAGTTCCAACAAAGAAAATAGATCTATTCCATATTCCAACCTAAGACGTGACTTTAGATGTAACTGCACTTTGACAAACATCCAAAAGTTGTAGAAAAGAAAAACAAAAATGTTGTAACCGATTCAAATGTTGAATATGGAAATAATTTTAAACATTTGAATTGAAGAAGCTTCCTCAAGACCAATTTTCTCAAGTATTTTAAGTACTTGTTAGTTTAATCAGGTCAAATTCACTTGGGTGGGGATGGGTTTTTCTTTCAGTTATTAAATTTCATCCTTTTTCTTTCAGTTATTTTAAGCCTTTGAAATAACCATGGTTTAGAGTCCGGGAGAAGTTGGAAAGTGAAGCGTTGCCGTGAAGAAAATGAACGGCTCCGTGTTAGTCGCCGTGACTTGTTTTCCACGACTTGATATTTTCAATTAATTAATTAGTTTATACATGCAATACCAAACAATGATGAAAACGCTCTTTGAAATATAATTAATACCCTTCCATATTATGCAGATAATACAAAATAGAAGAATGCATAGGATGCACATGACAGAGACATGTGATATGTTCCCAGCTCCAAAAATGATGAAAATGTCATTTTACATACTTTATTTGTATAATATAATATAAACTAAATAAAAATACATTTTATGCACTTTATGCATATAATAAGAAAATATATATAAAATTGATTTGATATACTTTTACCTGCTTTATGTAAATAATATTAAATAAAAAAAAGGATAAATCTGTTGTCTGTTACAAAAAATAATGAAAATCTCTCTCACAAACTTTATTCAAGTAATGAAATATAGAATAAAAAATTCTTCACATACTTTATTATATAACAGAAAATATAACAACAAAACATGATAATATTTTATTATAAATTACCAAATATACATATGTTTACTATTAAATTAAAAAAGTACCCTTGATCTCATGATACAAATACATGATAAAGAAAATTAAAATAATAACTATAAATCAATATTTTGTTGACTTCAAATTAAAAAAAATGCACTCTAAACCCTAATATACTCTTACACCTATTCTTTGTGTATAATTATTACTAAAAATACTCGTATAAAAATACTCTCTTAGCTAGCCATAATACATCTGATTTATTGATTTAAAACAACCTACACATTTTTCAAGGGTTTGAAAATTTGGTTGTTTCGAGCTCTTCAACCTAAGTTGGTCCAAGACTTGTTACAAGAGAAAGACACCAGGCTGAGTTGACCGTTTCTTAAGAAAATCAAGCTAAACTTTGGAGGTGGTAGGAGAGCAGTTAATTAGGGAACCACCCTAGATTGACCTGCCTAAGGTGGGGATAGGTGAAGCATTTTCCTTGCAGGTTTTCTTATGGGAAATCCACTACCTACAAATTTTGCAAGAATGGGGATGAAAATTTAACCAAGTTACATGCTATCATGGGGACAAGGGAGATTGAATTTCCTTAAACCCATTCCTGACCTAATCCTTTGTCAAACATCCCCTCCACTTTTATTCTGACCATGTAGCCTACTTAAAGAGACCAATTCATGATTAGTGATCACGTCATCCCATTTATCTCTCCATTGACATATTTACAACCATTTTTTTCTCACCCTTAAAGATTACAACTTACACATCATAATTTGATTGACTTGGGAACTTATAAAAACAAAGAAGCTTGACATTGTTTGGACAATTTTGAGTGAAACAAACCTGTTGTTGGGTCCCTAAAGTTATTCTATTGATAAGTAGCAACAACATTAACATACAAAAACATGCACAAGATGATACATTATTCCAAGCTACACCAAAGACCATAAGTACAAAGGATGACCAAACTCATAAAAAGGTGGCACAAGAATCAAAAGGGGACACGTCACCCATGCAAAACCATGCAAGAGTGACGTCCACCTCATCCACACAAAGGAGGATGTCCTATGCTTGGTTATAGACAAATCCATCCCTATAACCTCTACCTTCAAAAACTTACTCAAGGATTTCCTACAAATCATGGTCAATCTACCCAAATCAATCAAGGAGACAAATTATCTCAAATCATTCAATCAAAGGAAGAAGATCAAGTCCAAATCAATCAATTAGATGAAAAAAATTAAGATCCAAAATTAATGGGAGAAAATGATTAAACATTGATATGTATTAATTTATATAATATTTCAAGACACCTAACAAGAGAATGACCTTGAGATTGTATTTCTTAATTAAAGGTTTTTCAAAACCTATATAAACTCTTGTAACTTTTCTACATTCATTCAATACATAAAATTTTTGTCGCCTTGCCTTACTCTCTCTATCTCTCTTGGGTTTTGGTCTTGAATGCATTAAAGCTCTCTCGTTCTTGCACTCATTCATTCGCTCATTCATGGTGGCTTAAATTTTCTCCTAAAGCTCTCTCATTATTTATGGTGGCTTAAATTTTCTCCCCAAAGCTCTCTCATAAATATATTTTTGTTATCAAAAGTGCTTAAATTACCAATAAAGTTCACTATGATTGATTTATAACTCTTAAAGCCCCCAAAGGAGATTTTTGGCAACACATTTGTTGGATTGATACATGACTAACCAAACGTCTAATACAAAGAAGGAATCAAAGTAGTTTAGTCTAGAAAACACACTATAAAGTGGCCTAGGAGGATCATTTGCCAAAGTAAGTGTGCTTAGCACAATAAGCAAACAAGTCCCAAAATGACAGAGATAGAAAAGAAAAAGACAAAAAAGTATAAGAGAAGTAAGTCATCCGAATGCATTAAAATTGATTTGATGATCCAAGACAAATAGCTCAAACAAGAAAGGATGAATGAAAAAGAGAGTTGTCCATCCGAGTCAAATTGATCAAACATTACATATAAAGTTCGAGGAGAAGATAAAGAAGGTTGACTGTTTGATAACAAGTTGTCTAAACAATTGGAGAGAAAAGTATATGTTAAAAGTTGTATGCCCGAATGACCAGATGAGTAAGATGCATGAAGACAAGAAGAAGATGGTGCACCAATGTAAGTTGACCGAATGGTTCACAGTTTACTAGACAAGTTGAGACAAAAAGTCGCCATTAGAAGTCATTCACTCACAAGACCAGTTCAAATGAATCCATACAAGAAAGAAAGTTTGAAGAAGATCGACCCACCATGCAAGAGTCCATCGGATGATGTGTTCTAGAAAAGCTGTGAAATGAGATTGTAAGCTTTGGTTTAGCTAAGAAAGTTTTTCAAATTTTGTAAGTGACTGATCCGTGTGTGCACTTCATGACAAATATTTTAAGTATTTTCTTGAGATTTTTATTGAATTTATTCAAGATTTAAAAAAGACTAAACATCCCTTTTTGAGCTCAATGGTTCAATTTTTGTATGTTGAAAACTCAAGTATTTGAGTTGATTTAGGCCAAACATTTATTTCTCTCTACTCCTAGAAGAAAATCAATGACTCCAAAAAGCTCTCATAATTTGAAATCAAATATGGAGGTTTGATTTGTGATTTGAAAAGCCACCGGACAAACAATTAAGGGCTTCTTGTGCTTGTATTTTAAAATCTCATATGTTTAGCTTGATCCTTGATTTCTCATTCCATTACATTGGAATCATATTGATTGTTCTAGCAAGAATATTTGAAGTGGCTATTGTGTGATTTGAATTTGATTGGGGTATTTAAAAAGGGTTTGTTTCGTATAATTTGATTGATTCTAGGGGAGATTTTCAAAATCCAAGTTTCACAACTCTTTATTTTGAATTCTTTTGATTGAATTTGGTCTAACAAATCAGAATACAAAAATTCAGATCCCTAATTGGTGTGCTTGAGTTTTAAAATCATATTTAAGTCAAGCTGCTTTTATCGGCTTGACATTGGTAAAAACCAATCCATTTTATTGAGGTTGATTTTAAAATCTAATCAGTTAAGGACATTTGAGCAACTTTTTACATTGAATTGGTACATAGTTTAGCATGCCTACTTATGTTGTTTGATGTTGAAGCTGAGGATTTCATGATGTATAATCACAGTAGAAGAGGATTAAGGAGTGAGAAGAAGAAGAGTTATGGAGAGTGTTAAGAATTAGATGCCCTAATTCAATACTAATGAGAGTAATAATAATTATAGAAGAAATAATCAAGCACGAAAACACAAGATTTATATAGGTTCGCCTCAAGGTGATACTACGTCCTATCTTCCGCCGCTACAATAATTCACTCTGATAATGAAGTTATTTACAAGAGAAATCACACACACTCATGTGTTTTTCTCTAACCTCTCGTTACAACAATTGATGATCCTCGATGATAACCCTAATAGTGGCGCCCCCAAATATAAAGAGAAAACTGGGGCAATCGAAATACAAGTATGAAATTCCCAAACTACCCTTAATAAATTAATAGTCAATATATCGTGGACCTTTCGGGGGCTCCCTGCCCCCCTTCCAATCCCCACAACAACCTTACTGTAAAGGTTGATATGTGGCTAACTCAGCGTAAGGCGTTAATTAGGCTCCTCAACTTAACAATCTCTTACTTGGAGACTAACCCATCATCAATATCTCCTTTGCAGTGGCAACAACTTCTCAATCCTCAGAGAGAAGTCCAACTAAAGTTGCACACAACTTCAATTTCTCGATCGTAACAGTCTTCATCAACATATCAACCGGATTTTGACTCCCTTGAATCTTCGCAAGTGCTTAGATTCCATCCTCTAGAGCCTATCTGTTGAAGTGATAACGCACCTGTATGTGGTTTGTTCTGGCATGATAAACATGATTCTTTGCTAAATGAATAGTACTCTGCCTGTCACAATACAACACATTCTTCCCATGCTTGAGACCTAATTCTTCCCAAAAAGTCTGCAACCATACCATCTCTTTGCTGGCTTCAATCATGGCTATGTATTCTGCTTTAGTGGTTAAAAGAGCAACTATCTTCTACAACTTAGAGACCCAACTAACTACTGTACCACCCAACGTGTATACATATCCTGAGGTACTCTTCGTACAAATAATGTCTCCAACCATGTCAGCATCTACACAACCCTGCAATCTCAAGTCTGACTTTCTGAAACATAAGGCCGACTCTACAGTGCCTCTCGAATACCTGATGTTGAATTTATGGAAAAAAGAAATAATTCATTGACTTTATTAACTTATTATAACCAGAGTACATGAACCTCTATTTATAATAGAGGAAGGTAGCGGAGTCCAATTACAATGAAACTTCCTTTGTCCCAATTACGCCCAAACTCTAACATTTAAAGCTAAGTCCTAGCATAATTAAATAACTCAATATAGATAAAAGACAAACATAACTCAAACTAGAACTCTTCAAGGACGTGACCATAAGATAAAAATGCCTTTGTGAGTCCTTTATCTTTCAACTTATGTGATAAGGATGCCAGCTTGTGGTAATCATGGTGGGTCCTACTTCTTATGTGCTTGGGGCCCATCTTGTGTGCCTTCCTTGGTTGTGTGGCCCATCTTATAATACTCTTAGATATGTGGGCCTTCCTTGGTCGTGTGAGCTTGAGTCTTTCTTCCAACACTCCCCCTCGAGCTGGGGTTGAGAGAACAACATGAACTCCCAACTTGCTGCAAATGATGTAATGAATCATTTTTGTATAAAATGACTCATCTTCCAATATGCCTTCATCTTCCAACACTCCCCCTCACGTTGTTACATCCTTCCATGAGGCCCTAATGACATAATATAAGTGAGACTTAAAATCAATCCGAGCCCGTAAGTCATTGCTCCATACCCCAATCGTAATGCTAGATGTAGGGCCCACTCAATCTTCTATAGGTAACGTGTCTATCGGCATTGATTTGAAGTGTCCACCACCGTGTCCCTCTATAGGACAATGATTCTCAAGTGGTAGGAGTAACAAAATCCATTACTGAGGGGGTATTGGGTTTATTTATAATGGTGTCCCAATCCGGACACCGACTCTCATGGTATCCAAACCATGATGTTTTTTAGAGTTAAATTTATCATGGCGTCCCAATTTGGGTAGCGACTCTCATGGTGTCCCAACCGTGATATTTTTGAGTGTTAAATAAATTATGGTATGAGAAAAGATATTGAAGCCACCTCTTTTTCAATAATAATATCTCATCCAAAGAGATATAATAACAACAATTGTAATATAACACGATCATCTTCCAACACATATAACACAAACCAAAATAATAAACCTTGTAGAAGGACCCATGAAATAATCATAATCCGATATTAATATTTTTTCTTAGATGCATAAGCTTCATCTTTTGTGCTCCCACATTCTTGAATATTTTGGTCACATAAACTTATCTACAACATATGGAATAAAATACCTCTTTCTTCTACTTTTTCTACTTCTCCCCCTGGAGCTGGGAGGTAATGGCAGTGATCCCAGTTTGAACAAAATATCATAGATGTATCAATAAGCCCAAATAACAGAGATGTATATATAATCCCTAATACAAGGGACAAGAGAGATATTTTCTTGATATATCAACTCAAAAAGTAACACAAAATAATGGGCTTAAATTTGGATTTTTTAATACAACAGAATACCAGCATGACCTTTGATTCTTCCAATACGAATATATATTTAAAAATAGATCAGATTGACATGAAAATTTCTCTTTATGAAACTAGACTTAAATTCCTTTCATCCAAGTATAACTTATCTTCATAAAATATAATTATCAGAAGATAAATAATCTGATAGAGTTCGGTCTCTATCATCTGGCCGAACTAAGCATTGTTTCTCCTTCTTTTTCCTGCATGACCATTGAATCTTCCAAGATCAATATCTCATTATAAAAAACTCAGATCGAGAATTGGTTGTATAGGTAAGAAAATAGACTTAAATACATTTCTTTTAATATATAATTCTCCATATAAAGTCTTGTTCTTGATAGTATAAAATACCTTGGAAGTTGAAGCTTTCTTCAGCTGCTCGGACCTTTTTTTCAATTTGACCTTCGCTAATTCAAATATCGATTTCTCTTTGCAGATAACTCCGATTGGAAAAAAATCATTTTTCTTTGAACCTAGACTTAAGGTTTAAGCTTTAGAAAAAAAGATCTCATTATCTCTGTGGGTCGACCAAGTCAACTCACATAACCTGCTTTGATACCATGTTGAATTTATGGAAAAGAGAAATACTTCATTGGCTTCGTTAGCTTATTATAATTAGAGTACATGAACCTCTATTTATAATAGAGGAAGGTAGTAGAGTCCAATTACAATAAAACTACCTTTGTCCCAATTACACCCAAACTCTAACACTTAAAGATAAGTCCTAGCATAATTAAATAACTCAATATAGATAAAAGACAAACATAACTCAAACTAGAACTCTTCTATGATGTGACCATAAGATACAGATGCCTTTGTGAGTCCTTTTTGATCTTCCAACTTATGCGATAAGGATGCCAGCTTGTGGTAATCATGGTGGGTCCTACTTGTTATGTGCTTGGGCCCATCTTATAATAATCTTAGATATGTGTGCCTTCCTTGGTTGTGTGGGCTTGGGCCTATCTTCCAACACCTAAGAATCCACTTCAATGCTTCCTAATGTGGTTTATCCAGATTACTCATATAACTGCTCACAACTCCCACTACATGAGCAATATGGTCTAGTACACACCATGACATACATGAGACTGCCAATAGCAGAAGAATAAGATACATTGGCCATGTTGGATCACTCCTGCTCTGTACAAGGTGACTGCTCTTTAGATAGCCTAAAGTGACTAGCTAAAGGTGTACTCACTGGTTTTGCATCATTCATGTTGAACCTGTTCAACACTTTCCGCACAAAGTCTTTTTGTGACTATTGAAAGACATCAATGTCCCTACAAATCCTCATCCCAAGGATTTATTTTGCAGCACCCAAATCCTTTATTGCAAACTTCTTGGACAACTTCCTTTTCTACTTTTCTATTTCCTATCTGCAAGCACCTGCTATCAACATGTCATCAACATATAGTAGTAGAATAATGTAGGAGTCATCAAGCTTCTTCACATAACAACAATGATCCGTCTGACCACTCAAGAAACCATTAATACTCATAAAGGTGTCAAACTTTTTGTACCATTGTCTTGGAGCTTGTTTAGGACCATACAAGCTCTTTTGAAGTTTGCACACCATTTTCTCTTTTACTTGTTTGAAACCCTGTGGTTGCATCATGTAAAATTCTTCCTCCAAATCACCATGAAGAAAGGCTGTCTTTACATCCAACTGTTCTAAGTGCAAGTTTTCATTTACCACTAGTCCAAGCACTGTTCTAATAGTAGTAAATTTCACTACTGGAGAGAAAATCTCAGTGTAGTCAATGCCTTCTTTTTTTTGAAAGCCCTTTACCACCAGTCTTGCCTTGTACCGCTTGCTGCCATCATATTTATCTTTTATTCGGTATAACCATTTATTCTGCAAGGCCTCTTTCCTTTTGGTAACTCAGTCAACTTCCATGTCTGATTGGATAATAGTGAATCTATCTCATCCTTCATGACTAACTTTGACTTGGTTGATTCATCAATTTGTACAACTTTCTCATAACTCCCCTGGTTCACCTTTATCAGTCAATAACATATAATTCCGTGCATGGGAGTACCTCTGTGGTGGTCTACTAGTTCTGACAGATCTCCTGAGTTCATTCACAGGAATGTTCTGATTTACTTCTAGGGGTATGTTCTCCTTGTCCTCTTGTGCAATATTCTCCATCTCAATATCTGGAAAATCTCTCAATTGAATCACTTCTGACTTCTTGGCTTCATCACTTGTGCTCTTAGACTCTATTCTCAACCTATCTATATACAAGGGCACCTTAATTGAAGATCATGTCCCTTATTCTGATAACCTTACAACTTTGGTCATCTCAAAAGCGATAACCAAACTTGGTACCACCATAGCAAATCAAGAAACATATCTTAGATATAGCATAAAGTTTATTTCTAGTAGCAAAATCAATATGAACATAAGAAACACAACAAAAAACTTTCAAGAAAGAAAGTTTACCTTTTTGCCATTCTAGACCTCTTCTGGTATTTGAAATCCAATGGTGTTGAGGGCCATCTATTGATAAAAAAAGCAGCAATGCTAATAGCCTCAAAGAAAAACATCTTTGGCAATCCTGTATGCAACCTCATGCTCCTAGCACGCTCGTTCAAGGTCCTTTTCATTCTCACAGTTACACCATTCTGTTGAGGTTTTCCAGGAATGACCTTCTTCATTTTGATTCCATTATTAGCATAGTACCACTTGAAATCATCATCTATGTATTCTCCCCCATTATCTGACTGTAAACACTTCACCTTTAAATTTGTCTCATTCCATTGCTCTCCATCTCTTGAAGGTATCAAAGACATCAATTTTTTTTTTAGGCAATAAACCCATTCCTTTCTGCTTGCATTATAAAAAAATGTCACATAATAGTTAGAACCACCAAGGGAAGTAACAGCTGAAGGCCCCCACACATTTGTGTGAACCAACTCCAATTTTGTTATTTTTTGTTCCTTTCCGGCCTTAGAAAAGTTAACCCTTTTCTACTTTCAATAAATACTGCCTTCACACAAACTGTTGTTTACTGTTTTCGACCCTAGTTGCATCCATTTGGACTGAAGCACTTTCATTCCCTTCTTACTCATGTGACAGAGCCTATAATGCCACAAGTCAAAATCAGTAACAACATCAGCAATTGCAACCGTGTCTCTGCAACTAGAAGTGATGTAAAGAGTTCCAGTTTTAACTCCTCATGCAACAACCATGGATCCCTTTGTGACTTTCCAGGCAGCACAATTAAAAGTTACATTATGACCCTCATCATCAAGCTGCTTTATTGAGATCAGATTATCCATTAGTTTTGCTACATGTCTCACCTTGTGAATTTTCTACACTGACCCATTTGACATCCTCAAACTAACATTATCAATATTGACAATATCCAAAGGTTCTCCATCAGCAAGATACACCTTCCCGTAATCTTCAACAACATAATTCTCCATGATCTCATGATGTGCAGTGGTGTGAAAAGAAACTCCTGAATCTAACACCCAAGAGTTAATAGGGCTATCAATCGACAAGAGTTAAAGCATCTTATACCTCTTCAATCACCACATTTGCAACATAGTTTTTCTTTTCATCCTTCTTCAGTGCTATGCAGTTCTTCTTAATGTGATCAGACTTGCCACAATTTCATCACTCCGCATTCCTTCCGAATTTGGACTTGCTTCTACCATTCCTTGACTTCCCTCTATCATTACCCTTGTTGGAATTCCTCTTGAAATTCCTGCCCCTAGTATCAACACTTAGGGCAGAATTAGATGTAGACGATTCTCTGGAGTCCTACAAACTTCCTCTGCAAGAATGGTATCCCGGACATCATTAATTTTTTTCCGCAACCCTCATAGGCTCTCACCAATTTGGTAGAGACGCCAAAAGAATTAAAGCATGAACCTCATCATCAAATTTAATCTGAACCTAGATCAATTGATTGACAATCGTGCTAAACTCATTCAAATGCGATGCCACTGATGTATTTTCTGTCATCTATAAATTGAAGAGTTTTTTCATGAGATGTACCTTATTATTTGTAGAAGGCTTCTCATACATATCATACATAATCTTCATCATCTCCACCGTGGTTTTCTCCAATGCCAAGTTGTGAGGAACGTTCTTCGACAATGTTAATCGGATTACTCCCAACACATTGTCAGAGTGGTTTCGTCAACTCTTGTTAGAGTTTGTGGTCTAAGTTAGGTACTTGGCTTTCCGCACCTTAAGCGGCTAGTCTTTTCTGGTTGTATTGGCTAGGTATCTGACTCAGAACTCCGAAGTTAAGAGAGCTTGGGCAAGAGTAATTCTAGGATGGGAGACCTCCTGGAAAGGACTCTTGCCTAGGACTTTAACATGGTAGTGGTTCCGTCCACTCTTGTTAGAGTTTGTGGTTTGAGTTAGGTACTTGGCTTTTCGCACCTTAAACGGCTAGTTTTTTTGGGTTGTATTGGCTAGGTATCTGACTCAGAATTGCGAAGTTAAGCGAGTTTAGGCAAGAGTAATTCTAGGATGGGTGACCTCCTGGGAAGTACTCTTGCCTAGGACTTTAACATGGTATCAAAGCTAGGCACACCATGGCCCGCGTTCGTATCCCATGAGAAGTGGCTCCAGAATGGGCGGGGTGGGTGTCAGAGTGGTTCCGTCCACTCTTGTTAGAGTTTGTGGTCTGTGTTAGGTACTTGGCTTTCTGCACCTTAAACGGCTAGTCTTTTCGGGTTGTATTGGCTAGGTATCTGACAATCTTCGATCTGCATCCTCTAGAATACAAAATCCATACCATCAAACTTGATGATTCCAAGTGTCGATCCTTCTTTGCCAACCATTGCTCTCTATCACGAACCAAAGCTCTTATAATAATTGTTAGGAATTAGATGCCCTAATTCCAATCTAATGGGATCAATAATAATAAATACAGAAGAAGAAAAAAACAAGCATAGAAAAGCACAACAAGATTTATATAGGTTCGCCTCAAGGGGACACTACGTTCAGTCTTTCGTCGAGGCAGTAATCCACTATGAAGATAAAATAGATTACAAGAGAAATCACACACTTACAGGTGTTTCTCTCTAACCTCTCGGGTTGCAACTCGAGATGCTCTTTAGTAAGATCATTAAACCCTAATAGTAGTGCCTCCCAACTCAGCGTAAGGCGTTAATTAGGCTCCACCACTTAACAAACAACTTCTCAATACTCAGAGAGAAGTCCAAACTGAAGTTGCACACAACTTCAGTTTCTCAATCATAATAATCTTTGTCAACATAGTTGTTACAATGTGGGACCCACCATGACGTGCAACTATGGTGGGACGCACCATGAGGACGTTTGCCTATAGGAGTTACCACATGAGATGGAATGAGTTGGAATACATTGGATGATTTGAGGATCAAGTGGGACCCAAATGTACATGACGAGCTAGTATCTTTCCCAACATGAGTTGGAAAGATTTGCATATCTTCCTTGATTTATATGATTGATTTATCTTCCTTAGATTGATGTATTATAAGGGAAAGTAGGAATCCAAATTGATTAAGGAGTTTCCCTAATTATGTATTGGAAAAAGTATAAATAGGGGGTCTTGTTTGAGGCATTCAATCAAGCTCTCCTCTTCTCTCATTCATGTGAAATAAATCTCCCTCTCCTCTCTTTAGTTTTTTCTTTTTCTCCTCCCTCTACCCGAGAGCCATCTTTTCCTTTTCTCTTTTTTCTTTCTTTCTCCCCTTGCTCGAGATATTATTCATGGGGTCCTAAATTCAACAAGGTATCAGAGCTACCAATTTAGGATCCCCACGTCTAAAGAATACTCTAAGAACATATGATCATAGAAGGTTCTTCATGATGCAAGATTGAAGCTCATGAGATAAGTTTATTTCTGTTTATGATATTATTGATTTATGCTACTGGTTTTTGGATATCAAAAGGACGGTTTAGAGATTTTTTTATGCATGTCTTCATTTTATGAGGTTGTGGAAGTATTTTCATCTTGGATTAGAAGAAGTTATCAAGGCAGTTTTTTGTCAGTTTAAAATTTTTGTTGACCGAGACTAGTTTATGTTGAAATTTTTGCATAAAGAGTTATAACTTTGTGGGAATGAGATTACCTAATAAATAAGAAAGGTATTGACCATTTTATGAGTGATTATTCAAATTTTTTTAGAAATATGATCTTTTAGCTTTTATTCTAAAGCCTCTCCATTAACCGATTTGGTTAAAAAACCTATACTTGGATTTTTGACTAGTAGTTGATTGGAGAATTTTTTAAAGTGAATTGCCTATTATGGCTGAAGAATACATGGGTCACAAGAGTGATATCCTCAAGATTACTACTGTACCCTTGCTAGGGGTATCAAATTTTATGAGTTGGTCCACATCGGTTTGCCGATTTCTTATTACAAAAGACCTCTTTGGTCACCTCACCACTCGTGGACCACCTATTGATGATATTGTTTATAACAAGTGGCTGAAGAATGATACTTTGGGGATTAGTTGGCTTATTAACTACATGGAAGAATATGTCTCCAATAATTTTATTCATCTTGACACGATTAAGCAAATTTGGGAGATATGTACTACTCTATATTCCAGCTTCGACAATTTACATAGGCCATACGATATTCTCCAAAGAATGCTTACCACTAAACAATGAGACAGTATCCATGAATATTTGGCTTGCTTGAGAGGTCTTCTTTAAGAGTGGAAAATTGCCTAGCCTACCTCCATGGATGTCTCTATCCAAAACAAACAAAAAGAAGTCTTAGTCACGACCACATGCCTTGCTAACATCAAACCGTATCTTGGAGTTGCTAAGAGTCAACTTCTTAGCTCTTCAGCTGTTCCCACCTTTGATGATGTATATGCCACACTCCTCTGTATTCCAGACACCTCTTCCTCTAAAACCGAAGTATCCTCTGCTATGTACTCTGGACATAGGGGATCATAATCTGACCAAGGCCGAGGCCGAGGCAGAAATTATAGAGGAGGCTGAGGAAGTTGTGGAAGGAATGGGTTTGACAAAACAAATGGAAGGGAATGCACTTATTGTGGGAAATTTGGCCACTCTAGAGACCAATGCTTTCATTTGAAAGATTGCTCCTACTGTGGCATCCCAGGTTACCCAAGAGAAAGATGTTATAAACTCACTGGCAAACCAGCCGAGAATAAGGCTAACCAAGCCTTACAAAAGAAGACCAGTCTACCACACTTCCAGTAAAGAAAAAATTGACTGATGAAGAGTATGAGATGTTCCAAAAAATGAGAAAAATGATGGGCTCTACTCCAATGACTCCCCGTGCTTCAGGTATGCTATTTGCCTCTTTTTCATCCAGGATAATTGACTCCGGAGCCTCTGAGCATCTTACCGGTAAAAAATATTTATTACACTCAGTTTCTTCATGTCCTTCACATAAATATTTTATCATAGCTGACGGCTCCAAAACTAAAGTTCAAGGGAAAAGATCCACTTCTGTTACACCATCACTTCCGCTCATTGATTTCCTTTTTGTTCCTACCTTCCCCTTTAAATCTTTTATCAGTTAGTCAACTCACCAAACATTTTAATTGCTCCATCACCTTCTCACCCACTTCATGTGTATTTTAGGATCTTATAAAGAAGCAGGTGATAGGTGGAGGCCATGAACAAGCAGGGATCTACTACCTAGATGTGCCAAAAATAAATACGATTTCCACTAGTGAAACTGAAACCAGGTTATGGCACAACCGGTTGGGACATCCGTCCGCACAATCTCTTCATCATTTTTTCCCTACTCAGAAAACAAGGTCAGGGTTTCAATGTGAAGTCTGTCTAATGAGTAAACATTAGAGGTCTACATACTCACCTCGATCAGAAGTTAAAAGTGTCACTCCGTTTGCCTTAATTCATACTAATGTATGGGGACCCTTGAGCGTCTCAAACATTTCTCAAGTAAAATATTTTATCACATTTATTAATGACTTCACTCGTACCACTTGGTTATTTATATCTAAAGAGTGTTCTAAAATATTATTAATTTTTAAATCTTTTCATGCTATGGTACTCACTCACTTTGGTCAGAAAATTAAAAAACTCCGGTCAGATAATGCAAAAGAATACACCTCCAAAGACCTTGATTCAATTTGTCAAGAAAATGATATTGTTCATCAAACCTCATGCTCTTACACTCCTCAGCAAAATTCTATAGCCGAATGGAAGAACCATCATATTCTTGAGGTAGCTCGCGGTTTACTATATGCCATGAAATTCTATACTTTTATTGGCCATAGGCAATCCTTACCGCATGCTTTCTCATAAACCAGTTACCATCTTCCGTTCTTGGTAAAAAATCCCCCTACTCTCTATGATCCTTTTTCACTACCCTTGAGAGTCTTCAGGTATCAATATTTTGTCCATATTTCCTCCCCAAAACACAGTAAACTTGATCCAAAATCTATTAAGTGTATCTTTTTAGGATACTCTCGCACCCAAAAGGATTATGCTTGCTATAATCCCACTCTTCAATGTTTACTTGTGTCCAGGGATGCCACATTTTTTGAAGACTATCCATATTATTATGATAATGCTCCTCCATGTCTATCTTTAGTATCAGGTTCTCCTCGATCGGTTGTGCCCCGCGCTACAGAAACGAATCAGCCCCCAGAAACACTGACTGACACCACACCTACTGTGTTTATAGATCCCATTGAGGTAAGTCCATCTTCTCTAGTTATTTTTGTCTCACAATATGATACTTGTCCTATTGCCCTCAGAAAAGAACCCAGATCATGCACCATGCCATCTACTTCTCATCCCATAACAAATTTTGTGTCTCATCATCATCTATCCCCTGTATGTTGTCAATTTATCTTGGCTATTTCCTCCATATCTGTACCCCAATTCTATTAGGAGGTTGTCAAGCATCCAGGGTGGAAGGCAACAATGGATGAAGAAATATAGGCACTTTATGAAAATCATACATGGGCTCTAGTACCACTTCCTTCTGATAAGAAACCCGTCGGTTGCAAATGGGTGTTTACGGTGAAACACAATTTGGATGGATCCGTGGCTAGCCTTAAAGCTCGCCTCATTGCTAAAGGCTAAACACAAAGTTATGGCATTGATTATGAAGAAACCTTCTCTCTAGTGGAAAAGATGAACTCGGTACGTGTATTATTATCTTTGGCAGTTAATCCTTCCTGGCAGGTATACCAACTTGATGTAAAAAATGCTTTTTTGAATGGGGATATCAAAGAGGAAATTTATATGCAACAACCACTTGGGAATGTTGTTGAGGGGGAGTCCGTATGTCGACTAAAAAAAGTCCTCTATGGTCTAAAATAGTCTCCTCGTGCATGATTTAAAAAAATTATCCAACCACTCAGACGGGCCGGATTTCATAGATGCTCTGGAGTTCACTTAGTATTTATTAAAGACACATCGAAGGGCAAGGTAATTTTGGTAGTATATGTTGATGATATCATTATAACCCGTTGTGATCTCGAGGGAATCTAGAAAACAAAAGAAATGATATGTGCTGAATTCTAGACAAAGGATATCGGACTGCTCAAATATTTTCTGGGTATTGAAGTACTACAATCCAAACATGGCATTATATTATCTCAAAGAAAGTATGTCATTGATCTACAGGAGGAGACTGGAATGATGGAATGCAGACCAAAGGAAACTCCTATGGACCAAAATACAAAATTATGTGCACGTACTGGACAAGAAGACATCGAAAAATATCAAAGATTGGTGGGAAGACTTATTTTCCTCTGTGTAACGAGGCTGGATATCTCATATGCAATCAGTGTGGTAAGTCAATATATGCACAACCCACAACTTAGTCATTGGAAAACACTAGAAAGGATATTGTGGTATCTAAAAGGAGCACCAGAAAGAGGAATTCTCTATAAAAATATTGGTCACTTCAACATCAAAGGATTCTCAGATGTTAACTGGGCAGGATCCTCGGATGATAGAAATTTTACTTTGGGATATTGTACAATGGTTGGAGGGGACTTGGTTACATGGAGAAACATGAAACAGAATGTAGTGGCACACTCTAGTGTAGAAGCAGAATACATGGCCATGGTACACACGGTCAGTGAACTCGTATGAATCAGATCCCTTCTTATTGAACTGGGATTCTGCAAAGAAGCTCCGATAGACTTATATTGTGATAATCAGGCCGAAATACACATTACATCGAATCCAATCTTCCATAAAGGAAAAAATCATATTGAAATAGACTATCACTTCATACAGGAAAAATTTACTACATGCATCTTATCCCTCAAGCATATATCTTCGCAAAACCTGGTTATAGACATTCTCACCAAACCAGCCACTCATAAAATTTTGTCCACCATCTGTAGCAAGCTAGGCATCTACGATATTTTCTCACCCCCAGTTTGAGGGGAGTGTTACAATATGGGACCCACCATGACGTGTAACTATGGTGGGACCCACCATGAGGATGTCAGCCAAGAAGAGTCACCACATGAGCTGGAATGAGCTGGAATACATTGAAAGATTTGAGGATCAAGTGAGACCCACATATACATGACAAGCTGGTATTTTTCCCAACATGAGTTGGAAAGATTTGCATATCTTCCTTGATTTATATGATTGGTTTATCTTCCTTAGATTGATGTATTATAAGGGAAAGTAGGAATCCTAATTGATTAAGGAGTTTTCCTAATTATGTATTGGAAATAGTATAAATAGGGGGTCTTGGTTGAGGCTTTCAATCAAGCTCTCCTCTTCTCTCATTCACATGCAAGAAATCTCCCTCTCCTCTCTTTAGTTTTTTTCTTTTTCTCGTCTCTCTACCCGATAACCCTCTAATCCTTTTCTCTTTTTTCTTTCTCTCTCCCCTTGCTCGAGATATTATTCATGGGGTCCTAAATTCAATAATATCAGACGGATTTTGACTCTCTTGAATCTTCTCAAGTGCTAAGACTCCATCCTCCAGAGCCGATATAATGAAGTGATAACACACTTGTATGTGCTTTGTTTTGGCTTGATAAACAAAGTTTTTTGCTAAATAAAAACCACTTTGATTGTCACAATACAACACATTCTTCCCATGCTTGAGACCTAATTCGTCTAAGATAGACTGCAACAATACCATCTCTTTATTGGCTTCGTTCACAACGACATATTCTGCCTTAGTAATGGAAAGAACAACTATCTTCTACAACTTACTACAACTTAGGCACCCAACTAACTGTTGTACCATCCAATATGTATATATATCTAGTGGTACTCTTTATGCCATCAATGTCTCCAGCCATGTCAGCATCTACATAACCCGGTAACCCGAAGTCTGACTTTCTGAAACATAAAACTGAGTCTGCAGTGCCTCTCAAATACCTAAGAATCTTCACTTGTTTACCTAGATTACTCTACATCTACTCACAATTCCCACTACATGGGCTATGTCTGATCTAGTGCACACCATGGCATACGTGAGACTACCAATAGAAGAAGCATAAGGCACATTGGCCATGTTGGCTTTCTCCTGATTTATAGAAGGTGACTGCTCCTTAGATTGCCTAAATTAACTAACCAAAAAAGTACTCAATGATTTTGCATCATTCATATTGAACCTGCTCAACACCTTCTTCACATATTCTTCTTGTGATAGTTTCAAGACATAAGGTTCCCTAGTAAAAATCATCCTAAGGATTTGTTTTACAACACCCAAATCCTTCATTGCAATCTTCTTGGACAACTCCCTTTTCGACTTATCTATTTCCTATTTTCAAGCACTTGCAATCAACATGTCATCAACATATTGCAGTAGAATGATGTAGGAGTCATCAAGGTTCTTCACATAATAACAACAATCTGCCTGACATCTCTAGAAGCCTATACTACTCATGAAGATGTCAAACTTCTTATACCACTATTTGGAGCCTATTTAAGACCATAAAAACTCTTATGAAGTTTGCACATCATTTTCTCCTTTCTTTGTGGTTTAAAACCTTATGGTTGCATCATGCAAATTACTTCCTCCAAATCACCATGAAGAAAGACTATCTTTACATACAACTGCTCTAAGTGCAAGTCTTCATTTGCAACTAGTCCATACACTACTAGAGAGGAAATCTCGGTGTAGTCAATGCCTTCTTTTTGTTGAAAGCTCTTTATAACCAGTCTTGCCTTGTACCACTTGTGGCCATCTTGTTTGTCTTTTATTCGATGAACCCATTTATTCTGCAAAGCATTCTTCCCTTTTAGTAACTCAGTCAACTGCCATGTCAGATTGGATAACAGTGAATCCATCTCATCCCTCATGGCCAACTCCCACTTGATTGATTCATCAACTTGCACGACTTCCTCATAACTCTCTGGTTCACCTTTATTAGTCAACATAATATAATTCAACACAAGGGTGTATCTCTGTGGTGGTCTAATAATTCTCATAGATCTCTTGAGTTTAGTCACAGGAATGTTCTAATTTACTTCCAAGGATATGTTTTCCTGGTCTTCCTGAGTAATATTCTTCATCTCAATAACTAGAAGATCTCTCAACTGAATCACTTCAAGCTTCTTAGCTTCATTGCTTTTGTTCTCAGAATCTGTTCTCAACCTGTTTTTATAAAGGGTAACTTCATTGAAGATCACTTCCTTACTCTTGATAACCTTACGACTTTGGTCATCCTAGAAACGATAACCAAAATCGGTACCATCATAGCCAATAAAGAAACATATCTTGGATTTAGCATCAAGTTTACTTCTAACAACAGAATTAATGATAATATAAGAAACACAACCAAACACTTTCAAGAAATAAGGGTTTACCTCTTTGTTGCTCCGAACCTCTTCTGGCATTTTCAATCCAATGGTGTTGAAGGACCTCTATTAATCAAATAGGCAGCGGTACTAATAGCCTCAGACCAAAACATCTTTGGAAATCCCTCATGTAACCTCATACTCCTAGCATGCTAGTTCAAAGTCTTGTTCATCCTCTTAGCCACACCATTCAGTTGAGGTTTTCCTAGAATGGTCTTCTTCAGCTTGATTCCATTCTCTGCACAGTATCACTTGAAATCATCG
The DNA here is from genome assembly GCF_029961685.1 of Aristolochia californica. Classification (NCBI taxonomy): domain Eukaryota; kingdom Viridiplantae; phylum Streptophyta; class Magnoliopsida; order Piperales; family Aristolochiaceae; genus Aristolochia; species Aristolochia californica. The sequence goes on from NW_027181881.1 coordinate 9,358,255, forward strand.
TCTATGTATTCTCCCCCATTATTTGACTGCAAGAACTTCACCTTCAATCTTGTGTAAATCTCAACCATTGGTCTCCATCTCTTGAAAGTATAAAAAACATCAGATTTTTTATTAGGAAATAAACCCATACTTTTCTGCTTGCATCATCAATAAATGTCACATAGTAATCAGAATCACCAAGGGAGGTAACTGTTGAAGCTTCCCACAAAACTGTATGAACCAACACCAATTTTGTTGTCTTTTGCTCCGTTCCAGTCTTAGAAAAGCTAACCCTTTTCTGTTTATTGAAACTACAACCTTCACACAAACTGATGTTTACAAATTTCAACCCTGATAACTTCCCTTTGGACTGAAGCACTTTCATTCCCTTCTCACTCATGTGACCGAGCCTATAATGCCACAAATAAGAATTAGTAACAACATAAAAAACTACAACTATTAGGAATTAGATGCTCTAATTCCAAACTAAAGGGAGCAATAATAATAAATGCGAAAGAAAGAAAAACCAAGCATGAGAATAAACAAAATTTATACAAGTTCGCCTTAAGGTGAGAATACGTTGTTGAATTCATGGAATAGAGAAATACATCATTGACTTCATTAATTCATTATAATCAGAGTTCATGAAACTCTATTTTTTATGGATGAAGGTTGTAGAGTCCAATTACAATAAAACTACCTTTGTGCCAATTACACCCAAACTTTAACATTTAAAGATAAGTCCAAGTATAATTAAATAACTCAATATTGATAACATGCAAACATAACTCAAACTAAACCTCTTCTTGGACATGACCATAAGATAATGATGCCTTTGTGAGTCCTTCTTGATCTTCCAACTAATGCGATAAGGATGCGAACTTGTGGTAATCGTGGTGGTCCTACTTCTTATGGACATGGGCCCATCTTGTGGGCCTTTCTTAGTCGTGTGACCCATGTTATAATACTCTTAGATATGCGGGCCTTCTTTGGTTGTGTGGGCAGGAGTTCATCTTCCAACACCGCCCCTCAAGTTAGGGGTGAGAGAACATCATGAACTGCCAGCTTGGTGCAAATGATGTATAAAATCTTTTTGTATAAAAGGGCACATCTTCCAATATGACTTCATCTTCCAACACTCCCCCTCACGCTGTCGTGTCCTTCCATGAGGCCCTTCTTGCATAATATAAGTGAGAGTATAAATCACTCCTAGCCTGTAAGACATTGCTCCATACTCCAGTCCAAATGCTGGATGTAGGACACACTCCGTCTTCTATAGGTAGTGTATCTATCGGCATTGCTCTGAAGTGTCCACCACCGTGTCCCTTCACAGGACAACGACTCTCAAGTGGTAGGAGTAATAAAAGCCATTACAGAGGGGGGGGGGGGGGGGGGGGGGGGGGGGGTAGTGGTTTTATTTATAATGGTGTCCCAATCCGGATACCAACTCTCATGGTATCCCAACCGTGACATTTTTTAGAGTTAAATTTATCATGGGGACCCAATCCGGGCACCAACTCTCATGGTGTCCCAACCGTGAGACATTATTATTGAAGACTAGGTGGCCTCAGTACCTTTTCCAAAGAGACATAATAGCAGATGCTGTAATGTAACACGACCATCTTCCAACACATACAATATAAACCAAAATAATAAACCTCGTAGAAGGACCCATGAAATAATCATAATCCGATATAAATATTTTTTATTAGATGCAGAAGCTTCATATTTTGTGCACCCCCTTTATTGAATATTTTGGTCACATAAACTTATCCACAACATATGGAATAAAATACCTCTTTCTTGTACTTCTTTTACTTCTCCCCCTCAAGCTGGGAGGTAATGGATGTGATCCCAGCTTGAACCAAATATCATAGATGTAGCCATAAGCCCAAATAATAGAGATGTATAGATAAGCCCTCAAACCAAGGAGAAGTGAGATATTTTCCTGATATATCAACTCAAAAAGTGACGCAAAACAATGGGCTTAAATTCAAAATTTTCAATGCAACAGAATAACAACATGACCTTTGATTCTTCCAATCCCAATATATCTTTAAATATAGATCAGATTGACGTGAAATTTTCTTCGTATGAAACTAGACTTAAATAGATTTCATCAAATTATAACTTCTCTCCATAAAATATAATTTTAAGAAGATAAATAATCTGATATATTTCGGTCTCTGTCATCTGGCCGAACTAAGTACTATTTCTCCCTTTTTTACAGAATGACTATTGACTATTCCATGATCAATATCTCCTTATAAAAAAAATCATACCGAGAATTGGTTGAATAGGTAAGAATATAGATTTACATATAATTCTTTTAATATATAATTCTCCATATAAAGTTGTTAATTTTCTGGACTCCATGAATGTAGCTCATGGAGAAAAGGGAGAGAAACCCATTAGGAGAAAACTGGAGGAAGAAGGGTTATGGAATTGATACTTCCTAACCCTCCCCTTGAAGCTCTATTTAAAGATTTATGAAACTAAAATATTATAATAATATCCCTGAACTTAGGGTTTAGGGTTTAGGGTTTTAACCCTGGAACTTTAACCTAATTACATTAATGCCATCTCTATAAGAAGACCCTTTATTTACCATCCTACCATCAATGTATATGGGTCTATGGGCCTTCTCCGTGATATATGGGCCTTGAGCCCGTCTTCTATATCTCTCATATCTATGAGTCTTCCTTGGTCTTATGGGCTTGGGCCCATCTTCTAATACACTTCAATATGTGAGTCTTCCTTGGTCGTGTGGGCTTGGGCCCTGTCTTCCAACACTCCCCCTCATGTTGGGGGTGAGAGAACAACATGAACTCCCAACTTGGTGCAAATGATGTATAAAATATTTCTTGTATAATATACCTTCATCTTCCAACACTCCCCCTCACGTTGGTGCTCTTGTTCATGAGGCCCAACTGGTATAATATCAGTGAGAGGAAATCACTTCTAGCCGCTAAGACCTTTCTCTGAAGTGTCCTCTTCCACCACCGTGTCCCTCACAGGATACCGACTCTCAAGTGGTAGAGTAATATATGATATTAATGGGGGTAGTAATATAAATATAACAATAAGTTCCTCCATCATGGACTCCCATCCACAGATAAATTTGATTCTTTTTTTGACGGGGATGAAGTTCCCCGGTCATGGACTCCCAACCACAAATAAATTTGATTCTTTTTTGATGAGGATGAAGTTCCTCTGTTACGGACTCAAAACCAAAAAAAAATTTGATTCTTTTTTTTATGGGGATGTAGTTCCTCCGTCATGGACTCCCAACAAAAAAAAAAAATTCTTTTTTTGAAGGGGATGAAGTTCATCTATCATGGACTCCCAACCAAAAATAAATTTGATTATTTTTTTGATGGGGACGAAAATAAATAATGGTATGAGACTACCTCTTCTTCAATAATACGGTCTCATCAAAAGAGACACAATAGTAGCAGCTGAAATGGGCTTCGCTTGGGCCCATTTAAATCGACCCAAAATAATCCTTGTAAAATGATGCATGAAATAATCAAATGCACATATCTAGACCAAATAATATACTGACCAAGGAATAATCTGTCAATTCTTCAAAGATAATAATCCAGCCAAATTTTTTTTTTTATCGAGTCGTGCCAAAATCTTGGGCACGTATCCTGAGGCAAACATTAAGGGACTCGAGTTAGGTTGACCCGGACAGAGTTGGTCCGAGTTGGCTAGGTCTGGAATAGAAGAGTGGTTGACTGGGTTAACTCGACTCTGGCTTGACTCGAGCGAGTCAGGATTGCGCTCAATTAACCTTTCCGAACTTAGGCGCTGAAATAATATTTCTCAACTTAGGAAATATTTAATCATCTTCTTCCTCTTGCGAACAACTCAAAACAAGGAAACTTTCCTTTCCAAATAGCAGCAGCATTCGGACGGAGGATCCGGCAGAGAAATCTCAACGACAAAATCGAAACAGAACCTTTCCAAAATAAGAGACATCACGGGTACTTAAGCCAAACATCTACAATGACAACTTCCAAAAACAGCAATGCATAGTCGGTGCTCGGAAAGCTCGGCAGCAACAGAGCTCGGCTTGAGAGGAAACTTTCAGACAACAATTTCGGATCGAGAGGACTTTTCAAAAAAAACATCACTCCAGAATAGACCTTCCAGAGATATCATCTTCCCCACAGCACTGGCTCCCGAACAGCACGTGATCACAACGACAGTAGAGATGGCTTGGAAAATCCAACAGAGACTCTTCCACCGTAATGTTTCTGAATGGCAGACTCCGACAACGAATTGGGGGGATAGAATAACAGCAACGCTAACATCGAGTTCTCGCCGAGGGAGCAGGACAGGTTCCTTCTGATTGCTAACGTGAGTCAGTTCATGAAGAAGGCGCTGCTGGCGAACGCAAAGATATCCAAGGATGCCAAGGAGATAGTTCAAGAGTGAGTCTCATATATCCCCCAACGTTTCTTCTAATAGTACGTCGACGCCGATGTCTCTGGCCGAAAGCAAAAGCAGAGAGAATACGCAGATGAAATTGGCCGAAGGAGAAGAAAAAGAAGACGGCGGACGACCTCAACTCCAACGACGTCTTCTTCTGAGACATCGTTACTGGGCCATTCGAGAAATTTATGAGAGTGATGATGATCCTGCCTCTCACCAGTCAATAGTACTTTGAAAAATTCACTGAGAATTGTGTGGCGTACTAGAAAGCCGTGGGCATCTAGACCAAGGCAGAAGCCATGGCCGTAGAGCAATTCAAACAAGTTTTAAGGATGGAAGACAACAATAATAACGAGTAGGTAGGAAAAAATATTAAGGAACTAGCACTTGTTCACTGAGAGAATAGTAGCATAAAAAAAGGAAAAAAAAATAAAACAAAAAAAAATATCAACTATGAAAAAAAAAAGAACACAACGGAGAATGAACCTGAGAAACCATAGTCGGAGTTCTGAAAATCAAAGCTCTGAGACCGTGTTGATTTTTAGGACTCCATGAATTTAGCTCATGGAGAAAAAGGGAGAGAAACCCATTAGGAGAAAACAGGAGGAAAAAGGGTTATGGAATTGATTCTTCCTAACCCTCTCCCTGAAGCTCTATTTATAGATTTATGAAACTAAAATATTACAATAATACCACTGAACTTAGGGTTTGTGGTTTAGGGTTTTAACCCTGAAACTCTAACATAATTACATCAATGCCATCTCTGTAAGATGACCCTTTATTTACCATCCTGCCATCAATGTATATTGGTCTATGGGCCTTCTCAGTGATATATGGGCCTTGAGCCCATCTTCTATATCTCTCATATCCATGGGTCTTCTTTGGTCTTATGGGCTTGGGCCCATCTTCTAATACCCTTCAATATGTGAGTCTTCCTTGGTCATGTGGGCTTGGGCCCTATCTTCCAACAAAAGTCTCTTTCTTTATAACATAAAATACCTCGGAAGTTGAAGCTATCTGCTACTGCTCGAAGCTCTTTTGCAATCTGACCTTTACTGCTTCAAAAATTGATTTCTATTTGTAGATAACTCAGATAAAAAATTGGCTAAGTAGATAAAATAATAGACTTAAAAATATTTCTTTTGATATATTTTCCATATAAATTCTAGTTCTTGATAGCATAAAATACCTCGAAAGCGGAAGCTTGTTGTTGCTACTCGAACCTCTTTTGCAATCTGACCTTTTTTCATTAAAATATCAATATCTCTCTATAGATAACTCCGATTGGAAAAAATTATTTTTCCTTAGAAAGTAGACTCAAATACCTTTCCGTCAATATATAATTTGAAATATGAAAATCTAATTGTAGAGGTAAAAAAAGCAAAACAAACTCTAAGTGTAGGGAGAGAAAAAAAAAAACTACGAACCTAGACTTAGGGTTTAGGGTTTAACGAAAAGGATCTTATTATCTCTGTGGGTTGACCAAGTCAACTCATAGAACCCGTTCTGCTACCATGTTGAATTTATGGAAAAGAGAAATACTTCATTGACTTCATTAAATTATTATAATCAGAGTACATGTGTTATGATCGCAATAAAATTATTATTTTAATTATTTTTCTTTAATTTACTTTTTTTTAAGACACAAGGGTATTTTTGGAATATTTCATTTATAAGGGTTTTTTTGTTATATTTATTTTTAACCTTGTAAGGGTGGACCCTATTTAAGGGGTAAGAATTTATGAGAAAGACAAACATTGATTTTAGGTTAAACAGGCTTGGAGTTCTCCTTGATGAGCTCTAGGGTTTTCAAGCTTCCCTTTGGCTTGATCTTTGTCTTTTTCTTCTTCCTCCCTACGAATCCCTACGAATCCATGTGTCAAATCTGGGATTGTAACAATTTGTATCAGATCGGGAACACAATGAACTATTCTATATCCCACGAAAAATGGATGGCCCTGCGTAAAGAAGAGGAAGAGATACGTGAATGGCGCGACGAATTGGAAAGAATTGAAGCGGAAGAGATACATGAACGACGCGAAGAATTGAAAGGAATACGTGAATGGTGTGCAACTTTCATTAGAAGTTTTTATGCAAGGAAGTAACTCGCTGCCGCTAAACAGGTCATACGACCTCAAATCTCCGAGCACCACAACAAATTGGAAAGAATACATGAATGGTGTGCAAACTTCCATTGAACGTTATGATAGGGAACAACTCGCTGCCGCTGTCACTCGAGACGCTGGCTTGGACGGGCAGGGGATGCCTGAAATCAGAGAGCTCTCGGTCTCTCCAGTGGTGGCGACATCCAAAATTGAGGACTCAGAAATTCCTTCGTTAGAAAATCTAGAGTGGGGTTCGGCATCAAACCCTTTCCCACTCGTTGCCATATGTCTTCCCGAACAGAAGACGCAGAAAATCTGAGAGCTCTTAGTCTTGAAAAAGTTCCCCGAATTTTCGAAAGTAGACGGCGGGGACCAAGATTTGGGGAAATCGGAAGGGTATTATGCCTCAACCTCGGTGGTCATGGGTGATTTGGGTTCGACCTCAAAAAATCCCTTTTCACGGCCAGCAAAATGTCTCCCAGAACAGAAGAAGGAAAATTTCCGATTTGACTCTGTCTCGGTGAATCAGTTCGGTCATCCCTCCTCAGTCTCGGAAAAAATCCAAGCGACAAAGCCTCATATTGCTGCTGTTCGCCATCGAGAATAGGTCAATCTTTCGCTCTCACTCTCACTCTCGACCTTTGAACGGAAAACCGACTTGGGCACAACCTCTCGTCTTCCGGCAAACTGCAACAACTATGGAACGAGCTCTCTTATTCGAGTAGCCTGCAAAGCGGAATGAAAATTGAACATAGTCGTTGTATTATAGGGAGGACAGGCTCCTGGAGGCCACAATGTTCATTCCGATACTTATGATGATTTTTAGGATCACACCATGGGTAGAAAACCTTATGGATTCAAGGGAGGTACTGTCAAAGTCATGAAATGCAAATCCAGAGAGCTGTCATCCAAATTGACAGAAATCAGGGTGGGTTTGGAAGAGACGGAATTGACACTCCAGCTCAGTTTCTCAAATCAGCAGAGAAGGTGTTTGAGAGAATGGCGGGTAGGAGTATTACCTCTAGGAACTCTCGGTTCTCTATTTTTATGATGAAATGGTATGCAAAATTTCATGAGTTCAAATCCACAGACCTGTTTCAGAATGCCTCAAAGCTGTAGTGATTGGTGACACTTTCGGCGGACCCCTGCAGAACACATCCGGACCATCTATTGACATCTTCATCAAGCTCATGGCAGAGGAGTGTCTAGTTTTAGCACCAGCTTGTTCACTTTTCTCATTTGTGGGTTTCTTCTTAATTTGTTTTTAGCAAATTAGGGGGAAACGCCTGGTTGGCCAGTCATGGTCTACTTCTGAACAAAATGGCTTGCCGGTTGCCCACGTGGAGTAGGTGATAGATTCAACCTGTGGGTTGGCCAACCCTGTTGTTTGGTTGCTTAACCATCGGGTGGTTTGCTTCAGCGACTGATGTTCGTAGTGACAAAAAAAATAAAAAATTCAGAGGACACTTTCTGCCAACAGGGGGAACCAGTGTAGGGTTTCAATACCGCAATCTCTCCATCTAGGGTGTACATTGCAGCACTTACACCACTTGTGTTATTCAGAGGGTTGCCGTGGATGCCACATATGCTACTTGGGAAGATATGGCGACGTTTAGGTATGTATCCCTACCTTATCCCTACCTTCGAGCTTGAGGACAAGCTTTTTCTTCCAAGGGAGATGTAATGTTATGCACGAAATAACATTATTATTTTAATTGGATTTCTTTAATTTACTTTATTTTATTTCAGTTTTAAGACACAAGGGTATTTGTGGAATATTTCATTTATAGGGTGTTTTTGTAATATTTATTTTAAACCTTGTAAGGGTGAACCTGTTATGGTCTCTAGCCATGGACCTAGTAACTCGGCGAGTCAAATAAGGATCCAACACTGTTAGAGGGTTTCTTAACACGTTTTTGTGAAAAGAAACTCTCTTTTACTTCCCTCACACGTTATAATTAAAAAGGAGTTTCCTTTTCTCAATTATAGATGGACCAATTCAATCAAGAGACTTTTTTAAGCAACCAATTATGAAACCCCACTTTATACCTGATGTCAAATGAGTAGGGTTTCTGAATTCATGCAACTACCAATGTTGAATGTAAAGAGGGCAGTCTCTAGCTCTTCTAAACTCGGAAAAGATAGATAAAAATACCTCTTGAAGACCTACTTCAATCAGCAACTCGAAAAACCCCTTTCTTGATGCTAAGGCTCATGCAAATCCTCCTTCCCTCACTGCTGGTTCGTGGAAGAGATGGATGACTATTGCAACTTGGAAGAGAGGGCTGATTCCTCTTCCTTTTCCTTCCAAGATGTCCTCAAAGACTCCCCAATGGATGCAACAAACCACCATGGATAGTTCACGCCAAGGACCCTAGGATAGGGAACCTAGCAAGAACCTAATTACTCTATTTTACTCTAAATCCGAACTTGCTTTATTTCTCCATCCTTACCCCTTAAATAGGATAATTAACATCAACATAGGTTAAGGTTATAAAACCCAATTCTACCCCTACCTTTAAGTCTTATTACAAATCAATAAAATTCGAAATTAAAAGCAACATAAATAATAAATGTAAAGTAGATGACTCAGTGTTATTGAGTCCATAACATTTGCCCCCCCCTCCCCCCCCCCCCCCCCCCCCCTTGAAGATCGAGCTTGTCCTCAAGCTCGGAAGCTGGGTAGACCTGGTGGAAGTTGTCGAGCTGCTCCCATGCTGCATAGTTGTGGTCGATTGCTGCCCAGTAATGGCATGCAGGGAGATGTCCAGTGGTTCTTCGTCTACCATATCCTCTGTCACCTCGATATCCTCATCTTCAACCTTATCGATCAAAAACAATCTTTTGCACTGATGCCCAACCCAATATGGTTCGTCACAGTTGTAATAGAGATTCTTAGCCCGCCGTTCCGCCATCTCAGCACTTGTCAATTTTTTTATATAAGGAGGTGTAGGATGACTAGATCTCGGATCCCCTGTCAAAGTAATAGCCGGGTTGTTTTTCGGAGGAATGCACTCTCCTTGCCCCGTGGATGGAGCGCTCCGCTCCCCTGACCATGGAGGTAGTCTGTGTTGTGACTTCTGTCGCAGTTCTAAAGCATGAGCTATATTCATAGCGCTGGATAAGTTAACAAGTGCATAGAGCCCCACCTCAAGCTTTAACGCGTCAGTCAGTTCTGCTATAAACAGCGCAACTTGCTCATCCACTTGTACCATACTGCTGGCTCGTGCTAATTTTTCCTGGAACAGTTTTTTATATTGCTCCACGGCCCCAGTTTGGCATAACAAAACAAAATCTCCCAAAGGGTTGCTGTAAGCCAGAGGACCAAAATGGAGAGAGCATAGTCGCTTAAATTCATCTTAATCTGCCACGTCGCTATCAATCTCAACTAGCTGGTACCAAAGTTGTGCTTCCCCTAGTAAGTGGAAAACAGCCACATTGACTCGGTCATAGGCTGGGACTCACTGATGACTAAATTTTTTTTCGCACCGATACAACCATATCAAAGGGTCTTATGACCCATTATAAGTAGGGAATTCCATTTTAGTATACCTTTGAACAGTGCCTCCCCCCTGGTAGAAGTGTCCCCCTGGAATGAGGGGTCCTTGCTGTCCCGAGAAACTTGTACGCCTAGGAAATTCATCTCCCCCTCTGTTATACGAATGGTCCTCTCCTCTCTGATCTGGAATGAGAGGTACAGTGCCTCCCCCCTGGTTGAGGTGTCCCCCCAGAATGAAGGGTCCTTGCTGACCCGAGAAACTCGTGTGTCTAGTAAACTCATCTCCCTCTCTGATCTGCGAATGGTCCCCCGGAATTGGGTTCTTGCCAGTGCTCAGACCAGTCTCCATGCTATCCATCCTTCCTTTCAAGGTTTCCAAACTGAGAGTGAACTTCTCCTCCAATGCAGCAAATTTCTTGCCAGTATTCAGACCAGTCTCCATGCTATCCATCCTTCCCTTCAAGGTCTCCATATCGATATCAATTTTGGAGAACCTCTCTAGAACTGTATAAAATTTTCTTTCAAGCAATTCAAAGTATTCATTGGTGCTTCTCTCTGTCGGTTACCCTGCTCTGATACCAAGTTGTTATGGTCCCTAGCCATGGACCTAGTAACTCGGCGAGTCAAATAAGGATCCAACACTGTTAGAAGGTTTATTAACACATTTTTTTGTGAAAATAAACTCTCTTTTACTTCCCTCACACGTTATAATTAAAAAGGAGTTTCATTTTCTCAATTATCGATGCACCAATTCAATCAAGAGACTGTTTTAAGATCCAATTTTGAAACCCCACTTTATACCTCACGTCAATGAGTAGGGTTTCTGAATTCATGCAACTACCAATGTTGAATGTAAAGAGGGCAGTCTCTAGCTCGTCTAAACTCGGAAAAGATAGATAAAAATATCTCTTGAAGACCTACTTCAATCAGCAACTCGAAAACCCCTTTCTTGATACTAAGGCTCACGCAAATCCTCCTTCCCTCACTGCTGGTTCGTGGAAGAGATGGATGACTATTGCAGCTTGGAAGAGAAGTTTGATTCCTTTTCCTTTTCCTTCCAAGATGTCCTCAAAGATTCCCCAATGGATGCAACAAACCACCAAGGATAGTTCACACCAAGAACCCTAGGATAGGGAACCTAGCAAGAACCTAATTACTCTATTTTACTCTAAATCCGAACTTGCTTTATTTCTCCATCCTTACCCCTTAAATAGGGTAATTAACATCAACATAGGTTAGGGTTATAAAAGCCAATTCTAACCCTACCTTTAAGTCTTATAACAAATCAATAAAATTCGAAATTAAAAGCAACATAAATAATAAAAGTAAAGTAGATGACTCAGTGTTATTGAGTCCATAACAGAACCCTATTTAAGGGGTAAGAATTAATGAGAAAGACAAGTATTGATTTTAGGTTAAACAGGCTAGGAGTTCTCCTTGACGAGCTCTAGGGTTTTCAAGCTTCCCTTTGGCTTGATCTTTGTCTTTCTCTTCTTCCTCCCTATGAATCCCTACAAATCCATATGTCAGATCCAGGACCATAACAACATGAACCTCTATTTATAATAGAGGAAGGTAGTAGAGTCCAATTACAATAAAACTACATTTGTCCCAATTACAGCCAAACTCTAATACTTAAAGATAAGTCCTAGAATAATTAAATGACTCAATATTGATAAAAGACAAACATAATTCAAACTAAAACTCTTCTTGGACGTGACCATAAAATAATGATGCCTTTGTGAGTCCTTGATCTTCCAGCTTATGTGATAAGGATGCCAACTTGTGGTAATCATGGTGGGTTTTACTTCTTATGGGCATGGGCAGATCTTGTGGGCCTTTCTTAGTAGTGTTGCCCATGTTATAATACTGTTAGATATGTGGGCCTTCCTTGGTCATGTGGGTAGGAGCCCATCTTCCTACAGTCCTGTCTTCCGCCATAACAGTAATCCACTATGAAGATCAAATAGTTTACAAGAGAAATTGCTTAGACTCACAAGTGATTTTTCTCTAATCTCTCTCGGCCTCAACTCAAGATCCTTCTCCGGGTGAAAATGATAAAACCCTAATAGCGGTCCCCCCCAATTATAAAGAGAAAATTATGGCAACTGCTTTACTAGTGTGAAAATTTCAAAATGCTCATAATGTTCCGCGTACTCACTTAGCGTAAGGCGTTGATTAGGCTCCACAACTTAAGAATCTCCCTCTTGGAGACTAATCCATCATCAATATCTCCTCAACAACGGCAACAAATTTTCAATTCATAGAGAGAAGCCCAACTGAAGTTGAACACAACTTTAGTTTCTCAATTGTAATAGTCTTTGTCAATATATCAGCTAGATTCTGACTCCCTTGAATCTTCTCAAGTGCTAATACTCCATCCTCAGGAGCCAATCTAATGAAGTGATAACGCGCCTGTATGTACTTTGTTCTGGCTTGATAAATAAGGTTCTTTGCTAAATGAATAGCACTCTAAATGTCACATTACAATACATTCTTCCCATGCTTGAGACCTAATTCTTCCAAGAAATATTGCAACCATACCATCTCTTTGTTGGCTTCAGTCATGGTGACATATTCTGCCCCAGTAGTGGAAAGAGCAACTATCTTCTACAACTTAGAGACCCAACTAACTGTCGTACCACCCAATGTGTATACATATTCCGTATTACTCTTCATCAACATCTACATAATCTTGTAATCCCAAGTCTGACTTTCTGAAACATAAGGTTGAGTCTGCAGTGCCTTTCAAATACCTGAGAATCTACTTCACTACTTCCCAATATTGCTTACCTGGATTACTCATATATCTGTACAACTCCCGCTGCATGAGCTATGTCTGGCCTAGTGAACACCATGACATACATGAGACTGCCAATAAGAGCAGCATAAGGTGCATTGGCCATGTTGGCTCGCTCCTGTTCTGTAGAAGGTGACTGCTCCTTAGATAGCCTAAAGTTACTAACCAAAGGAGTACTCACTAGTTTTTCATCATTCATGTTGAATTTGCTCAGCACCTTCTTCACATATTCTTCTTGTGATAGTTTCAAGACATCAATGTCCCTAGTAATCCTCATCCCAAGGATTTTTTTTGCACCACCCAAATCCTTCATTGCAAAATTCTTGGACAAGTCCCTTTTCAACTTTTCTATTTCCTATTTGCAAGCACCTGCTATCAACATGTCATCAACATATAGTAGTAGAATGATGTAGGAGTCATCAAACTTCTTCACATAATAGCAATGATTCGCCTGGCACCTCAAGAAGCCATTACTACTCATAAAGGTGTCAAACTTTTTATACCATTGTCTTGGAGCTTGTTTAAGACTATACAAGCTCTTTTGAAGTTTGCACACCATTTTCTCCTTTCCTTATGCATTGAAATCCTGTGGTTATATCATGTAAATTTCTTCCTCCAAATCACCATGAAGAAAGGCTATCTTTACATCCAACTAATCCAAGTGCCTTCTTTTAGTAGTCAATTTCACTACTGGAGAGAAGATTTTAGTGTAGTAAATGCCTTCTTTTTGTTGAAAGCCCTTTACCATCAGTCTTGCATTGTACCTCTTGTTGCCATTATGTTTGTCTTTTATTTGGTACCCCCATTTATTCTGCAAGGCCTTCTTCCCTTTTGGTAGCTCGGTCAACGGCCATGTTTGATTGGATAACAGTGTATCCATCTCATCCTGCATAGCCAACTCCCACTCGGTTGATTCATCAGCTTGCACAACTTCCTCATAACTCTTTGGTTCACCTTTATCAGGCAACAAAATATAATTCAACATAGAGGAGTGCCTCTATGGTGGTCTTCCTAAGCAATATTCTCCATCTCAATAGTTGGCGGATCTCTCAACTGAATCACTTTAGACTTCTTGACTTCATCACTTGTCCTCTTAAACTCTTTTTTAGCCTATCTTTATACAGGGCACCTTCATTGAAGATCACATCCTTGCTCCTAATAACCTTAAGAATTTGGTCATCCCAGAAACAATAACCAAACTCGGTACAACCATAGAAAATAAAGAAACATATCTTAGATTTTGCATAAAGTTTACTTCTAATAGTAGAATCAATTTGAATATAAGAAATACTACAAAAAATTTTCAAGAAAGAAAGGTTTACCTCTTTGTCGCTCCATACCTCTTCTGGTATTTTGTAATCAATTATGTTGATCAAATAGGCAACGGTGCTAATAGCCTCAACCCAAAACATCTTTTGCAATCCTGTATGTAATCTCATGCTCCTAGCACGCTCGTTCGAGGTCCTGTTCATCCTCTCAGCTAAACCATTCTATTGAGGTTTTCCAGGAATGGTCTTCTTCTTCAAGATTCCATTATCAGCATAGTATCCTTAAAATCATCATCTATGTATTCTCCCCCATTATCTTATTGTAGGCACTTCACCTTCAAATTTGTGTCATTCTCATCCATTGTTCTCCATCTCTTGATGGTATCAGAGACATCAAATTTATTTTTTAGGAAATAAACCCGTACTTTCTACTTGTATCATCAATAAATGTCACATAGTAGTTAGAACCACCAAGGGAAGTAATAGTTGAAGGCCCCCACACATTTGTGTGAACCAACTCCCACTTGGCTGTCTTGTACTTCTTCCCAGCCTAAGAAAAGCTAACCCTTTTCTGCTTTCCAAAAATACAGCCTTCACACAAACTGTTGTTCATAGTTTTTAACCCTAGCAACTTCCCTTTGGACTGAAACACTTTGATTCCCTTTTCACTCATGTGACCGAGTCTGCCGCAAATCAGAATCAATAACAGTATCAGCAACTACAACCCTGTCTCTGCAACTGGAAGCGATGTAAAGAGTTCTAATTTTAACTCCACATGTAACAACCATGGCTCCCTTAGTGACTTTCAAGGTAGCACCATTAAAAGTCACATTATGATCTTCATCATCAAGCTGCCCTACTGAGATCAGATTACACATTAGTTTTGATACATGTCTCACCTAGTGAATTTTCCACACTGACCCATTTGACATCTTCAAACTGACATTACCAATACCGACAATATCCCAAGGTTCTCTATCAGCATGATACACCTTCCCGTGATCTCCAACAACATAATTCTTCATGATCTCACGGTGCGTAGTGGTGTGAAAAGAAGCTCCTAAATCTAACACCCAAGGGTCAATAAGGTTATCAACCAACAAGAGTAAAACATCTTTTACTTCTTTAGTCATTGCATTTTCAATATCATTTTTATTTTCATCCTTCTGTGGTGCTCTACAGTTGTTCTTTATGTGACCAGACTTGCCACAATTCCAGCACTCCACATTCCTTTCGGATTTGGACTTGCCCCTACCATTCCTTTACTTCCCTCTACCATTGCCCTTGTTGTAATTCCTCTTGAAGTTCCTGCCACTAGTATCAACATTTAGGGAAAAATTAGATGTCGATGATTCTCCTTAGTCCTTTCTACGAACTTCATCCACAAGAATGGTATCCTGAACATCATTAAAAATCAACTTTCAGTTGCCTAAAGAATTGCTGATTGCATCCCTCATAGGTTCCCAACAATTTGGCAGAGATGCCAAAAGAATTAAAGCATGAACCTCATCATCAAATGTAATCTAAACGGAGGTCAATTGATTGACAATCGTGCTACACATTTAAATGCGTTGCCATAGGTGTACTTTCTATCATCTTTAAATTAAAGAGTTTTATCATGAGACAGACCTTATTATTTTCGGAAAGCTTCTCATACATGTCGGACAAAATCTTCATTATCCGCGCCGTTGTTTTCTCTGACGCCACGTTGTGTGAGACATTCTTCGATAGTGTTAACTAGACTACTCCCAACAACTGTCTATCGAGGAGATTCCACTTGTCATCTTTCATATTTTTTGGTTTCATATCCAGAAGTAGCGAGTGCAAATTTTTACTGTATAGATAATCTTCAATCTGCATCCTCTAGAACACAAAATCTATACCATCAAACTTTTTGATTCCTAGTGTTGATCCTTCTCCACCAGCCATTGCTCTCAATCAGGAACCAAATCTCTTATGTCACTTGTTATGAATTAGATGCCCTAATTCGACACTAAAGGGAGAAATAATAATAAACACAAAAGAAAGAAAAATCAAGCATAAGAACAAACAATATTTTTACATGTTTGCCTCAAGGTGAGACTATGTCCTGTCTTCCGTTGCTGTAGTAATCCACTATGAAGTTGAAATATTTTACAAGAGAAATCCCACACACTTGCAAGTGGTTTTTCTAAACTCTCTCAGCTGCAACACAAGATCCTTCTCTGGGTGATAATGATTAAACCCTAATAGTGCGCCCTCCCCGAATTATTAAGAGAAAACTAGGGCAACTGCTTTACAAAGTTGAGATTCCCAAACTGCCCTTAATGGTATGGGTACCGCCTTCGTGTAAAGAGTTGATTAGACTCCACAACTTAACAGTAACCGTGTCTCTGCAATTGGAAGTGATGCAAATAGTTCCAGTTTTAACTCCTTGTGCAACAACCATGGCTCCCTTGGTGACTTTCCAAGCAACACCATTAAAAGTCACATTATGTCCTTCATCATCAAGCTGCCCTACTGAGATCATATTACACATAAGTTTGGCAAATGTCTCACCTTGTGAATTTTACACACTAACCCGTTTGACATCCTTAATTCGACATCACTAATTAGGAAAATATCTAAAGGTTCTCTATTAGCAATATACACCTTCCCGTGATTTATAGCAACATAATTCCTCATGATCTCATAGTGTGCAGTGGTGTAAAAACAAGCTCCTGAATCTAACACCCAAGAGCCAATAGGGCTATCAACCGACAAGAGTAAAATATCTTGTACTTCTTCACTCACAACATTTGCAACATTGTTTTTCTTTTCATCCTTCTTCGGGGCTCTACAGTTCTTCTTTATATGACCAGGCTTGCCACAATTACAACATTCCACATTCCTTCTGTATTTGGACTTGTTTCTCCCATTCCTTGACTTCTATCTACTGTTTGCCTTGTTGGAATTCCTCCCGAAGTTCCTGCCCCTAGTATCGACATTTAGGTAAGAATTAGATGTCGACGATTCTTTGAAGTTCTTTCTACGAATTTCCTCAACAAGAATAATATCCAAACATCATTAAAGTTTAACTTCCCATTGCCTACAGAATTTCTGACCGCAACCCTCATAGGCTCCCAACTATTTGATAGAGATGCCAAAAGAATTAAGGCACGAACCTCATCATCATATTTAATTTGAGCGGAGGCCAATTGATTGACAATTGTGCTAAACTCATTCAGATGCGTTTCCACTAGTGTATTTTCTATCATATTTAAATTGAACAGTTTTTTTATGAAATGTATCTTATTATTTATGGAAGGCATCTAATACATATTAGATAGAATCTTCATCATCCCCGCTATGGTTTTCTACGACGCCACGTTATGAGTGGCCTTCTTTGGTAGTGTCAACCAGATCACTCCCAACACATGTCTATCAAGGAAATTCCACTCATCATCTCTTATGCCTTCTAGTTTCATATCCAAAAGTGGTGAGTGCAGTTTTTTACTGTACAAATAATCTTCCATCTACATCCTTTTAGAAAGAAAAATCCATACCGTCAAAGTTGTTGATTCCAAGTGTCGATCCTTCTGCGCTAGCCATTGTTCTCAATCACGAACCAAGCTCTTATACCACTTGTTAGGAATTAGAAGTCCTAATTCAATACTAACGAGAACAATAATAATCGTAGAACAAGAAATAATCAAGCAAAAAAACACAAGATTTATATATGTTCGTCTCAAGATCGATCCACGTGCTGACTCTATGTAAGGGGTTAATTGGTCTCCACAACTTAACAAAGAGAAGGTTTTAGGAGGAGAATAGGTAGAGTGACAAATTTGGAGAAAAGAGGAGGAAAAGACTAATGGATTAGGGTCATGGACTTGATCCAAACCCTCCCCCTTAAGCTCTATTTATAAATGATAAAAGTACAATATTATCATTATACCCTTCACCTTAGTAAGAGTGAAAAAGAGACAAGAAATGTAAACTAATTACATCATATCTTCCAATAATCCCCCTTAAGTTGGGAGGTAATGACAATGATCCCAGCTTGAAAAAAATAACATAGATGCAATAATAATCTCCTCCATCATGGTGGCCCAAGGATAAGTACGAAACTATGCACAAACTCTCAAAGGGTAGAAATGGATGATAAGTCGAAACCAACCTCAAATGATTTCGAACAAATATAGTGATAATAATCACTAAAGTGGGTAATGTTTGTCATTCACAAGACGACTATGAAAACCCAAGGGTACCAATAAAAAGTCTCAAAGGACTTAAAAACACCCATATATATAAAAGGGACCAACCAAAGCAACACTCCAAAAGGGTTGGCCAAAAGGAGTAAGTGAGAGTCAAATAAAGGATGATAGCAAAAGGTTACCAAATAATAAAAGGGTAATGAGTAATGAGGAAGATAAGATGAAGAAGACTGGGTCACATGTGCTTTATTCTTCATCATATGAACCAATGAAACAATGCCGACAACAGTTGGAAAATAATGAATCCAAGGCAAGCAACTAAAGATTTCTTCTCCAATAATAATGTCTCAATCAAAGAGACAATTTCAATTGTGGTAATGAGCTGATACCCAAATATCACATTCCAAATATGTTTTTATATAGCAACGAATAACCGAAAAATAATAAAAGTCCTTAAGATTAATAAGGGCACATGAGATAATCTACAACAAGTCCATCCTTGCATAAGGAAGATGTGCACCAAATAACTGGAACCGAGTAATAAACTGCCAATAAGTTGAACCGAATGCTGTTAATCTTCTCAAAAAGAATAACTGAATTGAGTGCTGCTGGTTCTGAGAGCAAATGTAAGGTCTTCTAAAAAATAGAGAAGTGTGAATAAAACAGTAATGGATGCTGCTTCCATGCTTACTGCATCAGTGATTAACTTTGACACTAAATCGAGAGAAAGCCATATTAAACCAACTAATTAGCAACCAATGATATAAGTGTCTAGTTATAGCTTGAGACAATTTCACCGAGTGATAGGTTGAGCGAGGTTGCTGGCTTCATAGGGGATAAGTACACTAAGTGCTGCTCCAACATGCTGTTAATATGCTGCTAGGATTTTTCATAACCAAAGAAAAAACACACATTTTGAATCTGATTCTAGATCAGAATCTCCATACATAGATACTTCTATAGTTTGCAACATTAAATCAAGTAACTACTTTTTTGGGAAGTTGCCATAATTCAGAATAGGTATACTTTTGCTCTATGACAAATAGGTCAAGGAAGGTTTATGAAAATAAGATGATCTTCTAAAGATTCTTTCTTGATATTGTTAGTTAACAGAAAAAAACCTTGGAAGGGTAGATCATGAGATAGTTTCCTGATATTATTGATCAATAACAGCAACTCAAAAAGTGAAGAAAAAAAATTGGCTTAAATTCGGATCTTCGCAGGCAATAGGATACCAACATGACCTTTGATTCTTCCAACACAAATATCTCCTTAAATATAGATCGGATTGACATAAAATTTTCTCATTATGAAACTACCCTTAAACACTTTTCATCCAAGTATAACATCACTTTATAAAATATAATTCTTTTGAGATAAATAATCTAATAGATTTTGAACTCTATAATTTGACCAAACTGAGTACTCTTTCTTCTTTGGCAAACATGCCTATTGACTTTTTCGAGATTGATATCTCCTTCAAAAAAATTCAGATTGAGAATTGGTTGAATAGGTAAGAAAATAAAATTATAGATATTTCTCATGATATATAATTCTCTATATAAAGTCTCGTTCTTGATGGCATAAAATCACTTAAAAGTTGAAGCTTTCTCCTACTGCACGGAATTTTTCTGCTACTTGACCTTTGCTACTTTAGATGTCGATTTCTCTTTCATAAAAACAAATCTGATTTCAACGATTCTTTTTTATTTGAAAACTAGACTCACATATATTTCCAAAATTATATAATTTGATACATGAAACATATGGTAAGAGAGTTTAAATATAATTAAAAACAGGAATTGGGCTACAAAGACTTAAAAAAAAATGAGAAACTCATATGTTTTATTTTTTTCTTCTTCTTCCTTCGTTTCTTCTCCATTTCTTCTCCTTTTCCTAATTTGATACCATGTTGAAGCTTAAGATTTCATGATCAATAATCACAGTAGAAGAGGATTAAGGAGTGAGAAGAAATAGAAGAGTTGACGAGAGAAGGTTGTTGGATGATGGGCCCAAGCCCACACAACCAAGGAAGGCCCACACATCCAAGTGTGTGGAAGATGGGCTCAAGCCCACAGACCGAGGAGAAGGCCCACAACCTCACACAATGGTGGCATGATGGTAAATAAAGAGTCATCTCATAAAGATGGCACTGATACAATTAGTTTATGTTTTGTCTCTTATTCACTCTTTTTACGGTGAAGGGTATTCTTGTAATAGTAATACTTTTGATATCTATAAATACAACTTAAGGGGGAGGGTTTGGAAGAAGTCAAATACCCTAATCTTCCTCTTCTTTTCTCCAAATTCACCACTCTTCCTCTTCTCTTCCTAAAACCTTATCTCCACAACTCTTCTTCTTCTTCTCACCCCTTAAATCCTCTTCTACTGTGATTATACATCATGGAATCCTAAGTTTCAACATGGTATCAAAGTGGGCAATGATCTGAGATATACAAGGAGAAGAAGTTGGAGAAAAATATGGAGAAGAAAGGGAGGAAAACGAGTAAGAAGAAGAAGAAGAAAAAGAAACAAAAGAGGAGTTTCTCATTTTTCCTTAAGTCTTATTTCTCAATTTCTATAGTTCATTGGAAGTTTCAATCTCTTTCTGTATTTTTCATATAACAAATTATTTACCATTGGAAATATAATTGAGTATAGTTTCCAACTAAAAAGTAATGGTTGAAATCACAATTTTCTAGAAAGATAAATCGACAATTGAAGCATCAAAGGTAAAATAGCAGAAAATTTTTGCGCAATAGCAGAAAGCCTCAACTTTCAAGTCATTTTATGCCTTCATTAACGAGAATTTCTTTAAGTTGTGGAGCCTAATCAATGCCCTATTTTGATTTGGTACGCGGGTCAACCTTCAGTGTAAGGTCGTTGTGGGGGTTGGAAGGGGGGCAGGGAGGCCCCGCCAGATCCACGATATATTGACTACTATTTCATTAAGGGTAATTTGGGGATTTCACACTTGTAATCCATTTGCCCTAATTTTCTCTTTATATTTGGGGCGTTGTTGTGAGGGTTTTGTTGGAAGATAAGTTCAAGCCCATATGACCAAGGAAGGTCCACATATATAAGATTATTATAAGATGGGCCACACGACCAAGGAAGGCCTACAAGATGGGCCCAAGCCCATAAGAAGTAGGACCTACAATGATTTCCATGAACTGACATCCTTATCACTTAAGTTGGAAAATCAAGAAGGACTCACAAAAGTATCTTTATCTTAAGGTCATGACCAAGAAGAGTTTTAGTTTGAGTTATGTTTATCTTTTATCTATATTGAGTTATTTAATTATGTTAGGACTTATTTTAAGTGTTAGAGTTTGGGTGTAATTGGGACAAGGGTAGTTTTATTGTAATTGGACTCTACTACCTTCCTCTATTATAAATAGAGGTTCATGTACACTGATTACAATAAGTTATTGATATCAATGAAGTATTTCACTTTTCCATAAATTCAACATGGTATCAGAGCAGGTTCTGTGAGTTGACTTGGTCAACTCATGGAGGTAATGTGATCATTTTCTCTAAACCCTAAACCCTAAGTCTAGGTTCGTAGTTATTTTTTTCAGTCCCTAAACCAGTAGTTTGTTTTTCATTTTTACCTCCCTACGTAGTTTTTAATATTGAAAATTATATATTTACGGAAATATATTTGAGTCTACTTTCTAAAGAAAATCGATTTGTTCCAATCGAAGTTATCTACAGAGAGATATCGATATTTGTATGAGCGAAGGTCAGATTGCAAAAAATGTTTGAGCAGCAGCAACAATCTTCAGATTCAGAGGTATTTTTTGCAATCAAGAAGTAGACTTTATATGGAGAAATATATATCAAAAGAAATATCGGTAAGTATATTCTCTTACCTATTCAACTTATTTTTTTTCTGAGTTATCTCGAAAGAGAAATCGATATTTGAAGCAGCAAAGGTCAGATTGAAAAAGAGCTTCAAGCAGCAGCAGAAAACTTCAAATTCTGAGGTATTTTATGCTATAAATAAAGAGACTTTATATGGAGAATTATATATCAAAATAAATATACATAAGTTTATTTTCTTACCTATTCAATCAATTCTCAGTATGATTTTTTTATAAGGAGATATTGATCTTGGAAGAGTCAATGGTCGTTATGGAAAAATAGGAGAAATAGAACTTAGTTCTTCCAGATGACTGAGACCAAAATCTATCAGATTATTTATCTTCTGATAATTATATTTAATGAAGTGAACTTATACTTGGATGAAAGGTATTTAAGTCTAGTTTCATAAGGAAAACATTTCATGTCAATCTGATCTATATTGAAATATATATTCGAATTGGAAGAATCAAAGGTCATGATGGTATCTTGTTGTATTGAAAAATCCGAATTTATGTCAATTGTTTTGCGTCATGAGTTGATATATCAGGAAAATATCTTACTCCTCCCTGGTTTGAGAGCTTATTTATACATCTCTGTTATTTGGGCCTATTGCTACATCTATGATATTTGGTTCAAGCTGGGATCATTGCCATTACCTCCCAGCTTGAGGGGGAGAAGTAGAAAAAGTACAAGAAAGAGATATTTTATTCCTTATATTGTGGATAATTTTATGTGATCAAAATATTCAAGAAAGGTGGAGCACAAAAGATGAAGCTTGTGCATCAATGAAGAAAATTTTATATCGGATTATTTCATGGGTTCTTTTACAAAGTTTATTATTTGGTTCATGTTATATGTGTTGGAAGATGGTCGTGTTATATTCAATTACAACTATTATGTCTCTTTGGGGACATTATTGTTGAAGAAGAGGTGACCTCATGTCATCATTTATTTTACCTTGTCAAAAAGATCAAAATTATTTGTGGTTGGGTGTCCATGATGGAGGAACTTCATCCCCGTCATAAAGACGAAAATTATTTGTGGTTGGAAGTCCATGACGGAGGAACTTCATCCCCGTCAAAAAGATGAAAATTATTTGTGGTTGGAAGTCCATGATGGAGGAACTTATGATTACATCTATGTTATCCCCCCCTGTAATGACTTTTATGTCTCCTACCACTTGAGAGTCGCTGTCCTTTGGAGGGACATGGTGGTGGACACTTAAGAGCAATGCCGATAGACACACTATCGATAACAGTGGAGTGTGCCCTACATCCAGCATTAGGACTGGATCATGAAGCAATGGCTTTCCGGCTAGGAGTGATTTTAACTCTCACTTATATAATGCCATAGGGCCTCATGGAAGGACGCAACAGCGTGAGGGGGAATGTTGGAAGATGAAGGCATATTGGAAGATGTGCCATTTTATAAAAAAAAATTCTATACATCATTTGCAGCAAGCTGGGAGTTCATGTTGTTCTCTCACCCCCATCTTGAGGGGGAGTGTTGGAACATAAGCTCAAGCCCACACAACCAAGGAAGGCCCACATATCTAAGATTATTATAAGATGGGCCACATGACCAAAGAAGGCCAACAAGATGGGCCCAAGCCCATAAGAAGTAAGACCCACAATGATTACCATGAGCTGGCATC
The DNA here is from genome assembly GCF_029961685.1 of Aristolochia californica. Taxonomy (NCBI): domain Eukaryota; kingdom Viridiplantae; phylum Streptophyta; class Magnoliopsida; order Piperales; family Aristolochiaceae; genus Aristolochia; species Aristolochia californica. The sequence goes on from NW_027181881.1 coordinate 9,382,042, forward strand.
CTTATCACATAAGTTGGAAGATCAAGAAGGACTCACAAAAGTATCTTTATCTTAGGGTCGTGACCAAGAGGAGTTTTAGTTTGAGTTATGTTTATCTTTTATCTATGTTGAGTTATTTAATTATGTTAGGACTTATCTTTTAAGTGTTAGAGTTTGGGTGTAATTGGGACAAGGGTAGTTTTATTGTAATTGGATTCTACTACCTTCCTCTATTATAAATAGAGGTTCATGTACTCTGATTACAACAAGTTATTGATGTCAATGAAGTATTTCACTTTTTCCATAAATTCAACAGGTTTTATCACCCGAAGTATTATCATCATAGCATCACCAGTTGCGGCCGAGAGAGGTTAGAGAAACAACTTGTAACTGTGTGTGATTTCTTTTACAAACTATTTCATCTTCATAGTGGATTATAGTAGCAGAGAAAGACAGGACGTAGTCTCACCTTGAGGGGAACCTGTATAAACCTTATTGTATTTTTGTGTTTAGTTTTTCTTTTTTCCACGATTATTATTATTTCTCTTGTTAGTTTAGAATTAGGGCATCTAATTCTTAACAACTTTATATGGAGAGTTATATATAAAAAGAAAGATTTGTAAGTCTATTTTTTTATCTACTCAACCAATTCTCATTCTGAGTTGTTTATATGGAGATATCAATCTTGGAATAGTCAACGGTCATGTTGGCCAATGAAGAAAGAGTACTTGGTTCAACCAGATTAGAGAGTCCGAAATCTATCAGAGTATTTATCTCAGAAGAAGTATATTTTATGAAGAGAAGTTATACTTGGTTGAAAGGTATTTAAGTCTAGTTTCAAAAGGAGAAACTTTCATGTGAATGTAATCTATATTTAATGATATATTCACTTGGAAGAATCAAAGGTCATACTGGTATAATGTTGCATGCGAAGATTTGAATTTAAGCCAATTTTTTGCTTAACTTTTTGAGTTGTTGTTATTGCTCAACATATAAGGAGAGTATCTCATGCTCTACCCTTGGAAAGTTTCTGTTTTTTAACTAACAATATCTATAAATAATCTTTAGAAGACCATCTTATTTTCATAAACTTTCTTTGATTTTATTTGTCAAAGATTGCCTTGGTACCAATTGAAGGACGAAAATACCTTATTTAGAAGATTTTTCCAGCCACAAATTTTGTAGATTTTGTTGGTATTTTGAAAGATTAAAAAGAATTTGATTTGGTATCCTTGCCTAATAAATTAAGACCATAAAAGATTGAAATATTTGGCTTGGCTTGAGTTACTTGGTTTACAGTGTCAACTCAAGAAAAAGGAGTAACACCATTAATTTTAGACCGATAAGAATAAGTACTTTTATTGTGTTTACTCAAGTACACATCACATGGTAAATAAAAAATATACTTAAAAGATGGAAATGATGATTGGATAGACTAAAGTGAATGATGTCCCAGTCTATTGTATAATTGGAGGACCTGTTTTTTGTCCGCTTGTGGGGCCTCTGGCAATCACCTGCTTGATTTGTAGATCCTGAAACAAACAATGAGGGGGATAAAAGGTTCTAGAGGAATTGAATTTTTTGGTTAATTGACTAAAAAACATTAAGCTTAAAAAAATGAGGAACAAAAAGAACATCTTCTAAGTGAAGAGAAAGTGTAGCAGTAATAGATCTCATCGCTTGTACCATGGTTTGAGATTTATTTGTTATAGACATAAATTTTTCTTTTGGGCAAAGAGGTCAAGAGTTCAAAAGGCTAATGTTACCAGTGATATGCTCGGAGGCCCCATATTGATCCAAGGAGATGAAGAGGAGGAAGTAGCAGTAAACATAACTGTGATAGTTGTTGCAGCAGTAGCAGAAGTGGATGTGGTTTTGGTGGGAAAATGGAACATACCCTTCAATTTTTTAAATAACTCAAAATACTCAATTGTGAAAGCCTGTTTTGCTTTGCAGGATTCAGCATTTCCTTCAAATTTGACTGTAGTCATGGTTGAAGCTTGATTAGCAGTGATTTGTTGATGTAGTATGAATGACATCTATTATAATTAAGTGAGTGAGTGACATGAGTTGTAATTAAGATAGATTTTATGTTCTTTTTCTTTTTACTCATGTACTAGGGTTTCAACCCTAAAATTTTAAGTATCAAACTATGGGGGAGGGCACAAAATTTTTGCTCAATTTTTCTTCACTTTCTCCATCTCCTTTCTTGCATCACATGCCTAGCCTTCTCTCTTAAACTTCCTTCTTTCTTTTCCTCCTTTCTCCTTCTTCTTTCCCCTAACCCTAGCTGTTCCAATTATGAAACCCTATAATTTAACATGGTATGAGATGGTTTCATGGAAAACTACTGCCAAAGTGTTAAAAGTGTGCAAAGGAGGAGTTTTTTTCCCGCCATTGAAGGCAACAAGTTGCTGGATTTTTCAAATTTCAGCAAGGTTCTAAATCAGATAAGTGGCTCCTAATCCTTAAAACTTGTTTTAAGTCATCCAAAACCAAGTCCTAAACATTTTATTTTATTTTTAGGTTCAATCTCGATGATTTGGTGAAAAACAAGCCTCTTCATATTCATGTATGGCTGAATTCTGATTCATTTGTAAGTTCTTATATCTAAAATATTTAGCCATGAATTTGATAAAAAAAATTAGGCATTTAATTTAAAAATTCCTTATAAATTCTTAATTAAATCTCTCTTTATCAATGCAAAAATTAGTTTTGAATCAATGAAACCCTGAAGTACTGTTTGAAATTAATTGTTGAAGGAAAAGTGTTTGTGTAAGTCAGCCTTCAATCCCACCTTAAAGTGTGTTGTTTTCATGAGTTAGTCATCAATTTTTTTAATTGTTGGAATTGAATCAATTTATAATTTTGCATGTTTAGTTCATACATGAAGTCATACACTTCATAGAGTTATTTTACATCTACTCATCCCCACCTTGGTGAATTTATGTTGATTCTAATCCTGAAATCTTGCGTTTAACTTGCTAATCTTTTGAGTTAGTTAAAAAATAGTGTTTGTAATTGATCTAGCATGGCAGAAATATCAAGAAATTATTCTTCTTCCTCATCATATGCAGATTTCAGCAACTATGATCCCTTGTGAATCACTACAATTCCTCTTAAGGGCTTGAGTAACCATTTGTCATGGTGTCAATCTGTCAAATGTTTTCTTATTACTAGAGACCTTGTTGGACATATAAACCAACCCCCTATTCATCTTTATGGGCCTTCCTATCACAAGTGGTTGAGAAAAGATGCCTTAGTTAATTCATGTCTTGAATTATATTCTACTTTTGACAGTCTTCGAAAATTTATGACATAACTCAGGAGACGTGCATAACAAAGCATAAAGACACTTCTTGAATAGTTTGCCAGATTCATATGTCTATTATAGGAATGGAAGGTTCCTCAACCTTACTCAACAAATATTGCAACTCAAGAAAAGCAAAGAGAAGATCTGGTTTCAGCCATATGCCTTGCAAATCTATAGTCTTACTTGGATATTCTAAAGTAACAGATACTTAGTTCTACAACCAGACCTTCTTTTAATGTTCTATGTGCAGCTATGCTTAGAATTCCAGTTAAGGGATTCTCAACTCAACAAGAACAAGTAGAAAATTCAGCAATGTCCTTCTAGGGAAGGGGGAGAAACGAATATGGAGGGGAAGAGGAAGAGGAGAAACAAATATGGAGGGGAAGAGGAAGAGGTGAAAATTCTTATTGTAGAGGGAGAGGAAGAACTATGGGTGAATGCACTTCCAACTCCCCAAACTTTACTCAAAACAGGAAGTGTACTTTATGTGGTTTAAAAAAATCATTTTGTTGACAAGTTCTGGAATTTACGTGGTAAACATGAGTTTTTTAAGGCTCATCAAGCCGCAAGGACTACCACTACAACCCCACAAAGTGTTACCTCTGATCATCCAAAAGGGAAGATGGTTCTTACAGAAGAAGATTATGACTTGTTTCAAAATTTTAAGAACCAGATGGCTCTACCTTTAAGAGCCACAATAGGTACAATTGCTACAACTGATACGTTCTCCTTTGTTTCATGTTCTAGTCCTTCATCTTGGATTATTGACTCTAATGCCTTTGAACATTTTATCGATAAAATAAATAACATATCTTCCTTGATCCATTGTACTACAGATTGGTATGTATCTATTTTAGATGAGTCCCAAAGTCAAGTTCAGGGTACTGGTAGATCTACTTTATCTCCCTCTATTTAAATTTATAATGTTTCATTGGTACCTCAATTCCCACTTAGTGTTATGTTTGTTAGCCAGTTAACTAAAAGGCATAATTGCTTTGTCACTTTTTTCTTGCTCTTTTTGTTTTTCTAGACATAAAGATGAAGTAGGTGATTAGTGGCGGCCATGATATAGTAGGTCTCTACTTTATGAATCCAACAATTATGATAGCTTTAGAAACAACTGAGAGAGAAGCCATACAATGGCACAACAGGCTGGACCATCCTTCCTTTTTAAGCTTGAAATCATTAGTTCCCTTGATAAATTTTGTTTCTTAGTTATCTTGTGAGTTTTTCAAGCTTGGGAAGCATCATCACGATATGTTTGAGCCCATGCAAAACAATATATTATTTTTTCCTTTCTCTTTGATTCATTCCTACAGTGAGGACCTATTAATATCTTGAATCTATGACTGCCTTAGTATTCTGTGATTTTTATGGATGATCATATAAGATTATTTGGTATATTTTATGCAATATAGATCTAAAGTGTTTACTATCTTTAATTCTTTTTGTGGAATGGTTGAGACACCGTTTCAAAGGAAAATTTAGATGTTTAGGTTTGATAATGCAAATGAATATTTCCTCTCAAATTCAGAATTTATGCCAAGAAAAAAACATTATCCATCAATCTTGTTGTGTATACGCCACAATAGAATGGTGTCTAAGAAAGGAAGAACAAAATTCTTGTTGATGACCCAAGTTGCTTTTCAAGATGGGGGTGAATTGGGAATTTCACATTTAAATTTATGGTGCCCAAGAATTAAATCGAATAGATATGCAAATAAATTAGGTATAAATTCACATACCACAAATTGAATACCAAATATTTTGTTATCGATGTTTCCCTATTGGTATTCACTAATAATAGCTCAATTAGCTTGGAATTACAAGAAAGAGATTCCAGTTCTCCTTCAATCTATGTGAATTTTGAAATACACAATTAGAATTTAATATCTCCAAGAGATTAGTTAGATTCTAGCTCTAGCAATCCCTTTATATCTAGATTTATTGGAGTTCTAGATGAAACTATCAAAAAATAAAAAAAATTACAAGAAAGATAAAACTTACACCCTTGTAATTGGAGAGATACCATTCTCCTTTGAGAGTTCCAAGCTTCTAGACTTTGATGCACAATGGAGTGTAGGAGCTTGACTAATGTGTATACAAGGAGATGGAATGAGAACGAAATGCAAGTATTTTTCAAAGTGTGACTCTCTTTCTCAAAATTGCACTTAGAAAGGATTTGCAAATGATTGAGAGTAAATTCAAGTAGGTATACCAATAAAAGCTCATTAAATTTTCAGTGGGAGGTTTGGTAGGGTATTTATAAGTTCCCCAAGCCAAACTAGCCTTTTTTACCAGTTTGCAACAGGTTGAGTTTACATTGATCAATTTGTGTAAAGTGATTGATCATTCAATCCTCTGAAACAACTATTTTTCTGTCAAGATGTGTCTTATTGATGGATTTTATGATCGATCAAAATCTTCCCATTGGGTCTGACGTTTTAAGTTGATCGATTAATGTACATGGTATGATTGATCAATCAAAATTCCCACTTGTAGTGTATAACAAGTATGCCGATTAATGACTTTGCTATGATCGACCATCCTTTATATCCCTAATTGACAAAGTTCTATATGATTGATTAGTCATAGAAATTGATTGATCAATCAACTTGAATTTGATTTTCCTGGATTGTGTTGATTGATCAGTCCAATTGGGTTGATCGGTCGACCTTTATAGCACATTTGCCATGTTTTGGATGATCGATCAATCAACCTTGGTTGATCGATCATGCTTTATATTTATGGAATGTACACTTCTCATTGATAGATCATTGGCAAATGTTGGTTGATCATTTCAGTTCTAGTTCACTATATGAATTTTAAAGCATGGGATTTTGTGATCCTAAGTATGAAATGTGTGTATGCATTTGTAAAACCATGTTTGAATGCAAAATATGTCCTAAAGATCCAAAATTTACATTGTACCTCAAGTTTTGGAAGAATTGGGTTATTCTCTTACATAGATTGAGTTTTGACCTTTCTCTAATTCCTAAACTCTAGTCATCAATTTTTATTCTTCTTCTTAGGGTTCTTCTTCAAGACTTCTTTGATATTCGATGGTGCTTGAGGTCTTTGAGAGGCTTGTGTCAATTCAGTGCTTAGACCTTTGAAATTGGTGTCTCTTGAAGGTAATGTACATGAAATACTAGAATTACAATTGTTAGCTCAATTAAGTTTTGTTATCATCAAAATCAAGAAGGGAGTCAATGCTCGATCAACAATCTCCCCCGTTTTGATGATGACAAAACCTAATATTGAAAAATTAAAAATATAACATCTCTAAACACTCTCCCCTTAATCTATGCATATTTTATTTCACATTTTAATCTCTGATTTTCTATCTTTAGTGTATCGTATAGATCTTTTCTTCTCTCCCCCTTTTTTGTCACACTCAAAAAGATATGCAATGGCAAATGTGAGTAAAAATGTTGTCTCAAAGGCCTTTTCATATATAGCCTACAAAATTTACAAAAAGTGTTGTATTTACAAGTGCTTAAACCAAAATACAAGCATAACAAGCTAATGTAAGTATAGAAGGGAGTCGGGCTAGTAAAAAAAATCAATAGGCCAAAAGGCATCTATTGAGGTGGTGGTGGTGGCGATGAGCTATTGATGAGAACTCGAGCATGCTCTTGATCTCTGTTAGGTCTCTCATAGCTCGATCTGGCCCATCTTCAGTTGTTCTTGCATAGCAAGAATAGCTGCCTGAGTGGCCCTCACATCATTCTCTATGTCCTTTAGCTCCTTTATTCGGTTTGAAGAGGAGGATGTTTTGTAAGTCCTCCTATTTGAAAACTCAAACTATTCATCCTATGCTTCCGGTCTCATCTCATCCCCAGAGCCAACTCCTTGAGGTGCCTCCTTCCCAATAAATTCCTTCTGAACCCACTGGCCTTGTTGGAATATAGGGCCCAAGCCCACACGACCAAGGAAGGTCCACATATCAAATAGTATTATAAGATGGGTCACACGACCAAAGAAGACCCACAAGATGGGCCCAAGCCCATAAGAAGTAGGACTTACCATGATTACCACGAGCTGGCATCCTTATCACATAAGTTGGAAGGTCAAGAAGGACACACAAAGGCATCTTTATCTTTTTTTCACATCCTAGAAGAGTTCTAGTTTGACTTATGTTTGTCTTTTATCTATATTGAGTTATTTAATTATGCTAAGACTTATCTTTAAGTGTTAGAGTTTGGGTGTATTTGGGACAAAGGTAGTTTTATTGTAATTGGACTCTACTACCAACACCTTCCTCTATTATAAATAGAGGTACATGTACTCTGATTATAATAAGTTATTGAAGTCAATGAAGTATTTCTCTTTTCCATAAATTCAACAGGCCTCTACATTTTGTGAAGCTGAACTTACTGATCTTCATCTCACCGATCGACATCTTCCTTGTAATGTCCATGCTCTCCTCATCGGTGACATTAACTCCGCAAAGGCGTAGGATGGTAGTGATCAACTGAGAGAATTGCAAACCATCCTCTTGTGAACTCATGGCGATGTCCATCATCCTACTCACCATGAAATAGCCAAAATTAAGGTGAACCTTCTATGTAATGGCCCTCATCAAAAAGATATCAACCGTAGTCAAAGGCAAAAGTTTCCCCTTCCTCTGGCCGAGGATCTGGGTGCCAATCTCCATAATGATTCTCGGTGCCATGGTGAAGTCCTTGATCTTGAACACTAACTAAATAACGTCATGTATGTTCTTTGGGAGGCCACTATGGAGGCCGACTAGCTAGTTTTCCTTCACGTATCTAGTCATCCCAAGAAGGTGCTTCCTAATAGATTGTTCATCTCAATGGACTGAATGGATATGGTGGTTTTCTTTATATAAGAAGTAATCCTCAAATTATTACGAGAAAGTTTCTCTTCTTCCAAGTTAGAGTAGAAGACTTTTACCAACATGGGCTAAACAACATCCTCAATCTCCAATATTCCAATGTATGGGAGGAATGATAAAATTCCAAATCTACTCAACTTGTCTCCACAATGCTTTTTGAAGAAAAATGTTAAAATTACTTACTCCATTGTTGACGTGTTCGAAAGTGTCCCTCCAATTGGGCATTTCCTCGCACGTATCATATTCATGGGATGGAGTACACTTCTTTCCCATGAATTTTGTGTGAACCATCTTGAAAATTGGATTTGGTAAAGGTAAGGAGCTAAAAGTTAAGAAAAAAGGGTTTTCTTTTCGGATTTAGAGGTGGGATACCTCTAAAATTGGAAGGGAAAGAAGAAAAAAAGGCTCTGGAAGGTTAGAAATCTTAGGTTTCGGAGTTTGGAATGAAAAAATGAAATGAAATGCCATATAAAAATTTTCAACTTCTTAATTGGCACCATGAATGATCGAACATTTTGTCTTGATTGATCGATTAATCACTTAAGTTGAAGATCAATCAGTATGCATTGATAAATCAATGCCCTCTGTAGAGTGACTAAAATGTAATCTTTTGGTTTTCACTTCCCTCTTATGGTACTAATTTTTTGAGATGAGTCATTTAGGCTTAATTTTTTTAGCCAATGTGAATCAATGTGGGTTGTTCATGTTTATTTCTCCTTGAAGCTTTGAGAACTGATTGAATCCTAATGGCTTTGTGAAAATGTTTGCTATTTGATTTTTAGTCAAAATGAATTCAATTCTAATCACTTTGGTTTGAACCATCTCTCTGATCAAGCGATGTCTTATTTCTATATGTTTTGATCGAAAGTGGTGAACTGGGTTCTTATTTAGACTTATGGTGCTCATATGTCACAATGGACTGGAATTTCACTTTGCTCTAAGCCATAGTCATCTAGTTTCTATTTCATCCAATGAAGTTCAGCACAAAAACTTCGCCAAGCAATGTATTCAACCTCGGTGGTAGATAATGCAATTGAATGTTGTTTCTTGGAAAACCAAGAGGCCAGCATATTCCCAAGTAATTGGTAGCTACAACTCGTACTCTTTCTGTCAAATTTACATCCAACAAAATCAGCATTGGAGTAACCTACTAGATCAATCATTGATGACGAGTTTGAGTACTAAAGGCCTAAGTTGGGTGCTCCAAGTAGATAATAGAAAATTCTTTTCACAACTACTAAGTGAGATTCTCTAGGGTCAGATTGAAATCTAGTACATAGGCATACCGAGGCATCATGTCCTGTGTACTGGCTGATAGGTGAAGTAAGGATCCTATCATGCTTCTATAGACTTTTTTTATGAATGGCCATACTTGAGTTGTCTAATTAAGTTTCAAGGATGAACTCATGGGTGTGCTAATTGACTTAAGATTTTCAATGTTGAACCTCTTAAGCAATCCTTTAGTGTATTTGGACTGATTTATAAAAGTTCCATTTTTCGTTTTGCATTATTTGAAGTCCAAGGAAGAATGTGAGTTCAACCATTAAACTAATTTAAAACTCATTCTTCTTTACATTAGCAAATTCTTGACATTGAGAAGGCTTTGTATAACCACATATGATATCATCCACGTAAATTTTCACGATGATCCAATTTTGATCATGGTTCTTAGTAAATATAGTCTTATCTACGATACCTCTCTTATAACATTTATTCTCTAAGAATTTTCTTAATCATTTGTACCATGCTCTAGGAGCATGCTTTAACTCATATAATGTTTTATGTAGTTTTTATAAAAGGTGAAACTTGCTCATGTCTTCAAATACTTTGGGTTTTTCAACATAGACTTCCCCTTGAATGTACCCAGTTAGTAATGGACTCTTGACATCCATTTGGTATAATTTGAACTTCATGTGACAAGCATAGGCTAGTATGATTCTGATTTCCCGTAGTCTTGCCACATGTGCATAAGTCTCTTTGAAATCATTTTCTTCTTCTTGGTTATAACCTTTGGCAACTAACCCAACTTTGTTTCTCACTACCTAATTTTCCGTATTGGCTTTGTTTCTAAAAACCAATTTAGTTACTATAACTTGCTGATTTTGGGGTCTAGGTACAAGAGTCCAAGCTTTGTTTCTTTCAAATAGGTTTGATTCTTCATGCATTACAATGATCCAAGAGTCATCTTTCTAAGCTTCGACAAAGTTTTTGAGCGCTATTTGAGAGACAAAGACACTATTGGCCATAGTTTCAAGAGTTTCTCTTCTAGTTGAAAAATTCCCTTGAGGGTCACCAATGATTTGTTCTACGGTGGTGATCAGCCATGAACATATAGTTATTTGGCTCCATAGGTGGTTCTTCTTGGTTCTTTGGGTCATTTGGGTATTCTTCAAGATTTTGGTCTTCATGTTGAAAACCTGGGGATGATTCGACAGGGTTTTCCTCTTCGTCATCAGAAATTGGAGTTGGGATTAGATTTGGCAAATCAGATTCGTCAAACTCAACAGGCACTGACTCCTCAACTCTCAAAAATGTACTGTTATAAGCTCTGTATGCCTTTCTATGAGATGAATAACCCAAGAAAATTCCTATATCAGCCCTAGAGTCAAACTTCCCTAATTTTTCCTTTGTTTTTTTTTAATATGAACACTTTGCATCCAAAGGTTCTACATTGGGTAATGTTAGAAAGGGTTCCCGTAGACAACTCATGAGAAGTTTTTTTGAGAAGAGGACTTATGCTTTCTCGGTTTATGATATAGCAAGTCATATTTACAGCTTCGACCCAAAATCTATGTGCAAATTGTATGCATATAGCATAGCCCTTGCCATCTCAATTAAGGTTCTATTTCTTCTCTCAACAACACCATTTTGCTAAGGAGTTTGAGGAGATGAGAATGTATGGTCTATACCATGCTTGGTGAAATACTCCTCGTAATGTAAAATTTCAAATTCTCTTCCATGGTCACTCCTAATCTTGACAATGCTATAGCCTTGCTCATTTTGAACTTTTTTTCTCATAATTTGGCAAAGGCCTGAAAAGCATCATCCTTGTGTGCTAGGATATCTACCATTGTGAACCTAAAATAGTCATCTACCAACACTAAGGTGAGACGCTTTTTGTTTAGGGTTAAGGTTTGAGTAGGTCCAAGTTGGCAAGCATCACAAGGTTTCTCTCTTGCAAATTTTTGAATTTGTAGTCCTCCAACTAGGTTTTTCGTAACTAATTTGTTCAAGGAATCTATTCCTATGTGTCCTAGACTCTTATACCATAACCAAGGTTCATCAATTTTTTCACCCAAACAGATGGCACTAGTTGAGGGTAAATCAACTATGTTCACAATATAGAGGTTTCTATTTCTAAGTTCCTCTAGAACTAGTTCATCATTTTCGTTTTTTTCTAAGAATTTGTCCTTTTCAAATGAGACTTTGTTACCTTTGTCACAAAATTGACTAATACTAAGTAAATCATGCATCAACCCTTCTACATCATAGACATCAGATATGAAAGAGGTTGAGGTATTGGTTGTACGAATTCCTTTGATGGTACCTTTGCTTTTGCCTCCAAAATTTATATGAAGTCTTTTGGTTCGACTTTTATGAACTTCTTCTTATCACTAGTCATGTGCCTCGACCACCTGTAATCCAAAATCCAAACATTTCAGTGCCTTATCTCAGAGACAAACCTACATCACAAGAGATTTAACCCTTAGAGATATATTTTAAGTTGGTTCCCTTGGGATAACAATTGAAGCACTAGGTCATTTGGGCATCCAAACTTTTTTTCCTGAGGCTATGTGGGTTACCACAACCCTTTTGGTTATTTTGGGTACCGAACATTATTTGATGCCATTTGTATTTTTTACATGGAAAATGTGGGCATATTGTCCCACTTCATTGCAATAGTGGTATCAAATATGAGGAATGGGAGTGAACTTCTTGTTTTGGCATTTCTTGTTCTTCCCAACTTTCCTCAATGTGGGCTTTTGTAATAGAGCTTTGACTTGTTGTTCTAATTCAACTCTCTTCTTTTTAAAGGCAAGTCTATCACATGATAGCTTGTCTATCACTCCACTTTGCCTTGAAGCATTAACCATATAGGTTTCAATTGCTTCCTTCAAGGCAATGAGCTCTTCTTTCAGCTTTGCAACATCAAACATTTGAGCATTGCATTTTTTCTTATATTTATTTATACTATGAATTGATTTCTCTAAAAGCAATTCTAGCTCATTTTCATGGTCTGAGTCACTTACCTCTTACGAATGTCAAACGCCTAGCCAATACAACCCAAAAGACTGGTCAATTAGGGAGTGGAAAGCCAAGTACTTAACCCAACCCACAAACTCTATCACCCAACATTTTCGGGTTCTGTACCGCTGCCCTCCGGGATTTGAACGCGGAACGTAGTGCCTGGCTCTGATACCATGTCAAACGCCTAGCCAATACAACCCAAAAGACTGGTCTGTTTGGGAGCGGAAAGCCTAGTATTTAACCCAGACCAAAAACTCTAACAACGAAGTGGTAGACTCTTTATCATCTTTGATTACCATGAGTCCTACATCACTCTCTTCTTCATTGGAATGATTGGACTCATTTTCCATAGCATCCCAAGCCAAGATCAAGACTTTCTTCTTCTTCTTCTTTGGATATTTGTTTGAGGATGGAGTTCTTCCTTCTAATTTTTAGCATTTGTTTCTTCTAAGCTCTGGTTTACCACACTAAAAAAAAACATCAATTTTCTTAAAATATTTTTTATTTTGAGTTCCAAATTGGCCTTTTCTACAAAATTTCTTCTTTCTATACATCATTTGAAGATTTATAGTGATGAGGCTCACCTCATTAGAGCTTTCTTCACTAGAAACATTTTTTGCACTAGCTTTGGCCTTAAGAGCAAGTTTTTGTTTTCTTTTAGGTTGCTCTTCGTTTACTTTTTGAGGTCTCATCTCATTAGTTAGGAGAATTCCTAGAAGCTCTTCTGCGCTCATTGTTCTTAAGTTAGCATTCTCACGAATGGTGATTTTCCTTATGTCCCATGGCTTGGGATGTGCCTTGAGAAATCATTTTGCCTATAGAGGGAAACCCCCTCTCCTAGAATGTTCAATTCATTTATGATATGAGTGAACCTAGAGTTCATGTCAGCTATTGATTTACTTGATTTCATTTTAAATTCGTCATATTGGGCAATCAATAAACTTATCCTAGAGTCCTTGACTCTAGTGGTCCTTGCATGAATGACCTCTAATTTATCCCATATTTCCTTGGTGGTCTAACTTGTAAAGATCCGATTTAACTCATTTGGTCCAAAGGCACACAACAATTACCAGATTGTCCTTCGGAATGGAGCAATTTATCTTGAGATGCCATCTTAATCGAATTTTTAATTCAAGTGAATTTTGACTCAAATTAAGTTTTGGCCTGTTTTGATACCAATTTTTGGCCCAATTTGGTTCTCAAGAGGGGGCTGAATTGAGAATTTCAAGTTTAAAATTTAAGGGGTGCAAAAATTAAATCAAATAAATATGTAAATAAAGTAGGCAAAAATTCACACACCACAAATCGAATATCAAATATTTTCTTATCAATGTTCCCCTATTGGTATTCACCGCCCAAGAGTCTGTGCTTGAGAAATTCCACTAATAATAGATCTATTAGCTTGGAATTATAAGAAAGCGATTCAGGTTCTCCTTCAAGCCACATGTATGGTCAAATTGACGATTACAATTTAATCACCCCAAGAGATTAGCTAGATCCTAGCTCTAGAAAGACCTTTCTATCTATATTTATCAAGGTTCTAGATGAACTTGTCAAAAAAAAAAAAAAAAAAACTAAAAGAAAGGTAGAACTTACACCCTTGTAATTGGAGAGATACCCTTCTCCTTTGAGAGTTCCAAGCTTCTAGCCTTTGATATACAATGGAGAATGTAGGAGCTTGACTATTGTGTAAGCAAGGAGATGGAATGAGAAAAAAATTGTATGAATTTTTTAAAGTGTGGTTCTCTATTTCTCAAAATTACACTTAGGAAGGATTTCAAATGATTGAGAGTAAAATAAAGTAGGAATGCCAATAAAATCTCATTAACTTCTCAATGGGAGGTTTGGTGGGGGTATTTATAAGTTCCTCAAGCCAAATAAGTTATTTTTTGCATTGATCAATTAGTGTAAAGTGATTGATCGATCAACAGTGTGAAATGACTATTTTTTTTTGTAGGAATGATCTTACTGATGGAAGGTATGACCGATCAATATATTCTCGTTGGTTCTGACATTTTAAGTTGATTGATCAATGTACACGGTATGATCAATCAATCAGAATTCCCATTGCTAGTGCATAATAAGTATGATTGATCAATGACTTTGCTATGATCGATCGTGTTTTATGTCCCTGATTGACATAGTTCTATATGATTGATAAGTCATTGAGGTTGATTGATCAATCAACTTGAATTTGCTTTGCCTAAATAGTGTTGACCGATCAGCCCAATTGGTTTTATAACATAGTTTATCCAATGTTTGGATGATCGATCAATCAATCTTGGTTTATCGGTCATGCTTTATTTTTTTGGCTTGTGCACTTCTGGTTGATCAATCATGGGTAGATGTTGAGCAGACATTCCTGTGCCAATTCACTATATGAATTTTTAAAGCTTGGAAATTTGTGATTCTAACATGCATGAAATGTGTGTATGCATTTTTAAAACCATGTTTGAATGCAAAGTAAGTCATAAAGCTCCAAAATTTGCATTGTACCTCAAGTTTTGAAAGAATTGGGTTGCTTTCTTACATAGAGTGAGTTTTGAAATTTCTCAATGATTCCAAAACTCTAGTCTTCATTTTTTTCTTCTTTTTCCGAGGGTGCTTCTTTAAGAGTGCTTTGACATTCCTTGGAGATTGAGGTCTTTGAGAGGCTTGATTTGATTCAATGCTTAGACCTTTTAATTTGGTGTCTCTTGAAGAAAATGTATTTGAAATACTAGACTTACAATTATTAGCTCAATTTTTTTTTTTCAAAATCAAGAAGGGAGTCAATCCTGAAGTTGCATGGATACTTATGTAGTCTATGAATGTCCCTCAATTTTATTTGCCATATGCAGTTCTAATTGCTTATTTTTTTAATAAACCACCTGCCTTCTAGTGTATTATATGAGAGTTCACCATTTTCCATGTTATTTCATGATTCATTTGATTTGCCATTACCTCCTCGAGTATTTTGGTGAGTTTTGTTTGTTCATAATTTGGGTCCTCACTAAAACAAGTTTAACCCCATACTATCAAGTGTATTTTCCGAGTATACTCAAAAAATAAATAAAGGTTATATGTGTTATTCACCTAGTCTCAAAAAGACCTTTGTCTCTACTGATGTAACATTTTTTGAAGATCAACCATACTTTTCTGCTAGCTCTTCTCCAGGTTTTACACCTTCTACAAGGATGCCTAGGCCAGTTGTCACATTGGATTACCAAGTGCAGGAAAATGGGAAGTCATCTTTGACATTAAAGACTACTCTCTCTCCTCCGACCAACTACTCACTTTTGGAGTCTCCTGATGCTTTTGACGTACTCTCACTTGTGACACCAGATCAATTGCCCTATGAAAAGAACCTAGTATCACTGCTGCTAGACAATCGTCCACATCTCATCCCATTGGTAACTTTGTTTCCACACACTGCCTATCCAAAACTTGTGTTTCATTCTTGGTTATAGTGTCATCCTCCACCGTTCCTAATACGTATGATGAGGCCTTACACTATCCAAGATGAAAATCTGCCATGGATGATGAGATGTAAACCATGGATAACAACCATACTTGGGATTTGGCTTCTCTTCCATCAACTCAAAATCCACTGGATTGTACATGGGTGTTTATACTCTTAAATATAACCTTGATGGTACAGTAGCCAGTATAAAGTTGGGTTGGATGCAAAAGGTAAACTCAATTTTATAGTATTGATTATGATGAAACCTTTTCTCCAATAGCTAAGATGAATTCTATATGAGTTCTTGTTTCTTTAGTCGACAATTTAAATGGGTTATACATTAGTTGGATGTTAACAATGTGTTTCTCAATGGTGACCTATATATGTGCCAACCACCAAGTTATGTTGTTGAGGGGGAGAATATGTGTCTCCTAGATAAAGCTATTTATGGGTTGAAAAAATTCCCTCATGCTTGGTTCGGCAAATTTACTACTATGGTTATTCGCCTTGGTTTCACATGATGTGAAAGTGACTCTGTATTTACAAAAAAATCTGCAAAAGGCATGATTCTTATGGCTATTTACATTGACGATATTATTATTTCTAGGAGTGATATTGAGGGTATTCAACAAAGAAAGAAGGACTTAAATGAAAATTTTCAAATAAAACACCTAGGATTCCTCAAATATTTCTTGGGTATAGAAGTTCTACAATCCAGACATGGCATTAATTTGTCTCAAAGGAAGTATGTTCTCGACTTATTAAAATAAACTGGAATGCTTGAATGTAAGCCCAATAATATACCAATGAAACCAAACAGTAAATTGTGAGTTGAATCTAGGGATACAATTGTTGTTAGAAGGTTCCAACATTTGGTTGGAAAATTAATTTACCTCATAGATACAAGACCTGACATATCTTATTCTCTGAGTGTCATCTATCAATTTATGCATCGACCCTGATAGTCTTGTTGGATAACACAAGAGAGAGTGCTTCGGTATCTAAAGAAACATCCAAGTCAAGGGTTATTACGGTAATTCTATGGAAATATTGGGTTTTATAGATGCATATTGGGCTGACTCTCCTGATGACCAAAAATTAACTTCTGGTTATTGTACAATTGTGGGAACTAATTTAGTCACTTGGAGAAGCAAAAAATTGAATGTTGTGGCTAGGTCAAGTGCGGAAGTAGAATACAGTGTCATGGCTCATGTAGTAAGTGAATTATTATGGATAAAATCCTTGATGACAGATCTTAGGTTTCAAACAAGTAAGCCTAGGCAACTCAATTGTGGCAACTGTAACAACCAGACATAAGTTCACATTGCAACCAATCCAGTTTGTCATTAAAGAACCAATCATATTGAAATTGACTATCATATTGTTTGAGAAACATTGCAAGCAAGTGTTATATCCATGTAGTATGTTCCTTCCAAGAACCAACTTGCATATATTTTCACAAAAACTATTTCTGCAAGCTCCCTATGAACTACATGTACCAAGCTGGGGATATTTGATGTTTTTACACCAACTTAGAGGGGTAGGATTGAAGTAAAATGAGTGGCATCTATTCTTATTAAGAGAGTGAGTGGCATGAATTGTAATTATGAAATATTTTAAGAGTTGTAATTATGAAAGATTCTATTTCCTTTTTGCATATATCCTCTTTCTTGCATCACCTACCTAACCTCCTCCATCTTCTTTCTTTACAGAGATTGATCAATCAATGTACTAATTTTTTCAAACAGGAAAAAAAAGGCTAGTTTGGCTTGGGAAAGTTATAAATACCCCACCAAACCATGCGTAGAGAAGTTAATGAGCATTTATTGACAAATCCTTTTGAGTTTTTATTCTCAATCTTGCAAAATTTCTCAAAAGTGCTTTAGAGTGAAAGAGAGAGTCTGAACCTTTCAAAATTCTCTACTCTTTCCTTTTCCTTCCCTTGCATTTCATATTAGACAAGCTCCCTTACTCCACATTGAGCTGCAAAAGTAGTGGAAGCTTGGATCTTTCAAAGAGAAGTGTTGAATTTATGAAAAAGAGAAAAACTTCACTGACTTGTAGTAACTTGAGTACAATGAGTCTCTATTTATAATAGAGGAAACAAGTAGAATCCAACTACAATTAAACTACCCTTATCCTAGTTATACCCAAAGTTAAACACTACAAGATGAGTCATAGAACAATTAACAACTGAGCATAAATAGAAGACTAACATAACTAAAACACTTTTAGTTGAGACTCTTTTGTGAGACCTCCTTCTATGAGACTCTTCTTAGACTCCACCATATTAATTTTGGCTCTATGAGACTGCTTATTCTGTGATTTATTTAAGACTCTTACATATCTGCTCTTCAACAAGAACGTACTCTCCAAGTTAAGGGTTTAATTTTTTCCTTTATTTTATTTTAAATTTGTAAAAGGTTCATGTGGAACCTATTCAATCTAGGTAGAAATGGCTAGTTAGAGATAAAACCTATCCTATCTCTTGGGGAAATTGTATTTGTAAAAAGTGTGTATTGAGCTAAGGAGAGCCAAAATCTCTTGGTGTAAATTCCAGATATTAGAGCTTTAAAATAATGGAATTTTCCAAGCAAGGGTTCTTGGGCAATGGATAACACTAGGACAACATCAACAACAAAAATTCTCTTTGTCTCATATGGTGTGTGAATATTTACTTTTCATTGAAATTGGGATATTGCATGATTATTTGTTTACACACCTTACTTAGTTTTTAATTTGAAATCCTCAACTCACCTCCCTCCCCCCCCCCCCCCCCCCCCCCCCCCCCCCCCCCCCCCTAAGAAGCCACACAGGCCAATACTTAATGGTATTGAGAAAAAAACTAACGTGCACAAACAATCCTCACCGGAAGAAGATTTTGAAGACCTCCCTTCTATACTAAATTCAGGTCCAAGTCGACCACCCACGACCAAGGATCAGTCACTCTAATGCTAGTTGATATGTTAAGCAATATTTTGTTGAGAATAAGGAATAAGCAATAAGAAAATAAGAGTGATAGACAAAAAAATGAAGTAGAGAGGTTGTGCCTTTTCTAGAGTGGCACTCACTCCTATTTTAATGAGTAAAAACAGAAGATACATTTTGCCCAATGTGGTATCTCAAGAAACGGGAAGGGGGGGGGGGGGGGGGGGGGGGGGGGGGGAAGGCAAAGATTTTTATTCTCAATTCCCTAAGACTACTCTGCATCCAATAACTCTTGCTTGGAAAACTTGTCTAATTTACTCTACAAGTAAAATTACAAAGATGTAACACCCAATTACAAGTATCCCAATCTTGCCCCAAGAGATTTTCTTATAAATACATTTTGGCTTTAGTGGCCGCTCCTCTTATAGATTCAAGATTCTAGCAAACCTCCATAAAAGAAAATGAAGTGAAAATACAAGAGAGAAAAAAAATGAAATTTATACCTTTCTTTTGGAGAGACAACCAAATCCTAGTGAGATCCAAGCTTCCAATTGTTTGACTACATGCAATTAAGTATGTGGACCTTGATTGAACTATGAATACCAATAGATATGCAAAGAATTTGAAATTATGGCAGATTTGGGTTTTTGTTCTCATGTAAAGGGTAAAATCAGAAATTTTGGCACAAAAATCATTGTAGAAGGTGTTGGTATTGAAATAAGAGCTTGTAAGTGCATTGTGTAAGTGAATGTGAATTCACTTTTACTAGGGAAAGTGGCTTCAAAAGCGTTAGTGCACTATGTAAGTGGAGAGTGAAAGTGAATTACATAGGTAATTCACTTTCACTCATCATTTCATTCAACGTTCAATGTTGAGAGTAAACTAATTCATTTGAATTTTAATGGAAATATTCATATTATTTATTAATAAATACCTTATTTATTTATTTATTATATTCATGAATTTTAATGTTGTATTAAATTACTTATTTAAGAGTGATAATTAAGATATTGTAAAAGTAAGAATTTGATCAAGTATCTAGAGTAAAATAAGGTATTCTACTTTTATAATTAATTACATTAATATTTTAATTTTACTTTATAATTTTTGTATTAATTTAGACTTAAAAAAATATATCTTATTTATTTATTATATTCATGATTTTTAATATTATATTAAATTACTAATTTAAGAGTGGTGATTAAGATATCGTAAAAGTAAGAATTTGATCAAGTATCTAGAATAAACATTTTTTTAAGTATTCTATTTTTTATAATTAATTAAATTAATAGTTCCATTTTACTTTGTAATTATTGTATTAATTTAGACTAAACAAAAATCTATCTTTTTTTATTAATAAAATACCCTATGTATTTATTTGTTATATTCATGACTTTTAATAGTATATTAAATTACTAAATTTTAAGAGTGATAATTTAAATTTTGTAAAAGTAAGAATTTGATTAAATATCTAGACATTATAAAAGTAACCATATTTGTTTAGGTATATTATTTTTTATATTTAATTAATTTAATATTTTATTTAAAAAATTATCTTTTTTGTTAATTAAAAAGTTAAATAAAACTATCTAAATAATGTTAAATCTATTTAGATTATTTTATTAATAAATTCATTCTTCACTTTCCATAGAATTTTGTATTGTGCGCACTAACATAAGAAAATACTTTATACTGCACTTTTCATTGAGTACACTAACACAAAAAAAAAAAAAAAAAAATTCACTTTCACTAGGTGATTCACGTTACCCCTCCCCATAAATGTCCATTGAAAGCTTTGGAATGAGTTGGTTCGTTATTTATAAGTTTTCTAGTGAAACTAGCCTTTTTTACCTTGTAAACAAACTACTCTTGAGGAATGACCAATCATACATTTTCATTGATCAATCTTTCACCTCCAATGACTAAATGTTTTGACTCCCTGAGGCCTAGTGATTGATCAGGCCATCGGTCAAATGTTTTATAAAGATTTTCAAATTTGAATAATTGATCATGCCTTATAGTCATTGATCAATGCTTTATATACCTACCTAGAAACATTCTAGATAATCAATTAACCATGTAAAGAATGATCGATCATGCATTATAGACCCTGCCTTACAACATATTGGATTATCGATCATGCTCATACAATATACCGATCATGCATTATGGATGCTCAATCATACGTTTAGTACCATGACCGATCATACCCTTTGGCAGTGTATGCAATTAAGACTAAATATGGATTAGGCAAAAACTAAGGGATTTATTGTTTCTTTAATATTTGTATGAGATTTCCAAACATGGTTTTAGAAAATCTTTTAAACCCTTATTCTATAAAACATACTTTTACCTAAGAATTAGAATTTGATTGAATATCCTCTTACATAGCCAAAGTTCTTCAAGTTTTCTATGAAACTTAGAATCTAGATCTTTAAGTCTTCATACTTCCTCACATGTGCTTCTTCAAGATGACTTCTTCTTCACTTGGCTCAAGGTCTTTTGTGTTGATTTGGTCACTTCTCCCTCATAGACCTTGTATGTGTGTCTCTTATAGGTAATGCATCCTTCTATGCTTAATTTATAATTATTGGCTCACTAGCTTAAATTTATCTATCATCAAAATCAGGGGCTTGAGTCAATCTAGGTTAATATTGTCAACCATGCTCACTTTTATTCTCCAAAAGTAATTATAATGAAGTTCCAACTACATTCATAAATAACATAAACAACCCCCTAGTTTTGGAATGCATAAAAATGACTAAAGCATGCCAAAATAGGTAAATAACTTAAAACTCGTATCACTCTATGATAATTAACCCGATCTTCTATAATCTCTATCTTCCCAACACCTCCTTCCACTCTCCTTCCATGCCACCTTGCTCAACTCTCTTTCTCTTTGAACAAAGCTCTCTCCTTCTTTGCTAGGAAACTCCCTATTGTTGTCAAACTTTTACTCTATCCTATAAACCATC
Source organism: Aristolochia californica (assembly GCF_029961685.1). Lineage (NCBI taxonomy): Eukaryota > Viridiplantae > Streptophyta > Magnoliopsida > Piperales > Aristolochiaceae > Aristolochia > Aristolochia californica. Next base: position 9,403,788 of record NW_027181881.1, read on the forward strand.
ACATCCCTCATAACCAACGGTCTCACTAACCTATCCATCCCTTTCTTCCCTTTGAACTACCTTACACATTTCTTTTTAGTCGAACCCTAGGAAACCCTAGATGCCTTCCCATCTTAAGTTAAGTCCTCCACCAGGAGTCTACCGCTTCTAAATCACATGGAAATCTATTTGTACCCGCATGTAACAAGTCCGAAAGATCCCCCTACGTCTATTGTAGCCTCCAAATACATTACATGCAAAAGAAGAATCTTAACATTCTCAAGTAGGCAAGGCTAAAATAGTTGTGCAGTAGCTTTTTTTTAAAAAAAATATTATTAGGTAAAAGCTTTATCAGGCACTTGATTTGTTAATTGGAACGGATATTTCTATTGAAATAACATAAAAATCTCTTTTGGGAAGTAATCGGACCATGAAATTGTTGGAAAATAGAAGAAATAAAGGTATTGGTATAATTAGTTCATATTTGAGTTTATACTATTTTTCTCTATTTCAGCCCATATCAAGGGACATACATGTATAAGGAAGAAAGGAACTACAAACAATGAATGGTGAGAGGTCGTGGGCACAACTTTCCTTACCTAAATTTGCTTCATGTTCACACTTTTTCTTCTACTTCTTCTTTTCTCTCCTCTGGACCCTAATATCTTCTCGTCTTCTCTTCTACATCTCCACATCCTTTTCTTCCTTTCTTTGACATACACATACTGTGTTTTAGCATGAAACCCTAGAATTTAATAGAAATGATCTGACTTCATGAATACTTGTTGGAATGGGTAATTCTATAATTGCTCTCATATTTTCTTCAGCCACTTATATATCAATATCATTCACCAACCAAATAAAAACCAGTTTGTTAGTATTAAAAAGCTTACTTTTAAGTTTAGCATAGAGCAGGTTTCCTCCAATGCAGTAAAAACAACTCGAAGATGATTACAATGCCGCTTCGACCTAGAGTAAAGAGGTTGTCGATAAAAAAAACCAGAAGCTTTAAAACCATCACCGTCCATTGATATGATTCTTCGATTGTTTTTCATTCAACATTAGGTCTAATCTAGATTTGATGAGACCCTCTCTTCAAATCTATCTTGCTAAACATAGTGGCTCCCTCTAATACGTCCAATGCATCGGCTGAAAGGAGAATTACAACCCTCCCAACTCCCATCTTTCTTTGGTATAAATAATGCTTAGTACAACATAGAGACTTATTACAATTTGAACGGAAGCAGTCTTAAAGAGATGTACCTGCCCTCGTGTATCTGGCTCTCTTTGGACATATAGAGACTTAATACAATTTGAACGAAAGCAGTCTTAATTAAACGATGTACCACTCCCATTATGGGCCAGTCTTAAGAGATGAGATATGGACCAGTCCCATCACCCAAATCCTTATCGTAATGATGATCCGCTATATTTACCTCCTTTCAGTGTGGCGTAAAAGTTAAGTTAATTCATATCGAGTAGGAAAGTAGTTTCCGTACGTTTTTTTCCCTGAAAACTCTTTCTATGTAATAAGTTTTTCCTCATGTTGTCAACGACTCCCATTTTCACCTGAATGATTCCTTCCAAACCTTAAGCTCTTTCATTTCTTCTTCCTCTTCTCCTAGCCTCTTCTTTCATCAAGATTCCAACTTACTTCGGCGTCCATCCTTGACATGTGTATGAGCACTTGAGCAGTATGGGTTCATGTCTGGTGTCTTGATCTGTTATTTCCTCAGCGATTGGATGGGACTTAGTCCAATGGAGCCAATACCCTTGTTCACACCTTATAGAGGAAACCTCACGTGTGCAATTAATTCATTGTAGTATCAATGGTCGCATTAGACTGGTCACACTCTCTGAGGGAGGTAGGATTTGCTTAGACTGTTTTGTCACATGGGTCTGAATGGGTTCGTATTTGCCAAAATGGCATGAGGGCGTAATTCTACATAGGATTTTCTAACGCCTAATGGTCTACGTCACTTGGGCGATTGATTTGGGTTCATACAGATAACTGATAGGGAAGTAATTGACGTGCTTTTTATTTATGAAAAAGATTGTATTTATAGAGGCCGTAAGGTATCTTTAGAATAGTGACCGTGACGATTCCTTATCCTCATCAGTTGTGTGAGAAAGAGGTTAAGAGAAAAACACAGAGAGTTTGAGTGTGTGTGATTTCTCTTGTAAACTTCTTTTTCATCGTAGTGAATTATTGTAGCGGTAGAAGAACATGACGTCGTTTCACCTTGAGGCGAACCTGTATAAACATTGTACGTTCAAGCTTTATTTTTTTTCTGCTACTGTTATTGTTCTCGATAATATTAAATTAGGGTATCTAATTCCTAACAAATCACTTTTGTGCTCGTGGGTGGAAACGAGTGGAGTATTTACTGGTGAGTTCTAGAGATTGCAGTCGAGGAGATCCAATCTCTCCTTTACACAGGGATAGAGGAGGAAAAAACCCCTTCTTTCCCATCTACCTCGAGACCTGCTGATCGTTGGGGAGGAAAAAGATCAAAATTCCATCGAAGATCAATCTGAAAAGTGGTTGTCTCCGGTTTAAAGTCAGTCTAACAAAATACGAAACACATATCTCTACGATCTGACTTTGGATCGGATTCCTGGTTTTTAAATCACAATGCGTTCTGCCTTTTCTATTTCTTAAATATTCTTTACGAGTAAGAAAGAGACGCAGAAAACGACTTGCACCTACCAATTTCAAACGATGCGTTCTATTAAAGGAATTTATTCGGCTTCTTCCACCAGACATGGGAAAGAAAGCAATCAAACCACGCTTCACACAGTAATCTTTCAAGGTAGGCTTTGACATATGACTAGATTTTAATTTCATTTTCATGGTTTCTCAGTGATTCCAATTCAGCGTACCATGCGGCACACCTCTCGTTACTTATAAAGATAAGCAGCATGCGCGCTTTTCCTTCGTCTAAAAGGAGGAGAAGGCCTTCTCAGATGGGTTGGTGATGTCCTGCTTCCCCTGGTCTAAAGGTCGCTCACCATTTTCCTCTTACTTTTTTCCATTTGAAGAACAATTGCAGGGGGAAGCTTCTTTCCTAATAATGCAGCGTCTTGTCCCTCTGATCTGGGGTTGTTGAAACGACAGAAAACAGACAGTGGGGATGTGCTAATAGTCCATTTCCAGGAGGGATTGCGTGCAGAGCTGAACTGTTCTACTCAAGAAAATAAAATGAAATAAGTTGCTGGTGATTTACGCAAGTAGTTGAGGAGTTAGGGAAAGAAGGTGGTCTGTTATTCGCCTGTAAAAAGTGCCTTACCACGAAAGAAGAATATGAGCACGACTGGTTCTTTTGACCTACTTTGGAAATTTAATGGGGAAAATTAGTTGTTTCAGGGTAATATGGGAGTGTTGCTGCTCCATTTTGCGGACAGCATATCGATGGATATAGTACTAAAACTACATTTTTACATGCATAATATATTTCATGCCTGGGGAAACATCACATGAATCGCCTCATTCATCTCCTCCTGCTTTCTTTTCTTCGCACCGTGCAATCTCACCCCAAACAGTTTAGGACCTTCGTCCTCCACGGCGACGTCGTGTTTGGCATAACCAGCTAGCAGATCAAGAAGGTCTTTGCATTTCCTCTTCATACCCACCAATTCGGATGAGAGAACTCCGTTCTCTCTCTTCAGGCGCTTGTTCTCGTCCCAAAGACTGTTGTGATCCGATGAACCTGACGTGGAAGACGATTCCTTATCCTCATCAGGGTCACCGGCTTGTTGAGTCCGAAGAGGAACTGTGGGAAACTTACCAGTCCATGCTTTTCTTCGCTTGATCTCGCACAGTAACTCCCTCTCACCTCGACGGAACAAATCGTTCTGGAACTCCCATCTGCCGGACGAGGCTTTCCGAAATCCCTGCAAAACGAAAATTAATTAAAAGGGAGCAGACCGCCGCCATTGGATTCGAAAAGTCCTACTGCAACTGTCTGATAAATTGAGATTTAAAGGGAAAAAAAGAAGAGGAAAACATACGTAAGTATTAAGCTGTCGAACGAAGCTGGAGAAATTGCTGTGCTTGAAAAGCGTAGGAAGAAGATCCCTGGCGAACTCGGCAGGCTGCCAGACGATAAACGTGGTCCCTTGTGGATTCCAGGAGATGATCTCATCCGTGGCCGGATCTTCGACCAGCATATGGGTCTTCAACAAAAAGGGTGGTGGAGACGCCCTCCGTGCGCATTCAGGAACACCCTTTTCGCCTTCAACCTCCATGAGTCAATCAGCGATTGCAGAAAGAAGGAGTTTTAAGAGGAAGAATTAATTAGCAGGCTTATAGAGGAAAGAAGCTGCAATCAGGAGTAGACGAAAAGAGAAAAAGAAAGGAAACAAGAAAAAAGAGCAGGGGGACTCAGACGGAGAAGAGGAGAAGGGCGGACAAGAAATCCCAACTCCAGCAATAGAAACCCAACACGAATCCACAGTTCATGAGAAATGCAAGAGCGAGTTGCTGCTACTCTTCCTCTTCTTCCTCTGTGGGCTTTTCCATGGAGGAAAGTATATATCTTGCACGTCTGTACGTCATAATTTAATCCAAAGTGTAGGCGGAGCTGCTTAATTATGATGATGTTTACTGTTACAATTCTAGGGAGGACTGGATTGTTTTGTCGGATAGTACCTTCCAATTTCTTCCAACGAGCCTTTGGTTTTCTTCTAGCGACGTGACCTTTTTGACTTTTCTCTGCTCATCCTCTTTGCTGCTTTTGATGTTTTCTTCCGCCGCCGGCAACCATCTCTGAGACGCATCTAAAGTACGATAAAGATGTTATAGTTTTTTTAAAAATTATTTTAAAATATACCAATTAATTATTCAAATTAATCTTTTTTTAATAAAAAACTAAGTTTATGCATATAAAATAGGTTTTGTACGTAAACAAGAACTATCCAAGTGAGTCCGTGGGCAAGATTTAAAAAAGAAAAAACCCAAGCCTGTGAGAAGCCTCTCAAACGAAGAGATGTGATTGTAGTTTGAACGGGGCATCTCGCTAACCGCAGAAGAATAAGACTGGGAAATCGTGAGCCAAAGGATGAGTCTAATTCATGGAATTTAGACGTGTTGGAAGCTTCTGAATTCGGGTTGGGATTTGGTTCTTGAGCAGTGGCGGCATGGTGAAAAAGCAAACCTGGATGAAAAGAGCCGTGCGGCAGCCTTTTCTTGCTTTCTTCATTGCCTGGAACCAGACAGAATCGAATTTCTAAGGGAAGAAGGCAAATGACAAAAACGACAATGTCCTTTTCTTGACTCGCTCTTGTTCCAAGTCTAAATCTGACATCTTCATCTTTAAATATCTCAGACTCAGCGTCCGGAGTTTGACATTTTTACTTGATCATCTGGTTTGCAGTTTTATTATCTGATTCTCATCTGTGGAAACCAGACAAAAAGTTTTATTCGTTTCAGCTTGTCTATTTTATCATTCCCTGCAGTATAATCTAATCCAACCATCAATATAATTATATTAGTATTAGTATTTAATTATATTTTGCAGTGACTGATAATGCTGTGAGTAAGCAAACCATTTTTTCTTCATTAAATAGTGACATTAGGAGCAAGAAAATTTCATTCAAATAGAGTATTTTTATTATAATATATATATATATATATATATTTTTTTTTTTTTAAAGTATTGCACTCATATAGAGTAGATCACTTAGGACAAGAGAGTAGATCACACTTGGTTGTCTTCTCTTTGAAGGTGGGTCATCACACTGAGTACTTAATTTTTATTGACTATATGCCTAATGACAATATAACAATGCTAACCCTTTTTTTTCTCGATAAATCGGAGTTGGTGAGGAATTTGTACAAATGTATATTGATCGTATGCTTAAAAAAATGAAAAAAAATTATTTTTCGAATGCTTAAAATATTTTTGCCCCTTTATCGGCCGATACACCTAATACACCTAATATGTATCAGATTTAACGAAGGTTTTCCGATATGCTTACTGCCACTTATGATGGTTGCATGAGGTCAAGATATATAACAGTTTAGTCAAATTGTAAGACTAGACTATGTACTCAAATCTCCTCTTATCTGTGAGTCTTCTATAGCAATGAAAAACTTGAGGGTTGAACGTAAATGGTTTACTACCACTTATGATGGTTGCATGAGGTCAAGATATATAACAGTTTAGTCAAATTGTAAGACTAGACTATGTACTCAAATCTCCTCTTATCTGTGAGTCTTCAATAACACTGAAAAACTTGAGGGTTGAACGTAAATGGTTTTGAAAATCTGTGGTATCCATTCACACACACCAATAATTTGGGATTAAGATGATGAAACCAGCGTAGGAGAGATGATAGAGATGATATGAACAGATGTAATAAGTCACATCTATATCGAATATCTGATTCTACGTTACATCAAATCGATTTACCAAAATATATATAAAACAAGGGTAAATTTGCGACTTCCTCCCTACTGACAGTCCATTCTTTAATTTTCTAAACCGATCCATTTCCTTCTTCGTTACAGGATTTGTAGGCCAGGTTGAAGGACCAAAAACAAGCTGTCTTATTGTCTTCTTTGGGCAGATTCATTTCATTAAACCTAATGCTACTTGATTGCAACTTGGCCGTGCAGTTGACACAGCATTAGTTCTACTTCTTGGATCATGTGAGAGACATCAACAATCACCGATCAAAACCCAAGCAAAACAATTCTAATATTTGGCCCATGAATTTCTGTTCATTATAGAAAACAAAAACGCGTTCAATTGACAATATAATTCTGTACAGATAAGCTTCTATTTCAAAGTTATAAAATGTTGAAGTGCAATTGTGGAACACTCTTACATGACTCCCATATGAAAAAAGTCTCAAAGAAGGAGAATTAATATGGTAGAGTCTAATAGAAGTCTCATGGAAGTGTCTCAATTCAAAATGTGTTTTAATTATTTTAGTTCTCTTAATTATTATGTAGTTTGATTATAATTAAGATTATTATTCTGGGTATAATTGGGATTTGGGTAGTTTATTTTACTCTATTAAAAGAAAACCCAATGTACTTAAATTACTCGATGAATTATTATATTTTAAAATTCAATATGGTATCAGAACAGGTTATTTGAATTGACTTGATCAAACCCACAGAGATTATATAAGTACATTGGGCTTTCTTTCCAAGGCAAAATGAATTTCGATAATTAGAGTTCTCTACAAAGAGAAATCGACAGTACTAGGTCAAGCTATAAGAAAGGTTCAAATGATTATAGAAAGTTTAATGTTTTGAGACATTTTATGCTATCAAGAATAAAACTTTATGTGAAGAATTATATCTCAAAATAAAGCTCTCTAAGTCTAGTTTTTTACCCAATAAGCCGTTTCTCAATCCAATATTTTCAAAGATAGATATCAATATCAAAAGACTTATGTTGGAAGTATGTTGCTTGCGGAAATCCGAATTTTTAAGCTCCTTCCTTGAAGATTAGTGTTTATGTTTCAATTTTTGTCCTTAATCAAGCTGCATAAGTCTTCAAAAGAAAATTATGGGTAAATTTAAAAAATTTAAAAAAGGTTATTATCTATAAAATATTAAAATTTTCAAAAATTGAAGTGTTGGAGAAATTAGAGCTTAGAGACCATATCTCCATCTATACTTTGATCAATAGAAAAAAATTATAATATATTGTTACTCCCCTAGAACCGCATGACTCTATTTTGCACCTAGATTTTATGATAAAAAGCATTTGAAACTGACTTGTATTTTGAGTATGTTTTGGACAAATTTTTAAATCAATTCAAGCTTCTACAACACTTGCTATTGGAATGGTATGAGTATTTGAATAGTTAATGAATAACATGCAAATCAAGTGTGCATAAGGCACCATTCAAATGGTTGATTATAAAAGGTGCCTAGTGTTGGGTCCGACATGGATAAATCTAGAAAAGGAGGTGAAGGGTGAATAGGCTTATTAACTCTAATGCCTAATTTTTCAAATTTCTCCCTGATATGATGTTCGAATCAATCCTAATCTGATGCATTAAACAATCATCAAAACATAATCAAATGCAAGTTAAAAGAACTACAACTACAACTACAACATGGACTTATAGTAGTTTATTACTCAAAATCAGGTTGCTCCGCCCACTCCTAGGGTGTTTGCACCTCGGTGTTCATTCCACTAATTAAAAGTCACAAGACATCTACAATCAAATGGCCTATAAGGTCAAATTATAGCAATTGCCCACACTTGAGGCTTACAACACTAAGCTAGGCACATTATCCTAGACCCATAAAGTGATTTTCACCAACAACTCAACTCACAAAATAACTTATATGAGGTTGCAATGGAAGGTTGACTTTCCTAACAAGGGGGTGCTCTAAAATGTCTTTTACTATGCTGATTTTACATTAATTGAGTCAAAATAGAATACACCGAATCCTAGGTGAGTTTGCTAATGAGATAGCAGCTCAAATTTAATCTCAAAAATGATTTCAAAATCAAAGAGTAGAGAGATTAAAGCTGAACAAAGATAGTTTTTGAAAAATGGCTATAGGATTACCCCAAATGAGAGTCAATTATGCAAATATCATGGTAATTACAAAATTTAAACTAATTCAATCAAATCTCAAAGTTAGGAAACGTGAGTTCAGCCAACTAAGTAGAATCAAATGGCTTCAAATTGAGAGGATCAAATGTACTTGCCTCTTTTTGAAACCTTAAGAAAATTTTCTCCAAATCACATGGCACACAATAATGAGTGAGGTTTTGAGAGAGCATGTAAATATTGTAGCAATGCTTGTTGGTTGATTTGGGGCATGAAATCACTTAAATAAATAGAAATCCAACTGTTAAAAACTAGTTGTTTTGCCCAAGAATGACATTTTTCCTTCGAGTTAAATATGATGCAAACATTGTTAAAAAATTACAAGAAAGTGCATAAAATTTTCATTTTGAGCTACAAGGTATAATTGTTGGTGATTTACAAGATTTGAAGACCCACAATGGCTGAATTAAAGGTAAAAAATAAATTCACTTGTAATGTTTGTTGGCTTAGATGGCAAGGAGGGAAGGAGAGAGAAAGGGAGGAATAGAGAGGGGGGCTTAAATATGATACACTTGTAGTTTTTATTGCATTTTTTGCCTCTATACTGAGATTTTCATATTGATGGAAAGATATTTGAGTCTACTTTCCAAGGAAAAATTATTTTTTATAATAAGATTTATCTACAAAGATAAATTGATATTTGAATGAGCCAAGGTTAGATTGCAAAAGAGGTTCAAGCTGCAGCAGAAATCTTCAACTTCCGAGGTATTGTTTACTATCAACAAAGAGACTTTATATGGAGAATTATATATCAAAAGAAATATTTATAAGTATATTTTCTTACCTATGAAACCAATTTTTTGTCTGAGTTATCTACAAATAAAATCGATATTTAAAGCAACAAAGGTCAGATTGCAAAAGATGTTCGAGCAGCAGCAGAAAACATCAACTTTCGAGGTATTTTATGCTATCAAGAAGGAGACTTTATATGGAGAATTATATATCAAAAGAAAGATTTGTAAGTCTATTTTATTACCTATTCAACTAATTCTTGGTCTGAAATTTTTATAAGGAGATATTGATCTTAGAATAGTCAATGGCGATGCTGGAAAAAAAAGGAGAAACAATATTTAGCTCGTCCAGATGACAGAGATCAAAATATATTAGATTATTTATCTTCTGATAATTATAATTTATGAAGTGAATTTATAAATTGATTAAATTTATTTAATTATAATTTCATAAGGAGAAAATTTCATGTCAATCTGATCTATATTTTAAGATATATTCGCATTGGAAGAATCAAAGGTCATGTTGGTATCCTATTGTATTGAAAAATCCGAATTTAATCCGATTTTTTTGCGTTACTATTTGATTTGCTATATCAGAAAAATATCTCACTTCTCTATGGTTTAAGGGTTTATTACTACATTTACGTTGTTTGGGTTCATTGTTGCATCTATGATATTTTGTGCAAGCTGAGATCACTGTCATTACCTCCTAGCTTGAGGGGGGAGAAGTAAAAGAATTACAAGAAAGATGTATTTTATTCCAGATGTTGTGGATAAAGTTTATGTGACCAAAATATTCAAGAGAGGGGGAGCACAAATGAAGCTAGTGCATCTAAGAAGAATTTTTTATATTGGACTATTTCATGGGTTCTTTTACAAAGTTTATTATTTGATTCATGTTATATGTGTTGGAAGATGGTCGTGTTATATTTAGTTGTAACTATTATGTCTCTTTGGGGACATTATTATTGAAAAAGAGGTGGCCTCGTACCATTATTTATTTGTCCACATAAAAAATATCAAATGTCAATGGTTGGGAAACCATGACGGAGGATACCCTGTCGAAAAAAATATCACGATTGGGAAACCATGATGGAGGAACTTAATACCCTGTGAAAAAATATCACGCTTGGGAAACCATGATGGGCCTTGTCAAAAAATATAATGGTTGGGAAACCATGATGGAGGAACTTAATACCCTGTCAAAAAATATCATGGTTGGGAAACCATGATGGAGAATACCCTGTCAAAAAATATCACGAAAAACCATGACGGAGAAACTTATTATTACATCTATGTTATACCCCCTTGAATTGGCCAGCTGGGCCTCATGGAAGAGAGAACCAACATGAGGGGGAGTGTTGGAAGATGGAAGGACTACCATTTTATATAAAAAGATTTTATACATCTGAAGCAAGCTGGGAGTTCATAATGTTCTCTAACCCCCAACTTGAGGGAGAGTATTGGAAGATGGGCACCAACCCACATGACCAAGGAAAGCTCACATATCTAAGAGTATTATAAGATGGGCCACACGACCAAGGAAGACCAATAAGATGGGCCCAAACACATAAGAAGTTGGACCCACCATGATTACCACGAGCTGACATCCTTATCACATAAGTTGGAAGATCAAGAAGGACTCACAAAGATAACCACAAGCTGATCGAAAGATCAAGAAGGACTCACAAAGATAACAACGAGCTGACATCTTTATCTTATTGTCACATCATAGAAGAGTTCTAATTTTAGTTATGTTTTTCTTCTATTTATATTGAGTTATTTAATTACGCTAAGGCTTATCCTTAAGTATTAGAGTTTGGGTGTAATTGGGACAAATGTAGTTTTATTGTAATTGGACTCTACTACCTTCTTCTATTATAAATACAACTTCATGTACTTTGATTATAATAAGTTAATGGAGTCAATGAAGTATTTATCTTTTCCATAAAATCAACATGGTATCAGAGCATTAATTTTCAGGACTCGTAGCTATGGTTTATTTTCTACAATTCCAAATTATTTTCTTTATCTTTCTTTCCCGTGTCCTTGTTATCTATCTTATTTGACAAGCTAACCAGTCCCAAGTTTTTTCTCGGCCATGAGTCTTTGTTTCTTGGTACCATTAGAGAAGGCATTTGAGTGTTCAGATGATTGTCTCTAATCTATGATGTGAATCTCTTCATAATGAAGTTGAGCAGGGTTGGACTCGGACTCCGCCACTCTCTTCCTGAGCATGGAGTTCCAGTGGTTCTTATGACATTCTGTTCTTCCAACGAGAAACTTGGCGATGGCTGCCTACTTGCTGCCATGCATGGAGTGCACCGATATGATGAGATCACCCTCTCTCGTGGAGAAGGGGAGGTGCTGCACGGATCCAGAAGTGACCAAATTGCTCTACAACACGACTTCGAGTTTTGACAAGACCTTGAACATGTATCCTGTAATTTTTTCACTACTGCAGTTTCTACTACTCCTGAGGAATTTCCGTTAAACATTGGATGTTGGTTGGACGTTGTTTATCTTGGAAAGTTATATGCTGGGTCATTGAAGATCTCTTGGAAGATATTTTGATTGAATTCTCATTTTGTTCGGAAGCCAGCATCTAGAAAAATTTTCTTTGTTGCTTCTCTGAATCTCCGATTGTCTATTCCGATGTATCACATCTTGCTGGTTCACCACCGGCACTAAATATCTTGTTGTTGCTATGCGGCAGATATTGGAGCTCCAACCACTTAAAGAGATCGGTTTTTCTGGAACCTCTCTGCTCTTGCTGTTGTCCCGCTCTATTCGGAAGCGAGTGGGGAAGAAGGAGTCGTCAACTCTCTGTTGTTAAGCTAGTTAACAGAAGATTTTGGAAACTCCTTTGATTGCCATCTCTTTTTTTTTTTTTTTTTTGTTGCTGTTGGCATTTCCATATAGAAAAACAGATCCAGTAAGTTTTCGAAATATTTTTATCTTCCTCTGTTGGATTGATTTTTATTCGGATGAGTTTATTCTAGAAGTCGTATTGCTCTGCTCCATAAATTTGGTTGGAGCTTGATTAGCATATCGTGATTGACTTCCCTGGATTTTCGCTGTTCGTTGCTATCTCTGCTATTGCTCGTTACTATCTATGGTTTTGTTCAGCACGGTGGGAAGAATATGACACTGTTGAAAAATTTAATGTTTCTTAACTTAGGAAACTGATTTTAATTGAACACTAGCCCAACCCGGACCATACCTTGCCAGGTCAAGCCAGAGAACCAGGCTGCCCTCTTGCTGTTGTCAAGTAGCACCAGTCTACTGAGTTAACTCTTGCCAACTCGGTTCAGGTCAACTCGACCCGGGTCAACCTGAGTTGGGCCACTTATTTTCTTGCCTTGGTTATACAGGTCCAGGTCACAAGGTTTATACCTATTTATCCTGCGAATCTCGGTTCTCTATCATCGACTGAATTATTATCTTGGATTATTACTCGGATTTGGTGCAACTTCCTTATTTACTGATGAACTCGTTGCAGACTATATCTTGTGTCCTTATTATTCTTATGGACTTCTATTATTTACCGGTTATCCAATACTATACAACTACACATATGGTGCATGTTATTTGGGCATTGGCCCATTTCCACTGCTGCTATTGTGTCTCTTTGATTGAGGCATTATTTATGAAGAAGAACTCCTCGCTTGCTTGCCTTGGGTTCATTATTTTATGATTGTTGTTGGCATTGGTTCTTTTGATGCAAAATCTGAATTTCTTAAAAAAGTAAATCACATGGTGGCCTTAGCATCATATCTTCCTCTTTACCCATTACCCATTACCCTTTGGCAGTCTTTCTCCTACCATCCTTTATTTGAATTTCACTTACCCTTATTGGCCAACCCTTTTAAAGCATTGCTTTGGTTGTCCCTTTTATTCATATGGGTGTTTTAAGTCCATTAAGACTTTTTATTGGTACATGTGGGTCTTTTATCGTTGTCTTGTGAATGACAGGCATTACCCACTTTAGTGATTATTTTCAATATATTTGTTCGAAATCCTTGAGTTTGGTTTCAACTTATGTTTTATCACCCATTTTTACCTTGTGAGAGTTTGTGTTCAGTTTCGTACTTATCCTTGGGACACAGTGATGGAGGAGATTATTACTACATTTATGTTATTTAGTTCAAAGTAGGATCATTGCCATTACCTCCCAGCTTGAGGGGGTGTTGGAATATATGATGTAATGTAATTAGTTTACTTTTCGTATCTCTTCTTCACTCTTATTAGGGTGAAGGGTATACTTATAATATTGGTAGATTTGATACCTATAAATATACCTTATGGGGGAGGGTTTGGTTGAAGTCCATAACCTTTAATTCTTCTTATTTTCTCTCAATGTCTTTTTCTCCTTGACCTAAATCATGGAGTCCTAAAAATCAACACTACTCGACCACCGTCCACTTCACACCAGATCTCCATTTATGTCTCCACTCATCAGCTATCTTCCAATTGTGTTTCATTTTTGTGAGTTTTCTCATCTTCTTATGTTCCTAGTACTTATGAAGAGGCCTCAAAAGATCAAAGGTGGAAAGTTTCCATGGATAAAGAGATCCAAGATATGTATAAGAAATGCACTTGGGATTTTTGGTCTCTCCCAGCCATTAAGAAAGTCGTAGGGTGAAAGTGGGTGTTCACGGTGAAGTATAATCCCGATGTGACTGTTGCCTCATATAAAAAAAGGTTAGTTGCAAAAGGTTATACACAATCTTATTGCATTGATTATGATGAGACATTCTCTCTAGTGGCCAAGATGAATTTTGTGCGGGTCCTTATTTCTCTTGTGGCTAATTTTAAATGGGTATTATATCAGTTAGATGTAAAAAATATTTTTCTACATTGTGACCTTTTAGAAGAGGTATATATGATTCAACCACCTGGTTATATGGTTGAAGGGGAGAAGGTATGTCGATTAAAAAAGGCCATCTACGGGCTCAAACATTCTCCACGAGACTGGTTTAATAAGTTCACTAAGGTTGTTACTTAGACTTGGGTTCCAAAGGTATGAAAGTGATCATTCTATATTCATCAAAAATACCAATTGATGGACAACCAACTTGGTTGTGTGTTGATAACTTATTATTACAAGAAGCGACTCTAGTAGTATTCAGCGAGTCAAAAACTTAAAAAAGGGAGTTCCAAACAAAAGACTTAGGACTCCTCAATTACTTCTTGGGTACAATAGGAAGTTCCAAACAAAAGACTTAGGACTCTTCAATTACTTCTTGGGTACAAAAATCTTTCAATCTAGTCATGGCATAGTGTTGTCACAAATAAAATATGTTCTTGATTTGTTACAAGAATCATGAATGCTCAAGTGTCAGCCGACTGACACACCTATGGAGCCAAATGTTAAACTTTGTGTTGAAGGTGGTAGTGATGTTAAGGTTGGGCAATTTCTTCGGTTAGTTGGAAAACTTATTTAGCTTGTGGGTACAAGACTGGACATATCCTATTTAGTAAGCGTTATTAGTCAATTTATGCATCAACCTCAAGAATCTCATTGGATAGCATTGGAAAGGATTCTCCACTACTTAAAGAAAAATCTAGGATGATGATTATTATTTAAATGCCATGGACATACTAATATTGAGGGCTTTGCATATGTGGACTGGGCTGGTTCTCCGAATGATAAGAAATCCACCTCTTACTATTGTCCAATGGTTAGGAGGAAATTTAGTCACCTAGAGAAGCAAGAAACAAAACATGGTGGCAAGGTCAAGTGTAGTACTGGTTTATGGCGCATGCAGTAAGTGAGCTATTGTGGCTGAAATCCTTCATGACTGAGTTGGGTTTCTCTATAAAAAAACCCACGCAACTTCATTTTGATAATCAAGCCACTATTCACATTACAACTAATCCAGTGTTTCATGAAAGAATGAAACGAATTGAGATAGATTATCACTCTTTTCGTGAAACATTGCAAGCGGTGTGATATTCATGCAATACATCCCATCCAAGAACCTACTTGTAGATATCTTTATGAAGGACATTATTGAAAATCCTTATTAGAGATATGTTCTAATCTAGGAATATTTGATGCTTTCTCATTGGCTCGAGGGGGGTGTTAAAGAAGATAGTGGCATTATATGTAACTAAATGAGTGAGTGGCATGGGATATAATTATGTAATAACTTAGTTTCCTTTTATTTACACATGTATTACATTTTTTACCCTCATAAAATATAAATAAGAAGTGAGGGGGAGAGCTCAAAATCGTGCTCTCATTATTCCCCTCTTAAAACCCTAGTTCTCTTATACTTTACCCCTATGTTCTCCTCTCCTTGCTCTTTTTTCTCTTTTATCTCTTTCTTCTCCTCTCTTATCCCCCTTAAACCTAGACCTTCTAGTGATGAGCCCTTGAATTTAACATCAAAATTTGAAACCCCACAATTCAAGGAATATTGTGCAAAGCAAGGTATAACCCATACATTTTCAGCTCCTCGAACTCCTCAACAAATGGTGTAGCTGAGAGAAGAAATAAAACTTTAATTGAAATCACAAGAGCTATGTTACATGCATACAAATTGTCACATATATTTTGGGCCTGTTGAAGGGTAGGTATGGAAGAGTCTTACATGACTCTCACAATAAGAAGTCTCACAAAGGCAGAATTAATTATCGATCTTACAGGAGTCTCACACGAGGAGGTCTTCCAAAAGAGTCTCAGATAAATATGTTTTAGTTATGTTAGTCTTCTATTTAAGTGTTAGACTTTGGTGTAATTGGAACATGGGTAGTTTAATTGTAATCTAATTCTACTTGTTTTATCTATTATAAATAGAGGCTCATTGTACAAATCCAGAGATTTTACATGGTACCAAAGGGGGTTCTATGAGTTGACTCAATCGAACACAGAGATAATGTGATCTTTTTTTCTAGTTTATCATCTTAAGTAATTTTGGTTCATATTCTACCTTTTTTATTTCTTTCAAGTCCCAATACCTGTTGTTTTCTTAGTGTTGCACCTCCATACTGAACTTTTCATATTGAAATTTATAAATTTAAGGAAATATATTTGAGTCTACTTTCAAAAGAAAAAATAACTTTTGAAATTGGAGTTTTATACGAAGAGAATCGATATTTGAACATGGAAAGGTCAAACTACAAGAGAGGTTAGAGTTGCAAAAAACAGCTTCAACTCTCGAAGTGTTTTATGCCATAGAGAATGACACATTATATGGATAACTATATGTGAAATAAAATATCCATAACTTTATTTTTTGCCTATTAAACTAATTCTCAATCTGAGTTTTTAGAGGGAGATATCAATATCGAAAGAATTAATGGTCCTACTAACCAAAGAAAAAAGAGTACTCGATCGGGCGAGACTACAAAGTCCAAAAATATCAGATTGTTCCACTCAAAAGAATTATATTTTATTAAGATAAATTATACTTTAATTAAAGGTATCAAACCTTTTTTTTAAGGAGAAATTTTTTTGTCAGTCTGATCTATATGTAAGGAGATATTCACATTGGAATTGGCAAGGTCAAGCGATAGTACAAGCAAATCAAGAGGTCATAACAGATTTAAGAATAAATTTTTATATTCAATTAGGTATCAATTTAAATCTATTTGAGTCTAATTTCTTGAGAAATAAACTATGTGTGATTCTAAGATCTTTTTTGGAGATATTGATATTAGAAGTACCATAGGTCAATTTTTTTTATAAAAAAAATCTCCATTTCCTATTATCTCTCTGTGAATTGACGTGAATTGAGTTTCCTTTTCTCCTAGAATCCTTTTTTTTAGCCAAATTTATCTTCTAATCAAAGAGTTTTGGTTAGACTTAATCACTCCATGATGTGTTTGTTCAAGGTATGTAACATCCGGCTTGGACTTTATTTTCAAGTTTTGCATTTTTGGTACTTGGTTGTGTATCTTCCTCATTGGCATGTGGCCACCCCAAAAAAATTATACTTGGGTCAGATTTGTTAAGTTCTACCATTATAGTCTCTCCTAGTTTTAAAAAAAATCATATTCTAGATTCGTTTGGAAGTATGAGTGTTGCATAGTCGCCTCCTTCCAATTAAAGTTATTTTCCTCTAGTATTTCTTTAGTTTATCATCTTATGTTTTTATTACTTCAGAGTAATGCACAAAACTTGAAATACTACTCACTACCTAAAAAGTATAGGAGTGTACAGAACATCCAACTCAAGTCAAGTCTTTTATTCTTCATCCAAGAGGTGATTTGTGTTTGAGTTACCCTTAAAAAGTGAGTAGTCTCTTTGTTGTACCCTAAAGTTGGGTCATATTTTCTTCTCCCATATTGTGTTTTGTCCAAGTTGGGTCTCTATGTCTTTTTTATCTCTAAGTAAGAGGGAGGGGGGGGGGGGGGGGGGGGGGGGGGGGAGGTGGGGAGGGTGGGTTGATGATGAAGTAAAAGAAAGAGGTATGTTATTCCACATGTTATGGTAATTTTTACGTGACCAAAATATTCAAAAAAAGGGGAGAACAAAAGATGAAGAGTTTTGCATCTATGAAGAAATTTTCCAGCAAAAAAAATATTGAAGACCAAGAATTTTTTTCCTTGCAAGCTAAAATTATAAACTCCAATTTGAGGGAGAGTGTTGAAGAGTAGGTATGGAAGAGTCTGACATGACTCTCACAACAAGAAGTCTCAAATAGCCAAAATTATTATGGCGGAGTCTGTCAGGAATCTCACATGAGGAGGTCTCACAGAAGAGTCTCAGTTAAAGGTGTTTTAGTTATGTTAGTTTCCTATTTATATTTTGTTGTTTAACTATTCTAAGACTTATCTTTAAGTGTTAGACTTTGGTGTAACTAGGACAAGAGTAGTTTAATTGTAATTTCGTTCTACTTGTTCCCTTTATTATAAATAGAGGCTCATTATACTCAAATTATAACAAGTCAGTGAAGTATTTTTCTTTTCTAAAAATTCAAAACAAACCATATATACTGCTTGCTATATCATAAACTGAGTAAGCATAAGGCTTCTTCTCAACAAAACTCCTTGTGAATTCTAACTCGAGTATAGTGGCATTGATGTAAAATATCTTCAATTCTTGTCCCTTTACTCACTTCTTAAGGTAAAGGGCATTGATGTAATTTGTGATATATTCAATATTATAAATAGATTTGAAGGGGAAGGAAAAACCACGTCTTTGAATGCCTAATCCTCCTTCCCTCCTCAAACTCTCTCAAGCTGTCCCTGTCTCTTTCTCTCTTTCTCTCTTCTTCTTTCTCTTCTCACTTCTCAATGGTTCCTTCACTCCTTTGGTTTATTAGTTCACGATATTTATCATGGGATCCTAAATCCAACATGGTATTAGACCTATGGGTTTAGAATCCCGAGCATAAGATGGTGTTAAGTTGAATTCTTTTATCAAGCTTCACGTGGGACTCTTGTAGGTGAAGCAAGAATTCAGTTAGTTCAAAGAAAAGTTTTTTTCTCCCATCTTTGATGAGATGTTTTACTTCTATTTGATCTTGAGAAGATGATTGATATATGATATTCCTCATCCAATTTGGATATAAGGTAAACTATTTATATGTCTTATGCTTTAGCATAAGATTTCAGTGCTCAGTTTGCTCTAGATCATGAAAGTTTGATAAATAGCAATTAAGTGCTTGGTTAATGCATGTAAGTTCAGTTTTTCTCGTTTAAAACTATATGTTATGTAAAATTTAGGATCTCATGAAAGGAACTTTAGATCAACAAGAAAGAAGAAGAAGAAGAAGAAGAGAGAAGGAGAAGAGAAGAAGAAGAACATGGAAGAAGAGAGTTTGGATTAAGGAAGAAGAGGGTTGCATCAAAAAGAAAAATGAGGGCTTGACGAATTTGTGGAAAGAGAGGAGAGTGCTTCAATGCCCTACCTCTTAGCCAATACCTTTATTTATAGTTTTACAATACCCTTAGGGCTACAACTTGATAAAACAAAAGACATAAAAGGAACACATATTTACACTTCTAAGCCATCTTTATGGAAAGTACCATATTTTACACATATGCCACTCCTTTGATGTGTGGGCTTGTTGTCTTGAGCTTGTGGGCTTGAGCCCATCTTCCAACACTCCCCCTCAAGCTGGAGGAGAAAAGACATCATAAATACCTAGCTTGCCATATATAAACGATAGGATTTTAGATGTAACGGGTTTAGTGAGAATATCAGCTACTTGCTCTTGAGATGACACATGTTTGAGAGACATTATTCCTGCTTGAAACTTCTCCTGTATAAAATCACAATCCACCTCAATGTGTTTAGTTCTTTCATGAAAAACTGGATTGAAGTGATATGAATGGCTGCTTGATTATCACAATGCAGATTCATGGACCCCTTTTTATAAAAACCTAGTTCGGTAAGAAGGATCCTAATCCATAAAAGTTCACTAACGGTATGGGCCATAGCTCTGTATTCTGCTTCGGCGCTAGATCTTGCAACCACATTTTGCTTCTTACTTTTCCATGTAACCAAGTTTCCCCCAACCAAAGTACAATATCCTGAAGTACATTTTCTATCATCAGGAGATCCAGCCCAATCTGCATCTAAGAAGCCTTCTATGTTGAAGTGCCCTTGTTTTGATACAGCAATCCTCTTCCTGGAGCTGCTTTTAGATAACGTAATATTCTCTCTAAAGCCTGCCAGTGGGTAATTTGCTGTTTGTGCATGAATTGACTCACCACACTTACAACATATGATATGTCTGGCCTAGTTATCGTGAGATAAATCAGTTTTCCCACGAGTCTTTAATATTTGCCAATACCAATATCTTCTTCATTTGTGGCACATACTTTTACATTTGTATCCATAGGTGTGTCAACTGGTCGACAACCCTTCATTCATGTTTCTTCAAGGAGATCCAAGACATATTTCCATTGAGACAATATTATCCCATGTTTGGATTGAAGAACTTCTATACCCAAAAAATATTTAAGCATACCAAGGTCTTTAGTCTTGAATTCCTGACATATCGTCTGTTTCACCTCTTGTATGCTCAAAGCATCATCACCGGTAAAGATAATATCATCCACATATACGGCCAATAATATTTTCCCTTTGACCATATTTATATAATATACGGAATGATCAACTGAGCACCGATGAAAACCAAACCATAGGAGTGTTTGACTAAATTTATCAAACCAAGCCCAAGGGGATTGCTTAAGCCCATATAAAGACTTTTTTAACCGGCATACTGACTCCCCCTCAACCACATAAACAGGTGGTTGAACCATATAAATTTCCTCATTGATATCACCATTTAAAAAAGCATTTTTAACATCCAACTGATAGACGGGCCATGAGAAGTTAGTAGCAATAGATAAGATGATGCGTACCAAATTCAATTTTGCAATAGGAGAGAAGGTCTCCTCATAATCTATCCCATAGCACTGTGTATAGCCCTTAGCAACCAATTGAGCTTTAAGACGAGCAACTGATCCATCCGGATTATGTTTTACCAAAAAAACCCATCAACAACCAACCGGTCTTTTACCTTTCGGGAGCGATGTTAAGTACTAGGTTTGGTTTTCGTATAAGGCGTGCATTTCTTCATCCATAGCCACCTTCCATCCTGAATGTCTCAGGGCCTCCTGATACGACTGCAGAATGGAAGTAGAAGAAAGGGATGCAAGAAACTGAAAACACTCAGAAGACAAGCGATGGTGAGACATAAAATTTGAGATAGGATGCTAAGTAGTACAGGAGCGACGTTCTTTTCTTAAAACAATAGGCCAAGTATCAAATTCAGGCCCATACATAGGAGGAGAAGGACTTACCTCGGGTGGATCCAACAACTCCACAGGTGAAGGTACGACCGGTGCATCAGGGGATGGATCCACTTCAAGATTGAACGGCACAAGCGGACAAAGAGTAGTAGAAGGAAAAATCCATCCTGGAGGAGCATCATGGGAGGAGTAGAAGGGAGTGTCCTAAAAGAAAGTCACATCCCTAGAGATAAACATCCTTCGAAGGGTAGGATTGTAACAGACATAACCTTTCTGGGTGCGAGAGTATCCCAAAAAAATGCACTTCATAGACCGATGATCAAGTTTATTTTTATGTGGAGATGTAACATGAACAAAACACGTACATCCAAACACTTTCAAAGGAAGAGAAAAATGATCTTCACCATTAAATAACACAGAGTAAGGAGTTTTATGATGAAAGACTGATGAAGGTAACCTATTAATGAGAAAGCATGCTGTAAGTATAGCATGAGGCCAATAGAAATAAGGTACCTTCATGGAGTAGAGGATGCCCCGAGCAACTTCAAGAAGATGACGATTCTTCCTTTCAGCAACACCATTTTGTTGAGGAGTATAGGCACATGATGTTTGATGAATAAGCCCATTACTCTCACAAAACGATTTGAAGTAATGACACATGTATTCCTTAGCATTATCAGATCTAAGGGTTTAAATTTTCTTCCCAAATTGTGTCAAGACCATTGCATGAAAATTTTTAAACAAAGGAAGAATTTCGGAACGCTCTTTAAATAGATATAACCAAGTCACTCGAGTAAAATCATCAACAAAAATGCCAAAATATTTAACTTGGGAAATATTTGAGACACATAAAGGGCCCCATACATCGGAATGTATTAGCTCAAACGGAGCAGTACTTGTAGTTGTAACACGAGGAGAATATGTACTCTTGACATGTTTACTTAATTGACAAACCTCACAACTGGTATTAGAAAGTCCTTTTAAAGATGGAACCAAAGAACGAAGTGAAGGGGTAGACGGATGACCAAGTCGGTTGTGCCAAAGTTGGGCCTCAGATGTAGTGAAAGATAATGCAGCTAATGGTGGAAGAGTGAAGTAGTACAAACCCCCCTTTTCATGGCCGCCACCAATCACCCACTTCGTAGTGAGATCCTGAAAGATACAAAAAGATGGTGAGAAGGTGATAGAGCAATTTAATTGTTTGGTCAATTGGCTAACTGAGAGCAAATTTAAAGGAAATTGAGGAACAAACAAAACATCTTGAAGGGGAATAAATGAAGTAAGAGAGGAGGAACCTTTTCCAAGGACCTTGGTTTGGGTACCACCAGCAATAGTAACGAATTTATGAGGATAACAAGGAGATAAAGACTGCAACAAGTGTTTGTTACTTGATAGATGATAGCATACCTGAGGCAATAGTAGTGGCAGCAGTAGATGATGAGGGAATAGATGATTCCATGGACTTCATTTTCTTAAATGCAGCATAGTCCTCAGCCATAAGAGTCTCATTTCCGGATGTTGATTCAGCCTTATCTTCATTTTTCTCAATGTTAACTGAGACTGGTTTAGTTGTGGCCCAATTAGGCTTGCCATGAAGTTTCCAGTATGATGCCACAAGGTGGTTCTGATGGCCACAATAAGTGCAAAGTTGAGGCTCAGTACGAAAAGAATTCTGACCCGTTCTACCACCTCTATTTTCAGCCCCTCTCATAGTTTGACCTCCTCTCATATTTCTGCCCCGTCCTCGGGATGAGGAAGATGTTCCCCGATTGTCAAAGAACATCGCCGATGGAGCATCAATAGGAGAAGGAGGGGATGGATCCAGTATCCTAAGTAATGTAGTACTAATATCATCGAAGGATGGAAGGGTAGAAGAACTTAGAAGTTGAGTTTTGGCCACCTCAAGGTATGGTTTAATATTCGATAAGCAAATGGTTGTTGCCAAAGCTTCTCTTTGTCGTTCTTGAATGGCAATATCAGTGGAATATGGCTAAGCTAGTTTCCATTCTTGAAGCAGACCTTGAAACCGTGCCAAAAATTCGTGAATATTATCTCCATGTTTCGTATGCAGCATGTTTTGTAAGACATCATATATTTTTTGTAATGAAGCAGTGCTTGAGTAAAGCTTGGCACAAGTGTCCCATATGTTCTTGGGTGTTTCCAAGTGGACCACATTGTTGGCCACCTGCTCTTCCATGCTATTAATGAGCCAACTTATCACCATGTTATCATCCTTAACCCCCTTGTGGTAGGACACATCTTCTTAATCAATCGAAGGAGGAAAGTTAACAACGTGGCTCAAGAGGTCACGAGTAATAAGAACCCTCCGAACCGATTGTGACCAGCCCATGTAATTGGAGAGACCTCTAAGTGGAATTGTAGTAATACGGAGTATATCACTCTTAGTACTATTGTATCCAATCTCCATGATGAGGCAAGTAAAATATGGAGGTCAAGGGAAAAAGGCTTTCTTCAAAGAACAATTACTCTATGTAATTTGAAGAACCCATAGACCAAATCAATCACCAACAAAAGAGAACAAGAACCAATTTCTTTCACAATGGCAACCACCAAATTATCAACAAATTTGTGCCTTTATAAAGTGATAATAACATCCAGCCATCACTCAACTTCTCTTGTATTCATAAGAACAAAGAGAAGAAAGTAGATGCAACCGATTAGGCATTAATCCAAACTCCAACACAAACGAGCAATAGACAAAAATTTAGAGAAGTTTTAACGACAAACCAAGACACTTGGAAGAGATTTATCTTCAGCTCATGGGAGACTTCAACGTAAGAAAATTTTCAATTGTTGAAGTTAAAAAAAAAGGGAACTACAAAGGGTAAATGGCTGTTGGCATTTCATCAAACATATAATGGGCATCCAACAACATAACACAAACCCATGAGCAACCTTAAGTAGGAGAAGATACAGCAACATGTGCTAGAATTCTACCTCAAATGAGATGGATCCAAGTTACATAAAGGTAATTGAATTTCACCCATCAATCTTAATAAGATGCAAACAACAAATGATCTTGATCACTCTTGTAATTGATTTACAAGGAGTCAAGATTATAACATCAATTTAGTCATAGAAATAAATCTTTACAACATATAAAGATTTATCTTAACTTGTTCTGACTTAAAATTCAAGAAGTAAATAAAAACAGTAAAAAGGAGTATGTAAATAAGAAAATGAAACAAAAAAAACCTAAATAAGAAGATGATGAACTTATCTCTTTATGACTGAACTCCTTTGACAACTTCTTGAACATATTTCATAATAACTCCATGAAGAGATCCTAAACTCCTTGCTCTAATACCATGTAGAATTTAGGATCTCATGAAAGGAACTTTAGATCAACAAGAAATAAGAAGAAAAAGAAGAGAGAAGGAGAAGAGAAGAAGAAGAACATGGAAGAAGAGAGTTTGGATTAAGGGAGAAGAGGGTTGCGTCAAAAAGAAAAATGAGGGCTGGACGAATTTGTGGAAAGAGAGGAGAGTGCTTCAATGCCCTACCTCTTAGCCAATGCCTTTATTTATAGTTTTACAATACCCTTAGGGCTACAACTTGATAAAACAAAAGACATAAAAAGAACACATATTTACACTTCTATGCCTTCTTTATGGAAAGTACCATATTTTACACATATGCCACTCCTTTGACGTGTGGGCTTCTTGTCTTGAGCTTGTGGGCTTGAGCCCATCTTCCAACATGTTAGATAAAGATTTATTAGTTTTCTGCTGTATCTTTGGATTACCATGATCAAAATCATCTTTGAGTTAGTTGAAGACTGCTTCATATTGTTATTTGTGTGACTAGTACTCTTTAGAGCTCGATGAATATTGGTTCTTGATTGCTGAGCGGAGATTTTTCTTTTTGGGAAGAAGTTGCTGGTCTTTGCAAAAATTTAGACTTCAAATTGTTTATTTATTCTCTAGATTATCTTACCTAAAATATTCAAGAAGAAAAGGTAAGTCAAACTTGTGATCTGATTACAAGTTGACACACTTAATATAGAAAGAAATTCTTCTATAGAGAGATTCAGATTTGGTCTAAGATATCATAAGATTTGATTTTATTCTAAGATTATTTCATGATTAAGGAAGATATGAAATGTATCCTAGATGGTGTGATAAGCACGGAGTAATTAATTACTTGTTTAAGTGCTTGATGAAGCTAGATTATTGGCTGATTGACTTCTTCTCTCTCTCTCAGTTGGCACACTGCATGCAAGCCTTTTTTGTCACACGTTAGTTAGTGATTTGTTGGTAAGTGTTTATGACTGAAGAATATATGAACATGGGTAGTAAAATTGACTTACCTAAGATCACTAATATACCCTTAAGTGGATTATCAAACAACTTGAGTTGGACCCAATCGGTTAAGAGATTCCTTATCACTAAAGACCACTTAGGATACATGACTAAACCATCTCATCCCATAGATGAGGAAGTTGGCTCCTATACTAAATGGCACGAGGATGATACTTTTGTTATCGATTGGTTAATAAATAGTATGGAGGAGCATGTGGCAAATAATGTTGTCCACCTTATGTTATAAGGTGAGACCAAATCCACCATGACCACATGAGCTCGGATGATGAGTCACCACGTGAGGAGGCATGATGAGTCATCACACGAGCTAGAATCCTTATCTCATGAGTTGGAACATTTGGCAATCTTCCTTGATTAATGTAAGTGATTTATCTTCCCTTAATTTATGTAGATTTGGATAATCATGATTGATGTAATTAGGGATCCTAACTAATCTCTGAAGTTTCCCTAAATATTTAATGGAAATAGTATAAATAAGGGTCTTTTTTGAAGAGTTCAATCAAGCTTTCCACTTCTCAACTAGTGGAAGAATTTCTCTCTAGCCTAATGTCTTTTTCTCTATTTTCTCTTCTCTCCTCTCTATCGGAGCTCTCTCTCTCTCTCTCTCTCTTTGCTCTTTTTCTCTTCTCTCTCTCATCTTGCTCGAGGTTTTAATCATGTGCTCCTAAATTCAACATGGTATCAGAGCATCAAATTTAGGATCCCCACATCAAAAGAATGCTCTAAGAAGTTATGATCAAAGCTACTCATAGAAGGCTCTTTGTGAATCAAGATTGAATCTTGTGAGATAAGTTTTTCATTCTTGTTATTATTATTTCATGCACTTGGTTTTCAGATCATTAAAAGATGGTTCAGAGATGATCTTATTTCTGTCTTCATCTTATGAAATTAGTAAGATTTATGCATCTCGGATTAGTAGAAGTTTACCAAGGCAGTTTTGTTGGTTTGCAAGTTCTTGGCTGAAAATCGGTTTATGTTGAGATTTTCTGCATAATTTTGTGGGAACAAGAGTTTTCTGATGAAGAAAAATGCTCATGAGCCTATTATGAGTGATATTTTATCCATTGGATTTCAGAAATCAAACTACTTAGTTTCCATGCTAAGCTTCTCCATTAGCCGAGTTCTTTGAAGAACTCAACTTGGTTTATCATTTTTTGGAGAATTGTTTGAGAGCCACGAGTTGGTTGATTGGTCTTGGAAAATAAATAATAAAATATTATGTTTTACATAAAATTAATCAAGCACAAAATGAGAAAAGAAGTGGTCCTTTGAAAGTCTAATTGATGCCAATCCATTTGAAGAAAGATTATTGTTTTTGAAGATCTTACAATATCTTCTTGATTAGGCCTGATTTTGTTTGATATTTTATCAATCATATCTTGCATAATTCATGAGAAACTGAATCTAGACTGGTTTATCCCAAGCTGGAGTCAAATATATGTTGGAAGATAGGGCCCAAACCCACACGACCAAGGAAGGCCCACATATCCAAGTGTATTAGAAGATGGGCCCAAGCCCATAAAACCAAGGAAAACCCATGCAACCAAGAGATATAGCAGACAAGCTCAAGGCCCATAGATCAATGATGGCAGGATGGTAAATAAAGAGTCATCTCGTAGAGATGGCATTGATGTAATTAAGCTAAAGTTCCAGGGTTAAAACCCTAAACCCTAAGTTTAGGGGTATTATTGTAATAAAGTAGTTTCAATAATCTATAAATAGAGCTTCATGGAGAGGGTTAGGACATCTAGTCCATAACTCTTCTTCCTCCAATTTTCTCCCAATTGGTCTCTTTCCCTTTTTCTCCATGAGCTAAATTCATGGAGTCCAGAAAATCAACATGGTATCAGAGCTTTGATTTTCAGGACTCATAGTATGGTTTTTCTGATTCAAGAAAAACCCATATTTTTTCCTTTCTTTTTTTCTTCTTTATTTTTTCTCGTTATTTTCTTCCCCAAACTATAGCTCTTGATTTTTCAAGTAAAGGTTCAATTTTTATTCTAAAACTTTTGCCTATCAACTTTGCTCGATAATCCTTTGGAAAAACATAAGGTTGTCTCCTCTTGTCAAGTTTTTATCTTTCGAAGATTGGATCATTGTCCAAAAAATCACTTGGAAAATATTTTAAGCTTTTATTGGTTGATAACCATCACTGGCTCATCTTTAATCAACGACAATCCGATTTCCAACAGAGAAAATCACTATGTATCATCGTTCCAGTAGTCTCAAGGAAAAAAAGGGGGCCGCCAGTGTTTCTACTGCTCGACTCTGCTCCACCATCAACGTCGGTATTTCCAATTTCAACATTGATTTCTAGAATTGAGCAGTCAGGGGAACTCGTCCCAATAATTCACCCAAAATCAACAAACACAGCTCAATGCACCAGCTATATCAGTGGCTTCTAGTTCCAGGATGGACTTCAGGGCACCGGAGCTGTTTCTTATTTCAAAAAAAAACTCTACCACCCAAACTCCGAGAAAAATTCTGCTACATGGTTTCCACAGGAGGACGATGACGCCGAATTATGCAAGGAGTTGTCGTTTCTAGAATGTTTTCGCCAAGAGTCCTTCGTCGCCAAGAAGGACACATTGATGCTATTGGAAAGTTTACTTTAGCTGCTGCTATCTTCAAAAAGATTCTTCAAAAACTTATCTCACTACTGTTGCTGATTAATCTCTTGGATTGATTGTTATTTGGAAAGTTTCCCTCTCTGTTTCCGCTCTATTCAGAAGTTGGAAAGAAGATGACACTGTTCAATTATTTCATGTTTCCTAAGTTAGGAAACATGAAATAATCAACACCGCAGCCCAACTCAGAGCTGACTGAGTTCCCAGCCCAGCCAGACTGAGTGAACTCGGACCAACTCGGTCTGGGTCAACTTGGGTCTGAGTCAATCTGACTCGGGCCAATTATTTTTTGCCTTGGTATACGTGCCCAAGTTTTATACATATTTTGGCATGACTCGGTAATTTTTTCACCGGCTGGATTATTACTTTGAAGAATTGCTAGATTATTCCTTGCTCAACATATTATTTAGTACAAATACTTGCATTGGATTATTTCATGGGTCACAAGGATTATTTTGGTTCGTGTTAAATGGGACCAAGCCCATTTCAGCTGTTGCTATTGTGTTTCTTTTGATGAGACATTATTATTGAAGAAGAGATGACCTCATATCATTATTTATTTGTCCTCGTAAAAAATATTTGTGGTTGGGATTCCATGACGGAGGAACTTAATACCTAGTCAAAAATACCAAAAAACTTTGCGGTTGGGATTCCATGATGGAGGAACTTAATACCGCGTAAAAAATATCAAAAATATTTGTTATTGGGAGTCTATGATGGAGGAACTTAATACCCTGTAAAAAATATAAAAAATATTTGCCGTTGGGAATTCATGACGGAGGAACTTATTATTATATTTATGTTACTTCCCCCCATTATGTCATATATTACTCTACCACACGGTGGTGGAGGTGGACACTTCTGAGCAATGCCAATAGACACACTACCTACAGAAGACAGAGTGTGTCCTACATCCAGCATGAGTTAAGACAGGAGTATGAAGCAATGTCTTAGCGGCTAGGAGTGGTTTACTCTCACTAATATTATGCCAGTTGCGCCTCATGAACGAGAGCACCAGCATGAGGGGGAGAGTTGGAAGATGAAGGCATATTGGAAAATGTGCCATTTTATACAAAAAAGATTTTATACATCATTTACAGCAAGCTGGGAATTCATGTTGTTCTATCACCTCCAGCTTTAGGGGGAGTGTTGGAAGATATGGCCTAAGCCCACACGACCAATGAAGGCCCATTTATCCAAGTGTATTACAAGATGGGTCCAAGCCCATAAGACCAAGGAAGACCCATGCAACCAAGAGATATAGAAGACAGGCTCAAGGCCCACATATCAAAGAGAAGGCTTATAGGCCCACATACAATGATGGCAGGATGGTAAATAAAAAGTCATCTCATAGAGATGGTATTGATGTAATTAAGTTAAAGTTCTAGGGTTAAAACCCTAAACCCTATGTTTAAGGGTATTGTTGTAATACATTAGTTTCAATCATCTATAAATAGATCTTTAGGGGGAGGGTTAGGACATCAAGTCCTTAACTCTTCTTCCTCTAGTTTTCTCCCAATGAGTCTCTCTCCCTTTTTCTCCATGAGCTAAATTCATGGAGTCCTGAAAATCAACAATAAATTTTTGGAATGATCTTGGAAAGATCTAATTCGGAATTTGTTATGGTCCCAAATCAACACGGAGATTCACCGGGGAAGACGAAGGTGATAACGAAGAAGAAGAGAACGAAAGGGAGAAGAATCATAGAGACGAACGGTGAGGGATAACCCGGCTATGAGGGAGTTCGTAACCTACTACTCTAAGGGAGTCAGCAACCTAGGTTCGTCGGAGGAGAACCTTGACCTTGTATCTGTTTCAAATTCAACTTGCCATTTCATTCCCTAATGTCCCTTAAATAGGACTCATGATCTACGGTTCTAGAGAGAATTACAACTTTGTCCCTCTATGGCATTTAACCTGAAAATAAACTAAATGGCTACATAGCTAAGTCAGTCAGAGTAATTGACTCGGTAACGGTGTCTCAGCCCGGGATTAGGCAGAGCAGTGTCTACCCCAATATCATCCAGAACAGAGTAGATACTGCCAGAATTAATACACGCTCGACAGAGGAAGGGTGGCGATGCCATACCTTGAGGAATTTCGCTACCAGTTTCCCAGTTCTGCCATCATTTTGCTTCGTCTTGTGCATCTCCTATGCCTGAGATCCATCAATGTTTGTTGTTGCCCCTAGCTTGTCGACCACAGCAGGGACCAATAGTTGAGAGAGACCGATTTTCGTTGGTCTTGAAACAAAAATGTCAACCATGGAATGAACATTGCCCTTCATGATCGGCATTTTGTGAATCAAAAGCAACCTAACTGTTAAGCACTAAGCCAATACTACCCAAAAGACCGGCCTGTTAGGAGCGGAAGGCATATGTACTTAACCCCAGGACCATAACATCACACCCCACCTTCGCGAGCCGACGTCCACGATGGCTTAACACTCAACGACGGGGGACGAGTCAAGATCCCATAATCCCTTACGCCCACCACGTCCAGGGCTCGCGACACCCGCACTAGGGAACTCTCCTTGGGGATTCGAACTTGCGATGTGGGAGCCCGCTCTGATACCAAATGTTAAGCACCTAGTCAATACTACCCAAAAGACCGGCCTGTAAGAAGTGGAAGACATAGGTACTTAAACCCAGGACCACAACACTAAGCCCATGCCACAGTAGCCTTCCTATCTGGTTTTCGTGGAGAATAGCATGAGGAGTTCCACCCTCAACCCTCGTTGCCCCGAATATCATTTTGTGCCGAACCTCAGCCTCGTTGGACGCAATTTCTTTTCTAAGTTTATCGGAAGGGAGCCCAGCAGCGGAAGGAGCATCACCCCCATCCATGATTCCAATTCCAAGCTTCAGGTTCTCAAGAAGTTCATCTTCCGCCATAGCCACCATTTCCAATTCAAAATTAAAGTCTCTGGATTTTGGGGCCGTTGGGACTCAATAGCACACCGAGTCAAACAACGAAGATGACAACAACAACTCATTCAATAAGATTTAATTCTTATATTTCTTTGAGTAGGATTTATTTCTTATATTGTTTTAAGTAGGAGTTATTTCTAATAACTTTATATGTAAGGGCATTATGGGGAATTATTGTAACCCTAACCCTAAAACTCCCTATTTAAGGGATAGGTATGAATGAAATAGGTAAGCTTTGAGATTTTAGAATAACCTAGTCTAAATAGGTTGAGATCACCTCTTGATCTCGAGTTTAGGGTTTACTCCAAAAATCCAACTTATCCTTCACCCTCCTTTGCCATCCATCTTCACCCAAATTCATCCACCATCATCCCTACCAAGAAAAGGAGCTTCCTGCCCCTTTTCCAAAGAGGTGGTCTATCCTCCCTCTCGGCAGCAGCAGCAAGAGAGGCTCAATTCCTCCCTTACCAAGCAGCAAAGTGAGGATTTTTATCCTCAAATCTTGAGCAAATCCTGGTGCAACGTGGGAGCTGATCATAACAAAAAAAGAAGAGGTATTAATCTATCCCAAACTCGTGTTTCAAGTTATTTAAGAAAGAAGGATTGCATTCTTAGCTAGAGCAGCAACAAAGAGGGCCAAACCCTCTTTGCCGTGACCAAGAAAAGAGAGCACCTTGTTCTAGCAAGGTCAACATTGCTGTGGGGTCTTCTACCTAGCACAACAACTCGGTAGGACCCTCAAAAGAGGATCTTTCCTCCTGTCCAAGCACTGGTTAAGGAGAAATACTCATACACAGACCCTTGAAGTGAAGTGAGTAAATTCTGAGTGCTGGATTCACAAATCCCACGCTGTGTTACTCGATCCATGACCCGAGACCGTAATAGGGGCTTTCCTGTTCGCATATATGGACTCTCGTCGTCGATTGAACGACGAGCTCTGCCCAACACCATTGTCGCCGAACCTCATGACCTTCAAAGGCTTTGTCCATCGGCGAATAGCAGAGGGATTTGGCGTGGAGCTTCTCGACTCGGGGATTGCTATTCTCCCCGACTTCAATTTTCACAATAGTGGTTTTCGGCTCGGGAGTTCCATGTTCGGAGGAATTAGATCGAACGAAGACCTTTGAACCCACATCAGCCTTTTCTGAAGAGGGTTGAGGCTGAACGACTTCAGAATCGGGCTTTTCCAAAGACCTTCGAGGTCGAACATCTTCTTCCATAATGGCGACCCTTTGCTCTGAGGCTTTATCCCGAAAAGCTTCGATTTCGGCCCCCCTCTCTGGCTTGTCACTGTAAACCTGAAATATCTCCTCTGCTTCGGAGATTATTTTTGTGGGCATGTCACTCAGCTCCTCTTGAATTACTGATATTAACTGTGTGTGCAAGGCTTCCATTTTTTTACCTTATTTTTGTGCTCAGTGCGGCTACCTCCTCTCAGAACGACGTTGCGGCTATTTCATCCTAGAATGAATAATCGCTCATTGTGAACCTGCTCTGATACCAATGTGTTATGGTCCCAGATCAACATGGAGATTCACCGGGGAAGATGAAGGTGATAACGAAGAAGAAGAGAACGAAAGGGAGAAGAATCGTAGAGACAAACGGCGAGGGATAACCCGACTCTGAGGGAGTCCGTAACCAACGGCTCTGAGGTTCATCGGAGTAGAACGTTGACCCTGTTTCTATTTCAAATTCAACTTGCCATTTCATTCCCTAATGTCCCTTAAAGAGGACTCATGATCTACGGTTCTAGAGAGAATTACAATTTTGCCCCTCTATGTCATTTAACGTAAAAATAAACTAAATGGCTACATAGCTAACTCAGTTAGAGTAATTGACTCGGCCACGGTGTCTCAGCCTGACTCGGCTCACTATTGGGTCCATAACAGAATTGCTACCTTACCTTACTTGTTCTCATGCTTATTGATTGATTTTTGCTATTCTCTACAAGGAAGACTAAAGAATTAATTAAAGAAATTTTTGGCCAGCAAGTCGACTGGTCTAAGAGGGTTCCCTCCTTGCCTAAAGACTTGATAAGCTTGGGTTCTCCTCCCATCTACCCAAGCTAGACTTGGCTGCACTTTAATCTCCAAGCCGCTTACTTAGGCTACTTCAAATTTGAGTATATTATTACCTTTGAATTGCCTCTAATGGATGAAGAATACATGGGTAACAAGAATGATATTCTCAAGATTAATACTATACCCTTGCGAGGGATATCAAATTTTTTGAGCTGGTCCACATCGGTTCGGCAGTTCCTTATAATAAGGGATCTACTTGGTCACCTCACAAAACTTGGGCCACCCATTGATGAAAAAGATATTTCTTACGCTAAGTGGTTAAAAATGATACTTTGGTAATTATTTGGCTCATCAATAGCATGGTAGAACCTATCTCCAACAATGTTATTCATCTCAACACTGCCAAACAAATTTGAAAGACATATGTTAAGTTGTACTCTAGCTCTGAAAACTTACACAATCCATATAATATTGTCCAACAAATGTTCAAAACTAAACTAGGAGAAAATATCCATGAATATTTGGCTCGTTTTAGAGGCCTTCTTCAAGAATGGAAGGTAAATCATCCTACCTCCACTGATGTCTCTGTCCAAAAAAAATAGAAGGAAGCCTTAGCCACTGCCATTTAAACATTAAGTCATATCTCGAAGTTGCTAAAAGTCAACTTCTTAGTGCCTCTGCTTTTCCCACCTTTGATGATGTATGTGCTACATTACTCTGCATTCTAGACTCTTCTTCTCCTTCTCCTACCGAAGTGTCATCCGCTATGTATTCCTAGCATAGGGGAACATTAACCGACCACGACCGAGGCTGTGGAAGAAATTATATTGGAGGATGAAGAAGAGGTGGAATGAATGGTTTGTCATAATAGACAACAGGGAATCCACCCATTGTGGGAAATATGGCCGCACTATAGATCAATGTTTTAAAATCCATGGCATGCCGGATTGGATTAAAACTAATAAAGCCTCAATAAGTAATACAAAGGAGAACCAGTCTACCCCCACCAACAGAAAATAAAACCCTTACTGATGATGAGTATGGCCCATTCTAGAAAATGAAAACTTTGATGGTGTCCCCTCCAAGTTCCTCCTCAACTGCTACTACCACCACTGCTTTAGGTATGCTTTCTACCACTTCCTCCTCTTCATCCTAGATAATTGACTCAGGGGCCTCTGAGCATCTCACAAGTGTTGGAAGATGGGCTCCAGCCCACACAACTAAGGAAAGCTGACATATCTAAGAGTGTTGGAAAATGGGTCCAAGCCCATAAGAAGTAGGACCCACCATGATTACCACAAGCTGGCATCCTTATCACATAAGTTGGAAGATCAAGAAGGACTCACAAAGATAACCACAAGCTGGTTGGAAGATCAAGATGGACTCACAAAGATAACCACAAGCTGGTTGGAAGCTCAAGATGGACTCACAAAGATAACCACAAGCTGGTTGGAAGATCAAGATGGACTCACAAAGGCATCTTTATCTTATGATCACGTCCTAGAAGAGTTCTAGTTTGAGTTATGTTTGTTTTTTTATCTATATTGAGTTATTTAATCATGCTAGGACTTATCTTTAAGTGTTAGGGTTTGGGTGTGATTGGGACAAATGTAGTTTTATTGTAATTAGACTCTACGACCTTCCTCTATTATAAATAGAAGTTTATGTACTCTGATTATAATAAGTTAATGAGGTCAATGAAGTATTTCTCTTTTCCATAAATTCAACATGGTATCATAGTAGGTTCTGTGAGTTGACGTGGCCAACCCATATAGGTAATGTGATCCTTTTCTCTAAACCCTAAACCCCAAGTCTAGGTTCGTAGTATTTTTTCAGTCCCTACACCCGTAGTTTACTTTGCATTTTTCACCTCTAGAATGAGTTTTTTATATTTAAAATTATATATTTACAGAAATATATTTGAGTCTACTTTCCAATGAAAAAATATTTTTCCAATCGGAGTTATCTACAGAGAGATATCGATATTTGAATGAGCAAGGTCAAATTGCAAAAGAGGTTCGAGCAGCAGCAGAAATCTTTGGCTACCAAGGTATGTTATGCTCTCAAGAACGAAACTTTATATGGAGATATACATATATAAAAATAAATATCTATAAGTTTATTCTCTTACATACTCAACCAATTTTCAATTGGATTTATCTACAAAGAGAAGTCAATATTTGAAGCAGCGAAGGTCAAATTGAAAAGAAGGTTTGAGCTGAAGAATAAAGCATCAAGTTTTTGAGGTATTTTATGCTATCAAGAACGAAACTTTATATGGAGAATTATATAAAAATAAATATCTGTAAGTCTATTTTCTTACCTATTCAATCAATTCTCGATCCGAGTTTTTTATAAGGAGATATTGATCTTGGAAGAGTCAATGATCATGCAGGAAAAAAAAGGAGAAACAGTACTTAGTTCAGCCAGATGATAGAGACCAAAATCTATCAGATTATTTATCTTCTTATAATTATATTTTATGAAGAGAAGTTATACTTGGATGAATGGTATTTAATTCTAGTTTCAGAAGGAATTTTTTTTATGTCAATCTGATCTATTTTTAAAGATATATTCACATTGGAAGGATCAAAGGTCATGCTGATATTCTGTTGCATTGAGAAATCTGAATTTAATCCCATTATTTTGCGTCACTTTTTGAGTTGATATATCTGAAAAATATCTCACTTCTCCCTGGTTTGAGGGCTTATTTATATGTCTCTGTAATTTTGGCTTATTTCTACATCTATGATATTTGGTTCAAGCTGGGATCACTGCCATTACATCCCAACTTGAGGGGGAGAAGTAGAAGAAGTACAAGAAAGTCGTATTTTATTCCATATGTAGTGGATAAGTTTATGTGACCAAAATAGTCAAGAAAGAGGGAGCACAAAAGATGAAGCTTGTGCATCTACGAATAAATTTTTATATCGGATTTTTTCATGGATCCTTCTACAAGGTTTATTATTTTGGTTCATGTTATATAAGTTGGAAGATGGTCGTGTTATATTTAACTACAATTACTATGTCTCTTTGGGGACATTATTATTGAAGAAGAGGTGGCCCCATACCATTATTTATTTGTCCCTGCCAAAAATATAAAAAATGTCTATAGTTGGGATTCCATGACAGAGGAACTTAATTCCTCGTCAAAAATATAAAAAATGTCAATGGTTGGGATTCCATGACGGAGGAAATTAATACCCTAAAACATATAAAAAATGTCAACGGTTGGGATTTCATGACGAAGAAACTTAATACCCCGTAAAAAATGTGAAATGTCAACGGTTGGGACACCATGACGGAGGAACTTATTATTACATCTATTTTATACCCCCATGAATTGGCCAGTTGGACCTCATGGAAGAGAGCACCAGTGTGAGGGGTAGTGCTGGAAGATATGGAGGATTTCCATTTTATACAAAATGATCTTATACATCATTTGCAGCAAGATGGGAGTTCATGATGTTCTCTCACCCCCAGCTTGAGGGGGAGTGTTCGAAGATGGGCTCCAAACCACACGACTAAGGAAGGCCCACATATCTAAGAGTGATGGAAGATGAGTCCAAGACCATAAGAAGTAGGACCCACCATGATTACCACGAGTTGGCATCCTTATCACATAAGTTGTAAGATAAAGAAGGACTCACAAAGATAACCACAAGCTGGTTGGAAGATCAAGATGGACTCACAAAGATAACCACAAGCTGGTTGGAAGATCAAGAAGGAGTCACAAAGGCATCTTTATCTTATGGTCATGTCGTATAGGATTTCTAGTTTGAGTTATGGTTGTCTTTTATCTATATTGAGTTATTTAATCATGCTAGGACTTAACATTTAGTGTTAAGGGTGTAACTGGGACATAGGTAGTTTTATTATAATTGGACTCTACTACCTTCCTCTATTATAAATAGAGGTTCATGTTATCTGATTATAGTAAGTTAATTAGGTCAATGAAGTATTTTTCTTTTTCATAAATTCAACAAAAAGTAACAAAAATTTACTCTACTCAAATTTCTCCTTGTCTCTCGAATAAATTTGTTACCATAGCTGATGGCTCCCAAACTAAAGTTCTCAGGAAAGGATCCACCTCTATTACACCATCACTTCCGCTGACAGATATTCTTTTTGTTCCTACCTTTCCCTAAAATCTTTTATCTGTTAGTCATCTAACACAATATTTCAATTACTCAATTACTTTCTCACCCACTTTGTGTGTGTTTCGGGATTTTATAATGAAGCAGGTGATTGGTGGAGGCCATGAACAAGGGGGCTCTACTACCTGGAAGTGCCTCAAATAAATGTCATCTCAACCATGGAAACTGAGACAAGTCTATGGCATAATCGGTTGGGACATCC
This sequence comes from Aristolochia californica, assembly GCF_029961685.1. NCBI lineage: Eukaryota > Viridiplantae > Streptophyta > Magnoliopsida > Piperales > Aristolochiaceae > Aristolochia > Aristolochia californica. The sequence goes on from NW_027181881.1 coordinate 9,441,079, forward strand.
ATCTGCACAATCTCTTTATCTTTTTTTCCTACCTTTAAGGATTGGTCAAATTTAAATTGTGAAGTGTGCAATTGAGCAAACACCTAAGGACCACATACTCACCTCATCTAGAACTTAAAAGTGTTGGTCATTTTTCATTGATCCACGTAGATGTATGGGGACCCTTGAGCATCTCAAACATTTCTCATGTCAATTACTTTATTACCTTCATTGATGATTTTACTCGTACCACATGGCCATTTCTTTTTAAAGAGCGATCTAAAACACCATCCATATTTAAATCCTTTCATGCTATGGTTGTCACTCAAATTGGTCAGAAAATCAAAGTACTTAGGTTTGATAATGCCAAAGAATATACTTCTAGATATCTAGACTATTTTTGTCAAGAGAATGACATTATCCATCAAACATCTTGTGCCTACACCTCCCCAACAAAATGGTGTAGCATGTTGGAAGATAGGGCCCAAGCCCTATCTTTGTCCCAATTACACCCAAACTCTAATACTTAAGGATAAGCCTTAACATAATTAAATAACTCAATATAAATAGAAGACAAACATAACTCAAACTTGAACTCTTCTATGATTTGACCATAAGATAAAGATGCCAGCTTGTGGTTATCTTTGTGAGTCCTTCTTGATCATCCAACCAGCTTGTGGTTATCTTTGTGAGTCCTTCTTGATCTTCCAACCAGCTTGTGGTTATCTTTGTGAGTCCTTCTTGATCTTCCAACTTATGTGATAAGGATGTCAACTTGTGATAATCATGGTGGGTCCTACTTCTTATGTTCTTGGGTCCATCTTGTGGGTCTTCCTTGGTCGTGTGGCCCATCTTATAATACTCTTAGATATGTGGGTCTTTCTTGGACATGTGGGCTGGAGCCCATCTTGCAACACTTCCCCTCAAGCTGGGGGTGAGAGAATATCATGAACTCCTAGCTTACTGCAAATGATGTATAAAATATTTTTGTATAAAATGGCAGTCCTCCCATCTTCCAACACTCCCCCTCATGCTGGTGCTCTCTTCCATTAGGCCCAGCTGGCCAATTCAAGGGGGTATAACATAGATGTAATAATAAGTTCCTCCATCATGGTTTCCCAATTGTGATATTTTTTTGATAGGGCCCATCATGATTTCCTAACAGTGATATTTTTAACAGGGTATTAAGTTCCTCCGTCATGGTTTCCCAATTGTGATATTTTTTTACAATGTATCATTCGTCATGGTTTCCCAACCGTGATATTTTTTTTAGGGCCCATTATGGTTTCCCAACCAAGATATTTTTTTACAGGGTATTAAGTTCCTCCGTCATGGTTTCCCAATCGTGATATTTTTTTAACAGGGTATCCTCCATCATGGTTTCCCAACCGTGATATGTTTTTAACAGGACCCATCATGGTTTCCCAACTTTGATATTTTTTTACGAGGTCAAATAAATGATGATATGAGAAAGGATACCAAGGCCACCTCTTCTTAAATAATAATGTCCCCAAAGAGATATAATAGTTGCAGCTGAATATAACACGACCATCTTCCAACACATATAACACGAACCAAAATAATAAACTTTGTAGAAGAAGCCATGAAATAATCATAATCCGATATAAATATTTTTTTCTTAGATGCAAAAGCTTCATATTTTGTGCTCCCCCACTCTTGAATATTTTGGTCACATAAACTTATCCACAACATAAGGAATAAAATACCTCTTTCTTGTACTTCTTGTACTTCTCCCTCTCAAGCTGGGAGATAATGGCGGTGATCCCAGATTGAACTAAATATCATAGATGTAGCAATAAGCCAAAATAACAGAGATGTATAAATAAGCCATCAAACCAGGGAAAAGTGAGATATTTTTATGATATATCAATTCAAAAAGTGACGCAAAACAATGAGCATAAATTTGGATTTTTCAATACAAAAAAATACCAGCATGACCTTTGTTTCTTCCAATGCATATATATCTTTAAATATAGATCAGATTGACATAAACTTTTATCCTTACGAAACTAGACTTAAATAAATTTTATCCAAGTATAAATTCTATTCATAAAATATAATTAATAGAAGATAAATAATCTGATATATTTTTGTCTCTATCATCTAGCCGAACTAAGTACCGTTTCTTCTTTCATTTCAGCGTGACCATTGACTCTTCTAAGATCAATATCTTATTATAATAAAATAAGATTGAAAATAGGTTGAATATGTAAGAAAATAGACTTACAAATTTTTTTTTGATATATAATTCTCCATATAACGTCTCGTTCTTGATAGCATAAAATACCTCGGAAGTTGAAGCTTTCTACTACTGCTGGAACCTTTTTTTCAATCTTATCTTTGTTGTTTCAAATATTGATTTCTCTTTATAGATAACTCCAATTGGAAAACATCATTTTCCTTGGAAATTAGACACAAATCTCTTTCTGTCAATATATAATTTACAATATTAAAATCTCAGTATAGAGGCGAAAAAAGCAAAGAAAAATTTAGGTGTAGGGATTGAAAAAAAATAACTACGAACCTAGACTTAGGGTTTAGGGTTTAGAGAAAAAGATCTCATTATTTCTATGGGTTGACCAAGTCAACTCACAAAACTTGCTCTGATACCATGTTGAATTTAAGGAAAATTGAAATACTTCATTCACTTCATTAACTTATTATAATCAGAGTACATGAACCTCTATTTATAATAGAGGAAGGTAGTAGAGTCCAATTACAATAAAACTACTTTTGTCCCAATTACACCCAAACTCTAACTTAAGGATAAGCCTTAGAATAATTACATAACCCAATATAAATAGAAGACAAACATAAATCAAACTTGAACTCTTCTATGACGTGACCATAAGATAAAGATGTCAGCTTATGGTTATCTTTGTGAGTCCTTCTTGATCTTCCAACCAGCTTGTGGTTATCTTTGTGAGTCCTTTATCTAAAAAAATGATCTTCTAGCCAGCTTGTGGTTATCTTTTTAAGTCCTTCTTGATCTTCCAACTTATGTGATAAGGATGTCAGCTCGTGGTAGTCATAGTCGGTCCTACTTCTTATGTGCTTGGGCTCATCTTGTGGGTCTTCTTTGGTCGTGTGACCCATCTTATAATACTCTTAGATATGTGGGCCTTATTTGGTCGTGTGGGTTGGAGCCCATCTTCCAACACTCCCAACTTGCAACAAATGATGTATAGAATCATTTTGTATAAAATGGCAGTCCTCCCATCTTCCAACACTCCCCCTCACGGTGGTGCTCTCTTCCATGAGGCCCAGCTGGCAAATTCAGGGTGGTATAACATAGATGTAATAATAAGTTCCTCCATCATGGTTTCCCAACGGTGATATTTTTTTATAGGGTATTAAGTTCCTATGTCATGGTTTCCCAACCATGAGATTTTTTGACAAGTATCTTTCGTCATGGCTTCCCAACCGTGATATTTTTTTACTGGGTATTAAGTTCCTCCATCATGGTTTCGCAATTATGATATTTTCTTACAGGGTCCATCATGGTTTCCTGTTAAGCACCTAGCCAATACTACCCAAAAGATCAGCCTGTTATGAGCAAAAGGCATAGGTACTTAACCCTAGGACCATAACAGTACACCCCGCCCTCCTAAGCCGACGACCACGGTGACATTAACACTGCAATGAGAGCCCGCGTGAAGGATCCCATAAACCCCCCCCCCCCCTGCTCCACGCCAGGGGCTTGCGGTCCGCCTGCGCACGCGGGGAATCGAACTCGAGACGTGGCGCCTACTCTAATACCAAATGTTAAGCACCTAGCCAATACTACTCAAAAGACTGGCCTATTAGGAGCGGAAGTCATATGTACTTAAACCTAGGACCATAACAGTACTATTAGTATTGGCTAGGTGCTTAACATTTGGTATCAGAACGGGAACACAATGAGCCATGAAGAATGGATGGAGTTGCGCAGAGAAGTATCCCCAAAAGAATGGAGGTTGATGTCCTTAGAAATGGCAAGAGTGACAGTGAGGGCACCTATCTTCAATGGAGGGGAAAGAATGCGGGAATGGCGTGCCGCTTACATAAAAAAATTTTGGGCAAGGAAGTAACTGGCTTTGTCTCTCCAGCAACTGGATCTGTCTCTCCAGCGGATTTTTCTACCTCTGTCTCGGCCAGGCAGGCGACGCAAAAAATCAGCAAGCGCTCTGCATCTCCAGCGGCGGCGACATCCGAAATCGGAAGGATCCTCCGCACAACCTTCATCGACGAGTTAAGCACCTAGCCAATACTACCCAAGAGACTGGCCTGTTAGGAGCGGAAGGCATAGGTACTTAATCCCAGGACCATAACATTTCCCAACTGTGATATTTTTTAACAGGGTAAAAAAATGATTGTATGAGAATGGATACAGAGGCCACCTCTTCTTCAATAATAATGTCATCAAAGAGTCATAATAGTTGCAGCTGAGTATAACATGACCATCTTCCAACACATATAACACGAACCAAAATAATAAACCTTGATGGAGGACCCATTAAATAGTCATAATCTGATATAAATATTTTTTCTTAGATGCAGAAGCTTCATTTGTTGTGCTTCCCCTTTCTTAAATATTTTTGTCACGTAAACTTATCCACAACATATGGAATAAAATACCTCTTTCTTGTACTTCTTCTATTTTTTTCTTAGATATAGAAGCTTCATCTTTTGTGCTTCCCCTTTCTTGAATATTTTGGTCACATAAACTTATCCACTACATATGGAATAAAATACCTCTTTCTTGTACTTCTTGTACTTCTCCCCCTCAAGGTGGGAGGTAATGGCAATGATCCCAGGTTGAACCAAATATCATAGAGGCAGCAATAAGCCAAAATAACAAAGATGTATAAATAAGCCCTCAAACCAAGGATAAGTGAGATATTTTCTTGATATACAAACTCAAAAAGTGATGCAAAATAATGGGGTTAAATTATGATTTTTCAATGCAACAGGATACCAACATGACCTTTGATTCTTCCAATGTGAATATATCTTAAAATATAGTTCAGATTGGCATGAAAGTTATTCCTTATGAAACTAGACTTAAATACCTTTCATCCAAGTATAACTTCTCTTCATAAGATATAATTATCAGAAGATAAATAATCTGATAGATTTTTATCTCTGTCATCTGGCTGAACTACGTACTGTTTCTCCTTTTTTTCCAGCATGCCCATTGACTCTTCAAACATCAACATCTCCTTATAAAAAAATCAGATCAAGAATTTTTTGAATAGGTAATAAAATAAATTTATAGATATTTCTTTTGATATATATAATTCTCCATATAAATTCTCTTTTTTTATACCATAAAATGCCTCCGAAGTTGAAGCTTTCTCCTGCTACTCGAACCTCTTTTGCAATCCGACCTTACCAAATTCAAATATCGATTTCTCTATGTAGATAACTCAAATGGAAAATTGGTTGTATAGGCAAGAGAATAGGCTTGTAGATATTTCTTATATATATATCCATATAAAGTCTCATTCTTGATAGCATAAAATACCTCAAAAGTTGAAGTGTTTTGCTGCTGCTTGAACCTCTTTTGAAATCTGACCTTTGCTCATTCAAATATCTATTTGTCTTTATAGATAATTCCGATTGGAAAGAATAGTTTTTTTCTTGGAAAGTAGACTCAAATATATTTCCTTCAATATATAATTTGTAATATGAAATGCTCAGTATAGAGGTGAAAAATGCAAAGCAAACTACGGGTGTAGAGACTGAAAAAATAAATACGAACCTAGACTTTGGGTTTAGGGTTTAGAGAAATGGATCTCATTGTCTCTGTGGGTTGACCAAGAAGTTAATGAATTAAATAAATTATTTCTCTTTTCCATAAGTTCAACACGGTTGTGAAGGATGCCAGCTCGTGGTAATCATGGTGGGTCCTACTTTTTATGTGTTTGGGCCCATCTTACAATACTCTTTGATATGTAGGCCTTCCTTGGTCATGTGGTCCATCTTACAATACATCTTTGTGGATCCCTTGTTGGAAGATAGGGCCCAAGCCCACACGACCAAGAAAGACCCACATACCTAAGAGTGGTGTAATATGGACCCAAGCCCATAAGAAGATCAAGTGGGACCCACAAAGATAGCCACGAGTTGGCATCCTTATCATTATCACGTGCCACATAAGGGTTTTAATTTAAAGGATTTTTAGTCAAGTTAATCTTCTATTTATTGCAAGTTATTTAATTATGATAGGACTTATCTTTAAGTGTTAGAGTTTGGGTGTAATTGGAACAAAGGTAGTTTTATTGTAATTGGACTCTACTACCTTCCTTTATTATAAATAGAGGTTCATGTACTCTGATTATATAAGTTAATGAAGTCAATGAAGTATTTTGTTAAGCACCTAGCCAATACTACCCAAAAGACCGGCCTGTTAGGAGCGGAAACATAGGTACTTAACCCAGGACCATAACATCACACCCCACCTTAGCGAGACAACGACCACGGCGACGCAACGACACTGGCCTGACCGCGATAATACCTAGATGTGACCTACCAGTATTTTAATCCAGCCTTTGCTCCTGCGCAACGACATTGGCCCGACCCAGGGCTTATCAAAAGGACCTACCAGTATTTTAATCTGGCCTTTGCACATTCCGGGACTCGAACTCGAGACATGGGAGCCCGCTCTGATACCAAATGTTAAGCTCCTAGCCAATACTACCCAAAAGACCGGCATGTTAGGAGCAGAAGACATAGGTACTTAACCCAAGACCATAACATATTTTCTCTTTTCCAGAAATTCAACATCTTTGTGGATCCCACTTGATCTTCCAATTTATGTGATAAGGATGTCAACTCGTGGTAATCATGGTGGGTCCTACTTATGTGTTTGGGCCCATCTTACAATACTCTTAGATATGTAGGTCTTCCTTGACTGTGTGGTCCATCTTACAATACTCTTAGATATGTGGGTCTTCCTTATCATTATCAAGTGCCACAAAAGAGTTTCAATTTAAAAGAGTTTTAGTCAGGTTAATCTTCTATTTATTGTGAGTTATTTAATTATGATATGACTTATCTTTAAGTGTTAAAGTTTGGGTGCAATTGGGACAAATCTAGTTTTATTGTAATTGGACTCTACTACCTTCCTCTATTATAAATAGAGGTTTATGTACTCTTATTATATAAGTTAATCAAGTCAATGAAGTATTTTCTCTTTTCCATAAATTAAACACGGTATCAGAGCAGGTTTTGTGAGTTGACTCGGTCAACCCACAAAGGTAATGTGATTCTTTTCCGACCTATTCTCTCTAGAAGTTTAGGTTTTTGTTTAGCTTTTTTTTTTTGTCCCTACACCCATTAGTTGTTTTATTTTTTCTCCTCTGAGTGCATCTTTCAAAAATTGAGCCCGATCATTCTCATCCTAACTTTCCATCTTATCACCCAATGTGTTTAGTTGCAAAAATTCAAGTCTCATACGTAGACTCTCTACATCACTATTTGAGGGATCAAGCAGGTTTTTGGATGTAATTGGCCGTGAAAGGTTTCGTAACCAGAGAGCCGACGTGATGCAGCTCTTTCACTTCTGATGAATTATTAGACTGTAGAGGCGGTGGAGACCGATTGGAGCCACTTTGTTCGGCATTGTTGGCGAGGAAGACAGAGAGCTGGTTGTGCCACTGAGTTCCTCTCTATTCCAAACCGCTCTGATACGATGACTCTATGAGTCTAGTTTCTGTTACATATGAGTACTCCACCAAGAACTCTATTTTCGCCGAGAAGATAGGTGTTGATTCGGACCAGCAAACCAGCATATCAAGTTTTAGAGTCTTTCGGTGGGGGGAGAAGAAGAAGTTCATTTGCCGAGCTGTTCGGCATTCGGCACCATCGCCAAAGAAGAAGAAGAAGAAGAAGAAAACTTGAGATTAAAATTTTCGGTTCTGAGTCTGAAGTGTTTGGCGTCATTGCTGAAGAAGAAGACTGTTGTTTTCCGCCATTTCCAAAAGAAGAAGAAGAAGATTTGGCGCCGATGAAGACAATGGCCAAATTATTGTCGAGCTATCTGCTATTCTTCTGAGTTAGTCTAACGGACCCTTTATCTTTGGAAATCATTTGGCTTTCCGTCTCTGTCTCTAGAGACATATCTGGGTCTCCCTCTCTATTCGGCGTCGTGAGGAAGACGATCTCTGGTTTTTCGTGCTATTTGGAAGTGGGGAGGAAGACGACTATCGATTTAAAGTGTTTCCTCAGTTTAAGGAAAATTATTTGATCCAGCTCCAGGTCAAGCCTATTCTGCCCAATCTAGATCGGGCTGAGTTAACCAAGCGAGCGGGCGCCAAAACTCAGTTTGTCCACTCATCCAGCGGGTTAGACCAACTCGGACCGAGTCAACCCCGTCCAGGTCAATTCATTGAGTCAACTCAAACATGTCCCACTCACTTTATTCCTCGGTATATGTGGTCAAGTTTTATACATATTTCTTCCATGACTCAGATATATTTGTCTACTATTTGACTCGGATCAATTCGGTATTTTTTCTATGGCTAGATTATTAGTTCGAAGTATTGACAGATTATTCCTTGGTCAGCATATTATTTGGAACATATACTTGCATTAGATTATTTCATTGGTCAATTTTACAAGGATTATTTTGGTTCGTGTTATATGGGCCAAAACCCATTACAACTACTGCTATTATGTCTCATTGGATGAGACATTATTATTGAAGAAGATGTGGCCTCATTATATGTTCAACACTGTGATGGAGGAGCATATTACTACATCTACTACCCGTAAGGACATCTATGTTATTTCACCATGAAGGAAGAGTTTATTACTAACTCTATGTTATACCCCCATGAATTGACATTTATTACTCCTACCACTTGAGAGTCGTTGTCCTGTGGAGGGACACGATGATGGAGGAGTTTTTTTATTACACTTCCGAACAACATATAGACCCACTACCTACATTAATAGGAGTGGCACTACCTATAGAAGATAGGAGTGGCACTACCTATAGAAGATAGGAGTGTGTCAAACATCCAACATGAGTTATTTGACTTGATTAAAGAGCAATGTCATACAACTTGAAGTGATTTTACTCTTCACTTTTCTTATGCCAGTTGGGCCTCATGAACGAGAGCACCAACGTGAGAGGGAGTGTTGGAAGATGTGCCACATTATACAAAAAAAAGATTTTATACATCATTGGCAGAAAGTTGGGAGTTCATGTTGTTTTGTCACCCCCAACTTAGGGAGGAGTGTTAGAAGATAGGGCCCAAGCCCACACGACCAATGAAGGCCCACATATCCAAGTGTGTTGGAAGATGGGCCCAAGCCCATAAGACCAAGGAAGACCCAGACATCCAAGAGATGTGGAAGATGGGCTCAAGGCCCATAGGTCAAGGAGAAGGCCCACAGGCCCATACAATGATGGCATGATGGTAAATAAAGAGTCATCTCATAGATATGGCATTGATGTAATTAGGTTGAAGTTCCAGGGTTAAAACCCTACACCCTAAACCCTAAACCCTAAGTTCAGGGGTATTATTGTAATACAGTAGTTTGATTAATCTATAAATCGAGCTGTAGGGGAAGGGTTAGGATCATCAAGTCCATAACCTCTTCTCCTCCAATTTTCTCCCAATGGTGTCTCCTTTTTCTCCATGACCTAAATTCATGGAGTCCTAAAAATCAACATAGTAGAAAGGAGGAATCGTCACCTTCTAGAGGTAGCTTGCAGCTTATTGTATACCATGAAAGTTCCATACTTTTATTGGCCACATGTCATCCTTACTGCATGCTTTCTTATAAATAGGATACCCTCTTCCGTTCTTGGTCATAAATTCTCATATGCCTTATTATTTCCACATGGTGATCCTTTTTCGCTTCCCTTGAAAGTCTTCGGTTGTACATGCTTTGTTCATATTACATCCCCATAACATAGTAAACTTGATCCAAAATCTGTGAAGTATATCTTCTTAGGATACTCTCGCATGCAGAAAGGTTATATTTTCTACATTCCCACTCTCCAAAGGTTACTTGTGTCCAGGGATATAACGTTTTTTGAAAACTTTTCATACTACTCAGACAATGCTCCCCCATGACTCTCTTCTGTACTAGCCGGTTGTGCGCCATGCTAAGGAAACTGTTACCCCCCTGAAGTTCTAGCTGACATAACACTTGTAGAGTTTGCGGATCCCATCGAGGTAAATCCATCTTCTCTGGTTCCTTTGGACCACAATATGATACTTTGACTCATTGCCTTAAGAAAAGAACCCATAACTTGCACTATGTAGAATTTAGGATCCCATGTGGAGGACTTTAGATCAATGAAGAAGAAGAAGAAGAAGAAGAAGAAGAAGAAGAAGAGAGGAAAAAGAGGAGAAAGATAAGGAGAAGGAGAAGAACCAAGATTGAGAGATTTTGGATTAAGGGAAAAGAAGGTGCGCCGACCAAGTGAGGAGGGAGGTTGGACGAATTTCTTTAGAAAAGAGGGGAGAGCATCACTGCTCTACCTCTTAGCCAATGCCTTTATTTATAGCTTTACAATTCCCTTAGGGCTACAACTTGATAAACGAAGAGACATAAAAAGAACAAGTATTTACATATTTATGCCATCTTTATGGAAAGTATCTTGTTTTACCCATATGCCACAACTTAGATGTGTGGGTTTACTAGCCTTGAGCTTGTGGGCTTGAGCCCATCTTCCAACACTCCCCCTCATGTTGGAGGAGGAAAAACATCATAGATACCCAGCATGCCACATATAAAGGATAGGATTTTAGAGGTAACTGTTTTAGTGAGGATATTTGCTACTTGCTCTTGAGATGAAACATTTTTGAGGGAGATTATTCCTACTTGAAACTTCTCCCATATAAAGTGACAATCCACTTCAATGTGTTTAGTCCTTTCATAGAAGATTGGATTTGAAGTAATATAAATGGCTGCTTGGTTATCACAATGTAGACGCATAGGACCTCCTTTATAAAATCCTAATTTGGTAAGAAGGGTCCTGATCTATAAGAGTTCACTAACTGTGTGGGCCAAAGCTCTGTATTCTACTTCAGTGCTAGATCTTGCAACCATATTTTGCTTCTTACTTTTCCATGTAACCAAGTTCCCTCCAACAAGAGTGCAATATCCAGACGTAGACTTCCTATAATCTGGTGATTCAGCCCAATCTATATCTGAGAAGTTGTTAAGCACCTAGCCAATACTACCCAAAAGATTGACCTGTTAGGAGCGGAAGGCATAAGTACTTAACCTAGGATCCAGCTGTCTAACGCACTATGATTGCTGTCCCATAATAGTACTCCTACCGTTACGAGCTGACGGCCACGATGGCGCAGTGAGACTGGCCCAACCGCAACCTACCATTAATTTTAATCCAGCCTCTACGCACCCCGAGAATCGAACTCTCAACGTGGCACCCACTTTGATACAAAATGTTAAGCACCTAGCCAATACTACCCAAAAGACCGGCCTATTAGGAGCGGAAGGCATAGGTACTTAACCCAGGATCCAGCTATCTGATGCAATGTGATTGCTGTCCCATAACAGAAGCCTTCTATGTTGAAGTGCCCATGTTTTTTATAAAGCAATCCTCTTCCCGAAGCTCATTTTAGGTATCATAATATTCTAAGGCCTCCCAGTGGGTAAGTTATGGTTTGTGAATGAATTGACTCACCACGCTTACATCAAATGATATGTCTAGTCTAGTTACCGTGAGATAGATTAGTTTTCTCACAAGTCTTTGATATTTGCCAATTTCAATATCTTCTATAGTCGTTGCACATAATTTTACATTTGTATCCATAGGTATGCCAACTAGTTGATACCCCTTCATTCCTATTTCTTCGAGGAGGTCCAAGATATATTTTCGCTAAGACAATATTATCCCTTGTTTGGATTGAAGAACTTCTATACCTAAAAAATACTTAAGTAGTCCCATATCTTTAGTTTTGAATTCCTAACATATCATATTTTTCACTTCCTATATGATATGTGTATCACCACCGGTTAAGATAATATCATCAACATATACAGCTAATATTATTTTTCCTTCGATAGTATCTTTAAAATATACCGAATAATCAATCGAGCATCGATGAAAATCAAACTATAGAAGTGCTTGCTAAATTTATCAAACCAAGCCCGAGGGAATTGTTCAAGCCCATATAAAGATTTTTGTAACCATCACACCGACTCCCCCTCAGCTACATAACTTGGTGGTTGAACCATATAAATTTCCTCACGTATATGGCCATTTATGAAGGCATTCTTTATATCGAGTTGATATACGGGACACGAAGAGTTAGCAGCAAGAGGTAAGAGGATACGTGTCAAGTTTTATTTTGCAATAGGAGAGAAGGTCTCCTCATAATCTATCTCATAGCATTGACTGTATCCTTTAGCAATGAGTCGGGCTTTAAGGGGTGCAACGGACCCATCCGGTTTATGTTTAACCGAAAAAACCCATTTACAACCGACCGGTTTTTTTCTTGTTGGGAGTGATGCTAAGTACCAGGTTTGATTCTCATATAAGGTGTTCATTTCTTCATCCATAGCCATCTTCCATCCTGGATGTTTAGGGTCTCATGATAGGACTGTGGAATGGAAATAGAACAAAGAGATGCAAGGAACTAAGAGCAATTGGAAGATAAACGATGGTGAGACATAAAGTTGGAGATAGGGTGACAAGTATGTTATGGACTCCATAGCATCCCGACTTATCAACAGGCATAGGAATTAAATTAGTTGTAATTCAATTCATTAGGGGTCTATTTTTAATTTGTTGAACTTATGGCCTTTGGCTTGTTTTCCCTAATTCCCTATATAGGGACATGAGATGAATGAAGGAGGTAAGCATTGAGTAAATTAATTTTAGCCAGGTCAGATTCTCCCTCAGAGGTCTAGGTCAGATTTTTCCTCGAAGGTCTAAGTTATGCTAAGTACCAGGTTTGATTCTCATATAAGGTGTGCATTTCTTCATCCATAGCCATCTTCCATCCTGGATGCTTTAGGGTCTCATGATAGAACTGTGGAATGGAAATAGAACAAAGAGATGCAAGGAACTGAGAACAATTGGAAGATAAACGATGGTGAGACATAAAGTTGGAGATAGGGTGACAAGTATTTTATGGACTCCATAGCATCCCGACTTATCAACAGGCGTAGGAATTAAATTAGTTGTAATTCAATTCATTAGGGGTTTATTTTTAATTTGTTGAACTTATGGCCTTTGGCGTGTTTTCCCTAATTCCCCATATAGGGATGTGAGATGAATGAAGGAGGTAAGCATTGAGTAAATTAATTTTAGCCAGGTCAGATTCTCCCTCAGAGGTCTAGGTTGGATTCTCCCTCAGAGGTCCAGGTCGAGCTTCCTTCAAAGCTCAATTCATTCCATTCCGATTCCACCATTACATGTTTAAGGAACAAGGGTTATCTTCCAACGTCAATAGTCAATCTGGAGGGAAGAGAGGGAAGAAGGGTGATGAGATCCGTGGCCTGGGAAGATCCCAACATCTTGGTATCAGAGAGGGTGCCACATTGCGAGTTCAATTCCTGAGGCGCACAGAGGCTGGATTAAAATTACTGGTAGGGCGCAGAGGCTGGATTAAAATTACTAGTAGGTTGCGGTTGGGCCAGTGTCGCTACGCCGTCGTGGTCGTCAGCTCGTTGTGAGTTTGAATCCCTGAGGGGAGTCCCGGTGTGGGTGTCGCGAGCCCCGGACGTGGTCACCGTAAGGGATTATGGGATCTTGACCCGGCACTCATCGTCGAGTGTTAAGCCACCATGGACATTGGCTCGCAAAGGTGGGTGTATTGTTATGGTCCTAGGGATAAGTATTATGTCTTTTGCTCCTAACAGGCCGATCTTTTGGGTAGTATTGGCTAGGTGCTTAACAGGTTTGTGCATGAATTGACTCACCAAACTCGAAAGAGGGGTAGAGAGTCCAGAAAGCGGTTAAAGTCTCCCATGTAGTGTCACTGGGGTCAACATCAGCCCACTACACTAGAACCTCCCAATCGCCCTGAATACGGTGAGCCTGTAACACCTGTGTTGGAGTAGAAAGGACCCGAACTTCATGTAGCGGTGGTAGAGGGGTGTGTAGCAATGGAGAGTCTCCTTGGAAGGCCTTCAATTGGGAGACGTGAAACCCATTGTGGATCCTGGCTTCTGGTGGAAGCTGCCAGTGGTAGGTGACTGTGCCAATGCAGTCCAGCACCTGAAAGGGACCATAATATTTTGGGGAAAGTTTGTGACGTTTGGAGGCGGTCAGTGAAAGTTTCCTATAATGTTAGAGACGTAGCCACACATAATGCTCAAGAGAGAAGGAAACTTCCCGGTGCTTCTTATCATAAGATAATTTCATAGCATGTTGGTCCTCCTGGAGATGAGTGTGCACCTCACTGAACATGGTGTCCCTTTCGGCTAAAGCCTGGTCCAAGGTGGCTACCTTGGATGTACCTGGTTCATACGACAAAAATCGAGGCAGATCTTTGCCATATACTACCTTGAATGGAGTAGTGCCAAGGGCGCTGTGGTATGTATTATAACAGAACTCTGCCCATGCCATCCACTTCACCCACTTTTTAGGTGAGTCCCCCACAAAACAACAGAGATACATCTCAATCGTCCTGTTGACGACCTCTGTCTGACCATCAGTCTACGGATGGTAGGCGGAAGAGAATGCCAATTTTGTGCCTTGCAGCTTGAATAGTTCTTTCCATAACGTACTGGTAAAGATGGTGTCCCTGTCACTGGTAATGGACACAGGCATCCCATGTAACCTGACAATGTTATCCATGAAGATTTGAGCCACGTGAGCGGCTGTTTGGGGATGCACCAAAGGGAGGAAATGGCCATACTTGGAGAAGCAGTCAACCACAACAAAGATAACGGATTTATCGGAAGAGGGGGGAAGGCCATCAATGAAGTCCATGGAAATATCTGACCATACCTATGACGGTAGCTGAAGTGGTTAGAGCAACCCCGCTGGACTTAATGATTCGGCTTTTTTCCGTTGACAAGTTTGACAAGCTGCCACATAATCTGTTACACTGCTTTTCATACCCTTCCAATAAAAATCTCGACTGAGGCGGAAATAAGTTTTTTTTCTGCCCTCATGTGTACTGTTATGGAAAGAGGCTAAGATACTGGGAATAAGTGGTGAGGAGTGGTGCAGAAAAATCCTATTCCTGAACAAGATAAGACGATCCTAGATCGTCCAATGGATATCTGATGTCCCTTGTTGAATATCATGATATAAAGCAATTAGTTTCGAATGTTGTTGTGTCTCCTCCCTTATAGAATCTAGCAAAAGAACTCTGGGCTGACTGATAGCAAGTAAGTGTGGCTCAGGAACATCCCAGTGAGACAAGGCATTGGCCCCCAGATTCAAACTGCCAGGTTTATACTCAACAGTAAAGTCAAACCCCATTAGCTTACTCAACTAGTGCTGCTGAGGGGAGGTGGTGAGACGCTGCTCAACAAGATACTTCAGGGTGCAATGATTGGTTTGAATAATAAATGTGCACCCCTAGAGATAAGGCCGCCAATGCTGGATTCCTTTAGCTAAACCGATTAATTCCATTTCATAAGCCGCTAGTTTGTGATGGTGTTGGCCAAGTTTTCGACTGAAATAAGTGACCGGGCGGCCTTGTTGATGTAACACTGCACCTATACCTCCGCTCGAAGCATCACATTCCACTACAAACAACTCATCAAAATCCGGGAGCTGCAAAACCGGTGCTGAAGATAATGTGTCCTTCAACTACTGAAAGCAATGAGTCGTTGTCTTGGACCGGGTGAAAGCATTTTTCTTGAGGAGGTTGTGGAGCGGTGCTGCAATCTGGCCATAGTTGCAGATAAATTTTCTGTAATACCCAACAAGGCCCAAAAATCCCCTTAACGCTGTGATGGAGGTGGGAGGAGGTCAGTCTGTGAGTGCCTGAATCTTGCTCTGGTAAACCTTCACCCCCAACTGCTGAAATAACGTGGCCCAAGTATGCCACTTCGAAGGTACCCATAGAACATTTGGACTTGTATAAAACCAAATGATGGGATCGAAGAAGAGTAAATACCTGTTGAAGGTGTTGAAGGTGCTCGTCCCAGTGTTTGCTATACACAAATATATCATAAAAAAACAAGAACATATTTCCTCAAGAGAGAGCTAAATGTGTATGCCACTTCGAAGGTACCCATGAAGACCTGGAATGTGGATGGCGCATTGGAGAGACCAAAGGGCATGACGAGGAACTCGAAGTGAACATGGTGCGTGCAGAACGCGGTCTTCTCCACATCTGAAGGATGAACTTGAATCTGATGATAACCTGACTTCAAGTCCAGCTTGGTAAATATAGAAGCACCATGTAACTCATCTAACAGCTCGTCCACCACTGGAATGGGATTTTTGTCTTTAATTGTGTGAGCATTGAGCTTCCTGTAGTCCACACAAAACCTCCACGACTTGTCATGTTGTTTGACCAGTAACACCGGGGATGAGAAAGGAGACCTGCTGGGCTGAAATTCCCTGGGCGAGCATAGTTTGGCACTGGCGATCAATCTCATCTTTCTGTAAGTGGGGGTTTTGGTAAGGCCGAACCACCACAGGTTTAGTCCCTATGTGAAATCTGATGCGGTGATCACAGTGGCGAATAGGCGGAAGAGCAGAAGGTGCCTGAAATAAATCTTCAAAGTCTGTAAGTAATTGAGACAACTTACAGAACTCGGTGCTCTAGAACTGAACTGCCTGAAGTGTGCAGGGCACAGTAGCATGTGTGCCATGCAAGGTTATTTGACGTTGGGCCTCTTTGAAGGTCATGGTCAGGGCTTGAAAATCCCATAAAATAGGCCCCATCATTTGGAGCCATTTAACCCCGAGTACCAAATCAAATCCTGCCAGAGGAATCACCAAGAAATCAGCAATAAAAGAGTGGCCCTCAATAGAAAAGGGGGTGGTTGTAGAGATACCCACAATGGCGATTATGGCCTCATTGGCCACTGAGACTGAGAGGCCTGTGTTCTGCTAGATTACTAACCCAAGCTATTCTGCCGCTGGCTGATTGATGAAGTTATGCGTGCTGCCCGAATCAACTAAGGCTAGTAATTGTAGAAGGTGCAACTGTGCCCGTACTTGCATTGTGTTGGAACTGCACAGGCTAGTCATGGCATGGAGTGAAATATCTAGCCCTCCTAGTCTGGCTCAACAATGTCTTCCTCGGGTAAGATATGCTCAGAATCCGCACAGAGAATTACACTGAACAATTTTTTGCATATGTGACCCTGGACATACTGGTCATCACAATTAAAACAAAGGCCTTTGGCCCTCCTCTGTTCCATCTCCTGTCTATTTAATTTCTTTATGTAAGGGGCTAATGGCATGGAGGAAGAACTCTCTGCACGCTGGGCTGTAGTAGGACCTGGACGAGGAGGCCCTGAATAGGGTGATGGCGCGACGTATTTATCTTGCCTGGCCAAACTGGTTTTCTGATCAGTGAGTCCTTTAGAACACTCTATTTAGTATCAATTGTCCTGGCTAGATTCATAGCGTGGTCCAAATCTCTTGGGCCATGTAATTCAACCTCCAGACGCAGGGCCTCAATTAATCCAGCAGTACAGATTTGAACATACTGGGAGGGCTGGACAAAATTACTAGCTTTGGTCAAACGTTCCTGGAAGGTCTTTCGGTACACATCAAGTGGGCCGGTCTGTTTAAAATTGATCAATTCTCCCAATGGATTGCTACTGGCTGGAGGACCAAACCTCATCATGCAAGAGTGTCTAAATGTCTCCCAATCTTGAACCAAATGTTCATTTCGGAATTGGTGGAACCATAGGAGCGCTTCATCGAGCATATGGTATGTGGCCAACTGGACCCGATCATCCGCCGATGTTTTTTGATGGTAAAAGAACTGGTCACATTTGTGTAACCATATCAAGGGGTCCTTAGACCCATCAAATGTTGGAAATTCCAGTTTCACAAACCTGGGAACCGAATTTGGTCCCTGGGCGTGAGGGGCCATATGTGGATGGGGTGGCGTAGCGGTGGTGGAGGAGGTGGGGGTGGCATGTGGTGCTCGACCAGTAGAGAATAGGCTACTGGTGGCAATGGTCTGCGACTCCGACCTTCATAGAATCGTCGGATAAGGAGCTCGAGTGTTGTATTCATGGTCTCCATTGAAGTACGAAGATCATCAATACCGGCATCTGATCTTTGATGATTTGCATCAATAAGCTGACGTAAATCCTCCGGGGAAGAGGAGTCCCCAAAGGTGGACCTGTCTGATACCAAGATGTTAACAACCTAGCCAATACTTCCCAAAAGATGGGCCTGTTCGGAGTGGAAGACTTAGGTACTTACCCCAGGACCATAACAAAGTAGTATATGAATGACATTCCTTTCTTAAAGCAATAGGCTGAGTATAAAAGTCTGGCCCAAACATAGGAGGAGAAGGACTTACTTCGGGTGGGTCCTACAACTCCATAAGTGAGGTGGTGGCTGGTGCTTTCATGGGGTTGAGTAATATCGACATTCAAAGGCACAAGTGGACAAGGAGTGGTAGGTGGAAATTTCAACCATAGAGGAGCATTATGCGAGGAGTAGAAGGAGGTGTCCTCAAAGAAGGTCACATCCCAAGATACAAGCATTCTCCGAAGGGTAGGATTGTAACAAACATATCCTTTCTGGTGCGACAGTATGTTATTGTTATGGACTCCATAGCATCCAGAGTAATCCGTAGACACAGGGTTTAGTTTATGTATTTCTAGTTTATGTTATTAGGAGAGTTTTATTGTAATTTTCTTAAAAGTTGTGCCCTTCGGTTTGGGCCTTTGCTTGTATGCGTTCCCTAAGCCTTTTATAGGGAGGACGGGTTGAGTAATGGATTAAGCATTAACCAAAAACCTAGTTTAACAAAATCAGATTCTCTCTTTGACGAGGTCCAAGGTTGAGCTTCCTTCGAAGGCTCATTCTATCCAGCAATTGGAAGTTCGAAACATCCCAAAAATCTCTCAACGTCACCATTCAATATGGAAGCTAGAAGTGATCTCCGAGTGACTCGATCCATGGCAAGGGAACCTAACATCGTGGTATCAGATAGGACCACCATTGGAGATTCCTCTTCTCCTGCGGATTTGCGTATTCTCATTGAGGAAAATCGAATTGAAAGTTCAAAATTGGAATGACGCCCTCCAAACTGAAGTTTTGGGGATGAAGGACACTCTTCAACAACTGATTCTTTGAATGGAGGTAGGTTTTGCACGGATTGCTGCTCAGCCAGGAAGTTCCACACAGCCTTCCGAGCACCAAGCTCCCCATCCACCGCCACCTCCAACGCATATGCGTCAGCCACATCCACCAGCCATGGGAGTCCATGGACCAGGTCACACAACGGTGCCCATGTATACCAAATTAGACTTTCCCACGTATGATGGGTCCTCAGACCCTCTGTGTTGGTTACACCGATGTGACCTGTTCTTTTGGAATCAAAGAACTCATGTTGATGATCGAGTTCCATTAGCTGCCTTCCATATGCTCGACAAAGTGTAGCTATGGTACCATCAATTTGATTTGGAGCACCATATTCATGATTGAGATATTTTAAAAGATTATTGCATGTTGAGGTTTGGCCCTCTAGCACAAAGTAACCCTTTGGGTGATCTGGTCAATTTAAAACAGACAGGGACAATTGAGATGTATCATAAACAATTTCAGGAACGCCTGACATGCACTAGTCGGTATGTGTGGCCTGCTCAATATGTCAATTTATTCACTGCTGGCTTAGGGGAGGCCTTGCGCCTGGAAGTAGAACTAAATGACCCACAAGACCTAGAACATGCAATGAATCTTGCCCGTACCCTAGATGCGAAACAACGTGTCCTCAAGGAGTCATTGGGGCGTAGACCCCCTGGGCAAAGCAGGGCGACCACAGGTGCCCCCACAACTTATGCAGCACCTCTTCGCCAAGGTCAAAACCCATCACCACGTGCTGATATTTCCACTACCACCCCCTGGCACAATACATTTGTCATCTGTCTAGACCAGAGATGAAATAGAGGAGAGCCAAAGGCCTTTGTTACAATTGTGATGAGCCATACATATAGGGCCACCTCTGCAAAGGTTTGTTTTGGTTAGAGGTGGATGATTCAGAGGAAGCCCCACAGTTGGAGGAAATTGAAGAGCCTGAGCCAGAAGAACCAGCCATTTCACTCCATGCTATAACAGGCATGCACAGCTCCAACACCATGCACGTCCATGCTGGCTTACAACATCTTCAATTGCTGGCATTAGTAGATTCGGGCAGTACCCACAATTTTATTAGCCAGCCTGCAGCTCACCAACTCGGTTTGAAGATTCAACATAACACTGGCATTTCGGTATCAGTCGCCAATGGGGAAAAAATTTCTAGTGCTGGAATTTCTCACTCCACTCCCTTTGTTATTGAAGGACACTCATTTGTGGCTGATTTCCTAGTCATTCCATTCGTTGGTTTTGACTTGGGTGTTGGGAATTAAATGGCTCCAGCAGTTGGGTCCAATTTTGTGGGATTTCAAGTCCCTCACTATGAATTTTACTGCCCAACAACAACCGATCACTCTTCATGACACTCATGCTCCAATGCCGTGCACTCTTCAGAAAATTCAAGTCTTGCACGCAGATTACAATGAGTTAAATTCACTACTTACAGAATTTGGTAATTTATTTCAAGAGCATACTGCTCTTCCACCTATCAGAGATTATGATCATCGGATATGGTTGAAGTTGGGTACTGAACCTATTGTGGTGTACCCTTACTGTTACCCACATTTTTACAAGGATGAAATAGAGTGCCAATGTCAGAATATGTTAGCACAAGGAATTATTCAGCCGAGGGAATCTCCCTTTTCTTCACCAATGTTGCTTGTCAAGAAACATGACAAAACCTGGTGATTTTGTGTCGACCACCGAGAGCTCAATGCTCATACCATCAAGGATAAATTTCCAATACCAGTGGTGGATGAACTTTTAGATGAACTTTATGGGGCCAAATTATTTACTAAGCTGGATTTGAAGTCCGGGTATCACCAGATTCGAGTTCACTCTTCTGATGTGGAGAAGATGGCATTCCGCATGCACCATGATCATTTCGAGCTTTTAGTCATGCCATTTGGGCTTTCCAACGCCCCTTCCACCTTCCAGGGCCTCATGAGCGAGGTATTTCGTCATATATTATGGAAGTTTGTTCTTGTGTTCTTTGATTATATTCTGATTTATAGCAAGCACTGGGATGAACATCTTCAGCATTTGCACCATGTGTTCAGCATCCTACGTTCCCATCATTTGGTTCTCAACCAGTCCAAATGTTCGATGGGTACTTTAGAGGTAGCTTATTTGGGCCATATCATCTTAGCCTCCGGTGTTAAGGCAGACAGTAGCAAAATCCAGGCCGTAGTTGACTGGCCTACTCCACAATTTGTCATGATTTTAAGGGGGTTCTTGGGCCTGGCAGGGTACATTGGAAGTCTATTTGCGACTATGGCCAGATAGCCACCCTACTCAATAGTCTCCTTAAGCAAAATGCTTTCACATGGTCTGACACATCATCGCCCTCCTTTCAGCAACTAAAGCATGTCTTAGCATCCACACCTGTACTCCAACTTCCCAATTTTGACGAACTATTTGTGATTGAATGTGATGCATCAGGAGAATCTTATAGTAGCAGGGCCATCCCATAGCATATTTCAGCAGGCATCTCACCCAACACCACCAAAAATTAGCTACATACGAAAGAGAACTGATCGGCTTAGCCAAAGCCATTCAACACTAGCGGCCACATCTATGGGGTCAGCACTTCGTCATCCGGACCGATCACTGTAGTTTGAAGTATTTAATGGAGCAACGTCTCACCACGTCCTCGCAACAGCATTCGTTGAACAAATTGATGGGTTTTGATTTTAAGGTTGAGAATAAACCAGGACAACTCAACATAGGGGTTGATGCATTGCACGCCAGGACCTGTCAGAGCCTCAGCTACACGCCATCAGTCAACCCAGATTTCTTCTACTGGATTCCATTCGTGATGCAATTCAGTAGCATCCCGAGCTCCTTGAATTATATAATAGTATTGAGCAAAAGACTATGGATAGCAACTGGGCCATTCAGGACCATCTCATAATGTACAAGAATCGGATTTATCTCCATCCGACTTCCCCCCTCAGCTACAACATCTTATCAACATTTCATGACAGCACTCATGAGGGCAGGCAAGAAACGTAATTTTGCCTTAGTCGTGACTTCTATTGGCGTGGCATGAAAACTAATGTGGCGGACTATGTGTCGGTGTGCCAAGTTTGCCAATGGAACAAAGCAAAGTCATTAAGTCCCGCAAGGCTGCTGCAACCACTTCAGTTACCTTCACAAATATGGGCAGATATATCCATGGACTTTATTAATGGCCTTCCGACGTCATCTGGAAAATCGATTATATTAGTGGTGGTGGACCGGTTCTCTAAATATGGCCATTTCTTGTCATTAGCGCAGCCTTATACAGTGACCCATGTCGCCCAACTTTTTATGGACCAAATTGTCCACCTTCATGGCTTATCGGAGTCTATTACCAATGATAGAGATGTAGTCTTCACAAGTACTTTTTGGAAAAAGCTATTCATGTTAAAGGAGACAAAATTGGTTTTCTCCTCCGCCTAACACCCGCAGAAAGATGGGCAAACGGAAGTAGTCAACTGCACTATTGAGATGTACTTGCACTTTTTTGTGGGGGATTTACCCATAGGTTGGGTCCGGTGGCCGGGCTGGGCGGATTTTTTTTATAATACATCTTACCACACGACACTCGGCACGACACCCTTCAATGTGGTTTATGGGAGGGACCCCCCTCGGCTTTTATCGTATGAACTTGGCTCTTCTCTGGTGGCAGCTATTGACTAGGCTTTGGAGGAACGAGATACTATGCTCCGCCAGGTCCGAGCTCATTTGCAGGAAGCTCAACTTACAATGAAAACAAATTATGATAAATGGCTTCATCTTCAACATTACCGAAAACTTTCCCTTACTGCCTCCAAACGTCACAAATTTACACCAAATTTTTATGGGCCATTCCAGGTTTTGGACCGCATTGGCAGTGTGGCCTATCACCTGCAGCTTCCACAAGACACCAAGATCCATAATGTTTTCCACTTCTCCCTATTGAAGCCATTCAAGGGAGACTCTCCTATGCTCCACACCCTTTTGCCACCACTTCCGGAGGGGCATGTGCTAACCAACCCTGCTTAGGTGTTACAGGCTCACCGTGTCTAGGGATCGTGGGAGATTTTAGTCCAGTGGGCCGATACCGAACCGATTGAAACTTCCTGTGAGCCCATAGAGGCTTTTCGAACGCTATACCCGACTTATGACCTTGAGGACAAGCTCTTTCTCCAGGAGGGGGGTGATGTTATGGACTCCATAACATCCAGAGTAATTCGTAGATGCAGGGTTTAGTTTATGCATTTCTAGTTTATGTTATTAGGAGGGTTTAGTTGTAATTTCCTTCAAACTTGTGCCCTTCGGTTTGGGCCTTTGCTTGTATGCGTTCCCTAATTCTTTTGTAGGGAGGACGGGTTGAGTAATGGATTAAGCATTAACCAAAAACCTAGTTTAACAAGATCAAATTCTCTCTCTGGTGAAGTCCAAGGTTGAGCGTCCTTTGAAGGCTCATTCTATCTAGCAATTGGACGTTCGAAGCATCCCAAAAATCTCTCAACATCACCATTCAATCTGGAAGCTACAGGTGATCACCGAGTGAATCAATCCATGGCAAGGGAACCTAATTGTTATGGACTCAATAGCACACCGAGTCACCCAGAGGAGGAGACAATGACTCACAGAGTTCACTAGTTTAACTTTCATTATTTATATTGCTTTCAGTTTATTTTTTCATTAATTATGTAATAAGCAAGGATGTAGGGGTAAAATTGGCATTGTTAGCCTAAAACACTTATGACGTGAAATACCCTATTTAAAGGGTAAGGAAATAGAAGAAAGGCAAGTCTGGAATTAGGGTAAACAGGATTAGGAGTTCTCCTTGACGAGCTCTAGGGTTGGGAGGTCTTCTTGACCAGCTCCAAGGTATGTTCTTGATTTGATCCTTCATTATTTTCATATTTGAATTATGTTTGCATTAAGACTAATCAGAATCAAGGGAGGAAGGGATTGAATTCTCTTTTCCGAGTTAAGGAAGAGCTTTAGCCTCTTCCACGATATAGCTAAGAGAAGGAAGGGTTTGTACCTCAATCTGAGCAAGGAGAGAAGGGGTTTGGATTGGATACTCGAGCAGCATATTGAAAGAGGAAACTTTAACCTCTTTTCCGAGTGTAGGAGGGTTAGAAAATCATAAACTCTCTTACATGGGTAGTAGTAGTCTCCAAGAGAAACCCTACCTCATTGACGTGATTCTAAAAGTGGGTTTAATCCATCGTGATCCAGATTAGCACAATTAGCCTTCTAGTGACATAGAAGAATACAAAAAAGAAACTCCTTTTCAAGGATCATGATAATAGGATGAGAAAAGGGAATCTTTGTTGTATTACTTTGATCCAAAAACCTCCTAATGTGCTGGATTCTCAATTACCTCGCCGAGTTACTAGATCCATGGCTAGGAACCATAACAACTTGGTATTAGAGCAGGGTAAAATGGCAGAGATCAGCAACAGTGATTTAAGGGAGTTGATGCTCAGAGGTCAGGCAGAGAATGACAAAAAAATTTCTCAATTCATGGAGATGTTCTCTAAAATTAATCTCGATATGGAGAGATTGAATGTAAGGATGGACAGCATAACAACTGGTCTAACGACTGGAATGAATACAATTCCGGAACAAAGAGGATAGGACCACTCGCATAATAGAGGGGGAGATGAGTTTGTTGGGCACACTAGCTTCCCTGGCCAGCTGGGACACTTCAACCAGGGAGGAGGCACCGTACCCAGATATACTAAACTTGATTTTCCTACTTTTAATGGGTCAGAAGATCCTTTGTTTGGTTCTATAGGTGTGAAAGAAAAAATAGCCATCAAAGAACAACAGCTAATGATAGGGTAGAGTTGGCTGCAGCACAACTTTTGGTATCAGCAAGTTGAGTCGGATAAAATATTGGTAGATTGGGAAGAGTTTAAGGAATTATGCATTCTACATTTTGGTCCTCTGACTCACAGCAACCCTTTGGGGGATTTGGTTTTGTTACGCCAAACTGGCTCAGTGAAGATATATCAAAAATAGTTCCAGGAAAAATTAGCAAGAGTGGGCAGGATGGTTCGAGTGGACCAGCAGGTAAATTTATTTACAGCAGGCCTTAATGAGTCTTTATGGCTAGAGGTGGAGCTATATGTACGTGTTGACTTAGCCAGGGCAATAAATCTAGCCTGAGCATTAGAACTTTGATAGAAAGTCTAGTACAGAAGACCACCATGGCCAGGGGAACGGAGCACTTCCTCCACTTGGCAAGGACGACACAATACTGCTTCTCGAGCATTTCAGTCAGCAGTACCTCCTCCGAGAAACACCCCGGGCAATCCTATGACAGTTGATACGAGATCTAGTAATTCTCCACCTCAATATATAAAAAAATTGACAAGTGCTGAGATGGCAAAAAGGTGGTCCAAGAATTTGTGTTACAAATGTGATGAACAGTATCGGGCAGGTCACCAGTGCAAAAGATTGTTTTGGCTTGAAGTGGATGAAGCAGATAATCCAAATGATACGGATGAGACTACAAAGGAGGAACCACCGGAAATTTCTTTGCATGCCATTACAGGGCAAAAATCGCCCAAAACTATGCAAGTCCGTGCTCAGGTCCTTGATCGGGAAATTGTGGGACTAGTGGATTCGGGGAGTACCCACAATTTTCTTAGCTTAACTGCGGGCCAGCATCTGCAGTTACAGATCCTTCGACATTTGGCAGCCACAATCTCAATTGCTAATGGGGAGAAAGTTCTGAGTTACGGGATCAGTAAGGCGGTAAATTTTTCCATTGGTACTACTTTATTTCATGCTGATTTTTTTATCATTCCTCTGGCAGGTTTTGATATGGTATTGGGCATTAAATGGTTACAAACATTGGGACCCATTCAGTGGGACTTCTCAGCTTTAACCATGAGTTTTGTCTTGCACAGTAGCCAAGTGCTCCTATAAAGGAGTCAAGTGGAAACACCACATCACATTCATTCTATGCAAGCCCAGGACACTCCAGACAGCACTCTTGATAATCTTATTGATGAGTTCTCTGACCTCTTCCATGAGCCTTTAGGGCTCCCTCTCTTGAGGCACTGTGATCATTAGATCTATTTGAAACTAGGGTCTGATGTGGTGGTTGTTCGACCGTACCGGTATCCACACTTCCAGAAAGATTAGATCGAGAGACAGTGTCAGGTGATGTTACAATAGGGCCTTATTCGCAGCAATAGGTCCCCGTTCTCTTCACCCATTTTTCTTGTGAAGAAACATGATGGCACATGGTGATTGTGTATTGATTATCGCGAATTAAACACGCAAACAATGAAGGATAAGTTCCCAATTCCAGTAGTGGAGGAGCTCCTAGATGAGTTACATGGGTCGTGGATCTTTACGAAATTGGACTTACGTTCAGGACATCATAAGCTTCACGTGCACCCCTCCGACATTGGAAGACATCATTCTGTACACAGCACGACCATTGAGTTTGTGGTCATGCCGTTCGGGTTATCAAATGCACCTTCAACTTTTCAAGCACTGGTGAATGAGGTATTTAGCACTTATCTTTGGAAATTTTTACTTGTTTTTTTTATGATATACTCATATATAGCAAGTCCAGAGAAGAACATTTAGCACATTTGAGGATTGTGTTTTAATTATTACGAGCACATCAGCTCTATTTGAAGAAATCCAAATGCTCCTTTGCGGCATCTTATGTTGCTTACCTCGGCCTCATTATATCACATGAGGGGGTCACTGTTGATCCTAAGAAGATTCAGGTAATTTTTGAGTGGCCACAACCTCAATCTTGCTTAGCTTTGTGCGGATTTTTGGGTCTAGCGGGCTATTATCGCAAATTCATTCAGAATTACAATCCTCTGGCAGCACCTTTGACAAATCTCCTCAAGAAGAATTCCTTTCATTGGAACGAGGAAGCCACACAGTCCTTTGAGGACCTCAAAGGTGCTCTCGCTTCTACAACTGTTTTACAACTTCTAAATTTTGAAGACTTATTTGTGGTTGAGTGTGACACTTTGGATGGGGGCATTGGGGCCGTCTTACAGCCGCAGTCACACCCTATTGTTTATTTTAGTTGGCAATTGGCAGCTCCCCATCACAAACTGGCTGCATATGAACGAGAATTAATGGGGCTGGTGTTATGGTCCTGGGTTAAGTACCTATGCCTTCCGCTCCTAACAGGCCGGTTTTTTGGGTAGTATTGGCTAGGTGCTTAACATTTGGTATCAGAACAGGCGCTACGTCCTGACTTTGAGTCCCTGCGTGCGAAGGTGGACCGTACGCCCCTGGCGGGGTGCCGTCAAGGAGTATGGGCTCCTGACCCAGTCCCCGTTGATGTGTTAAGGCCATCGTGGTCGTCGGCTCAGAAGGGTGGCGTGTACTGTTATGGTCCTAGGGTTAAGTACCTATGCCTTCCGCTCCTAACAGGCCAGTCATTTAGGATGTATTGGCTAGGTGCTTAACAGTTGGCCAAGGCAGTCCAACACTGGAGGCCTTACTTATGGGGTCGTGCATTTCTCATTTGTACAGATCATTATAGCCTCAAGTTCTTACTTGAACAACGCCTCACAACTTCACCACAGCAGCATTGGATCAGTAAGTTAATGGGCTTTGATTTCTCAGTGAAATACCATGCGGGAAGGTTCAACAAGGCAACGGATGCCTTGTCCAGTCGTTTTGAACACTAGCAGCTCATATATGCAGTTAGCCAGCCTCAGTTCCTCATCCTTGACTTGGTGTGAGAAACACATATCACTCTTCTAGCCCTACAAGAGCTCCACAGGAAGATTACAAAGGGGCCTATGGATTCTAAATGGTCCATCTAGGATTCACTGATTTGTTACAAACAGTGGATTTACCTTCCCCACACATCCGAGTTAATTCCAGCCATTCTCTCAGCTTATCATGACAGTACACACAAAGGTCCTCAAAAAACTTCGTTGTGCATTCGAGCCAATTTTTATTGGCAGGCTATGAAGACTTCCATTGCAAAGTATATTTCAGCCTGCCAGGTCTGTCAACGAAATAAAACCTATCATTTGAGTCCATCAGGTCTTCTCCAGCCATTCACCCTCCCTACCTAGGTTTGGGCCGATATTTCGATGGACTTCATTGAGAGTCTTTCACTTTCAGCCGGGAAATCAGTTTTATTCGTGGTGGTTGATCGGTTCTCCAAGTATGCACATTTTATTCCGATGGCTCATCCATATGCGGCATCTCGAGGGGCACAAACTTTCCTTGAGCATATTGTACGATTACATGGCATTCCCGAATCTATTGTCAGTGATTGGGATGTGGTATTCACAAGAACTTTCTGGAAGGAACTTTTTCTTCTGAGCGGCACAAAATTGAGGTTCTCATCCGCGTATCACCCTCAGACAGATGGCCAAACTGAGGTGGTCAATTGCACCATCGAAATGTATCTATGGTGCTTTGTTGGTGATCATCTGAAGCACTGGGTTCAATGGCTACCATGGGCTGAATATTTTTATAATACCTGGTTTCACTCCATTTTTCAATCCTCTCCTTTTAGGGTTCTTTATGGAAGGGACCCCCTCACCTTCTCTCTTATCCGAGAGGCTCCACCCGCGTAGACGCCATTGATTAGGTCCTCATGGATTGAGTTCAGGAATTACAGACTATGACAGACAGCCTACAGTGGGCACAGGAGCACATGATGAGTGTCTACAACAAGGGACACCGCAATGTTTCATACGAGGTAGGGGACTATCTTTGGTTACACCTATGACCGTACCGCTAGCAGTCCATTGCGGGACCGTCGTGTCATAAGCTCTCCCCCAAGGATTTTGGGCCTTTCCCCATTCTTAGGCGTGTTGGGCAGGTGGCCTATCAACTACAACTGCCTACTACGGCAAAGCTGCATGATGTGTTTCACGTCTCACTCCTGAAACCATATAAGGGGTCACCACCTACTTCCCCTCCATTCCTTCCTCCAGTGGACAATGGACAAGTCATCCTGACACCCCCCGCGGTGTTACACACCCGTTTGACCGATGCCAGTGGGAGATTCTCGTTCAGTGGACAGATACATAACCTAAAGCAGCTACGTGGGAGCAGCTCGACAACTTCAAACAGGTCTACCCAGTTTACAAGCTTGAAGACAAACTCTTTTTCCAAGGGGAGGCAAATGTTACGGACTTAATTGCACACCGAGTCACCTAGAGGAGGAGACAATGACTCACAGAGTTCACTAGTTTAACTTTCCTTATTTATATTGCTTTCAGTCTAAATTTTCATTAATTATGTAATGAGTAAGGACGTAGGAGTAAAATTGGCATTGTTAGCCTAAAACACTTATGACGTGAAATACCCTATTTAAAGGGTAAGGAAATAGAAGAAAGGCAAGTCTTGAATTAGGGTAAACAGGATTGGGAGTTCTCTTTGATGAGCTCTAGGGTTGGGAGGTCTCCTTGACGAGCTCCAAGGTATGTTCTTGATTTGATCCTTCATTATTTTCATATTTGAATTCTATTTGTATTAAGACTATTCAAAATCAAGGGAGGAAGGGATTGAATTCTCTTTTCCGAGTTAAGGAAAAGCTTTAGCCTCTTCCACGATATAGCTGAGAGAAGGAAGGGTTTGTGCCTCAATCCGAGCAAGGAGAGAATGGGTTTGGATTGGATACATGAGCAGCATATTGAAAGAGGAAACTTTAATCTCTTTTCCGAGTGTAGGAGGGTTAGAAAATCATAACCTCTCTTACATGGGTAGTAGCAGTCTCTGTTGGAAGATAAGATCAAGCCCAAGTGACCAAGGAAGGCCCACATATGTAAGATTATTATAAGATGGGCTACATGACCAAGAAAGGCCCTCAAGAAGGACCCAAGCACATAAGAAGTAGGACCCACAATGATTACCAAGAGCTGGCATCCTTATCACATCAGTTGGAAGATCAAGAAGGACTCACAAAAGTATCTTTATCTTAAGGTCACGACCAAGAAGAGTTTTAGTTTAAGTTATATTTGTCTTTTATCAATATTGAGTTAACTAATTATGTTAGGACTTACCATAAGTGTTAGAGTTTGGTTGTAATTGGGACAAGGGTAGTTTTATTGTAATTGGACTCTACTACCTTCCTCTATTATAAATAGAGGTTCATGTACTTTGATTACAACAAGTTATTGATGTCAATGAAGTATTTCACTTTTCCATAAATTCAACATGGTATCAGTACAGGTTCTGTTAGTTGACTTGGTCAACTCACAGAGGTAATGTGATCCTTTTCTCTAAACCCTAAACCCTAGGTCTAGGTTTGTAGTTATTTTTTTTAGTCCCTACACTCATAGATTGCTTTGAGTTTTTTACCTCTATACGTAGGTTTTTATATTTAAAATTATATATTGATGGAAATATATTTGAGTCTACTTTCCAAAGAAAACCTATTTATTCCAATCGGAGAGATATTGATGTTTGAATGTATGAAGGTCAGATTGCAAAAGTTGTTCGAGCAGCAGCAGAAAGCTTTAGCTTCCAAGGTATGTTTTGCTATCAAGAACTAGACTTTATATGGAGAGATATATATCAAAATAAATATATGTAAATATATTCTTTTAAATATTCAAAAAAAATTATTTGAGTTATCTACAAAGATAAATCGATATTTGAAGTGGCAAAGGTCAGATTTAAAAAGAGGTTCGAGCGGCAACAGAAAGCCTCAAATTCTGAGATATTTTATGCTATCAAGAAAGAGACTTTATATGTAGAATTATATATCAAAAGAATAATCTGTAAGTCTATTTTCTTACCTATTCAATCAATTCACAGTATGATTTTTTTATAAGGAGATATTGATCTTGGAAGAGTCAATGGTCGTTCTGGAAAAGCAGGAAAAACAAAACTTAGTTCGGCCATATGACAAAGACCGGAACCTATCAGATTATTTATCTTCTGATAATTATATTTTATGAAGTGATATTATACTTGGATGAAAGATATTTAAGTCTAGTTTCAGAAGAAAAAAAATTCATGTCAATCTGATCTATATTGAAAGATATATTCGAATTGGAAGAATCAGAAGTCATGCTGGTATACTATTGTATTGAAAAATCCAAATTTATGTTGATTGTTTTGCGTCACTATTTGAGTTGATATATCAGGAAAATATCTCACTTCTCCCTGGTTTGAGGGCTTATTTACAAATCTCTTTTATTTTAGATTATTGCTACTTATATGATATTTGGTTCAAGCTGGGATCACTGCCATTACCTCCTAGCTTGAGGGGGAGAAGTAGAAGAAGAACAAGAAAGAGGTATTTTATTTCTTATGTTGTGGATAAGTTTATGTGACCAAAATATTCAAGAAAGGGGAAGCACAAAAGATGAAGTTTGTGCATCAAAGAAGAAATTTTTATATCAGATTGTTTCTTGGGTTATTTGACAAATTTTACTATTTGGTTCGTGTTATATGTATTGGAAGATGGTCGTTTTATATTCAGCTGCAACTATTATGTCTCTTTGGGGACATTATTATTGAATAAGAGGTGGCCTCATGTCATCATTTACTTCATCCCTATCAAAAAGATGAAAATTATTTGTGGTTGGGAGTCCACGACGGAGGAACTTCATCCTCATCAAAAAGATGAAAATTATTTTTGGCTAGAAATCCATGACGGAGGAACTTCATCCCTGTCAAAAAGATGAAAATTAATTGTGGTTGGGAGTCCACAACGGAGGAACTTCATCCCCGTTAAAAAGATGAAAATTATTTGTGGTTAGAAGTCCATAACGGAGGAACTTATGATTACATCAACGTTATCACCCCCCCCCCCCCCCCCCCCCCCCCCCTCCCTATAATGGCTTTTAAGTCTTCTACCATTTGAGAGTCATTGTCCTGTGGAGGGACACGGTGGTGGACAATTCAGAGCAATGCCGATAAACACATGACCGATAGCAGTGGAGTGTGCCCTACATCCAGCATTAAGACTGGAGTATGAAGCAATGGCTTACCGGCTAGGAGTGGTTTTTACTCTCACTTATAATGTTGCAGGGCCTCATGGAAGGACACAACAGCATGAGGGGGGATGTTGGAAGATGAAGGCATATTGGAAGATGTGTCATTTTATACAAACATATTTTATACATCATTTGCAGCAAGTTGGGAGTTCATGTTGTTCTCTCACCCCCAGCTTGAGGGGGAGTATTGGAAGATAAGATCAAGCCCAAACGACCAAGGAAGGCCCATATAGGTAAGATTATTATAAGATGGGCCACATGACCAAGGAAAGCCCACAAGATGGGCCCAAGCCCATAAGAAGTAGAACCCACAATGATTACCAAGAGATGGCATCCTTATCACATCAGTTGGAAGATCAAGAAGGACTCACAAAAGTATCTTTATCTTAGGCTCACGACCAAGAAGAGTTTTAGTTTAAGTTATATTTGTCTTTTATCAATATTGAGTTACCTAATTATGTTAGGACTTACCTTAAGTGTTAGAGTTTGGGTGTAATTGGGACAAGGGTAGTTTTATTGTAATTGGACTCTACTACCTTCCTCTATTATAAATAGAGGTTCATGTACTCTGATTACAACAAGTTATTGATGTCAATGAAGTATTTCACTTTTCCATAAATTCAACAGTCTCCAAGAGAAACCATACCTCATTGACGTGAGTCTAAAAGTGGGTTTCATCCATCGTGATCCAGATTAACACAATTAACTTCTAGTGA
Organism: Aristolochia californica; assembly: GCF_029961685.1. Taxonomy (NCBI): domain Eukaryota; kingdom Viridiplantae; phylum Streptophyta; class Magnoliopsida; order Piperales; family Aristolochiaceae; genus Aristolochia; species Aristolochia californica. The sequence goes on from NW_027181881.1 coordinate 9,473,955, forward strand.
CATAGAAGAATACAAAAAGGAAACTCATTTTCAAGGATCACAATAATAGGTGGAGAAAAGGGAATCTTTGTTGTATTACTTTGATCCAAAACTGTTATGGACTCCATAGCATCAAGAGTAGTTGATAGAAGAAGAGGGTGACTTGTGTAATTTTTGGATTTTTTGACTTAGTGGCAGGTTGATGTAATATTGCTGAAATCCATGTCTCTTGACGTTGGTTGTTGCTTTTTTTTGACTTAGTGGCAGGTTGATGTAATATTGCTGGAATCCATGTCTCTTGACGTTGAATATGTAAAGCACGCCCTGGTTTTATAAAGGGCGTGAATGAATGAAATGAAAGGAAGAAAATTCAGTAGGTTATTTCCAGTAGATAAATTAGAAATCAGGTTCTTTGACGCTCCACTCTCTTCACGCAGTTACTCATCTCCTTCACTGAACTCGCCAGCCATACACTCGCCTCTGTTTACTCTTGTCTCTGAACTCACCAGTAGCTAGTTGACGTTCAAAGAGAACTACAACACTTCTGGAATCAAGAGGGGAACGTCGGGTGACATGGTCCATGGCTATAGAACCCAACAAAAACCCTCCCAACGTGATGGATTCTCAATTACCTCATCGAGTTACTAGATCCATGGCTAGGGACCATAATAGAGTACCCCCAAAAAAATACACCTCATAGAATGAGGATCAAGCTTACTCTTTTGTGAGGAAGTGACGTGGACAAAACATGTACATCCAAAAACCTTAAGAGGAAGAAAAAAGGGATCTTCACCATGAAATAAAATAGAGTGGGGAGTTTTATTGCTAAGAACAGATGAATGTAGCCTATTGATAAGAAAATAGGTCGCAAGTATAGTATGAGGTCAATAAAAGTAGGGTACCTTCATCGAGTAAAGGAGGCCCCGAGCAACATTAAGAAGGTGACAATTCTTTCTTTCAGCAACACCATTCTGTTGAGGGGTATAGGCACATGATGTTTGATGGATAAATCCATTACCCTCATAGAATGATTGGAACTCAATAGATAAGTATTCCTTAGAATTATTAGACCTAAGGATTTGAATTTTCTTTCCAAAATGAATCAATACCATAGCATGAAAGGTTTTAAAAATAGGAAAAATTTCAGATCATTCTTTAAATAGATATAACCAAGTGACTCGGGTAAAGTCATCAACAAATGTAACAAAGTATTTAACTTGAGAAATATTAGAGACACACAAAGGTCCCCATACATCAAAGTGTATTAAAGCAAAAGAAGCAGTACTTATTGTAAGGCGAGGAGAATATGTACTCCTATGGTGTTTACTTAATTGACAAACCTCACAATTGAAAGTAGAAAGTGATTTTAATGAAGGAAGTAAATGACGAAGTGAAGATGTAGAAGGATGGCCAAGCCGGTTGTGCCAAAGTTGTGCCTCGGATGCAGTGGATGATAGGGCAGCTAATGGTGGAAGAGTGAAGTAGTACAAGCCCCCTTTTTCATGGCAGCCACCAATCACCTGTTTCATAGTTAAATCCTGAAATGTACAAGAAGAAGGTGAGAAGGTGATAGAGCAATTCAATTTTTTTGTTATTTGACTAACCAAAAGCAGTTTTAAAGGAAAATGAGGGACAAACAAAACATCTTGAAGACGGATAGAACATGTAAGAGATGAGGAACCATTGCCAAGTGCCTTGGTTTGGGTACCATTAGAAATAGTAATAAATTTTTGGGGAAGACATGGAGATAAGGAATGAAGAATGTGTTTGTTACCAGAAAGATGTTCAAAGGCCCCGGAGTCAATGATCCAAGAGGAAGAGGATGAAGAGGAAGGAAGCATACCTGAGGCAATGGTGGTAGCAGCAGTAGATAACGGTGGAATGGATGACTCTATTAGAGACTTCATCTTCTGAAATGCGGCATAGTCTTCAGAAGTGAGAGTCACTTTCCCGGATTGGGAGTCAGCCTTTTCTTCCCATTTACCAACATTAACGGAAACTGGGTCAGTCGTGGCCCAATTAAGCTTGCCATGAAGTTTCCAGTAGGTTTCCACAAGGTGGTTTTGACCACCACAGTAAGTACAAAGGTGAGGTTTAGTGTGGGAATGGGTTAGACCCGTTCTACCACCTCTATTATGACCCCTCTAATATTTCTACTGCATCCTCGGTATGAGGATGATGCACCCCTATTGCCAGAGTACATAGCAGATGTAGCATCAATGGGGAAGTAGGAGATGGATCAAGGATCCGTGTCAATGTGGCACTGATGTCATCGAAGGATGGAAGAGCAGAGGAGCTAAGAAGCTGGGTCTTTGTTGCCAAGGCCTCCCGTTGCCTTTCTTGAACTGCAATGTCTATTGAATATGGCTAAGTGATTTTCCATTCTTGGAGAAGGCCCCAAAATCGGGCCAAAAATTCATGAATGTTTTCTCCTTGTTTAGTATTCAGCATACTTTGTAAGACATCCAATAATTTTTGTAAGATGGTTGTACTAGAGTATAGCTTAGCACATGTGTTCCAAATGCCCTTGGCTATTTCCAAGTAGACCACATTGTTAGTTACATGCTCTTCCATGCTATTGATGAGCCAACTAATAACCTGGTTATCATTTTTAACCCACCTCTTCTTCATCAATCAGAGGAGGGAGTTTGATTACGTGACTAAAAAGGTCACGAGTATTGAGAACCCACCATATCAATTGTGACCAGTTAAGGTAATTGGAGAGACCTCTTAATGGGATTGTAGTAATGTGGAGTATGTCACTCTTACTACTTGTATGTCTTTTGTAAGATGGGTCCAAGCCCACACGACCAAGGAAGGCCCACATATTCAAGAGTGTTGGAAAATGGGTCCAAGCCCATACGATATGGCCCACCATGATCACACGAGCTAGTGGGACCCACAATGATCACGTGAGGTGGCATGATGAGTCATCACACAAGTTGGAATCCTTATCACAAAAGTTGGAAGATTTAGCACGATTTGGAATCCTTATCACATGAGTTGGAAGATTTGTCAAATCTTTCTAGATTAATGTAATTGATTTATCTTCCCTTGATTTATGTAGATTTGGATAATCATGATTGAGGTAATTAGGTTTAAGTTCCAGGGGTATAATTATAATAATATAGTTTGATTAATCTGTTAATTGAGCTTCAAGAGAAGGGTTAGGAGATCAAGTCCATAACCTCTTCTTCCTCTGGTTTTCTCCCAATGATTGTCTTTCTTTTTTTTTTCCATGAACTAAATCCATGGAGTCCTGAAAATCAACAATGTCCAATCTCCTTCATGAGGCAATTCAAATACCGAGGTCAATTGCAAGGGGCGTCTTCAAATAATAATTACTCAATACAATTTGAAGAAACTATGGACCAAATCAGGCACCGACGATGGAAGGAATAGAAATTTTCCACGAGAGCAAGCACCAAATCATCGAGGAATTTGTGCTTTTGCCAAGTGGGGACAAGATCCAGCCATCACTCAATTCATCTTATATTCTAATAGAAAAACAAAGAGGAGAGGATAGATGCACACTCTTATGCCTTAATCCAAACTCCAACAAAAACTGTGGGCAAACATGTGAGAACCACTAACTTCTTTAAAGATACATAGAGGCAAATCAGGACTCTAGGAAGCAAACTTTTCTCAGCTCATGGGAACACTCCAACGTAAAAAAAAAGGGCAATCGTTAAAGTTCAAGAGTAGCAAAGTAATAGAGATAAGTAGGTACTAGAATTTTAACCATATGACGGTCCTCCAACAACATAAAAAGATCCCATGAGCAGCGACAAGTGAGACAATTTACAACAATATGTGCTAAAATTCCACCTCAAAGAAAATTGATCCAAGTTACATAAAGGTAACCGAATCGCAAATCATCAATTTATCAATCTTGATAAGACACTAGTAACAACTAATCTTGATCATGCTCGTAATTTAGCTACAAGAAGAACAAGATTATAAAATCTGCTTAGTCATAAGAGATAAATCTTCACAACCTCTCACATAAAGAATATCTTAACTTGTTGTAATTCAGAAATCAAGAATTCAACAATTAAATAAAGTGTATGTAAATAATGGCCAAAATTGACTTATCTCATCATGGCTGGACTCCTTTCATGAACAAATTCTTGGATAGACTTCATCAATAATTCTTTGTATACTTCATCAAAGGGGATCCTAAACTCCGTGCTTTGATACCATGTAGAATTTAGGATCCTATGTGGAGGACTTTAGATCAACGAAGAAGAAGAAGAAGAAGAAGAAGAAGAGAGGAAGGAGAGGAGAAGGAGAAGGAGAAGAACCAAGATGGAGAGAGTTTGGATTAAGGGAGAAGGTGTACCGACCTAGTGAGGAGGGAGGCTGGACGAATTTCTTTAGAAAAGAGGGGAGAGCTTCAATGCTCTACCTCTTAGCCAATGCCTTTATTTATAGCTTTACAATGCCCTTATGCCATCTATGTATATCTAAAGCACATTGAGAGAACAAGTATTTACACCCTTATGCCATCTTTATGAAAAGTATCCTATTTTACCCATATGCCACCACTTGGACATGTGGGTTTACTAGCCTTGAGTTTGTGGGCTTGAGCCCATCTTCCAACACACTAAATCCTCTACTTCTCACCCCCATATCCAAATTTCGTGTCTCACCATCGTTTATCCTCTTCATGTTGTCAATTTCTTGCGTCTATCTACTGCATCTCAATCCCACAATCCTATTAGGAGGCTCTGACACATCCAGTGTTGAAGGTGGCAATGGACAAAGGAATGCAGGCACTCTATGAGAATCAGACATGGGCTCTAGTTCCTCTTCCATCAAGAAAAAAACATGTTGGATGTAAGTGGGTCTTTATAGTTAAACACAATCCGAATGCGCCTTAAGACCCGCCTCATTGCCAAAGGCTATACGTAGTGTTATGGGATCGATTATGAGGAAACATTCTCTCCGGTGGCCAAAATAAACTCGGTACATATTTTATTATCTCTTGCTGCTAATTCTTCCTGGCCGATCTATTAGCTTGATGTGAAAAATGTTTTTCTCAATGGGAATATAAAGGAATAAATTTATATGCAAGAACCACTTGGATTTTTGGTTGAGGGGGAGTCGACATGTCGATTGAAGAAATCCCTTTATGGTCTGAAACACTCTCCTCGTGCATGGTTTGATAAACTCAGTCAATCACTCATACGGGCCGCATTTTATAGATGTTTCATAGATCATTCTGTGTTTCTTAAAGAGACACCTAAATGGAAAGTGATTTTGGTCGTATATGTTGACGATATTGTCTTAAGCGGCAGTGATCCTGAGGGCATTCAGGAAACCAAGGAAAATATATGTGAAGAATTCAAGACAAAAGATCTTGGACTACTTAAAGACTTTCTAGGTATTGAAGAACTACAGTCCAAACATGGGATTATACTATCTCAAAGGAAGTATGTCCTTGATCTATTGGAGGAGACGATAAAAAAGGGGTGTAGACCAGCAAAAACCTCTATGGATTCCAATACAAAATTATCTGTAGGCGTAGGAGAAGATGTGGATATAAAAAAATATCAAAGACTTGTGGGAAAACTCATTTATCTTTGTGTAACAAGGCCGAATATATTATATGTATTAAGTGTTGTGTCAATACATGCACAAACCACAACTTACTCACTGGCAAACACTAGAAAGAATATTGTGATATTTGAAAGGAGCTCCAAGAAGAGGGCTTCCCTATAAGAACCATGGTCACTTCAACATAAAAGGGTCCTCAGATGCAGATTGGGTTGGATCCCCATATGATAGAAAATCTACTTCGGGATATTGTACAATGGTTGGAGGAAACTTGGTACCATGGAGACACAAGAAGGAGAATGTAGTTGCAAGGTCCAGTGTAGTAGCAGAATACAAGGCCATGGCACAGACAATTAGTGAGCTTCAATGGATCAGATCCCTTCTCACTGAATTGGAATTCTATAAAGAAGCCCCAATGGATCTACATTGCAATAATCAAATGGCAATACATATCACCTCAAATCGGGTCTTCCATGAGAGAACAAAGCACATTGAGGTAGACTGCCATTTCATATGAGAGAAATTCCAAGCTGACATATTATCTCTCAAGTATATCTCCTCACAAGGACAAGTTGCAGACATTCTCACCAAACCAATCACTCATAAGATCTTATCAACCATCTGCAGTAAGTTGGGCATTTACGATGTTTTCTCACCCCCGTTTGAGGGGGAGTATTACAAGGTGGGACCAAACCCACCATGACCACACCAGCTGGCATGATGAGTCACCATGTGAGGTGGCATGATGAGTCATCACACGATCTGGAATCCTTATTATATGAGTCGAAAGATTTGGCAGTCTTCCTTGATTAATGTAATTGATTTATCTTCTCTTGATTTATGTAGATTTGGATAATCATGATTGATTTAATTAGGGATATTAGGGATCCTATCTTATCTCTGAAGTTTCCCTAAATATTTAATGGAAATAGTATAAATAGGGGTCTTCGTTGAAGGGTTCAATCAAGCTCTCCACTTCTCAACTCGTGGAAGAATTTCTCTCTAGCCTAAAGTCTTTTTCTCTTCTCTCCTCTCTACCCGAGATCTCTCTCTCTCTCTCTCTCTCTCTCTCTCTTTGTTCTTTTTCTTCTCCCTCTCTCATCTTGCTCGAGGTTTCAATCATGGGTCCTAAATTCAACACCTTGAAACAGCGAAGCAAATATGGGACACTTGTGCCAAGTTACACTCTTGAATCGAAAATTTTCAAAAACTATATGATATTTTTAGAATATGTTTAATACAAAACAGGAGGCTTATTCACGAGTGGAAATTGTTTGGTCTACTCTACTGACATCTCGGTTCAAGAAAAGTGGCAGGAGGCTTTAGCAGTTGCCATTTCTTTGGCCAATACCAAGTCATACCTACATGTGGCTCAATCACAAATGCTAAAACCCTTAGCACTTCCATATTTTAATGATATAAGTGTCACATTATTTCGTATTATAGACCCCTCTTCCACTCCTCATGTTGAGATATCTTCAGCTATGTACTCTAGTAACATGGGTATGAATTCAACCAACTGTTGAATTTATTTAAAAGAGAAAAACTTTATTTACTTAATGTAATCAAAGTACATGAACCCCTATTTATAATAGAGGAAAGTAGTTGAGTCCAATTACAAATTAACTTCCCTAGTCAAAATTACACCCAAACTCTAACACTTAAAGATAAGTTCTAGCATAATTAAATAACTCAACATAAATAGAAGACTAACATAACTAAAACAACTTTAAACTGAAACTTTTCTGTGAGACCTTCTTCCATAATAATTGTCACTCTGTAAGACTTCTTATTGTGAGAGTCATGTATGACTCTTTCATATTTTCTCTTCAACACTCTCCCTCAGGGTGAAGTTTATAACTTCAGCTTGCAATGAAAAGGATTCTTGGTCTTCAATTTTTTTTGTTGAAAACATTTCTTGACAAATACAATTCTTCATAGATGCAAAAACTTCGTCTTTCGTACTTCCCCTTTCTTGAATATTTTGGTCACATAAAACTTACCACAACATATGGAATAAAATACTTTTTTCTTGAACTTCTTCTTCTACTTCTCCCCCCTCAAGCTTGGAGGTAATGACAGTGATCTCAGCTTGAACCAAATCACATAGATGTAGTAATAAGCTCCTCCATCATGGTGTCCCAACCCGGACACTGACTCTCAAAGGTAGAAATAGGTGATAAGTGGGTAATGCCTGTCATTCACAAGATGGCGATAAAAGACCCACGGATACATATAAAAAATCTCAATGGACTTAAAACACCCATATATATATATATATATGTGTGTGTGTGTGTGTGTGTGTGTGTGTGTGTGTGTGTGTGTTTGTTTGTGAGTGTATGTGTATGTATATAAAGGTAAACCAACCGAAGCAACACACAAGAGGTTGGCCCAAAGGGTTATATGAAAGTAAAAAAAGGATGGTAGGAGGAAGGTAATAGAAAAAAGGGTAAGTGATATATTTTTCTGATATTTTTTTATCAATAATAGCAACTCAAAAAGTGACGCAAAAAATCTGTTTAAGTTTGGATTTTTCAATGCAATCTCATGACCTTTGATTCTTCCAATGTGAATATATCCTTAAATATAGATCCGATTGACCTAAAATTTTCTCCTTATGAAACTAGACTTAAATAAATTTTATCGAAGTATAACTTCACTTCCTAAAATATATTTCTTTTGAGATAAATAATTTGATAGATTTCGGTCTCTATAATCTGTCCTAACTAAGTACTCTTTCTCCTTTTGCCAACATGGCCATTGACTCTTCCAAGAACAATATCTCCATATAAAAATATCAGATTGAGAATTGGTTGAATAGATAAGAAAATAGACTTGCAGATCTTTCTTTTCATGTATAATTCTCCATATAAAGTCTCATTATTGATAGCATAAAATAGCTCGGAAGTTGAACCTTTCTTTTGCTACTCTTTCCTCTCTTGCAATCTGTCCTTTACTATTTCAAATATCGATTTCTCCTTTTAGATAACTCTGATTGAAAAAAATTCTTTTTATTTGAAATTAGACTCAAATATCTTTCTATGAATATATAATATGCAATATTAAAAGCTCAATATAGAGGTGAAAATGCAAAGAAAACAACAGGTAAAGGGACGAAAAAGAGAAAAAAAATATAAATATGAATCTAAACTACTAGAGATAATAGATTAGAAAAGGATCAGATTAACTTTGTGGGTTGATGAGTCAACTCACAGAACCTTCTTTGATACCATGTTGAATTTATGGAAAAGGAAAAACTTTATTGACTTAATGTAATCAGATTACATGAACCCCTATTTATAATAGAGGAAAGTAGTAGAGTCCAATTACAATAAAACTACCCTTGTCAAAATTACAACTAAACTCTAACACTTAAAGATAAGTCCTAGCATAATTAAATAACTCAACATAAATAGAAGACTAACATAACTAAAGCACCTTTAAACTGAAACTCTTCTGTGAGACCTCCTTCCATAATAAATGTGGCTCTGTAAGACTTCCTATTGCTTGTAAGACTCTTCCATATTTGCTCTTCAACGCTAACATGGGGCACAGTAGAAATTCTAGAGATGGTAGAGCTGGTTAAAGCTCTTCAAGGATTGATAACCAAGTGTGCACTCATTGTGGAGGATTAAATGATCTTGTTGATACTTGTTGGAAGCTTCATCGTAAGCCGGATTGGGTTATTTCCAATCAAGCCTCAATTAATACTGAAATGAATGAAGAAAAAATAAAGTCACTGAAGGGAAAAAAGACATTCTGAGATGATGACTTTGAACCACTGCAGAGGCTGAAGCCAATGATGGTTTCCACTTCCACATCTTCCTTCACTACTATTGCTACTACTACTATCCCAGCTATGATTTCTACCACTTCATCTTCGTCATCTTGGATTTTTGACTGAGAGGCCTCCAAACATCTCATAGGTAATAAATGTCTTATGAATTTTGTGTCTCCATGCCTACCAAACAAGTTTTCTACCATAGCAGATACATCCCAAACCAAAGTTGTCGGGAAGGGACCCTCCTCCGCTACTCCCACACTTTAGCTTATTGATGTCTTATTTGTTCCTTAATTCCCGTTAAGTTTATTTTTTGTAAGCCAGTTAACCAAGAAGATTAATTGTTGTATTAATTTTTCTCCTTCTTCTTATACTTTTCAGTACCTGGTAACAAAGCAGGTGATTGGTGGAGGCCATGAAAAAGGGAGTCTCTATTACTTAGACTTGCCTCCAATGATTGTAGTCTCTATTTATGACCTCAATAGCAAGCCAAGTCAGGCATAGGTGCACTGGCTAAGTCAATTAGTATTAAGTTAATTTCTTTTCTTTCAATTTACTTTTACTTTATTTTTATTTCAGTTGAAGAGTTAATATGTCTTAGGGGCATTATTGTAATATTTTATCTTGAACCTTATTAGCATGAGCCCTACTTAAGGGGTGAAAGAAATGAGAAAGGGTAAGTATTGATTTTGAGTTCTCCTCAACGAGTTCAGGGGTGTGTGTTCTCCTTAACGAACCTAGGTTTTCAAGCTTCCCTTCGGATTGATTCTTCTCTTCTCTTTTTCTTCCCTACGAACCACTGTGTGAGATCCAGGACCATAACTACTGGTATCAAAGCAAGAATACAATGAGTGATTCTTCGTCCCAAGAAAAATGGTTTGCCATACTCAATTTATTGGGAGAAATACACACAGGGATTTTAGCATTGCGTGATGGAATGCGTGAATCTTCCATTAAAATTTCTGCAATCGAAAGGCATTTTGCTACGGTTACGGAGAGGAAGCTCGTTTGGCATTGAAATTCCGAGGATAAAAATACAAAGCCGAAGCCTAGACTCTGGGAATCCAAAGCGAGCTCTAGAGATAGAGTAGAAGTGAAGAGCCCCGGGACTCGAGACTCTCCTCGGGGTCGATTGATTCCATGACCCATGGAGACCCCTCATGTCCTCGACGCCGGCACAACCAATTTGTTTGGAAAATACAAGCACGGTAGGCTCATCGACCAAGGATCCTTCACCAAAGATGATTATGCCAAGCCTGTCATTGACAGTATGGCATTCGCCATCAAGGTCATCGGCAAGAAGAGCCTAGATGAGACCACCATGGTTTCGAGAATCCTCCGTGAGGTCTCCGTCATTCAGGACTGGGACATTGACCCTATTTTCCAAAATAATCAGAGATTGAAGGTTGAAAGCCCTATTAGGTTCAGGGGTACCTCATATCATGACTTATGTGAAGCAATAGCGAACTCCTTCCCCAACTTTTCGGACAGCCGTCGATTTCTCTTATTCCGACAGACTGCGGAGTGAATCGAAAATTGGAGAAATGGAAATGGCGACCACAGTGGGAGAAATGGTGTTGATAGCAAGAGGAACATTCAAGAACAAAAAATTCTAGAAAATTGCATATTGCATTTGGGTTTTTGGTGGTGAATGCTTTCTCAAAGGTAAAATCTGCTTCAATTATTGGCTATGTGTGGGTCTTTAGATTTGGACTCCAGGAGCTTCTCTATTTCAATTTTTTGTTGACAATACAAGCTTCTCAAGAGACTAGGTTTTAGTGATGGAGAACTTTCTTGGTTTTTCTTTATACCGAGGTCTATATGAGTTTGCACAGTATGCCTTTACTGGAAATTCTTTTGGAATTTCTGGAATGCGTTGGAGGGATTTGAATGACGTTGATAATGGGATCAAAGAAGTTTTAACTATTATGTTTGATGAAATGCCTGAAAGAAAGATGGGTTCTTGGATTAGTATGAGTGCAAAGTATGCGCAAAATGAGCAAGGAGGCTTGTTCCCAGTGGAAGGTGATAAGCTTGATGGGGTTCTGTTATTTCGGTCCTCTCATCTTGTGCCTAATGGATGGTGTACATACAAGTTAATTATTTCAAAAAGATTGTTGAAGGGGATATTACTCTCAAAAATATTTCATGAGAACAATGAAAATTGAGTTGATGATGAATTTTAAAATTGTTGTTGTTGTTGCAGTGAAGAAAGGTGCACAACAGCAGAGGATGAACACTGATAGTAAGGATTTTGAAGAAGTTGAGCAGAATGAAGCAGGTGCTGCTAATTCTGGAAAGATTGATTGTATTTCATCGGTGGCAAATCTGGGTGCTGCTAGTGAAACATTAGATGTTGTCAACCAGCATAATGGGGCAATGTTGATGGATGTATATGCAAAGTGTGGGAGGGCTACACTGTTCCAGCAGTATTGAAGGTCAATTTACCCGAACAGTACATTTTCCGATTCAGACCCTTAACAGCGATGTGTCTCTTACATAGCCAGAGAAAGTTAGAGCTACATCACAGCCATTGGCATTACATGCCCAGAAAGAAATTTTCTTGCTTCCCACCATTGAGATAACCAATCTCTTGTAGTGGCCTAATCATATACTGGATAAAATGCCTACAAAAGAGGTGGAGTACTGGATTTCTATGCTAAGCGGTTTTGTTGAAATGGGTGGTGATGGTGTTGTGGGCAAGGCATACAGTCCTATACAGGATGTTGCTGATTCTTGCAGCACAGGGACAACAACATATGTCATCTGTGTTCTTGCTGCATGTGCCATTCTTGGAGTTCTTGACACTGACAATTGGGTTCAATTCTACATAACAAGGAACAGGTTGGAACAGCCTGTTAATCTAGAAACTACCTTTATGAATTTATATGCAAAATGTGAATTTTTAGATAACTCCTTGGAGGTAATTGAGCAGATGCTCCAGATTTTTTATTTTTTATTTTTGTCTGTGACAGCCTTAGTTATGGGTTTGGATAGTAATGGATCCGTAGAAGAAGTTGTTGGTGTTGCAACACATGGGTTATGCAGAGATCCACCTAGTGTTGGGGGTGATGTAGCCTGCAAGATATATGTTGGCTTGCTCAGAAGGATCCTGACAAGTGTTGGGTTCCGGGTTGAAATCGTAATTGATACAACTAAAATAAACCCTAGTGCAGTTGGGGATGTTGTGGTGGGGACTGTTTTGGCTCCAGGCTCTCAGAGGGCAAGTGAATGCAGGATGGTAGCTTTCTATGGTGGTTTTCCAGAAACTGTGCCAATCAGAACTGTGAACCGACAATGTTCTTCTGGCCTTCAGGCTATTGCCAATGCTGCTACAACTATAAAAGCTAGCTTCTATGACATAGGAATTAGAGTTGGATTAGCATCGATGACCACAAAGCCTATGGTGTGGGAAGGCTCCATAAACCCTAAAATAAAGAATTTCCAGCAAGCTCAAAATTGTCTTCTTCCTAGGGGTATTACTTCTAAAATTATTGCTCATCGATTTGGTGTCACCAGGCAGGAGCAAGACCAAGCTGTTGTTCTCTCCCATAAGAAAGTTGCTGCAGCAACTACATCAGGAAAATTCAAAGGTGAAATCATCCCTGTGGCTACAAAGATCATTGACCCTAAAACTCAGGAAGAGAAAAATGTTGTGATTTTTGTGTATGATGGCTTTCCACCTAAGGCATTTGTGTCCAACCTGGCTAAGATGAAGCCTATTTTCAAGAAGGATGGCACGACCATTGCTGATGACTCGAGCCAAGTAAGTGATGGTGATGGTGTAGTCCTCCTTATGAGAAGATCAATTGCAAAGCAGAAAAGATTACCAATTCTTGGTGTATTTAGGACTTTGCTATTGTTGGAGTGGACCCTTCTGTCATGGGCATAAGCCCAGCTATTGCAATTCCTGGTGCGGTGAAGGATGTTGCAATGCTAGAAGAGGTGGTAAATACTATGTAGAAAATCCATCGATTGCAGGATCTTGATTCTGTCATTGAAGCTTCACAGCAGGAAATTGGGGCTGGACCAAATAAGCCTTCGCCAGCCTCACAAGAGGTGGTTGCCAGGCTTCCAGTCACACATGAAATCTTCATTAACCTTGGGAGAGAGACAGAATGTGCAGTTTATAGGGAGCACTTGAGTATGGATGACAAGATGCAGGAGTTGCCTTGCAAGCATTTATTTCACTCAAATTACCTCAAGCCATGGTTGGATGAGCATACTTTGTGCCCAATCTGCAGGTATGAGCTACAAACAGATGACCATGCATAAGAGAGCTGGAAAGCGCATGAAAAGGAGGTTATAGATGAAAAGACAGGAGCAGACTCCGAGGTAGAATAAAAAAAATTAATTTTCAGAGGAAACTTTCTGCCAATAGGGGCAACCAGTGTAGGATTTCAATACCACAATCACTCTGTCTGGGATGTTACATTGCACCGCTTACACCACTTGTGTCATCCAGAAGGTTGACACGGATGCCATAGATGCTACTTGGGGAGATGTGGTGACGTTTAGGTAAGTATCCCTACCTTCGAGCTTGAGGACAAGCTCTTTCTCCAAGAGGGGTGTGATGTTATGACCTCCATAGCAGGCCGAGTCAGGCAGAGGCGTAGTGGCTGAGTCAATTAGTATTAAGTTAATTTATTTTCTTTCAATTTACTTTTACTTTAGTTTTATTTCAGTTGAAGAGTTAATATACCATAGGGGAATTATTGTAATATTTTACCTTGAACATTGTTAGCGTGAACCCTACTTAAGGGGTGAAAGAAATGAGAAAGGGTGAGTATTGATTTAGAGTAAACAAGGGTTTTGAGTTCTCCTTAACAAGCTCAGGGTGTGTGTTCTCCTTAATGAACCTAGGGTTTTCAAGCTTCCCTTCGGCTTGATTCTTCTCCTCTCTTCTGTTGGAAGATAGGGCCCAAGCCCACACGACCAAAGATGGCCCACATATCTAAGAGTATTATAAGATGGGCCACACGACCAAGGAAGGCCCACAAGTTGGGCCTCAGCCCATACAAAGTAGGACCCACCATGATTACCACGAGCCGGTATCCGATCTAGAAGAAGCCTCTCAATCTAGAAGAAGCTATCAAAGCAGTTTTGTCAGTTTGAAATTTCTGTTAACAAAGACCAGTCCATGATCAGATTGTTGAATTTTAATTTTCATGGGAACAAGATTCCCCTGATATAGAAGATTGATATTGAGTCTATTATGAGTGGTAATTTACTCATAAAAAATCAGAATAATGATTGTTTAGCATCAATGCTAAATTTCTCCATGCACCAAGTTGTTTGAAGAATACTACTTGGATATTTTGATTAGAAATTTTTGGATAATTATTTTCGTTGAAGTGCCTATTATGGCTAAATAAAATGTGAGTAGCAAAGGTGGTATACTTAGAATTAACACAATTCCCTTACGAAGGGTATCAAATTTTATGAGTTTGTCCACATCGGTCTGGAGGTTTCTTATAACAAATGAGCTACTAGGTCATCTCACCAACCGTGGACCACCTATTGATCAAGAAGACATTTTTTTATAAAAAATGATTAAAAATGATACCATTGTGATTAGTTGGCTAATCAAAAGCATGGAAAAATTGCGGAAAGAATGCACTCATTGTGGGAGATATGGCCACTCTATTGATACATGTTATTACAAGGAAAGGAGTTACTGTGAAAAAAATGGTCACTATGGAGAAATATGTTATAATGCTAATGAGAACTCAGACTTGACAAAGGTTAATCAAGCCTTGGTAGGTGATACAAAGGAGGATCAGCCCACAAAAACAACTGAAAAGAAAAATTTTACTGATGAAGAATTTGAGTTGTTTCAGAAAATGATGGGTTCTTCTCTAAGTTCCTCATTAAATACCGCTGCCACCACTGCTTCAGGTAAGCTATCTGCCTCATCTTTATCCTGGATAATTGACTTAGGAGCCTCTGAGCATCTTACAGGTAACAGACATTTATTACATTCTGTATCTCCGTGTCTTTCACATAAGTTTGTTACCATAGCTGACAGTTCTCAAACAAAGGTTCAAGGGAAAGGATCCACTTCCGTTACACCATCACTTCCGCTCACTCATATTCTATTTGTTCCTACCTTCCCTTTGAATCTGTTATCTGTTAGTCAGCTGATAAAGTATTTTAATTGCTCTATCACCTTCTCACCCACTTCGTGTGTATTTCAGGATCTTATAACGAAGCACGTGATTGGTGGAGGTCATGAACCAGGGGGGCTATACTACTTGGATGTGCCAAAAATAAATACTATTTTTACTAGTGAAAATGAGAAAAGGCTATGGCACAAACGGTTGGGATTCCATGACGGAGGAACTTAATACCCCATCAAAAATATCAAATGTCAATGGTTGGGATACCATGATGGAGGAACTTATTATTACATCTATGTTATACCCCCCTGAATTGGCCAGTTGCGCCTCATGGAAGAGAGTACCAGCGTGAGGGAGAGTGTTGGAAGATTGGAGGACTGCCATTTTATACAAAAAGATTTTATACATCATTTGCTGCAAGCTAGGAGTTCTTGATGTTCTCTCACCCCCAACTTGAGGGGGAGTATTGGAAGATAAGGCTCAAGCCCACACGACCAAGGAAGGTCCACAAGATGGGCCCAAGCCCATAAGAAGTAGGACCACCATGATTACCACGAGCTGGTATCCTTATCACATAAGTTGAAAGATCAAGAAGGACTCACAAAGGCATCTTTATCTTATGGTCATGTCCTATAAGAGTTCTAGTTTGAGTTATGTTTGTCTTTTATAAATATCAAGTTATTTAATTATGTTAGGACTTATCCTTAATTGTTAGAGTTTGGGTATAATTGGGACAAAGGTAGTTTTATTGTAATTGGACTCTACTACCTTCCTCTATTATAAAAAGAAGTTCATGTACTCTGATTATAATAAGTTAATGAAGTCTATGAAGTATTTCTCTTTTCCATAAATTCAGCATCTTCTTCTTCCCTACAAATCACCGTGTGAGATCCGGGACCGTAACACTCTACTTCATAGGAAGATGAATAATTATGGCACAATAGATTAGGGCATCCGTCATCATCATCAATTTAGCACTTGTTTCCTTCCTTGAAATCTTTTTCTGGTTTGAATTGTCAGGTGTGTCAGTTGAGCAAACACCAAACTTGATATGAGAATCAAACTTGGACCTTGGTTCCACTTCCTTCTAGGAAGAAACCTGTGGGTCATAAATGAGTTGTTAGAAAATGGGACCAATCCCACCATGCTCACACGAGGTGATATGATGAGCCATCACATGAGGTAGAATCGTCATCACATGGGGTGGAATATTTGGATCCCCACATGTCCATTTGTGTTAGAACATGGGCTCAAGCCCATAAGACCAAGGAAGACCCACACATCCAAGAGAGGTGGAAGATGGGCTCAAGCCCACAAACCAAGGAGAAGGCCCACGTGCCCACAAGTGATGGCATGGTAAATAAAGAGTCATCTCATAAAGATGGCATTGATGTAATTAGTTTAAGTTTTATGCATATTATTATAATATTATAATCTTATTCATCTATAAATGGAGCCTCAGGTGGAGGGTTACGACACAAGTCCATAACCCTTTTCTTTCTCCTGTTTTCTCCCAACATGTTGTTGGAAGATGGGCCCAATCCCAAACGACCAAGGAAGGCCCATATATCTAAGAGTATTGGAAGATGGGTCCAAGCCCATAAGACCCATAGAAGATGGGCCCAAGCCCACACGACCAAGGAAGGCCCACATATCAAAGAATGTTGGAAGATAGGCCCAAGCCTATAAGATATGGACCCACATAAGAGTTTCAGTTTAAAGGTTTTTTAGTCATGTTAATCTTCTATTTATATTGGGTTATTTTATTATTCTCGGACTTATCTTTAAGTGTTAGAGTTTGGGTGTAATTGGAACAAGGGTAGTTTAATTATAGTTGGACTCTACTACTTTCCTCTATTATAAATAGAGGTTCATGTACTCTAATTACAATAAGTGAATGAAGTATTTCTCTTTTCCATAAATTAAACATGGTATCAGAGCAGATTCAATGAGTTGACTTGGTCAACCCATAGAGGTTATGGGATCCTTTTCTGATCTATTATCTCTAGCAGTTCAGGTTCGTATTTATTTTTTTCAATCCCTATACATGTTATTTACTTTACGTTTTCACCTCTCTATTGGTCCCCCTCTCCGTTCGACATCGGGGAAGAAGACTTCTCTGGTTTTGTTTCACGTGCAGAGAAAAAAAAAAGATGGTTGTTAATCATCAGAAGTCCTTTTGAGGGTGCTCCTATCATCGGAAGATTTATTTCTAGAAGATCTATCTACCACATCTTTTGTTATCAGACTGTGAGTCAACCGTAAATAGCTCGTTGCAAATTTGCAACTGAGTTGGATTGGTGCCAAAGCATAAGCAGAATGTTAAAAAGAGACTCCTGAGTTACTGTTACCTCTCCTCTTCCCAGAAATTTGCTTCTGGCCTTATCTTCCAAAGACATGCTTGCTGAAAAAAACCAGAGACATTATTTGTGTCAAAGACTCCCCCTTCACAGAAACACGATAGAAGATTATTTCCAGAAATTTAATTTGCCTCACTCCTCTGCTGGTCTTGCTATCATCGTGTCATTGCTGTTGATTTATTGCCGCCTAATTTCTGGAATTTTGATCTTGATCATGTTGTTGTTGATTCGGTTATGCCAGCACCACACTGGAAGACGTTGACGCTATTTTTTGTTCATCCACAGCTCTGCTGGTGTCACAGGGGATGACAACCCCAGCCTCCACCGAGTTACTGAGTTGTTGTCAATTACAGTTTCCGTTGAGGGGGGAGAAAGAAAGTTTAATCTGGTTCTGAGTCTACTCTGTTTGGCACCATTGTTGAAATAGAAGAAGAAGATTGTTGTTTGGCACCGCTGTCAAATAAAAACAAGAAGACTATTGTGATTAAATTTTCCTAGTTCTGAGTCCGCTCTGTTTGGCACCATTGCTGAAGAGGAAGAAGAAGACTGTTGTTTGGCGCCATTGCCGAAGAAGAAAAAGAAGACTATTGTGATTAAATTTTCCTGGTTCTGAGTCCACTCTGTTTGTCTTCATTGCCGAAGAAGAAGAAAAAAAACTATTGTTTGGCGCCGTTGCCGAAGAAGAAGAAGAAGACTGTTGTTTTGTGACATTGCCGAAGAAGAAGAATAAGATTGTTGGGATTAAATTTTTTCTAAGTTAGGATATTTTAATCAAGCACCGGTTCAGCGCCTGCAGGAACTCAGACCGGACTCGCCAGTGAACCAGTGACCCGAGGATCACTTGGTTCTGTTTCAACTGAGTCAACCCGGTCCGGGTCAATCTAACTCAGTCCACTTATTTTCTGCCTTAGTTATACAGGTATGGGTCCCAAGTTTTACATAAATTTCTTCCGCTAATCGGCTATATTGGTCTCCTATTTGACTCGGCACAACTTGATTCTATTTCTCCGACTGGATTATTATTTTGAGGTATTCATAACACATTCCTTGGTCAACATATTGCATCGGATTATTTCATGGGTCATTTTGCAAGGTCTATTATTTTGGTTCATGTTATATGGGCCCAAGCCCATTTCAGCTACCGCTATTGTGTCTCTTTGGATCAAACATTATTATTGAAGAAGTGGTGGCCTCAGTATCCTTTCTTATACAATCCTTTATTTGACTCTCACACATATCTTTGAGCCAACCTTTATTGTAACCTTTTGAGTGTTGCTTCGATTGGGAATTTAAGTCTATCATGTATACATATGGATGTTTCAAGTCCATTGAAACTTTTTATATATATACCCGTGGGTCTTTTATCGCCGTCTTGTGAATGATAGGCATTAACCACTTATCACCATTTTTACCCGTGAGAGTCAGTGCCCGAGTTAGGACACCGTGAAGGAATAACTTATTACTACATCTATGTTATACTCTCCCCCCACCCCCCCCCCCCCCCCCCCCCCCCCCCCCCCCCCCCACCCCTTAATTGACATTTATTACTCCTACCACTTGATCGTCGTTGTCCTATGGAGGGACACTGTGTTGGAGGAGATTTATTACACTTTTGAGCATTGCATATAGACCCACTAGCTATAGAAGATAGGAGTGTGCCCTACTAAATTATGGAGCAATGTCATACGGCTTGGAGTGATTTTACTCTCACTTATCTTATGCCAATTGGGCCTCATAGAAGATCCACTGGTGTGAAGGGGAGTATTGGAAGATATGGAGGACTACCATTTCATATAAGAAGATCCTATACATCATTTGTAGCAAGCTGAGAGTTCATGATGTTCTCTCACCCCCAACTTGAGGGGGAGTGTTGGAAGATGGGCCCAAGCCCACACGACCAAGGAAGGCCCACATATCTAAGAGTGTTGGAAGATGGGTCCAAGCCCTCACGAGCAAGGAAGGCCCACATATCTAAGAATGTTGGAAGATAGGTCCAAGCGCATAAGATATGGACCCACAAAATTGTTTCAGTTTAAAGGTGTTTTAGTCATGTTAATCTTCTATTTATATTGGGTTATTTTATTATTCTAAGACTTATCTTTAAGTGTTAGAGTTTGGGTGTAATTAGGACAAGGGTAGTTTAATTGTAGTTGGACTCTACTACTTTCCTCTATTATAAATAGAGGTTCATGTACTCTTATCACAATAAGTCAATAAAGCATTTCTCTTTTACATAAATTCAACACATGTCGTCTCTCCTTTTCTCCACAAGCTAAATCCATTGAGTCCTGAAAATCAACACGGTATCAGAGCATTGATTTTCAAGACTCATAGCTATGGTTTTTCAGGATTACGGAAACCCATTTTTTTCCTTTCTCTTTCTCATATTGATGGTTCATGTTTCATAGTTACAACTTCGTTTTTTTTTTTATTTTACTACTCATTTTCTTATTTTATTGCCCAGTTTGTTCTCTTGTTTTCTCTCGAAGTCTATCAAATCAATAGATGGGAGTGATTTAGAAATTTCTCCAATTTTTTGGGCAGCAACAAACCTTGTTGTTTTGGTTGAACCACTATCCAATAAGAATTACTTCTCCAGTAAGCTAACTGATGCTCCGAGAATTGCATCATACCAAATTAGGGGGAGTGTTGGTT